>NC_083725.1:32379003-34779003 GCF_028564815.1 Eubalaena glacialis
CGTGCTTTTACTTACAGCTGGCATGGCACATAGAAGAAAATGAGTTTTCTCGAAAGAAACCTTGTGCTTCCAGTTCCTAGTTGGAAGCTCACCCTGCTCTGCTCTATACCAAACGTGAAAGTCAATGTGAGCACTAGCCTCGAAGTAAGGCCCTGATTATGCTGGCAAAACGGGAGCCGTGCAACAGCTCCATGAGGCCTTCATCGCTGTTCTGCTTTAGTTTCACGGTAGTAAGCTTTCCAAGACTCCTAGGGACTTTGCTTAAGCAACCGTTTCGGTACCAGAACACTGCGTAGAGACAGTAAGCTCTGGTCCTGCGTGTATGCTGCGTGTCAACCTAGAAATTGGAGACTGATGGCATAAGGCTTCTTTTGCCATTATGAAAGCTCCGTTCATGCGGCCTCGAAGCTACCTGAAAAGCATTGTTGTTGCCGGGGTTTTCCTCACTGCCGGCATGGTTCTGAGAAGAAAATGAGTTTTCTCCTAAGAAACCTTGGGTTTCCAGTTCCTTGTTGGAAGCTCACCCTGCTCTGCGCTATACCTAAAGTGAAAGTCAACGTGAGCCCAAGCTTCGACGTAAGGCCTGATTATCCTTGCAAAACGAGAGGCGTGCAGCAGCTCCATGAGGCCTTCATCGTTGTTCTGCTTTAGTTTCAAGGTAGTAAGCTTTTCAACACTCCTAGGGGACTTGCTTCAGCACCCGTTTCAGTACCAGAACACTGCGTAGAACCAGGAAGCTCTGCTCCTGCGTGTATGCTGCGTGTCAACCTAGAAATTAGAGACTGATGGCACAAGGCTTGTTTTCCCGTTTTGAAAGCTCCATTCATGCGGCCTCGAAGCTACCTGAAAAGCATTGTTGTTACCCAGGTTTTACTTACAGCTGGCATGGTTCATAGAAGAAAATGAGTTTTCTCGAGAGAAACCTTGTGCTTCCAGTTCCTAGTTGGAAGCTCACCCGGCTCTGCTCTATACCAAACGTGAAAGTCAATGTGAGCACTAGCCTCGAAGTAAGGCCCTGATTATGCTGGCAATACGGGAGGCGTGCAGCAGCTCCATGAGGCCTTCATCGCTGTTCTGCTTTAGTTTCACGGTAGTAAGCTTTCCAACATTCCTGGGGACTTTGCTTAAGCAACCGTTTCGGTACAAGAACACTGCGTAGAGACAGTAAGCTCTGGTCCTGCGTGTATGCTGCGTGTCAACCTAGAAATTGGAGACTGATGGCATAAGGCTTCTTTTCCCATTATTAAAGCTTCGTTCATGCGGCCTCGAAGCTACCTGAAAAGCATTGTTGTTGCCGGGGTTTTCCTCACTGCCGGCATGGTTCTGAGAAGAAAATGAGTTTTCTCCTAAGAAACCTTGGGTTTCCAGTTCCTTGTTGGAAGCTCACCCTGCTCTGCGCTATACCTAAAGTGAAAGTCAACGTGAGCCCAAGCTTCGAAGTAAGGCCCTGATTATCCTTGCAAAACGAGAGGCGTGCAGCAGCTCCATGAGGCCTTCATCGTTGTTCTGCTTTAGTTTCAAGGTAGTAAGCTTTTCAACACTCCTAGGGGACTTGCTTCAGCACCCGTTTCAGTACCAGAACACTGCGTAGAACCAGGAAGCTCTGCTCCTGCGTGTATGCTGCGTGTCAACCTAGAAATTAGAGACTGATGGCACAAGGCTTGTTTTCCCGTTTTGAAAGCTCCATTCATGCGGCCTCGAAGCTACCTGAAAAGCACTGTTGTTACCGTGCTTTTACTTACAGCTGGCATGGCACATAGAAGAAAATGAGTTTTCTCGAAAGAAACCTTGTGCTTCCAGTTCCTAGTTGGAAGCTCACCCTGCTCTGCTCTATACCAAACGTGAAAGTCAATGTGAGCACTAGCCTCGAAGTAAGGCCCTGATTATGCTGGCAAAACGGGAGCCGTGCAGCAGCTCCATGAGGCCTTCATCGCTGTTCTGCTTTAGTTTCACGGTAGTAAGCTTTCCAAGACTCCTAGGGACTTTGCTTAAGCAACCGTTTCGGTACCAGAACACTGCGTAGAGACAGTAAGCTCTGGTCCTGCGTGTATGCTGCGTGTCAACCTAGAAATTGGAGACTGATGGCATAAGGCTTCTTTTGCCATTATGAAAGCTCCGTTCATGCGGCCTCGAAGCTACCTGAAAAGCATTGTTGTTGCCGGGGTTTTCCTCACTGCCGGCATGGTTCTGAGAAGAAAATGAGTTTTCTCCTAAGAAACCTTGGGTTTCCAGTTCCTTGTTGGAAGCTCACCCTGCTCTGCGCTATACCTAAAGTGAAAGTCAACGTGAGCCCAAGCTTCGACGTAAGGCCCTGATTATCCTTGCAAAACGAGAGGCGTGCAGCAGCTCCATGAGGCCTTCATCGTTGTTCTGCTTTAGTTTCAAGGTAGTAAGCTTTTCAACACTCCTAGGGGACTTGCTTCAGCACCCGTTTCAGTACCAGAACACTGCGTAGAACCAGGAAGCTCTGCTCCTGCGTGTATGCTGCGTGTCAACCTAGAAATTAGAGACTGATGGCACAAGGCTTGTTTTCCCGTTTTGAAAGCTCCATTCATGCGGCCTCGAAGCTACTTGAAAAGCACTGTTGTTACCGTGCTTTTACTTACAGCCGGCATGGCACATAGAAGAAAATGAGTTTTCTCGAAAGAAACCTTGTGCTTCCAGTTCCTAGTTGGAAGCTCACCCGGCTCTGCTCTATACCAAACGTGAAAGTCAATGTGAGCACTAGCCTCGAAGTAAGGCCCTGATTATGCTGGCAATACGGGAGGCGTGCAGCAGCTCCATGAGGCCTTCATCGCTGTTCTGCTTTAGTTTCACGGTAGTAAGCTTTCCAACATTCCTGGGGACTTTGCTTAAGCAACCGTTTCGGTACCAGAACACTGCGTAGAGACAGTAAGCTCTGGTCCTGCGTGTATGCTGCGTGTCAACCTAGAAATTGGAGATGATGGCATAAGGCTTCTTTTCCCATTATTAAAGCTTCGTTCATGCGGCCTCGAAGCTACCTGAAAAGCATTGTTGTTGCCGGGGTTTTCCTCACTGCCGGCATGGTCCTGAGAAGAAACTGAGTTTTCTCCTAAGAAACCTTGGGTTTCCAGTTCCTTGTTGGAAGCTCACCCTGCTCTGCGCTATACCTAAAGTGAAAGTCAACGTGAGCCCAAGCTTCGAAGTAAGGCCCTGATTATCCTTGCAAAACGAGAGGCGTGCAGCAGCTCCATGAGGCCTTCATCGTTGTTCTGCTTTAGTTTCAAGGTAGTAAGCTTTTCAACACTCCTAGGGGCCTTGCTTCAGCACCCGTTTCAGTACCAGAACACTGCGTAGAACCAGGAAGTTCTGCTCCTGCGTGTATGCTGCGTGTCAACCTAGAAATTAGAGACTGACGGCACAAGGCTAGTTTTCCCATTATGAAAGCTCCGTTGATGCGGCCCCGAAGCTACCTGAAAAGCACTGTTGTTACCGTGCTTTTACTTACAGCCGGCATGGCACATAGAAGAAAATGAGTTTTCTCGAAAGAAACCTTGTGCTTCCAGTTCCTAGTTGGAAGCTCACCCGGCTCTGCTCTATACCAAACGTGAAAGTCAATGTGAGCACTAGCCTCGAAGTAAGGCCCTGATTATCCTGGCAAAACGGGAGGCGTGCAGCAGCTCCATGAGGCCTTCATCGCTGTTCTGCTTTAGTTTCACGGTAGTAAGCTTTCCAAGACTCCTAGGGACTTTGCTTAAGCAACCGTTTCGGTACCAGAACACTGCGTAGAGACAGTAAGCTCTGGTCCTGCGTGTATGCTGCGTGTCAACCTAGAAATTGGAGACTGATGGCATAAGGCTTCTTTTCCCATTATGAAAGCTCCGTTCATGCGGCCTCGAAGCTACCTGAAAAGCATTGTTGTTGCCGGGGTTTTCCTCACTGCCAGCATGGTTCTGAGAAGAAAATGAGTTTTCTCCTAAGAAACCTTGGGTTTCCAGTTCCTTGTTGGAAGCTCACCCTGCTCTGCGCTATACCTAAAGTGAAAGTCAACGTGAGCCCAAGCTTCGAAGTAAGGCCCTGATTATCCTTGCAAAACGAGAGGCGTGCAGCAGCTCCATGAGGCCTTCATCGTTGTTCTGCTTTAGTTTCAAGGTAGTAAGCTTTTCAACACTCCTAGGGGCCTTGCTTCAGCACCCGTTTCAGTACCAGAACACTGCGTAGAACCAGGAAGCTCTGCTCCTGCGTGTATGCTGCGTGTCAACCTAGAAATTAGAGACTGATGGCACAAGGCTTGTTTTCCCGTTTTGAAAGCTCCATTCATGCGGCCTCGAAGCTACCTGAAAAGCACTGTTGTTACCGTGCTTTTACTTACAGCCGGCATGGCACATAGAAGAAAATGAGTTTTCTCGAAAGAAACCTTGTGCTTCCAGTTCCTAGTTGGAAGCTCACCCGGCTCTGCTCTATACCAAACGTGAAAGTCAATGTGAGCACTAGCCTCGAAGTAAGGCCCTGATTATGCTGGCAATACGGGAGGCGTGCAGCAGCTCCATGAGGCCTTCATCGCTGTTCTGCTTTAGTTTCACGGTAGGAAGCTTTCCAACATTCCTTGGGACTTTGCTTAAGCAACCGTTTCTTTACCAGAACACTGCGTAGAGACAGTAAGCTCTGGTCCTGCGTGTATGCTGCGTGTCAACCTAGAAATTGGAGACTGATGGCATAAGGCTTCTTTTGCCATTATGAAAGCTCCGTTCATGCGGCCTCGAAGCTACCTGAAAAGCATTGTTGTTGCCGGGGTTTTCCTCACTGCCGGCATGGTTCTCAGAAGAAACTGAGTTTTCTCCTAAGAAACCTTGGGTTTCCAGTTCCTTGTTGGAAGCTCACCCTGCTCTGTGCTATACCTAAAGTGAAAGTCAACGTGAGCCCAAGCTTCGAAGTAAGGCCCTGATTATCCTTGCAAAACGAGAGGCGTGCAGCAGCTCCATGAGGCCTTCATCGTTGTTCTGCTTTAGTTTCAAGGTAGTAAGCTTTTCAACACTCCTAGGGGCCTTGCTTCAGCACCCGTTTCAGTACCAGAACACTGCGTAGAACCAGGAAGTTCTGCTCCTGCGTGTATGCTGCGTGTCAACCTAGAAATTAGAGGCTGACGGCACAAGGCTAGTTTTCCCATTATGAAAGCTCCGTTGATGAGGCCCCGAAGCTACCTGAAAAGCATTGTTGTTACCCAGGTTTTACTTACAGCCGGCATGGCACATAGAAGAAAATGAGTTTTCTCTAAAGAAACCTTGTGCTTCCAGTTCCTAGTTGGAAGCTCACCCGGCTCTGCTCTATACCAAACGTGAAAGTCAATGTGAGCACTAGCCTCGAAGTAAGGCCCTGATTATCCTGGCAAAACTGGAGGCGTGCAGCAGCTCCATGAGGCCTTCATCGCTGTTCTGCTTTAGTTTCACGGTAGTAAGCTTTCCAAGACTCCTAGGGACTTTGCTTAAGCAACCGTTTCGGTACCAGAACACTGCGTAGAGACAGTAAGCTCTGGTCCTGCGTGTATGCTGCGTGTTAACCTAGAATTTGGAGACTGATGGCATAAGGCTTCTTTTCCCATTATGAAAGCTCCGTTCATGCGGCCTCGAAGCTACCTGAAAAGCATTGTTGTTGCCGGGGTTTTCCTCACTGCCGGCATGGTTCTGAGAAGAAAATGAGTTTTCTCCTAAGAAACCTTGGGTTTCCAGTTCCTTGTTGGAAGCTCACCCTGCTCTGCGCTATACCTAAAGTGAAAGTCAACGTGAGCCCAAGCTTCGACGTAAGGCCCTGATTATCCTTGCAAAACGAGAGGCGTGCAGCAGCTCCATGAGGCCTTCATCGTTGTTCTGCTTTAGTTTCAAGGTAGTAAGCTTTTCAACACTCCTAGGGGCCTTGCTTCAGCACCCGTTTCAGTACCAGAACACTGCGTAGAACCAGGAAGCTCTGCTCCTGCGTGTATGCTGCGTGTTAACCTAGAAATTAGAGACTGACTGCACAAGGCTAGTTTTCCCATTATGAAAGCTCCGTTGATGCGGCCCCGAAGCTACCTGAAAAGCACTGTTGTTACCGTGCTTTTACTTACAGCCGGCATGGCACATAGAAGAAAATGAGTTTTCTCGAAAGAAACCTTGTGCTTCCAGTTCCTAGTTGGAAGCTCACCGGGCTCTGCTCTATACCAAACGTGAAAGTCAATGTGAGCACTAGCCTCGAAGTAAGGCCCTGATTATGCTGGCAATACGGGAGGCGTGCAGCAGCTCCATGAGGCCTTCATCGCTGTTCTGCTTTAGTTTCACGGTAGTAAGCTTTCCAACATTCCTAGGGACTTTGCTTAAGCAACCGTTTCGGTACCAGAACACTGCGTAGAGACAGTAAGCTCTGGTCCTGCGTGTATGCTGCGTGTCAACCTAGAAATTAGAGACTGATGGCACAAGGCTAGTTTTCCCATTATGAAAGCTCCGTTGATGCGGCCCCGAAGCTACCTGAAAAGCACTGTTGTTACCGTGCTTTTACTTACAGCCGGCATGGCACATAGAAGAAAATGAGTTTTCTCGAAAGAAACCTTGTGCTTCCAGTTCCTAGTTGGAAGCTCACCCGGCTCTGCTCTATACCAAACGTGAAAGTCAATGTGAGCACTAGCCTCGAAGTAAGGCCCTGATTATCCTGGCAAAACGGGAGGCGTGCAGCAGCTCCATGAGGCCTTCATCGCTGTTCTGCTTTAGTTTCACGGTAGTAAGCTTTCCAAGACTCCTAGGGACTTTGCTTAAGCAACCGTTTCGGTACCAGAACACTGCGTAGAGACAGTAAGCTCTGGTCCTGCGTGTATGCTGCGTGTCAACCTAGAAATTGGAGACTGATGGCATAAGGCTTCTTTTGCCATTATGAAAGCTCCGTTCATGCGGCCTCGAAGCTACCTGAAAAGCATTGTTGTTGCCGGGGTTTTCCTCACTGCCGGCATGGTTCTGAGAAGAAAATGAGTTTTCTCCTAAGAAACCTTGGGTTTCCAGTTCCTTGTTGGAAGCTCACCCTGCTCTGCGCTATACCTAAAGTGAAAGTCAACGTGAGCCCAAGCTTCGAAGTAAGGCCCTGATTATCCTTGCAAAACGAGAGGCGTGCAGCAGCTCCATGAGGCCTTCATCGTTGTTCTGCTTTAGTTTCAAGGTAGTAAGCTTTTCAACACTCCTAGGGGACTTGCTTCAGCACCCGTTTCAGTACCAGAACACTGCGTAGAACCAGGAAGCTCTGCTCCTGCGTGTATGCTGCGTGTCAACCTAGAAATTAGAGACTGATGGCACAAGGCTTGTTTTCCCGTTTTGAAAGCTCCATTCATGCGGCCTCGAAGCTACCTGAAAAGCACTGTTGTTACCGTGCTTTTACTTACAGCCGGCATGGCACATAGAAGAAAATGAGTTTTCTCGAAAGAAACCTTGTGCTTCCAGTTCCTAGTTGGAAGCTCACCCGGCTCTGCTCTATACCAAACGTGAAAGTCAATGTGAGCACTAGCCTCGAAGTAAGGCCCTGATTATGCTGGCAATACGGGAGGCGTGCAGCAGCTCCATGAGGCCTTCATCGCTGTTCTGCTTTAGTTTCACGGTAGTAAGCTTTCCAACATTCCTGGGGACTTTGCTTAAGCAACCGTTTCGGTACCAGAACACTGCGTAGAGACAGTAAGCTCTGGTCCTGCGTGTATGCTGCGTGTCAACCTAGAAATTGGAGACTGATGGCATAAGGCTTCTTTTCCCATTATTAAAGCTTCGTTCATGCGGCCTCGAAGCTACCTGAAAAGCATTGTTGTTGCCGGGGTTTTCCTCACTGCCGGCATGGTCCTGAGAAGAAAATGAGTTTTCTCCTAAGAAACCTTGGGTTTCCAGTTCCTTGTTGGAAGCTCACCCTGCTCTGCGCTATACCTAAAGTGAAAGTCAACGTGAGCCCAAGCTTCGAAGTAAGGCCCTGATTATCCTTGCAAAACGAGAGGCGTGCAGCAGCTCCATGAGGCCTTCATCGTTGTTCTGCTTTAGTTTCAAGGTAGTAAGCTTTTCAACACTCCTAGGGGCCTTGCTTCAGCACCCGTTTCAGTACCAGAACACTGCGTAGAACCAGGAAGTTCTGCTCCTGCGTGTATGCTGCGTGTCAACCTAGAAATTAGAGACTGACGGCACAAGGCTAGTTTTCCCATTATGAAAGCTCCGTTGATGCGGCCCCGAAGCTACCTGAAAAGCACTGTTGTTACCGTGCTTTTACTTACAGCCGGCATGGCACATAGAAGAAAATGAGTTTTCTCGAAAGAAACCTTGTGCTTCCAGTTCCTAGTTGGAAGCTCACCCGGCTCTGCTCTATACCAAACGTGAAAGTCAATGTGAGCACTAGCCTCGAAGTAAGGCCCTGATTATCCTGGCAAAACGGGAGGCGTGCAGCAGCTCCATGAGGCCTTCATCGCTGTTCTGCTTTAGTTTCACGGTAGTAAGCTTTCCAAGACTCCTAGGGACTTTGCTTAAGCAACCGTTTCGGTACCAGAACACTGCGTAGAGACAGTAAGCTCTGGTCCTGCGTGTATGCTGCGTGTCAACCTAGAAATTGGAGACTGATGGCATAAGGCTTCTTTTCCCATTATGAAAGCTCCGTTCATGCGGCCTCGAAGCTACCTGAAAAGCATTGTTGTTGCCGGGGTTTTCCTCACTGCCAGCATGGTTCTGAGAAGAAAATGAGTTTTCTCCTAAGAAACCTTGGGTTTCCAGTTCCTTGTTGGAAGCTCACCCTGCTCTGCGCTATACCTAAAGTGAAAGTCAACGTGAGCCCAAGCTTCGAAGTAAGGCCCTGATTATCCTTGCAAAACGAGAGGCGTGCAGCAGCTCCATGAGGCCTTCATCGTTGTTCTGCTTTAGTTTCAAGGTAGTAAGCTTTTCAACACTCCTAGGGGCCTTGCTTCAGCACCCGTTTCAGTACCAGAACACTGCGTAGAACCAGGAAGCTCTGCTCCTGCGTGTATGCTGCGTGTCAACCTAGAAATTAGAGACTGATGGCACAAGGCTTGTTTTCCCGTTTTGAAAGCTCCATTCATGCGGCCTCGAAGCTACCTGAAAAGCACTGTTGTTACCGTGCTTTTACTTACAGCCGGCATGGCACATAGAAGAAAATGAGTTTTCTCGAAAGAAACCTTGTGCTTCCAGTTCCTAGTTGGAAGCTCACCCGGCTCTGCTCTATACCAAACGTGAAAGTCAATGTGAGCACTAGCCTCGAAGTAAGGCCCTGATTATGCTGGCAATACGGGAGGCGTGCAGCAGCTCCATGAGGCCTTCATCGCTGTTCTGCTTTAGTTTCACGGTAGTAAGCTTTCCAACATTCCTGGGGACTTTGCTTAAGCAACCGTTTCGGTACCAGAACACTGCGTAGAGACAGTAAGCTCTGGTCCTGCGTGTATGCTGCGTGTCAACCTAGAAATTGGAGACTGATGGCATAAGGCTTCTTTTCCCATTATGAAAGCTTCGTTCATGCGGCCTCGAAGCTACCTGAAAAGCATTGTTGTTGCCGGGGTTTTCCTCACTGCCGGCATGGTCCTGAGAAGAAAATGAGTTTTCTCCTAAGAAACCTTGGGTTTCCAGTTCCTTGTTGGAAGCTCACCCTGCTCTGCGCTATACCTAAAGTGAAAGTCAACGTGAGCCCAAGCTTCGAAGTAAGGCCCTGATTATCCTTGCAAAACGAGAGGCGTGCAGCAGCTCCATGAGGCCTTCATCGTTGTTCTGCTTTAGTTTCAAGGTAGTAAGCTTTTCAACACTCCTAGGGGCCTTGCTTCAGCACCCGTTTCAGTACCAGAACACTGCGTAGAACCAGGAAGCTCTGCTCCTGCGTGTATGCTGCGTGTCAACCTAGAAATTAGAGACTGACGGCACAAGGCTAGTTTTCCCATTATGAAAGCTCCGTTGATGCGGCCCCGAAGCTACCTGAAAAGCACTGTTGTTACCGTGGTTTTACTTACAGCCGGCATGGCACATAGAAGAAAATGAGTTTTCTCGAAAGAAACCTTGTGCTTCCAGTTCCTAGTTGGAAGATCACCCGGCTCTGCTCTATACCAAACGTGAAAGTCAATGTGAGCACTAGCCTCGAAGTAAGGCCCTGATTATGCTGGCAATACGGGAGGCGTGCAGCAGCTCCATGAGGCCTTCATCGCTGTTCTGCTTTAGTTTCACTGTAGGAAGCTTTCCAACATTCCTTGGGACTTTGCTTAAGCAACCGTTTCTTTACCAGAACACTGCGTAGAGACAGTAAGCTCTGGTCCTGCGTGTATGCTGCGTGTCAACCTAGAAATTGGAGACTGATGGCATAAGGCTTCTTTTGCCATTATGAAAGCTCCGTTCATGCGGCCTCGAAGCTACCTGAAAAGCATTGTTGTTGCCGGGGTTTTCCTCACTGCCGGCATGGTTCTCAGAAGAAACTGAGTTTTCTCCTAAGAAACCTTGGGTTTCCAGTTCCTTGTTGGAAGCTCACCCTGCTCTGCGCTATACCTAAAGTGAAAGTCAACGTGAGCCCAAGCTTCGAAGTAAGGCCCTGATTATCCTTGCAAAACGAGAGGCGTGCAGCAGCTCCATGAGGCCTTCATCGTTGTTCTGCTTTAGTTTCAAGGTAGTAAGCTTTTCAACACTCCTAGGGGCCTTGCTTCAGCACCCGTTTCAGTACCAGAACACTGCGTAGAACCAGGAAGTTCTGCTCCTGCGTGTATGCTGCGTGTCAACCTAGAAATTAGAGGCTGACGGCACAAGGCTAGTTTTCCCATTATGAAAGCTCCGTTGATGCGGCCCCGAAGCTACCTGAAAAGCACTGTTGTTACCGTGCTTTTACTTACAGCCGGCATGGCACATAGAAGAAAATGAGTTTTCTCGAAAGAAACCTTGTGCTTCCAGTTCCTAGTTGGAAGCTCACCCGGCTCTGCTCTATACCAAACGTGAAAGTCAATGTGAGCACTAGCCTCGAAGTAAGGCCCTGATTATCCTGGCAAAACGGGAGGCGTGCAGCAGCTCCATGAGGCCTTCATCGCTGTTCTGCTTTAGTTTCACGGTAGTAAGCTTTCCAAGACTCCTAGGGACTTTGCTTAAGCAACCGTTTCGGTACCAGAACACTGCGTAGAGACAGTAAGCTCTGGTCCTGCGTGTATGCTGCGTGTCAACCTAGAAATTGGAGACTGATGGCATAAGGCTTCTTTTGCCATTATGAAAGCTCCGTTCATGCGGCCTCGAAGCTACCTGAAAAGCATTGTTGTTGCCGGGGTTTTCCTCACTGCCGGCATGGTTCTGAGAAGAAAATGAGTTTTCTCCTAAGAAACCTTGGGTTTCCAGTTCCTTGTTGGAAGCTCACCCTGCTCTGCGCTATACCTAAAGTGAAAGTCAACGTGAGCCCAAGCTTCGAAGTAAGGCCCTGATTATCCTTGCAAAACGAGAGGCGTGCAGCAGCTCCATGAGGCCTTCATCGTTGTTCTGCTTTAGTTTCAAGGTAGTAAGCTTTTCAACACTCCTAGGGGACTTGCTTCAGCACCCGTTTCAGTACCAGAACACTGCGTAGAACCAGGAAGCTCTGCTCCTGCGTGTATGCTGCGTGTCAACCTAGAAATTAGAGACTGATGGCACAAGGCTTGTTTTCCCGTTTTGAAAGCTCCATTCATGCGGCCTCGAAGCTACCTGAAAAGCACTGTTGTTACCGTGCTTTTACTTACAGCCGGCATGGCACATAGAAGAAAATGAGTTTTCTCGAAAGAAACCTTGTGCTTCCAGTTCCTAGTTGGAAGCTCACCCGGCTCTGCTCTATACCAAACGTGAAAGTCAATGTGAGCACTAGCCTCGAAGTAAGGCCCTGATTATGCTGGCAATACGGGAGGCGTACAGCAGCTCCATGAGGCCTTCATCGCTGTTCTGCTTTAGTTTCACGGTAGTAAGCTTTCCAACATTCCTGGGGACTTTGCTTAAGCAACCGTTTCGGTACCAGAACACTGCGTAGAGACAGTAAGCTCTGGTCCTGCGTGTATGCTGCGTGTCAACCTAAAAATTGGAGACTGATGGCATAAGGCTTCTTTTCCCATTATTAAAGCTTCGTTCATGCGGCCTCGAAGCTACCTGAAAAGCATTGTTGTTGCCGGGGTTTTCCTCACTGCCGGCATGGTCCTGAGAAGAAAATGAGTTTTCTCCTAAGAAACCTTGGGTTTCCAGTTCCTTGTTGGAAGCTCACCCTGCTCTGCGCTATACCTAAAGTGAAAGTCAACGTGAGCCCAAGCTTCGAAGTAAGGCCCTGATTATCCTTGCAAAACGAGAGGCGTGCAGCAGCTCCATGAGGCCTTCATCGTTGTTCTGCTTTAGTTTCAAGGTAGTAAGCTTTTCAACACTCCTAGGGGCCTTGCTTCAGCACCCGTTTCAGTACCAGAACACTGCGTAGAACCAGGAAGTTCTGCTCCTGCGTGTATGCTGCGTGTCAACCTAGAAATTAGAGACTGACGGCACAAGGCTAGTTTTCCCATTATGAAAGCTCCGTTGATGCGGCCCCGAAGCTACCTGAAAAGCACTGTTGTTACCGTGCTTTTACTTACAGCCGGCATGGCACATAGAAGAAAATGAGTTTTCTCGAAAGAAACCTTGTGCTTCCAGTTCCTAGTTGGAAGCTCACCCGGCTCTGCTCTATACCAAACGTGAAAGTCAATGTGAGCACTAGCCTCGAAGTAAGGCCCTGATTATCCTGGCAAAACGGGAGGCGTGCAGCAGCTCCATGAGGCCTTCATCGCTGTTCTGCTTTAGTTTCACGGTAGTAAGCTTTCCAAGACTCCTAGGGACTTTGCTTAAGCAACCGTTTCGGTACCAGAACACTGCGTAGAGACAGTAAGCTCTGGTCCTGCGTGTATGCTGCGTGTCAACCTAGAAATTGGAGACTGATGGCATAAGGCTTCTTTTCCCATTATGAAAGCTCCGTTCATGCGGCCTCGAAGCTACCTGAAAAGCATTGTTGTTGCCGGGGTTTTCCTCACTGCCAGCATGGTTCTGAGAAGAAAATGAGTTTTCTCCTAAGAAACCTTGGGTTTCCAGTTCCTTGTTGGAAGCTCACCCTGCTCTGCGCTATACCTAAAGTGAAAGTCAACGTGAGCCCAAGCTTCGAAGTAAGGCCCTGATTATCCTTGCAAAACGAGAGGCGTGCAGCAGCTCCATGAGGCCTTCATCGTTGTTCTGCTTTAGTTTCAAGGTAGTAAGCTTTTCAACACTCCTAGGGGCCTTGCTTCAGCACCCGTTTCAGTACCAGAACACTGCGTAGAACCAGGAAGCTCTGCTCCTGCGTGTATGCTGCGTGTCAACCTAGAAATTAGAGACTGATGGCACAAGGCTTGTTTTCCCGTTTTGAAAGCTCCATTCATGCGGCCTCGAAGCTACCTGAAAAGCACTGTTGTTACCGTGCTTTTACTTACAGCCGGCATGGCACATAGAAGAAAATGAGTTTTCTCGAAAGAAACCTTGTGCTTCCAGTTCCTAGTTGGAAGCTCACCCGGCTCTGCTCTATACCAAACGTGAAAGTCAATGTGAGCACTAGCCTCGAAGTAAGGCCCTGATTATGCTGGCAATACGGGAGGCGTGCAGCAGCTCCATGAGGCCTTCATCGCTGTTCTGCTTTAGTTTCACGGTAGTAAGCTTTCCAACATTCCTGGGGACTTTGCTTAAGCAACCGTTTCGGTACCAGAACACTGCGTAGAGACAGTAAGCTCTGGTCCTGCGTGTATGCTGCGTGTCAACCTAGAAATTGGAGACTGATGGCATAAGGCTTCTTTTCCCATTATGAAAGCTTCGTTCATGCGGCCTCGAAGCTACCTGAAAAGCATTGTTGTTGCCGGGGTTTTCCTCACTGCCGGCATGGTCCTGAGAAGAAAATGAGTTTTCTCCTAAGAAACCTTGGGTTTCCAGTTCCTTGTTGGAAGCTCACCCTGCTCTGCGCTATACCTAAAGTGAAAGTCAACGTGAGCCCAAGCTTCGAAGTAAGGCCCTGATTATCCTTGCAAAACGAGAGGCGTGCAGCAGCTCCATGAGGCCTTCATCGTTGTTCTGCTTTAGTTTCAAGGTAGTAAGCTTTTCAACACTCCTAGGGGCCTTGCTTCAGCACCCGTTTCAGTACCAGAACACTGCGTAGAACCAGGAAGCTCTGCTCCTGCGTGTATGCTGCGTGTCAACCTAGAAATTAGAGACTGACGGCACAAGGCTAGTTTTCCCATTATGAAAGCTCCGTTGATGCGGCCCCGAAGCTACCTGAAAAGCACTGTTGTTACCGTGGTTTTACTTACAGCCGGCATGGCACATAGAAGAAAATGAGTTTTCTCGAAAGAAACCTTGTGCTTCCAGTTCCTAGTTGGAAGCTCACCCGGCTCTGCTCTATACCAAACGTGAAAGTCAATGTGAGCACTAGCCTCGAAGTAAGGCCCTGATTATGCTGGCAATACGGGAGGCGTGCAGCAGCTCCATGAGGCCTTCATCGCTGTTCTGCTTTAGTTTCACGGTAGGAAGCTTTCCAACATTCCTTGGGACTTTGCTTAAGCAACCGTTTCTTTACCAGAACACTGCGTAGAGACAGTAAGCTCTGGTCCTGCGTGTATGCTGCGTGTCAACCTAGAAATTGGAGACTGATGGCATAAGGCTTCTTTTGCTATTATGAAAGCTCCGTTCATGCGGCCTCGAAGCTACCTGAAAAGCATTGTTGTTGCCGGGGTTTTCCTCACTGCCGGCATGGTTCTGAGAAGAAAATGAGTTTTCTCCTAAGAAACCTTGGGTTTCCAGTTCCTTGTTGGAAGCTCACCCTGCTCTGCGCTATACCTAAAGTGAAAGTCAACGTGAGCCCAAGCTTCGAAGTAAGGCCCTGATTATCCTTGCAAAACGAGAGGCGTGCAGCAGCTCCATGAGGCCTTCATCGTTGTTCTGCTTTAGTTTCAAGGTAGTAAGCTTTTCAACACTCCTAGGGGCCTTGCTTCAGCACCCGTTTCAGTACCAGAACACTGCGTAGAACCAGGAAGTTCTGCTCCTGCGTGTATGCTGCGTGTCAACCTAGAAATTAGAGGCTGACGGCACAAGGCTAGTTTTCCCATTATGAAAGCTCCGTTGATGAGGCCCCGAAGCTACCTGAAAAGCATTGTTGTTACCCAGGTTTTACTTACAGCCGGCATGGCACATAGAAGAAAATGAGTTTTCTCGAAAGAAACCTTGTGCTTCCAGTTCCTAGTTGGAAGCTCACCCGGCTCTGCTCTATACCAAACGTGAAAGTCAATGTGAGCACTAGCCTCGAAGTAAGGCCCTGATTATCCTGGCAAAACTGGAGGCGTGCAGCAGCTCCATGAGGCCTTCATCGCTGTTCTGCTTTAGTTTCACGGTAGTAAGCTTTCCAAGACTCCTAGGGACTTTGCTTAAGCAACCGTTTCGGAACCAGAACACTGCGTAGAGACAGTAAGCTCTGGTCCTGCGTGTATGCTGCGTGTCAACCTAGAAATTAGAGACTGACGGCACAAGGCTAGTTTTCCCATTATGAAAGCTCCGTTGATGCGGCCCCGAAGCTACCTGAAAAGCACTGTTGTTACCGTGCTTTTACTTACAGCCGGCATGGCACATAGAAGAAAATGAGTTTTCTCGAAAGAAACCTTGTGCTTCCAGTTCCTAGTTGGAAGCTCACCATGCTCTGCTCTATACCAAACGTGAAAGTCAATGTGAGCACTAGCCTCGAAGTAAGGCCCTGATTATGCTGGCAAAACGGGAGGCGTGCAGCAGCTCCATGAGGCCTTCATCGCTGTTCTGCTTTAGTTTCACGGTAGTAAGCTTTCCAACATTCCTAGGGACTTTGCTTAAGCAACCGTTTCGGTACCAGAACACTGCGTAGAGACAGTAAGCTCTGCTCCTGCGTGTATGCTGCGTGTCAACCTAGAAATTAGAGACTGACGGCACAAGGCTAGTTTTCCCATTATGAAAGCTCCGTTGATGCGGCCCCGAAGCTACCTGAAAAGCACTGTTGTTACCGTGCTTTTACTTACAGCCGGCATGGCACATAGAAGAAAATGAGTTTTCTCGAAAGAAACCTTGTGCTTCCAGTTCCTAGTTGGAAGCTCACCCGGCTCTGCTCTATACCAAACGTGAAAGTCAATGTGAGCACTAGCCTCGAAGTAAGGCCCTGATTATCCTGGCAAAACGGGAGGCGTGCAGCAGCTCCATGAGGCCTTCATCGCTGTTCTGCTTTAGTTTCACGGTAGTAAGCTTTCCAAGACTCCTAGGGACTTTGCTTAAGCAACCGTTTCGGTACCAGAACACTGCGTAGAGACAGTAAGCTCTGGTCCTGCGTGTATGCTGCGTGTCAACCTAGAAATTGGAGACTGATGGCATAAGGCTTCTTTTGCCATTATGAAAGCTCCGTTCATGCGGCCTCGAAGCTACCTGAAAAGCATTGTTGTTGCCGGGGTTTTCCTCACTGCCGGCATGGTTCTGAGAAGAAAATGAGTTTTCTCCTAAGAAACCTTGGGTTTCCAGTTCCTTGTTGGAAGCTCACCCTACTCTGCGCTATACCTAAAGTGAAAGTCAACGTGAGCCCAAGCTTCGAAGTAAGGCCCTGATTATCCTTGCAAAACGAGAGGCGTGCAGCAGCTCCATGAGGCCTTCATCGTTGTTCTGCTTTAGTTTCAAGGTAGTAAGCTTTTCAACACTCCTAGGGGACTTGCTTCAGCACCCGTTTCAGTACCAGAACACTGCGTAGAACCAGGAAGCTCTGCTCCTGCGTGTATGCTGCGTGTCAACCTAGAAATTAGAGACTGATGGCACAAGGCTTGTTTTCCCGTTTTGAAAGCTCCATTCATGCGGCCTCGAAGCTACCTGAAAAGCACTGTTGTTACCGTGCTTTTACTTACAGCCGGCATGGCACATAGAAGAAAATGAGTTTTCTCGAAAGAAACCTTGTGCTTCCAGTTCCTAGTTGGAAGCTCACCCGGCTCTGCTCTATACCAAACGTGAAAGTCAATGTGAGCACTAGCCTCGAAGTAAGGCCCTGATTATGCTGGCAATACGGGAGGCGTGCAGCAGCTCCATGAGGCCTTCATCGCTGTTCTGCTTTAGTTTCACGGTAGTAAGCTTTCCAACATTCCTGGGGACTTTGCTTAAGCAACCGTTTCGGTACCAGAACACTGCGTAGAGACAGTAAGCTCTGGTCCTGCGTGTATGCTGCGTGTCAACCTAGAAATTGGAGACTGATGGCATAAGGCTTCTTTTCCCATTATTAAAGCTTCGTTCATGCGGCCTCGAAGCTACCTGAAAAGCATTGTTGTTGCCGGGGTTTTCCTCACTGCCGGCATGGTCCTGAGAAGAAAATGAGTTTTCTCCTAAGAAACCTTGGGTTTCCAGTTCCTTGTTGGAAGCTCACCCTGCTCTGCGCTATACCTAAAGTGAAAGTCAACGTGAGCCCAAGCTTCGAAGTAAGGCCCTGATTATCCTTGCAAAACGAGAGGCGTGCAGCAGCTCCATGAGGCCTTCATCGTTGTTCTGCTTTAGTTTCAAGGTAGTAAGCTTTTCAACACTCCTAGGGGCCTTGCTTCAGCACCCGTTTCAGTACCAGAACACTGCGTAGAACCAGGAAGTTCTGCTCCTGCGTGTATGCTGCGTGTCAACCTAGAAATTAGAGACTGACGGCACAAGGCTAGTTTTCCCATTATGAAAGCTCCGTTGATGCGGCCCCGAAGCTACCTGAAAAGCACTGTTGTTACCGTGCTTTTACTTACAGCCGGCATGGCACATAGAAGAAAATGAGTTTTCTCGAAAGAAACCTTGTGCTTCCAGTTCCTAGTTGGAAGCTCACCCGGCTCTGCTCTATACCAAACGTGAAAGTCAATGTGAGCACTAGCCTCGAAGTAAGGCCCTGATTATCCTGGCAAAACGGGAGGCGTGCAGCAGCTCCATGAGGCCTTCATCGCTGTTCTGCTTTAGTTTCACGGTAGTAAGCTTTCCAAGACTCCTAGGGACTTTGCTTAAGCAACCGTTTCGGTACCAGAACACTGCGTAGAGACAGTAAGCTCTGGTCCTGCGTGTATGCTGCGTGTCAACCTAGAAATTGGAGACTGATGGCATAAGGCTTCTTTTCCCATTATGAAAGCTCCGTTCATGCGGCCTCGAAGCTACCTGAAAAGCATTGTTGTTGCCGGGGTTTTCCTCACTGCCAGCATGGTTCTGAGAAGAAAATGAGTTTTCTCCTAAGAAACCTTGGGTTTCCAGTTCCTTGTTGGAAGCTCACCCTGCTCTGCGCTATACCTAAAGTGAAAGTCAACGTGAGCCCAAGCTTCGAAGTAAGGCCCTGATTATCCTTGCAAAACGAGAGGCGTGCAGCAGCTCCATGAGGCCTTCATCGTTGTTCTGCTTTAGTTTCAAGGTAGTAAGCTTTTCAACACTCCTAGGGGCCTTGCTTCAGCACCCGTTTCAGTACCAGAACACTGCGTAGAACCAGGAAGCTCTGCTCCTGCGTGTATGCTGCGTGTCAACCTAGAAATTAGAGACTGATGGCACAAAGCTTGTTTTCCCGTTTTGAAAGCTCCATTCATGCGGCCTCGAAGCTACCTGAAAAGCACTGTTGTTACCGTGCTTTTACTTACAGCCGGCATGGCACATAGAAGAAAATGAGTTTTCTCGAAAGAAACCTTGTGCTTCCAGTTCCTAGTTGGAAGCTCACCCGGCTCTGCTCTATACCAAACGTGAAAGTCAATGTGAGCACTAGCCTCGAAGTAAGGCCCTGATTATGCTGGCAATACGGGAGGCGTGCAGCAGCTCCATGAGGCCTTCATCGCTGTTCTGCTTTAGTTTCACGGTAGTAAGCTTTCCAACATTCCTGGGGACTTTGCTTAAGCAACCGTTTCGGTACCAGAACACTGCGTAGAGACAGTAAGCTCTGGTCCTGCGTGTATGCTGCGTGTCAACCTAGAAATTGGAGACTGATGGCATAAGGCTTCTTTTCCCATTATGAAAGCTTCGTTCATGCGGCCTCGAAGCTACCTGAAAAGCATTGTTGTTGCCGGGGTTTTCCTCACTGCCGGCATGGTCCTGAGAAGAAAATGAGTTTTCTCCTAAGAAACCTTGGGTTTCCAGTTCCTTGTTGGAAGCTCACCCTGCTCTGCGCTATACCTAAAGTGAAAGTCAACGTGAGCCCAAGCTTCGAAGTAAGGCCCTGATTATCCTTGCAAAACGAGAGGCGTGCAGCAGCTCCATGAGGCCTTCATCGTTGTTCTGCTTTAGTTTCAAGGTAGTAAGCTTTTCAACACTCCTAGGGGCCTTGCTTCAGCACCCGTTTCAGTACCAGAACACTGCGTAGAACCAGGAAGCTCTGCTCCTGCGTGTATGCTGCGTGTCAACCTAGAAATTAGAGACTGACGGCACAAGGCTAGTTTTCCCATTATGAAAGCTCCGTTGATGCGGCCCCGAAGCTACCTGAAAAGCACTGTTGTTACCGTGGTTTTACTTACAGCCGGCATGGCACATAGAAGAAAATGAGTTTTCTCGAAAGAAACCTTGTGCTTCCAGTTCCTAGTTGGAAGCTCACCCGGCTCTGCTCTATACCAAACGTGAAAGTCAATGTGAGCACTAGCCTCGAAGTAAGGCCCTGATTATGCTGGCAATACGGGAGGCGTGCAGCAGCTCCATGAGGCCTTCATCGCTGTTCTGCTTTAGTTTCACGGTAGGAAGCTTTCCAACATTCCTTGGGACTTTGCTTAAGCAACCGTTTCTTTACCAGAACACTGCGTAGAGACAGTAAGCTCTGGTCCTGCGTGTATGCTGCGTGTCAACCTAGAAATTGGAGACTGATGGCATAAGGCTTCTTTTGCCATTATGAAAGCTCCGTTCATGCGGCCTCGAAGCTACCTGAAAAGCATTGTTGTTGCCGGGGTTTTCCTCACTGCCGGCATGGTTCTCAGAAGAAACTGAGTTTTCTCCTAAGAAACCTTGGGTTTCCAGTTCCTTGTTGGAAGCTCACCCTGCTCTGCGCTATACCTAAAGTGAAAGTCAACGTGAGCCCAAGCTTCGAAGTAAGGCCCTGATTATCCTTGCAAAACGAGAGGCGTGCAGCAGCTCCATGAGGCCTTCATCGTTGTTCTGCTTTAGTTTCAAGGTAGTAAGCTTTTCAACACTCCTAGGGGCCTTGCTTCAGCACCCGTTTCAGTACCAGAACACTGCGTAGAACCAGGAAGTTCTGCTCCTGCGTGTATGCTGCGTGTCAACCTAGAAATTAGAGGCTGACGGCACAAGGCTAGTTTTCCCATTATGAAAGCTCCGTTGATGAGGTCCCGAAGCTACCTGAAAAGCATTGTTGTTACCCAGGTTTTACTTACAGCCGGCATGGCACATAGAAGAAAATGAGTTTTCTCGAAAGAAACCTTGTGCTTCCAGTTCCTAGTTGGAAGCTCACCCGGCTCTGCTCTATACCAAACGTGAAAGTCAATGTGAGCACTAGCCTCGAAGTAAGGCCCTGATTATCCTGGCAAAACTGGAGGCGTGCAGCAGCTCCATGAGGCCTTCATCGCTGTTCTGCTTTAGTTTCACGGTAGTAAGCTTTCCAAGACTCCTAGGGACTTTGCTTAAGCAACCGTTTCGGAACCAGAACACTGCGTAGAGACAGTAAGCTCTGGTCCTGCGTGTATGCTGCGTGTCAACCTAGAAATTAGAGACTGACGGCACAAGGCTAGTTTTCCCATTATGAAAGCTCCGTTGATGCGGCCCCGAAGCTACCTGAAAAGCACTGTTGTTACCGTGCTTTTACTTACAGCCGGCATGGCACATAGAAGAAAATGAGTTTTCTCGAAAGAAACCTTGTGCTTCCAGTTCCTAGTTGGAAGCTCACCATGCTCTGCTCTATACCAAACGTGAAAGTCAATGTGAGCACTAGCCTCGAAGTAAGGCCCTGATTATGCTGGCAAAACGGGAGGCGTGCAGCAGCTCCATGAGGCCTTCATCGCTGTTCTGCTTTAGTTTCACGGTAGTAAGCTTTCCAAGACTCCTAGGGACTTTGCTTAAGCAACCGTTTCGGTACCAGAACACTGCGTAGAGACAGTAAGCTCTGGTCCTGCGTGTATGCTGCGTGTCAACCTAGAAATTGGAGACTGATGGCATAAGGCTTCTTTTGCCATTATGAAAGCTCCGTTCATGCGGCCTCGAAGCTACCTGAAAAGCATTGTTGTTGCCGGGGTTTTCCTCACTGCCGGCATGGTTCTGAGAAGAAAATGAGTTTTCTCCTAAGAAACCTTGGGGTTCCAGTTCCATGTTGGAAGCTCACCCTGCTCTGCGCTATACCTAAAGTGAAAGTCAACGTGAGCACAAGCTTCGAAGTAAGGCCCTGATTATCCTTGCAAAACGAGAGGCGTGCAGCAGCTCCATGAGGCCTTCATCGTTGTTCTGCTTTAGTTTCAAGGTAGTAAGCTTTTCAACACTCCTAGGGGCCTTGCTTCAGCACCCGTTTCAGTACCAGAACACTGCGTAGAACCAGGAAGTTCTGCTCCTGCGTGTATGCTGCGTGTCAACCTAGAAATTAGAGACTGACGGCACAAGGCTAGTTTTCCCATTATGAAAGCTCCGTTGATGCGGCCCCGAAGCTACCTGAAAAGCACTGTTGTTACCGTGCTTTTACTTACAGCCGGCATGGCACATAGAAGAAAATGAGTTTTCTCGAAAGAAACCTTGTGCTTCCAGTTCCTAGTTGGAAGCTCACCCGGCTCTGCTCTATACCAAACGTGAAAGTCAATGTGAGCACTAGCCTCGAAGTAAGGCCCTGATTATCCTGGCAAAACGGGAGGCGTGCAGCAGCTCCATGAGGCCTTCATCGCTGTTCTGCTTTAGTTTCACGGTAGTAAGCTTTCCAAGACTCCTAGGGACTTTGCTTAAGCAACCGTTTCGGTACCAGAACACTGCGTAGAGACAGTAAGCTCTGGTCCTGCGTGTATGCTGCGTGTCAACCTAGAAATTGGAGACTGATGGCATAAGGCTTCTTTTCCCATTATGAAAGCTCCGTTCATGCGGCCTCGAAGCTACCTGAAAAGCATTGTTGTTGCCGGGGTTTTCCTCACTGCCAGCATGGTTCTGAGAAGAAAATGAGTTTTCTCCTAAGAAACCTTGGGTTTCCAGTTCCTTGTTGGAAGCTCACCCTGCTCTGCGCTATACCTAAAGTGAAAGTCAACGTGAGCCCAAGCTTCGAAGTAAGGCCCTGATTATCCTTGCAAAACGAGAGGCGTGCAGCAGCTCCATGAGGCCTTCATCGTTGTTCTGCTTTAGTTTCAAGGTAGTAAGCTTTTCAACACTCCTAGGGGCCTTGCTTCAGCACCCGTTTCAGTACCAGAACACTGCGTAGAACCAGGAAGCTCTGCTCCTGCGTGTATGCTGCGTGTCAACCTAGAAATTAGAGACTGATGGCACAAAGCTTGTTTTCCCGTTTTGAAAGCTCCATTCATGCGGCCTCGAAGCTACCTGAAAAGCACTGTTGTTACCGTGCTTTTACTTACAGCCGGCATGGCACATAGAAGAAAATGAGTTTTCTCGAAAGAAACCTTGTGCTTCCAGTTCCTAGTTGGAAGCTCACCCGGCTCTGCTCTATACCAAACGTGAAAGTCAATGTGAGCACTAGCCTCGAAGTAAGGCCCTGATTATGCTGGCAATACGGGAGGCGTGCAGCAGCTCCATGAGGCCTTCATCGCTGTTCTGCTTTAGTTTCACGGTAGTAAGCTTTCCAACATTCCTGGGGACTTTGCTTAAGCAACCGTTTCGGTACCAGAACACTGCGTAGAGACAGTAAGCTCTGGTCCTGCGTGTATGCTGCGTGTCAACCTAGAAATTGGAGACTGATGGCATAAGGCTTCTTTTCCCATTATGAAAGCTTCGTTCATGCGGCCTCGAAGCTACCTGAAAAGCATTGTTGTTGCCGGGGTTTTCCTCACTGCCGGCATGGTCCTGAGAAGAAAATGAGTTTTCTCCTAAGAAACCTTGGGTTTCCAGTTCCTTGTTGGAAGCTCACCCTGCTCTGCGCTATACCTAAAGTGAAAGTCAACGTGAGCCCAAGCTTCGAAGTAAGGCCCTGATTATCCTTGCAAAACGAGAGGCGTGCAGCAGCTCCATGAGGCCTTCATCGTTGTTCTGCTTTAGTTTCAAGGTAGTAAGCTTTTCAACACTCCTAGGGGCCTTGCTTCAGCACCCGTTTCAGTACCAGAACACTGCGTAGAACCAGGAAGCTCTGCTCCTGCGTGTATGCTGCGTGTCAACCTAGAAATTAGAGACTGACGGCACAAGGCTAGTTTTCCCATTATGAAAGCTCCGTTGATGCGGCCCCGAAGCTACCTGAAAAGCACTGTTGTTACCGTGGTTTTACTTACAGCCGGCATGGCACATAGAAGAAAATGAGTTTTCTCGAAAGAAACCTTGTGCTTCCAGTTCCTAGTTGGAAGCTCACCCGGCTCTGCTCTATACCAAACGTGAAAGTCAATGTGAGCACTAGCCTCGAAGTAAGGCCCTGATTATGCTGGCAATACGGGAGGCGTGCAGCAGCTCCATGAGGCCTTCATCGCTGTTCTGCTTTAGTTTCACGGTAGGAAGCTTTCCAACATTCCTTGGGACTTTGCTTAAGCAACCGTTTCTTTACCAGAACACTGCGTAGAGACAGTAAGCTCTGGTCCTGCGTGTATGCTGCGTGTCAACCTAGAAATTGGAGACTGATGGCATAAGGCTTCTTTTGCCATTATGAAAGCTCCGTTCATGCGGCCTCGAAGCTACCTGAAAAGCATTGTTGTTGCCGGGGTTTTCCTCACTGCCGGCATGGTTCTCAGAAGAAACTGAGTTTTCTCCTAAGAAACCTTGGGTTTCCAGTTCCTTGTTGGAAGCTCACCCTGCTCTGCGCTATACCTAAAGTGAAAGTCAACGTGAGCCCAAGCTTCGAAGTAAGGCCCTGATTATCCTTGCAAAACGAGAGGCGTGCAGCAGCTCCATGAGGCCTTCATCGTTGTTCTGCTTTAGTTTCAAGGTAGTAAGCTTTTCAACACTCCTAGGGGCCTTGCTTCAGCACCCGTTTCAGTACCAGAACACTGCGTAGAACCAGGAAGTTCTGCTCCTGCGTGTATGCTGCGTGTCAACCTAGAAATTAGAGGCTGACGGCACAAGGCTAGTTTTCCCATTATGAAAGCTCCGTTGATGAGGTCCCGAAGCTACCTGAAAAGCATTGTTGTTACCCAGGTTTTACTTACAGCCGGCATGGCACATAGAAGAAAATGAGTTTTCTCGAAAGAAACCTTGTGCTTCCAGTTCCTAGTTGGAAGCTCACCCGGCTCTGCTCTATACCAAACGTGAAAGTCAATGTGAGCACTAGCCTCGAAGTAAGGCCCTGATTATCCTGGCAAAACTGGAGGCGTGCAGCAGCTCCATGAGGCCTTCATCGCTGTTCTGCTTTAGTTTCACGGTAGTAAGCTTTCCAAGACTCCTAGGGACTTTGCTTAAGCAACCGTTTCGGAACCAGAACACTGCGTAGAGACAGTAAGCTCTGGTCCTGCGTGTATGCTGCGTGTCAACCTAGAAATTAGAGACTGACGGCACAAGGCTAGTTTTCCCATTATGAAAGCTCCGTTGATGCGGCCCCGAAGCTACCTGAAAAGCACTGTTGTTACCGTGCTTTTACTTACAGCCGGCATGGCACATAGAAGAAAATGAGTTTTCTCGAAAGAAACCTTGTGCTTCCAGTTCCTAGTTGGAAGCTCACCATGCTCTGCTCTATACCAAACGTGAAAGTCAATGTGAGCACTAGCCTCGAAGTAAGGCCCTGATTATGCTGGCAAAACGGGAGGCGTGCAGCAGCTCCATGAGGCCTTCATCGCTGTTCTGCTTTAGTTTCACGGTAGTAAGCTTTCCAAGACTCCTAGGGACTTTGCTTAAGCAACCGTTTCGGTACCAGAACACTGCGTAGAGACAGTAAGCTCTGGTCCTGCGTGTATGCTGCGTGTCAACCTAGAAATTGGAGACTGATGGCATAAGGCTTCTTTTGCCATTATGAAAGCTCCGTTCATGCGGCCTCGAAGCTACCTGAAAAGCATTGTTGTTGCCGGGGTTTTCCTCACTGCCGGCATGGTTCTGAGAAGAAAATGAGTTTTCTCCTAAGAAACCTTGGGGTTCCAGTTCCATGTTGGAAGCTCACCCTGCTCTGCGCTATACCTAAAGTGAAAGTCAACGTGAGCACAAGCTTCGAAGTAAGGCCCTGATTATCCTTGCAAAACGAGAGGCGTGCAGCAGCTCCATGAGGCCTTCATCGTTGTTCTGCTTTAGTTTCAAGGTAGTAAGCTTTTCAACACTCCTAGGGGCCTTGCTTCAGCACCCGTTTCAGTACCAGAACACTGCGTAGAACCAGGAAGCTCTGCTCCTGCGTGTATGCTGCGTGTCAACCTAGAAATTAGAGACTGATGGCACAAGGCTTGTTTTCCCGTTTTGAAAGCTCCATTCATGCGGCCTCGAAGCTACCTCAAAAGCACTGTTGTTACCGTGCTTTTACTTACAGCCGGCATGGCACATAGAAGAAAATGAGTTTTCTCGAAAGAAACCTTGTGCTTCCAGTTCCTAGTTGGAAGCTCACCCGGCTCTGCTCTATACCAAACGTGAAAGTCAATGTGAGCACTAGCCTCGAAGTAAGGCCCTGATTATGCTGGCAATACGGGAGGCGTGCAGCAGCTCCATGAGGCCTTCATCGCTGTTCTGCTTTAGTTTCACGGTAGTAAGCTTTCCAACATTCCTGGGGACTTTGCTTAAGCAACCGTTTCTTTACCAGAACACTGCGTAGAGACAGTAAGCTCTGGTCCTGCGTGTATGCTGCGTGTCAACCTAGAAATTGGAGACTGATGGCATAAGGCTTCTTTTGCCATTATGAAAGCTCCGTTCATGCGGCCTCGAAGCTACCTGAAAAGCATTGTTGTTGCCGGGGTTTTCCTCACTGCCGGCATGGTTCTGAGGAGAAAATGAGTTTTCTCCTAAGAAACCTTGGGTTTCCAGTTCCTTGTTGGAAGCTCACCCTGCTCTGCGCTATACCTAAAGTGAAAGTCAACGTGAGCCCAAGCTTCGAAGTAAGGCCCTGATTATCCTTGCAAAACGAGAGGCGTGCAGCAGTTCCATGAGGCCTTCATCGTTGTTCTGCTTTAGTTTCAAGGTAGTAAGCTTTTCAACACTCCTAGGGGCCTTGCTTCAGCACCCGTTTCAGTACCAGAACACTGCGTAGAACCAGGAAGTTCTGCTCCTGCGTGTATGCTGCGTGTCAACCTAGAAATTAGAGGCTGACGGCACAAGGCTAGTTTTCCCATTATGAAAGCTCCGTTGATGAGGCCCCGAAGCTACCTGAAAAGCATTGTTGTTACCCAGGTTTTACTTACAGCCGGCATGGCACATAGAAGAAAATGAGTTTTCTCGAAAGAAACCTTGTGCTTCCAGTTCCTAGTTGGAAGCTCACCCGGCTCTGCTCTATACCAAACGTGAAAGTCAATGTGAGCACTAGCCTCGAAGTAAGGCCCTGATTATCCTGGCAAAACTGGAGGCGTGCAGCAGCTCCATGAGGCCTTCATCGCTGTTCTGCTTTAGTTTCACGGTAGTAAGCTTTCCAAGACTCCTAGGGACTTTGCTTAAGCAACCGTTTCGGTACCAGAACACTGCGTAGAGACAGTAAGCTCTGGTCCTGCGTGTATGCTGCGTGTCAACCTAGAAATTAGAGACTGACGGCACAAGGCTAGTTTTCCCATTATGAAAGCTCCGTTGATGCGGCCCCGAAGCTACCTGAAAAGCACTGTTGTTACCGTGCTTTTACTTACAGCCGGCATGGCACATAGAAGAAAATGAGTTTTCTCGAAAGAAACCTTGTGCTTCCAGTTCCTAGTTGGAAGCTCACCATGCTCTGCTCTATACCAAACGTGAAAGTCAATGTGAGCACTAGCCTCGAAGTAAGGCCCTGATTATGCTGGCAAAACGGGAGGCGTGCAGCAGCTCCATGAGGCCTTCATCGCTGTTCTGCTTTAGTTTCACGGTAGTAAGCTTTCCAAGACTCCTAGGGACTTTGCTTAAGCAACCGTTTCGGTACCAGAACACTGCGTAGAGACAGTAAGCTCTGGTCCTGCGTGTATGCTGCGTGTCAACCTAGAAATTGGAGACTGATGGCATAAGGCTTCTTTTCCCATTATGAAAGCTCCGTTCATGCGGCCTCGAAGCTACCTGAAAAGCATTGTTGTTGCCGGGGTTTTCCTCACTGCCGGCATGGTTCTGAGAAGAAAATGAGTTTTCTCCTAAGAAACCTTGGGGTTCCAGTTCCATGTTGGAAGCTCACCCTGCTCTGCGCTATACCTAAAGTGAAAGTCAACGTGAGCACAAGCTTCGAAGTAAGGCCCTGATTATCCTTGCAAAACGAGAGGCGTGCAGCAGCTCCATGAGGCCTTCATCGTTGTTCTGCTTTAGTTTCAAGGTAGTAAGCTTTTCAACACTCCTAGGGGCCTTGCTTCAGCACCCGTTTCAGTACCAGAACACTGCGTAGAACCAGGAAGCTCTGCTCCTGCGTGTATGCTGCGTGTCAACCTAGAAATTAGAGACTGATGGCACAAGGCTTGTTTTCCCGTTTTGAAAGCTCCATTCATGCGGCCTCGAAGCTACCTGAAAAGCACTGTTGTTACCGTGCTTTTACTTACAGCCGGCATGGCACATAGAAGAAAATGAGTTTTCTCGAAAGAAACCTTGTGCTTCCAGTTCCTAGTTGGAAGCTCACCCGGCTCTGCTCTATACCAAACGTGAAAGTCAATGTGAGCACTAGCCTCGAAGTAAGGCCCTGATTATGCTGGCAATACGGGAGGCGTGCAGCAGCTCCATGAGGCCTTCATCGCTGTTCTGCTTTAGTTTCACGGTAGTAAGCTTTCCAACATTCCTGGGGACTTTGCTTAAGCAACCGTTTCGGTACCAGAACACTGCGTAGAGACAGTAAGCTCTGGTCCTGCGTGTATGCTGCGTGTCAACCTAGAAATTGGAGACTGATGGCATAAGGCTTCTTTTCCCATTATGAAAGCTTCGTTCATGCGGCCTCGAAGCTACCTGAAAAGCATTGTTGTTGCCGGGGTTTTCCTCACTGCCGGCATGGTTCTGAGGAGAAAATGAGTTTTCTCCTAAGAAACCTTGGGTTTCCAGTTCTTTGTTGGAAGCTCACCCTGTTCTGCGCTATACCTAAAGTGAAAGTCAACGTGAGCCCAAGCTTCGAAGTAAGGCCCTGATTATCCTTGCAAAACAAGAGGCGTGCAGCAGCTCCATGAGACGTTCATCGTTTTCTGCTTTAGTTTCAAGGTAGTGAGCTTTTCAACACTCCTAGGGGACTTGCTTCAGCACCCGTTTCAGTACCAGAACACTGCGTAGAACCAGGAAGCTCTGCTCCTGCGTGTATGCTGCGTGTCAACCTAGAAATTAGAGACTGACGGCACAAGGCTAGTTTTCCCATTATGAAAGCTCCGTGGATGCGGCCCCGAAGCTACCTGAAAAGCACTGTTGTTACCGTGCTTTTACTTACAGCTGGCATGGCACATAGAAGAAAATGAGTTTTCTCGAAAGAAACCTTGTGCTTCCAGTTCCTAGTTGGAAGCTCACCCGGCTCTGCTCTATACCAAACGTGAAAGTCAATGTGAGCACTAGCCTCGAAGTAAGGCCCTGATTATGCTGGCAAAACGGGAGGCGTGCAGCAGCTCCATGAGGCCTTCATCGCTGTTCTGCTTTAGTTTCACGGTAGTAAGCTTTCCAAGACTCCTAGGGACTTTGCTTAAGCAACCGTTTCGGTACCAGAACACTGCGTAGAGACAGTAAGCTCTGGTCCTGCGTGTATGCTGCGTGTCAACCTAGAAATTGGAGACTGATGGCATAAGGCTTCTTTTCCCATTATTAAAGCTCCGTTCATGCGGCCTCGAAGCTACCTGAAAAGCATTGTTGTTGCCGGGGTTTTCCTCACTGCCGGCATGGTTCTGAGAAGAAAATGAGTTTTCTCCTAAGAAACCTTGGGTTTCCAGTTCTTTGTTGGAAGCTCACCCTGTTCTGCGCTATACCTAAAGTGAAAGTCAACGTGAGCCCAAGCTTCGAAGTAAGGCCCTGATTATCCTTGCAAAACAAGAGGCGTGCAGCAGCTCCATGAGACCTTCATCTTTTTCTGCTTTAGTTTCAAGGTAGTGAGCTTTTCAACACTCCTAGGGGACTTGCTTCAGCACCCGTTTCAGTACCAGAACACTGCGTAGAACCAGGAAGCTCTGCTCCTGCGTGTATGCTGCGTGTCAACCTAGAAATTAGAGACTGACGGCACAAGGCTAGTTTTCCCATTATGAAAGCTCCGTTGATGCGGCCCCGAAGCTACCTGAAAAGCACTGTTGTTACCGTGCTTTTACTTACAGCCGGCATGGCACATAGAAGAAAATGAGTTTTCTCGAAAGAAACCTTGTGCTTCCAGTTCCTAGTTGGAAGCTCACCCGGCTCTGCTCTATACCAAACGTGAAAGTCAATGTGAGCACTAGCCTCGAAGTAAGGCCCTGATTATCCTGGCAAAACGGGAGGCGTGCAGCAGCTCCATGAGGCCTTCATCGCTGTTCTGCTTTAGTTTCACGGTAGTAAGCTTTCCAAGACTCCTAGGGACTTTGCTTAAGCAACCGTTTCGGTACCAGAACACTGCGTAGAGACAGTAAGCTCTGGTCCTGCGTGTATGCTGCGTGTCAACCTAGAAATTGGAGACTGATGGCATAAGGCTTCTTTTGCCATTATGAAAGCTCCGTTCATGCGGCCTCGAAGCTACCTGAAAAGCATTGTTGTTGCCGGGGTTTTCCTCACTGCCGGCATGGTTCTGAGAAGAAAATGAGTTTTCTCCTAAGAAACCTTGGGTTTCCAGTTCCTTGTTGGAAGCTCACCCTGCTCTGCGCTATACCTAAAGTGAAAGTCAACGTGAGCCCAAGCTTCGAAGTAAGGCCCTGATTATCCTTGCAAAACGAGAGGCGTGCAGCAGCTCCATGAGGCCTTCATCGTTGTTCTGCTTTAGTTTCCAGGTAGTAAGCTTTTCAACACTCCTAGGGGCCTTGCTTCAGCACCCGTTTCAGTACCAGAACACTGCGTAGAACCAGGAAGTTCTGCTCCTGCGTGTATGCTGCGTGTCAACCTAGAAATTAGAGACTGACGGCACAAGGCTAGTTTTCCCATTATGAAAGCTCCGTTGATGCGGCCCCGAAGCTACCTGAAAAGCACTGTTGTTACCGTGCTTTTACTTACAGCCGGCATGGCACATAGAAGAAAATGAGTTTTCTCGAAAGAAACCTTGTGCTTCCAGTTCCTAGTTGGAAGCTCACCATGCTCTGCTCTATACCAAACGTGAAAGTCAATGTGAGCACTAGCCTCGAAGTAAGGCCCTGATTATGCTGGCAAAACGGGAGGCGTGCAGCAGCTCCATGAGGCCTTCATCGCTGTTCTGCTTTAGTTTCACGGTAGTAAGCTTTCCAAGACTCCTAGGGACTTTGCTTAAGCAACCGTTTCGGTACCAGAACACTGCGTAGAGACAGTAAGCTCTGGTCCTGCGTGTATGCTGCGTGTCAACCTAGAAATTGGAGACTGATGGCATAAGGCTTCTTTTCCCATTATGAAAGCTCCGTTCATGCGGCCTCGAAGCTACCTGAAAAGCATTGTTGTTGCCGGGGTTTTCCTCACTGCCGGCATGGTTCTGAGAAGAAAATGAGTTTTCTCCTAAGAAACCTTGGGGTTCCAGTTCCATGTTGGAAGCTCACCCTGCTCTGCGCTATACCTAAAGTGAAAGTCAACGTGAGCACAAGCTTCGAAGTAAGGCCCTGATTATCCTTGCAAAACGAGAGGCGTGCAGCAGCTCCATGAGGCCTTCATCGTTGTTCTGCTTTAGTTTCAAGGTAGTAAGCTTTTCAACACTCCTAGGGGCCTTGCTTCAGCACCCGTTTCAGTACCAGAACACTGCGTAGAACCAGGAAGCTCTGCTCCTGCGTGTATGCTGCGTGTCAACCTAGAAATTAGAGACTGATGGCACAAGGCTTGTTTCCCGTTTTGAAAGCTCCATTCATGCGGCCTCGAAGCTACCTGAAAAGCACTGTTGTTACCGTGCTTTTACTTACAGCCGGCATGGCACATAGAAGAAAATGAGTTTTCTCGAAAGAAACCTTGTGCTTCCAGTTCCTAGTTGGAAGCTCACCCGGCTCTGCTCTATACCAAACGTGAAAGTCAATGTGAGCACTAGCCTCGAAGTAAGGCCCTGATTATGCTGGCAATACGGGACGCGTGCAGCAGCTCCATGAGGCCTTCATCGCTGTTCTGCTTTAGTTTCACGGTAGTAAGCTTTCCAACATTCCTGGGGACTTTGCTTAAGCAACCGTTTCGGTACCAGAACACTGCGTAGAGACAGTAAGCTCTGGTCCTGCGTGTATGCTGCGTGTCAACCTAGAAATTGGAGACTGATGGCATAAGGCTTCTTTTCCCATTATGAAAGCTTCGTTCATGCGGCCTCGAAGCTACCTGAAAAGCATTGTTGTTGCCGGGGTTTTCCTCACTGCCGGCATGGTTCTGAGGAGAAAATGAGTTTTCTCCTAAGAAACCTTGGGTTTCCAGTTCTTTGTTGGAAGCTCACCCTGTTCTGCGCTATACCTAAAGTGAAAGTCAACGTGAGCCCAAGCTTCGAAGTAAGGCCCTGATTATCCTTGCAAAACAAGAGGCGTGCAGCAGCTCCATGAGACGTTCATCGTTTTCTGCTTTAGTTTCAAGGTAGTGAGCTTTTCAACACTCCTAGGGGACTTGCTTCAGCACCCGTTTCAGTACCAGAACACTGCGTAGAACCAGGAAGCTCTGCTCCTGCGTGTATGCTGCGTGTCAACCTAGAAATTAGAGACTGACGGCACAAGGCTAGTTTTCCCATTATGAAAGCTCCGTGGATGCGGCCCCGAAGCTACCTGAAAAGCACTGTTGTTACCGTGCTTTTACTTACAGCTGGCATGGCACATAGAAGAAAATGAGTTTTCTCGAAAGAAACCTTGTGCTTCCAGTTCCTAGTTGGAAGCTCACCCGGCTCTGCTCTATACCAAACGTGAAAGTCAATGTGAGCACTAGCCTCGAAGTAAGGCCCTGATTATGCTGGCAAAACGGGAGGCGTGCAGCAGCTCCATGAGGCCTTCATCGCTGTTCTGCTTTAGTTTCACGGTAGTAAGCTTTCCAAGACTCCTAGGGACTTTGCTTAAGCAACCGTTTCGGTACCAGAACACTGCGTAGAGACAGTAAGCTCTGGTCCTGCGTGTATGCTGCGTGTCAACCTAGAAATTGGAGACTGATGGCATAAGGCTTCTTTTCCCATTATTAAAGCTCCGTTCATGCGGCCTCGAAGCTACCTGAAAAGCATTGTTGTTGCCGGGGTTTTCCTCACTGCCGGCATGGTTCTGAGAAGAAAATGAGTTTTCTCCTAAGAAACCTTGGGTTTCCAGTTCTTTGTTGGAAGCTCACCCTGTTCTGCGCTATACCTAAAGTGAAAGTCAACGTGAGCCCAAGCTTCGAAGTAAGGCCCTGATTATCCTTGCAAAACAAGAGGCGTGCAGCAGCTCCATGAGACCTTCATCTTTTTCTGCTTTAGTTTCAAGGTAGTGAGCTTTTCAACACTCCTAGGGGACTTGCTTCAGCACCCGTTTCAGTACCAGAACACTGCGTAGAACCAGGAAGCTCTGCTCCTGCGTGTATGCTGCGTGTCAACCTAGAAATTAGAGACTGACGGCACAAGGCTAGTTTTCCCATTATGAAAGCTCCGTTGATGCGGCCCCGAAGCTACCTGAAAAGCACTGTTGTTACCGTGCTTTTACTTACAGCCGGCATGGCACATAGAAGAAAATGAGTTTTCTCGAAAGAAACCTTGTGCTTCCAGTTCCTAGTTGGAAGCTCACCCGGCTCTGCTCTATACCAAACGTGAAAGTCAATGTGAGCACTAGCCTCGAAGTAAGGCCCTGATTATCCTGGCAAAACGGGAGGCGTGCAGCAGCTCCATGAGGCCTTCATCGCTGTTCTGCTTTAGTTTCACGGTAGTAAGCTTTCCAAGACTCCTAGGGACTTTGCTTAAGCAACCGTTTCGGTACCAGAACACTGCGTAGAGACAGTAAGCTCTGGTCCTGCGTGTATGCTGCGTGTCAACCTAGAAATTGGAGACTGATGGCATAAGGCTTCTTTTGCCATTATGAAAGCTCCGTTCATGCGGCCTCGAAGCTACCTGAAAAGCATTGTTGTTGCCGGGGTTTTCCTCACTGCCGGCATGGTTCTGAGAAGAAAATGAGTTTTCTCCTAAGAAACCTTGGGTTTCCAGTTCCTTGTTGGAAGCTCACCCTGCTCTGCGCTATACCTAAAGTGAAAGTCAACGTGAGCCCAAGCTTCGAAGTAAGGCCCTGATTATCCTTGCAAAACGAGAGGCGTGCAGCAGCTCCATGAGGCCTTCATCGTTGTTCTGCTTTAGTTTCCAGGTAGTAAGCTTTTCAACACTCCTAGGGGCCTTGCTTCAGCACCCGTTTCAGTACCAGAACACTGCGTAGAACCAGGAAGTTCTGCTCCTGCGTGTATGCTGCGTGTCAAGCTAGAAATTAGAGACTGACGGCACAAGGCTAGTTTTCCCATTATGAAAGCTCCGTTGATGCGGCCCCGAAGCTACCTGAAAAGCACTGTTGTTACCGTGCTTTTACTTACAGCCGGCATGGCACATAGAAGAAAATGAGTTTTCTCGAAAGAAACCTTGTGCTTCCAGTTCCTAGTTGGAAGCTCACCCGGCTCTGCTCTATACCAAACGTGAAAGTCAATGTGAGCACTAGCCTCGAAGTAAGGCCCTGATTATCCTGGCAAAACGGGAGGCGTGCAGCAGCTCCATGAGGCCTTCATCGCTGTTCTGCTTTAGTTTCACGGTAGTAAGCTTTCCAAGACTCCTAGGGACTTTGCTTAAGCAACCGTTTCGGTACCTGAACACTGCGTAGAGACAGTAAGCTCTGGTCCTGCGTGTATGCTGCGTGTCAACCTAGAAATTGGAGACTGATGGCATAAGGCTTCTTTTGCCATTATGAAAGCTCCGTTCATGCGGCCTCGAAGCTACCTGAAAAGCATTGTTGTTGCCGGGGTTTTCCTCACTGCCGGCATGGTTCTGAGAAGAAAATGAGTTTTCTCCTAAGAAACCTTGGGTTTCCAGTTCCTTGTTGGAAGCTCACCCTGCTCTGCGCTATACCTAAAGTGAAAGTCAACGTGAGCCCAAGCTTCGAAGTAAGGCCCTGATTATCCTTGCAAAACGAGAGGCGTGCAGCAGCTCCATGAGGCCTTCATCGTTGTTCTGCTTTAGTTTCAAGGTAGTAAGCTTTTCAACACTCCTAGGGGCCTTGCTTCAGCACCCGTTTCAGTACCAGAACACTGCGTAGAACCAGGAAGCTCTGCTCCTGCGTGTATGCTGCGTGTCAACCTAGAAATTAGAGACTGATGGCACAAGGCTTGTTTTCCCGTTTTGAAAGCTCCATTCATGCGGCCTCGAAGCTACCTGAAAAGCACTGTTGTTACCGTGCTTTTACTTACAGCCGGCATGGCACATAGAAGAAAATGAGTTTTCTCGAAAGAAACCTTGTGCTTCCAGTTCCTAGTTGGAAGCTCACCCGGCTCTGCTCTATACCAAACGTGAAAGTCAATGTGAGCACTAGCCTCGAAGTAAGGCCCTGATTATGCTGGCAATACGGGAGGCGTGCAGCAGCTCCATGAGGCCTTCATCGCTGTTCTGCTTTAGTTTCACGGTAGTAAGCTTTCCAACATTCCTGGGGACTTTGCTTAAGCAACCGTTTCGGTACCAGAACACTGCGTAGAGACAGTAAGCTCTGGTCCTGCGTGTATGCTGCGTGTCAACCTAGAAATTGGAGACTGATGGCATAAGGCTTCTTTTCCCATTATTAAAGCTTCGTTCATGCGGCCTCGAAGCTACCTGAAAAGCATTGTTGTTGCCGGGGTTTTCCTCACTGCCGGCATGGTCCTGAGAAGAAAATGAGTTTTCTCCTAAGAAACCTTGGGTTTCCAGTTCCTTGTTGGAAACTCACCCTGCTCTGCGCTATACCTAAAGTGAAAGTCAACGTGAGCCCAAGCTTCGAAGTAAGGCCCTGATTATCCTTGCAAAACGAGAGGCGTGCAGCAGCTCCATGAGGCCTTCATCGTTGTTCTGCTTTAGTTTCAAGGTAGTAAGCTTTTCAACACTCCTAGGGGCCTTGCTTCAGCACCCGTTTCAGTACCAGAACACTGCGTAGAACCAGGAAGTTCTGCTCCTGCGTGTATGCTGCGTGTCAACCTAGAAATTAGAGACTGACGGCACAAGGCTAGTTTTCCCATTATGAAAGCTCCGTTGATGCGGCCCCGAAGCTACCTGAAAAGCACTGTTGTTACCGTGCTTTTACTTACAGCCGGCATGGCACATAGAAGAAAATGAGTTTTCTCGAAAGAAACCTTGTGCTTCCAGTTCCTAGTTGGAAGCTCACCCGGCTCTGCTCTATACCAAACGTGAAAGTCAATGTGAGCACTAGCCTCGAAGTAAGGCCCTGATTATCCTGGCAAAACGGGAGGCGTGCAGCAGCTCCATGAGGCCTTCATCGCTGTTCTGCTTTAGTTTCACGGTAGTAAGCTTTCCAAGACTCCTAGGGACTTTGCTTAAGCAACCGTTTCGGTACCAGAACACTGCGTAGAGACAGTAAGCTCTGGTCCTGCGTCTATGCTGCGTGTCAACCTAGAAATTGGAGACTGATGGCATAAGGCTTCTTTTCCCATTATGAAAGCTCCGTTCATGCGGCCTCGAAGCTACCTGAAAAGCATTGTTGTTGCCGGGGTTTTCCTCACTGCCAGCATGGTTCTGAGAAGAAAATGAGTTTTCTCCTAAGAAACCTTGGGTTTCCAGTTCCTTGTTGGAAGCTCACCCTGCTCTGCGCTATACCTAAAGTGAAAGTCAACGTGAGCCCAAGCTTCGAAGTAAGGCCCTGATTATCCTTGCAAAACGAGAGGCGTGCAGCAGCTCCATGAGGCCTTCATCGTTGTTCTGCTTTAGTTTCAAGGTAGTAAGCTTTTCAACACTCCTAGGGGACTTGCTTCAGCACCCGTTTCAGTACCAGAACACTGCGTAGAACCAGGAAGCTCTGCTCCTGCGTGTATGCTGCGTGTCAAGCTAGAAATTAGAGACTGACGGCACAAGGCTAGTTTTCCCATTATGAAAGCTCCGTTGATGCGGCCCCGAAGCTACCTGAAAAGCACTGTTGTTACCGTGCTTTTACTTACAGCCGGCATGGCACATAGAAGAAAATGAGTTTTCTCGAAAGAAACCTTGTGCTTCCAGTTCCTAGTTGGAAGCTCACCCGGCTCTGCTCTATACCAAACGTGAAAGTCAATGTGAGCACTAGCCTCGAAGTAAGGCCCTGATTATCCTGGCAAAACGGGAGGCGTGCAGCAGCTCCATGAGGCCTTCATCGCTGTTCTGCTTTAGTTTCACGGTAGTAAGCTTTCCAAGACTCCTAGGGACTTTGCTTAAGCAACCGTTTCGGTACCTGAACACTGCGTAGAGACAGTAAGCTCTGGTCCTGCGTGTATGCTGCGTGTCAACCTAGAAATTGGAGACTGATGGCATAAGGCTTCTTTTGCCATTATGAAAGCTCCGTTCATGCGGCCTCGAAGCTACCTGAAAAGCATTGTTGTTGCCGGGGTTTTCCTCACTGCCGGCATGGTTCTGAGAAGAAAATGAGTTTTCTCCTAAGAAACCTTGTGTTTCCAGTTCCTTGTTGGAAGCTCACCCTGCTCTGCGCTATACCTAAAGTGAAAGTCAACGTGAGCCCAAGCTTCGAAGTAAGGCCCTGATTATCCTTGCAAAACGAGAGGCGTGCAGCAGCTCCATGAGGCCTTCATCGTTGTTCTGCTTTAGTTTCAAGGTAGTAAGCTTTTCAACACTCCTAGGGGCCTTGCTTCAGCACCCGTTTCAGTACCAGAACACTGCGTAGAACCAGGAAGTTCTGCTCCTGCGTGTATGCTGCGTGTCAACCTAGAAATTAGAGACTGACGGCACAAGGCTAGTTTTCCCATTAGGAAAGCTCCGTTGATGCGGCCCCGAAGCTACCTGAAAAGCACTGTTGTTACCGTGCTTTTACTTACAGCCGGCATGGCACATAGAAGAAAATGAGTTTTCTCGAAAGAAACCTTGTGCTTCCAGTTCCTAGTTGGAAGCTCACCCGGCTCTGCTCTATACCAAACGTGAAAGTCAATGTGAGCACTAGCCTCGAAGTAAGGCCCTGATTATGCTGGCAATACGGGAGGCGTGCAGCAGCTCCATGAGGCCTTCATCGCTGTTCTGCTTTAGTTTCACGGTAGTAAGCTTTCCAACATTCCTGGGGACTTTGCTTAAGCAACCGTTTCGGTACCAGAACACTGCGTAGAGACAGTAAGCTCTGGTCCTGCGTGTATGCTGCGTGTCAACCTAGAAATTGGAGACTGATGGCATAAGGCTTCTTTTGCCATTATGAAAGCTCCGTTCATGCGGCCTCGAAGCTACCTGAAAAGCATTGTTGTTGCCGGGGTTTTCCTCACTGCCGGCATGGTTCTGAGAAGAAAATGAGTTTTCTCCTAAGAAACCTTGGGTTTCCAGTTCCTTGTTGGAAGCTCACCCTGCTCTGCGCTATACCTAAAGTGAAAGTCAACGTGAGCCCAAGCTTCGAAGTAAGGCCCTGATTATCCTTGCAAAACGAGAGGCGTGCAGCAGCTCCATGAGGCCTTCATCGTTGTTCTGCTTTAGTTTCAAGGTAGTAAGCTTTTCAACACTCCTAGGGGCCTTGCTTCAGCACCCGTTTCAGTACCAGAACACTGCGTAGAACCAGGAAGTTCTGCTCCTGCGTGTATGCTGCGTGTCAACCTAGAAATTAGAGACTGACGGCACAAGGCTAGTTTTCCCATTAGGAAAGCTCCGTTGATGCGGCCCCGAAGCTACCTGAAAAGCACTGTTGTTACCGTGCTTTTACTTACAGCCGGCATGGCACATAGAAGAAAATGAGTTTTCTCGAAAGAAACCTTGTGCTTCCAGTTCCTAGTTGGAAGCTCACCCGGCTCTGCTCTATACCAAACGTGAAAGTCAATGTGAGCACTAGCCTCGAAGTAAGGCCCTGATTATGCTGGCAATACGGGAGGCGTGCAGCAGCTCCATGAGGCCTTCATCGCTGTTCTGCTTTAGTTTCACGGTAGTAAGCTTTCCAACATTCCTGGGGACTTTGCTTAAGCAACCGTTTCGGTACCAGAACACTGCGTAGAGACAGTAAGCTCTGGTCCTGCGTGTATGCTGCGTGTCAACCTAGAAATTGGAGACTGATGGCATAAGGCTTCTTTTCCCATTATTAAAGCTTCGTTCATGCGGCCTCGAAGCTACCTGAAAAGCATTGTTGTTGCCGGGGTTTTCCTCACTGCCGGCATGGTCCTGAGAAGAAAATGAGTTTTCTCCTAAGAAACCTTGGGTTTCCAGTTCCTTGTTGGAAGCTCACCCTGCTCTGCGCTATACCTAAAGTGAAAGTCAACGTGAGCCCAAGCTTCGAAGTAAGGCCCTGATTATCCTTGCAAAACGAGAGGCGTGCAGCAGCTCCATGAGGCCTTCATCGTTGTTCTGCTTTAGTTTCAAGGTAGTAAGCTTTTCAACACTCCTAGGGGCCTTGCTTCAGCACCCGTTTCAGTACCAGAACACTGCGTAGAACCAGGAAGTTCTGCTCCTGCGTGTATGCTGCGTGTCAACCTAGAAATTAGAGACTGACGGCACAAGGCTAGTTTTCCCATTAGGAAAGCTCCGTTGATGCGGCCCCGAAGCTACCTGAAAAGCACTGTTGTTACCGTGCTTTTACTTACAGCCGGCATGGCACATAGAAGAAAATGAGTTTTCTCGAAAGAAACCTTGTGCTTCCAGTTCCTAGTTGGAAGCTCACCCGGCTCTGCTCTATACCAAACGTGAAAGTCAATGTGAGCACTAGCCTCGAAGTAAGGCCCTGATTATGCTGGCAAAACGGGAGGCGTGCAGCAGCTCCATGAGGCCTTCATCGCTGTTCTGCTTTAGTTTCACGGTAGTAAGCTTTCCAAGACTCCTAGGGACTTTGCTTAAGCAACCGTTTCGGTACCAGAACACTGCGTAGAGACAGTAAGCTCTGGTCCTGCGTCTATGCTGCGTGTCAACCTAGAAATTGGAGACTGATGGCATAAGGCTTCTTTTCCCATTATGAAAGCTCCGTTCATGCGGCCTCGAAGCTACCTGAAAAGCATTGTTGTTGCCGGGGTTTTCCTCACTGCCAGCATGGTTCTGAGAAGAAAATGAGTTTTCTCCTAAGAAACCTTGGGTTTCCAGTTCCTTGTTGGAAGCTCACCCTGCTCTGCGCTATACCTAAAGTGAAAGTCAACGTGAGCCCAAGCTTCGAAGTAAGGCCCTGATTATCCTTGCAAAACGAGAGGCGTGCAGCAGCTCCATGAGGCCTTCATCGTTGTTCTGCTTTAGTTTCAAGGTAGTAAGCTTTTCAACACTCCTAGGGGACTTGCTTCAGCACCCGTTTCAGTACCAGAACACTGCGTAGAACCAGGAAGCTCTGCTCCTGCGTGTATGCTGCGTGTCAAGCTAGAAATTAGAGACTGACGGCACAAGGCTAGTTTTCCCATTATGAAAGCTCCGTTGATGCGGCCCCGAAGCTACCTGAAAAGCACTGTTGTTACCGTGCTTTTACTTACAGCCGGCATGGCACATAGAAGAAAATGAGTTTTCTCGAAAGAAACCTTGTGCTTCCAGTTCCTAGTTGGAAGCTCACCCGGCTCTGCTCTATACCAAACGTGAAAGTCAATGTGAGCACTAGCCTCGAAGTAAGGCCCTGATTATCCTGGCAAAACGGGAGGCGTGCAGCAGCTCCATGAGGCCTTCATCGCTGTTCTGCTTTAGTTTCACGGTAGTAAGCTTTCCAAGACTCCTAGGGACTTTGCTTAAGCAACCGTTTCGGTACCTGAACACTGCGTAGAGACAGTAAGCTCTGGTCCTGCGTGTATGCTGCGTGTCAACCTAGAAATTGGAGACTGATGGCATAAGGCTTCTTTTGCCATTATGAAAGCTCCGTTCATGCGGCCTCGAAGCTACCTGAAAAGCATTGTTGTTGCCGGGGTTTTCCTCACTGCCGGCATGGTTCTGAGAAGAAAATGAGTTTTCTCCTAAGAAACCTTGGGTTTCCAGTTCCTTGTTGGAAGCTCACCCTGCTCTGCGCTATACCTAAAGTGAAAGTCAACGTGAGCCCAAGCTTCGAAGTAAGGCCCTGATTATCCTTGCAAAACGAGAGGCGTGCAGCAGCTCCATGAGGCCTTCATCGTTGTTCTGCTTTAGTTTCAAGGTAGTAAGCTTTTCAACACTCCTAGGGGCCTTGCTTCAGCACCCGTTTCAGTACCAGAACACTGCGTAGAACCAGGAAGTTCTGCTCCTGCGTGTATGCTGCGTGTCAACCTAGAAATTAGAGACTGATGGCACAAGGCTTGTTTTCCCGTTTTGAAAGCTCCATTCATGCGGCCTCGAAGCTACCTGAAAAGCACTGTTGTTACCGTGCTTTTACTTACAGCCGGCATGGCACATAGAAGAAAATGAGTTTTCTCGAAAGAAACCTTGTGCTTCCAGTTCCTAGTTGGAAGCTCACCCGGCTCTGCTCTATACCAAACGTGAAAGTCAATGTGAGCACTAGCCTCGAAGTAAGGCCCTGATTATGCTGGCAATACGGGAGGCGTGCAGCAGCTCCATGAGGCCTTCATCGCTGTTCTGCTTTAGTTTCACGGTAGTAAGCTTTCCAACATTCCTGGGGACTTTGCTTAAGCAACCGTTTCGGTACCAGAACACTGCGTAGAGACAGTAAGCTCTGGTCCTGCGTGTATGCTGCGTGTCAACCTAGAAATTGGAGACTGATGGCATAAGGCTTCTTTTCCCATTATGAAAGCTTCGTTCATGCGGCCTCGAAGCTACCTGAAAAGCATTGTTGTTGCCGGGGTTTTCCTCACTGCCGGCATGGTCCTGAGAAGAAAATGAGTTTTCTCCTAAGAAACCTTGGGTTTCCAGTTCCTTGTTGGAAGCTCACCCTGCTCTGCGCTATACCTAAAGTGAAAGTCAACGTGAGCCCAAGCTTCGAAGTAAGGCCCTGATTATCCTTGCAAAACGAGAGGCGTGCAGCAGCTCCATGAGGCCTTCATCGTTGTTCTGCTTTAGTTTCAAGGTAGTAAGCTTTTCAACACTCCTAGGGGACTTGCTTCAGCACCCGTTTCAGTACCAGAACACTGCGTAGAACCAGGAAGCTCTGCTCCTGCGTGTATGCTGCGTGTCAACCTAGAAATTAGAGACTGATGGCACAAGGCTTGTTTTCCCGTTTTGAAAGCTCCATTCATGCGGCCTCGAAGCTACCTGAAAAGCACTGTTGTTACCGTGCTTTTACTTACAGCCGGCATGGCACATAGAAGAAAATGAGTTTTCTCGAAAGAAACCTTGTGCTTCCAGTTCCTAGTTGGAAGCTCACCCGGCTCTGCTCTATACCAAACGTGAAAGTCAATGTGAGCACTAGCCTCGAAATAAGGCCCTGATTATGCTGGCAATACGGGAGGCGTGCAGCAGCTCCATGAGGCCTTCATCGCTGTTCTGCTTTAGTTTCACGGTAGTAAGCTTTCCAACATTCCTGGGGACTTTGCTTAAGCAACCGTTTCGGTACCAGAACACTGCGTAGAGACAGTAAGCTCTGGTCCTGCGTGTATGCTGCGTGTCAACCTAGAAATTGGAGACTGATGGCATAAGGCTTCTTTTCCCATTATTAAAGCTTCGTTCATGCGGCCTCGAAGCTACCTGAAAAGCATTGTTGTTGCCGGGGTTTTCCTCACTGCCGGCATGGTCCTGAGAAGAAAATGAGTTTTCTCCTAAGAAACCTTGGGTTTCCAGTTCCTTGTTGGAAGCTCACCCTGCTCTGCGCTATACCTAAAGTGAAAGTCAACGTGAGCCCAAGCTTCGAAGTAAGGCCCTGATTATCCTTGCAAAACGAGAGACGTGCAGCAGCTCCATGAGGCCTTCATCGTTGTTCTGCTTTAGTTTCAAGGTAGTAAGCTTTTCAACACTCCTAGGGGCCTTGCTTCAGCACCCGTTTCAGTACCAGAACACTGCGTAGAACCAGGAAGTTCTGCTCCTGCGTGTATGCTGCGTGTCAACCTAGAAATTAGAGACTGACGGCACAAGGCTAGTTTTCCCATTAGGAAAGCTCCGTTGATGCGGCCCCGAAGCTACCTGAAAAGCACTGTTGTTACCGTGCTTTTACTTACAGCCGGCATGGCACATAGAAGAAAATGAGTTTTCTCGAAAGAAACCTTGTGCTTCCAGTTCCTAGTTGGAAGCTCACCCGGCTCTGCTCTATACCAAACGTGAAAGTCAATGTGAGCACTAGCCTCGAAGTAAGGCCCTGATTATCCTGGCAAAACGGGAGGCGTGCAGCAGCTCCATGAGGCCTTCATCGCTGTTCTGCTTTAGTTTCACGGTAGTAAGCTTTCCAAGACTCCTAGGGACTTTGCTTAAGCAACCGTTTCGGTACCAGAACACTGCGTAGAGACAGTAAGCTCTGGTCCTGCGTGTATGCTGCGTGTCAACCTAGAAATTGGAGACTGATGGCATAAGGCTTCTTTTCCCATTATGAAAGCTCCGTTCATGCGGCCTCGAAGCTACCTGAAAAGCATTGTTGTTGCCGGGGTTTTCCTCACTGCCAGCATGGTTCTGAGAAGAAAATGAGTTTTCTCCTAAGAAACCTTGGGTTTCCAGTTCCTTGTTGGAAGCTCACCCTGCTCTGCGCTATACCTAAAGTGAAAGTCAACGTGAGCCCAAGCTTCGAAGTAAGGCCCTGATTATCCTTGCAAAACGAGAGGCGTGCAGCAGCTCCATGAGGCCTTCATCGTTGTTCTGCTTTAGTTTCATGGTAGTAAGCTTTTCAACACTCCTAGAGGCCTTGCTTCAGCACCCGTTTCAGTACCAGAACACTGCGTAGAACCAGGAAGCTCTGCTCCTGCGTGTATGCTGCGTGTCAACCTAGAAATTAGAGACTGATGGCACAAGGCTTGTTTTCCCGTTTTGAAAGCTCCATTCATGCGGCCTCGAAGCTACCTGAAAAGCACTGTTGTTACCGTGCTTTTACTTACAGCCGGCATGGCACATAGAAGAAAATGAGTTTTCTCGAAAGAAACCTTGTGCTTCCAGTTCCTAGTTGGAAGCTCACCCGGCTCTGCTCTATACCAAACGTGAAAGTCAATGTGAGCACTAGCCTCGAAGTAAGGCCCTGATTATGCTGGCAATACGGGAGGCGTGCAGCAGCTCCATGAGGCCTTCATCGCTGTTCTGCTTTAGTTTCACGGTAGTAAGCTTTCCAACATTCCTGGGGACTTTGCTTAAGCAACCGTTTCGGTACCAGAACACTGCGTAGAGACAGTAAGCTCTGGTCCTGCGTGTATGCTGCGTGTCAACCTAGAAATTGGAGACTGATGGCATAAGGCTTCTTTTCCCATTATTAAAGCTTCGTTCATGCGGCCTCGAAGCTACCTGAAAAGCATTGTTGTTGCCGGGGTTTTCCTCACTGCCGGCATGGTCCTGAGAAGAAAATGAGTTTTCTCCTAAGAAACCTTGGGTTTCCAGTTCCTTGTTGGAAGCTCACCCTGCTCTGCGCTATACCTAAAGTGAAAGTCAACGTGAGCCCAAGCTTCGAAGTAAGGCCCTGATTATCCTTGCAAAACGAGAGGCGTGCAGCAGCTCCATGAGGCCTTCATCGTTGTTCTGCTTTAGTTTCAAGGTAGTAAGCTTTTCAACACTCCTAGGGGCCTTGCTTCAGCACCCGTTTCAGTACCAGAACACTGCGTAGAACCAGGAAGTTCTGCTCCTGCGTGTATGCTGCGTGTCAACCTAGAAATTAGAGACTGACGGCACAAGGCTAGTTTTCCCATTAGGAAAGCTCCGTTGATGCGGCCCCGAAGCTACCTGAAAAGCACTGTTGTTACCGTGCTTTTACTTACAGCCGGCATGGCACATAGAAGAAAATGAGTTTTCTCGAAAGAAACCTTGTGCTTCCAGTTCCTAGTTGGAAGCTCACCCGGCTCTGCTCTATACCAAACGTGAAAGTCAATGTGAGCACTAGCCTCGAAGTAAGGCCCTGATTATCCTGGCAAAACGGGAGGCGTGCAGCAGCTCCATGAGGCCTTCATCGCTGTTCTGCTTTAGTTTCACGGTAGTAAGCTTTCCAAGACTCCTAGGGACTTTGCTTAAGCAAACGTTTCGGTACCAGAACACTGCGTAGAGACAGTAAGCTCTGGTCCTGCGTGTATGCTGCGTGTCAACCTAGAAATTGGAGACTGATGGCATAAGGCTTCTTTTCCCATTATGAAAGCTCCGTTCATGCGGCCTCGAAGCTACCTGAAAAGCATTGTTGTTGCCGGGGTTTTCCTCACTGCCAGCATGGTTCTGAGAAGAAAATGAGTTTTCTCCTAAGAAACCTTGGGTTTCCAGTTCCTTGTTGGAAGCTCACCCTGCTCTGCGCTATACCTAAAGTGAAAGTCAACGTGAGCCCAAGCTTCGAAGTAAGGCCCTGATTATCCTTGCAAAACGAGAGGCGTGCAGCAGCTCCATGAGGCCTTCATCGTTGTTCTGCTTTAGTTTCAAGGTAGTAAGCTTTTCAACACTCCTAGGGGCCTTGCTTCAGCACCCGTTTCAGTACCAAAACACTGCGTAGAACCAGGAAGCTCTGCTCCTGCGTGTATGCTGCGTGTCAACCTAGAAATTAGAGACTGATGGCACAAGGCTTGTTTTCCCGTTTTGAAAGCTCCATTCATGCGGCCTCGAAGCTACCTGAAAAGCACTGTTGTTACCGTGCTTTTACTTACAGCCGGCATGGCACATAGAAGAAAATGAGTTTTCTCGAAAGAAACCTTGTGCTTCCAGTTCCTAGTTGGAAGCTCACCCGGCTCTGCTCTATACCAAACGTGAAAGTCAATGTGAGCACTAGCCTCGAAGTAAGGCCCTGATTATGCTGGCAATACGGGAGGCGTGCAGCAGCTCCATGAGGCCTTCATCGCTGTTCTGCTTTAGTTTCACGGTAGGAAGCTTTCCAACATTCCTAGGGACTTTGCTTAAGCAACCGTTTCTTTACCAGAACACTGCGTAGAGACAGTAAGCTCTGGTCCTGCGTGTATGCTGCGTGTCAACCTAGAAATTGGAGACTGATGGCATAAGGCTTCTTTTCCCATTATGAAAGCTCCGTTCATGCGGCCTCGAAGCTACCTGAAAAGCATTGTTGTTGCCGGGGTTTTCCTCACTGCCGGCATGGTTCTCAGAAGAAACTGAGTTTTCTCCTAAGAAACCTTGGGTTTCCAGTTCCTTGTTGGAAGCTCACCCTGCTCTGCGCTATACCTAAAGTGAAAGTCAACGTGAGCCCAAGCTTCGAAGTAAGGCCCTGATTATCCTTGCAAAACGAGAGGCGTGCAGCAGCTCCATGAGGCCTTCATCGTTGTTCTGCTTTAGTTTCAAGGTAGTAAGCTTTTCAACACTCCTAGGGGTCTTGCTTCAGCACCCGTTTCAGTACCAGAACACTGCGTAGAACCAGGAAGTTCTGCTCCTGCGTGTATGCTGCGTGTCAACCTAGAAATTAGAGGCTGACGGCACAAGGCTAGTTTTCCCATTATGAAAGCTCCGTTGATGAGGCTCCGAAGCTACCTGAAAAGCATTGTTGTTACCCAGGTTTTACTTACAGCCGGCATGGCACATAGAAGAAAATGAGTTTTCTCGAAAGAAACCTTGTGCTTCCAGTTCCTAGTTGGAAGCTCACCCGGCTCTGCTCTATACCAAACGTGAAAGTCAATGTGAGCACTAGCCTCGAAGTAAGGCCCTGATTATCCTGGCAAAACTGGAGGCGTGCAGCAGCTCCATGAGGCCTTCATCGCTGTTCTGCTTTAGTTTCACGGTAGTAAGCTTTCCCAGACTCCTAGGGACTTTGCTTAAGCAACCGTTTCGGTACCAGAACACTGCGTAGAGACAGTAAGCTCTGGTCCTGCGTGTATGCTGCGTGTCAACCTAGAAATTGGAGACTGATGGCATAAGGCTTCTTTTGCCATTATGAAAGCTCCGTTCATGCGGCCTCGAAGCTACCTGAAAAGCATTGTTGTTGCCGGGGTTTTCCTCACTGCCGGCATGGTTCTGAGAAGAAAATGAGTTTTCTCCTAAGAAACCTTGGGTTTCCAGTTCCTTGTTGGAAGCTCACCCTGCTCTGCGCTATACCTAAAGTGAAAGTCAACGTGAGCCCAAGCTTCGAAGTAAGGCCCTGATTATCCTTGCAAAACGAGAGGCGTGCAGCAGCTCCATGAGGCCTTCATCGTTGTTCTGCTTTAGTTTCAAGGTAGTAAGCTTTTCAACACTCCTAGGGGACTTGCTTCAGCACCCGTTTCAGTACCAGAACACTGCGTAGAACCAGGAAGCTCTGCTCCTGCGTGTATGCTGCGTGTCAAGCTAGAAATTAGAGACTGACGGCACAAGGCTAGTTTTCCCATTATGAAAGCTCCGTTGATGTGGCCCCGAAGCTACCTGAAAAGCACTGTTGTTACCGTGCTTTTACTTACAGCCGGCATGGCACATAGAAGAAAATGAGTTTTCTCGAAAGAAACCTTGTGCTTCCAGTTCCTAGTTGGAAGCTCACCCGGCTCTGCTCTATACCAAACGTGAAAGTCAATGTGAGCACTAGCCTCGAAGTAAGGCCCTGATTATCCTGGCAAAACGGGAGGCGTGCAGCAGCTCCATGAGGCCTTCATCGCTGTTCTGCTTTAGTTTCACGGTAGTAAGCTTTCCAAGACTCCTAGGGACTTTGCTTAAGCAACCGTTTCGGTACCTGAACACTGCGTAGAGACAGTAAGCTCTGGTCCTGCGTGTATGCTGCGTGTCAACCTAGAAATTGGAGACTGATGGCATAAGGCTTCTTTTGCCATTATGAAAGCTCCGTTCATGCGGCCTCGAAGCTACCTGAAAAGCATTGTTGTTGCCGGGGTTTTCCTCACTGCCGGCATGGTTCTGAGAAGAAAATGAGTTTTCTCCTAAGAAACCTTGGGTTTCCAGTTCCTTGTTGGAAGCTCACCCTGCTCTGCGCTATACCTAAAGTGAAAGTCAACGTGAGCCCAAGCTTCGAAGTAAGGCCCTGATTATCCTTGCAAAACGAGAGGCGTGCAGCAGCTCCATGAGGCCTTCATCGTTGTTCTGCTTTAGTTTCAAGGTAGTAAGCTTTTCAACACTCCTAGGGGCCTTGCTTCAGCACCAGTTTCAGTACCAGAACACTGCGTAGAACCAGGAAGCTCTGCTCCTGCGTGTATGCTGCGTGTCAACCTAGAAATTAGAGACTGATGGCACAAGGCTTGTTTTCCCGTTTTGAAAGCTCCATTCATGCGGCCTCGAAGCTACCTGAAAAGCACTGTTGTTACCGTGCTTTTACTTACAGCCGGCATGGCACATAGAAGAAAATGAGTTTTCTCGAAAGAAACCTTGTGCTTCCAGTTCCTAGTTGGAAGCTCACCCGGCTCTGCTCTATACCAAACGTGAAAGTCAATGTGAGCACTAGCCTCGAAGTAAGGCCCTGATTATGCTGGCAATACGGGAGGCGTGCAGCAGCTCCATGAGGCCTTCATCGCTGTTCTGCTTTAGTTTCACGGTAGTAAGCTTTCCAACATTCCTGGGGACTTTGCTTAAGCAACCGTTTCGGTACCAGAACACTGCGTAGAGACAGTAAGCTCTGGTCCTGCGTGTATGCTGCGTGTCAACCTAGAAATTGGAGACTGATGGCATAAGGCTTCTTTTCCCATTATTAAAGCTTCGTTCATGCGGCCTCGAAGCTACCTGAAAAGCATTGTTGTTGCCGGGGTTTTCCTCACTGCCGGCATGGTCCTGAGAAGAAAATGAGTTTTCTCCTAAGAAACCTTGGGTTTCCAGTTCCTTGTTGGAAGCTCACCCTGCTCTGCGCTATACCTAAAGTGAAAGTCAACGTGAGCCCAAGCTTCGAAGTAAGGCCCTGATTATCCTTGCAAAACGAGAGGCGTGCAGCAGCTCCATGAGGCCTTCATCGTTGTTCTGCTTTAGTTTCAAGGTAGTAAGCTTTTCAACACTCCTAGGGGCCTTGCTTCAGCACCCGTTTCAGTACCAGAACACTGCGTAGAACCAGGAAGTTCTGCTCCTGCGTGTATGCTGCGTGTCAACCTAGAAATTAGAGACTGACGGCACAAGGCTAGTTTTCCCATTAGGAAAGCTCCGTTGATGCGGCCCCGAAGCTACCTGAAAAGCACTGTTGTTACCGTGCTTTTACTTACAGCCGGCATGGCACATAGAAGAAAATGAGTTTTCTCGAAAGAAACCTTGTGCTTCCAGTTCCTAGTTGGAAGCTCACCCGGCTCTGCTCTATACCAAACGTGAAAGTCAATGTGAGCACTAGCCTCGAAGTAAGGCCCTGATTATCCTGGCAAAACGGGAGGCGTGCAGCAGCTCCATGAGGCCTTCATCGCTGTTCTGCTTTAGTTTCACGGTAGTAAGCTTTCCAAGACTCCTAGGGACTTTGCTTAAGCAACCGTTTCGGTACCAGAACACTGCGTAGAGACAGTAAGCTCTGGTCCTGCGTGTATGCTGCGTGTCAACCTAGAAATTGGAGACTGATGGCATAAGGCTTCTTTTCCCATTATGAAAGCTCCGTTCATGCGGCCTCGAAGCTACCTGAAAAGCATTGTTGTTGCCGGGGTTTTCCTCACTGCCAGCATGGTTCTGAGAAGAAAATGAGTTTTCTCCTAAGAAACCTTGGGTTTCCAGTTCCTTGTTGGAAGCTCACCCTGCTCTGCGCTATACCTAAAGTGAAAGTCAACGTGAGCCCAAGCTTCGAAGTAAGGCCCTGATTATCCTTGCAAAACGAGAGGCGTGCAGCAGCTCCATGAGGCCTTCATCGTTGTTCTGCTTTAGTTTCATGGTAGTAAGCTTTTCAACACTCCTAGAGGCCTTGCTTCAGCACCCGTTTCAGTACCAGAACACTGCGTAGAACCAGGAAGCTCTGCTCCTGCGTGTATGCTGCGTGTCAACCTAGAAATTAGAGACTGATGGCACAAGGCTTGTTTTCCCGTTTTGAAAGCTCCATTCATGCGGCCTCGAAGCTACCTGAAAAGCACTGTTGTTACCGTGCTTTTACTTACAGCCGGCATGGCACATAGAAGAAAATGAGTTTTCTCGAAAGAAACCTTGTGCTTCCAGTTCCTAGTTGGAAGCTCACCCGGCTCTGCTCTATACCAAACGTGAAAGTCAATGTGAGCACTAGCCTCGAAGTAAGGCCCTGATTATGCTGGCAATACGGGAGGCGTGCAGCAGCTCCATGAGGCCTTCATCGCTGTTCTGCTTTAGTTTCACGGTAGGAAGCTTTCCAACATTCCTGGGGACTTTGCTTAAGCAACCGTTTCGGTACCAGAACACTGCGTAGAGACAGTAAGCTCTGGTCCTGCGTGTATGCTGCGTGTCAACCTAGAAATTGGAGACTGATGGCATAAGGCTTGTTTTCCCATTATTAAAGCTTCGTTCATGCGGCCTCGAAGCTACCTGAAAAGCATTGTTGTTGCCGGGGTTTTCCTCACTGCCGGCATGGTCCTGAGGAGAAAATGAGTTTTCTCCTAAGAAACCTTGGGTTTCCAGTTCCTTGTTGGAAGCTCACCCTGCTCTGCGCTATACCTAAAGTGAAAGTCAACGTGAGCCCAAGCTTCGAAGTAAGGCCCTGATTATCCTTGCAAAACGAGAGGCGTGCAGCAGCTCCATGAGGCCTTCATCGTTGTTCTGCTTTAGTTTCAAGGTAGTAAGCTTTTCAACACTCCTAGGGGCCTTGCTTCAGCACCCGTTTCAGTACCAGAACACTGCGTAGAACCAGGAAGCTCTGCTCCTGCGTGTATGCTGCGTGTCAACCTAGAAATTAGAGACTGATGGCACAAGGCTTTTTTTCCCGTTTTGAAAGCTCCATTCATGCGGCCTCGAAGCTACCTGAAAAGCACTGTTGTTACCGTGCTTTTACTTACAGCCGGCATGGCACATAGAAGAAAATGAGTTTTCTCGAAAGAAACCTTGTGCTTCCAGTTCCTAGTTGGAAGCTCACCCGGCTCTGCTCTATACCAAACGTGAAAGTCAATGTGAGCACTAGCCTCGAAGTAAGGCCCTGATTATGCTGGCAATACGGGAGGCGTGCAGCAGCTCCATGAGGCCTTCATCGCTGTTCTGCTTTAGTTTCACGGTAGGAAGCTTTCCAACATTCCTAGGGACTTTGCTTAAGCAACCGTTTCTTTACCAGAACACTGCGTAGAGACAGTAAGCTCTGGTCCTGCGTGTATGCTGCGTGTCAACCTAGAAATTGGAGACTGATGGCATAAGGCTTCTTTTGCCATTATGAAAGCTCCGTTCATGCGGCCTCGAAGCTACCTGAAAAGCATTGTTGTTGCCGGGGTTTTCCTCACTGCCGGCATGGTTCTCAGAAGAAACTGAGTTTTCTCCTAAGAAACCTTGGGTTTCCAGTTCCTTGTTGGAAGCTCACCCTGCTCTGCGCTATACCTAAAGTGAAAGTCAACGTGAGCCCAAGCTTCGAAGTAAGGCCCTGATTATCCTTGCAAAACGAGAGGCGTGCAGCAGCTCCATGAGGCCTTCATCGTTGTTCTGCTTTAGTTTCAAGGTAGTAAGCTTTTCAACACTCCTAGGGGCCTTGCTTCAGCACCCGTTTCAGTACCAGAACACTGCGTAGAACCAGGAAGTTCTGCTCCTGCGTGTATGCTGCGTGTCAACCTAGAAATTAGAGGCTGACGGCACAAGGCTAGTTTTCCCATTATGAAAGCTCCGTTGATGAGGCCCCGAAGCTACCTGAAAAGCATTGTTGTTACCCAGGTTTTACTTACAGCCGGCATGGCACATAGAAGAAAATGAGTTTTCTCGAAAGAAACCTTGTGCTTCCAGTTCCTAGTTGGAAGCTCACCCGGCTCTGCTCTATACCAAACGTGAAAGTCAATGTGAGCACTAGCCTCGAAGTAAGGCCCTGATTATCCTGGCAAAACTGGAGGCGTGCAGCAGCTCCATGAGGCCTTCATCGCTGTTCTGCTTTAGTTTCACGGTAGTAAGCTTTCCAAGACTCCTAGGGACTTTGCTTAAGCAACCGTTTCGGTACCAGAACACTGCGTAGAGACAGTAAGCTCTGGTCCTGCGTGTATGCTGCGTGTTAACCTAGAAATTGGAGACTGATGGCATAAGGCTTCTTTTGCCATTATGAAAGCTCCGTTCATGCGGCCTCGAAGCTACCTGAAAAGCATTGTTGTTGCCGGGGTTTTCCTCACTGCCGGCATGGTTCTGAGAAGAAACTGAGTTTTCTCCTAAGAAACCTTGGGGTTCCAGTTCCTTGTTGGAAGCTCACCCTGCTCTGCGCTATACCTAAAGTGAAAGTCAACGTGAGCCCAAGCTTCGAAGTAAGGCCCTGATTATCCTTGCAAAACGAGAGGCGTGCAGCAGCTCCATGAGGCCTTCATCGTTGTTCTGCTTTAGTTTCAAGGTAGTAAGCTTTTCAACACTCCTAGGGGCCTTGCTTCAGCACCCGTTTCAGTACCAGAACACTGCGTAGAACCAGTAAGTTCTGCTCCTGCGTGTATGCTGCGTGTCAACCTAGAAATTAGAGGCTGACGGCACAAGGCTAGTTTTCCCATTATGAAAGCTCCGTTGATGAGGCCCCGAAGCTACCTGAAAAGCATTGTTGTTACCGTGGTTTTACTTACAGCCGGCATGGCACATAGAAGAAAATGAGTTTTCTCGAAAGAAACCTTGTGCTTCCAGTTCCTAGTTGGAAGCTCACCCGGCTCTGCTCTATACCAAACGTGAAAGTCAATGTGAGCACTAGCCTCGAAGTAAGGCCCTGATTATCCTGGCAAAACTGGAGGCGTGCAGCAGCTCCATGAGGCCTTCATCGCTGTTCTGCTTTAGTTTCACGGTAGTAAGCTTTCCAAGACTCCTAGGGACTTTGCTTAAGCAACCGTTTCGGTACAGAACACTGCGTAGAGACAGTAAGCTCTGGTCCTGCGTGTATGCTGCGTGTCAACCTAGAAATTGGAGACTGATGGCATAAGGCTTCTTTTCCCATTATGAAAGCTCCGTTCATGCGGCCTCGAAGCTACCTGAAAAGCATTGTTGTTGCCGGGGTTTTCCTCACTGCCGGCATGGTTCTGAGAAGAAAATGAGTTTTCTCCTAAGAAACCTTGGGGTTCCAGTTCCATGTTGGAAGCTCACCCTGCTCTGCGCTATACCTAAAGTGAAAGTCAACGTGAGCCCAAGCTTCGAAGTAAGGCCCTGATTATCCTTGCAAAACGAGAGGCGTGCAGCAGCTCCATGAGGCCTTCATCGTTGTTCTGCTTTAGTTTCAAGGTAGTAAGCTTTTCAACACTCCTAGGGGCCTTGCTTCAGCACCCGTTTCAGTACCAGAACACTGCGTAGAACCAGGAAGCTCTGCTCCTGCGTGTATGCTGCGTGTCAACCTAGAAATTAGAGACTGATGGCACAAGGCCAGTTTTCCCATTATGAAAGCTCCGTTGATGCGGCCCCGAAGCTACCTGAAAAGCACTGTAGTTACCGTGCTTTTACTTACAGCTGGCATGGTTCATAGAAGAAAGTGAGTTTTCTCGAGTGAAACCTTGTGCTTCCAGTTCCTAGTTGGAAGCTCACCCTGCTCTGCTCTATACCAAACGTGAAAGTCAATGTGAGCACTAGCCTCGAAGTAAGGCCCTGATTATGCTGGCAAAACGGGAGGCGTGCAGCAGCTCCATGAGGCCTTCATCGCTGTTCTGCTTTAGTTTCACGGTAGTAGCTTTCCAACATTCCTAGTGACTTTGCTTAAGCAACCGTTTCGGTACCAGAACACTGCGTAGAGACAGTAAGCTCTGGTCCTGCGTGTATGCTGCGTGTCAACCTAGAAATTGGAAACTGATGGCATAAGGCTTCTTTTCCCATTATGAAAGCTCCGTTCATGCGGCCTCGAAGCTACCTGAAAAGCATTGTTGTTGCCGGGGTTTTCCTCACTGCCGGCATGGTTCTGAGAAGAAAATGAGTTTTCTCCTAAGAAACCTTGGGGTTCCAGTTCCATGTTGGAAGCTCACCCTGCTCTGCGCTATACCTAAAGTGAAAGTCAACGTGAGCCCAAGCTTCGAAGTAAGGCCCTGATTATCCTTGCAAAACGAGAGGCGTGCAGCAGCTCCATGAGGCCTTCATCGTTGTTCTGCTTTAGTTTCAAGGTAGTAAGCTTTTCAACACTCCTAGGGGCCTTGCGTCAGCACCCGTTTCAGTACCAGAACACTGCGTAGAACCAGGAAGCTCTGCTCCTGCGTGTATGCTGCGTGTCAACCTAGAAATTAGTGACTGATGGCACAAGGCTAGTTTTCCCATTATGAAAGCTCCGTTGATGCGGCCCCGAAGCTACCTGAAAAGCACTGTAGTTACCGTGCTTTTACTTACAGCTGGCATGGTTCATAGAAGAAAATGAGTTTTCTCGAGTGAAACCTTGTGCTTCCAGTTCCTAGTTGGAAGCTCACCCTGCTCTGCTCTATACCAAACGTGAAAGTCAATGTGAGCACTAGCCTCGAAGTAAGGCCCTGATTATGCTGGCAAAACGGGAGGCGTGCAGCAGCTCCATGAGGCCTTCATCGCTGTTCTGCTTTAGTTTCACGGTAGTAGCTTTCCAACATTCCTAGGGACTTTGCTTAAGCAACCGTTTCGGTACCAGAACACTGCGTAGAGACAGTAAGCTCTGGTCCTGCGTGTATGCTGCGAGTCAACCTAGAAATTGGAGACTGATGGCATAAGGCTTCTTTTCCCATTATTAAAGCTCCGTTCATGCGGCCTCGAAGCTACCTGAAAAGCATTGTTGTTGCCGGGGTTTTCCTCACTGCCGGCATGGTTCTGAGGAGAAAATGAGTTTTCTCCTAAGAAACCTTGGGGTTCCAGTTCTTTGTTGGAAGCTCACCCTGTTCTGCGCTATACCTAAAGTGAAAGTCAACGTGAGCCCAAGCTTCGAAGTAAGGCCCTGATTATCCTTGCAAAACAAGAGGCGTGCAGCAGCTCCATGAGACCTTCATCGTTTTCTGCTTTAGTTTCAAGGTAGTGAGCTTTTCAACACTCCTAGGGGACTTGCTTCAGCACCCGTTTCAGTACCAGAACACTGCGTAGAACCAGGAAGCTCTGCTCCTGCGTGTATGCTGCGTGTCAACCTAGAAATTAGAGACTGACGGCACAAGGCTAGTTTTCCCATTATGAAAGCTCCGTGGATGCGGCCCCGAAGCTACCTGAAAAGCACTGTTGTTACCGTGCTTTTACTTACAGCTGGCATGGCACATAGAAGAAAATGAGTTTTCTCGAAAGAAACCTTGTGCTTCCAGTTCCTAGTTGGAAGCTCACCCGGCTCTGCTCTATACCAAACGTGAAAGTCAATGTGAGTACTAGCCTCGAAGTAAGGCCCTGATTATGCTGGCAAAACGGGAGGCGTGCAGCAGCTCCATGAGGCCTTCATCGCTGTTCTGCTTTAGTTTCACGGTAGTAAGCTTTCCAAGACTCCTAGGGACTTTGCTTAAGCAACCGTTTCGGTACCAGAACACTGCGTAGAGACAGTAAGCTCTGGTCCTGCGTGTATGCTGCGTGTCAACCTAGAAATTGGAGACTGATGGCATAAGGCTTCTTTTCCCATTATTAAAGCTCCGTTCATGCGGCCTCGAAGCTACCTGAAAAGCATTGTTGTTGCCGGGGTTTTCATCACTGCCGGCATGGTTCTGAGGAGAAAATGAGTTTTCTCCTAAGAAACCTTGGGTTTCCAGTTCTTTGTTGGAAGCTCACCCTGTTCTGCGCTATACCTAAAGTGAAAGTCAACGTGAGCCCAGCTTCGAAGTAAGGCCCTGATTATCCTTGCAAAACAAGAGGCGTGCAGCAGCTCCATGAGACCTTCATCGTTTTCTGCTTTAGTTTCAAGGTAGTGAGCTTTTCAACACTCCTAGGGGACTTGCTTCAGCACCCGTTTCAGTACCAGAACACTGCGTAGAACCAGGAAGCTCTGCTCCTGCGTGTATGCTGCGTGTCAACCTAGAAATTAGAGACTGACGGCACAAGGCTAGTTTTCCCATTATGAAAGCTCCGTGGATGCGGCCCCGAAGCTACCTGAAAAGCACTGTTGTTACCGTGCTTTTACTTACAGCTGGCATGGCACATAGAAGAAAATGAGTTTTCTCGAAAGAAACCTTGTGCTTCCAGTTCCTAGTTGGAAGCTCACCCGGCTCTGCTCTATACCAAACGTGAAAGTCAATGTGAGCACTAGCCTCGAAGTAAGGCCCTGATTATCCTGGCAAAACGGGAGGCGTGCAGCAGCTCCATGAGGCCTTCATCGCTGTTCTGCTTTAGTTTCACGGTAGTAAGCTTTCCAAGTCTCCTAGGGACTTTGCTTAAGCAACCGTTTCGGTACCAGAACACTGCGTAGAGACAGTAAGCTCTGGTCCTGCGTGTATGCTGCGTGTCAACCTAGAAATTGGAGACTGATGGCATAAGGCTTCTTTTGCCATTATGAAAGCTCCGTTCATGCGGCCTCGAAGCTACCTGAAAAGCATTGTTGTTGCCGGGGTTTTCCTCACTGCCGGCATGGTTCTGAGAAGAAAATGAGTTTTCTCCTAAGAAACCTTGGGTTTCCAGTTCTTTGGTGGAAGCTCACCCTGCTCTGCGCTATACCTAAAGTGAAAGTCAACGTGAGCCCAAGCTTCGAAGTAAGGCCCTGATTATCCTTGCAAAACGAGAGGCGTGCAGCAGCTCCATGAGGCCTTCATCCTTGTTCTGCTTTAGTTTCAAGGTAGTAAGCTTTTCAACACTCCTAGGGGCCTTGCTTCAGCACCCGTTTCAGTACCAGAACACTGCGTAGAACCAGGAAGCTCTGCTCCTGCGTGTATGCTGCGTGTCAACCTAGAAATTAGAGGCTGACGGCACAAGGCTAGTTTTCCCATTATGAAAGCTCCGTTGATGCGGCCCCGAAGCTACCTGAAAAGCAATGTTGTTACCGTGCTTTTACTTACAGCCGGCATGGCACATAGAAGAAAATGAGTTTTCTCGAAAGAAACCTTGTGCTTCCAGTTCCTAGTTGGAAGCTCACCCTGCTCTGCTCTATACCAAACGTGAAAGTCAATGTGAGCACTAGCCTCGAAGTAAGGCCCTGATTATGCTGGCAAAACGGGAGGCGTGCAGCAGCTCCATGAGGCCTTCATCGCTGTTCTGCTTTAGTTTCACGGTAGTAAGCTTTCCAAGACTCCTAGGGACTTTGCTTAAGCAACCGTTTCGGTACCAGAACACTGCGTAGAGACAGTAAGCTCTGGTCCTGCGTGTATGCTGCGTGTCAACCTAGAAATTGGAGACTGATGGCATAAGGCTTCTTTTCCCATTATTAAAGCTTCGTTCATGCGGCCTCGAAGCTACCTGAAAAGCATTGTTGTTGCCGGGGTTTTCCTCACTGCCGGCATGGTCCTGAGAAGAAAATGAGTTTTCTCCTAAGAAACCTTGGGTTTCCAGTTCCTTGTTGGAAGCTCACCCTGCTCTGCGCTATACCTAAAGTGAAAGTCAACGTGAGCCCAAGCTTCGAAGTAAGGCCCTGATTATCCTTGCAAAACGAGAGGCGTGCAGCAGCTCCATGAGGCCTTCATCGTTGTTCTGCTTTAGTTTCAAGGTAGTAAGCTTTTCAACACTCCTAGGGGCCTTGCTTCAGCACCCGTTTCAGTACCAGAACACTGCGTAGAACCAGGAAGCTCTGCTCCTGCGTGTATGCTGCGTGTCAACCTAGAAATTAGAGACTGACGGCACAAGGCTAGTTTTCCCATTATGAAAGCTCCGTGGATGCGGCCCCGAAGCTACCTGAAAAGCACTGTTGTTACCGTGCTTTTACTTACAGCTGGCATGGCACATAGAAGAAAATGAGTTTTCTCGAAAGAAACCTTGTGCTTCCAGTTCCTAGTTGGAAGCTCACCCGGCTCTGCTCTATACCAAACGTGAAAGTCAATGTGAGCACTAGCCTCGAAGTAAGGCCCTGATTATGCTGGCAAAACGGGAGGCGTGCAGCAGCTCCATGAGGCCTTCATCGCTGTTCTGCTTTAGTTTCACGGTAGTAAGCTTTCCAAGACTCCTAGGGACTTTGCTTAAGCAACCGTTTCGGTACCAGAACACTGCGTAGAGACAGTAAGCTCTGGTCCTGCGTGTATGCTGCGTGTCAACCTAGAAATTGGAGACTGATGGCATAAGGCTTCTTTTCCCATTATTAAAGCTCCGTTCATGCGGCCTCGAAGCTACCTGAAAAGCATTGTTGTTGCCGGGGTTTTCATCACTGCCGGCATGGTTCTGAGGAGAAAATGAGTTTTCTCCTAAGAAACCTTGGGTTTCCAGTTCTTTGTTGGAAGCTCACCCTGTTCTGCGCTATACCTAAAGTGAAAGTCAACGTGAGCCCAAGCTTCGAAGTAAGGCCCTGATTATCCTTGCAAAACAAGAGGCGTGCAGCAGCTCCATGAGACCTTCATCGTTTTCTGCTTTAGTTTCAAGGTAGTGAGCTTTTCAACACTCCTAGGGGACTTGCTTCAGCACCCGTTTCAGTACCAGAACACTGCGTAGAACCAGGAAGCTCTGCTCCTGCGTGTATGCTGCGTGTCAACCTAGAAATTAGAGACTGATGGCACAAGGCTAGTTTTCCCATTATGAAAGCTCCGTGGATGCGGCCCCGAAGCTACCTGAAAAGCACTGTTGTTACCGTGCTTTTACTTACAGCTGGCATGGCACATAGAAGAAAATGAGTTTTCTCGAAAGAAACCTTGTGCTTCCAGTTCCTAGTTGGAAGCTCACCCGGCTCTGCTCTATACCAAACGTGAAAGTCAATGTGAGCACTAGCCTCGAAGTAAGGCCCTGATTATGCTGGCAATACGGGAGGCGTGCAGCAGCTCCATGAGGCCTTCATCGCTGTTCTGCTTTAGTTTCACGGTAGGAAGCTTTCCAACATTCCTAGGGACTTTGCTTAAGCAACCGTTTCTTTACCAGAACACTGCGTAGAGACAGTAAGCTCTGGTCCTGCGTGTATGCTGCGTGTCAACCTAGAAATTGGAGACTGATGGCATAAGGCTTCTTTTGCCATTATGAAAGCTCCGTTCATGCGGCCTCGAAGCTACCTGAAAAGCATTGTTGTTGCCGGGGTTTTCCTCACTGCCGGCATGGTTCTCAGAAGAAACTGAGTTTTCTCCTAAGAAACCTTGGGTTTCCAGTTCCTTGTTGGAAGCTCACCCTGCTCTGCGCTATACCTAAAGTGAAAGTCAACGTGAGCCCAAGCTTCGAAGTAAGGCCCTGATTATCCTTGCAAAACGAGAGGCGTGCAGCAGCTCCATGAGGCCTTCATCGTTGTTCTGCTTTAGTTTCAAGGTAGTAAGCTTTTCAACACTCCTAGGGGCCTTGCTTCAGCACCCGTTTCAGTACCAGAACACTGCGTAGAACCAGGAAGTTCTGCTCCTGCGTGTATGCTGCGTGTCAACCTAGAAATTAGAGGCTGACGGCACAAGGCTAGTTTTCCCATTATGAAAGCTCCGTTGATGAGGCCCCGAAGCTACCTGAAAAGCATTGTTGTTACCCAGGTTTTACTTACAGCCGGCATGGCACATAGAAGAAAATGAGTTTTCTCGAAAGAAACCTTGTGCTTCCAGTTCCTAGTTGGAAGCTCACCCGGCTCTGCTCTATACCAAACGTGAAAGTCAATGTGAGCACTAGCCTCGAAGTAAGGCCCTGATTATCCTGGCAAAACTGGAGGCGTGCAGCAGCTCCATGAGGCCTTCATCGCTGTTCTGCTTTAGTTTCACGGTAGTAAGCTTTCCAAGACTCCTAGGGACTTTGCTTAAGCAACCGTTTCGGTACCAGAACACTGCGTAGAGACAGTAAGCTCTGGTCCTGCGTGTATGCTGCGTGTTAACCTAGAAATTGGAGACTGATGGCATAAGGCTTCTTTTGCCATTATGAAAGCTCCGTTCATGCGGCCTCGAAGCTACCTGAAAAGCATTGTTGTTGCCGGGGTTTTCCTCACTGCCGGCATGGTTCTCAGAAGAAACTGAGTTTTCTCCTAAGAAACCTTGGGGTTCCAGTTCCTTGTTGGAAGCTCACCCTGCTCTGCGCTATACCTAAAGTGAAAGTCAACGTGAGCCCAAGCTTCGAAGTAAGGCCCTGATTATCCTTGCAAAACGAGAGGCGTGCAGCAGCTCCATGAGGCCTTCATCGTTGTTCTGCTTTAGTTTCAAGGTAGTAAGCTTTTCAACACTCCTAGGGGCCTTGCTTCAGCACCCGTTTCAGTACCAGAACACTGCGTAGAACCAGTAAGTTCTGCTCCTGCGTGTATGCTGCGTGTCAACCTAGAAATTAGAGGCTGACGGCACAAGGCTAGTTTTCCCATTATGAAAGCTCCGTTGATGAGGCCCCGAAGCTACCTGAAAAGCATTGTTGTTACCGTGGTTTTACTTACAGCCGGCATGGCACATAGAAGAAAATGAGTTTTCTCGAAAGAAACCTTGTGCTTCCAGTTCCTAGTTGGAAGCTCACCCGGCTCTGCTCTATACCAAACGTGAAAGTCAATGTGAGCACTAGCCTCGAAGTAAGGCCCTGATTATCCTGGCAAAACTGGAGGCGTGCAGCAGCTCCATGAGGCCTTCATCGCTGTTCTGCTTTAGTTTCACGGTAGTAAGCTTTCCAAGACTCCTAGGGACTTTGCTTAAGCAACCGTTTCGGTACAGAACACTGCGTAGAGACAGTAAGCTCTGGTCCTGCGTGTATGCTGCGTGTCAACCTAGAAATTGGAGACTGATGGCATAAGGCTTCTTTTCCCATTATGAAAGCTCCGTTCATGCGGCCTCGAAGCTACCTGAAAAGCATTGTTGTTGCCGGGGTTTTCCTCACTGCCGGCATGGTTCTGAGAAGAAAATGAGTTTTCTCCTAAGAAACCTTGGGGTTCCAGTTCCATGTTGGAAGCTCACCCTGCTCTGCGCTATACCTAAAGTGAAAGTCAACGTGAGCCCAAGCTTCGAAGTAAGGCCCTGATTATCCTTGCAAAACGAGAGGCGTGCAGCAGCTCCATGAGGCCTTCATCGTTGTTCTGCTTTAGTTTCAAGGTAGTAAGCTTTTCAACACTCCTAGGGGCCTTGCTTCAGCACCCGTTTCAGTACCAGAACACTGCGTAGAACCAGGAAGCTCTGCTCCTGCGTGTATGCTGCGTGTCAACCTAGAAATTAGAGACTGATGGCACAAGGCCAGTTTTCCCATTATGAAAGCTCCGTTGATGCGGCCCCGAAGCTACCTGAAAAGCACTGTAGTTACCGTGCTTTTACTTACAGCTGGCATGGTTCATAGAAGAAAATGAGTTTTCTCGAGTGAAACCTTGTGCTTCCAGTTCCTAGTTGGAAGCTCACCCTGCTCTGCTCTATACCAAACGTGAAAGTCAATGTGAGCACTAGCCTCGAAGTAAGGCCCTGATTATGCTGGCAAAACGGGAGGCGTGCAGCAGCTCCATGAGGCCTTCATCGCTGTTCTGCTTTAGTTTCACGGTAGTAGCTTTCCAACATTCCTAGGGACTTTGCTTAAGCAACCGTTTCGGTACCAGAACACTGCGTAGAGACAGTAAGCTCTGGTCCTGCGTGTATGCTGCGTGTCAACCTAGAAATTGGAAACTGATGGCATAAGGCTTCTTTTCCCATTATGAAAGCTCCGTTCATGCGGCCTCGAAGCTACCTGAAAAGCATTGTTGTTGCCGGGGTTTTCCTCACTGCCGGCATGGTTCTGAGAAGAAAATGAGTTTTCTCCTAAGAAACCTTGGGGTTCCAGTTCCATGTTGGAAGCTCACCCTGCTCTGCGCTATACCTAAAGTGAAAGTCAACGTGAGCCCAAGCTTCGAAGTAAGGCCCTGATTATCCTTGCAAAACGAGAGGCGTGCAGCAGCTCCATGAGGCCTTCATCGTTGTTCTGCTTTAGTTTCAAGGTAGTAAGCTTTTCAACACTCCTAGGGGCCTTGCGTCAGCACCCGTTTCAGTACCAGAACACTGCGTAGAACCAGGAAGCTCTGCTCCTGCGTGTATGCTGCGTGTCAACCTAGAAATTAGTGACTGATGGCACAAGGCTAGTTTTCCCATTATGAAAGCTCCGTTGATGCGGCCCCGAAGCTACCTGAAAAGCACTGTAGTTACCGTGCTTTTACTTACAGCTGGCATGGTTCATAGAAGAAAATGAGTTTTCTCGAGTGAAACCTTGTGCTTCCAGTTCCTAGTTGGAAGCTCACCCTGCTCTGCTCTATACCAAACGTGAAAGTCAATGTGAGCACTAGCCTCGAAGTAAGGCCCTGATTATGCTGGCAAAACGGGAGGCGTGCAGCAGCTCCATGAGGCCTTCATCGCTGTTCTGCTTTAGTTTCACGGTAGTAGCTTTCCAACATTCCTAGGGACTTTGCTTAAGCAACCGTTTCGGTACCAGAACACTGCGTAGAGACAGTAAGCTCTGGTCCTGCGTGTATGCTGCGTGTCAACCTAGAAATTGGAGACTGATGGCATAAGGCTTCTTTTCCCATTATTAAAGCTTCGTTCATGCGGCCTCGAAGCTACCTGAAAAGCATTGTTGTTGCCGGGGTTTTCCTCACTGCCGGCATGGTCCTGAGAAGAAAATGAGTTTTCTCCTAAGAAACCTTGGGTTTCCAGTTCCTTGTTGGAAGCTCACCCTGCTCTGCGCTATACCTAAAGTGAAAGTCAACGTGAGCCCAAGCTTCGAAGTAAGGCCCTGATTATCCTTGCAAAACGAGAGGCGTGCAGCAGCTCCATGAGGCCTTCATCGTTGTTCTGCTTTAGTTTCAAGGTAGTAAGCTTTTCAACACTCCTAGGGGCCTTGCTTCAGCACCCGTTTCAGTACCAGAACACTGCGTAGAACCAGGAAGCTCTGCTCCTGCGTGTATGCTGCGTGTCAACCTAGAAATTAGAGACTGACGGCACAAGGCTAGTTTTCCCATTATGAAAGCTCCGTGGATGCGGCCCCGAAGCTACCTGAAAAGCACTGTTGTTACCGTGCTTTTACTTACAGCTGGCATGGCACATAGAAGAAAATGAGTTTTCTCGAAAGAAACCTTGTGCTTCCAGTTCCTAGTTGGAAGCTCACCCGGCTCTGCTCTATACCAAACGTGAAAGTCAATGTGAGCACTAGCCTCGAAGTAAGGCCCTGATTATGCTGGCAAAACGGGAGGCGTGCAGCAGCTCCATGAGGCCTTCATCGCTGTTCTGCTTTAGTTTCACGGTAGTAAGCTTTCCAAGACTCCTAGGGACTTTGCTTAAGCAACCGTTTCGGTACCAGAACACTGCGTAGAGACAGTAAGCTCTGGTCCTGCGTGTATGCTGCGTGTCAACCTAGAAATTGGAGACTGATGGCATAAGGCTTCTTTTCCCATTATTAAAGCTCCGTTCATGCGGCCTCGAAGCTACCTGAAAAGCATTGTTGTTGCCGGGGTTTTCATCACTGCCGGCATGGTTCTGAGGAGAAAATGAGTTTTCTCCTAAGAAACCTTGGGTTTCCAGTTCTTTGTTGGAAGCTCACCCTGTTCTGCGCTATACCTAAAGTGAAAGTCAACGTGAGCCCAAGCTTCGAAGTAAGGCCCTGATTATCCTTGCAAAACAAGAGGCGTGCAGCAGCTCCATGAGACCTTCATCGTTTTCTGCTTTAGTTTCAAGGTAGTGAGCTTTTCAACACTCCTAGGGGACTTGCTTCAGTACCCGTTTCAGTACCAGAACACTGCGTAGAACCAGGAAGCTCTGCTCCTGCGTGTATGCTGCGTGTCAACCTAGAAATTAGAGACTGATGGCACAAGGCTAGTTTTCCCATTATGAAAGCTCCGTGGATGCGGCCCCGAAGCTACCTGAAAAGCACTGTTGTTACCGTGCTTTTACTTACAGCTGGCATGGCACATAGAAGAAAATGAGTTTTCTCGAAAGAAACCTTGTGCTTCCAGTTCCTAGTTGGAAGCTCACCCGGCTCTGCTCTATACCAAACGTGAAAGTCAATGTGAGCACTAGCCTCGAAGTAAGGCCCTGATTATGCTGGCAATACGGGAGGCGTGCAGCAGCTCCATGAGGCCTTCATCGCTGTTCTGCTTTAGTTTCACGGTAGGAAGCTTTCCAACATTCCTAGGGACTTTGCTTAAGCAACCGTTTCTTTACCAGAACACTGCGTAGAGACAGTAAGCTCTGGTCCTGCGTGTATGCTGCGTGTCAACCTAGAAATTGGAGACTGATGGCATAAGGCTTCTTTTGCCATTATGAAAGCTCCGTTCATGCGGCCTCGAAGCTACCTGAAAAGCATTGTTGTTGCCGGGGTTTTCCTCACTGCCGGCATGGTTCTGAGAAGAAAATGAGTTTTCTCCTAAGAAACCTTGGGTTTCCAGTTCCTTGTTGGAAGCTCACCCTGCTCTGCGCTATACCTAAAGTGAAAGTCAACGTGAGCCCAAGCTTCGAAGTAAGGCCCTGATTATCCTTGCAAAACGAGAGGCGTGCAGCAGCTCCATGAGGCCTTCATCGTTGTTCTGCTTTAGTTTCAAGGTAGTAAGCTTTTCAACACTCCTAGGGGCCTTGCTTCAGCACCCGTTTCAGTACCAGAACACTGCGTAGAACCAGGAAGTTCTGCTCCTGCGTGTATGCTGCGTGTCAACCTAGAAATTAGAGGCTGACGGCACAAGGCTAGTTTTCCCATTATGAAAGCTCCGTTGATGAGGCCCCGAAGCTACCTGAAAAGCATTGTTGTTACCCAGGTTTTACTTACAGCCGGCATGGCACATAGAAGAAAATGAGTTTTCTCGAAAGAAACCTTGTGCTTCCAGTTCCTAGTTGGAAGCTCACCCGGCTCTGCTCTATACCAAACGTGAAAGTCAATGTGAGCACTAGCCTCGAAGTAAGGCCCTGATTATCCTGGCAAAACTGGAGGCGTGCAGCAGCTCCATGAGGCCTTCATCGCTGTTCTGCTTTAGTTTCACGGTAGTAAGCTTTCCAAGACTCCTAGGGACTTTGCTTAAGCAACCGTTTCGGTACCAGAACACTGCGTAGAGACAGTAAGCTCTGGTCCTGCGTGTATGCTGCGTGTTAACCTAGAAATTGGAGACTGATGGCATAAGGCTTCTTTTGCCATTATGAAAGCTCCGTTCATGCGGCCTCGAAGCTACCTGAAAAGCATTGTTGTTGCCGGGGTTTTCCTCACTGCCGGCATGGTTCTGAGAAGAAACTGAGTTTTCTCCTAAGAAACCTTGGGGTTCCAGTTCCTTGTTGGAAGCTCACCCTGCTCTGCGCTATACCTAAAGTGAAAGTCAACGTGAGCCCAAGCTTCGAAGTAAGGCCCTGATTATCCTTGCAAAACGAGAGGCGTGCAGCAGCTCCATGAGGCCTTCATCGTTGTTCTGCTTTAGTTTCAAGGTAGTAAGCTTTTCAACACTCCTAGGGGCCTTGCTTCAGCACCCGTTTCAGTACCAGAACACTGCGTAGAACCAGTAAGTTCTGCTCCTGCGTGTATGCTGCGTGTCAACCTAGAAATTAGAGGCTGACGGCACAAGGCTAGTTTTCCCATTATGAAAGCTCCGTTGATGAGGCCCCGAAGCTACCTGAAAAGCATTGTTGTTACCGTGGTTTTACTTACAGCCGGCATGGCACATAGAAGAAAATGAGTTTTCTCGAAAGAAACCTTGTGCTTCCAGTTCCTAGTTGGAAGCTCACCCGGCTCTGCTCTATACCAAACGTGAAAGTCAATGTGAGCACTAGCCTCGAAGTAAGGCCCTGATTATCCTGGCAAAACTGGAGGCGTGCAGCAGCTCCATGAGGCCTTCATCGCTGTTCTGCTTTAGTTTCACGGTAGTAAGTTTTCCAAGACTCCTAGGGACTTTGCTTAAGCAACCGTTTCGGTACAGAACACTGCGTAGAGACAGTAAGCTCTGGTCCTGCGTGTATGCTGCGTGTCAACCTAGAAATTGGAGACTGATGGCATAAGGCTTCTTTTCCCATTATGAAAGCTCCGTTCATGCGGCCTCGAAGCTACCTGAAAAGCATTGTTGTTGCCGGGGTTTTCCTCACTGCCGGCATGGTTCTGAGAAGAAAATGAGTTTTCTCCTAAGAAACCTTGGGGTTCCAGTTCCATGTTGGAAGCTCACCCTGCTCTGCGCTATACCTAAAGTGAAAGTCAACGTGAGCCCAAGCTTCGAAGTAAGGCCCTGATTATCCTTGCAAAACGAGAGGCGTGCAGCAGCTCCATGAGGCCTTCATCGTTGTTCTGCTTTAGTTTCAAGGTAGTAAGCTTTTCAACACTCCTAGGGGCCTTGCTTCAGCACCCGTTTCAGTACCAGAACACTGCGTAGAACCAGGAAGCTCTGCTCCTGCGTGTATGCTGCGTGTCAACCTAGAAATTAGAGACTGATGGCACAAGGCCAGTTTTCCCATTATGAAAGCTCCGTTGATGCGGCCCCGAAGCTACCTGAAAAGCACTGTAGTTACCGTGCTTTTACTTACAGCTGGCATGGTTCATAGAAGAAAATGAGTTTTCTCGAGTGAAACCTTGTGCTTCCAGTTCCTAGTTGGAAGCTCACCCTGCTCTGCTCTATACCAAACGTGAAAGTCAATGTGAGCACTAGCCTCGAAGTAAGGCCCTGATTATGCTGGCAAAACGGGAGGCGTGCAGCAGCTCCATGAGGCCTTCATCGCTGTTCTGCTTTAGTTTCACGGTAGTAGCTTTCCAACATTCCTAGGGACTTTGCTTAAGCAACCGTTTCGGTACCAGAACACTGCGTAGAGACAGTAAGCTCTGGTCCTGCGTGTATGCTGCGTGTCAACCTAGAAATTGGAAACTGATGGCATAAGGCTTCTTTTCCCATTATGAAAGCTCCGTTCATGCGGCCTCGAAGCTACCTGAAAAGCATTGTTGTTGCCGGGGTTTTCCTCACTGCCGGCATGGTTCTGAGAAGAAAATGAGTTTTCTCCTAAGAAACCTTGGGGTTCCAGTTCCATGTTGGAAGCTCACCCTGCTCTGCGCTATACCTAAAGTGAAAGTCAACGTGAGCCCAAGCTTCGAAGTAAGGCCCTGATTATCCTTGCAAAACGAGAGGCGTGCAGCAGCTCCATGAGGCCTTCATCGTTGTTCTGCTTTAGTTTCAAGGTAGTAAGCTTTTCAACACTCCTAGGGGCCTTGCGTCAGCACCCGTTTCAGTACCAGAACACTGCGTAGAACCAGGAAGCTCTGCTCCTGCGTGTATGCTGCGTGTCAACCTAGAAATTAGTGACTGATGGCACAAGGCTAGTTTTCCCATTATGAAAGCTCCGTTGATGCGGCCCCGAAGCTACCTGAAAAGCACTGTAGTTACCGTGCTTTTACTTACAGCTGGCATGGTTCATAGAAGAAAATGAGTTTTCTCGAGTGAAACCTTGTGCTTCCAGTTCCTAGTTGGAAGCTCACCCTGCTCTGCTCTATACCAAACGTGAAAGTCAATGTGAGCACTAGCCTCGAAGTAAGGCCCTGATTATGCTGGCAAAACGGGAGGCGTGCAGCAGCTCCATGAGGCCTTCATCGCTGTTCTGCTTTAGTTTCACGGTAGTAGCTTTCCAACATTCCTAGGGACTTTGCTTAAGCAACCGTTTCGGTACCAGAACACTGCGTAGAGACAGTAAGCTCTGGTCCTGCGTGTATGCTGCGAGTCAACCTAGAAATTGGAGACTGATGGCATAAGGCTTCTTTTGCCATTATGAAAGCTCCGTTCATGCGGCCTCGAAGCTACCTGAAAAGCATTGTTGTTGCCGGGGTTTTCCTCACTGCCGGCATGGTTCTGAGGAGAAAATGAGTTTTCTCCTAAGAAACCTTGGGGTTCCAGTTCTTTGTTGGAAGCTCACCCTGTTCTGCGCTATACCTAAAGTGAAAGTCAACGTGAGCCCAAGCTTCGAAGTAAGGCCCTGATTATCCTTGCAAAACAAGAGGCGTGCAGCAGCTCCATGAGACCTTCATCGTTTTCTGCTTTAGTTTCAAGGTAGTGAGCTTTTCAACACTCCTAGGGGACTTGCTTCAGCACCCGTTTCAGTACCAGAACACTGCGTAGAACCAGGAAGCTCTGCTCCTGCGTGTATGCTGCGTGTCAACCTAGAAATTAGAGACTGACGGCACAAGGCTAGTTTTCCCATTATGAAAGCTCCGTGGATGCGGCCCAGAAGCTACCTGAAAAGCACTGTTGTTACCGTGCTTTTACTTACAGCTGGCATGGCACATAGAAGAAAATGAGTTTTCTCGAAAGAAACCTTGTGCTTCCAGTTCCTAGTTGGAAGCTCACCCGGCTCTGCTCTATACCAAACGTGAAAGTCAATGTGAGCACTAGCCTCGAAGTAAGGCCCTGATTATGCTGGCAAAACGGGAGGCGTGCAGCAGCTCCATGAGGCCTTCATCGCTGTTCTGCTTTAGTTTCACGGTAGTAAGCTTTCCAAGACTCCTAGGGACTTTGCTTAAGCAACCGTTTCGGTACCAGAACACTGCGTAGAGACAGTAAGCTCTGGTCCTGCGTGTATGCTGCGTGTCAACCTAGAAATTGGAGACTGATGGCATAAGGCTTCTTTTCCCATTATTAAAGCTCCGTTCATGCGGCCTCGAAGCTACCTGAAAAGCATTGTTGTTGCCGGGGTTTTCATCACTGCCGGCATGGTTCTGAGGAGAAAATGAGTTTTCTCCTAAGAAACCTTGGGTTTCCAGTTCTTTGTTGGAAGCTCACCCTGTTCTGCGCTATACCTAAAGTGAAAGTCAACGTGAGCCCAAGCTTCGAAGTAAGGCCCTGATTATCCTTGCAAAACAAGAGGCGTGCAGCAGCTCCATGAGACCTTCATCGTTTTCTGCTTTAGTTTCAAGGTAGTGAGCTTTTCAACACTCCTAGGGGACTTGCTTCAGCACCCGTTTCAGTACCAGAACACTGCGTAGAACCAGGAAGCTCTGCTCCTGCGTGTATGCTGCGTGTCAACCTAGAAATTAGAGACTGACGGCACAAGGCTAGTTTTCCCATTATGAAAGCTCCGTGGATGCGGCCCCGAAGCTACCTGAAAAGCACTGTTGTTACCGTGCTTTTACTTACAGCTGGCATGGCACATAGAAGAAAATGAGTTTTCTCGAAAGAAACCTTGTGCTTCCAGTTCCTAGTTGGAAGCTCACCCGGCTCTGCTCTATACCAAACGTGAAAGTCAATGTGAGCACTAGCCTCGAAGTAAGGCCCTGATTATCCTGGCAAAATGGGAGGCGTGCAGCAGCTCCATGAGGCCTTCATCGCTGTTCTGCTTTAGTTTCACGGTAGTAAGCTTTCCAAGACTCCTAGGGACTTTGCTTAAGCAACCGTTTCGGTACCAGAACACTGCGTAGAGACAGTAAGCTCTGGTCCTGCGTGTATGCTGCGTGTCAACCTAGAAATTGGAGACTGATGGCATAAGGCTTCTTTTGCCATTATGAAAGCTCCGTTCATGCGGCCTCGAAGCTACCTGAAAAGCATTGTTGTTGCCGGTGTTTTCCTCACTGCCGGCATGGTTCTGAGAAGAAAATGAGTTTTCTCCTAAGAAACCTTGGGTTTCCAGTTCTTTGGTGGAAGCTCACCCTGCTCTGCGCTATACCTAAAGTGAAAGTCAACGTGAGCCCAAGCTTCGAAGTAAGGCCCTGATTATCCTTGCAAAACGAGAGGCGTGCAGCAGCTCCATGAGGCCTTCATCCTTGTTCTGCTTTAGTTTCAAGGTAGTAAGCTTTTCAACACTCCTAGGGGCCTTGCTTCAGCACCCGTTTCAGTACCAGAACACTGCGTAGAACCAGGAAGCTCTGCTCCTGCGTGTATGCTGCGTGTCAACCTAGAAATTAGAGGCTGACGGCACAAGGCTAGTTTTCCCATTATGAAAGCTCCGTTGATGCGGCCCCGAAGCTACCTGAAAAGCAATGTTGTTACCGTGCTTTTACTTACAGCCGGCATGGCACATAGAAGAAAATGAGTTTTCTCGAAAGAAACCTTGTGCTTCCAGTTCCTAGTTGGAAGCTCACCCTGCTCTGCTCTATACCAAACGTGAAAGTCAATGTGAGCACTAGCCTCGAAGTAAGGCCCTGATTATGCTGGCAAAACGGGAGGCGTGCAGCAGCTCCATGAGGCCTTCATCGCTGTTCTGCTTTAGTTTCACGGTAGTAAGCTTTCCAAGACTCCTAGGGACTTTGCTTAAGCAACCGTTTCGGTACCAGAACACTGCGTAGAGACAGTAAGCTCTGGTCCTGCATGTATGCTGCGTGTCAACCTAGAAATTGGAGACTGATGGCATAAGGCTTCTTTTCCCATTATTAAAGCTTCGTTCATGCGGCCTCGAAGCTACCTGAAAAGCATTGTTGTTGCCGGGGTTTTCCTCACTGCCGGCATGGTCCTGAGAAGAAAATGAGTTTTCTCCTAAGAAACCTTGGGTTTCCAGTTCCTTGTTGGAAGCTCACCCTGCTCTGCGCTATACCTAAAGTGAAAGTCAACGTGAGCCCAAGCTTCGAAGTAAGGCCCTGATTATCCTTGCAAAACGAGAGGCGTGCAGCAGCTCCATGAGGCCTTCATCGTTGTTCTGCTTTAGTTTCAAGGTAGTAAGCTTTTCAACACTCCTAGGGGCCTTGCTTCAGCACCCGTTTCAGTACCAGAACACTGCGTAGAACCAGGAAGCTCTGCTCCTGCGTGTATGCTGCGTGTCAACCTAGAAATTAGAGACTGACGGCACAAGGCTAGTTTTCCCATTATGAAAGCTCCGTGGATGCGGCCCCGAAGCTACCTGAAAAGCACTGTTGTTACCGTGCTTTTACTTACAGCTGGCATGGCACATAGAAGAAAATGAGTTTTCTCGAAAGAAACCTTGTGCTTCCAGTTCCTAGTTGGAAGCTCACCCGGCTCTGCTCTATACCAAACGTGAAAGTCAATGTGAGCACTAGCCTCGAAGTAAGGCCCTGATTATGCTGGCAAAACGGGAGGCGTGCAGCAGCTCCATGAGGCCTTCATCGCTGTTCTGCTTTAGTTTCACGGTAGTAAGCTTTCCAAGACTCCTAGGGACTTTGCTTAAGCAACCGTTTCGGTACCAGAACACTGCGTAGAGACAGTAAGCTCTGGTCCTGCGTGTATGCTGCGTGTCAACCTAGAAATTGGAGACTGATGGCATAAGGCTTCTTTTCCCATTATTAAAGCTCCGTTCATGCGGCCTCGAAGCTACCTGAAAAGCATTGTTGTTGCCGGGGTTTTCATCACTGCCGGCATGGTTCTGAGGAGAAAATGAGTTTTCTCCTAAGAAACCTTGGGTTTCCAGTTCTTTGTTGGAAGCTCACCCTGTTCTGCGCTATACCTAAAGTGAAAGTCAACGTGAGCCCAAGCTTCGAAGTAAGGCCCTGATTATCCTTGCAAAACAAGAGGCGTGCAGTAGCTCCATGAGACCTTCATCGTTTTCTGCTTTAGTTTCAAGGTAGTGAGCTTTTCAACACTCCTAGGGGACTTGCTTCAGCACCCGTTTCAGTACCAGAACACTGCGTAGAACCAGGAAGCTCTGCTCCTGCGTGTATGCTGCGTGTCAACCTAGAAATTAGAGAGTGACGGCACAAGGCTAGTTTTCCCATTATGAAAGCTCCGTGGATGCGGCCCCGAAGCTACCTGAAAAGCACTGTTGTTACCGTGCTTTTACTTACAGCTGGCATGGCACATAGAAGAAAATGAGTTTTCTCGAAAGAAACCTTGTGCTTCCAGTTCCTAGTTGGAAGCTCACCCGGCTCTGCTCTATACCAAACGTGAAAGTCAATGTGAGCACTAGCCTCGAAGTAAGGCCCTGATTATCCTGGCAAAACGGGAGGCGTGCAGCTCCATGAGGCCTTCATCGCTGTTCTGCTTTAGTTTCACGGTAGTAAGCTTTCCAAGACTCCTAGGGACTTTGCTTAAGCAACCGTTTCGGTACCAGAACACTGCGTAGAGACAGTAAGCTCTGGTCCTGCGTGTATGCTGCGTGTCAACCTAGAAATTGGAGACTGATGGCATAAGGCTTCTTTTGCCATTATGAAAGCTCCGTTCATGCGGCCTCGAAGCTACCTGAAAAGCATTGTTGTTGCCGGTGTTTTCCTCACTGCCGGCATGGTTCTGAGAAGAAAATGAGTTTTCTCCTAAGAAACCTTGGGTTTCCAGTTCTTTGGTGGAAGCTCACCCTGCTCTGCGCTATACCTAAAGTGAAAGTCAACGTGAGCCCAAGCTTCGAAGTAAGGCCCTGATTATCCTTGCAAAACGAGAGGCGTGCAGCAGCTCCATGAGGCCTTCATCGTTGTTCTGCTTTAGTTTCAAGGTAGTAAGCTTTTCAACACTCCTAGGGGCCTTGCTTCAGCACCCGTTTCAGTACCAGAACACTGCGTAGAACCAGGAAGCTCTGCTCCTGCGTGTATGCTGCGTGTCAACCTAGAAATTAGAGGCTGACGGCACAAGGCTAGTTTTCCCATTATGAAAGCTCCGTTGATGCGGCCCCGAAGCTACCTGAAAAGCAATGTTGTTACCGTGCTTTTACTTACAGCCGGCATGGCACATAGAAGAAAATGAGTTTTCTCGAAAGAAACCTTGTGCTTCCAGTTCCTAGTTGGAAGCTCACCATGCTCTGCTCTATACCAAACGTGAAAGTCAATGTGAGCACTAGCCTCGAAGTAAGGCCCTGATTATGCTGGCAAAACGGGAGGCGTGCAGCAGCTCCATGAGGCCTTCATCGCTGTTCTGCTTTAGTTTCACGGTAGTAAGCTTTCCAAGACTCCTAGGGACTTTGCTTAAGCAACAGTTTCGGTACCAGAACACTGCGTAGAGACAGTAAGCTCTGGTCCTGCGTGTATGCTGCGTGTCAACCTAGAAATTGGAGACTGATGGCATAAGGCTTCTTTTCCCATTATTAAAGCTTCGTTCATGCGGCCTCGAAGCTACCTGAAAAGCATTGTTGTTGCCGGGGTTTTCCTCACTGCCGGCATGGTCCTGAGAAGAAAATGAGTTTTCTCCTAAGAAACCTTGGGTTTCCAGTTCCTTGTTGGAAGCTCACCCTGCTCTGCGCTATACCTAAAGTGAAAGTCAACGTGAGCCCAAGCTTCGAAGTAAGGCCCTGATTATCCTTGCAAAACGAGAGGCGTGCAGCAGCTCCATGAGGCCTTCATCGTTGTTCTGCTTTAGTTTCAAGGTAGTAAGCTTTTCAACACTCCTAGGGGCCTTGCTTCAGCACCCGTTTCAGTACCAGAACACTGCGTAGAACCAGGAAGCTCTGCTCCTGCGTGTATGCTGCGTGTCAACCTAGAAATTAGAGACTGACGGCACAAGGCTTGTTTTCCCGTTTTGAAAGCTCCATTCATGCGGCCTCGAAGCTACCTGAAAAGCACTGTTGTTACCGTGCTTTTACTTACAGCCGGCATGGCACATAGAAGAAAATGAGTTTTCTCGAAAGAAACCTTGTGCTTCCAGTTCCTAGTTGGAAGCTCACCCGGCTCTGCTCTATACCAAACGTGAAAGTCAATGTGAGCACTAGCCTCGAAGTAAGGCCCTGATTATGCTGGCAATACGGGAGGCGTGCAGCAGCTCCATGAGGCCTTCATCGCTGTTCTGCTTTAGTTTCACGGTAGGAAGCTTTCCAACATTCCTAGGGACTTTGCTTAAGCAACCGTTTCTTTACCAGAACACTGCGTAGAGACAGTAAGCTCTGGTCCTGCGTGTATGCTGCGTGTCAACCTAGAAATTGGAGACTGATGGCATAAGGCTTCTTTTGCCATTATGAAAGCTCCGTTCATGCGGCCTCGAAGCTACCTGAAAAGCATTGTTGTTGCCGGGGTTTTCCTCACTGCCGGCATGGTTCTCAGAAGAAACTGAGTTTTCTCCTAAGAAACCTTGGGTTTCCAGTTCCTTGTTGGAAGCTCACCCTGCTCTGCGCTATACCTAAAGTGAAAGTCAACGTGAGCCCAAGCTTCGAAGTAAGGCCCTGATTATCCTTGCAAAACGAGAGGCGTGCAGCAGCTCCATGAGGCCTTCATCGTTGTTCTGCTTTAGTTTCAAGGTAGTAAGCTTTTCAACACTCCTAGGGGCCTTGCTTCAGCACCCGTTTCAGTACCAGAACACTGCGTAGAACCAGGAAGTTCTGCTCCTGCGTGTATGCTGCGTGTCAACCTAGAAATTAGAGGCTGACGGCACAAGGCTAGTTTTCCCATTATGAAAGTTCCGTTGATGAGGCCCCGAAGCTACCTGAAAAGCATTGTTGTTACCCAGGTTTTACTTACAGCCGGCATGGCACATAGAAGAAAATGAGTTTTCTCGAAAGAAACCTTGTGCTTCCAGTTCCTAGTTGGAAGCTCACCCGGCTCTGCTCTATACCAAACGTGAAAGTCAATGTGAGCACTAGCCTCGAAGTAAGGCCCTGATTATCCTGGCAAAACTGGAGGCGTGCAGCAGCTCCATGAGGCCTTCATCGCTGTTCTGCTTTAGTTTCACGGTAGTAAGCTTTCCAAGACTCCTAGGGACTTTGCTTAAGCAACCGTTTCGGTACCAGAACACTGCGTAGAGACAGTAAGCTCTGGTCCTGCGTGTATGCTGCGTGTCAACCTAGAAATTGGAGACTGATGGCATAAGGCTTCTTTTGCCATTATGAAAGCTCCGTTCATGCGGCCTCGAAGCTACCTGAAAAGCATTGTTGTTGCCGGGGTTTTCCTCACTGCCGGCATGGTTCTGACAAGAAAATGAGTTTTCTCCTAAGAAACCTTGGGTTTCCAGTTCCTTGTTGGAAGCTCACCCTGCTCTGCGCTATACCTAAAGTGAAAGTCAACGTGAGCCCAAGCTTCGAAGTAAGGCCCTGATTATCCTTGCAAAACGAGAGGCGTGCAGCAGCTCCATGAGGCCTTCATCGTTGTTCTGCTTTAGTTTCAAGGTAGTAAGCTTTTCAACACTCCTAGGGGACTTGCTTCAGCACCCGTTTCAGTACCAGAACACTGCGTAGAACCAGGAAGCTCTGCTCCTGCGTGTATGCTGCGTGTCAACCTAGAAATTAGAGGCTGACGGCACAAGGCTAGTTTTCCCATTATGAAAGCTCCGTTGATGCGGCCCCGAAGCTACCTGAAAAGCAATGTTGTTACCGTGCTTTTACTTACAGCCGGCATGGCACATAGAAGAAAATGAGTTTTCTCGAAAGAAACCTTGTGCTTCCAGTTCCTAGTTGGAAGCTCACCATGCTCTGCTCTATACCAAACGTGAAAGTCAATGTGAGCACTAGCCTCGAAGTAAGGCCCTGATTATGCTGGCAAAACGGGAGGCGTGCAGCAGCTCCATGAGGCCTTCATCGCTGTTCTGCTTTAGTTTCACGGTAGTAAGCTTTCCAAGACTCCTAGGGACTTTGCTTAAGCAACCGTTTCGGTACCAGAACACTGCGTAGAGACAGTAAGCTCTGGTCCTGCGTGTATGCTGCGTGTCAACCTAGAAATTGGAGACTGATGGCATAAGGCTTCTTTTCCCATTATTAAAGCTTCGTTCATGCGGCCTCGAAGCTACCTGAAAAGCATTGTTGTTGCCGGGGTTTTCCTCACTGCCGGCATGGTCCTGAGAAGAAAATGAGTTTTCTCCTAAGAAACCTTGGGTTTCCAGTTCCTTGTTGGAAGCTCACCCTGCTCTGCGCTATACCTAAAGTGAAAGTCAACGTGAGCCCAAGCTTCGAAGTAAGGCCCTGATTATCCTTGCAAAACGAGAGGCGTGCAGCAGCTCCATGAGGCCTTCATCGTTGTTCTGCTTTAGTTTCAAGGTAGTAAGCTTTTCAACACTCCTAGGGGCCTTGCTTCAGCACCCGTTTCAGTACCAGAACACTGCGTAGAACCAGGAAGCTCTGCTCCTGCGTGTATGCTGCGTGTCAACCTAGAAATTAGAGACTGACGGCACAAGGCTTGTTTTCCCGTTTTGAAAGCTCCATTCATGCGGCCTCGAAGCTACCTGAAAAGCACTGTTGTTACCGTGCTTTTACTTACAGCCGGCATGGCACATAGAAGAAAATGAGTTTTCTCGAAAGAAACCTTGTGCTTCCAGTTCCTAGTTGGAAGCTCACCCTGCTCTGCTCTATACCAAACGTGAAAGTCAATGTGAGCACTAGCCTCGAAGTAAGGCCCTGATTATGCTGGCAATACGGGAGGCGTGCAGCAGCTCCATGAGGCCTTCATCGCTGTTCTGCTTTAGTTTCACGGTAGGAAGCTTTCCAACATTCCTAGGGACTTTGCTTAAGCAACCGTTTCTTTACCAGAACACTGCGTAGAGACAGTAAGCTCTGGTCCTGCGTGTATGCTGCGTGTCAACCTAGAAATTGGAGACTGATGGCATAAGGCTTCTTTTGCCATTATGAAAGCTCCGTTCATGCGGCCTCGAAGCTACCTGAAAAGCATTGTTGTTGCCGGGGTTTTCCTCACTGCCGGCATGGTTCTCAGAAGAAACTGAGTTTTCTCCTAAGAAACCTTGGGTTTCCAGTTCCTTGTTGGAAGCTCACCCTGCTCTGCGCTATACCTAAAGTGAAAGTCAACGTGAGCCCAAGCTTCGAAGTAAGGCCCTGATTATCCTTGCAAAACGAGAGGCGTGCAGCAGCTCCATGAGGCCTTCATCGTTGTTCTGCTTTAGTTTCAAGGTAGTAAGCTTTTCAACACTCCTAGGGGCCTTGCTTCAGCACCCGTTTCAGTACCAGAACACTGCGTAGAACCAGGAAGTTCTGCTCCTGCGTGTATGCTGCGTGTCAACCTAGAAATTAGAGGCTGACGGCACAAGGCTAGTTTTCCCATTATGAAAGTTCCGTTGATGAGGCCCCGAAGCTACCTGAAAAGCATTGTTGTTACCCAGGTTTTACTTACAGCCGGCATGGCACATAGAAGAAAATGAGTTTTCTCGAAAGAAACCTTGTGCTTCCAGTTCCTAGTTGGAAGCTCACCCGGCTCTGCTCTATACCAAACGTGAAAGTCAATGTGAGCACTAGCCTCGAAGTAAGGCCCTGATTATCCTGGCAAAACTGGAGGCGTGCAGCAGCTCCATGAGGCCTTCATCGCTGTTCTGCTTTAGTTTCACGGTAGTAAGCTTTCCAAGACTCCTAGGGACTTTGCTTAAGCAACCGTTTCGGTACCAGAACACTGCGTAGAGACAGTAAGCTCTGGTCCTGCGTGTATGCTGCGTGTCAACCTAGAAATTGGAGACTGATGGCATAAGGCTTCTTTTGCCATTATGAAAGCTCCGTTCATGCGGCCTCGAAGCTACCTGAAAAGCATTGTTGTTGCCGGGGTTTTCCTCACTGCCGGCATGGTTCTGACAAGAAAATGAGTTTTCTCCTAAGAAACCTTGGGTTTCCAGTTCCTTGTTGGAAGCTCACCCTGCTCTGCGCTATACCTAAAGTGAAAGTCAACGTGAGCCCAAGCTTCGAAGTAAGGCCCTGATTATCCTTGCAAAACGAGAGGCGTGCAGCAGCTCCATGAGGCCTTCATCGTTGTTCTGCTTTAGTTTCAAGGTAGTAAGCTTTTCAACACTCCTAGGGGACTTGCTTCAGCACCCGTTTCAGTACCAGAACACTGCGTAGAACCAGGAAGCTCTGCTCCTGCGTGTATGCTGCGTGTCAACCTAGAAATTAGAGACTGATGGCACAAGGCTTGTTTTCCCGTTTTGAAAGCTCAATTCATGCGGCCTCGAAGCTACCTGAAAAGCACTGTTGTTACCGTGCTTTTACTTACAGCCGGCATGGCACATAGAAGAAAATGAGTTTTCTCGAAAGAAACCTTGTGCTTCCAGTTCCTAGTTGGAAGCTCACCCGGCTCTGCTCTATACCAAACGTGAAAGTCAATGTGAGCACTAGCCTCGAAGTAAGGCCCTGATTATGCTGGCAATACGGGAGGCGTGCAGCAGCTCCATGAGGCCTTCATCGCTGTTCTGCTTTAGTTTCACGGTAGGAAGCTTTCCAACATTCCTTGGGACTTTGCTTAAGCAACCGTTTCTTTACCAGAACACTGCGTAGAGACAGTAAGCTCTGGTCCTGCGTGTATGCTGCGTGTTAACCTAGAAATTGGAGACTGATGGCATAAGGCTTCTTTTGCCATTATGAAAGCTCCGTTCATGCGGCCTCGAAGCTACCTGAAAAGCATTGTTGTTGCCGGGGTTTTCCTCACTGCCGGCATGGTTCTCAGAAGAAACTGAGTTTTCTCCTAAGAAACCTTGGGTTTCCAGTTCCTTGTTGGAAGCTCACCCTGCTCTGCGCTATACCTAAAGTGAAAGTCAACGTGAGCCCAAGCTTCGAAGTAAGGCCCTGATTATCCTTGCAAAACGAGAGGCGTGCAGCAGCTCCATGAGGCCTTCATCGTTGTTCTGCTTTAGTTTCAAGGTAGTAAGCTTTTCAACACTCCTAGGGGCCTTGCTTCAGCACCCGTTTCAGTACCAGAACACTGCGTAGAACCAGTAAGTTCTGCTCCTGCGTGTATGCTGCGTGTCAACCTAGAAATTAGAGGCTGACGGCACAAGGCTAGTTTTCCCATTATGAAAGCTCCGTTGATGAGGCCCCGAAGCTACCTGAAAAGCATTGTTGTTACCGTGGTTTTACTTACAGCCGGCATGGCACATAGAAGAAAATGAGTTTTCTCGAAAGAAACCTTGTGCTTCCAGTTCCTAGTTGGAAGCTCACCCGGCTCTGCTCTATACCAAACGTGAAAGTCAATGTGAGCACTAGCCTCGAAGTAAGGCCCTGATTATCCTGGCAAAACTGGAGGCGTGCAGCAGCTCCATGAGGCCTTCATCGCTGTTCTGCTTTAGTTTCACGGTAGTAAGCTTTCCAAGACTCCTAGGGACTTTGCTTAAGCAACCGTTTCGGTACAGAACACTGCGTAGAGACAGTAAGCTCTGGTCCTGCGTGTATGCTGCGTGTCAACCTAGAAATTGGAGACTGATGGCATAAGGCTTCTTTTCCCATTATGAAAGCTCCGTTCATGCGGCCTCGAAGCTACCTGAAAAGCATTGTTGTTGCCGGGGTTTTCCTCACTGCCGGCATGGTTCTGAGAAGAAAATGAGTTTTCTCCTAAGAAACCTTGGGGTTCCAGTTCCATGTTGGAAGCTCACCCTGCTCTGCGCTATACCTAAAGTGAAAGTCAACGTGAGCCCAAGCTTCGAAGTAAGGCCCTGATTATCCTTGCAAAACGAGAGGCGTGCAGCAGCTCCATGAGGCCTTCATCGTTGTTCTGCTTTAGTTTCAAGGTAGTAAGCTTTTCAACACTCCTAGGGGCCTTGCTTCAGCACCCGTTTCAGTACCAGAACACTGCGTAGAACCAGGAAGCTCTGCTCCTGCGTGTATGCTGCGTGTCAACCTAGAAATTAGAGACTGATGGCACAAGGCTAGTTTTCCCATTATGAAAGCTCCGTTGATGCGGCCCCGAAGCTACCTGAAAAGCACTGTTGTTACCGTGCTTTTACTTACAGCTGGCATGGTTCATAGAAGAAAATGAGTTTTCTCGAAAGAAACCTTGTGCTTCCAGTTCCTAGTTGGAAGCTCACCCGGCTCTGCTCTATACCAAACGTGAAAGTCAATGTGAGCACTAGCCTCGAAGTAAGGCCCTGATTATCCTGGCAAAACTGGAGGCGTGCAGCAGCTCCATGAGGCCTTCATCGCTGTTCTGCTTTAGTTTCACGGTAGTAAGCTTTCCAAGACTCCTAGGGACTTTGCTTAAGCAACCGTTTCGGTACCAGAACACTGCGTAGAGACAGTAAGCTCTGGTCCTGCGTGTATGCCGCGTGTCAACCTAGAAATTGGAGACTGATGGCATAAGGCTTCTTTTCCCATTATTAAAGCTCCGTTCATGCGGCCTCGAAGCTACCTGAAAAGCATTGTTGTTGCCGGGGTTTTCATCACTGCCGGCATGGTTCTGAGGAGAAAATGAGTTTTCTCCTAAGAAACCTTGGGTTTCCAGTTCTTTGTTGGAAGCTCACCCTGTTCTGCGCTATACCTAAAGTGAAAGTCAACGTGAGCCCAAGCTTCGAAGTAAGGCCCTGATTATCCTTGCAAAACAAGAGGCGTGCAGCAGCTCCATGAGACCTTCATCGTTTTCTGCTTTAGTTTCAAGGTAGTGAGCTTTTCAACACTCCTAGGGGACTTGCTTCAGCACCCGTTTCAGTACCAGAACACTGCGTAGAACCAGGAAGCTCTGCTCCTGCGTGTATGCCGCGTGTCAACCTAGAAATTAGAGACTGACGGCACAAGGCTAGTTTTCCCATTATGAAAGCTCCGTGGATGCGGCCCCGAAGCTACCTGAAAAGCACTGTTGTTACCGTGCTTTTACTTACAGCTGGCATGGCACATAGAAGAAAATGAGTTTTCTCGAAAGAAACCTTGTGCTTCCAGTTCCTAGTTGGAAGCTCACCCGGCTCTGCTCTATACCAAACGTGAAAGTCAATGTGAGCACTAGCCTCGAAGTAAGGCCCTGATTATGCTGGCAAAACGGGAGGCGTGCAGCAGCTCCATGAGGCCTTCATCGCTGTTCTGCTTTAGTTTCACGGTAGTAAGCTTTCCAAGACTCCTAGGGACTTTGCTTAAGCAACCGTTTCGGTACCAGAACACTGCGTAGAGACAGTAAGCTCTGGTCCTGCGTGTATGCTGCGTGTCAACCTAGAAATTGGAGACTGATGGCATAAGGCTTCTTTTCCCATTATGAAAGCTCCGTTCATGCGGCCTCGAAGCTACCTGAAAAGCATTGTTGTTGCCGGGGTTTTCATCACTGCCGGCATGGTTCTGAGGAGAAAATGAGTTTTCTCCTAAGAAACCTTGGGTTTCCAGTTCTTTGTTGGAAGCTCACCCTGTTCTGCGCTATACCTAAAGTGAAAGTCAACGTGAGCCCAAGCTTCGAAGTAAGGCCCTGATTATCCTTGCAAAACGAGAGGCGTGCAGCAGCTCCATGAGGCCTTCATCCTTGTTCTGCTTTAGTTTCAAGGTAGTAAGCTTTTCAACACTCCTAGGGGCCTTGCTTCAGCACCCGTTTCAGTACCAGAACACTGCGTAGAACCAGGAAGCTCTGCTCCTGCGTGTATGCTGCGTGTCAACCTAGAAATTAGAGGCTGACGGCACAAGGCTTGTTTTCCCATTATGAAAGCTCCGTTGATGCGGCCCCGAAGCTACCTGAAAAGCAATGTTGTTACTGTGCTTTTACTTACAGCCGGCATGGCACATAGAAGAAAATGAGTTTTCTCGAAAGAAACCTTGTGCTTCCAGTTCCTAGTTGGAAACTCACCATGCTCTGCTCTATACCAAACGTGAAAGTCAATGTGAGCACTAGCCTCGAAGTAAGGCCCTGATTATGCTGGCAAAACGGGAGGCGTGCAGCAGCTCCATGAGGCCTTCATCGCTGTTCTGCTTTAGTTTCACGGTAGTAAGCTTTCCAAGACTCCTAGGGACTTTGCTTAAGCAACCGTTTCGGTACCAGAACACTGCGTAGAGACAGTAAGCTCTGGTCCTGCGTGTATGCTGCGTGTCACCTAGAAATTGGAGACTGATGGCATAAGGCTTCTTTTCCCATTATGAAAGCTTCGTTCATGCGGCCTCGAAGCTACCTGAAAAGCATTGTTGTTTCCGGGGTTTTCCTCACTACCGGCATGGTCCTGAGAAGAAAATGAGTTTTCTCCTAAGAAACCTTGGGTTTCCAGTTCCTTGTTGGAAGCTCACCCTGCTCTGCGCTATACCTAAAGTGAAAGTCAACGTGAGCCCAAGCTTCGAAGTAAGGCCCTGATTATCCTTGCAAAACGAGAGGCGTGCAGCAGCTCCATGAGGCCTTCATCGTTGTTCTGCTTTAGTTTCAAGGTAGTAAGCTTTTCAACACTCCTAGGGGCCTTGCTTCAGCACCCGTTTCAGTACCAGAACACTGCGTAGAACCAGGAAGCTCTGCTCCTGCGTGTATGCTGCGTGTCAACCTAGAAATTAGAGACTGACGGCACAAGGCTTGTTTTCCCGTTTTGAAAGCTCCATTCATGCGGCCTCGAAGCTACCTGAAAAGCACTGTTGTTACCGTGCTTTTACTTACAGCCGGCATGGCACATAGAAGAAAATGAGTTTTCTCGAAAGAAACCTTGTGCTTCCAGTTCCTAGTTGGAAGCTCACCCGGCTCTGCTCTATACCAAACGTGAAAGTCAATGTGAGCACTAGCCTCGAAGTAAGGCCCTGATTATGCTGGCAATACGGGAGGCGTGCAGCAGCTCCATGAGGCCTTCATCGCTGTTCTGCTTTAGTTTCACGGTAGGAAGCTTTCCAACATTCCTAGGGACTTTGCTTAAGCAACCGTTTCTTTACCAGAACACTGCGTAGAGACAGTAAGCTCTGGTCCTGCGTGTATGCTGCGTGTCAACCTAGAAATTGGAGACTGATGGCATAAGGCTTCTTTTGCCATTATGAAAGCTCCGTTCATGCGGCCTCGAAGCTACCTGAAAAGCATTGTTGTTGCCGGGGTTTTCCTCACTGCCGGCATGGTTCTCAGAAGAAACTGAGTTTTCTCCTAAGAAACCTTGGGTTTCCAGTTCCTTGTTGGAAGCTCACCCTGCTCTGCACTATACCTAAAGTGAAAGTCAACGTGAGCCCAAGCTTCGAAGTAAGGCCCTGATTATCCTTGCAAAACGAGAGGCGTGCAGCAGCTCCATGAGGCCTTCATCGTTGTTCTGCTTTAGTTTCAAGGTAGTAAGCTTTTCAACACTCCTAGGGGCCTTGCTTCAGCACCCGTTTCAGTACCAGAACACTGCGTAGAACCAGGAAGTTCTGCTCCTGCGTGTATGCTGCGTGTCAACCTAGAAATTAGAGGCTGACGGCACAAGGCTAGTTTTCCCATTATGAAAGCTCCGTTGATGAGGCCCCGAAGCTACCTGAAAAGCATTGTTGTTACCCAGGTTTTACTTACAGCCGGCATGGCACATAGAAGAAAATGAGTTTTCTCGAAAGAAACCTTGTGCTTCCAGTTCCTAGTTGGAAGCTCACCCGGCTCTGCTCTATACCAAACGTGAAAGTCAATGTGAGCACTAGCCTCGAAGTAAGGCCCTGATTATCCTGGCAAAACTGGAGGCGTGCAGCAGCTCCATGAGGCCTTCATCGCTGTTCTGCTTTAGTTTCACGGTAGTAAGCTTTCCAAGACTCCTAGGGACTTTGCTTAAGCAACCGTTTCGGTACCAGAACACTGCGTAGAGACAGTAAGCTCTGGTCCTGCGTGTATGCTGCGTGTCAACCTAGAAATTGGAGACTGATGGCATAAGGCTTCTTTTCCCATTATGAAAGCTCCGTTCATGCGGCCTCGAAGCTACCTGAAAAGCATTGTTGTTGCCGGGGTTTTCATCACTGCCGGCATGGTTCTGAGGAGAAAATGAGTTTTCTCCTAAGAAACCTTGGGTTTCCAGTTCTTTGTTGGAAGCTCACCCTGTTCTGCGCTATACCTAAAGTGAAAGTCAACGTGAGCCCAAGCTTCGAAGTAAGGCCCTGATTATCCTTGCAAAACGAGAGGCGTGCAGCAGCTCCATGAGGCCTTCATCCTTGTTCTGCTTTAGTTTCAAGGTAGTAAGCTTTTCAACACTCCTAGGGGCCTTGCTTCAGCACCCGTTTCAGTACCAGAACACTGCGTAGAACCAGGAAGCTCTGCTCCTGCGTGTATGCTGCGTGTCAACCTAGAAATTAGAGGCTGACGGCACAAGGCTTGTTTTCCCATTATGAAAGCTCCGTTGATGCGGCCCCGAAGCTACCTGAAAAGCAATGTTGTTACTGTGCTTTTACTTACAGCCGGCATGGCACATAGAAGAAAATGAGTTTTCTCGAAAGAAACCTTGTGCTTCCAGTTCCTAGTTGGAAGCTCACCATGCTCTGCTCTATACCAAACGTGAAAGTCAATGTGAGCACTAGCCTCGAAGTAAGGCCCTGATTATGCTGGCAAAACGGGAGGCGTGCAGCAGCTCCATGAGGCCTTCATCGCTGTTCTGCTTTAGTTTCACGGTAGTAAGCTTTCCAAGACTCCTAGGGACTTTGCTTAAGCAACCGTTTCGGTACCAGAACACTGCGTAGAGACAGTAAGCTCTGGTCCTGCGTGTATGCTGCGTGTCAACCTAGAAATTGGAGACTGATGGCATAAGGCTTCTTTTCCCATTATTAAAGCTTCGTTCATGCGGCCTCGAAGCTACCTGAAAAGCATTGTTGTTGCCGGGGTTTTCCTCACTACCGGCATGGTCCTGAGAAGAAAATGAGTTTTCTCCTAAGAAACCTTGGGTTTCCAGTTCCTTGTTGGAAGCTCACCCTGCTCTGCGCTATACCTAAAGTGAAAGTCAACGTGAGCCCAAGCTTCGAAGTAACGCCCTGATTATCCTTGCAAAACGAGAGGCGTGCAGCAGCTCCATGAGGCCTTCATCGTTGTTCTGCTTTAGTTTCAAGGTAGTAAGCTTTTCAACACTCCTAGGGGCCTTGCTTCAGCACCCGTTTCAGTACCAGAACACTGCGTAGAACCAGGAAGCTCTGCTCCTGCGTGTATGCTGCGTGTCAACCTAGAAATTAGAGACTGACGGCACAAGGCTTGTTTTCCCGTTTTGAAAGCTCCATTCATGCGGCCTCGAAGCTACCTGAAAAGCACTGTTGTTACCGTGCTTTTACTTACAGCCGGCATGGCACATAGAAGAAAATGAGTTTTCTCGAAAGAAACCTTGTGCTTCCAGTTCCTAGTTGGAAGCTCACCCGGCTCTGCTCTATACCAAACGTGAAAGTCAATGTGAGCACTAGCCTCGAAGTAAGGCCCTGATTATGCTGGCAATACGGGAGGCGTGCAGCAGCTCCATGAGGCCTTCATCGCTGTTCTGCTTTAGTTTCACGGTAGGAAGCTTTCCAACATTCCTAGGGACTTTGCTTAAGCAACCGTTTCTTTACCAGAACACTGCGTAGAGACAGTAAGCTCTGGTCCTGCGTGTATGCTGCGTGTCAACCTAGAAATTGGAGACTGATGGCATAAGGCTTCTTTTGCCATTATGAAAGCTCCGTTCATGCGGCCTCGAAGCTACCTGAAAAGCATTGTTGTTGCCGGGGTTTTCCTCACTGCCGGCATGGTTCTCAGAAGAAACTGAGTTTTCTCCTAAGAAACCTTGGGTTTCCAGTTCCTTGTTGGAAGCTCACCCTGCTCTGCACTATACCTAAAGTGAAAGTCAACGTGAGCCCAAGCTTCGAAGTAAGGCCCTGATTATCCTTGCAAAACGAGAGGCGTGCAGCAGCTCCATGAGGCCTTCATCGTTGTTCTGCTTTAGTTTCAAGGTAGTAAGCTTTTCAACACTCCTAGGGGCCTTGCTTCAGCACCCGTTTCAGTACCAGAACACTGCGTAGAACCAGGAAGTTCTGCTCCTGCGTGTATGCTGCGTGTCAACCTAGAAATTAGAGGCTGACGGCACAAGGCTAGTTTTCCCATTATGAAAGCTCCGTTGATGAGGCCCCGAAGCTACCTGAAAAGCATTGTTGTTACCCAGGTTTTACTTACAGCCGGCATGGCACATAGAAGAAAATGAGTTTTCTCGAAAGAAACCTTGTGCTTCCAGTTCCTAGTTGGAAGCTCACCCGGCTCTGCTCTATACCAAACGTGAAAGTCAATGTGAGCACTAGCCTCGAAGTAAGGCCCTGATTATCCTGGCAAAACTGGAGGCGTGCAGCAGCTCCATGAGGCCTTCATCGCTGTTCTGCTTTAGTTTCACGGTAGTAAGCTTTCCAAGACTCCTAGGGACTTTGCTTAAGCAACCGTTTCGGTACCAGAACACTGCGTAGAGACAGTAAGCTCTGGTCCTGCGTGTATGCTGCGTGTCAACCTAGAAATTGGAGACTGATGGCATAAGGCTTCTTTTGCCATTATGAAAGCTCCGTTCATGCGGCCTCGAAGCTACCTGAAAAGCATTGTTGTTGCCGGGGTTTTCCTCACTGCCGGCATGGTTCTGAGGAGAAAATGAGTTTTCTCCTAAGAAACCTTGGGTTTCCAGTTCCTTGTTGGAAGCTCACCCTGCTCTGCGCTATACCTAAAGTGAAAGTCAACGTGAGCCCAAGCTTCGAAGTAAGGCCCTGATTATCCTTGCAAAACGAGAGGCGTGCAGCAGCTCCATGAGGCCTTCATCGTTGTTCTGCTTTAGTTTCAAGGTAGTAAGCTTTTCAACACTCCTAGGGGCCTTGCTTCAGCACCCGTTTCAGTACCAGAACACTGCGTAGAACCAGGAAGCTCTGCTCCTGCGTGTATGCTGCGTGTCAACCTAGAAATTAGAGACTGATGGCACAAGGCTTGTTTTCCCGTTTTGAAAGCTCAATTCATGCGGCCTCGAAGCTACCTGAAAAGCACTGTTGTTACCGTGCTTTTACTTACAGCCGGCATGGCACATAGAAGAAAATGAGTTTTCTCGAAAGAAACCTTGTGCTTCCAGTTCCTAGTTGGAAGCTCACCTGGCTCTGCTCTATACCAAACGTGAAAGTCAATGTGAGCACTAGCCTCGAAGTAAGGCCCTGATTATGCTGGCAAAACTGGAGGCGTGCAGCAGCTCCATGAGGCCTTCATCGCTGTTCTGCTTTAGTTTCACGGTAGGAAGCTTTCCAACATTCCTTGGGACTTTGCTTAAGAAACCGTTTCTTTACCAGAACACTGCGTAGAGACAGTAAGCTCTGGTCCTGCGTGTATGCTGCGTGTTAACCTAGAAATTGGAGACTGATGGCATAAGGCTTCTTTTGCCATTATGAAAGCTCCGTTCATGCGGCCTCGAAGCTACCTGAAAAGCATTGTTGTTGCCGGGGTTTTCCTCACTGCCGGCATGGTTCTCAGAAGAAACTGAGTTTTCTCCTAAGAAACCTTGGGTTTCCAGTTCCTTGTTGGAAGCTCACCCTGCTCTGCGCTATACCTAAAGTGAAAGTCAACGTGAGCCCAAGCTTCGAAGTAAGGCCCTGATTATCCTTGCAAAACGAGAGGCGTGCAGCAGCTCCATGAGGCCTTCATCGTTGTTCTGCTTTAGTTTCAACGTAGTAAGCTTTTCAACACTCCTAGGGGCCTTGCTTCAGCACCCGTTTCAGTACCAGAACACTGCGTAGAACCAGTAAGTTCTGCTCCTGCGTGTATGCTGCGTGTCAACCTAGAAATTAGAGGCTGACGGCACAAGGCTAGTTTTCCCATTATGAAAGCTCCGTTGATGAGGCCCCGAAGCTACCTGAAAAGCATTGTTGTTACCGTGGTTTTACTTACAGCCGGCATGGCACATAGAAGAAAATGAGTTTTCTCGAAAGAAACCTTGTGCTTCCAGTTCCTAGTTGGAAGCTCACCCGGCTCTGCTCTATACCAAACGTGAAAGTCAATGTGAGCACTAGCCTCGAAGTAAGGCCCTGATTATCCTGGCAAAACTGGAGGCGTGCAGCAGCTCCATGAGGCCTTCATCGCTGTTCTGCTTTAGTTTCACGGTAGTAAGCTTTCCAAGACTCCTAGGGACTTTGCTTAAGCAACCGTTTCGGTACAGAACACTGCGTAGAGACAGTAAGCTCTGGTCCTGCGTGTATGCTGCGTGTCAACCTAGAAATTGGAGACTGATGGCATAAGGCTTCTTTTCCCATTATGAAAGCTCCGTTCATGCGGCCTCGAAGCTACCTGAAAAGCATTGTTGTTGCCGGGGTTTTCCTCACTGCCGGCATGGTTCTGAGAAGAAAATGAGTTTTCTCCTAAGAAACCTTGGGGTTCCAGTTCCATGTTGGAAGCTCACCCTGCTCTGCGCTATACCTAAAGTGAAAGTCAACGTGAGCCCAAGCTTCGAAGTAAGGCCCTGATTATCCTTGCAAAACGAGAGGCGTGCAGCAGCTCCATGAGGCCTTCATCGTTGTTCTGCTTTAGTTTCAAGGTAGTAAGCTTTTCAACACTCCTAGGGGCCTTGCTTCAGCACCCGTTTCAGTACCAGAACACTGCGTAGAACCAGGAAGCTCTGCTCCTGCGTGTAAGCTGCGTGTCAACCTAGAAATTAGAGACTGATGGCACAAGGCTAGTTTTCCCATTATGAAAGCTCCGTTGATGCGGCCCCGAAGCTGCCTGAAAAGCACTGTTGTTACCGTGCTTTTACTTACAGCTGGCATGGTTCATAGAAGAAAATGAGTTTTCTCGAAAGAAACCTTGTGCTTCCAGTTCCTAGTTGGAAGCTCACCCGGCTCTGCTCTATACCAAACGTGAAAGTCAATGTGAGCACTAGCCTCGAAGTAAGGCCCTGATTATCCTGGCAAAACGGGAGGCGTGCAGCAGCTCCATGAGGCCTTCATCGCTGTTCTGCTTTAGTTTCACGGTAGTAAGCTTTCCAAGACTCCTAGGGACTTTGCTTAAGCAACCGTTTCGGTACAGAACACTGCGTAGAGACAGTAAGCTCTGGTCCTGCGTGTATGCTGCGTGTCAACCTAGAAATTGGAGACTGATGGCATAAGGCTTCTTTTCCCATTATGAAAGCTCCGTTCATGCGGCCTCGAAGCTACCTGAAAAGCATTGTTGTTGCCGGGGTTTTCCTCACTGCCGGCATGGTTCTGAGAAGAAAATGAGTTTTCTCCTAAGAAACCTTGGGTTTCCAGTTCTTTGTTGGAAGCTCACCCTGTTCTGCGCTATACCTAAAGTGAAAGTCAACGTGAGCCCAAGCTTCGAAGTAAGGCCCTGATTATCCTTGCAAAACAAGAGGCGTGCAGCAGCTCCATGAGACCTTCATCGTTTTCTGCTTTAGTTTCAAGGTAGTGAGCTTTTCAACACTCCTAGGGGACTTGCTTCAGCACCCGTTTCAGTACCAGAACACTGCGTAGAACCAGGAAGCTCTGCTCCTGCGTGTATGCTGCGTGTCAACCTAGAAATTAGAGACTGATGGCACAAGGCTAGTTTTCCCATTATGAAAGCTCCGTTGATGCGGCCCCGAAGCTACCTGAAAAGCACTGTTGTTACCGTGCTTTTACTTACAGCTGGCATGGTTCATAGAAGAAAATGAGTTTTCTCGAAAGAAACCTTGTGCTTCCAGTTCCTAGTTGGAAGCTCACCCGGCTCTGCTCTATACCAAACGTGAAAGTCAATGTGAGCACTAGCCTCGAAGTAAGGCCCTGATTATCCTGGCAAAACTGGAGGCGTGCAGCAGCTCCATGAGGCCTTCATCGCTGTTCTGCTTTAGTTTCACGGTAGTAAGCTTTCCAAGACTCCTAGGGACTTTGCTTAAGCAACCGTTTCGGTACCAGAACACTGCGTAGAGACAGTAAGCTCTGGTCCTGCGTGTATGCCGCGTGTCAACCTAGAAATTGGAGACTGATGGCATAAGGCTTCTTTTCCCATTATTAAAGCTCCGTTCATGCGGCCTCGAAGCTACCTGAAAAGCATTGTTGTTGCCGGGGTTTTCATCACTGCCGGCATGGTTCTGAGGAGAAAATGAGTTTTCTCCTAAGAAACCTTGGGTTTCCAGTTCTTTGTTGGAAGCTCACCCTGTTCTGCGCTATACCTAAAGTGAAAGTCAACGTGAGCCCAAGCTTCGAAGTAAGGCCCTGATTATCCTTGCAAAACAAGAGGCGTGCAGCAGCTCCATGAGACCTTCATCGTTTTCTGCTTTAGTTTCAAGGTAGTGAGCTTTTCAACACTCCTAGGGGACTTGCTTCAGCACCCGTTTCAGTACCAGAACACTGCGTAGAACCAGGAAGCTCTGCTCCTGCGTGTATGCCGCGTGTCAACCTAGAAATTAGAGACTGACGGCACAAGGCTAGTTTTCCCATTATGAAAGCTCCGTGGATGCGGCCCCGAAGCTACCTGAAAAGCACTGTTGTTACCGTGCTTTTACTTACAGCTGGCATGGCACATAGAAGAAAATGAGTTTTCTCGAAAGAAACCTTGTGCTTCCAGTTCCTAGTTGGAAGCTCACCCGGCTCTGCTCTATACCAAACGTGAAAGTCAATGTGAGCACTAGCCTCGAAGTAAGGCCCTGATTATCCTGGCAAAACGGGAGGCGTGCAGCAGCTCCATGAGGCCTTCATCGCTGTTCTGCTTTAGTTTCACGGTAGTAAGCTTTCCAAGACTCCTAGGGACTTTGCTTAAGCAACCGTTTCGGTACAGAACACTGCGTAGAGACAGTAAGCTCTGGTCCTGCGTGTATGCTGCGTGTCAACCTAGAAATTGGAGACTGATGGCATAAGGCTTCTTTTCCCATTATGAAAGCTCCGTTCATGCGGCCTCGAAGCTACCTGAAAAGCATTGTTGTTGCCGGGGTTTTCCTCACTGCCGGCATGGTTCTGAGAAGAAAATGAGTTTTCTCCTAAGAAACCTTGGGTTTCCAGTTCTTTGTTGGAAGCTCACCCTGTTCTGCGCTATACCTAAAGTGAAAGTCAACGTGAGCCCAAGCTTCGAAGTAAGGCCCTGATTATCCTTGCAAAACAAGAGGCGTGCAGCAGCTCCATGAGACCTTCATCGTTTTCTGCTTTAGTTTCAAGGTAGTGAGCTTTTCAACACTCCTAGGGGACTTGCTTCAGCACCCGTTTCAGTACCAGAACACTGCGTAGAACCAGGAAGCTCTGCTCCTGCGTGTATGCTGCGTGTCAACCTAGAAATTAGAGACTGATGGCACAAGGCTAGTTTTCCCATTATGAAAGCTCCGTTGATGCGGCCCCGAAGCTACCTGAAAAGCACTGTTGTTACCGTGCTTTTACTTACAGCTGGCATGGTTCATAGAAGAAAATGAGTTTTCTCGAAAGAAACCTTGTGCTTCCAGTTCCTAGTTGGAAGCTCACCCGGCTCTGCTCTATACCAAACGTGAAAGTCAATGTGAGCACTAGCCTCGAAGTAAGGCCCTGATTATCCTGGCAAAACTGGAGGCGTGCAGCAGCTCCATGAGGCCTTCATCGCTGTTCTGCTTTAGTTTCACGGTAGTAAGCTTTCCAAGACTCCTAGGGACTTTGCTTAAGCAACCGTTTCGGTACCAGAACACTGCGTAGAGACAGTAAGCTCTGGTCCTGCGTGTATGCCGCGTGTCAACCTAGAAATTGGAGACTGATGGCATAAGGCTTCTTTTCCCATTATTAAAGCTCCGTTCATGCGGCCTCGAAGCTACCTGAAAAGCATTGTTGTTGCCGGGGTTTTCATCACTGCCGGCATGGTTCTGAGGAGAAAATGAGTTTTCTCCTAAGAAACCTTGGGTTTCCAGTTCTTTGTTGGAAGCTCACCCTGTTCTGCGCTATACCTAAAGTGAAAGTCAACGTGAGCCCAAGCTTCGAAGTAAGGCCCTGATTATCCTTGCAAAACAAGAGGCGTGCAGCAGCTCCATGAGACCTTCATCGTTTTCTGCTTTAGTTTCAAGGTAGTGAGCTTTTCAACACTCCTAGGGGACTTGCTTCAGCACCCGTTTCAGTACCAGAACACTGCGTAGAACCAGGAAGCTCTGCTCCTGCGTGTATGCCGCGTGTCAACCTAGAAATTAGAGACTGACGGCACAAGGCTAGTTTTCCCATTATGAAAGCTCCGTGGATGCGGCCCCGAAGCTACCTGAAAAGCACTGTTGTTACCGTGCTTTTACTTACAGCTGGCATGGCACATAGAAGAAAATGAGTTTTCTCGAAAGAAACCTTGTGCTTCCAGTTCCTAGTTGGAAGCTCACCCGGCTCTGCTCTATACCAAACGTGAAAGTCAATGTGAGCACTAGCCTCGAAGTAAGGCCCTGAATATGCTGGCAAAACGGGAGGCGTGCAGCAGCTCCATGAGGCCTTCATCGCTGTTCTGCTTTAGTTTCACGGTAGTAAGCTTTCCAAGACTCCTAGGGACTTTGCTTAAGCAACCGTTTCGGTACCAGAACACTGCGTAGAGACAGTAAGCTCTGGTCCTGCGTGTATGCTGCGAGTCAACCTAGAAATTGGAGACTGATGGCATAAGGCTTCTTTTGCCATTATGAAAGCTCCGTTCATGCGGCCTCGAAGCTACCTGAAAAGCATTGTTGTTGCCGGGGTTTTCCTCACTGCCGGCATGGTTCTGAGAAGAAAATGAGTTTTCTCCTAAGAAACCTTGGGTTTCCAGTTCCTTGTTGGAAGCTCACCCTGCTCTGCGCTATACCTAAAGTGAAAGTCAACGTGAGCCCAAGCTTCGAAGTAAGGCCCTGATTATCCTTGCAAAACGAGAGGCGTGCAGCAGCTCCATGAGGCCTTCATCGTTGTTCTGCTTTAGTTTCAAGGTAGTAAGCTTTTCAACACTCCTAGGGGCCTTGCTTCAGCACCCGTTTCAGTACCAGAACACTGCGTAGAACCAGGAAGCTCTGCTCCTGCGTGTATGCTGCGTGTCAACCTAGAGATTAGAGACTGACGGCACAAGGCTAGTTTTCCCATTATGAAAGCTCCGTTGATGCGGCCCCGAAGCTACCTGAAAAGCACTGTTGTTACCGTGCTTTTACTTACAGCCGGCATGGCACATAGAAGAAAATGAGTTTTCTCGAAAGAAACCTTGTGCTTCCAGTTCCTAGTTGGAAGCTCACCATGCTCTGCTCTATACCAAACGTGAAAGTCAATGTGAGCACTAGCCTCGAAGTAAGGCTCTGATTATGCTGGCAAAAAGGGAGGCGTGCAGTAGCTCCATGAGGCCTTCATCGCTGTTCTGCTTTAGTTTCACGGTAGTAAGCTTTCCAAGACTCCTAGGGACTTTGCTTAAGCAACCGTTTCGGTACCAGAACACTGCGTAGAGACAGTAAGCTCTGGTCCTGCGTGTATGCTGCGTGTCAACCTAGAAATTGGAGACTGATGGCATAAGGCTTCTTTTCCCATTATGAAAGCTCCGTTCATGCGGCCTCGAAGCTACCTGAAAAGCATTGTTGTTGCCGGGGTTTTCTTCACTGCCGGCATGGTTCTGAGAAGAAAATGAGTTTTCTCCTAAGAAACCTTGGGGTTCCAGTTCCATGTTGGAAGCTCACCCTGCTCTGCGCTATACCTAAAGTGAAAGTCAACGTGAGCCCAAGCTTCGAAGTAAGGCCCTGATTATCCTGGCAAAACGGGAGGCGAGCAGCAGCTCCATGAGGCCTTCATCGTTGTTCTGCTTTAGTTTCACGGTAGTAAGCTTTCCAAGACTCCTAGGGACTTTGCTTAAGCAACCGTTTCGGTACCAGAACACTGCGTAGAGACAGTAAGCTCTGGTCCTGCGTGTATGCTGCGAGTCAACCTAGAAATTGGAGACTGATGGCATAAGGCTTCTTTTGCCATTATGAAAGCTCCGTTCATGCGGCCTCGAAGCTACCTGAAAAGCATTGTTGTTGCCGGGGTTTTCCTCACTGCCGGCATGGTTCTGAGAAGAAAATGAGTTTTCTCCTAAGAAACCTTGGGGTTCCAGTTCCTTGTTGGAAGCTCACCCTGCTCTGCGCTATACCTAAAGTGAAAGTCAACGTGAGCCCAAGCTTCGAAGTAAGGCCCTGATTATCCTTGCAAAACGAGAGGCGTGCAGCAGCTCCATGAGGCCTTCATCGTTGTTCTGCTTTAGTTTCAAGGTAGTAAGCTTTTCAACACTCCTAGGGGCCTTGCTTCAGCACCCGTTTCAGTACCAGAACACTGCGTAGAACCAGGAAGCTCTGCTCCTGCGTGTATGCTGCGTGTCAACCTAGAAATTAGAGACTGATGGCACAAGGCTTGTTTTCCCGTTTTGAAAGCTCCATTCATGCGGCCTCGAAGCTACCTGAAAAGCACTGTTGTTACCGTGCTTTTACTTACAGCCGGCATGGCACATAGAAGAAAATGAGTTTTCTCGAAAGAAACCTTGTGCTTCCAGTTCCTAGTTGGAAGCTCACCCGGCTCTGCTCTATACCAAACGTGAAAGTCAATGTGAGCACTAGCCTCGAAGTAAGGCCCTGATTATGCTGGCAATACGGGAGGCGTGCAGCAGCTCCATGAGGCCTTCATCGCTGTTCTGCTTTAGTTTCACGGTAGTAAGCTTTCCAACATTCCTGGGGACTTTGCTTAAGCAACCGTTTCGGTACCAGAACACTGCGTAGAGACAGTAAGCTCTGGTCCTGCGTGTATGCTGCGTGTCAACCTAGAAATTGGAGACTGATGGCATAAGGCTTCTTTTCCCATTATTAAAGCTTCGTTCATGCGGCCTCGAAGCTACCTGAAAAGCATTGTTGTTGCCGGGGTTTTCCTCACTGCCGGCATGGTCCTGAGAAGAAAATGAGTTTTCTCCTAAGAAACCTTGGGTTTCCAGTTCCTTGTTGGAAGCTCACCCTGCTCTGCGCTATACCTAAAGTGAAAGTCAACGTGAGCCCAAGCTTCGAAGTAAGGCCCTGATTATCCTTGCAAAACGAGAGGCGTGCAGCAGCTCCATGAGGCCTTCATCGTTGTTCTGCTTTAGTTTCAAGGTAGTAAGCTTTTCAACACTCCTAGGGGCCTTGCTTCAGCACCCGTTTCAGTACCAGAACACTGCGTAGAACCAGGAAGTTCTGCTCCTGCGTGTATGCTGCGTGTCAACCTAGAAATTAGAGACTGACGGCACAAGGCTAGTTTTCCCATTAGGAAAGCTCCGTTGATGCGGCCCCGAAGCTACCTGAAAAGCACTGTTGTTACCGTGCTTTTACTTACAGCCGGCATGGCACATAGAAGAAAATGAGTTTTCTCGAAAGAAACCTTGTGCTTCCAGTTCCTAGTTGGAAGCTCACCCGGCTCTGCTCTATACCAAACGTGAAAGTCAATGTGAGCACTAGCCTCGAAGTAAGGCCCTGATTATCCTGGCAAAACGGGAGGCGTGCAGCAGCTCCATGAGGCCTTCATCGCTGTTCTGCTTTAGTTTCACGGTAGTAAGCTTTCCAAGACTCCTAGGGACTTTGCTTAAGCAACCGTTTCGGTACCAGAACACTGCGTAGAGACAGTAAGCTCTGGTCCTGCGTCTATGCTGCGTGTCAACCTAGAAATTGGAGACTGATGGCATAAGGCTTCTTTTGCCATTATGAAAGCTCCGTTCATGCGGCCTCGAAGCTACCTGAAAAGCATTGTTGTTGCCGGGGTTTTCCTCACTGCCGGCATGGTTCTGAGAAGAAAATGAGTTTTCTCCTAAGAAACCTTGGGTTTCCAGTTCCTTGTTGGAAGCTCACCCTGCTCTGCGCTATACCTAAAGTGAAAGTCAACGTGAGCCCAAGCTTCGAAGTAAGGCCCTGATTATCCTTGCAAAACGAGAGGCGTGCAGCAGCTCCATGAGGCCTTCATCGTTGTTCTGCTTTAGTTTCAAGGTAGTAAGCTTTTCAACACTCCTAGGGGCCTTGCTTCAGCACCCGTTTCAGTACCAGAACACTGCGTAGAACCAGGAAGCTCTGCTCCTGCGTGTATGCTGCGTGTCAACCTAGAGATTAGAGACTGACGGCACAAGGCTAGTTTTCCCATTATGAAAGCTCCGTTGATGCGGCCCCGAAGCTACCTGAAAAGCACTGTTGTTACCGTGCTTTTACTTACAGCCGGCATGGCACATAGAAGAAAATGAGTTTTCTCGAAAGAAACCTTGTGCTTCCAGTTCCTAGTTGGAAGCTCACCATGCTCTGCTCTATACCAAACGTGAAAGTCAATGTGAGCACTAGCCTCGAAGTAAGGCTCTGATTATGCTGGCAAAAAGGGAGGCGTGCAGTAGCTCCATGAGGCCTTCATCGCTGTTCTGCTTTAGTTTCACGGTAGTAAGCTTTCCAAGACTCCTAGGGACTTTGCTTAAGCAACCGTTTCGGTACCAGAACACTGCGTAGAGACAGTAAGCTCTGGTCCTGCGTGTATGCTGCGTGTCAACCTAGAAATTGGAGACTGATGGCATAAGGCTTCTTTTCCCATTATGAAAGCTCCGTTCATGCGGCCTCGAAGCTACCTGAAAAGCATTGTTGTTGCCGGGGTTTTCTTCACTGCCGGCATGGTTCTGAGAAGAAAATGAGTTTTCTCCTAAGAAACCTTGGGGTTCCAGTTCCATGTTGGAAGCTCACCCTGCTCTGCGCTATACCTAAAGTGAAAGTCAACGTGAGCCCAAGCTTCGAAGTAAGGCCCTGATTATCCTGGCAAAACGGGAGGCGAGCAGCAGCTCCATGAGGCCTTCATCGTTGTTCTGCTTTAGTTTCACGGTAGTAAGCTTTCCAAGACTCCTAGGGACTTTGCTTAAGCAACCGTTTCGGTACCAGAACACTGCGTAGAGACAGTAAGCTCTGGTCCTGCGTGTATGCTGCGAGTCAACCTAGAAATTGGAGACTGATGGCATAAGGCTTCTTTTGCCATTATGAAAGCTCCGTTCATGCGGCCTCGAAGCTACCTGAAAAGCATTGTTGTTGCCGGGGTTTTCCTCACTGCCGGCATGGTTCTGAGAAGAAAATGAGTTTTCTCCTAAGAAACCTTGGGGTTCCAGTTCCTTGTTGGAAGCTCACCCTGCTCTGCGCTATACCTAAAGTGAAAGTCAACGTGAGCCCAAGCTTCGAAGTAAGGCCCTGATTATCCTTGCAAAACGAGAGGCGTGCAGCAGCTCCATGAGGCCTTCATCGTTGTTCTGCTTTAGTTTCAAGGTAGTAAGCTTTTCAACACTCCTAGGGGCCTTGCTTCAGCACCCGTTTCAGTACCAGAACACTGCGTAGAACCAGGAAGCTCTGCTCCTGCGTGTATGCTGCGTGTCAACCTAGAAATTAGAGACTGATGGCACAAGGCTTGTTTTCCCGTTTTGAAAGCTCCATTCATGCGGCCTCGAAGCTACCTGAAAAGCACTGTTGTTACCGTGCTTTTACTTACAGCCGGCATGGCACATAGAAGAAAATGAGTTTTCTCGAAAGAAACCTTGTGCTTCCAGTTCCTAGTTGGAAGCTCACCCGGCTCTGCTCTATACCAAACGTGAAAGTCAATGTGAGCACTAGCCTCGAAGTAAGGCCCTGATTATGCTGGCAATACGGGAGGCGTGCAGCAGCTCCATGAGGCCTTCATCGCTGTTCTGCTTTAGTTTCACGGTAGTAAGCTTTCCAACATTCCTGGGGACTTTGCTTAAGCAACCGTTTCGGTACCAGAACACTGCGTAGAGACAGTAAGCTCTGGTCCTGCGTGTATGCTGCGTGTCAACCTAGAAATTGGAGACTGATGGCATAAGGCTTCTTTTCCCATTATTAAAGCTTCGTTCATGCGGCCTCGAAGCTACCTGAAAAGCATTGTTGTTGCCGGGGTTTTCCTCACGGCCGGCATGGTCCTGAGAAGAAAATGAGTTTTCTCCTAAGAAACCTTGGGTTTCCAGTTCCTTGTTGGAAGCTCACCCTGCTCTGCGCTATACCTAAAGTGAAAGTCAACGTGAGCCCAAGCTTCGAAGTAAGGCCCTGATTATCCTTGCAAAACGAGAGGCGTGCAGCAGCTCCATGAGGCCTTCATCGTTGTTCTGCTTTAGTTTCAAGGTAGTAAGCTTTTCAACACTCCTAGGGGCCTTGCTTCAGCACCCGTTTCAGTACCAGAACACTGCGTAGAACCAGGAAGTTCTGCTCCTGCGTGTATGCTGCGTGTCAACCTAGAAATTAGAGACTGACGGCACAAGGCTAGTTTTCCCATTAGGAAAGCTCCGTTGATGCGGCCCCGAAGCTACCTGAAAAGCACTGTTGTTACCGTGCTTTTACTTACAGCCGGCATGGCACATAGAAGAAAATGAGTTTTCTCGAAAGAAACCTTGTGCTTCCAGTTCCTAGTTGGAAGCTCACCCGGCTCTGCTCTATACCAAACGTGAAAGTCAATGTGAGCACTAGCCTCGAAGTAAGGCCCTGATTATCCTGGCAAAACGGGAGGCGTGCAGCAGCTCCATGAGGCCTTCATCGCTGTTCTGCTTTAGTTTCACGGTAGTAAGCTTTCCAAGACTCCTAGGGACTTTGCTTAAGCAACCGTTTCGGTACCAGAACACTGCGTAGAGACAGTAAGCTCTGGTCCTGCGTGTATGCTGCGTGTCAACCTAGAAATTGGAGACTGATGGCATAAGGCTTCTTTTGCCATTATGAAAGCTCCGTTCATGCGGCCTCGAAGCTACCTGAAAAGCATTGTTGTTGCCGGGGTTTTCCTCACTGCCGGCATGGTTCTGAGAAGAAAATGAGTTTTCTCCTAAGAAACCTTGGGTTTCCAGTTCCTTGTTGGAAGCTCACCCTGCTCTGCGCTATACCTAAAGTGAAAGTCAACGTGAGCCCAAGCTTCGAAGTAAGCCCCTGATTATCCTTGCAAAACGAGAGGCGTGCAGCAGCTCCATGAGGCCTTCATCGTTGTTCTGCTTTAGTTTCAAGGTAGTAAGCTTTTCAACACTCCTAGGGGCCTTGCTTCAGCACCCGTTTCAGTACCAGAACACTGCGTAGAACCAGGAAGTTCTGCTCCTGCGTGTATGCTGCGTGTCAACCTAGAAATTAGAGACTGACGGCACAAGGCTAGTTTTCCCATTAGGAAAGCTCCGTTGATGCGGCCCCGAAGCTACCTGAAAAGCACTGTTGTTACCGTGCTTTTACTTACAGCCGGCATGGCACATAGAAGAAAATGAGTTTTCTCGAAAGAAACCTTGTGCTTCCAGTTCCTAGTTGGAAGCTCACCCGGCTCTGCTCTATACCAAACGTGAAAGTCAATGTGAGCACTAGCCTCGAAGTAAGGCCCTGATTATCCTGGCAAAACGGGAGGCGTGCAGCAGCTCCATGAGGCCTTCATCGCTGTTCTGCTTTAGTTTCACGGTAGTAAGCTTTCCAAGACTCCTAGGGACTTTGCTTAAGCAACCGTTTCGGTACCAGAACACTGCGTAGAGACAGTAAGCTCTGGTCCTGCGTGTATGCTGCGTGTCAACCTAGAAATTGGAGACTGATGGCATAAGGCTTCTTTTGCCATTATGAAAGCTCCGTTCATGCGGCCTCGAAGCTACCTGAAAAGCATTGTTGTTGCCGGGGTTTTCCTCACTGCCAGCATGGTTCTGAGAAGAAAATGAGTTTTCTCCTAAGAAACCTTGGGTTTCCAGTTCCTTGTTGGAAGCTCACCCTGCTCTGCGCTATACCTAAAGTGAAAGTCAACGTGAGCCCAAGCTTCGAAGTAAGGCCCTGATTATCCTTGCAAAACGAGAGGCGTGCAGCAGCTCCATGAGGCCTTCATCGTTGTTCTGCTTTAGTTTCAAGGTAGTAAGCTTTTCAACACTCCTAGGGGACTTGCTTCAGCACCCGTTTCAGTACCAGAACACTGCGTAGAACCAGGAAGCTCTGCTCCTGCGTGTATGCTGCGTGTCAACCTAGAAATTAGAGACTGATGGCACAAGGCTTGTTTTCCCGTTTTGAAAGCTCCATTCATGCGGCCTCGAAGCTACCTGAAAAGCACTGTTGTTACCGTGCTTTTACTTACAGCCGGCATGGCACATAGAAGAAAATGAGTTTTCTCGAAAGAAACCTTGTGCTTCCAGTTCCTAGTTGGAAGCTCACCCGGCTCTGCTCTATACCAAACGTGAAAGTCAATGTGAGCACTAGCCTCGAAGTAAGGCCCTGATTATGCTGGCAATACGGGAGGCGTGCAGCAGCTCCATGAGGCCTTCATCGCTGTTCTGCTTTAGTTTCACGGTAGGAAGCTTTCCAACATTCCTTGGGACTTTGCTTAAGCAACCGTTTCTTTACCAGAACACTGCGTAGAGACAGTAAGCTCTGGTCCTGCGTGTATGCTGCGTGTTAACCTAGAAATTGGAGACTGATGGCATAAGGCTTCTTTTGCCATTATGAAAGCTCCGTTCATGCGGCCTCGAAGCTACCTGAAAAGCATTGTTGTTGCCGGGGTTTTCCTCACTGCCGGCATGGTTCTCAGAAGAAACTGAGTTTTCTCCTAAGAAACCTTGGGTTTCCAGTTCCTTGTTGGAAGCTCACCCTGCTCTGCGCTATACCTAAAGTGAAAGTCAACGTGAGCCCAAGCTTCGAAGTAAGGCCCTGATTATCCTTGCAAAACGAGAGGCGTGCAGCAGCTCCATGAGGCCTTCATCGTTGTTCTGCTTTAGTTTCAAGGTAGTAAGCTTTTCAACACTCCTAGGGGCCTTGCTTCAGCACCCGTTTCAGTACCAGAACACTGCGTAGAACCAGTAAGTTCTGCTCCTGCGTGTATGCTGCGTGTCAACCTAGAAATTAGAGGCTGACGGCACAAGGCTACTTTTCCCATTATGAAAGCTCCGTTGATGAGGCCCCGAAGCTACCTGAAAAGCATTGTTGTTACCGTGGTTTTACTTACAGCCGGCATGGCACATAGAAGAAAATGAGTTTTCTCGAAAGAAACCTTGTGCTTCCAGTTCCTAGTTGGAAGCTCACCCGGCTCTGCTCTATACCAAACGTGAAAGTCAATGTGAGCACTAGCCTCGAAGTAAGGCCCTGATTATCCTGGCAAAACTGGAGGCGTGCAGCAGCTCCATGAGGCCTTCATCGCTGTTCTGCTTTAGTTTCACGGTAGTAAGCTTTCCAAGACTCCTAGGGACTTTGCTTAAGCAACCGTTTCGGTACAGAACACTGCGTAGAGACAGTAAGCTCTGGTCCTGCGTGTATGCTGCGTGTCAACCTAGAAATTGGAGACTGATGGCATAAGGCTTCTTTTCCCATTATGAAAGCTCCGTTCATGCGGCCTCGAAGCTACCTGAAAAGCATTGTTGTTGCCGGGGTTTTCCTCACTGCCGGCATGGTTCTGAGAAGAAAATGAGTTTTCTCCTAAGAAACCTTGGGGTTCCAGTTCCATGTTGGAAGCTCACCCTGCTCTGCGCTATACCTAAAGTGAAAGTCAACGTGAGCCCAAGCTTCGAAGTAAGGCCCTGATTATCCTTGCAAAACGAGAGGCGTGCAGCAGCTCCATGAGGCCTTCATCGTTGTTCTGCTTTACTTTCAAGGTAGTAAGCTTTTCAACACTCCTAGGGGCCTTGCTTCAGCACCCGTTTCAGTACCAGAACACTGCGTAGAACCAGGAAGCTCTGCTCCTGCGTGTATGCTGCGTGTCAACCTAGAAATTAGAGACTGATGGCACAAGGCTAGTTTTCCCATTATGAAAGCTCCGTTGATGCGGCCCCGAAGCTACCTGAAAAGCACTGTTGTTACCGTGCTTTTACTTACAGCTGGCATGGTTCATAGAAGAAAATGAGTTTTCTCGAAAGAAAACTTGTGCTTCCAGTTCCTAGTTGGAAGCTCACCCGGCTCTGCTCTATACCAAACGTGAAAGTCAATGTGAGCACTAGCCTCGAAGTAAGGCCCTGATTATCCTGGCAAAACTGGAGGCGTGCAGCAGCTCCATGAGGCCTTCATCGCTGTTGTGCTTTAGTTTCACGGTAGTAAGCTTTCCAAGACTCCTAGGGACTTTGCTTAAGCAACCGTTTCGGTACCAGAACACTGCGTAGAGACAGTAAGCTCTGGTCCTGCGTGTATGCCGCGTGTCAACCTAGAAATTGGAGACTGATGGCATAAGGCTTCTTTTCCCATTATTAAAGCTCCGTTCATGCGGCCTCGAAGCTACCTGAAAAGCATTGTTGTTGCCGGGGTTTTCATCACTGCCGGCATGGTTCTGAGGAGAAAATGAGTTTTCTCCTAAGAAACCGTGGGTTTCCAGTTCTTTGTTGGAAGCTCACCCTGTTCTGCGCTATACCTAAAGTGAAAGTCAACGTGAGCCCAAGCTTCGAAGTAAGGCCCTGATTATCCTTGCAAAACAAGAGGCGTGCAGCAGCTCCATGAGACCTTCATCGTTTTCTGCTTTAGTTTCAAGGTAGTGAGCTTTTCAACACTCCTAGGGGACTTGCTTCAGCACCCGTTTCAGTACCAGAACACTGCGTAGAACCAGGAAGCTCTGCTCCTGCGTGTATGCCGCGTGTCAACCTAGAAATTAGAGACTGACGGCACAAGGCTAGTTTTCCCATTATGAAAGCTCCGTGGATGCGGCCCCGAAGCTACCTGAAAAGCACTGTTGTTACCGTGCTTTTACTTACAGCTGGCATGGCACATAGAAGAAAATGAGTTTTCTCGAAAGAAACCTTGTGCTTCCAGTTCCTAGTTGGAAGCTCACCCGGCTCTGCTCTATACCAAACGTGAAAGTCAATGTGAGCACTAGCCTCGAAGTAAGGCCCTGAATATGCTGGCAAAACGGGAGGCGTGCAGCAGCTCCATGAGGCCTTCATCGCTGTTCTGCTTTAGTTTCACGGTAGTAAGCTTTCCAAGACTCCTAGGGACTTTGCTTAAGCAACCGTTTCGGTACCAGAACACTGCGTAGAGACAGTAAGCTCTGGTCCTGCGTGTATGCTGCGTGTCAACCTAGAAATTGGAGACTGATGGCATAAGGCTTCTTTTCCCATTATGAAAGCTCCGTTCATGCGGCCTCGAAGCTACCTGAAAAGCATTGTTGTTGCCTGGGTTTTCCTCACTGCCGGCATGGTTCTGAGAAGAAAATGAGTTTTCTCCTAAGAAACCTTGGGGTTCCAGTTCCATGTTGGAAGCTCACCCTGCTCTGCGCTATACCTAAAGTGAAAGTCAACGTGAGCCCAAGCTTCGAAGTAAGGCCCTGATTATCCTTGCAAAACGAGAGGCGTGCAGCAGCTCCATGAGGCCTTCATCGTTGTTCTGCTTTAGTTTCAAGGTAGTAAGCTTTTCAACACTCCTAGGGGCCTTGCTTCAGCACCCGTTTCAGTACCAGAACACTGCGTAGAACCAGGAAGCTCTGCTCCTGCGTGTATGCTGCGTGTCAACCTAGAAATTAGAGACTGATGGCACAAGGCTAGTTTTCTCATTATGAAAGCTCCGTTGATGCGGCCCCGAAGCTACCTGAAAAGCTCTGTAGTTACCGTGCTTTTACTTACAGCTGGCATGGTTCATAGAAGAAAATGAGTTTTCTCGAGAGAAACCTTGTGCTTCCAGTTCCTAGTTGGAAGCTCACCCTGCTCTGCTCTATACCAAACGTGAAAGTCAATGTGAGCACTAGCCTCGAAGTAAGGCCCTGATTATGCTGGCAATACGGGAGGCGTGCAGCAGCTCCATGAGGCCTTCATCGCTGTTCTGCTTTAGTTTCACGGTAGTAAGCTTTCCAACATTCCTGGGGACTTTGCTTAAGCAACCATTTCGGTACCAGAACACTGCGTAGAGACAGTAAGCTCTGGTCCTGCGTGTATGCTGCGTGTCAACCTAGAAATTGGAGACTGATGGCATAAGGCTTCTTTTCCCATTATTAAAGCTTCGTTCATGCGGCCTCGAAGCTACCTGAAAAGCATTGTTGTTGCCGGGGTTTTCCTCACTGCCGGCATGGTCCTGAGAAGAAAATGAGTTTTCTCCTAAGAAACCTTGGGTTTCCAGTTCCTTGTTGGAAGCTCACCCTGCTCTGCGCTATACCTAAAGTGAAAGTCAACGTGAGCCCAAGCTTCGAAGTAAGGCCCTGATTATCCTTGCAAAACGAGAGGCGTGCAGCAGCTCCATGAGGCCTTCATCGTTGTTCTGCTTTAGTTTCAAGGTAGTAAGCTTTTCAACACTCCTAGGGGCCTTGCTTCAGCACCCGTTTCAGTACCAGAACACTGCGTAGAACCAGGAAGCTCTGCTCCTGCGTGTATGCCGCGTGTCAACCTAGAAATTAGAGACTGACGGCACAAGGCTAGTTTTCCCATTATGAATGCTCCGTGGATGCGGCCCCGAAGCTACCTGAAAAGCACTGTTGTTACCGTGCTTTTACTTACAGCTGGCATGGCACATAGAAGAAAATGAGTTTTCTCGAAAGAAACCTTGTGCTTCCAGTTCCTAGTTGGAAGCTCACCCGGCTCTGCTCTATACCAAACGTGAAAGTCAATGTGAGCACTAGCCTCGAAGTAAGGCCCTGAATATGCTGGCAAAACGGGAGGCGTGCAGCAGCTCCATGAGGCCTTCATCGCTGTTCTGCTTTAGTTTCACGGTAGTAAGCTTTCCAAGACTCCTAGGGACTTTGCTTAAGCAACCGTTTCGGTACCAGAACACTGCGTAGAGACAGTAAGCTCTGGTCCTGCGTGTATGCTGCGTGTCAACCTAGAAATTGGAGACTGATGGCATAAGGCTTCTTTTCCCATTATGAAAGCTCCGTTCATGCGGCCTCGAAGCTACCTGAAAAGCATTGTTGTTGCCTGGGTTTTCCTCACTGCCGGCATGGTTCTGAGAAGAAAATGAGTTTTCTCCTAAGAAACCTTGGGGTTCCAGTTCCATGTTGGAAGCTCACCCTGCTCTGCGCTATACCTAAAGTGAAAGTCAACGTGAGCCCAAGCTTCGAAGTAAGGCCCTGATTATCCTTGCAAAACGAGAGGCGTGCAGCAGCTCCATGAGGCCTTCATCGTTGTTCTGCTTTAGTTTCAAGGTAGTAAGCTTTTCAACACTCCTAGGGGCCTTGCTTCAGCACCCGTTTCAGTACCAGAACACTGCGTAGAACCAGTAAGTTCTGCTCCTGCGTGTATGCTGCGTGTCAACCTAGAAATTAGAGGCTGACGGCACAAGGCTAGTTTTCCCATTATGAAAGCTCCGTTGATGAGGCCCCGAAGCTACCTGAAAAGCATTGTTGTTACCGTGGTTTTACTTACAGCCGGCATGGCACATAGAAGAAAATGAGTTTTCTCGAAAGAAACCTTGTGCTTCCAGTTCCTAGTTGGAAGCTCACCCGGCTCTGCTCTATACCAAACGTGAAAGTCAATGTGAGCACTAGCCTCGAAGTAAGGCCCTGATTATCCTGGCAAAACTGGAGGCGTGCAGCAGCTCCATGAGGCCTTCATCGCTGTTCTGCTTTAGTTTCACGGTAGTAAGCTTTCCAAGACTCCTAGGGACTTTGCTTAAGCAACCGTTTCGGTACAGAACACTGCGTAGAGACAGTAAGCTCTGGTCCTGCGTGTATGCTGCGTGTCAACCTAGAAATTGGAGACTGATGGCATAAGGCTTCTTTTCCCATTATGAAAGCTCCGTTCATGCGGCCTCGAAGCTACCTGAAAAGCATTGTTGTTGCCGGGGTTTTCCTCACTGCCGGCATGGTTCTGAGAAGAAAATGAGTTTTCTCCTAAGAAACCTTGGGGTTCCAGTTCCATGTTGGAAGCTCACCCTGCTCTGCGCTATACCTAAAGTGAAAGTCAACGTGAGCCCAAGCTTCGAAGTAAGGCCCTGATTATCCTTGCAAAACGAGAGGCGTGCAGCAGCTCCATGAGGCCTTCATCGTTGTTCTGCTTTAGTTTCAAGGTAGTAAGCTTTTCAACACTCCTAGGGGCCTTGCTTCAGCACCCGTTTCAGTACCAGAACACTGCGTAGAACCAGGAAGCTCTGCTCCTGCGTGTATGCTGCGTGTCAACCTAGAAATTAGAGACTGATGGCACAAGGCTAGTTTTCCCATTATGAAAGCTCCGTTGATGCGGCCCCGAAGCTACCTGAAAAGCACTGTTGTTACCGTGCTTTTACTTACAGCTGGCATGGTTCATAGAAGAAAATGAGTTTTCTCGAAAGAAACCTTGTGCTTCCAGTTCCTAGTTGGAAGCTCACCCGGCTCTGCTCTATACCAAACGTGAAAGTCAATGTGAGCACTAGCCTCGAAGTAAGGCCCTGATTATCCTGGCAAAACTGGAGGCGTGCAGCAGCTCCATGAGGCCTTCATCGCTGTTCTGCTTTAGTTTCACGGTAGTAAGCTTTCCAAGACTCCTAGGGACTTTGCTTAAGCAACCGTTTCGGTACCAGAACACTGCGTAGAGACAGTAAGCTCTGGTCCTGCGTGTATGCCGCGTGTCAACCTAGAAATTGGAGACTGATGGCATAAGGCTTCTTTTCCCATTATTAAAGCTCCGTTCATGCGGCCTCGAAGCTACCTGAAAAGCATTGTTGTTGCCGGGGTTTTCATCACTGCCGGCATGGTTCTGAGGAGAAAATGAGTTTTCTCCTAAGAAACCTTGGGTTTCCAGTTCTTTGTTGGAAGCTCACCCTGTTCTGCGCTATACCTAAAGTGAAAGTCAACGTGAGCCCAAGCTTCGAAGTAAGGCCCTGATTATCCTTGCAAAACAAGAGGCGTGCAGCAGCTCCATGAGACCTTCATCGTTTTCTGCTTTAGTTTCAAGGTAGTGAGCTTTTCAACACTCCTAGGGGACTTGCTTCAGCACCCGTTTCAGTACCAGAACACTGCGTAGAACCAGGAAGCTCTGCTCCTGCGTGTATGCCGCGTGTCAACCTAGAAATTAGAGACTGACGGCACAAGGCTAGTTTTCCCATTATGAAAGCTCCGTGGATGCGGCCCCGAAGCTACCTGAAAAGCACTGTTGTTACCGTGCTTTTACTTACAGCTGGCATGGCACATAGAAGAAAATGAGTTTTCTCGAAAGAAACCTTGTGCTTCCAGTTCCTAGTTGGAAGCTCACCCGGCTCTGCTCTATACCAAACGTGAAAGTCAATGTGAGCACTAGCCTCGAAGTAAGGCCCTGATTATGCTGGCAAAACGGGAGGCGTGCAGCAGCTCCATGAGGCCTTCATCGCTGTTCTGCTTTAGTTTCACGGTAGTAAGCTTTCCAAGACTCCTAGGGACTTTGCTTAAGCAACCGTTTCGGTACCAGAACACTGCGTAGAGACAGTAAGCTCTGGTCCTGCGTGTATGCTGCGTGTCAACCTAGAAATTGGAGACTGATGGCATAAGGCTTCTTTTCCCATTATGAAAGCTCCGTTCATGCGGCCTCGAAGCTACCTGAAAAGCATTGTTGTTGCCGGGGTTTTCATCACTGCCGGCATGGTTCTGAGGAGAAAATGAGTTTTCTCCTAAGAAACCTTGGGTTTCCAGTTCTTTGTTGGAAGCTCACCCTGTTCTGCGCTATACCTAAAGTGAAAGTCAACGTGAGCCCAAGCTTCGAAGTAAGGCCCTGATTATCCTTGCAAAACGAGAGGCGTGCAGCAGCTCCATGAGGCCTTCATCCTTGTTCTGCTTTAGTTTCAAGGTAGTAAGCTTTTCAACACTCCTAGGGGCCTTGCTTCAGCACCCGTTTCAGTACCAGAACACTGCGTAGAACCAGGAAGCTCTGCTCCTGCGTGTATGCTGCGTGTCAACCTAGAAATTAGAGGCTGACGGCACAAGGCTTGTTTTCCCATTATGAAAGCTCCGTTGATGCGGCCCCGAAGCTACCTGAAAAGCAATGTTGTTACTGTGCTTTTACTTACAGCCGGCATGGCACATAGAAGAAAATGAGTTTTCTCGAAAGAAACCTTGTGCTTCCAGTTCCTAGTTGGAAGCTCACCATGCTCTGCTCTATACCAAACGTGAAAGTCAATGTGAGCACTAGCCTCGAAGTAAGGCCCTGATTATGCTGGCAAAACGGGAGGCGTGCAGCAGCTCCATGAGGCCTTCATCGCTGTTCTGCTTTAGTTTCACGGTAGTAAGCTTTCCAAGACTCCTAGGGACTTTGCTTAAGCAACCGTTTCGGTACCAGAACACTGCGTAGAGACAGTAAGCTCTGGTCCTGCGTGTATGCTGCGTGTCAACCTAGAAATTGGAGACTGATGGCATAAGGCTTCTTTTCCCATTATTAAAGCTTCGTTCATGCGGCCTCGAAGCTACCTGAAAAGCATTGTTGTTGCCGGGGTTTTCCTCACTACCGGCATGGTCCTGAGAAGAAAATGAGTTTTCTCCTAAGAAACCTTGGGTTTCCAGTTCCTTGTTGGAAGCTCACCCTGCTCTGCGCTATACCTAAAGTGAAAGTCAACGTGAGCCCAAGCTTCGAAGTAAGGCCCTGATTATCCTTGCAAAACGAGAGGCGTGCAGCAGCTCCATGAGGCCTTCATCGTTGTTCTGCTTTAGTTTCAAGGTAGTAAGCTTTTCAACACTCCTAGGGGCCTTGCTTCAGCACCCGTTTCAGTACCAGAACACTGCGTAGAACCAGGAAGCTCTGCTCCTGCGTGTATGCTGCGTGTCAACCTAGAAATTAGAGACTGACGGCACAAGGCTTGTTTTCCCGTTTTGAAAGCTCCATTCATGCGGCCTCGAAGCTACCTGAAAAGCACTGTTGTTACCGTGCTTTTACTTACAGCCGGCATGGCACATAGAAGAAAATGAGTTTTCTCGAAAGAAACCTTGTGCTTCCAGTTCCTAGTTGGAAGCTCACCCGGCTCTGCTCTATACCAAACGTGAAAGTCAATGTGAGCACTAGCCTCGAAGTAAGGCCCTGATTATGCTGGCAATACGGGAGGCGTGCAGCAGCTCCATGAGGCCTTCATCGCTGTTCTGCTTTAGTTTCACGGTAGGAAGCTTTCCAACATTCCTAGGGACTTTGCTTAAGCAACCGTTTCTTTACCAGAACACTGCGTAGAGACAGTAAGCTCTGGTCCTGCGTGTATGCTGCGTGTCAACCTAGAAATTGGAGACTGATGGCATAAGGCTTCTTTTGCCATTATGAAAGCTCCGTTCATGCGGCCTCGAAGCTACCTGAAAAGCATTGTTGTTGCCGGGGTTTTCCTCACTGCCGGCATGGTTCTGAGAAGAAAATGAGTTTTCTCCTAAGAAACCTTGGGTTTCCAGTTCCTTGTTGGAAGCTCACCCTGCTCTGCACTATACCTAAAGTGAAAGTCAACGTGAGCCCAAGCTTCGAAGTAAGGCCCTGATTATCCTTGCAAAACGAGAGGCGTGCAGCAGCTCCATGAGGCCTTCATCGTTGTTCTGCTTTAGTTTCAAGGTAGTAAGCTTTTCAACACTCCTAGGGGCCTTGCTTCAGCACCCGTTTCAGTACCAGAACACTGCGTAGAACCAGGAAGTTCTGCTCCTGCGTGTATGCTGCGTGTCAACCTAGAAATTAGAGGCTGACGGCACAAGGCTAGTTTTCCCATTATGAAAGCTCCGTTGATGAGGCCCCGAAGCTACCTGAAAAGCATTGTTGTTACCCAGGTTTTACTTACAGCCGGCATGGCACATAGAAGAAAATGAGTTTTCTCGAAAGAAACCTTGTGCTTCCAGTTCCTAGTTGGAAGCTCACCCGGCTCTGCTCTATACCAAACGTGAAAGTCAATGTGAGCACTAGCCTCGAAGTAAGGCCCTGATTATCCTGGCAAAACTGGAGGCGTGCAGCAGCTCCATGAGGCCTTCATCGCTGTTCTGCTTTAGTTTCACGGTAGTAAGCTTTCCAAGACTCCTAGGGACTTTGCTTAAGCAACCGTTTCGGTACCAGAACACTGCGTAGAGACAGTAAGCTCTGGTCCTGCGTGTATGCTGCGTGTCAACCTAGAAATTGGAGACTGATGGCATAAGGCTTCTTTTGCCATTATGAAAGCTCCGTTCATGCGGCCTCGAAGCTACCTGAAAAGCATTGTTGTTGCCGGGGTTTTCCTCACTGCCGGCATGGTTCTGAGGAGAAAATGAGTTTTCTCCTAAGAAACCTTGGGTTTCCAGTTCCTTGTTGGAAGCTCACCCTGCTCTGCGCTATACCTAAAGTGAAAGTCAACGTGAGCCCAAGCTTCGAAGTAAGGCCCTGATTATCCTTGCAAAACGAGAGGCGTGCAGCAGCTCCATGAGGCCTTCATCGTTGTTCTGCTTTAGTTTCAAGGTAGTAAGCTTTTCAACACTCCTAGGGGCCTTGCTTCAGCACCCGTTTCAGTACCAGAACACTGCGTAGAACCAGGAAGCTCTGCTCCTGCGTGTATGCTGCGTGTCAACCTAGAAATTAGAGACTGATGGCACAAGGCTTGTTTTCCCGTTTTGAAAGCTCAATTCATGCGGCCTCGAAGCTACCTGAAAAGCACTGTTGTTACCGTGCTTTTACTTACAGCCGGCATGGCACATAGAAGAAAATGAGTTTTCTCGAAAGAAACCTTGTGCTTCCAGTTCCTAGTTGGAAGCTCACCCGGCTCTGCTCTATACCAAACGTGAAAGTCAATGTGAGCACTAGCCTCGAAGTAAGGCCCTGATTATGCTGGCAAAACTGGAGGCGTGCAGCAGCTCCATGAGGCCTTCATCGCTGTTCTGCTTTAGTTTCACGGTAGGAAGCTTTCCAACATTCCTTGGGACTTTGCTTAAGAAACCGTTTCTTTACCAGAACACTGCGTAGAGACAGTAAGCTCTGGTCCTGCGTGTATGCTGCGTGTTAACCTAGAAATTGGAGACTGATGGCATAAGGCTTCTTTTGCCATTATGAAAGCTCCGTTCATGCGGCCTCGAAGCTACCTGAAAAGCATTGTTGTTGCCGGGGTTTTCCTCACTGCCGGCATGGTTCTCAGAAGAAACTGAGTTTTCTCCTAAGAAACCTTGGGTTTCCAGTTCCTTGTTGGAAGCTCACCCTGCTCTGCGCTATACCTAAAGTGAAAGTCAACGTGAGCCCAAGCTTCGAAGTAAGGCCCTGATTATCCTTGCAAAACGAGAGGCGTGCAGCAGCTCCATGAGGCCTTCATCGTTGTTCTGCTTTAGTTTCAAGGTAGTAAGCTTTTCAACACTCCTAGGGGCCTTGCTTCAGCACCCGTTTCAGTACCAGAACACTGCGTAGAACCAGGAAGCTCTGCTCCTGCGTGTATGCTGCGTGTCAACCTAGAAATTAGAGACTGACGGCACAAGGCTTGTTTTCCCGTTTTGAAAGCTCCATTCATGCGGCCTCGAAGCTACCTGAAAAGCACTGTTGTTACCGTGCTTTTACTTACAGCCGGCATGGCACATAGAAGAAAATGAGTTTTCTCGAAAGAAACCTTGTGCTTCCAGTTCCTAGTTGGAAGCTCACCCGGCTCTGCTCTATACCAAACGTGAAAGTCAATGTGAGCACTAGCCTCGAAGTAAGGCCCTGATTATGCTGGCAATACGGGAGGCGTGCAGCAGCTCCATGAGGCCTTCATCGCTGTTCTGCTTTAGTTTCACGGTAGGAAGCTTTCCAACATTCCTAGGGACTTTGCTTAAGCAACCGTTTCTTTACCAGAACACTGCGTAGAGACAGTAAGCTCTGGTCCTGCGTGTATGCTGCGTGTCAACCTAGAAATTGGAGACTGATGGCATAAGGCTTCTTTTGCCATTATGAAAGCTCCGTTCATGCGGCCTCGAAGCTACCTGAAAAGCATTGTTGTTGCCGGGGTTTTCCTCACTGCCGGCATGGTTCTCAGAAGAAACTGAGTTTTCTCCTAAGAAACCTTGGGTTTCCAGTTCCTTGTTGGAAGCTCACCCTGCTCTGCACTATACCTAAAGTGAAAGTCAACGTGAGCCCAAGCTTCGAAGTAAGGCCCTGATTATCCTTGCAAAACGAGAGGCGTGCAGCAGCTCCATGAGGCCTTCATCGTTGTTCTGCTTTAGTTTCAAGGTAGTAAGCTTTTCAACACTCCTAGGGGCCTTGCTTCAGCACCCGTTTCAGTACCAGAACACTGCGTAGAACCAGGAAGTTCTGCTCCTGCGTGTATGCTGCGTGTCAACCTAGAAATTAGAGGCTGACGGCACAAGGCTAGTTTTCCCATTATGAAAGCTCCGTTGATGAGGCCCCGAAGCTACCTGAAAAGCATTGTTGTTACCCAGGTTTTACTTACAGCCGGCATGGCACATAGAAGAAAATGAGTTTTCTCGAAAGAAACCTTGTGCTTCCAGTTCCTAGTTGGAAGCTCACCCGGCTCTGCTCTATACCAAACGTGAAAGTCAATGTGAGCACTAGCCTCGAAGTAAGGCCCTGATTATCCTGGCAAAACTGGAGGCGTGCAGCAGCTCCATGAGGCCTTCATCGCTGTTCTGCTTTAGTTTCACGGTAGTAAGCTTTCCAAGACTCCTAGGGACTTTGCTTAAGCAACCGTTTCGGTACCAGAACACTGCGTAGAGACAGTAAGCTCTGGTCCTGCGTGTATGCTGCGTGTCAACCTAGAAATTGGAGACTGATGGCATAAGGCTTCTTTTGCCATTATGAAAGCTCCGTTCATGCGGCCTCGAAGCTACCTGAAAAGCATTGTTGTTGCCGGGGTTTTCCTCACTGCCGGCATGGTTCTGAGGAGAAAATGAGTTTTCTCCTAAGAAACCTTGGGTTTCCAGTTCCTTGTTGGAAGCTCACCCTGCTCTGCGCTATACCTAAAGTGAAAGTCAACGTGAGCCCAAGCTTCGAAGTAAGGCCCTGATTATCCTTGCAAAACGAGAGGCGTGCAGCAGCTCCATGAGGCCTTCATCGTTGTTCTGCTTTAGTTTCAAGGTAGTAAGCTTTTCAACACTCCTAGGGGCCTTGCTTCAGCACCCGTTTCAGTACCAGAACACTGCGTAGAACCAGGAAGCTCTGCTCCTGCGTGTATGCTGCGTGTCAACCTAGAAATTAGAGACTGATGGCACAAGGCTTGTTTTCCCGTTTTGAAAGCTCAATTCATGCGGCCTCGAAGCTACCTGAAAAGCACTGTTGTTACCGTGCTTTTACTTACAGCCGGCATGGCACATAGAAGAAAATGAGTTTTCTCGAAAGAAACCTTGTGCTTCCAGTTCCTAGTTGGAAGCTCACCCGGCTCTGCTCTATACCAAACGTGAAAGTCAATGTGAGCACTAGCCTCGAAGTAAGGCCCTGATTATGCTGGCAAAACTGGAGGCGTGCAGCAGCTCCATGAGGCCTTCATCGCTGTTCTGCTTTAGTTTCACGGTAGGAAGCTTTCCAACATTCCTTGGGACTTTGCTTAAGAAACCGTTTCTTTACCAGAACACTGCGTAGAGACAGTAAGCTCTGGTCCTGCGTGTATGCTGCGTGTTAACCTAGAAATTGGAGACTGATGGCATAAGGCTTCTTTTGCCATTATGAAAGCTCCGTTCATGCGGCCTCGAAGCTACCTGAAAAGCATTGTTGTTGCCGGGGTTTTCCTCACTGCCGGCATGGTTCTCAGAAGAAACTGAGTTTTCTCCTAAGAAACCTTGGGTTTCCAGTTCCTTGTTGGAAGCTCACCCTGCTCTGCGCTATACCTAAAGTGAAAGTCAACGTGAGCCCAAGCTTCGAAGTAAGGCCCTGATTATCCTTGCAAAACGAGAGGCGTGCAGCAGCTCCATGAGGCCTTCATCGTTGTTCTGCTTTAGTTTCAACGTAGTAAGCTTTTCAACACTCCTAGGGGCCTTGCTTCAGCACCCGTTTCAGTACCAGAACACTGCGTAGAACCAGTAAGTTCTGCTCCTGCGTGTATGCTGCGTGTCAACCTAGAAATTAGAGGCTGACGGCACAAGGCTAGTTTTCCCATTATGAAAGCTCCGTTGATGAGGCCCCGAAGCTACCTGAAAAGCATTGTTGTTACCGTGGTTTTACTTACAGCCGGCATGGCACATAGAAGAAAATGAGTTTTCTCGAAAGAAACCTTGTGCTTCCAGTTCCTAGTTGGAAGCTCACCCGGCTCTGCTCTATACCAAACGTGAAAGTCAATGTGAGCACTAGCCTCGAAGTAAGGCCCTGATTATCCTGGCAAAACTGGAGGCGTGCAGCAGCTCCATGAGGCCTTCATCGCTGTTCTGCTTTAGTTTCACGGTAGTAAGCTTTCCAAGACTCCTAGGGACTTTGCTTAAGCAACCGTTTCGGTACAGAACACTGCGTAGAGACAGTAAGCTCTGGTCCTGCGTGTATGCTGCGTGTCAACCTAGAAATTGGAGACTGATGGCATAAGGCTTCTTTTCCCATTATGAAAGCTCCGTTCATGCGGCCTCGAAGCTACCTGAAAAGCATTGTTGTTGCCGGGGTTTTCCTCACTGCCGGCATGGTTCTGAGAAGAAAATGAGTTTTCTCCTAAGAAACCTTGGGTTTCCAGTTCCTTGTTGGAAGCTCACCCTGCTCTGCGCTATACCTAAAGTGAAAGTCAACGTGAGCCCAAGCTTCGAAGTAAGGCCCTGATTATCCTGGCAAAACTGGAGGCGTGCAGCAGCTCCATGAGGCCTTCATCGCTGTTCTGCTTTAGTTTCACGGTAGTAAGCTTTCCAAGACTCCTAGGGACTTTGCTTAAGCAACCGTTTCGGTACCAGAACACTGCGTAGAGACAGTAAGCTCTGGTCCTGCGTGTATGCTGCGTGTCAACCTAGAAATTGGAGACTGATGGCATAAGGCTTCTTTTCCCATTATGAAAGCTCCGTTCATGCGGCCTCGAAGCTACCTGAAAAGCATTGTTGTTGCCGGGGTTTTCATCACTGCCGGCATGGTTCTGAGGAGAAAATGAGTTTTCTCCTAAGAAACCTTGGGTTTCCAGTTCTTTGTTGGAAGCTCACCCTGTTCTGCGCTATACCTAAAGTGAAAGTCAACGTGAGCCCAAGCTTCGAAGTAAGGCCCTGATTATCCTTGCAAAACGAGAGGCGTGCAGCAGCTCCATGAGGCCTTCATCCTTGTTCTGCTTTAGTTTCAAGGTAGTAAGCTTTTCAACACTCCTAGGGGCCTTGCTTCAGCACCCGTTTCAGTACCAGAACACTGCGTAGAACCAGGAAGCTCTGCTCCTGCGTGTATGCTGCGTGTCAACCTAGAAATTAGAGGCTGACGGCACAAGGCTTGTTTTCCCATTATGAAAGCTCCGTTGATGCGGCCCCGAAGCTACCTGAAAAGCAATGTTGTTACTGTGCTTTTACTTACAGCCGGCATGGCACATAGAAGAAAATGAGTTTTCTCGAAAGAAACCTTGTGCTTCCAGTTCCTAGTTGGAAGCTCACCATGCTCTGCTCTATACCAAACGTGAAAGTCAATGTGAGCACTAGCCTCGAAGTAAGGCCCTGATTATGCTGGCAAAACGGGAGGCGTGCAGCAGCTCCATGAGGCCTTCATCGCTGTTCTGCTTTAGTTTCACGGTAGTAAGCTTTCCAAGACTCCTAGGGACTTTGCTTAAGCAACCGTTTCGGTACCAGAACACTGCGTAGAGACAGTAAGCTCTGGTCCTGCGTGTATGCTGCGTGTCAACCTAGAAATTGGAGACTGATGGCATAAGGCTTCTTTTCCCATTATTAAAGCTTCGTTCATGCGGCCTCGAAGCTACCTGAAAAGCATTGTTGTTGCCGGGGTTTTCCTCACTACCGGCATGGTCCTGAGAAGAAAATGAGTTTTCTCCTAAGAAACCTTGGGTTTCCAGTTCCTTGTTGGAAGCTCACCCTGCTCTGCGCTATACCTAAAGTGAAAGTCAACGTGAGCCCAAGCTTCGAAGTAAGGCCCTGATTATCCTTGCAAAACGAGAGGCGTGCAGCAGCTCCATGAGGCCTTCATCGTTGTTCTGCTTTAGTTTCAAGGTAGTAAGCTTTTCAACACTCCTAGGGGCCTTGCTTCAGCACCCGTTTCAGTACCAGAACACTGCGTAGAACCAGGAAGCTCTGCTCCTGCGTGTATGCTGCGTGTCAACCTAGAAATTAGAGACTGACGGCACAAGGCTTGTTTTCCCGTTTTGAAAGCTCCATTCATGCGGCCTCGAAGCTACCTGAAAAGCACTGTTGTTACCGTGCTTTTACTTACAGCCGGCATGGCACATAGAAGAAAATGAGTTTTCTCGAAAGAAACCTTGTGCTTCCAGTTCCTAGTTGGAAGCTCACCCGGCTCTGCTCTATACCAAACGTGAAAGTCAATGTGAGCACTAGCCTCGAAGTAAGGCCCTGATTATGCTGGCAATACGGGAGGCGTGCAGCAGCTCCATGAGGCCTTCATCGCTGTTCTGCTTTAGTTTCACGGTAGGAAGCTTTCCAACATTCCTAGGGACTTTGCTTAAGCAACCGTTTCTTTACCAGAACACTGCGTAGAGACAGTAAGCTCTGGTCCTGCGTGTATGCTGCGTGTCAACCTAGAAATTGGAGACTGATGGCATAAGGCTTCTTTTGCCATTATGAAAGCTCCGTTCATGCGGCCTCGAAGCTACCTGAAAAGCATTGTTGTTGCCGGGGTTTTCCTCACTGCCGGCATGGTTCTCAGAAGAAACTGAGTTTTCTCCTAAGAAACCTTGGGTTTCCAGTTCCTTGTTGGAAGCTCACCCTGCTCTGCACTATACCTAAAGTGAAAGTCAACGTGAGCCCAAGCTTCGAAGTAAGGCCCTGATTATCCTTGCAAAACGAGAGGCGTGCAGCAGCTCCATGAGGCCTTCATCGTTGTTCTGCTTTAGTTTCAAGGTAGTAAGCTTTTCAACACTCCTAGGGGCCTTGCTTCAGCACCCGTTTCAGTACCAGAACACTGCGTAGAACCAGGAAGTTCTGCTCCTGCGTGTATGCTGCGTGTCAACCTAGAAATTAGAGGCTGACGGCACAAGGCTAGTTTTCCCATTATGAAAGCTCCGTTGATGAGGCCCCGAAGCTACCTGAAAAGCATTGTTGTTACCCAGGTTTTACTTACAGCCGGCATGGCACATAGAAGAAAATGAGTTTTCTCGAAAGAAACCTTGTGCTTCCAGTTCCTAGTTGGAAGCTCACCCGGCTCTGCTCTATACCAAACGTGAAAGTCAATGTGAGCACTAGCCTCGAAGTAAGGCCCTGATTATCCTGGCAAAACTGGAGGCGTGCAGCAGCTCCATGAGGCCTTCATCGCTGTTCTGCTTTAGTTTCACGGTAGTAAGCTTTCCAAGACTCCTAGGGACTTTGCTTAAGCAACCGTTTCGGTACCAGAACACTGCGTAGAGACAGTAAGCTCTGGTCCTGCGTGTATGCTGCGTGTCAACCTAGAAATTGGAGACTGATGGCATAAGGCTTCTTTTGCCATTATGAAAGCTCCGTTCATGCGGCCTCGAAGCTACCTGAAAAGCATTGTTGTTGCCGGGGTTTTCCTCACTGCCGGCATGGTTCTGAGGAGAAAATGAGTTTTCTCCTAAGAAACCTTGGGTTTCCAGTTCCTTGTTGGAAGCTCACCCTGCTCTGCGCTATACCTAAAGTGAAAGTCAACGTGAGCCCAAGCTTCGAAGTAAGGCCCTGATTATCCTTGCAAAACGAGAGGCGTGCAGCAGCTCCATGAGGCCTTCATCGTTGTTCTGCTTTAGTTTCAAGGTAGTAAGCTTTTCAACACTCCTAGGGGCCTTGCTTCAGCACCCGTTTCAGTACCAGAACACTGCGTAGAACCAGGAAGCTCTGCTCCTGCGTGTATGCTGCGTGTCAACCTAGAAATTAGAGACTGATGGCACAAGGCTTGTTTTCCCGTTTTGAAAGCTCCATTCATGCGGCCTCGAAGCTACCTGAAAAGCACTGTTGTTACCGTGCTTTTACTTACAGCCGGCATGGCACATAGAAGAAAATGAGTTTTCTCGAAAGAAACCTTGTGCTTCCAGTTCCTAGTTGGAAGCTCACCCGGCTCTGCTCTATACCAAACGTGAAAGTCAATGTGAGCACTAGCCTCGAAGTAAGGCCCTGATTATGCTGGCAAAACTGGAGGCGTGCAGCAGCTCCATGAGGCCTTCATCGCTGTTCTGCTTTAGTTTCACGGTAGGAAGCTTTCCAACATTCCTTGGGACTTTGCTTAAGAAACCGTTTCTTTACCAGAACACTGCGTAGAGACAGTAAGCTCTGGTCCTGCGTGTATGCTGCGTGTCAACCTAGAAATTGGAGACTGATGGCATAAGGCTTCTTTTGCCATTATGAAAGCTCCGTTCATGCGGCCTCGAAGCTACCTGAAAAGCATTGTTGTTGCCGGGGTTTTCCTCACTGCCGGCATGGTTCTCAGAAGAAACTGAGTTTTCTCCTAAGAAACCTTGGGTTTCCAGTTCCTTGTTGGAAGCTCACCCTGCTCTGCGCTATACCTAAAGTGAAAGTCAACGTGAGCCCAAGCTTCGAAGTAAGGCCCTGATTATCCTTGCAAAACGAGAGGCGTGCAGCAGCTCCATGAGGCCTTCATCGTTGTTCTGCTTTAGTTTCAACGTAGTAAGCTTTTCAACACTCCTAGGGGCCTTGCTTCAGCACCCGTTTCAGTACCAGAACACTGCGTAGAACCAGTAAGTTCTGCTCCTGCGTGTATGCTGCGTGTCAACCTAGAAATTAGAGGCTGACGGCACAAGGCTAGTTTTCCCATTATGAAAGCTCCGTTGATGAGGCCCCGAAGCTACCTGAAAAGCATTGTTGTTACCGTGGTTTTACTTACAGCCGGCATGGCACATAGAAGAAAATGAGTTTTCTCGAAAGAAACCTTGTGCTTCCAGTTCCTAGTTGGAAGCTCACCCGGCTCTGCTCTATACCAAACGTGAAAGTCAATGTGAGCACTAGCCTCGAAGTAAGGCCCTGATTATCCTGGCAAAACTGGAGGCGTGCAGCAGCTCCATGAGGCCTTCATCGCTGTTCTGCTTTAGTTTCACGGTAGTAAGCTTTCCAAGACTCCTAGGGACTTTGCTTAAGCAACCGTTTCGGTACAGAACACTGCGTAGAGACAGTAAGCTCTGGTCCTGCGTGTATGCTGCGTGTCAACCTAGAAATTGGAGACTGATGGCATAAGGCTTCTTTTCCCATTATGAAAGCTCCGTTCATGCGGCCTCGAAGCTACCTGAAAAGCATTGTTGTTGCCGGGGTTTTCCTCACTGCCGGCATGGTTCTGAGAAGAAAATGAGTTTTCTCCTAAGAAACCTTGGGGTTCCAGTTCCATGTTGGAAGCTCACCCTGCTCTGCGCTATACCTAAAGTGAAAGTCAACGTGAGCCCAAGCTTCGAAGTAAGGCCCTGATTATCCTTGCAAAACGAGAGGCGTGCAGCAGCTCCATGAGGCCTTCATCGTTGTTCTGCTTTAGTTTCAAGGTAGTAAGCTTTTCAACACTCCTAGGGGCCTTGCTTCAGCACCCGTTTCAGTACCAGAACACTGCGTAGAACCAGGAAGCTCTGCTCCTGCGTGTAAGCTGCGTGTCAACCTAGAAATTAGAGACTGATGGCACAAGGCTAGTTTTCCCATTATGAAAGCTCCGTTGATGCGGCCCCGAAGCTACCTGAAAAGCACTGTTGTTACCGTGCTTTTACTTACAGCTGGCATGGTTCATAGAAGAAAATGAGTTTTCTCGAAAGAAACCTTGTGCTTCCAGTTCCTAGTTGGAAGCTCACCCGGCTCTGCTCTATACCAAACGTGAAAGTCAATGTGAGCACTAGCCTCGAAGTAAGGCCCTGATTATCCTGGCAAAACGGGAGGCGTGCAGCAGCTCCATGAGGCCTTCATCGCTGTTCTGCTTTAGTTTCACGGTAGTAAGCTTTCCAAGACTCCTAGGGACTTTGCTTAAGCAACCGTTTCGGTACCAGAACACTGCGTAGAGACAGTAAGCTCTGGTCCTGCGTGTATGCCGCGTGTCAACCTAGAAATTGGAGACTGATGGCATAAGGCTTCTTTTCCCATTATTAAAGCTCCGTTCATGCGGCCTCGAAGCTACCTGAAAAGCATTGTTGTTGCCGGGGTTTTCATCACTGCCGGCATGGTTCTGAGGAGAAAATGAGTTTTCTCCTAAGAAACCTTGGGTTTCCAGTTCTTTGTTGGAAGCTCACCCTGTTCTGCGCTATACCTAAAGTGAAAGTCAACGTGAGCCCAAGCTTCGAAGTAAGGCCCTGATTATCCTTGCAAAACAAGAGGCGTGCAGCAGCTCCATGAGACCTTCATCGTTTTCTGCTTTAGTTTCAAGGTAGTGAGCTTTTCAACACTCCTAGGGGACTTGCTTCAGCACCCGTTTCAGTACCAGAACACTGCGTAGAACCAGGAAGCTCTGCTCCTGCGTGTATGCTGCGTGTCAACCTAGAAATTAGAGACTGATGGCACAAGGCTAGTTTTCCCATTATGAAAGCTCCGTTGATGCGGCCCCGAAGCTACCTGAAAAGCACTGTTGTTACCGTGCTTTTACTTACAGCTGGCATGGTTCATAGAAGAAAATGAGTTTTCTCGAAAGAAACCTTGTGCTTCCAGTTCCTAGTTGGAAGCTCACCCGGCTCTGCTCTATACCAAACGTGAAAGTCAATGTGAGCACTAGCCTCGAAGTAAGGCCCTGATTATCCTGGCAAAACTGGAGGCGTGCAGCAGCTCCATGAGGCCTTCATCGCTGTTCTGCTTTAGTTTCACGGTAGTAAGCTTTCCAAGACTCCTAGGGACTTTGCTTAAGCAACCGTTTCGGTACCAGAACACTGCGTAGAGACAGTAAGCTCTGGTCCTGCGTGTATGCCGCGTGTCAACCTAGAAATTGGAGACTGATGGCATAAGGCTTCTTTTCCCATTATTAAAGCTCCGTTCATGCGGCCTCGAAGCTACCTGAAAAGCATTGTTGTTGCCGGGGTTTTCATCACTGCCGGCATGGTTCTGAGGAGAAAATGAGTTTTCTCCTAAGAAACCTTGGGTTTCCAGTTCTTTGTTGGAAGCTCACCCTGTTCTGCGCTATACCTAAAGTGAAAGTCAACGTGAGCCCAAGCTTCGAAGTAAGGCCCTGATTATCCTTGCAAAACAAGAGGCGTGCAGCAGCTCCATGAGACCTTCATCGTTTTCTGCTTTAGTTTCAAGGTAGTGAGCTTTTCAACACTCCTAGGGGACTTGCTTCAGCACCCGTTTCAGTACCAGAACACTGCGTAGAACCAGGAAGCTCTGCTCCTGCGTGTATGCCGCGTGTCAACCTAGAAATTAGAGACTGACGGCACAAGGCTAGTTTTCCCATTATGAAAGCTCCGTGGATGCGGCCCCGAAGCTACCTGAAAAGCACTGTTGTTACCGTGCTTTTACTTACAGCTGGCATGGCACATAGAAGAAAATGAGTTTTCTCGAAAGAAACCTTGTGCTTCCAGTTCCTAGTTGGAAGCTCACCCGGCTCTGCTCTATACCAAACGTGAAAGTCAATGTGAGCACTAGCCTCGAAGTAAGGCCCTGAATATGCTGGCAAAACGGGAGGCGTGCAGCAGCTCCATGAGGCCTTCATCGCTGTTCTGCTTTAGTTTCACGGTAGTAAGCTTTCCAAGACTCCTAGGGACTTTGCTTAAGCAACCGTTTCGGTACCAGAACACTGCGTAGAGACAGTAAGCTCTGGTCCTGCGTGTATGCTGCGAGTCAACCTAGAAATTGGAGACTGATGGCATAAGGCTTCTTTTGCCATTATGAAAGCTCCGTTCATGCGGCCTCGAAGCTACCTGAAAAGCATTGTTGTTGCCGGGGTTTTCCTCACTGCCGGCATGGTTCTGAGAAGAAAATGAGTTTTCTCCTAAGAAACCTTGGGTTTCCAGTTCCTTGTTGGAAGCTCACCCTGCTCTGCGCTATACCTAAAGTGAAAGTCAACGTGAGCCCAAGCTTCGAAGTAAGGCCCTGATTATCCTTGCAAAACGAGAGGCGTGCAGCAGCTCCATGAGGCCTTCATCGTTGTTCTGCTTTAGTTTCAAGGTAGTAAGCTTTTCAACACTCCTAGGGGCCTTGCTTCAGCACCCGTTTCAGTACCAGAACACTGCGTAGAACCAGGAAGCTCTGCTCCTGCGTGTATGCTGCGTGTCAACCTAGAGATTAGAGACTGACGGCACAAGGCTAGTTTTCCCATTATGAAAGCTCCGTTGATGCGGCCCCGAAGCTACCTGAAAAGCACTGTTGTTACCGTGCTTTTACTTACAGCCGGCATGGCACATAGAAGAAAATGAGTTTTCTCGAAAGAAACCTTGTGCTTCCAGTTCCTAGTTGGAAGCTCACCATGCTCTGCTCTATACCAAACGTGAAAGTCAATGTGAGCACTAGCCTCGAAGTAAGGCTCTGATTATGCTGGCAAAAAGGGAGGCGTGCAGTAGCTCCATGAGGCCTTCATCGCTGTTCTGCTTTAGTTTCACGGTAGTAAGCTTTCCAAGACTCCTAGGGACTTTGCTTAAGCAACCGTTTCGGTACCAGAACACTGCGTAGAGACAGTAAGCTCTGGTCCTGCGTGTATGCTGCGTGTCAACCTAGAAATTGGAGACTGATGGCATAAGGCTTCTTTTCCCATTATGAAAGCTCCGTTCATGCGGCCTCGAAGCTACCTGAAAAGCATTGTTGTTGCCGGGGTTTTCTTCACTGCCGGCATGGTTCTGAGAAGAAAATGAGTTTTCTCCTAAGAAACCTTGGGGTTCCAGTTCCATGTTGGAAGCTCACCCTGCTCTGCGCTATACCTAAAGTGAAAGTCAACGTGAGCCCAAGCTTCGAAGTAAGGCCCTGATTATCCTGGCAAAACGGGAGGCGAGCAGCAGCTCCATGAGGCCTTCATCGTTGTTCTGCTTTAGTTTCACGGTAGTAAGCTTTCCAAGACTCCTAGGGACTTTGCTTAAGCAACCGTTTCGGTACCAGAACACTGCGTAGAGACAGTAAGCTCTGGTCCTGCGTGTATGCTGCGAGTCAACCTAGAAATTGGAGACTGATGGCATAAGGCTTCTTTTGCCATTATGAAAGCTCCGTTCATGCGGCCTCGAAGCTACCTGAAAAGCATTGTTGTTGCCGGGGTTTTCCTCACTGCCGGCATGGTTCTGAGAAGAAAATGAGTTTTCTCCTAAGAAACCTTGGGGTTCCAGTTCCTTGTTGGAAGCTCACCCTGCTCTGCGCTATACCTAAAGTGAAAGTCAACGTGAGCCCAAGCTTCGAAGTAAGGCCCTGATTATCCTTGCAAAACGAGAGGCGTGCAGCAGCTCCATGAGGCCTTCATCGTTGTTCTGCTTTAGTTTCAAGGTAGTAAGCTTTTCAACACTCCTAGGGGCCTTGCTTCAGCACCCGTTTCAGTACCAGAACACTGCGTAGAACCAGGAAGCTCTGCTCCTGCGTGTATGCTGCGTGTCAACCTAGAAATTAGAGACTGATGGCACAAGGCTTGTTTTCCCGTTTTGAAAGCTCCATTCATGCGGCCTCGAAGCTACCTGAAAAGCACTGTTGTTACCGTGCTTTTACTTACAGCCGGCATGGCACATAGAAGAAAATGAGTTTTCTCGAAAGAAACCTTGTGCTTCCAGTTCCTAGTTGGAAGCTCACCCGGCTCTGCTCTATACCAAACGTGAAAGTCAATGTGAGCACTAGCCTCGAAGTAAGGCCCTGATTATGCTGGCAATACGGGAGGCGTGCAGCAGCTCCATGAGGCCTTCATCGCTGTTCTGCTTTAGTTTCACGGTAGTAAGCTTTCCAACATTCCTGGGGACTTTGCTTAAGCAACCGTTTCGGTACCAGAACACTGCGTAGAGACAGTAAGCTCTGGTCCTGCGTGTATGCTGCGTGTCAACCTAGAAATTGGAGACTGATGGCATAAGGCTTCTTTTCCCATTATTAAAGCTTCGTTCATGCGGCCTCGAAGCTACCTGAAAAGCATTGTTGTTGCCGGGGTTTTCCTCACTGCCGGCATGGTCCTGAGAAGAAAATGAGTTTTCTCCTAAGAAACCTTGGGTTTCCAGTTCCTTGTTGGAAGCTCACCCTGCTCTGCGCTATACCTAAAGTGAAAGTCAACGTGAGCCCAAGCTTCGAAGTAAGGCCCTGATTATCCTTGCAAAACGAGAGGCGTGCAGCAGCTCCATGAGGCCTTCATCGTTGTTCTGCTTTAGTTTCAAGGTAGTAAGCTTTTCAACACTCCTAGGGGCCTTGCTTCAGCACCCGTTTCAGTACCAGAACACTGCGTAGAACCAGGAAGTTCTGCTCCTGCGTGTATGCTGCGTGTCAACCTAGAAATTAGAGACTGACGGCACAAGGCTAGTTTTCCCATTAGGAAAGCTCCGTTGATGCGGCCCCGAAGCTACCTGAAAAGCACTGTTGTTACCGTGCTTTTACTTACAGCCGGCATGGCACATAGAAGAAAATGAGTTTTCTCGAAAGAAACCTTGTGCTTCCAGTTCCTAGTTGGAAGCTCACCCGGCTCTGCTCTATACCAAACGTGAAAGTCAATGTGAGCACTAGCCTCGAAGTAAGGCCCTGATTATCCTGGCAAAACGGGAGGCGTGCAGCAGCTCCATGAGGCCTTCATCGCTGTTCTGCTTTAGTTTCACGGTAGTAAGCTTTCCAAGACTCCTAGGGACTTTGCTTAAGCAACCGTTTCGGTACCAGAACACTGCGTAGAGACAGTAAGCTCTGGTCCTGCGTGTATGCTGCGTGTCAACCTAGAAATTGGAGACTGATGGCATAAGGCTTCTTTTGCCATTATGAAAGCTCCGTTCATGCGGCCTCGAAGCTACCTGAAAAGCATTGTTGTTGCCGGGGTTTTCCTCACTGCCGGCATGGTTCTGAGAAGAAAATGAGTTTTCTCCTAAGAAACCTTGGGTTTCCAGTTCCTTGTTGGAAGCTCACCCTGCTCTGCGCTATACCTAAAGTGAAAGTCAACGTGAGCCCAAGCTTCGAAGTAAGCCCCTGATTATCCTTGCAAAACGAGAGGCGTGCAGCAGCTCCATGAGGCCTTCATCGTTGTTCTGCTTTAGTTTCAAGGTAGTAAGCTTTTCAACACTCCTAGGGGCCTTGCTTCAGCACCCGTTTCAGTACCAGAACACTGCGTAGAACCAGGAAGTTCTGCTCCTGCGTGTATGCTGCGTGTCAACCTAGAAATTAGAGACTGACGGCACAAGGCTAGTTTTCCCATTATGAAAGCTCCGTTGATGCGGCCCCGAAGCTACCTGAAAAGCACTGTTGTTACCGTGCTTTTACTTACAGCCGGCATGGCACATAGAAGAAAATGAGTTTTCTCGAAAGAAACCTTGTGCTTCCAGTTCCTAGTTGGAAGCTCACCCGGCTCTGCTCTATACCAAACGTGAAAGTCAATGTGAGCACTAGCCTCGAAGTAAGGCCCTGATTATCCTGGCAAAACGGGAGGCGTGCAGCAGCTCCATGAGGCCTTCATCGCTGTTCTGCTTTAGTTTCACGGTAGTAAGCTTTCCAAGACTCCTAGGGACTTTGCTTAAGCAACCGTTTCGGTACCAGAACACTGCGTAGAGACAGTAAGCTCTGGTCCTGCGTGTATGCTGCGTGTCAACCTAGAAATTGGAGACTGATGGCATAAGGCTTCTTTTCCCATTATGAAAGCTCCGTTCATGCGGCCTCGAAGCTACCTGAAAAGCATTGTTGTTGCCGGGGTTTTCCTCACTGCCAGCATGGTTCTGAGAAGAAAATGAGTTTTCTCCTAAGAAACCTTGGGTTTCCAGTTCCTTGTTGGAAGCTCACCCTGCTCTGCGCTATACCTAAAGTGAAAGTCAACGTGAGCCCAAGCTTCGAAGTAAGGCCCTGATTATCCTTGCAAAACGAGAGGCGTGCAGCAGCTCCATGAGGCCTTCATCGTTGTTCTGCTTTAGTTTCAAGGTAGTAAGCTTTTCAACACTCCTAGGGGACTTGCTTCAGCACCCGTTTCAGTACCAGAACACTGCGTAGAACCAGGAAGCTCTGCTCCTGCGTGTATGCTGCGTGTCAACCTAGAAATTAGAGACTGATGGCACAAGGCTTGTTTTCCCGTTTTGAAAGCTCCATTCATGCGGCCTCGAAGCTACCTGAAAAGCACTGTTGTTACCGTGCTTTTACTTACAGCCGGCATGGCACATAGAAGAAAATGAGTTTTCTCGAAAGAAACCTTGTGCTTCCAGTTCCTAGTTGGAAGCTCACCCGGCTCTGCTCTATACCAAACGTGAAAGTCAATGTGAGCACTAGCCTCGAAGTAAGGCCCTGATTATGCTGGCAATACGGGAGGCGTGCAGCAGCTCCATGAGGCCTTCATCGCTGTTCTGCTTTAGTTTCACGGTAGGAAGCTTTCCAACATTCCTTGGGACTTTGCTTAAGCAACCGTTTCTTTACCAGAACACTGCGTAGAGACAGTAAGCTCTGGTCCTGCGTGTATGCTGCGTGTCAACCTAGAAATTGGAGACTGATGGCATAAGGCTTCTTTTGCCATTATGAAAGCTCCGTTCATGCGGCCTCGAAGCTACCTGAAAAGCATTGTTGTTGCCGGGGTTTTCCTCACTGCCGGCATGGTTCTCAGAAGAAACTGAGTTTTCTCCTAAGAAACCTTGGGTTTCCAGTTCCTTGTTGGAAGCTCACCCTGCTCTGCGCTATACCTAAAGTGAAAGTCAACGTGAGCCCAAGCTTCGAAGTAAGGCCCTGATTATCCTTGCAAAACGAGAGGCGTGCAGCAGCTCCATGAGGCCTTCATCGTTGTTCTGCTTTAGTTTCAAGGTAGTAAGCTTTTCAACACTCCTAGGGGCCTTGCTTCAGCACCCGTTTCAGTACCAGAACACTGCGTAGAACCAGTAAGTTCTGCTCCTGCGTGTATGCTGCGTGTCAACCTAGAAATTAGAGGCTGACGGCACAAGGCTACTTTTCCCATTATGAAAGCTCCGTTGATGAGGCCCCGAAGCTACCTGAAAAGCATTGTTGTTACCGTGGTTTTACTTACAGCCGGCATGGCACATAGAAGAAAATGAGTTTTCTCGAAAGAAACCTTGTGCTTCCAGTTCCTAGTTGGAAGCTCACCCGGCTCTGCTCTATACCAAACGTGAAAGTCAATGTGAGCACTAGCCTCGAAGTAAGGCCCTGATTATCCTGGCAAAACTGGAGGCGTGCAGCAGCTCCATGAGGCCTTCATCGCTGTTCTGCTTTAGTTTCACGGTAGTAAGCTTTCCAAGACTCCTAGGGACTTTGCTTAAGCAACCGTTTCGGTACAGAACACTGCGTAGAGACAGTAAGCTCTGGTCCTGCGTGTATGCTGCGTGTCAACCTAGAAATTGGAGACTGATGGCATAAGGCTTCTTTTCCCATTATGAAAGCTCCGTTCATGCGGCCTCGAAGCTACCTGAAAAGCATTGTTGTTGCCGGGGTTTTCCTCACTGCCGGCATGGTTCTGAGAAGAAAATGAGTTTTCTCCTAAGAAACCTTGGGGTTCCAGTTCCATGTTGGAAGCTCACCCTGCTCTGCGCTATACCTAAAGTGAAAGTCAACGTGAGCCCAAGCTTCGAAGTAAGGCCCTGATTATCCTTGCAAAACGAGAGGCGTGCAGCAGCTCCATGAGGCCTTCATCGTTGTTCTGCTTTACTTTCAAGGTAGTAAGCTTTTCAACACTCCTAGGGGCCTTGCTTCAGCACCCGTTTCAGTACCAGAACACTGCGTAGAACCAGGAAGCTCTGCTCCTGCGTGTATGCTGCGTGTCAACCTAGAAATTAGAGACTGATGGCACAAGGCTAGTTTTCCCATTATGAAAGCTCCGTTGATGCGGCCCCGAAGCTACCTGAAAAGCACTGTTGTTACCGTGCTTTTACTTACAGCTGGCATGGTTCATAGAAGAAAATGAGTTTTCTCGAAAGAAAACTTGTGCTTCCAGTTCCTAGTTGGAAGCTCACCCGGCTCTGCTCTATACCAAACGTGAAAGTCAATGTGAGCACTAGCCTCGAAGTAAGGCCCTGATTATCCTGGCAAAACTGGAGGCGTGCAGCAGCTCCATGAGGCCTTCATCGCTGTTGTGCTTTAGTTTCACGGTAGTAAGCTTTCCAAGACTCCTAGGGACTTTGCTTAAGCAACCGTTTCGGTACCAGAACACTGCGTAGAGACAGTAAGCTCTGGTCCTGCGTGTATGCCGCGTGTCAACCTAGAAATTGGAGACTGATGGCATAAGGCTTCTTTTCCCATTATTAAAGCTCCGTTCATGCGGCCTCGAAGCTACCTGAAAAGCATTGTTGTTGCCGGGGTTTTCATCACTGCCGGCATGGTTCTGAGGAGAAAATGAGTTTTCTCCTAAGAAACCTTGGGTTTCCAGTTCTTTGTTGGAAGCTCACCCTGTTCTGCGCTATACCTAAAGTGAAAGTCAACGTGAGCCCAAGCTTCGAAGTAAGGCCCTGATTATCCTTGCAAAACAAGAGGCGTGCAGCAGCTCCATGAGACCTTCATCGTTTTCTGCTTTAGTTTCAAGGTAGTGAGCTTTTCAACACTCCTAGGGGACTTGCTTCAGCACCCGTTTCAGTACCAGAACACTGCGTAGAACCAGGAAGCTCTGCTCCTGCGTGTATGCCGCGTGTCAACCTAGAAATTAGAGACTGACGGCACAAGGCTAGTTTTCCCATTATGAAAGCTCCGTGGATGCGGCCCCGAAGCTACCTGAAAAGCACTGTTGTTACCGTGCTTTTACTTACAGCTGGCATGGCACATAGAAGAAAATGAGTTTTCTCGAAAGAAACCTTGTGCTTCCAGTTCCTAGTTGGAAGCTCACCCGGCTCTGCTCTATACCAAACGTGAAAGTCAATGTGAGCACTAGCCTCGAAGTAAGGCCCTGAATATGCTGGCAAAACGGGAGGCGTGCAGCAGCTCCATGAGGCCTTCATCGCTGTTCTGCTTTAGTTTCACGGTAGTAAGCTTTCCAAGACTCCTAGGGACTTTGCTTAAGCAACCGTTTCGGTACCAGAACACTGCGTAGAGACAGTAAGCTCTGGTCCTGCGTGTATGCTGCGTGTCAACCTAGAAATTGGAGACTGATGGCATAAGGCTTCTTTTCCCATTATGAAAGCTCCGTTCATGCGGCCTCGAAGCTACCTGAAAAGCATTGTTGTTGCCTGGGTTTTCCTCACTGCCGGCATGGTTCTGAGAAGAAAATGAGTTTTCTCCTAAGAAACCTTGGGGTTCCAGTTCCATGTTGGAAGCTCACCCTGCTCTGCGCTATACCTAAAGTGAAAGTCAACGTGAGCCCAAGCTTCGAAGTAAGGCCCTGATTATCCTTGCAAAACGAGAGGCGTGCAGCAGCTCCATGAGGCCTTCATCGTTGTTCTGCTTTAGTTTCAAGGTAGTAAGCTTTTCAACACTCCTAGGGGCCTTGCTTCAGCACCCGTTTCAGTACCAGAACACTGCGTAGAACCAGGAAGCTCTGCTCCTGCGTGTATGCTGCGTGTCAACCTAGAAATTAGAGACTGATGGCACAAGGCTAGTTTTCCCATTATGAAAGCTCCGTTGATGCGGCCCCGAAGCTACCTGAAAAGCACTGTAGTTACCGTGCTTTTACTTACAGCTGGCATGGTTCATAGAAGAAAATGAGTTTTCTCGAGAGAAACCTTGTGCTTCCAGTTCCTAGTTGGAAGCTCACCCTGCTCTGCTCTATACCAAACGTGAAAGTCAATGTGAGCACTAGCCTCGAAGTAAGGCCCTGATTATGCTGGCAATACGGGAGGCGTGCAGCAGCTCCATGAGGCCTTCATCGCTGTTCTGCTTTAGTTTCACGGTAGTAAGCTTTCCAACATTCCTGGGGACTTTGCTTAAGCAACCGTTTCGGTACCAGAACACTGCGTAGAGACAGTAAGCTCTGGTCCTGCGTGTATGCTGCGTGTCAACCTAGAAATTGGAGACTGATGGCATAAGGCTTCTTTTCCCATTATTAAAGCTTCGTTCATGCGGCCTCGAAGCTACCTGAAAAGCATTGTTGTTGCCGGGGTTTTCCTCACTGCCGGCATGGTCCTGAGAAGAAAATGAGTTTTCTCCTAAGAAACCTTGGGTTTCCAGTTCCTTGTTGGAAGCTCACCCTGCTCTGCGCTATACCTAAAGTGAAAGTCAACGTGAGCCCAAGCTTCGAAGTAAGGCCCTGATTATCCTTGCAAAACGAGAGGCGTGCAGCAGCTCCATGAGGCCTTCATCGTTGTTCTGCTTTAGTTTCAAGGTAGTAAGCTTTTCAACACTCCTAGGGGCCTTGCTTCAGCACCCGTTTCAGTACCAGAACACTGCGTAGAACCAGGAAGCTCTGCTCCTGCGTGTATGCCGCGTGTCAACCTAGAAATTAGAGACTGACGGCACAAGGCTAGTTTTCCCATTATGAAAGCTCCGTGGATGCGGCCCCGAAGCTACCTGAAAAGCACTGTTGTTACCGTGCTTTTACTTACAGCTGGCATGGCACATAGAAGAAAATGAGTTTTCTCGAAAGAAACCTTGTGCTTCCAGTTCCTAGTTGGAAGCTCACCCGGCTCTGCTCTATACCAAACGTGAAAGTCAATGTGAGCACTAGCCTCGAAGTAAGGCCCTGAATATGCTGGCAAAACGGGAGGCGTGCAGCAGCTCCATGAGGCCTTCATCGCTGTTCTGCTTTAGTTTCACGGTAGTAAGCTTTCCAAGACTCCTAGGGACTTTGCTTAAGCAACCGTTTCGGTACCAGAACACTGCGTAGAGACAGTAAGCTCTGGTCCTGCGTGTATGCTGCGTGTCAACCTAGAAATTGGAGACTGATGGCATAAGGCTTCTTTTCCCATTATGAAAGCTCCGTTCATGCGGCCTCGAAGCTACCTGAAAAGCATTGTTGTTGCCTGGGTTTTCCTCACTGCCGGCATGGTTCTGAGAAGAAAATGAGTTTTCTCCTAAGAAACCTTGGGGTTCCAGTTCCATGTTGGAAGCTCACCCTGCTCTGCGCTATACCTAAAGTGAAAGTCAACGTGAGCCCAAGCTTCGAAGTAAGGCCCTGATTATCCTTGCAAAACGAGAGGCGTGCAGCAGCTCCATGAGGCCTTCATCGTTGTTCTGCTTTAGTTTCAAGGTAGTAAGCTTTTCAACACTCCTAGGGGCCTTGCTTCAGCACCCGTTTCAGTACCAGAACACTGCGTAGAACCAGGAAGCTCTGCTCCTGCGTGTATGCTGCGTGTCAACCTAGAAATTAGAGACTGATGGCACAAGGCTAGTTTTCCCATTATGAAAGCTCCGTTGATGCGGCCCCGAAGCTACCTGAAAAGCACTGTAGTTACCGTGCTTTTACTTACAGCTGGCATGGTTCATAGAAGAAAATGAGTTTTCTCGAGAGAAACCTTGTGCTTCCAGTTCCTAGTTGGAAGCTCACCCTGCTCTGCTCTATACCAAACGTGAAAGTCAATGTGAGCACTAGCCTCGAAGTAAGGCCCTGATTATGCTGGCAATACGGGAGGCGTGCAGCAGCTCCATGAGGCCTTCATCGCTGTTCTGCTTTAGTTTCACGGTAGTAAGCTTTCCAACATTCCTGGGGACTTTGCTTAAGCAACCGTTTCGGTACCAGAACACTGCGTAGAGACAGTAAGCTCTGGTCCTGCGTGTATGCTGCGTGTCAACCTAGAAATTGGAGACTGATGGCATAAGGCTTCTTTTCCCATTATTAAAGCTTCGTTCATGCGGCCTCGAAGCTACCTGAAAAGCATTGTTGTTGCCGGGGTTTTCCTCACTGCCGGCATGGTCCTGAGAAGAAAATGAGTTTTCTCCTAAGAAACCTTGGGTTTCCAGTTCCTTGTTGGAAGCTCACCCTGCTCTGCGCTATACCTAAAGTGAAAGTCAACGTGAGCCCAAGCTTCGAAGTAAGGCCCTGATTATCCTTGCAAAACGAGAGGCGTGCAGCAGCTCCATGAGGCCTTCATCGTTGTTCTGCTTTAGTTTCAAGGTAGTAAGCTTTTCAACACTCCTAGGGGCCTTGCTTCAGCACCCGTTTCAGTACCAGAACACTGCGTAGAACCAGGAAGCTCTGCTCCTGCGTGTATGCCGCGTGTCAACCTAGAAATTAGAGACTGACGGCACAAGGCTAGTTTTCCCATTATGAAAGCTCCGTGGATGCGGCCCCGAAGCTACCTGAAAAGCACTGTTGTTACCGTGCTTTTACTTACAGCTGGCATGGCACATAGAAGAAAATGAGTTTTCTCGAAAGAAACCTTGTGCTTCCAGTTCCTAGTTGGAAGCTCACCCGGCTCTGCTCTATACCAAACGTGAAAGTCAATGTGAGCACTAGCCTCGAAGTAAGGCCCTGAATATGCTGGCAAAACGGGAGGCGTGCAGCAGCTCCATGAGGCCTTCATCGCTGTTCTGCTTTAGTTTCACGGTAGTAAGCTTTCCAAGACTCCTAGGGACTTTGCTTAAGCAACCGTTTCGGTACCAGAACACTGCGTAGAGACAGTAAGCTCTGGTCCTGCGTGTATGCTGCGTGTCAACCTAGAAATTGGAGACTGATGGCATAAGGCTTCTTTTCCCATTATGAAAGCTCCGTTCATGCGGCCTCGAAGCTACCTGAAAAGCATTGTTGTTGCCTGGGTTTTCCTCACTGCCGGCATGGTTCTGAGAAGAAAATGAGTTTTCTCCTAAGAAACCTTGGGGTTCCAGTTCCATGTTGGAAGCTCACCCTGCTCTGCGCTATACCTAAAGTGAAAGTCAACGTGAGCCCAAGCTTCGAAGTAAGGCCCTGATTATCCTTGCAAAACGAGAGGCGTGCAGCAGCTCCATGAGGCCTTCATCGTTGTTCTGCTTTAGTTTCAAGGTAGTAAGCTTTTCAACACTCCTAGGGGCCTTGCTTCAGCACCCGTTTCAGTACCAGAACACTGCGTAGAACCAGGAAGCTCTGCTCCTGCGTGTATGCTGCGTGTCAACCTAGAAATTAGAGACTGATGGCACAAGGCTAGTTTTCCCATTATGAAAGCTCCGTTGATGCGGCCCCGAAGCTACCTGAAAAGCACTGTAGTTACCGTGCTTTTACTTACAGCTGGCATGGTTCATAGAAGAAAATGAGTTTTCTCGAGAGAAACCTTGTGCTTCCAGTTCCTAGTTGGAAGCTCACCCTGCTCTGCTCTATACCAAACGTGAAAGTCAATGTGAGCACTAGCCTCGAAGTAAGGCCCTGATTATGCTGGCAATACGGGAGGCGTGCAGCAGCTCCATGAGGCCTTCATCGCTGTTCTGCTTTAGTTTCACGGTAGTAAGCTTTCCAACATTCCTGGGGACTTTGCTTAAGCAACCGTTTCGGTACCAGAACACTGCGTAGAGACAGTAAGCTCTGGTCCTGCGTGTATGCTGCGTGTCAACCTAGAAATTGGAGACTGATGGCATAAGGCTTCTTTTCCCATTATTAAAGCTTCGTTCATGCGGCCTCGAAGCTACCTGAAAAGCATTGTTGTTGCCGGGGTTTTCCTCACTGCCGGCATGGTCCTGAGAAGAAAATGAGTTTTCTCCTAAGAAACCTTGGGTTTCCAGTTCCTTGTTGGAAGCTCACCCTGCTCTGCGCTATACCTAAAGTGAAAGTCAACGTGAGCCCAAGCTTCGAAGTAAGGCCCTGATTATCCTTGCAAAACGAGAGGCGTGCAGCAGCTCCATGAGGCCTTCATCGTTGTTCTGCTTTAGTTTCAAGGTAGTAAGCTTTTCAACACTCCTAGGGGCCTTGCTTCAGCACCCGTTTCAGTACCAGAACACTGCGTAGAACCAGGAAGTTCTGCTCCTGCGTGTATGCTGCGTGTCAACCTAGAAATTAGAGACTGACGGCACAAGGCTAGTTTTCCCATTATGAAAGCTCCGTTGATGCGGCCCCGAAGCTACCTGAAAAGCACTGTTGTTACCGTGCTTTTACTTACAGCCGGCATGGCACATAGAAGAAAATGAGTTTTCTCGAAAGAAACCTTGTGCTTCCAGTTCCTAGTTGGAAGCTCACCCGGCTCTGCTCTATACCAAACGTGAAAGTCAATGTGAGCACTAGCCTCGAAGTAAGGCCCTGATTATCCTGGCAAAACGGGAGGCGTGCAGCAGCTCCATGAGGCCTTCATCGCTGTTCTGCTTTAGTTTCACGGTAGTAAGCTTTCCAAGACTCCTAGGGACTTTGCTTAAGCAACCGTTTCGGTACCAGAACACTGCGTAGAGACAGTAAGCTCTGGTCCTGCGTGTATGCTGCGTGTCAACCTAGAAATTGGAGACTGATGGCATAAGGCTTCTTTTGCCATTATGAAAGCTCCGTTCATGCGGCCTCGAAGCTACCTGAAAAGCATTGTTGTTGCCGGGGTTTTCCTCACTGCCAGCATGGTTCTGAGAAGAAAATGAGTTTTCTCCTAAGAAACCTTGGGTTTCCAGTTCCTTGTTGGAAGCTCACCCTGCTCTGCGCTATACCTAAAGTGAAAGTCAACGTGAGCCCAAGCTTCGAAGTAAGGCCCTGATTATCCTTGCAAAACGAGAGGCGTGCAGCAGCTCCATGAGGCCTTCATCGTTGTTCTGCTTTAGTTTCAAGGTAGTAAGCTTTTCAACACTCCTAGGGGCCTTGCTTCAGCACCCGTTTCAGTACCAGAACACTGCGTAGAACCAGGAAGCTCTGCTCCTGCGTGTATGCTGCGTGTCAACCTAGAAATTAGAGACTGATGGCACAAGGCTTGTTTTCCCGTTTTGAAAGCTCCATTCATGCGGCCTCGAAGCTACCTGAAAAGCACTGTTGTTACCGTGCTTTTACTTACAGCCGGCATGGCACATAGAAGAAAATGAGTTTTCTCGAAAGAAACCTTGTGCTTCCAGTTCCTAGTTGGAAGCTCACCCGGCTCTGCTCTATACCAAACGTGAAAGTCAATGTGAGCACTAGCCTCGAAGTAAGGCCCTGATTATGCTGGCAATACGGGAGGCGTGCAGCAGCTCCATGAGGCCTTCATCGCTGTTCTGCTTTAGTTTCACGGTTGGAAGCTTTCCAACATTCCTTCGGACTTTGCTTAAGCAACCGTTTCTTTACCAGAACACTGCGTAGAGACAGTAAGCTCTGGTCCTGCGTGTATGCTGCGTGTTAACCTAGAAATTGGAGACTGATGGCATAAGGCTTCTTTTGCCATTATGAAAGCTCCGTTCATGCGGCCTCGAAGCTACCTGAAAAGCATTGTTGTTGCCGGGGTTTTCCTCACTGCCGGCATGGTTCTCAGAAGAAACTGAGTTTTCTCCTAAGAAACCTTGGGTTTCCAGTTCCTTGTTGGAAGCTCACCCTGCTCTGCGCTATACCTAAAGTGAAAGTCAACGTGAGCCCAAGCTTCGAAGTAAGGCCCTGATTATCCTTGCAAAACGAGAGGCGTGCAGCAGCTCCATGAGGCCTTCATCGTTGTTCTGCTTTAGTTTCAAGGTAGTAAGCTTTTCAACACTCCTAGGGGCCTTGCTTCAGCACCCGTTTCAGTACCAGAACACTGCGTAGAACCAGGAAGTTCTGCTCCTGCGTGTATGCTGCGTGTCAACCTAGAAATTAGAGGCTGACGGCACAAGGCTAGTTTTCCCATTATGAAAGCTCCGTTGATGAGGCCCCGAAGCTTCCTGAAAAGCATTGTTGTTACCGTGGTTTTACTTACAGCCGGCATGGCACATAGAAGAAAATGAGTTTTCTCGAAAGAAACCTTGTGCTTCCAGTTCCTAGTTGGAAGCTCACCCGGCTCTGCTCTATACCAAACGTGAAAGTCAATGTGAGCACTAGCCTCGAAGTAAGGCCCTGATTATCCTGGCAAAACTGGAGGCGTGCAGCAGCTCCATGAGGCCTTCATCGCTGTTCTGCTTTAGTTTCACGGTAGTAAGCTTTCCAAGACTCCTAGGGACTTTGCTTAAGCAACCGTTTCGGTACCAGAACACTGCGTAGAGACAGTAAGCTCTGGTCCTGCGTGTATGCTGCGTGTCAACCTAGAAATTGGAGACTGATGGCATAAGGCTTCTTTTGCCATTATGAAAGCTCCGTTCATGCGGCCTCGAAGCTACCTGAAAAGCATTGTTGTTGCCGGGGTTTTCCTCACTGCCGGCATGGTTCTGAGAAGAAAATGAGTTTTCTCCTAAGAAACCTTGGGTTTCCAGTTCCTTGTTGGAAGCTCACCCTGCTCTGCGCTATACCTAAAGTGAAAGTCAACGTGAGCCCAAGCTTCGAAGTAAGGCCCTGATTATCCTTGCAAAACGAGAGGCGTGCAGCAGCTCCATGAGGCCTTCATCGTTGTTCTGCTTTAGTTTCAAGGTAGTAAGCTTTTCAACACTCCTAGGGGACTTGCTTCAGCACCCGTTTCAGTACCAGAACACTGCGTAGAACCAGGAAGCTCTGCTCCTGCGTGTATGCTGCGTGTCAACCTAGAAATTAGAGACTGACGGCACAAGGCTAGTTTTCCCATTATGAAAGCTCCGTGGATGCGGCCCCGAAGCTACCTGAAAAGCACTGTTGTTACCGTGCTTTTACTTACAGCTGGCATGGCACATAGAAGAAAATGAGTTTTCTCGAAAGAAACCTTGTGCTTCCAGTTCCTAGTTGGAAGCTCACCATGCTCTGCTCTATACCAAACGTGAAAGTAAATGTGAGCACTAGCCTCGAAGTAAGGCCCTGATTATGCTGGCAAAACGGGAGGCGTGCAGCAGCTCCATGAGGCCTTCATCGCTGTTCTGCTTTAGTTTCACGGTAGTAAGCTTTCCAAGACTCCTAGGGACTTTGCTTAAGCAACCGTTTCGGTACCAGAACACTGCGTAGAGACAGTAAGCTCTGGTCCTGCGTGTATGCTGCGTGTCAACCTAGAAATTGGAGACTGATGGCATAAGGCTTCTTTTCCCATTATTAAAGCTTCGTTCATGCGGCCTCGAAGCTACCTGAAAAGCATTGTTGTTGCCGGGGTTTTCCTCACTGCCGGCATGGTCCTGAGAAGAAAATGAGTTTTCTCCTAAGAAACCTTGGGTTTCCAGTTCCTTGTTGGAAGCTCACCCTGCTCTGCGCTATACCTAAAGTGAAAGTCAACGTGAGCCCAAGCTTCGAAGTAAGGCCCTGATTATCCTTGCAAAACGAGAGGCGTGCAGCAGCTCCATGAGGCCTTCATCGTTGTTCTGCTTTAGTTTCAAGGTAGTAAGCTTTTCAACACTCCTAGGGGCCTTGCTTCAGCACCCGTTTCAGTACCAGAACACTGCGTAGAACCAGGAAGCTCTGCTCCTGCGTGTATGCCGCGTGTCAACCTAGAAATTAGAGACTGACGGCACAAGGCTAGTTTTCCCATTATGAAAGCTCCGTGGATGCGGCCCCGAAGCTACCTGAAAAGCACTGTTGTTACCGTGCTTTTACTTACAGCTGGCATGGCACATAGAAGAAAATGAGTTTTCTCGAAAGAAACCTTGTGCTTCCAGTTCCTAGTTGGAAGCTCACCCGGCTCTGCTCTATACCAAACGTGAAAGTCAATGTGAGCACTAGCCTCGAAGTAAGGCCCTGAATATGCTGGCAAAACGGGAGGCGTGCAGCAGCTCCATGAGGCCTTCATCGCTGTTCTGCTTTAGTTTCACGGTAGTAAGCTTTCCAAGACTCCTAGGGACTTTGCTTAAGCAACCGTTTCGGTACCAGAACACTGCGTAGAGACAGTAAGCTCTGGTCCTGCGTGTATGCTGCGTGTCAACCTAGAAATTGGAGACTGATGGCATAAGGCTTCTTTTCCCATTATGAAAGCTCCGTTCATGCGGCCTCGAAGCTACCTGAAAAGCATTGTTGTTGCCTGGGTTTTCCTCACTGCCGGCATGGTTCTGAGAAGAAAATGAGTTTTCTCCTAAGAAACCTTGGGGTTCCAGTTCCATGTTGGAAGCTCACCCTGCTCTGCGCTATACCTAAAGTGAAAGTCAACGTGAGCCCAAGCTTCGAAGTAAGGCCCTGATTATCCTTGCAAAACGAGAGGCGTGCAGCAGCTCCATGAGGCCTTCATCGTTGTTCTGCTTTAGTTTCAAGGTAGTAAGCTTTTCAACACTCCTAGGGGCCTTGCTTCAGCACCCGTTTCAGTACCAGAACACTGCGTAGAACCAGGAAGCTCTGCTCCTGCGTGTATGCTGCGTGTCAACCTAGAAATTAGAGACTGATGGCACAAGGCTAGTTTTCCCATTATGAAAGCTCCGTTGATGCGGCCCCGAAGCTACCTGAAAAGCACTGTAGTTACCGTGCTTTTACTTACAGCTGGCATGGTTCATAGAAGAAAATGAGTTTTCTCGAGAGAAACCTTGTGCTTCCAGTTCCTAGTTGGAAGCTCACCCTGCTCTGCTCTATACCAAACGTGAAAGTCAATGTGAGCACTAGCCTCGAAGTAAGGCCCTGATTATGCTGGCAATACGGGAGGCGTGCAGCAGCTCCATGAGGCCTTCATCGCTGTTCTGCTTTAGTTTCACGGTAGTAAGCTTTCCAACATTCCTGGGGACTTTGCTTAAGCAACCGTTTCGGTACCAGAACACTGCGTAGAGACAGTAAGCTCTGGTCCTGCGTGTATGCTGCGTGTCAACCTAGAAATTGGAGACTGATGGCATAAGGCTTCTTTTCCCATTATTAAAGCTTCGTTCATGCGGCCTCGAAGCTACCTGAAAAGCATTGTTGTTGCCGGGGTTTTCCTCACTGCCGGCATGGTCCTGAGAAGAAAATGAGTTTTCTCCTAAGAAACCTTGGGTTTCCAGTTCCTTGTTGGAAGCTCACCCTGCTCTGCGCTATACCTAAAGTGAAAGTCAACGTGAGCCCAAGCTTCGAAGTAAGGCCCTGATTATCCTTGCAAAACGAGAGGCGTGCAGCAGCTCCATGAGGCCTTCATCGTTGTTCTGCTTTAGTTTCAAGGTAGTAAGCTTTTCAACACTCCTAGGGGCCTTGCTTCAGCACCCGTTTCAGTACCAGAACACTGCGTAGAACCAGGAAGCTCTGCTCCTGCGTGTATGCCGCGTGTCAACCTAGAAATTAGAGACTGACGGCACAAGGCTAGTTTTCCCATTATGAAAGCTCCGTGGATGCGGCCCCGAAGCTACCTGAAAAGCACTGTTGTTACCGTGCTTTTACTTACAGCTGGCATGGCACATAGAAGAAAATGAGTTTTCTCGAAAGAAACCTTGTGCTTCCAGTTCCTAGTTGGAAGCTCACCCGGCTCTGCTCTATACCAAACGTGAAAGTCAATGTGAGCACTAGCCTCGAAGTAAGGCCCTGAATATGCTGGCAAAACGGGAGGCGTGCAGCAGCTCCATGAGGCCTTCATCGCTGTTCTGCTTTAGTTTCACGGTAGTAAGCTTTCCAAGACTCCTAGGGACTTTGCTTAAGCAACCGTTTCGGTACCAGAACACTGCGTAGAGACAGTAAGCTCTGGTCCTGCGTGTATGCTGCGTGTCAACCTAGAAATTGGAGACTGATGGCATAAGGCTTCTTTTCCCATTATGAAAGCTCCGTTCATGCGGCCTCGAAGCTACCTGAAAAGCATTGTTGTTGCCTGGGTTTTCCTCACTGCCGGCATGGTTCTGAGAAGAAAATGAGTTTTCTCCTAAGAAACCTTGGGGTTCCAGTTCCATGTTGGAAGCTCACCCTGCTCTGCGCTATACCTAAAGTGAAAGTCAACGTGAGCCCAAGCTTCGAAGTAAGGCCCTGATTATCCTTGCAAAACGAGAGGCGTGCAGCAGCTCCATGAGGCCTTCATCGTTGTTCTGCTTTAGTTTCAAGGTAGTAAGCTTTTCAACACTCCTAGGGGCCTTGCTTCAGCACCCGTTTCAGTACCAGAACACTGCGTAGAACCAGGAAGCTCTGCTCCTGCGTGTATGCTGCGTGTCAACCTAGAAATTAGAGACTGATGGCACAAGGCTAGTTTTCCCATTATGAAAGCTCCGTTGATGCGGCCCCGAAGCTACCTGAAAAGCACTGTAGTTACCGTGCTTTTACTTACAGCTGGCATGGTTCATAGAAGAAAATGAGTTTTCTCGAGAGAAACCTTGTGCTTCCAGTTCCTAGTTGGAAGCTCACCCTGCTCTGCTCTATACCAAACGTGAAAGTCAATGTGAGCACTAGCCTCGAAGTAAGGCCCTGATTATGCTGGCAATACGGGAGGCGTGCAGCAGCTCCATGAGGCCTTCATCGCTGTTCTGCTTTAGTTTCACGGTAGTAAGCTTTCCAACATTCCTGGGGACTTTGCTTAAGCAACCGTTTCGGTACCAGAACACTGCGTAGAGACAGTAAGCTCTGGTCCTGCGTGTATGCTGCGTGTCAACCTAGAAATTGGAGACTGATGGCATAAGGCTTCTTTTCCCATTATTAAAGCTTCGTTCATGCGGCCTCGAAGCTACCTGAAAAGCATTGTTGTTGCCGGGGTTTTCCTCACTGCCGGCATGGTCCTGAGAAGAAAATGAGTTTTCTCCTAAGAAACCTTGGGTTTCCAGTTCCTTGTTGGAAGCTCACCCTGCTCTGCGCTATACCTAAAGTGAAAGTCAACGTGAGCCCAAGCTTCGAAGTAAGGCCCTGATTATCCTTGCAAAACGAGAGGCGTGCAGCAGCTCCATGAGGCCTTCATCGTTGTTCTGCTTTAGTTTCAAGGTAGTAAGCTTTTCAACACTCCTAGGGGCCTTGCTTCAGCACCCGTTTCAGTACCAGAACACTGCGTAGAACCAGGAAGTTCTGCTCCTGCGTGTATGCTGCGTGTCAACCTAGAAATTAGAGACTGACGGCACAAGGCTAGTTTTCCCATTATGAAAGCTCCGTTGATGCGGCCCCGAAGCTACCTGAAAAGCACTGTTGTTACCGTGCTTTTACTTACAGCCGGCATGGCACATAGAAGAAAATGAGTTTTCTCGAAAGAAACCTTGTGCTTCCAGTTCCTAGTTGGAAGCTCACCCGGCTCTGCTCTATACCAAACGTGAAAGTCAATGTGAGCACTAGCCTCGAAGTAAGGCCCTGATTATCCTGGCAAAACGGGAGGCGTGCAGCAGCTCCATGAGGCCTTCATCGCTGTTCTGCTTTAGTTTCACGGTAGTAAGCTTTCCAAGACTCCTAGGGACTTTGCTTAAGCAACCGTTTCGGTACCAGAACACTGCGTAGAGACAGTAAGCTCTGGTCCTGCGTGTATGCTGCGTGTCAACCTAGAAATTGGAGACTGATGGCATAAGGCTTCTTTTGCCATTATGAAAGCTCCGTTCATGCGGCCTCGAAGCTACCTGAAAAGCATTGTTGTTGCCGGGGTTTTCCTCACTGCCAGCATGGTTCTGAGAAGAAAATGAGTTTTCTCCTAAGAAACCTTGGGTTTCCAGTTCCTTGTTGGAAGCTCACCCTGCTCTGCGCTATACCTAAAGTGAAAGTCAACGTGAGCCCAAGCTTCGAAGTAAGGCCCTGATTATCCTTGCAAAACGAGAGGCGTGCAGCAGCTCCATGAGGCCTTCATCGTTGTTCTGCTTTAGTTTCAAGGTAGTAAGCTTTTCAACACTCCTAGGGGCCTTGCTTCAGCACCCGTTTCAGTACCAGAACACTGCGTAGAACCAGGAAGCTCTGCTCCTGCGTGTATGCTGCGTGTCAACCTAGAAATTAGAGACTGATGGCACAAGGCTTGTTTTCCCGTTTTGAAAGCTCCATTCATGCGGCCTCGAAGCTACCTGAAAAGCACTGTTGTTACCGTGCTTTTACTTACAGCCGGCATGGCACATAGAAGAAAATGAGTTTTCTCGAAAGAAACCTTGTGCTTCCAGTTCCTAGTTGGAAGCTCACCCGGCTCTGCTCTATACCAAACGTGAAAGTCAATGTGAGCACTAGCCTCGAAGTAAGGCCCTGATTATGCTGGCAATACGGGAGGCGTGCAGCAGCTCCATGAGGCCTTCATCGCTGTTCTGCTTTAGTTTCACGGTTGGAAGCTTTCCAACATTCCTTCGGACTTTGCTTAAGCAACCGTTTCTTTACCAGAACACTGCGTAGAGACAGTAAGCTCTGGTCCTGCGTGTATGCTGCGTGTTAACCTAGAAATTGGAGACTGATGGCATAAGGCTTCTTTTGCCATTATGAAAGCTCCGTTCATGCGGCCTCGAAGCTACCTGAAAAGCATTGTTGTTGCCGGGGTTTTCCTCACTGCCGGCATGGTTCTCAGAAGAAACTGAGTTTTCTCCTAAGAAACCTTGGGTTTCCAGTTCCTTGTTGGAAGCTCACCCTGCTCTGCGCTATACCTAAAGTGAAAGTCAACGTGAGCCCAAGCTTCGAAGTAAGGCCCTGATTATCCTTGCAAAACGAGAGGCGTGCAGCAGCTCCATGAGGCCTTCATCGTTGTTCTGCTTTAGTTTCAAGGTAGTAAGCTTTTCAACACTCCTAGGGGCCTTGCTTCAGCACCCGTTTCAGTACCAGAACACTGCGTAGAACCAGGAAGTTCTGCTCCTGCGTGTATGCTGCGTGTCAACCTAGAAATTAGAGGCTGACGGCACAAGGCTAGTTTTCCCATTATGAAAGCTCCGTTGATGAGGCCCCGAAGCTTCCTGAAAAGCATTGTTGTTACCGTGGTTTTACTTACAGCCGGCATGGCACATAGAAGAAAATGAGTTTTCTCGAAAGAAACCTTGTGCTTCCAGTTCCTAGTTGGAAGCTCACCCGGCTCTGCTCTATACCAAACGTGAAAGTCAATGTGAGCACTAGCCTCGAAGTAAGGCCCTGATTATCCTGGCAAAACTGGAGGCGTGCAGCAGCTCCATGAGGCCTTCATCGCTGTTCTGCTTTAGTTTCACGGTAGTAAGCTTTCCAAGACTCCTAGGGACTTTGCTTAAGCAACCGTTTCGGTACCAGAACACTGCGTAGAGACAGTAAGCTCTGGTCCTGCGTGTATGCTGCGTGTCAACCTAGAAATTGGAGACTGATGGCATAAGGCTTCTTTTGCCATTATGAAAGCTCCGTTCATGCGGCCTCGAAGCTACCTGAAAAGCATTGTTGTTGCCGGGGTTTTCCTCACTGCCGGCATGGTTCTGAGAAGAAAATGAGTTTTCTCCTAAGAAACCTTGGGTTTCCAGTTCCTTGTTGGAAGCTCACCCTGCTCTGCGCTATACCTAAAGTGAAAGTCAACGTGAGCCCAAGCTTCGAAGTAAGGCCCTGATTATCCTTGCAAAACGAGAGGCGTGCAGCAGCTCCATGAGGCCTTCATCGTTGTTCTGCTTTAGTTTCAAGGTAGTAAGCTTTTCAACACTCCTAGGGGACTTGCTTCAGCACCCGTTTCAGTACCAGAACACTGCGTAGAACCAGGAAGCTCTGCTCCTGCGTGTATGCTGCGTGTCAACCTAGAAATTAGAGACTGACGGCACAAGGCTAGTTTTCCCATTATGAAAGCTCCGTGGATGCGGCCCCGAAGCTACCTGAAAAGCACTGTTGTTACCGTGCTTTTACTTACAGCTGGCATGGCACATAGAAGAAAATGAGTTTTCTCGAAAGAAACCTTGTGCTTCCAGTTCCTAGTTGGAAGCTCACCATGCTCTGCTCTATACCAAACGTGAAAGTCAATGTGAGCACTAGCCTCGAAGTAAGGCCCTGATTATGCTGGCAAAACGGGAGGCGTGCAGCAGCTCCATGAGGCCTTCATCGCTGTTCTGCTTTAGTTTCACGGTAGTAAGCTTTCCAAGACTCCTAGGGACTTTGCTTAAGCAACCGTTTCGGTACCAGAACACTGCGTAGAGACAGTAAGCTCTGGTCCTGCGTGTATGCTGCGTGTCAACCTAGAAATTGGAGACTGATGGCATAAGGCTTCTTTTCCCATTATGAAAGCTCCGTTCATGCGGCCTCGAAGCTACCTGAAAAGCATTGTTGTTGCCGGGGTTTTCCTCACTGCCGGCATGGTTCTGAGAAGAAAATGAGTTTTCTCCTAAGAAACCTTGGGGTTCCAGTTCCACGTTGGAAGCTCACCCTGCTCTGCGCTATATCTAAAGTGAAAGTCAACGTGAGCCCAAGCTTCGAAGTAAGGCCCTGATTATCCTTGCAAAACGAGAGGCGTGCAGCAGCTCCATGAGGCCTTCATCGTTGTTCTGCTTTAGTTTCAAGGTAGTAAGCTTTTCAACACTCCTAGGGGCCTTGCTTCAGCACCCGTTTCAGTACCAGAACACTGCGTAGAACCAGGAAGCTCTGCTCCTGCGTGTATGCTGCGTGTCAACCTAGAAATTAGAGACTGACGGCACAAGGCTAGTTTTCCCATTATGAAAGCTCCGTTGATGCGGCCCCGAAGCTACCTGAAAAGCACTGTAGTTACCGTGCTTTTACTTACAGCTGGCATGGTTCATAGAAGAAAATGAGTTTTCTCGAGTGAAACCTTGTGCTTCCAGTTCCTAGTTGGAAGCTCACCCTGCTCTGCTCTATACCAAACGTGAAAGTCAATGTGAGCACTAGCCTCGAAGTAAGGCCCTGATTATGCTGGCAAAACGGGAGGCGTGCAGCAGCTCCATGAGGCCTTCATCGCTGTTCTGCTTTAGTTTCACGGTAGTAGCTTTCCAACATTCCTAGGGACTTTGCTTAAGCAACCGTTTCGGTACCAGAACACTGCGTAGAGACAGTAAGCTCTGGTCCTGCGTGTATGCTGCGAGTCAACCTAGAAATTGGAGACTGATGGCATAAGGCTTCTTTTCCCATTATTAAAGCTCCGTTCATGCGGCCTCGAAGCTACCTGAAAAGCATTGTTGTTGCCGGGGTTTTCCTCACTGCCGGCATGGTTCTGAGGAGAAAATGAGTTTTCTCCTAAGAAACCTTGGGTTTCCAGTTCTTTGTTGGAAGCTCACCCTGTTCTGCGCTATACCTAAAGTGAAAGTCAACGTGAGCCCAAGCTTCGAAGTAAGGCCCTGATTATCCTTGCAAAACGAGAGGCGTGCAGCAGCTCCATGAGACCTTCATCGTTTTCTGCTTTAGTTTCAAGGTAGTGAGCTTTTCAACACTCCTAGGGGACTTGCTTAAGCAACCGTTTCAGTACCAGAACACTGCGTAGAACCAGGAAGCTCTGCTCCTGCGTGTATGCTGCGTGTCAACCTAGAAATTAGAGACTGACGGCACAAGGCTAGTTTTCCCATTATGAAAGCTCCGTGGATGCGGCCCCGAAGCTACCTGAAAAGCACTGTTGTTACCGTGCTTTTACTTACAGCTGGCATGGCACATAGAAGAAAATGAGTTTTCTCGAAAGAAACCTTGTGCTTCCAGTTCCTAGTTGGAAGCTCACCCGGCTCTGCTCTATACCAAACGTGAAAGTCAATGTGAGCACTAGCCTCGAAGTAAGGCCCTGATTATGCTGGCAAAACGGGAGGCGTGCAGCAGCTCCATGAGGCCTTCATCGCTGTTCTGCTTTAGTTTCACGGTAGTAAGCTTTCCAAGACTCCTAGGGACTTTGCTTAAGCAACCGTTTCGGTACCAGAACACTGCGTAGAGACAGTAAGCTCTGGTCCTGCGTGTATGCTGCGTGTCAACCTAGAAATTGGAGACTGATGGCATAAGGCTTCTTTTCCCATTATTAAAGCTCCGTTCATGCGGCCTCGAAGCTACCTGAAAAGCATTGTTGTTGCCGGGGTTTTCCTCACTGCCGGCATGGTTCTGAGAAGAAAATGAGTTTTCTCCTAAGAAACCTTGGGTTTCCAGTTCCTTGTTGGAAGCTCACCCTGCTCTGCGCTATACCTAAAGTGAAAGTCAACGTGAGCCCAAGCTTCGAAGTAAGGCCCTGATTATCCTTGCAAAACGAGAGGCGTGCAGCAGCTCCATGAGGCCTTCATCGTTGTTCTGCTTTAGTTTCAAGGTAGTAAGCTTTTCAACACTCCTAGGGGCCTTGCTTCAGCACCCGTTTCAGTACCAGAACACTGCGTAGAACCAGGAAGCTCTGCTCCTGCGTGTATGCTGCGTGTCAACCTAGAAATTAGAGACTGATGGCACAAGGCTTGTTTTCCCGTTTTGAAAGCTCCATTCATGCGGCCTCGAAGCTACCTGAAAAGCACTGTTGTTACCGTGCTTTTACTTACAGCCGGCATGGCACATAGAAGAAAATGAGTTTTCTCGAAAGAAACCTTGTGCTTCCAGTTCCTAGTTGGAAGCTCACCCGGCTCTGCTCTATACCAAACGTGAAAGTCAATGTGAGCACTAGCCTCGAAGTAAGGCCCTGATTATGCTGGCAAAACGGGAGGCGTGCAGCAGCTCCATGAGGCCTTCATCGCTGTTCTGCTTTAGTTTCACGGTAGTAAGCTTTCCAAGACTCCTAGGGACTTTGCTTAAGCAACCGTTTCGGTACCAGAACACTGCGTAGAGACAGTAAGCTCTGGTCCTGCGTGTATGCTGCGTGTCAACCTAGAAATTGGAGACTGATGGCATAAGGCTTCTTTTCCCATTATGAAAGCTCCGTTCATGCGGCCTCGAAGCTACCTGAAAAGCATTGTTGTTGCCGGGGTTTTCCTCACTGCCAGCATGGTTCTGAGAAGAAAATGAGTTTTCTCCTAAGAAACCTTGGGGTTCCAGTTCCTTGTTGGAAGCTCACCCTGCTCTGCGCTATACCTAAAGTGAAAGTCAACGTGAGCCCAAGCTTCGAAGTAAGGCCCTGATTATCCTTGCAAAACGAGAGGCGTGCAGCAGCTCCATGAGGCCTTCATCGTTGTTCTGCTTTAGTTTCAAGGTAGTAAGCTTTTCAACACTCCTAGGGGCCTTGCTTCAGCACCCGTTTCAGTACCAGAACACTGCGTAGAACCAGGAAGCTCTGCTCCTGCGTGTATGCTGCGTGTCAACCTAGAAATTAGAGACTGATGGCACAAGGCTTGTTTTCCCGTTTTGAAAGCTCCATTCATGCGGCCTCGAAGCTACCTGAAAAGCACTGTTGTTACCGTGCTTTTACTTACAGCCGGCATGGCACATAGAAGAAAATGAGTTTTCTCGAAAGAAACCTTGTGCTTCCAGTTCCTAGTTGGAAGCTCACCCGGCTCTGCTCTATACCAAACGTGAAAGTCAATGTGAGCACTAGCCTCGAAGTAAGGCCCTGATTATGCTGGCAATACGGGAGGCGTGCAGCAGCTCCATGAGGCCTTCATCGCTGTTCTGCTTTAGTTTCACGGTAGGAAGCTTTCCAACATTCCTTGGGACTTTGCTTAAGCAACCGTTTCTTTACCAGAACACTGCGTAGAGACAGTAAGCTCTGGTCCTGCGTGTATGCTGCGTGTTAACCTAGAAATTGGAGACTGATGGCATAAGGCTTCTTTTGCCATTATGAAAGCTCCGTTCATGCGGCCTCGAAGCTACCTGAAAAGCATTGTTGTTGCCGGGGTTTTCCTCACTGCCGGCATGGTTCTCAGAAGAAACTGAGTTTTCTCCTAAGAAACCTTGGGTTTCCAGTTCCTTGTTGGAAGCTCACCCTGCTCTGCGCTATACCTAAAGTGAAAGTCAACGTGAGCCCAAGCTTCGAAGTAAGGCCCTGATTATCCTTGCAAAACGAGAGGCGTGCAGCAGCTCCATGAGGCCTTCATCGTTGTTCTGCTTTAGTTTCAAGGTAGTAAGCTTTTCAACACTCCTAGGGGCCTTGCTTCAGCACCCGTTTCAGTACCAGAACACTGCGTAGAACCAGGAAGTTCTGCTCCTGCGTGTATGCTGCGTGTCAACCTAGAAATTAGAGGCTGACGGCACAAGGCTAGTTTTCCCATTATGAAAGCTCCGTTGATGAGGCCCCGAAGCTACCTGAAAAGCATTGTTGTTACCGTGGTTTTACTTACAGCCGGCATGGCACATAGAAGAAAATGAGTTTTCTCGAAAGAAACCTTGTGCTTCCAGTTCCTAGTTGGAAGCTCACCCGGCTCTGCTCTATACCAAACGTGAAAGTCAATGTGAGCACTAGCCTCGAAGTAAGGCCCTGATTATCCTGGCAAAACTGGAGGCGTGCAGCAGCTCCATGAGGCCTTCATCGCTGTTCTGCTTTAGTTTCACGGTAGTAAGCTTTCCAAGACTCCTAGGGACTTTGCTTAAGCAACCGTTTCGGTACCAGAACACTGCGTAGAGACAGTAAGCTCTGGTCCTGCGTGTATGCTGCGTGTCAACCTAGAAATTGGAGACTGATGGCATAAGGCTTCTTTTGCCATTATGAAAGCTCCGTTCATGCGGCCTCGAAGCTACCTGAAAAGCATTGTTGTTGCCGGGGTTTTCCTCACTGCCGGCATGGTTCTGAGAAGAAAATGAGTTTTCTCCTAAGAAACCTTGGGTTTCCAGTTCCTTGTTGGAAGCTCACCCTGCTCTGCGCTATACCTAAAGTGAAAGTCAACGTGAGCCCAAGCTTCGAAGTAAGGCCCTGATTATCCTTGCAAAACGAGAGGCGTGCAGCAGCTCCATGAGGCCTTCATCGTTGTTCTGCTTTAGTTTCAAGGTAGTAAGCTTTTCAACACTCCTAGGGGACTTGCTTCAGCACCCGTTTCAGTACCAGAACACTGCGTAGAACCAGGAAGCTCTGCTCCTGCGTGTATGCTGCGTGTCAACCTAGAAATTAGAGACTGACGGCACAAGGCTAGTTTTCCCATTATGAAAGCTCCGTGGATGCGGCCCCGAAGCTACCTGAAAAGCACTGTTGTTACCGTGCTTTTACTTACAGCTGGCATGGCACATAGAAGAAAATGAGTTTTCTCGAAAGAAACCTTGTGCTTCCAGTTCCTAGTTGGAAGCTCACCATGCTCTGCTCTATACCAAACGTGAAAGTCAATGTGAGCACTAGCCTCGAAGTAAGGCCCTGATTATGCTGGCAAAACGGGAGGCGTGCAGCAGCTCCATGAGGCCTTCATCGCTGTTCTGCTTTAGTTTCACGGTAGTAAGCTTTCCAAGACTCCTAGGGACTTTGCTTAAGCAACCGTTTCGGTACCAGAACACTGCGTAGAGACAGTAAGCTCTGGTCCTGCGTGTATGCTGCGTGTCAACCTAGAAATTGGAGACTGATGGCATAAGGCTTCTTTTGCCATTATGAAAGCTCCGTTCATGCGGCCTCGAAGCTACCTGAAAAGCATTGTTGTTGCCGGGGTTTTCCTCACTGCCGGCATGGTTCTGAGAAGAAAATGAGTTTTCTCCTAAGAAACGTTGGGGTTCCAGTTCCACGTTGGAAGCTCACCCTGCTCTGCGCTATACCTAAAGTGAAAGTCAACGTGAGCCCAAGCTTCGAAGTAAGGCCCTGATTATCCTTGCAAAACGAGAGGCGTGCAGCAGCTCCATGAGGCCTTCATCGTTGTTCTGCTTTAGTTTCAAGGTAGTAAGCTTTTCAACACTCCTAGGGGCCTTGCTTCAGCACCCGTTTCAGTACCAGAACACTGCGTAGAACCAGGAAGCTCTGCTCCTGCGTGTATGCTGCGTGTCAACCTAGAAATTAGAGACTGACGGCACAAGGCTAGTTTTCCCATTATGAAAGCTCCGTTGATGCGGCCCCGAAGCTACCTGAAAAGCACTGTAGTTACCGTGCTTTTACTTACAGCTGGCATGGTTCATAGAAGAAAATGAGTTTTCTCGAGTGAAACCTTGTGCTTCCAGTTCCTAGTTGGAAGCTCACCCTGCTCTGCTCTATACCAAACGTGAAAGTCAATGTGAGCACTAGCCTCGAAGTAAGGCCCTGATTATGCTGGCAAAACGGGAGGCGTGCAGCAGCTCCATGAGGCCTTCATCGCTGTTCTGCTTTAGTTTCACGGTAGTAGCTTTCCAACATTCCTAGGGACTTTGCTTAAGCAACCGTTTCGGTACCAGAACACTGCGTAGAGACAGTAAGCTCTGGTCCTGCGTGTATGCTGCGAGTCAACCTAGAAATTGGAGACTGATGGCATAAGGCTTCTTTTCCCATTATTAAAGCTCCGTTCATGCGGCCTCGAAGCTACCTGAAAAGCATTGTTGTTGCCGGGGTTTTCCTCACTGCCGGCATGGTTCTGAGGAGAAAATGAGTTTTCTCCTAAGAAACCTTGGGTTTCCAGTTCTTTGTTGGAAGCTCACCCTGTTCTGCGCTATACCTAAAGTGAAAGTCAACGTGAGCCCAAGCTTCGAAGTAAGGCCCTGATTATCCTTGCAAAACGAGAGGCGTGCAGCAGCTCCATGAGACGTTCATCGTTTTCTGCTTTAGTTTCAAGGTAGTGAGCTTTTCAACACTCCTAGGGGACTTGCTTCAGCACCCGTTTCAGTACCAGAACACTGCGTAGAACCAGGAAGCTCTGCTCCTGCGTGTATGCTGCGTGTCAACCTAGAAATTAGAGACTGACGGCACAAGGCTAGTTTTCCCATTATGAAAGCTCCGTGGATGCGGCCCCGAAGCTACCTGAAAAGCACTGTTGTTACCGTGCTTTTACTTACAGCTGGCATGGCACATAGAAGAAAATGAGTTTTCTCGAAAGAAACCTTGTGCTTCCAGTTCCTAGTTGGAAGCTCACCCGGCTCTGCTCTATACCAAACGTGAAAGTCAATGTGAGCACTAGCCTCGAAGTAAGGCCCTGATTATGCTGGCAAAACGGGAGGCGTGCAGCAGCTCCATGAGGCCTTCATCGCTGTTCTGCTTTAGTTTCACGGTAGTAAGCTTTCCAAGACTCCTAGGGACTTTGCTTAAGCAACCGTTTCGGTACCAGAACACTGCGTAGAGACAGTAAGCTCTGGTCCTGCGTGTATGCTGCGTGTCAACCTAGAAATTGGAGACTGATGGCATAAGGCTTCTTTTCCCATTATTAAAGCTCCGTTCATGCGGCCTCGAAGCTACCTGAAAAGCATTGTTGTTGCCGGGGTTTTCCTCACTGCCGGCATGGTTCTGAGAAGAAAATGAGTTTTCTCCTAAGAAACCTTGGGTTTCCAGTTCCTTGTTGGAAGCTCACCCTGCTCTGCGCTATACCTAAAGTGAAAGTCAACGTGAGCCCAAGCTTCGAAGTAAGGCCCTGATTATCCTTGCAAAACGAGAGGCGTGCAGCAGCTCCATGAGGCCTTCATCGTTGTTCTGCTTTAGTTTCAAGGTAGTAAGCTTTTCAACACTCCTAGGGGCCTTGCTTCAGCACCCGTTTCAGTACCAGAACACTGCGTAGAACCAGGAAGCTCTGCTCCTGCGTGTATGCTGCGTGTCAACCTAGAAATTAGAGACTGATGGCACAAGGCTTGTTTTCCCGTTTTGAAAGCTCCATTCATGCGGCCTCGAAGCTACCTGAAAAGCACTGTTGTTACCGTGCTTTTACTTACAGCCGGCATGGCACATAGAAGAAAATGAGTTTTCTCGAAAGAAACCTTGTGCTTCCAGTTCCTAGTTGGAAGCTCACCCTGCTCTGCTCTATACCAAACGTGAAAGTCAATGTGAGCACTAGCCTCGAAGTAAGGCCCTGATTATGCTGGCAAAACGGGAGGCGTGCAGCAGCTCCATGAGGCCTTCATCGCTGTTCTGCTTTAGTTTCACGGTGGTAGCTTTCCAACATTCCTAGGGACTTTGCTTAAGCAACCGTTTCGGTACCAGAACACTGCGTAGAGACAGTAAGCTCTGGTCCTGCGTGTATGCTGCGTGTCAACCTAGAAATTAGAGACTGACGGCACAAGGCTAGTTTTCCCATTATGAAAGCTCCGTGGATGCGGCCCCGAAGCTACCTGAAAAGCACTGTTGTTACCGTGCTTTTACTTACAGCTGGCATGGCACATAGAAGAAAATGAGTTTTCTCGAAAGAAACCTTGTGCTTCCAGTTCCTAGTTGGAAGCTCACCCGGCTCTGCTCTATACCAAACGTGAAAGTCAATGTGAGCACTAGCCTCGAAGTAAGGCCCTGATTATGCTGGCAAAACGGGAGGCGTGCAGCAGCTCCATGAGGCCTTCTTCGCTGTTCTGCTTTAGTTTCACGGTAGTAAGCTTTCCAAGACTCCTAGGGACTTTGCTTAAGCAACCGTTTCGGTACCAGAACACTGCGTAGAGACAGTAAGCTCTGGTCCTGCGTGTATGCTGCGTGTCAACCTAGAAATTGGAGACTGATGGCATAAGGCTTCTTTTGCCATTATGAAAGCTCCGTTCATGCGGCCTCGAAGCTACCTGAAAAGCATTGTTGTTGCCGGGGTTTTCCTCACTGCCGGCATGGTTCTGAGAAGAAAATGAGTTTTCTCCTAAGAAACCTTGGGTTTCCAGTTCCTTGTTGGAAGCTCACCCTGCTCTGCGCTATACCTAAAGTGAAAGTCAACGTGAGCCCAAGCTTCGAAGTAAGGCCCTGATTATCCTTGCAAAACGAGAGGCGTGCAGCAGCTCCATGAGGCCTTCATCGTTGTTCTGCTTTAGTTTCAAGGTAGTGAGCTTTTCAACACTCCTAGGGGACTTGCTTCAGCACCCGTTTCAGTACCAGAACACTGCGTAGAACCAGGAAGCTCTGCTCCTGCGTGTATGCTGCGTGTCAACCTAGAAATTAGAGACTGATAGCACAAGGCTTGTTTTCCCGTTTTGAAAGCTCCATTTATGCGGCCTCGAAGCTACCTGAAAAGCACTGTTGTTACCGTGCATTTACTTACAGCCGGCATGGCACATAGAAGAAAATGAGTTTTCTCGAAAGAAACCTTGTGCTTCCAGTTCCTAGTTGGAAGCTCACCCGGCTCTGCTCTATACCAAACGTGAAAGTCAATGGGTGCACTAGCCTCGAAGTAAGGCCCTGATTATGCTGGCAATACGGGAGGCGTGCAGCAGCTCCATGAGGCCTTCATCGCTGTTCTGCTTTAGTTTCACGGTAGTAAGCTTTCCAACATTCCTAGGGACTTTGCTTAAGCAACCGTTTCGGTACCAGAACACTGCGTAGAGACAGTAAGCTCTGGTCCTGCGTGTATGCTGCGTGTCAACCTAGAAATTAGAGACTGACGGCACAAGGCTAGTTTTCCCATTATGAAAGCTCCGTTGATGCGGCCCCGAAGCTACCTGAAAAGCACTGTTGTTACCGTGCTTTTACTTACAGCCGGCATGGCACATAGAAGAAAATGAGTTTTCTCGAAAGAAACCTTGTGCTTCCAGTTCCTAGTTGGAAGCTCACCCGGCTCTGCTCTATACCAAACGTTAAAGTCAATGTGAGCACTAGCCTCGAAGTAAGGCCCTGATTATCCTGGCAAAACGGGAGGCGTGCAGCAGCTCCATGAGGCCTTCATCGCTGTTCTGCTTTAGTTTCACGGTAGTAAGCTTTCCAAGACTCCTAGGGACTTTGCTTAAGCAACCGTTTCGGTACCAGAACACTGCGTAGAGACAGTAAGCTCTGGTCCTGCGTGTATGCTGCGTGTCAACCTAGAAATTGGAGACTGATGGCATAAGGCTTCTTTTGCCATTATGAAAGCTCCGTTCATGCGGCCTCGAAGCTACCTGAAAAGCATTGTTGTTGCCGGGGTTTTCCTCACTGCCGGCATGGTTCTGAGAAGAAAATGAGTTTTCTCCTAAGAAACCTTGGGTTTCCAGTTCCTTGTTGGAAGCTCACCCTGCTCTGCGCTATACCTAAAGTGAAAGTCAACGTGAGCCCAAGCTTCGAAGTAAGGCCCTGATTATCCTTGCAAAACGAGAGGCGTGCAGCAGCTCCATGAGGCCTTCATCGTTGTTCTGCTTTAGTTTCAAGGTAGTAAGCTTTTCAACACTCCTAGGGGCCTTGCTTCAGCACCCGTTTCAGTACCAGAACACTGCGTAGAACCAGGAAGCTCTGCTCCTGCGTGTATGCTGCGTGTCAACCTAGAAATTAGAGACTGATGGCACAAGGCTTGTTTTCCCGTTTTGAAAGCTCCATTCATGCGGCCTCGAAGCTACCTGAAAAGCACTGTTGTTACCGTGCATTTACTTACAGCCGGCATGGCACATAGAAGAAAGTGAGTTTTCTCGAAAGAAACCTTGTGCTTCCAGTTCCTAGTTGGAAGCTCACCATGCTCTGCTCTATACCAAACGTGAAAGTCAATGTGAGCACTAGCCTCGAAGTAAGGCCCTGATTATGCTGGCAAAACGGGAGGCGTGCAGCAGCTCCATGAGGCCTTCATCGCTGTTCTGCTTTAGTTTCACGGTGGTAGCTTTCCAACATTCCTAGGGACTTTGCTTAAGCAACCGTTTCGGTACCAGAACACTGCGTAGAGACAGTAAGCTCTGGTCCTGCGTGTATGCTGCGTGTCAACCTAGAAATTAGAGACTGACGGCACAAGGCTAGTTTTCCCATTATGAAAGCTCCGTGGATGCGGCCCCGAAGCTACCTGAAAAGCACTGTTGTTACCGTGCTTTTACTTACAGCTGGCATGGCACATAGAAGAAAATGAGTTTTCTCGAAAGAAACCTTGTGCTTCCAGTTCCTAGTTGGAAGCTCACCCGGCTCTGCTCTATACCAAACGTGAAAGTCAATGTGAGCACTAGCCTCGAAGTAAGGCCCTGATTATGCTGGCAAAACGGGAGGCGTGCAGCAGCTCCATGAGGCCTTCTTCGCTGTTCTGCTTTAGTTTCACGGTAGTAAGCTTTCCAAGACTCCTAGGGACTTTGCTTAAGCAACCGTTTCGGTACCAGAACACTGCGTAGAGACAGTAAGCTCTGGTCCTGCGTGTATGCTGCGTGTCAACCTAGAAATTGGAGACTGATGGCATAAGGCTTCTTTTGCCATTATGAAAGCTCCGTTCATGCGGCCTCGAAGCTACCTGAAAAGCATTGTTGTTGCCGGGGTTTTCCTCACTGCCGGCATGGTTCTGAGAAGAAAATGAGTTTTCTCCTAAGAAACCTTGGGTTTCCAGTTCCTTGTTGGAAGCTCACCCTGCTCTGCGCTATACCTAAAGTGAAAGTCAACGTGAGCCCAAGCTTCGAAGTAAGGCCCTGATTATCCTTGCAAAACGAGAGGCGTGCAGCAGCTCCATGAGGCCTTCATCGTTGTTCTGCTTTAGTTTCAAGGTAGTGAGCTTTTCAACACTCCTAGGGGACTTGCTTCAGCACCCGTTTCAGTACCAGAACACTGCGTAGAACCAGGAAGCTCTGCTCCTGCGTGTATGCTGCGTGTCAACCTAGAAATTAGAGACTGATAGCACAAGGCTTGTTTTCCCGTTTTGAAAGCTCCATTTATGCGGCCTCGAAGCTACCTGAAAAGCACTGTTGTTACCGTGCATTTACTTACAGCCGGCATGGCACATAGAAGAAAATGAGTTTTCTCGAAAGAAACCTTGTGCTTCCAGTTCCTAGTTGGAAGCTCACCCGGCTCTGCTCTATACCAAACGTGAAAGTCAATGGGAGCACTAGCCTCGAAGTAAGGCCCTGATTATGCTGGCAATACGGGAGGCGTGCAGCAGCTCCATGAGGCCTTCATCGCTGTTCTGCTTTAGTTTCACGGTAGTAAGCTTTCCAACATTCCTAGGGACTTTGCTTAAGCAACCGTTTCGGTACCAGAACACTGCGTAGAGACAGTAAGCTCTGGTCCTGCGTGTATGCTGCGTGTCAACCTAGAAATTAGAGACTGACGGCACAAGGCTAGTTTTCCCATTATGAAAGCTCCGTTGATGCGGCCCCGAAGCTACCTGAAAAGCACTGTTGTTACCGTGCTTTTACTTACAGCCGGCATGGCACATAGAAGAAAATGAGTTTTCTCGAAAGAAACCTTGTGCTTCCAGTTCCTAGTTGGAAGCTCACCCGGCTCTGCTCTATACCAAACGTTAAAGTCAATGTGAGCACTAGCCTCGAAGTAAGGCCCTGATTATCCTGGCAAAACGGGAGGCGTGCAGCAGCTCCATGAGGCCTTCATCGCTGTTCTGCTTTAGTTTCACGGTAGTAAGCTTTCCAAGACTCCTAGGGACTTTGCTTAAGCAACCGTTTCGGTACCAGAACACTGCGTAGAGACAGTAAGCTCTGGTCCTGCGTGTATGCTGCGTGTCAACCTAGAAATTGGAGACTGATGGCATAAGGCTTCTTTTGCCATTATGAAAGCTCCGTTCATGCGGCCTCGAAGCTACCTGAAAAGCATTGTTGTTGCCGGGGTTTTCCTCACTGCCGGCATGGTTCTGAGAAGAAAATGAGTTTTCTCCTAAGAAACCTTGGGTTTCCAGTTCCTTGTTGGAAGCTCACCCTGCTCTGCGCTATACCTAAAGTGAAAGTCAACGTGAGCCCAAGCTTCGAAGTAAGGCCCTGATTATCCTTGCAAAACGAGAGGCCTGCAGCAGCTCCATGAGGCCTTCATCGTTGTTCTGCTTTAGTTTCAAGGTAGTAAGCTTTTCAACACTCCTAGGGGCCTTGCTTCAGCACCCGTTTCAGTACCAGAACACTGCGTAGAACCAGGAAGCTCTGCTCCTGCGTGTATGCTGCGTGTCAACCTAGAAATTAGAGACTGATGGCACAAGGCTTGTTTTCCCGTTTTGAAAGCTCCATTCATGCGGCCTCGAAGCTACCTGAAAAGCACTGTTGTTACCGTGCTTTTACTTACAGCCGGCATGGCACATAGAAGAAAATGAGTTTTCTCGAAAGAAACCTTGTGCTTCCAGTTCCTAGTTGGAAGCTCACCCGGCTCTGCTCTATACCAAACGTGAAAGTCAATGTGAGCACTAGCCTCGAAGTAAGGCCCTGATTATGCTGGCAATACGGGAGGCGTGCAGCAGCTCCATGAGGCCTTCATCGCTGTTCTGCTTTAGTTTCACGGTAGTAGCTTTCCAACATTCCTAGGGACTTTGCTTAAGCAACCGTTTCGGTACCAGAACACTGCGTAGAGACAGTAAGCTCTGGTCCTGCGTGTATGCTGCGTGTCAACCTAGAAATTAGAGACTGACGGCACAAGGCTAGTTTTCCCATTATGAAAGCTCCGTGGATGCGGCCCCGAAGCTACCTGAAAAGCACTGTTGTTACCGTGCTTTTACTTACAGCTGGCATGGCACATAGAAGAAAATGAGTTTTCTCGAAAGAAACCTTGTGCTTCCAGTTCCTAGTTGGAAGCTCACCCGGCTCTGCTCTATACCAAACGTGAAAGTCAATGTGAGCACTAGCCTCGAAGTAAGGCCCTGATTATGCTGGCAATACGGGAGGCGTGCAGCAGCTCCATGAGGCCTTCTTCGCTGTTCTGCTTTAGTTTCACGGTAGTAAGCTTTCCAAGACTCCTAGGGACTTTGCTTAAGCAACCGTTTCGGTACCAGAACACTGCGTAGAGACAGTAAGCTCTGGTCCTGCGTGTATGCTGCGTGTCAACCTAGAAATTGGAGACTGATGGCATAAGGCTTCTTTTGCCATTATGAAAGCTCCGTTCATGCGGCCTCGAAGCTACCTGAAAAGCATTGTTGTTGCCGGGGTTTTCCTCACTGCCGGCATGGTTCTGAGAAGAAAATGAGTTTTCTCCTAAGAAACCTTGGGTTTCCAGTTCCTTGTTGGAAGCTCACCCTGCTCTGCGCTATACCTAAAGTGAAAGTCAACGTGAGCCCAAGCTTCGAAGTAAGGCCCTGATTATCCTTGCAAAACGAGAGGCGTGCAGCAGCTCCATGAGGCCTTCATCGTTGTTCTGCTTTAGTTTCAAGGTAGTGAGCTTTTCAACACTCCTAGGGGACTTGCTTCAGCACCCGTTTCAGTACCAGAACACTGCGTAGAACCAGGAATCTCTGCTCCTGCGTGTATGCTGCGTGTCAACCTAGAAATTAGAGACTGATAGCACAAGGCTTGTTTTCCCGTTTTGAAAGCTCCATTCATGCGGCCTCGAAGCTACCTGAAAAGCACTGTTGTTACCGTGCATTTACTTACAGCCGGCATGGCACATAGAAGAAAGTGAGTTTTCTCGAAAGAAACCTTGTGCTTCCAGTTCCTAGTTGGAAGCTCACCCGGCTCTGCTCTTTACCAAACGTGAAAGTCAATGGGAGCACTAGCCTCGAAGTAAGGCCCTGATTATGCTGGCAATACGGGAGGCGTGCAGCAGCTCCATGAGGCCTTCATCGCTGTTCTGCTTTAGTTTCACGGTAGTAAGCTTTCCAACATTCCTAGGGACTTTGCTTAAGCAACCGTTTCGGTACCAGAACACTGCGTAGAGACAGTAAGCTCTGGTCCTGCGTGTATGCTGCGTGTCAACCTAGAAATTAGAGACTGACGGCACAAGGCTAGTTTTCCCATTATGAAAGCTCCGTTGATGCGGCCCCGAAGCTACCTGAAAAGCACTGTTGTTACCGTGCTTTTACTTAGAGCCGGCATGGCACATAGAAGAAAATGAGTTTTCTCGAAAGAAACCTTGTGCTTCCAGTTCCTAGTTGGAAGCTCACCCGGCTCTGCTCTATACCAAACGTTAAAGTCAATGTGAGCACTAGCCTCGAAGTAAGGCCCTGATTATCCTGGCAAAACGGGAGGCGTGCAGCAGCTCCATGAGGCCTTCATCGCTGTTCTGCTTTAGTTTCACGGTAGTAAGCTTTCCAAGACTCCTAGGGACTTTGCTTAAGCAACCGTTTCGGTACCAGAACACTGCGTAGAGACAGTAAGCTCTGGTCCTGCGTGTATGCTGCGTGTCAACCTAGAAATTGGAGACTGATGGCATAAGGCTTCTTTTGCCATTATGAAAGCTCCGTTCATGCGGCCTCGAAGCTACCTGAAAAGCATTGTTGTTGCCGGGGTTTTCCTCACTGCCGGCATGGTTCTGAGAAGAAAATGAGTTTTCTCCTAAGAAACCTTGGGTTTCCAGTTCCTTGTTGGAAGCTCACCCTGCTCTGCGCTATACCTAAAGTGAAAGTCAACGTGAGCCCAAGCTTCGAAGTAAGGCCCTGATTATCCTTGCAAAACGAGAGGCGTGCAGCAGCTCCATGAGGCCTTCATCGTTGTTCTGCTTTAGTTTCAAGGTAGTAAGCTTTTCAACACTCCTAGGGGCCTTGCTTCAGCACCCGTTTCAGTACCAGAACACTGCGTAGAACCAGGAAGCTCTGCTCCTGCGTGTATGCTGCGTGTCAACCTAGAAATTAGAGACTGATGGCACAAGGCTTGTTTTCCCGTTTTGAAAGCTCCATTCATGCGGCCTCGAAGCTACCTGAAAAGCACTGTTGTTACCGTGCTTTTACTTACAGCCGGCATGGCACATAGAAGAAAATGAGTTTTCTCGAAAGAAACCTTGTGCTTCCAGTTCCTAGTTGGAAGCTCACCCGGCTCTGCTCTATACCAAACGTGAAAGTCAATGTGAGCACTAGCCTCGAAGTAAGGCCCTGATTATGCTGGCAATACGGGAGGCGTGCAGCAGCTCCATGAGGCCTTCATCGCTGTTCTGCTTTAGTTTCACGGTAGTAAGCTTTCCAACATTCCTAGGGACTTTGCTTAAGCAACCGTTTCGGTACCAGAACACTGCGTAGAACCAGGAAGCTCTGCTCCTGCGTGTATGCTGCGTGTCAACCTAGAAATTGGAGACTGATGGCACAAGGCTAGTTTTCCCATTATGAAAGCTCCGTTGATGCGGCCCCGAAGCTACCTGAAAAGCACTGTTGTTACCGTGCTTTTACTTACAGCCGGCATGGCACATAGAAGAAAATGAGTTTTCTCGAAAGAAACCTTGTGCTTCCAGTTCCTAGTTGGAAGCTCACCCGGCTCTGCTCTATACCAAACGTGAAAGTCAATGTGAGCACTAGCCTCTAAGTAAGGCCCTGATTATCCTGGCAAAACGGGAGGCGTGCAGCAGCTCCATGAGGCCTTCATCGCTGTTCTGCTTTAGTTTCACGGTAGTAAGCTTTCCAAGACTCCTAGGGACTTTGCTTAAGCAACCGTTTCGGTACCAGAACACTGCGTAGAGACAGTAAGCTCTGGTCCTGCGTGTATGCTGCGTGTCAACCTAGAAATTGGAGACTGATGGCATAAGGCTTCTTTTGCCATTATGAAAGCTCCGTTCATGCGGCCTCGAAGCTACCTGAAAAGCATTGTTGTTGCCGGGGTTTTCCTCACTGCCGGCATGGTTCTCAGAAGAAACTGAGTTTTCTCCTAAGAAACCTTGGGTTTCCAGTTCCTTGTTGGAAGCTCACCCTGCTCTGCGCTATACCTAAAGTGAAAGTCAACGTGAGCCCAAGCTTCGAAGTAAGGCCCTGATTATCCTTGCAAAACGAGAGGCGTGCAGCAGCTCCATGAGGCCTTCATCGTTGTTCTGCTTTAGTTTCAAGGTAGTAAGCTTTTCAACACTCCTAGGGGCCTTGCTTCAGCACCCGTTTCAGTACCAGAACACTGCGTAGAACCAGGAAGTTCTGCTCCTGCGTGTATGCTGCGTGTCAACCTAGAAATTAGAGGCTGACGGCACAAGGCTAGTTTTCCCATTATGAAAGCTCCGTTGATGAGGCCCCGAAGCTACCTGAAAAGCATTGTTGTTACCGTGGTTTTACTTACAGCCGGCATGGCACATAGAAGAAAATGAGTTTTCTCGAAAGAAACCTTGTGCTTCCAGTTCCTAGTTGGAAGCTCACCCGGCTCTGCTCTATACCAAACGTGAAAGTCAATGTGAGCACTAGCCTCGAAGTAAGGCCCTGATTATCCTGGCAAAACTGGAGGCGTGCAGCAGCTCCATGAGGCCTTCATCGCTGTTCTGCTTTAGTTTCACGGTAGTAAGCTTTCCAAGACTCCTAGGGACTTTGCTTAAGCAACCGTTTCGGTACCAGAACACTGCGTAGAGACAGTAAGCTCTGGTCCTGCGTGTATGCTGCGTGTCAACCTAGAAATTGGAGACTGATGGCATAAGGCTTCTTTTGCCATTATGAAAGCTCCGTTCATGCGGCCTCGAAGCTACCTGAAAAGCATTGTTGTTGCCGGGGTTTTCCTCACTGCCGGCATGGTTCTGAGAAGAAAATGAGTTTTCTCCTAAGAAACCTTGGGTTTCCAGTTCCTTGTTGGAAGCTCACCCTGCTCTGCGCTATACCTAAAGTGAAAGTCAACGTGAGCCCAAGCTTCGAAGTAAGGCCCTGATTATCCTTGCAAAACGAGAGGCGTGCAGCAGCTCCATGAGGCCTTCATCGTTGTTCTGCTTTAGTTTCAAGGTAGTAAGCTTTTCAACACTCCTAGGGGCCTTGCTTCAGCACCCGTTTCAGTACCAGAACACTGCGTAGAACCAGGAAGCTCTGCTCCTGCGTGTATGCTGCGTGTCAACCTAGAAATTAGAGACTGATGGCACAAGGCTTGTTTTCCCGTTTTGAAAGCTCCATTCATGCGGCCTCGAAGCTACCTGAAAAGCACTGTTGTTACCGTGCTTTTACTTACAGCCGGCATGGCACATAGAAGAAAATGAGTTTTCTCGAAAGAAACCTTGTGCTTCCAGTTCCTAGTTGGAAGCTCACCCGGCTCTGCTCTATACCAAACGTGAAAGTCAATGTGAGCACTAGCCTCGAAGTAAGGCCCTGATTATGCTGGCAATACGGGAGGCGTGCAGCAGCTCCATGAGGCCTTCATCGCTGTTCTGCTTTAGTTTCACGGTAGTAAGCTTTCCAACATTCCTAGGGACTTTGCTTAAGCAACCGTTTCGGTACCAGAACACTGCGTAGAACCAGGAAGCTCTGCTCCTGCGTGTATGCTGCGTGTCAACCTAGAAATTGGAGACTGATGGCACAAGGCTAGTTTTCCCATTATGAAAGCTCCGTTGATGCGGCCCCGAAGCTACCTGAAAAGCACTGTTGTTACCGTGCTTTTACTTACAGCCGGCATGGCACATAGAAGAAAATGAGTTTTCTCGAAAGAAACCTTGTGCTTCCAGTTCCTAGTTGGAAGCTCACCCGGCTCTGCTCTATACCAAACGTGAAAGTCAATGTGAGCACTAGCCTCTAAGTAAGGCCCTGATTATCCTGGCAAAACGGGAGGCGTGCAGCAGCTCCATGAGGCCTTCATCGCTGTTCTGCTTTAGTTTCACGGTAGTAAGCTTTCCAAGACTCCTAGGGACTTTGCTTAAGCAACCGTTTCGGTACCAGAACACTGCGTAGAGACAGTAAGCTCTGGTCCTGCGTGTATGCTGCGTGTCAACCTAGAAATTGGAGACTGATGGCATAAGGCTTCTTTTGCCATTATGAAAGCTCCGTTCATGCGGCCTCGAAGCTACCTGAAAAGCATTGTTGTTGCCGGGGTTTTCCTCACTGCCGGCATGGTTCTCAGAAGAAACTGAGTTTTCTCCTAAGAAACCTTGGGTTTCCAGTTCCTTGTTGGAAGCTCACCCTGCTCTGCGCTATACCTAAAGTGAAAGTCAACGTGAGCCCAAGCTTCGAAGTAAGGCCCTGATTATCCTTGCAAAACGAGAGGCGTGCAGCAGCTCCATGAGGCCTTCATCGTTGTTCTGCTTTAGTTTCAAGGTAGTAAGCTTTTCAACACTCCTAGGGGCCTTGCTTCAGCACCCGTTTCAGTACCAGAACACTGCGTAGAACCAGGAAGCTCTGCTCCTGCGTGTATGCTGCGTGTCAACCTAGAAATTAGAGACTGACGGCACAAGGCTAGTTTTCCCATTATGAAAGCTCCGTTGATGCGGCCCCGAAGCTACCTGAAAAGCACTGTAGTTACCGTGCTTTTACTTACAGCTGGCATGGTTCATAGAAGAAAATGAGTTTTCTCGAGTGAAACCTTGTGCTTCCAGTTCCTAGTTGGAAGCTCACCCTGCTCTGCTCTATACCAAACGTGAAAGTCAATGTGAGCACTAGCCTCGAAGTAAGGCCCTGATTATGCTGGCAAAACGGGAGGCGTGCAGCAGCTCCATGAGGCCTTCATCGCTGTTCTGCTTTAGTTTCACGGTAGTAGCTTTCCAACATTCCTAGGGACTTTGCTTAAGCAACCGTTTCGGTACCAGAACACTGCGTAGAGACAGTAAGCTCTGGTCCTGCGTGTATGCTGCGAGTCAACCTAGAAATTGGAGACTGATGGCATAAGGCTTCTTTTCCCATTATTAAAGCTCCGTTCATGCGGCCTCGAAGCTACCTGAAAAGCATTGTTGTTGCCGGGGTTTTCCTCACTGCCGGCATGGTTCTGAGGAGAAAATGAGTTTTCTCCTAAGAAACCTTGGGTTTCCAGTTCTTTGTTGGAAGCTCACCCTGTTCTGCGCTATACCTAAAGTGAAAGTCAACGTGAGCCCAAGCTTCGAAGTAAGGCCCTGATTATCCTTGCAAAACGAGAGGCGTGCAGCAGCTCCATGAGACCTTCATCGTTTTCTGCTTTAGTTTCAAGGTAGTGAGCTTTTCAACACTCCTAGAGGACTTGCTTCAGCACCCGTTTCAGTACCAGAACACTGCGTAGAACCAGGAAGCTCTGCTCCTGCGTGTATGCTGCGTGTCAACCTAGAAATTAGAGACTGACGGCACAAGGCTAGTTTTCCCATTATGAAAGCTCCGTGGATGCGGCCCCGAAGCTACCTGAAAAGCACTGTCGTTACCGTGCTTTTACTTACAGCTGGCATGGCACATAGAAGAAAATGAGTTTTCTCGAAAGAAACCTTGTGCTTCCAGTTCCTAGTTGGAAGCTCACCCGGCTCTGCTCTATACCAAACGTGAAAGTCAATGTGAGCACTAGCCTCGAAGTAAGGCCCTGATTATGCTGGCAAAACGGGAGGCGTGCAGCAGCTCCATGAGGCCTTCATCGCTGTTCTGCTTTAGTTTCACGGTAGTAAGCTTTCCAAGACTCCTAGGGACTTTGCTTAAGCAACCGTTTCGGTACCAGAACACTGCGTAGAGACAGTAAGCTCTGGTCCTGCGTGTATGCTGCGTGTCAACCTAGAAATTGGAGACTGATGGCATAAGGCTTCTTTTCCCATTATTAAAGCTCCGTTCATGCGGCCTCGAAGCTACCTGAAAAGCATTGTTGTTGCCGGGGTTTTCCTCACTGCCGGCATGGTTCTGAGAAGAAAATGAGTTTTCTCCTAAGAAACCTTGGGTTTCCAGTTCCTTGTTGGAAGCTCACCCTGCTCTGCGCTATACCTAAAGTGAAAGTCAACGTGAGCCCAAGCTTCGAAGTAAGGCCCTGATTATCCTTGCAAAACGAGAGGCGTGCAGCAGCTCCATGAGGCCTTCATCGTTGTTCTGCTTTAGTTTCAAGGTAGTAAGCTTTTCAACACTCCTAGGGGCCTTGCTTCAGCACCCGTTTCAGTACCAGAACACTGCGTAGAACCAGGAAGCTCTGCTCCTGCGTGTATGCTGCGTGTCAACCTAGAAATTAGAGACTGATGGCACAAGGCTAGTTTTCCCATTATGAAAGCTCCGTTGATGTTGCCCCGAAGCTACCTGAAAAGCACTGTTGTTACCGTGCTTTTACTTACAGCCGGCATGGCACATAGAAGAAAATGAGTTTTCTCGAAAGAAACCTTGTGCTTCCAGTTCCTAGTTGGAAGCTCACCCGGCTCTGCTCTATACCAAACGTGAAAGTCAATGTGAGCACTAGCCTCGAAGTAAGGCCCTGATTATGCTGGCAATACGGGAGGCGTGCAGCAGCTCCATGAGGCCTTCATCGCTGTTCTGCTTTAGTTTCACGGTAGTAAGCTTTCCAACATTCCTAGGGACTTTGCTTAAGCAACCGTTTCGGTACCAGAACACTGCGTAGAACCAGGAAGCTCTGCTCCTGCGTGTATGCTGCGTGTCAACCTAGAAATTGGAGACTGATGGCACAAGGCTAGTTTTCCCATTATGAAAGCTCCGTTGATGCGGCCCCGAAGCTACCTGAAAAGCACTGTTGTTACCGTGCTTTTACTTACAGCCGGCATGGCACATAGAAGAAAATGAGTTTTCTCGAAAGAAACCTTGTGCTTCCAGTTCCTAGTTGGAAGCTCACCCGGCTCTGCTCTATACCAAACGTGAAAGTCAATGTGAGCACTAGCCTCTAAGTAAGGCCCTGATTATCCTGGCAAAACGGGAGGCGTGCAGCAGCTCCATGAGGCCTTCATCGCTGTTCTGCTTTAGTTTCACGGTAGTAAGCTTTCCAAGACTCCTAGGGACTTTGCTTAAGCAACCGTTTCGGTACCAGAACACTGCGTAGAGACAGTAAGCTCTGGTCCTGCGTGTATGCTGCGTGTCAACCTAGAAATTGGAGACTGATGGCATAAGGCTTCTTTTGCCATTATGAAAGCTCCGTTCATGCGGCCTCGAAGCTACCTGAAAAGCATTGTTGTTGCCGGGGTTTTCCTCACTGCCGGCATGGTTCTCAGAAGAAACTGAGTTTTCTCCTAAGAAACCTTGGGTTTCCAGTTCCTTGTTGGAAGCTCACCCTGCTCTGCGCTATACCTAAAGTGAAAGTCAACGTGAGCCCAAGCTTCGAAGTAAGGCCCTGATTATCCTTGCAAAACGAGAGGCGTGCAGCAGCTCCATGAGGCCTTCATCGTTGTTCTGCTTTAGTTTCAAGGTAGTAAGCTTTTCAACACTCCTAGGGGCCTTGCTTCAGCACCCGTTTCAGTACCAGAACACTGCGTAGAACCAGGAAGTTCTGCTCCTGCGTGTATGCTGCGTGTCAACCTAGAAATTAGAGGCTGACGGCACAAGGCTAGTTTTCCCATTATGAAAGCTCCGTTGATGAGGCCCCGAAGCTACCTGAAAAGCATTGTTGTTACCGTGGTTTTACTTACAGCCGGCATGGCACATAGAAGAAAATGAGTTTTCTCGAAAGAAACCTTGTGCTTCCAGTTCCTAGTTGGAAGCTCACCCGGCTCTGCTCTATACCAAACGTGAAAGTCAATGTGAGCACTAGCCTCGAAGTAAGGCCCTGATTATCCTGGCAAAACTGGAGGCGTGCAGCAGCTCCATGAGGCCTTCATCGCTGTTCTGCTTTAGTTTCACGGTAGTAAGCTTTCCAAGACTCCTAGGGACTTTGCTTAAGCAACCGTTTCGGTACCAGAACACTGCGTAGAGACAGTAAGCTCTGGTCCTGCGTGTATGCTGCGTGTCAACCTAGAAATTGGAGACTGATGGCATAAGGCTTCTTTTGCCATTATGAAAGCTCCGTTCATGCGGCCTCGAAGCTACCTGAAAAGCATTGTTGTTGCCGGGGTTTTCCTCACTGCCGGCATGGTTCTGAGAAGAAAATGAGTTTTCTCCTAAGAAACCTTGGGTTTCCAGTTCCTTGTTGGAAGCTCACCCTGCTCTGCGCTATACCTAAAGTGAAAGTCAACGTGAGCCCAAGCTTCGAAGTAAGGCCCTGATTATCCTTGCAAAACGAGAGGCGTGCAGCAGCTCCATGAGGCCTTCATCGTTGTTCTGCTTTAGTTTCAAGGTAGTAAGCTTTTCAACACTCCTAGGGGCCTTGCTTCAGCACCCGTTTCAGTACCAGAACACTGCGTAGAACCAGGAAGCTCTGCTCCTGCGTGTATGCTGCGTGTCAACCTAGAAATTAGAGACTGATGGCACAAGGCTTGTTTTCCCGTTTTGAAAGCTCCATTCATGCGGCCTCGAAGCTACCTGAAAAGCACTGTTGTTACCGTGCTTTTACTTACAGCCGGCATGGCACATAGAAGAAAATGAGTTTTCTCGAAAGAAACCTTGTGCTTCCAGTTCCTAGTTGGAAGCTCACCCGGCTCTGCTCTATACCAAACGTGAAAGTCAATGTGAGCACTAGCCTCGAAGTAAGGCCCTGATTATGCTGGCAATACGGGAGGCGTGCAGCAGCTCCATGAGGCCTTCATCGCTGTTCTGCTTTAGTTTCACGGTAGTAAGCTTTCCAACATTCCTAGGGACTTTGCTTAAGCAACCGTTTCGGTACCAGAACACTGCGTAGAACCAGGAAGCTCTGCTCCTGCGTGTATGCTGCGTGTCAACCTAGAAATTGGAGACTGATGGCACAAGGCTAGTTTTCCCATTATGAAAGCTCCGTTGATGCGGCCCCGAAGCTACCTGAAAAGCACTGTTGTTACCGTGCTTTTACTTACAGCCGGCATGGCACATAGAAGAAAATGAGTTTTCTCGAAAGAAACCTTGTGCTTCCAGTTCCTAGTTGGAAGCTCACCCGGCTCTGCTCTATACCAAACGTGAAAGTCAATGTGAGCACTAGCCTCTAAGTAAGGCCCTGATTATCCTGGCAAAACGGGAGGCGTGCAGCAGCTCCATGAGGCCTTCATCGCTGTTCTGCTTTAGTTTCACGGTAGTAAGCTTTCCAAGACTCCTAGGGACTTTGCTTAAGCAACCGTTTCGGTACCAGAACACTGCGTAGAGACAGTAAGCTCTGGTCCTGCGTGTATGCTGCGTGTCAACCTAGAAATTGGAGACTGATGGCATAAGGCTTCTTTTGCCATTATGAAAGCTCCGTTCATGCGGCCTCGAAGCTACCTGAAAAGCATTGTTGTTGCCGGGGTTTTCCTCACTGCCGGCATGGTTCTCAGAAGAAACTGAGTTTTCTCCTAAGAAACCTTGGGTTTCCAGTTCCTTGTTGGAAGCTCACCCTGCTCTGCGCTATACCTAAAGTGAAAGTCAACGTGAGCCCAAGCTTCGAAGTAAGGCCCTGATTATCCTTGCAAAACGAGAGGCGTGCAGCAGCTCCATGAGGCCTTCATCGTTGTTCTGCTTTAGTTTCAAGGTAGTAAGCTTTTCAACACTCCTAGGGGCCTTGCTTCAGCACCCGTTTCAGTACCAGAACACTGCGTAGAACCAGGAAGCTCTGCTCCTGCGTGTATGCTGCGTGTCAACCTAGAAATTAGAGACTGACGGCACAAGGCTAGTTTTCCCATTATGAAAGCTCCGTTGATGCGGCCCCGAAGCTACCTGAAAAGCACTGTAGTTACCGTGCTTTTACTTACAGCTGGCATGGTTCATAGAAGAAAATGAGTTTTCTCGAGTGAAACCTTGTGCTTCCAGTTCCTAGTTGGAAGCTCACCCTGCTCTGCTCTATACCAAACGTGAAAGTCAATGTGAGCACTAGCCTCGAAGTAAGGCCCTGATTATGCTGGCAAAACGGGAGGCGTGCAGCAGCTCCATGAGGCCTTCATCGCTGTTCTGCTTTAGTTTCACGGTAGTAGCTTTCCAACATTCCTAGGGACTTTGCTTAAGCAACCGTTTCGGTACCAGAACACTGCGTAGAGACAGTAAGCTCTGGTCCTGCGTGTATGCTGCGAGTCAACCTAGAAATTGGAGACTGATGGCATAAGGCTTCTTTTCCCATTATTAAAGCTCCGTTCATGCGGCCTCGAAGCTACCTGAAAAGCATTGTTGTTGCCGGGGTTTTCCTCACTGCCGGCATGGTTCTGAGGAGAAAATGAGTTTTCTCCTAAGAAACCTTGGGTTTCCAGTTCTTTGTTGGAAGCTCACCCTGTTCTGCGCTATACCTAAAGTGAAAGTCAACGTGAGCCCAAGCTTCGAAGTAAGGCCCTGATTATCCTTGCAAAACGAGAGGCGTGCAGCAGCTCCATGAGACCTTCATCGTTTTCTGCTTTAGTTTCAAGGTAGTGAGCTTTTCAACACTCCTAGGGGACTTGCTTCAGCACCCGTTTCAGTACCAGAACACTGCGTAGAACCAGGAAGCTCTGCTCCTGCGTGTATGCTGCGTGTCAACCTAGAAATTAGAGACTGACGGCACAAGGCTAGTTTTCCCATTATGAAAGCTCCGTGGATGCGGCCCCGAAGCTACCTGAAAAGCACTGTCGTTACCGTGCTTTTACTTACAGCTGGCATGGCACATAGAAGAAAATGAGTTTTCTCGAAAGAAACCTTGTGCTTCCAGTTCCTAGTTGGAAGCTCACCCGGCTCTGCTCTATACCAAACGTGAAAGTCAATGTGAGCACTAGCCTCGAAGTAAGGCCCTGATTATGCTGGCAAAACGGGAGGCGTGCAGCAGCTCCATGAGGCCTTCATCGCTGTTCTGCTTTAGTTTCACGGTAGTAAGCTTTCCAAGACTCCTAGGGACTTTGCTTAAGCAACCGTTTCGGTACCAGAACACTGCGTAGAGACAGTAAGCTCTGGTCCTGCGTGTATGCTGCGTGTCAACCTAGAAATTGGAGACTGATGGCATAAGGCTTCTTTTCCCATTATTAAAGCTCCGTTCATGCGGCCTCGAAGCTACCTGAAAAGCATTGTTGTTGCCGGGGTTTTCCTCACTGCCGGCATGGTTCTGAGAAGAAAATGAGTTTTCTCCTAAGAAACCTTGGGTTTCCAGTTCCTTGTTGGAAGCTCACCCTGCTCTGCGCTATACCTAAAGTGAAAGTCAACGTGAGCCCAAGCTTCGAAGTAAGGCCCTGATTATCCTTGCAAAACGAGAGGCGTGCAGCAGCTCCATGAGGCCTTCATCGTTGTTCTGCTTTAGTTTCAAGGTAGTAAGCTTTTCAACACTCCTAGGGGCCTTGCTTCAGCACCCGTTTCAGTACCAGAACACTGCGTAGAACCAGGAAGCTCTGCTCCTGCGTGTATGCTGCGTGTCAACCTAGAAATTAGAGACTGATGGCACAAGGCTTGTTTTCCCGTTTTGAAAGCTCCATTCATGCGGCCTCGAAGCTACCTGAAAAGCACTGTTGTTACCGTGCTTTTACTTACAGCCGGCATGGCATATAGAAGAAAATGAGTTTTCTCGAAAGAAACCTTGTGCTTCCAGTTCCTAGTTGGAAGCTCACCCTGCTCTGCTCTATACCAAACGTGAAAGTCAATGTGAGCACTAGCCTCGAAGTAAGGCCCTGATTATGCTGGCAAAACGGGAGGCGTGCAGCAGCTCCATGAGGCCTTCATCGCTGTTCTGCTTTAGTTTCACGGTAGTAGCTTTCCAACATTCCTAGGGACTTTGCTTAAGCAACCGTTTCGGTACCAGAACACTGCGTAGAGACAGTAAGCTCTGGTCCTGCGTGTATGCTGCGTGTCAACCTAGAAATTAGAGACTGACGGCACAAGGCTAGTTTTCCCATTATGAAAGCTCCGTGGATGCGGCCCCGAAGCTACCTGAAAAGCACTGTTGTTACCGTGCTTTTACTTACAGCTGGCATGGCACATAGAAGAAAATGAGTTTTCTCGAAAGAAACCTTGTGCTTCCAGTTCCTAGTTGGAAGCTCACCCGGCTCTGCTCTATACCAAACGTGAAAGTCAATGTGAGCACTAGCCTCGAAGTAAGGCCCTGATTATGCTGGCAAAACGGGAGGCGTGCAGCAGCTCCATGAGGCCTTCTTCGCTGTTCTGCTTTAGTTTCACGGTAGTAAGCTTTCCAAGACTCCTAGGGACTTTGCTTAAGCAACCGTTTCGGTACCAGAACACTGCGTAGAGACAGTAAGCTCTGGTCCTGCGTGTATGCTGCGTGTCAACCTAGAAATTGGAGACTGATGGCATAAGGCTTCTTTTGCCATTATGAAAGCTCCGTTCATGCGGCCTCGAAGCTACCTGAAAAGCATTGTTGTTGCCGGGGTTTTCCTCACTGCCGGCATGGTTCTGAGAAGAAAATGAGTTTTCTCCTAAGAAACCTTGGGTTTCCAGTTCCTTGTTGGAAGCTCACCCTGCTCTGCGCTATACCTAAAGTGAAAGTCAACGTGAGCCCAAGCTTCGAAGTAAGGCCCTGATTATCCTTGCAAAACGAGAGGCGTGCAGCAGCTCCATGAGGCCTTCATCGTTGTTCTGCTTTAGTTTCAAGGTAGTAAGCTTTTCAACACTCCTAGGGGACTTGCTTCAGCACCCGTTTCAGTACCAGAACACTGCGTAGAACCAGGAAGCTCTGCTCCTGCGTGTATGCTGCGTGTCAACCTAGAAATTAGAGACTGATAGCACAAGGCTTGTTTTCCCGTTTTGAAAGCTCCATTTATGCGGCCTCGAAGCTACCTGAAAAGCACTGTTGTTACCGTGCATTTACTTACAGCCGGCATGGCACATAGAAGAAAATGAGTTTTCTCGAAAGAAACCTTGTGCTTCCAGTTCCTAGTTGGAAGCTCACCCGGCTCTGCTCTATACCAAACGTGAAAGTCAATGGGAGCACTAGCCTCGAAGTAAGGCCCTGATTATGCTGGCAATACGGGAGGCGTGCAGCAGCTCCATGAGGCCTTCATCGCTGTTCTGCTTTAGTTTCACGGTAGTAAGCTTTCCAACATTCCTAGGGACTTTGCTTAAGCAACCGTTTCGGTACCAGAACACTGCGTAGAGACAGTAAGCTCTGGTCCTGCGTGTATGCTGCGTGTCAACCTAGAAATTACAGACTGACGGCACAAGGCTAGTTTTCCCATTATGAAAGCTCCGTTGATGCGGCCCCGAAGCTACCTGAAAAGCACTGTTGTTACCGTGCTTTTACTTACAGCCGGCATGGCACATAGAAGAAAATGAGTTTTCTCGAAAGAAACCTTGTGCTTCCAGTTCCTAGTTGGAAGCTCACCCGGCTCTGCTCTATACCAAACGTTAAAGTCAATGTGAACACTAGCCTCGAAGTAAGGCCCTGATTATCCTGGCAAAACGGGAGGCGTGCAGCAGCTCCATGAGGCCTTCATCGCTGTTCTGCTTTAGTTTCACGGTAGTAAGCTTTCCAAGACTCCTAGGGACTTTGCTTAAGCAACCGTTTCGGTACCAGAACACTGCGTAGAGACAGTAAGCTCTGGTCCTGCGTGTATGCTGCGTGTCAACCTAGAAATTGGAGACTGATGGCATAAGGCTTCTTTTGCCATTATGAAAGCTCCGTTCATGCGGCCTCGAAGCTACCTGAAAAGCATTGTTGTTGCCGGGGTTTTCCTCACTGCCGGCATGGTTCTGAGAAGAAAATGAGTTTTCTCCTAAGAAACCTTGGGTTTCCAGTTCCTTGTTGGAAGCTCACCCTGCTCTGCGCTATACCTAAAGTGAAAGTCAACGTGAGCCCAAGCTTCGAAGTAAGGCCCTGATTATCCTTGCAAAACGAGAGGCGTGCAGCAGCTCCATGAGGCCTTCATCGTTGTTCTGCTTTAGTTTCAAGGTAGTAAGCTTTTCAACACTCCTAGGGGCCTTGCTTCAGCACCCGTTTCAGTACCAGAACACTGCGTAGAACCAGGAAGCTCTGCTCCTGCGTGTATGCTGCGTGTCAACCTAGAAATTAGAGACTGATGGCACAAGGCTTGTTTTCCCGTTTTGAAAGCTCCATTCATGCGGCCTCGAAGCTACCTGAAAAGCACTGTTGTTACCGTGCTTTTACTTACAGCCGGCATGGCACATAGAAGAAAATGAGTTTTCTCGAAAGAAACCTTGTGCTTCCAGTTCCTAGTTGGAAGCTCACCCGGCTCTGCTCTATACCAAACGTGAAAGTCAATGTGAGCACTAGCCTCGAAGTAAGGCCCTGATTATGCTGGCAATACGGGAGGCGTGCAGCAGCTCCATGAGGCCTTCATCGCTGTTCTGCTTTAGTTTCACGGTAGTAGCTTTCCAACATTCCTAGGGACTTAGCTTAAGCAACCGTTTCGGTACCAGAACACTGCGTAGAGACAGTAAGCTCTGGTCCTGCGTGTATGCTGCGTGTCAACCTAGAAATTAGAGACTGATGGCACAAGGCTAGTTTTCCCATTATGAAAGCTCCGTTGATGCGGCCCCGAAGCTACCTGAAAAGCACTGTTGTTACCGTGCTTTTACTTACAGCCGGCATGGCACATAGAAGAAAATGAGTTTTCTCGAAAGAAACCTTGTGCTTCCAGTTCCTAGTTGGAAGCTCACCCGGCTCTGCTCTATACCAAACGTGAAAGTCAATGTGAGCACTAGCCTCGAAGTAAGGCCCTGATTATCCTGGCAAAACGGGAGGCGTGCAGCAGCTCCATGAGGCCTTCATCGCTGTTCTGCTTTAGTTTCACGGTAGTAAGCTTTCCAAGACTCCTAGGGACTTTGCTTAAGCAACCGTTTCGGTACCAGAACACTGCGTAGAGACAGTAAGCTCTGGTCCTGCGTGTATGCTGCGTGTCAACCTAGAAATTGGAGACTGATGGCATAAGGCTTCTTTTGCCATTATGAAAGCTCCGTTCATGCGGCCTCGAAGCTACCTGAAAAGCATTGTTGTTGCCGGGGTTTTCCTCACTGCCGGCATGGTTCTGAGAAGAAAATGAGTTTTCTCCTAAGAAACCTTGGGTTTCCAGTTCCTTGTTGGAAGCTCACCCTGCTCTGCGCTATACCTAAAGTGAAAGTCAACGTGAGCCCAAGCTTCGAAGTAAGGCCCTGATTATCCTTGCAAAACGAGAGGCGTGCAGCAGCTCCATGAGGCCTTCATCGTTGTTCTGCTTTAGTTTCAAGGTAGTAAGCTTTTCAACACTCCTAGGGGCCTTGCTTCAGCACCCGTTTCAGTACCAGAACACTGCGTAGAACCAGGAAGCTCTGCTCCTGCGTGTATGCTGCGTGTCAACCTAGAAATTAGAGACTGATGGCACAAGGCTTGTTTTCCCGTTTTGAAAGCTCCATTCATGCGGCCTCGAAGCTACCTGAAAAGCACTGTTGTTACCGTGCTTTTACTTACAGCCGGCATGGCACATAGAAGAAAATGAGTTTTCTCGAAAGAAACCTTGTGCTTCCAGTTCCTAGTTGGAAGCTCACCCTGCTCTGCTCTATACCAAACGTGAAAGTCAATGTGAGCACTAGCCTCGAAGTAAGGCCCTGATTATGCTGGCAAAACGGGAGGCGTGCAGCAGCTCCATGAGGCCTTCATCGCTGTTCTGCTTTAGTTTCACGGTAGTAGCTTTCCAACATTCCTAGGGACTTTGCTTAAGCAACCGTTTCGGTACCAGAACACTGCGTAGAGACAGTAAGCTCTGGTCCTGCGTGTATGCTGCGTGTCAACCTAGAAATTAGAGACTGACGGCACAAGGCTAGTTTTCCCATTATGAAAGCTCCGTGGATGCGGCCCCGAAGCTACCTGAAAAGCACTGTTGTTACCGTGCTTTTACTTACAGCTGGCATGGCACATAGAAGAAAATGAGTTTTCTCGAAAGAAACCTTGTGCTTCCAGTTCCTAGTTGGAAGCTCACCCGGCTCTGCTCTATACCAAACGTGAAAGTCAATGTGAGCACTAGCCTCGAAGTAAGGCCCTGATTATGCTGGCAAAACGGGAGGCGTGCAGCAGCTCCATGAGGCCTTCTTCGCTGTTCTGCTTTAGTTTCACGGTAGTAAGCTTTCCAAGACTCCTAGGGACTTTGCTTAAGCAACCGTTTCGGTACCAGAACACTGCGTAGAGACAGTAAGCTCTGGTCCTGCGTGTATGCTGCGTGTCAACCTAGAAATTGGAGACTGATGGCATAAGGCTTCTTTTGCCATTATGAAAGCTCCGTTCATGCGGCCTCGAAGCTACCTGAAAAGCATTGTTGTTGCCGGGGTTTTCCTCACTGCCGGCATGGTTCTGAGAAGAAAATGAGTTTTCTCCTAAGAAACCTTGGGTTTCCAGTTCCTTGTTGGAAGCTCACCCTGCTCTGCGCTATACCTAAAGTGAAAGTCAACGTGAGCCCAAGCTTCGAAGTAAGGCCCTGATTATCCTTGCAAAACGAGAGGCGTGCAGCAGCTCCATGAGGCCTTCATCGTTGTTCTGCTTTAGTTTCAAGGTAGTAAGCTTTTCAACACTCCTAGGGGACTTGCTTCAGCACCCGTTTCAGTACCAGAACACTGCGTAGAACCAGGAAGCTCTGCTCCTGCGTGTATGCTGCGTGTCAACCTAGAAATTAGAGACTGATAGCACAAGGCTTGTTTTCCCGTTTTGAAAGCTCCATTTATGCGGCCTCGAAGCTACCTGAAAAGCACTGTTGTTACCGTGCATTTACTTACAGCCGGCATGGCACATAGAAGAAAATGAGTTTTCTCGAAAGAAACCTTGTGCTTCCAGTTCCTAGTTGGAAGCTCACCCGGCTCTGCTCTATACCAAACGTGAAAGTCAATGGGAGCACTAGCCTCGAAGTAAGGCCCTGATTATGCTGGCAATACGGGAGGCGTGCAGCAGCTCCATGAGGCCTTCATCGCTGTTCTGCTTTAGTTTCACGGTAGTAAGCTTTCCAACATTCCTAGGGACTTTGCTTAAGCAACCGTTTCGGTACCAGAACACTGCGTAGAGACAGTAAGCTCTGGTCCTGCGTGTATGCTGCGTGTCAACCTAGAAATTAGAGACTGACGGCACAAGGCTAGTTTTCCCATTATGAAAGCTCCGTTGATGCGGCCCCGAAGCTACCTGAAAAGCACTGTTGTTACCGTGCTTTTACTTACAGCCGGCATGGCACATAGAAGAAAATGAGTTTTCTCGAAAGAAACCTTGTGCTTCCAGTTCCTAGTTGGAAGCTCACCCGGCTCTGCTCTATACCAAACGTTAAAGTCAATGTGAGCACTAGCCTCGAAGTAAGGCCCTGATTATGCTGGCAAAACGGGAGGCGTGCAGCAGCTCCATGAGGCCTTCATCGCTGTTCTGCTTTAGTTTCACGGTAGTAAGCTTTCCAAGACTCCTAGGGACTTTGCTTAAGCAACCGTTTCGGTACCAGAACACTGCGTAGAGACAGTAAGCTCTGGTCCTGCGTGTATGCTGCGTGTCAACCTAGAAATTGGAGACTGATGGCATAAGGCTTCTTTTGCCATTATGAAAGCTCCGTTCATGCGGCCTCGAAGCTACCTGAAAAGCATTGTTGTTGCCGGGGTTTTCCTCACTGCCGGCATGGTTCTGAGAAGAAAATGAGTTTTCTCCTAAGAAACCTTGGGTTTCCAGTTCCTTGTTGGAAGCTCACCCTGCTCTGCGCTATACCTAAAGTGAAAGTCAACGTGAGCCCAAGCTTCGAAGTAAGGCCCTGATTATCCTTGCAAAACGAGAGGCGTGCAGCAGCTCCATGAGGCCTTCATCGTTGTTCTGCTTTAGTTTCAAGGTAGTAAGCTTTTCAACACTCCTAGGGGCCTTGCTTCAGCACCCGTTTCAGTACCAGAACACTGCGTAGAACCAGGAAGCTCTGCTCCTGCGTGTATGCTGCGTGTCAACCTAGAAATTAGAGACTGATGGCACAAGGCTTGTTTTCCCGTTTTGAAAGCTCCATTCATGCGGCCTCGAAGCTACCTGAAAAGCACTGTTGTTACCGTGCTTTTACTTACAGCCGGCATGGCACATAGAAGAAAATGAGTTTTCTCGAAAGAAACCTTGTGCTTCCAGTTCCTAGTTGGAAGCTCACCCGGCTCTGCTCTATACCAAACGTGAAAGTCAATGTGAGCACTAGCCTCGAAGTAAGGCCCTGATTATGCTGGCAATACGGGAGGCGTGCAGCAGCTCCATGAGGCCTTCATCGCTGTTCTGCTTTAGTTTCACGGTAGTAGCTTTCCAACATTCCTAGGGACTTTGCTTAAGCAACCGTTTCGGTACCAGAACACTGCGTAGAGACAGTAAGCTCTGGTCCTGCGTGTATGCTGCGTGTCAACCTAGAAATTAGAGACTGACGGCACAAGGCTAGTTTTCCCATTATGAAAGCTCCGTGGATGCGGCCCCGAAGCTACCTGAAAAGCACTGTTGTTACCGTGCTTTTACTTACAGCTGGCATGGCACATAGAAGAAAATGAGTTTTCTCGAAAGAAACCTTGTGCTTCCAGTTCCTAGTTGGAAGCTCACCCGGCTCTGCTCTATACCAAACGTGAAAGTCAATGTGAGCACTAGCCTCGAAGTAAGGCCCTGATTATGCTGGCAATACGGGAGGCGTGCAGCAGCTCCATGAGGCCTTCTTCGCTGTTCTGCTTTAGTTTCACGGTAGTAAGCTTTCCAAGACTCCTAGGGACTTTGCTTAAGCAACCGTTTCGGTACCAGAACACTGCGTAGAGACAGTAAGCTCTGGTCCTGCGTGTATGCTGCGTGTCAACCTAGAAATTGGAGACTGATGGCATAAGGCTTCTTTTGCCATTATGAAAGCTCCGTTCATGCGGCCTCGAAGCTACCTGAAAAGCATTGTTGTTGCCGGGGTTTTCCTCACTGCCGGCATGGTTCTGAGAAGAAAATGAGTTTTCTCCTAAGAAACCTTGGGTTTCCAGTTCCTTGTTGGAAGCTCACCCTGCTCTGCGCTATACCTAAAGTGAAAGTCAACGTGAGCCCAAGCTTCGAAGTAAGGCCCTGATTATCCTTGCAAAACGAGAGGCGTGCAGCAGCTCCATGAGGCCTTCATCGTTGTTCTGCTTTAGTTTCAAGGTAGTAAGCTTTTCAACACTCCTAGGGGACTTGCTTCAGCACCCGTTTCAGTACCAGAACACTGCGTAGAACCAGGAATCTCTGCTCCTGCGTGTATGCTGCGTGTCAACCTAGAAATTAGAGACTGATAGCACAAGGCTTGTTTTCCCGTTTTGAAAGCTCCATTCATGCGGCCTCGAAGCTACCTGAAAAGCACTGTTGTTACCGTGCATTTACTTACAGCCGGCATGGCACATAGAAGAAAGTGAGTTTTCTCGAAAGAAACCTTGTGCTTCCAGTTCCTAGTTGGAAGCTCACCCGGCTCTGCTCTATACCAAACGTGAATGTCAATGGGAGCACTAGCCTCGAAGTAAGGCCCTGATTATGCTGGCAATACGGGAGGCGTGCAGCAGCTCCATGAGGCCTTCATCGCTGTTCTGCTTTAGTTTCACGGTAGTAAGCTTTCCAACATTCCTAGGGACTTTGCTTAAGCAACCGTTTCGGTACCAGAACACTGCGTAGAGACAGTAAGCTCTGGTCCTGCGTGTATGCTGCGTGTCAACCTAGAAATTAGAGACTGACGGCACAAGGCTAGTTTTCCCATTATGAAAGCTCCGTTGATGCGGCCCCGAAGCTACCTGAAAAGCACTGTTGTTACCGTGCTTTTACTTACAGCCGGCATGGCACATAGAAGAAAATGAGTTTTCTCGAAAGAAACCTTGTGCTTCCAGTTCCTAGTTGGAAGCTCACCCGGCTCTGCTCTATACCAAACGTGAAAGTCAATGTGAGCACTAGCCTCGAAGTAAGGCCCTGATTATCCTGGCAAAACGGGAGGCGTGCAGCAGCTCCATGAGGCCTTCATCGCTGTTCTGCTTTAGTTTCACGGTAGTAAGCTTTCCAAGACTCCTAGGGACTTTGCTTAAGCAACCGTTTCGGTACCAGAACACTGCGTAGAGACAGTAAGCTCTGGTCCTGCGTGTATGCTGCGTGTCAACCTAGAAATTGGAGACTGATGGCATAAGGCTTCTTTTGCCATTATGAAAGCTCCGTTCATGCGGCCTCGAAGCTACCTGAAAAGCATTGTTGTTGCCGGGGTTTTCCTCACTGCCGGCATGGTTCTGAGAAGAAAATGAGTTTTCTCCTAAGAAACCTTGGGTTTCCAGTTCCTTGTTGGAAGCTCACCCTGCTCTGCGCTATACCTAAAGTGAAAGTCAACGTGAGCCCAAGCTTCGAAGTAAGGCCCTGATTATCCTTGCAAAACGAGAGGCGTGCAGCAGCTCCATGAGGCCTTCATCGTTGTTCTGCTTTAGTTTCAAGGTAGTAAGCTTTTCAACACTCCTAGGGGCCTTGCTTCAGCACCCGTTTCAGTACCAGAACACTGCGTAGAACCAGGAAGCTCTGCTCCTGCGTGTATGCTGCGTGTCAACCTAGAAATTAGAGACTGATGGCACAAGGCTTGTTTTCCCGTTTTGAAAGCTCCATTCATGCGGCCTCGAAGCTACCTGAAAAGCACTGTTGTTACCGTGCATTTACTTACAGCCGGCATGGCACATAGAAGAAAGTGAGTTTTCTCGAAAGAAACCTTGTGCTTCCAGTTCCTAGTTGGAAGCTCACCCGGCTCTGCTCTATACCAAACGTGAAAGTCAATGTGAGCACTAGCCTCGAAGTAAGGCCCTGATTATGCTGGCAATACGGGAGGCGTGCAGCAGCTCCATGAGGCCTTCATCGCTGTTCTGCTTTAGTTTCACGGTAGTAAGCTTTCCAACATTCCTAGGGACTTTGCTTAAGCAACCGTTTCGGTACCAGAACACTGCGTAGAGACAGTAAGCTCTGGTCCTGCGTGTATGCTGCGTGTCAACCTAGAAATTAGAGACTGACGGCACAAGGCTAGTTTTCCCATTATGAAAGCTCCGTTGATGCGGCCCCGAAGCTACCTGAAAAGCACTGTTGTTACCGTGCTTTTACTTACAGCCGGCATGGCACATAGAAGAAAATGAGTTTTCTCGAAAGAAACCTTGTGCTTCCAGTTCCTAGTTGGAAGCTCACCCGGCTCTGCTCTATACCAAACGTGAAAGTCAATGTGAGCACTAGCCTCGAAGTAAGGCCCTGATTATCCTGGCAAAACGGGAGGCGTGCAGCAGCTCCATGAGGCCTTCATCGCTGTTCTGCTTTAGTTTCACGGTAGTAAGCTTTCCAAGACTCCTAGGGACTTTGCTTAAGCAACCGTTTCGGTACCAGAACACTGCGTAGAGACAGTAAGCTCTGGTCCTGCGTGTATGCTGCGTGTCAACCTAGAAATTGGAGACTGATGGCATAAGGCTTCTTTTGCCATTATGAAAGCTCCGTTCATGCGGCCTCGAAGCTACCTGAAAAGCATTGTTGTTGCCGGGGTTTTCCTCACTGCCGGCATGGTTCTGAGAAGAAAATGAGTTTTCTCCTAAGAAACCTTGGGTTTCCAGTTCCTTGTTGGAAGCTCACCCTGCTCTGCGCTATACCTAAAGTGAAAGTCAACGTGAGCCCAAGCTTCGAAGTAAGGCCCTGATTATCCTTGCAAAACGAGAGGCGTGCAGCAGCTCCATGAGGCCTTCATCGTTGTTCTGCTTTAGTTTCAAGGTAGTAAGCTTTTCAACACTCCTAGGGGCCTTGCTTCAGCACGCGTTTCAGTACCAGAACACTGCGTAGAACCAGGAAGCTCTGCTCCTGCGTGTATGCTGCGTGTCAACCTAGAAATTAGAGACTGATGGCACAAGGCTTGTTTTCCCGTTTTGAAAGCTCCATTCATGCGGCCTCGAAGCTACCTGAAAAGCACTGTTGTTACCGTGCTTTTACTTACAGCCGGCATGGCACATAGAAGAAAATGAGTTTTCTCGAAAGAAACCTTGTGCTTCCAGTTCCTAGTTGGAAGCTCACCCTGCTCTGCTCTATACCAAACGTGAAAGTCAATGTGAGCACTAGCCTCGAAGTAAGGCCCTGATTATGCTGGCAAAACGGGAGGCGTGCAGCAGCTCCATGAGGCCTTCATCGCTGTTCTGCTTTAGTTTCACGGTAGTAGCTTTCCAACATTCCTAGGGACTTTGCTTAAGCAACCGTTTCGGTACCAGAACACTGCGTAGAGACAGTAAGCTCTGGTCCTGCGTGTATGCTGCGTGTCAACCTAGAAATTAGAGACTGACGGCACAAGGCTAGTTTTCCCATTATGAAAGCTCCGTGGATGCGGCCCCGAAGCTACCTGAAAAGCACTGTTGTTACCGTGCTTTTACTTACAGCTGGCATGGCACATAGAAGAAAATGAGTTTTCTCGAAAGAAACCTTGTGCTTCCAGTTCCTAGTTGGAAGCTCACCCGGCTCTGCTCTATACCAAACGTGAAAGTCAATGTGAGCACTAGCCTCGAAGTAAGGCCCTGATTATCCTGACAAAACTGGAGGCGTGCAGCAGCTCCATGAGGCCTTCATCGCTGTTCTGCTTTAGTTTCACGGTAGTAAGCTTTCCAAGACTCCTAGGGACTTTGCTTAAGCAACCGTTTCGGTACCAGAACACTGCGTAGAGACAGTAAGCTCTGGTCCTGCGTGTATGCTGCGTGTCAACCTAGAAATTGGAGACTGATGGCATAAGGCTTCTTTTGCCATTATGAAAGCTCCGTTCATGCGGCCTCGAAGCTACCTGAAAAGCATTGTTGTTGCCGGGGTTTTCCTCACTGCCGGCATGGTTCTGAGAAGAAAATGAGTTTTCTCCTAAGAAACCTTGGGTTTCCAGTTCCTTGTTGGAAGCTCACCCTGCTCTGCGCTATACCTAAAGTGAAAGTCAACGTGAGCCCAAGCTTCGAAGTAAGGCCCTGATTATCCTTGCAAAACGAGAGGCGTGCAGCAGCTCCATGAGGCCTTCATCGTTGTTCTGCTTTAGTTTCAAGGTAGTAAGCTTTTCAACACTCCTAGGGGACTTGCTTCAGCACCCGTTTCAGTACCAGAACACTGCGTAGAACCAGGAAGCTCTGCTCCTGCGTGTATGCTGCGTGTCAACCTAGAAATTAGAGACTGACGGCACAAGGCTGGTTTTCCCATTATGAAAGCTCCGTGGATGCGGCCCCGAAGCTACCTGAAAAGCACTGTTGTTACCGTGCTTTTACTTACAGCCGGCATGGCACATAGAAGAAAATGAGTTTTCTCGAAAGAAACCTTGTGCTTCCAGTTCCTAGTTGGAAGCTCACCATGCTCTGCTCTATACCAAACGTGAAAGTCAATGTGAGCACTAGCCTCGAAGTAAGGCCCTGATTATGCTGGCAAAACGGGAGGCGTGCAGCAGCTCCATGAGGCCTTCATCGCTGTTCTGCTTTAGTTTCACGGTAGTAAGCTTTCCAAGACTCCTAGGGACTTTGCTTAAGCAACCGTTTCGGTACCAGAACACTGCGTAGAGACAGTAAGCTCTGGTCCTGCGTGTATGCTGCGTGTCAACCTAGAAATTGGAGACTGATGGCATAAGGCTTCTTTTCCCATTATGAAAGCTCCGTTCATGCGGCCTCGAAGCTACCTGAAAAGCATTGTTGTTGCCGGGGTTTTCCTCACTGCCGGCATGGTTCTGAGAAGAAAATGAGTTTTCTCCTAAGAAACCTTGGGGTTCCAGTTCCATGTTGGAAGCTCACCCTGCTCTGCGCTATACCTAAAGTGAAAGTCAACGTGAGCCCAAGCTTCGAAGTAAGGCCCTGATTATCCTTGCAAAACGAGAGGCGTGCAGTAGCTCCATGAGGCCTTCATCGTTGTTCTGCTTTAGTTTCAAGATAGTAAGCTTTTCAACACTCCTAGGGGCCTTGCTTCAGCACCCGTTTCAGTACCAGGACACTGCGTAGAACCAGGAAGCTCTGCTCCTGCGTGTATGCTGCGTGTCAACCTAGAAATTAGAGACTGACGGCACAAGGCTAGTTTTCCCATTATGAAAGCTCCGTTGATGCGGCCCCGAAGCTACCTGAAAAGCACTGTAGTTACCGTGCTTTTACTTACAGCTGGCATGGTTCATAGAAGAAAATGAGTTTTCTCGAGTGAAACCTTGTGCTTCCAGTTCCTAGTTGGAAGCTCACCCGGCTCTGCTCTATACCAAACGTGAAAGTCAATGGGAGCACTAGCCTCGAAGTAAGGCCCTGATTATGCTGGCAATACGGGAGGCGTGCAGCAGCTCCATGAGGCCTTCATCGCTGTTCTGCTTTAGTTTCACGGTAGTAAGCTTTCCAACATTCCTAGGGACTTTGCTTAAGCAACCGTTTCGGTACCAGAACACTGCGTAGAGACAGTAAGCTCTGGTCCTGCGTGTATGCTGCGTGTCAACCTAGAAATTAGAGACTGACGGCACAAGGCTAGTTTTCCCATTATGAAAGCTCCGTTGATGCGGCCCCGAAGCTACCTGAAAAGCACTGTTGTTACCGTGCTTTTACTTACAGCCGGCATGGCACATAGAAGAAAATGAGTTTTCTCGAAAGAAACCTTGTGCTTCCAGTTCCTAGTTGGAAGCTCACCCGGCTCTGCTCTATACCAAACGTGAAAGTCAATGTGAGCACTAGCCTCGAAGTAAGGCCCTGATTATCCTGGCAAAACGGGAGGCGTGCAGCAGCTCCATGAGGCCTTCATCGCTGTTCTGCTTTAGTTTCACGGTAGTAAGCTTTCCAAGACTCCTAGGGACTTTGCTTAAGCAACCGTTTCGGTACCAGAACACTGCGTAGAGACAGTAAGCTCTGGTCCTGCGTGTATGCTGCGTGTCAACCTAGAAATTGGAGACTGATGGCATAAGGCTTCTTTTGCCATTATGAAAGCTCCGTTCATGCGGCCTCGAAGCTACCTGAAAAGCATTGTTGTTGCCGGGGTTTTCCTCACTGCCGGCATGGTTCTGAGAAGAAAATGAGTTTTCTCCTAAGAAACCTTGGGTTTCCAGTTCCTTGTTGGAAGCTCACCCTGCTCTGCGCTATACCTAAAGTGAAAGTCAACGTGAGCCCAAGCTTCGAAGTAAGGCCCTGATTATCCTTGCAAAACGAGAGGCGTGCAGCAGCTCCATGAGGCCTTCATCGTTGTTCTGCTTTAGTTTCAAGGTAGTAAGCTTTTCAACACTCCTAGGGGCCTTGCTTCAGCACCCGTTTCAGTACCAGAACACTGCGTAGAACCAGGAAGCTCTGCTCCTGCGTGTATGCTGCGTGTCAACCTAGAAATTAGAGACTGATGGCACAAGGCTTGTTTTCCCGTTTTGAAAGCTCCATTCATGCGGCCTCGAAGCTACCTGAAAAGCACTGTTGTTACCGTGCTTTTACTTACAGCCGGCATGGCACATAGAAGAAAATGAGTTTTCTCGAAAGAAACCTTGTGCTTCCAGTTCCTAGTTGGAAGCTCACCCGGCTCTGCTCTATACCAAACGTGAAAGTCAATGTGAGCACTAGCCTCGAAGTAAGGCCCTGATTATGCTGGCAATACGGGAGGCGTGCAGCAGCTCCATGAGGCCTTCATCGCTGTTCTGCTTTAGTTTCACGGTAGTAAGCTTTCCAACATTCCTAGGGACTTTGCTTAAGCAACCGTTTCGGTACCAGAACACTGCGTAGAACCAGGAAGCTCTGCTCCTGCGTGTATGCTGCGTGTCAACCTAGAAATTAGAGGCTGACGGCACAAGGCTAGTTTTCCCATTATGAAAGCTCCGTTGATGAGGCCCCGAAGCTACCTGAAAAGCACTGTTGTTACCGTGCTTTTACTTACAGCTGGCATGGCACATAGAAGAAAATGAGTTTTCTCGAAAGAAACCTTGTGCTTCCAGTTCCTAGTTGGAAGCTCACCATGCTCTGCTCTATACCAAACGTGAAAGTCAATGTGAGCACTAGCCTCGAAGTAAGGCCCTGATTATCCGGGCAAAACGGGAGGCGTGCAGCAGCTCCATGAGGCCTTCATCGCTGTTCTGCTTTAGTTTCACGGTAGTAAGCTTTCCAAGACTCCTAGGGACTTTGCTTAAGCAACCGTTTCGGTACCAGAACACTGCGTAGAGACAGTAAGCTCTGGTCCTGCGTGTATGCTGCGTGTCAACCTAGAAATTGGAGACTGATGGCATAAGGCTTCTTTTCCCATTATGAAAGCTCCGTTCATGCGGCCTCGAAGCTACCTGAAAAGCATTGTTGTTGCCGGGGTTTTCCTCACTGCCGGCATGGTTCTGAGAAGAAAATGAGTTTTCTCCTAAGAAACCTTGGGGTTCCAGTTCCATGTTGGAAGCTCACCCTGCTCTGCGCTATACCTAAAGTGAAAGTCAACGTGAGCCCAAGCTTCGAAGTAAGGCCCTGATTATCCTTGCAAAACGAGAGGCGTGCAGTAGCTCCATGAGGCCTTCATCGTTGTTCTGCTTTAGTTTCAAGGTAGTAAGCTTTTCAACACTCCTAGGGGCCTTGCTTCAGCACCCGTTTCAGTACCAGAACACTGCGTAGAACCAGGAAGCTCTGCTCCTGCGTGTATGCTGCGTGTCAACCTAGAAATTAGAGACTGACGGCACAAGGCTAGTTTTCCCATTATGAAAGCTCCGTTGATGCGGCCCCGAAGCTACCTGAAAAGCACTGTAGTTACCGTGCTTTTACTTACAGCTGGCATGGTTCATAGAAGAAAATGAGTTTTCTCGAGTGAAACCTTGTGCTTCCAGTTCCTAGTTGGAAGCTCACCCTGCTCTGCTCTATACCAAACGTGAAAGTCAATGTGAGCACTAGCCTCGAAGTAAGGCCCTGATTATGCTGGCAAAACGGGAGGCGTGCAGCAGCTCCATGAGGCCTTCATCGCTGTTCTGCTTTAGTTTCACGGTAGTAGCTTTCCAACATTCCTAGGGACTTTGCTTAAGCAACCGTTTCGGTACCAGAACACTGCGTAGAGACAGTAAGCTCTGGTCCTGCGTGTATGCTGCGAGTCAACCTAGAAATTGGAGACTGATGGCATAAGGCTTCTTTTCCCATTATTAAAGCTCCGTTCATGCGGCCTCGAAGCTACCTGAAAAGCATTGTTGTTGCCGGGGTTTTCCTCACTGCCGGCATGGTTCTGAGGAGAAAATGAGTTTTCTCCTAAGAAACCTTGGGTTTCCAGTTCTTTGTTGGAAGCTCACCCTGTTCTGCGCTATACCTAAAGTGAAAGTCAACGTGAGCCCAAGCTTCGAAGTAAGGCCCTGATTATCCTTGCAAAACGAGAGGCGTGCAGCAGCTCCATGAGCCCTTCATCGTTTTCTGCTTTAGTTTCAAGGTAGTGAGCTTTTCAACACTCCTAGGGGACTTGCTTCAGCACCCGTTTCAGTACCAGAACACTGCGTAGAACCAGGAAGCTCTGCTCCTGCGTGTATGCTGCGTGTCAACCTGGAAATTAGAGACTGACGGCACAAGGCTAGTTTTCCCATTATGAAAGCTCCGTGGATGCGGCCCCGAAGCTACCTGAAAAGCACTGTTGTTACCGTGCTTTTACTTACAGCTGGCATGGCACATAGAAGAAAATGAGTTTTCTCGAAAGAAACCTTGTGCTTCCAGTTCCTAGTTGGAAGCTCACCCGGCTCTGCTCTATACCAAACGTGAAAGTCAATGTGAGCACTAGCCTCGAAGTAAGGCCCTGATTATGCTGGCAAAACGGGAGGCGTGCAGCAGCTCCATGAGGCCTTCATCGCTGTTCTGCTTTAGTTTCACGGTAGTAAGCTTTCCAAGACTCCTAGGGACTTTGCTTAAGCAACCGTTTCGGTACCAGAACACTGCGTAGAGACAGTAAGCTCTGGTCCTGCGTGTATGCTGCGTGTCAACCTAGAAATTGGAGACTGATGGCATAAGGCTTCTTTTCCCATTATTAAAGCTCCGTTCATGCGGCCTCGAAGCTACCTGAAAAGCATTGTTGTTGCCGGGGTTTTCATCACTGCCGGCATGGTTCTGAGGAGAAAATGAGTTTTCTCCTAAGAAACCTTGGGTTTCCAGTTCCTTGTTGGAAGCTCACCCTGTTCTGCGCTATACCTAAAGTGAAAGTCAACGTGAGCCCAAGCTTCGAAGTAAGGCCCTGATTATCCTTGCAAAACAAGAGGTGTGCAGCAGCTCCATGAGACCTTCATCGTTTTCTGCTTTAGTTTCAAGGTAGTGAGCTTTTCAACACTCCTAGGGGACTTGCTTCAGCACCCGTTTCAGTACCAGAACACTGCGTAGACCAGGAAGCTCTGCTCCTGCGTGTATGCTGCGTGTCAACCTAGAAATTAGAGACTGATAGCACAAGGCTTGTTTTCCCGTTTTGAAAGCTCCATTCATGCGGCCTCGAAGCTACCTGAAAAGCACTGTTGTTACCGTGCATTTACTTACAGCCGGCATGGCACATAGAAGAAAATGAGTTTTCTCGAAAGAAACCTTGTGCTTCCAGTTCCTAGTTGGAAGCTCACCCGGCTCTGCTCTATACCAAACGTGAAAGTCAATGGGAGCACTAGCCTCGAAGTAAGGCCCTGATTATGCTGGCAATACGGGAGGCGTGCAGCAGCTCCATGAGGCCTTCATCGCTGTTCTGCTTTAGTTTCACGGTAGTAAGCTTTCCAACATTCCTAGGGACTTTGCTTAAGCAACCGTTTCGGTACCAGAACACTGCGTAGAGACAGTAAGCTCTGGTCCTGCGTGTATGCTGCGTGTCAACCTAGAAATTACAGACTGACGGCACAAGGCTAGTTTTCCCATTATGAAAGCTCCGTTGATGCGGCCCCGAAGCTACCTGAAAAGCACTGTTGTTACCGTGCTTTTACTTACAGCCGGCATGGCACATAGAAGAAAATGAGTTTTCTCGAAAGAAACCTTGTGCTTCCAGTTCCTAGTTGGAAGCTCACCCGGCTCTGCTCTATACCAAACGTGAAAGTCAATGTGAGCACTAGCCTCGAAGTAAGGCCCTGATTATGCTGGCAATACGGGAGGCGTGCAGCAGCTCCATGAGGCCTTCTTCGCTGTTCTGCTTTAGTTTCACGGTAGTAAGCTTTCCAAGACTCCTAGGGACTTTGCTTAAGCAACCGTTTCGGTACCAGAACACTGCGTAGAGACAGTAAGCTCTGGTCCTGCGTGTATGCTGCGTGTCAACCTAGAAATTGGAGACTGATGGCATAAGGCTTCTTTTGCCATTATGAAAGCTCCGTTCATGCGGCCTCGAAGCTACCTGAAAAGCATTGTTGTTGCCGGGGTTTTCCTCACTGCCGGCATGGTTCTGAGAAGAAAATGAGTTTTCTCCTAAGAAACCTTGGGTTTCCAGTTCCTTGTTGGAAGCTCACCCTGCTCTGCGCTATACCTAAAGTGAAAGTCAACGTGAGCCCAAGCTTCGAAGTAAGGCCCTGATTATCCTTGCAAAACGAGAGGCGTGCAGCAGCTCCATGAGGCCTTCATCGTTGTTCTGCTTTAGTTTCAAGGTAGTAAGCTTTTCAACACTCCTAGGGGACTTGCTTCAGCACCCGTTTCAGTACCAGAACACTGCGTAGAACCAGGAATCTCTGCTCCTGCGTGTATGCTGCGTGTCAACCTAGAAATTAGAGACTGATAGCACAAGGCTTGTTTTCCCGTTTTGAAAGCTCCATTCATGCGGCCTCGAAGCTACCTGAAAAGCACTGTTGTTACCGTGCATTTACTTACAGCCGGCATGGCACATAGAAGAAAGTGAGTTTTCTCGAAAGAAACCTTGTGCTTCCAGTTCCTAGTTGGAAGCTCACCCGGCTCTGCTCTATACCATACGTGAAAGTCAATGGGAGCACTAGCCTCGAAGTAAGGCCCTGATTATGCTGGCAATACGGGAGGCGTGCAGCAGCTCCATGAGGCCTTCATCGCTGTTCTGCTTTAGTTTCACGGTAGTAAGCTTTCCAACATTCCTAGGGACTTTGCTTAAGCAACCGTTTCGGTACCAGAACACTGCGTAGAGACAGTAAGCTCTGGTCCTGCGTGTATGCTGCGTGTCAACCTAGAAATTAGAGACTGACGGCACAAGGCTAGTTTTCCCATTATGAAAGCTCCGTTGATGCGGCCCCGAAGCTACCTGAAAAGCACTGTTGTTACCGTGCTTTTACTTACAGCCGGCATGGCACATAGAAGAAAATGAGTTTTCTCGAAAGAAACCTTGTGCTTCCAGTTCCTAGTTGGAAGCTCACCCGGCTCTGCTCTATACCAAACGTGAAAGTCAATGTGAGCACTAGCCTCGAAGTAAGGCCCTGATTATCCTGGCAAAACGGGAGGCGTGCAGCAGCTCCATGAGGCCTTCATCGCTGTTCTGCTTTAGTTTCACGGTAGTAAGCTTTCCAAGACTCCTAGGGACTTTGCTTAAGCAACCGTTTCGGTACCAGAACACTGCGTAGAGACAGTAAGCTCTGGTCCTGCGTGTATGCTGCGTGTCAACCTAGAAATTGGAGACTGATGGCATAAGGCTTCTTTTGCCATTATGAAAGCTCCGTTCATGCGGCCTCGAAGCTACCTGAAAAGCATTGTTGTTGCCGGGGTTTTCCTCACTGCCGGCATGGTTCTGAGAAGAAAATGAGTTTTCTCCTAAGAAACCTTGGGTTTCCAGTTCCTTGTTGGAAGCTCACCCTGCTCTGCGCTATACCTAAAGTGAAAGTCAACGTGAGCCCAAGCTTCGAAGTAAGGCCCTGATTATCCTTGCAAAACGAGAGGCGTGCAGCAGCTCCATGAGGCCTTCATCGTTGTTCTGCTTTAGTTTCAAGGTAGTAAGCTTTTCAACACTCCTAGGGGCCTTGCTTCAGCACCCGTTTCAGTACCAGAACACTGCGTAGAACCAGGAAGCTCTGCTCCTGCGTGTATGCTGCGTGTCAACCTAGAAATTAGAGACTGATGGCACAAGGCTTGTTTTCCCGTTTTGAAAGCTCCATTCATGCGGCCTCGAAGCTACCTGAAAAGCACTGTTGTTACCGTGCTTTTACTTACAGCCGGCATGGCACATAGAAGAAAATGAGTTTTCTCGAAAGAAACCTTGTGCTTCCAGTTCCTAGTTGGAAGCTCACCCGGCTCTGCTCTATACCAAACGTGAAAGTCAATGTGAGCACTAGCCTCGAAGTAAGGCCCTGATTATGCTGGCAATACGGGAGGCGTGCAGCAGCTCCATGAGGCCTTCATCGCTGTTCTGCTTTAGTTTCACGGTAGTAAGCTTTCCAACATTACTAGGAACTTTGCTTAAGCAACCGTTTCGGTACCAGAACACTGCGTAGAACCAGGAAGCTCTGCTCCTGCGTGTATGCTGCGTGTCAACCTAGAAATTGGAGACTGATGGCACAAGGCTAGTTTTCCCATTATGAAAGCTCCGTTGATGCGGCCCCGAAGCTACCTGAAAAGCACTGTTGTTACCGTGCTTTTACTTACAGCCGGCATGGCACATAGAAGAAAATGAGTTTTCTCGAAAGAAACCTTGTGCTTCCAGTTCCTAGTTGGAAGCTCACCCGGCTCTGCTCTATACCAAACGTGAAAGTCAATGTGAGCACTAGCCTCGAAGTAAGGCCCTGATTATGCTGGCAAAACGGGAGGCGTGCAGCAGCTCCATGAGGCCTTCATCGCTGTTCTGCTTTAGTTTCACGGTAGTAAGCTTTCCAAGACTCCTAGGGACTTTGCTTAAGCAACCGTTTCGGTACCAGAACACTGCGTAGAGACAGTAAGCTCTGGTCCTGCGTGTATGCTGCGTGTCAACCTAGAAATTAGAGACTGACGGCACAAGGCTAGTTTTCCCATTATGAAAGCTCCGTGGATGCGGCCCCGAAGCTACCTGAATAGCACTGTTGTTACCGTGCTTTTACTTACAGCTGGCATGGCACATAGAAGAAAATGAGTTTTCTCGAAAGAAACCTTGTGCTTCCAGTTCCTAGTTGGAAGCTCACCTGGCTCTGCTCTATACCAAACGTGAAAGTCAATGTGAGCACTAGCCTCGAAGTAAGGCCCTGATTATGCTGGCAATACGGGAGGCGTGCAGCAGCTCCATGAGGCCTTCTTCGCTGTTCTGCTTTAGTTTCACGGTAGTAAGCTTTCCAAGACTCCTAGGGACTTTGCTTAAGCAACCGTTTCGGTACCAGAACACTGCGTAGAGACAGTAAGCTCTGGTCCTGCGTGTATGCTGCGTGTCAACCTAGAAATTGGAGACTGATGGCATAAGGCTTCTTTTGCCATTATGAAAGCTCCGTTCATGCGGCCTCGAAGCTACCTGAAAAGCATTGTTGTTGCCGGGGTTTTCCTCACTGCCGGCATGGTTCTGAGAAGAAAATGAGTTTTCTCCTAAGAAACCTTGGGTTTCCAGTTCCTTGTTGGAAGCTCACCCTGCTCTGCGCTATACCTAAAGTGAAAGTCAACGTGAGCCCAAGCTTCGAAGTAAGGCCCTGATTATCCTTGCAAAACGAGAGGCGTGCAGCAGCTCCATGAGGCCTTCATCGTTGTTCTGCTTTAGTTTCAAGGTAGTAAGCTTTTCAACACTCCTAGGGGACTTGCTTCAGCACCCGTTTCAGTACCAGAACACTGCGTAGAACCAGGAATCTCTGCTCCTGCGTGTATGCTGCGTGTCAACCTAGAAATTAGAGACTGATAGCACAAGGCTTGTTTTCCCGTTTTGAAAGCTCCATTCATGCGGCCTCGAAGCTACCTGAAAAGCACTGTTGTTACCGTGCATTTACTTACAGCCGGCATGGCACATAGAAGAAAGTGAGTTTTCTCGAAAGAAACCTTGTGCTTCCAGTTCCTAGTTGGAAGCTCACCCGGCTCTGCTCTATACCAAACGTGAAAGTCAATGGGAGCACTAGCCTCGAAGTAAGGCCCTGATTATGCTGGCAATACGGGAGGCGTGCAGCAGCTCCATGAGGCCTTCATCGCTGTTCTGCTTTAGTTTCACGGTAGTAAGCTTTCCAACATTCCTAGGGACTTTGCTTAAGCAACCGTTTCGGTACCAGAACACTGCGTAGAGACAGTAAGCTCTGGTCCTGCGTGTATGCTGCGTGTCAACCTAGAAATTAGAGACTGACGGCACAAGGCTAGTTTTCCCATTATGAAAGCTCCGTTGATGCGGCCCCGAAGCTACCTGAAAAGCACTGTTGTTACCGTGCTTTTACTTACAGCCGGCATGGCACATAGAAGAAAATGAGTTTTCTCGAAAGAAACCTTGTGCTTCCAGTTCCTAGTTGGAAGCTCACCCGGCTCTGCTCTATACCAAACGTGAAAGTCAATGTGAGCACTAGCCTCGAAGTAAGGCCCTGATTATCCTGGCAAAACGGGAGGCGTGCAGCAGCTCCATGAGGCCTTCATCGCTGTTCTGCTTTAGTTTCACGGTAGTAAGCTTTCCAAGACTCCTAGGGACTTTGCTTAAGCAACCGTTTCGGTACCAGAACACTGCGTAGAGACAGTAAGCTCTGGTCCTGCGTGTATGCTGCGTGTCAACCTAGAAATTGGAGACTGATGGCATAAGGCTTCTTTTGCCATTATGAAAGCTCCGTTCATGCGGCCTCGAAGCTACCTGAAAAGCATTGTTGTTGCCGGGGTTTTCCTCACTGCCGGCATGGTTCTGAGAAGAAAATGAGTTTTCTCCTAAGAAACCTTGGGTTTCCAGTTCCTTGTTGGAAGCTCACCCTGCTCTGCGCTATACCTAAAGTGAAAGTCAACGTGAGCCCAAGCTTCGAAGTAAGGCCCTGATTATCCTTGCAAAACGAGAGGCGTGCAGCAGCTCCATGAGGCCTTCATCGTTGTTCTGCTTTAGTTTCAAGGTAGTAAGCTTTTCAACACTCCTAGGGGCCTTGCTTCAGCACCCGTTTCAGTACCAGAACACTGCGTAGAACCAGGAAGCTCTGCTCCTGCGTGTATGCTGCGTGTCAACCTAGAAATTAGAGACTGATGGCACAAGGCTTGTTTTCCCGTTTTGAAAGCTCCATTCATGCGGCCTCGAAGCTACCTGAAAAGCACTGTTGTTACCGTGCTTTTACTTACAGCCGGCATGGCACATAGAAGAAAATGAGTTTTCTCGAAAGAAACCTTGTGCTTCCAGTTCCTAGTTGGAAGCTCACCCGGCTCTGCTCTATACCAAACGTGAAAGTCAATGTGAGCACTAGCCTCGAAGTAAGGCCCTGATTATGCTGGCAATACGGGAGGCGTGCAGCAGCTCCATGAGGCCTTCATCGCTGTTCTGCTTTAGTTTCACGGTAGTAAGCTTTCCAACATTCCTAGGGACTTTGCTTAAGCAACCGTTTCGGTACCAGAACACTGCGTAGAACCAGGAAGCTCTGCTCCTGCGTGTATGCTGCGTGTCAACCTAGAAATTGGAGACTGATGGCACACGGCTAGTTTTCCCATTATGAAAGCTCCGTTGATGCGGCCCCGAAGCTACCTGAAAAGCACTGTTGTTACCGTGCTTTTACTTACAGCCGGCATGGCACATAGAAGAAAATGAGTTTTCTCGAAAGAAACCTTGTGCTTCCAGTTCCTAGTTGGAAGCTCACCCGGCTCTGCTCTATACCAAACGTGAAAGTCAATGTGAGCACTAGCCTCGAAGTAAGGCCCTGATTATCCTGGCAAAACGGGAGGCGTGCAGCAGCTCCATGAGGCCTTCATCGCTGTTCTGCTTTAGTTTCACGGTAGTAAGCTTTCCAACATTCCTAGGGACTTTGCTTAAGCAACCGTTTCGGTACCAGAACACTGCGTAGAGACAGTAAGCTCTGGTCCTGCGTGTATGCTGCGTGTCAACCTAGAAATTGGAGACTGATGGCATAAGGCTTCTTTTGCCATTATGAAAGCTCCGTTCATGCGGCCTCGAAGCTACCTGAAAAGCATTGTTGTTGCCGGGGTTTTTCTCACTGCCGGCATGGTTCTCAGAAGAAACTGAGTTTTCTCCTAAGAAACCTTGGGTTTCCAGTTCCTTGTTGGAAGCTCACCCTGCTCTGCGCTATACCTAAAGTGAAAGTCAACGTGAGCCCAAGCTTCGAAGTAAGGCCCTGATTATCCTTGCAAAACGCGAGGCGTGCAGCAGCTCCATGAGGCCTTCATCGTTGTTCTGCTTTAGTTTCAAGGTAGTAAGCTTTTCAACACTCCTAGGGGACTTGCTTCAGCACCCGTTTCAGTACCAGAACACTGCGTAGAACCAGGAAGCTCTGCTCCTGCGTGTCAACCTAGATATTAGAGACTGACGGCACAAGGCTAGTTTTCCCATTATGAAAGCTCCGTGGATGCGGCCCCGAAGCTACCTGAAAAGCACTGTTGTTACCGTGCTTTTACTTACAGCTGGCATGGCACATAGAAGAAAATGAGTTTTCTCGAAAGAAACCTTGTGCTTCCAGTTCCTAGTTGGAAGCTCACCATGCTCTGCTCTATACCAAACGTGAAAGTCAATGTGAGCACTAGCCTCGAAGTAAGGCCCTGATTATGCTGGCAAAACGGGAGGCGTGCAGCAGCTCCATGAGGCCTTCATCGCTGTTCTGCTTTAGTTTCACGGTAGTAAGCTTTCCAACATTCCTAGGGACTTTGCTTAAGCAACCGTTTCGGTACCAGAACACTGCGTAGAGACAGTAAGCTCTGGTCCTGCGTGTATGCTGCGTGTCAACCTAGAAATTGGAGACTGATGGCATAAGGCTTCTTTTGCCATTATGAAAGCTCCGTTCATGCGGCCTCGAAGCTACCTGAAAAGCATTGTTGTTGCCGGGGTTTTTCTCACTGCCGGCATGGTTCTCAGAAGAAACTGAGTTTTCTCCTAAGAAACCTTGGGTTTCCAGTTCCTTGTTGGAAGCTCACCCTGCTCTGCGCTATACCTAAAGTGAAAGTCAACGTGAGCCCAAGCTTCGAAGTAAGGCCCTGATTATCCTTGCAAAACGAGAGGCGTGCAGCAGCTCCATGAGGCCTTCATCGTTGTTCTGCTTTAGTTTCAAGGTAGTAAGCTTTTCAACACTCCTAGGGGCCTTGCTTCAGCACCCGTTTCAGTACCAGAACACTGCGTAGAACCAGGAAGTTCTGCTCCTGCGTGTATGCTGCGTGTCAACCTAGAAATTAGAGGCTGACGGCACAAGGCTAGTTTTCCCATTATGAAAGCTCCGTTGATGAGGCCCCGAAGCTACCTGAAAAGCATTGTTGTTACCGTGGTTTTACTTACAGCCGGCATGGCACATAGAAGAAAATGAGTTTTCTCGAAAGAAACCTTGTGCTTCCAGTTCCTAGTTGGAAGCTCACCCGGCTCTGCTCTATACCAAACGTGAAAGTCAATGTGAGCACTAGCCTCGAAGTAAGGCCCTGATTATGCTGGCAAAACGGGAGGCGTGCAGCAGCTCCATGAGGCCTTCATCGCTGTTCTGCTTTAGTTTCACGGTAGTAAGCTTTCCAAGACTCCTAGGGACTTTGCTTAAGCAACCGTTTCGGTACCAGAACACTGCGTAGAGACAGTAAGCTCTGGTCCTGCGTGTATGCTGCGTGTCAACCTAGAAATTGGAGACTGATGGCATAAGGCTTCTTTTCCCATTATGAAAGCTCCGTTCATGCGGCCTCGAAGCTACCTGAAAAGCATTGTTGTTGCCGGGGTTTTCCTCACTGCCGGCATGGTTCTGAGAAGAAAATGAGTTTTCTCCTAAGAAACCTTGGGGTTCCAGTTCCATGTTGGAAGCTCACCCTGCTCTGCGCTATACCTAAAGTGAAAGTCAACGTGAGCCCAAGCTTCGAAGTAAGGCCCTGATTATCCTTGCAAAACGAGAGGCGTGCAGCAGCTCCATGAGGCCTTCATCGTTGTTCTGCTTTAGTTTCAAGGTAGTAAGCTTTTCAACACTCCTAGGGGCCTTGCTTCAGCACCCGTTTCAGTACCAGAACACTGCGTAGAACCAGGAAGCTCTGCTCCTGCGTGTATGCTGCGTGTCAACCTAGAAATTAGAGACTGACGGCACAAGGCTAGTTTTCCCATTATGAAAGCTCCGTTGATGCGGCCCCGAAGCTACCTGAAAAGCACTGTAGTTACCGTGCTTTTACTTACAGCTGGCATGGTTCATAGAAGAAAATGAGTTTTCTCGAGTGAAACCTTGTGCTTCCAGTTCCTAGTTGGAAGCTCACCCTGCTCTGCTCTATACCAAACGTGAAAGTCAATGTGAGCACTAGCCTCGAAGTAAGGCCCTGATTATGCTGGCAAAACGGGAGGCGTGCAGCAGCTCCATGAGGCCTTCATCGCTGTTCTGCTTTAGTTTCACGGTAGTAGCTTTCCAACATTCCTAGGGACTTTGCTTAAGCAACCGTTTCGGTACCAGAACACTGCGTAGAGACAGTAAGCTCTGGTCCTGCGTGTATGCTGCGAGTCAACCTAGAAATTGGAGACTGATGGCATAATGCTTCTTTTCCCATTATTAAAGCTCCGTTCATGCGGCCTCGAAGCTACCTGAAAAGCATTGTTGTTGCCGGGGTTTTCCTCACTGCCGGCATGGTTCTGAGGAGAAAATGAGTTTTCTCCTAAGAAACCTTGGGTTTCCAGTTCTTTGTTGGAAGCTCACCCTGTTCTGCGCTATACCTAAAGTGAAAGTCAACGTGAGCCCAAGCTTCGAAGTAAGGCCCTGATTATCCTTGCAAAACGAGAGGCGTGCAGCAGCTCCATGAGACCTTCATCGTTTTCTGCTTTAGTTTCAAGGTAGTGAGCTTTTCAACACTCCTAGGGGACTTGCTTCAGCACCCGTTTCAGTACCAGAACACTGCGTAGAACCAGGAAGCTCTGCTCCTGCGTGTATGCTGCGTGTCAACCTAGAAATTAGAGACTGACGGCACAAGGCTAGTTTTCCCATTATGAAAGCTCCGTGGATGCGGCCCCGAAGCTACCTGAAAAGCACTGTTGTTACCGTGCTTTTACTTACAGCTGGCATGTCCCATAGAAGAAAATGAGTTTTCTCGAAAGAAACCTTGTGCTTCCAGTTCCTAGTTGGAAGCTCACCCGGCTCTGCTCTATACCAAACGTGAAAGTCAATGTGAGCACTAGCCTCGAAGTAAGGCCCTGATTATGCTGGCAAAACGGGAGGCGTGCAGCAGCTCCATGAGGCCTTCATCGCTGTTCTGCTTTAGTTTCACGGTAGTAAGCTTTCCAAGACTCCTAGGGACTTTGCTTAAGCAACCGTTTCGGTACCAGAACACTGCGTAGAGACAGTAAGCTCTGGTCCTGCGTGTATGTTGCGTGTCAACCTAGAAATTGGAGACTGATGGCATAAGGCTTCTTTTCCCATTATTAAAGCTCCGTTCATGCGGCCTCGAAGCTACCTGAAAAGCATTGTTGTTGCCGGGGTTTTCATCACTGCCGGCATGGTTCTGAGGAGAAAATGAGTTTTCTCCTAAGAAACCTTGGGTTTCCAGTTCCTTGTTGGAAGCTCACCCTGTTCTGCGCTATACCTAAAGTGAAAGTCAACGTGAGCCCAAGCTTCGAAGTAAGGCCCTGATTATCCTTGCAAAACAAGAGGCGTGCAGCAGCTCCATGAGACCTTCATCGTTTTCTGCTTTAGTTTCAAGGTAGTGAGCTTTTCAACACTCCTAGGGGACTTGCTTCAGCACCCGTTTCAGTACCAGAACACTGCGTAGACCAGGAAGCTCTGCTCCTGCGTGTATGCTGCGTGTCAACCTAGAAATTAGAGACTGATAGCACAAGGCTTGTTTTCCCGTTTTGAAAGCTCCATTCATGCGGCCTCGAAGCTACCTGAAAAGCACTGTTGTTACCGTGCATTTACTTACAGCCGGCATGGCACATAGAAGAAAATGAGTTTTCTCGAAAGAAACCTTGTGCTTCCAGTTCCTAGTTGGAATCTCACCCTGCTCTGCTCTATACCAAACGTGAAAGTCAATGTGAGCACTAGCCTCGAAGTAAGGCCCTGATTATGCTGGCAAAACGGGAGGCGTGCAGCAGCTCCATGAGGCCTTCATCGCTGTTCTGCTTTAGTTTCACGGTAGTAGCTTTCCAACATTCCTAGGGACTTTGCTTAAGCAACCGTTTCGGTACCAGAACACTGCGTAGAGACAGTAAGCTCTGGTCCTGCGTGTATGCTGCGAGTCAACCTAGAAATTGGAGACTGATGGCATAAGGCTTCTTTTCCCATTATTAAAGCTCCGTTCATGCGGCCTCGAAGCTACCTGAAAAGCATTGTTGTTGCCGGGGTTTTCCTCACTGCCGGCATGGTTCTGAGGAGAAAATGAGTTTTCTCCTAAGAAACCTTGGGTTTCCAGTTCTTTGTTGGAAGCTCACCCTGTTCTGCGCTATACCTAAAGTGAAAGTCAACGTGAGCCCAAGCTTCGAAGTAAGGCCCTGATTATCCTTGCAAAACGAGAGGCGTGCAGCAGCTCCATGAGACCTTCATCGTTTTCTGCTTTAGTTTCAAGGTAGTGAGCTTTTCAACACTCCTAGGGGACTTGCTTCAGCACCCGTTTCAGTACCAGAACACTGCGTAGAACCAGGAAGCTCTGCTCCTGCGTGTATGCTGCGTGTCAACCTAGAAATTAGAGACTGACGGCACAAGGCTAGTTTTCCCATTATGAAAGCTCCGTGGATGCGGCCCCGAAGCTACCTGAAAAGCACTGTTGTTACCGTGCTTTTACTTACAGCTGGCATGGCACATAGAAGAAAATGAGTTTTCTCGAAAGAAACCTTGTGCTTCCAGTTCCTAGTTGGAAGCTCACCCGGCTCTGCTCTATACCAAACGTGAAAGTCAATGTGAGCACTAGCCTCGAAGTAAGGCCCTGATTATGCTGGCAAAACGGGAGGCGTGCAGCAGCTCCATGAGGCCTTCATCGCTGTTCTGCTTTAGTTTCACGGTAGTAAGCTTTCCAAGACTCCTAGGGACTTTGCTTAAGCAACCGTTTCGGTACCAGAACACTGCGTAGAGACAGTAAGCTCTGGTCCTGCGTGTATGTTGCGTGTCAACCTAGAAATTGGAGACTGATGGCATAAGGCTTCTTTTCCCATTATTAAAGCTCCGTTCATGCGGCCTCGAAGCTACCTGAAAAGCATTGTTGTTGCCGGGGTTTTCATCACTGCCGGCATGGTTCTGAGAAGAAAATGAGTTTTCTCCTAAGAAACCTTGGGTTTCCAGTTCCTTGTTGGAAGCTCACCCTGTTCTGCGCTATACCTAAAGTGAAAGTCAACGTGAGCCCAAGCTTCGAAGTAAGGCCCTGATTATCCTTGCAAAACAAGAGGCGTGCAGCAGCTCCATGAGACCTTCATCGTTTTCTGCTTTAGTTTCAAGGTAGTGAGCTTTTCAACACTCCTAGGGGACTTGCTTCAGCACCCGTTTCAGTACCAGAACACTGCGTAGACCAGGAAGCTCTGCTCCTGCGTGTATGCTGCGTGTCAACCTAGAAATTAGAGACTGATAGCACAAGGCTTGTTTTCCCGTTTTGAAAGCTCCATTCATGCGGCCTCGAAGCTACCTGAAAAGCACTGTTGTTACCGTGCATTTACTTACAGCCGGCATGGCACATAGAAGAAAATGAGTTTTCTCGAAAGAAACCTTGTGCTTCCAGTTCCTAGTTGGAAGCTCACCCGGCTCTGCTCTATACCAAACGTGAAAGTCAATGGGAGCACTAGCCTCGAAGTAAGGCCCTGATTATGCTGGCAATACGGGAGGCGTGCAGCAGCTCCATGAGGCCTTCATCGCTGTTCTGCTTTAGTTTCACGGTAGTAAGCTTTCCAACATTCCTAGGGACTTTGCTTAAGCAACCGTTTCGGTACCAGAACACTGCGTAGAGACAGTAAGCTCTGGTCCTGCGTGTATGCTGCGTGTCAACCTAGAAATTAGAGACTGACGGCACAAGGCTAGTTTTCCCATTATGAAAGCTCCGTTGATGCGGCCCCGAAGCTACCTGAAAAGCACTGTTGTTACCGTGCTTTTACTTACAGCCGGCATGGCACATAGAAGAAAATGAGTTTTCTCGAAAGAAACCTTGTGCTTCCAGTTCCTAGTTGGAAGCTCACCCGGCTCTGCTCTATACCAAACGTGAAAGTCAATGTGAGCACTAGCCTCGAAGTAAGGCCCTGATTATCCTGGCAAAACGGGAGGCGTGCAGCAGCTCCATGAGGCCTTCATCGCTGTTCTGCTTTAGTTTCACGGTAGTAAGCTTTCCAAGACTCCTAGGGACTTTGCTTAAGCAACCGTTTCGGTACCAGAACACTGCGTAGAGACAGTAAGCTCTGGTCCTGCGTGTATGCTGCGTGTCAACCTAGAAATTGGAGACTGATGGCATAAGGCTTCTTTTGCCATTATGAAAGCTCCGTTCATGCGGCCTCGAAGCTACCTGAAAAGCATTGTTGTTGCCGGGGTTTTCCTCACTGCCGGCATGGTTCTGAGAAGAAAATGAGTTTTCTCCTAAGAAACCTTGGGTTTCCAGTTCCATGTTGGAAGCTCACCCTGCTCTGCGCTATACCTAAAGTGAAAGTCAACGTGAGCCCAAGCTTCGAAGTAAGGCCCTGATTATCCTTGCAAAACGAGAGGCGTGCAGCAGCTCCATGAGGCCTTCATCGTTGTTCTGCTTTAGTTTCAAGGTAGTAAGCTTTTCAACACTCCTAGGGGCCTTGCTTCAGCACCCGTTTCAGTACCAGAACACTGCGTAGAACCAGGAAGCTCTGCTCCTGCGTGTATGCTGCGTGTCAACCTAGAAATTAGAGACTGACGGCACAAGGCTAGTTTTCCCATTATGAAAGCTCCGTTGATGCGGCCCCGAAGCTACCTGAAAAGCACTGTAGTTACCGTGCTTTTACTTACAGCTGGCATGGTTCATAGAAGAAAATGAGTTTTCTCGAGTGAAACCTTGTGCTTCCAGTTCCTAGTTGGAAGCTCACCCTGCTCTGCTCTATACCAAACGTGAAAGTCAATGTGAGCACTAGCCTCGAAGTAAGGCCCTGATTATGCTGGCAAAACGGGAGGCGTGCAGCAGCTCCATGAGGCCTTCATCGCTGTTCTGCTTTAGTTTCACGGTAGTAGCTTTCCAACATTCCTAGGGACTTTGCTTAAGCAACCGTTTCGGTACCAGAACACTGCGTAGAGACAGTAAGCTCTGGTCCTGCGTGTATGCTGCGAGTCAACCTAGAAATTGGAGACTGATGGCATAAGGCTTCTTTTCCCATTATTAAAGCTCCGTTCATGCGGCCTCGAAGCTACCTGAAAAGCATTGTTGTTGCCGGGGTTTTCCTCACTGCCGGCATGGTTCTGAGGAGAAAATGAGTTTTCTCCTAAGAAACCTTGGGTTTCCAGTTCTTTGTTGGAAGCTCACCCTGTTCTGCGCTATACCTAAAGTGAAAGTCAACGTGAGCCCAAGCTTCGAAGTAAGGCCCTGATTATCCTTGCAAAACGAGAGGCGTGCAGCAGCTCCATGAGACCTTCATCGTTTTCTGCTTTAGTTTCAAGGTAGTGAGCTTTTCAACACTCCTAGGGGACTTGCTTCAGCACCCGTTTCAGTACCAGAACACTGCGTAGAACCAGGAAGCTCTGCTCCTGCGTGTATGCTGCGTGTCAACCTAGAAATTAGAGACTGACGGCACAAGGCTAGTTTTCCCATTATGAAAGCTCCGTTGATGCGGCCCCGAAGCTACCTGAAAAGCACTGTTGTTACCGTGCTTTTACTTACAGCTGGCATGGCACATAGAAGAAAATGAGTTTTCTCGAAAGAAACCTTGTGCTTCCAGTTCCTAGTTGGAAGCTCACCCGGCTCTGCTCTATACCAAACGTGAAAGTCAATGTGAGCACTAGCCTCGAAGTAAGGCCCTGATTATGCTGGCAAAACGGGAGGCGTGCAGCAGCTCCATGAGGCCTTCATCGCTGTTCTGCTTTAGTTTCACGGTAGTAAGCTTTCCAAGACTCCTAGGGACTTTGCTTAAGCAACCGTTTCGGTACCAGAACACTGCGTAGAGACAGTAAGCTCTGGTCCTGCGTGTATGTTGCGTGTCAACCTAGAAATTGGAGACTGATGGCATAAGGCTTCTTTTCCCATTATTAAAGCTCCGTTCATGCGGCCTCGAAGCTACCTGAAAAGCATTGTTGTTGCCGGGGTTTTCATCACTGCCGGCATGGTTCTGAGGAGAAAATGAGTTTTCTCCTAAGAAACCTTGGGTTTCCAGTTCCTTGTTGGAAGCTCACCCTGTTCTGCGCTATACCTAAAGTGAAAGTCAACGTGAGCCCAAGCTTCGAAGTAAGGCCCTGATTATCCTTGCAAAACAAGAGGCGTGCAGCAGCTCCATGAGACCTTCATCGTTTTCTGCTTTAGTTTCAAGGTAGTGAGCTTTTCAACACTCCTAGGGGACTTGCTTCAGCACCCGTTTCAGTACCAGAACACTGCGTAGACCAGGAAGCTCTGCTCCTGCGTGTATGCTGCGTGTCAACCTAGAAATTAGAGACTGATAGCACAAGGCTTGTTTTCCCGTTTTGAAAGCTCCATTCATGCGGCCTCGAAGCTACCTGAAAAGCACTGTTGTTACCGTGCATTTACTTACAGCCGGCATGGCACATAGAAGAAAATGAGTTTTCTCGAAAGAAACCTTGTGCTTCCAGTTCCTAGTTGGAAGCTCACCCGGCTCTGCTCTATACCAAACGTGAAAGTCAATGGGAGCACTAGCCTCGAAGTAAGGCCCTGATTATGCTGGCAATACGGGAGGCGTGCAGCAGCTCCATGAGGCCTTCATCGCTGTTCTGCTTTAGTTTCACGGTAGTAAGCTTTCCAACATTCCTAGGGACTTTGCTTAAGCAACCGTTTCGGTACCAGAACACTGCGTAGAGACAGTAAGCTCTGGTCCTGCGTGTATGCTGCGTGTCAACCTAGAAATTAGAGACTGACGGCACAAGGCTAGTTTTCCCATTATGAAAGCTCCGTTGATGCGGCCCCGAAGCTACCTGAAAAGCACTGTTGTTACCGTGCTTTTACTTACAGCCGGCATGGCACATAGAAGAAAATGAGTTTTCTCGAAAGAAACCTTGTGCTTCCAGTTCCTAGTTGGAAGCTCACCCGGCTCTGCTCTATACCAAACGTGAAAGTCAATGTGAGCACTAGCCTCGAAGTAAGGCCCTGATTATCCTGGCAAAACGGGAGGCGTGCAGCAGCTCCATGAGGCCTTCATCGCTGTTCTGCTTTAGTTTCACGGTAGTAAGCTTTCCAAGACTCCTAGGGACTTTGCTTAAGCAACCGTTTCGGTACCAGAACACTGCGTAGAGACAGTAAGCTCTGGTCCTGCGTGTATGCTGCGTGTCAACCTAGAAATTGGAGACTGATGGCATAAGGCTTCTTTTGCCATTATGAAAGCTCCGTTCATGCGGCCTCGAAGCTACCTGAAAAGCATTGTTGTTGCCGGGGTTTTCCTCACTGCCGGCATGGTTCTGAGAAGAAAATGAGTTTTCTCCTAAGAAACCTTGGGTTTCCAGTTCCTTGTTGGAAGCTCACCCTGCTCTGCGCTATACCTAAAGTGAAAGTCAACGTGAGCCCAAGCTTCGAAGTAAGGCCCTGATTATCCTTGCAAAACGAGAGGCGTGCAGCAGCTCCATGAGGCCTTCATCGTTGTTCTGCTTTAGTTTCAAGGTAGTAAGCTTTTCAACACTCCTAGGGGCCTTGCTTCAGCACCCGTTTCAGTACCAGAACACTGCGTAGAACCAGGAAGCTCTGCTCCTGCGTGTATGCTGCGTGTCAACCTAGAAATTAGAGACTGATGGCACAAGGCTTGTTTTCCCGTTTTGAAAGCTCCATTCATGCGGCCTCGAAGCTACCTGAAAAGCACTGTTGTTACCGTGCTTTTACTTACAGCCGGCATGGCACATAGAAGAAAATGAGTTTTCTCGAAAGAAACCTTGTGCTTCCAGTTCCTAGTTGGAAGCTCACCCGGCTCTGCTCTATACCAAACGTGAAAGTCAATGTGAGCACTAGCCTCGAAGTAAGGCCCTGATTATGCTGGCAAAACGGGAGGCGTGCAGCAGCTCCATGAGGCCTTCATCGCTGTTCTGCTTTAGTTTCACGGTAGTAGCTTTCCAACATTCCTAGGGACTTTGCTTAAGCAACCGTTTCGGTACCAGAACACTGCGTAGAGACAGTAAGCTCTGGTCCTGCGTGTATGCTGCGTGTCAACCTAGAAATTAGAGACTGACGGCACAAGGCTAGTTTTCCCATTATGAAAGCTCCGTGGATGCGGCCCCGAAGCTACCTGAAAAGCACTGTTGTTACCGTGCTTTTACTTACAGCTGGCATGGCACATAGAAGAAAATGAGTTTTCTCGAAAGAAACCTTGTGCTTCCAGTTCCTAGTTGGAAGCTCACCCGGCTCTGCTCTATACCAAACGTGAAAGTCAATGTGAGCTCTAGCCTCGAAGTAAGGCCCTGATTATGCTGGCAATACGGGAGGCGTGCAGCAGCTCCATGAGGCCTTCTTCGCTGTTCTGCTTTAGTTTCACGGTAGTAAGCTTTCCAAGACTCCTAGGGACTTTGCTTAAGCAACCGTTTCGGTACCAGAACACTGCGTAGAGACAGTAAGCTCTGGTCCTGCGTGTATGCTGCGTGTCAACCTAGAAATTGGAGACTGATGGCATAAGGCTTCTTTTGCCATTATGAAAGCTCCGTTCATGCGGCCTCGAAGCTACCTGAAAAGCATTGTTGTTGCCGGGGTTTTCCTCACTGCCGGCATGGTTCTGAGAAGAAAATGAGTTTTCTCCTAAGAAACCTTGGGTTTCCAGTTCCTTGTTGGAAGCTCACCCTGCTCTGCGCTATACCTAAAGTGAAAGTCAACGTGAGCCCAAGCTTCGAAGTAAGGCCCTGATTATCCTTGCAAAACGAGAGGCGTGCAGCAGCTCCATGAGGCCTTCATCGTTGTTCTGCTTTAGTTTCAAGGTAGTAAGCTTTTCAACACTCCTAGGGGACTTGCTTCAGCACCCGTTTCAGTACCAGAACACTGCGTAGAACCAGGAATCTCTGCTCCTGCGTGTATGCTGCGTGTCAACCTAGAAATTAGAGACTGATAGCACAAGGCTTGTTTTCCCGTTTTGAAAGCTCCATTCATGCGGCCTCGAAGCTACCTGAAAAGCACTGTTGTTACCGTGCATTTACTTACAGCCGGCATGGCACATAGAAGAAAGTGAGTTTTCTCGAAAGAAACCTTGTGCTTCCAGTTCCTAGTTGGAAGCTCACCCGGCTCTGCTCTATACCAAACGTGAAAGTCAATGGGAGCACTAGCCTCGAAGTAAGGCCCTGATTATGCTGGCAATACGGGAGGCGTGCAGCAGCTCCATGAGGCCTTCATCGCTGTTCTGCTTTAGTTTCACGGTAGTAAGCTTTCCAACATTCCTAGGGACTTTGCTTAAGCAACCGTTTCGGTACCAGAACACTGCGTAGAACCAGGAAGCTCTGCTCCTGCGTGTATGCTGCGTGTCAACCTAGAAATTGGAGACTGATGGCACAAGGCTAGTTTTCCCATTATGAAAGCTCCGTTGATGCGGCCCCGAAGCTACCTGAAAAGCACTGTTGTTACCGTGCTTTTACTTACAGCCGGCATGGCACATAGAAGAAAATGAGTTTTCTCGAAAGAAACCTTGTGCTTCCAGTTCCTAGTTGGAAGCTCACCCGGCTCTGCTCTATACCAAACGTGAAAGTCAATGTGAGCACTAGCCTCGAAGTAAGGCCCTGATTATCCTGGCAAAACGGGAGGCGTGCAGAAGCTCCATGAGGCCTTCATCGCTGTTCTGCTTTAGTTTCACGGTAGTAAGCTTTCCAAGACTCCTAGGGACTTTGCTTAAGCAACCGTTTCGGTACCAGAACACTGCGTAGAGACAGTAAGCTCTGGTCCTGCGGGAATGCTGCGTGTCAACCTAGAAATTGGAGACTGAAGGCATAAGGCTTCTTTTCCCATTATGAAAGCTCCGTTCATGCGGCCTCGAAGCTACCTGAAAAGCATTGTTGTTGCCGGGGTTTTCCTCACTGCCGGCATGGTTCTGAGAAGAAAATGAGTTTTCTCCTAAGAAACCTTGGGTTTCCAGTTCCTTGTTGGAAGCTCACCCTGCTCTGCGCTATACCTAAAGGGAAAGTCAACGTGAGCCCAAGCTTCGAAGTAAGGCCCTGATTATCCTTGCAAAACGAGAGGCGTGCAGCAGCTCCATGAGGCCTTCATCGTTGTTCTGCTTTAGTTTCAAGGTAGTAAGCTTTTCAACACTCCTAGGGGCCTTGCTTCAGCACCCGTTTCAGTACCAGAACACTGCGTAGAACCAGGAAGCTCTGCTCCTGCGTGTATGCTGCGTGTCAACCTAGAAATTAGAGACTGATGGCACAAGGCTTGTTTTCCCGTTTTGAAAGCTCCATTCATGCGGCCTCGAAGCTACCTGAAAAGCACTGTTGTTACCGTGCTTTTACTTACAGCCGGCATGGCACATAGAAGAAAATGAGTTTTCTCGAAAGAAACCTTGTGCTTCCAGTTCCTAGTTGGAAGCTCACCCGGCTCTGCTCTATACCAAACGTGAAAGTCAATGTGAGCACTAGCCTCGAAGTAAGGCCCTGATTATGCTGGCAATACGGGAGGCGTGCAGCAGCTCCATGAGGCCTTCATCGCTGTTCTGCTTTAGTTTCACGGTAGTAAGCTTTCCAACATTCCTAGGGACTTTGCTTAAGCAACCGTTTCGGTACCAGAACACTGCGTAGAGACAGTAAGCTCTGGTCCTGCGTGTATGCTGCGTGTCAACCTAGAAATTGGAGACTGATGGCATAAGGCTTCTTTTCCCATTATGAAAGCTCCGTTTATGCGGCCTCGAAGCTACCTGAAAAGCATTGTTGTTGCCGGGGTTTTCCTCACTGCCGGCATGGTTCTGAGAAGAAACTGAGTTTTCTCCTAAGAAACCTTGGGTTTCCAGTTCCTTGTTGGAAGCTCACCCTGCTCTGCGCTATACCTAAAGTGAAAGTCAACGTGAGCCCAAGCTTCGAAGTAAGGCCCTGATTATCCTTGCAAAACAAGAGGCGTGCAGCAGCTCCATGAGACCTTCATCGTTTTCTGCTTTAGTTTCAAGGTAGTGAGCTTTTCAACACTCCTAGGGGACTTGCTTCAGCACCCGTTTCAGTACCAGAACACTGCGTAGAACCTGGAAGCTCTGCTCCTGCGTGTATGCTGCGTGTCAACCTAGAAATTAGAGACTGACGGCACAAGGCTAGTTTTCCCATTATGAAAGCACCGTGGATGCGGCCCCGAAGCTACCTGAAAAGCACTGTTGTTACCGTGCTTTTACTTACAGCTGGCATGGCACATAGAAGAAAATGAGTTTTCTCGAAAGAAACCTTGTGCTTCCAGTTCCTAGTTGGAAGCTCACCCGGCTCTGCTCTATACCAAACGTGAAAGTCAATGTGAGCACTAGCCTCGAAGTAAGGCCCTGATTATGCTGGCAAAACGGGAGGCGTGCAGCAGCTCCATGAGGCCTTCATCGCTGTTCTGCTTTAGTTTCACGGTAGTAAGCTTTCCAAGACTCCTAGGGACTTTGCTTAAGCAACCGTTTCGGTACCAGAACACTGCGTTAGAGACAGTAAGCTCTGGTCCTGCGTGTATGCTGCGTGTCAACCTAGAAATTGGAGACTGATGGCATAAGGCTTCTTTTGCCATTATGAAAGCTCCGTTCATGCGGCCTCGAAGCTACCTGAAAAGCATTGTTGTTGCCGGGGTTTTCCTCACTGCCGGCATGGTTCTGAGAAGAAAATGAGTTTTCTCCTAAGAAACCTTGGGTTTCCAGTTCCTTGTTGGAAGCTCACCCTGCTCTGCGCTATACCTAAAGTGAAAGTCAACGTGAGCCCAAGCTTCGAAGTAAGGCCCTGATTATCCTTTCAAAACGCGAGTTGTGCAGCAGCTCCATGAGGCCTTCATCGTTGTTCTGCTTTAGTTTCAAGGTAGTAAGCTTTTCAACACTCCTAGGGGACTTGCTTCAGCACCCGTTTCAGTACCAGAACACTGCGTAGAACCAGGAAGCTCTGCTCCTGCGTGTATGCTGCGTGTCAACCTAGAAATTAGAGACTGATAGCACAAGGCTTGTTTTCCCGTTTTGAAAGCTCCATTCATGCGGCCTCGAAGCTACCTGAAAAGCACTGTTGTTACCGTGCTTTTACTTACAGCCGGCATGGCACATAGAAGAAAATGAGTTTTCTCGAAAGAAACCTTGTGCTTCCAGTTCCTAGTTGGAAGCTCACCCGGCTCTGCTCTATACCAAACGTGAAAGTCAATGTGAGCACTAGCCTCGAAGTAAGGCCCTGATTATGCTGGCAATACGGGAGGCGTGCAGCAGCTCCATGAGGCCTTCATCGCTGTTCTGCTTTAGTTTCACGGTAGTAAGCTTTCCAACATTCCTAGGGACTTAGCTTAAGCAACCGTTTCGGTACCAGAACACTGCGTAGAGACAGTAAGCTCTGGTCCTGCGTGTATGCTGCGTGTCAACCTAGAAATTAGAGACTGACGGCACAAGGCTAGTTTTCCCATTATGAAAGCTCCGTTGATGCGGCCCGGAAGCTACCTGAAAAGCACTGTTGTTACCGTGCTTTTACTTACAGCCGGCATGGCACATAGAAGAAAATGAGTTTTCTCGAAAGAAACCTTGTGCTTCCAGTTCCTAGTTGGAAGCTCACCCGGCTCTGCTCTATACCAAACGTGAAAGTCAATGTGAGCACTAGCCTCGAAGTAAGGCCCTGATTATCCTGGCAAAACGGGAGGCGTGCAGCAGCTCCATGAGGCCTTCATCGCTGTTCTGCTTTAGTTTCACGGTAGTAAGCTTTCCAAGACTCCTAGGGACTTTGCTTAAGCAACCGTTTCGGTACCAGAACACTGCGTAGAGACAGTAAGCTCTGGTCCTGCGTGTATGCTGCGTGTCAACCTAGAAATTGGAGACTGATGGCATAAGGCTTCTTTTGCCATTATGAAAGCTCCGTTCATGCGGCCTCGAAGCTACCTGAAAAGCATTGTTGTTGCCGGGGTTTTCCTCACTGCCGGCATGGTTCTCAGAAGAAACTGAGTTTTCTCCTAAGAAACCTTGGGTTTCCAGTTCCTTGTTGGAAGCTCACCCTGCTCTGCGCTATACCTAAAGTGAAAGTCAACGTGAGCCCAAGCTTCGAAGTAAGGCCCTGATTATCCTTGCAAAACGAGAGGCGTGCAGCAGCTCCATGAGGCCTTCATCGTTGTTCTGCTTTAGTTTCAAGGTAGTAAGCTTTTCAACACTCCTAGGGGCCTTGCTTCAGCACCCGTTTCAGTACCAGAACACTGCGTAGAACCAGGAAGTTCTGCTCCTGCGTGTATGCTGCGTGTCAACCTAGAAATTAGAGGCTGACGGCACAAGGCTAGTTTTCCCATTATGAAAGCTCCGTTGATGAGGCCCCGAAGCTACCTGAAAAGCATTGTTGTTACCGTGGTTTTACTTACAGCCGGCATGGCACATAGAAGAAAATGAGTTTTCTCGAAAGAAACCTTGTGCTTCCAGTTCCTAGTTGGAAGCTCACCCGGCTCTGCTCTATACCAAAAGTGAAAGTCAATGTGAGCACTAGCCTCGAAGTAAGGCCCTGATTATCCTGGCAAAACGGGAGGCGTGCAGCAGCTCCATGAGGCCTTCATCGCTGTTCTGCTTTAGTTTCACGGTAGTAAGCTTTCCAAGACTCCTAGGGACTTTGCTTAAGCAACCGTTTCGGTACCAGAACACTGCGTAGAGACAGTAAGCTCTGGTCCTGCGTGTATGCTGCGTGTCAACCTAGAAATTAGAGACTGACGGCACAAGGCTAGTTTTCCCATTATGAAAGCTCCGTTGATGCGGCCCGGAAGCTACCTGAAAAGCACTGTTGTTACCGTGCTTTTACTTACAGCCGGCATGGCACATAGAAGAAAATGAGTTTTCTCGAAAGAAACCTTGTGCTTCCAGTTCCTAGTTGGAAGCTCACCCGGCTCTGCTCTATACCAAACGTGAAAGTCAATGTGAGCACTAGCCTCGAAGTAAGGCCCTGATTATCCTGGCAAAACGGGAGGCGTGCAGCAGCTCCATGAGGCCTTCATCGCTGTTCTGCTTTAGTTTCACGGTAGTAAGCTTTCCAAGACTCCTAGGGACTTTGCTTAAGCAACCGTTTCGGTACCAGAACACTGCGTAGAGACAGTAAGCTCTGGTCCTGCGTGTATGCTGCGTGTCAACCTAGAAATTGGAGACTGATGGCATAAGGCTTCTTTTGCCATTATGAAAGCTCCGTTCATGCGGCCTCGAAGCTACCTGAAAAGCATTGTTGTTGCCGGGGTTTTCCTCACTGCCGGCATGGTTCTGAGAAGAAAATGAGTTTTCTCCTAAGAAACCTTGGGTTTCCAGTTCCTTGTTGGAAGCTCACCCTGCTCTGCGCTATACCTAAAGTGAAAGTCAACGTGAGCCCAAACTTCGAAGTAAGGCCCTGATTATCCTTGCAAAACGAGAGGCGTGCAGCAGCTCCATGAGGCCTTCATCGTTGTTCTGCTTTAGTTTCAAGGTAGTAAGCTTTTCAACACTCCTAGGGGACTTGCTTCAGCACCCGTTTCAGTACCAGAACACTGCGTAGAACCAGGAAGCTCTGCTCCTGCGTGTATGCTGCGTGTCAACCTAGAAATTAGAGACTGACGGCACAAGGCTAGTTTTCCCATTATGAAAGCTCCGTGGATGCGGCCCCGAAGCTACCTGAAAAGCACTGTTGTTACCGTGCTTTTACTTACAGCTGGCATGGCACATAGAAAAAAATGAGTTTTCTCGAAAGAAACCTTGTGCTTCCAGTTCCTAGTTGGAAGCTCACCATGCTCTGCTCTATACCAAACGTGAAAGTCAATGTGAGCACTAGCCTCGAAGTAAGGCCCTGATTATGCTGGCAAAACGGGAGGCGTGCAGCAGCTCCATGAGGCCTTCATCGCTGTTCTGCTTTAGTTTCACGGTAGTAAGCTTTCCAAGACTCCTAGGGACTTTGCTTAAGCAACCGTTTCGGTACCAGAACACTGCGTAGAGACAGTAAGCTCTGGTCCTGCGTGTATGCTGCGTGTCAACCTAGAAATTGGAGACTGATGGCATAAGGCTTCTTTTCCCATTATGAAAGCTCCGTTCATGCGGCCTCGAAGCTACCTGAAAAGCATTGTTGTTGCCGGGGTTTTCCTCACTGCCGGCATGGTTCTGAGAAGAAAATGAGTTTTCTCCTAAGAAACCTTGGGGTTCCAGTTCCATGTTGGAAGCTCACCCTGCTCTGCGCTATACCTAAAGTGAAAGTCAACGTGAGCCCAAGCTTCGAAGTAAGGCCCTGATTATCCTTGCAAAACGAGAGGCGTGCAGCAGCTCCATGAGGCCTTCATCGTTGTTCTGCTTTAGTTTCAAGGTAGTAAGCTTTTCAACACTCCTAGGGGCCTTGCTTCAGCACCCGTTTCAGTACCAGAACACTGCGTAGAACCAGGAAGCTCTGCTCCTGCGTGTATGCTGCGTGTCAACCTAGAAATTAGAGACTGACGGCACAAGGCTAGTTTTCCCATTATGAAAGCTCCGTTGATGCGGCCCCGAAGCTACCTGAAAAGCACTGTAGTTACCGTGCTTTTACTTACAGCTGGCATGGTTCATAGAAGAAAATGAGTTTTCTCGAGTGAAACCTTGTGCTTCCAGTTCCTAGTTGGAAGCTCACCCTGCTCTGCTCTATACCAAACGTGAAAGTCAATGTGAGCACTAGCCTCGAAGTAAGGCCCTGATTATGCTGGCAAAACGGGAGGCGTGCAGCAGCTCCATGAGGCCTTCATCGCTGTTCTGCTTTAGTTTCACGGTAGTAGCTTTCCAACATTCCTAGGGACTTTGCTTAAGCAACCGTTTCGGTACCAGAACACTGCGTAGAGACAGTAAGCTCTGGTCCTGCGTGTATGCTGCGAGTCAACCTAGAAATTGGAGACTGATGGCATAAGGCTTCTTTTCCCATTATTAAAGCTCCGTTCATGCGGCCTCGAAGCTACCTGAAAAGCATTGTTGTTGCCGGGGTTTTCCTCACTGCCGGCATGGTTCTGAGGAGAAAATGAGTTTTCTCCTAAGAAACCTTGGGTTTCCAGTTCTTTGTTGGAAGCTCACCCTGTTCTGCGCTATACCTAAAGTGAAAGTCAACGTGAGCCCAAGCTTCGAAGTAAGGCCCTGATTATCCTTGCAAAACGAGAGGCGTGCAGCAGCTCCATGAGACCTTCATCGTTTTCTGCTTTAGTTTCAAAGTAGTGAGCTTTTCAACACTCCTAGGGGACTTGCTTCAGCACCCGTTTCAGTACCAGAACACTGCGTAGAACCAGGAAGCTCTGCTCCTGCGTGTATGCTGCGTGTCAACCTAGAAATTAGAGACTGACGGCACAAGGCTAGTTTTCCCATTATGAAAGCTCCGTGGATGCGGCCCCGAAGCTACCTGAAAAGCACTGTTGTTACCGTGCTTTTACTTACAGCTGGCATGGCACATAGAAGAAAATGAGTTTTCTCGAAAGAAACCTTGTGCTTCCAGTTCCTAGTTGGAAGCTCACCCGGCTCTGCTCTATACCAAACGTGAAAGTCAATGTGAGCACTAGCCTCGAAGTAAGGCCCTGATTATGCTGGCAAAACGGGAGGCGTGCAGCAGCTCCATGAGGCCTTCATCGCTGTTCTGCTTTAGTTTCACGGTAGTAAGCTTTCCAAGACTCCTAGGGACTTTGCTTAAGCAACCGTTTCGGTACCAGAACACTGCGTAGAGACAGTAAGCTCTGGTCCTGCGTGTATGCTGCGTGTCAACCTAGAAATTGGAGACTGATGGCATAAGGCTTCTTTTCCCATTATTAAAGCTCCGTTCATGCGGCCTCGAAGCTACCTGAAAAGCATTGTTGTTGCCGGGGTTTTCATCACTGCCGGCATGGTTCTGAGGAGAAAATGAGTTTTCTCCTAAGAAACCTTGGGTTTCCAGTTCCTTGTTGGAAGCTCACCCTGTTCTGCGCTATACCTAAAGTGAAAGTCAACGTGAGCCCAAGCTTCGAAGTAAGGCCCTGATTATCCTTGCAAAACAAGAGGCGTGCAGCAGCTCCATGAGACCTTCATCGTTTTCTGCTTTAGTTTCAAGGTAGTGAGCTTTTCAACACTCCTAGGGGACTTGCTTCAGCACCCGTTTCAGTACCAGAACACTGCGTAGACCAGGAAGCTCTGCTCCTGCGTGTATGCTGCGTGTCAACCTAGAAATTAGAGACTGATAGCACAAGGCTTGTTTTCCCGTTTTGAAAGCTCCATTCATGCGGCCTCGAAGCTACCTGAAAAGCACTGTTGTTACCGTGCATTTACTTACAGGCGGCATGGCACATAGAAGAAAATGAGTTTTCTCGAAAGAAACCTTGTGCTTCCAGTTCCTAGTTGGAAGCTCACCCGGCTCTGCTCTATACCAAACGTGAAAGTCAATGGGAGCACTAGCCTCGAAGTAAGGCCCTGATTATGCTGGCAATACGGGAGGCGTGCAGCAGCTCCATGAGGCCTTCATCGCTGTTCTGCTTTAGTTTCACGGTAGTAAGCTTTCCAACATTCCTAGGGACTTTGCTTAAGCAACCGTTTCGGTACCAGAACACTGCGTAGAGACAGTAAGCTCTGGTCCTGCGTGTATGCTGCGTGTCAACCTAGAAATTAGAGACTGACGGCACAAGGCTAGTTTTCCCATTAGGAAAGCTCCGTTGATGCGGCCCCGAAGCTACCTGAAAAGCACTGTTGTTACCGTGCTTTTACTTACAGCCGGCATGGCACATAGAAGAAAATGAGTTTTCTCGAAAGAAACCTTGTGCTTCCAGTTCCTAGTTGGAAGCTCACCCGGCTCTGCTCTATACCAAACGTGAAAGTCAATGTGAGCACTAGCCTCGAAGTAAGGCCCTGATTATCCTGGCAAAACGGGAGGCGTGCAGCAGCTCCATGAGGCCTTCATCGCTGTTCTGCTTTAGTTTCACGGTAGTAAGCTTTCCAAGACTCCTAGGGACTTTGCTTAAGCAACCGTTTCGGTACCAGAACACTGCGTAGAGACAGTAAGCTCTGGTCCTGCGTGTATGCTGCGTGTCAACCTAGAAATTGGAGACTGATGGCATAAGGCTTCTTTTGCCATTATGAAAGCTCCGTTCATGCGGCCTCGAAGCTACCTGAAAAGCATTGTTGTTGCCGGGGTTTTCCTCACTGCCGGCATGGTTCTGAGAAGAAACTGAGTTTTCTCCTAAGAAACCTTGGGTTTCCAGTTCCTTGTTGGAAGCTCACCCTGCTCTGCGCTATACCTAAAGTGAAAGTCAACGTGAGCCCAAGCTTCGAAGTAAGGCCCTGATTATCCTTGCAAAACGAGAGGCGTGCAGCAGCTCCATGAGGCCTTCATCGTTGTTCTGCTTTAGTTTCAAGGTAGTAAGCTTTTCAACACTCCTAGGGGCCTTGCTTCAGCACCCGTTTCAGTACCAGAACACTGCGTAGAACCAGGAAGCTCTGCTCCTGCGTGTATGCTGCGTGTCAACCTAGAAATTAGAGACTGATGGCACAAGGCTTGTTTTCCCGTTTTGAAAGCTCCATTCATGCGGCCTCGAAGCTACCTGAAAAGCACTGTTGTTACCGTGCTTTTACTTACAGCCAGCATGGCACATAGAAGAAAATGAGTTTTCTCGAAAGAAACCTTGTGCTTCCAGTTCCTAGTTGGAAGCTCACCCGGCTCTGCTCTATACCAAACGTGAAAGTCAATGTGAGCACTAGCCTCGAAGTAAGGCCCTGATTATGCTGGCAAAACGGGAGGCGTGCAGCAGCTCCATGAGGCCTTCATCGCTGTTCTGCTTTAGTTTCACGGTAGTAGCTTTCCAACATTCCTAGGGACTTTGCTTAAGCAACCGTTTCGGTACCAGAACACTGCGTAGAGACAGTAAGCTCTGGTCCTGCGTGTATGCTGCGTGTCAACCTAGAAATTAGAGACTGACGGCACAAGGCTAGTTTTCCCATTATGAAAGCTCCGTGGATGCGGCCCCGAAGCTACCTGAAAAGCACTGTTGTTACCGTGCTTTTACTTACAGCTGGCATGGCACATAGAAGAAAATGAGTTTTCTCGAAAGAAACCTTGTGCTTCCAGTTCCTAGTTGGAAGCTCACCCGGCTCTGCTCTATACCAAACGTGAAAGTCAATGTGAGCACTAGCCTCGAAGTAAGGCCCTGATTATGCTGGCAATACGGGAGGCGTGCAGCAGCTCCATGAGGCCTTCTTCGCTGTTCTGCTTTAGTTTCACGGTAGTAAGCTTTCCAAGACTCCTAGGGACTTTGCTTAAGCAACCGTTTCGGTACCAGAACACTGCGTAGAGACAGTAAGCTCTGGTCCTGCGTGTATGCTGCGTGTCAACCTAGAAATTGGAGACTGATGGCATAAGGCTTCTTTTGCCATTATGAAAGCTCCGTTCATGCGGCCTCGAAGCTACCTGAAAAGCATTGTTGTTGCCGGGGTTTTCCTCACTGCCGGCATGGTTCTGAGAAGAAAATGAGTTTTCTCCTAAGAAACCTTGGGTTTCCAGTTCCTTGTTGGAAGCTCACCCTGCTCTGCGCTATACCTAAAGTGAAAGTCAACGTGAGCCCAAGCTTCGAAGTAAGGCCCTGATTATCCTTGCAAAACGAGAGGCGTGCAGCAGCTCCATGAGGCCTTCATCGTTGTTCTGCTTTAGTTTCAAGGTAGTAAGCTTTTCAACACTCCTAGGGGACTTGCTTCAGCACCCGTTTCAGTACCAGAACACTGCGTAGAACCAGGAATCTCTGCTCCTGCGTGTATGCTGCGTGTCAACCTAGAAATTAGAGACTGATAGCACAAGGCTTGTTTTCCCGTTTTGAAAGCTCCATTCATGCGGCCTCGAAGCTACCTGAAAAGCACTGTTGTTACCGTGCATTTACTTACAGCCGGCATGGCACATAGAAGAAAGTGAGTTTTCTCGAAAGAAACCTTGTGCTTCCAGTTCCTAGTTGGAAGCTCACCCGGCTCTGCTCTATACCAAACGTGAAAGTCAATGGGAGCACTAGCCTCGAAGTAAGGCCCTGATTATGCTGGCAATACGGGAGGCGTGCAGCAGCTCCATGAGGCCTTCATCGCTGTTCTGCTTTAGTTTCACGGTAGTAAGCTTTCCAACATTCCTAGGGACTTTGCTTAAGCAACCGTTTCGGTACCAGAACACTGCGTAGAGACAGTAAGCTCTGGTCCTGCGTGTATGCTGCGTGTCAACCTAGAAATTAGAGACTGACGGCACAAGGCTAGTTTTCCCATTATGAAAGCTCCGTTGATGCGGCCCCGAAGCTACCTGAAAAGCACTGTTGTTACCGTGCTTTTACTTACAGCCGGCATGGCACATAGAAGAAAATGAGTTTTCTCGAAAGAAACCTTGTGCTTCCAGTTCCTAGTTGGAAGCTCACCCGGCTCTGCTCTATACCAAACGTGAAAGTCAATGTGAGCACTAGCCTCGAAGTAAGGCCCTGATTATCCTGGCAAAACGGGAGGCGTGCAGCAGCTCCATGAGGCCTTCATCGCTGTTCTGCTTTAGTTTCACGGTAGTAAGCTTTCCAAGACTCCTAGGGACTTTGCTTAAGCAACCGTTTCGGTACCAGAACACTGCGTAGAGACAGTAAGCTCTGGTCCTGCGTGTATGCTGCGTGTCAACCTAGAAATTGGAGACTGATGGCATAAGGCTTCTTTTGCCATTATGAAAGCTCCGTTCATGCGGCCTCGAAGCTACCTGAAAAGCATTGTTGTTGCCGGGGTTTTCCTCACTGCCGGCATGGTTCTGAGAAGAAAATGAGTTTTCTCCTAAGAAACCTTGGGTTTCCAGTTCCTTGTTGGAAGCTCACCCTGCTCTGCGCTATACCTAAAGTGAAAGTCAACGTGAGCCCAAGCTTCGAAGTAAGGCCCTGATTATCCTTGCAAAACGAGAGGCGTGCAGCAGCTCCATGAGGCCTTCATCGTTGTTCTGCTTTAGTTTCAAGGTAGTAAGCTTTTCAACACTCCTAGGGGCCTTGCTTCAGCACCCGTTTCAGTACCAGAACACTGCGTAGAACCAGGAAGCTCTGCTCCTGCGTGTATGCTGCGTGTCAACCTAGAAATTAGAGACTGATGGCACAAGGCTTGTTTTCCCGTTTTGAAAGCTCCATTCATGCGGCCTCGAAGCTACCTGAAAAGCACTGTTGTTACCGTGCTTTTACTTACAGCCGGCATGGCACATAGAAGAAAATGAGTTTTCTCGAAAGAAACCTTGTGCTTCCAGTTCCTAGTTGGAAGCTCACCCGGCTCTGCTCTATACCAAACGTGAAAGTCAATGTGAGCACTAGCCTCGAAGTAAGGCCCTGATTATGCTGGCAATACGGGAGGCGTGCAGCAGCTCCATGAGGCCTTCATCGCTGTTCTGCTTTAGTTTCACGGTAGTAAGCTTTCCAACATTCCTAGGGACTTTGCTTAAGCAACCGTTTCGGTACCAGAACACTGCGTAGAACCAGGAAGCTCTGCTCCTGCGTGTATGCTGCGTGTCAACCTAGAAATTGGAGACTGATGGCACAAGGCTAGTTTTCCCATTATGAAAGCTCCGTTGATGCGGCCCCGAAGCTACCTGAAAAGCACTGTTGTTACCGTGCTTTTACTTACAGCCGGCATGGCACATAGAAGAAAATGAGTTTTCTCGAAAGAAACCTTGTGCTTCCAGTTCCTAGTTGGAAGCTCACCCGGCTCTGCTCTATACCAAACGTGAAAGTCAATGTGAGCACTAGCCTCGAAGTAAGGCCCTGATTATCCTGGCAAAACGGGAGGCGTGCAGCAGCTCCATGAGGCCTTCATCGCTGTTCTGCTTTAGTTTCACGGTAGTAAGCTTTCCAAGACTCCTAGGGACTTTGCTTAAGCAACCGTTTCGGTACCAGAACACTGCGTAGAGACAGTAAGCTCTGGTCCTGCGTGTATGCTGCGTGTCAACCTAGAAATTGGAGACTGATGGCATAAGGCTTCTTTTGCCATTATGAAAGCTCCGTTCATGCGGCCTCGAAGCTACCTGAAAAGCATTGTTGTTGCCGGGGTTTTCCTCACTGCCGGCATGGTTCTGAGAAGAAAATGAGTTTTCTCCTAAGAAACCTTGGGTTTCCAGTTCCTTGTTGGAAGCTCACCCTGCTCTGCGCTATACCTAAAGTGAAAGTCAACGTGAGCCCAAGCTTCGAAGTAAGGCCCTGATTATCCTTGCAAAACGAGAGGCGTGCAGCAGCTCCATGAGGCCTTCATCGTTGTTCTGCTTTAGTTTCAAGGTAGTAAGCTTTTCAACACTCCTAGGGGCCTTGCTTCAGCACCCGTTTCAGTACCAGAACACTGCGTAGAACCAGGAAGCTCTGCTCCTGCGTGTATGCTGCGTGTCAACCTAGAAATTAGAGACTGATGGCACAAGGCTTGTTTTCCCGTTTTGAAAGCTCCATTCATGCGGCCTCGAAGCTACCTGAAAAGCACTGTTGTTACCGTGCTTTTACTTACAGCCGGCATGGCACATAGAAGAAAATGAGTTTTCTCGAAAGAAACCTTGTGCTTCCAGTTCCTAGTTGGAAGCTCACCCGGCTCTGCTCTATACCAAACGTGAAAGTCAATGTGAGCACTAGCCTCGAAGTAAGGCCCTGATTATGCTGGCAATACGGGAGGCGTGCAGCAGCTCCATGAGGCCTTCATCGCTGTTCTGCTTTAGTTTCACGGTAGTAAGCTTTCCAACATTCCTAGGGACTTTGCTTAAGCAACCGTTTCGGTACCAGAACACTGTGTAGAACCAGGAAGCTCTGCTCCTGCGTGTATGCTGCGTGTCAACCTAGAAATTGGAGACTGATGGCACAAGGCTAGTTTTCCCATTATGAAAGCTCCGTTGATGCGGCCCCGAAGCTACCTGAAAAGCACTGTTGTTACCGTGCTTTTACTTACAGCCGGCATGGCACATAGAAGAAAATGAGTTTTCTCGAAAGAAACCTTGTGCTTCCAGTTCCTAGTTGGAAGCTCACCTGGCTCTGCTCTATACCAAACGTGAAAGTCAATGTGAGCACTAGCCTCGAAGTAAGGCCCTGATTATCCTGGCAAAACGGGAGGCGTGCAGCAGCTCCATGAGGCCTTCATCGCTGTTCTGCTTTAGTTTCACGGTAGTAAGCTTTCCAAGACTCCTAGGGACTTTGCTTAAGCAACCGTTTCGGTACCAGAACACTGCGTAGAGACAGTAAGCTCTGGTCCTGCGTGTATGCTGCGTGTCAACCTAGAAATTGGAGACTGAAGGCATAAGGCTTCTTTTCCCATTATGAAAGCTCCGTTCATGCGGCCTCGAAGCTACCTGAAAAGCATTGTTGTTGCCGGGGTTTTCCTCACTGCCGGCATGGTTCTGAGAAGAAAATGAGTTTTCTCCTAAGAAACCTTGGGTTTCCAGTTCCTTGTTGGAAGCTCACCCTGCTCTGCGCTATACCTAAAGGGAAAGTCAACGTGAGCCCAAGCTTCGAAGTAAGGCCCTGATTATCCTTGCAAAACGAGAGGCGTGCAGCAGCTCCATGAGGCCTTCATCGTTGTTCTGCTTTAGTTTCAAGGTAGTAAGCTTTTCAACACTCCTAGGGGCCTTGCTTCAGCACCCGTTTCAGTACCAGAACACTGCGTAGAACCAGGAAGCTCTGCTCCTGCGTGTATGCTGCGTGTCAACCTAGAAATTAGAGACTGACGGCACAAGGCTAGTTTTCCCATTATGAAAGCTCCGTTGATGCGGCCCCGAAGCTACCTGAAAAGCACTGTTGTTACCGTGCTTTTACTTACAGCCGGCATGGCACATAGAAGAAAATGAGTTTTCTCGAAAGAAACCTTGTGCTTCCAGTTCCTAGTTGGAAGCTCACCCGGCTCTGCTCTATACCAAACGTGAAAGTCAATGTGAGCACTAGCCTCGAAGTAAGGCCCTGATTATCCTGGCAAAACGGGAGGCGTGCAGCAGCTCCATGAGGCCTTCATCGCTGTTCTGCTTTAGTTTCACGGTAGTAAGCTTTCCAAGACTCCTAGGGACTTTGCTTAAGCAACCGTTTCGGTACCAGAACACTGCGTAGAGACAGTAAGCTCTGGTCCTGCGTGTATGCTGCGTGTCAACCTAGAAATTGGAGACTGATGGCATAAGGCTTCTTTTGCCATTATGAAAGCTCCGTTCATGCGGCCTCGAAGCTACCTGAAAAGCATTGTTGTTGCCGGGGTTTTCCTCACTGCCGGCATGGTTCTGAGAAGAAAATGAGTTTTCTCCTAAGAAACCTTGGGTTTCCAGTTCCTTGTTGGAAGCTCACCCTGCTCTGCGCTATACCTAAAGTGAAAGTCAACGTGAGCCCAAGCTTCGAAGTAAGGCCCTGATTATCCTTGCAAAACGAGAGGCGTGCAGCAGCTCCATGAGGCCTTCATCGTTGTTCTGCTTTAGTTTCAAGGTAGTAAGCTTTTCAACACTCCTAGGGGCCTTGCTTCAGCACCCGTTTCAGTACCAGAACACTGCGTAGAACCAGGAAGCTCTGCTCCTGCGTGTATGCTGCGTGTCAACCTAGAAATTAGAGACTGATGGCACAAGGCTTGTTTTCCCGTTTTGAAAGCTCCATTCATGCGGCCTCGAAGCTACCTGAAAAGCACTGTTGTTACCGTGCTTTTACTTACAGCCGGCATGGCACATAGAAGAAAATGAGTTTTCTCGAAAGAAACCTTGTGCTTCCAGTTCCTAGTTGGAAGCTCACCCGGCTCTGCTCTATACCAAACGTGAAAGTCAATGTGAGCACTAGCCTCGAAGTAAGGCCCTGATTATGCTGGCAAAACGGGAGGCGTGCAGCAGCTCCATGAGGCCTTCATCGCTGTTCTGCTTTAGTTTCACGGTAGTAGCTTTCCAACATTCCTAGGGACTTTGCTTAAGCAACCGTTTCGGTACCAGAACACTGCGTAGAGACAGTAAGCTCTGGTCCTGCGTGTATGCTGCGTGTCAACCTAGAAATTAGAGACTGACGGCACAAGGCTAGTTTTCCCATTATGAAAGCTCCGTGGATGCGGCCCCGAAGCTACCTGAAAAGCACTGTTGTTACCGTGCTTTTACTTACAGCTGGCATGGCACATAGAAGAAAATGAGTTTTCTCGAAAGAAACCTTGTGCTTCCAGTTCCTAGTTGGAAGCTCACCCGGCTCTGCTCTATACCAAACGTGAAAGTCAATGTGAGCACTAGCCTCGAAGTAAGGCCCTGATTATGCTGGCAATACGGGAGGCGTGCAGCAGCTCCATGAGGCCTTCTTCGCTGTTCTGCTTTAGTTTCACGGTAGTAAGCTTTCCAAGACTCCTAGGGACTTTGCTTAAGCAACCGTTTCGGTACCAGAACACTGCGTAGAGACAGTAAGCTCTGGTCCTGCGTGTATGCTGCGTGTCAACCTAGAAATTGGAGACTGATGGCATAAGGCTTCTTTTGCCATTATGAAAGCTCCGTTCATGCGGCCTCGAAGCTACCTGAAAAGCATTGTTGTTGCCGGGGTTTTCCTCACTGCCGGCATGGTTCTGAGAAGAAAATGAGTTTTCTCCTAAGAAACCTTGGGTTTCCAGTTCCTTGTTGGAAGCTCACCCTGCTCTGCGCTATACCTAAAGTGAAAGTCAACGTGAGCCCAAGCTTCGAAGTAAGGCCCTGATTATCCTTGCAAAACGAGAGGCGTGCAGCAGCTCCATGAGGCCTTCATCGTTGTTCTGCTTTAGTTTCAAGGTAGTAAGCTTTTCAACACTCCTAGGGGACTTGCTTCAGCACCCGTTTCAGTACCAGAACACTGCGTAGAACCAGGAATCTCTGCTCCTGCGTGTATGCTGCGTGTCAACCTAGAAATTAGAGACTGATAGCACAAGGCTTGTTTTCCCGTTTTGAAAGCTCCATTCATGCGGCCTCGAAGCTACCTGAAAAGCACTGTTGTTACCGTGCATTTACTTACAGCCGGCATGGCACATAGAAGAAAGTGAGTTTTCTCGAAAGAAACCTTGTGCTTCCAGTTCCTAGTTGGAAGCTCACCCGGCTCTGCTCTATACCAAACGTGAAAGTCAATGGGAGCACTAGCCTCGAAGTAAGGCCCTGATTATGCTGGCAATACGGGAGGCGTGCAGCAGCTCCATGAGGCCTTCATCGCTGTTCTGCTTTAGTTTCACGGTAGTAAGCTTTCCAACATTCCTAGGGACTTTGCTTAAGCAACCGTTTCGGTACCAGAACACTGCGTAGAGACAGTAAGCTCTGGTCGTGCGTGTATGCTGCGTGTCAACCTAGAAATTAGAGACTGACGGCACAAGGCTAGTTTTCCCATTATGAAAGCTCCGTTGATGCGGCCCCGAAGCTACCTGAAAAGCACTGTTGTTACCGTGCTTTTACTTACAGCCGGCATGGCACATAGAAGAAAATGAGTTTTCTCGAAAGAAACCTTGTGCTTCCAGTTCCTAGTTGGAAGCTCACCCGGCTCTGCTCTATACCAAACGTGAAAGTCAATGTGAGCACTAGCCTCGAAGTAAGGCCCTGATTATCCTGGCAAAACGGGAGGCGTGCAGCAGCTCCATGAGGCCTTCATCGCTGTTCTGCTTTAGTTTCACGGTAGTAAGCTTTCCAAGACTCCTAGGGACTTTGCTTAAGCAACCGTTTCGGTACCAGAACACTGCGTAGAGACAGTAAGCTCTGCTCCTGCGTGTATGCTGCGTGTCAACCTAGAAATTAGAGACTGATGGCACAAGGCTTGTTTTCCCGTTTTGAAAGCTCCATTCATGCGGCCTCGAAGCTACCTGAAAAGCACTGTTGTTACCGTGCTTTTACTTACAGCCGGCATGGCACATAGAAGAAAATGAGTTTTCTCGAAAGAAACCTTGTGCTTCCAGTTCCTAGTTGGAAGCTCACCCGGCTCTGCTCTATACCAAACGTGAAAGTCAATGTGAGCACTAGCCTCGAAGTAAGGCCCTGATTATGCTGGCAATACGGGAGGCGTGCAGCAGCTCCATGAGGCCTTCATCGCTGTTCTGCTTTAGTTTCACGGTAGTAAGCTTTCCAACATTCCTAGGGACTTTGCTTAAGCAACCGTTTCGGTACCAGAACACTGTGTAGAACCAGGAAGCTCTGCTCCTGCGTGTATGCTGCGTGTCAACCTAGAAATTGGAGACTGATGGCACAAGGCTAGTTTTCCCATTATGAAAGCTCCGTTGATGCGGCCCCGAAGCTACCTGAAAAGCACTGTTGTTACCGTGCTTTTACTTACAGCCGGCATGGCACATAGAAGAAAATGAGTTTTCTCGAAAGAAACCTTGTGCTTCCAGTTCCTAGTTGGAAGCTCACCCGGCTCTGCTCTATACCAAACGTGAAAGTCAATGTGAGCACTAGCCTCGAAGTAAGGCCCTGATTATCCTGGCAAAACGGGAGGCGTGCAGCAGCTCCATGAGGCCTTCATCGCTGTTCTGCTTTAGTTTCACGGTAGTAAGCTTTCCAAGACTCCTAGGGACTTTGCTTAAGCAACCGTTTCGGTACCAGAACACTGCGTAGAGACAGTAAGCTCTGGTCCTGCGTGTATGCTGCGTGTCAACCTAGAAATTGGAGACTGAAGGCATAAGGCTTCTTTTCCCATTATGAAAGCTCCGTTCATGCGGCCTCGAAGCTACCTGAAAAGCATTGTTGTTGCCGGGGTTTTCCTCACTGCCGGCATGGTTCTGAGAAGAAAATGAGTTTTCTCCTAAGAAACCTTGGGTTTCCAGTTCCTTGTTGGAAGCTCACCCTGCTCTGCGCTATACCTAAAGGGAAAGTCAACGTGAGCCCAAGCTTCGAAGTAAGGCCCTGATTATCCTTGCAAAACGAGAGGCGTGCAGCAGCTCCATGAGGCCTTCATCGTTGTTCTGCTTTAGTTTCAAGGTAGTAAGCTTTTCAACACTCCTAGGGGCCTTGCTTCAGCACCCGTTTCAGTACCAGAACACTGCGTAGAACCAGGAAGCTCTGCTCCTGCGTGTATGCTGCGTGTCAACCTAGAAATTAGAGACTGACGGCACAAGGCTAGTTTTCCCATTATGAAAGCTCCGTTGATGCGGCCCCGAAGCTACCTGAAAAGCACTGTTGTTACCGTGCTTTTACTTACAGCCGGCATGGCACATAGAAGAAAATGAGTTTTCTCGAAAGAAACCTTGTGCTTCCAGTTCCTAGTTGGAAGCTCACCCGGCTCTGCTCTATACCAAACGTGAAAGTCAATGTGAGCACTAGCCTCGAAGTAAGGCCCTGATTATCCTGGCAAAACGGGAGGCGTGCAGCAGCTCCATGAGGCCTTCATCGCTGTTCTGCTTTAGTTTCACGGTAGTAAGCTTTCCAAGACTCCTAGGGACTTTGCTTAAGCAACCGTTTCGGTACCAGAACACTGCGTAGAGACAGTAAGCTCTGGTCCTGCGTGTATGCTGCGTGTCAACCTAGAAATTGGAGACTGATGGCATAAGGCTTCTTTTGCCATTATGAAAGCTCCGTTCATGCGGCCTCGAAGCTACCTGAAAAGCATTGTTGTTGCCGGGGTTTTCCTCACTGCCGGCATGGTTCTGAGAAGAAAATGAGTTTTCTCCTAAGAAACCTTGGGTTTCCAGTTCCTTGTTGGAAGCTCACCCTGCTCTGCGCTATACCTAAAGTGAAAGTCAACGTGAGCCCAAGCTTCGAAGTAAGGCCCTGATTATCCTTGCAAAACGAGAGGCGTGCAGCAGCTCCATGAGGCCTTCATCGTTGTTCTGCTTTAGTTTCAAGGTAGTAAGCTTTTCAACACTCCTAGGGGCCTTGCTTCAGCACCCGTTTCAGTACCAGAACACTGCGTAGAACCAGGAAGCTCTGCTCCTGCGTGTATGCTGCGTGTCAACCTAGAAATTAGAGACTGATGGCACAAGGCTTGTTTTCCCGTTTTGAAAGCTCCATTCATGCGGCCTCGAAGCTACCTGAAAAGCACTGTTGTTACCGTGCTTTTACTTACAGCCGGCATGGCACATAGAAGAAAATGAGTTTTCTCGAAAGAAACCTTGTGCTTCCAGTTCCTAGTTGGAAGCTCACCCGGCTCTGCTCTATACCAAACGTGAAAGTCAATGTGAGCACTAGCCTCGAAGTAAGGCCCTGATTATGCTGGCAAAACGGGAGGCGTGCAGCAGCTCCATGAGGCCTTCATCGCTGTTCTGCTTTAGTTTCACGGTAGTAGCTTTCCAACATTCCTAGGGACTTTGCTTAAGCAACCGTTTCGGTACCAGAACACTGCGTAGAGACAGTAAGCTCTGGTCCTGCGTGTATGCTGCGTGTCAACCTAGAAATTAGAGACTGACGGCACAAGGCTAGTTTTCCCATTATGAAAGCTCCGTGGATGCGGCCCCGAAGCTACCTGAAAAGCACTGTTGTTACCGTGCTTTTACTTACAGCTGGCATGGCACATAGAAGAAAATGAGTTTTCTCGAAAGAAACCTTGTGCTTCCAGTTCCTAGTTGGAAGCTCACCCGGCTCTGCTCTATACCAAACGTGAAAGTCAATGTGAGCACTAGCCTCGAAGTAAGGCCCTGATTATGCTGGCAATACGGGAGGCGTGCAGCAGCTCCATGAGGCCTTCTTCGCTGTTCTGCTTTAGTTTCACGGTAGTAAGCTTTCCAAGACTCCTAGGGACTTTGCTTAAGCAACCGTTTCGGTACCAGAACACTGCGTAGAGACAGTAAGCTCTGGTCCTGCGTGTATGCTGCGTGTCAACCTAGAAATTGGAGACTGATGGCATAAGGCTTCTTTTGCCATTATGAAAGCTCCGTTCATGCGGCCTCGAAGCTACCTGAAAAGCATTGTTGTTGCCGGGGTTTTCCTCACTGCCGGCATGGTTCTGAGAAGAAAATGAGTTTTCTCCTAAGAAACCTTGGGTTTCCAGTTCCTTGTTGGAAGCTCACCCTGCTCTGCGCTATACCTAAAGTGAAAGTCAACGTGAGCCCAAGCTTCGAAGTAAGGCCCTGATTATCCTTGCAAAACGAGAGGCGTGCAGCAGCTCCATGAGGCCTTCATCGTTGTTCTGCTTTAGTTTCAAGGTAGTAAGCTTTTCAACACTCCTAGGGGACTTGCTTCAGCACCCGTTTCAGTACCAGAACACTGCGTAGAACCAGGAATCTCTGCTCCTGCGTGTATGCTGCGTGTCAACCTAGAAATTAGAGACTGATAGCACAAGGCTTGTTTTCCCGTTTTGAAAGCTCCATTCATGCGGCCTCGAAGCTACCTGAAAAGCACTGTTGTTACCGTGCATTTACTTACAGCCGGCATGGCACATAGAAGAAAGTGAGTTTTCTCGAAAGAAACCTTGTGCTTCCAGTTCCTAGTTGGAAGCTCATCCGGCTCTGCTCTATACCAAACGTGAAAGTCAATGGGAGCACTAGCCTCGAAGTAAGGCCCTGATTATGCTGGCAATACGGGAGGCGTGCAGCAGCTCCATGAGGCCTTCATCGCTGTTCTGCTTTAGTTTCACGGTAGTAAGCTTTCCAACATTCCTAGGGACTTTGCTTAAGCAACCGTTTCGGTACCAGAACACTGCGTAGAGACAGTAAGCTCTGGTCGTGCGTGTATGCTGCGTGTCAACCTAGAAATTAGAGACTGACGGCACAAGGCTAGTTTTCCCATTATGAAAGCTCCGTTGATGCGGCCCCGAAGCTACCTGAAAAGCACTGTTGTTACCGTGCTTTTACTTACAGCCGGCATGGCACATAGAAGAAAATGAGTTTTCTCGAAAGAAACCTTGTGCTTCCAGTTCCTAGTTGGAAGCTCACCCGGCTCTGCTCTATACCAAACGTGAAAGTCAATGTGAGCACTAGCCTCGAAGTAAGGCCCTGATTATCCTGGCAAAACGGGAGGCGTGCAGCAGCTCCATGAGGCCTTCATCGCTGTTCTGCTTTAGTTTCACGGTAGTAAGCTTTCCAAGACTCCTAGGGACTTTGCTTAAGCAACCGTTTCGGTACCAGAACACTGCGTAGAGACAGTAAGCTCTGGTCCTGCGTGTATGCTGCGTGTCAACCTAGAAATTGGAGACTGATGGCATAAGGCTTCTTTTGCCATTATGAAAGCTCCGTTCATGCGGCCTCGAAGCTACCTGAAAAGCATTGTTGTTGCCGGGGTTTTCCTCACTGCCGGCATGGTTCTGAGAAGAAAATGAGTTTTCTCCTAAGAAACCTTGGGTTTCCAGTTCCTTGTTGGAAGCTCACCCTGCTCTGCGCTATACCTAAAGTGAAAGTCAACGTGAGCCCAAGCTTCGAAGTAAGGCCCTGATTATCCTTGCAAAACGAGAGGCGTGCAGCAGCTCCATGAGGCCTTCATCGTTGTTCTGCTTTAGTTTCAAGGTAGTAAGCTTTTCAACACTCCTAGGGGCCTTGCTTCAGCACCCGTTTCAGTACCAGAACACTGCGTAGAACCAGGAAGCTCTGCTCCTGCGTGTATGCTGCGTGTCAACCTAGAAATTAGAGACTGATGGCACAAGGCTTGTTTTCCCGTTTTGAAAGCTCCATTCATGCGGCCTCGAAGCTACCTGAAAAGCACTGTTGTTACCGTGCTTTTACTTACAGCCGGCATGGCACATAGAAGAAAATGAGTTTTCTCGAAAGAAACCTTGTGCTTCCAGTTCCTATTTGGAAGCTCACCCGGCTCTGCTCTATACCAAACGTGAAAGTCAATGTGAGCACTAGCCTCGAAGTAAGGCCCTGATTATGCTGGCAATACGGGAGGCGTGCAGCAGCTCCATGAGGCCTTCATCGCTGTTCTGCTTTAGTTTCACGGTAGTAAGCTTTCCAACATTCCTAGGGACTTTGCTTAAGCAACCGTTTCGGTACCAGAACACTGCGTAGAACCAGGAAGCTCTGCTCCTGCGTGTATGCTGCGTGTCAACCTAGAAATTGGAGACTGATGGCACAAGGCTAGGTTTCCCATTATGAAAGCTCCGTTGATGCGGCCCCGAAGCTACCTGAAAAGCACTGTTGTTACCGTGCTTTTACTTACAGCCGGCATGGCACATAGAAGAAAATGAGTTTTCTCGAAAGAAACCTTGTGCTTCCAGTTCCTAGTTGGAAGCTCACCCGGCTCTGCTCTATACCAAACGTGAAAGTCAATGTGAGCACTAGCCTCGAAGTAAGGCCCTGATTATCCTGGCAAAACGGGAGGCGTGCAGCAGCTCCATGAGGCCTTCATCGCTGTTCTGCTTTAGTTTCACGGTAGTAAGCTTTCCAAGACTCCTAGGGACTTTGCTTAAGCAACCGTTTCGGTACCAGAACACTGCGTAGAGACAGTAAGCTCTGGTCCTGCGTGTATGCTGCGTGTCAACCTAGAAATTGGAGACTGATGGCATAAGGCTTCTTTTGCCATTATGAAAGCTCCGTTCATGCGGCCTCGAAGCTACCTGAAAAGCATTGTTGTTGCCGGGGTTTTCCTCACTGCCGGCATGGTTCTGAGAAGAAAATGAGTTTTCTCCTAAGAAACCTTGGGTTTCCAGTTCCTTGTTGGAAGCTCACCCTGCTCTGCGCTATACCTAAAGGGAAAGTCAACGTGAGCCCAAGCTTCGAAGTAAGGCCCTGATTATCCTTGCAAAACGAGAGGCGTGCAGCAGCTCCATGAGGCCTTCATCGTTGTTCTGCTTTAGTTTCAAGGTAGTAAGCTTTTCAACACTCCTAGGGGCCTTGCTTCAGCACCCGTTTCAGTACCAGAACACTGCGTAGAACCAGGAAGCTCTGCTCCTGCGTGTATGCTGCGTGTCAACCTAGAAATTAGAGACTGACGGCACAAGGCTAGTTTTCCCATTATGAAAGCTCCGTTGATGCGGCCCCGAAGCTACCTGAAAAGCACTGTTGTTACCGTGCTTTTACTTACAGCCGGCATGGCACATAGAAGAAAATGAGTTTTCTCGAAAGAAACCTTGTGCTTCCAGTTCCTAGTTGGAAGCTCACCCGGCTCTGCTCTATACCAAACGTGAAAGTCAATGTGAGCACTAGCCTCGAAGTAAGGCCCTGATTATCCTGGCAAAACGGGAGGCGTGCAGCAGCTCCATGAGGCCTTCATCGCTGTTCTGCTTTAGTTTCACGGTAGTAAGCTTTCCAAGACTCCTAGGGACTTTGCTTAAGCAACCGTTTCGGTACCAGAACACTGCGTAGAGACAGTAAGCTCTGGTCCTGCGTGTATGCTGCGTGTCAACCTAGAAATTGGAGACTGATGGCATAAGGCTTCTTTTGCCATTATGAAAGCTCCGTTCATGCGGCCTCGAAGCTACCTGAAAAGCATTGTTGTTGCCGGGGTTTTCCTCACTGCCGGCATGGTTCTGAGAAGAAAATGAGTTTTCTCCTAAGAAACCTTGGGTTTCCAGTTCCTTGTTGGAAGCTCACCCTGCTCTGCGCTATACCTAAAGTGAAAGTCAACGTGAGCCCAAGCTTCGAAGTAAGGCCCTGATTATCCTTGCAAAACGAGAGGCGTGCAGCAGCTCCATGAGGCCTTCATCGTTGTTCTGCTTTAGTTTCAAGGTAGTAAGCTTTTCAACACTCCTAGGGGCCTTGCTTCAGCACCCGTTTCAGTACCAGAACACTGCGTAGAACCAGGAAGCTCTGCTCCTGCGTGTATGCTGCGTGTCAACCTAGAAATTAGAGACTGATGGCACAAGGCTTGTTTTCCCGTTTTGAAAGCTCCATTCATGCGGCCTCGAAGCTACCTGAAAAGCACTGTTGTTACCGTGCTTTTACTTACAGCCGGCATGGCACATAGAAGAAAATGAGTTTTCTCGAAAGAAACCTTGTGCTTCCAGTTCCTAGTTGGAAGCTCACCCGGCTCTGCTCTATACCAAACGTGAAAGTCAATGTGAGCACTAGCCTCGAAGTAAGGCCCTGATTATGCTGGCAAAACGGGAGGCGTGCAGCAGCTCCATGAGGCCTTCATCGCTGTTCTGCTTTAGTTTCACGGTAGTAGCTTTCCAACATTCCTAGGGACTTTGCTTAAGCAACCGTTTCGGTCCCAGAACACTGCGTAGAGACAGTAAGCTCTGGTCCTGCGTGTATGCTGCCTGTCAACCTAGAAATTAGAGACTGACGGCACAAGGCTAGTTTTCCCATTATGAAAGCTCCGTGGATGCGGCCCCGAAGCTACCTGAAAAGCACTGTTTTTACCGTGCTTTTACTTACAGCTGGCATGGCACATAGAAGAAAATGAGTTTTCTCGAAAGAAACCTTGTGCTTCCAGTTCCTTGTTGGAAGCTCACCCGGCTCTGCTCTATACCAAACATGAAAGTCAATGTGAGCACTAGCCTCGAAGTAAGGCCCTGATTATGCTGGCAATACGGGAGGCGTGCAGCAGCTCCATGAGGCCTTCTTCGCTGTTCTGCTTTAGTTTCACGGTAGTAAGCTTTCCAAGACTCCTAGGGACTTTGCTTAAGCAACCGTTTCGGTACCAGAACACTGCGTAGAGACAGTAAGCTCTGGTCCTGCGTGTATGCTGCGTGTCAACCTAGAAATTGGAGACTGATGGCATAAGGCTTCTTTTGCCATTATGAAAGCTCCGTTCATGCGGCCTCGAAGCTACCTGAAAAGCATTGTTGTTGCCGGGGTTTTCCTCACTGCCGGCATGGTTCTGAGAAGAAAATGAGTTTTCTCCTAAGAAACCTTGGGTTTCCAGTTCCTTGTTGGAAGCTCACCCTGCTCTGCGCTATACCTAAAGTGAAAGTCAACGTGAGCCCAAGCTTCGAAGTAAGGCCCTGATTATCCTTGCAAAACGAGAGGCGTGCAGCAGCTCCATGAGGCCTTCATCGTTGTTCTGCTTTAGTTTCAAGGTAGTAAGCTTTTCAACACTCCTAGGGGACTTGCTTCAGCACCCGTTTCAGTACCAGAACACTGCGTAGAACCAGGAATCTCTGCTCCTGCGTGTATGCTGCGTGTCAACCTAGAAATTAGAGACTGATAGCACAAGGCTTGTTTTCCCGTTTTGAAAGCTCCATTCATGCGGCCTCGAAGCTACCTGAAAAGCACTGTTGTTACCGTGCATTTACTTACAGCCGGCATGGCACATAGAAGAAAGTGAGTTTTCTCGAAAGAAACCTTGTGCTTCCAGTTCCTAGTTGGAAGCTCACCCGGCTCTGCTCTATACCAAACGTGAAAGTCAATGGGAGCACTAGCCTCGAAGTAAGGCCCTGATTATGCTGGCAATACGGGAGGCGTGCAGCAGCTCCATGAGGCCTTCATCGCTGTTCTGCTTTAGTTTCACGGTAGTAAGCTTTCCAACATTCCTAGGGACTTTGCTTAAGCAACCGTTTCGGTACCAGAACACTGCGTAGAGACAGTAAGCTCTGGTCCTGCGTGTATGCTGCGTGTCAACCTAGAAATTAGAGACTGACGGCACAAGGCTAGTTTTCCCATTATGAAAGCTCCGTTGATGCGGCCCCGAAGCTACCTGAAAAGCACTGTTGTTACCGTGCTTTTACTTACAGACGGCATGGCACATAGAAGAAAATGAGTTTTCTCGAAAGAAACCTTGTGCTTCCAGTTCCTAGTTGGAAGCTCACCCGGCTCTGCTCTATACCAAACGTGAAAGTCAATGTGAGCACTAGCCTCGAAGTAAGGCCCTGATTATCCTGGCAAAACGGGAGGCGTGCAGCAGCTCCATGAGGCCTTCATCGCTGTTCTGCTTTAGTTTCACGGTAGTAAGCTTTCCAAGACTCCTAGGGACTTTGCTTAAGCAACCGTTTCGGTACCAGAACACTGCGTAGAGACAGTAAGCTCTGGTCCTGCGTGTATGCTGCGTGTCAACCTAGAAATTGGAGACTGATGGCATAAGGCTTCTTTTGCCATTATGAAAGCTCCGTTCATGCGGCCTCGAAGCTACCTGAAAAGCATTGTTGTTGCCGGGGTTTTCCTCACTGCCGGCATGGTTCTGAGAAGAAAATGAGTTTTCTCCTAAGAAACCTTGGGTTTCCAGTTCCTTGTTGGAAGCTCACCCTGCTCTGCGCTATACCTAAAGTGAAAGTCAACGTGAGCCCAAGCTTCGAAGTAAGGCCCTGATTATCCTTGCAAAACGAGAGGCGTGCAGCAGCTCCATGAGGCCTTCATCGTTGTTCTGCTTTAGTTTCAAGGTAGTAAGCTTTTCAACACTCCTAGGGGCCTTGCTTCAGCACCCGTTTCAGTACCAGAACACTGCGTAGAACCAGGAAACTCTGCTCCTGCGTGTATGCTGCGTGTCAACCTAGAAATTAGAGACTGACGGCACAAGGCTTGTTTTCCCGTTTTGAAAGCTCCATTCATGCGGCCTCGAAGCTACCTGAAAAGCACTGTTGTTACCGTGCTTTTACTTACAGCCGGCATGGCACATAGAAGAAAATGAGTTTTCTCGAAAGAAACCTTGTGCTTCCAGTTCCTAGTTGGAAGCTCACCCGGCTCTGCTCTATACCAAACGTGAAAGTCAATGTGAGCACTAGCCTCGAAGTAAGGCCCTGATTATGCTGGCAATACGGGAGGCGTGCAGCAGCTCCATGAGGCCTTCATCGCTGTTCTGCTTTAGTTTCACGGTAGTAAGCTTTCCAACATTCCTAGGTACTTTGCTTAAGCAACCGTTTCGGTACCAGAACACTGCGTAGAACCAGGAAGCTCTGCTCCTGCGTGTATGCTGCGTGTCAACCTAGAAATTGGAGACTGATGGCACAAGGCTAGTTTTCCCATTATGAAAGCTCCGTTGATGCGGCCCCGAAGCTACCTGAAAAGCACTGTTGTTACCGTGCTTTTACTTACAGCCGGCATGGCACATAGAAGAAAATGAGTTTTCTCGAAAGAAACCTTGTGCTTCCAGTTCCTAGTTGGAAGCTCACCCGGCTCTGCTCTATACCAAACGTGAAAGTCAATGTGAGCACTAGCCTCGAAGTAAGGCCCTGATTATCCTGGCAAAACGGGAGGCGTGCAGCAGCTCCATGAGGCCTTCATCGCTGTTCTGCTTTAGTTTCACGGTAGTAAGCTTTCCAAGACTCCTAGGGACTTTGCTTAAGCAACCGTTTCGGTACCAGAACACTGCGTAGAGACAGTAAGCTCTGGTCCTGCGTGTATGCTGCGTGTCAACCTAGAAATTGGAGACTGATGGCATAAGGCTTCTTTTGCCATTATGAAAGCTCCGTTCATGCGGCCTCGAAGCTACCTGAAAAGCATTGTTGTTGCCGGGGTTTTCCTCACTGCCGGCATGGTTCTGAGAAGAAAATGAGTTTTCTCCTAAGAAACCTTGGGTTTCCAGTTCCTTGTTGGAAGCTCACCCTGCTCTGCGCTATACCTAAAGTGAAAGTCAACGTGAGCCCAAGCTTCGAAGTAAGGCCCTGATTATCCTTGCAAAACGAGAGGCGTGCAGCAGCTCCATGAGGCCTTCATCGTTGTTCTGCTTTAGTTTCAAGGTAGTAAGCTTTTCAACACTCCTAGGGGACTTGCTTCAGCACCCGTTTCAGTACCAGAACACTGCGTAGAACCAGGAAGCTCTGCTCCTGCGTGTATGCTGCGTGTCAACCTAGAAATTAGAGACTGATGGCACAAGGCTTGTTTTCCCGTTTTGAAAGCTCCATTCATGCGGCCTCGAAGCTACCTGAAAAGCACTGTTGTTACCGTGCTTTTACTTACAGCCGGCATGGCACATAGAAGAAAATGAGTTTTCTCGAAAGAAACCTTGTGCTTCCAGTTCCTAGTTGGAAGCTCACCCGGCTCTGCTCTATACCAAACGTGAAAGTCAATGTGAGCACTAGCCTCGAAGTAAGGCCCTGATTATGCTGGCAATACGGGAGGCGTGCAGCAGCTCCATGAGGCCTTCATCGCTGTTCTGCTTTAGTTTCACGGTAGTAAGCTTTCCAACATTCCTAGGGACTTTGCTTAAGCAACCGTTTCGGTACCAGAACACTGCGTAGAACCAGGAAGCTCTGCTCCTGCGTGTATGCTGCGTGTCAACCTAGAAATTGGAGACTGATGGCACAAGGCTAGGTTTCCCATTATGAAAGCTCCGTTGATGCGGCCCCGAAGCTACCTGAAAAGCACTGTTGTTACCGTGCTTTTACTTACAGCCGGCATGGCACATAGAAGAAAATGAGTTTTCTCGAAAGAAACCTTGTGCTTCCAGTTCCTAGTTGGAAGCTCACCCGGCTCTGCTCTATACCAAACGTGAAAGTCAATGTGAGCACTAGCCTCGAAGTAAGGCCCTGATTATCCTGGCAAAACGGGAGGCGTGCAGCAGCTCCATGAGGCCTTCATCGCTGTTCTGCTTTAGTTTCACGGTAGTAAGCTTTCCAAGACTCCTAGGGACTTTGCTTAAGCAACCGTTTCGGTACCAGAACACTGCGTAGAGACAGTAAGCTCTGGTCCTGCGTGTATGCTGCGTGTCAACCTAGAAATTGGAGACTGAAGGCATAAGGCTTCTTTTCCCATTATGAAAGCTCCGTTCATGCGGCCTCGAAGCTACCTGAAAAGCATTGTTGTTGCCGGGGTTTTCCTCACTGCCAGCATGTTTCTGAGAAGAAAATGAGTTTTCTCCTAAGAAACCTTGGGTTTCCAGTTCCTTGTTGGAAGCTCACCCTGCTCTGCGCTATACCTAAAGGGAAAGTCAACGTGAGCCCAAGCTTCGAAGTAAGGCCCTGATTATCCTTGCAAAACGAGAGGCGTGCAGCAGCTCCATGAGGCCTTCATCGTTGTTCTGCTTTAGTTTCAAGGTAGTAAGCTTTTCAACACTCCTAGGGGCCTTGCTTCAGCACCCGTTTCAGTACCAGAACACTGCGTAGAACCAGGAAGCTCTGCTCCTGCGTGTATGCTGCGTGTCAACCTAGAAATTAGAGACTGATGGCACAAGGCTTGTTTTCCCGTTTTGAAAGCTCCATTCATGCGGCCTCGAAGCTACCTGAAAAGCACTGTTGTTACCGTGCTTTTACTTACAGCCGGCATGGCACATAGAAGAAAATGAGTTTTCTCGAAAGAAACCTTGTGCTTCCAGTTCCTAGTTGGAAGCTCACCCGGCTCTGCTCTATACCAAACGTGAAAGTCAATGTGAGCACTAGCCTCGAAGTAAGGCCCTGATTATGCTGGCAATACGGGAGGCGTGCAGCAGCTCCATGAGGCCTTCATCGCTGTTCTGCTTTAGTTTCACGGTAGTAAGCTTTCCAACATTCCTAGGGACTTTGCTTAAGCAACCGTTTCGGTACCAGAACACTGCGTAGAGACAGTAAGCTCTGGTCCTGCGTGTATGCTGCGTGTCAACCTAGAAATTGGAGACTGATGGCATAAGGCTTCTTTTCCCATTATGAAAGCTCCGTTTATGCGGCCTCGAAGCTACCTGAAAAGCATTGTTGTTGCCGGGGTTTTCCTCACTGCCGGCATGGTTCTCAGAAGAAACTGAGTTTTCTCCTAAGAAACCTTGGGTTTCCAGTTCCTTGTTGGAAGCTCACCCTGCTCTGCGCTATACCTAAAGTGAAAGTCAACGTGAGCCCAAGCTTCGAAGTAAGGCCCTGATTATCCTTGCAAAACAAGAGGCGTGCAGCAGCTCCATGAGACCTTCATCGTTTTCTGCTTTAGTTTCAAGGTAGTGAGCTTTTCAACACTCCTAGGGGACTTGCTTCAGCACCCGTTTCAGTACCAGAACACTGCGTAGAACCTGGAAGCTCTGCTCCTGCGTGTATGCTGCGTGTCAACCTAGAAATTAGAGACTGACGGCACAAGGCTAGTTTTCCCATTATGAAAGCACCGTGGATGCGGCCCCGAAGCTACCTGAAAAGCACTGTTGTTACCGTGCTTTTACTTACAGCTGGCATGGCACATAGAAGAAAATGAGTTTTCTCGAAAGAAACCTTGTGCTTCCAGTTCCTAGTTGGAAGCTCACCCGGCTCTGCTCTATACCAAACGTGAAAGTCAATGTGAGCACTAACCTCGAAGTAAGGCCCTGATTATGCTGGCAAAACGGGAGGCGTGCAGCAGCTCCATGAGGCCTTCATCGCTGTTCTGCTTTAGTTTCACGGTAGTAAGCTTTCCAAGACTCCTAGGGACTATGCTTAAGCAACCGTTTCGGTACCAGAACACTGCGTTAGAGACAGTAAGCTCTGGTCCTGCGTGTATGCTGCGTGTCAACCTAGAAATTGGAGACTGATGGCATAAGGCTTCTTTTGCCATTATGAAAGCTCCGTTCATGCGGCCTCGAAGCTACCTGAAAAGCATTGTTGTTGCCGGGGTTTTCCTCACTGCCGGCATAGTTCTGAGAAGAAAATGAGTTTTCTCCTAAGAAACCTTGGGTTTCCAGTTCCTTGTTGGAAGCTCACCCTGCTCTGCGCTATACCTAAAGTGAAAGTCAACGTGAGCCCAAGCTTCGAAGTAAGGCCCTGATTATCCTTGCAAAACGCGAGGCGTGCAGCAGCTCCATGAGGCCTTCATCGTTGTTCTGCTTTAGTTTCAAGGTAGTAAGCTTTTCAACACTCCTAGGGGACTTGCTTCAGCACCCGTTTCAGTACCAGAACACTGCGTAGAACCAGGAAGCTCTGCTCCTGCGTGTATGCTGCGTGTCAACCTAGAAATTAGAGACTGATAGCACAAGGCTTGTTTTCCCGTTTTGAAAACTCCATTCATGCGGCCTCGAAGCTACCTGAAAAGCACTGTTGTTACCGTGCTTTTACTTACAGCCGGCATGGCACATAGAAGAAAATGAGTTTTCTCGAAAGAAACCTTGTGCTTCCAGTTCCTAGTTGGAAGCTCACCCGGCTCTGCTCTATACCAAACGTGAAAGTCAATGTGAGCACTAGCCTCGAAGTAAGGCCCTGATTATGCTGGCAATACGGGAGGCGTGCAGCAGCTCCATGAGGCCTTCATCGCTGTTCTGCTTTAGTTTCACGGTAGTAAGCTTTCCAACATTCCTAGGGACTTTGCTTAAGCAACCGTTTCGGTACCAGAACACTGCGTAGAGACAGTAAGCTCTGGTCCTGCGTGTATGCTGCGTGTCAACCTAGAAATTAGAGACTGACGGCACAAGGCTTGTTTTCCCATTATGAAAGCTCCGTTGATGCGGCCCGGAAGCTACCTGAAAAGCACTGTTGTTACCGTGCTTTTACTTACAGCCGGCATGGCACATAGAAGAAAATGAGTTTTCTCGAAAGAAACCTTGTGCTTCCAGTTCCTAGTTGGAAGCTCACCCGGCTCTGCTCTATACCAAACGTGAAAGTCAATGTGAGCACTAGCCTCGAAGTAAGGCCCTGATTATGCTGGCAATACGGGAGGCGTGCAGCAGCTCCATGAGGCCTTCATCGCTGTTCTGCTTTAGTTTCACGGTAGTAAGCTTTCCAACATTCCTAGGGACTTTGCTTAAGCAACCGTTTCGGTACCAGAACACTGCGTAGAGACAGTAAGCTCTGGTCCTGCGTGTATGCTGCGTGTCAACCTAGAAATTAGAGACTGACGGCACAAGGCTAGTTTTCCCATTATGAAAGCTCCGTTGATGCGGCCCGGAAGCTACCTGAAAAGCACTGTTGTTACCGTGCTTTTACTTACAGCCGGCATGGCACATAGAAGAAAATGAGTTTTCTCGAAAGAAACCTTGTGCTTCCAGTTCCTAGTTGGAAGCTCACCCGGCTCTGCTCTATACCAAACGTGAAAGTCAATGTGAGCACTAGCCTCGAAGTAAGGCCCTGATTATCCTGGCAAAACGGGAGGCGTGCAGCAGCTCCATGAGGCCTTCATCGCTGTTCTGCTTTAGTTTCACGGTAGTAAGCTTTCCAAGACTCCTAGGGACTTTGCTTAAGCAACCGTTTCGGTACCAGAACACTGCGTAGAGACAGTAAGCTCTGGTCCTGCGTGTATGCTGCGTGTCAACCTAGAAATTGGAGACTGATGGCATAAGGCTTCTTTTGCCATTATGAAAGCTCCGTTCATGCGGCCTCGAAGCTACCTGAAAAGCATTGTTGTTGCCGGGGTTTTCCTCACTGCCGGCATGGTTCTGAGAAGAAAATGAGTTTTCTCCTAAGAAACCTTGGGTTTCCAGTTCCTTGTTGGAAGCTCACCCTGCTCTGCGCTATACCTAAAGTGAAAGTCAACGTGAGCCCAAGCTTCGAAGTAAGGCCCTGATTATCCTTGCAAAACGAGAGGCGTGCAGCAGCTCCATGAGGCCTTCATCGTTGTTCTGCTTTAGTTTCAAGGTAGTAAGCTTTTCAACACTCCTAGGGGCCTTGCTTCAGCACCCGTTTCAGTACCAGAACACTGCGTAGAACCAGGAAGCTCTGCTCCTGCGTGTATGCTTCGTGTCAACCTAGAAATTAGAGACTGATGGCACAAGGCTTGTTTTCCCGTTTTGAAAGCTCCATTCATGCGGCCTCGAAGCTACCTGAAAAGCACTGTTGTTACCGTGCTTTTACTTACAGCCGGCATGGCACATAGAAGAAAATGAGTTTTCTCGAAAGAAACCTTGTGCTTCCAGTTCCTAGTTGGAAGCTCACCCGGCTCTGCTCTATACCAAACGTGAAAGTCAATGTGAGCACTAGCCTCGAAGTAAGGCCCTGATTATCCTGGCAAAACGGGAGGCGTGCAGCAGCTCCATGAGGCCTTCATCGCTGTTCTGCTTTAGTTTCACGGTAGTAAGCTTTCCAACATTCCTAGGGACTTTGCTTAAGCAACCGTTTCGGTACCAGAACACTGCGTAGAGACAGTAAGCTCTGGTCCTGCGTGTATGCTGCGTGTCAACCTAGAAATTGGAGACTGATGGCATAAGGCTTCTTTTCCCATTATGAAAGCTCCGTTTATGCGGCCTCGAAGCTACCTGAAAAGCATTGTTGTTGCCGGGGTTTTCCTCACTGCCGGCATGGTTCTGAGAAGAAAATGAGTTTTCTCCTAAGAAACCTTGGGTTTCCAGTTCCTTGTTGGAAGCTCACCCTGCTCTGCGCTATACCTAAAGTGAAAGTCAACGTGAGCCCAAGCTTCGAAGTAAGGCCCTGATTATCCTTGCAAAACGAGAGGCGTGCAGCAGCTCCATGAGGCCTTCATCGTTGTTCTGCTTTAGTTTCAAGGTAGTAAGCTTTTCAACACTCCTAGGGGCCTTGCTTCAGCACCCGTTTCAGTACCAGAACACTGCGTAGAACCAGGAAGCTCTGCTCCTGCGTGTATGCTGCGTGTCAACCTAGAAATTAGAGACTGATGGCACAAGGCTAGTTTTCCCATTATGAAAGCACCGTGGATGCGGCCCCGAAGCTACCTGAAAAGCACTGTTGTTACCGTGCTTTTACTTACAGCTGGCATGGGACATAGAAGAAAATGAGTTTTCTCGAAAGAAACCTTGTGCTTCCAGTTCCTAGTTGGAAGCTCACCCGGCTCTGCTCTATACCAAACGTGAAAGTCAATGTGAGCACTAGCCTCGAAGTAAGGCCCTGATTATGCTGGCAAAACGGGAGGCGTGCAGCAGCTCCATGAGGCCTTCATCGCTGTTCTGCTTTAGTTTCACGGTAGTAAGCTTTCCAAGACTCCTAGGGACTTTGCTTAAGCAACCGTTTCGGTACCAGAACACTGCGTAGAGACAGTAAGCTCTGGTCCTGCGTGTATGCTGCGTGTCAACCTAGAAATTAGAGACTGACGGCACAAGGCTAGTTTTCCCATTATGAAAGCTCCGTTGATGCGGCCCCGAAGCTACCTGAAAAGCACTGTTGTTACCGTGCTTTTACTTACAGCCGGCATGGCACATAGAAGAAAATGAGTTTTCTCGAAAGAAACCTTGTGCTTCCAGTTCCTAGTTGGAAGCTCACCCGGCTCTGCTCTATACCAAACGTGAAAGTCAATGTGAGCACTAGCCTCGAAGTAAGGCCCTGATTATCCTGGCCAAACGGGAGGCGTGCAGCAGCTCCATGAGGCCTTCATCGCTGTTCTGCTTTAGTTTCACGGTAGTAAGCTTTCCAAGACTCCTAGGGACTTTGCTTAAGCAACCGTTTCGGTACCAGAACACTGCGTAGAGACAGTAAGCTCTGGTCCTGCGTGTATGCTGCGTGTCAACCTAGAAATTGGAGACTGATGGCATAAGGCTTCTTTTGCCATTATGAAAGCTCCGTTCATGCGGCCTCGAAGCTACCTGAAAAGCATTGTTGTTGCCGGGGTTTTCCTCACTGCCGGCATGGTTCTGAGAAGAAAATGAGTTTTCTCCTAAGAAACCTTGGGTTTCCAGTTCCTTGTTGGAAGCTCACCCTACTCTGCGCTATACCTAAAGTGAAAGTCAACGTGAGCCCAAGCTTCGAAGTAAGGCCCTGATTATCCTTGCAAAACGAGAGGCATGCAGCAGCTCCATGAGGCCTTCATCGTTGTTCTGCTTTAGTTTCAAGGTAGTAAGCTTTTCAACACTCCTAGGGGCCTTGCTTCAGCACCCGTTTCAGTACCAGAACACTGCGTAGAACCAGGAAGCTCTGCTCCTGCGTGTATGCTGCGTGTCAACCTAGAAATTAGAGACTGATGGCACAAGGCTTGTTTTCCCGTTTTGAAAGCTCCATTCATGCGGCCTCAAAGCTACCTGAAAAGCACTGTTGTTACCGTGCTTTTACTTACAGCCGGCATGGCACATAGAAGAAAATGAGTTTTCTCGAAAGAAACCTTGTGCTTCCAGTTCCTAGTTGGAAGCTCACCCGGCTCTGCTCTATACCAAACGTGAAAGTCAATGTGAGCACTAGCCTCGAAGTAAGGCCCTGATTATGCTGGCAATACGGGAGGCGTGCAGCAGCTCCATGAGGCCTTCATCGCTGTTCTGCTTTAGTTTCAAGGTAGTAAGCTTTCCAACATTCCTAGGGACTATGCTTAAGCAACCGTTTCGGTACCAGAACACTGCGTAGAGACAGTAAGCTCTGGTCCTGCGTGTATGCTGCGTGTCAACCTAGAAATTAGAGACTGATGGCACAAGGCTTGTTTTCCCGTTTTGAAAGCTCCATTCATGCGGCCTCGAAGCTACCTGAAAAGCACTGTTGTTACCGTGCTTTTACTTACAGCCGGCATGGCACATAGAAGAAAATGAGTTTTCTCGAAAGAAACCTTGTGCTTCCAGTTCCTAGTTGGAAGCTCACCCGGCTCTGCTCTATACCAAACGTGAAAGTCAATGTGAGCACTAGCCTCGAAGTAAGGCCCTGATTATCCTGGCAAAACGGGAGGCGTGCAGCAGCTCCATGAGGCCTTCATCGCTGTTCTGCTTTAGTTTCACGGTAGTAAGCTTTCCAAGACTCCTAGGGACTTTGCTTAAGCAACCGTTTCGGTACCAGAACACTGCGTAGAGACAGTAAGCTCTGGTCCTGCGTGTATGCTGCGTGTCAACCTAGAAATTGGAGACTAATGGCATAAGGCTTCTTTTGCCATTATGAAAGCTCCGTTCATGCGGCCTCGAAGCTACCTGAAAAGCATTGTTGTTGCCGGGGTTTTCCTCACTGCCGGCATGGTTCTGAGAAGAAAATGAGTTTTCTCCTAAGAAACCTTGGGTTTCCAGTTCCTTGTTGGAAGCTCACCCTGCTCTGCGCTATACCTAAAGTGAAAGTCAACGTGAGCCCAAGCTTCGAAGTAAGGCCCTGATTATCCTTGCAAAACGAGAGGCGTGCAGCAGCTCCATGAGGCCTTCATCGTTGTTCTGCTTTAGTTTCAAGGTAGTAAGCTTTTCAACACTCCTAGGGGCCTTGCTTCAGCACCCGTTTCAGTACCAGAACACTGCGTAGAACCAGGAAGCTCTGCTCCTGCGTGTATGCTGCGTGTCAACCTAGAAATTAGAGACTGATGGCACAAGGCTTGTTTTCCCGTTTTGAAAGCTCCATTCATGCGGCCTCGAAGCTACCTGAAAAGCACTGTTGTTACCGTGCTTTTACTTACAGCCGGCATGGCACATAGAAGAAAATGAGTTTTCTCGAAAGAAACCTTGTGCTTCCAGTTCCTAGTTGGAAGCTCACCCGGCTCTGCTCTATACCAAACGTGAAAGTCAATGTGAGCACTAGCCTCGAAGTAAGGCCCTGATTATGCTGGCAATACGGGAGGCGTGCAGCAGCTCCATGAGGCCTTCATCGCTGTTCTGCTTTAGTTTCACGGTAGTAAGCTTTCCAACATTCCTAGGGACTTTGCTTAAGCAACCGTTTCGGTACCAGAACACTGCGTAGAGACAGTAAGCTCTGGTCCTGCGTGTATGCTGCGTGTCAACCTAGAAATTGGAGACTGATGGCATAAGGCTTCTTTTCCCATTATGAAAGCTCCGTTTATGCGGCCTCGAAGCTACCTGAAAAGCATTGTTGTTGCCGGGGTTTTCCTCACTGCCGGCATGGTTCTGAGAAGAAAATGAGTTTTCTCCTAAGAAACCTTGGGTTTCCAGTTCCTTGTTGGAAGCTCACCCTGCTCTGCGCTATACCTAAAGTGAAAGTCAACGTGAGCCCAAGCTTCGAAGTAAGGCCCTGATTATCCTTGCAAAACGAGAGGCGTGCAGCAGCTCCATGAGGCCTTCATCGTTGTTCTGCTTTAGTTTCAAGGTAGTAAGCTTTTCAACACTCCTAGGGGCCTTGCTTCAGCACCCGTTTCAGTACCAGAACACTGCGTAGAACCAGGAAGCTCTGCTCCTGCGTGTATGCTGCGTGTCAACCTAGAAATTAGAGACTGACGGCACAAGGCTAGTTTTCCCATTATGAAAGCACCGTGGATGCGGCCCCGAAGCTACCTGAAAAGCACTGTTGTTACCGTGCTTTTACTTACAGCTGGCATGGCACATAGAAGAAAATGAGTTTTCTCGAAAGAAACCTTGTGCTTCCAGTTTCTAGTTGGAAGCTCACCCGGCTCTGCTCTATACCAAACGTGAAAGTCAATGTGAGCACTAGCCTCGAAGTAAGGCCCTGATTATGCTGGCAAAACGGGAGGCGTGCAGCAGCTCCATGAGGCCTTCATCGCTGTTCTGCTTTAGTTTCACGGTAGTAAGCTTTCCAAGACTCCTAGGGACTTTGCTTAAGCAACCGTTTCGGTACCAGAACACTGCGTTAGAGACAGTAAGCTCTGGTCCTGCGTGTATGCTGCGTGTCAACCTAGAAATTGGAGACTGATGGCATAAGGCTTCTTTTGCCATTATGAAAGCTCCGTTCATGCGGCCTCGAAGCTACCTGAAAAGCATTGTTGTTGCCGGGGTTTTCCTCACTGCCGGCATGGTTCTGAGAAGAAAATGAGTTTTCTCCTAAGAAACCTTGGGTTTCCAGTTCCTTGTTGGAAGCTCACCCTGCTCTGCGCTATACCTAAAGTGAAAGTCAACGTGAGCCCAAGCTTCGAAGTAAGGCCCTGATTATCCTTGCAAAACGCGAGGCGTGCAGCAGCTCCATGAGGCCTTCATCGTTGTTCTGCTTTAGTTTCAAGGTAGTAAGCTTTTCAACACTCCTAGGGGACTTGCTTCAGCACCCGTTTCAGTACCAGAACACTGCGTAGAACCAGGAAGCTCTGCTCCTGCGTGTATGCTGCGTGTCAACCTAGAAATTAGAGACTGATAGCACAAGGCTTGTTTTCCCGTTTTGAAAGCTCCATTCATGCGGCCTCGAAGCTACCTGAAAAGCACTGTTGTTACCGTGCTTTTACTTACAGCCGGCATGGCACATAGAAGAAAATGAGTTTTCTCGAAAGAAACCTTGTGCTTCCAGTTCCTAGTTGGAAGCTCACCCGGCTCTGCTCTATACCAAACGTGAAAGTCAATGTGAGCACTAGCCTCGAAGTAAGGCCCTGATTATGCTGGCAATACGGGAGGCGTGCAGCAGCTCCATGAGGCCTTCATCGCTGTTCTGCTTTAGTTTCACGGTAGTAAGCTTTCCAACATTCCTAAGGACTTTGCTTAAGCAACCGTTTCGGTACCAGAACACTGCGTAGAGACAGTAAGCTCTGGTCCTGCGTGTATGCTGCGTGTCAACCTAGAAATTAGAGACTGACGGCACAAGGCTAGTTTTCCCATTATGAAAGCTCCGTTGATGCGGCCCGGAAGCTACCTGAAAAGCACTGTTGTTACCGTGCTTTTACTTACAGCCGGCATGGCACATAGAAGAAAATGAGTTTTCTCGAAAGAAACCTTGTGCTTCCAGTTCCTAGTTGGAAGCTCACCCGGCTCTGCTCTATACCAAACGTGAAAGTCAATGTGAGCACTAGCCTCGAAGTAAGGCCCTGATTATCCTGGCAAAACGGGAGGCGTGCAGCAGCTCCATGAGGCCTTCATCGCTGTTCTGCTTTAGTTTCACGGTAGTAAGCTTTCCAAGACTCCTAGGGACTTTGCTTAAGCAACCGTTTCGGTACCAGAACACTGCGTAGAGACAGTAAGCTCTGGTCCTGCGTGTATGCTGCGTGTCAACCTAGAAATTGGAGACTGATGGCATAAGGCTTCTTTTGCCATTATGAAAGCTCCGTTCATGCGGCCTCGAAGCTACCTGAAAAGCATTGTTGTTGCCGGGGTTTTCCTCACTGCCGGCATGGTTCTGAGAAGAAAATGAGTTTTCTCCTAAGAAACCTTGGGTTTCCAGTTCCTTGTTGGAAGCTCACCCTGCTCTGCGCTATACCTAAAGTGAAAGTCAACGTGAGCCCAAGCTTCGAAGTAAGGCCCTGATTATCCTTGCAAAACGAGAGGCGTGCAGCAGCTCCATGAGGCCTTCATCGTTGTTCTGCTTTAGTTTCAAGGTAGTAAGCTTTTCAACACTCCTAGGGGCCTTGCTTCAGCACCCGTTTCAGTACCAGAACACTGCGTAGAACCAGGAAGCTCTGCTCCTGCGTGTATGCTGCGTGTCAACCTAGAAATTAGAGACTGATGGCACAAGGCTTGTTTTCCCGTTTTGAAAGCTCCATTCATGCGGCCTCGAAGCTACCTGAAAAGCACTGTTGTTACCGTGCTTTTACTTACAGCCGGCATGGCACATAGAAGAAAATGAGTTTTCTCGAAAGAAACCTTGTGCTTCCAGTTCCTAGTTGGAAGCTCACCCGGCTCTGCTCTATACCAAACGTGAAAGTCAATGTGAGCACTAGCCTCGAAGTAAGGCCCTGATTATGCTGGCAATACGGGAGGCGTGCAGCAGCTCCATGAGGCCTTCATCGCTGTTCTGCTTTAGTTTCACGGTAGTAAGCTTTCCAAGACTCCTAGGGACTTTGCTTAAGCAACCGTTTCGGTACCAGAACACTGCGTAGAGACAGTAAGCTCTGGTCCTGCGTGTATGCTGCGTGTCAACCTAGAAATTGGAGACTGATGGCATAAGGCTTCTTTTCCCATTATGAAAGCTCCGTTTATGCGGCCTCGAAGCTACCTGAAAAGCACTGTTGTTGCCGGGGTTTTCCTCACTGCCGGCATGGTTCTGAGAAGAAAATGAGTTTTCTCCTAAGAAACCTTGGGTTTCCAGTTCCTTGTTGGAAGCTCACCCTGCTCTGCGCTATACCTAAAGTGAAAGTCAACGTGAGCCCAAGCTTCGAAGTAAGGCCCTGATTATCCTTGCAAAACGAGAGGCGTGCAGCAGCTCCATGAGGACTTCATCGTTGTTCTGCTTTAGTTTCAAGGTAGTAAGCTTTTCAACACTCCTAGGGGCCTTGCTTCAGCACCCGTTTCAGTACCAGAACACTGCGTAGAACCAGGAAGCTCTGCTCCTGCGTGTATGCTGCGTGTCAACCTAGAAATTAGAGACTGATGGCACAAGGCTTGTTTTCCCGTTTTGAAAGCTCCATTCATGCGGCCTCGAAGCTACCTGAAAAGCACTGTTGTTACCGTGCTTTTACTTACAGCCGGCATGGCACATAGAAGAAAATGAGTTTTCTCGAAAGAAACCTTGTGCTTCCAGTTCCTAGTTGGAAGCTCACCCGGCTCTGCTCTATACCAAACGTGAAAGTCAATGTGAGCACTAGCCTCGAAGTAAGGCCCTGATTATGCTGGCAAATCGGGAGGCGTGCAGCAGCTCCATGAGGCCTTCATCGCTGTTCTGCTTTAGTTTCACGGTAGTAAGCTTTCCAACATTCCTAGGGACTTTGCTTAAGCAACCGTTTCGGTACCAGAACACTGCGTAGAGACAGTAAGCTCTGGTCCTGCGTGTATGCTGCGTGTCAACCTAGAAATTGGAGACTGATGGCATAAGGCTTCTTTTGCCATTATGAAAGCTCCGTTCATGCGGCCTCGAAGCTACCTGAAAAGCATTGTTGTTGCCGGGGTTTTCCTCACTGCCGGCATGGTTCTGAGAAGAAAATGAGTTTTCTCCTAAGAAACCTTGGGTTTCCAGTTCCTTGTTGGAAGCTCACCCTGCTCTGCGCTATACCTAAAGTGAAAGTCAACGTGAGCCCAAGCTTCGAAGTAAGGCCCTGATTATCCTTGCAAAACGAGAGGCGTGCAGCAGCTCCATGAGGCCTTCATCGTTGTTCTGCTTTAGTTTCAAGGTAGTAAGCTTTTCAACACTCCTAGGGGCCTTGCTTCAGCACCCGTTTCAGTACCAGAAGACTGCGTAGAACCAGGAAGCTCTGCTCCTGCGTGTATGCTGCGTGTCAACCTAGAAATTAGAGGCTGACGGCACAAGGCTTGTTTTCCCTTTTTGAAAGCTCCATTCATGCGGCCTCGAAGCTACCTGAAAAGCACTGTTGTTACCGTGCTTTTACTTACAGCCGGCATGGCACATAGAAGAAAATGAGTTTTCTCGAAAGAAACCTTGTGCTTCCAGTTCCTAGTTGGAAGCTCACCCGGCTCTGCTCTATACCAAACGTGAAAGTCAATGTGAGCACTAGCCTCGAAGTAAGGCCCTGATTATGCTGGCAATACGGGAGGCGTGCAGCAGCTCCATGAGGCCTTCATCGCTGTTCTGCTTTAGTTTCACGGTAGTAAGCTTTCCAACATTCCTAGGGACTTTGCTTAAGCAACCGTTTCGGTACCAGAACACTGCGTAGAGACAGTAAGCTCTGGTCCTGCGTGTATGCTGCGTGTCAACCTAGAAATTGGAGACTGATGGCATAAGGCTTCTTTTGCCATTATGAAAGCTCCGTTCATGCGGCCTCGAAGCTACCTGAAAAGCATTGTTGTTGCCGGGGTTTTCCTCACTGCCGGCATGGTTCTGAGAAGAAAATGAGTTTTCTCCTAAGAAACCTTGGGTTTCCAGTTCCTTGTTGGAAGCTCACCCTGCTCTGCGCTATACCTAAAGTGAAAGTCAACGTGAGCCGAAGCTTCGAAGTAAGGCCCTAATTATCCTTGCAAAACGAGAGGCGTGCAGCAGCTCCATGAGGCCTTCATCGTTGTTCTGCTTTAGTTTCAAGGTAGTAAGCTTTTCAACACTCCTAGGGGCCTTGCTTCAGCACCCGTTTCAGTACCAGAACACTGCGTAGAACCAGGAAGCTCTGCTCCTGCGTGTATGCTGCGTGTCAACCTAGAAATTAGAGACTGATGGCACAAGGCTAGTTTTCCCATTATGAAAGCTCCGTTGATGCGGCCCCGAAGCTACCTGAAAAGCACTGTTGTTACCGTGCTTTTACTTACAGCTGGCATGGCACATAGAAGAAAATGAGTTTTCTCGAAAGAAACCTTGTGCTTCCAGTTCCTAGTTGGAAGCTCACCCGACTCTGCTCTATACCAAACGTGAAAGTCAATGTGAGCACTAGCCTCGAAGTAAGGCCCTGATTATGCTGGCAAAACGGGAGGCGTGCAGCAGCTCCATGAGGCCTTCATCGCTGTTCTGCTTTAGTTTCACGGTAGTAAGCTTTCCAAGACTCCTAGGGACTTTGCTTAAGCAACCGTTTCGGTACCAGAACACTGTGTAGAGACAGTAAGCTCTGGTCCTGCGTGTATGCTGCGTGTCAACCTAGAAATTGGAGACTGATGGCATAAGGCTTCTTTTGCCATTATGAAAGCTCCGTTCATGCGGCCTCGAAGCTACCTGAAAAGCATTGTTGTTGCCGGGGTTTTCCTCACTGCCGGCATGGTTCTGAGAAGAAAATGAGTTTTCTCCTAAGAAACCTTGGGTTTCCAGTTCCTTGTTGGAAGCTCACCCTGCTCTGCGCTATACCTAAAGTGAAAGTCAACGTGAGCCCAAGCTTCGAAGTAAGGCCCTGATTATCCTTGCAAAACGAGAGGCGTGCAGCAGCTCCATGAGGCCTTCATCGTTGTTCTGCTTTAGTTTCAAGGTAGTAAGCTTTTCAACACTCCTAGGGGCCTTGCTTCAGCACCCGTTTCAGTACCAGAACACTGCGTAGAACCAGGAAGCTCTGCTCCTGCGTGTATGCTGCGTGTCAACCTAGAAATTAGAGACTGACGGCACAAGGCTAGTTTTCCCATTATGAAAGCTCCGTTGATGCGGCCCCGAAGCTACCTGAAAAGCACTGTAGTTACCGTGCTTTTACTTACAGCTGGCATGGTTCATAGAAGAAAATGAGTTTTCTCGAGAGAAACCTTGTGCTTCCAGTTCCTAGTTGGAAGCTCACACTGCTCTGCTCTATACCAAACGTGAAAGTCAATGTGAGCACTAGCCTCGAAGTAAGGCCCTGATTATGCTGGCAAAACGGGAGTCGTGCAGCAGCTCCATGAGGCCTTCATCGCTGTTCTGCTTTAGTTTCACGGTAGTAGCTTTCCAACATTGCTAGGGACTTTGCTTAAGCAACCGTTTCGGTACCAGAACACTGCGTAGAGACAGTAAGCTCTGGTCCTGCGTGTATGCTGCGTGTCAACCTAGAAATTGGAGACTGATGGCATAAGGCTTCTTTTGCCATTATGAAAGCTCCGTTCATGCGGCCTCGAAGCTACCTGAAAAGCATTGTTGTTGCCGGGGTTTTCCTCACTGCCGGCATGGTTCTGAGAAAAAATGAGTTTTCTCCTAAGAAACCTTGGGTTTCCAGTTCCTTGTTGGAAGCTCACCCTGCTCTGCGCTATACCTAAAGTGAAAGTCAACGTGAGCCCAAGCTTCGAAGTAAGGCCCTGATTATCCTTGCAAAACGAGAGGCGTGCAGCAGCTCCATGAGGCCTTCATCGTTGTTCTGCTTTAGTTTCAAGGTAGTAAGCTTTTCAACACTCCTAGGGGACTTGCTTCAGCACCCGTTTCAGTACCAGAACACTGCGTAGAACCAGGAAGCTCTGCTCCTGCGTGTATGCTGCGTGTCAACCTAGAAATTAGAGACTGACGGCACAAGGCTAGTTTTCCCATTATGAAAGCTCCGTTGATGCGGCCCCGAAGCTACCTGAAAAGCACTGTTGTTACCGTGCTTTTACTTACAGCCGGCATGGCACATAGAAGAAAATGAGTTTTCTCGAAAGAAACCTTGTGCTTCCAGTTCCTAGTTGGAAGCTCACCCGGCTCTGCTCTATACCAAACGTGAAAGTCAATGTGAGCACTAGCCTCGAAGTAAGGCCCTGATTATGCTGGCAATATGGGAGGCGTGCAGCAGCTCCATGAGGCCTTCATCGCTGTTCTGCTTTAGTTTCACGGTAGTAAGCTTTCCAACATTCCTAGGGACTTTGCTTAAGCAACCGTTTCGGTACCAGAACACTGCGTAGAGACAGTAAGCTCTGGTCCTGCGTGTATGCTGCGTGTCAACCTAGAAATTAGAGACTGACGGCACAAGGCTAGTTTTCCCATTATGAAAGCTACGTTGATGCGGCCCCGAAGCTACCTGAAAAGCACTGTTGTTACCGTGCTTTTACTTACAGCCGGCATGGCACATAGAAGAAAATGAGTTTTCTCGAAAGAAACCTTGTGCTTCCAGTTCCTAGTTGGAAGCTCACCCGGCTCTGCTCTATACCAAACGTGAAAGTCAATGTGAGCACTAGCCTCGAAGTAAGGCCCTGATTATGCTGGCAAATCGGGAGGCGTGCAGCAGCTCCATGAGGCCTTCATCGCTGTTCTGCTTTAGTTTCACGGTAGTAAGCTTTCCAAGACTCCTAGGGACTTTGCTTAAGCAACCGTTTCAGTACCAGAACACTGCGTAGAGACAGTAAGCTCTGGTCCTGCGTGTATGCTGCGTGTCAACCTAGAAATTGGAGACTGATGGCATAAGGCTTCTTTTCCCATTATGAAAGCTCCGTTCATGCGGCCTCGAAGCTACCTGAAAAGCATTGTTGTTGCCGGGGTTTTCCTCACTGCCGGCATGGTTCTGAGAAGAAAATGAGTTTTCTCCTAAGAAACCTTGGGTTTCCAGTTCCTTGTTGGAAGCTCACCCTGCTCTGCGCTATACCTAAAGTGAAAGTCAACGTGAGCCCAAGCTTCGAAGTAAGGCCCTGATTATCCTTGCAAAACGAGAGGCGTGCAGCAGCTCCATGAGGCCTTCATCGTTTTTCTGCTTTAGTTTCAAGGTAGTGAGCTTTTCAACACTCCTAGGGGCCTTGCTTCAGCACCCGTTTCAGTACCAGAACACTGCGTAGAACCAGGAAGCTCTGCTCCTGCGTGTATGCTGCGTGTCAACCTAGAAATTAGAGACTGACGGCACAAGGCTAGTTTTCCCATTATGAAAGCTCCGTTGATGCGGCCCCGAAGCTACCTGAAAAGCACTGTTGTTACCGTGCTTTTACTTACAGCCGGCATGGCACATAGAAGAAAATGAGTTTTCTCGAAAGAAACCTTGTGCTTCCAGTTCCTAGTTGGAAGCTCACCCGGCTCTGCTCTATACCAAACGTGAAAGTCAATGTGAGCACTAGCCTCGAAGTAAGGCCCTGATTATGCTGGCAAAACGGGAGGCGTGCAGCAGCTCCATGAGGCCTTCATCGCTGTTCTGCTTTAGTTTCACGGTAGTAAGCTTTCCAAGACTCCTAGGGACTTTGCTTAAGCAACCGTTTCGGTACCAGAACACTGCGTAGAGACAGTAAGCTCTGGTCCTGCGTGTATGCTGCGTGTCAACCTAGAAATTGGAGACTGATGGCATAAGGCTTCTTTTCCCATTATGAAAGCTCCGTTCATGCGGCCTCGAAGCTACCTGAAAAGCATTGTTGTTGCCGGGGTTTTCCTCACTGCCGGCATGGTTCTGAGGAGAAATTGAGTTTTCTCCTAAGAAACCTTGGGTTTCCAGTTCTTTGTTGGAAGCTCACCCTGTTCTGCGCTATACCTAAAGTGAAAGTCAACGTGAGCCCAAGCTTCGAAATAAGGCCCTGATTATCCTTGCAAAACAAGAGGCGTGCAGCAGCTCCATGAGACCTTCATCGTTTTCTGCTTTAGTTTCAAGGTAGTGAGCTTTTCAACACTCCTAGGGGACTTGCTTCAGCACCCGTTTCAGTACCAGAACACTGCGTAGAACCAGGAAGCTCTGCTCCTACGTGTATGCTGCGTGTCAACCTAGAAATTAGAGACTGACGGCACAAGGCTAGTTTTCCCATTATGAAAGCTCCGTGGATGCGGCCCCGAAGCTACCTGAAAAGCACTGTTGTTACCGTGCTTTTACTTACAGCTGGCATGGCACATAGAAGAAAATGAGTTTTCTCGAAAGAAACCTTGTGCTTCCAGTTCCTAGTTGGAAGCTCACCCGGCTCTGCTCTATACCAAACGTGAAAGTCAATGTGAGCACTAGCCTCGAAGTAAGGCCCTGATTATGCTGGCAAAACGGGAGGCGTGCAGCAGCTCCATGAGGCCTTCATCGCTGTTCTGCTTTAGTTTCACGGTAGTAAGCTTTCCAAGACTCCTAGGGACTTTGCTTAAGCAACCGTTTCGGTACCAGAACACTGCGTAGAGACAGTAAGCTCTGGTCCTGCGTGTATGCTGCGTGTCAACCTAGAAATTGGAGACTGATGGCATAAGGCTTCTTTTCCCATTATGAAAGCTCCGTTCATGCGGCCTCGAAGCTACCTGAAAAGCATTGTTGTTGCCGGGGTTTTCCTCACTGCCGGCATGGTTCTGAGGAGAAAATGAGTTTTCTCCTAAGAAAGCTTGGGTTTCCAGTTCTTTGTTGGAAGCTAACCCTGTTCTGCGCTATACCTAAAGTGAAAGTCAACGTGAGCCCAAGCTTCGAAGTAAGGCCCTGATTATCCTTGCAAAACAAGAGGCGTGCAGCAGCTCCATGAGACCTTCATCGTTTTATGCTTTAGTTTCAAGGTAGTGAGCTTTTCAACACTCCTAGGGGCCTTGCTTCAGCACCCGTTTCAGTACCAGAACACTGCGTAGAACCAGGAAGCTCTGCTCCTGCGTGTATGCTGCGTGTCAACCTAGAAATTGGAGACTGACGGCACAAGGCTAGTTTTCCCATTATGAAAGCTCCGTTGATGCGGCCCCGAAGCTACCTGAAAAGCACTGTTGTTACCGTGCTTTTACTTACAGCCGGCATGGCACATAGAAGAAAATGAGTTTTCTCGAAAGAAACCTTGTGCTTCCAGTTCCTAGTTGGAAGCTCACCCTGCTCTGCTCTATACCAAACGTGAAAGTCAATGTGAGCACTAGCCTCGAAGTAAGGCCCTGATTATGCTGGCAAAACGGGAGGCGTGCAGCAGCTCCATGAGGCCTTCATCGCTGTTCTGCTTTAGTTTCACGGTAGTAAGCTTTCCAAGACTCCTAGGGACTTTGCTTAAGCAACCGTTTCGGTACCAGAACACTGCGTAGAGACAGTAAGCTCTGGTCCTGCGTGTATGCTGCGTGTCAACCTAGAAATTGGAGACTGATGGCATAAGGCTTCTTTTCCCATTATGAAAGCTCCGTTCATGCGGCCTCGAAGCTACCTGAAAAGCATTGTTGTTGCCGGGGTTTTCCTCACTGCCGGCATGGTTCTGAGAAGAAACTGAGTTTTCTCCTAAGAAACCTTGGGTTTCCAGTTCCTTGTTGGAAGCTCACCCTGCTCTGCGCTATACCTAAAGTGAAAGTCAACGTGAGCCCAAGCTTCGAAGTAAGGCCCTGATTATCCTTGCAAAACGAGAGGCGTGCAGCAGCTCCATGAGGCCTTCATCGTTGTTCTGCTTTAGTTTCAAGGTAGTAAGCTTTTCAACACTCCTAGGGGCCTTGCTTCAGCACCCGTTTCAGTACCAGAACACTGCGTAGAACCAGGAAGCTCTGCTCCTGCGTGTATGCTGCGTGTCAACCTAGAAATTAGAGACTGACGGCACAAGGCTAGTTTTCCCATTATGAAAGCTCCGTTGATGCGGCCCCGAAAGTACCTGAAAAGCACTGTTGTTACCGTGCTTTTACTTACAGCCGGCATGGCACATAGAAGAAAATGAGTTTTCTCGAAAGAAACCTTGTGCTTCCAGTTCCTAGTTGGAAGCTCACCCGGCTCTGCTCTATACCAAACGTGAAAGTCAATGTGAGCACTAGCCTCGAAGTAAGGCCCTGATTATGCTGGCAATACGGGAGGCGTGCAGCAGCTCCATGAGGCATTCATCGCTGTTCTGCTTTAGTTTCACGGTAGTAAGCTTTCCAACATTCCTAGGGACTTTGCTTAAGCAACCGTTTCGGTACCAGAACACTGCGTAGAGACAGTAAGCTCTGGTCCTGCGTGTATGCTGCGTGTCAACCTAGAAATTAGAGACTGACGGCACAAGGCTAGTTTTCCCATTATGAAAGCTACGTTGATGCGGCCCCGAAGCTACCTGAAAAGCACTGTTGTTACCGTGCTTTTACTTACAGCCGGCATGGCACATAGAAGAAAATGAGTTTTCTCGAAAGAAACCTTGTGCTTCCAGTTCCTAGTTGGAAGCTCACCCGGCTCTGCTCTATACCAAACGTGAAAGTCAATGTGAGCACTAGCCTCGAAGTAAGGCCCTGATTATGCTGGCAATACGGGAGGCGTGCAGCAGCTCCATGAGGCCTTCATCGCTGTTCTGCTTTAGTTTCACGGTAGTAAGCTTTCCAAGACTCCTAGGGACTTTGCTTAAGCAACCGTTTCGGTACCAGAACACTGCGTAGAGACAGTAAGCTCTGGTCCTGCGTGTATGCTGCGTGTCAACCTAGAAATTGGAGACTGATGGCATAAGGCTTCTTTTCCCATTATGAAAGCTCCGTTCATGCGGCCTCGAAGCTACCTGAAAAGCATTGTTGTTGCCGGGGTTTTCCTCACTGCCGGCATGGTTCTGAGGAGAAATTGAGTTTTCTCCTAAGAAACCTTGGGTTTCCAGTTCTTTGTTGGAAGCTCACCCTGTTCTGCGCTATACCTAAAGTGAAAGTCAACGTGAGCCCAAGCTTCGAAATAAGGCCCTGATTATCCTTGCAAAACAAGAGGCGTGCAGCAGCTCCATGAGACCTTCATCGTTTTCTGCTTTAGTTTCAAGGTAGTGAGCTTTTCAACACTCCTAGGGGACTTGCTTCAGCACCCGTTTCAGTACCAGAACACTGCGTAGAACCAGGAAGCTCTGCTCCTACGTGTATGCTGCGTGTCAACCTAGAAATTAGAGACTGACGGCACAAGGCTAGTTTTCCCATTATGAAAGCTCCGTGGATGCGGCCCCGAAGCTACCTGAAAAGCACTGTTGTTACCGTGCTTTTACTTACAGCTGGCATGGCACATAGAAGAAAATGAGTTTTCTCGAAAGAAACCTTGTGCTTCCAGTTCCTAGTTGGAAGCTCACCCGGCTCTGCTCTATACCAAACGTGAAAGTCAATGTGAGCACTAGCCTCGAAGTAAGGCCCTGATTATGCTGGCAAAACGGGAGGCGTGCAGCAGCTCCATGAGGCCTTCATCGCTGTTCTGCTTTAGTTTCACGGTAGTAAGCTTTCCAAGACTCCTAGGGACTTTGCTTAAGCAACCGTTTCGGTACCAGAACACTGCGTAGAGACAGTAAGCTCTGGTCCTGCGTGTATGCTGCGTGTCAACCTAGAAATTGGAGACTGATGGCATAAGGCTTCTTTTCCCATTATGAAAGCTCCGTTCATGCGGCCTCGAAGCTACCTGAAAAGCATTGTTGTTGCCGGGGTTTTCCTCACTGCCGGCATGGTTCTGAGGAGAAAATGAGTTTTCTCCTAAGAAAGCTTGGGTTTCCAGTTCTTTGTTGGAAGCTAACCCTGTTCTGCGCTATACCTAAAGTGAAAGTCAACGTGAGCCCAAGCTTCGAAGTAAGGCCCTGATTATCCTTGCAAAACAAGAGGCGTGCAGCAGCTCCATGAGACCTTCATCGTTTTATGCTTTAGTTTCAAGGTAGTGAGCTTTTCAACACTCCTAGGGGCCTTGCTTCAGCACCCGTTTCAGTACCAGAACACTGCGTAGAACCAGGAAGCTCTGCTCCTGCGTGTATGCTGCGTGTCAACCTAGAAATTGGAGACTGACGGCACAAGGCTAGTTTTCCCATTATGAAAGCTCCGTTGATGCGGCCCCGAAGCTACCTGAAAAGCACTGTTGTTACCGTGCTTTTACTTACAGCCGGCATGGCACATAGAAGAAAATGAGTTTTCTCGAAAGAAACCTTGTGCTTCCAGTTCCTAGTTGGAAGCTCACCCTGCTCTGCTCTATACCAAACGTGAAAGTCAATGTGAGCACTAGCCTCGAAGTAAGGCCCTGATTATGCTGGCAAAACGGGAGGCGTGCAGCAGCTCCATGAGGCCTTCATCGCTGTTCTGCTTTAGTTTCACGGTAGTAAGCTTTCCAAGACTCCTAGGGACTTTGCTTAAGCAACCGTTTCGGTACCAGAACACTGCGTAGAGACAGTAAGCTCTGGTCCTGCGTGTATGCTGCGTGTCAACCTAGAAATTGGAGACTGATGGCATAAGGCTTCTTTTCCCATTATGAAAGCTCCGTTCATGCGGCCTCGAAGCTACCTGAAAAGCATTGTTGTTGCCGGGGTTTTCCTCACTGCCGGCATGGTTCTGAGAAGAAACTGAGTTTTCTCCTAAGAAACCTTGGGTTTCCAGTTCCTTGTTGGAAGCTCACCCTGCTCTGCGCTATACCTAAAGTGAAAGTCAACGTGAGCCCAAGCTTCGAAGTAAGGCCCTGATTATCCTTGCAAAACGAGAGGCGTGCAGCAGCTCCATGAGGCCTTCATCGTTGTTCTGCTTTAGTTTCAAGGTAGTAAGCTTTTCAACACTCCTAGGGGCCTTGCTTCAGCACCCGTTTCAGTACCAGAACACTGCGTAGAACCAGGAAGCTCTGCTCCTGCGTGTATGCTGCGTGTCAACCTAGAAATTAGAGACTGACGGCACAAGGCTAGTTTTCCCATTATGAAAGCTCCGTTGATGCGGCCCCGAAAGTACCTGAAAAGCACTGTTGTTACCGTGCTTTTACTTACAGCCGGCATGGCACATAGAAGAAAATGAGTTTTCTCGAAAGAAACCTTGTGCTTCCAGTTCCTAGTTGGAAGCTCACCCGGCTCTGCTCTATACCAAACGTGAAAGTCAATGTGAGCACTAGCCTCGAAGTAAGGCCCTGATTATGCTGGCAATACGGGAGGCGTGCAGCAGCTCCATGAGGCATTCATCGCTGTTCTGCTTTAGTTTCACGGTAGTAAGCTTTCCAACATTCCTAGGGACTTTGCTTAAGCAACCGTTTCGGTACCAGAACACTGCGTAGAGACAGTAAGCTCTGGTCCTGCGTGTATGCTGCGTGTCAACCTAGAAATTAGAGACTGACGGCACAAGGCTAGTTTTCCCATTATGAAAGCTACGTTGATGCGGCCCCGAAGCTACCTGAAAAGCACTGTTGTTACCGTGCTTTTACTTACAGCCGGCATGGCACATAGAAGAAAATGAGTTTTCTCGAAAGAAACCTTGTGCTTCCAGTTCCTAGTTGAGAGCTCACCCGGCTCTGCTCTATACCAAACGTGAAAGTCAATGTGAGCACTAGCCTCGAAGTAAGGCCCTGATTATGCTGGCAAAACGGGAGGCGTGCAGCAGCTCCATGAGGCCTTCATCGCTGTTCTGCTTTAGTTTCACGGTAGTAAGCTTTCCAAGACTCCTAGGGACTTTGCTTAAGCAACCGTTTCGGTACCAGAACACTGCATAGAGACAGTAAGCTCTGGTCCTGCGTGTATGCTGCGTGTCAACCTAGAAATTGGAGACTGATGGCATAAGGCTTCTTTTCCCATTATGAAAGCTCCGTTCATGCGGCCTCGAAGCTACCTGAAAAGCATTGTTGTTGCCGGGGTTTTCCTCACTGCCGGCATGGTTCTGAGAAGAAAATGAGTTTTCTCCTAAGAAACCTTGGGTTTCCAGTTCCTTGTTGGAAGCTCACCCTGCTCTGCGCTATACCTAAAGTGAAAGTCAACGTGAGCCCAAGCTTCGAAGTAAGGCCCTGATTATCCTTGCAAAACGAGAGGCGTGCAGCAGCTCCATGAGGCCTTCATCGTTGTTCTGCTTTAGTTTCAAGGTAGTAAGCTTTTCAACACTCCTAGGGGACTTGCTTCAGCACCCGTTTCAGTACCAGAACACTGCGTAGAACCAGGAAGCTCTGCTCCTGCGTGTATGCTGCGTGTCAACCTAGAAATTAGAGACTGATGGCACAAGGCTTGTTTTCCCGTTTTGAAAGCTCCATTCATGCGGCCTCGAAGCTACCTGAAAAGCACTGTTGTTACCGTGCTTTTACTTACAGACGGCATGGCACATAGAAGAAAATGAGTTTTCTCGAAAGAAACCTTGTGCTTCCAGTTCCTAGTTGGAAGCTCACCCGGCTCTGCTCTATACCAAACGTGAAAGTCAATGTGAGCACTAGCCTCGAAGTAAGGCCCTGATTATGCTGGCAAATCGGGAGGCGTGCAGCAGCTCCATGAGGCCTTCATCGCTGTTCTGCTTTAGTTTCACGGTAGTAAGCTTTCCAAGACTCCTAGGGACTTTGCTTAAGCAACCGTTTCAGTACCAGAACACTGCGTAGAGACAGTAAGCTCTGGTCCTGCGTGTATGCTGCGTGTCAACCTAGAAATTGGAGACTGATGGCATAAGGCTTCTTTTCCCATTATGAAAGCTCCGTTCATGCGGCCTCGAAGCTACCTGAAAAGCATTGTTGTTGCCGGGGTTTTCCTCACTGCCGGCATGGTTCTGAGAAGAAAATGAGTTTTCTCCTAAGAAACCTTGGGTTTCCAGTTCCTTGTTGGAAGCTCACCCTGCTCTGCGCTATACCTAAAGTGAAAGTCAACGTGAGCCCAAGCTTCGAAGTAAGGCCCTGATTATCCTTGCAAAACGAGAGGCGTGCAGCAGCTCCATGAGGCCTTCATCGTTGTTCTGCTTTAGTTTCAAGGTAGTGAGCTTTTCAACACTCCTAGGGGCCTTGCTTCAGCACCCGTTTCAGTACCAGAACACTGCGTAGAACCAGGAAGCTCTGCTCCTGCGTGTATGCTGCGTGTCAAGCTAGAAATTAGAGACTGACGGCACAAGGCTAGTTTTCCCATTATGAAAGCTCCGTTGATGCGGCCCCGAAGCTACCTGAAAAGCACTGTTGTTACCGTGCTTTTACTTACAGCCGGCATGGCACATAGAAGAAAATGAGTTTTCTCGAAAGAAACCTTGTGCTTCCAGTTCCTAGTTGGAAGCTCACCCGGCTCTGCTCTATACCAAACGTGAAAGTCAATGTGAGCACTAGCCTCGAAGTAAGGCCCTGATTATGCTGGCAAAACGGGAGGCGTGCAGCAGCTCCATGAGGCCTTCATCGCTGTTCTGCTTTAGTTTCACGGTAGTAAGCTTTCCAAGACTCCTAGGGACTTTGCTTAAGCAACCGTTTCGGTACCAGAACACTGCGTAGAGACAGTAAGCTCTGGTCCTGCGTGTATGCTGCGTGTCAACCTAGAAATTGGAGACTGATGGCATAAGGCTTCTTTTCCCATTATTAAAGCTCCGTTCATGCGGCCTCGAAGCTACCTGAAAAGCATTGTTGTTGCCGGAGTTTTCCTCACTGCCGGCATGGTTCTGAGGAGAAATTAAGTTTTCTCCTAAGAAACCTTGGGTTTCCAGTTCTTTGTTGGAAGCTCACCCTGTTCTGCGCTATACCTAAAGTGAAAGTCAACGTGAGCCCAAGCTTCGAAGTAAGGCCCTGATTATCCTTGCAAAACAAGAGGCGTGCAGCAGCTCCATGAGACATTCATCGTTTTCTGCTTTAGTTTCAAGGTAGTGAGCTTTTCAACACTCCTAGGGGACTTGCTTCAGCACCCGTTTCAGTACCAGAACACTGCGTAGAACCAGGAAGCTCTGCTCCTACGTGTATGCTGCGTGTCAACCTAGAAATTAGAGACTGACGGCACAAGGCTAGTTTTCCCATTATGAAAGCTCCGTGGATGCGGCCCCGAAGCTACCTGAAAAGCACTGTTGTTACCGTGCTTTTACTTACAGCTGGCATGGCACATAGAAGAAAATGAGTTTTCTCGAAAGAAACCTTGTGCTTCCAGTTCCTAGTTGGAAGCTCACCCGGCTCTGCTCTATACCAAACGTGAAAGTCAATGTGAGCACTAACCTCGAAGTAAGGCCCTGATTATGCTGGCAAATCGGGAGGCGTGCAGCAGCTCCATGAGGCCTTCATCGCTGTTCTGCTTTAGTTTCACGGTAGTAAGCTTTCCAAGACTCCTAGGGACTTTGCTTAAGCAACCGTTTCGGTACCAGAACACTGCGTAGAGACAGTAAGCTCTGGTCCTGCGTGTATGCTGCGTGTCAACCTAGAAATTGGAGACTGATGGCATAAGGCTTCTTTTCCCATTATGAAAGCTCCGTTCATGCGGCCTCGAAGCTACCTGAAAAGCATTGTTGTTGCCGGGGTTTTCCTCACTGCCGGCATGGTTCTGAGGAGAAAATGAGTTTTCTCCTAAGAAACCTTGGGTTTCCAGTTCTTTGTTGGAAGCTAACCCTGTTCTGCGCTATACCTAAAGTGAAAGTCAACGTGAGCCCAAGCTTCGAAGTAAGGCCCTGATTATCCTTGCAAAACAAGAGGCGTGCAGCAGCTCCATGAGACCTTCATCGTTTTATGCTTTAGTTTCAAGGTAGTGAGCTTTTCAACACTCCTAGGGGCCTTGCTTCAGCACCCGTTTCAGTACCAGAACACTGCGTAGAACCAGGAAGCTCTGCTCCTGCGTGTATGCTGCGTGTCAACCTAGAAATTAGAGACTGATGGCACAAGGCTTGTTTTCCCGTTTTGAAAGCTCCATTCATGCGGCCTCGAAGCTACCTGAAAAGCACTGTTGTTACCGTGCTTTTACTTACAGCCGGCATGGCACATAGAAGAAAATGAGTTTTCTCGAAAGAAACCTTGTGCTTCCAGTTCCTAGTTGGAAGCTCACCCGGCTCTGCTCTATACCAAACTTGAAAGTCAATGTGAGCACTAGCCTCGAAGTAAGGCCCTGATTATGCTGGCAATACGGGAGGCGTGCAGCAGCTCCATGAGGCCTTCATCGCTGTTCTGCTTTAGTTTCACGGTAGTAAGCTTTCCAACATTCCTAGGGACTTTGCTTAAGCAACCGTTTCGGTACCAGAACACTGCGTAGAACCAGGAAGCTCTGCTCCTGCGTGTATGCTGCGTGTCAACCTAGAAATTGGAGACTGATGGCACAAGGCTAGTTTTCCCATTATGAAAGCTCCGTTGATGCGGCCCCGAAGCTACCTGAAAAGCACTGTTGTTACCGTGCTTTTACTTACAGCCGGCATGGCACATAGAAGAAAATGAGTTTTCTCGAAAGAAACCTTGTGCTTCCAGTTCCTAGTTGGAAGCTCACCCGGCTCTGCTCTATACCAAACGTGAAAGTCAATGTGAGCACTAGCCTCGAAGTAAGGCCCTGATTATGCTGGCAAAACGGGAGGCGTGCAGCAGCTCCATGAGGCCTTCATCGCTGTTCTGCTTTAGTTTCACGGTAGTAAGCTTTCCAAGACTCCTAGGGACTTTGCTTAAGCAACCGTTTCGGTACCAGAACACTGCGTAGAGACAGTAAGCTCTGGTCCTGCGTGTATGCTGCGTGTCAACCTAGAAATTGGAGACTGATGGCATAAGGCTTCTTTTGCCATTATGAAAGCTCCGTTCATGCGGCCTCGAAGCTACCTGAAAAGCATTGTTGTTGCCGGGGTTTTCCTCACTGCCGGCATGGTTCTGAGAAGAAAATGAGTTTTCTCCTAAGAAACCTTGGGTTTCCAGTTCCTTGTTGGAAGCTCACCCTGCTCTGCGCTATACCTAAAGTGAAAGTCAACGTGAGCCCAAGCTTCGAAGTAAGGCCCTGATTATCCTTGCAAAACGAGAGGCGTGCAGCAGCTCCATGAGGCCTTCATCGTTGTTCTGCTTTAGTTTCAAGGTAGTAAGCTTTTCAACACTCCTAGGGGCCTTGCTTCAGCACCCGTTTCAGTACCAGAACACTGCGTAGAACCAGGAAGCTCTGCTCCTGCGTGTATGCTGCGTGTCAACCTAGAAATTAGAGACTGATGGCACAAGGCTTGTTTTCCCGTTTTGAAAGCTCCATTCATGCGGCCTCGAAGCTACCTGAAAAGCACTGTTGTTACCGTGCTTTTACTTACAGCCGGCATGGCACATAGAAGAAAATGAGTTTTCTCGAAAGAAACCTTGTGCTTCCAGTTCCTAGTTGGAAGCTCACCCGGCTCTGCTCTATACCAAACGTGAAAGTCAATGTGAGCACTAGCCTCGAAGTAAGGCCCTGATTATGCTGGCAATACGGGAGGCGTGCAGCAGCTCCATGAGGCCTTCATCGCTGTTCTGCTTTAGTTTCACGGTAGTAAGCTTTCCAACATTCCTAGGGACTTTGCTTAAGCAACCGTTTCGGTACCAGAACACTGCGTAGAGACAGTAAGCTCCGGTCCTGCGTGTATGCTGCGTGTCAACCTAGAAATTGGAGACTGATGGCATAAGGCTTCTTTTCCCATTATGAAAGCTCCGTTCATGCGGCCTCGAAGCTACCTGAAAAGCATTGTTGTTGCCGGGGTTTTCCTCACTGCCGGCATGGTTCTGAGGAGAAAATGAGTTTTCTCCTAAGAAACCTTGGGTTTCCAGTTCTTTGTTGGAAGCTAACCCTGTTCTGCGCTATACCTAAAGTGAAAGTCAACGTGAGCCCAAGCTTCGAAGTAAGGCCCTGATTATCCTTGCAAAACAAGAGGCGTGCAGCAGCTCCATGAGACCTTCATCGTTTTATGCTTTAGTTTCAAGGTAGTGAGCTTTTCAACACTCCTAGGGGCCTTGCTTCAGCACCCGTTTCAGTACCAGAACACTGCGTAGAACCAGGAAGCTCTGCTCCTGCGTGTATGCTGCGTGTCAACCTAGAAATTAGAGACTGATGGCACAAGGCTTGTTTTCCCGTTTTGAAAGCTCCATTCATGCGGCCTCGAAGCTACCTGAAAAGCACTGTTGTTACCGTGCTTTTACTTACAGCCGGCATGGCACATAGAAGAAAATGAGTTTTCTCGAAAGAAACCTTGTGCTTCCAGTTCCTAGTTGGAAGCTCACCCGGCTCTGCTCTATACCAAACGTGAAAGTCAATGTGAGCACTAGCCTCGAAGTAAGGCCCTGATTATGCTGGCAATACGGGAGGCGTGCAGCAGCTCCATGAGGCCTTCATCGCTGTTCTGCTTTAGTTTCACGGTAGTAAGCTTTCCAACATTCCTAGGGACTTTGCTTAAACAACCGTTTCGGTACCAGAACACTGCGTAGAACCAGGAAGCTCTGCTCCTGCGTGTATGCTGCGTGTCAACCTAGAAATTGGAGACTGATGGCACAAGGCTAGTTTTCCCATTATGAAAGCTCCGTTCATGCGGCCTCGAAGCTACCTGAAAAGCATTGTTGTTGCCGGGGTTTTCCTCACTGCCGGCATGGTTCTGAGAAGAAAATGAGTTTTCTCCTAAGAAACCTTGGGTTTCCAGTTCCTTGTTGGAAGCTCACCCTGCTCTGCGCTATACCTAAAGTGAAAGTCAACGTGAGCCCAAGCTTCGAAGTAAGGCCCTGATTATCCTTGCAAAACGAGAGGCGTGCAGCAGCTCCATGAGGCCTTCATCGTTGTTCTGCTTTAGTTTCAAGGTAGTAAGCTTTTCAACACTCCTAGGGGCCTTGCTTCAGCACCCGTTTCAGTACCAGAACACTGCGTAGAACCAGGAAGCTCTGCTCCTGCGTGTATGCTGCGTGTCAACCTAGAAATTAGAGACTGATGGCACAAGGCTTGTTTTCCCGTTTTGAAAGCTCCATTCATGCGGCCTCGAAGCTACCTGAAAAGCACTGTTGTTACCGTGCTTTTACTTACAGCCGGCATGGCACATAGAAGAAAATGAGTTTTCTCGAAAGAAACCTTGTGCTTCCAGTTCCTAGTTGGAAGCTCACCCGGCTCTGCTCTATACCAAACGTGAAAGTCAATGTGAGCACTAGCCTCGAAGTAAGGCCCTGATTATGCTGGCAATACGGGAGGCGTGCAGCAGCTCCATGAGGCCTTCATCGCTGTTCTGCTTTAGTTTCACGGTAGTAAGCTTTCCAATATTCCTAGGGACTTTGCTTAAGCAACCGTTTCGGTACCAGAACACTGCGTAGAGACAGTAAGCTCTGGTCCTGCGTGTATGCTGCGTGTCAACCTAGAAATTGGAGACTGATGGCATAAGGCTTCTTTTCCCATTATGAAAGCTCCGTTCATGCGGCCTCGAAGCTACCTGAAAAGCATTGTTGTTGCCGGGGTTTTCCTCACTGCCGGCATGGTTCTGAGGAGAAACTGAGTTTTCTCCTAAGAAACCTTGGGTTTCCAGTTCCTTGTTGGAAGCTCACCCTGCTCTGCGCTATACCTAAAGTGAAAGTCAACGTGAGCCCAAGCTTCGAAGTAAGGCCCTGATTATCCTTGCAAAACGAGAGGCGTGCAGCAGCTCCATGAGGCCTTCATCGTTGTTCTGCTTTAGTTTCAAGGTAGTAAGCTTTTCAACACTCCTAGGGGCCTTGCTTCAGCACCCGTTTCAGTACCAGAACACTGCGTAGAACCAGGAAGCTCTGCTCCTGCGTGGATGCTGCGTGTCAACCTAGAAATTAGAGACTGATGGCACAAGGCTTGTTTTCCCGTTTTGAAAGCTCCATTCATGCGGCCTCGAAGCTACTTGAAAAGCACTGTTGTTACCGTGCTTTTACTTACAGCCGGCATGGCACATAGAAGAAAATGAGTTTTCTCGAAAGAAACCTTGTGCTTCCAGTTCCTAGTTGGAAGCTCACCCGGCTCTGCTCTATACCAAACGTGAAAGTCAATGTGAGCACTAGCCTCGAAGTAAGGCCCTGATTATGCTGGCAATACGGGAGGCGTGCAGCAGCTCCATGAGGCCTTCATCGCTGTTCTGCTTTAGTTTCACGGTAGTAAGCTTTCCAACATTCCTAGGGACTTTGCTTAAGCAACCGTTTCGGTACCAGAACACTGCGTAGAGACAGTAAGCTCTGGTCCTGCGTGTATGCTGCGTGTCAACCTAGAAATTGGAGACTGATGGCATAAGGCTTCTTTTGCCATTATGAAAGCTCCGTTCATGCGGCCTCGAAGCTACCTGAAAAGCATTGTTGTTGCCGGGGTTTTCCTCACTGCCGGCATGGTTCTGAGAAGAAAATGAGTTTTCTCCTAAGAAACCTTGGGTTTCCAGTTCCTTGTTGGAAGCTCACCCTGCTCTGCGCTATACCTAAAGTGAAAGTCAACGTGAGCCCAAGCTTCGAAGTAAGGCCCTGATTATCCTTGCAAAACAAGAGGCGTGCAGCAGCTCCATGAGACCTTCATCGTTTTCTGCTTTAGTTTCAAGGTAGTGAGCTTTTCAACACTCCTAGGGGACTTGCTTCAGCACCCGTTTCAGTACCAGAACACTGCGTAGAACCAGGAAGCTCTGCTCCTACGTGTATGCTGCGTGTCAACCTAGAAATTAGAGACTGACGGCACAAGGCTAGTTTTCCCATTATGAAAGCTCCGTGGATGCGGCCCCGAAGCCCCCTGAAAAGCACTGTGGTTACCGTGCTTTTACTTACAGCTGGCATGGCACATAGAAGAAAATGAGTTTTCTCGAAAGAAACCTTGTGCTTCCAGTTCCTAGTTGGAAGCTCACCCGGCTCTGCTCTATACCAAACGTGAAAGTCAATGTGAGCACTAGCCTCGAAGTAAGGCCCTGATTATGCTGGCAAAACGGGAGGCGTGCAGCAGCTCCATGAGGCCTTCATCGCTGTTCTGCTTTAGTTTCACGGTAGTAAGCTTTCCAAGACTCCTAGGGACTTTGCTTAAGCAACCGTTTCGGTACCAGAACACTGCGTAGTGACAGTAAGCTCTGGTCCTGCGTGTATGCTGCGTGTCAACCTAGAAATTGGAGACTGATGGCATAAGGCTTCTTTTGCCATTATGAAAGCTCCGTTCATGCGGCCTCGAAGCTACCTGAAAAGCATTGTTGTTGCCGGGGTTTTCCTCACTGCCGGCATGGTTCTGAGAAGAAAATGAGTTTTCTCCTAAGAAACCTTGGGTTTCCAGTTCCTTGTTGGAAGCTCACCCTGCTCTGCGCTATACCTAAAGTGAAAGTCAACGTGAGCCCAAGCTTCGAAGTAAGGCCCTGATTATCCTTGCAAAACGAGAGGCGTGCAGCAGCTCCATGAGGCCTTCATCGTTGTTCTGCTTTAGTTTCAAGGTAGTAAGCTTTTCAACACTCCTAGGGGCCTTGCTTCAGCACCCGTTTCAGTACCAGAACACTGCGTAGAACCAGGAAGCTCTGCTCCTGCGTGTATGCTGCGTGTCAACCTAGAAATTAGAGACTGATGGCACAAGGCTTGTTTTCCCGTTTTGAAAGCTCCATTCATGCGGCCTCGAAGCTACCTGAAAAGCACTGTTGTTACCGTGCTTTTACTTACAGCCGGCATGGCACATAGAAGAAAATGAGTTTTCTCGAAAGAAACCTTGTGCTTCCAGTTCCTAGTTGGAAGCTCACCCGGCTCTGCTCTATACCAAACGTGAAAGTCAATGTGAGCACTAGCCTCGAAGTAAGGCCCTGATTATGCTGGCAATACGGGAGGCGTGCAGCAGCTCCATGAGGCCTTCATCGCTGTTCTGCTTTAGTTTCACGGTAGTAAGCTTTCCAACATTCCTAGGGACTTTGCTTAAGCAACCGTTTCGGTACCAGAACACTGCGTAGAGACAGTAAGCTCTGGTCCTGCGTGTATGCTGCGTGTCAACCTAGAAATTGGAGACTGATGGCATAAGGCTTCTTTTGCCATTATGAAAGCTCCGTTCATGCGGCCTCGAAGCTACCTGAAAAGCATTGTTGTTGCCGGGGTTTTCCTCACTGCCGGCATGGTTCTGAGAAGAAAATGAGTTTTCTCCTAAGAAACCTTGGGTTTCCAGTTCCTTGTTGGAAGCTCACCCTGCTCTGCGCTATACCTAAAGTGAAAGTCAACGTGAGCCCAAGCTTCGAAGTAAGGCCCTGATTATCCTTGCAAAACAAGAGGCGTGCAGCAGCTCCATGAGACCTTCATCGTTTTCTGCTTTAGTTTCAAGGTAGTGAGCTTTTCAACACTCCTAGGGGACTTGCTTCAGCACCCGTTTCAGTACCAGAACACTGCGTAGAACCAGGAAGCTCTGCTCCTACGTGTATGCTGCGTGTCAACCTAGAAATTAGAGACTGACGGCACAAGGCTAGTTTTCCCATTATGAAAGCTCCGTGGATGCGGCCCCGAAGCCCCCTGAAAAGCACTGTGGTTACCGTGCTTTTACTTACAGCTGGCATGGCACATAGAAGAAAATGAGTTTTCTCGAAAGAAACCTTGTGCTTCCAGTTCCTAGTTGGAAGCTCACCCGGCTCTGCTCTATACCAAACGTGAAAGTCAATGTGAGCACTAGCCTCGAAGTAAGGCCCTGATTATGCTGGCAAAACGGGAGGCGTGCAGCAGCTCCATGAGGCCTTCATCGCTGTTCTGCTTTAGTTTCACGGTAGTAAGCTTTCCAAGACTCCTAGGGACTTTGCTTAAGCAACCGTTTCGGTACCAGAACACTGCGTAGAGACAGTAAGCTCTGGTCCTGCGTGTATGCTGCGTGTCAACCTAGAAATTGGAGACTGATGGCATAAGGCTTCTTTTGCCATTATGAAAGCTCCGTTCATGCGGCCTCGAAGCTACCTGAAAAGCATTGTTGTTGCCGGGGTTTTCCTCACTGCCGGCATGGTTCTGAGAAGAAAATGAGTTTTCTCCTAAGAAACCTTGGGTTTCCAGTTCCTTGTTGGAAGCTCACCCTGCTCTGCGCTATACCTAAAGTGAAAGTCAACGTGAGCCCAAGCTTCGAAGTAAGGCCCTGATTATCCTTGCAAAACGAGAGGCGTGCAGCAGCTCCATGAGGCCTTCATCGTTGTTCTGCTTTAGTTTCAAGGTAGTAAGCTTTTCAACACTCCTAGGGGCCTTGCTTCAGCACCCGTTTCAGTACCAGAACACTGCGTAGAACCAGGAAGCTCTGCTCCTGCGTGTATGCTGCGTGTCAACCTAGAAATTAGAGACTGATGGCACAAGGCTTGTTTTCCCGTTTTGAAAGCTCCATTCATGCGGCCTCGAAGCTACCTGAAAAGCACTGTTGTTACCGTGCTTTTACTTACAGCCGGCATGGCACATAGAAGAAAATGAGTTTTCTCGAAAGAAACCTTGTGCTTCCAGTTCCTAGTTGGAAGCTCACCCGGCTCTGCTCTATACCAAACGTGAAAGTCAATGTGAGCACTAGCCTCGAAGTAAGGCCCTGATTATGCTGGCAATACGGGAGGCGTGCAGCAGCTCCATGAGGCCTTCATCGCTGTTCTGCTTTAGTTTCACGGTAGTAAGCTTTCCAACATTCCTAGGGACTTTGCTTAAGCAACCGTTTCGGTACCAGAACACTGCGTAGAGACAGTAAGCTCTGGTCCTGCGTGTATGCTGCGTGTCAACCTAGAAATTGGAGACTGATGGCATAAGGCTTCTTTTCCCATTATGAAAGCTCCGTTTATGCGGCCTCGAAGCTACCTGAAAAGCATTGTTGTTGCCGGGGTTTTCCTCACTGCCGGCATGGTTCTGAGAAGAAAATGAGTTTTCTCCTAAGAAACCTTGGGTTTCCAGTTCCTTGTTGGAAGCTCACCCTGCTCTGCGCTATACCTAAAGTGAAAGTCAACGTGAGCCCAAGCTTCGAAGTAAGGCCCTGATTATCCTTGCAAAACGAGAGGCGTGCAGCAGCTCCATGAGGCCTTCATCGTTGTTCTGCTTTAGTTTCAAGGTAGTAAGCTTTTCAACACTCCTAGGGGCCTTGCTTCAGCACCCGTTTCAGTACCAGAACACTGCGTAGAACCAGGAAGCTCTGCTCCTGCGTGTATGCTGCGTGTCAACCTAGAAATTAGAGACTGATGGCACAAGGCTTGTTTTCCCGTTTTGAAAGCTCCATTCATGCGGCCTCGAAGCTACCTGAAAAGCACTGTTGTTACCGTGCTTTTACTTACAGCCGGCATGGCACATAGAAGAAAATGAGTTTTCTCGAAAGAAACCTTGTGCTTCCAGTTCCTAGTTGGAAGCTCACCCGGCTCTGCTCTATACCAAACGTGAAAGTCAATGTGAGCACTAGCCTCGAAGTAAGGCCCTGATTATGCTGGCAAATCTGGAGGCGTGCAGCAGCTCCATGAGGCCTTCATCGCTGTTCTGCTTTAGTTTCACGGTAGTAAGCTTTCCAACATTCCTAGGGACTTTGCTTAAGCAACCGTTTCGGTACCAGAACACTGCGTAGAGACAGTAAGCTCTGGTCCTGCGTGTATGCTGCGTGTCAACCTAGAAATTGGAGACTGATGGCATAAGGCTTCTTTTGCCATTATGAAAGCTCCGTTCATGCGGCCTCGAAGCTACCTGAAAAGCATTGTTGTTGCCGGGGTTTTCCTCACTGCCGGCATGGTTCTGAGAAGAAAATGAGTTTTCTCCTAAGAAACCTTGGGTTTCCAGTTCCTTGTTGGAAGCTCACCCTGCTCTGCGCTATACCTAAAGTGAAAGTCAACGTGAGCCCAAGCTTCGAAGTAAGGCCCTGATTATCCTTGCAAAACGAGAGGCGTGCAGCAGCTCCATGAGGCCTTCATCGTTGTTCTGCTTTAGTTTCAAGGTAGTAAGCTTTTCAACACTCCTAGGGGCCTTGCTTCAGCACCCGTTTCAGTACCAGAACACTGCGTAGAACCAGGAAGCTCTGCTCCTGCGTGTATGCTGCGTGTCAAGCTAGAAATTAGAGACTGACGGCACAAGGCTTGTTTTCCCTTTTTGAAAGCTCCATTCATGCGGCCTCGAAGCTACCTGAAAAGCACTGTTGTTACCGTGCTTTTACTTACAGCCGGCATGGCACATAGAAGAAAATGAGTTTTCTCGAAAGAAACCTTGTGCTTCCAGTTCCTAGTTGGAAGCTCACCCGGCTCTGCTCTATACCAAACGTGAAAGTCAATGTGAGCACTAGCCTCGAAGTAAGGCCCTGATTATGCTGGCAATACGGGAGGCGTGCAGCAGCTCCATGAGGCCTTCATCGCTGTTCTGCTTTAGTTTCACGGTAGTAAGCTTTCCAACATTCCTAGGGACTTTGCTTAAGCAACCGTTTCGGTACCAGAACACTGCGTAGAGACAGTAAGCTCTGGTCCTGCGTGTATGCTGCGTGTCAACCTAGAAATTGGAGACTGATGGCATAAGGCTTCTTTTCCCATTATGAAAGCTCCGTTCATGCGGCCTCGAAGCTACCTGAAAAGCATTGTTGTTGCCGGGGTTTTCCTCACTGCCGGCATGGTTCTGAGAAGAAAATGAGTTTTCTCCTAAGAAACCTTGGGTTTCCAGTTCCTTGTTGGAAGCTCACCCTGCTCTGCGCTATACCTAAAGTGAAAGTCAACGTGAGCCGAAGCTTCGAAGTAAGGCCCTAATTATCCTTGCAAAACGAGAGGCGTGCAGCAGCTCCATGAGGCCTTCATCGTTGTTCTGCTTTAGTTTCAAGGTAGGAAGCTTTTCAACACTCCTAGGGGCCTTGCTTCAGCACCCGTTTCAGTACCAGAACACTGCGTAGAACCAGGAAGCTCTGCACCTGCGTGTATGCTGCGTGTCAACCTAGAAATTAGAGACTGATGGCACAAGGCTAGTTTTCCCATTATGAAAGCTCCGTTGATGCGGCCCCGAAGCTACCTGAAAAGCACTGTTGTTACCGTGCTTTTACTTACAGCTGGCATGGCACATAGAAGAAAATGAGTTTTCTCGAAAGAAACCTTGTGCTTCCAGTTCCTAGTTGGAAGCTCACCCGACTCTGCTCTATACCAAACGTGAAAGTCAATGTGAGCACTAGCCTCGAAGTAAGGCCCTGATTATGCTGGCAAAACGGGAGGCGTGCAGCAGCTCCATGAGGCCTTCATCGCTGTTCTGCTTTAGTTTCACGGTAGTAAGCTTTCCAAGACTCCTAGGGACTTTGCTTAAGCAACCGTTTCGGTACCAGAACACTGCGTAGAGACAGTAAGCTCTGGTCCTGCGTGTATGCTGCGTGTCAACCTAGAAATTGGAGACTGATGGCATAAGGCTTCTTTTGCCATTATGAAAGCTCCGTTCATGCGGCCTCGAAGCTACCTGAAAAGCATTGTTGTTGCCGGGGTTTTCCTCACTGCCGGCATGGTTCTGAGAAGAAAATGAGTTTTCTCCTAAGAAACCTTGGGTTTCCAGTTCCTTGTTGGAAGCTCACCCTGCTCTGCGCTATACCTAAAGTGAAAGTCAACGTGAGCCCAAGCTTCGAAGTAAGGCCCTGATTATCCTTGCAAAACGAGAGGCGTGCAGCAGCTCCATGAGGCCTTCATCGTTGTTCTGCTTTAGTTTCAAGGTAGTAAGCTTTTCAACACTCCTAGGGGCCTTGCTTCAGCACCCGTTTCAGTACCAGAACACTGCGTAGAACCAGGAAGCTCTGCTCCTGCGTGTATGCTGCGTGTCAACCTAGAAATTAGAGACTGACGGCACAAGGCTAGTTTTCCCATTATGAAAGCTCCGTTGATGCGGCCCCGAAGCTACCTGAAAAGCACTGTAGTTACCGTGCTTTTACTTACAGCTGGCATGGTTCATAGAAGAAAATGAGTTTTCTCGAGAGAAACCTTGTGCTTCCAGTTCCTAGTTGGAAGCTCACACTGCTCTGCTCTATACCAAACGTGAAAGTCAATGTGAGCACTAGCCTCGAAGTAAGGCCCTGATTATGCTGGCAAAACGGGAGTCGTGCAGCAGCTCCATGAGGCCTTCATCGCTGTTCTGCTTTAGTTTCACGGTAGTAGCTTTCCAACATTCCTAGGGACTTTGCTTAAGCAACCGTTTCGGTACCAGAACACTGCGTAGAGACAGTAAGCTCTGGTCCTGCGTGTATGCTGCGTGTCAACCTAGAAATTGGAGACTGATGGCATAAGGCTTCTTTTGCCATTATGAAAGCTCCGTTCATGCGGCCTCGAAGCTACCTGAAAAGCATTGTTGTTGCCGGGGTTTTCCTCACTGCCGGCATGGTTCTGAGAAAAAATGAGTTTTCTCCTAAGAAACCTTGGGTTTCCAGTTCCTTGTTGGAAGCTCACCCTGCTCTGCGCTATACCTAAAGTGAAAGTCAACGTGAGCCCAAGCTTCGAAGTAAGGCCCTGATTATCCTTGCAAAACGAGAGGCGTGCAGCAGCTCCATGAGGCCTTCATCGTTGTTCTGCTTTAGTTTCAAGGTAGTAAGCTTTTCAACACTCCTAGGGGACTTGCTTCAGCACCCGTTTCAGTACCAGAACACTGCGTAGAACCAGGAAGCTCTGCTCCTGCGTGTATGCTGCGTGTCAACCTAGAAATTAGAGACTGATGGCACAAGGCTTGTTTTCCCGTTTTGAAAGCTCCATTCATGCGGCCCCGAAGCTACCTGAAAAGCACTGTTGTTACCGTGCTTTTACTTACAGCCGGCATGGCACATAGAAGAAAATGAGTTTTCTCGAAAGAAACCTTGTGCTTCCAGTTCCTAGTTGGAAGCTCACCCTGCTCTGCTCTATACCAAACGTGAAAGTCAATGTGAGCACTAGCCTCGAAGTAAGGCCCTGATTATGCTGGCAAAACGGGAGGCGTGCAGCAGCTCCATGAGGCCTTCATCGCTGTTCTGCTTTAGTTTCACGGTAGTAAGCTTTCCAAGACTCCTAGGGACTTTGCTTAAGCAACCGTTTCGGTACCAGAACACTGCGTAGAGACAGTAAGCTCTGGTCCTGCGTGTATGCTGCGTGTCAACCTAGAAATTGGAGACTGATGGCATAAGGCTTCTTTTCCAATTATGAAAGCTCCGTTCATGCGGCCTCGAAGCTACCTGAAAAGCATTGTTGTTGCCGGGGTTTTCCTCACTGCCGGCATGGTTCTGAGAAGAAAATGAGTTTTCTCCTAAGAAACCTTGGGTTTCCAGTTCCTTGTTGGAAGCTCACCCTGCTCTGCGCTATACCTAAAGTGAAAGTCAACGTGAGCCCAAGCTTCGAAGTAAGGCCCTGATTATCCTTGCAAAACGAGAGGCGTGCAGCAGCTCCATGAGGCCTTCATCGTTGTTCTGCTTTAGTTTCAAGGTAGTAAGCTTTTCAACACTCCTAGGGGCCTTGCTTCAGCACCCGTTTCAGTACCAGAACACTGCGTAGAACCAGGAAGCTCTGCTCCTGCGTGTATGCTGCGTGTCAAGCTAGAAATTAGAGACTGACGGCACAAGGCTAGTTTTCCCATTATGAAAGCTCCGTTGATGCGGCCCCGAAGCTACCTGAAAAGCACTGTTGTTACCGTGCTTTTACTTACAGCCGGCATGGCACATAGAAGAAAATGAGTTTTCTCGAAAGAAACCTTGTGCTTCCAGTTCCTAGTTGGAAGCTCACCCGGCTCTGCTCTATACCAAACGTGAAAGTCAATGTGAGCACTAGCCTCGAAGTAAGGCCCTGATTATGCTGGCAATACGGGAGGCGTGCAGCAGCTCCATGACGCCTTCATCGCTGTTCTGCTTTAGTTTCACGGTAGTAAGCTTTCCAACATTCCTAGGGACTTTGCTTAAGCAACCGTTTCGGTACCAGAACACTGCGTAGAGACAGTAAGCTCTGGTCCTGCGTGTATGCTGCGTGTCAACCTAGAAATTAGAGACTGACGGCACAAGGCTAGTTTTCCCATTATGAAAGCTACGTTGATGCGGCCCCGAAGCTACCTGAAAAGCACTGTTGTTACCGTGCTTTTACTTACAGCCGGCATGGCACATAGAAGAAAATGAGTTTTCTCGAAAGAAACCTTGTGCTTCCAGTTCCTAGTTGAGAGCTCACCCGGCTCTGCTCTATACCAAACGTGAAAGTCAATGTGAGCACTAGCCTCGAAGTAAGGCCCTGATTATGCTGGCAAAACGGGAGGCGTGCAGCAGCTCCATGAGGCCTTCATCGCTGTTCTGCTTTAGTTTCACGGTAGTAAGCTTTCCAAGACTCCTAGGGACTTTGCTTAAGCAACCGTTTCGGTACCAGAACACTGCATAGAGACAGTAAGCTCTGGTCCTGCGTGTATGCTGCGTGTCAACCTAGAAATTGGAGACTGATGGCATAAGGCTTCTTTTCCCATTATGAAAGCTCCGTTCATGCGGCCTCGAAGCTACCTGAAAAGCATTGTTGTTGCCGGGGTTTTCCTCACTGCCGGCATGGTTCTGAGAAGAAAATGAGTTTTCTCCTAAGAAACCTTGGGTTTCCAGTTCCTTGTTGGAAGCTCACCCTGCTCTGCGCTATACCTAAAGTGAAAGTCAACGTGAGCCCAAGCTTCGAAGTAAGGCCCTGATTATCCTTGCAAAACGAGAGGCGTGCAGCAGCTCCATGAGGCCTTCATCGTTGTTCTGCTTTAGTTTCAAGGTAGTAAGCTTTTCAACACTCCTAGGGGACTTGCTTCAGCACCCGTTTCAGTACCAGAACACTGCGTAGAACCAGGAAGCTCTGCTCCTGCGTGTATGCTGCGTGTCAACCTAGAAATTAGAGACTGATGGCACAAGGCTTGTTTTCCCGTTTTGAAAGCTCCATTCATGCGGCCTCGAAGCTACCTGAAAAGCACTGTTGTTACCGTGCTTTTACTTACAGCCGGCATGGCACATAGAAGAAAATGAGTTTTCTCGAAAGAAACCTTGTGCTTCCAGTTCCTAGTTGGAAGCTCACCCGGCTCTGCTCTATACCAAACGTGAAAGTCAATGTGAGCACTAGCCTCGAAGTAAGGCCCTGATTATGCTGGCAAATCGGGAGGCGTGCAGCAGCTCCATGAGGCCTTCATCGCTGTTCTGCTTTAGTTTCACGGTAGTAAGCTTTCCAAGACTCCTAGGGACTTTGCTTAAGCAACCGTTTCAGTACCAGAACACTGCGTAGAGACAGTAAGCTCTGGTCCTGCGTGTATGCTGCGTGTCAACCTAGAAATTGGAGACTGATGGCATAAGGCTTCTTTTCCCATTATGAAAGCTCCGTTCATGCGGCCTCGAAGCTACCTGAAAAGCATTGTTGTTGCCGGGGTTTTCCTCACTGCCGGCATGGTTCTGAGAAGAAAATGAGTTTTCTCCTAAGAAACCTTGGGTTTCCAGTTCCTTGTTGGAAGCTCACCCTGCTCTGCGCTATACCTAAAGTGAAAGTCAACGTGAGCCCAAGCTTCGAAGTAAGGCCCTGATTATCCTTGCAAAACGAGAGGCGTGCAGCAGCTCCATGAGGCCTTCATCGTTTTTCTGCTTTAGTTTCAAGGTAGTGAGCTTTTCAACACTCCTAGGGGCCTTGCTTCAGCACCCGTTTCAGTACCAGAACACTGCGTAGAACCAGGAAGCTCTGCTCCTGCGTGTATGCTGCGTGTCAACCTAGAAATTAGAGACTGACGGCACAAGGCTAGTTTTCCCATTATGAAAGCTCCGTTGATGCGGCCCCGAAGCTACCTGAAAAGCACTGTTGTTACCGTGCTTTTACTTACAGCCGGCATGGCACATAGAAGAAAATGAGTTTTCTCGAAAGAAACCTTGTGCTTCCAGTTCCTAGTTGGAAGCTCACCCGGCTCTGCTCTATAACAAACGTGAAAGTCAATGTGAGCACTAGCCTCGAAGTAAGGCCCTGATTATGCTGGCAAAACGGGAGGCGTGCAGCAGCTCCATGAGGCCTTCATCGCTGTTCTGCTTTAGTTTCACGGTAGTAAGCTTTCCAAGACTCCTAGGGACTTTGCTTAAGCAACCGTTTCGGTACCAGAACACTGCGTAGAGACAGTAAGCTCTGGTCCTGCGTGTATGCTGCGTGTCAACCTAGAAATTGGAGACTGATGGCATAAGGCTTCTTTTCCCATTATGAAAGCTCCGTTCATGCGGCCTCGAAGCTACCTGAAAAGCATTGTTGTTGCCGGGGTTTTCCTCACTGCCGGCATGGTTCTGAGAAGAAAATGAGTTTTCTCCTAAGAAACCTTGGGTTTCCAGTTCCTTGTTGGAAGCTCACCCTGCTCTGCGCTATACCTAAAGTGAAAGTCAACGTGAGCCCAAGCTTCGAAGTAAGGCCCTGATTATCCTTGCAAAACGAGAGGCGTGCAGCAGCTCCATGAGGCCTTCATCGTTTTTCTGCTTTAGTTTCAAGGTAGTGAGCTTTTCAACACTCCTAGGGGCCTTGCTTCAGCACCCGTTTCAGTACCAGAACACTGCGTAGAACCAGGAAGCTCTGCTCCTGCGTGTATGCTGCGTGTCAACCTAGAAATTAGAGACTGACGGCACAAGGCTAGTTTTCCCATTATGAAAGCTCCGTTGATGCGGCCCCGAAGCTACCTGAAAAGCACTGTTGTTACCGTGCTTTTACTTACAGCCGGCATGGCACATAGAAGAAAATGAGTTTTCTCGAAAGAAACCTTGTGCTTCCAGTTCCTAGTTGGAAGCTCACCCGGCTCTGCTCTATAACAAACGTGAAAGTCAATGTGAGCACTAGCCTCGAAGTAAGGCCCTGATTATGCTGGCAAAACGGGAGGCGTGCAGCAGCTCCATGAGGCCTTCATCGCTGTTCTGCTTTAGTTTCACGGTAGTAAGCTTTCCAAGACTCCTAGGGACTTTGCTTAAGCAACCGTTTCGGTACCAGAACACTGCGTAGAGACAGTAAGCTCTGGTCCTGCGTGTATGCTGCGTGTCAACCTAGAAATTGGAGACTGATGGCATAAGGCTTCTTTTCCCATTATGAAAGCTCCGTTCATGCGGCCTCGAAGCTACCTGAAAAGCATTGTTGTTGCCGGGGTTTTCCTCACTGCCGGCATGGTTCTGAGGAGAAATTGAGTTTTCTCCTAAGAAACCTTGGGTTTCCAGTTCTTTGTTGGAAGCTCACCCTGTTCTGCGCTATACCTAAAGTGAAAGTCAACGTGAGCCCAAGCTTCGAAGTAAGGCCCTGATTATCCTTGCAAAACAAGAGGCGTGCAGCAGCTCCATGAGACCTTCATCGTTTTCTGCTTTAGTTTCAAGGTAGTGAGCTTTTCAACACTCCTAGGGGACTTGCTTCAGCACCCGTTTCAGTACCAGAACACTGCGTAGAACCAGGAAGCTCTGCTCCTACGTGTATGCTGCGTGTCAACCTAGAAATTAGAGACTGACGGCACAAGGCTAGTTTTCCCATTATGAAAGCTCCGTGGATGCGGCCCCGAAGCTACCTGAAAAGCACTGTTGTTACCGTGCTTTTACTTACAGCTGGCATGGCACATAGAAGAAAATGAGTTTTCTCGAAAGAAACCTTGTGCTTCCAGTTCCTAGTTGGAAGCTCACCCGGCTCTGCTCTATACCAAACGTGAAAGTCAATGTGAGCACTAGCCTCGAAGTAAGGCCCTGATTATGCTGGCAAAACGGGAGGCGTGCAGCAGCTCCATGAGGCCTTCATCGCTGTTCTGCTTTAGTTTCACGGTAGTAAGCTTTCCAAGACTCCTAGGGACTTTGCTTAAGCAACCGTTTCGGTACCAGAACACTGCGTAGAGACAGTAAGCTCTGGTCCTGCGTGTATGCTGCGTGTCAACCTAGAAATTGGAGACTGATGGCATAAGGCTTCTTTTCCCATTATGAAAGCTCCGTTCATGCGGCCTCGAAGCTACCTGAAAAGCATTGTTGTTGCCGGGGTTTTCCTCACTGCCGGCATGGTTCTGAGGAGAAAATGAGTTTTCTCCTAAGAAACCTTGGGTTTCCAGTTCTTTGTTGGAAGCTAACCCTGTTCTGCGCTATACCTAAAGTGAAAGTCAACGTGAGCCCAAGCTTCGAAGTAAGGCCCTGATTATCCTTGCAAAACAAGAGGCGTGCAGCAGCTCCATGAGACCTTCATCGTTTTATGCTTTAGTTTCAAGGTAGTGAGCTTTTCAACACTCCTAGGGGCCTTGCTTCAGCACCCGTTTCAGTACCAGAACACTGCGTAGAACCAGGAAGCTCTGCTCCTGCGTGTATGCTGCGTGTCAACCTAGAAATTGGAGACTGACGGCACAAGGCTAGTTTTCCCATTATGAAAGCTCCGTTGATGCGGCCCCGAAGCTACCTGAAAAGCACTGTTGTTACCGTGCTTTTACTTACAGCCGGCATGGCACATAGAAGAAAATGAGTTTTCTCGAAAGAAACCTTGTGCTTCCAGTTCCTAGTTGGAAGCTCACCCTGCTCTGCTCTATACCAAACGTGAAAGTCAATGTGAGCACTAGCCTCGAAGTAAGGCCCTGATTATGCTGGCAAAACGGGAGGCGTGCAGCAGCTCCATGAGGCCTTCATCGCTGTTCTGCTTTAGTTTCACGGTAGTAAGCTTTCCAAGACTCCTAGGGACTTTGCTTAAGCAACCGTTTCGGTACCAGAACACTGCGTAGAGACAGTAAGCTCTGGTCCTGCGTGTATGCTGCGTGTCAACCTAGAAATTGGAGACTGATGGCATAAGGCTTCTTTTCCCATTATGAAAGCTCCGTTCATGCGGCCTCGAAGCTACCTGAAAAGCATTGTTGTTGCCGGGGTTTTCCTCACTGCCGGCATGGTTCTGAGAAGAAACTGAGTTTTCTCCTAAGAAACCTTGGGTTTCCAGTTCCTTGTTGGAAGCTCACCCTGCTCTGCGCTATACCTAAAGTGAAAGTCAACGTGAGCCCAAGCTTCGAAGTAAGGCCCTGATTATCCTTGCAAAACGAGAGGCGTGCAGCAGCTCCATGAGGCCTTCATCGTTGTTCTGCTTTAGTTTCAAGGTAGTAAGCTTTTCAACACTCCTAGGGGCCTTGCTTCAGCACCCGTTTCAGTACCAGAACACTGCGTAGAACCAGGAAGCTCTGCTCCTGCGTGTATGCTGCGTGTCAACCTAGAAATTAGAGACTGACGGCACAAGGGTAGTTTTCCCATTATGAAAGCTCCGTTGATGCGGCCCCGAAGCTACCTGAAAAGCACTGTTGTTACCGTGCTTTTACTTACAGCCGGCATGGCACATAGAAGAAAATGAGTTTTCTCGAAAGAAACCTTGTGCTTCCAGTTCCTAGTTGGAAGCTCACCCGGCTCTGCTCTATACCAAACGTGAAAGTCAATGTGAGCACTAGCCTCGAAGTAAGGCCCTGATTATGCTGGCAATACGGGAGGCGTGCAGCAGCTCCATGAGGCCTTCATCGCTGTTCTGCTTTAGTTTCACGGTAGTAAGCTTTCCAACATTCCTAGGGACTTTGCTTAAGCAACCGTTTCGGTACCAGAACACTGCGTAGAGACAGTAAGCTCTGGTCCTGCGTGTATGCTGCGTGTCAACCTAGAAATTAGAGACTGACGGCACAAGGCTAGTTTTCCCATTATGAAAGCTACGTTGATGCGGCCCCGAAGCTACCTGAAAAGCACTGTTGTTACCGTGCTTTTACTTACAGCCGGCATGGCACATAGAAGAAAATGAGTTTTCTCGAAAGAAACCTTGTGCTTCCAGTTCCTAGTTGAGAGCTCACCCGGCTCTGCTCTATACCAAACGTGAAAGTCAATGTGAGCACTAGCCTCGAAGTAAGGCCCTGATTATGCTGGCAAAACGGGAGGCGTGCAGCAGCTCCATGAGGCCTTCATCGCTGTTCTGCTTTAGTTTCACGGTAGTAAGCTTTCCAAGACTCCTAGGGACTTTGCTTAAGCAACCGTTTCGGTACCAGAACACTGCATAGAGACAGTAAGCTCTGGTCCTGCGTGTATGCTGCGTGTCAACCTAGAAATTGGAGACTGATGGCATAAGGCTTCTTTTCCCATTATGAAAGCTCCGTTCATGCGGCCTCGAAGCTACCTGAAAAGCATTGTTGTTGCCGGGGTTTTCCTCACTGCCGGCATGGTTCTGAGAAGAAAATGAGTTTTCTCCTAAGAAACCTTGGGTTTCCAGTTCCTTGTTGGAAGCTCACCCTGCTCTGCGCTATACCTAAAGTGAAAGTCAACGTGAGCCCAAGCTTCGAAGTAAGGCCCTGATTATCCTTGCAAAACGAGAGGCGTGCAGCAGCTCCATGAGGCCTTCATCGTTGTTCTGCTTTAGTTTCAAGGTAGTAAGCTTTTCAACACTCCTAGGGGCCTTGCTTCAGCACCCGTTTCAGTACCAGAACACTGCGTAGAACCAGGAAGCTCTGCTCCTGCGTGTATGCTGCGTGTCAACCTAGAAATTAGAGACTGATGGCACAAGGCTTGTTTTCCCGTTTTGAAAGCTCCATTCATGCGGCCTCGAAGCTACCTGAAAAGCACTGTTGTTACCGTGCTTTTACTTACAGACGGCATGGCACATAGAAGAAAATGAGTTTTCTCGAAAGAAACCTTGTGCTTCCAGTTCCTAGTTGGAAGCTCACCATGCTCTGCTCTATACCAAACGTGAAAGTCAATGTGAGCACTAGCCTCGAAGTAAGGCCCTGATTATGCTGGCAAATCGGGAGGCGTGCAGCAGCTCCATGAGGCCTTCATCGCTGTTCTGCTTTAGTTTCACGGTAGTAAGCTTTCCAAGACTCCTAGGGACTTTGCTTAAGCAACCGTTTCAGTACCAGAACACTGCGTAGAGACAGTAAGCTCTGGTCCTGCGTGTATGCTGCGTGTCAACCTAGAAATTGGAGACTGATGGCATAAGGCTTCTTTTCCCATTATGAAAGCTCCGTTCATGCGGCCTCGAAGCTACCTGAAAAGCATTGTTGTTGCCGGGGTTTTCCTCACTGCCGGCATGGTTCTGAGAAGAAAATGAGTTTTCTCCTAAGAAACCTTGGGTTTCCAGTTCCTTGTTGGAAGCTCACCCTGCTCTGCGCTATACCTAAAGTGAAAGTCAACGTGAGCCCAAGCTTCGAAGTAAGGCCCTGATTATCCTTGCAAAACGAGAGGCGTGCAGCAGCTCCATGAGGCCTTCATCGTTGTTCTGCTTTAGTTTCAAGGTAGTGAGCTTTTCAACACTCCTAGGGGCCTTGCTTCAGCACCCGTTTCAGTACCAGAACACTGCGTAGAACCAGGAAGCTCTGCTCCTGCGTGTATGCTGCGTGTCAAGCTAGAAATTAGAGACTGACGGCACAAGGCTAGTTTTCCCATTATGAAAGCTCCGTTGATGCGGCCCCGAAGCTACCTGAAAAGCACTGTTGTTACCGTGCTTTTACTTACAGCCGGCATGGCACATAGAAGAAAATGAGTTTTCTCGAAAGAAACCTTGTGCTTCCAGTTCCTAGTTGGAAGCTCACCCGGCTCTGCTCTATACCAAACGTGAAAGTCAATGTGAGCACTAGCCTCGAAGTAAGGCCCTGATTATGCTGGCAAAACGGGAGGCGTGCAGCAGCTCCATGAGGCCTTCATCGCTGTTCTGCTTTAGTTTCACGGTAGTAAGCTTTCCAAGACTCCTAGGGACTTTGCTTAAGCAACCGTTTCGGTACCAGAACACTGCGTAGAGACAGTAAGCTCTGGTCCTGCGTGTATGCTGCGTGTCAACCTAGAAATTGGAGACTGATGGCATAAGGCTTCTTTTCCCATTATTAAAGCTCCGTTCATGCGGCCTCGAAGCTACCTGAAAAGCATTGTTGTTGCCGGGGTTTTCCTCACTGCCGGCATGGTTCTGAGGAGAAATTAAGTTTTCTCCTAAGAAACCTTGGGTTTCCAGTTCTTTGTTGGAAGCTCACCCTGTTCTGCGCTATACCTAAAGTGAAAGTCAACGTGAGCCCAAGCTTCGAAGTAAGGCCCTGATTATCCTTGCAAAACAAGAGGCGTGCAGCAGCTCCATGAGACCTTCATCGTTTTCTGCTTTAGTTTCAAGGTAGTGAGCTTTTCAACACTCCTAGGGGACTTGCTTCAGCACCCGTTTCAGTACCAGAACACTGCGTAGAACCAGGAAGCTCTGCTCCTACGTGTATGCTGCGTGTCAACCTAGAAATTAGAGACTGACGGCACAAGGCTAGTTTTCCCATTATGAAAGCTCCGTGGATGCGGCCCCGAAGCTACCTGAAAAGCACTGTTGTTACCGTGCTTTTACTTACAGCTGGCATGGCACATAGAAGAAAATGAGTTTTCTCGAAAGAAACCTTGTGCTTCCAGTTCCTAGTTGGAAGCTCACCCGGCTCTGCTCTATACCAAACGTGAAAGTCAATGTGAGCACTAGCCTCGAAGTAAGGCCCTGATTATGCTGGCAAATCGGGAGGCGTGCAGCAGCTCCATGAGGCCTTCATCGCTGTTCTGCTTTAGTTTCACGGTAGTAAGCTTTCCAAGACTCCTAGGGACTTTGCTTAAGCAACCGTTTCGGTACCAGAACACTGCGTAGAGACAGTAAGCTCTGGTCCTGCGTGTATGCTGCGTGTCAACCTAGAAATTGGAGACTGATGGCATAAGGCTTCTTTTCCCATTATGAAAGCTCCGTTCATGCGGCCTCGAAGCTACCTGAAAAGCATTGTTGTTGCCGGGGTTTTCCTCACTGCCGGCATGGTTCTGAGGAGAAAATGAGTTTTCTCCTAAGAAACCTTGGGTTTCCAGTTCTTTGTTGGAAGCTAACCCTGTTCTGCGCTATACCTAAAGTGAAAGTCAACGTGAGCCCAAGCTTCGAAGTAAGGCCCTGATTATCCTTGCAAAACAAGAGGCGTGCAGCAGCTCCATGAGACCTTCATCGTTTTATGCTTTAGTTTCAAGGTAGTGAGCTTTTCAACACTCCTAGGGGCCTTGCTTCAGCACCCGTTTCAGTACCAGAACACTGCGTAGAACCAGGAAGCTCTGCTCCTGCGTGTATGCTGCGTGTCAACCTAGAAATTAGAGACTGATGGCACAAGGCTTGTTTTCCCGTTTTGAAAGCTCCATTCATGCGGCCTCGAAGCTACCTGAAAAGCACTGTTGTTACCGTGCTTTTACTTACAGCCGGCATGGCACATAGAAGAAAATGAGTTTTCTCGAAAGAAACCTTGTGCTTCCAGTTCCTAGTTGGAAGCTCACCCGGCTCTGCTCTATACCAAACTTGAAAGTCAATGTGAGCACTAGCCTCGAAGTAAGGCCCTGATTATGCTGGCAATACGGGAGGCGTGCAGCAGCTCCATGAGGCCTTCATCGCTGTTCTGCTTTAGTTTCACGGTAGTAAGCTTTCCAACATTCCTAGGGACTTTGCTTAAGCAACCGTTTCGGTACCAGAACACTGCGTAGAACCAGGAAGCTCTGCTCCTGCGTGTATGCTGCGTGTCAACCTAGAAATTGGAGACTGATGGCACAAGGCTAGTTTTCCCATTATGAAAGCTCCGTTGATGCGGCCCCGAAGCTACCTGAAAAGCACTGTTGTTACCGTGCTTTTACTTACAGCCGGCATGGCACATAGAAGAAAATGAGTTTTCTCGAAAGAAACCTTGTGCTTCCAGTTCCTAGTTGGAAGCTCACCCGGCTCTGCTCTATACCAAACGTGAAAGTCAATGTGAGCACTAGCCTCGAAGTAAGGCCCTGATTATGCTGGCAAAACGGGCGGCGTGCAGCAGCTCCATGAGGCCTTCATCGCTGTTCTGCTTTAGTTTCACGGTAGTAAGCTTTCCAAGACTCCTAGGGACTTTGCTTAAGCAACCGTTTCGGTACCAGAACACTGCGTAGAGACAGTAAGCTCTGGTCCTGCGTGTATGCTGCGTGTCAACCTAGAAATTGGAGACTGATGGCATAAGGCTTCTTTTGCCATTATGAAAGCTCCGTTCATGCGGCCTCGAAGCTACCTGAAAAGCATTGTTGTTGCCGGGGTTTTCCTCACTGCCGGCATGGTTCTGAGAAGAAAATGAGTTTTCTCCTAAGAAACCTTGGGTTTCCAGTTCCTTGTTGGAAGCTCACCCTGCTCTGCGCTATACCTAAAGTGAAAGTCAACGTGAGCCCAAGCTTCGAAGTAAGGCCCTGATTATCCTTGCAAAACGAGAGGCGTGCAGCAGCTCCATGAGGCCTTCATCGTTGTTCTGCTTTAGTTTCAAGGTAGTAAGCTTTTCAACACTCCTAGGGGCCTTGCTTCAACACCCGTTTCAGTACCAGAACACTGCGTAGAACCAGGAAGCTCTGCTCCTGCGTGTATGCTGCGTGTCAACCTAGAAATTAGAGACTGATGGCACAAGGCTTGTTTTCCCGTTTTGAAAGCTCCATTCATGCGGCCTCGAAGCTACCTGAAAAGCACTGTTGTTACCGTGCTTTTACTTACAGCCGGCATGGCACATAGAAGAAAATGAGTTTTCTCGAAAGAAACCTTGTGCTTCCAGTTCCTAGTTGGAAGCTCACCCGGCTCTGCTCTATACCAAACGTGAAAGTCAATGTGAGCACTAGCCTCGAAGTAAGGCCCTGATTATGCTGGCAATACGGGAGGCGTGCAGCAGCTCCATGAGGCCTTCATCGCTGTTCTGCTTTAGTTTCACGGTAGTAAGCTTTCCAACATTCCTAGGGACTTTGCTTAAGCAACCGTTTCGGTACCAGAACACTGCGTAGAGACAGTAAGCTCCGGTCCTGCGTGTATGCTGCGTGTCAACCTAGAAATTGGAGACTGATGGCATAAGGCTTCTTTTCCCATTATGAAAGCTCCGTTCATGCGGCCTCGAAGCTACCTGAAAAGCATTGTTGTTGCCGGGGTTTTCCTCACTGCCGGCATGGTTCTGAGGAGAAAATGAGTTTTCTCCTAAGAAACCTTGGGTTTCCAGTTCTTTGTTGGAAGCTAACCCTGTTCTGCGCTATACCTAAAGTGAAAGTCAACGTGAGCCCAAGCTTCGAAGTAAGGCCCTGATTATCCTTGCAAAACGAGAGGCGTGCAGCAGCTCCATGAGGCCTTCATCGTTGTTGTGCTTTAGTTTCAAGGTAGTAAGCTTTTCAACACTCCTAGGGGCCTTGCTTCAGCACCCGTTTCAGTACCAGAACACTGCGTAGAACCAGGAAGCTCTGCTCCTGCGTGTATGCTGCGTGTCAACCTAGAAATTAGAGACTGATGGCACAAGGCTTGTTTTCCCGTTTTGAAAGCTCCATTCATGCGGCCTCGAAGCTACCTGAAAAGCACTGTTGTTACCGTGCTTTTACTTACAGCCGGCATGGCACATAGAAGAAAATGAGTTTTCTCGAAAGAAACCTTGTGCTTCCAGTTCCTAGTTGGAAGCTCACCCGGCTCTGCTCTATACCAAACGTGAAAGTCAATGTGAGCACTAGCCTCGAAGTAAGGCCCTGATTATGCTGGCAATACGGGAGGCGTGCAGCAGCTCCATGAGGCCTTCATCGCTGTTCTGCTTTAGTTTCACGGTAGTAAGCTTTCCAACATTCCTAGGGACTTTGCTTAAGCAACCGTTTCGGTACCAGAACACTGCGTAGAACCAGGAAGCTCTGCTCCTGCGTGTATGCTGCGTGTCAACCTAGAAATTGGAGACTGATGGCACAAGGCTAGTTTTCCCATTATGAAAGCTCCGTTCATGCGGCCTCGAAGCTACCTGAAAAGCATTGTTGTTGCCGGGGTTTTCCTCACTGCCGGCATGGTTCTGAGAAGAAAATGAGTTTTCTCCTAAGAAACCTTGGGTTTCCAGTTCCTTGTTGGAAGCTCACCCTGCTCTGCGCTATACCTAAAGTGAAAGTCAACGTGAGCCCAAGCTTCGAAGTAAGGCCCTGATTATCCTTGCAAAACGAGAGGCGTGCAGCAGCTCCATGAGGCCTTCATCGTTGTTCTGCTTTAGTTTCAAGGTAGTAAGCTTTTCAACACTCCTAGGGGCCTTGCTTCAGCACCCGTTTCAGTACCAGAACACTGCGTAGAACCAGGAAGCTCTGCTCCTGCGTGTATGCTGCGTGTCAACCTAGAAATTAGAGACTGATGGCACAAGGCTTGTTTTCCCGTTTTGAAAGCTCCATTCATGCGGCCTCGAAGCTACCTGAAAAGCACTGTTGTTACCGTGCTTTTACTTACAGCCGGCATGGCACATAGAAGAAAATGAGTTTTCTCGAAAGAAACCTTGTGCTTCCAGTTCCTAGTTGGAAGCTCACCCGGCTCTGCTCTATACCAAACGTGAAAGTCAATGTGAGCACTAGCCTCGAAGTAAGGCCCTGATTATGCTGGCAATACGGGAGGCGTGCAGCAGCTCCATGAGGCCTTCATCGCTGTTCTGCTTTAGTTTCACGGTAGTAAGCTTTCCAATATTCCTAGGGACTTTGCTTAAGCAACCGTTTCGGTACCAGAACACTGCGTAGAGACAGTAAGCTCTGGTCCTGCGTGTATGCTGCGTGTCAACCTAGAAATTGGAGACTGATGGCATAAGGCTTCTTTTCCCATTATGAAAGCTCCGTTCATGCGGCCTCGAAGCTACCTGAAAAGCATTGTTGTTGCCGGGGTTTTCCTCACTGCCGGCATGGTTCTGAGAAGAAACTGAGTTTTCTCCTAAGAAACCTTGGGTTTCCAGTTCCTTGTTGGAAGCTCACCCTGCTCTGCGCTATACCTAAAGTGAAAGTCAACGTGAGCCCAAGCTTCGAAGTAAGGCCCTGATTATCCTTGCAAAACGAGAGGCGTGCAGCAGCTCCATGAGGCCTTCATCGTTGTTCTGCTTTAGTTTCAAGGTAGTAAGCTTTTCAACACTCCTAGGGGCCTTGCTTCAGCACCCGTTTCAGTACCAGAACACTGCGTAGAACCAGGAAGCTCTGCTCCTGCGTGGATGCTGCGTGTCAACCTAGAAATTAGAGACTGATGGCACAAGGCTTGTTTTCCCGTTTTGAAAGCTCCATTCATGCGGCCTCGAAGCTACTTGAAAAGCACTGTTGTTACCGTGCTTTTACTTACAGCCGGCATGGCACATAGAAGAAAATGAGTTTTCTCGAAAGAAACCTTGTGCTTCCAGTTCCTAGTTGGAAGCTCACCCGGCTCTGCTCTATACCAAACGTGAAAGTCAATGTGAGCACTAGCCTCGAAGTAAGGCCCTGATTATGCTGGCAATACGGGAGGCGTGCAGCAGCTCCATGAGGCCTTCATCGCTGTTCTGCTTTAGTTTCACGGTAGTAAGCTTTCCAACATTCCTAGGGACTTTGCTTAAGCAACCGTTTCGGTACCAGAACACTGCGTAGAGACAGTAAGCTCTGGTCCTGCGTGTATGCTGCGTGTCAACCTAGAAATTGGAGACTGATGGCATAAGGCTTCTTTTGCCATTATGAAAGCTCCGTTCATGCGGCCTCGAAGCTACCTGAAAAGCATTGTTGTTGCCGGGGTTTTCCTCACTGCCGGCATGGTTCTGAGAAGAAAATGAGTTTTCTCCTAAGAAACCTTGGGTTTCCAGTTCCTTGTTGGAAGCTCACCCTGCTCTGCGCTATACCTAAAGTGAAAGTCAACGTGAGCCCAAGCTTCGAAGTAAGGCCCTGATTATCCTTGCAAAACAAGAGGCGTGCAGCAGCTCCATGAGACCTTCATCGTTTTCTGCTTTAGTTTCAAGGTAGTGAGCTTTTCAACACTCCTAGGGGACTTGCTTCAGCACCCGTTTCAGTACCAGAACACTGCGTAGAACCAGGAAGCTCTGCTCCTACGTGTATGCTGCGTGTCAACCTAGAAATTAGAGACTGACGGCACAAGGCTAGTTTTCCCATTATGAAAGCTCCGTGGATGCGGCCCCGAAGCTACCTGAAAAGCACTGTTGTTACCGTGCTTTTACTTACAGCTGGCATGGCACATAGAAGAAAATGAGTTTTCTCGAAAGAAACCTTGTGCTTCCAGTTCCTAGTTGGAAGCTCACCCGGCTCTGCTCTATACCAAACGTGAAAGTCAATGTGAGCACTAGCCTCGAAGTAAGGCCCTGATTATGCTGGCAAAACGGGAGGCGTGCAGCAGCTCCATGAGGCCTTCATCGCTGTTCTGCTTTAGTTTCACGGTAGTAAGCTTTCCAAGACTCCTAGGGACTTTGCTTAAGCAACCGTTTCGGTACCAGAACACTGCGTAGAGACAGTAAGCTCTGGTCCTGCGTGTATGCTGCGTGTCAACCTAGAAATTGGAGACTGATGGCATAAGGCTTCTTTTGCCATTATGAAAGCTCCGTTCATGCGGCCTCGAAGCTACCTGAAAAGCATTGTTGTTGCCGGGGTTTTCCTCACTGCCGGCATGGTTCTGAGAAGAAAATGAGTTTTCTCCTAAGAAACCTTGGGTTTCCAGTTCCTTGTTGGAAGCTCACCCTGCTCTGCGCTATACCTAAAGTGAAAGTCAACGTGAGCCCAAGCTTCGAAGTAAGGCCCTGATTATCCTTGCAAAACGAGAGGCGTGCAGCAGCTCCATGAGGCCTTCATCGTTGTTCTGCTTTAGTTTCAAGGTAGTAAGCTTTTCAACACTCCTAGGGGACTTGCTTCAGCACCCGTTTCAGTACCAGAACACTGCGTAGAACCAGGAAGCTCTGCTCCTGCGTGTATGCTGCGTGTCAACCTAGAAATTAGAGACTGATAGCACAAGGCTTGTTTTCCCGTTTTGAAAGCTCCATTCATGCGGCCCCGAAGCTACCTGAAAAGCACTGTTGTTACCGTGCTTTTACTTACAGCCGGCATGGCACATAGAAGAAAATGAGTTTTCTCGAAAGAAACCTTGTGCTTCCAGTTCCTAGTTGGAAGCTCACCCGGCTCTGCTCTATACCAAACGTGAAAGTCAATGTGAGCACTAGCCTCGAAGTAAGGCCCTGATTATGCTGGCAATACGGGAGGCGTGCAGCAGCTCCATGAGGCCTTCATCGCTGTTCTGCTTTAGTTTCACGGTAGTAAGCTTTCCAACATCCTAGGGACTTTGCTTAAGCAACCGTTTCGGTACCAGAACACTGCGTAGAACCAGGAAGCTCTGCTCCTGCGTGTATGCTGCGTGTCAACCTAGAAATTGGAGACTGATGGCACAAGGCTAGTTTTCCCATTATGAAAGCTCCGTTGATGCGGCCCCGAAGCTACTTGAAAAGCACTGTTGTTACCGTGCTTTTACTTACAGCCGGCATGGCACATAGAAGAAAATGAGTTTTCTCGAAAGAAACCTTGTGCTTCCAGTTCCTAGTTGGAAGCTCACCCGGCTCTGCTCTATACCAAACGTGAAAGTCAATGTGAGCACTAGCCTCGAAGTAAGGCCCTGATTATCCTGGCAAAACGGGAGGCGTGCAGCAGCTCCATGAGGCCTTCATCGCTGTTCTGCTTTAGTTTCACGGTAGTAAGCTTTCCAAGACTCCTAGGGACTTTGCTTAAGCAACCGTTTCGGTACCAGAACACTGCGTAGAGACAGTAAGCTCTGGTCCTGCGTGTATGCTGCGTGTCAACCTAGAAATTGGAGACTGATGGCATAAGGCTTCTTTTGCCATTATGAAAGCTCCGTTCATGCGGCCTCGAAGCTACCTGAAAAGCATTGTTGTTGCCGGGGTTTTCCTCACTGCCGGCATGGTTCTGAGAAGAAAATGAGTTTTCTCCTAAGAAACCTTGGGTTTCCAGTTCCTTGTTGGAAGCTCACCCTGCTCTGCGCTATACCTAAAGTGAAAGTCAACGTGAGCCCAAGCTTCGAAGTAAGGCCCTGATTATCCTTGCAAAACGAGAGGCGTGCAGCAGCTCCATGAGGCCTTCATCGTTGTTCTGCTTTAGTTTCAAGGTAGTAAGCTTTTCAACACTCCTAGGGGCCTTGCTTCAGCACCCGTTTCAGTACCAGAACACTGCGTAGAACCAGGAAGCTCTGCTCCTGCGTGTATGCTGCGTGTCAACCTAGAAATTGGAGACTGATGGCACAAGGCTAGTTTTCCCATTATGAAAGCTCCGTTGATGCGGCCCCGAAGCTACCTGAAAAGCACTGTTGTTACCGTGCTTTTACTTACAGCCGGCATGGCACATAGAAGAAAATGAGTTTTCTCGAAAGAAACCTTGTGCTTCCAGTTCCTAGTTGGAAGCTCACCCGGCTCTGCTCTATACCAAACGTGAAAGTCAATGTGAGCACTAGCCTCGAAGTAAGGCCCTGATTATGCTGGCAATACGGGAGGCGTGCAGCAGCTCCATGAGGCCTTCATCGCTGTTCTGCTTTAGTTTCACGGTAGTAAGCTTTCCAATATTCCTAGGGACTTTGCTTAAGCAACCGTTTCGGTACCAGAACACTGCGTAGAGACAGTAAGCTCTGGTCCTGCGTGTATGCTGCGTGTCAACCTAGAAATTGGAGACTGATGGCATAAGGCTTCTTTTCCCATTATGAAAGCTCCGTTCATGCGGCCTCGAAGCTACCTGAAAAGCATTGTTGTTGCCGGGGTTTTCCTCACTGCCGGCATGGTTCTGAGAAGAAACTGAGTTTTCTCCTAAGAAACCTTGGGTTTCCAGTTCCTTGTTGGAAGCTCACCCTGCTCTGCGCTATACCTAAAGTGAAAGTCAACGTGAGCCCAAGCTTCGAAGTAAGGCCCTGATTATCCTTGCAAAACGAGAGGCGTGCAGCAGCTCCATGAGGCCTTCATCGTTGTTCTGCTTTAGTTTCAAGGTAGTAAGCTTTTCAACACTCCTAGGGGCCTTGCTTCAGCACCCGTTTCAGTACCAGAACACTGCGTAGAACCAGGAAGCTCTGCTCCTGCGTGGATGCTGCGTGTCAACCTAGAAATTAGAGACTGATGGCACAAGGCTTGTTTTCCCGTTTTGAAAGCTCCATTCATGCGGCCTCGAAGCTACTTGAAAAGCACTGTTGTTACCGTGCTTTTACTTACAGCCGGCATGGCACATAGAAGAAAATGAGTTTTCTCGAAAGAAACCTTGTGCTTCCAGTTCCTAGTTGGAAGCTCACCCGGCTCTGCTCTATACCAAACGTGAAAGTCAATGTGAGCACTAGCCTCGAAGTAAGGCCCTGATTATGCTGGCAATACGGGAGGCGTGCAGCAGCTCCATGAGGCCTTCATCGCTGTTCTGCTTTAGTTTCACGGTAGTAAGCTTTCCAACATTCCTAGGGACTTTGCTTAAGCAACCGTTTCGGTACCAGAACACTGCGTAGAGACAGTAAGCTCTGGTCCTGCGTGTATGCTGCGTATCAACCTAGAAATTGGAGACTGATGGCATAAGGCTTCTTTTGCCATTATGAAAGCTCCGTTCATGCGGCCTCGAAGCTACCTGAAAAGCATTGTTGTTGCCGGGGTTTTCCTCACTGCCGGCATGGTTCTGAGAAGAAAATGAGTTTTCTCCTAAGAAACCTTGGGTTTCCAGTTCCTTGTTGGAAGCTCACCCTGCTCTGCGCTATACCTAAAGTGAAAGTCAACGTGAGCCCAAGCTTCGAAGTAAGGCCCTGATTATCCTTGCAAAACAAGAGGCGTGCAGCAGCTCCATGAGACCTTCATCGTTTTCTGCTTTAGTTTCAAGGTAGTGAGCTTTTCAACACTCCTAGGGGACTTGCTTCAGCACCCGTTTCAGTACCAGAACACTGCGTAGAACCAGGAAGCTCTGCTCCTACGTGTATGCTGCGTGTCAACCTAGAAATTAGAGACTGACGGCACAAGGCTAGTTTTCCCATTATGAAAGCTCCGTGGATGCGGCCCCGAAGCCCCCTGAAAAGCACTGTGGTTACCGTGCTTTTACTTACAGCTGGCATGGCACATAGAAGAAAATGAGTTTTCTCGAAAGAAACCTTGTGCTTCCAGTTCCTAGTTGGAAGCTCACCCGGCTCTGCTCTATACCAAACGTGAAAGTCAATGTGAGCACTAGCCTCGAAGTAAGGCCCTGATTATGCTGGCAAAACGGGAGGCGTGCAGCAGCTCCATGAGGCCTTCATCGCTGTTCTGCTTTAGTTTCACGGTAGTAAGCTTTCCAAGACTCCTAGGGACTTTGCTTAAGCAACCGTTTCGGTACCAGAACACTGCGTAGAGACAGTAAGCTCTGGTCCTGCGTGTATGCTGCGTGTCAACCTAGAAATTGGAGACTGATGGCATAAGGCTTCTTTTCCCATTATGAAAGCTCCGTTCATGCGGCCTCGAAGCTACCTGAAAAGCATTGTTGTTGCCGGGGTTTTCCTCACTGCCGGCATGGTTCTGAGAAGAAAATGAGTTTTCTCCTAAGAAATCTTGGGTTTCCAGTTCTTTGTTGGAAGCTCACCCTGTTCTGCGCTATACCTAAAGTGAAAGTCAACGTGAGCCCAAGCTTCGAAGTAAGGCCCTGATTATCCTTGCAAAACAAGAGGCGTGCAGCAGCTCCATGAGACCTTCATCGTTTTCTGCTTTAGTTTCAAGGTAGTGAGCTTTTCAACACTCCTAGGGGACTTGCTTCAGCACCCGTTTCAGTACCAGAACACTGCGTAGAACCAGGAAGCTCTGCTCCTACGTGTATGCTGCGTGTCAACCTAGAAATTAGAGACTGACGGCACAAGGCTAGTTTTCCCATTATGAAAGCTCCGTGGATGCGGCCCCGAAGCTACCTGAAAAGCACTGTTGTTACCGTGCTTTTACTTACAGCTGGCATGGCACATAGAAGAAAATGAGTTTTCTCGAAAGAAACCTTGTGCTTCCAGTTCCTAGTTGGAAGCTCACCCGGCTCTGCTCTATACCAAACGTGAAAGTCAATGTGAGCACTAGCCTCGAAGTAAGGCCCTGATTATGCTGGCAAAACGGGAGGCGTGCAGCAGCTCCATGAGGCCTTCATCGCTGTTCTGCTTTAGTTTCACGGTAGTAAGCTTTCCAAGACTCCTAGGGACTTTGCTTAAGCAACCGTTTCGGTACCAGAACACTGCGTAGAGACAGTAAGCTCTGGTCCTGCGTGTATGCTGCGTGTCAACCTAGAAATTGGAGACTGATGGCATAAGGCTTCTTTTGCCATTATGAAAGCTCCGTTCATGCGGCCTCGAAGCTACCTGAAAAGCATTGTTGTTGCCGGGGTTTTCCTCACTGCCGGCATGGTTCTGAGAAGAAAATGAGTTTTCTCCTAAGAAACCTTGGGTTTCCAGTTCCTTGTTGGAAGCTCACCCTGCTCTGCGCTATACCTAAAGTGAAAGTCAACGTGAGCCCAAGCTTCGAAGTAAGGCCCTGATTATCCTTGCAAAACGAGAGGCGTGCAGCAGCTCCATGAGGCCTTCATCGTTGTTCTGCTTTAGTTTCAAGGTAGTAAGCTTTTCAACACTCCTAGGGGACTTGCTTCAGCACCCGTTTCAGTACCAGAACACTGCGTAGAACCAGGAAGCTCTGCTCCTGCGTGTATGCTGCGTGTCAACCTAGAAATTAGAGACTGACGGCACAAGGCTAGTTTTCCCATTATGAAAGCTCCGTGGATGCGGCCCCGAAGCTACCTGAAAAGCACTGTTGTTACCGTGCTTTTACTTACAGCTGGCATGGCACATAGAAGAAAATGAGTTTTCTCGAAAGAAACCTTGTGCTTCCAGTTCCTAGTTGGAAGCTCACCATGCTCTGCTCTATACCAAACGTGAAAGTCAATGTGAGCACTAGCCTCGAAGTAAGGCCCTGATTATGCTGGCAAAACGGGAGGCGTGCAGCAGCTCCATGAGGCCTTCATCGCTGTTCTGCTTTAGTTTCACGGTAGTAAGCTTTTCAAGACTCCTAGGGACTTTGCTTAAGCAACCGTTTCGGTACCAGAACACTGCGTAGAGACAGTAAGCTCTGGTCCTGCGTGTATGCTGCGTGTCAACCTAGAAATTGGAGACTGATGGCATAAGGCTTCTTTTCCCATTATGAAAGCTCCGTTCATGCGGCCTCGAAGCTACCTGAAAAGCACTGTTGTTACCGTGCTTTTACTTACAGCCGGCATGGCACATAGAAGAAAATGAGTTTTCTCGAAAGAAACCTTGTGCTTCCAGTTCCTAGTTGGAAGCTCACCCGGCTCTGCTCTATACCAAACGTGAAAGTCAATGTGAGCACTAGCCTCGAAGTAAGGCCCTGATTATGCTGGCAATACGGGAGGCGTGCAGCAGCTCCATGAGGCCTTCATCGCTGTTCTGCTTTAGTTTCACGGTAGTAAGCTTTCCAACATCCTAGGGACTTTGCTTAACCAACCGTTTCGGTACCAGAACACTGCGTAGAACCAGGAAGCTCTGCTCCTGCGTGTATGCTGCGTGTCAACCTAGAAATTGGAGACTGATGGCATAAGGCTTCTTTTGCCATTATGAAAGCTCCGTTCATGCGGCCTCGAAGCTACCTGAAAAGCATTGTTGTTGCCGGGGTTTTCCTCACTGCCGGCATGGTTCTGAGAAGAAAATGAGTTTTCTCCTAAGAAACCTTGGGTTTCCAGTTCCTTGTTGGAAGCTCACCCTGCTCTGCGCTATACCTAAAGTGAAAGTCAACGTGAGCCCAAGCTTCGAAGTAAGGCCCTGATTATCCTTGCAAAACGAGAGGCGTGCAGCAGCTCCATGAGGCCTTCATCGTTGTTCTGCTTTAGTTTCAAGGTAGTAAGCTTTTCAACACTCCTAGGGGCCTTGCTTCAGCACCCGTTTCAGTACCAGAACACTGCGTAGAACCAGGAAGCTCTGCTCCTGCGTGTATGCTGCGTGTCAACCTAGAAATTGGAGACTGATGGCACAAGGCTAGTTTTCCCATTATGAAAGCTCCGTTGATGCGGCCCCGAAGCTACCTGAAAAGCACTGTTGTTACCGTGCTTTTACTTACAGCCGGCATGGCACATAGAAGAAAATGAGTTTTCTCGAAAGAAACCTTGTGCTTCCAGTTCCTAGTTGGAAGCTCACCCGGCTCTGCTCTATACCAAACGTGAAAGTCAATGTGAGCACTAGCCTCGAAGTAAGGCCCTGATTATGCTGGCAAAACGGGAGGCGTGCAGCAGCTCCATGAGGCCTTCATCGCTGTTCTGCTTTAGTTTCACGGTAGTAAGCTTTCCAAGACTCCTAGGGACTTTGCTTAAGCAACCGTTTCGGTACCAGAACACTGCGTAGAGACAGTAAGCTCTGGTCCTGCGTGTATGCTGCGTGTCAACCTAGAAATTGGAGACTGATGGCATAAGGCTTCTTTTGCCATTATGAAAGCTCCGTTCATGCGGCCTCGAAGCTACCTGAAAAGCATTGTTGTTGCCGGGGTTTTCCTCACTGCCGGCATGGTTCTGAGAAGAAACTGAGTTTTCTCCTAAGAAACCTTGGGTTTCCAGTTCCTTGTTGGAAGCTCACCCTGCTCTGCGCTATACCTAAAGTGAAAGTCAACGTGAGCCCAAGCTTCGAAGTAAGGCCCTGATTATCCTTGCAAAACGAGAGGCGTGCAGCAGCTCCATGAGGCCTTCATCGTTGTTCTGCTTTAGTTTCAAGGTAGTAAGCTTTTCAACACTCCTAGGGGCCTTGCTTCAGCACCCGTTTCAGTACCAGAACACTGCGTAGAACCAGGAAGCTCTGCTCCTGCGTGTATGCTGCGTGTCAACCTAGAAATTAGAGACTGATGGCACAAGGCTTGTTTTCCCGTTCTGAAAGCTCCATTCATGCGGCCTCGAAGCTACCTGAAAAGCACTGTTGTTACCGTGCTTTTACTTACAGCCGGCATGGCACATAGAAGAAAATGAGTTTTCTCGAAAGAAACCTTGTGCTTCCAGTTCCTAGTTGGAAGCTCACCCGGCTCTGCTCTATACCAAACGTGAAAGTCAATGTGAGCACTAGCCTCGAAGTAAGGCCCTGATTATGCTGGCAATACGGGAGGCGTGCAGCAGCTCCATGAGGCCTTCATCGCTGTTCTGCTTTAGTTTCACGGTAGTAAGCTTTCCAACATTCCTAGGGACTTTGCTTAAGCAACCGTTTCGGTACCAGAACACTGCGTAGAGACAGTAAGCTCTGGTCCTGCGTGTATGCTGCGTGTCAACCTAGAAATTGGAGACTGATGGCATAAGGCTTCTTTTGCCATTATGAAAGCTCCGTTCATGCGGCCTCGAAGCTACCTGAAAAGCATTGTTGTTGCCAGGGTTTTCCTCACTGCCGGCATGGTTCTGAGAAGAAAATGAGTTTTCTCCTAAGAAACCTTGGGTTTCCAGTTCCTTGTTGGAAGCTCACCCTGCTCTGCGCTATACCTAAAGTGAAAGTCAACGTGAGCCCAAGCTTCGAAGTAAGGCCCTGATTATCCTTGCAAAACGAGAGGCGTGCAGCAGCTCCATGAGGCCTTCATCGTTGTTCTGCTTTAGTTTCAAGGTAGTAAGCTTTTCAACACTCCTAGGGGCCTTGCTTCAGCACCCGTTTCAGTACCAGAACACTGCGTAGAACCAGGAAGCTCTGCTCCTGCGTGTATGCTGCGTGTCAACCTAGAAATTAGAGACTGATGGCACAAGGCTTGTTTTCCCGTTTTGAAAGCTCCATTCATGCGGCCTCGAAGCTACCTGAAAAGCACTGTTGTTACCGTGCTTTTACTTACAGCCGGCATGGCACATAGAAGAAAATGAGTTTTCTCGAAAGAAACCTTGTGCTTCCAGTTCCTAGTTGGAAGCTCACCCGGCTCTGCTCTATACCAAACGTGAAAGTCAATGTGAGCACTAGCCTCGAAGTAAGGCCCTGATTATGCTGGCAATACGGGAGGCGTGCAGCAGCTCCATGAGGCCTTCATCGCTGTTCTGCTTTAGTTTCACGGTAGTAAGCTTTCCAACATTCCTAGGGACTTTGCTTAAGCAACCGTTTCGGTACCAGAACACTGCGTAGAGACAGTAAGCTCTGGTCCTGCGTGTATGCTGCGTGTCAACCTAGAAATTGGAGACTGATGGCATAAGGCTTCTTTTCCCATTATGAAAGCTCCGTTCATGCGGCCTCGAAGCTACCTGAAAAGCATTGTTGTTGCCGGGGTTTTCCTCACTGCCGGCATGGTTCTGAGAAGAAACTGAGTTTTCTCCTAAGAAACCTTGGGTTTCCAGTTCCTTGTTGGAAGCTCACCCTGCTCTGCGCTATACCTAAAGTGAAAGTCAACGTGAGCCCAAGCTTCGAAGTAAGGCCCTGATTATCCTTGCAAAAAGAGAGGCGTGCAGCAGCTCCATGAGGCCTTCATCGTTGTTCTGCTTTAGTTTCAAGGTAGTAAGCTTTTCAACACTCCTAGGGGCCTTGCTTCAGCACCCGTTTCAGTACCAGAACACTGCGTAGAACCAGGAAGCTCTGCTCCTGCGTGTATGCTGCGTGTCAACCTAGAAATTAGAGGCTGACGGCACAAGGCTTGTTTTCCCTTTTTGAAAGCTCCATTCATGCGGCCTCGAAGCTACCTGAAAAGCACTGTTGTTACCGTGCTTTTACTTACAGCCGGCATGGCACATAGAAGAAAATGAGTTTTCTCGAAAGAAACCTTGTGCTTCCAGTTCCTAGTTGGAAGCTCACCCGGCTCTGCTCTATACCAAACGTGAAAGTCAATGTGAGCACTAGCCTCGAAGTAAGGCCCTGATTATGCTGGCAAAACGGGAGGCGTGCAGCAGCTCCATGAGGCCTTCATCGCTGTTCTGCTTTAGTTTCACGGTAGTAAGCTTTCCAACATTCCTAGGGACTTTGCTTAAGCAACCGTTTCGGTACCAGAACACTGCGTAGAGACAGTAAGCTCTGGTCCTGCGTGTATGCTGCGTGTCAACCTAGAAATTGGAGACTGATGGCATAAGGCTTCTTTTCCCATTATGAAAGCTCCGTTCATGCGGCCTCGAAGCTACCTGAAAAGCATTGTTGTTGCCGGGGTTTTCCTCACTGCCGGCATGGTTCTGAGAAGAAACTGAGTTTTCTCCTAAGAAACCTTGGGTTTCCAGTTCCTTGTTGGAAGCTCACCCTGCTCTGCGCTATACCTAAAGTGAAAGTCAACGTGAGCCCAAGCTTCGAAGTAAGGCCCTGATTATCCTTGCAAAACGAGAGGCGTGCAGCAGCTCCATGAGGCCTTCATCGTTGTTCTGCTTTAGTTTCAAGGTAGTAAGCTTTTCAACACTCCTAGGGGCCTTGCTTCAGCACCCGTTTCAGTACCAGAACACTGCGTAGAACCAGGAAGCTCTGCTCCTGCGTGTATGCTGCGTGTCAACCTAGAAATTAGAGACTGATGGCACAAGGCTTGTTTTCCCGTTTTGAAAGCTCCATTCATGCGGCCTCGAAGCTACCTGAAAAGCACTGTTGTTACCGTGCTTTTACTTACAGCCGGCATGGCACATAGAAGAAAATGAGTTTTCTCGAAAGAAACCTTGTGCTTCCAGTTCCCAGTTGGAAGCTCACCCGGCTATGCTCTATACCAAACGTGAAAGTCAATGTGAGCACTAGCCTCGAAGTAAGGCCCTGATTATGCTGGCAATACGGGAGGCGTGCAGCAGCTCCATGAGGCCTTCATCGCTGTTCTGCTTTAGTTTCAAGGTAGTAAGCTTTTCAACACTCCTAGGGGACTTGCTTCAGCACTCGTTTCAGTACCAGAACACTGCGTAGAACCATGAAGCTCTGCTCCTGCGTGTATGCTGCGTGTCAACCTAGAAATTAGAGACTGACGGCACAAGGCTAGTTTTCCCATTATGAAAGCTCCGTTGATGCGGCCCCGAAGGTACCTGAAAAGCACTGTAGTTACCGTGCTTTTACTTACAGCTGGCATGGTTCATAGAAGAAAATGAGTTTTCTCGAGAGAAACCTTGTGCTTCCAGTTCCTAGTTGGAAGCTCACACTGCTCTGCTCTATACCAAACGTGAAAGTCAATGTGAGCACTAGCCTCGAAGTAAGGCCCTGATTATGCTGGCAATACGGGAGGCGTGCAGCAGCTCCATGAGGCCTTCATCGCTGTTCTGCTTTAGTTTCACGGTAGTAGCTTTCCAACATTCCTAGGGACTTTGCTTAAGCAACCGTTTCGGTACCAGAACACTGCGTAGAGACAGTAAGCTCTGGTCCTGCGTGTATGCTGCGTGTCAACCTAGAAATTGGAGACTGATGGCATAAGGCTTCTTTTCCCATTATGAAAGCTCCGTTCATGCGGCCTCGAAGCTACCTGAAAAGCATTGTTGTTGCCGGGGTTTTCCTCACTGCCGGCATGGTTCTGAGAAGAAAATGAGTTTTCTCCTAAGAAACCTTGGGTTTCCAGTTCCTTGTTGGAAGCTCACCCTGCTCTGCGCTATACCTAAAGTGAAAGTCAACGTGAGCCCAAGCTTCGAAGTAAGGCCCTGATTATCCTTGCAAAACGAGAGGCGTGCAGCAGCTCCATGAGGCCTTCATCGTTGTTCTGCTTTAGTTTCAAGGTAGTAAGCTTTTCAACACTCCTAGGGGCCTTGCTTCAGCACCCGTTTCAGTACCAGAACACTGCGTAGAACCAGGAAGCTCTGCTCCTGCGTTTATGCTGCGTGTCAACCTAGAAATTAGAGACTGACGGCACAAGGCTAGTTTTCCCATTATGAAAGCTCCGTTGATGCGGCCCCGAAGCTACCTGAAAAGCACTGTTGTTACCGTGCTTTTACTTACAGCCGGCATGGCACATAGAAGAAAATGAGTTTTCTCGAAAGAAACCTTGTGCTTCCAGTTCCTAGTTGGAAGCTCACCCGGCTCTGCTCTATACCAAACGTGAAAGTCAATGTGAGCACTAGCCTCGAAGTAAGGCCCTGATTATGCTGGCAATACGGGAGGCGTGCAGCAGCTCCATGAGGCCTTCATCGCTGTTCTGCTTTAGTTTCACGGTAGTAAGCTTTCCAACATTCCTAGGGACTTTGCTTAAGCAACCGTTTCGGTACCAGAACACTGCGTAGAACCAGGAAGCTCTGGTCCTGCGTGTATGCTGCGTGTCAACCTAGAAATTGGAGACTGATGGCACAAGGCTAGTTTTCCCATTATGAAAGCTCCGTTGATGCGGCCCCGAAGCTACCTGAAAAGCACTGTTGTTACCGTGCTTTTACTTACAGCCGGCATGGCACATAGAAGAAAATGAGTTTTCTCGAAAGAAACCTTGTGCTTCCAGTTCCTAGTTGGAAGCTCACCCGGCTCTGCTCTATACCAAACGTGAAAGTCAATGTGAGCACTAGCCTCGAAGTAAGGCCCTGATTATCCTGGCAAAACGGGAGGCGTGCAGCAGCTCCATGAGGCCTTCATCGCTGTTCTGCTTTAGTTTCACGGTAGTAAGCTTTCCAAGACTCCTAGGGACTTTGCTTAAGCAACCGTTTCGGTACCAGAACACTGCGTAGAGACAGTAAGCTCTGGTCCTGCGTGTATGCTGCGTGTCAACCTAGAAATTGGAGACTGATGGCATAAGGCTTCTTTTCCCATTATGAAAGCTCCGTTCATGCGGCCTCGAAGCTACCTGAAAAGCATTGTTGTTGCCGGGGTTTTCCTCACTGCCGGCATGGTTCTGAGAAGAAAATGAGTTTTCTCCTAAGAAACCTTGGGTTTCCAGTTCCTTGTTGGAAGCTCACCCTGCTCTGCGCTATACCTAAAGTGAAAGTCAACGTGAGCCCAAGCTTCGAAGTAAGGCCCTGATTATCCTTGCAAAACGAGAGGCGTGCAGCAGCTCCATGAGGCCTTCATCGTTGTTCTGCTTTAGTTTCAAGGTAGTAAGCTTTTCAACACTCCTAGGGGCCTTGCTTCAGCACCCGTTTCAGTACCAGAACACTGCGTAGAACCAGGAAGCTCTGCTCCTGCGTGTATGCTGCGTGTCAACCTAGAAATTAGAGACTGATGGAACAAGGCTTGTTTTCCCGTTTTGAAAGCTCCATTCATGCGGCCTCGAAGCTACCTGAAAAGCACTGTTGTTACCGTGCTTTTACTTACAGCCGGCATGGCACATAGAAGAAAATGAGTTTTCTCGAAAGAAACCTTGTGCTTCCAGTTCCTAGTTGGAAGCTCACCCGGCTCTGCTCTATACCAAACGTGAAAGTCAATGTGAGCACTAGCCTCGAAGTAAGGCCCTGATTATGCTGGCAATACGGGAGGCGTGCAGCAGCTCCATGAGGCCTTCATCGCTGTTCTGCTTTAGTTTCACGGTAGTAAGCTTTCCAACATTCCTAGGGACTTTGCTTAAGCAACCGTTTCGGTACCAGAACACTGCCTAGAGACAGTAAGCTCTGGTCCTGCGTGTATGCTGCGTGTCAACCTAGAAATTGGAGACTGATGGCATAAGGCTTCTTTTCCCATTATGAAAGCTCCGTTCATGCGGCCTCGAAGCTACCTGAAAAGCATTGTTGTTGCCGGGGTTTTCCTCACTGCCGGCATGGTTCTGAGAAGAAAATGAGTTTTCTCCTAAGAAACCTTGGGTTTCCAGTTCCTTGTTGGAAGCTCACCCTGCTCTGCGCTATACCTAAAGTGAAAGTCAACGTGAGCCCAAGCTTCGAAGTAAGGCCCTGATTATCCTTGCAAAACGAGAGGCGTGCAGCAGCTCCATGAGGCCTTCATCGTTGTTCTGCTTTAGTTTCAAGGTAGTAAGCTTTTCAACACTCCTAGGGGCCTTGCTTCAGCACCCGTTTCAGTACCAGAACACTGCGTAGAACCAGGAAGCTCTGCTCCTGCGTGTATGCTGCGTGTCAACCTAGAAATTAGAGACTGATGGCACAAGGCTTGTTTTCCCGTTTTGAAAGCTCCATTCATGCGGCCTCGAAGCTACCTGAAAAGCACTGTTGTTACCGTGCTTTTACTTACAGCCGGCATGGCACATAGAAGAAAATGAGTTTTCTCGAAAGAAACCTTGTGCTTCCAGTTCCTAGTTGGAAGCTCACCCGGCTCTGCTCTATACCAAACGTGAAAGTCAATGTGAGCACTAGCCTCGAAGTAAGGCCCTGATTATGCTGGCAATACGGGAGGCGTGCAGCAGCTCCATGAGGCCTTCATCGCTGTTCTGCTTTAGTTTCACGGTAGTAAGCTTTCCAACATTCCTAGGGACTTTGCTTAAGCAACCGTTTCGGTACCAGAACACTGCGTAGAGACAGTAAGCTCTGGTCCTGCGTGTATGCTGCGTGTCAACCTAGAAATTGGAGACTGATGGCATAAGGCTTCTTTTGCCATTATGAAAGCTCCGTTCATGCGGCCTCGAAGCTACCTGAAAAGCATTGTTGTTGCCGGGGTTTTCCTCACTGCCGGCATGGTTCTGAGAAGAAAATGAGTTTTCTCCTAAGAAACCTTGGGTTTCCAGTTCCTTGTTGGAAGCTCACCCTGCTCTGCGCTATACCTAAAGTGAAAGTCAACGTGAGCCCAAGCTTCGAAGTAAGGCCCTGATTATCCTTGCAAAACGAGAGGCGTGCAGCAGCTCCATGAGGCCTTCATCGTTGTTCTGCTTTAGTTTCAAGGTAGTAAGCTTTTCAACACTCCTAGGGGCCTTGCTTCAGCACCCGTTTCAGTACCAGAACACTGCGTAGAACCAGGAAGCTCTGCTCCTGCGTGTATGCTGCGTGTCAACCTAGAAATTAGAGACTGACGGCACAAGGCTAGTTTTCCCATTATGAAAGCTCCGTTGATGCGGCCCCGAAGCTACCTGAAAAGCACTGTTGTTACCGTGCTTTTACTTACAGCCGGCATGGCACATAGAAGAAAATGAGTTTTCTCGAAAGAAACCTTGTGCTTCCAGTTCCTAGTTGGAAGCTCACCCGGCTCTGCTCTATACCAAACGTGAAAGTCAATGTGAGCACTAGCCTCGAAGTAAGGCCCTGATTATGCTGGCAAAACGAGAGGCGTGCAGCAGCTCCATGAGGCCTTCATCGCTGTTCTGCTTTAGTTTCACGGTAGTAAGCTTTCCAAGACTCCTAGGGACTTTGCTTAAGCAACCGTTTCGGTACCAGAACACTGCGTAGAGACAGTAAGCTCTGGTCCTGCGTGTATGCTGCGTGTCAACCTAGAAATTGGAGACTGATGGCATAAGGCTTCTTTTCCCATTATGAAAGCTCCGTTCATGCGGCCTCGAAGCTACCTGAAAAGCATTGTTGTTGCCGGGGTTTTCCTCACTGCCGGCATGGTTCTGAGAAGAAAATGAGTTTTCTCCTAAGAAACCTTGGGTTTCCAGTTCTTTGTTGGAAGCTCACCCTGTTCTGCGCTATACCTAAAGTGAAAGTCAACGTGAGCCCAAGCTTCGAAGTAAGGCCCTGATTATCCTTGCAAAACAAGAGGCGTGCAGCAGCTCCATGAGACCTTCATCGTTTTCTGCTTTAGTTTCAAGGTAATGAGCTTTTCAACACTCCTAGGGGACTTGCTTCAGCACCCGTTTCAGTACCAGAACACTGCGTAGAACCAGGAAGCTCTGCTCCTGCGTGTATGCTGCGTGTCAACCTAGAAATTAGAGACTGACGGCACAAGGCTAGTTTTCCCATTATGAAAGCTCCGTGGATGCGGCCCCGAAGCTACCTGAAAAGCACTGTTGTTACCGTGCTTTTACTTACAGCTGGCATGGCACATAGAAGAAAATGAGTTTTCTCGAAAGAAACCTTGTGCTTCCAGTTCCTAGTTGGAAGCTCACCCGGCTCTGCTCTATACCAAACGTGAAAGTCAATGTGAGCACTAGCCTCGAAGTAAGGCCCTGATTATGCTGGCAAAACGGGAGGCGTGCAGCAGCTCCATGAGGCCTTCATCGCTGTTCTGCTTTAGTTTCACGGTAGTAAGCTTTCCAAGACTCCTAGGGACTTTGCTTAAGCAACCGTTTCGGTACCAGAACACTGCGTAGAGACAGTAAGCTCTGGTCCTGCGTGTATGCTGCGTGTCAACCTAGAAATTGGAGACTGATGGCATAAGGCTTCTTTTGCCATTATGAAAGCTCCGTTCATGCGGCCTCGAAGCTACCTGAAAAGCATTGTTGTTGCCGGGGTTTTCCTCACTGCCGGCATGGTTCTGAGAAGAAAATGAGTTTTCTCCTAAGAAACCTTGGGTTTCCAGTTCCTTGTTGGAAGCTCACCCTGCTCTGCGCTATACCTAAAGTGAAAGTCAACGTGAGCCCAAGCTTCGAAGTAAGGCCCTGATTATCCTTGCAAAACGAGAGGCGTGCAGCAGCTCCATGAGGCCTTCATCGTTGTTCTGCTTTAGTTTCAAGGTAGTAAGCTTTTCAACACTCCTAGGGGACTTGCTTCAGCACCCGTTTCAGTACCAGAACACTGCGTAGAACCAGGAAGCTCTGCTCCTGCGTGTATGCTGCGTGTCAACCTAGAAATTAGAGACTGATAGCACAAGGCTTGTTTTCCCGTTTTGAAAGCTCCATTCATGCGGCCACGAAGCTACCTGAAAAGCACTGTTGTTACCGTGCTTTTACTTACAGCCGGCATGGCACATAGAAGAAAATGAGTTTTCTCGAAAGAAACCTTGTGCTTCCAGTTCCTAGTTGGAAGCTCACCCGGCTCTGCTCTATACCAAACGTGAAAGTCAATGTGAGCACTAGCCTCGAAGTAAGGCCCTGATTATGCTGGCAATACGGGAGGCGTGCAGCAGCTCCATGAGGCCTTCATCGCTGTTCTGCTTTAGTTTCACGGTAGTAAGCTTTCCAACATCCTAGGGACTTTGCTTAAGCAACCGTTTCGGTACCAGAACACTGCGTAGAACCAGGAAGCTCTGCTCCTGCGTGTATGCTGCGTGTCAACCTAGAAATTGGAGACTGATGGCACAAGGCTAGTTTTCCCATTATGAAAGCTCCGTTGATGCGGCCCCGAAGCTACTTGAAAAGCACTGTTGTTACCGTGCTTTTACTTACAGCCGGCATGGCACATAGAAGAAAATGAGTTTTCTCGAAAGAAACCTTGTGCTTCCAGTTCCTAGTTGGAAGCTCACCCGGCTCTGCTCTATACCAAACGTGAAAGTCAATGTGAGCACTAGCCTCGAAGTAAGGCCCTGATTATCCTGGCAAAACGGGAGGCGTGCAGCAGCTACATGAGGCCTTCATCGCTGTTCTGCTTTAGTTTCACGGTAGTAAGCTTTCCAAGACTCCTAGGGACTTTGCTTAAGCAACCGTTTCGGTACCAGAACACTGCGTAGAGACAGTAAGCTCTGGTCCTGCGTGTATGCTGCGTGTCAACCTAGAAATTGGAGACTGATGGCATAAGGCTTCTTTTCCCATTATGAAAGCTCCGTTCATGCGGCCTCGAAGCTACCTGAAAAGCATTGTTGTTGCCGGGGTTTTCCTCACTGCCGGCATGGTTCTGAGAAGAAAATGAGTTTTCTCCTAAGAAACCTTGGGTTTCCAGTTCCTTGTTGGAAGCTCACCCTGCTCTGCGCTATACCTAAAGTGAAAGTCAACGTGAGCCCAAGCTTCGAAGTAAGGCCCTGATTATCCTTGCAAAACGAGAGGCGTGCAGCAGCTCCATGAGGCCTTCATCGTTGTTCTGCTTTAGTTTCAAGGTAGTAAGCTTTTCAACACTCCTAGGGGCCTTGCTTCAGCACCCGTTTCAGTACCAGAACACTGCGTAGAACCAGGAAGCTCTGCTCCTGCGTGTATGCTGCGTGTCAACCTAGAAATTAGAGACTGACGGCACAAGGCTAGTTTTCCCATTATGAAAGCTCCGTTGATGCGGCCCCGAAGCTACCTGAAAAGCACTGTTGTTACCGTGCTTTTACTTACAGCCGGCATGGCACATAGAAGAAAATGAGTTTTCTCGAAAGAAACCTTGTGCTTCCAGTTCCTAGTTGGAAGCTCACCCGGCTCTGCTCTATACCAAACGTGAAAGTCAATGTGAGCACTAGCCTCGAAGTAAGGCCCTGATTATCCTGGCAAAACGGGAGGCGTGCAGCAGCTCCATGAGGCCTTCATCGCTGTTCTGCTTTAGTTTCACGGTAGTAAGCTTTCCAAGACTCCTAGGGACTTTGCTTAAGCAACCGTTTCGGTACCAGAACACTGCGTAGAGACAGTAAGCTCTGGTCCTGCGTGTATGCTGCGTGTCAACCTAGAAATTGGAGACTGATGGCATAAGGCTTCTTTTGCCATTATGAAAGCTCCGTTCATGCGGCCTCGAAGCTACCTGAAAAGCATTGTTGTTTCCGGGGTTTTCCTCACTGCTGGCATGGTTCTGAGAAGAAAATGAGTTTTCTCCTAAGAAACCTTGGGTTTCCAGTTCCTTGTTGGAAGCTCACCCTGCTCTGCGCTATACCTAAAGTGAAAGTCAACGTGAGCCCAAGCTTCGAAGTAAGGCCCTGATTATCCTTGCAAAACGAGAGGCGTGCAGCAGCTCCATGAGGCCTTCATCGTTGTTCTGCTTTAGTTTCAAGGTAGTAAGCTTTTCAACACTCCTAGGGGCCTTGCTTCAGCAACCGTTTCAGTACCAGAACACTGCGTAGAACCAGGAAGCTCTGCTCCTGCGTGTATGCTGCGTGTCAACCTAGAAATTGGAGACTGATGGCACAAGGCTAGTTTTCCCATTATGAAAGCTCCGTTGATGCGGCCCCGAAGCTACCTGAAAAGCACTGTTGTTACCGTGCTTTTACTTACAGCCGGCATGGCACATAGAAGAAAATGAGTTTTCTCGAAAGAAACCTTGTGCTTCCAGTTCCTAGTTGGAAGCTCACCCGGCTCTGCTCTATACCAAACGTGAAAGTCAATGTGAGCACTAGCCTCGAAGTAAGGCCCTGATTATGCTGGCAAAACGGGAGGCGTGCAGCAGCTCCATGAGGCCTTCATCGCTGTTCTGCTTTAGTTACACGGTAGTAAGCTTTCCAAGACTCCTAGGGACTTTGCTTAAGCAACCGTTTCGGTACCAGAACACTGCGTAGAGACAGTAAGCTCTGGTCCTGCGTGTATGCTGCGTGTCAACCTAGAAATTGGAGACTGATGGCATAAGGCTTCTTTTGCCATTATGAAAGCTCCGTTCATGCGGCCTCGAAGCTACCTGAAAAGCATTGTTGTTGCCGGGGTTTTCCTCACTGCCGGCATGGTTCTGAGAAAAAATGAGTTTTCTCCTAAGAAACCTTGGGTTTCCAGTTCCTTGTTGGAAGCTCACCCTGCTCTGCGCTATACCTAAAGTGAAAGTCAACGTGAGCCCAAGCTTCGAAGTAAGGCCCTGATTATCCTTGCAAAACGAGAGGCGTGCAGCAGCTCCATGAGGCCTTCATCGTTGTTCTGCTTTAGTTTCAAGGTAGTAAGCTTTTCAACACTCCTAGGGGCCTTGCTTCAGCACCCGTTTCAGTACCAGAACACTGCGTAGAACCAGGAAGCTCTGCTCCTGCGTGTATGCTGCGTGTCAACCTAGAAATTAGAGACTGATGGCACAAGGCTTGTTTTCCCGTTTTGAAAGCTCCATTCATGCGGCCTCGAAGCTACCTGAAAAGCACTGTTGTTACCGTGCTTTTACTTACAGCCGGCATGGCACATAGAAGAAAATGAGTTTTCTCGAAAGAAACCTTGTGCTTCCAGTTCCTAGTTGGAAGCTCACCCGGCTCTGCTCTATACCAAACGTGAAAGTCAATGTGAGCACTAGCCTCGAAGTAAGGCCCTGATTATGCTGGCAATACGGGAGGCGTGCAGCAGCTCCATGAGGCCTTCATCGCTGTTCTGCTTTAGTTTCACGGTAGTAAGCTTTCCAACATTCCTAGGGACTTTGCTTAAGCAACCGTTTCGGTACCAGAACACTGCGTAGAGACAGTAAGCTCTGGTCCTGCGTGTATGCTGCGTGTCAACCTAGAAATTGGAGAATGATGGCATAAGGCTTCTTTTGCCATTATGAAAGCTCCGTTCATGCGGCCTCGAAGCTACCTGAAAAGCATTGTTGTTGCCGGGGTTTTCCTCACTGCCGGCATGGTTCTGAGAAGAAAATGAGTTTTCTCCTAAGAAACCTTGGGTTTCCAGTTCCTTGTTGGAAGCTCACCCTGCTCTGCGCTATACCTAAAGTGAAAGTCAACGTGAGCCCAAGCTTCGAAGTAAGGCCCTGATTATCCTTGCAAAACGAGAGGCGTGCAGCAGCTCCATGAGGCCTTCATCGTTGTTCTGCTTTAGTTTCAAGGTAGTAAGCTTTTCAACACTCCTAGGGGCCTTGCTTCAGCACCCGTTTCAGTACCAGAACACTGCGTAGAACCAGGAAGCTCTGCTCCTGCGTGTATGCTGCGTGTCAACCTAGAAATTAGAGACTGATGGCACAAGGCTTGTTTTCCCGTTTTGAAAGCTCCATTCATGCGGCCTCGAAGCTACCTGAAAAGCACTGTTGTTACCGTGCTTTTACTTACAGCCGGCATGGCACATAGAAGAAAATGAGTTTTCTCGAAAGAAACCTTGTGCTTCCAGTTCCTAGTTGGAAGCTCACCCGGCTCTGCTCTATACCAAACGTGAAAGTCAATGTGAGCACTAGCCTCGAAGTAAGGCCCTGATTATGCTGGCAAAACGGGAGGCGTGCAGCAGCTCCATGAGGCCTTCATCGCTGTTCTGCTTTAGTTTCACGGTAGTAAGCTTTCCAACATTCCTAGGGACTTTGCTTAAGCAACCGTTTCGGTACCAGAACACTGCGTAGAGACAGTAAGCTCTGGTCCTGCGTGTATGCTGCGTGTCAACCTAGAAATTGGAGACTGATGGCATAAGGCTTCTTTTGCCATTATGAAAGCTCCGTTCATGCGGCCTCGAAGCTACCTGAAAAGCATTGTTGTTGCCGGGGTTTTCCTCACTGCCGGCATGGTTGTGAGAAGAAACTGAGTTTTCTCCTAAGAAACCTTGGGTTTCCAGTTCCTTGTTGGAAGCTCACCCTGCTCTGCGCTATACCTAAAGTGAAAGTCAACGTGAGCCCAAGCTTCGAAGTAAGGCCCTGATTATCCTTGCAAAAAGAGAGGCGTGCAGCAGCTCCATGAGGCCTTCATCGTTGTTCTGCTTTAGTTTCAAGGTAGTAAGCTTTTCAACACTCCTAGGGGCCTTGCTTCAGCACCCGTTTCAGTACCAGAACACTGCGTAGAACCAGGAAGCTCTGCTCCTGCGTGTATGCTGCGTGTCAACCTAGAAATTAGAGGCTGACGGCACAAGGCTTGTTTTCCCTTTTTGAAAGCTCCATTCATGCGGCCTCGAAGCTACCTGAAAAGCACTGTTGTTACCGTGCTTTTACTTACAGCCGGCATGGCACATAGAAGAAAATGAGTTTTCTCGAAAGAAACCTTGTGCTTCCAGTTCCTAGTTGGAAGCTCACCCGGCTCTGCTCTATACCAAACGTGAAAGTCAATGTGAGCACTAGCCTCGAAGTAAGGCCCTGATTATGCTGGCAATACGGGAGGCGTGCAGCAGCTCCATGAGGCCTTCATCGCTGTTCTGCTTTAGTTTCACGGTAGTAAGCTTTCCAACATTCCTAGGGACTTTGCTTAAGCAACCGTTTCGGTACCAGAACACTGCGTAGAGACAGTAAGCTCTGGTCCTGCGTGTATGCTGCGTGTCAACCTAGAAATTGGAGACTGATGGCATAAGGCTTCTTTTCCCATTATGAAAGCTCCGTTCATGCGGCCTCGAAGCTACCTGAAAAGCATTGTTGTTGCCGGGGTTTTCCTCACTGCCGGCATGGTTCTGAGAAGAAAATGAGTTTTCTCCTAAGAAACCTTGGGTTTCCAGTTCCTTGTTGGAAGCTCACCCTGCTCTGCGCTATACCTAAAGTGAAAGTCAACGTGAGCCCAAGCTTCGAAGTAAGGCCCTGATTATCCTTGCAAAACGAGAGGCGTGCAGCAGCTCCATGAGCCCTTCATCGTTGTTCTGCTTTAGTTTCAAGGTAGTAAGCTTTTCAACACTCCTAGGGGCCTTGCTTCAGCACCCGTCTCAGTACCAGAACACTGCGTAGAACCAGGAAGCTCTGCTCCTGCGTGTATGCTGCGTGTCAACCTAGAAATTAGAGACTGATGGCACAAGGCTTGTTTTCCCGTTTTGAAAGCTCCATTCATGCGGCCTCGAAGCTACCTGAAAAGCACTGTTGTTACCGTGCTTTTACTTACAGCCGGCATGGCACATAGAAGAAAATGAGTTTTCTCGAAAGAAACCTTGTGCTTCCAGTTCCTAGTTGGAAGCTCACCCGGCTCTGCTCTATACCAAACGTGAAAGTCAATGTGAGCACTAGCCTCGAAGTAAGGCCCTGATTATGCTGGCAATACGGGAGGCGTGCAGCAGCTCCATGAGGCCTTCATCGCTGTTCTGCTTTAGTTTCAAGGTAGTAAGCTTTTCAACACTCCTAGGGGACTTGCTTCAGCACTCGTTTCAGTACCAGAACACTGCGTAGAACCATGAAGCTCTGCTCCTGCGTGTATGCTGCGTGTCAACCTAGAAATTAGAGACTGACGGCACAAGGCTAGTTTTCCCATTATGAAAGCTCCGTTGATGCGGCCCCGAAGGTACCTGAAAAGCACTGTAGTTACCGTGCTTTTACTTACAGCTGGCATGGTTCATAGAAGAAAATGAGTTTTCTCGAGAGAAACCTTGTGCTTCCAGTTCCTAGTTGGAAGCTCACACTGCTCTGCTCTATACCAAACGTGAAAGTCAATGTGAGCACTAGCCTCGAATTAAGGCCCTGATTATGCTGGCAAAACGGGAGTCGTGCAGCAGCTCCATGAGGCCTTCATCGCTGTTCTGCTTTAGTTTCACGGTAGTAGCTTTCCAACATTCCTAGAGACTTTGCTTAAGCAACGGTTTCGGTACCAGAACACTGCGTAGAGACAGTAAGCTCTGGTCCTGCGTGTATGCTGCGTGTCAACCTAGAAATTGGAGACTGATGGCATAAGGCTTCTTTTCCCATTATGAAAGCTCCGTTCATGCGGCCTCGAAGCTACCTGAAAAGCATTGTTGTTGCCGGGGTTTTCCTCACTGCCGGCATGGTTCTGAGAAGAAAATGAGTTTTCTCCTAAGAAACCTTGGGTTTCCAGTTCCTTGTTGGAAGCTCACCCTGCTCTGCGCTATACCTAAAGTGAAAGTCAACGTGAGCCCAAGCTTCGAAGTAAGGCCCTGATTATCCTTGCAAAACGAGAGGCGTGCAGCAGCTCCATGAGGCCTTCATCGTTGTTCTGCTTTAGTTTCAAGGTAGTAAGCTTTTCAACACTCCTAGGGGCCTTGCTTCAGCACCCGTTTCAGTACCAGAACACTGCGTAGAACCAGGAAGCTCTGCTCCTGCGTTTATGCTGCGTGTCAACCTAGAAATTAGAGACTGACGGCACAAGGCTAGTTTTCCCATTATGAAAGCTCCGTTGATGCGGCCCCGAAGCTACCTGAAAAGCACTGTTGTTACCGTGCTTTTACTTACAGCCGGCATGGCACATAGAAGAAAATGAGTTTTCTCGAAAGAAACCTTGTGCTTCCAGTTCCTAGTTGGAAGCTCACCCGGCTCTGCTCTATACCAAACGTGAAAGTCAATGTGAGCACTAGCCTCGATGTAAGGCCCTGATTATGCTGGCAATACGGGAGGCGTGCAGCAGCTCCATGAGGCCTTCATCGCTGTTCTGCTTTAGTTTCACGGTAGTAAGCTTTCCAACATTCCTAGGGACTTTGCTTAAGCAACCGTTTCGGTACCAGAACACTGCGTAGAGACAGTAAGCTCTGGTCCTGCGTGTATGCTGCGTGTCAACCTAGAAATTAGAGACTGACGGCACAAGGCTAGTTTTCCCATTATGAAAGCTCCGTTCATGCGGCCCCGAAGCTACCTGAAAAGCACTGTTGTTACCGTGCTTTTACTTACAGCCGGCATGGCACATAGAAGAAAATGAGTTTTCTCGTAAGAAACCTTGTGCTTCCAGTTCCTTGTTGGAAGCTCACCCGGCTCTGCTCTATACCAAACGTGAAAGTCAATGTGAGCACTAGCCTCGAAGTAAGGCCCTGATTATCCTGGCAAAACGGGAGGCGTGCAGCAGCTCCATGAGGCCTTCATCGCTGTTCTGCTTTAGTTTCACGGTAGTAAGCTTTCCAAGACTCCTAGGGACTTTGCTTAAGCAACCGTTTCGGTACCAGAACACTGCGTAGAGACATTAAGCTCTGGTCCTGCGTGTATGCAGCGTGTCAACCTAGAAATTGGAGACTGATGGCATAAGGCTTCTTTTCCCATTATGAAAGCTCCGTTCATGCGGCCTCGAAGCTACCTGAAAAGCATTGTTGTTGCCGGGGTTTTCCTCACTGCCGGCATGGTTCTGAGAAGAAAATGAGTTTTCTCCTAAGAAACCTTGGGTTTCCAGTTCCTTGTTGGAAGCTCACCCTGCTCTGCGCTATACCTAAAGTGAAAGTCAACGTGAGCCCAAGCTTCGAAGTAAGGCCCTGATTATCCTTGCAAAACGAGAGGCGTGCAGCAGCTCCATGAGGCCTTCATCGTTGTTCTGCTTTAGTTTCAAGGTAGTGAGCTTTTCAACACTCCTAGGGGCCTTGCTTCAGCACCCGTTTCAGTACCAGAACACTGCGTAGAACCAGGAAGCTCTGCTCCTGCGTGTATGCTGCGTGTCAAGCTAGAAATTAGAGACTGACGGCACAAGGCTAGTTTTCCCATTATGAAAGCTCCGTTGATGCGGCCCCGAAGCTACCTGAAAAGCACTGTTGTTACCGTGCTTTTACTTACAGCCGGCATGGCACATAGAAGAAAATGAGTTTTCTCGAAAGAAACCTTGTGCTTCCAGTTCCTAGTTGGAAGCTCACCCGGCTCTGCTCTATACCAAACGTGAAAGTCAATGTGAGCACTAGCCTCGAAGTAAGGCCCTGATTATGCTGGCAATACGGGAGGCGTGCAGCAGCTCCATGAGGCCTTCATCGCTGTTCTGCTTTAGTTTCACGGTAGTAAGCTTTCCAACATTCCTAGGGACTTTGCTTAAGCAACCGTTTCGGTACCAGAACACTGCGTAGAGACAGTAAGCTCTGGTCCTGCGTGTATGCTGCGTGTCAACCTAGAAATTGGAGACTGATGGCATAAGGCTTCTTTTCCCATTATGAAAGCTCCGTTCATGTGGCCTCGAAGCTACCTGAAAAGCATTGTTGTTGCCGGGGTTTTCCTCACTGCCGGCATGGTTCTGAGAAGAAAATGAGTTTTCTCCTAAGAAACCTTGGGTTTCCAGTTCCTTGTTGGAAGCTCACCCTGCTCTGCGCTATACCTAAAGTGAAAGTCAACATGAGCCCAAGCTTCGAAGTAAGGCCCTGATTATCCTTGCAAAACGAGAGGCGTGCAGCAGCTCCATGAGGCCTTCATCGTTGTTCTGCTTTAGTTTCAAGGTAGTAAGCTTTTCAACACTCCTAGGGGCCTTGCTTCAGCACCCGTTTCAGTACCAGAACACTGCGTAGAACCAGGAAGCTCTGCTCCTGCGTGTATGCTGCGTGTCAACCTAGAAATTAGAGGCTGACGGCACAAGGCTAGTTTTCCCATTATGAAAGCTCCGTTGATGCGGCCCCGAAGCTACCTGAAAAGCAATGTTGTTACCGTGCTTTTACTTACAGCCGGCATGGCACATAGAAGAAAATGAGTTTTCTCGAAAGAAACCTTGTGCTTCCAGTTCCTAGTTGGAAGCTCACCATGCTCTGCTCTATACCAAACGTGAAAGTCAATGTGAGCACTAGCCTCGAAGTAAGGCCCTGATTACGCTGGCAAAACGGGAGGCGTGCAGCAGCTCCATGAGGCCTTCATCGCTGTTCTGCTTTAGTTTCACGGTAGTAAGCTTTCCAAGACTCCTAGGGACTTTGCTTAAGCAACCGTTTCAGTACCAGAACACTGCGTAGAGACAGTAAGCTCTGGTCCTGCGTGTATGCTGCGTGTCAACCTAGAAATTGGAGACTGATGGCATAAGGCTTCTTTTCCCATTATGAAAGCTCCGTTCATGCGGCCTCGAAGCTACCTGAAAAGCATTGTTGTTGCCGGGGTTTTCCTCACTGCCGGCATGGTTCTGAGAAGAAAATGAGTTTTCTCCTAAGAAACCTTGGGTTTCCAGTTCCTTGTTGGAAGCTCACCCTGCTCTGCGCTATACCTAAAGTGAAAGTCAACGTGAGCCCAAGCTTCGAAGTAAGGCCCTGATTATCCTTGCAAAACGAGAGGCGTGCAGCAGCTCCATGAGGCCTTCATCGTTGTTCTGCTTTAGTTTCAAGGTAGTGAGCTTTTCAACACTCCTAGGGGCCTTGCTTCAGCACCCGTTTCAGTACCAGAACACTGCGTAGAACCAGGAAGCTCTGCTCCTGCGTGTATGCTGCGTGTCAAGCTAGAAATTAGAGACTGACGGCACAAGGCTAGTTTTCCCATTATGAAAGCTCCGTTGATGCGGCCCCGAAGCTACCTGAAAAGCACTGTTGTTACCGTGCTTTTACTTACAGCCGGCATGGCACATAGAAGAAAATGAGTTTTCTCGAAAGAAACCTTGTGCTTCCAGTTCCTAGTTGGAAGCTCACCCGGCTCTGCTCTATACCAAACGTGAAAGTCAATGTGAGCACTAGCCTCGAAGTAAGGCCCTGATTATGCTGGCAATACGGGAGGCGTGCAGCAGCTCCATGAGGCCTTCATCGCTGTTCTGCTTTAGTTTCACGGTAGTAAGCTTTCCAACATTCCTAGGGACTTTGCTTAAGCAACCGTTTCGGTACCAGAACACTGCGTAGAGACAGTAAGCTCTGGTCCTGCGTGTATGCTGCGTGTCAACCTAGAAATTGGAGACTGATGGCATAAGGCTTCTTTTCCCATTATGAAAGCTCCGTTCATGTGGCCTCGAAGCTACCTGAAAAGCATTGTTGTTGCCGGGGTTTTCCTCACTGCCGGCATGGTTCTGAGAAGAAAATGAGTTTTCTCCTAAGAAACCTTGGGTTTCCAGTTCCTTGTTGGAAGCTCACCCTGCTCTGCGCTATACCTAAAGTGAAAGTCAACATGAGCCCAAGCTTCGAAGTAAGGCCCTGATTATCCTTGCAAAACGAGAGGCGTGCAGCAGCTCCATGAGGCCTTCATCGTTGTTCTGCTTTAGTTTCAAGGTAGTGAGCTTTTCAACACTCCTAGGGGCCTTGCTTCAGCACCCGTTTCAGTACCAGAACACTGCGTAGAACCAGGAAGCTCTGCTCCTGCGTGTATGCTGCGTGTCAACCTAGAAATTAGAGGCTGACGGCACAAGGCTAGTTTTCCCATTAGGAAAGCTCCGTTGATGCGGCCCCGAAGCTACCTGAAAAGCACTGTTGTTACCGTGCTTTTACTTACAGCCGGCATGGCACATAGAAGAAAATGAGTTTTCTCGAAAGAAACCTTGTGCTTCCAGTTCCTAGTTGGAAGCTCACCCGGCTCTGCTCTATACCAAACGTGAAAGTCAATGTGAGCACTAGCCTCGAAGTAAGGCCCTGATTATGCTGGCAATACGGGAGGCGTGCAGCAGCTCCATGAGGCCTTCATCGCTGTTCTGCTTTAGTTTCACGGTAGTAAGCTTTCCAACATTCCTAGGGACTTTGCTTAAGCAACCGTTTCGGTACCAGAACACTGCGTAGAGACAGTAAGCTCTGGTCCTGCGTGTATGCTGCGTGTCAACCTAGAAATTGGAGACTGATGGCATAAGGCTTCTTTTCCCATTATGAAAGCTCCGTTCATGTGGCCTCGAAGCTACCTGAAAAGCACTGTTGTTGCCGGGGTTTTCCTCACTGCCGGCATGGTTCTGAGAAGAAAATGAGTTTTCTCCTAAGAAACCTTGGGTTTCCAGTTCCTTGTTGGAAGCTCACCCTGCTCTGCGCTATACCTAAAGTGAAAGTCAACGTGAGCCCAAGCTTCGAAGTAAGGCCCTGATTATCCTTGCAAAACGAGAGGCGTGCAGCAGCTCCATGAGGCCTTCATCGTTGTTCTGCTTTAGTTTCAAGGTAGTAAGCTTTTCAACACTCCTAGGGGCCTTGCTTCAGCACCCGTTTCAGTACCAGAACACTGCGTAGAACCAGGAAGCTCTGCTCCTGCGTGTATGCTGCGTGTCAACCTAGAAATTAGAGGCTGACGGCACAAGGCTAGTTTTCCCATTAGGAAAGCTCCGTTGATGCGGCCCCGAAGCTACCTGAAAAGCACTGTTGTTACCGTGCTTTTACTTACAGCCGGCATGGCACATAGAAGAAAATGAGTTTTCTCGAAAGAAACCTTGTGCTTCCAGTTCCTAGTTGGAAGCTCACCCGGCTCTGCTCTATACCAAACGTGAAAGTCAATGTGAGCACTAGCCTCGAAGTAAGGCCCTGATTATGCTGGCAATACGGGAGGCGTGCAGCAGCTCCATGAGGCCTTCATCGCTGTTCTGCTTTAGTTTCACGGTAGTAAGCTTTCCAACATTCCTAGGGACTTTGCTTAAGCAACCGTTTCGGTACCAGAACACTGCGTAGAGACAGTAAGCTCTGGTCCTGCGTGTATGCTGCGTGTCAACCTAGAAATTAGAGACTGACGGCACAAGGCTAGTTTTCCCATTATGAAAGCTCCGTTCATGCGGCCCCGAAGCTACCTGAAAAGCACTGTTGTTACCGTGCTTTTACTTACAGCCGGCATGGCACATAGAAGAAAATGAGTTTTCTCGTAAGAAACCTTGTGCTTCCAGTTCCTAGTTGGAAGCTCACCCGGCTCTGCTCTATACCAAACGTGAAAGTCAATGTGAGCACTAGCCTCGAAGTAAGGCCCTGATTATCCTGGCAAAACGGGAGGCGTGCACCAGCTCCATGAGGCCTTCATCGCTGTTCTGCTTTAGTTTCACGGTAGTAAGCTTTCCAAGACTCCTAGGGACTTTGCTTAAGCAACCGTTTCGGTACCAGAACACTGCGTAGAGACATTAAGCTCTGGTCCTGCGTGTATGCTGCGTGTCAACCTAGAAATTGGAGACTGATGGCATAAGGCTTCTTTTCCCATTATGAAAGCTCCGTTCATGCGGCCTCGAAGCTACCTGAAAAGCATTGTTGTTGCCGGGGTTTTCCTCACTGCCGGCATGGTTCTGAGAAGAAAATGAGTTTTCTCCTAAGAAACCTTGGGTTTCCAGTTCCTTGTTGGAAGCTCACCCTGCTCTGCGCTATACCTAAAGTGAAAGTCAACGTGAGCCCAAGCTTCGAAGTAAGGCCCTGATTATCCTTGCAAAACGAGAGGCGTGCAGCAGCTCCATGAGGCCTTCATCGTTGTTCTGCTTTAGTTTCAAGGTAGTAAGCTTTTCAACACTCCTAGGGGCCTTGCTTCAGCACCCGTTTCAGTACCAGAACACTGCGTAGAACCAGGAAGCTCTGCTCCTGCGTGTATGCTGCGGGTCAACCTAGAAATTAGAGGCTGACGGCACAAGGCTAGTTTTCCCATTATGAAAGCTCCGTTGATGCGGCCCCGAAGCTACCTGAAAAGCAATGTTGTTACCGTGCTTTTACTTACAGCCGGCATGGCACATAGAAGAAAATGAGTTTTCTCGAAAGAAACCTTGTGCTTCCAGTTCCTAGTTGGAAGCTCACCATGCTCTGCTCTATACCAAACGTGAAAGTCAATGTGAGCACTAGCCTCGAAGTAAGGCCCTGATTACGCTGGCAAAACGGGAGGCGTGCAGCAGCTCCATGAGGCCTTCATCGCTGTTCTGCTTTAGTTTCACGGTAGTAAGCTTTCCAAGACTCCTAGGGACTTTGCTTAAGCAACCGTTTCAGTACCAGAACACTGCGTAGAGACAGTAAGCTCTGGTCCTGCGTGTATGCTGCGTGTCAACCTAGAAATTGGAGACTGATGGCATAAGGCTTCTTTTCCCATTATGAAAGCTCCGTTCATGCGGCCTCGAAGCTACCTGAAAAGCATTGTTGTTGCCGGGGTTTTCCTCACTGCCGGCATGGTTCTGAGAAGAAAATGAGTTTTCTCCTAAGAAACCTTGGGTTTCCAGTTCCTTGTTGGAAGCTCACCCTGCTCTGCGCTATACCTAAAGTGAAAGTCAACGTGAGCCCAAGCTTCGAAGTAAGGCCCTGATTATCCTTGCAAAACGAGAGGCGTGCAGCAGCTCCATGAGGCCTTCATCGTTGTTCTGCTTTAGTTTCAAGGTAGTGAGCTTTTCAACACTCCTAGGGGCCTTGCTTCAGCACCCGTTTCAGTACCAGAACACTGCGTAGAACCAGGAAGCTCTGCTCCTGCGTGTATGCTGCGTGTCAAGCTAGAAATTAGAGACTGACGGCACAAGGCTAGTTTTCCCATTATGAAAGCTCCGTTGATGCGGCCCCGAAGCTACCTGAAAAGCACTGTTGTTACCGTGCTTTTACTTACAGCCGGCATGGCACATAGAAGAAAATGAGTTTTCTCGAAAGAAACCTTGTGCTTCCAGTTCCTAGTTGGAAGCTCACCCGGCTCTGCTCTATACCAAACGTGAAAGTCAATGTGAGCACTAGCCTCGAAGTAAGGCCCTGATTATGCTGGCAATACGGGAGGCGTGCAGCAGCTCCATGAGGCCTTCATCGCTGTTCTGCTTTAGTTTCACGGTAGTAAGCTTTCCAACATTCCTAGGGACTTTGCTTAAGCAACCGTTTCGGTACCAGAACACTGCGTAGAGACAGTAAGCTCTGGTCCTGCGTGTATGCTGCGTGTCAACCTAGAAATTGGAGACTGATGGCATAAGGCTTCTTTTCCCATTATGAAAGCTCCGTTCATGTGGCCTCGAAGCTACCTGAAAAGCATTGTTGTTGCCGGGGTTTTCCTCACTGCCGGCATGGTTCTGAGAAGAAAATGAGTTTTCTCCTAAGAAACCTTTGGTGTCCAGTTCCTTGTTGGAAGCTCACCCTGCTCTGCGCTATACCTAAAGTGAAAGTCAACATGAGCCCAAGCTTCGAAGTAAGGCCCTGATTATCCTTGCAAAACGAGAGGCGTGCAGCAGTTCCATGAGGCCTTCATCGTTGTTCTGCTTTAGTTTCAAGGTAGTAAGCTTTTCAACACTCCTAGGGGCCTTGCTTCAGCACCCGTTTCAGTACCAGAACACTGCGTAGAACCAGGAAGCTCTGCTCCTGCGTGTATGCTGCGTGTCAACCTAGAAATTAGAGGCTGACGGCACAAGGCTAGTTTTCCCATTAGGAAAGCTCCGTTGATGCGGCCCCGAAGCTACCTGAAAAGCACTGTTGTTACCGTGCTTTTACTTACAGCCGGCATGGCACATAGAAGAAAATGAGTTTTCTCGAAAGAAACCTTGTGCTTCCAGTTCCTAGTTGGAAGCTCACCCGGCTCTGCTCTATACCAAACGTGAAAGTCAATGTGAGCACTAGCCTCGAAGTAAGGCCCTGATTATGCTGGCAATACGGGAGGCGTGCAGCAGCTCCATGAGGCCTTCATCGCTGTTCTGCTTTAGTTTCACGGTAGTAAGCTTTCCAACATTCCTAGGGACTTTGCTTAAGCAACCGTTTCGGTACCAGAACACTGCGTAGAGACAGTAAGCTCTGGTCCTGCGTGTATGCTGCGTGTCAACCTAGAAATTAGAGACTGACGGCACAAGGCTAGTTTTCCCATTATGAAAGCTCCGTTCATGCGGCCCCGAAGCTACCTGAAAAGCACTGTTGTTACCGTGCTTTTACTTACAGCCGGCATGGCACATAGAAGAAAATGAGTTTTCTCGTAAGAAACCTTGTGCTTCCAGTTCCTAGTTGGAAGCTCACCCGGCTCTGCTCTATACCAAACGTGAAAGTCAATGTGAGCACTAGCCTCGAAGTAAGGCCCTGATTATCCTGGCAAAACGGGAGGCGTGCAGCAGCTCCATGAGGCCTTCATCGCTGTTCTGCTTTAGTTTCACGGTAGTAAGCTTTCCAAGACTCCTAGGGACTTTGCTTAAGCAACCGTTTCGGTACCAGAACACTGCGTAGAGACATTAAGCTCTGGTCCTGCGTGTATGCTGCGTGTCAACCTAGAAATTGGAGACTGATGGCATAAGGCTTCTTTTCCCATTATGAAAGCTCCGTTCATGCGGCCTCGAAGCTACCTGAAAAGCATTGTTGTTGCCGGGGTTTTCCTCACTGCCGGCATGGTTCTGAGAAGAAAATGAGTTTTCTCCTAAGAAACCTTGGGTTTCCAGTTCCTTGTTGGAAGCTCACCCTGCTCTGCGCTATACCTAAAGTGAAAGTCAACGTGAGCCCAAGCTTCGAAGTAAGGCCCTGATTATCCTTGCAAAACGAGAGGCGTGCAGCAGCTCCATGAGGCCTTCATCGTTGTTCTGCTTTAGTTTCAAGGTAGTGAGCTTTTCAACACTCCTAGGGGCCTTGCTTCAGCACCCGTTTCAGTACCAGAACACTGCGTAGAACCAGGAAGCTCTGCTCCTGCGTGTATGCTGCGTGTCAACCTAGAAATTAGAGACTGATGGCACAAGGCTTGTTTTCCCGTTTTGAAAGCTCCATTCATGCGGCCTCGAAGCTACCTGAAAAGCACTGTTGTTACCGTGCTTTTACTTACAGCCGGCATGGCACATAGAAGAAAATGAGTTTTCTCGAAAGAAACCTTGTGCTTCCAGTTCCTAGTTGGAAGCTCACCCGGCTCTGCTCTATACCAAACGTGAAAGTCAATGTGAGCACTAGCCTCGAAGTAAGGCCCTGATTATGCTGGCAAATCGGGAGGCGTGCAGCAGCTCCATGAGGCCTTCATCGCTGTTCTGCTTTAGTTTCACGGTAGTAAGCTTTCCAAGACTCCTAGGGACTTTGCTTAAGCAACCGTTTCAGTACCAGAACACTGCGTAGAGACAGTAAGCTCTGGTCCTGCGTGTATGCTGCGTGTCAACCTAGAAATTGGAGACTGATGGCATAAGGCTTCTTTTCCCATTATGAAAGCTCCGTTCATGCGGCCTCGAAGCTACCTGAAAAGCATTGTTGTTGCCGGGGTTTTCCTCACTGCCGGCATGGTTCTGAGAAGAAAATGAGTTTTCTCCTAAGAAACCTTGGGTTTCCAGTTCCTTGTTGGAAGCTCACCCTGCTCTGCGCTATACCTATGGTGAAAGTCAACGTGAGCCCAAGCTTCGAAGTAAGGCCCTGATTATCCTTGCAAAACGAGAGGCGTGCAGCAGCTCCATGAGGCCTTCATCGTTGTTCTGCTTTAGTTTCAAGGTAGTGAGCTTTTCAACACTCCTAGGGGCCTTGCTTCAGCACCCGTTTCAGTACCAGAACACTGCGTAGAACCAGGAAGCTCTGCTCCTGCGTGTATGCTGCGTGTCAAGCTAGAAATTAGAGACTGACGGCACAAGGCTAGTTTTCCCATTATGAAAGCTCCGTTGATGCGGCCCCGAAGCTACCTGAAAAGCACTGTTGTTACCGTGCTTTTACTTACAGCCGGCATGGCACATAGAAGAAAATGAGTTTTCTCGAAAGAAACCTTGTGCTTCCAGTTCCTAGTTGGAAGCTCACCCGGCTCTGCTCTATACCAAACGTGAAAGTCAATGTGAGCACTAGCCTCGAAGTAAGGCCCTGATTATGCTGGCAATACGGGAGGCGTGCAGCAGCTCCATGAGGCCTTCATCGCTGTTCTGCTTTAGTTTCACGGTAGTAAGCTTTCCAACATTCCTAGGGACTTTGCTTAAGCAACCGTTTCGGTACCAGAACACTGCGTAGAGACAGTAAGCTCTGGTCCTGCGTGTATGCTGCGTGTCAACCTAGAAATTGGAGACTGATGGCATAAGGCTTCTTTTCCCATTATGAAAGCTCCGTTCATTTGGCCTCGAAGCTACCTGAAAAGCATTGTTGTTGCCGGGGTTTTCCTCACTGCCGGCATGGTTCTGAGAAGAAAATGAGTTTTCTCCTAAGAAACCTTGGGTTTCCAGTTCCTTGTTGGAAGCTCACCCTGCTCTGCGCTATACCTAAAGTGAAAGTCAACATGAGCCCAAGCTTCGAAGTAAGGCCCTGATTATCCTTGCAAAACGAGAGGCGTGCAGCAGCTCCATGAGGCCTTCATCGTTGTTCTGCTTTAGTTTCAAGGTAGTAAGCTTTTCAACACTCCTAGGGGCCTTGCTTCAGCACCCGTTTCAGTACCAGAACACTGCGTAGAACCAGGAAGCTCTGCTCCTGCGTGTATGCTGCGTGTCAACCTAGAAATTAGAGGCTGACGGCACAAGGCTAGTTTTCCCATTATGAAAGCTCCGTTGATGCGGCCCCGAAGCTACCTGAAAAGCACTGTTGTTACCGTGCTTTTACTTACAGCCGGCATGGCACATAGAAGAAAATGAGTTTTCTCGAAAGAAACCTTGTGCTTCCAGTTCCTAGTTGGAAGCTCACCATGCTCTGCCCTATACCAAACGTGAAAGTCAATGTGAGCACTAGCCTCGAAGTAAGGCCCTGATTATGCTGGCAAAACGGGAGGCGTGCAGCAGCTCCATGAGGCCTTCATCGCTGTTCTGCTTTAGTTTCACGGTAGTAAGCTTTCCAAGACTCCTAGGGACTTTGCTTAAGCAACCGTTTCGGTACCAGAACACTGCGTAGAGACAGTAAGCTCTGGTCCTGCGTGTATGCTGCGTGTCAACCTAGAAATTGGAGACTGATGGCATAAGGCTTCTTTTCCCATTATGAAAGCTCCGTTCATGCGGCCTCGAAGCTACCTGAAAAGCAGTGTTGTTGCCGGGGTTTTCCTCACTGCCGGCATGGTTCTGAGAAGAAAATGAGTTTTCTCCTAAGAAACCTTGGGTTTCCAGTTCCTTGTTGGAAGCTCACCCTGCTCTGCGCTATACCTAAAGTGAAAGTCAACGTGAGCCCAAGCTTCGAAGTAAGGCCCTGATTATCCTTGCAAAACGAGAGGCGTGCAGCAGCTCCATGAGGCCTTCATCGTTGTTCTGCTTTAGTTTCAAGGTAGTAAGCTTTTCAACACTCCTAGGGGCCTTGCTTCAGCACCCGTTTCAGTACCAGAACACTGCGTAGAACCAGGAAGCTCTGCTCCTGCGTGTATGCTGCGTGTCAAGCTAGAAATTAGAGACTGACGGCACAAGGCTAGTTTTCCCATTATGAAAGCTCCGTTGATGCGGCCCCGAAGCTACCTGAAAAGCACTGTTGTTACCGTGCTTTTACTTACAGCCGGCATGGCACATAGAAGAAAATGAGTTTTCTCGAAAGAAACCTTGTGCTTCCAGTTCCTAGTTGGAAGCTCACCCGGCTCTGCTCTATACCAAACGTGAAAGTCAATGTGAGCACTAGCCTCGAAGTAAGGCCCTGATTATGCTGGCAATACGGGAGGCGTGCAGCAGCTCCATGAGGCCTTCATCGCTGTTCTGCTTTAGTTTCACGGTAGTAAGCTTTCCAACATTCCTAGGGACTTTGCTTAAGCAACCGTTTCGGTACCAGAACACTGCGTAGAGACAGTAAGCTCTGGTCCTGCGTGTATGCTGCGTGTCAACCTAGAAATTGGAGACTGATGGCATAAGGCTTCTTTTCCCATTATGAAAGCTCCGTTCATGTGGCCTCGAAGCTACCTGAAAAGCATTGTTGTTGCCGGGGTTTTCCTCACTGCCGGCATGGTTCTGAGAAGAAAATGAGTTTTCTCCTAAGAAACCTTGGGTTTCCAGTTCCTTGTTGGAAGCTCACCCTGCTCTGCGCTATACCTAAAGTGAAAGTCAACATGAGCCCAAGCTTCGAAGTAAGGCCCTGATTATTCTTGCAAAACGAGAGGCGTGCAGCAGCTCCATGAGGCCTTCATCGTTGTTCTGCTTTAGTTTCAAGGTAGTAAGCTTTTCAACACTCCTAGGGGCCTTGCTTCAGCACCCGTTTCAGTACCAGAACACTGCGTAGAACCAGGAAGCTCTGCTCCTGCGTGTATGCTGCGTGTCAACCTAGAAATTAGAGGCTGACGGCACAAGGCTAGTTTTCCCATTATGAAAGCTCCGTTGATGCGGCCCCGAAGCTACCTGAAAAGCAATGTTGTTACCGTGCTTTTACTTACAGCCGGCATGGCACATAGAAGAAAATGAGTTTTCTCGAAAGAAACCTTGTGCTTCCAGTTCCTAGTTGGAAGCTCACCATGCTCTGCTCTATACCAAACGTGAAAGTCAATGTGAGCACTAGCCTCGAAGTAAGGCCCTGATTATGCTGGCAAAACGGGAGGCGTGCAGCAGCTCCATGAGGCCTTCATCGCTGTTCTGCTTTAGTTTCACGGTAGTAAGCTTTCCAAGACTCCTAGGGACTTTGCTTAAGCAACCGTTTCGGTACCAGAACACTGCGTAGAGACAGTAAGCTCTGGTCCTGCGTGTATGCTGCGTGTCAACCTAGAAATTGGAGACTGATGGCATAAGGCTTCTTTTCCCATTATGAAAGCTCCGTTCATGCGGCCTCGAAGCTACCTGAAAAGCATTGTTGTTGCCGGGGTTTTCCTCACTGCCGGCATGGTTCTGAGAAGAAAATGAGTTTTCTCCTAAGAAACCTTGGGTTTCCAGTTCCATGTTGGAAGCTCACCCTGCTCTGCGCTATACCTAAAGTGAAAGTCAACGTGAGCCCAAGCTTCGAAGTAAGGCCCTGATTATCCTTGCAAAACGAGAGGCGTGCAGCAGCTTCATGAGGCCTTCATCGTTGTTCTGCTTTAGTTTCAAGGTAGTAAGCTTTTCAACACTCCTAGGGGCCTTGCTTCAGCACCCGTTTCAGTACCAGAACACTGCGTAGAACCAGGAAGCTCTGCTCCTGCGTGTATGCTGCGTGTCAACCTAGAAATTAGAGACTGATGGCACAAGGCTAGTTTTCCCATGATGAAAGCTCCGTTGATGCGGCCCCGAAGCTACCTGAAAAACACTGTAGTTACCATGCTTTTACTTACAGCTGGCATGGTTCATAGAAGAAAATGAGTTTTCTCGAGAGAAACCTTGTGCTTCCAGTTCCTAGTTGGAAGCTCACCCTGCTCTGCTCTATACCAAACGTGAAAGTCAATGTGAGCACTAGCCTCGAAGTAAGGCCCTGATTATGCTGGCAAAACGGGAGGCGTGCAGCTTCTCCATGAGGCCTTCATCGCTGTTCTGCTTTAGTTTCACGGTAGTAGCTTTCCAACATTCCTAGGGACTTTGCTTAAGCAACCGTTTCGGTACCAGAACACTGCGTAGAGACAGTAAGCTCTGGTCCTGCGTGTATGCTGCGAGTCATCCTAGAAATTGGAGACTGATGGCATAAGGCTTCTTTTCCCATTATTAAAGCTCCGTTCATGCGGCCTCGAAGCTACCTGAAAAGCATTGTTGTTGCCGGGGTTTTCCTCACTGCCGGCATGGTTCTGAGGAGAAAATGAGTTTTCTCCTAAGAAACCTTGGGTTTCCAGTTCTTTGTTGGAAGCTCACCCTGTTCTGCGCTATACCTAAAGTGAAAGTCAACGTGAGCCCAAGCTTCGAAGTAAGGCCCTGATTATCCTTGCAAAACAAGAGGCGTGCAGCAGCTCCATGAGACCTTCATCGTTTTCTGCTTTAGTTTCAAGGTAGTGAGCTTTTCAACACTCCTAGGGGACTTGCTTCAGCACCCGTTTCAGTACCAGAACACTGCGTAGAACCAGGAAGCTCTGCTCCTGCGTGTATGCTGCGTGTCAACCTAGAAATTAGAGACTGACGGCACAAGGCTAGTTTTCCCATTATGAAAGCTCCGTGGATGCGGCCCCGAAGCTACCTGAAAAGCACTGTTGTTACCGTGCTTTTACTTACAGCTGGCATGGCACATAGAAGAAAATGAGTTTTCTCGAAAGAAACCTTGTGCTTCCAGTTCCTAGTTGGAAGCTCACCCGGCTCTGCTCTATACCAAACGTGAAAGTCAATGTGAGCACTAGCCTCGAAGTAAGGCCCTGATTATCCTGGCAAAACGGGAGGCGTGCAGCAGCTCCATGAGGCCTTCATCGCTGTTCTGCTTTAGTTTCACGGTAGTAAGCTTTCCAAGACTCCTAGGGACTTTGCTTAAGCAACCGTTTCGGTACCAGAACACTGCGTAGAGACAGTAAGCTCTGGTCCTGCGTGTATGCTGCGTGTCAACCTAGAAATTGGAGACTGATGGCATAAGGCTTCTTTTCCCATTATGAAAGCTCCGTTCATGCGGCCTCGAAGCTACCTGAAAAGCATTGTTGTTGCCGGGGTTTTCCTCACTGCCGGCATGGTTCTGAGAAGAAAATGAGTTTTCTCCTAAGAAACCTTGGGTTTCCAGTTCCTTGTTGGAAGCTCACCCTGCTCTGCGCTATACCTAAAGTGAAAGTCAACGTGAGCCCAAGCTTCGAAGTAAGGCCCTGATTATCCTTGCAAAACGAGAGGCGTGCAGCAGCTCCATGAGGCCTTCATCGTTGTTCTGCTTTAGTTTCAAGGTAGTAAGCTTTTCAACACTCCTAGGGGCCTTGCTTCAGCACCCGTTTCAGTACCAGAACACTGCGTAGAACCAGGAAGCTCTGCTCCTGCGTGTATGCTGCGTGTCAACCTAGAAATTAGAGACTGATGGCACAAGGCTTGTTTTCCCGTTTTGAAAGCTCCATTCATGCGGCCTCGAAGCTACCTGAAAAGCACTGTTGTTACCGTGCTTTTACTTAAGGCCGGCATGGCACATAGAAGAAAATGAGTTTTCTCGAAAGAAACCTTGTGCTTCCAGTTCCTAGTTGGAAGCTCACCCGGCTCTGCTCTATACCAAACGTGAAAGTCAATGTGAGCACTAGCCTCGAAGTAAGGCCCTGATTATGCTGGCAATACGGGAGGCGTGCAGCAGCTCCATGAGGCCTTCATCGCTGTTCTGCTTTAGTTTCACGGTAGTAAGCTTTCCAACATTCCTAGGGACTTTGCTTAAGCAACCGTTTCGGTACCAGAACACTGCGTAGAACCAGGAAGCTCTGCTCCTGCGTGTATGCTGCGTGTCAACCTCGAAATTGGAGACTGATGGCACAAGGCTACTTTTCCCATTATGAAAGCTCCGTTGATGCGGCCCCGAAGCCACCTGAAAAGCACTGTTGTTACCGTGCTTTTACTTACAGCCGGCATGGCACATAGAAGAAAATGAGTTTTCTCGAAAGAAACCTTGTGCTTCCAGTTCCTAGTTGGAAGCTCACCCGGCTCTGCTCTATACCAAACGTGAAAGTCAATGTGAGCACTAGCCTCGAAGTAAGGCCCTGATTATCCTGGCAAAACGGGAGGCGTGCAGCAGCTCCATGAGGCCTTCATCGCTGTTCTGCTTTAGTTTCACGGTAGTAAGCTTTCCAAGACTCCTAGGGACTTTGCTTAAGGAACCGTTTCGGTACCAGAACACTGCGTAGAGACAGTAAGCTCTGGTCCTGCGTGTATGCTGCGTGTCAACCTAGAAATTGGAGACTGATGGCATAAGGCTTCTTTTCCCATTATGAAAGCTCCGTTCATGCGGCCTCGAAGCTACCTGAAAAGCATTGTTGTTGCCGGGGTTTTCCTCACTGCCAGCATGGTTCTGAGAAGAAAATGAGTTTTCTCCTAAGAAACCTTGGGTTTCCAGTTCCTTGTTGGAAGCTCACCCTGCTCTGCGCTATACCTAAAGTGAAAGTCAACGTGAGCCCAAGCTTCGAAGTAAGGCCCTGATTATCCTTGCAAAACGAGAGGCGTGCAGCAGCTCCATGAGGCCTTCATCGTTGTTCTGCTTTAGTTTCAAGGTAGTAAGCTTTTCAACACTCCTAGGGGCCTTGCTTCAGCACCCGTTTCAGTACCAGAACACTGCGTAGAACCAGGAAGCTCTGCTCCTGCGTGTATGCTGCGTGTCAACCTAGAAATTAGAGACTGATGGCACAAGGCTTGTTTTCCCGTTTTGAAAGCTCCATTCATGCGGCCTCGAAGCTACCTGAAAAGCACTGTTGTTACCGTGCTTTTACTTACAGCCGGCATGGCACATAGAAGAAAATGAGTTTTCTCGAAAGAAACCTTGTGCTTCCAGTTCCTAGTTGGAAGCTCACCCGGCTCTGCTCTATACCAAACGTGAAAGTCAATGTGAGCACTAGCCTCGAAGTAAGGCCCTGATTATGCTGGCAATACGGGAGGCGTGCAGCAGCTCCATGAGGCCTTCATCGCTGTTCTGCTTTAGTTTCACGGTAGTAACCTTTCCAACATTCCTAGGGACTTGTTTAAGCAACCGTTTCGGTACCAGAACACTGCGTAGAGACAGTAAGCTCTGGTCCTGCGTGTATGCTGCGTGTCAACCTAGAAATTGGAGACTGATGGCATAAGGCTTCTTTTCCCATTATGAAAGCTCCGTTCATGCGGCCTCGAAGCTACCTGAAAAGCATTGTTGTTGCCGGGGTTTTCCTCACTGCCGGCATGGTTCTGAGAAGAAAATGAGTTTTCTCCTAAGAAACCTTGGGTTTCCAGTTCCATGTTGGAAGCTCACCCTGCTCTGCGCTATACCTAAAGTGAAAGTCAACGTAAGCCCAAGCTTCGAAGTAAGGCCCTGATTATCCTTGCAAAACGAGAGGCGTGCAGCAGCTCCATGAGGCCTTCATCGTTGTTCTGCTTTAATTTCAAGGTAGTAAGCTTTTCAACACTCCTAGGGGCCTTGCTTCAGCACCCGTTTCAGTACCAGAACACTGCGTAGAACTAGGAAGCTCTGCTCCTGCGTGTATGCTGCGTGTCAACCTAGAAATTAGAGACTGATGGCACAAGGCTTGTTTTCCCGTTTTGAAAGCTCCATTCATGCGGCCTCGAAGCTACCTGAAAAGCACTGTTGTTACCGTGCTTTTACTTACAGCCGGCATGGCACATAGAAGAAAATGAGTTTTCTCGAAAGAAACCTTGTGCTTCCAGTTCCTAGTTGGAAGCTCACCCGGCTCTGCTCTATACCAAACGTGAAAGTCAATGTGAGCACTAGCCTCGAAGTAAGGCCCTGATTATGCTGGCAAATCGGGAGGCGTGCAGCAGCTCCATGAGGCCTTCATCGCTGTTCTGCTTTAGTTTCACGGTAGTAAGCTTTCCAAGACTCCTAGGGACTTTGCTTAAGCAACCGTTTCAGTACCAGAACACTGCGTAGAGACAGTAAGCTCTGGTCCTGCGTGTATGCTGCGTGTCAACCTAGAAATTGGAGACTGATGGCATAAGGCTTCTTTTCCCATTATGAAAGCTCCGTTCATGCGGCCTCGAAGCTACCTGAAAAGCATTGTTGTTGCCGGGGTTTTCCTCACTGCCGGCATGGTTCTGAGAAGAAAATGAGTTTTCTCCTAAGAAACCTTGGGTTTCCAGTTCCTTGTTGGAAGCTCACCCTGCTCTGCGCTATACCTAAAGTGAAAGTCAACGTGAGCCCAAGCTTCGAAGTAAGGCCCTGATTATCCTTGCAAAACGAGAGGCGTGCAGCAGCTCCATGAGGCCTTCATCGTTGTTCTGCTTTAGTTTCAAGGTAGTGAGCTTTTCAACACTCCTAGGGGCCTTGCTTCAGCACCCGTTTCAGTACCAGAACACTGCGTAGAACCAGGAAGCTCTGCTCCTGCGTGTATGCTGCGTGTCAAGCTAGAAATTAGAGACTGACGGCACAAGGCTAGTTTTCCCATTATGAAAGCTCCGTTGATGCGGCCCCGAAGCTACCTGAAAAGCACTGTTGTTACCGTGCTTTTACTTACAGCCGGCATGGCACATAGAAGAAAATGAGTTTTCTCGAAAGAAACCTTGTGCTTCCAGTTCCTAGTTGGAAGCTCACCCGGCTCTGCTCTATACCAAACGTGAAAGTCAATGTGAGCACTAGCCTCGAAGTAAGGCCCTGATTATGCTGGCAATACGGGAGGCGTGCAGCAGCTCCATGAGGCCTTCATCGCTGTTCTGCTTTAGTTTCACGGTAGTAAGCTTTCCAACATTCCTAGGGACTTTGCTTAAGCAACCGTTTCGGTACCAGAACACTGCGTAGAGACAGTAAGCTCTGGTCCTGCGTGTATGCTGCGTGTCAACCTAGAAATTGGAGACTGATGGCATAAGGCTTCTTTTCCCATTATGAAAGCTCCGTTCATGTGGCCTCGAAGCTACCTGAAAAGCATTGTTGTTGCCGGGGTTTTCCTCACTGCCGGCATGGTTCTGAGAAGAAAATGAGTTTTCTCCTAAGAAACCTTGGGTTTCCAGTTCCTTGTTGGAAGCTCACCCTGCTCTGCGCTATACCTAAAGTGAAAGTCAACATGAGCCCAAGCTTCGAAGTAAGGCCCTGATTATCCTTGCAAAACGAGAGGCGTGCAGCAGCTCCATGAGGCCTTCATCGTTGTTCTGCTTTAGTTTCAAGGTAGTAAGCTTTTCAACACTCCTAGGGGCCTTGCTTCAGCACCCGTTTCAGTACCAGAACACTGCGTAGAACCAGGAAGCTCTGCTCCTGCGTGTATGCTGCGTGTCAACCTAGAAATTAGAGACTGATGGCACAAGGCTTGTTTTCCCGTTTTGAAAGCTCCATTCATGCGGCCTCGAAGCTACCTGAAAAGCACTGTTGTTACCGTGCTTTTACTTAAGGCCGGCATGGCACATAGAAGAAAATGAGTTTTCTCGAAAGAAACCTTGTGCTTCCAGTTCCTAGTTGGAAGCTCACCCGGCTCTGCTCTATACCAAACGTGAAAGTCAATGTGAGCACTAGCCTCGAAGTAAGGCCCTGATTATGCTGGCAATACGGGAGGCGTGCAGCAGCTCCATGAGGCCTTCATCGCTGTTCTGCTTTAGTTTCACGGTAGTAAGCTTTCCAACATTCCTAGGGACTTTGCTTAAGCAACCGTTTCGGTACCAGAACACTGCGTAGAAACAGGAAGCTCTGCTCCTGCGTGTATGCTGCGTGTCAACCTCGAAATTGGAGACTGATGGCACAAGGCTACTTTTCCCATTATGAAAGCTCCGTTGATGCGGCCCCGAAGCCACCTGAAAAGCACTGTTGTTACCGTGCTTTTACTTACAGCCGGCATGGCACATAGAAGAAAATGAGTTTTCTCGAAAGAAACCTTGTGCTTCCAGTTCCTAGTTGGAAGCTCACCCGGCTCTGCTCTATACCAAACGTGAAAGTCAATGTGAGCACTAGCCTCGAAGTAAGGCCCTGATTATCCTGGCAAAACGGGAGGCGTGCAGCAGCTCCATGAGGCCTTCATCGCTGTTCTGCTTTAGTTTCACGGTAGTAAGCTTTCCAAGACTCCTAGGGACTTTGCTTAAGCAACCGTTTCGGTACCAGAACACTGCGTAGAGACAGTAAGCTCTGGTCCTGCGTGTATGCTGCGTGTCAACCTAGAAATTGGAGACTGATGGCATAAGGCTTCTTTTCCCATTATGAAAGCTCCGTTCATGCGGCCTCGAAGCTACCTGAAAAGCATTGTTGTTGCCGGGGTTTTCCTCACTGCCAGCATGGTTCTGAGAAGAAAATGAGTTTTCTCCTAAGAAACCTTGGGTTTCCAGTTCCTTGTTGGAAGCTCACCCTGCTCTGCGCTATACCTAAAGTGAAAGTCAACGTGAGCCCAAGCTTCGAAGTAAGGCCCTGATTATCCTTGCAAAACGAGAGGCGTGCAGCAGCTCCATGAGGCCTTCATCGTTGTTCTGCTTTAGTTTCAAGGTAGTAAGCTTTTCAACACTCCTAGGGGCCTTGCTTCAGCAGCCGTTTCAGTACCAGAACACTGCGTAGAACCAGGAAGCTCTGCTCCTGCGTGTATGCTGCGTGTCAACCTAGAAATTAGAGACTGATGGCACAAGGCTTGTTTTCCCGTTTTGAAAGCTCCATTCATGCGGCCTCGAAGCTACCTGAAAAGCACTGTTGTTACCGTGCTTTTACTTACAGCCGGCATGGCACATAGAAGAAAATGAGTTTTCTCGAAAGAAACCTTGTGCTTCCAGTTCCTAGTTGGAAGCTCACCCGGCTCTGCTCTATACCAAACGTGAAAGTCAATGTGAGCACTAGCCTCGAAGTAAGGCCCTGATTATGCTGGCAATACGGGAGGCGTGCAGCAGCTCCATGAGGCCTTCATCGCTGTTCTGCTTTAGTTTCACGGTAGTAAGCTTTCCAACATTCCTAGGGACTTTGCTTAAGCAACCGTTTCTTTACCAGAACACTGCGTAGAGACAGTAAGCTCTGGTCCTGCGTGTATGCTGCGTGTCAACCTAGAAATTAGAGACTGACGGCACAAGGCTAGTTTTCCCATTATGAAAGCTCCGTGGATGCGGCCCCGAAGCTACCTGAAAAGCACTGTTGTTACCGTGCTTTTACTTACAGCTGGCATGGCACATAGAAGAAAATGAGTTTTCTCGAAAGAAACCTTGTGCTTCCAGTTCCTAGTTGGAAGCTCACCCGGCTCTGCTCTATACCAAACGTGAAAGTCAATGTGAGCACTAGCCTCGAAGTAAGGCCCTGATTATCCTGGCAAAACGGGAGGCGTGCAGCAGCTCCATGAGGCCTTCATCGCTGTTCTGCTTTAGTTTCACGGTAGTAAGCTTTCCAAGACTCCTAGGGACTTTGCTTAAGCAACCGTTTCGGTACCAGAACACTGCGTAGAGACAGTAAGCTCTGGTCCTGCGTGTATGCTGCGTGTCAACCTAGAAATTGGAGACTGATGGCATAAGGCTTCTTTTCCCATTATGAAAGCTCCGTTCATGCGGCCTCGAAGCTACCTGAAAAGCATTGTTGTTGCCGGGGTTTTCCTCACTGCCGGCATGGTTCTGAGAAGAAAATGAGTTTTCTCCTAAGAAACCTTGGGTTTCCAGTTCCTTGTTGGAAGCTCACCCTGCTCTGCGCTATACCTAAAGTGAAAGTCAACGTGAGCCCAAGCTTCGAAGTAAGGCCCTGATTATCCTTGCAAAACGAGAGGCGTGCAGCAGCTCCATGAGGCCTTCATCGTTGTTCTGCTTTAGTTTCAAGGTAGTAAGCTTTTCAACACTCCTAGGGGCCTTGCTTCAGCACCCGTTTCAGTACCAGAACACTGCGTAGAACCAGGAAGCTCTGCTCCTGCGTGTATGCTGCGTGTCAACCTAGAAATTAGAGACTGATGGCACAAGGCTTGTTTTCCCGTTTTGAAAGCTCCATTCATGCGGCCTCGAAGCTACCTGAAAAGCACTGTTGTTACCGTGCTTTTACTTAAGGCCGGCATGGCACATAGAAGAAAATGAGTTTTCTCGAAAGAAACCTTGTGCTTCCAGTTCCTAGTTGGAAGCTCACCCGGCTCTGCTCTATACCAAACGTGAAAGTCAATGTGAGCACTAGCCTCGAAGTAAGGCCCTGATTATGCTGGCAATACGGGAGGCGTGCAGCAGCTCCATGAGGCCTTCATCGCTGTTCTGCTTTAGTTTCACGGTAGTAAGCTTTCCAACATTCCTAGGGACTTTGCTTAAGCAACCGTTTCGGTACCAGAACACTGCGTAGAACCAGGAAGCTCTGCTCCTGCGTGTATGCTGCGTGTCAACCTCGAAATTGGAGACTGATGGCACAAGGCTACTTTTCCCATTATGAAAGCTCCGTTGATGCGGCCCCGAAGCCACCTGAAAAGCACTGTTGTTACCGTGCTTTTACTTACAGCCGGCATGGCACATAGAAGAAAATGAGTTTTCTCGAAAGAAACCTTGTGCTTCCAGTTCCTAGTTGGAAGCTCACCCGGCTCTGCTCTATACCAAACGTGAAAGTCAATGTGAGCACTAGCCTCGAAGTAAGGCCCTGATTATCCTGGCAAAACGGGAGGCGTGCAGCAGCTCCATGAGGCCTTCATCGCTGTTCTGCTTTAGTTTCACGGTAGTAAGCTTTCCAAGACTCCTAGGGACTTTGCTTAAGCAACCGTTTCGGTACCAGAACACTGCGTAGAGACAGTAAGCTCTGGTCCTGCGTGTATGCTGCGTGTCAACCTAGAAATTGGAGACTGATGGCATAAGGCTTCTTTTCCCATTATGAAAGCTCCGTTCATGCGGCCTCGAAGCTACCTGAAAAGCATTGTTGTTGCCGGGGTTTTCCTCACTGCCAGCATGGTTCTGAGAAGAAAATGAGTTTTCTCCTAAGAAACCTTGGGTTTCCAGTTCCTTGTTGGAAGCTCACCCTGCTCTGCGCTATACCTAAAGTGAAAGTCAACGTGAGCCCAAGCTTCGAAGTAAGGCCCTGATTATCCTTGCAAAACGAGAGGCGTGCAGCAGCTCCATGAGGCCTTCATCGTTGTTCTGCTTTAGTTTCAAGGTAGTAAGCTTTTCAACACTCCTAGGGGCCTTGCTTCAGCACCCGTTTCAGTACCAGAACACTGCGTAGAACCAGGAAGCTCTGCTCCTGCGTGTATGCTGCGTGTCAACCTAGAAATTAGAGACTGATGGCACAAGGCTTGTTTTCCCGTTTTGAAAGCTCCATTCATGCGGCCTCGAAGCTACCTGAAAAGCACTGTTGTTACCGTGCTTTTACTTACAGCCGGCATGGCACATAGAAGAAAATGAGTTTTCTCGAAAGAAACCTTGTGCTTCCAGTTCCTAGTTGGAAGCTCACCCGGCTCTGCTCTATACCAAACGTGAAAGTCAATGTGAGCACTAGCCTCGAAGTAAGGCCCTGATTATGCTGGCAATACGGGAGGCGTGCAGCAGCTCCATGAGGCCTTCATCGCTGTTCTGCTTTAGTTTCACGGTAGTAACCTTTCCAACATTCCTAGGGACTTGTTTAAGCAACCGTTTCGGTACCAGAACACTGCGTAGAGACAGTAAGCTCTGGTCCTGCGTGTATGCTGCGTGTCAACCTAGAAATTGGAGACTGATGGCATAAGGCTTCTTTTCCCATTATGAAAGCTCCGTTCATGCGGCCTCGAAGCTACCTGAAAAGCATTGTTGTTGCCGGGGTTTTCCTCACTGCCGGCATGGTTCTGAGAAGAAAATGAGTTTTCTCCTAAGAAACCTTGGGTTTCCAGTTCCATGTTGGAAGCTCACCCTGCTCTGCGCTATACCTAAAGTGAAAGTCAACGTAAGCCCAAGCTTCGAAGTAAGGCCCTGATTATCCTTGCAAAACGAGAGGCGTGCAGCAGCTCCATGAGGCCTTCATCGTTGTTCTGCTTTAATTTCAAGGTAGTAAGCTTTTCAACACTCCTAGGGGCCTTGCTTCAGCACCCGTTTCAGTACCAGAACACTGCGTAGAACCAGGAAGCTCTGCTCCTGCGTGTATGCTGCGTGTCAACCTAGAAATTAGAGACTGATGGCACAAGGCTTGTTTTCCCGTTTTGAAAGCTCCATTCATGCGGCCTCGAAGCTACCTGAAAAGCACTGTTGTTACCGTGCTTTTACTTACAGCCGGCATGGCACATAGAAGAAAATGAGTTTTCTCGAAAGAAACCTTGTGCTTCCAGTTCCTAGTTGGAAGCTCACCCGGCTCTGCTCTATACCAAACGTGAAAGTCAATGTGAGCACTAGCCTCGAAGTAAGGCCCTGATTATGCTGGCAAATCGGGAGGCGTGCAGCAGCTCCATGAGGCCTTCATCGCTGTTCTGCTTTAGTTTCACGGTAGTAAGCTTTCCAAGACTCCTAGGGACTTTGCTTAAGCAACCGTTTCAGTACCAGAACACTGCGTAGAGACAGTAAGCTCTGGTCCTGCGTGTATGCTGCGTGTCAACCTAGAAATTGGAGACTGATGGCATAAGGCTTCTTTTCCCATTATGAAAGCTCCGTTCATGCGGCCTCGAAGCTACCTGAAAAGCATTGTTGTTGCCGGGGTTTTCCTCACTGCCGGCATGGTTCTGAGAAGAAAATGAGTTTTCTCCTAAGAAACCTTGGGTTTCCAGTTCCTTGTTGGAAGCTCACCCTGCTCTGCGCTATACCTAAAGTGAAAGTCAACGTGAGCCCAAGCTTCGAAGTAAGGCCCTGATTATCCTTGCAAAACGAGAGGCGTGCAGCAGCTCCATGAGGCCTTCATCGTTGTTCTGCTTTAGTTTCAAGGTAGTGAGCTTTTCAACACTCCTAGGGGCCTTGCTTCAGCACCCGTTTCAGTACCAGAACACTGCGTAGAACCAGGAAGCTCTGCTCCTGCGTGTATGCTGCGTGTCAAGCTAGAAATTAGAGACTGACGGCACAAGGCTAGTTTTCCCATTATGAAAGCTCCGTTGATGCGGCCCCGAAGCTACCTGAAAAGCACTGTTGTTACCGTGCTTTTACTTACAGCCGGCATGGCACATAGAAGAAAATGAGTTTTCTCGAAAGAAACCTTGTGCTTCCAGTTCCTAGTTGGAAGCTCACCCGGCTCTGCTCTATACCAAACGTGAAAGTCAATGTGAGCACTAGCCTCGAAGTAAGGCCCTGATTATGCTGGCAATACGGGAGGCGTGCAGCAGCTCCATGAGGCCTTCATCGCTGTTCTGCTTTAGTTTCACGGTAGTAAGCTTTCCAACATTCCTAGGGACTTTGCTTAAGCAACCGTTTCGGTACCAGAACACTGCGTAGAGACAGTAAGCTCTGGTCCTGCGTGTATGCTGCGTGTCAACCTAGAAATTGGAGACTGATGGCATAAGGCTTCTTTTCCCATTATGAAAGCTCCGTTCATGTGGCCTCGAAGCTACCTGAAAAGCATTGTTGTTGCCGGGGTTTTCCTCACTGCCGGCATGGTTCTGAGAAGAAAATGAGTTTTCTCCTAAGAAACCTTGGGTTTCCAGTTCCTTGTTGGAAGCTCACCCTGCTCTGCGCTATACCTAAAGTGAAAGTCAACATGAGCCCAAGCTTCGAAGTAAAGCCCTGATTATCCTTGCAAAACGAGAGGCGTGCAGCAGCTCCATGAGGCCTTCATCGTTGTTCTGCTTTAGTTTCAAGGTAGTAAGCTTTTCAACACTCCTAGGGGCCTTGCTTCAGCACCCGTTTCAGTACCAGAACACTGCGTAGAACCAGGAAGCTCTGCTCCTGCGTGTATGCTGCGTGTCAACCTAGAAATTATAGGCTGACGGCACAAGGCTAGTTTTCCCATTATGAAAGCTCCGTTGATGCGGCCCCGAAGCTACCTGAAAAGCAATGTTGTTACCGTGCTTTTACTTACAGCCGGCATGGCACATAGAAGAAAATGAGTTTTCTCGAAAGAAACCTTGTGCTTCCAGTTCCTAGTTGGAAGCTCACCATGCTCTGCTCTATACCAAACGTGAAAGTCAATGTGAGCACTAGCCTCGAAGTAAGGCCCTGATTATGCTGGCAAAACGGGAGGCGTGCAGCAGCTCCATGAGGCCTTCATCGCTGTTCTGCTTTAGTTTCACGGTAGTAAGCTTTCCAAGACTCCTAGGGACTTTGCTTAAGCAACCGTTTCGGTACCAGAACACTGCGTAGAGACAGTAAGCTCTGGTCCTGCGTGTATGCTGCGTGTCAACCTAGAAATTGGAGACTGATGGCATAAGGCTTCTTTTCCCATTATGAAAGCTCCGTTCATGCGGCCTCGAAGCTACCTGAAAAGCATTGTTGTTGCCGGGGTTTTCCTCACTGCCGGCATGGTTCTGAGAAGAAAATGAGTTTTCTCCTAAGAAACCTTGGGTTTCCAGTTCCTTGTTGGAAGCTCACCCTGCTCTGCGCTATACCTAAAGTGAAAGTCAACGTGAGCCCAAGCTTCGAAGTAAGGCCCTGATTATCCTTGCAAAACGAGAGGCGTGCAGCAGCTCCATGAGGCCTTCATCGTTGTTCTGCTTTAGTTTCAAGGTAGTAAGCTTTTCAACACTCCTAGGGGCCTTGCTTCAGCACCCGTTTCAGTACCAGAACACTGCGTAGAACCAGGAAGCTCTGCTCCTGCGTGTATGCTGCGTGTCAACCTAGAAATTAGAGACTGATGGCACAAGGCTTGTTTTCCCGTTTTGAAAGCTCCATTCATGCGGCCTCGAAGCTACCTGAAAAGCACTGTTGTTACCGTGCTTTTACTTAAGGCCGGCATGGCACATAGAAGAAAATGAGTTTTCTCGAAAGAAACCTTGTGCTTCCAGTTCCTAGTTGGAAGCTCACCCGGCTCTGCTCTATACCAAACGTGAAAGTCAATGTGAGCACTAGCCTCGAAGTAAGGCCCTGATTATGCTGGCAATACGGGAGGCGTGCAGCAGCTCCATGAGGCCTTCATCGCTGTTCTGCTTTAGTTTCACGGTAGTAAGCTTTCCAACATTCCTAGGGACTTTGCTTAAGCAACCGTTTCGGTATCAGAACACTGCGTAGAACCAGGAAGCTCTGCTCCTGCGTGTATGCTGCGTGTCAACCTCGAAATTGGAGACTGATGGCACAAGGCTACTTTTCCCATTATGAAAGCTCCGTTGATGCGGCCCCGAAGCCACCTGAAAAGCACTGTTGTTACCGTGCTTTTACTTACAGCCGGCATGGCACATAGAAGAAAATGAGTTTTCTCGAAAGAAACCTTGTGCTTCCAGTTCCTAGTTGGAAGCTCACCCGGCTCTGCTCTATACCAAACGTGAAAGTCAATGTGAGCACTAGCCTCGAAGTAAGGCCCTGATTATCCTGGCAAAACGGGAGGCGTGCAGCAGCTCCATGAGGCCTTCATCGCTGTTCTGCTTTAGTTTCACGGTAGTAAGCTTTCCAAGACTCCTAGGGACTTTGCTTAAGCAACCGTTTCGGTACCAGAACACTGCGTAGAGACAGTAAGCTCTGGTCCTGCGTGTATGCTGCGTGTCAACCTAGAAATTGGAGACTGATGGCATAAGGCTTCTTTTCCCATTATGAAAGCTCCGTTCATGCGGCCTCGAAGCTACCTGAAAAGCATTGTTGTTGCCGGGGTTTTCCTCACTGCCAGCATGGTTCTGAGAAGAAAATGAGTTTTCTCCTAAGAAACCTTGGGTTTCCAGTTCCTTGTTGGAAGCTCACCCTGCTCTGCGCTATACCTAAAGTGAAAGTCAACGTGAGCCCAAGCTTCGAAGTAAGGCCCTGATTATCCTTGCAAAACGAGAGGCGTGCAGCAGCTCCATGAGGCCTTCATCGTTGTTCTGCTTTAGTTTCAAGGTAGTAAGCTTTTCAACACTCCTAGGGGCCTTGCTTCAGCACCCGTTTCAGTACCAGAACACTGCGTAGAACCAGGAAGCTCTGCTCCTGCGTGTATGCTGCGTGTCAACCTAGAAATTAGAGACTGATGGCACAAGGCTTGTTTTCCCGTTTTGAAAGCTCCATTCATGCGGCCTCGAAGCTACCTGAAAAGCACTGTTGTTACCGTGCTTTTACTTACAGCCGGCATGGCACATAGAAGAAAATGAGTTTTCTCGAAAGAAACCTTGTGCTTCCAGTTCCTAGTTGGAAGCTCACCCGGCTCTGCTCTATACCAAACGTGAAAGTCAATGTGAGCACTAGCCTCGAAGTAAGGCCCTGATTATGCTGGCAATACGGGAGGCGTGCAGCAGCTCCATGAGGCCTTCATCGCTGTTCTGCTTTAGTTTCACGGTAGTAACCTTTCCAACATTCCTAGGGACTTGTTTAAGCAACCGTTTCGGTACCAGAACACTGCGTAGAGACAGTAAGCTCTGGTCCTGCGTGTATGCTGCGTGTCAACCTAGAAATTGGAGACTGATGGCATAAGGCTTCTTTTCCCATTATGAAAGCTCCGTTCATGCGGCCTCGAAGCTACCTGAAAAGCATTGTTGTTGCCGGGGTTTTCCTCACTGCCGGCATGGTTCTGAGAAGAAAATGAGTTTTCTCCTAAGAAACCTTGGGTTTCCAGTTCCATGTTGGAAGCTCACCCTGCTCTGCGCTATACCTAAAGTGAAAGTCAACGTAAGCCCAAGCTTCGAAGTAAGGCCCTGATTATCCTTGCAAAACGAGAGGCGTGCAGCAGCTCCATGAGGCCTTCATCGTTGTTCTGCTTTAATTTCAAGGTAGTAAGCTTTTCAACACTCCTAGGGGCCTTGCTTCAGCACCCGTTTCAGTACCAGAACACTGCGTAGAACCAGGAAGCTCTGCTCCTGCGTGTATGCTGCGTGTCAACCTAGAAATTAGAGACTGATGGCACAAGGCTTGTTTTCCCGTTTTGAAAGCTCCATTCATGCGGCCTCGAAGCTACCTGAAAAGCACTGTTGTTACCGTGCTTTTACTTACAGCCGGCATGGCACATAGAAGAAAATGAGTTTTCTCGAAAGAAACCTTGTGCTTCCAGTTCCTAGTTGGAAGCTCACCCGGCTCTGCTCTATACCAAACGTGAAAGTCAATGTGAGCACTAGCCTCGAAGTAAGGCCCTGATTATGCTGGCAAATCGGGAGGCGTGCAGCAGCTCCATGAGGCCTTCATCGCTGTTCTGCTTTAGTTTCACGGTAGTAAGCTTTCCAAGACTCCTAGGGACTTTGCTTAAGCAACCGTTTCAGTACCAGAACACTGCGTAGAGACAGTAAGCTCTGGTCCTGCGTGTATGCTGCGTGTCAACCTAGAAATTGGAGACTGATGGCATAAGGCTTCTTTTCCCATTATGAAAGCTCCGTTCATGCGGCCTCGAAGCTACCTGAAAAGCATTGTTGTTGCCGGGGTTTTCCTCACTGCCGGCATGGTTCTGAGAAGAAAATGAGTTTTCTCCTAAGAAACCTTGGGTTTCCAGTTCCTTGTTGGAAGCTCACCCTGCTCTGCGCTATACCTAAAGTGAAAGTCAACGTGAGCCCAAGCTTCGAAGTAAGGCCCTGATTATCCTTGCAAAACGAGAGGCGTGCAGCAGCTCCATGAGGCCTTCATCGTTGTTCTGCTTTAGTTTCAAGGTAGTGAGCTTTTCAACACTCCTAGGGGCCTTGCTTCAGCACCCGTTTCAGTACCAGAACACTGCGTAGAACCAGGAAGCTCTGCTCCTGCGTGTATGCTGCGTGTCAAGCTAGAAATTAGAGACTGACGGCACAAGGCTAGTTTTCCCATTATGAAAGCTCCGTTGATGCGGCCCCGAAGCTACCTGAAAAGCACTGTTGTTACCGTGCTTTTACTTACAGCCGGCATGGCACATAGAAGAAAATGAGTTTTCTCGAAAGAAACCTTGTGCTTCCAGTTCCTAGTTGGAAGCTCACCCGGCTCTGCTCTATACCAAACGTGAAAGTCAATGTGAGCACTAGCCTCGAAGTAAGGCCCTGATTATGCTGGCAATACGGGAGGCGTGCAGCAGCTCCATGAGGCCTTCATCGCTGTTCTGCTTTAGTTTCACGGTAGTAAGCTTTCCAACATTCCTAGGGACTTTGCTTAAGCAACCGTTTCGGTACCAGAACACTGCGTAGAGACAGTAAGCTCTGGTCCTGCGTGTATGCTGCGTGTCAACCTAGAAATTGGAGACTGATGGCATAAGGCTTCTTTTCCCATTATGAAAGCTCCGTTCATGTGGCCTCGAAGCTACCTGAAAAGCATTGTTGTTGCCGGGGTTTTCCTCACTGCCGGCATGGTTCTGAGAAGAAAATGAGTTTTCTCCTAAGAAACCTTGGGTTTCCAGTTCCTTGTTGGAAGCTCACCCTGCTCTGCGCTATACCTAAAGTGAAAGTCAACATGAGCCCAAGCTTCGAAGTAAGGCCCTGATTATCCTTGCAAAACGAGAGGCGTGCAGCAGCTCCATGAGGCCTTCATCGTTGTTCTGCTTTAGTTTCAAGGTAGTAAGCTTTTCAACACTCCTAGGGGCCTTGCTTCAGCACCCGTTTCAGTACCAGAACACTGCGTAGAACCAGGAAGCTCTGCTCCTGCGTGTATGCTGCGTGTCAACCTAGAAATTATAGGCTGACGGCACAAGGCTAGTTTTCCCATTATGAAAGCTCCGTTGATGCGGCCCCGAAGCTACCTGAAAAGCAATGTTGTTACCGTGCTTTTACTTACAGCCGGCATGGCACATAGAAGAAAATGAGTTTTCTCGAAAGAAACCTTGTGCTTCCAGTTCCTAGTTGGAAGCTCACCATGCTTTGCTCTATACCAAACGTGAAAGTCAATGTGAGCACTAGCCTCGAAGTAAGGCCCTGATTATGCTGGCAAAACGGGAGGCGTGCAGCAGCTCCATGAGGCCTTCATCGCTGTTCTGCTTTAGTTTCACGGTAGTAAGCTTTCCAAGACTCCTAGGGACTTTGCTTAAGCAACCGTTTCGGTACCAGAACACTGCGTAGAGACAGTAAGCTCTGGTCCTGCGTGTATGCTGCGTGTCAACCTAGAAATTGGAGACTGATGGCATAAGGCTTCTTTTCCCATTATGAAAGCTCCGTTCATGCGGCCTCGAAGCTACCTGAAAAGCATTGTTGTTGCCGGGGTTTTCCTCACTGCCGGCATGGTTCTGAGAAGAAAATGAGTTTTCTCCTAAGAAACCTTGGGTTTCCAGTTCCATGTTGGAAGCTCACCCTGCTCTGCGCTATACCTAAAGTGAAAGTCAACGTGAGCCCAAGCTTCGAAGTAAGGCCCTGATTATCCTTGCAAAACGAGAGGCGTGCAGCAGCTCCATGAGGCCTTCATCGTTGTTCTGCTTTAGTTTCAAGGTAGTAAGCTTTTCAACACTCCTAGGGGCCTTGCTTCAGCACCCGTTTCAGTACCAGAACACTGCGTAGAACCAGGAAGCTCTGCTCCTGCGTGTATGCTGCGTGTCAACCTCGAAATTGGAGACTGATGGCACAAGGCTACTTTTCCCATTATGAAAGCTCCGTTGATGCGGCCCCGAAGCCACCTGAAAAGCACTGTTGTTACCGTGCTTTTACTTACAGCCGGCATGGCACATAGAAGAAAATGAGTTTTCTCGAAAGAAACCTTGTGCTTCCAGTTCCTAGTTGGAAGCTCACCCGGCTCTGCTCTATACCAAACGTGAAAGTCAATGTGAGCACTAGCCTCGAAGTAAGGCCCTGATTATCCTGGCAAAACGGGAGGCGTGCAGCAGCTCCATGAGGCCTTCATCGCTGTTCTGCTTTAGTTTCACGGTAGTAAGCTTTCCAAGACTCCTAGGGACTTTGCTTAAGCAACCGTTTCGGTACCAGAACACTGCGTAGAGACAGTAAGCTCTGGTCCTGCGTGTATGCTGCGTGTCAACCTAGAAATTGGAGACTGATGGCATAAGGCTTCTTTTCCCATTATGAAAGCTCCGTTCATGCGGCCTCGAAGCTACCTGAAAAGCATTGTTGTTGCCGGGGTTTTCCTCACTGCCAGCATGGTTCTGAGAAGAAAATGAGTTTTCTCCTAAGAAACCTTGGGTTTCCAGTTCCTTGTTGGAAGCTCACCCTGCTCTGCGCTATACCTAAAGTGAAAGTCAACGTGAGCCCAAGCTTCGAAGTAAGGCCCTGATTATCCTTGCAAAACGAGAGGCGTGCAGCAGCTCCATGAGGCCTTCATCGTTGTTCTGCTTTAGTTTCAAGGTAGTAAGCTTTTCAACACTCCTAGGGGCCTTGCTTCAGCACCCGTTTCAGTACCAGAACACTGCGTAGAACCAGGAAGCTCTGCTCCTGCGTGTATGCTGCGTGTCAACCTAGAAATTAGAGACTGATGGCACAAGGCTTGTTTTCCCGTTTTGAAAGCTCCATTCATGCGGCCTCGAAGCTACCTGAAAAGCACTGTTGTTACCGTGCTTTTACTTACAGCCGGCATGGCACATAGAAGAAAATGAGTTTTCTCGAAAGAAACCTTGTGCTTCCAGTTCCTAGTTGGAAGCTCACCCGGCTCTGCTCTATACCAAACGTGAAAGTCAATGTGAGCACTAGCCTCGAAGTAAGGCCCTGATTATGCTGGCAATACGGGAGGCGTGCAGCAGCTCCATGAGGCCTTCATCGCTGTTCTGCTTTAGTTTCACGGTAGTAACCTTTCCAACATTCCTAGGGACTTGTTTAAGCAACCGTTTCGGTACCAGAACACTGCGTAGAGACAGTAAGCTCTGGTCCTGCGTGTATGCTGCGTGTCAACCTAGAAATTGGAGACTGATGGCATAAGGCTTCTTTTCCCATTATGAAAGCTCCGTTCATGCGGCCTCGAAGCTACCTGAAAAGCATTGTTGTTGCCGGGGTTTTCCTCACTGCCGGCATGGTTCTGAGAAGAAAATGAGTTTTCTCCTAAGAAACCTTGGGTTTCCAGTTCCATGTTGGAAGCTCACCCTGCTCTGCGCTATACCTAAAGTGAAAGTCAACGTAAGCCCAAGCTTCGAAGTAAGGCCCTGATTATCCTTGCAAAACGAGAGGCGTGCAGCAGCTCCATGAGGCCTTCATCGTTGTTCTGCTTTAATTTCAAGGTAGTAAGCTTTTCAACACTCCTAGGGGCCTTGCTTCAGCACCCGTTTCAGTACCAGAACACTGCGTAGAACCAGGAAGCTCTGCTCCTGCGTGTATGCTGCGTGTCAACCTAGAAATTAGAGACTGATGGCACAAGGCTTGTTTTCCCGTTTTGAAAGCTCCATTCATGCGGCCTCGAAGCTACCTGAAAAGCACTGTTGTTACCGTGCTTTTACTTACAGCCGGCATGGCACATAGAAGAAAATGAGTTTTCTCGAAAGAAACCTTGTGCTTCCAGTTCCTAGTTGGAAGCTCACCCGGCTCTGCTCTATACCAAACGTGAAAGTCAATGTGAGCACTAGCCTCGAAGTAAGGCCCTGATTATGCTGGCAAATCGGGAGGCGTGCAGCAGCTCCATGAGGCCTTCATCGCTGTTCTGCTTTAGTTTCACGGTAGTAAGCTTTCCAAGACTCCTAGGGACTTTGCTTAAGCAACCGTTTCAGTACCAGAACACTGCGTAGAGACAGTAAGCTCTGGTCCTGCGTGTATGCTGCGTGTCAACCTAGAAATTGGAGACTGATGGCATAAGGCTTCTTTTCCCATTATGAAAGCTCCGTTCATGCGGCCTCGAAGCTACCTGAAAAGCATTGTTGTTGCCGGGGTTTTCCTCACTGCCGGCATGGTTCTGAGAAGAAAATGAGTTTTCTCCTAAGAAACCTTGGGTTTCCAGTTCCTTGTTGGAAGCTCACCCTGCTCTGCGCTATACCTAAAGTGAAAGTCAACGTGAGCCCAAGCTTCGAAGTAAGGCCCTGATTATCCTTGCAAAACGAGAGGCGTGCAGCAGCTCCATGAGGCCTTCATCGTTGTTCTGCTTTAGTTTCAAGGTAGTGAGCTTTTCAACACTCCTAGGGGCCTTGCTTCAGCACCCGTTTCAGTACCAGAACACTGCGTAGAACCAGGAAGCTCTGCTCCTGCGTGTATGCTGCGTGTCAAGCTAGAAATTAGAGACTGACGGCACAAGGCTAGTTTTCCCATTATGAAAGCTCCGTTGATGCGGCCCCGAAGCTACCTGAAAAGCACTGTTGTTACCGTGCTTTTACTTACAGCCGGCATGGCACATAGAAGAAAATGAGTTTTCTCGAAAGAAACCTTGTGCTTCCAGTTCCTAGTTGGAAGCTCACCCGGCTCTGCTCTATACCAAACGTGAAAGTCAATGTGAGCACTAGCCTCGAAGTAAGGCCCTGATTATGCTGGCAATACGGGAGGCGTGCAGCAGCTCCATGAGGCCTTCATCGCTGTTCTGCTTTAGTTTCACGGTAGTAAGCTTTCCAACATTCCTAGGGACTTTGCTTAAGCAACCGTTTCGGTACCAGAACACTGCGTAGAGACAGTAAGCTCTGGTCCTGCGTGTATGCTGCGTGTCAACCTAGAAATTGGAGACTGATGGCATAAGGCTTCTTTTCCCATTATGAAAGCTCCGTTCATGTGGCCTCGAAGCTACCTGAAAAGCATTGTTGTTGCCGGGGTTTTCCTCACTGCCGGCATGGTTCTGAGAAGAAAATGAGTTTTCTCCTAAGAAACCTTGGGTTTCCAGTTCCTTGTTGGAAGCTCACCCTGCTCTGCGCTATACCTAAAGTGAAAGTCAACATGAGCCCAAGCTTCGAAGTAAGGCCCTGATTATCCTTGCAAAACGAGAGGCGTGCAGCAGCTCCATGAGGCCTTCATCGTTGTTCTGCTTTAGTTTCAAGGTAGTAAGCTTTTCAACACTCCTAGGGGCCTTGCTTCAGCACCCGTTTCAGTACCAGAACACTGCGTAGAACCAGGAAGCTCTGCTCCTGCGTGTATGCTGCGTGTCAACCTAGAAATTAGAGACTGATGGCACAAGGCTAGTTTTCCCATGATGAAAGCTCCGTTGATGCGGCCCCGAAGCTACCTGAAAAGCACTGTAGTTACCGTGCTTTTACTTACAGCTGGCATGGTTCATAGAAGAAAATGAGTTTTCTCGAGAGAAACCTTGTGCTTCCAGTTCCTAGTTGGAAGCTCACCCTGCTCTGCTCTATAACAAACGTGAAAGTCAATGTGAGCACTAGCCTCGAAGTAAGGCCCTGATTATGCTGGCAAAACGGGAGGCGTGCAGCAGCTCCATGAGGCCTTCATCGCTGTTCTGCTTTAGTTTCACGGTAGTAGCTTTCCAACATTCCTAGGGACTTTGCTTAAGCAACCGTTTCGGTACCAGAACACTGCGTAGAGACAGTAAGCTCTGGTCCTGCGTGTATGCTGCGTGTCAACCTAGAAATTAGAGACTGACGGCACAAGGCTAGTTTTCCCATTATGAAAGCTCCGTTGATGCGGCCCCGAAGCTACCTGAAAAGCACTGTTGTTACCGTGCTTTTACTTACAGCCGGCATGGCACATAGAAGAAAATGAGTTTTCTCGAAAGAAACCTTGTGCTTCCAGTTCCTAGTTGGAAGCTCACCCGGCTCTGCTCTATACCAAACGTGAAAGTCAATGTGAGCACTAGCCTCGAAGTAAGGCCCTGATTATCCTGGCAAAACGGGAGGCGTGCAGCAGCTCCATGAGGCCTTCATCGCTGTTCTGCTTTAGTTTCACGGTAGTAAGCTTTCCAAGACTCCTAGGGACTTTGCTTAAGCAACCGTTTCGGTACCAGAACACTGCGTAGAGACATTAAGCTCTGGTCCTGCGTGTATGCTGCGTGTCAACCTAGAAATTGGAGACTGATGGCATAAGGCTTCTTTTCCCATTATGAAAGCTCCGTTCATGCGGCCTCGAAGCTACCTGAAAAGCATTGTTGTTGCCGGGGTTTTCCTCACTGCCGGCATGGTTCTGAGAAGAAAATGAGTTTTCTCCTAAGAAACCTTGGGTTTCCAGTTCCTTGTTGGAAGCTCACCCTGCTCTGCGCTATACCTAAAGTGAAAGTCAACGTGAGCCCAAGCTTCGAAGTAAGGCCCTGATTATCCTTGCAAAACGAGAGGCGTGCAGCAGCTCCATGAGGCCTTCATCGTTGTTCTGCTTTAGTTTCAAGGTAGTAAGCTTTTCAACACTCCTAGGGGCCTTGCTTCAGCACCCGTTTCAGTACCAGAACACTGCGTAGAACCAGGAAGCTCTGCTCCTGCGTGTATGCTGCGTGTCAACCTAGAAATTAGAGACTGACGGCACAAGGCTTGTTTTCCCGTTTTGAAAGCTCCATTCATGCGGCCTCGAAGCTACCTGAAAAGCACTGTTGTTACCGTGCTTTTACTTACAGCCGGCATGGCACATAGAAGAAAATGAGTTTTCTCGAAAGAAACCTTGTGCTTCCAGTTCCTAGTTGGAAGCTCACCCGGCTCTGCTCTATACCAAACGTGAAAGTCAATGTGAGCACTAGCCTCGAAGTAAGGCCCTGATTATGCTGGCAAATCGGGAGGCGTGCAGCAGCTCCATGAGGCCTTCATCGCTGTTCTGCTTTAGTTTCACGGTAGTAAGCTTTCCAAGACTCCTAGGGACTTTGCTTAAGCAACCGTTTCAGTACCAGAACACTGCGTAGAGACAGTAAGCTCTGGTCCTGCGTGTATGCTGCGTGTCAACCTAGAAATTGGAGACTGATGGCATAAGGCTTCTTTTCCCATTATGAAAGCTCCGTTCATGCGGCCTCGAAGCTACCTGAAAAGCATTGTTGTTGCCGGGGTTTTCCTCACTGCCGGCATGGTTCTGAGAAGAAAATGAGTTTTCTCCTAAGAAACCTTGGGTTTCCAGTTCCTTGTTGGAAGCTCACCCTGCTCTGCGCTATACCTAAAGTGAAAGTCAACGTGAGCCCAAGCTTCGAAGTAAGGCCCTGATTATCCTTGCAAAACGAGAGGCGTGCAGCAGCTCCATGAGGCCTTCATCGTTGTTCTGCTTTAGTTTCAAGGTAGTGAGCTTTTCAACACTCCTAGGGGCCTTGCTTCAGCACCCGTTTCAGTACCAGAACACTGCGTAGAACCAGGAAGCTCTGCTCCTGCGTGTATGCTGCGTGTCAAGCTAGAAATTAGAGACTGACGGCACAAGGCTAGTTTTCCCATTATGAAAGCTCCGTTGATGCGGCCCCGAAGCTACCTGAAAAGCACTGTTGTTACCGTGCTTTTACTTACAGCCGGCATGGCACATAGAAGAAAATGAGTTTTCTCGAAAGAAACCTTGTGCTTCCAGTTCCTAGTTGGAAGCTCACCCGGCTCTGCTCTATACCAAACGTGAAAGTCAATGTGAGCACTAGCCTCGAAGTAAGGCCCTGATTATGCTGGCAAATCGGGAGGCGTGCAGCAGCTCCATGAGGCCTTCATCGCTGTTCTGCTTTAGTTTCACGGTAGTAAGCTTTCCAAGACTCCTAGGGACTTTGCTTAAGCAACCGTTTCAGTACCAGAACACTGCGTAGAGACAGTAAGCTCTGGTCCTGCGTGTCAACCTAGAAATTGGAGACTGATGGCATAAGGCTTCTTTTGCCATTATGAAAGCTCCGTTCATGCGGCCTCGAAGCTACCTGAAAAGCATTGTTGTTGCCGGGGTTTTCCTCACTGCCGGCATGGTTCTGAGAAGAAAATGAGTTTTCTCCTAAGAAACCTTGGGTTTCCAGTTCCTTGTTGGAAGCTCACCCTGCTCTGCGCTATACCTAAAGTGAAAGTCAACGTGAGCCCAAGCTTCGAAGTAAGGCCCTGATTATCCTTGCAAAACGAGAGGCGTGCAGCAGCTCCATGAGGCCTTCATCGTTGTTCTGCTTTAGTTTCAAGGTAGTGAGCTTTTCAACACTCCTAGGGGCCTTGCTTCAGCACCCGTTTCAGTACCAGAACACTGCGTAGAACCAGGAAGCTCTGCTGCTGCGTGTACGCTGCGTGTCAAGCTAGAAATTAGAGACTGACGGCACAAGGCTAGTTTTCCCATTATGAAAGCTCCGTTGATGCGGCCCCGAAGCTACCTGAAAAGCACTGTTGTTACCGTGCTTTTACTTACAGCCGGCATGGCACATAGAAGAAAATGAGTTTTCTCGAAAGAAACCTTGTGCTTCCAGTTCCTAGTTGGAAGCTCACCCGGCTCTGCTCTATACCAAACGTGAAAGTCAATGTGAGCACTAGCCTCGAAGTAAGGCCCTGATTATGCTGGCAATACGGGAGGCGTGCAGCAGCTCCATGAGGCCTTCATCGCTGTTCTGCTTTAGTTTCACGGTAGTAAGCTTTCCAACATTCCTAGGGACTTTGCTTAAGCAACCGTTTCGGTACCAGAACACTGCGTAGAGACAGTAAGCTCTGGTCCTGCGTGTATGCTGCGTGTCAACCTAGAAATTGGAGACTGATGGCATAAGGCTTCTTTTCCCATTATGAAAGCTCCGTTCATGTGGCCTCGAAGCTACCTGAAAAGCATTGTTGTTGCCGGGGTTTTCCTCACTGCCGGCATGGTTCTGAGAAGAAACTGAGTTTTCTCCTAAGAAACCTTGGGTTTCCAGTTCCTTGTTGGAAGCTCACCCTGCTCTGCGCTATACCTAAAGTGAAAGTCAACATGAGCCCAAGCTTCGAAGTAAGGCCCTGATTATTCTTGCAAAACGAGAGGCGTGCAGCAGCTCCATGAGACCTTCATCGTTTTCTGCTTTAGTTTCAAGGTAGTGAGCTTTTCAACACTCCTAGGGGACTTGCTTCAGCACCCGTTTCAGTACCAGAACACTGCGTAGAGACAGTAAGCTCTGGTCCTGCGTGTATGCTGCGTGTCAACCTAGAAATTAGAGACTGACGGCACAAGGCTAGTTTTCGCATTATGAAAGCTCCGTTGATGCGGCCCCGAAGCTACCTGAAAAGCACTGTTGTTACCGTGCTTTTACTTACAGCCGGCATGGCACATAGAAGAAAATGAGTTTTCTCGAAAGAAACCTTGTGCTTCCAGTTCCTAGTTGGAAGCTCACCCGGCTCTGCTCTATACCAAACGTGAAAGTCAATGTGAGCACTAGCCTCGAAGTAAGGCCCTGATTATCCTGGCAAAACGGGAGGCGTGCAGCAGCTCCATGAGGCCTTCATCGCTGTTCTGCTTTAGTTTCACGGTAGTAAGCTTTCCAAGACTCCTAGGGACTTTGCTTAAGCAACCGTTTCGGTACCAGAACACTGCGTAGAGACAGTAAGCTCTGGTCCTGCGTGTATGCTGCGTGTCAACCTAGAAATTGGAGACTGATGGCATAAGGCTTCTTTTCCCATTATGAAAGCTCCGTTCATGCGGCCTCGAAGCTACCTGAAAAGCATTGTTGTTGCCGGGGTTTTCCTCACTGCCGGCATGGTTCTGAGAAGAAAATGAGTTTTCTCCTAAGAAACCTTGGGTTTCCAGTTCCTTGTTGGAAGCTCACCCTGCTCTGCGCTATACCTAAAGTGAAAGTCAACGTGAGCCCAAGCTTCGAAGTAAGGCCCTGATTATCCTTGCAAAACGAGAGGCGTGCAGCAGCTCCATGAGGCCTTCATCGTTGTTCTGCTTTAGTTTCAAGGTAGTAAGCTTTTCAACACTCCTAGGGGCCTTGCTTCAGCACCCGTTTCAGTACCAGAACACTGCGTAGAACCAGGAAGCTCTGCTCCTGCGTGTATGCTGCGTGTCAACCTAGAAATTAGAGACTGATGGCACAAGGCTTGTTTTCCCGTTTTGAAAGCTCCATTCATGCGGCCTCGAAGCTACCTGAAAAGCACTGTTGTTACCGTGCTTTTACTTAAGGCCGGCATGGCACATAGAAGAAAATGAGTTTTCTCGAAAGAAACCTTGTGCTTCCAGTTCCTAGTTGGAAGCTCACCCGGCTCTGCTCTATACCAAACGTGAAAGTCAATGTGAGCACTAGCCTCGAAGTAAGGCCCTGATTATGCTGGCAATACGGGAGGCGTGCAGCAGCTCCATGAGGCCTTCATCGCTGTTCTGCTTTAGTTTCACGGTAGTAAGCTTTCCAACATTCCTAGGGACTTTGCTTAAGCAACCGTTTCGGTACCAGAACACTGCGTAGAACCAGGAAGCTCTGCTCCTGCGTGTATGCTGCGTGTCAACCTCGAAATTGGAGACTGATGGCACAAGGCTTCTTTTCCCATTATGAAAGCTCCGTTCATGCGGCCTCGAAGCTACCTGAAAAGCATTGTTGTTGCCGGGGTTTTCCTCACTGCCGGCATGGTTCTGAGAAGAAACTGAGTTTTCTCCTAAGAAACCTTGGGGTTCCAGTTCCTTGTTGGAAGCTCACCCTGCTCTGCGCTATACCTAAAGTGAAAGTCAACGTGAGCCGAAGCTTCGAAGTAAGGCCCTAATTATCCTCGCAAAACGAGAGGCGTGCAGCAGCTCCATGAGACCTTCATCGTTGTTCTGCTTTAGTTTCAAGGTAGTAAGCTTTTCAACACTCCTAGGGGCCTTGCTTCAGCACCCGTTTCAGTACCAGAACACTGCGTAGAACCAGGAAGCTCTGCTCCTGCGTGTATGCTGCGTGTCAACCTAGAAATTAGAGACTGATGGCACAAGGCTAGTTTTCCCATTATGAAAGCTCCGTTGATGCGGCCCCGAAGCTACCTGAAAAGCACTGTTGTTACCGTGCTTTTACTTACAGCCGGCATGGCACATAGAAGAAAATGAGTTTTCTCGAAAGAAACCTTGTGCTTCCAGTTCCTAGTTGGAAGCTCACCCGGCTCTGCTCTATACCAAACGTGAAAGTCAATGTGAGCACTAGCCTCGAAGTAAGGCCCTGATTATGCTGGCAAAACGGGAGGCGTGCAGCAGCTCCATGAGGCCTTCATCGCTGTTCTGCTTTAGTTTCACGGTAGTAAGCTTTCCAAGACTCCTAGGGACTTTGCTTAAGCAACCGTTTCGGTACCAGAACACTGCGTAGAGACAGTAAGCTCTGGTCCTGCGTGTATGCTGCGTGTCAACCTAGAAATTGGAGACTGATGGCATAAGGCTTCTTTTGCCATTATGAAAGCTCCGTTCATGCGGCCTCGAAGCTACCTGAAAAGCATTGTTGTTGCCGGGGTTTTCCTCACTGCCGGCATGGTTCTGAGAAGAAAATGAGTTTTCTCCTAAGAAACCTTGGGTTTCCAGTTCCTTGTTGGAAGCTCACCCTGCTCTGCGCTATACCTAAAGTGAAAGTCAACGTGAGCCCAAGCTTCGAAGTAAGGCCCTGATTATCCTTGCAAAACGAGAGGCGTGCAGCAGCTCCATGAGGCCTTCATCGTTGTTCTGCTTTAGTTTCAAGGTAGTAAGCTTTTCAACACTCCTAGGGGACTTGCTTCAGCACCCGTTTCAGTACCAGAACCCTGCGTAGAACCATGAAGCTCTGCTCCTGCGTGTATGCTGCGTGTCAACCTAGAAATTAGAGACTGACGGCACAAGGCTAGTTTTCCCATTATAAAAGCTCCGTTGATGCGGCCCCGAAGCTACCTGAAAAGCACTGTAGTTACCGTGCTTTTACTTACAGCTGGCATGGTTCATAGAAGAAAATGAGTTTTCTCGAGAGAAACCTTGTGCTTCCAGTTCCTAGTTGGAAGCTCACACTGCTCTGCTCTATACCAAACGTGAAAGTCAATGTGAGCACTAGCCTCGAAGTAAGGCCCTGATTATGCTGGCAAAACGGGAGGCGTGCAGCAGCTCCATGAGGCCTTCATCGCTGTTCTGCTTTAGTTTCACGGTAGTAAGCTTTCCAAGACTCCTAGGGACTTTGCTTAAGCAACCGTTTCGGTACCAGAACACTGCGTAGAGACAGTAAGCTCTGGTCCTGCGTGTATGCTGCGTGTCAACCTAGAAATTGGAGACTGATGGCATAAGGCTTCTTTTCCCATTATGAAAGCTCCGTTCATGCGGCCTCGAAGCTACCTGAAAAGCATTGTTGTTGCCGGGGTTTTCCTCACTGCCGGCATGGTTCTGAGAAGAAAATGAGTTTTCTCCTAAGAAACCTTGGGTTTCCAGTTCCATGTTGGAAGCTCACCCTGCTCTGCGCTATACCTAAAGTGAAAGTCAACGTGAGCCCAAGCTTCGAAGTAAGGCCCTGATTATCCTTGCAAAACGAGAGGCGTGCAGCAGCTCCATGAGGCCTTCATCGTTGTTCTGCTTTAGTTTCAAGGTAGTAAGCTTTTCAACACTCCTAGGGGCCTTGCTTCAGCACCCGTTTCAGTACCAGAACACTGCGTAGAACCAGGAAGCTCTGCTCCTGCGTGTATGCTGCGTGTCAACCTAGAAATTAGAGACTGATGGCACAAGGGTAGTTTTCCCATGATGAAAGCTCCGTTGATGCGGCCCCGAAGCTACCTGAAAAACACTGTAGTTACCGTGCTTTTACTTACAGCTGGCATGGTTCATAGAAGAAAATGAGTTTTCTCGAGAGAAACCTTGTGCTTCCAGTTCCTAGTTGGAAGCTCACCCTGCTCTGCTCTATACCAAACGTGAAAGTCAATGTGAGCACTAGCCTCGAAGTAAGGCCCTGATTATGCTGGCAAAACGGGAGGCGTGCAGCTTCTCCATGAGGCCTTCATCGCTGTTCTGCTTTAGTTTCACGGTAGTAGCTTTCCAACATTCCTAGGGACTTTGCTTAAGCAACCGTTTCGGTACCAGAACACTGCGTAGAGACAGTAAGCTCTGGTCCTGCGTGTATGCTGCGAGTCATCCTAGAAATTGGAGACTGATGACATAAGGCTTCTTTTGCCATTATGAAAGCTCCGTTCATGCGGCCTCGAAGCTACCTGAAAAGCATTGTTGTTGCCGGGGTTTTCCTCACTGCCGGCATGGTTCTGAGGAGAAAATGAGTTTTCTCCTAAGAAACCTTGGGTTTCCAGTTCTTTGTTGGAAGCTCACCCTGTTCTGCGCTATACCTAAAGTGAAAGTCAACGTGAGCCCAAGCTTCGAAGTAAGGCCCTGATTATCCTTGCAAAACAAGAGGCGTGCAGCAGCTCCATGAGACCTTCATCGTTTTCTGCTTTAGTTTCAAGGTAGTGAGCTTTTCAACACTCCTAGGGGACTTGCTTCAGCACCCGTTTCAGTACCAGAACACTGCGTAGAACCAGGAAGCTCTGCTCCTCCGTGTATGCTGCGTGTCAACCTAGAAATTAGAGACTGACGGCACAAGGCTAGTTTTCCCATTATGAAAGCTCCGTGGATGCGGCCCCGAAGCTACCTGAAAAGCACTGTTGTTACCGTGCTTTTACTTACAGCTGGCATGGCACATAGAAGAAAATGAGTTTTCTCGAAAGAAACCTTGTGCTTCCAGTTCCTAGTTGGAAGCTCACCCGGCTCTGCTCTATACCAAACGTGAAAGTCAATGTGAGCACTAGCCTCGAAGTAAGGCCCTGATTATGCTGGCAAAACGGGAGGCGTGCAGCAGCTCCATGAGGCCTTCATCGCTGTTCTGCTTTAGTTTCACGGTAGTAAGCTTTCCAAGACTCCTAGGGACTTTGCTTAAGCAACCGTTTCGGTACCAGAACACTGCGTAGAGACAGTAAGCTCTGGTCCTGCGTGTATGCTGCGTGTCAACCTAGAAATTGGAGACTGATGGCATAAGGCTTCTTTTGCCATTATGAAAGCTCCGTTCATGCGGCCTCGAAGCTACCTGAAAAGCATTGTTGTTGCCGGGGTTTTCCTCACTGCCGGCATGGTTCTGAGAAGAAAATGAGTTTTCTCCTAAGAAACCTTGGGTTTCCAGTTCCTTGTTGGAAGCTCACCCTGCTCTGCGCTATACCTAAAGTGAAAGTCAACGTGAGCCCAAGCTTCGAAGTAAGGCCCTGATTATCCTTGCAAAACGAGAGGCGTGCAGCAGCTCCATGAGGCCTTCATCGTTGTTCTGCTTTAGTTTCAAGGTAGTAAGCTTTTCAACACTCCTAGGGGACTTGCTTCAGCACCCGTTTCAGTACCAGAACACTGCGTAGAACCAGGAAGCTCTGCTCCTGCGTGTATGCTGCGTGTCAACCTAGAAATTAGAGACTGATAGCATAAGGCTTGTTTTCCCGTTTTGAAAGCTCCATTCATGCGGCCTCGAAGCTACCTGAAAAGCACTGTTGTTACCGTGCTTTTACTTACAGCCGGCATGGCACATAGAAGAAAATGAGTTTTCTCGAAAGAAACCTTGTGCTTCCAGTTCCTAGTTGGAAGCTCACCCGGCTCTGCTCTATACCAAACGTGAAAGTCAATGTGAGCACTAGCCTCGAAGTAAGGCCCTGATTATGCTGGCAATACGGGAGGCGTGCAGCAGCTCCATGAGGCCTTCATCGCTGTTCTGCTTTAGTTTCACGGTAGTAAGCTTTCCAACATTCCTAGGGACTTTGCTTAAGCAACCGTTTCGGTACCAAAACACTGCGTAGAGACAGTAAGCTCTGGTCCTGCGTGTATGCTGCGTGTCAACCTAGAAATTAGAGACTGACGGCACAAGGCTAGTTTTCGCATTATGAAAGCTCCGTTGATGCGGCCCCGAAGCTACCTGAAAAGCACTGTTGTTACCGTGCTTTTACTTACAGCCGGCATGGCACTTAGAAGAAAATGAGTTTTCTCGAAAGAAACCTTGTGCTTCCAGTTCCTAGTTGGAAGCTCACCCGGCTCTGCTCTATACCAAACGTGAAAGTCAATGTGAGCACTAGCCTCGAAGTAAGGCCCTGATTATCCTGGCAAAACGGGAGGCGTGCAGCAGCTCCATGAGGCCTTCATCGCTGTTCTGCTTTAGTTTCACGGTAGTAAGCTTTCCTAGACTCCTAGGGACTTTGCTTAAGCAACCGTTTCGGTACCAGAACACTGCGTAGAGACAGTAAGCTCTGGTCCTGCGTGTATGCTGCGTGTCAACCTAGAAATTGGAGACTGATGGCATAAGGCTTCTTTTCCCATTATGAAAGCTCCGTTCATGCGGCCTCGAAGCTACCTGAAAAGCATTGTTGTTGCCGGGGTTTTCCTCACTGCCGGCATGGTTCTGAGAAGAAAATGAGTTTTCTCCTAAGAAACCTTGGGTTTCCAGTTCCTTGTTGGAAGCTCACCCTGCTCTGCGCTATACCTAAAGTGAAAGTCAACGTGAGCCCAAGCTTCGAAGTAAGGCCCTGATTATCCTTGCAAAACGAGAGGCGTGCAGCAGCTCCATGAGGCCTTCATCGTTGTTCTGCTTTAGTTTCAAGGTAGTAAGCTTTTCAACACTCCTAGGGGACTTGCTTCAGCACCCGTTTCAGTACCAGAACACTGCGTAGAACCAGGAAGCTCTGCTCCTGCGTGTATGCTGCGTGTCAACCTAGAAATTAGAGACTGATGGCACAAGGCTTGTTTTCCCGTTTTGAAAGCTCCATTCATGCGGCCTCGAAGCTACCTGAAAAGCACTGTTGTTACCGTGCTTTTACTTAAGGCCGGCATGGCACATAGAAGAAAATGAGTTTTCTCGAAAGAAACCTTGTGCTTCCAGTTCCTAGTTGGAAGCTCACCCGGCTCTGCTCTATACCAAACGTGAAAGTCAATGTGAGCACTAGCCTCGAAGTAAGGCCCTGATTATGCTGGCAATACGGGAGGCGTGCAGCAGCTCCATGAGGCCTTCATCGCTGTTCTGCTTTAGTTTCACGGTAGTAAGCTTTCCAACATTCCTAGGGACTTTGCTTAAGCAACCGTTTCGGTACCAGAACACTGCGTAGAACCAGGAAGCTCTGCTCCTGCGTGTATGCTGCGTGTCAACCTCGAAATTGGAGACTGATGGCACAAGGCTAGTTTTCCCATTATGAAAGCGCCGTTGATGCGGCCCCGAAGCTACCTGAAAAGCACTGTTGTTACCGTGCTTTTACTTACAGCCGGCATGGCACATAGAAGAAAATGAGTTTTCTCGAAAGAAACCTTGTGCTTCCAGTTCCTAGTTGGAAGCTCACCCGGCTCTGCTCTATACCAAACGTGAAAGTCAATGTGAGCACTAGCCTCGAAGTAAGGCCCTGATTATCCTGGCAAAACGGGAGGCGTGCAGCAGCTCCATGAGGCCTTCATCGCTGTTCTGCTTTAGTTTCACGGTAGTAAGCTTTCCAAGACTCCTAGGGACTTTGCTTAAGCAACCGTTTCGGTACCAGAACACTGCGTAGAGACAGTAAGCTCTGGTCCTGCGTGTATGCTGCGTGTCAACCTAGAAATTGGAGACTGATGGCATAAGGCTTCTTTTCCCATTATGAAAGCTCCGTTCATGCGGCCTCGAAGCTACCTGAAAAGCATTGTTGTTGCCGGGGTTTTCCTCACTGCCGGCATGGTTCTGAGAAGAAAATGAGTTTTCTCCTAAGAAACCTTGGGTTTCCAGTTCCATGTTGGAAGCTCACCCTGCTCTGCGCTATACCTAAAGTGAAAGTCAACGTGAGCCCAAGCTTCGAAGTAAGGCCCTGATTATCCTTGCAAAACGAGAGGCGTGCAGCAGCTCCATGAGGCCTTCATCGTTGTTCTGCTTTAGTTTCAAGGTAGTAAGCTTTTCAACACTCCTAGGGGCCTTGCTTCAGCACCCGTTTCAGTACCAGAACACTGCGTAGAACCAGGAAGCTCTGCTCCTGCGTGTATGCTGCGTGTCAACCTAGAAATTAGAGACTGATGGCACAAGGGTAGTTTTCCCATGATGAAAGCTCCGTTGATGCGGCCCCGAAGCTACCTGAAAAACACTGTAGTTACCGTGCTTTTACTTACAGCTGGCATGGTTCATAGAAGAAAATGAGTTTTCTCGAGAGAAACCTTGTGCTTCCAGTTCCTAGTTGGAAGCTCACCCTGCTCTGCTCTATACCAAACGTGAAAGTCAATGTGAGCACTAGCCTCGAAGTAAGGCCCTGATTATGCTGGCAAAACGGGAGGCGTGCAGCTTCTCCATGAGGCCTTCATCGCTGTTCTGCTTTAGTTTCACGGTAGTAGCTTTCCAACATTCCTAGGGACTTTGCTTAAGCAACCGTTTCGGTACCAGAACACTGCGTAGAGACAGTAAGCTCTGGTCCTGCGTGTATGCTGCGAGTCATCCTAGAAATTGGAGACTGATGACATAAGGCTTCTTTTGCCATTATGAAAGCTCCGTTCATGCGGCCTCGAAGCTACCTGAAAAGCATTGTTGTTGCCGGGGTTTTCCTCACTGCCGGCATGGTTCTGAGGAGAAAATGAGTTTTCTCCTAAGAAACCTTGGGTTTCCAGTTCTTTGTTGGAAGCTCACCCTGTTCTGCGCTATACCTAAAGTGAAAGTCAACGTGAGCCCAAGCTTCGAAGTAAGGCCCTGATTATCCTTGCAAAACAAGAGGCGTGCAGCAGCTCCATGAGACCTTCATCGTTTTCTGCTTTAGTTTCAAGGTAGTGAGCTTTTCAACACTCCTAGGGGACTTGCTTCAGCACCCGTTTCAGTACCAGAACACTGCGTAGAACCAGGAAGCTCTGCTCCTCCGTGTATGCTGCGTGTCAACCTAGAAATTAGAGACTGACGGCACAAGGCTAGTTTTCCCATTATGAAAGCTCCGTGGATGCGGCCCCGAAGCTACCTGAAAAGCACTGTTGTTACCGTGCTTTTACTTACAGCTGGCATGGCACATAGAAGAAAATGAGTTTTCTCGAAAGAAACCTTGTGCTTCCAGTTCCTAGTTGGAAGCTCACCCGGCTCTGCTCTATACCAAACGTGAAAGTCAATGTGAGCACTAGCCTCGAAGTAAGGCCCTGATTATGCTGGCAAAACGGGAGGCGTGCAGCAGCTCCATGAGGCCTTCATCGCTGTTCTGCTTTAGTTTCACGGTAGTAAGCTTTCCAAGACTCCTAGGGACTTTGCTTAAGCAACCGTTTCGGTACCAGAACACTGCGTAGAGACAGTAAGCTCTGGTCCTGCGTGTATGCTGCGTGTCAACCTAGAAATTGGAGACTGATGGCATAAGGCTTCTTTTGCCATTATGAAAGCTCCGTTCATGCGGCCTCGAAGCTACCTGAAAAGCATTGTTGTTGCCGGGGTTTTCCTCACTGCCGGCATGGTTCTGAGAAGAAAATGAGTTTTCTCCTAAGAAACCTTGGGTTTCCAGTTCCTTGTTGGAAGCTCACCCTGCTCTGCGCTATACCTAAAGTGAAAGTCAACGTGAGCCCAAGCTTCGAAGTAAGGCCCTGATTATCCTTGCAAAACGAGAGGCGTGCAGCAGCTCCATGAGGCCTTCATCGTTGTTCTGCTTTAGTTTCAAGGTAGTAAGCTTTTCAACACTCCTAGGGGACTTGCTTCAGCACCCGTTTCAGTACCAGAACACTGCGTAGAACCAGGAAGCTCTGCTCCTGCGTGTATGCTGCGTGTCAACCTAGAAATTAGAGACTGATAGCATAAGGCTTGTTTTCCCGTTTTGAAAGCTCCATTCATGCGGCCTCGAAGCTACCTGAAAAGCACTGTTGTTACCGTGCTTTTACTTACAGCCGGCATGGCACATAGAAGAAAATGAGTTTTCTCGAAAGAAACCTTGTGCTTCCAGTTCCTAGTTGGAAGCTCACCCGGCTCTGCTCTATACCAAACGTGAAAGTCAATATGAGCACTAGCCTCGAAGTAAGGCCCTGATTATGCTGGCAATACGGGAGGCGTGCAGCAGCTCCATGAGGCCTTCATCGCTGTTCTGCTTTAGTTTCACGGTAGTAAGCTTTCCAACATTCCTAGGGACTTTGCTTAAGCAACCGTTTCGGTACCAAAACACTGCGTAGAGACAGTAAGCTCTGGTCCTGCGTGTATGCTGCGTGTCAACCTAGAAATTAGAGACTGACGGCACAAGGCTAGTTTTCGCATTATGAAAGCTCCGTTGATGCGGCCCCGAAGCTACCTGAAAAGCACTGTTGTTACCGTGCTTTTACTTACAGCCGGCATGGCACTTAGAAGAAAATGAGTTTTCTCGAAAGAAACCTTGTGCTTCCAGTTCCTAGTTGGAAGCTCACCCGGCTCTGCTCTATACCAAACGTGAAAGTCAATGTGAGCACTAGCCTCGAAGTAAGGCCCTGATTATCCTGGCAAAACGGGAGGCGTGCAGCAGCTCCATGAGGCCTTCATCGCTGTTCTGCTTTAGTTTCACGGTAGTAAGCTTTCCTAGACTCCTAGGGACTTTGCTTAAGCAACCGTTTCGGTACCAGAACACTGCGTAGAGACAGTAAGCTCTGGTCCTGCGTGTATGCTGCGTGTCAACCTAGAAATTGGAGACTGATGGCATAAGGCTTCTTTTCCCATTATGAAAGCTCCGTTCATGCGGCCTCGAAGCTACCTGAAAAGCATTGTTGTTGCCGGGGTTTTCCTCACTGCCGGCATGGTTCTGAGAAGAAACTGAGTTTTCTCCTAAGAAACCTTGGGTTTCCAGTTCCTTGTTGGAAGCTCACCCTGCTCTGCGCTATACCTAAAGTGAAAGTCAACGTGAGCCCAAGCTTCGAAGTAAGGCCCTGATTATCCTTGCAAAACGAGAGGCGTGCAGCAGCTCCATGAGGCCTTCATCGTTGTTCTGCTTTAGTTTCAAGGTAGTAAGCTTTTCAACACTCCTAGGGGACTTGCTTCAGCACCCGTTTCAGTACCAGAACACTGCGTAGAACCAGGAAGCTCTGCTCCTGCGTGTATGCTGCGTGTCAACCTAGAAATTAGAGACTGATGGCACAAGGCTTGTTTTCCCGTTTTGAAAGCTCCATTCATGCGGCCTCGAAGCTACCTGAAAAGCACTGTTGTTACCGTGCTTTTACTTAAGGCCGGCATGGCACATAGAAGAAAATGAGTTTTCTCGAAAGAAACCTTGTGCTTCCAGTTCCTAGTTGGAAGCTCACCCGGCTCTGCTCTATACCAAACGTGAAAGTCAATGTGAGCACTAGCCTCGAAGTAAGGCCCTGATTATGCTGGCAATACGGGAGGCGTGCAGCAGCTCCATGAGGCCTTCATCGCTGTTCTGCTTTAGTTTCACGGTAGTAAGCTTTCCAACATTCCTAGGGACTTTGCTTAAGCAACCGTTTCGGTACCAGAACACTGCGTAGAACCAGGAAGCTCTGCTCCTGCGTGTATGCTGCGTGTCAACCTCGAAATTGGAGACTGATGGCACAAGGCTAGTTTTCCCATTATGAAAGCGCCGTTGATGCGGCCCCGAAGCTACCTGAAAAGCACTGTTGTTACCGTGCTTTTACTTACAGCCGGCATGGCACATAGAAGAAAATGAGTTTTCTCGAAAGAAACCTTGTGCTTCCAGTTCCTAGTTGGAAGCTCACCCGGCTCTGCTCTATACCAAACGTGAAAGTCAATGTGAGCACTAGCCTCGAAGTAAGGCCCTGATTATCCTGGCAAAACGGGAGGCGTGCAGCAGCTCCATGAGGCCTTCATCGCTGTTCTGCTTTAGTTTCACGGTAGTAAGCTTTCCAAGACTCCTAGGGACTTTGCTTAAGCAACCGTTTCGGTACCAGAACACTGCGTAGAGACAGTAAGCTCTGGTCCTGCGTGTATGCTGCGTGTCACCCTAGAAATTGGAGACTGATGGCATAAGGCTTCTTTTCCCATTATGAAAGCTCCGTTCATGCGGCCTCGAAGCTACCTGAAAAGCATTGTTGTTGCCGGGGTTTTCCTCACTGCCGGCATGGTTCTGAGAAGAAAATGAGTTTTCTCCTAAGAAACCTTGGGTTTCCAGTTCCTTGTTGGAAGCTCACCCTGCTCTGCGCTATACCTAAAGTGAAAGTCAACGTGAGCCCAAGCTTCGAAGTAAGGCCCTGATTATCCTTGCAAAACGAGAGGCGTGCAGCAGCTCCATGAGGCCTTCATCGTTGTTCTGCTTTAGTTTCAAGGTAGTAAGCTTTTCAACACTCCTAGGGGCCTTGCTTCAGCACCCGTTTCAGTACAAGAACACTGCGTAGAACCAGGAAGCTCTGCTCCTGCGTGTATGCTGCGTGTCAACCTAGAAATTAGAGACTGATGGCACAAGGCTTGTTTTCCCGTTTTGAAAGCTCCATTCATGCGGCCTCGAAGCTACCTGAAAAGCACTGTTGTTACCGTGCTTTTACTTACAGCCGGCATGGCACATAGAAGAAAATGAGTTTTCTCGAAAGAAACCTTGTGCTTCCAGTTCCTAGTTGGAAGCTCACCCGGCTCTGCTCTATACCAAACGTGAAAGTCAATGTGAGCACTAGCCTCGAAGTAAGGCCCTGATTATGCTGGCAATACGGGAGGCGTGCAGCAGCTCCATGAGGCCTTCATCGCTGTTCTGCTTTAGTTTCACGGTAGTAAGCTTTCCAACATTCCTAGGGACTTTGCTTAAGCAACCGTTTCGGTACCAGAACACTGCGTAGAGACAGTAAGCTCTGGTCCTGCGTGTATGCTGCGTGTCAACCTAGAAATTGGAGACTGATGGCATAAGGCTTCTTTTCCCATTATGAAAGCTCCGTTCATGCGGCCTCGAAGCTACCTGAAAAGCATTGTTGTTGCCGGGGTTTTCCTCACTGCCGGCATGGTTCTGAGAAGAAAATGAGTTTTCTCCTAAGAAACCTTGGGTTTCCAGTTCCTTGTTGGAAGCTCACCCTGCTCTGCGCTATACCTAAAGTGAAAGTCAACGTGAGCCCAAGCTTCGAAGTAAGGCCCTGATTATCCTTGCAAAACGAGAGGCGTGCAGCAGCTCCATGAGGCCTTCATCGTTGTTCTGCTTTAGTTTCAAGGTAGTAAGCTTTTCAACACTCCTAGGGGCCTTGCTTCAGCACCCGTTTCAGTACCAGAACACTGCGTAGAACCAGGAAGCTCTGCTCCTGCGTGTATGCTGCGTGTCAACCTAGAAATTAGAGACTGATGGCACAAGGCTTGTTTTCCCGTTTTGAAAGCTCCATTCATGCGGCCTCGAAGCTACCTGAAAAGCACTGTTGTTACCGTGCTTTTACTTACAGCCGGCATGGCACATAGAAGAAAATGAGTTTTCTCGAAAGAAACCTTGTGCTTCCAGTTCCTAGTTGGAAGCTCACCCGGCTCTGCTCTATACCAAACGTGAAAGTCAATGTGAGCACTAGCCTCGAAGTAAGGCCCTGATTATGCTGGCAATACGGGAGGCGTGCAGCAGCTCCATGAGGCCTTCATCGCTGTTCTGCTTTAGTTTCACGGTAGTAAGCTTTCCAACATTCCTAGGGACTTTGCTTAAGCAACCGTTTCGGTACCAGAACACTGCGTAGAGACAGTAAGCTCTGGTCCTGCGTGTATGCTGCGTGTCAACCTAGAAATTGGAGACTGATGGCATAAGGCTTCTTTTGCCATTATGAAAGCTCCGTTCATGCGGCCTCGAAGCTACCTGAAAAGCATTGTTGTTGCCGGGGTTTTCCTCACTGCCGGCATGGTTCTGAGAAGAAAATGAGTTTTCTCCTAAGAAACCTTGGGTTTCCAGTTCCTTGTTGGAAGCTCACCCTGCTCTGCGCTATACCTAAAGTGAAAGTCAACGTGAGCCCAAGCTTCGAAGTAAGGCCCTGATTATCCTTGCAAAACGAGAGGCGTGCAGCAGCTCCATGAGGCCTTCATCGTTGTTCTGCTTTAGTTTCAAGGTAGTAAGCTTTTCAACACTCCTAGGGGCCTTGCTTCAGCACCCGTTTCAGTACCAGAACACTGCGTAGAACCAGGAAGCTCTGCTCCTCCGTGTATGCTGCGTGTCAACCTAGAAATTAGAGGCTGACGGCACAAGGCTTGTTTTCCCTTTTTGAAAGCTCCATTCATGCGGCCTCGAAGCTACCTGAAAAGCACTGTTGTTACCGTGCTTTTACTTACAGCCGGCATGGCACATAGAAGAAAATGAGTTTTCTCGAAAGAAACCTTGTGCTTCCAGTTCCTAGTTGGAAGCTCACCCGGCTCTGCTCTATACCAAACGTGAAAGTCAATGTGAGCACTAGCCTCGAAGTAAGGCCCTGATTATGCTGGCAATACGGGAGGCGTGCAGCAGCTCCATGAGGCCTTCATCGCTGTTCTGCTTTAGTTTCACGGTAGTAAGCTTTCCAACATTCCTAGGGACTTTGCTTAAGCAACCGTTTCTGTACCAGAACACTGCGTAGAGACAGTAAGCTCTGGTCCTGCGTGTATGCTGCGTGTCAACCTAGAAATTGGAGACTGATGGCATAAGGCTTCTTTTCCCATTATGAAAGCTCCGTTCATGCGGCCTCGAAGCTACCTGAAAAGCATTGTTGTTGCCGGGGTTTTCCTCACTGCCGGCATGGTTCTGAGAAGAAACTGAGTTTTCTCCTAAGAAACCTTGGGGTTCCAGTTCCTTGTTGGAAGCTCACCCTGCTCTGCGCTATACCTAAAGTGAAAGTCAACGTGAGCCGAAGCTTCGAAGTAAGGCCCTAATTATCCTCGCAAAACGAGAGGCGTGCAGCAGCTCCAGGAGGCCTTCATCGTTGTTCTGCTTTAGTTTCAAGGTAGTAAGCTTTTCAACACTCCTAGGGGCCTTGCTTCAGCACCCGTTTCAGTACCAGAACACTGCGTAGAACCAGGAAGCTCTGCTCCTGCGTGTATGCTGCGTGTCAACCTAGAAATTAGAGACTGATGGCACAAGGCTAGTTTTCCCAGTATGAAAGCTCCGTTGATGCGGCCCCGAAGCTACCTGAAAAGCACTGTTGTTACCGTGCTTTTACTTACAGCTGGCATGGCACATAGAAGAAAATGAGTTTTCTCGAAAGAAACCTTGTGCTTCCAGTTCCTAGTTGGAAGCTCACCCGACTCTGCTCTATACCAAACGTGAAAGTCAATGTGAGCACTAGCCTCGAAGTAAGGCCCTGATTATGCTGGCAAAACGGGAGGCGTACAGCAGCTCCATGAGGCCTTCATCGCTGTTCTGCTTTAGTTTCACGGTAGTAAGCTTTCCAAGACTCCTAGGGACTTTGCTTAAGCAACCGTTTCGGTACCAGAACACTGTGTAGAGACAGTAAGCTCTGGTCCTGCGTGTATGCTGCGTGTCAACCTAGAAATTGGAGACTGATGGCATAAGGCTTCTTTTGCCATTATGAAAGCTCCGTTCATGCGGCCTCGAAGCTACCTGAAAAGCATTGTTGTTGCCGGGGTTTTCCTCACTGCCAGCATGGTTCTGAGAAGAAAATGAGTTTTCTCCTAAGAAACCTTGGGTTTCCAGTTCCTTGTTGGAAGCTCACCCTGCTCTGCGCTATACCTAAAGTGAAAGTCAACGTGAGCCCAAGCTTCGAAGTAAGGCCCTGATTATCCTTGCAAAACGAGAGGCGTGCAGCAGCTCCATGAGGCCTTCATCGTTGTTCTGCTTTAGTTTCAAGGTAGTAAGCTTTTCAACACTCCTAGGGGACTTGCTTCAGCACCCGTTTCAGTACCAGAACACTGCGTAGAACCATGAAGCTCTGCTCCTGCGTGTATGCTGCGTGTCAACCTAGAAATTAGAGACTGACGGCACAAGGCTAGTTTTCCCATTATGAAAGCTCCGTTGATGCGGCCCCGAAGCTACCTGAAAAGCACTGTAGTTACCGTGCTTTTACTTACAGCTGGCATGGTTCATAGAAGAAAATGAGTTTTCTCGAGAGAAACCTTGTGCTTCCAGTTCCTAGTTGGAAGCTCACACTGCTCTGCTCTATACCAAACGTGAAAGTCAATGTGAGCACTAGCCTCGAAGTAAGGCCCTGATTATTCTGGCAAAACGGGAGTCGTGCAGCAGCTCCATGAGGCCTTCATCGCTGTTCTGCTTTAGTTTCACGGTAGTAGCTTTCCAACATTCCTAGGGACTTTGCTTAAGCAACCGTTTCGGTACCAGAACACTGCGTAGAGACAGTAAGCTCTGGTCCTGCGTGTATGCTGCGTGTCAACCTAGAAATTGGAGACTGATGGCATAAGGCTTCTTTTCCCATTATGAAAGCTCCGTTCATGCGGCCTCGAAGCTACCTGAAAAGCATTGTTGTTGCCGGGGTTTTCCTCACTGCCGGCATGGTTCTGAGAAGAAAATGAGTTTTCTCCTAAGAAACCTTGGGTTTCCAGTTCCTTGTTGGAAGCTCACCCTGCTCTGCGCTATACCTAAAGTGAAAGTCAACGTGAGCCCAAGCTTCGAAGTAAGGCCCTGATTATCCTTGCAAAACGAGAGGCGTGCAGCAGCTCCATGAGGCCTTCATCGTTGTTCTGCTTTAGTTTCAAGGTAGTAAGCTTTTCAACACTCCTAGGGGCCTTGCTTCAGCACCCGTTTCAGTACCAGAACACTGCGTAGAACCAGGAAGCTCTGCTCCTGCGTGTATGCTGCGTGTCAACCTAGAAATTGGAGACTGATGGCATAAGGCTTCTTTTCCCATTATGAAAGCTCCGTTGATGCGGCCCCGAAGCTACCTGAAAAGCACTGTTGTTACCGTGCTTTTACTTACAGCCGGCATGGCACATAGAAGAAAATGAGTTTTCTCGAAAGAAACCTTGTGCTTCCAGTTCCTAGTTGGAAGCTCACCCGGCTCTGCTCTATACCAAACGTAAAAGTCAATGTGAGCACTAGCCTCGAAGTAAGGCCCTGATTATGCTGGCAATACGGGAGGCGTGCAGCAGCTCCATGAGGCCTTCATCGCTGTTCTGCTTTAGTTTCACGGTAGTAAGCTTTCCAACATTCCTAGGGACTTTGCTTAAGCAACCGTTTCGGTACCAGAACACTGCGTAGAGACAGTAAGCTCTGGTCCTGCGTGTATGCTGCGTGTCAACCTAGAAATTAGAGACTGACGGCACAAGGCTAGTTTTCCCATTATGAAAGCTCCGTTGATGCGGCCCCGAAGCTACCTGAAAAGCACTGTTGTTACCTTGCTTTTACTTACAGCCGGCATGGCACATAGAAGAAAATGAGTTTTCTCGTAAGAAACCTTGTGCTTCCAGTTCCTAGTTGGAAGCTCACCCGGCTCTGCTCTATACCAAACTTGAAAGTCAATGTGAGCACTAGCCTCGAAGTAAGGCCCTGATTATCCTGGGAAAACGGGAGGCGTGCAGCAGCTCCATGAGGCCTTCATCGCTGTTCTGCTTTACTTTCACGGTAGTAAGCTTTCCAAGACTCCTAGGGACTTTGCTTAAGCAACCGTTTCGGTACCAGAACACTGCGTAGAGACAGTAAGCTCTGGTCCTGCGTGTATGCTGCGTGTCAACCTAGAAATTGGAGACTGATGGCATAAGGCTTCTTTTCCCATTATGAAAGCTCCGTTCATGCGGCCTCGAAGCTACCTGAAAAGCATTGTTGTTGCCGGGGTTTTCCTCACTGCCGGCATGGTTCTGAGAAGAAACTGAGTTTTCTCCTAAGAAACCGTGGGTTTCCAGTTCCTTGTTGGAAGCTCACCCTGCTCTGCGCTATACCTAAAGTGAAAGTCAACGTGAGCCCAAGCTTCGAAGTAAGGCCCTGATTATCCTTGCAAAACGAGAGGCGTGCAGCAGCTCCATGAGGCCTTCATCGTTGTTCTGCTTTAGTTTCAAGGTAGTAAGCTTTTCAACACTCCTAGGGGCCTTGCTTCAGCACCCGTTTCAGTACCAGAACACTGCGTAGAACCAGGAAGCTCTGCTCCTGCGTGTATGCTGCGTGTCAACCTAGAAATTAGAGACTGATGGCACAAGGCTTGTTTTCCCGTTTTGAAAGCTCCATTCATGCGGCCTCGAAGCTACCTGAAAAGCACTGTTGTTACCGTGCTTTTACTTACAGCCGGCATGGCACATAGAAGAAAATGAGTTTTCTCGAAAGAAACCTTGTGCTTCCAGTTCCTAGTTGGAAGCTCACCCGGCTCTGCTCTATACCAAACGTGAAAGTCAATGTGAGCACTAGCCTCGAAGTAAGGCCCTGATTATGCTGGCAATACGGGAGGCGTGCAGCAGCTCCATGAGGCCTTCATCGCTGTTCTGCTTTAGTTTCACGGTAGTAAGCTTTCCAAGACTCCTAGGGACTTTGCTTAAGCAACCGTTTCGGTACCAGAACACTGCGTAGAGACAGTAAGCTCTGGTCCTGCGTGTATGCTGCGTGTCAACCTAGAAATTGGAGACTGATGGCATAAGGCTTCTTTTGCCATTATGAAAGCTCCGTTCATTCGGCCTCGAAGCTACCTGAAAAGCATTGTTGTTGCCGGGGTTTTCCTCACTGCCGGCATGGTTCTGAGAAGAAACTGAGTTTTCTCCTAAGAAACCTTGGGTTTCCAGTTCCTTGTTGGAAGCTCACCCTGCTCTGCGCTATACCTAAAGTGAAAGTCAACGTGAGCCCAAGCTTCGAAGTAAGGCCCTGATTATCCTTGCAAAACGAGAGGCGTGCAGCAGCTCCATGAGGCCTTCATCGTTGTTCTGCTTTAGTTTCAAGGTAGTAAGCTTTTCAACACTCCTAGGGGCCTTGCTTCAGCACCCGTTTCAGTACCAGAACACTGCGTAGAACCAGGAAGCTCTGCTCCTGCGTGTATGCTGCGTGTCAACCTAGAAATTAGAGACTGATGGCACAAGGCTTGTTTTCCCGTTTTGAAAGCTCCATTCATGCGGCCTCGAAGCTACCTGAAAAGCACTGTTGTTACCGTGCTTTTACTTACAGCCGGCATGGCACATAGAAGAAAATGAGTTTTCTCGAAAGAAACCTTGTGCTTCCAGTTCCTAGTTGGAAGCTCACCCGGCTCTGCTCTATACCAAACGTGAAAGTCAATGTGAGCACTAGCCTCGAAGTAAGGCCCTGATTATGCTGGCAATACGGGAGGCGTGCAGCAGCTCCATGAGGCCTTCATCGCTGTTCTGCTTTAGTTTCATGGTAGTAAGCTTTCCAACATTCCTGGGGACTTTGCTTAAGCAACCGTTTCGGTACCAGAACACTGCGTAGAGACAGTAAGCTCTGGTCCTGCGTGTATGCTGCGTGTCAACCTAGAAATTGGAGACTGATGGCATAAGGCTTCTTTTGCCATTATGAAAGCTCCGTTCATGCGGCCCCGAAGCTACCTGAAAAGCATTGTTGTTGCCGGGGTTTTCCTCACTGCCGGCATGGTTCTGAGAAGAAAATGAGTTTTCTCCTAAGAAACCTTGGGTTTCCAGTTACTTGTTGGAAGCTCACCCTGCTCTGCGCTATACCTAAAGTGAAAGTCAACGTGAGCCCAAGCTTCGAAGTAAGGCCCTGATTATCCTTGCAAAACGAGAGGCGTGCAGCAGCTCCATGAGGCCTTCATCGTTGTTCTGCTTTAGTTTCAAGGTAGTAAGCTTTTCAACACTCCTAGGGGACTTGCTTCAGCACCCGTCTCAGTACCAGAACACTGCGTAGAACCAGGAAGCTCTGCTCCTGCGTGTATGCTGCGTGTCAACCTAGAAATTAGAGACTGACGGCACAAGGCTAGTTTTCCCATTATGAAAGCTCCCTGGATGCGGCCCCGAAGCTACCTGAAAAGCACTGTTGTTACCGTGCTTTTACTTACAGCCGGCATGGCACATAGAAGAAAATGAGTTTTCTCGAAAGAAACCTTGTGCTTCCAGTTCCTAGTTGGAAGCTCACCCGGCTCTGCTCTATACCAAACGTGAAAGTCAATGTGAGCACTAGCCTCGAAGTAAGGCCCTGATTATGCTGGCAAAACGGGAGGCGTGCAGCAGCTCCATGAGGCCTTCATCGCTGTTCTGCTTTAGTTTCACGGTAGTAAGCTTTCCATCATTCTTTGGGACTTTGCTTAAGCAACCGTTTCGGTACCAGAACACTGCGTAGAGACAGTAAGCTCTGGTCCTGCGTGTATGCTGCGTGTCAACCTAGAAATTGGAGACTGATGGCATAAGGCTTCTTTTCCCATTATGAAAGCTCCGTTCATGCGGCCTCGAAGCTACCTGAAAAGCATTGTTGTTGCCGGGGTTTTCCTCACTGCCGGCATGGTTCTGAGAAGAAAATGAGTTTTCTCCTAAGAAACCTTGGGTTTCCAGTTCCTTGTTGGAAGCTCACCCTGCTCTGCGCTATACTTAAAGTGAAAGTCAACGTGAGCCCAAGCTTCGAAGTAAGGCCCTGATTATCCTTGCAAAACGAGAGGCGTGCAGCAGCTCCATGAGGCCTTCATCGTTGTTCTGCTTTAGTTTCAAGGTAGTAAGCTTTTCAACACTCCTAGGGGCCTTGCTTCAGCACCCGTTTCAGTACCAGAACACTGCGTAGAACCAGGAAGCTCTGCTCCTGCGTGTATGCTGCGTGTCAACCTAGAAATTAGAGACTGACGGCACAAGGCTAGTTTTCCCATTATGAAAGCTCCGTGGATGCGGCCCCGAAGCTACCTGAAAAGCACTGTTGTTACCGTGCTTTTACTTACAGCCGGCATGGCACATAGAAGAAAATGAGTTTTCTCGAAAGAAACCTTGTGCTTCCAGTTCCTAGTTGGAAGCTCACCCGGCTCTGCTCTATACCAAACGTGAAAGTCAATGTGAGCACTAGCCTCGAAGTAAGGCCCTGATTATGCTGGCAAAACGGGAGGCGTGCAGCAGCTCCATGAGGCCTTCATCGCTGTTCTGCTTTAGTTTCACGGTAGTAAGCTTTCCAAGACTCCTAGGGAGTTTGCTTAAGCAACCGTTTCGGTACCAGAACACTGTGTAGAGACAGTAAGCTCTGGTCCTGCGTGTATGCTGCGTGTCAACCTAGAAATTGGAGACTGATGGCATAAGGCTTCTTTTCCCATTATGAAAGCTCCGTTCATGCGGCCTCGAAGCTACCTGAAAAGCATTGTTGTTGCCGGGGTTTTCCTCACTGCCGGCATGGTTCTGAGAAGAAAATGAGTTTTCTCCTAAGAAACCTTGGGTTTCCAGTTCCTTGTTGGAAGCTCACCCTGCTCTGCGCTATACCTAAAGTGAAAGTCAACGTGAGCCCAAGCTTCGAAGTAAGGCCCTGATTATCCTTGCAAAACGAGAGGCGTGCAGCAGCTCCATGAGGCCTTCATCGTTGTTCTGCTTTAGTTTCAAGGTAGTAAGCTTTTCAACACTCCTAGGGGACTTGCTTCAGCACCCGTTTCAGTACCAGAACACTGCCTAGAACCATGAAGCTCTGCTCCTGCGTGTATGCTGCGTGTCAACCTAGAAATTAGAGACTGACGGCACAAGGCTAGTTTTCCCATTATGAAAGCTCCGTTGATGCGGCCCCGAAGCTAGCTGAAAAGCACTGTAGTTACCGTGCTTTTACTTACAGCTGGCATGGTTCATAGAAGAAAATGAGTTTTCTCGAGAGAAACCTTGTGCTTCCAGTTCCTAGTTGGAAGCTCACACTGCTCTGCTCTATACCAAACGTGAAAGTCAATGTGAGCACTAGCCTCGAAGTAAGGCCCTGATTATGCTGGCTAAACGGGAGGCGTGCAGCAGCTCCATGAGGCCTTCATCGCTGTTCTGCTTTAGTTTCACGGTAGTAAGCTTTCCAAGACTCCTAGGGAGTTTGCTTAAGCAACCGTTTCGGTACCAGAACACTGTGTAGAGACAGTAAGCTCTGGTCCTGCGTGTATGCTGCGTGTCAACCTAGAAATTGGAGACTGATGGCATAAGGCTTCTTTTGCCATTATGAAAGCTCCGTTCATGCGGCCTCGAAGCTACCTGAAAAGCATTGTTGTTGCCGGGGTTTTCCTCACTGCCGGCATGGTTCTGAGAAGAAAATGAGTTTTCTCCTAAGAAACCTTGGGTTTCCAGTTCCTTGTTGGAAGCTCACCCTGCTCTGCGCTATACCTAAAGTGAAAGTCAACGTGAGCCCAAGCTTCGAAGTAAGGCCCTGATTATCCTTGCAAAACGAGAGGCGTGCAGCAGCTCCATGAGGCCTTCATCGTTGTTCTGCTTTAGTTTCAAGGTAGTAAGCTTTTCAACACTCCTAGGGGACTTGCTTCAGCACCCGTTTCAGTACCAGAACACTGCCTAGAACCATGAAGCTCTGCTCCTGCGTGTATGCTGCGTGTCAACCTAGAAATTAGAGACTGACGGCACAAGGCTAGTTTTCCCATTATGAAAGCTCCGTTGATGCGGCCCCGAAGCTAGCTGAAAAGCACTGTAGTTACCGTGCTTTTACTTACAGCTGGCATGGTTCATAGAAGAAAATGAGTTTTCTCGAGAGAAACCTTGTGCTTCCAGTTCCTAGTTGGAAGCTCACACTGCTCTGCTCTATACCAAACGTGAAAGTCAATGTGAGCACTAGCCTCGAAGTAAGGCCCTGATTATGCTGGCAAAACGGGAGTCGTGCAGCAGCTCCATGAGGCCTTCATCGCTGTTCTGCTTTAGTTTCACGGTAGTAGCTTTCCAACATTCCTAGGGACTTTGCTTAAGCAACCGTTTCGGTACCAGAACACTGCGTAGAGACAGTAAGCTCTGGTCCTGCGTGTATGCTGCGTGTCAACCTAGAAATTGGAGACTGATGGCATAAGGCTTCTTTTCCCATTATGAAAGCTCCGTTCATGCGGCCTCGAAGCTACCTGAAAAGCATTGTTGTTGCCGGGGTTTTCCTCACTGCCGGCATGGTTCTGAGAAGAAAATGAGTTTTCTCCTAAGAAACCTTGGGTTTCCAGTTCCTTGTTGGAAGCTCACCCTGCTCTGCGCTATACCTAAAGTGAAAGTCAACGTGAGCCCAAGCTTCGAAGTAAGGCCCTGATTATCCTTGCAAAACGAGAGGCGTGCAGCAGCTCCATGAGGCCTTCATCGTTGTTCTGCTCTAGTTTCAAGGTAGTGAGCTTTTCAACACTCCTAGGGGCCTTGCTTCAGCACCCGTTTCAGTACCAGAACACTGCGTAGAACCAGGAAGCTCTGCTCCTGCGTGTATGCTGCGTGTCAAGCTAGAAATTAGAGACTGACGGCACAAGGCTAGTTTTCCCATTATGAAAGCTCCGTTGATGCGGCCCCGAAGCTACCTGAAAAGCACTGTTGTTACCGTGCTTTTACTTACAGCCGGCATGGCACATAGAAGAAAATGAGTTTTCTCGAAAGAAACCTTGTGCTTCCAGTTCCTAGTTGGAAGCTCACCCGGCTCTGCTCTATACCAAACGTGAAAGTCAATGTGAGCACTAGCCTCGAAGTAAGGCCCTGATTATGCTGGCAATACGGGAGGCGTGCAGCAGCTCCATGAGGCCTTCATCGCTGTTCTGCTTTAGTTTCACGGTAGTAAGCTTTCCAAGACTCCTAGGGACTTTGCTTAAGCAACCGTTTCGGTACCAGAACACTGCGTAGAGACAGTAAGCTCTGGTCCTGCGTGTATGCTGCGTGTCAACCTAGAAATTGGAGACTGATGGCATAAGGCTTCTTTTCCCATTATTAAAGCTTCGTTCATGCGGCCTCGAAGCTACCTGAAAAGCATTGTTGTTGCCGGGGTTTTCCTCACTGCCGGCATGGTCCTGAGAAGAAAATGAGTTTTCTCCTAAGAAACCTTGGGTTTCCAGTTCCTTGTTGGAAGCTCACCCTGCTCTGCGCTATACCTAAAGTGAAAGTCAACGTGAGCCCAAGCTTCGAAGTAAACCCCTGATTATCCTTGCAAAACGAGAGGCGTGCAGCAGCTCCATGAGGCCTTCATCGTTGTTCTGCTTTAGTTTCAAGGTAGTAAGCTTTTCAACACTCCTAGGGGCCTTGCTTCAGCACCCGTTTCAGTACCAGAACACTGCGTAGAACCAGGAAGTTCTGCTCCTGCGTGTATGCTGCGTGTCAACCTAGAAATTAGAGACTGACGGCACAAGGCTAGTTTTCCCATTATGAAAGCTCCGTTGATGCGGCCCCGAAGCTACCTGAAAAGCACTGTTGTTACCGTGCTTTTACTTACAGCCGGCATGGCACATAGAAGAAAATGAGTTTTCTCGAAAGAAACCTTGTGCTTCCAGTTCCTAGTTGGAAGCTCACCCGGCTCTGCTCTATACCAAACGTGAAAGTCAATGTGAGCACTAGCCTCGAAGTAAGGCCCTGATTATCCTGGCAAAACGGGAGGCGTGCAGCAGCTCCATGAGGCCTTCATCGCTGTTCTGCTTTAGTTTCACGGTAGTAAGCTTTCCAAGACTCCTAGGGACTTTGCTTAAGCAACCGTTTCGGTACCAGAACACTGCGTAGAGACAGTAAGCTCTGGTCCTGCGTGTATGCTGCGTGTCAACCTAGAAATTGGAGACTGATGGCATAAGGCTTCTTTTCCCATTATGAAAGCTCCGTTCATGCGGCCTCGAAGCTACCTGAAAAGCATTGTTGTTGCCGGGGTTTTCCTCACTGCCAGCATGGTTCTGAGAAGAAAATGAGTTTTCTCCTAAGAAACCTTGGGTTTCCAGTTCCTTGTTGGAAGCTCACCCTGCTCTGCGCTATACCTAAAGTGAAAGTCAACGTGAGCCCAAGCTTCGAAGTAAGGCCCTGATTATCCTTGCAAAACGAGAGGCGTGCAGCAGCTCCATGAGGCCTTCATCGTTGTTCTGATTTAGTTTCAAGGTAGTAAGCTTTTCAACACTCCTAGGGGCCTTGCTTCAGCACCCGTTTCAGTACCAGAACACTGCGTAGAACCAGGAAGCTCTGCTCCTGCGTGTATGCTGAGTGTCAACCTAGAAATTAGAGTTTGATGGCACAAGGCTTGTTTTCCCGTTTTGAAAGCTCCATTCATGCGGCCTCGAAGCTACCTGAAAAGCACTGTTGTTACCGTGCTTTTACTTACAGCCGGCATGGCACATAGAAGAAAATGAGTTTTCTCGAAAGAAACCTTGTGCTTCCAGTTCCTAGTTGGAAGCTCACCCGGCTCTGCTCTATACCAAACGTGAAAGTCAATGTGAGCACTAGCCTCGAAGTAAGGCCCTGATTATGCTGGCAATACGGGAGGCGTGCAGCAGCTCCATGAGGCCTTCATCGCTGTTCTGCTTTAGTTTCACGGTAGGAAGCTTTCCATCATTCCTTGGGACTTTGCTTAAGCAACCGTTTCTTTACCAGAACACTGCGTAGAGACAGTAAGCTCTGGTCCTGCGTGTATGCTGCGTGTCAACCTAGAAATTGGAGACTGATGGCATAAGGCTTCTTTTCCCATTATGAAAGCTCCGTTCATGCGGCCTCGAAGCTACCTGAAAAGCATTGTTGTTGCCGGGGTTTTCCTCACTGCCGGCATGGTTCTGAGAAGAAAATGAGTTTTCTCCTAAGAAACCTTGGGTTTCCAGTTCCTTGTTGGAAGCTCACCCTGCTCTGCGCTATACCTAAAGTGAAAGTCAACGTGAGCCCAAGCTTCGAAGTAAGGCCCTGATTATCCTTGCAAAACGAGAGGCGTGCAGCAGCTCCATGAGGCCTTCATCGTTGTTCTGCTTTAGTTTCAAAGTAGTAAGCTTTTCAACACTCCTAGGGGACTTGCTTCAGCACCCGTCTCAGTACCAGAACACTGCGTAGAACCAGGAAGCTCTGCTCCTGCGTGTATGCTGCGTGTCAACCTAGAAATTAGAGACTGACGGCACAAGGCTAGTTTTCCCATTATGAAAGCTCCGTGGATGCGGCCCCGAAGCTACCTGAAAAGCACTGTTGTTACCGTGCTTTTACTTACAGCTGGCATGGCACATAGAAGAAAATGAGTTTTCTCGAAAGAAACCTTGTGCTTCCAGTTCCTAGTTGGAAGCTCACCCGGCTCTGCTCTATACCAAACGTGAAAGTCAATGTGAGCACTAGCCTCGAAGTAAGGCCCTGATTATGCTGGCAAAACGGGAGGCGTGCAGCAGCTCCATGAGGCCTTCATCGCTGTTCTGCTTTAGTTTCACGGTAGTAAGCTTTCCAAGACTCCTAGGGACTTTGCTTAAGCAACCGTTTCGGTACCAGAACACTGCGTAGAGACAGTAAGCTCTGGTCCTGCGTGTATGCTGCGTGTCAACCTAGAAATTGGAGACTGATGGCATAAGGCTTCTTTTCCCATTATGAAAGCTCCGTTCATGCGGCCTCGAAGCTACCTGAAAAGCATTGTTGTTGCCGGGGTTTTCCTCACTGCCAGCATGGTTCTGAGAAGAAAATGAGTTTTCTCCTAAGAAACCTTGGGTTTCCAGTTCCTTGTTGGAAGCTCACCCTGCTCTGCGCTATACCTAAAGTGAAAGTCAACGTGAGCCCAAGCTTCGAAGTAAGGCCCTGATTATCCTTGCAAAACGAGAGGCGTGCAGCAGCTCCATGAGGCCTTCATCGTTGTTCTGATTTAGTTTCAAGGTAGTAAGCTTTTCAACACTCCTAGGGGCCTTGCTTCAGCACCCGTTTCAGTACCAGAACACTGCGTAGAACCAGGAAGCTCTGCTCCTGCGTGTATGCTGAGTGTCAACCTAGAAATTAGAGTTTGATGGCACAAGGCTTGTTTTCCCGTTTTGAAAGCTCCATTCATGCGGCCTCGAAGCTACCTGAAAAGCACTGTTGTTACCGTGCTTTTACTTACAGCCGGCATGGCACATAGAAGAAAATGAGTTTTCTCGAAAGAAACCTTGTGCTTCCAGTTCCTAGTTGGAAGCTCACCCGGCTCTGCTCTATACCAAACGTGAAAGTCAATGTGAGCACTAGCCTCGAAGTAAGGCCCTGATTATGCTGGCAATACGGGAGGCGTGCAGCAGCTCCATGAGGCCTTCATCGCTGTTCTGCTTTAGTTTCACGGTAGGAAGCTTTCCATCATTCCTTGGGACTTTGCTTAAGCAACCGTTTCTTTACCAGAACACTGCGTAGAGACAGTAAGCTCTGGTCCTGCGTGTATGCTGCGTGTCAACCTAGAAATTGGAGACTGATGGCATAAGGCTTCTTTTCCCATTATGAAAGCTCCGTTCATGCGGCCTCGAAGCTACCTGAAAAGCATTGTTGTTGCCGGGGTTTTCCTCACTGCCGGCATGGTTCTGAGAAGAAAATGAGTTTTCTCCTAAGAAACCTTGGGTTTCCAGTTCCTTGTTGGAAGCTCACCCTGCTCTGCGCTATACCTAAAGTGAAAGTCAACGTGAGCCCAAGCTTCGAAGTAAGGCCCTGATTATCCTTGCAAAACGAGAGGCGTGCAGCAGCTCCATGAGGCCTTCATCGTTGTTCTGCTTTAGTTTCAAAGTAGTAAGCTTTTCAACACTCCTAGGGGACTTGCTTCAGCACCCGTCTCAGTACCAGAACACTGCGTAGAACCAGGAAGCTCTGCTCCTGCGTGTATGCTGCGTGTCAACCTAGAAATTAGAGACTGACGGCACAAGGCTAGTTTTCCCATTATGAAAGCTCCGTGGATGCGGCCCCGAAGCTACCTGAAAAGCACTGTTGTTACCGTGCTTTTACTTACAGCTGGCATGGCACATAGAAGAAAATGAGTTTTCTCGAAAGAAACCTTGTGCTTCCAGTTCCTAGTTGGAAGCTCACCCGGCTCTGCTCTATACCAAACGTGAAAGTCAATGTGAGCACTAGCCTCGAAGTAAGGCCCTGATTATGCTGGCAAAACGGGAGGCGTGCAGCAGCTCCATGAGGCCTTCATCGCTGTTCTGCTTTAGTTTCACGGTAGTAAGCTTTCCAAGACTCCTAGGGACTTTGCTTAAGCAACCGTTTCGGTACCAGAACACTGCGTAGAGACAGTAAGCTCTGGTCCTGCGTGTATGCTGCGTGTCAACCTAGAAATTGGAGACTGATGGCATAAGGCTTCTTTTCCCATTATGAAAGCTCCGTTCATGCGGCCTCGAAGCTACCTGAAAAGCATTGTTGTTGCCGGGGTTTTCCTCACTGCCGGCATGGTTCTGAGAAGAAAATGAGTTTTCTCCTAAGAAACCTTGGGTTTCCAGTTCCTTGTTGGAAGCTCACCCTGCTCTGCGCTATACCTAAAGTGAAAGTCAACGTGAGCCCAAGCTTCGAAGTAAGGCCCTGATTATCCTTGCAAAACGAGAGGCGTGCAGCAGCTCCATGAGGCCTTCATCGTTGTTCTGCTTTAGTTTCAAGGTAGTAAGCTTTTCAACACTCCTAGGGGACTTGCTTCAGCACCCGTTTCAGTACCAGAACACTGCGTAGAACCAGGAAGCTCTGCTCCTGCGTGTATGCTGCGTGTCAACCTAGAAATTAGAGACTGACGGCACAAGGCTAGTTTTCCCATTATGAAAGCTCCGTTGATGCGGCCCCGAAGCTACCTGAAAAGCACTGTTGTTACCGTGCTTTTACTTACAGCCGGCATGGCACATAGAAGAAAATGAGTTTTCTCGAAAGAAACCTTGTGCTTCCAGTTCCTAGTTGGAAGCTCACCATGCTCTGCTCTATACCAAACGTGAAAGTCAATGTGAGCACTAGCCTCGAAGTAAGGCCCTGATTATGCTGGCAAAACGGGAGGCGTGCAGCAGCTCCATGAGGCCTTCATCGCTGTTCTGCTTTAGTTTCACGGTAGTAAGCTTTCCAAGACTCCTAGGGACTTTGCTTAAGCAACCGTTTCGGTACCAGAACACTGCGTAGAGACAGTAAGCTCTGGTCCTGCGTGTATGCTGCGTGTCAACCTAGAAATTGGAGACTGATGGCATAAGGCTTCTTTTCCCATTATGAAAGCTCCGTTCATGCGGCCTCGAAGCTACCTGAAAAGCATTGTTGTTGCCGGGGTTTTCCTCACTGCCGGCATGGTTCTGAGAAGAAAATGAGTTTTCTCCTAAGAAACCTTGGGGTTCCAGTTCCATGTTGGAAGCTCACCCTGCTCTGCGCTATACCTAAAGTGAAAGTCAACGTGAGCCCAAGCTTCGAAGTAAGGCCCTGATTATCCTTGCAAAACGAGAGGCGTGCAGCAGCTCCATGAGGCCTTCATCGTTGTTCTGCTTTAGTTTCAAGGTAGTAAGCTTTTCAACACTCCTAGGGGCCTTGCTTCAGCACCCGTTTCAGTACCAGAACACTGCGTAGAACCAGGAAGCTCTGCTCCTGCGTGTATGCTGAGTGTCAACCTAGAAATTAGAGTTTGATGGCACAAGGCTTGTTTTCCCGTTTTGAAAGCTCCATTCATGCGGCCTCGAAGCTACCTGAAAAGCACTGTTGTTACCGTGCTTTTACTTACAGCCGGCATGGCACATAGAAGAAAATGAGTTTTCTCGAAAGAAACCTTGTGCTTCCAGTTCCTAGTTGGAAGCTCACCCGGCTCTGCTCTATACCAAACGTGAAAGTCAATGTGAGCACTAGCCTCGAAGTAAGGCCCTGATTATGCTGGCAATACGGGAGGCGTGCAGCAGCTCCATGAGGCCTTCATCGCTGTTCTGCTTTAGTTTCACGGTAGGAAGCTTTCCATCATTCCTTGGGACTTTGCTTAAGCAACCGTTTCTTTACCAGAACACTGCGTAGAGACAGTAAGCTCTGGTCCTGCGTGTATGCTGCGTGTCAACCTAGAAATTGGAGACTGATGGCATAAGGCTTCTTTTCCCATTATGAAAGCTCCGTTCATGCGGCCTCGAAGCTACCTGAAAAGCATTGTTGTTGCCGGGGTTTTCCTCACTGCCGGCATGGTTCTGAGAAGAAAATGAGTTTTCTCCTAAGAAACCTTGGGTTTCCAGTTCCTTGTTGGAAGCTCACCCTGCTCTGCGCTATACCTAAAGTGAAAGTCAACGTGAGCCCAAGCTTCGAAGTAAGGCCCTGATTATCCTTGCAAAACGAGAGGCGTGCAGCAGCTCCATGAGGCCTTCATCGTTGTTCTGCTTTAGTTTCAAGGTAGTAAGCTTTTCAACACTCCTAGGGGACTTGCTTCAGCACCCGTCTCAGTACCAGAACACTGCGTAGAACCAGGAAGCTCTGCTCCTGCGTGTATGCTGCGTGTCAACCTAGAAATTAGAGACTGACGGCACAAGGCTAGTTTTCCCATTATGAAAGCTCCGTGGATGCGGCCCCGAAGCTACCTGAAAAGCACTGTTGTTACCGTGCTTTTACTTACAGCTGGCATGGCACATAGAAGAAAATGAGTTTTCTCGAAAGAAACCTTGTGCTTCCAGTTCCTAGTTGGAAGCTCACCGCCTCTGCTCTATACCAAACGTGAAAGTCAATGTGAGCACTAGCCTCGAAGTAAGGCCCTGATTATGCTGGCAAAACGGGAGGCGTGCAGCAGCTCCATGAGGCCTTCATCGCTGTTCTGCTTTAGTTTCACGGTAGTAAGCTTTCCAAGACTCCTAGGGACTTTGCTTAAGCAACCGTTTCGGTACCAGAACACTGCGTAGAGACAGTAAGCTCTGGTCCTGCGTGTATGCTGCGTGTCAACCTAGAAATTGGAGACTGATGGCATAAGGCTTCTTTTCCCATTATGAAAGCTCCGTTCATGCGGCCTCGAAGCTACCTGAAAAGCATTGTTGTTGCCGGGGTTTTCCTCACTGCCGGCATGGTTCTGAGAAGAAAATGAGTTTTCTCCTAAGAAACCTTGGGTTTCCAGTTCCTTGTTGGAAGCTCACCCTGCTCTGCGCTATACCTAAAGTGAAAGTCAACGTGAGCCCAAGCTTCGAAGTAAGGCCCTGATTATCCTTGCAAAACGAGAGGCGTGCAGCAGCTCCATGAGGCCTTCATCGTTGTTCTGCTTTAGTTTCAAGGTAGTAAGCTTTTCAACACTCCTAGGGGACTTGCTTCAGCACCCGTTTCAGTACCAGAACACTGCGTAGAACCAGGAAGCTCTGCTCCTGCGTGTATGCTGCGTGTCAACCTAGAAATTAGAGACTGACGGCACAAGGCTAGTTTTCCCATTATGAAAGCTCCGTTGATGCGGCCCCGAAGCTACCTGAAAAGCACTGTTGTTACCGTGCTTTTACTTACAGCCGGCATGGCACATAGAAGAAAATGAGTTTTCTCGAAAGAAACCTTGTGCTTCCAGTTCCTAGTTGGAAGCTCACCATGCTCTGCTCTATACCAAACGTGAAAGTCAATGTGAGCACTAGCCTCGAAGTAAGGCCCTGATTATGCTGGCAAAACGGGAGGCGTGCAGCAGCTCCATGAGGCCTTCATCGCTGTTCTGCTTTAGTTTCACGGTAGTAAGCTTTCCAAGACTCCTAGGGACTTTGCTTAAGCAACCGTTTCGGTACCAGAACACTGTGTAGAGACAGTAAGCTCTGGTCCTGCGTGTATGCTGCGTGTCAACCTAGAAATTGGAGACTGATGGCATAAGGCTTCTTTTGCCATTATGAAAGCTCCGTTCATGCGGCCTCGAAGCTACCTGAAAAGCATTGTTGTTGCCGGGGTTTTCCTCACTGCCGGCATGGTTCTGAGAAGAAAATGAGTTTTCTCCTAAGAAACCTTGGGTTTCCAGTTCCTTGTTGGAAGCTCACCCTGCTCTGCGCTATACCTAAAGTGAAAGTCAACGTGAGCCCAAGCTTCGAAGTAAGGCCCTGATTATCCTTGCAAAACGAGAGGCGTGCAGCAGCTCCATGAGGCCTTCATCGTTGTTCTGCTTTAGTTTCAAGGTAGTAAGCTTTTCAACACTCCTAGGGGACTTGCTTCAGCACCCGTTTCAGTACCAGAACACTGCGTAGAACCATGAAGCTCTGCTCCTGCGTGTATGCTGCGTGTCAACCTAGAAATTAGAGACTGACGGCACAAGGCTAGTTTTCCCATTATGAAAGCTCCGTTGATGCGGCCCCGAAGCTAGCTGAAAAGCACTGTAGTTACCGTGCTTTTACTTACAGCTGGCATGGTTCATAGAAGAAAATGAGTTTTCTCGAGAGAAACCTTGTGCTTCCAGTTCCTAGTTGGAAGCTCACACTGCTCTGCTCTATACCAAACGTGAAAGTCAATGTGAGCACTAGCCTCGAAGTAAGGCCCTGATTATGCTGGCAAAACGGGAGTCGTGCAGCAGCTCCATGAGGCCTTCATCGCTGTTCTGCTTTAGTTTCACGGTAGTAGCTTTCCAACATTCCTAGGGACTTTGCTTAAGCAACCGTTTCGGTACCAGAACACTGCGTAGAGACAGTAAGCTCTGGTCCTGCGTGTATGCTGCGTGTCAACCTAGAAATTGGAGACTGATGGCATAAGGCTTCTTTTGCCATTATGAAAGCTCCGTTCATGCGGCCTCGAAGCTACCTGAAAAGCATTGTTGTTGCCGGGGTTTTCCTCACTGCCGGCATGGTTCTGAGAAGAAAATGAGTTTTCTCCTAAGAAACCTTGGGTTTCCAGTTCCTTGTTGGAAGCTCACCCTGCTCTGCGCTATACCTAAAGTGAAAGTCAACGTGAGCCCAAGCTTCGAAGTAAGGCCCTGATTATCCTTGCAAAACGAGAGGCGTGCAGCAGCTCCATGAGGCCTTCATCGTTGTTCTGCTTTAGTTTCAAGGTAGTAAGCTTTTCAACACTCCTAGGGGCCTTGCTTCAGCACCCGTTTCAGTACCAGAACACTGCGTAGAACCAGGAAGCTCTGCTCCTGCGTTTATGCTGCGTGTCAACCTAGAAATTAGAGACTGACGGCACAAGGCTAGTTTTCCCATTATGAAAGCTCCGTTGATGCGGCCCCGAAGCTACCTGAAAAGCACTGTTGTTACCGTGCTTTTACTTACAGCCGGCATGGCACATAGAAGAAAATGAGTTTTCTCGAAAGAAACCTTGTGCTTCCTGTTCCTAGTTGGAAGCTCACCCGGCTCTGCTCTATACCAAACGTGAAAGTCAATGTGAGCACTAGCCTCGAAGTAAGGCCCTGATTATGCTGGCAATACGGGAGGCGTGCAGCAGCTCCATGAGGCCTTCATCGCTGTTCTGCTTTAGTTTCACGGTAGGAAGCTTTCCATCATTCCTTGGGACTTTGCTTAAGCAACCGTTTCTTTACCAGAACACTGCGTAGAGACAGTAAGCTCTGGTCCTGCGTGTATGCTGCGTGTCAACCTAGAAATTGGAGACTGATGGCATAAGGCTTCTTTTCCCATTATGAAAGCTCCGTTCATGCGGCCTCGAAGCTACCTGAAAAGCATTGTTGTTGCCGGGGTTTTCCTCACTGCCGGCATGGTTCTGAGAAGAAAATGAGTTTTCTCCTAAGAAACCTTGGGTTTCCAGTTCCTTGTTGGAAGCTCACCCTGCTCTGCGCTATACCTAAAGTGAAAGTCAACGTGAGCCCAAGCTTCGAAGTAAGGCCCTGATTATCCTTGCAAAACGAGAGGCGTGCAGCAGCTCCATGAGGCCTTCATCGTTGTTCTGCTTTAGTTTCAAGGTAGTAAGCTTTTCAACACTCCTAGGGGACTTGCTTCAGCACCCGTCTCAGTACCAGAACACTGCGTAGAACCAGGAAGCTCTGCTCCTGCGTGTATGCTGCGTGTCAACCTAGAAATTAGAGACTGACGGCACAAGGCTAGTTTTCCCATTATGAAAGCTCCGTGGATGCGGCCCCGAAGCTACCTGAAAAGCACTGTTGTTACCGTGCTTTTACTTACAGCTGGCATGGCACATAGAAGAAAATGAGTTTTCTCGAAAGAAACCTTGTGCTTCCAGTTCCTAGTTGGAAGCTCACCCGGCTCTGCTCTATACCAAACGTGAAAGTCAATGTGAGCACTAGCCTCGAAGTAAGGCCCTGATTATGCTGGCAAAACGGGAGGCGTGCAGCAGCTCCATGAGGCCTTCATCGCTGTTCTGCTTTAGTTTCACGGTAGTAAGCTTTCCAAGACTCCTAGGGACTTTGCTTAAGCAACCGTTTCGGTACCAGAACACTGCGTAGAGACAGTAAGCTCTGGTCCTGCGTGTATGCTGCGTGTCAACCTAGAAATTGGAGACTGATGGCATAAGGCTTCTTTTCCCATTATGAAAGCTCCGTTCATGCGGCCTCGAAGCTACCTGAAAAGCATTGTTGTTGCCGGGGTTTTCCTCACTGCCGGCATGGTTCTGAGAAGAAAATGAGTTTTCTCCTAAGAAACCTTGGGTTTCCAGTTCCTTGTTGGAAGCTCACCCTGCTCTGCGCTATACCTAAAGTGAAAGTCAACGTGAGCCCAAGCTTCGAAGTAAGGCCCTGATTATCCTTGCAAAACGAGAGGCGTGCAGCAGCTCCATGAGGCCTTCATCGTTGTTCTGCTTTAGTTTCAAGGTAGTAAGCTTTTCAACACTCCTAGGGGACTTGCTTCAGCACCCGTTTCAGTACCAGAACACTGCGTAGAACCAGGAAGCTCTGCTCCTGCGTGTATGCTGCGTGTCAACCTAGAAATTAGAGACTGACGGCACAAGGCTAGTTTTCCCATTATGAAAGCTCCGTTGATGCGGCCCCGAAGCTACCTGAAAAGCACTGTTGTTACCGTGCTTTTACTTACAGCCGGCATGGCACATAGAAGAAAATGAGTTTTCTCGAAAGAAACCTTGTGCTTCCAGTTCCTAGTTGGAAGCTCACCATGCTCTGCTCTATACCAAACGTGAAAGTCAATGTGAGCACTAGCCTCGAAGTAAGGCCCTGATTATGCTGGCAAAACGGGAGGCGTGCAGCAGCTCCATGAGGCCTTCATCGCTGTTCTGCTTTAGTTTCACGGTAGTAAGCTTTCCAAGACTCCTAGGGACTTTGCTTAAGCAACCGTTTCGGTACCAGAACACTGCGTAGAGACAGTAAGCTCTGGTCCTGCGTGTATGCTGCGTGTCAACCTAGAAATTGGAGGCTGATGGCATAAGGCTTCTTTTCCCATTATGAAAGCTCCGTTCATGCGGCCTCGAAGCTACCTGAAAAGCATTGTTGTTGCCGGGGTTTTCCTCACTGCCGGCATGGTTCTGAGAAGAAAATGAGTTTTCTCCTAAGAAACCTTGGGTTTCCAGTTCCTTGTTGGAAGCTCACCCTGCTCTGCGCTATACCTAAAGTGAAAGTCAACGTGAGCCCAAGCTTCGAAGTAAGGCCCTGATTATCCTTGCAAAACGAGAGGCGTGCAGCAGCTCCATGAGGCCTTCATCGTTGTTCTGCTTTAGTTTCAAGGTAGTAAGCTTTTCAACACTCCTAGGGGACTTGCTTCAGCACCCGTTTCAGTACCAGAACACTGCGTAGAACCAGGAAGCTCTGCTCCTGCGTGTATGCTGCGTGTCAACCTAGAAATTAGAGACTGACGGCACAAGGCTAGTTTTCCCATTATGAAAGCTCCGTTGATGCGGCCCCGAAGCTACCTGAAAAGCACTGTTGTTACCGTGCTTTTACTTACAGCCGGCATGGCACATAGAAGAAAATGAGTTTTCTCGAAAGAAACCTTGTGCTTCCAGTTCCTAGTTGGAAGCTCACCATGCTCTGCTCTATACCAAACGTGAAAGTCAATGTGAGCACTAGCCTCGAAGTAAGGCCCTGATTATGCTGGCAAAACGGGAGGCGTGCAGCAGCTCCATGAGGCCTTCATCGCTGTTCTGCTTTAGTTTCACGGTAGTAAGCTTTCCAAGACTCCTAGGGACTTTGCTTAAGCAACCGTTTCGGTACCAGAACACTGCGTAGAGACAGTAAGCTCTGGTTCTGCGTGTATGCTGCGTGTCAACCTAGAAATTGGAGGCTGATGGCATAAGGCTTCTTTTGCCATTATGAAAGCTCCGTTCATGCGGCCTCGAAGCTACCTGAAAAGCATTGTTGTTGCCGGGGTTTTCCTCACTGCCGGCATGGTTCTGAGAAGAAAATGAGTTTTCTCCTAAGAAACCTTGGGTTTCCAGTTCCTTGTTGGAAGCTCACCCTGCTCTGCGCTATACCTAAAGTGAAAGTCAACGTGAGCCCAAGCTTCGAAGTAAGGCCCTGATTATCCTTGCAAAACGAGAGGCGTGCAGCAGCTCCAGGAGGCCTTCATCGTTGTTCTGCTTTAGTTTCAAGGTAGTAAGCTTTTCAACACTCCTAGGGGCCTTGCTTCAGCACCCGTTTCAGTACCAGAACACTGCGTAGAACCATGAAGCTCTGCTCCTGCGTGTATGCTGCGTGTCAACCTAGAAATTAGAGACTGACGGCACAAGGCTAGTTTTCCCATTATGAAAGCTCCGTTGATGCGGCCCCGAAGCTACCTGAAAAGCACTGTTGTTACCGTGCTTTTACTTACAGCCGGCATGGCACATAGAAGAAAATGAGTTTTCTCGAAAGAAGCCTTGTGCTTCCAGTTCCTAGTTGGAAGCTCACCATGCTCTGCTCTATACCAAACGTGAAAGTCAATGTGAGCACTAGCCTCGAAGTAAGGCCCTGATTATGCTGGCAAAACGGGAGGCGTGCAGCAGCTCCATGAGGCCTTCATCGCTGTTCTGCTTTAGTTTCACGGTAGTAAGCTTTCCAAGACTCCTAGGGACTTTGCTTAAGCAACCGTTTCGGTACCAGAACACTGTGTAGAGACAGTAAGCTCTGGTCCTGCGTGTATGCTGCGTGTCAACCTAGAAATTGGAGACTGATGGCATAAGGCTTCTTTTGCCATTATGAAAGCTCCGTTCATGCGGCCTCGAAGCTACCTGAAAAGCATTGTTGTTGCCGGGGTTTTCCTCACTGCCGGCATGGTTCTGAGAAGAAAATGAGTTTTCTCCTAAGAAACCTTGGGTTTCCAGTTCCTTGTTGGAAGCTCACCCTGCTCTGCGCTATACCTAAAGTGAAAGTCAACGTGAGCCCAAGCTTCGAAGTAAGGCCCTGATTATCCTTGCAAAACGAGAGGCGTGCAGCAGCTCCATGAGGCCTTCATCGTTGTTCTGCTTTAGTTTCAAGGTAGTAAGCTTTTCAACACTCCTAGGGGACTTGCTTCAGCATCCGTTTCAGTACCAGAACACTGCGTAGAACCATGAAGCTCTGCTCCTGCGTGTATGCTGCGTGTCAACCTAGAAATTAGAGACTGACGGCACAAGGCTAGTTTTCCCATTATGAAAGCTCCGTTGATGCGGCCCCGAAGCTAGCTGAAAAGCACTGTAGTTACCGTGCTTTTACTTACAGCTGGCATGGTTCATAGAAGAAAATGAGTTTTCTCGAGAGAAACCTTGTGCTTCCATTTCCTAGTTGGAAGCTCACACTGCTCTGCTCTATACCAAACGTGAAAGTCAATGTGAGCACTAGCCTCGAAGTAAGGCCCTGATTATGCTGGCAAAACGGGAGTCGTGCAGCAGCTCCATGAGGCCTTCATCGCTGTTCTGCTTTAGTTTCACGGTAGTAGCTTTCCAACATTCCTAGGGACTTTGCTTAAGCAACCGTTTCGGTACCAGAACACTGCGTAGAGACAGTAAGCTCTGGTCCTGCGTGTATGCTGCGTGTCAACCTAGAAATTGGAGACTGATGGCATAAGGCTTCTTTTGCCATTATGAAAGCTCCGTTCATGCGGCCTCGAAGCTACCTGAAAAGCATTGTTGTTGCCGGGGTTTTCCTCACTGCCGGCATGGTTCTGAGAAGAAAATGAGTTTTCTCCTAAGAAACCTTGGGTTTCCAGTTCCTTGTTGGAAGCTCACCCTGCTCTGCGCTATACCTAAAGTGAAAGTCAACGTGAGCCCAAGCTTCGAAGTAAGGCCCTGATTATCCTTGCAAAACGAGAGGCGTGCAGCAGCTCCATGAGGCCTTCATCGTTGTTCTGCTTTAGTTTCAAGGTAGTAAGCTTTTCAACACTCCTAGGGGCCTTGCTTCAGCACCCGTTTCAGTACCAGAACACTGCGTAGAACCAGGAAGCTCTGCTCCTGCGTTTATGCTGCGTGTCAACCTAGAAATTAGAGACTGACGGCACAAGGCTAGTTTTCCCATTATGAAAGCTCCGTTGATGCGGCCCCGAAGCTACCTGAAAAGCACTGTTGTTACCGTGCTTTTACTTACAGCCGGCATGGCACATAGAAGAAAATGAGTTTTCTCGAAAGAAACCTTGTGCTTCCTGTTCCTAGTTGGAAGCTCACCCGGCTCTGCTCTATACCAAACGTGAAAGTCAATGTGAGCACTAGCCTCGAAGTAAGGCCCTGATTATGCTGGCAATACGGGAGGCGTGCAGCAGCTCCATGAGGCCTTCATCGCTGTTCTGCTTTAGTTTCACGGTAGGAAGCTTTCCATCATTCCTTGGGACTTTGCTTAAGCAACCGTTTCTTTACCAGAACACTGCGTAGAGACAGTAAGCTCTGGTCCTGCGTGTATGCTGCGTGTCAACCTAGAAATTGGAGACTGATGGCATAAGGCTTCTTTTCCCATTATGAAAGCTCCGTTCATGCGGCCTCGAAGCTACCTGAAAAGCATTGTTGTTGCCGGGGTTTTCCTCACTGCCGGCATGGTTCTGAGAAGAAAATGAGTTTTCTCCTAAGAAACCTTGGGTTTCCAGTTCCTTGTTGGAAGCTCACCCTGCTCTGCGCTATACCTAAAGTGAAAGTCAACGTGAGCCCAAGCTTCGAAGTAAGGCCCTGATTATCCTTGCAAAACGAGAGGCGTGCAGCAGCTCCATGAGGCCTTCATCGTTGTTCTGCTTTAGTTTCAAGGTAGTAAGCTTTTCAACACTCCTAGGGGACTTGCTTCAGCACCCGTCTCAGTACCAGAACACTGCGTAGAACCAGGAAGCTCTGCTCCTGCGTGTATGCTGCGTGTCAACCTAGAAATTAGAGACTGACGGCACAAGGCTAGTTTTCCCATTATGAAAGCTCCGTGGATGCGGCCCCGAAGCTACCTGAAAAGCACTGTTGTTACCGTGCTTTTACTTACAGCTGGCATGGCACATAGAAGAAAATGAGTTTTCTCGAAAGAAACCTTGTGCTTCCAGTTCCTAGTTGGAAGCTCACCCGGCTCTGCTCTATACCAAACGTGAAAGTCAATGTGAGCACTAGCCTCGAAGTAAGGCCCTGATTATGCTGGCAAAACGGGAGGCGTGCAGCAGCTCCATGAGGCCTTCATCGCTGTTCTGCTTTAGTTTCACGGTAGTAAGCTTTCCAAGACTCCTAGGGACTTTGCTTAAGCAACCGTTTCGGTACCAGAACACTGCGTAGAGACAGTAAGCTCTGGTCCTGCGTGTATGCTGCGTGTCAACCTAGAAATTGGAGACTGATGGCATAAGGCTTCTTTTCCCATTATGAAAGCTCCGTTCATGCGGCCTCGAAGCTACCTGAAAAGCATTGTTGTTGCCGGGGTTTTCCTCACTGCCGGCATGGTTCTGAGAAGAAAATGAGTTTTCTCCTAAGAAACCTTGGGTTTCCAGTTCCTTGTTGGAAGCTCACCCTGCTCTGCGCTATACCTAAAGTGAAAGTCAACGTGAGCCCAAGCTTCGAAGTAAGGCCCTGATTATCCTTGCAAAACGAGAGGCGTGCAGCAGCTCCATGAGGCCTTCATCGTTGTTCTGCTTTAGTTTCAAGGTAGTAAGCTTTTCAACACTCCTAGGGGACTTGCTTCAGCACCCGTTTCAGTACCAGAACACTGCGTAGAACCAGGAAGCTCTGCTCCTGCGTGTATGCTGCGTGTCAACCTAGAAATTAGAGACTGACGGCACAAGGCTAGTTTTCCCATTATGAAAGCTCCGTTGATGCGGCCCCGAAGCTACCTGAAAAGCACTGTTGTTACCGTGCTTTTACTTACAGCCGGCATGGCACATAGAAGAAAATGAGTTTTCTCGAAAGAAACCTTGTGCTTCCAGTTCCTAGTTGGAAGCTCACCATGCTCTGCTCTATACCAAACGTGAAAGTCAATGTGAGCACTAGCCTCGAAGTAAGGCCCTGATTATGCTGGCAAAACGGGAGGCGTGCAGCAGCTCCATGAGGCCTTCATCGCTGTTCTGCTTTAGTTTCACGGTAGTAAGCTTTCCAAGACTCCTAGGGACTTTGCTTAAGCAACCGTTTCGGTACCAGAACACTGTGTAGAGACAGTAAGCTCTGGTCCTGCGTGTATGCTGCGTGTCAACCTAGAAATTGGAGACTGATGGCATAAGGCTTCTTTTGCCATTATGAAAGCTCCGTTCATGCGGCCTCGAAGCTACCTGAAAAGCATTGTTGTTGCCGGGGTTTTCCTCACTGCCGGCATGGTTCTGAGAAGAAAATGAGTTTTCTCCTAAGAAACCTTGGGTTTCCAGTTCCTTGTTGGAAGCTCACCCTGCTCTGCGCTATACCTAAAGTGAAAGTCAACGTGAGCCCAAGCTTCGAAGTAAGGCCCTGATTATCCTTGCAAAACGAGAGGCGTGCAGCAGCTCCATGAGGCCTTCATCGTTGTTCTGCTTTAGTTTCAAGGTAGTAAGCTTTTCAACACTCCTAGGGGACTTGCTTCAGCACCCGTTTCAGTACCAGAACACTGCGTAGAACCATGAAGCTCTGCTCCTGCGTGTATGCTGCGTGTCAACCTAGAAATTAGAGACTGACGGCACAAGGCTAGTTTTCCCATTATGAAAGCTCCGTTGATGCGGCCCCGAAGCTAGCTGAAAAGCACTGTAGTTACCGTGCTTTTACTTACAGCTGGCATGGTTCATAGAAGAAAATGAGTTTTCTCGAGAGAAACCTTGTGCTTCCAGTTCCTAGTTGGAAGCTCACACTGCTCTGCTCTATACCAAACGTGAAAGTCAATGTGAGCACTAGCCTCGAAGTAAGGCCCTGATTATGCTGGCAAAACGGGAGTCGTGCAGCAGCTCCATGAGGCCTTCATCGCTGTTCTGCTTTAGTTTCACGGTAGTAGCTTTCCAACATTCCTAGGGACTTTGCTTAAGCAACCGTTTCGGTACCAGAACACTGCGTAGAGACAGTAAGCTCTGGTCCTGCGTGTATGCTGCGTGTCAACCTAGAAATTGGAGACTGATGGCATAAGGCTTCTTTTGCCATTATGAAAGCTCCGTTCATGCGGCCTCGAAGCTACCTGAAAAGCATTGTTGTTGCCGGGGTTTTCCTCACTGCCGGCATGGTTCTGAGAAGAAAATGAGTTTTCTCCTAAGAAACCTTGGGTTTCCAGTTCCTTGTTGGAAGCTCACCCTGCTCTGCGCTATACCTAAAGTGAAAGTCAACGTGAGCCCAAGCTTCGAAGTAAGGCCCTGATTATCCTTGCAAAACGAGAGGCGTGCAGCAGCTCCATGAGGCCTTCATCGTTGTTCTGCTTTAGTTTCAAGGTAGTAAGCTTTTCAACACTCCTAGGGGCCTTGCTTCAGCACCCGTTTCAGTACCAGAACACTGCGTAGAACCAGGAAGCTCTGCTCCTGCGTTTATGCTGCGTGTCAACCTAGAAATTAGAGACTGACGGCACAAGGCTAGTTTTCCCATTATGAAAGCTCCGTTGATGCGGCCCCGAAGCTACCTGAAAAGCACTGTTGTTACCGTGCTTTTACTTACAGCCGGCATGGCACATAGAAGAAAATGAGTTTTCTCGAAAGAAACCTTGTGCTTCCTGTTCCTAGTTGGAAGCTCACCCGGCTCTGCTCTATACCAAACGTGAAAGTCAATGTGAGCACTAGCCTCGAAGTAAGGCCCTGATTATGCTGGCAATACGGGAGGCGTGCAGCAGCTCCATGAGGCCTTCATCGCTGTTCTGCTTTAGTTTCACGGTAGGAAGCTTTCCATCATTCCTTGGGACTTTGCTTAAGCAACCGTTTCTTTACCAGAACACTGCGTAGAGACAGTAAGCTCTGGTCCTGCGTGTATGCTGCGTGTCAACCTAGAAATTGGAGACTGATGGCATAAGGCTTCTTTTCCCATTATGAAAGCTCCGTTCATGCGGCCTCGAAGCTACCTGAAAAGCATTGTTGTTGCCGGGGTTTTCCTCACTGCCGGCATGGTTCTGAGAAGAAAATGAGTTTTCTCCTAAGAAACCTTGGGTTTCCAGTTCCTTGTTGGAAGCTCACCCTGCTCTGCGCTATACCTAAAGTGAAAGTCAACGTGAGCCCAAGCTTCGAAGTAAGGCCCTGATTATCCTTGCAAAACGAGAGGCGTGCAGCAGCTCCATGAGGCCTTCATCGTTGTTCTGCTTTAGTTTCAAGGTAGTAAGCTTTTCAACACTCCTAGGGGACTTGCTTCAGCACCCGTCTCAGTACCAGAACACTGCGTAGAACCAGGAAGCTCTGCTCCTGCGTGTATGCTGCGTGTCAACCTAGAAATTAGAGACTGACGGCACAAGGCTAGTTTTCCCATTATGAAAGCTCCGTGGATGCGGCCCCGAAGCTACCTGAAAAGCACTGTTGTTACCGTGCTTTTACTTACAGCTGGCATGGCACATAGAAGAAAATGAGTTTTCTCGAAAGAAACCTTGTGCTTCCAGTTCCTAGTTGGAAGCTCACCCGGCTCTGCTCTATACCAAACGTGAAAGTCAATGTGAGCACTAGCCTCGAAGTAAGGCCCTGATTATGCTGGCAAAACGGGAGGCGTGCAGCAGCTCCATGAGGCCTTCATCGCTGTTCTGCTTTAGTTTCACGGTAGTAAGCTTTCCAAGACTCCTAGGGACTTTGCTTAAGCAACCGTTTCGGTACCAGAACACTGCGTAGAGACAGTAAGCTCTGGTCCTGCGTGTATGCTGCGTGTCAACCTAGAAATTGGAGACTGATGGCATAAGGCTTCTTTTCCCATTATGAAAGCTCCGTTCATGCGGCCTCGAAGCTACCTGAAAAGCATTGTTGTTGCCGGGGTTTTCCTCACTGCCGGCATGGTTCTGAGAAGAAAATGAGTTTTCTCCTAAGAAACCTTGGGTTTCCAGTTCCTTGTTGGAAGCTCACCCTGCTCTGCGCTATACCTAAAGTGAAAGTCAACGTGAGCCCAAGCTTCGAAGTAAGGCCCTGATTATCCTTGCAAAACGAGAGGCGTGCAGCAGCTCCATGAGGCCTTCATCGTTGTTCTGCTTTAGTTTCAAGGTAGTAAGCTTTTCAACACTCCTAGGGGACTTGCTTCAGCACCCGTTTCAGTACCAGAACACTGCGTAGAACCAGGAAGCTCTGCTCCTGCGTGTATGCTGCGTGTCAACCTAGAAATTAGAGACTGACGGCACAAGGCTAGTTTTCCCATTATGAAAGCTCCGTTGATGCGGCCCCGAAGCTACCTGAAAAGCACTGTTGTTACCGTGCTTTTACTTACAGCCGGCATGGCACATAGAAGAAAATGAGTTTTCTCGAAAGAAACCTTGTGCTTCCAGTTCCTAGTTGGAAGCTCACCATGCTCTGCTCTATACCAAACGTGAAAGTCAATGTGAGCACTAGCCTCGAAGTAAGGCCCTGATTATGCTGGCAAAACGGGAGGCGTGCAGCAGCTCCATGAGGCCTTCATCGCTGTTCTGCTTTAGTTTCACGGTAGTAAGCTTTCCAAGACTCCTAGGGACTTTGCTTAAGCAACCGTTTCGGTACCAGAACACTGCGTAGAGACAGTAAGCTCTGGTCCTGCGTGTATGCTGCGTGTCAACCTAGAAATTGGAGGCTGATGGCATAAGGCTTCTTTTCCCATTATGAAAGCTCCGTTCATGCGGCCTCGAAGCTACCTGAAAAGCATTGTTGTTGCCGGGGTTTTCCTCACTGCCGGCATGGTTCTGAGAAGAAAATGAGTTTTCTCCTAAGAAACCTTGGGTTTCCAGTTCCTTGTTGGAAGCTCACCCTGCTCTGCGCTATACCTAAAGTGAAAGTCAACGTGAGCCCAAGCTTCGAAGTAAGGCCCTGATTATCCTTGCAAAACGAGAGGCGTGCAGCAGCTCCATGAGGCCTTCATCGTTGTTCTGCTTTAGTTTCAAGGTAGTAAGCTTTTCAACACTCCTAGGGGACTTGCTTCAGCACCCGTTTCAGTACCAGAACACTGCGTAGAACCAGGAAGCTCTGCTCCTGCGTGTATGCTGCGTGTCAACCTAGAAATTAGAGACTGACGGCACAAGGCTAGTTTTCCCATTATGAAAGCTCCGTTGATGCGGCCCCGAAGCTACCTGAAAAGCACTGTTGTTACCGTGCTTTTACTTACAGCCGGCATGGCACATAGAAGAAAATGAGTTTTCTCGAAAGAAACCTTGTGCTTCCAGTTCCTAGTTGGAAGCTCACCATGCTCTGCTCTATACCAAACGTGAAAGTCAATGTGAGCACTAGCCTCGAAGTAAGGCCCTGATTATGCTGGCAAAACGGGAGGCGTGCAGCAGCTCCATGAGGCCTTCATCGCTGTTCTGCTTTAGTTTCACGGTAGTAAGCTTTCCAAGACTCCTAGGGACTTTGCTTAAGCAACCGTTTCGGTACCAGAACACTGCGTAGAGACAGTAAGCTCTGGTTCTGCGTGTATGCTGCGTGTCAACCTAGAAATTGGAGGCTGATGGCATAAGGCTTCTTTTGCCATTATGAAAGCTCCGTTCATGCGGCCTCGAAGCTACCTGAAAAGCATTGTTGTTGCCGGGGTTTTCCTCACTGCCGGCATGGTTCTGAGAAGAAAATGAGTTTTCTCCTAAGAAACCTTGGGTTTCCAGTTCCTTGTTGGAAGCTCACCCTGCTCTGCGCTATACCTAAAGTGAAAGTCAACGTGAGCCCAAGCTTCGAAGTAAGGCCCTGATTATCCTTGCAAAACGAGAGGCGTGCAGCAGCTCCAGGAGGCCTTCATCGTTGTTCTGCTTTAGTTTCAAGGTAGTAAGCTTTTCAACACTCCTAGGGGCCTTGCTTCAGCACCCGTTTCAGTACCAGAACACTGCGTAGAACCATGAAGCTCTGCTCCTGCGTGTATGCTGCGTGTCAACCTAGAAATTAGAGACTGACGGCACAAGGCTAGTTTTCCCATTATGAAAGCTCCGTTGATGCGGCCCCGAAGCTACCTGAAAAGCACTGTTGTTACCGTGCTTTTACTTACAGCCGGCATGGCACATAGAAGAAAATGAGTTTTCTCGAAAGAAACCTTGTGCTTCCAGTTCCTAGTTGGAAGCTCACCATGCTCTGCTCTATACCAAACGTGAAAGTCAATGTGAGCACTAGCCTCGAAGTAAGGCCCTGATTATGCTGGCAAAACGGGAGGCGTGCAGCAGCTCCATGAGGCCTTCATCGCTGTTCTGCTTTAGTTTCACGGTAGTAAGCTTTCCAAGACTCCTAGGGACTTTGCTTAAGCAACCGTTTCGGTACCAGAACACTGTGTAGAGACAGTAAGCTCTGGTCCTGCGTGTATGCTGCGTGTCAACCTAGAAATTGGAGACTGATGGCATAAGGCTTCTTTTGCCATTATGAAAGCTCCGTTCATGCGGCCTCGAAGCTACCTGAAAAGCATTGTTGTTGCCGGGGTTTTCCTCACTGCCGGCATGGTTCTGAGAAGAAAATGAGTTTTCTCCTAAGAAACCTTGGGTTTCCAGTTCCTTGTTGGAAGCTCACCCTGCTCTGCGCTATACCTAAAGTGAAAGTCAACGTGAGCCCAAGCTTCGAAGTAAGGCCCTGATTATCCTTGCAAAACGAGAGGCGTGCAGCAGCTCCATGAGGCCTTCATCGTTGTTCTGCTTTAGTTTCAAGGTAGTAAGCTTTTCAACACTCCTAGGGGACTTGCTTCAGCATCCGTTTCAGTACCAGAACACTGCGTAGAACCATGAAGCTCTGCTCCTGCGTGTATGCTGCGTGTCAACCTAGAAATTAGAGACTGACGGCACAAGGCTAGTTTTCCCATTATGAAAGCTCCGTTGATGCGGCCCCGAAGCTAGCTGAAAAGCACTGTAGTTACCGTGCTTTTACTTACAGCTGGCATGGTTCATAGAAGAAAATGAGTTTTCTCGAGAGAAACCTTGTGCTTCCATTTCCTAGTTGGAAGCTCACACTGCTCTGCTCTATACCAAACGTGAAAGTCAATGTGAGCACTAGCCTCGAAGTAAGGCCCTGATTATGCTGGCAAAACGGGAGTCGTGCAGCAGCTCCATGAGGCCTTCATCACTGTTCTGCTTTAGTTTCACGGTAGTAGCTTTCCAACATTCCTAGGGACTTTGCTTAAGCAACCGTTTCGGTACCAGAACACTGCGTAGAGACAGTAAGCTCTGGTCCTGCGTGTATGCTGCGTGTCAACCTAGAAATTGGAGACTGATGGCATAAGGCTTCTTTTGCCATTATGAAAGCTCCGTTCATGCGGCCTCGAAGCTACCTGAAAAGCATTGTTGTTGCCGGGGTTTTCCTCACTGCCGGCATGGTTCTGAGAAGAAAATGAGTTTTCTCCTAAGAAACCTTGGGTTTCCAGTTCCTTGTTGGAAGCTCACCCTGCTCTGCGCTATACCTAAAGTGAAAGTCAACGTGAGCCCAAGCTTCGAAGTAAGGCCCTGATTATCCTTGCAAAACGAGAGGCGTGCAGCAGCTCCATGAGGCCTTCATCGTTGTTCTGCTTTAGTTTCAAGGTAGTAAGCTTTTCAACACTCCTAGGGGCCTTGCTTCAGCACCCGTTTCAGTACCAGAACACTGCGTAGAACCAGGAAGCTCTGCTCCTGCGTTTATGCTGCGTGTCAACCTAGAAATTAGAGACTGACGGCACAAGGCTAGTTTTCCCATTATGAAAGCTCCGTTGATGCGGCCCCGAAGCTACCTGAAAAGCACTGTTGTTACCGTGCTTTTACTTACAGCCGGCATGGCACATAGAAGAAAATGAGTTTTCTCGAAAGAAACCTTGTGCTTCCTGTTCCTAGTTGGAAGCTCACCCGGCTCTGCTCTATACCAAACGTGAAAGTCAATGTGAGCACTAGCCTCGAAGTAAGGCCCTGATTATGCTGGCAATACGGGAGGCGTGCAGCAGCTCCATGAGGCCTTCATCGCTGTTCTGCTTTAGTTTCACGGTAGGAAGCTTTCCATCATTCCTTGGGACTTTGCTTAAGCAACCGTTTCTTTACCAGAACACTGCGTAGAGACAGTAAGCTCTGGTCCTGCGTGTATGCTGCGTGTCAACCTAGAAATTGGAGACTGATGGCATAAGGCTTCTTTTCCCATTATGAAAGCTCCGTTCATGCGGCCTCGAAGCTACCTGAAAAGCATTGTTGTTGCCGGGGTTTTCCTCACTGCCGGCATGGTTCTGAGAAGAAAATGAGTTTTCTCCTAAGAAACCTTGGGTTTCCAGTTCCTTGTTGGAAGCTCACCCTGCTCTGCGCTATACCTAAAGTGAAAGTCAACGTGAGCCCAAGCTTCGAAGTAAGGCCCTGATTATCCTTGCAAAACGAGAGGCGTGCAGCAGCTCCATGAGGCCTTCATCGTTGTTCTGCTTTAGTTTCAAGGTAGTAAGCTTTTCAACACTCCTAGGCGACTTGCTTCAGCACCCGTCTCAGTACCAGAACACTGCGTAGAACCAGGAAGCTCTGCTCCTGCGTGTATGCTGCGTGTCAACCTAGAAATTAGAGACTGACGGCACAAGGCTAGTTTTCCCATTATGAAAGCTCCGTGGATGCGGCCCCGAAGCTACCTGAAAAGCACTGTTGTTACCGTGCTTTTACTTACAGCTGGCATGGCACATAGAAGAAAATGAGTTTTCTCGAAAGAAACCTTGTGCTTCCAGTTCCTAGTTGGAAGCTCACCCGGCTCTGCTCTATACCAAACGTGAAAGTCAATGTGAGCACTAGCCTCGAAGTAAGGCCCTGATTATGCTGGCAAAACGGGAGGCGTGCAGCAGCTCCATGAGGCCTTCATCGCTGTTCTGCTTTAGTTTCACGGTAGTAAGCTTTCCAAGACTCCTAGGGACTTTGCTTAAGCAACCGTTTCGGTACCAGAACACTGCGTAGAGACAGTAAGCTCTGGTCCTGCGTGTATGCTGCGTGTCAACCTAGAAATTGGAGACTGATGGCATAAGGCTTCTTTTGCCATTATGAAAGCTCCGTTCATGCGGCCTCGAAGCTACCTGAAAAGCATTGTTGTTGCCGGGGTTTTCCTCACTGCCGGCATGGTTCTGAGAAGAAAATGAGTTTTCTCCTAAGAAACCTTGGGTTTCCAGTTCCTTGTTGGAAGCTCACCCTGCTCTGCGCTATACCTAAAGTGAAAGTCAACGTGAGCCCAAGCTTCGAAGTAAGGCCCTGATTATCCTTGCAAAACGAGAGGCGTGCAGCAGCTCCATGAGGCCTTCATCGTTGTTCTGCTTTAGTTTCAAGGTAGTAAGCTTTTCAACACTCCTAGGGGACTTGCTTCAGCACCCGTTTCAGTACCAGAACACTGCGTAGAACCAAGAAGCTCTGCTCCTGCGTGTATGCTGCGTGTCAACCTAGAAATTAGAGACTGACGGCACAAGGCTAGTTTTCCCATTATGAAAGCTCCGTTGATGCGGCCCCGAAGCTACCTGAAAAGCACTGTTGTTACCGTGCTTTTACTTACAGCCGGCATGGCACATAGAAGAAAATGAGTTTTCTCGAAAGAAACCTTGTGCTTCCAGTTCCTAGTTGGAAGCTCACCATGCTCTGCTCTATACCAAACGTGAAAGTCAATGTGAGCACTAGCCTCGAAGTAAGGCCCTGATTATGCTGGCAAAACGGGAGGCGTGCAGCAGCTCCATGAGGCCTTCATCGCTGTTCTGCTTTAGTTTCACGGTAGTAAGCTTTCCAACATTCCTAGGGACTTTGCTTAAGCAACCGTTTCGGTACCAGAACACTGCGTAGAGACAGTAAGCTCTGGTCCTGCGTGTATGCTGCGTGTCAACCTAGAAATTGGAGACTGATGGCATAAGGCTTCTTTTCCCATTATGAAAGCTCCGTTCATGCGGCCTCGAAGCTACCTGAAAAGCATTGTTGTTGCCGGGGTTTTCCTCACTGCCGGCATGGTTCTGAGAAGAAAATGAGTTTTCTCCTAAGAAACCTTGGGTTTCCAGTTCCTTGTTGGAAGCTCACCCTGCTCTGCGCTATACCTAAAGTGAAAGTCAACGTGAGCCCAAGCTTCGAAGTAAGGCCCTGATTATCCTTGCAAAACGAGAGGCGTGCAGCAGCTCCATGAGGCCTTCATCGTTGTTCTGCTTTAGTTTCAAGGTAGTAAGCTTTTCAACACTCCTAGGGGCCTTGCTTCAGCACCCGTTTCAGTACCAGAACACTGCGTAGAACCAGGAAGTTCTGCTCCTGCGTGTATGCTGCGTGTCAACCTAGAAATTAGAGACTGACGGCACAAGGCTAGTTTTCCCATTATGAAAGCTCCGTTGATGCGGCCCCGAAGGTACCTGAAAAGCACTGTTGTTACCGTGCTTTTACTTACAGCCGGCATGGCACATAGAAGAAAATGAGTTTTCTCGAAAGAAACCTTGTGCTTCCAGTTCCTAGTTGGAAGCTCACCCGGCTCTGCTCTATACCAAACGTGAAAGTCAATGTGAGCACTAGCCTCGAAGTAAGGCCCTGATTATGCTGGCAATACGGGAGGCGTGCAGCAGCTCCATGAGGCCTTCATCGCTGTTCTGCTTTAGTTTCACGGTAGGAAGTTTTCCATCATTCCTTGGGACTTTGCTTAAGCAACCGTTTCTTTACCAGAACACTGCGTAGAGACAGTAAGCTCTGGTCCTGCGTGTATGCTGCGTGTCAACCTAGAAATTGGAGACTGATGGCATAAGGCTTCTTTTCCCATTATGAAAGCTCCGTTCACGCGGCCTCGAAGCTACCTGAAAAGCATTGTTGTTGCCGGGGTTTTCCTCACTGCCGGCATGGTTCTGAGAAGAAAATGAGTTTTCTCCTAAGAAACCTTGGGTTTCCAGTTCCTTGTTGGAAGCTCACCCTGCTCTGCGCTATACCTAAAGTGAAAGTCAACGTGAGCCCAAGCTTCGAAGTAAGGCCCTGATTATCCTTGCAAAACGAGAGGCGTGCAGCAGCTCCATGAGGCCTTCATCGTTGTTCTGCTTTAGTTTCAAGGTAGTAAGCTTTTCAACACTCCTAGGGGACTTGCTTCAGCACCCGTCTCAGTACCAGAACACTGCGTAGAACCAGGAAGCTCTGCTCCTGCGTGTATGCTGCGTGTCAACCTAGAAATTAGAGACTGACGGCACAAGGCTAGTTTTCCCATTATGAAAGCTCCGTGGATGCGGCCCCGAAGCTACCTGAAATGCACTGTTGTTACCGTGCTTTTACTTACAGCCGGCATGGCACATAGAAGAAAATGAGTTTTCTCGAAAGAAACCTTGTGCTTCCAGTTCCTAGTTGGAAGCTCACCCGGCTCTGCTCTATACCAAACGTGAAAGTCAATGTGAGCACTAGCCTCGAAGTAAGGCCCTGATTATGCTGGCAAAACGGGAGGCGTGCAGCAGCTCCATGAGGCCTTCATCGCTGTTCTGCTTTAGTTTCACGGTAGTAAGCTTTCCAAGACTCCTAGGGACTTTGCTTAAGCAACCGTTTCGGTACCAGAACACTGCGTAGAGACAGTAAGCTCTGGTCCTGCGTGTATGCTGCGTGTCAACCTAGAAATTGGAGACTGATGGCATAAGGCTTCTTTTCCCATTATGAAAGCTCCGTTCATGCGGCCTCGAAGCTACCTGAAAAGCATTGTTGTTGCCGGGGTTTTCCTCACTGCCGGCATGGTTCTGAGAAGAAACTGAGTTTTCTCCTAAGAAACCTTGGGTTTCCAGTTCCTTGTTGGAAGCTCACCCTGCTCTGCGCTATACCTAAAGTGAAAGTCAACGTGAGCCCAAGCTTCGAAGTAAGGCCCTGATTATCCTTGCAAAACGAGAGGCGTGCAGCAGCTCCATGAGGCCTTCATCGTTGTTCTGCTTTAGTTTCAAGGTAGTAAGCTTTTCAACACTCCTAGGGGACTTGCTTCAGCACCCGTTTCAGTACCAGAACACTGCGTAGAAGCAGGAAGCTCTGCTCCTGCGTGTATGCTGCGTGTCAACCTAGAAATTAGAGACTGACGGCACAAGGCTAGTTTTCCCATTATGAAAGCTCCGTTGATGCGGCCCCGAAGCTACCTGAAAAGCACTGTTGTTACCGTGCTTTTACTTACAGCCGGCATGGCACATAGAAGAAAATGAGATTTCTCGAAAGAAACCTTGTGCTTCCAGTTCCTAGTTGGAAGCTCACCATGCTCTGCTCTATACCAAACGTGAAAGTCAATGTGAGCACTAGCCTCGAAGTAAGGCCCTGATTATGCTGGCAAAACGGGAGGCGTGCAGCAGCTCCATGAGGCCTTCATCGCTGTTCTGCTTTAGTTTCACGGTAGTAAGCTTTCCAAGACTCCTAGGGACTTTGCTTAAGCAACCGTTTCGGTACCAGAACACTGCGTAGAGACAGTAAGCTCTGGTCCTGCGTGTATGCTGCGTGTCAACCTAGAAATTGGAGACTGATGGCATAAGGCTTCTTTTCCCATTATGAAAGCTCCGTTCATGCGGCCTCGAAGCTACCTGAAAAGCATTGTTGTTGCCGGGGTTTTCCTCACTGCCGGCATGGTTCTGAGAAGAAAATGAGTTTTCTCCTAAGAAACCTTGGGTTTCCAGTTCCTTGTTGGAAGCTCACCCTGCTCTGCGCTATACCTAAAGTGAAAGTCAACGTGAGCCCAAGCTTCGAAGTAAGGCCCTGATTATCCTTGCAAAACGAGAGGCGTGCAGCAGCTCCATGAGCCCTTCATCGTTGTTCTGCTTTAGTTTCAAGGTAGTAAGCTTTTCAACACTCCTAGGGGCCTTGCTTCAGCACCCGTTTCAGTACCAGAACACTGCGTAGAACCAGGAAGCTCTGCTCCTGCGTGTATGCTGCGTGTCAACCTAGAAATTAGAGACTGATGGCACAAGGGTAGTTTTCCCATGATGAAAGCTCCGTTGATGCGGCCCCGAAGCTACCTGAAAAGCACTGTAGTTACCGTGCTTTTACTTACAGCTGGCATGGTTCATAGAAGAAAATGAGTTTTCTCGAGAGAAACCTTGTGCTTCCAGTTCCTAGTTGGAAGCTCACCCTGCTCTGCTCTATACCAAACGTGAAAGTCAATGTGAGCACTAGCCTCGAAGTAAGGCCCTGATTATGCTGGCAAAACGGGAGGCGTGCAGCAGCTCCATGAGGCCTTCATCGCTGTTCTGCTTTAGTTTCACGGTAGTAGCTTTCCAACATTCCTAGGGACTTTGCTTAAGCAACCGTTTCGGTCCCAGAACACTGCGTAGAGACAGTAAGCTCTGGTCCTGCGTGTATGCTGCGTGTCAACCTAGAAATTGGAGACTGATGGCATAAGGCTTCTTTTCCCATTATGAAAGCTCCGTTCATGCGGCCTCGAAGCTACCTGAAAAGCATTGTTGTTGCCGGGGTTTTCCTCACTGCCGGCATGGTTCTGAGGAGAAAATGAGTTTTCTCCTAAGAAACCTTGGGTTTCCAGTTCTTTGTTGGAAGCTCACCCTGTTCTGCTCTATACCTAAAGTGAAAGTCAACGTGAGCCCAAGCTTCGAAGTAAGGCCCTGATTATCCTTGCAAAATGAGAGGCGTGCAGCAGCTCCATGAGACCTTCATCGTTTTCTGCTTTAGTTTCAAGGTAGTGAGCTTTTCAACACTCCTAGGGGCCTTGCTTCAGCACCCGTTCAGTACCAGAACACTGCGTAGAACCAGGAAGCTCTGCTCCTGCGTGTATGCTGCGTGTCAACCTAGAAATTAGAGACTGACGGCACAAGGCTAGTTTTCCCATTATGAAAGCTCCGTTGATGCGGCCCTGAAGCTACCTGAAAAGCACTGTTGTTACCGTGCTTTTACTTACAGCCGGCATGGCACACAGAAGAAAATGAGGTTTCTCGAAAGAAACCTTGTGCTTCCAGTTCCTAGTTGGAAGCTCACCGGCTCTGCTCTACACCAAACGTGAAAGTCAATGTGAGCACTAGCCTCGAAGTAAGGCCCTGATTATGCTGGCAATACGGGAGGCGTGCAGCAGCTCCATGAGGCCTTCATCGCTGTTCTGCTTTAGTTTCACGGTAGTAAGCTTTCCAACATTCCTGGGGACTTTGCTTAAGCAACCGTTTCGGTACCAGAACACTGCGTAGAGACAGTAAGCTCTGGTCCTGCGTGTATGCTGCGTGTCAACCTAGAAATTGGAGACTGATGGCATAAGGCTTCTTTTCCCATTATTAAAGCTTCGTTCATGCGGCCTCGAAGCTACCTGAAAAGCATTGTTGTTGCCGGGGTCTTCCTCACTGCCGGCATGGTCCTGAGAAGAAAATGAGTTTTCTCCTAAGAAACCTTGGGTTTCCAGTTCCTTGTTGGAAGCTCACCCTGCTCTGCGCTATACCTAAAGTGAAAGTCAACGTGAGCCCAAGCTTCGAAGTAAGGCCCTGATTATCCTTGCAAACGAGAGGCGTGCAGCAGCTCCATGAGGCCTTCATCGTTGTTCTGCTTTAGTTTCAAGGTAGTAAGCTTTTCAACACTCCTAGGGGCCTTGCTTCAGCACCCGTTTCAGTACCAGAACACTGCGTAGAACCAGGAAGTTCTGCTCCTGCGTGTATGCTGCGTGTCAACCTAGAAATTAGAGACTGACGGCACAAGGCTAGTTTTCCCATTATGAAAGCTCCGTTGATGCGGCCCCGAAGCTACCTGAAAAGCACTGTTGTTACCGTGCTTTTACTTACAGCCGGCATGGCACATAGAAGAAAATGAGTTTTCTCGAAAGAAACCTTGTGCTTCCAGTTCCTAGTTGGAAGCTCACCCGGCTCTGCTCTATACCAAACGTGAAAGTCAATGTGAGCACTAGCCTCGAAGTAAGGCCCTGATTATCCTGGCAAAACGGGAGGCGTGCAGCAGCTCCATGAGGCCTTCATCGCTGTTCTGCTTTAGTTTCACGGTAGTAAGCTTTCCAAGACTCCTAGGGACTTTGCTTAAGCAACCGTTTCGGTACCAGAACACTGCGTAGAGACAGTAAGCTCTGGTCCTGCGTGTATGCTGCGTGTCAACCTAGAAATTGGAGACTGATGGCATAAGGCTTCTTTTCCCATTATGAAAGCTCCGTTCATGCGGCCTCGAAGCTACCTGAAAAGCGTTGTTGCCGGGGTTTTCCTCACTGCAAGCATGGTTCTGAGAAGAAAATGAGTTTTCTCCTAAGAAACCTTGGGTTTCCAGTTCCTTGTTGGAAGCTCACCCTGCTCTGCGCTATACCTAAAGTGAAAGTCAACGTGAGCCCAAGCTTCGAAGTAAGGCCCTGATTATCCTTGCAAAACGAGAGGCGTGCAGCAGCTCCATGAGGCCTTCATCGTTGTTCTGCTTTAGTTTCAAGGTAGTAAGCTTTTCAACACTCCTAGGGGCCTTGCTTCAGCACCCGTTTCAGTACCAGAACACTGCGTAGAACCAGGAAGCTCTGCTCCTGCGTGTATGCTGAGTGTCAACCTAGAAATTAGAGACTGATGGCACAAGGCTTGTTTTCCCGTTTTGAAAGCTCCATTCATGCGGCCTCGAAGCTACCTGAAAAGCACTGTTGTTACCGTGCTTTTACTTACAGCCGGCATGGCACATAGAAGAAAATGAGTTTTCTCGAAAGAAACCTTGTGATTCCAGTTCCTAGTTGGAAGCTCACCCGGCTCTGCTCTATACCAAACGTGAAAGTCAATGTGAGCACTAGCCTCGAAGTAAGGCCCTGATTATGCTGGCAATACGGGAGGCGTGCAGCAGCTCCATGAGGCCTTCATCGCTGTTCTGCTTTAGTTTCACGGTAGGAAGCTTTCCATCATTCCTTGGGACTTAGCTTAAGCAACCGTTTCTTTACCAGAACACTGCGTAGAGACAGTAAGCTCTGGTCCTGCGTGTATGCTGCGTGTCAACCTAGAAATTGGAGACTGATGGCATAAGGCTTCTTTTGCCATTATGAAAGCTCCGTTCATGCGGCCTCGAAGCTACCTGAAAAGCATTGTTGTTGCCGGGGTTTTCCTCACTGCCGGCATGGTTCTGAGAAGAAACTGAGTTTTCTACTAAGAAACCTTGGGTTTCCAGTTCCTTGTTGGAAGCTCACCCTGCTCTGCGCTATACCTAAAGTGAAAGTCAACGTGAGCCCAAGCTTCGAAGTAAGGCCCTGATTATCCTTGCAAAACGAGAGGCGTGCAGCAGCTCCATGAGGCCTTCATCGTTGTTCTGCTTTAGTTTCAAGGTAGTAAGCTTTTCAACACTCCTAGGGGCCTTGCTTCAGCACCCGTTTCAGTACCAGAACACTGCGTAGAACCAGGAAGTTCTGCTCCTGCGTGTATGCTGCGTGTCAACCTAGAAATTAGAGGCTGACGGCACAAGGCTAGTTTTCCCATTATGAAAGCTCCGTTGATGAGGCCCCGAAGCTACCTGAAAAGCATTGTTGTTACCGTGCTTTTACTTACAGCCGGCATGGCACATAGAAGAAAATGAGTTTTCTCGAAAGAAACCTTGTGCTTCCAGTTCCTAGTTGGAAGCTCACCCGGCTCTGCTCTATACCAAACGTGAAAGTCAATGTGAGCACTAGCCTCGAAGTAAGGCCCTGATTATCCTGGCAAAACTGGAGGCGTGCAGCAGCTCCATGAGGCCATCATCGCTGTTCTGCTTTAGTTTCACGGTAGTAAGCTTTCCAAGACTCCTAGGGACTTTGCTTAAGCAACCGTTTCGGTACCAAAACACTGCGTAGAGACAGTAAGCTCTGGTCCTGCGTGTATGCTGCGTGTCAACCTAGAAATTGGAGACTGATGGCATAAGGCTTCTTTTCCCATTATGAAAGCTCCGTTCATGCGGCCTCGAAGCTACCTGAAAAGCATTGTTGTTGCCGGGGTTTTCCTCACTGCCGGCATGGTTCTGAGAAGAAACTGAGTTTTCTCCTAAGAAACCTTGGGTTTCCAGTTCCTTGTTGGAAGCTCACCCTGCTCTGCGCTATACCTAAAGTGAAAGTCAACGTGAGCCCAAGCTTCGAAGTAAGGCCCTGATTATCCTTGCAAAACGAGAGGCGTGCAGCAGCTCCATGAGGCCTTCATCGTTGTTCTGCTTTAGTTTCAAGGTAGTAAGCTTTTCAACACTCCTAGGGGACTTGCTTCAGCACCCGTCTCAGTACCAGAACACTGCGTAGAACCAGGAAGCTCTGCTCCTGCGTGTATGCTGCGTGTCAACCTAGAAATTAGAGACTGACGGCACAAGGCTAGTTTTCCCATTATGAAAGCTCCGTGGATGCGGCCCCGAAGCTACCTGAAAAGCACTGTTGTTACCGTGCTTTTACTTACAGCTGGCATGGCACATAGAAGAAAATGAGTTTTCTCGAAAGAAACCTTGTGCTTCCAGTTCCTAGTTGGAAGCTCACCCTGCTCTGCGCTATACCTAAAGTGAAAGTCAACGTGAGCCCAAGCTTCGAAGTAAGGCCCTGATTATCCTTGCAAAACGAGAGGCGTGCAGCAGCTCCATGAGGCCTTCATCGTTGTTCTGCTTTAGTTTCAAGGTAGTAAGCTTTTCAACACTCCTAGTGGCCTTGCTTCAGCACCCGTTTCAGTACCAGAACACTGCGTAGAACCAGGAAGTTCTGCTCCTGCGTGTATGCTGCGTGTCAACCTAGAAATTAGAGACTGACGGCACAAGGCTAGTTTTCCCATTATGAAAGCTCCGTGGATGCGGCCCCGAAGCTACCTGAAAAGCACTGTTGTTACCGTGCTTTTACTTACAGCTGGCATGGCACATAGAAGAAAATGAGTTTTCTCGAAAGAAACCTTGTGCTTCCAGTTCCTAGTTGGAAGCTCACCCGGCTCTGCTCTATACCAAACGTGAAAGTCAATGTGAGCACTAGCCTCGAAGTAAGGCCCTGATTATGCTGGCAAAACGGGAGGCGTGCAGCAGCTCCATGAGGCCTTCATCGCTGTTCTGCTTTAGTTTCACGGTAGTAAGCTTTCCAAGACTCCTAGGGACTTTGCTTAAGCAACCGTTTCGGTACCAGAACACTGCGTAGAGACAGTAAGCTCTGGTCCTGCGTGTATGCTGCGTGTCAACCTAGAAATTGGAGACTGATGGCATAAGGCTTCTTTTGCCATTATGAAAGCTCCGTTCATGCGGCCTCGAAGCTACCTGAAAAGCATTGTTGTTGCCGGGGTTTTCCTCACTGCCGGCATGGTTCTGAGAAGAAAATGAGTTTTCTCCTAAGAAACCTTGGGTTTCCAGTTCCTTGTTGGAAGCTCACCCTGCTCTGCGCTATACCTAAAGTGAAAGTCAACGTGAGCCCAAGCTTCGAAGTAAGGCCCTGATTATCCTTGCAAAACGAGAGGCGTGCAGCAGCTCCATGAGGCCTTCATCGTTGTTCTGCTTTAGTTTCAAGGTAGTAAGCTTTTCAACACTCCTAGGGGACTTGCTTCAGCACCCGTTTCAGTACCAGAACACTGCGTAGAACCAGGAAGCTCTGCTCCTGCGTGTATGCTGCGTGTCAACCTAGAAATTAGAGACTGACGGCACAAGGCTTGTTTTCCCATTATGAAAGCTCCGTTGATGCGGCCCCGAAGCTACCTGAAAAGCACTGTTGTTACCGTGCTTTTACTTACAGCCGGCATGGCACATAGAAGAAAATGAGTTTTCTCGAAAGAAACCTTGTGCTTCCAGTTCCTAGTTGGAAGCTCACCATGCTCTGCTCTATACCAAACGTGAAAGTCAATGTGAGCACTAGCCTCGAAGTAAGGCCCTGATTATGCTGGCAAAACGGGAGGCGTGCAGCAGCTCCATGAGGCCTTCATCGCTGTTCTGCTTTAGTTTCACGGTAGTAAGCTTTCCAAGACTCCTAGGGACTTTGCTTAAGCAACCGTTTCGGTACCAGAACACTGCGTAGAGACAGTAAGCTCTGGTCCTGCGTGTATGCTGCGTGTCAACCTAGAAATTGGAGACTGATGGCATAAGGCTTCTTTTGCCATTATGAAAGCTCCGTTCATGCGGCCTCGAAGCTACCTGAAAAGCATTGTTGTTGCCGGGGTTTTCCTCACTGCCGGCATGGTTCTGAGAAGAAAATGAGTTTTCTCCTAAGAAACCTTGGGTTTCCAGTTCCTTGTTGGAAGCTCACCCTGCTCTGCGCTATACCTAAAGTGAAAGTCAACGTGAGCCCAAGCTTCGAAGTAAGGCCCTGATTATCCTTGCAAAACGAGAGGCGTGCAGCAGCTCCATGAGGCCTTCATCGTTGTTCTGCTTTAGTTTCAAGGTAGTAAGCTTTTCAACACTCCTAGGGGCCTTGCTTCAGCACCCGTTTCAGTACCAGAACACTGCGTAGAACCAGGAAGCTCTGCTCCTGCGTGTATGCTGCGTGTCAACCTAGAAATTAGAGACTGATGGCACAAGGCTTGTTTTCCCGTTTTGAAAGCGCCATTCATGCGGCCTCGAAGCTACCTGAAAAGCACTGTTGTTACCGTGCTTTTACTTACAGCCGGCATGGCACATAGAAGAAAATGAGTTTTCTCGAAAGAAACCTTGTGCTTCCAGTTCCTAGTTGGAAGCTCACCCGGCTCTGCTCTATACCAAACGTGAAAGTCAATGTGAGCACTAGCCTCGAAGTAAGGCCCTGATTATGCTGGCAATACGGGAGGCGTGCAGCAGCTCCATGAGGCCTTCATCGCTGTTCTGCTTTAGTTTCATGGTAGTAAGCTTTCCAACATTCCTGGGGACTTTGCTTAAGCAACCGTTTCGGTACCAGAACACTGCGTAGAGACAGTAAGCTCTGGTCCTGCGTGTATGCTGCGTGTCAACCTAGAAATTGGAGACTGATGGCATAAGGCTTCTTTTCCCATTATTAAAGCTTCGTTCATGCGGCCTCGAAGCTACCTGAAAAGCATTGTTGTTGCCGGGGTTTTCCTCACTGCCGGCATGGTCCTGAGAAGAAAATGAGTTTTCTCCTAAGAAACCTTGGGTTTCCAGTTCCTTGTTGGAAGCTCACCCTGCTCTGCGCTATACCTAAAGTGAAAGTCAACGTGAGCCCAAGCTTCGAAGTAAGGCCCTGATTATCCTTGCAAAACGAGAGGCGTGCAGCAGCTCCATGAGGCCTTCATCGTTGTTCTGCTTTAGTTTCAAGGTAGTAAGCTTTTCAACACTCCTAGGGGCCTTGCTTCAGCACCCGTTTCAGTACCAGAACACTGCGTAGAACCAGGAAGTTCTGCTCCTGCGTGTATGCTGCGTGTCAACCTAGAAATTAGAGACTGACGGCACAAGGCTAGTTTTCCCATTATGAAAGCTCCGTTGATGCGGCCCCGAAGCTACCTGAAAAGCACTGTTGTTACCGTGCTTTTACTTACAGCCGGCATGGCACATAGAAGAAAATGAGTTTTCTCGAAAGAAACCTTGTGCTTCCAGTTCCTAGTTGGAAGCTCACCCGGCTCTGCTCTATACCAAACGTGAAAGTCAATGTGAGCACTAGCCTCGAAGTAAGGCCCTGATTATCCTGGCAAAACGGGAGGCGTGCAGCAGCTCCATGAGGCCTTCATCGCTGTTCTGCTTTAGTTTCACGGTAGTAAGCTTTCCAAGACTCCTAGGGACTTTGCTTAAGCAACCGTTTCGGTACCAGAACACTGCGTAGAGACAGTAAGCTCTGGTCCTGCGTGTATGCTGCGTGTCAACCTAGAAATTGGAGACTGATGGCATAAGGCTTCTTTTCCCATTATGAAAGCTCCGTTCATGCGGCCTCGAAGCTACCTGAAAAGCATTGTTGTTGCCGGGGTTTTCCTCACTGCCAGCATGGTTCTGAGAAGAAAATGAGTTTTCTCCTAAGAAACCTTGGGTTTCCAGTTCCTTGTTGGAAGCTCACCCTGCTCTGCGCTATACCTAAAGTGAAAGTCAACGTGAGCCCAAGCTTCGAAGTAAGGCCCTGATTATCCTTGCAAAACGAGAGGCGTGCAGCAGCTCCATGAGGCCTTCATCGTTGTTCTGCTTTAGTTTCAAGGTAGTAAGCTTTTCAACACTCCTAGGGGCCTTGCTTCAGCACCCGTTTCAGTACCAGAACACTGCGTAGAACCAGGAAGCTCTGCTCCTGCGTGTATGCTGAGTGTCAACCTAGAAATTAGAGACTGATGGCACAAGGCTTGTTTTCCCGTTTTGAAAGCTCCATTCATGCGGCCTCGAAGCTACCTGAAAAGCACTGTTGTTACCGTGCTTTTACTTACAGCCGGCATGGCACATAGAAGAAAATGAGTTTTCTCGAAAGAAACCTTGTGCTTCCAGTTCCTAGTTGGAAGCTCACCCGGCTCTGCTCTATACCAAACGTGAAAGTCAATGTGAGCACTAGCCTCGAAGTAAGGCCCTGATTATGCTGGCAATACGGGAGGCGTGCAGCAGCTCCATGAGGCCTTCATCGCTGTTCTGCTTTAGTTTCACGGTAGGAAGCTTTCCATCATTCCTTGGGACTTTGCTTAAGCAACCGTTTCGGTACCAGAACACTGCGTAGAGACAGTAAGCTCTGGTCCTGCGTGTATGCTGCGTGTCAACCTAGAAATTGGAGACTGATGGCATAAGGCTTCTTTTCCCATTATGAAAGCTCCGTTCATGCGGCCTCGAAGCTACCTGAAAAGCATTGTTGTTGCCGGGGTTTTCCTCACTGCCGGCATGGTTCTGAGAAGAAAATGAGTTTTCTCCTAAGAAACCTTGGGTTTCCAGTTCCTTGTTGGAAGCTCACCCTGCTCTGCGCTATACCTAAAGTGAAAGTCAACGTGAGCCCAAGCTTCGAAGTAAGGCCCTGATTATCCTTGCAAAACGAGAGGCGTGCAGCAGCTCCATGAGGCCTTCATCGTTGTTCTGCTTTAGTTTCAAGGTAGTAAGCTTTTCAACACTCCTAGGGGACTTGCTTCAGCACCCGTCTCAGTACCAGAACACTGCGTAGAACCAGGAAGCTCTGCTCCTGCGTGTATGCTGCGTGTCAACCTAGAAATTAGAGACTGATGGCACAAGGCTTGTTTTCCCATTATGAAAGCTCCGTGGATGCGGCCCCGAAGCTACCTGAAAAGCACTGTTGTTACCGTGCTTTTACTTACAGCTGGCATGGCACATAGAAGAAAATGAGTTTTCTCGAAAGAAACCTTGTGCTTCCAGTTCCTAGTTGGAAGCTCACCCGGCTCTGCTCTATACCAAACGTGAAAGTCAATGTGAGCACTAGCCTCGAAGTAAGGCCCTGATTATGCTGGCAAAACGGGAGGCGTGCAGCAGCTCCATGAGGCCTTCATCGCTGTTCTGCTTTAGTTTCACGGTAGTAAGCTTTCCAAGACTCCTAGGGACTTTGCTTAAGCAACCGTTTCGGTACCAGAACACTGCGTAGAGACAGTAAGCTCTGGTCCTGCGTGTATGCTGCGTGTCAACCTAGAAATTGGAGACTGATGGCATAAGGCTTCTTTTCCCATTATGAAAGCTCCGTTCATGCGGCCTCGAAGCTACCTGAAAAGCATTGTTGTTGCCGGGGTTTTCCTCACTGCCGGCATGGTTCTAAGAAGAAAATGAGTTTTCTCCTAAGAAACCTTGGGTTTCCAGTTCCTTGTTGGAAGCTCACCCTGCTCTGCGCTATACCTAAAGTGAAAGTCAACGTGAGCCCAAGCTTCGAAGTAAGGCCCTGATTATCCTTGCAAAACGAGAGGCGTGCAGCAGCTCCATGAGGCCTTCATCGTTGTTCTGCTTTAGTTTCAAGGTAGTAAGCTTTTCAACACTCCTAGGGGACTTGCTTCAGCACCCGTTTCAGTACCAGAACACTGCGTAGAACCAGGAAGCTCTGCTCCTGCGTGTATGCTGCGTGTCAACCTAGAAATTAGAGACTGACGGCACAAGGCTAGTTTTCCCATTATGAAAGCTCCGTTGATGCGGCCCCGAAGCTACCTGAAAAGCACTGTTGTTACCGTGCTTTTACTTACAGCCGGCATGGCACATAGAAGAAAATGAGTTTTCTCGAAAGAAACCTTGTGCTTCCAGTTCCTAGTTGGAAGCTCACCATGCTCTGCTCTATACCAAACGTGAAAGTCAATGTGAGCACTAGCCTCGAAGTAAGGCCCTGATTATGCTGGCAAAACGGGAGGCGTGCAGCAGCTCCATGAGGCCTTCATCGCTGTTCTGCTTTAGTTTCACGGTAGTAAGCTTTCCAAGACTCCTAGGGACTTTGCTTAAGCAACCGTTTCGGTACCAGAACACTGCGTAGAGACAGTAAGCTCTGGTCCTGCGTGTATGCTGCGTGTCAACCTAGAAATTGGAGACTGATGGCATAAGGCTTCTTTTCCCATTATGAAAGCTCCGTTCATGCGGCCTCGAAGCTACCTGAAAAGCATTGTTGTTGCCGGGGTTTTCCTCACTGCCGGCATGGTTCTGAGAAGAAAATGAGTTTTCTCCTAAGAAACCTTGGGTTTCCAGTTCCTTGTTGGAAGCTCACCCTGCTCTGCGCTATACCTAAAGTGAAAGTCAACGTGAGCCCAAGCTTCGAAGTAAGGCCCTGATTATCCTTGCAAAACGAGAGGCGTGCAGCAGCTCCATGAGCCCTTCATCGTTGTTCTGCTTTAGTTTCAAGGTAGTAAGCTTTTCAACACTCCTAGGGGCCTTGCTTCAGCACCCGTTTCAGTACCAGAACACTGCGTAGAACCAGGAAGCTCTGCTCCTGCGTGTATGCTGCGTGTCAACCTAGAAATTAGAGACTGATGGCACAAGGGTAGTTTTCCCATGATGAAAGCTCCGTTGATGCGGCCCCGAAGCTACCTGAAAAGCACTGTAGTTACCGTGCTTTTACTTACAGCTGGCATGGTTCATAGAAGAAAATGAGTTTTCTCGAGAGAAACCTTGTGCTTCCAGTTCCTAGTTGGAAGCTCACCCTGCTCTGCTCTATACCAAACGTGAAAGTCAATGTGAGCACTAGCCTCGAAGTAAGGCCCTGATTATGCTGGCAAAACGGGAGGCGTGCAGCAGCTCCATGAGGCCTTCATCGCTGTTCTGCTTTAGTTTCACGGTAGTAGCTTTCCAACATTCCTAGGGACTTTGCTTAAGCAACCGTTTCGGTCCCAGAACACTGCGTAGAGACAGTAAGCTCTGGTCCTGCGTGTATGCTGCGTGTCAACCTAGAAATTGGAGACTGATGGCATAAGGCTTCTTTTCCCATTATGAAAGCTCCGTTCATGCGGCCTCGAAGCTACCTGAAAAGCATTGTTGTTGCCGGGGTTTTCCTCACTGCCGGCATGGTTCTGAGAAGAAAATGAGTTTTCTCCTAAGAAACCTTGGGTTTCCAGTTCTTTGTTGGAAGCTCACCCTGTTCTGCGCTATACCTAAAGTGAAAGTCAACGTGAGCCCAAGCTTCGAAGTAAGGCCCTGATTATCCTTGCAAAACGAGAGGCGTGCAGCAGCTCCATGAGGCCTTCATCGTTGTTCTGCTTTAGTTTCAAGGTAGTAAGCTTTTCAACACTCCTAGGGGCCTTGCTTCAGCACCCGTTTCAGTACCAGAACACTGCGTAGAACCAGGAAGTTCTGCTCCTGCGTGTATGCTGCGTGTCAACCTAGAAATTAGAGACTGACGGCACAAGGCTAGTTTTCCCATTATGAAAGCTCCGTTGATGCGGCCCCGAAGCTACCTGAAAAGCACTGTTGTTACCGTGCTTTTACTTACAGCCGGCATGGCACATAGAAGAAAATGAGTTTTCTCGAAAGAAACCTTGTGCTTCCAGTTCCTAGTTGGAAGCTCACCCGGCTCTGCTCTATACCAAACGTGAAAGTCAATGTGAGCACTAGCCTCGAAGTAAGGCCCTGATTATCCTGGCAAAACGGGAGGCGTGCAGCAGCTCCATGAGGCCTTCATCGCTGTTCTGCTTTAGTTTCACGGTAGTAAGCTTTCCAAGACTCCTAGGGACTTTGCTTAAGCAACCGTTTCGGTACCAGAACACTGCGTAGAGACAGTAAGCTCTGGTCCTGCGTGTATGCTGCGTGTCCACCTAGAAATTGGAGACTGATGGCATAAGGCTTCTTTTGCCATTATGAAAGCTCCGTTCATGCGGCCTCGAAGCTACCTGAAAAGCATTGTTGTTGCCGGGGTTTTCCTCACTGCCAGCATGGTTCTGAGAAGAAAATGAGTTTTCTCCTAAGAAACCTTGGGTTTCCAGTTCCTTGTTGGAAGCTCACCCTGCTCTGCGCTATACCTAAAGTGAAAGTCAACGTGAGCCCAAGCTTCGAAGTAAGGCCCTGATTATCCTTGCAAAACGAGAGGCGTGCAGCAGCTCCATGAGGCCTTCATCGTTGTTCTGCTTTAGTTTCAAGGTAGTAAGCTTTTCAACACTCCTAGGGGCCTTGCTTCAGCACCCGTTTCAGTACCAGAACACTGCGTAGAACCAGGAAGCTCTGCTCCTGCGTGTATGCTGCGTGTCAACCTAGAAATTAGAGACTGATGGCACAAGGCTTGTTTTCCCGTTTTGAAAGCTCCATTCATGCGGCCTCGAAGCTACCTGAAAAGCACTGTTGTTACCGTGCTTTTACTTACAGCCGGCATGGCACATAGAAGAAAATGAGTTTTCTCGAAAGAAACCTTGTGCTTCCAGTTCCTAGTTGGAAGCTCACCCGGCTCTGCTCTATACCAAACGTGAAAGTCAATGTGAGCACTAGCCTCGAAGTAAGGCCCTGATTATGCTGGCAATACGGGAGGCGTGCAGCAGCTCCATGAGGCCTTCATCGCTGTTCTGCTTTAGTTTCACGGTAGGAAGCTTTCCATCATTCCTTGGGACTTTGCTTAAGCAACCGTTTCTTTACCAGAACACTGCGTAGAGACAGTAAGCTCTGGTCCTGCGTGTATGCTGCGTGTCAACCTAGAAATTGGAGACTGATGGCATAAGGCTTCTTTTGCCATTATGAAAGCTCCGTTCATGCGGCCTCGAAGCTACCTGAAAAGCATTGTTGTTGCCGGGGTTTTCCTCACTGCCAGCATGGTTCTGAGAAGAAAATGAGTTTTCTCCTAAGAAACCTTGGGTTTCCAGTTCCTTGTTGGAAGCTCACCCTGCTCTGCGCTATACCTAAAGTGAAAGTCAACGTGAGCCCAAGCTTCGAAGTAAGGCCCTGATTATCCTTGCAAAACGAGAGGCGTGCAGCAGCTCCATGAGGCCTTCATCGTTGTTCTGCTTTAGTTTCAAGGTAGTAAGCTTTTCAACACTCCTAGGGGACTTGCTTCAGCACCCGTTTCAGTACCAGAACACTGCGTAGAACCAGGAAGCTCTGCTCCTGCGTGTATGCTGCGTGTCAACCTAGAAATTAGAGACTGACGGCACAAGGCTAGTTTTCCCATTATGAAAGCTCCGTTGATGCGGCCCCGAAGCTACCTGAAAAGCACTGTTGTTACCGTGCTTTTACTTACAGCCGGCATGGCACATAGAAGAAAATGAGTTTTCTCGAAAGAAACCTTGTGCTTCCAGTTCCTAGTTGGAAGCTCACCATGCTCTGCTCTATACCAAACGTGAAAGTCAATGTGAGCACTAGCCTCGAAGTAAGGCCCTGATTATGCTGGCAAAACGGGAGGCGTGCAGCAGCTCCATGAGGCCTTCATCGCTGTTCTGCTTTAGTTTCACGGTAGTAAGCTTTCCAAGACTCCTAGGGACTTTGCTTAAGCAACCGTTTCGGTACCAGAACACTGCGTAGAGACAGTAAGCTCTGGTCCTGCGTGTATGCTGCGTGTCAACCTAGAAATTGGAGACTGATGGCATAAGGCTTCTTTTCCCATTATGAAAGCTCCGTTCATGCGGCCTCGAAGCTACCTGAAAAGCATTGTTGTTGCCGGGGTTTTCCTCACTGCCGGCATGGTTCTGAGAAGAAAATGAGTTTTCTCCTAAGAAACCTTGGGTTTCCAGTTCCTTGTTGGAAGCTCACCCTGCTCTGCGCTATACCTAAAGTGAAAGTCAACGTGAGCCCAAGCTTCGAAGTAAGGCCCTGATTATCCTTGCAAAACGAGAGGCGTGCAGCAGCTCCATGAGCCCTTCATCGTTGTTCTGCTTTAGTTTCAAGGTAGTAAGCTTTTCAACACTCCTAGGGGCCTTGCTTCAGCACCCGTTTCAGTACCAGAACACTGCGTAGAACCAGGAAGCTCTGCTCCTGCGTGTATGCTGCGTGTCAACCTAGAAATTAGAGACTGATGGCACAAGGGTAGTTTTCCCATGATGAAAGCTCTGTTGATGCGGCCCCGAAGCTACCTGAAAAGCACTGTAGTTACCGTGCTTTTACTTACAGCTGGCATGGTTCATAGAAGAAAATGAGTTTTCTCGAGAGAAACCTTGTGCTTCCAGTTCCTAGTTGGAAGCTCACCCTGCTCTGCTCTATACCAAACGTGAAAGTCAATGTGAGCACTAGCCTCGAAGTAAGGCCCTGATTATCCTGGCAAAACGGGAGGCGTGCAGCAGCTCCATGAGGCCTTCATCGCTGTTCTGCTTTAGTTTCACGGTAGTAGCTTTCCAACATTCCTAGGGACTTTGCTTAAGCAACCGTTTCGGTCCCAGAACACTGCGTAGAGACAGTAAGCTCTGGTCCTGCGTGTATGCTGCGTGTCAACCTAGAAATTGGAGACTGATGGCATAAGGCTTCTTTTGCCATTATGAAAGCTCCGTTCATGCGGCCTCGAAGCTACCTGAAAAGCATTGTTGTTGCCGGGGTTTTCCTCACTGCCGGCATGGTTCTGAGGAGAAAATGAGTTTTCTCCTAAGAAACCTTGGGTTTCCAGTTCCTTGTTGGAAGCTCACCCTGCTCTGCGCTATACCTAAAGTGAAAGTCAACGTGAGCCCAAGCTTCGAAGTAAGGCCCTGATTATCCTTGCAAAACGAGAGGCGTGCAGCAGCTCCATGAGCCCTTCATCGTTGTTCTGCTTTAGTTTCAAGGTAGTAAGCTTTTCAACACTCCTAGGGGCCTTGCTTCAGCACCCGTTTCAGTACCAGAACACTGCGTAGAACCAGGAAGCTCTGCTCCTGCGTGTATGCTGCGTGTCAACCTAGAAATTAGAGACTGATGGCACAAGGGTAGTTTTCCCATGATGAAAGCTCCGTTGATGCGGCCCCGAAGCTACCTGAAAAGCACTGTAGTTACCGTGCTTTTACTTACAGCTGGCATGGTTCATAGAAGAAAATGAGTTTTCTCGAGAGAAACCTTGTGCTTCCAGTTCCTAGTTGGAAGCTCACCCTGCTCTGCTCTATACCAAACGTGAAAGTCAATGTGAGCACTAGCCTCGAAGTAAGGCCCTGATTATGCTGGCAAAACGGGAGGCGTGCAGCAGCTCCATGAGGCCTTCATCGCTGTTCTGCTTTAGTTTCACGGTAGTAGCTTTCCAACATTCCTAGGGACTTTGCTTAAGCAACCGTTTCGGTCCCAGAACACTGCGTAGAGACAGTAAGCTCTGGTCCTGCGTGTATGCTGCGTGTCAACCTAGAAATTGGAGACTGATGGCATAAGGCTTCTTTTCCCATTATGAAAGCTCCGTTCATGCGGCCTCGAAGCTACCTGAAAAGCATTGTTGTTGCCGGGGTTTTCCTCACTGCCGGCATGGTTCTGAGAAGAAAATGAGTTTTCTCCTAAGAAACCTTGGGTTTCCAGTTCTTTGTTGGAAGCTCACCCTGTTCTGCGCTATACCTAAAGTGAAAGTCAACGTGAGCCCAAGCTTCGAAGTAAGGCCCTGATTATCCTTGCAAAACGAGAGGCGTGCAGCAGCTCCATGAGGCCTTCATCGTTGTTCTGCTTTAGTTTCAAGGTAGTAAGCTTTTCAACACTCCTAGGGGCCTTGCTTCAGCACCCGTTTCAGTACCAGAACACTGCGTAGAACCAGGAAGTTCTGCTCCTGCGTGTATGCTGCGTGTCAACCTAGAAATTAGAGACTGACGGCACAAGGCTAGTTTTCCCATTATGAAAGCTCCGTTGATGCGGCCCCGAAGCTACCTGAAAAGCACTGTTGTTACCGTGCTTTTACTTACAGCCGGCATGGCACATAGAAGAAAATGAGTTTTCTCGAAAGAAACCTTGTGCTTCCAGTTCCTAGTTGGAAGCTCACCCGGCTCTGCTCTATACCAAACGTGAAAGTCAATGTGAGCACTAGCCTCGAAGTAAGGCCCTGATTATCCTGGCAAAACGGGAGGCGTGCAGCAGCTCCATGAGGCCTTCATCGCTGTTCTGCTTTAGTTTCACGGTAGTAAGCTTTCCAAGACTCCTAGGGACTTTGCTTAAGCAACCGTTTCGGTACCAGAACACTGCGTAGAGACAGTAAGCTCTGGTCCTGCGTGTATGCTGCGTGTCCACCTAGAAATTGGAGACTGATGGCATAAGGCTTCTTTTGCCATTATGAAAGCTCCGTTCATGCGGCCTCGAAGCTACCTGAAAAGCATTGTTGTTGCCGGGGTTTTCCTCACTGCCAGCATGGTTCTGAGAAGAAAATGAGTTTTCTCCTAAGAAACCTTGGGTTTCCAGTTCCTTGTTGGAAGCTCACCCTGCTCTGCGCTATACCTAAAGTGAAAGTCAACGTGAGCCCAAGCTTCGAAGTAAGGCCCTGATTATCCTTGCAAAACGAGAGGCGTGCAGCAGCTCCATGAGGCCTTCATCGTTGTTCTGCTTTAGTTTCAAGGTAGTAAGCTTTTCAACACTCCTAGGGGCCTTGCTTCAGCACCCGTTTCAGTACCAGAACACTGCGTAGAACCAGGAAGCTCTGCTCCTGCGTGTATGCTGCGTGTCAACCTAGAAATTAGAGACTGATGGCACAAGGCTTGTTTTCCCGTTTTGAAAGCTCCATTCATGCGGCCTCGAAGCTACCTGAAAAGCACTGTTGTTACCGTGCTTTTACTTACAGCCGGCATGGCACATAGAAGAAAATGAGTTTTCTCGAAAGAAACCTTGTGCTTCCAGTTCCTAGTTGGAAGCTCACCCGGCTCTGCTCTATACCAAACGTGAAAGTCAATGTGAGCACTAGCCTCGAAGTAAGGCCCTGATTATGCTGGCAATACGGGAGGCGTGCAGCAGCTCCATGAGGCCTTCATCGCTGTTCTGCTTTAGTTTCACGGTAGGAAGCTTTCCATCATTCCTTGGGACTTTGCTTAAGCAACCGTTTCTTTACCAGAACACTGCGTAGAGACAGTAAGCTCTGGTCCTGCGTGTATGCTGCGTGTCAACCTAGAAATTGGAGACTGATGGCATAAGGCTTCTTTTGCCATTATGAAAGCTCCGTTCATGCGGCCTCGAAGCTACCTGAAAAGCATTGTTGTTGCCGGGGTTTTCCTCACTGCCAGCATGGTTCTGAGAAGAAAATGAGTTTTCTCCTAAGAAACCTTGGGTTTCCAGTTCCTTGTTGGAAGCTCACCCTGCTCTGCGCTATACCTAAAGTGAAAGTCAACGTGAGCCCAAGCTTCGAAGTAAGGCCCTGATTATCCTTGCAAAACGAGAGGCGTGCAGCAGCTCCATGAGGCCTTCATCGTTGTTCTGCTTTAGTTTCAAGGTAGTAAGCTTTTCAACACTCCTAGGGGACTTGCTTCAGCACCCGTTTCAGTACGAGAACACTGCGTAGAACCAGGAAGCTCTGCTCCTGCGTGTATGCTGCGTGTCAACCTAGAAATTAGAGACTGACGGCACAAGGCTAGTTTTCCCATTATGAAAGCTCCGTTGATGCGGCCCCGAAGCTACCTGAAAAGCACTGTTGTTACCGTGCTTTTACTTACAGCCGGCATGGCACATAGAAGAAAATGAGTTTTCTCGAAAGAAACCTTGTGCTTCCAGTTCCTAGTTGGAAGCTCACCATGCTCTGCTCTATACCAAACGTGAAAGTCAATGTGAGCACTAGCCTCGAAGTAAGGCCCTGATTATGCTGGCAAAACGGGAGGCGTGCAGCAGCTCCATGAGGCCTTCATCGCTGTTCTGCTTTAGTTTCACGGTAGTAAGCTTTCCAAGACTCCTAGGGACTTTGCTTAAGCAACCGTTTCGGTACCAGAACACTGCGTAGAGACAGTAAGCTCTGGTCCTGCGTGTATGCTGCGTGTCAACCTAGAAATTGGAGACTGATGGCATAAGGCTTCTTTTCCCATTATGAAAGCTCCGTTCATGCGGCCTCGAAGCTACCTGAAAAGCATTGTTGTTGCCGGGGTTTTCCTCACTGCCGGCATGGTTCTGAGAAGAAAATGAGTTTTCTCCTAAGAAACCTTGGGTTTCCAGTTCCTTGTTGGAAGCTCACCCTGCTCTGCGCTATACCTAAAGTGAAAGTCAACGTGAGCCCAAGCTTCGAAGTAAGGCCCTGATTATCCTTGCAAAACGAGAGGCGTGCAGCAGCTCCATGAGCCCTTCATCGTTGTTCTGCTTTAGTTTCAAGGTAGTAAGCTTTTCAACACTCCTAGGGGCCTTGCTTCAGCACCCGTTTCAGTACCAGAACACTGCGTAGAACCAGGAAGCTCTGCTCCTGCGTGTATGCTGCGTGTCAACCTAGAAATTAGAGACTGATGGCACAAGGGTAGTTTTCCCATGATGAAAGCTCTGTTGATGCGGCCCCGAAGCTACCTGAAAAGCACTGTAGTTACCGTGCTTTTACTTACAGCTGGCATGGTTCATAGAAGAAAATGAGTTTTCTCGAGAGAAACCTTGTGCTTCCAGTTCCTAGTTGGAAGCTCACCCTGCTCTGCTCTATACCAAACGTGAAAGTCAATGTGAGCACTAGCCTCGAAGTAAGGCCCTGATTATCCTGGCAAAACGGGAGGCGTGCAGCAGCTCCATGAGGCCTTCATCGCTGTTCTGCTTTAGTTTCACGGTAGTAGCTTTCCAACATTCCTAGGGACTTTGCTTAAGCAACCGTTTCGGTCCCAGAACACTGCGTAGAGACAGTAAGCTCTGGTCCTGCGTGTATGCTGCGTGTCAACCTAGAAATTGGAGACTGATGGCATAAGGCTTCTTTTGCCATTATGAAAGCTCCGTTCATGCGGCCTCGAAGCTACCTGAAAAGCATTGTTGTTGCCGGGGTTTTCCTCACTGCCGGCATGGTTCTGAGGAGAAAATGAGTTTTCTCCTAAGAAACCTTGGGTTTCCAGTTCTTTGTTGGAAGCTCACCCTGTTCTGCGCTATACCTAAAGTGAAAGTCAACGTGAGCCCAAGCTTCGAAGTAAGGCCCTGATTATCCTTGCAAAATGAGAGGCGTGCAGCAGCTCCATGAGACCTTCATCGTTTTCTGCTTTAGTTTCAAGGTAGTGAGCTTTTCAACACTCCTAGGGGCCTTGCTTCAGCACCCGTTCAGTACCAGAACACTGCGTAGAACCAGGAAGCTCTGCTCCTGCGTGTATGCTGCGTGTCAACCTAGAAATTAGAGACTGACGGCACAAGGCTAGTTTTCCCATTATGAAAGCTCCGTTGATGCGGCCCTGAAGCTACCTGAAAAGCACTGTTGTTACCGTGCTTTTACTTACAGCCGGCATGGCACACAGAAGAAAATGAGGTTTCTCGAAAGAAACCTTGTGCTTCCAGTTCCTAGTTGGAAGCTCACCGCCTCTGCTCTATACCAAACGTGAAAGTCAATGTGAGCACTAGCCTCGAAGTAAGGCCCTGATTATGCTGGCAATACGGGAGGCGTGCAGCAGCTCCATGAGGCCTTCATCGCTGTTCTGCTTTAGTTTCACGGTAGTAAGCTTTCCAACATTCCTGGGGACTTTGCTTAAGCAACCGTTTCGGTACCAGAACACTGCGTAGAGACAGTAAGCTCTGGTCCTGCGTGTATGCTGCGTGTCAACCTAGAAATTGGAGACTGATGGCATAAGGCTTCTTTTCCCATTATTAAAGCTTCGTTCATGCGGCCTCGAAGCTACCTGAAAAGCATTGTTGTTGCCGGGGTCTTCCTCACTGCCAGCATGGTCCTGAGAAGAAAATGAGTTTTCTCCTAAGAAACCTTGGGTTTCCAGTTCCTTGTTGGAAGCTCACCCTGCTCTGCGCTATACCTAAAGTGAAAGTCAACGTGAGCCCAAGCTTCGAAGTAAGGCCCTGATTATCCTTGCAAAACGAGAGGCGTGCAGCAGCTCCATGAGGCCTTCATCGTTGTTCTGCTTTAGTTTCAAGGTAGTAAGCTTTTCAACACTCCTAGGGGACTTGCTTCAGCACCCGTTTCAGTACCAGAACACTGCGTAGAACCAGGAAGCTCTGCTCCTGCGTGTATGCTGCGTGTCAACCTAGAAATTAGAGACTGACGGCACAAGGCTAGTTTTCCCATTATGAAAGCTCCGTTGATGCGGCCCCGAAGCTACCTGAAAAGCACTGTTGTTACCGTGCTTTTACTTACAGCCGGCATGGCACATAGAAGAAAATGAGTTTTCTCGAAAGAAACCTTGTGCTTCCAGTTCCTAGTTGGAAGCTCACCATGCTCTGCTCTATACCAAACGTGAAAGTCAATGTGAGCACTAGCCTCGAAGTAAGGCCCTGATTATGCTGGCAAAACGGGAGGCGTGCAGCAGCTCCATGAGGCCTTCATCGCTGTTCTGCTTTAGTTTCACGGTAGTAAGCTTTCCAAGACTCCTAGGGACTTTGCTTAAGCAACCGTTTCGGTACCAGAACACTGCGTAGAGACAGTAAGCTCTGGTCCTGCGTGTATGCTGCGTGTCAACCTAGAAATTGGAGACTGATGGCATAAGGCTTCTTTTCCCATTATGAAAGCTCCGTTCATGCGGCCTCGAAGCTACCTGAAAAGCATTGTTGTTGCCGGGGTTTTCCTCACTGCCGGCATGGTTCTGAGAAGAAAATGAGTTTTCTCCTAAGAAACCTTGGGTTTCCAGTTCCTTGTTGGAAGCTCACCCTGCTCTGCGCTATACCTAAAGTGAAAGTCAACGTGAGCCCAAGCTTCGAAGTAAGGCCCTGATTATCCTTGCAAAACGAGAGGCGTGCAGCAGCTCCATGAGCCCTTCATCGTTGTTCTGCTTTAGTTTCAAGGTAGTAAGCTTTTCAACACTCCTAGGGGCCTTGCTTCAGCACCCGTTTCAGTACCAGAACACTGCGTAGAACCAGGAAGCTCTGCTCCTGCGTGTATGCTGCGTGTCAACCTAGAAATTAGAGACTGATGGCACAAGGGTAGTTTTCCCATGATGAAAGCTCCGTTGATGCGGCCCCGAAGCTACCTGAAAAGCACTGTAGTTACCGTGCTTTTACTTACAGCTGGCATGGTTCATAGAAGAAAATGAGTTTTCTCGAGAGAAACCTTGTGCTTCCAGTTCCTAGTTGGAAGCTCACCATGCTCTGCTCTATACCAAACGTGAAAGTCAATGTGAGCACTAGCCTCGAAGTAAGGCCCTGATTATCCTGGCAAAACGGGAGGCGTGCAGCAGCTCCATGAGGCCTTCATCGCTGTTCTGCTTTAGTTTCACGGTAGTAGCTTTCCAACATTCCTAGGGACTTTGCTTAAGCAACCGTTTCGGTCCCAGAACACTGCGTAGAGACAGTAAGCTCTGGTCCTGCGTGTATGCTGCGTGTCAACCTAGAAATTGGAGACTGATGGCATAAGGCTTCTTTTCCCATTATGAAAGCTCCGTTCATGCGGCCTCGAAGCTACCTGAAAAGCATTGTTGTTGCCGGGGTTTTCCTCACTGCCGGCATGGTTCTGAGGAGAAAATGAGTTTTCTCCTAAGAAACCTTGGGTTTCCAGCTCTTTGTTGGAAGCTCACCCTGTTCTGCGCTATACCTAAAGTGAAAGTCAACGTGAGCCCAAGCTTCGAAGTAAGGCCCTGATTATCCTTGCAAAATGAGAGGCGTGCAGCAGCTCCATGAGACCTTCATCGTTTTCTGCTTTAGTTTCAAGGTAGTGAGCTTTTCAACACTCCTAGGGGCCTTGCTTCAGCACCCGTTCAGTACCAGAACACTGCGTAGAACCAGGAAGCTCTGCTCCTGCGTGTATGCTGCGTGTCAACCTAGAAATTAGAGACTGACGGCACAAGGCTAGTTTTCCCATTATGAAAGCTCCGTTGATGCGGCCCTGAAGCTACCTGAAAAGCACTGTTGTTACCGTGCTTTTACTTACAGCCGGCATGGCACACAGAAGAAAATGAGGTTTCTCGAAAGAAACCTTGTGCTTCCAGTTCCTAGTTGGAAGCTCACCGCCTCTGCTCTATACCAAACGTGAAAGTCAATGTGAGCACTAGCCTCGAAGTAAGGCCCTGATTATGCTGGCAATACGGGAGGCGTGCAGCAGCTCCATGAGGCCTTCATCGCTGTTCTGCTTTAGTTTCACGGTAGTATGCTTTCCAACATTCCTGGGGACTTTGCTTAAGCAACCGTTTCGGTACCAGAACACTGCGTAGAGACAGTAAGCTCTGGTCCTGCGTGTATGCTGCGTGTCAACCTAGAAATTGGAGACTGATGGCATAAGGCTTCTTTTCCCATTATTAAAGCTTCGTTCATGCGGCCTCGAAGCTACCTGAAAAGCATTGTTGTTGCCGGGGTCTTCCTCACTGCCGGCATGGTCCTGAGAAGAAAATGAGTTTTCTCCTAAGAAATCTTGGGTTTCCAGTTCCTTGTTGGAAGCTCACCCTGCTCTGCGCTATACCTAAAGTGAAAGTCAACGTGAGCCCAAGCTTCGAAGTAAGGCCCTGATTATCCTTGCAAAACGAGAGGCGTGCAGCAGCTCCATGAGGCCTTCATCGTTGTTCTGCTTTAGTTTCAAGGTAGTAAGCTTTTCAACACTCCTAGGGGCCTTGCTTCAGCACCCGTTTCAGTACCAGAACACTGCGTAGAACCAGGAAGCTCTGCTCCTGCGTGTATGCTGAGTGTCAACCTAGAAATTAGAGACTGATGGCACAAGGCTTGTTTTCCCGTTTTGAAAGCTCCATTCATGCGGCCTCGAAGCTACCTGAAAAGCACTGTTGTTACCGTGCTTTTACTTACAGCCGGCATGGCACATAGAAGAAAATGAGTTTTCTCGAAAGAAACCTTGTGCTTCCAGTTCCTAGTTGGAAGCTCACCCGGCTCTGCTCTATACCAAACGTGAAAGTCAATGTGAGCACTAGCCTCGAAGTAAGGCCCTGATTATGCTGGCAATACGGGAGGCGTGCAGCAGCTCCATGAGGCCTTCATCGCTGTTCTGCTTTAGTTTCACGGTAGGAAGCTTTCCATCATTCCTTGGGACTTTGCTTAAGCAACCGTTTCTTTACCAGAACACTGCGTAGAGACAGTAAGCTCTGGTCCTGCGTGTATGCTGCGTGTCAACCTAGAAATTGGAGACTGATGGCATAAGGCTTCTTTTGCCATTATGAAAGCTCCGTTCATGCGGCCTCGAAGCTACCTGAAAAGCATTGTTGTTGCCGGGGTTTTCCTCACTGCCGGCATGGTTCTGAGAAGAAACTGAGTTTTCTCCTAAGAAACCTTGGGTTTCCAGTTCCTTGTTGGAAGCTCACCCTGCTCTGCGCTATACCTAAAGTGAAAGTCAACGTGAGCCCAAGCTTCGAAGTAAGGCCCTGATTATCCTTGCAAAACGAGAGGCGTGCAGCAGCTCCATGAGGCCTTCATCGTTGTTCTGCTTTAGTTTCAAGGTAGTAAGCTTTTCAACACTCCTAGGGGCCTTGCTTCAGCACCCGTTTCAGTACCAGAACACTGCGTAGAACCAGGAAGTTCTGCTCCTGCGTGTATGCTGCGTGTCAACCTAGAAATTAGAGGCTGACAGCACAAGGCTAGTTTTCCCATTATGAAAGCTCCGTTGATGAGGCCCCGAAGCTACCTGAAAAGCATTGTTGTTACCGTGCTTTTACTTACAGCCGGAATGGCACATAGAAGAAAATGAGTTTTCTCGAAAGAAACCTTGTGCTTCCAGTTCCTAGTTGGAAGCTCACCCGGCTCTGCTCTATACCAAACGTGAAAGTCAATGTGAGCACTAGCCTCGAAGTAAGGCCCTGATTATCCTGGCAAAACTGGAGGCGTGCAGCAGCTCCATGAGGCCTTCATCGCTGTTCTGCTTTAGTTTCACGGTAGTAAGCTTTCCAAGACTCCTAGGGACTTTGCTTAAGCAACCGTTTCGGTACCAGAACACTGCGTAGAGACAGTAAGCTCTGGTCCTGCGTGTATGCTGCGTGTCAACCTAGAAATTGGAGACTGATGGCATAAGGCTTCTTTTGCCATTATGAAAGCTCCGTTCATGCGGCCTCGAAGCTACCTGAAAAGCATTGTTGTTGCCGGGGTTTTCCTCACTGCCGGCATGGTTCTGAGAAGAAAATGAGTTTTCTCCTAAGAAACCTTGGGGTTCCAGTTCCTTGTTGGAAGCTCACCCTGCTCTGCGCTATACCTAAAGTGAAAGTCAACGTGAGCCCAAGCTTCGAAGTAAGGCCCTGATTATCCTTGCAAAACGAGAGGCGTGCAGCAGCTCCATGAGGCCTTCATCGTTGTTCTGCTTTAGTTTCAAGGTAGTAAGCTTTTCAACACTCCTAGGGGACTTGCTTCAGCACCCGTCTCAGTACCAGAACACTGCGTAGAACCAGGAAGCTCTGCTCCTGCGTGTATGGTGCGTGTCAACCTAGAAATTAGAGACTGACGGCACAAGGCTAGTTTTCCCATTATGAAAGCTCCGTGGATGCGGCCCCGAAGCTACCTGAAAAGCACTGTTGTTACCGTGCTTTTACTTACAGCTGGCATGGCACATAGAAGAAAATGAGTTTTCTCGAAAGAAACCTTGTGCTTCCAGTTCCTAGTTGGAAGCTCACCCTGCTCTGCGCTATACCTAAAGTGAAAGTCAACGTGAGCCCAAGCTTCGAAGTAAGGCCCTGATTATCCTTGCAAAACGAGAGGCGTGCAGCAGCTCCATGAGGCCTTCATCGTTGTTCTGCTTTAGTTTCAAGGTAGTAAGCTTTTCAACACTCCTAGGGGCCTTGCTTCAGCACCCGTTTCAGTACCAGAACACTGCGTAGAACCAGGAAGTTCTGCTCCTGCGTGTATGCTGCGTGTCAACCTAGAAATTAGAGACTGACGGCACAAGGCTAGTTTTCCCATTATGAAAGCTCCGTGGATGCGGCCCCGAAGCTACCTGAAAAGCACTGTTGTTACCGTGCTTTTACTTACAGCTGGCATGGCACATAGAAGAAAATGAGTTTTCTCGAAAGAAACCTTGTGCTTCCAGTTCCTAGTTGGAAGCTCACCCGGCTCTGCTCTATACCAAACGTGAAAGTCAATGTGAGCACTAGCCTCGAAGTAAGGCCCTGATTATGCTGGCAAAACGGGAGGCGTGCAGCAGCTCCATGAGGCCTTCATCGCTGTTCTGCTTTAGTTTCACGGTAGTAAGCTTTCCAAGACTCCTAGGGACATTGCTTAAGCAACCGTTTCGGTACCAGAACACTGCGTAGAGACAGTAAGCTCTGGTCCTGCGTGTATGCTGCGTGTCAACCTAGAAATTGGAGACTGATGGCATAAGGCTTCTTTTGCCATTATGAAAGCTCCGTTCATGCGGCCTCGAAGCTACCTGAAAAGCATTGTTGTTGCCGGGGTTTTCCTCACTGCCGGCATGGTTCTGAGAAGAAAATGAGTTTTCTCCTAAGAAACCTTGGGTTTCCAGTTCCTTGTTGGAAGCTCACCCTGCTCTGCGCTATACCTAAAGTGAAAGTCAACGTGAGCCCAAGCTTCGAAGTAAGGCCCTGATTATCCTTGCAAAACGAGAGGCGTGCAGCAGCTCCATGAGGCCTTCATCGTTGTTCTGCTTTAGTTTCAAGGTAGTAAGCTTTTCAACACTCCTAGGGGACTTGCTTCAGCACCCGTTTCAGTACCAGAACACTGCGTAGAACCAGGAAGCTCTGCTCCTGCGTGTATGCTGCGTGTCAACCTAGAAATTAGAGACTGACGGCACAAGGCTAGTTTTCCCATTATGAAAGCTCCGTTGATGCGGCCCCGAAGCTACCTGAAAAGCACTGTTGTTACCGTGCTTTTACTTACAGCCGGCATGGCACATAGAAGAAAATGAGTTTTCTCGAAAGAAACCTTGTGCTTCCAGTTCCTAGTTGGAAGCTCACCATGCTCTGCTCTATACCAAACGTGAAAGTCAATGTGAGCACTAGCCTCGAAGTAAGGCCCTGATTATGCTGGCAAAACGGGAGGCGTGCAGCAGCTCCATGAGGCCTTCATCGCTGTTCTGCTTTAGTTTCACTGTAGTAAGCTTTCCAAGACTCCTAGGGACTTTGCTTAAGCAACCGTTTCGGTACCAGAACACTGCGTAGAGACAGTAAGCTCTGGTCCTGCGTGTATGCTGCGTGTCAACCTAGAAATTGGAGACTGATGGCATAAGGCTTCTTTTCCCATTATGAAAGCTCCGTTCATGCGGCCTCGAAGCTACCTGAAAAGCATTGTTGTTGCCGGGGTTTTCCTCACTGCCGGCATGGTTCTGAGAAGAAAATGAGTTTTCTCCTAAGAAACCTTGGGTTTCCAGTTCCTTGTTGGAAGCTCACCCTGCTCTGCGCTATACCTAAAGTGAAAGTCAACGTGAGCCCAAGCTTCGAAGTAAGGCCCTGATTATCCTTGCAAAACGAGAGGCGTGCAGCAGCTCCATGAGGCCTTCATCGTTGTTCTGCTTTAGTTTCAACGTAGTAAGCTTTTCAACACTCCTAGGGGCCTTGCTTCAGCACCCGTTTCAGTACCAGAACACTGCGTAGAACCAGGAAGCTCTGCTCCTGCGTGTATGCTGCGTGTCAACCTAGAAATTAGAGACTGATGGCACAAGGGTAGTTTTCCCATGATGAAAGCTCCGTTGATGCGGCCCCGAAGCTACCTGAAAAGCACTGTAGTTACCGTGCTTTTACTTACAGCTGGCATGGTTCATAGAAGAAAATGAGTTTTCTCGAGAGAAACCTTGTGCTTCCAGTTCCTAGTTGGAAGCTCACACTGCTCAGCTCTATACCAAACGTGAAAGTCAATGTGAGCACTAGCCTCGAAGTAAGGCCCTGATTATGCTGGCAAAACGGGAGGCGTGCATCAGCTCCATGAGGCCTTCATCGCTGTTCTGCTTTAGTTTCACGGTAGTAGCTTTCCAACATTCCTAGGGACTTTGCTTAAGCAACCGTTTCGGTACCAGAACACTGCGTAGAGACAGTAAGCTCTGGTCCTGCGTGTATGCTGCGTGTCAACCTAGAAATTGGAGACTGATGGCATAAGGCTTCTTTTCCCATTATGAAAGCTCCGTTCATGCGGCCTCGAAGCTACCTGAAAAGCATTGTTGTTGCCGGGGTTTTCCTCACTGCCGGCATGGTTCTGAGAAGAAAATGAGTTTTCTCCTAAGAAACCTTGGGTTTCCAGTTCCTTGTTGGAAGCTCACCCTGCTCTGCGCTATACCTAAAGTGAAAGTCAACGTGAGCCCAAGCTTCGAAGTAAGGCCCTGATTATCCTTGCAAAACGAGAGGCGTGTAGCAGCTCCATGAGGCCTTCATCGTTGTTCTGCTTTAGTTTCAAGGTAGTAAGCTTTTCAACACTCCTAGGGCCTTGCTTCAGCACCCGTTTCAGTACCAGAACACTGCGTAGAACCAGGAAGCTCTGCTCCTGCGTGTATGCTGCGTGTCAACCTAGAAATTAGAGACTGACGGCACAAGGCTAGTTTTCCCATTATGAAAGCTCCGTTGATGCGGCCCCGAAGCTACCTGAAAAACACTGTAGTTACCGTGCTTTTACATACAGCTGGCATGGTTCATAGAAGAAAATGAGTTTTCTCGAAAGAAACCTTGTGCTTCCAGTTCCTAGTTGGAAGCTCACCCGGCTCTGCTCTATACCAAACGTGAAAGTCAATGTGAGCACTAGCCTCGAAGTAAGGCCCTGATTATGCTGGCAATACGGGAGGCGTGCAGCAGCTCCATGAGGCCTTCATCGCTGTTCTGCTTTAGTTTCACGGTAGTAAGCTTTCCAACATTCCTAGGGACTTTGCTTAAGCAACCGTTTCGGTACCAGAACACTGCGTAGAGACAGTAAGCTCTGGTCCTGCGTGTATGCTGCGTGTCAACCTAGAAATTGGAGACTGATGGCATAAGGCTTCTTTTCCCATTATGAAAGCTCCGTTCATGCGGCCTCGAAGCTACCTGAAAAGCATTGTTGTTGCCGGGGTTTTCCTCACTGCCAGCATGGTTCTGAGAAGAAAATGAGTTTTCTCCTAAGAAACCTTGGGTTTCCAGTTCCTTGTTGGAAGCTCACCCTGCTCTGCGCTATACCTAAAGTGAAAGTCAACGTGAGCCCAAGCTTCGAAGTAAGGCCCTGATTATCCTTGCAAAACTAGAGGCGTACAGCAGCTCCATGAGGCCTTCATCGTTGTTCTGCTTTAGTTTCAAGGTAGTAAGCTTTTCAACACTCCTAGGGGCCTTGCTTCAGCACCCGTTTCAGTACCAGAACACTGCGTAGAACCAGGAAGCTCTGCTCCTGCGTGTATGCTGCGTGTCAACCTAGAAATTAGAGACTGATGGCACAAGGCTTGTTTTCCCGTTTTGAAAGCTCCATTCATGCGGCCTCGAAGCTACCTGAAAAGCACTGTTGTTACCGTGCTTTTACTTACAGCCGGCATGGCACATAGAAGAAAATGAGTTTTCTCGAAAGAAACCTTGTGCTTCCAGTTCCTAGTTGGAAGCTCACCCGGCTCTGCTCTATACCAAACGTGAAAGTCAATGTGAGCACTAGCCTCGAAGTAAGGCCCTGATTATGCTGGCAATACGGGAGGCGTGCAGCAGCTCCATGAGGCCTTCATCGCTGTTCTGCTTTAGTTTCACGGTAGTAAGCTTTCCAACATTCCTAGGGACTATGCTTAAGCAACCGTTTCGGTACCAGAACACTGCGTAGAGACAGTAAGCTCTGGTCCTGCGTGTATGCTGCGTGTCAACCTAGAAATTGGAGACTGATGGCATAAGGCTTCTTTTGCCATTATGAAAGCTCCGTTCATGCGGCCTCGAAGCTACCTGAAAAGCATTGTTGTTGCCGGGGTTTTCCTCACTGCCAGCATGGTTCTGAGAAGAAAATGAGTTTTCTCCTAAGAAACCTTGGGTTTCCAGTTCCTTGTTGGAAGCTCACCCTGCTCTGCGCTATACCTAAAGTGAAAGTCAACGTGAGCCCAAGCTTCGAAGTAAGGCCCTGATTATCCTTGCAAAACGAGAGGCGTGCAGCAGCTCCATGAGGCCTTCATCGTTGTTCTGCTTTAGTTTCAAGGTAGTAAGCTTTTCAACACTCCTAGGGGCCTTGCTTCAGCACCCGTTTCAGTACCAGAACACTGCGTAGAACCAGGAAGCTCTGCTCCTGCGTGTATGCTGCGTGTCAACCTAGAAATTAGAGACTGACGGCACAAGGCTAGTTTTCCCATTATGAAAGCTCCATTCAAGGGGCCTCGAAGCTACCTGAAAAGCACTGTTGTTACCGTGCTTTTACTTACAGCCGGCATGGCACATAGAAGAAAATGAGTTTTCTCGAAAGAAACCTTGTGCTTCCAGTTCCTAGTTGGAAGCTCACCCGGCTCTGCTCTATACCAAACGTGAAAGTCAATGTGAGCACTAGCCTCGAAGTAAGGCCCTGATTATGCTGGCAATACGGGAGGCGTGCAGCAGCTCCATGAGGCCTTCATCGCTGTTCTGCTTTAGTTTCACGGTAGTAGCTTTCCAACATTCCTAGGGACTTTGCTTAAGCAACCGTTTCGGTACCAGAACACTGCGTAGAGACAGTAAGCTCTGGTCCTGCGTGTATGCTGCGTGTCAACCTAGAAATTGGAGACTGATGGCATAAGGCTTCTTTTCCCATTATGAAAGCTCCGTTCATGCGGCCTCGAAGCTACCTGAAAAGCATTGTTGTTGCCGGGGTTTTCCTCACTGCCGGCATGGTTCTGAGAAGAAAATGAGTTTTCTCCTAAGAAACCTTGGGTTTCCAGTTCCTTGTTGGAAGCTCACCCTGCTCTGCGCTATACCTAAAGTGAAAGTCAACGTGAGCCCAAGCTTCGAAGTAAGGCCCTGATTATCCTTGCAAAACGAGAGGCGTGTAGCAGCTCCATGAGGCCTTCATCGTTGTTCTGCTTTAGTTTCAAGGTAGTAAGCTTTTCAACACTCCTAGGGCCTTGCTTCAGCACCCGTTTCAGTACCAGAACACTGCGTAGAACCAGGAAGCTCTGCTCCTGCGTGTATGCTGCGTGTCAACCTAGAAATTAGAGACTGACGGCACAAGGCTAGTTTTCCCATTATGAAAGCTCCGTTGATGCGGCCCCGAAGCTACCTGAAAAACACTGTAGTTACCGTGCTTTTACATACAGCTGGCATGGTTCATAGAAGAAAATGAGTTTTCTCGAAAGAAACCTTGTGCTTCCAGTTCCTAGTTGGAAGCTCACCCGGCTCTGCTCTATACCAAACGTGAAAGTCAATGTGAGCACTAGCCTCGAAGTAAGGCCCTGATTATGCTGGCAATACGGGAGGCGTGCAGCAGCTCCATGAGGCCTTCATCGCTGTTCTGCTTTAGTTTCACGGTAGTAAGCTTTCCAACATTCCTAGGGACTTTGCTTAAGCAACCGTTTCGGTACCAGAACACTGCGTAGAGACAGTAAGCTCTGGTCCTGCGTGTATGCTGCGTGTCAACCTAGAAATTGGAGACTGATGGCATAAGGCTTCTTTTCCCATTATGAAAGCTCCGTTCATGCGGCCTCGAAGCTACCTGAAAAGCATTGTTGTTGCCGGGGTTTTCCTCACTGCCAGCATGGTTCTGAGAAGAAAATGAGTTTTCTCCTAAGAAACCTTGGGTTTCCAGTTCCTTGTTGGAAGCTCACCCTGCTCTGCGCTATACCTAAAGTGAAAGTCAACGTGAGCCCAAGCTTCGAAGTAAGGCCCTGATTATCCTTGCAAAACGAGAGGCGTACAGCAGCTCCATGAGGCCTTCATCGTTGTTCTGCTTTAGTTTCAAGGTAGTAAGCTTTTCAACACTCCTAGGGGCCTTGCTTCAGCACCCGTTTCAGTACCAGAACACTGCGTAGAACCAGGAAGCTCTGCTCCTGCGTGTATGCTGCGTGTCAACCTAGAAATTAGAGACTGATGGCACAAGGCTTGTTTTCCCGTTTTGAAAGCTCCATTCATGCGGCCTCGAAGCTACCTGAAAAGCACTGTTGTTACCGTGCTTTTACTTACAGCCGGCATGGCACATAGAAGAAAATGAGTTTTCTCGAAAGAAACCTTGTGCTTCCAGTTCCTAGTTGGAAGCTCACCCGGCTCTGCTCTATACCAAACGTGAAAGTCAATGTGAGCACTAGCCTCGAAGTAAGGCCCTGATTATGCTGGCAATACGGGAGGCGTGCAGCAGCTCCATGAGGCCTTCATCGCTGTTCTGCTTTAGTTTCACGGTAGTAAGCTTTCCAACATTCCTAGGGACTATGCTTAAGCAACCGTTTCGGTACCAGAACACTGCGTAGAGACAGTAAGCTCTGGTCCTGCGTGTATGCTGCGTGTCAACCTAGAAATTGGAGACTGATGGCATAAGGCTTCTTTTCCCATTATGAAAGCTCCGTTCATGCGGCCTCGAAGCTACCTGAAAAGCATTGTTGTTGCCGGGGTTTTCCTCACTGCCGGCATGGTTCTGAGAAGAAAATGAGTTTTCTCCTAAGAAACCTTGGGTTTCCAGTTCCTTGTTGGAAGCTCACCCTGCTCTGCGCTATACCTAAAGTGAAAGTCAACGTGAGCCCAAGCTTCGAAGTAAGGCCCTGATTATCCTTGCAAAACGAGAGGCGTGTAGCAGCTCCATGAGGCCTTCATCGTTGTTCTGCTTTAGTTTCAAGGTAGTAAGCTTTTCAACACTCCTAGGACCTTGCTTCAGCACCCGTTTCAGTACCAGAACACTGCGTAGAACCAGGAAGCTCTGCTCCTGCGTGTATGCTGCGTGTCAACCTAGAAATTAGAGACTGACGGCACAAGGCTAGTTTTCCCATTATGAAAGCTCCGTTGATGCGGCCCCGAAGCTACCTGAAAAACACTGTAGTTACCGTGCTTTTACATACAGCTGGCATGGTTCATAGAAGAAAATGAGTTTTCTCGAAAGAAACCTTGTGCTTCCAGTTCCTAGTTGGAAGCTCACCCGGCTCTGCTCTATACCAAACGTGAAAGTCAATGTGAGCACTAGCCTCGAAGTAAGGCCCTGATTATGCTGGCAATACGGGAGGCGTGCAGCAGCTCCATGAGGCCTTCATCGCTGTTCTGCTTTAGTTTCACGGTAGTAAGCTTTCCAACATTCCTAGGGACTTTGCTTAAGCAACCGTTTCGGTACCAGAACACTGCGTAGAGACAGTAAGCTCTGGTCCTGCGTGTATGCTGCGTGTCAACCTAGAAATTGGAGACTGATGGCATAAGGCTTCTTTTCCCATTATGAAAGCTCCGTTCATGCGGCCTCGAAGCTACCTGAAAAGCATTGTTGTTGCCGGGGTTTTCCTCACTGCCAGCATGGTTCTGAGAAGAAAATGAGTTTTCTCCTAAGAAACCTTGGGTTTCCAGTTCCTTGTTGGAAGCTCACCCTGCTCTGCGCTATACCTAAAGTGAAAGTCAACGTGAGCCCAAGCTTCGAAGTAAGGCCCTGATTATCCTTGCAAAACTAGAGGCGTACAGCAGCTCCATGAGGCCTTCATCGTTGTTCTGCTTTAGTTTCAAGGTAGTAAGCTTTTCAACACTCCTAGGGGCCTTGCTTCAGCACCCGTTTCAGTACCAGAACACTGCGTAGAACCAGGAAGCTCTGCTCCTGCGTGTATGCTGCGTGTCAACCTAGAAATTAGAGACTGACGGCACAAGGCTAGTTTTCCCATTATGAAAGCTCCATTCAAGGGGCCTCGAAGCTACCTGAAAAGCACTGTTGTTACCGTGCTTTTACTTACAGCCGGCATGGCACATAGAAGAAAATGAGTTTTCTCGAAAGAAACCTTGTGCTTCCAGTTCCTAGTTGGAAGCTCACCCGGCTCTGCTCTATACCAAACGTGAAAGTCAATGTGAGCACTAGCCTCGAAGTAAGGCCCTGATTATGCTGGCAATACGGGAGGCGTGCAGCAGCTCCATGAGGCCTTCATCGCTGTTCTGCTTTAGTTTCACGGTAGTAGCTTTCCAACATTCCTAGGGACTTTGCTTAAGGAACCGTTTCGGTACCAGAACACTGCGTAGAGACAGTAAGCTCTGGTCCTGCGTGTATGCTGCGTGTCAACCTAGAAATTGGAGACTGATGGCATAAGGCTTCTTTTCCCATTATGAAAGCTCCGTTCATGCGGCCTCGAAGCTACCTGAAAAGCATTGTTGTTGCCGGGGTTTTCCTCACTGCCGGCATGGTTCTGAGAAGAAAATGAGTTTTCTCCTAAGAAACCTTGGGTTTCCAGTTCCTTGTTGGAAGCTCACCCTGCTCTGCGCTATACCTAAAGTGAAAGTCAACGTGAGCCCAAGCTTCGAAGTAAGGCCCTGATTATCCTTGCAAAACGAGAGGCGTGCAGCAGCTCCATGAGGCCTTCATCGTTGTTCTGCTTTAGTTTCAAGGTAGTAAGCTTTTCAACACTCCTAGGGGCCTTGCTTCAGCACCCGTTTCAGTACCAGAACACTGCGTAGAACCAGGAAGTTCTGCTCCTGCGTGTATGCTGCGTGTCAACCTAGAAATTAGAGGCTGACGGCACAAGGCTAGTTTTCCCATTATGAAAGCTCCGTTGATGCGGCCCCGAAGCTACCTGAAAAGCACTGTTGTTACCGTGCTTTTACTTACAGCCGGCATGGCACATAGAAGAAAATGAGTTTTCTCGAAAGAAACCTTGTGCTTCCAGTTCCTAGTTGGAAGCTCACCCGGCTCTGCTCTATACCAAACGTGAAAGTCAATGTGAGCACTAGCCTCGAAGTAAGGCCCTGATTATGCTGGCAAAACGGGAGGCGTGCAGCAGCTCCATGAGGCCTTCATCGCTGTTCTGCTTTAGTTTCACGGTAGTAAGCTTTCCAAGACTCCTAGGGACTTTGCTTAAGCAACCGTTTCGGTACCAGAACACTGCGTAGAGACAGTAAGCTCTGGTCCTGCGTGTATGCTGCGTGTCAACCTAGAAATTGGAGACTGATGGCATAAGGCTTCTTTTCCCATTATGAAAGCTCCGTTCATGCGGCCTCGAAGCTACCTGAAAAGCATTGTTGTTGCCGGGGTTTTCATCACTGCCAGCATGGTTCTGAGAAGAAAATGAGTTTTCTCCTAAGAAACCTTGGGTTTCCAGTTCCTTGTTGGAAGCTCACCCTGCTCTGCGCTATACCTAAAGTGAAAGTCAACGTGAGCCCAAGCTTCGAAGTAAGGCCCTGATTATCCTTGCAAAACGAGAGGCGTGCAGCAGCTCCATGAGGCCTTCATCGTTGTTCTGCTTTAGTTTCAAGGTAGTAAGCTTTTCAACACTCCTAGGGGCCTTGCTTCAGCACCCGTTTCAGTACCAGAACACTGCGTAGAACCAGGAAGCTCTGCTCCTGCGTGTATGCTGCGTGTCAACCTAGAAATTAGAGACTGATGGCACAAGTCTTGTTTTCCCGTTTTGAAAGCTCCATTCATGCGGCCTCGAAGCTACCTGAAAAGCACTGTTGTTACCGTGCTTTTACTTACAGCCGGCATGGCACATAGAAGAAAATGAGTTTTCTCGAAAGAAACCTTGTGCTTCCAGTTCCTAGTTGGAAGCTCACCCGGCTCTGCTCTATACCAAACGTGAAAGTCAATGTGAGCACTAGCCTCGAAGTAAGGCCCTGATTATCCTGGCAAAACGGGAGGCGTGCAGCAGCTCCATGAGGCCTTCATCGCTGTTCTGCTTTAGTTTCACGGTAGTAGCTTTCCAACATTCCTAGGGACTTTGCTTAAGCAACCGTTTCGGTACCAGAACACTGCGTAGAGACAGTAAGCTCTGGTCCTGCGTGTATGCTGCGTGTCAACCTAGAAATTGGAGACTGATGGCATAAGGCTTCTTTTGCCATTATGAAAGCTCCGTTCATGCGGCCTCGAAGCTACCTGAAAAGCATTGTTGTTGCCGGGGTTTTCCTCACTGCCGGCATGGTTCTGAGGAGAAAATGAGTTTTCTCCTAAGAAACCTTGGGTTTCCAGTTCTTTGTTGGAAGCTCACCCTGTTCTGCGCTATACCTAAAGTGAAAGTCAACGTGAGCCCAAGCTTCGAAGTAAGGCCCTGATTATCCTTGCAAAATGAGAGGCGTGCAGCAGCTCCATGAGACCTTCATCGTTTTCTGCTTTAGTTTCAAGGTAGTGAGATTTTCAACACTCCTAGGGGCCTTGCTTCAGCACCCGTTCAGTACCAGAACACTGCGTAGAACCAGGAAGCTCTGCTCCTGCGTGTATGCTGCGTGTCAACCTAGAAATTAGAGACTGACGGCACAAGGCTAGTTTTCCCATTATGAAAGCTCCGTTGATGCGGCCCTGAAGCTACCTGAAAAGCACTGTTGTTACCGTGCTTTTACTTACAGCCGGCATGGCACACAGAAGAAAATGAGGTTTCTCGAAAGAAACCTTGTGCTTCCAGTTCCTAGTTGGAAGCTCACCGGCTCTGCTCTATACCAAACGTGAAAGTCAATGTGAGCACTAGCCTCGAAGTAAGGCCCTGATTATCCTGGCAAAACGGGAGGCGTGCAGCAGCTCCATGAGGCCTTCATCGCTGTTCTGCTTTAGTTTCACGGTAGTAAGCTTTCCAAGACTCCTAGGGACTTTGCTTAAGCAACCGTTTCGGTACCAGAACACTGCGTAGAGACAGTAAGCTCTGGTCCTGCGTGTATGCTGCGTGTCAACCTAGAAATTGGAGACTGATGGCATAAGGCTTCTTTTGCCATTATGAAAGCTCCGTTCATGCGGCCTCGAGGCTACCTGAAAAGCATTGTTGTTGCCGGGGTTTTCCTCACTGCCGGCATGGTTCTGAGAAGAAAATGAGTTTTCTCCTAAGAAACCTTGGGTTTCCAGTTCCTTGTTGGAAGCTCACCCTGCTCTGCGCTATACTAAAGTGAAAGTCAACGTGAGCCCAAGCTTCGAAGTAAGGCCCTGATTATCCTTGCAAAACGAGAGGCGTGCAGCAGCTCTATGAGGCCTTCATCGTTGTTCTGCTTTAGTTTCAAGGTAGTAAGCTTTTCAACACTCCTAGGGCCTTGGTTCAGCACCCGTTTCAGTACCAGAACACTGCGTAGAACCAGGAAGCTCTGCTCCTGCGTGTATGCTGCGTGTCAACCTAGAAATTAGAGACTGACGGCACAAGGCTAGTTTTCCCATTATGAAAGCTCCGTTGATGCGGCCCCGAAGCTACCTGAAAAACACTGTAGTTACCGTGCTTTTACATACAGCTGGCATGGTTCATAGAAGAAAATGAGTTTTCTCGAAAGAAACCTTGTGCTTCCAGTTCCTAGTTGGAAGCTTACCCGGCTCTGCTCTATACCAAACGTGAAAGTCAATGTGAGCACTAGCCTCGAAGTAAGGCCCTGATTATGCTGGCAATACGGGAGGCGTGCAGCAGCTCCATGAGGCCTTCATCGCTGTTCTGCTTTAGTTTCACGGTAGTAAGCTTTCCAACATTCCTAGGGACTTTGCTTAAGCAACCGTTTCGGTACCAGAACACTGCGTAGAGACAGTAAGCTCTGGTCCTGCGTGTATGCTGCGTGTCAACCTAGAAATTGGAGACTGATGGCATAAGGCTTCTTTTCCCATTATGAAAGCTCCGTTCATGCGGCCTCGAAGCTACCTGAAAAGCATTGTTGTTGCCGGGGTTTTCCTCACTGCCAGCATGGTTCTGAGAAGAAAATGAGTTTTCTCCTAAGAAACCTTGGGTTTCCAGTTCCTTGTTGGAAGCTCACCCTGCTCTGCGCTATACCTAAAGTGAAAGTCAACGTGAGCCCAAGCTTCGAAGTAAGGCCCTGATTATCCTTGCAAAACGAGAGGCGTGCAGCAGCTCCATGAGGCCTTCATCGTTGTTCTGCTTTAGTTTCAAGGTAGTAAGCTTTTCAACACTCCTAGGGGACTTGCTTCAGCACCCGTTTCAGTACCAGAACACTGCGTAGAACCAGGAAGCTCTGCTCCTGCGTGTATGCTGCGTGTCAACCTAGAAATTAGAGACTGATGGCACAAGGCTAGTTTTCCCATTATGAAAGCTCCGTTGATGCGGCCCCGAAGCTACCTGAAAAGCACTGTTGTTACCGTGCTTTTACTTACAGCCGGCATGGCACATAGAAGAAAATGAGTTTTCTCGAAAGAAACCTTGTGCTTCCAGTTCCTAGTTGGAAGCTCATCCGGCTCTGCTCTATACCAAACGTGAAAGTCAATGTGAGCACTAGCCTCGAAGTAAGGCCCTGATTATGCTGGCAAAACGGGAGGCGTGCAGCAGCTCCATGAGGCCTTCATCGCTGTTCTGCTTTAGTTTCACGGTAGTAAGCTTTCCATCATTCCTAGGGACTTTGCTTAAGCAACCGTTTCGGTACCAGAACACTGCGTAGAGACAGTAAGCTCTGGTCCTGCGTGTATGCTGCGTGTCAACCTAGAAATTGGAGACTGATGGCATAAGGCTTCTTTTCCCATTATGAAAGCTCCGTTCATGCGGCCTCGAAGCTACCTGAAAAGCATTGTTTTTGCCGGGGTTTTCCTCACTGCTGGCATGGTTCTGAGAAGAAAATGAGTTTTCTCCTAAGAAAACTTGGGTTTCCAGTTCCATGTTGGAAGCTCACCCTGCTCTGCGCTATACCTAAAGTGAAAGTCAACGTGAGCCCAAGCTTCGAAGTAAGGCCCTGATTATCCTTGCAAAACGAGAGGCGTGCAGCAGCTCCATGAGGCCTTCATCGTTGTTCTGCTTTAGTTTCAAGGTAGTAAGCTTTTCAACACTCCTAGGGGCCTTGCTTCAGCACCCGTTTCAGTACCAGAACACTGCGTAGAACCAGGAAGCTCTGCTCCTGCGTGTATGCTGCGTGTCAACCTAGAAATTAGAGACTGATGGCACAAGGCTTGTTTTCCCGTTTTGAAAGCTCCATTCATGCGGCCTCGAAGCTACCTGAAAAGCACTGTTGTTACCGTGCTTTTACTTACAGCCGGCATGGCACATAGAAGAAAATGAGTTTTCTCGAAAGAAACCTTGTGCTTCCAGTTCCTAGTTGGAAGCTCACCCGGCTCTGCTCTATACCAAACGTGAAAGTCAATGTGAGCACTAGCCTCGAAGTAAGGCCCTGATTATGCTGGCAATACGGGAGGCGTGCAGCAGCTCCATGAGGCCTTCATCGCTGTTCTGCTTTAGTTTCACGGTAGTAAGCTTTCCAACATTCCTAGGGACTATGCTTAAGCAACCGTTTCGGTACCAGAACACTGCGTAGAGACAGTAAGCTCTGGTCCTGCGTGTATGCTGCGTGTCAACCTAGAAATTGGAGACTGATGGCATAAGGCTTCTTTTGCCATTATGAAAGCTCCGTTCATGCGGCCTCGAAGCTACCTGAAAAGCATTGTTGTTGCCGGGGTTTTCCTCACTGCCGGCATGGTTCTGAGAAGAAAATGAGTTTTCTCATAAGAAACCTTGGGTTTCCAGTTCCTTGTTGGAAGCTCACCCTGCTCTGCGCTATACCTAAAGTGAAAGTCAACGTGAGCCCAAGCTTCGAAGTAAGGCCCTGATTATCCTTGCAAAACGAGAGGCGTGCAGCAGCTCCATGAGGCCTTCATCCTTGTTCTGCTTTAGTTTCAAGGTAGTAAGCTTTTCAACACTCCTAGGGGACTTGCTTCAGCACCCGTTTCAGTACCAGAACACTGCGTAGAACCAGGAAGCTCTGCTCCTGCGTGTATGCTGCGTGTCAACCTAGAAATTAGAGACTGACGGCACAAGGCTAGTTTTCCCATTATGAAAGCTCCATTCAAGGGGCCTCGAAGCTACCTGAAAAGCACTGTTGTTACCGTGCTTTTACTTACAGCCGGCATGGCACATAGAAGAAAATGAGTTTTCTCGAAAGAAACCTTGTGCTTCCAGTTCCTAGTTGGAAGCTCACCCGGCTCTGCTCTATACCAAACGTGAAAGTCAATGTGAGCACTAGCCTCGAAGTAAGGCCCTGATTATGCTGGCAATACGGGAGGCGTGCAGCAGCTCCATGAGGCCTTCATCGCTGTTCTGCTTTAGTTTCACGGTAGTAAGCTTTCCAACATTCCTAGGGACTTTGCTTAAGCAACCGTTTCGGTACCAGAACACTGCGTAGAGACAGTAAGCTCTGGTCCTGCGTGTATGCTGCGTGTCAACCTAGAAATTGGAGACTGATGGCATAAGGCTTCTTTTGCCATTATGAAAGCTCCGTTCATGCGGCCTCGAAGCTACCTGAAAAGCATTGTTGTTGCCGGGGTTTTCCTCACTGCCGGCATGGTTCTGAGAAGAAAATGAGTTTTCTCCTAAGAAACCTTGGGTTTCCAGTTCCTTGTTGGAAGCTCACCCTGCTCTGCGCTATACCTAAAGTGAAAGTCAACGTGAGCCCAAGCTTCGAAGTAAGGCCCTGATTATCCTTGCAAAACGAGAGGCGTGCAGCAGCTCCATGAGGCCTTCATCGTTGTTCTGCTTTAGTTTCAAGGTAGTAAGCTTTTCAACACTCCTAGGGGCCTTGCTTCAGCACCCGTTTCAGTACCAGAACACTGCGTAGAACCAGGAAGTTCTGCTCCTGCGTGTATGCTGCGTGTCAACCTAGAAATTAGAGGCTGACGGCACAAGGCTAGTTTTCCCATTATGAAAGCTCCGTGGATGCGGCCCCGAAGCTACCTGAAAAGCACTGTTGTTACCGTGCTTTTACTTACAGCCGGCATGGCACATAGAAGAAAATGAGTTTTCTCGAAAGAAACCTTGTGCTTCCAGTTCCTAGTTGGAAGCTCACCCGGCTCTGCTCTATACCAAACGTGAAAGTCAATGTGAGCACTAGCCTCGAAGTAAGGCCCTGATTATGCTGGCAAAACGGGAGGCGTGCAGCAGCTCCATGAGGCCTTCATCGCTGTTCTGCTTTAGTTTCACGGTAGTAAGCTTTCCAAGACTCCTAGGGACTTTGCTTAAGCAACCGTTTCGGTACCAGAACACTGCGTAGAGACAGTAAGCTCTGGTCCTGCGTGTATGCTGCGTGTCAACCTAGAAATTGGAGACTGATGGCATAAGGCTTCTTTTCCCATTATGAAAGCTCCGTTCATGCGGCCTCGAAGCTACCTGAAAAGCATTGTTGTTGCCGGGGTTTTCCTCACTGCCAGCATGGTTCTGAGAAGAAAATGAGTTTTCTCCTAAGAAACCTTGGGTTTCCAGTTCCTTGTTGGAAGCTCACCCTGCTCTGCGCTATACCTAAAGTGAAAGTCAACGTGAGCCCAAGCTTCGAAGTAAGGCCCTGATTATCCTTGCAAAACGAGAGGCGTGCAGCAGCTCCATGAGGCCTTCATCGTTGTTCTGCTTTAGTTTCAAGGTAGTAAGCTTTTCAACACTCCTAGGGGACTTGCTTCAGCACCCGTTTCAGTACCAGAACACTGCGTAGAACCAGGAAGCTCTGCTCCTGCGTGTATGCTGCGTGTCAACCTAGAAATTAGAGACTGATGGCACAAGGCTTGTTTTCCCGTTTTGAAAGCTCCATTCATGCGGCCTCGAAGCTACCTGAAAAGCACTGTTGTTACCGTGCTTTTACTTACAGCCGGCATGGCACATAGAAGAAAATGAGTTTTCTCGAAAGAAACCTTGTGCTTCCAGTTCCTAGTTGGAAGCTCACCCGGCTCTGCTCTATACCAAACGTGAAAGTCAATGTGAGCACTAGCCTCGAAGTAAGGCCCTGATTATGCTGGCAAAACGGGAGGCGTGCAGCAGCTCCATGAGGCCTTCATCGCTGTTCTGCTTTAGTTTCACGGTAGTAAGCTTTCCAACATTCCTAGGGACTTTGCTTAAGCAACCGTTTCGGTACCAGAACACTGCGTAGAGACAGTAAGCTCTGGTCCTGCGTGTATGCTGCGAGTCAACCTAGAAATTGGAGACTGATGGCATAAGTCTTCTTTTGCCATTATGAAAGCTCCGTTCATGCGGCCTCGAAGCTACCTGAAAAGCATTGTTGTTGCCGGGGTTTTCCTCACTGCCGGCATGGTTCTGAGGAGAAACTGAGTTTTCTCCTAAGAAACCTTGGGTTTCCAGTTCTTTGTTGGAAGCTCACCCTGCTCTGCGCTATACCTAAAGTGAAAGTCAACGTGAACCCAAGCTTCGAAGTAAGGCCCTGATTATCCTTGCAAAACGAGAGGCGTGCAGCAGCTCCATGAGCCCTTCATCGTTGTTCTGCTTTAGTTTCAAGGTAGTAAGCTTTTCAACACTCCTAGGGGCCTTGCTTCAGCACCCGTTTCAGTACCAGAACACTGCGTAGAACCAGGAAGCTCTGCTCCTGCGTGTATGCTGCGTGTCAACCTAGAAATTAGAGACTGATGGCACAAGGCTTGTTTTCCCGTTTTGAAAGCTCCATTCATGCGGCCCCGAAGCCACCTGAAAAGCACTGTAGTTACCGTGCTTTTACTTACAGCCGGCATGGTTCATAGAAGAAAATGAGTTTTCTCGAAAGAAACCTTGTGCTTCCAGTTCCTAGTTGGAAGCTCACCCGGCTCTGCTCTATACCAAACGTGAAAGTCAATGTGAGCACTAGCCTCGAAGTAAGGCCCTGATTATGCTGGCAAAACGGGAGGCGTGCAGCAGCTCCATGAGGCCTTCATCGCTGTTCTGCTTTAGTTTCACGGTAGTAGCTTTCCAACATTCCTAGGGACTTTGCTTAAGCAACCGTTTCGGTACCAGAACACTGCGTAGAGACAGTAAGCTCTGGTCCTGCGTGTATGCTGCGAGTCAACCTAGAAATTGGAGACTGATGGCATAAGGCTTCTTTTCCCATTATGAAAGCTCCGTTCATGCGGCCTCGAAGCTACCTGAAAAGCATTGTTGTTGCCGGGGTTTTCCTCACTGCCGGCATGGTTCTGAGGAGAAAATGAGTTTTCTCCTAAGAAACCTTGGGTTTCCAGTTCTTTGTTGGAAGCTCACCCTGTTCTGCGCTATACCTAAAGTGAAAGTCAACGTGAGCCCAAGCTTCGAAGTAAGGCCCTGATTATCCTTGCAAAACGAGAGGCGTGCAGCACCTCCATGAGACCTTCATCGTTTTCTGCTTTAGTTTCAAGGTAGTGAGCTTTTCAACACTCCTAAGGGCCTTGCTTCAGCACCCGTTTCAGTACCAGAACACTGCGTAGAACCAGGAAGCTCTGCTCCTGCGTGTATGCTGCGTGTCAACCTAGAAATTAGAGACTGACGGCACAAGGCTAGTTTTCCCATTATGAAAGCTCCGTTGATGCGGCCCCGAAGCTACCTGAAAAGCACTGTTGTTACCGTGCTTTTACTTACAGCCGGCATGGCACATAGAAGAAAATGAGTTTTCTCGAAAGAAACCTTGTGCTTCCAGTTCCTAGTTGGAAGCTCACCCGGCTCTGCTCTATACCAAACGTGAAAGTCAATGTGAGCACTAGCCTCGAAGTAAGGCCCTGATTATCCTGGCAAAACGGGAGGCGTGCAGCAGCTCCATGAGGCCTTCATCGCTGTTCTGCTTTAGTTTCACGGTAGTAAGCTTTCCAAGACTCCTAGGGACTTTGCTTAAGCAACCGTTTCGGTACCAGAACACTGCGTAGAGACAGTAAGCTCTGGTCCTGCGTGTATGCTGCGTGTCAACCTAGAAATTGGAGACTGATGGCATAAGGCTTCTTTTGCCATTATGAAAGCTCCGTTCATGCGGCCTCGAAGCTACCTGAAAAGCATTGTTGTTGCCGGGGTTTTCCTCACTGCCGGCATGGTTCTGAGAAGAAAATGAGTTTTCTCCTAAGAAACCTTGGGTTTCCAGTTCCTTGTTGGAAGCTCACCCTGCTCTGCGCTATACCTAAAGTGAAAGTCAACGTGAGCCCAAGCTTCGAAGTAAGGCCCTGATTATCCTTGCAAAACGAGAGGCGTGCAGCAGCTCCATGAGGCCTTCATCGTTGTTCTGCTTTAGTTTCAAGGTAGTAAGCTTTTCAACACTCCTAGGGGCCTTGCTTCAGCACCCGTTTCAGTACCAGAACACTGCGTAGAACCAGGAAGCTCTGCTCCTGCGTGTATGCTGCGTGTCAACCTAGAAATTAGAGACTGATGAGACAAGGCTAGTTTTCCCATTATGAAAGCTCCGTTGATGCGGCCCCGAAGCTACCTGAAAAGCACTGTTGTTACCGTGCTTTTACTTACAGCCGGCATGGCACATAGAAGAAAATGAGTTTTCTCGAAAGAAACCTTGTGCTTCCAGTTCCTAGTTGGAAGCTCACCCGGCTCTGCTCTATACCAAACGTGAAAGTCAATGTGAGCACTAGCCTCGAAGTAAGGCCCTGATTATCCTGGCAAAACGGGAGGCGTGCAGCAGCTCCATGAGGCCTTCATCGTTGTTCTGCTTTAGTTTCAAGGTAGTAAGCTTTTCAACACTCCTAGGGGCCTTGCTTCAGCACCCGTTTCAGTACCAGAACACTGCGTAGAACCAGGAAGCTCTGGTCCTGCGTGTATGCTGCGTGTCAACCTAGAAATTAGAGACTGATGGCACAAGGCTAGTTTACCCATTATGAAAGCTCCGTTGATGCGGCCCCGAAGCTACCTGAAAAACACTGTAGTTACCGTGCTTTTACATACAGCTGGCATGGTTCATAGAAGAAAATGAGTTTTCTCGAAAGAAACCTTGTGCTTCCAGTTCCTAGTTGGAAGCTCACCCGGCTCTGCTCTATACCAAACGTGAAAGTCAATGTGAGCACTAGCCTCGAAGTAAGGCCCTGATTATGCTGGCAATACCGGAGGCGTGCAGCAGCTCCATGAGGCCTTCATCGCTGTTCTGCTTTAGTTTCACGGTAGTAAGCTTTCCAACATTCCTAGGGACTTTGCTTAAGCAACCGTTTCGGTACCAGAACACTGCGTAGAGACAGTAAGCTCTGGTCCTGCGTGTATGCTGCGTGTCAACCTAGAAATTGGAGACTGATGGCATAAGGCTTCTTTTCCCATTATGAAAGCTCCGTTCATGCGGCCTCGAAGCTACCTGAAAAGCATTGTTGTTGCCGGGGTTTTCCTCACTGCCAGCATGGTTCTGAGAAGAAAATGAGTTTTCTCCTAAGAAAACTTGGGTTTCCAGTTCCTTGTTGGAAGCTCACCCTGCTCTGCGCTATACCTAAAGTGAAAGTCAACGTGAGCCCAAGCTTCGAAGTAAGGCCCTGATTATCCTTGCAAAACGAGAGGCGTGCAGCAGCTCCATGAGGCCTTCATCGTTGTTCTGCTTTAGTTTCAAGGTAGTAAGCTTTTCAACACTCCTAGGGGCCTTGCTTCAGCACCCGTTTCAGTACCAGAACACTGCGTAGAACCAGGAAGCTCTGCTCCTGCGTGTATGCTGCGTGTCAACCTAGAAATTAGAGACTGATGGCACAAGGCTAGTTTTCCCATTATGAAAGCTCCGTTGATGCGGCCCCGAAGCTACCTGAAAAGCACTGTTGTTACCGTGCTTTTACTTACAGCCGGCATGGCACATAGAAGAAAATGAGTTTTCTCGAAAGAAACCTTGTGCTTCCAGTTCCTAGTTGGAAGCTCATCCGGCTCTGCTCTATACCAAACGTGAAAGTCAATGTGAGCACTAGCCTCGAAGTAAGGCCCTGATTATCCTGGCAAAACGGGAGGCGTGCAGCAGCTCCATGAGGCCTTCATCGCTGTTCTGCTTTAGTTTCACGGTAGTAAGCTTTCCAAGACTCCTAGGGACTTTGCTTAAGCAACCGTTTCGGTACCAGAACACTGCGTAGAGACAGTAAGCTCTGGTCCTGCGTGTATGCTGCGTGTCAACCTAGAAATTGGAGACTGATGGCATAAGGCTTCTTTTCCCATTATGAAAGCTCCGTTCATGCGGCCTCGAAGCTACCTGAAAAGCATTGTTGTTGCCGGGGTTTTCCTCACTGCCAGCATGGTTCTGAGAAGAAAATGAGTTTTCTCCTAAGAAACCTTGGGTTTCCAGTTCCTTGTTGGAAGCTCACCCTGCTCTGCGCTATACCTAAAGTGAAAGTCAACGTGAGCCCAAGCTTCGAAGTAAGGCCCTGATTTTCCTTGCAAAACGAGAGGCGTGCAGCAGCTCCATGAGGCCTTCATCGTTGTTCTGCTTTAGTTTCAAGGTAGTAAGCTTTTCAACACTCCTAGGGGCCTTGCTTCAGCACCCGTTTCAGTACCAGAACACTGCGTAGAACCAGGAAGCTCTGCTCCTGCGTGTATGCTGCGTGTCAACCTAGAAATTAGAGACTGATGGCACAAGGCTTGTTTTCCCGTTTTGAAAGCTCCATTCATGCGGCCTCGAAGCTACCTGAAAAGCACTGTTGTTACCGTGCTTTTACTTACAGCCGGCATGGCACATAGAAGAAAATGAGTTTTCTCGAAAGAAACCTTGTGCTTCCAGTTCCTAGTTGGAAGCTCACCCGGCTCTGCTCTATACCAAACGTGAAAGTCAATGTGAGCACTAGCCTCGAAGTAAGGCCCTGATTATACTGGCAAATCGGGAGGCGTGCAGCAGCTCCATGAGGCCTTCATCGCTGTTCTGCTTTAGTTTCACGGTAGTAGCTTTCCAACATTCCTAGGGACTTTGCTTAAGCAACCGTTTCGGTACCAGAACACTGCGTAGAGACAGTAAGCTCTGGTCCTGCGTGTATGCTGCGAGTCAACCTAGAAATTGGAGACTGATGGCATAAGTCTTCTTTTGCAATTATGAAAGCTCCGTTGATGCGGCCCCGAAGCTACCTGAAAAACACTGTAGTTACCGTGCTTTTACATACAGCTGGCATGGTTCATAGAAGAAAATGAGTTTTCTCGAAAGAAACCTTGTGCTTCCAGTTCCTAGTTGGAAGCTCACCCGGCTCTGCTCTATACCAAACGTGAAAGTCAATGTGAGCACTAGCCTCGAAGTAAGGCCCTGATTATGCTGGCAATACGGGAGGCGTGCAGCAGTTGCATGAGGCCTTCATCGCTGTTCTGCTTTAGTTTCACGGTAGTAAGCTTTCCAACATTCCTAGGGACTTTGCTTAAGCAACCGTTTCGGTACCAGAACACTGCGTAGAGACAGTAAGCTCTGGTCCTGCGTGTATGCTGCGTGTCAACCTAGAAATTGGAGACTGATGGCATAAGGCTTCTTTTCCCATTATGAAAGCTCCGTTCATGCGGCCTCGAAGCTACCTGAAAAGCATTGTTGTTGCCGGGGTTTTCCTCACTGCCAGCATGGTTCTGAGAAGAAAATGAGTTTTCTCCTAAGAAAACTTGGGTTTCCAGTTCCTTGTTGGAAGCTCACCCTGCTCTGCGCTATACCTAAAGTGAAAGTCAACGTGAGCCCAAGCTTCGAAGTAAGGCCCTGATTATCCTTGCAAAACGAGAGGCGTGCAGCAGCTCCATGAGGCCTTCATCGTTGTTCTGCTTTAGTTTCAAGGTAGTAAGCTTTTCAACACTCCTAGGGGCCTTGCTTCAGCACCCGTTTCAGTACCAGAACACTGCGTAGAACCAGGAAGCTCTGCTCCTGCGTGTATGCTGCGTGTCAACCTAGAAATTAGAGACTGATGGCACAAGGCTAGTTTTCCCATTATGAAAGCTCCGTTGATGCGGCCCCGAAGCTACCTGAAAAGCACTGTTGTTACCGTGCTTTTACTTACAGCCGGCATGGCACATAGAAGAAAATGAGTTTTCTCGAAAGAAACCTTGTGCTTCCAGTTCCTAGTTGGAAGCTCACCCGGCTCTGCTCTATACCAAACGTGAAAGTCAATGTGAGCACTAGCCTCGAAGTAAGGCCCTGATTATGCTGGCAAAACGGGAGGCGTGCAGCAGCTCCATGAGGCCTTCATCGCTGTTCTGCTTTAGTTTCACGGTAGTAAGCTTTCCAAGACTCCTAGGGACTTTGCTTAAGCAACCGTTTCGGTACCAGAACACTGCGTAGAGACAGTAAGCTCTGGTCCTGCGTGTATGCTGCGTGTCAACCTAGAAATTGGAGACTGATGGCATAAGGCTTCTTTTGCCATTATGAAAGCTCCGTTCATGCGGCCTCGAAGCTACCTGAAAAGCATTGTTGTTGCCGGGGTTTTCCTCACTGCCGGCATGGTTTTGAGAAGAAAATGAGTTTTCTCCTAAGAAACCTTGGGTTTCCAGTTCCTTGTTGGAAGCTCACCCTGCTCTGCGCTATACCTAAAGTGAAAGTCAACGTGAGCCCAAGCTTCGAAGTAAGGCCCTGATTATCCTTGCAAAACGAGAGGCGTGCAGCAGCTCCATGAGGCCTTCATCGTTGTTCTGCTTTAGTTTCAAGGTAGTAAGCTTTTCAACACTCCTAGGGGCCTTGCTTCAGCACCCGTTTCAGTACCAGAACACTGCGTAGAACCAGGAAGCTCTGCTCCTGCGTGTATGCTGCGTGTCAACCTAGAAATTAGAGACTGACGGCACAAGGCTAGTTTTCCCATTATGAAAGCTCCATTGATGCGGCCCCGAAGCTACCTGAAAAGCACTGTTGTTACCGTGCTTTTACTTACAGCCGGCATGGCACATAGAAGAAAATGAGTTTTCTCGAAAGAAACCTTGTGCTTCCAGTTCCTAGTTGGAAGCTCACCCGGCTCTGCTCTATACCAAACGTGAAAGTCAATGTGAGCACTAGACTCGAAGTAAGGCCCTGATTATCCTGGCAAAACGGGAGGCGTGCAGCAGCTCCATGAGGCCTTCATCGTTTTTCTGCTTTAGTTTCAAGGTAGTAAGCTTTTCAACACTCCTAGGGGCCTTGCTTCAGCACCCGTTTCAGTACCAGAACACTGAGTAGAACCAGGAAGCTCTGGTCCTGCGTGTATGCTGCGTGTCAACCTAGAAATTAGAGACTGATGGCACAAGGCTAGTTTTCCCATTATGAAAGCTCCGTTGATGCGGCCCCGAAGCTACCTGAAAAACACTGTAGTTACCGTGCTTTTACATACAGCTGGCATGGTTCATAGAAGAAAATGAGTTTTCTCGAAAGAAACCTTGTGCTTCCAGTTCCTAGTTGGAAGCTCACCCGGCTCTGCTCTATACCAAACGTGAAAGTCAATGTGAGCACTAGCCTCGAAGTAAGGCCCTGATTATGCTGGCAATACGGGAGGCGTGCAGCAGCTCCATGAGGCCTTCATCGCTGTTCTGCTTTAGTTTCACGGTAGTAAGCTTTCCAACATTCCTAGGGACTTTGCTTAAGCAACCGTTTCGGTACCAGAACACTGCGTAGAGACAGTAAGCTCTGGTCCTGCGTGTATGCTGCGTGTCAACCTAGAAATTGGAGACTGATGGCATAAGGCTTCTTTTCCCATTATGAAAGCTCCGTTCATGCGGCCTCGAAGCTACCTGAAAAGCATTGTTGTTGCCGGGGTTTTCCTCACTGCCAGCATGGTTCTGAGAAGGAAATGAGTTTTCTCCTAAGAAAACTTGGGTTTCCAGTTCCTTGTTGGAAGCTCACCCTGCTCTGCGCTATACCTAAAGTGAAAGTCAACGTGAGCCCAAGCTTCGAAGTAAGGCCCTGATTATCCTTGCAAAACGAGAGGCGTGCAGCAGCTCCATGAGGCCTTCATCGTTGTTCTGCTTTAGTTTCAAGGTAGTAAGCTTTTCAACACTCCTAGGGGCCTTGCTTCAGCACCCGTTTCAGTACCAGAACACTGCGTAGAACCTGGAAGCTCTGCTCCTGCGTGTATGCTGCGTGTCAACCTAGAAATTAGAGACTGATGGCACAAGGCTAGTTTTCCCATTATGAAAGCTCCGTTGATGCGGCCCCGAAGCTACCTGAAAAGCACTGTTGTTACCGTGCTTTTACTTACAGCCGGCATGGCACATAGAAGAAAATGAGTTTTCTCGAAAGAAACCTTGTGCTTCCAGTTCCTAGTTGGAAGCTCATCCGGCTCTGCTCTATACCAAACGTGAAAGTCAATGTGAGCACTAGCCTCGAAGTAAGGCCCTGATTATCCTGGCAAAACGGGAGGCGTCCAGCAGCTCCATGAGGCCTTCATCGCTGTTCTGCTTTAGTTTCACGGTAGTAAGCTTTCCAAGACTCCTAGGGACTTTGCTTAAGCAACCGTTTCGGTACCAGAACACTGCGTAGAGACAGTAAGCTCTGGTCCTGCGTGTATGCTGCGTGTCAACCTAGAAATTGGAGACTGATGGCATAAGGCTTCTTTTCCCATTATGAAAGCTCCGTTCATGCGGCCTCGAAGCTACCTGAAAAGCATTGTTGTTGCCGGGGTTTTCCTCACTGCCAGCATGGTTCTGAGAAGAAAATGAGTTTTCTCCTAAGAAACCTTGGGTTTCCAGTTCCTTGTTGGAAGCTCACCCTGCTCTGCGCTATACCTAAAGTGAAAGTCAACGTGAGCCCAAGCTTCGAAGTAAGGCCCTGATTTTCCTTGCAAAACGAGAGGCGTGCAGCAGCTCCATGAGGCCTTCATCGTTGTTCTGCTTTAGTTTCAAGGTAGTAAGCTTTTCAACACTCCTAGGGGTCTTGCTTCAGCACCCGTTTCAGTATCAGAACACTGCGTAGAACCAGGAAGCTCTGCTCCTGCGTGTATGCTGCGTGTCAACCTAGAAATTAGAGAGTGATGGCACAAGGCTTGTTTTCCCGTTTTGAAAGCTCCATTCATGCGGCCTCGAAGCTACCTGAAAAGCACTGTTGTTACCGTGCTTTTACTTACAGCCGGCATGGCACATAGAAGAAAATGAGTTTTCTCGAAAGAAACCTTGTGCTTCCAGTTCCTAGTTGGAAGCTCACCCGGCTCTGCTCTATACCAAACGTGAAAGTCAATGTGAGCACTAGCCTCGAAGTAAGGCCCTGATTATACTGGCAAATCGGGAGGCGTGCAGCAGCTCCATGAGGCCTTCATCGCTGTTCTGCTTTAGTTTCACGGTAGTAGCTTTCCAACATTCCTAGGGACTTTGCTTAAGCAACCGTTTCGGTACCAGAACACTGCGTAGAGACAGTAAGCTCTGGTCCTGCGTGTATGCTGCGAGTCAACCTAGAAATTGGAGACTGATGGCATAAGTCTTCTTTTGCCATTATGAAAGCTCCGTTCATGCAGCCTCGAAGCTACCTGAAAAGCATTGTTGTTGCCGGGGTTTTCCTCACTGCCGGCATGGTTCTGAGGAGAAAATGAGTTTTCTCCTAAGAAACCTTGGGTTGCCAGTTCTTTGTTGGAAGCTCACCCTGCTCTGCGCTATACCTAAAGTGAAAGTCAACGTGAGCCCAAGCTTCGAAGTAAGGCCCTGATTATCCTGGCAAAACGGGAGGCGTGCAGCAGCTCCATGAGGCCATCATCGTTGTTCTGCTTTAGTTTCAAGGTAGTAAGATTTTCAACACTCCTAGGGGCCTTGCTTCAGCACCCGTTTCAGTACCAGAACACTGCGTAGAACAAGGAAGCTCTGGTCCTGCGTGTATGCTGCGTGTCAACCTAGAAATTAGAGACTGATGGCACAAGGCTAGTTTTCCCATTATGAAAGCTCCGTTGATGCGGCCCCGAAGCTACCTGAAAAACACTGTAGTTACCGTGCTTTTACATACAGCTGGCATGGTTCATAGAAGAAAATGAGTTTTCTCGAAAGAAACCTTGTGCTTCCAGTTCCTAGTTGGAAGCTCACCCGGCTCTGCTCTATACCAAACGTGAAAGTCAATGTGAGCACTAGCCTCGAAGTAAGGCCCTGATTATGCTGGCAATACGGGAGGCGTGCAGCAGTTGCATGAGGCCTTCATCGCTGTTCTGTTTAGTTTCACGGTAGTAAGCTTTCCAACATTCCTAGGGACTTTGCTTAAGCAACCGTTTCGGTACCAGAACACTGCGTAGAGACAGTAAGCTCTGGTCCTGCGTGTATGCTGCGTGTCAACCTAGAAATTGGAGACTGATGGCATAAGGCTTCTTTTCCCATTATGAAAGCTCCGTTCATGCGGCCTCGAAGCTACCTGAAAAGCATTGTTGTTGCCGGGGTTTTCCTCACTGCCAGCATGGTTCTGAGAAGAAAATGAGTTTTCTCCTAAGAAAAGTTGGGTTTCCAGTTCCTTGTTGGAAGCTCACCCTGCTCTGCGCTATACCTAAAGTGAAAGTCAACGTGAGCCCAAGCTTCGAAGTAAGGCCCTGATTATCCTTGCAAAACGAGAGGCGTGCAGCAGCTCCATGAGGCCTTCATCGTTGTTCTGCTTTAGTTTCAAGGTAGTAAGCTTTTCAACACTCCTAGGGGCCTTGCTTCAGCACCCGTTTCAGTACCAGAACACTGCGTAGAACCAGGAAGCTCTGCTCCTGCGTGTATGCTGCGTGTCAAGCTAGAAATTAGAGGCTGACGGCACAAGGCTAGTTTTCCCATTATGAAAGCTCCGTTGATGCGGCCCCGAAGCTACCTGAAAAGCACTGTTGTTACCGTGCTTTTACTTACAGCCGGCATGGCACATAGAAGAAAATGAGTTTTCTCGAAAGAAACCTTGTGCTTCCAGTTCCTAGTTGGAAGCTCACCCGGCTCTGCTCTATACCAAACGTGAAAGTCAATGTGAGCACTAGCCTCGAAGTAAGGCCCTGATTATGCTGGCAATACGGGAGGCGTGCAGCAGCTCCATGAGGCCTTCATCGCTGTTCTGCTTTAGTTTCACGGTAGTAAGCTTTCCAACATTCCTAGGGACTTTGCTTAAGCAACCGTTTCGGTACCAGAACACTGCGTAGAGACAGTAAGCTCAGGTCCTGCGTGTATGCTGCGTGTCAACCTAGAAATTGGAGACTGATGGCATAAGGCTTCTTTTGCCATTATGAAAGCTCCGTTCATGCGGCCTCGAAGCTACCTGAAAAGCATTGTTGTTGCCGGGGTTTTCCTCACTGCCGGCATGGTTCTGAGAAGAAACTGAGTTTTCTCCTAAGAAACCTTGGGTTTCCAGTTCCTTGTTGGAAGCTCACCCTGCTCTGCGCTATACCTAAAGTGAAAGTCAACGTGAGCCCAAGCTTCGAAGTAAGGCCCTGATTATCCTTGCAAAGCGAGAGGCGTGCAGAAGCTCCATGAGGCCTTCATCGTTGTTCTGCTTTAGTTTCAAGGTAGTAAGCTTTTCAACACTCCTAGGGGCCTTGCTTCAGCACCCGTTTCAGTACCAGAACACTGCGTAGAACCAGGAAGCTCTGCTCCTGCGTGTATGCTGCGTGTCAACCTAGAAATTAGAGACTGACGGCACAAGGCTTGTTTTCCCGTTTTGAAAGCTCCATTCATGCGGCCTCGAAGCTACCTGAAAAGCACTGTTGTTACCGTGCTTTTACTTACAGCCGGCATGGCACATAGAAGAAAATGAGTTTTCTCGAAAGAAACCTTGTGCTTCCAGTTCCTAGTTGGAAGCTCACCCGGCTCTGCTCTATACCAAACGTGAAAGTCAATGTGAGCACTAGCCTCGAAGTAAGGCCCTGATTATGCTGGCAAAACGGGAGGCGTGCAGCAGCTCCATGAGGCCTTCATCGCTGTTCTGCTTTAGTTTCACGGTAGTAGCTTTCCAACATTCCTAGGGACTTTGCTTAAGCAACCTTTTCGGTACCAGAACACTGCGTAGAGACAGTAAGCTCTGGTCCTGCGTGTATGCTGCGAGTCAACCTAGAAATTGGAGACTGATGGCATAAGGCTTCTTTTGCCATTATGAAAGCTCCGTTCATGCGGCCTCGAAGCTACCTGAAAAGCATTGTTGTTGCCGGGGTTTTCCTCACTGCCGGCATGGTTCTGAGGAGAAAATGAGTTTTCTCCTAAGAAACCTTGGGTTGCCAGTTCTTTGTTGGAAGCTCACCCTGCTCTGCGCTATACCTAAAGTGAAAGTCAACGTGAGCCCAAGCTTCGAAGTAAGGCCCTGATTATCCTTGCAAAACGAGAGGCGTGCAGCAGCTCCATGAGGCCTTCATCGTTGTTCTGCTTTAGTTTCAAGGTAGTAAGCTTTTCAACACTCCTAGGGGCCTTGCTTCAGCACCCGTTTCAGTACCAGAACACTGCGTAGAACCAGGAAGTTCTGCTCCTGCGTGTATGCTGCGTGTCAACCTAGAAATTAGAGGCTGACGGCACAAGGCTAGTTTTCCCATTATGAAAGCTCCGTTGATGCGGCCCCGAAGCTACCTGAAAAGCACTGTTGTTACCGTGCTTTTACTTACAGCCGGCATGGCACATAGAAGAAAATGAGTTTTCTCGAAAGAAACCTTGTGCTTCCAGTTCCTAGTTGGAAGCTCACCCGGCTCTGCTCTATACCAAACGTGAAAGTCAATGTGAGCACTAGCCTCGAAGTAAGGCCCTGATTATCCTGGCAAAACGGGAGGCGTGCAGCAGCTCCATGAGGCCTTCATCGCTGTTCTGCTTTAGTTTCACGGTAGTAAGCTTTCCAAGACTCCTAGGGACTTTGCTTAAGCAACCGTTTCGGTACCAGAACACTGCGTAGAGACAGTAAGCTCTGGTCCTGCGTGTATGCTGCGTGTCAACCTAGAAATTGGAGACTGATGGCATAAGGCTTCTTTTCCCATTATGAAAGCTCCGTTCATGCGGCCTCGAAGCTACCTGAAAAGCATTGTTGTTGCCGGGGTTTTCCTCACTGCCAGCATGGTTCTGAGAAGAAAATGAGTTTTCTCCTAAGAAACCTTGGGTTTCCAGTTCCTTGTTGGAAGCTCACCCTGCTCTGCGCTATACCTAAAGTGAAAGTCAACGTGAGCCCAAGCTTCGAAGTAAGGCCCTGATTATCCTTGCAAAACGAGAGGCGTGCAGCAGCTCCATGAGGCCTTCATCGTTGTTCTGCTTTAGTTTCAAGGTAGTAAGCTTTTCAACACTCCTAGGGGCCTTGCTTCAGCACCCGTTTCAGTACCAGAACACTGCGTAGAACCAGGAAGCTCTGCTCCTGCGTGTATGCTGCGTGTCAACCTAGAAATTAGAGACTGATGGCACAAGGCTTGTTTTCCCGTTTTGAAAGCTCCATTCATGCGGCCTCGAAGCTACCTGAAAAGCACTGTTGTTACCGTGCTTTTACTTACAGCCGGCATGGCACATAGAAGAAAATGAGTTTTCTCGAAAGAAACCTTGTGCTTCCAGTTCCTAGTTGGAAGCTCACCCGGCTCTGCTCTATACCAAACGTGAAAGTCAATGTGAGCACTAGCCTCGAAGTAAGGCCCTGATTATGCTGGCAAATCGGGAGGCGTGCAGCAGCTCCATGAGGCCTTCATCGCTGTTCTGCTTTAGTTTCACGGTAGTAGCTTTCCAACATTCCTAGGGACTTTGCTTAAGCAACCGTTTCGGTACCAGAACACTGCGTAGAGACAGTAAGCTCTGGTCCTGCGTGTATGCTGCGAGTCAACCTAGAAATTGGAGACTGATGGCATAAGTCTTCTTTTGCCATTATGAAAGCTCCGTTCATGCGGCCTCGAAGCTACCTGAAAAGCATTGTTGTTGCCGGGGTTTTCCTCACTGCCGGCATGGTTCTGAGGAGAAAATAAGTTTTCTCCTAAGAAACCTTGGGTTGCCAGTTCTTTGTTGGAAGCTCACCCTGCTCTGCGCTATACCTAAAGTGAAAGTCAACGTGAGCCCAAGCTTCGAAGTAAGGCCCTGATTATCCTTGCAAAACGAGAGGCGTGCAGCAGCTCCATGAGGCCTTCATCGTTGTTCTGCTTTAGTTTCAAGGTAGTAAGCTTTTCAACACTCCTAGGGGCCTTGCTTCAGCACCCGTTTCAGTACCAGAACACTGCGTAGAACCAGGAAGCTCTGCTCCTGCGTGTATGCTGCGTGTCAACCTAGAAATTAGAGACTGATGGCACAAGGCTTGTTTTCCCGTTTTGAAAGCTCCATTCATGCGGCCCCGAAGCTACCTGAAAAGCACTGTAGTTACCGTGCTTTTACTTACAGCCGGCATGGTTCATACAAGAAAATGAGTTTTCTCGAAAGAAACCTTGTGCTTCCAGTTCCTAGTTGGAAGCTCACCCGGCTCTGCTCTATACCAAACGTGAAAGTCAATGTGAGCACTAGCCTCGAAGTAAGGCCCTGATTATGCTGGCAAATCGGGAGGCGTGCAGCAGCTCCATGAGGCCTTCATCGCTGTTCTGCTTTAGTTTCACGGTAGTAGCTTTCCAACATTCCTAGGGACTTTGCTTAAGCAACCGTTTCGGTACCAGAACACTGCGTAGAGACAGTAAGCTCTGGTCCTGCGTGTATGCTGCGAGTCAACCTAGAAATTGGAGACTGATGGCATAAGGCTTCTTTTCCCATTATGAAAGCTCCGTTCATGCGGCCTCGAAGCTACCTGAAAAGCATTGTTGTTGCCGGGGTTTTCCTCACTGCCGGCATGGTTCTGAGGAGAAAATGAGTTTTCTCCTAAGAAACCTTGGGTTTCCAGTTCTTTGTTGGAAGCTCACCCTGTTCTGCGCTATACCTAAAGTGAAAGTCAACGTGAGCCCAAGCTTCGAAGTAAGGCCCTGATTATCCTTGCAAAACGAGAGGCGTGCAGCAGCTCCATGAGACCTTCATCGTTTTCTGCTTTAGTTTCAAGGTAGTGAGCTTTTCAACACTCCTAAGGGCCTTGCTTCAGCACCCGTTTCAGTACCAGAACACTGCGTAGAACCAGGAAGCTCTGCTCCTGCGTGTATGCTGCGTGTCAAGCTAGAAATTAGAGGCTGACGGCACAAGGCTAGTTTTTCCATTATGAAAGCTCCGTTGATGCGGCCCCGAAGCTACCTGAAAAGCACTGTTGTTACCGTGCTTTTACTTACAGCCGGCATGGCACATAGAAGAAAATGAGTTTTCTCGAAAGAAACCTTGTGCTTCCAGTTCCTAGTTGGAAGCTCACCCGGCTCTGCTCTATACCAAACGTGAAAGTCAATGTGAGCACTAGCCTCGAAGTAAGGCCCTGATTATCCTGGCAAAACGGGAGGCGTGCAGCAGCTCCATGAGGCCTTCATCGCTGTTCTGCTTTAGTTTCACGGTAGTAAGCTTTCCAAGACTCCTAGGGACTTTGCTTAAGCAACCGTTTCGGTACCAGAACACTGCGTAGAGACAGTAAGCTCTGGTCCTGCGTGTATGCTGCGTGTCAACCTAGAAATTGGAGACTGATGGCATAAGGCTTCTTTTGCCATTATGAAAGCTCCGTTCATGCGGCCTCGAAGCTACCTGAAAAGCATTGTTGTTGCCGGGGTTTTCCTCACTGCCAGCATGGTTCTGAGAAGAAAATGAGTTTTCTCCTAAGAAACCTTGGGTTTCCAGTTCCTTGTTGGAAGCTCACCCTGCTCTGCGCTATACCTAAAGTGAAAGTCAACGTGAGCCCAAGCTTCGAAGTAAGGCCCTGATTATCCTTGCAAAACGAGAGGCGTGCAGCAGCTCCATGAGGCCTTCATCGTTGTTCTGCTTTAGTTTCAAGGTAGTAAGCTTTTCAACACTCCTAGGGGCCTTGCTTCAGCACCCGTTTCAGTACCAGAACACTGCGTAGAACCAGGAAGCTCTGCTCCTGCGTGTATGCTGCGTGTCAACCTAGAAATTAGAGACTGATGGCACAAGGCTTGTTTTCCCGTTTTGAAAGCTCCATTCATGCGGCCTCGAAGCTACCTGAAAAGCACTGTTGTTACCGTGCTTTTACTTACAGCCGGCATGGCACATAGAAGAAAATGAGTTTTCTCGAAAGAAACCTTGTGCTTCCAGTTCCTAGTTGGAAGCTCACCCGGCTCTGCTCTATACCAAACGTGAAAGTCAATGTGAGCACTAGCCTCGAAGTAAGGCCCTGATTATGCTGGCAAAACGGGAGGCGTGCAGCAGCTCCATGAGGCCTTCATCGCTGTTCTGCTTTAGTTTCACGGTAGTAGCTTTCCAACATTCCTAGGGACTTTGCTTAAGCAACCGTTTCGGTACCAGAACACTGCGTAGAGACAGTAAGCTCTGGTCCTGCGTGTATGCTGCGAGTCAACCTAGAAATTGGAGACTGATGGCATAAGGCTTCTTTTGCCATTATGAAAGCTCCGTTCATGCGGCCTCGAAGCTACCTGAAAAGCATTGTTGTTGCCGGGGTTTTCCTCACTGCCGGCATGGTTCTGAGGAGAAAATGAGTTTTCTCCTAAGAAACCTTGGGTTTCCAGTTCTTTGTTGGAAGCTCACCCTGCTCTGCGCTATACCTAAAGTGAAAGTCAACGTGAGCCCAAGCTTCGAAGTAAGGCCCTGATTATCCTTGCAAAACGAGAGGCGTGCAGCAGCTCCATGAGGCCTTCATCGTTGTTCTGCTTTAGTTTCAAGGTAGTAAGCTTTTCAACACTCCTAGGGGCCTTGCTTCAGCACCCGTTTCAGTACCAGAACACTGCGTAGAACCAGGAAGCTCTGCTCCTGCGTGTATGCTGCGTGTCAACCTAGAAATTAGAGGCTGACGGCACAAGGCTAGTTTTCCCATTATGAAAGCTCCGTTGATGCGGCCCCGAAGCTACCTGAAAAGCACTGTTGTTACCGTGTTTTTACTTAGAGCCTGCATGGCACATAGAAGAAAATGAGTTTTCTCGAAAGAAACCTTGTGCTTCCAGTTCCTAGTTGGAAGCTCACCCGGCTCTGCTCTATACCAAACGTGAAAGTCAATGTGAGCACTAGCCTCGAAGTAAGGCCCTGAGTATCCTGGCAATACGGGAGGCGTGCAGCAGCTCCATGAGGCCTTCATCGCTGTTCTGCTTTAGTTTCACGGTAGTAAGCTTTCCAAGACTCCTAGGGACTTTGCTTAAGCAACCGTTTCGGTACCAGAACACTGCGTAGAGACAGTAAGCTCTGGTCCTGCGTGTATGCTGCGTGTCAACCTAGAAATTGGAGACTGATGGCATAAGGCTTCTTTTCCCATTATGAAAGCTCCGTTCATGCGGCCTCGAAGCTACCTGAAAAACATTGTTGTTGCCGGGGTTTTCCTCACTGCCGGCATGGTTCTGAGAAGAAAATGAGTTTTCTCCTAAGAAACCTTGGGTTTCCAGTTCCTTGTTGGAAGCTCACCCTGCTGTGCGCTATACCTAAAGTGAATGTCAACCTGAGCCCAAGCTTCGAAGTAAGGCCCTGATTATCCTTGCAAAACGAGAGGCATGCAGCAGCTCCATGAGGCCTTCATCGTTGTTCTGCTTTAGTTTCAAGGTAGTAAGCTTTTCAACACTCCTAGGGGCCTTGCTTCAGCACCCGTTTCAGTACCAGAACACTACGTAGAACCAGGAAGCTCTGCTCCTGCGTGTATGCTGCGTGTCAACCTAGAAATTAGAGACTGATGGCACAAGGCTTGTTTTCCCATTATGAAAGCTCCGTTGATGCGGCCCCGAAGCTACCTGAAAAACACTGTTGTTACCGTGCTTTTACTTACAGCCGGCATGGCACATAGAAGAAAATGAGTTTTCTCGAAAGAAACCTTGTGCTTCCAGTTCCTAGTTGGAAGCTCACCCGGCTCTGCTCTATACCAAACGTGAAAGTCAATGTGAGCACTAGCCTCGAAGTAAGGCCCTGATTATCCTGGCAAAACGGGAGGCGTGCAGCAGCTCCATGAGGCCTTCATCGCTGTTCTGCTTTAGTTTCACGGTAGTAGCTTTCCAACATTCCTAGGGACTTTGCTTAAGCAACCGTTTCGGTACCAGAACACTGCGTAGAGACAGTAAGCTCTGGTCCTGCGTGTATGCTGCGAGTCAACCTAGAAATTGGAGACTGATGGCATAAGGCTTCTTTTGCCATTATGAAAGCTCCGTTCATGCGGCCTCGAAGCTACCTGAAAAGCATTGTTGTTGCCGGGGTTTTCCTCACTGCCGGCATGGTTCTGAGAAGAAAATGAGTTTTCTCCTAAGAAACCTTGGGTTTCCAGTTCCTTGTTGGAAGCTCACCCTGCTCTGCGCTATACCTAAAGTGAAAGTCAACGTGAGCCCAAGCTTCGAAGTAAGGCCCTGATTATCCTTGCAAAACGAGAGGCGTGCAGCAGCTCCATGAGGCCTTCATCGTTGTTCTGCTTTAGTTTCAAGGTAGTAAGCTTTTCAACACTCCTAGGGGCCTTGCTTCAGCACCCGTTTCAGTACCAGAACACTGCGTAGAACCAGGAAGTTCTGCTCCTGCGTGTATGCTGCGTGTCAACCTAGAAATTAGAGACTGACGGCACAAGGCTAGTTTTCCCATTATGAAAGCTCCGTTGATGCGGCCCCGAAGCTACCTGAAAAGCACTGTTGTTACCGTGCTTTTACTTACAGCCGGCATGGCACATAGAAGAAAATGAGTTTTCTCGAAAGAAACCTTGTGCTTCCAGTTCCTAGTTGGAAGCTCACCCGGCTCTGCTCTATACCAAACGTGAAAGTCAATGTGAGCACTAGCCTCGAAGTAAGGCCCTGATTATCCTGGCAAAACGGGAGGCGTGCAGCAGCTCCATGAGGCCTTCATCGCTGTTCTGCTTTAGTTTCACGGTAGTAAGCTTTCCAAGACTCCTAGGGACTTTGCTTAAGCAACCGTTTCGGTACCAGAACACTGCGTAGAGACAGTAAGCTCTGGTCCTGCGTGTATGCTGCGTGTCAACCTAGAAATTGGAGACTGATGGCATAAGGCTTCTTTTCCCATTATGAAAGCTCCGTTCATGCGGCCTCGAAGCTACCTGAAAAGCATTGTTGTTGCCGGGGTTTTCCTCACTGCCAGCATGGTTCTGAGAAGAAAATGAGTTTTCTCCTAAGAAACCTTGGGTTTCCAGTTCCTTGTTGGAAGCTCACCCTGCTCTGCGCTATACCTAAAGTGAAAGTCAACGTGAGCCCAAGCTTCGAAGTAAGGCCCTGATTATCCTTGCAAAACGAGAGGCGTGCAGCAGCTCCATGAGGCCTTCATCGTTGTTCTGCTTTAGTTTCAAGGTAGTAAGCTTTTCAACATTCCTAGGGGCCTTGCTTCAGCACCCGTTTCAGTACCAGAACACTGCGTAGAACCAGGAAGCTCTGCTCCTGCGTGTATGCTGCGTGCCAAGCTAGAAATTAGAGGCTGACGGCACAAGGCTAGTTTTCCCATTATGAAAGCTCCGTTGATGCGGCCCCGAAGCTACCTGAAAAGCACTGTTGTTACCGTGCTTTTACTTACAGCCGGCATGGCACATAGAAGAAAATGAGTTTTCTCGAAAGAAACCTTGTGCTTCCAGTTCCTAGTTGGAAGCTCACCCGGCTCTGCTCTATACCAAACGTGAAAGTCAATGTGAGCACTAGCCTCGAAGTAAGGCCCTGATTATCCTGGCAAAACGGGAGGCGTGCAGCAGCTCCATGAGGCCTTCATCGCTGTTCTGCTTTAGTTTCACGGTAGTAAGCTTTCCAAGACTCCTAGGGACTTTGCTTAAGCAACCGTTTCGGTACCAGAACACTGCGTAGAGACAGTAAGCTCTGGTCCTGCGTGTATGCTGCGTGTCAACCTAGAAATTGGAGACTGATGGCATAAGGCTTCTTTTCCCATTATGAAAGCTCCGTTCATGCGGCCTCAAAGCTACCTGAAAAGCATTGTTGTTGCCGGGGTTTTCCTCACTGCCGGCATGGTTCTGAGAAGAAAATGAGTTTTCTCCTAAGAAACCTTGGGTTTCCAGTTCCTTGTTGGAAGCTCACCCTGCTCTGCGCTATACCTAAAGTGAAAGTCAACGTGAGCCCAAGCTTCGAAGTAAGGCCCTGATTATCCTTGCAAAACGAGAGGCGTGCAGCAGCTCCATGAGGCCTTCATCGTTGTTCTGCTTTAGTTTCAAGGTAGTAAGCTTTTCAACACTCCTAGGGGCCTTGCTTCAGCACCCGTTTCAGTACCAGAACACTGCGTAGAACCAGGAAGCTCTGCTCCTGCGTGTATGCTGCGTGTCAACCTAGAAATTAGAGACTGATGGCACAAGGCTTGTTTTCCCGTTTTGAAAGCTCCATTCATGCGGCCTCGAAGCTACCTGAAAAGCACTGTTGTTACCGTGCTTTTACTTACAGCCGGCATGGCACATAGAAGAAAATGAGTTTTCTCGAAAGAAACCTTGTGCTTCCAGTTCCTAGTTGGAAGCTCACCCGGCTCTGCTCTATACCAAACGTGAAAGTCAATGTGAGCACTAGCCTCGAAGTAAGGCCCTGATTATGCTGGCAATACGGGAGGCGTGCAGCAGCTCCATGAGGCCTTCATCGCTGTTCTGCTTTAGTTTCACGGTAGTAAGCTTTCCAACATTCCTAGGGACTTTGCTTAAGCAACCGTTTCGGTACCAGAACACTGCGTAGAGACAGTAAGCTCTGGTCCTGCGTGTATGCTGCGTGTCAACCTAGAAATTGGAGACTGATGGCATAAGGCTTCTTTTGCCATTATGAAAGCTCCGTTCATGCGGCCTCGAAGCTACCTGAAAAGCATTGTTGTTGCCGGGGTTTTCCTCACTGCCGGCATGGTTCTGAGAAGAAACTGAGTTTTCTCCTAAGAAACCTTGGGTTTCCAGTTCCTTGTTGGAAGCTCACCCTGCTCTGCGCTATACCTAAAGTGAAAGTCAACGTGAGCCCAAGCTTCGAAGTAAGGCCCTGATTATCCTTGCAAAACGAGAGGCGTGCAGCAGCTCCATGAGGCCTTCATCGTTGTTCTGCTTTAGTTTCAAGGTAGTAAGCTTTTCAACACTCCTAGGGGCCTTGCTTCAGCACCCGTTTCAGTACCAGAACACTGCGTAGAACCAGGAAGTTCTGCTCCTGCGTGTATGCTGCGTGTCAACCTAGAAATTAGAGGCTGACGGCACAAGGCTAGTTTTCCCATTATGAAAGCTCCGTTGATGCGGCCCCGAAGCTACCTGAAAAGCACTGTTGTTACCGTGCTTTTACTTACAGCCGGCATGGCACATAGAAGAAAATGAGTTTTCTCGAAAGAAACCTTGTGCTTCCAGTTCCTAGTTGGAAGCTCACCCGGCTCTGCTCTATACCAAACGTGAAAGTCAATGTGAGCACTAGCCTCGAAGTAAGGCCCTGATTATCCTGGCAAAACGGGAGGCGTGCAGCACCTCCATGAGGCCTTCATCGCTGTTCTGCTTTAGTTTCACGGTAGTAAGCTTTCCAAGACTCCTAGGGACTTTGCTTAAGCAACCGTTTCGGTACCAGAACACTGCGTAGAGACAGTAAGCTCTGGTCCTGCGTGTATGCTGCGTGTCAACCTAGAAATTGGAGACTGATGGCATAAGGCTTCTTTTCCCATTATGAAAGCTCCGTTCATGCGGCCTCGAAGCTACCTGAAAAGCATTGTTGTTGCCGGGGTTTTCCTCACTGCCAGCATGGTTCTGAGAAGAAAATGAGTTTTCTCCTAAGAAACCTTGGGTTTCCAGTTCCTTGTTGGAAGCTCACCCTGCTCTGCGCTATACCTAAAGTGAAAGTCAACGTGAGCCCAAGCTTCGAAGTAAGGCCCTGATTATCCTTGCAAAACGAGAGGCGTGCAGCAGCTCCATGAGGCCTTCATCGTTGTTCTGCTTTAGTTTCAAGGTAGTAAGCTTTTCAACACTCCTAGGGGCCTTGCTTCAGCACCCGTTTCAGTACCAGAACACTGCGTAGAACCAGGAAGCTCTGCTCCTGCGTGTATGCTGCGTGTCAACCTAGAAATTAGAGACTGATGGCACAAGGCTTGTTTTCCCGTTTTGAAAGCTCCATTCATGCGGCCTCGAAGCTACCTGAAAAGCACTGTTGTTACCGTGCTTTTACTTACAGCCGGCATGGCACATAGAAGAAAATGAGTTTTCTCGAAAGAAACCTTGTGCTTCCAGTTCCTAGTTGGAAGCTCACCCGGCTCTGCTCTATACCAAACGTGAAAGTCAATGTGAGCACTAGCCTCGAAGTAAGGCCCTGATTATCCTGGCAAAACGGGAGGCGTGCAGCAGCTCCATGAGGCCTTCATCGCTGTTCTGCTTTAGTTTCACGGTAGTAGCTTTCCAACATTCCTAGGGACTTTGCTTAAGCAACCGTTTCGGTACCAGAACACTGCGTAGAGACAGTAAGCTCTGGTCCTGCGTGTATGCTGCGAGTCAACCTAGAAATTGGAGACTGATGGCATAAGGCTTCTTTTGCCATTATGAAAGCTCCGTTCATGCGGCCTCGAAGCTACCTGAAAAGCATTGTTGTTGCCGGGGTTTTCCTCACTGCCGGCATGGTTCTGAGAAGAAAATGAGTTTTCTCCTAAGAAACCTTGGGTTTCCAGTTCCTTGTTGGAAGCTCACCCTGCTCTGCGCTATACCTAAAGTGAAAGTCAACGTGAGCCCAAGCTTCGAAGTAAGGCCCTGATTATCCTTGCAAAACGAGAGGCGTGCAGCAGCTCCATGAGGCCTTCATCGTTGTTCTGCTTTAGTTTCAAGGTAGTAAGCTTTTCAACACTCCTAGGGGCCTTGCTTCAGCACCCGTTTCAGTACCAGAACACTGCGTAGAACCAGGAAGTTCTGCTCCTGCGTGTATGCTGCGTGTCAACCTAGAAATTAGAGACTGACGGCACAAGGCTAGTTTTCCCATTATGAAAGCTCCGTTGATGCGGCCCCGAAGCTACCTGAAAAGCACTGTTGTTACCGTGCTTTTACTTACAGCCGGCATGGCACATAGAAGAAAATGAGTTTTCTCGAAAGAAACCTTGTGCTTCCAGTTCCTAGTTGGAAGCTCACCCGGCTCTGCTCTATACCAAACGTGAAAGTCAATGTGAGCACTAGCCTCGAAGTAAGGCCCTGATTATCCTGGCAAAACGGGAGGCGTGCAGCAGCTCCATGAGGCCTTCATCGCTGTTCTGCTTTAGTTTCACGGTAGTAAGCTTTCCAAGACTCCTAGGGACTTTGCTTAAGCAACCGTTTCGGTACCAGAACACTGCGTAGAGACAGTAAGCTCTGGTCCTGCGTGTATGCTGCGTGTCAACCTAGAAATTGGAGACTGATGGCATAAGGCTTCTTTTCCCATTATGAAAGCTCCGTTCATGCGGCCTCGAAGCTACCTGAAAAGCATTGTTGTTGCCGGGGTTTTCCTCACTGCCAGCATGGTTCTGAGAAGAAAATGAGTTTTCTCCTAAGAAACCTTGGGTTTCCAGTTCCTTGTTGGAAGCTCACCCTGCTCTGCGCTATACCTAAAGTGAAAGTCAACGTGAGCCCAAGCTTCGAAGTAAGGCCCTGATTATCCTTGCAAAACGAGAGGCGTGCAGCAGCTCCATGAGGCCTTCATCGTTGTTCTGCTTTAGTTTCAAGGTAGTAAGCTTTTCAACATTCCTAGGGGCCTTGCTTCAGCACCCGTTTCAGTACCAGAACACTGCGTAGAACCAGGAAGCTCTGCTCCTGCGTGTATGCTGCGTGCCAAGCTAGAAATTAGAGGCTGACGGCACAAGGCTAGTTTTCCCATTATGAAAGCTCCGTTGATGCGGCCCCGAAGCTACCTGAAAAGCACTGTTGTTACCGTGCTTTTACTTACAGCCGGCATGGCACATAGAAGAAAATGAGTTTTCTCGAAAGAAACCTTGTGCTTCCAGTTCCTAGTTGGAAGCTCACCCGGCTCTGCTCTATACCAAACGTGAAAGTCAATGTGAGCACTAGCCTCGAAGTAAGGCCCTGATTATCCTGGCAAAACGGGAGGCGTGCAGCAGCTCCATGAGGCCTTCATCGCTGTTCTGCTTTAGTTTCACGGTAGTAAGCTTTCCAAGACTCCTAGGGACTTTGCTTAAGCAACCGTTTCGGTACCAGAACACTGCGTAGAGACAGTAAGCTCTGGTCCTGCGTGTATGCTGCGTGTCAACCTAGAAATTGGAGACTGATGGCATAAGGCTTCTTTTCCCATTATGAAAGCTCCGTTCATGCGGCCTCAAAGCTACCTGAAAAGCATTGTTGTTGCCGGGGTTTTCCTCACTGCCGGCATGGTTCTGAGAAGAAAATGAGTTTTCTCCTAAGAAACCTTGGGTTTCCAGTTCCTTGTTGGAAGCTCACCCTGCTCTGCGCTATACCTAAAGTGAAAGTCAACGTGAGCCCAAGCTTCGAAGTAAGGCCCTGATTATCCTTGCAAAACGAGAGGCGTGCAGCAGCTCCATGAGGCCTTCATCGTTGTTCTGCTTTAGTTTCAAGGTAGTAAGCTTTTCAACACTCCTAGGGGCCTTGCTTCAGCACCCGTTTCAGTACCAGAACACTGCGTAGAACCAGGAAGCTCTGCTCCTGCGTGTATGCTGCGTGTCAACCTAGAAATTAGAGACTGATGGCACAAGGCTTGTTTTCCCGTTTTGAAAGCTCCATTCATGCGGCCTCGAAGCTACCTGAAAAGCACTGTTGTTACCGTGCTTTTACTTACAGCCGGCATGGCACATAGAAGAAAATGAGTTTTCTCGAAAGAAACCTTGTGCTTCCAGTTCCTAGTTGGAAGCTCACCCGGCTCTGCTCTATACCAAACGTGAAAGTCAATGTGAGCACTAGCCTCGAAGTAAGGCCCTGATTATGCTGGCAATACGGGAGGCGTGCAGCAGCTCCATGAGGCCTTCATCGCTGTTCTGCTTTAGTTTCACGGTAGTAAGCTTTCCAACATTCCTAGGGACTTTGCTTAAGCAACCGTTTCGGTACCAGAACACTGCGTAGAGACAGTAAGCTCTGGTCCTGCGTGTATGCTGCGTGTCAACCTAGAAATTGGAGACTGATGGCATAAGGCTTCTTTTGCCATTATGAAAGCTCCGTTCATGCGGCCTCGAAGCTACCTGAAAAGCATTGTTGTTGCCGGGGTTTTCCTCACTGCCGGCATGGTTCTGAGAAGAAACTGAGTTTTCTCCTAAGAAACCTTGGGTTTCCAGTTCCTTGTTGGAAGCTCACCCTGCTCTGCGCTATACCTAAAGTGAAAGTCAACGTGAGCCCAAGCTTCGAAGTAAGGCCCTGATTATCCTTGCAAAACGAGAGGCGTGCAGCAGCTCCATGAGGCCTTCATCGTTGTTCTGCTTTAGTTTCAAGGTAGTAAGCTTTTCAACATTCCTAGGGGCCTTGCTTCAGCACCCGTTTCAGTACCAGAACACTGCGTAGAACCAGGAAGCTCTGCTCCTGCGTGTATGCTGCGTGCCAAGCTAGAAATTAGAGGCTGACGGCACAAGGCTAGTTTTCCCATTATGAAAGCTCCGTTGATGCGGCCCCGAAGCTACCTGAAAAGCACTGTTGTTACCGTGCTTTTACTTACAGCCGGCATGGCACATAGAAGAAAATGAGTTTTCTCGAAAGAAACCTTGTGCTTCCAGTTCCTAGTTGGAAGCTCACCCGGCTCTGCTCTATACCAAACGTGAAAGTCAATGTGAGCACTAGCCTCGAAGTAAGGCCCTGATTATCCTGGCAAAACGGGAGGCGTGCAGCAGCTCCATGAGGCCTTCATCGCTGTTCTGCTTTAGTTTCACGGTAGTAAGCTTTCCAAGACTCCTAGGGACTTTGCTTAAGCAACCGTTTCGGTACCAGAACACTGCGTAGAGACAGTAAGCTCTGGTCCTGCGTGTATGCTGCGTGTCAACCTAGAAATTGGAGACTGATGGCATAAGGCTTCTTTTCCCATTATGAAAGCTCCGTTCATGCGGCCTCAAAGCTACCTGAAAAGCATTGTTGTTGCCGGGGTTTTCCTCACTGCCGGCATGGTTCTGAGAAGAAAATGAGTTTTCTCCTAAGAAACCTTGGGTTTCCAGTTCCTTGTTGGAAGCTCACCCTGCTCTGCGCTATACCTAAAGTGAAAGTCAACGTGAGCCCAAGCTTCGAAGTAAGGCCCTGATTATCCTTGCAAAACGAGAGGCGTGCAGCAGCTCCATGAGGCCTTCATCGTTGTTCTGCTTTAGTTTCAAGGTAGTAAGCTTTTCAACATTCCTAGGGGCCTTGCTTCAGCACCCGTTTCAGTACCAGAACACTGCGTAGAACCAGGAAGCTCTGCTCCTGCGTGTATGCTGCGTGCCAAGCTAGAAATTAGAGGCTGACGGCACAAGGCTAGTTTTCCCATTATGAAAGCTCCGTTGATGCGGCCCCGAAGCTACCTGAAAAGCACTGTTGTTACCGTGCTTTTACTTACAGCCGGCATGGCACATAGAAGAAAATGAGTTTTCTCGAAAGAAACCTTGTGCTTCCAGTTCCTAGTTGGAAGCTCACCCGGCTCTGCTCTATACCAAACGTGAAAGTCAATGTGAGCACTAGCCTCGAAGTAAGGCCCTGATTATCCTGGCAAAACGGGAGGCGTGCAGCAGCTCCATGAGGCCTTCATCGCTGTTCTGCTTTAGTTTCACGGTAGTAAGCTTTCCAAGACTCCTAGGGACTTTGCTTAAGCAACCGTTTCGGTACCAGAACACTGCGTAGAGACAGTAAGCTCTGGTCCTGCGTGTATGCTGCGTGTCAACCTAGAAATTGGAGACTGATGGCATAAGGCTTCTTTTCCCATTATGAAAGCTCCGTTCATGCGGCCTCAAAGCTACCTGAAAAGCATTGTTGTTGCCGGGGTTTTCCTCACTGCCGGCATGGTTCTGAGAAGAAAATGAGTTTTCTCCTAAGAAACCTTGGGTTTCCAGTTCCTTGTTGGAAGCTCACCCTGCTCTGCGCTATACCTAAAGTGAAAGTCAACGTGAGCCCAAGCTTCGAAGTAAGGCCCTGATTATCCTTGCAAAACGAGAGGCGTGCAGCAGCTCCATGAGGCCTTCATCGTTGTTCTGCTTTAGTTTCAAGGTAGTAAGCTTTTCAACACTCCTAGGGGCCTTGCTTCAGCACCCGTTTCAGTACCAGAACACTGCGTAGAACCAGGAAGCTCTGCTCCTGCGTGTATGCTGCGTGTCAACCTAGAAATTAGAGACTGATGGCACAAGGCTTGTTTTCCCGTTTTGAAAGCTCCATTCATGCGGCCTCGAAGCTACCTGAAAAGCACTGTTGTTACCGTGCTTTTACTTACAGCCGGCATGGCACATAGAAGAAAATGAGTTTTCTCGAAAGAAACCTTGTGCTTCCAGTTCCTAGTTGGAAGCTCACCCGGCTCTGCTCTATACCAAACGTGAAAGTCAATGTGAGCACTAGCCTCGAAGTAAGGCCCTGATTATGCTGGCAATACGGGAGGCGTGCAGCAGCTCCATGAGGCCTTCATCGCTGTTCTGCTTTAGTTTCACGGTAGTAAGCTTTCCAACATTCCTAGGGACTTTGCTTAAGCAACCGTTTCGGTACCAGAACACTGCGTAGAGACAGTAAGCTCTGGTCCTGCGTGTATGCTGCGTGTCAACCTAGAAATTGGAGACTGATGGCATAAGGCTTCTTTTGCCATTATGAAAGCTCCGTTCATGCGGCCTCGAAGCTACCTGAAAAGCATTGTTGTTGCCGGGGTTTTCCTCACTGCCGGCATGGTTCTGAGAAGAAACTGAGTTTTCTCCTAAGAAACCTTGGGTTTCCAGTTCCTTGTTGGAAGCTCACCCTGCTCTGCGCTATACCTAAAGTGAAAGTCAACGTGAGCCCAAGCTTCGAAGTAAGGCCCTGATTATCCTTGCAAAACGAGAGGCGTGCAGCAGCTCCATGAGGCCTTCATCGTTGTTCTGCTTTAGTTTCAAGGTAGTAAGCTTTTCAACACTCCTAGGGGCCTTGCTTCAGCACCCGTTTCAGTACCAGAACACTGCGTAGAACCAGGAAGTTCTGCTCCTGCGTGTATGCTGCGTGTCAACCTAGAAATTAGAGGCTGACGGCACAAGGCTAGTTTTCCCATTATGAAAGCTCCGTTGATGCGGCCCCGAAGCTACCTGAAAAGCACTGTTGTTACCGTGCTTTTACTTACAGCCGGCATGGCACATAGAAGAAAATGAGTTTTCTCGAAAGAAACCTTGTGCTTCCAGTTCCTAGTTGGAAGCTCACCCGGCTCTGCTCTATACCAAACGTGAAAGTCAATGTGAGCACTAGCCTCGAAGTAAGGCCCTGATTATCCTGGCAAAACGGGAGGCGTGCAGCACCTCCATGAGGCCTTCATCGCTGTTCTGCTTTAGTTTCACGGTAGTAAGCTTTCCAAGACTCCTAGGGACTTTGCTTAAGCAACCGTTTCGGTACCAGAACACTGCGTAGAGACAGTAAGCTCTGGTCCTGCGTGTATGCTGCGTGTCAACCTAGAAATTGGAGACTGATGGCATAAGGCTTCTTTTCCCATTATGAAAGCTCCGTTCATGCGGCCTCGAAGCTACCTGAAAAGCATTGTTGTTGCCGGGGTTTTCCTCACTGCCAGCATGGTTCTGAGAAGAAAATGAGTTTTCTCCTAAGAAACCTTGGGTTTCCAGTTCCTTGTTGGAAGCTCACCCTGCTCTGCGCTATACCTAAAGTGAAAGTCAACGTGAGCCCAAGCTTCGAAGTAAGGCCCTGATTATCCTTGCAAAACGAGAGGCGTGCAGCAGCTCCATGAGGCCTTCATCGTTGTTCTGCTTTAGTTTCAAGGTAGTAAGCTTTTCAACACTCCTAGGGGCCTTGCTTCAGCACCCGTTTCAGTACCAGAACACTGCGTAGAACCAGGAAGCTCTGCTCCTGCGTGTATGCTGCGTGTCAACCTAGAAATTAGAGACTGATGGCACAAGGCTTGTTTTCCCGTTTTGAAAGCTCCATTCATGCGGCCTCGAAGCTACCTGAAAAGCACTGTTGTTACCGTGCTTTTACTTACAGCCGGCATGGCACATAGAAGAAAATGAGTTTTCTCGAAAGAAACCTTGTGCTTCCAGTTCCTAGTTGGAAGCTCACCCGGCTCTGCTCTATACCAAACGTGAAAGTCAATGTGAGCACTAGCCTCGAAGTAAGGCCCTGATTATGCTGGCAAAACGGGAGGCGTGCAGCAGCTCCATGAGGCCTTCATCGCTGTTCTGCTTTAGTTTCACGGTAGTAGCTTTCCAACATTCCTAGGGACTTTGCTTAAGCAACCGTTTCGGTACCAGAACACTGCGTAGAGACAGTAAGCTCTGGTCCTGCGTGTATGCTGCAAGTCAACCTAGAAATTGGAGACTGATGGCATAAGTCTTCTTTTGCCATTATGAAAGCTCCGTTCATGCGGCCTCGAAGCTACCTGAAAAGCATTGTTGTTGCCGGGGTTTTCCTCACTGCCGGCATGGTTCTGAGGAGAAAATGAGTTTTCTCCTAAGAAACCTTGGGTTGCCAGTTCTTTGTTGGAAGCTCACCCTGCTCTGCGCTATACCTAAAGTGAAAGTCAACGTGAGCCCAAGCTTCGAAGTAAGGCCCTGATTATCCTTGCAAAACGAGAGGCGTGCAGCAGCTCCATGAGGCCTTCATCGTTGTTCTGCTTTAGTTTCAAGGTAGTAAGCTTTTCAACACTCCTAGGGGCCTTGCTTCAGCACCCGTTTCAGTACCAGAACACTGCGTAGAACCAGGAAGTTCTGCTCCTGCGTGTATGCTGCGTGTCAACCTAGAAATTAGAGGCTGACGGCACAAGGCTAGTTTTCCCATTATGAAAGCTCCGTTGATGCGGCCCCGAAGCTACCTGAAAAGCACTGTTGTTACCGTGCTTTTACTTAGAGCCGGCATGGCACATAGAAGAAAATGAGTTTTCTCGAAAGAAACCTTGTGCTTCCAGTTCCTAGTTGGAAGCTCACCCGGCTCTGCTCTATACCAAACGTGAAAGTCAATGTGAGCACTAGCCTCGAAGTAAGGCCCTGATTATCCTGGCAAAACGGGAGGCGTGCAGCAGCTCCATGAGGCCTTCATCGCTGTTCTGCTTTAGTTTCACGGTAGTAAGCTTTCCAAGACTCCTAGGGACTTTGCTTAAGCAACCGTTTCGGTACCAGAACACTGCGTAGAGACAGTAAGCTCTGGTCCTGCGTGTATGCTGCGTGTCAACCTAGAAATTGGAGACTGATGGCATAAGGCTTCTTTTCCCATTATGAAAGCTCCGTTCATGCGGCCTCGAAGCTACCTGAAAAGCATTGTTGTTGCCGGGGTTTTCCTCACTGCCAGCATGGTTCTGAGAAGAAAATGAGTTTTCTCCTAAGAAACCTTGGGTTTCCAGTTCCTTGTTGGAAGCTCACCCTGCTCTGCGCTATACCTAAAGTGAAAGTCAACGTGAGCCCAAGCTTCGAAGTAAGGCCCTGATTATCCTTGCAAAACGAGAGGCGTGCAGCAGCTCCATGAGGCCTTCATCGTTGTTCTGCTTTAGTTTCAAGGTAGTAAGCTTTTCAACACTCCTAGGGGCCTTGCTTCAGCACCCGTTTCAGTACCAGAACACTGCGTAGAACCAGGAAGCTCTGCTCCTGCGTGTATGCTGCGTGTCAACCTAGAAATTAGAGACTGATGGCACAAGGCTTGTTTTCCCGTTTTGAAAGCTCCATTCATGCGGCCTCGAAGCTACCTGAAAAGCACTGTTGTTACCGTGCTTTTACTTACAGCCGGCATGGCACATAGAAGAAAATGAGTTTTCTCGAAAGAAACCTTGTGCTTCCAGTTCCTAGTTGGAAGCTCACCATGCTCTGCTCTATACCAAACGTGAAAGTCAATGTGAGCACTAGCCTCGAAGTAAGGCCCTGATTATGCTGGCAAAACGGGAGGCGTGCAGCAGCTCCATGAGGCCTTCATCGCTGTTCTGCTTTAGTTTCACGGTAGTAGCTTTCCAACATTCCTAGGGACTTTGCTTAAGCAACCGTTTCGGTACCAGAACACTGCGTAGAGACAGTAAGCTCTGGTCCTGCGTGTATGCTGCGTGTCAACCTAGAAATTGGAGACTGATGGCATAAGGCTTCTTTTGCCATTATGAAAGCTCCGTTCATGCGGCCTCGAAGCTACCTGAAAAGCATTGTTGTTGCCGGGGTTTTCCTCACTGCCAGCATGGTTCTGAGGAGAAAATGAGTTTTCTCCTAAGAAACCTTGGGTTTCCAGTTCTTTGTTGGAAGCTCACCCTGCTCTGCGCTATACCTAAAGTGAAAGTCAACGTGAGCCCAAGCTTCGAAGTAAGGCCCTGATTATCCTTGCAAAACGAGAGGCGTGCAGCAGCTCCATGAGGCCTTCATCGTTGTTCTGCTTTAGTTTCAAGGTAGTAAGCTTTTCAACACTCCTAGGGGCCTTGCTTCAGCACCCGTTTCAGTACCAGAACACTGCGTAGAACCAGGAAGCTCTGCTCCTGCGTGTATGCTGCGTGTCAACCTAGAAATTAGAGGCTGACGGCACAAGGCTAGTTTTCCCATTATGAAAGCTCCGTTGATGCGGCCCCGAAGCTACCTGAAAAGCACTGTTGTTACCGTGTTTTTACTTAGAGCCGGCATGGCACATAGAAGAAAATGAGTTTTCTCGAAAGAAACCTTGTGCTTCCAGTTCCTAGTTGGAAGCTCACCCGGCTCTGCTCTATACCAAACGTGAAAGTCAATGTGAGCACTAGCCTCGAAGTAAGGCCCTGATTATCCTGGCAATACGGGAGGCGTGCAGCAGCTCCATGAGGCCTTCATCGCTGTTCTGCTTTAGTTTCACGGTAGTAAGCTTTCCAAGACTCCTAGGGACTTTGCTTAAGCAACCGTTTCGGTACCAGAACACTGCGTAGAGACAGTAAGCTCTGGTCCTGCGTGTATGCTGCGTGTCAACCTAGAAATTGGAGACTGATGGCATAAGGCTTCTTTTCCCATTATGAAAGCTCCGTTCATGCGGCCTGGAAGCTACCTGAAAAACATTGTTGTTGCCGGGGTTTTCCTCACTGCCGGCATGGTTCTGAGAAGAAAATGAGTTTTCTCCTAAGAAACCTTGGGTTTCCAGTTCCTTGTTGGAAGCTCACCCTGCTCTGCGCTATACCTAAAGTGAAAGTCAACGTGAGCCCAAGCTTCGAAGTAAGGCCCTGATTATCCTTGCAAAACGAGAGGCGTGCAGCAGCTCCATGAGGCCTTCATCGTTGTTCTGCTTTAGTTTCAAGGTAGTAAGCTTTTCAACACTCCTAGGGGCCTTGCTTCAGCACCCGTTTCAGTACCAGAACACTGCGTAGAACCAGGAAGCTCTGCTCCTGCGTGTATGCTGCGTGTCAACCTAGAAATTAGAGACTGATGGCACAAGGCTTGTTTTCCCATTTTGAAAGCTCCATTCATGCGGCCTCGAAGCTACCTGAAAAGCACTGTTGTTACCGTGCTTTTACTTACAGCCGGCATGGCACATAGAAGAAAATGAGTTTTCTCGAAAGAAACCTTGTGCTTCCAGTTCCTAGTTGGAAGCTCACCCGGCTCTGCTCTATACCAACGTGAAAGTCAATGTGAGCACTAGCCTCGAAGTAAGGCCCTGATTATGCTGGCAAAAAGGGAGGCGTGCAGCAGCTCCATGAGGCCTTCATCGCTGTTCTGCTTTAGTTTCACGGTAGTAGCTTTCCAACATTCCTAGGGACTTTGCTTAAGCAACCGTTTCGGTACCAGAACACTGCGTAGAGACAGTAAGCTCTGGTCCTGCGTGTATGCTGCGAGTCAACCTAGAAATTGGAGACTGATGGCATAAGGCTTCTTTTGCCATTATGAAAGCTCCGTTCATGCGGCCTCGAAGCTACCTGAAAAGCATTGTTGTTGCCGGGGTTTTCCTCACTGCCGGCATGGTTCTGAGAAGAAAATGAGTTTTCTCCTAAGAAACCTTGGGTTTCCAGTTCCTTGTTGGAAGCTCACCCTGCTCTGCGCTATACCTAAAGTGAAAGTCAACGTGAGCCCAAGCTTCGAAGTAAGGCCCTGATTATCCTTGCAAAACGAGAGGCGTGCAGCAGCTCCATGAGGCCTTCATCGTTGTTCTGCTTTAGTTTCAAGGTAGTAAGCTTTTCAACACTCCTAGGGGCCTTGCTTCAGCACCCGTTTCAGTACCAGAACACTGCGTAGAACCAGGAAGTTCTGCTCCTGCGTGTATGCTGCGTGTCAACCTAGAAATTAGAGACTGATGGCACAAGGCTTGTTTTCCCATTATGAAAGCTCCGTTGATGCGGCCCCGAAGCTACCTGAAAAGCACTGTTGTTACCGTGCTTTTACTTACAGCCGGCATGGCACATAGAAGAAAATGAGTTTTCTCGAAAGAAACCTTGTGCTTCCAGTTCCTAGTTGGAAGCTCACCCGGCTCTGCTCTATACCAAACGTGAAAGTCAATGTGAGCACTAGCCTCGAAGTAAGGCCCTGATTATCCTGGCAAAACGGGAGGCGTGCAGCAGCTCCATGAGGCCTTCATCGCTGTTCTGCTTTAGTTTCACGGTAGTAAGCTTTCCAAGACTCCTAGGGACTTTGCTTAAGCAACCGTTTCGGTACCAGAACACTGCGTAGAGACAGTAAGCTCTGGTCCTGCGTGTATGCTGCGTGTCAACCTAGAAATTGGAGACTGATGGCATAAGGCTTCTTTTCCCATTATGAAAGCTCCGTTCATGCGGCCTCGAAGCTACCTGAAAAGCATTGTTGTTGCCGGGGTTTTCCTCACTGCCAGCATGGTTCTGAGAAGAAAATGAGTTTTCTCCTAAGAAACCTTGGGTTTCCAGTTCCTTGTTGGAAGCTCACCCTGCTCTGCGCTATACCTAAAGTGAAAGTCAACGTGAGCCCAAGCTTCGAAGTAAGGCCCTGATTATCCTTGCAAAACGAGAGGCGTGCAGCAGCTCCATGAGGCCTTCATCGTTGTTCTGCTTTAGTTTCAAGGTAGTAAGCTTTTCAACACTCCTAGGGGCCTTGCTTCAGCACCCGTTTCAGTACCAGAACACTGCGTAGAACCAGGAAGCTCTGCTCCTGCGTGTATGCTGCGTGTCAACCTAGAAATTAGAGACTGATGGCACAAGGCTTGTTTTCCCGTTTTGAAAGCTCCATTCATGCGGCCTCGAAGCTACCTGAAAAGCACTGTTGTTACCGTGCTTTTACTTACAGCCGGCATGGCACATAGAAGAAAATGAGTTTTCTCGAAAGAAACCTTGTGCTTCCAGTTCCTAGTTGGAAGCTCACCCGGCTCTGCTCTATACCAAACGTGAAAGTCAATGTGAGCACTAGCCTCGAAGTAAGGCCCTGATTATGCTGGCAAAACGGGAGGCGTGCAGCAGCTCCATGAGGCCTTCATCGCTGTTCTGCTTTAGTTTCACGGTAGTAGCTTTCCAACATTCCTAGGGACTTTGCTTAAGCAACCGTTTCGGTACCAGAACACTGCGTAGAGACAGTAAGCTCTGGTCCTGCGTGTATGCTGCGAGTCAACCTAGAAATTGGAGACTGATGGCATAAGTCTTCTTTTGCCATTATGAAAGCTCCGTTCATGCGGCCTCGAAGCTACCTGAAAAGCATTGTTGTTGCCGGGGTTTTCCTCATTGCCGGCATGGTTCTGAGGAGAAAATGAGTTTTCTCCTAAGAAACCTTGGGTTGCCAGTTCTTTGTTGGAAGCTCACCCTGCTCTGCGCTATACCTAAAGTGAAAGTCAACGTGAGCCCAAGCTTCGAAGTAAGGCCCTGATTATCCTTGCAAAACGAGAGGCGTGCAGCAGCTCCATGAGGCCTTCATCGTTGTTCTGCTTTAGTTTCAAGGTAGTAAGCTTTTCAACACTCCTAGGGGCCTTGCTTCAGCACCCGTTTCAGTACCAGAACACTGCGTAGAACCAGGAAGCTCTGCTCCTGCGTGTATGCTGCGTGTCAACCTAGAAATTAGAGACTGATGGCACAAGGCTTGTTTTCCCGTTTTGAAAGCTCCATTCATGCGGCCCCGAAGCTACCTGAAAAGCACTGTAGTTACCGTGCTTTTACTTACAGCCGGCATGGTTCATAGAAGAAAATGAGTTTTCTCGAAAGAAACCTTGTGCTTCCAGTTCCTAGTTGGAAGCTCACCCGGCTCTGCTCTATACCAAACGTGAAAGTCAATGTGAGCACTAGCCTCGAAGTAAGGCCCTGATTATGCTGGCAAAACGGGAGGCGTGCAGCAGCTCCATGAGGCCTTCATCGCTGTTCTGCTTTAGTTTCACGGTAGTAGCTTTCCAACATTCCTAGGGACTTTGCTTAAGCAACCGTTTCGGTACCAGAACACTGCGTAGAGACAGTAAGCTCTGGTCCTGCGTGTATGCTGCGAGTCAACCTAGAAATTGGAGACTGATGGCATAAGGCTTCTTTTCCCATTATGAAAGCTCCGTTCATGCGGCCTCGAAGCTACCTGAAAAGCATTGTTGTTGCCGGGGTTTTCCTCACTGCCGGCATGGTTCTGAGGAGAAAATGAGTTTTCTCCTAAGAAACCTTGGGTTTCCAGTTCTTTGTTGGAAGCTCACCCTGTTCTGCGCTATACCTAAAGTGAAAGTCAACGTGAGCCCAAGCTTCGAAGTAAGGCCCTGATTATCCTTGCAAAACGAGAGGCGTGCAGCAGCTCCATGAGGCCTTCATCGTTGTTCTGCTTTAGTTTCAAGGTAGTGAGCTTTTCAACACTCCTAAGGGCCTTGCTTCAGCACCCGTTTCAGTACCAGAACACTGCGTAGAACCAGGAAGCTCTGCTCCTGCGTGTATGCTGCGTGTCAAGCTAGAAATTAGAGGCTGACGGCACAAGGCTAGTTTTCCCATTATGAAAGCTCCGTTGATGCGGCCCCGAAGCTACCTGAAAAGCACTGTTGTTACCGTGCTTTTACTTACAGCCGGCATGGCACATAGAAGAAAATGAGTTTTCTCGAAAGAAACCTTGTGCTTCCAGTTCCTAGTTGGAAGCTCACCCGGCTCTGCTCTATACCAAACGTGAAAGTCAATGTGAGCACTAGCCTCGAAGTAAGGCCCTGATTATGCTGGCAAAACGGGAGGCGTGCAGCAGCTCCATGAGGCCTTCATCGCTGTTCTGCTTTAGTTTCACGGTAGTAAGCTTTCCAAGACTCCTAGGGACTTTGCTTAAGCAACCGTTTCGGTACCAGAACACTGCGTAGAGACAGTAAGCTCTGGTCCTGCGTGTATGCTGCGTGTCAACCTAGAAATTGGAGACTGATGGCATAAGGCTTCTTTTGCCATTATGAAAGCTCCGTTCATGCGGCCTCGAAGCTACCTGAAAAGCATTGTTGTTGCCGGGGTTTTCCTCACTGCCGGCATGGTTCTGAGAAGAAAATGAGTTTTCTCCTAAGAAACCTTGGGTTTCCAGTTCCTTGTTGGAAGCTCACCCTGCTCTGCGCTATACCTAAAGTGAAAGTCAACGTGAGCCCAAGCTTCGAAGTAAGGCCCTGATTATCCTTGCAAAACGAGAGGCGTGCAGCAGCTCCATGAGGCCTTCATCGTTGTTCTGCTTTAGTTTCAAGGTAGTAAGCTTTTCAACACTCCTAGGGGCCTTGCTTCAGCACCCGTTTCAGTACCAGAACACTGCGTAGAACCAGGAAGCTCTGCTCCTGCGTGTATGCTGCGTGTCAACCTAGAAATTAGAGACTGATGGCACAAGGCCTGTTTTCCAGTTTTGAAAGCTCCATTCATGCGGCCTCGAAGCTACCTGAAAAGCACTGTTGTTACCGTGCTTTTACTTACAGCCGGCATGGCACATAGAAGAAAATGAGTTTTCTCGAAAGAAACCTTGTGCTTCCAGTTCCTAGTTGGAAGCTCACCCGGCTCTGCTCTATACCAAACGTGAAAGTCAATGTGAGCACTAGCCTCGAAGTAAGGCCCTGATTATGCTGGCAATACGGGAGGCGTGCAGCAGCTCCATGAGGCCTTCATCGCTGTTCTGCTTTAGTTTCACGGTAGTAAGCTTTCCAAGACTCCTAGGGACTTTGCTTAAGCAACCGTTTCGGTACCAGAACACTGCGTAGAGACAGTAAGCTCTGGTCCTGCGTGTATGCTGCGTGTCAACCTAGAAATTGGAGACTGATGGCATAAGGCTTCTTTTCCCATTATGAAAGCTCCGTTCATGCGGCCTCGAAGCTACCTGAAAAGCATTGTTGTTGCCGGGGTTTTCCTCACTGCCAGCATGGTTCTGAGAAGAAAATGAGTTTTCTCCTAAGAAACCTTGGGTTTCCAGTTCCTTGTTGGAAGCTCACCCTGCTCTGCGCTATACCTAAAGTGAAAGTCAACGTGAGCCCAAGCTTCGAAGTAAGGCCCTGATTATCCTTGCAAAACGAGAGGCGTGCAGCAGCTCCATGAGGCCTTCATCGTTGTTCTGCTTTAGTTTCAAGGTAGTAAGCTTTTCAACACTCCTAGGGGCCTTGCTTCAGCACCCGTTTCAGTACCAGAACACTGCGTAGAACCAGGAAGCTCTGCTCCTGCGTGTATGCTGCGTGTCAACCTAGAAATTAGAGACTGATGGCACAAGGCTTGTTTTCCCGTTTTGAAAGCTCCATTCATGCGGCCTCGAAGCTACCTGAAAAGCACTGTTGTTACCGTGCTTTTACTTACAGCCGGCATGGCACATAGAAGAAAATGAGTTTTCTCGAAAGAAACCTTGTGCTTCCAGTTCCTAGTTGGAAGCTCACCCGGCTCTGCTCTATACCAAACGTGAAAGTCAATGTGAGCACTAGCCTCGAAGTAAGGCCCTGATTATGCTGGCAAAACGGGAGGCGTGCAGCAGCTCCATGAGGCCTTCATCGCTGTTCTGCTTTAGTTTCACGGTAGTAGCTTTCCAACATTCCCAGGGACTTTGCTTAAGCAACCGTTTCGGTACCAGAACACTGCGTAGAGACAGTAAGCTCTGGTCCTGCGTGTATGCTGCGAGTCAACCTAGAAATTGGAGACTGATGGCATAAGTCTTCTTTTGCCATTATGAAAGCTCCGTTCATGCGGCCTCGAAGCTACCTGAAAAGCATTGTTGTTGCCGGGGTTTTCCTCATTGCCGGCATGGTTCTGAGGAGAAAATGAGTTTTCTCCTAAGAAACCTTGGGTTGCCAGTTCTTTGTTGGAAGCTCACCCTGCTCTGCGCTATACCTAAAGTGAAAGTCAACGTGAGCCCAAGCTTCGAAGTAAGGCCCTGATTATCCTTGCAAAACGAGAGGCGTGCAGCAGCTCCATGAGGCCTTCATCGTTGTTCTGCTTTAGTTTCAAGGTAGTAAGCTTTTCAACACTCCTAGGGGCCTTGCTTCAGCACCCGTTTCAGTACCAGAACACTGCGTAGAACCAGGAAGCTCTGCTCCTCCGTGTATGCTGCGTGTCAACCTAGAAATTAGAGACTGATGGCACAAGGCTTGTTTTCCCGTTTTGAAAGCTCCATTCATGCGGCCCCGAAGCTACCTGAAAAGCACTGTAGTTACCGTGCTTTTACTTACAGCCGGCATGGTTCATAGAAGAAAATGAGTTTTCTCGAAAGAAACCTTGTGCTTCCAGTTCCTAGTTGGAAGCTCACCCGGCTCTGCTCTATACCAAACGTGAAAGTCAATGTGAGCACTAGCCTCGAAGTAAGGCCCTGATTATGCTGGCAAAACGGGAGGCGTGCAGCAGCTCCATGAGGCCTTCATCGCTGTTCTGCTTTAGTTTCACGGTAGTAGCTTTCCAACATTCCTAGGGACTTTGCTTAAGCAACCGTTTCGGTACCAGAACACTGCGTAGAGACAGTAAGCTCTGGTCCTGCGTGTATGCTGCGAGTCAACCTAGAAATTGGAGACTGATGGCATAAGGCTTCTTTTCCCATTATGAAAGCTCCGTTCATGCGGCCTCGAAGCTCCCTGAAAAGCATTGTTGTTGCCGGGGTTTTCCTCACTGCCGGCATGGTTCTGAGGAGAAAATGAGTTTTCTCCTAAGAAACCTTGGGTTTCCAGTTCTTTGTTGGAAGCTCACCCTGTTCTGCGCTATACCTAAAGTGAAAGTCAACGTGAGCCCAAGCTTCGAAGTAAGGCCCTGATTATCCTTGCAAAACGAGAGGCGTGCAGCAGCTCCATGAGGCCTTCATCGTTGTTCTGCTTTAGTTTCAAGGTAGTGAGCTTTTCAACACTCCTAAGGGCCTTGCTTCAGCACCCGTTTCAGTACCAGAACACTGCGTAGAACCAGGAAGCTCTGCTCCTGCGTGTATGCTGCGTGTCAAGCTAGAAATTAGAGGCTGACGGCACAAGGCTAGTTTTCCCATTATGAAAGCTCCGTTGATGCGGCCCCGAAGCTACCTGAAAAGCACTGTTGTTACCGTGCTTTTACTTACAGCCGGCATGGCACATAGAAGAAAATGAGTTTTCTCGAAAGAAACCTTGTGCTTCCAGTTCCTAGTTGGAAGCTCACCCGGCTCTGCTCTATACCAAACGTGAAAGTCAATGTGAGCACTAGCCTCGAAGTAAGGCCCTGATTATGCTGGCAAAACGGGAGGCGTGCAGCAGCTCCATGAGGCCTTCATCGCTGTTCTGCTTTAGTTTCACGGTAGTAAGCTTTCCAAGACTCCTAGGGACTTTGCTTAAGCAACCGTTTCGGTACCAGAACACTGCGTAGAGACAGTAAGCTCTGGTCCTGCGTGTATGCTGCGTGTCAACCTAGAAATTGGAGACTGATGGCATAAGGCTTCTTTTGCCATTATGAAAGCTCCGTTCATGCGGCCTCGAAGCTACCTGAAAAGCATTGTTGTTGCCGGGGTTTTCCTCACTGCCGGCATGGTTCTGAGAAGAAAATGAGTTTTCTCCTAAGAAACCTTGGGTTTCCAGTTCCTTGTTGGAAGCTCACCCTGCTCTGCGCTATACCTAAAGTGAAAGTCAACGTGAGCCCAAGCTTCGAAGTAAGGCCCTGATTATCCTTGCAAAACGAGAGGCGTGCAGCAGCTCCATGAGGCCTTCATCGTTGTTCTGCTTTAGTTTCAAGGTAGTAAGCTTTTCAACACTCCTAGGGGCCTTGCTTCAGCACCCGTTTCAGTACCAGAACACTGCGTAGAACCAGGAAGCTCTGCTCCTGCGTGTATGCTGCGTGTCAACCTAGAAATTAGAGACTGATGGCACAAGGCTTGTTTTCCAGTTTTGAAAGCTCCATTCATGCGGCCTCGAAGCTACCTGAAAAGCACTGTTGTTACCGTGCTTTTACTTACAGCCGGCATGGCACATAGAAGAAAATGAGTTTTCTCGAAAGAAACCTTGTGCTTCCAGTTCCTAGTTGGAAGCTCACCCGGCTCTGCTCTATACCAAACGTGAAAGTCAATGTGAGCACTAGCCTCGAAGTAAGGCCCTGATTATGCTGGCAATACGGGAGGCGTGCAGCAGCTCCATGAGGCCTTCATCGCTGTTCTGCTTTAGTTTCACGGTAGTAAGCTTTCCAAGACTCCTAGGGACTTTGCTTAAGCAACCGTTTCGGTACCAGAACACTGCGTAGAGACAGTAAGCTCTGGTCCTGCGTGTATGCTGCGTGTCAACCTAGAAATTGGAGACTGATGGCATAAGGCTTCTTTTCCCATTATGAAAGCTCCGTTCATGCGGCCTCGAAGCTACCTGAAAAGCATTGTTGTTGCCGGGGTTTTCCTCACTGCCAGCATGGTTCTGAGAAGAAAATGAGTTTTCTCCTAAGAAACCTTGGGTTTCCAGTTCCTTGTTGGAAGCTCACCCTGCTCTGCGCTATACCTAAAGTGAAAGTCAACGTGAGCCCAAGCTTCGAAGTAAGGCCCTGATTATCCTTGCAAAACGAGAGGCGTGCAGCAGCTCCATGAGGCCTTCATCGTTGTTCTGCTTTAGTTTCAAGGTAGTAAGCTTTTCAACACTCCTAGGGGCCTTGCTTCAGCACCCGTTTCAGTACCAGAACACTGCGTAGAACCAGGAAGCTCTGCTCCTGCGTGTATGCTGCGTGTCAACCTAGAAATTAGAGACTGATGGCACAAGGCTTGTTTTCCCGTTTTGAAAGCTCCATTCATGCGGCCTCGAAGCTACCTGAAAAGCACTGTTGTTACCGTGCTTTTACTTACAGCCGGCATGGCACATAGAAGAAAATGAGTTTTCTCGAAAGAAACCTTGTGCTTCCAGTTCCTAGTTGGAAGCTCACCCGGCTCTGCTCTATACCAAACGTGAAAGTCAATGTGAGCACTAGCCTCGAAGTAAGGCCCTGATTATGCTGGCAAAACGGGAGGCGTGCAGCAGCTCCATGAGGCCTTCATCGCTGTTCTGCTTTAGTTTCACGGTAGTAGCTTTCCAACATTCCCAGGGACTTTGCTTAAGCAACCGTTTCGGTACCAGAACACTGCGTAGAGACAGTAAGCTCTGGTCCTGCGTGTATGCTGCAAGTCAACCTAGAAATTGGAGACTGATGGCATAAGGCTTCTTTTCCCATTATGAAAGCTCCGTTCATGCGGCCTCGAAGCTACCTGAAAAGCATTGTTGTTGCCGGGGTTTTCCTCACTGCCGGCATGGTTCTGAGGAGAAAATGAGTTTTCTCCTAAGAAACCTTGGGTTGCCAGTTCTTTGTTGGAAGCTCACCCTGCTCTGCGCTATACCTAAAGTGAAAGTCAACGTGAGCCCAAGCTTCGAAGTAAGGCCCTGATTATCCTTGCAAAACGAGAGGCGTGCAGCAGCTCCATGAGGCCTTCATCGTTGTTCTGCTTTAGTTTCAAGGTAGTAAGCTTTTCAACACTCCTAGGGGCCTTGCTTCAGCACCCGTTTCAGTACCAGAACACTGCGTAGAACCAGGAAGCTCTGCTCCTGCGTGTATGCTGCGTGTCAACCTAGAAATTAGAGACTGATGGCACAAGGCTTGTTTTCCAGTTTTGAAAGCTCCATTCATGCGGCCTCGAAGCTACCTGAAAAGCACTGTTGTTACCGTGCTTTTACTTACAGCCGGCATGGCACATAGAAGAAAATGAGTTTTCTCGAAAGAAACCTTGTGCTTCCAGTTCCTAGTTGGAAGCTCACCCGGCTCTGCTCTATACCAAACGTGAAAGTCAATGTGAGCACTAGCCTCGAAGTAAGGCCCTGATTATGCTGGCAATACGGGAGGCGTGCAGCAGCTCCATGAGGCCTTCATCGCTGTTCTGCTTTAGTTTCACGGTAGTAAGCTTTCCAAGACTCCTAGGGACTTTGCTTAAGCAACCGTTTCGGTACCAGAACACTGCGTAGAGACAGTAAGCTCTGGTCCTGCGTGTATGCTGCGTGTCAACCTAGAAATTGGAGACTGATGGCATAAGGCTTCTTTTCCCATTATGAAAGCTCCGTTCATGCGGCCTCGAAGCTACCTGAAAAGCATTGTTGTTGCCGGGGTTTTCCTCACTGCCAGCATGGTTCTGAGAAGAAAATGAGTTTTCTCCTAAGAAACCTTGGGTTTCCAGTTCCTTGTTGGAAGCTCACCCTGCTCTGCGCTATACCTAAAGTGAAAGTCAACGTGAGCCCAAGCTTCGAAGTAAGGCCCTGATTATCCTTGCAAAACGAGAGGCGTGCAGCAGCTCCATGAGGCCTTCATCGTTGTTCTGCTTTAGTTTCAAGGTAGTAAGCTTTTCAACACTCCTAGGGGCCTTGCTTCAGCACCCGTTTCAGTACCAGAACACTGCGTAGAACCAGGAAGCTCTGCTCCTGCGTGTATGCTGCGTGTCAACCTAGAAATTAGAGACTGATGGCACAAGGCTTGTTTTCCCGTTTTGAAAGCTCCATTCATGCGGCCTCGAAGCTACCTGAAAAGCACTGTTGTTACCGTGCTTTTACTTACAGCCGGCATGGCACATAGAAGAAAATGAGTTTTCTCGAAAGAAACCTTGTGCTTCCAGTTCCTAGTTGGAAGCTCACCCGGCTCTGCTCTATACCAAACGTGAAAGTCAATGTGAGCACTAGCCTCGAAGTAAGGCCCTGATTATGCTGGCAAAACGGGAGGCGTGCAGCAGCTCCATGAGGCCTTCATCGCTGTTCTGCTTTAGTTTCACGGTAGTAGCTTTCCAACATTCCCAGGGACTTTGCTTAAGCAACCGTTTCGGTACCAGAACACTGCGTAGAGACAGTAAGCTCTGGTCCTGCGTGTATGCTGCAAGTCAACCTAGAAATTGGAGACTGATGGCATAAGGCTTCTTTTCCCATTATGAAAGCTCCGTTCATGCGGCCTCGAAGCTACCTGAAAAGCATTGTTGTTGCCGGGGTTTTCCTCACTGCCGGCATGGTTCTGAGGAGAAAATGAGTTTTCTCCTAAGAAACCTTGGGTTGCCAGTTCTTTGTTGGAAGCTCACCCTGCTCTGCGCTATACCTAAAGTGAAAGTCAACGTGAGCCCAAGCTTCGAAGTAAGGCCCTGATTATCCTTGCAAAACGAGAGGCGTGCAGCAGCTCCATGAGGCCTTCATCGTTGTTCTGCTTTAGTTTCAAGGTAGTAAGCTTTTCAACACTCCTAGGGGCCTTGCTTCAGCACCCGTTTCAGTACCAGAACACTGCGTAGAACCAGGAAGTTCTGCTCCTGCGTGTATGCTGCGTGTCAACCTAGAAATTAGAGGCTGACGGCACAAGGCTAGTTTTCCCATTATGAAAGCTCCGTTGATGCGGCCCCGAAGCTACCTGAAAAGCACTGTTGTTACCGTGCTTTTACTTACAGCCGGCATGGCACATAGAAGAAAATGAGTTTTCTCGAAAGAAACCTTGTGCTTCCAGTTCCTAGTTGGAAGCTCACCCGGCTCTGCTCTATACCAAACGTGAAAGTCAATGTGAGCACTAGCCTCGAAGTAAGGCCCTGATTATCCTGGCAAAACGGGAGGCGTGCAGCAGCTCCATGAGGCCTTCATCGCTGTTCTGCTTTAGTTTCACGGTAGTAAGCTTTCCAAGACTCCTAGGGACTTTGCTTAAGCAACCGTTTCGGTACCAGAACACTGCGTAGAGACAGTAAGCTCTGGTCCTGCGTGTATGCTGCGTGTCAACCTAGAAATTGGAGACTGATGGCATAAGGCTTCTTTTCCCATTATGAAAGCTCCGTTCATGCGGCCTCGAAGCTACCTGAAAAGCATTGTTGTTGCCGGGGTTTTCCTCACTGCCAGCATGGTTCTGAGAAGAAAATGAGTTTTCTCCTAAGAAACCTTGGGTTTCCAGTTCCTTGTTGGAAGCTCACCCTGCTCTGCGCTATACCTAAAGTGAAAGTCAACGTGAGCCCAAGCTTCGAAGTAAGGCCCTGATTATCCTTGCAAAACGAGAGGCGTGCAGCAGCTCCATGAGGCCTTCATCGTTGTTCTGCTTTAGTTTCAAGGTAGTAAGCTTTTCAACACTCCTAGGGGCCTTGCTTCAGCACCCGTTTCAGTACCAGAACACTGCGTAGAACCAGGAAGCTCTGCTCCTGCGTGTATGCTGCGTGTCAACCTAGAAATTAGAGACTGATGGCACAAGGCTTGTTTTCCCGTTTTGAAAGCTCCATTCATGCGGCCTCGAAGCTACCTGAAAAGCACTGTTGTTACCGTGCTTTTACTTACAGCCGGCATGGCACATAGAAGAAAATGAGTTTTCTCGAAAGAAACCTTGTGCTTCCAGTTCCTAGTTGGAAGCTCACCCGGCTCTGCTCTATACCAAACGTGAAAGTCAATGTGAGCACTAGCCTCGAAGTAAGGCCCTGATTATGCTGGCAAAACGGGAGGCGTGCAGCAGCTCCATGAGGCCTTCATCGCTGTTCTGCTTTAGTTTCACGGTAGTAGCTTTCCAACATTCCTAGGGACTTTGCTTAAGCAACCGTTTCGGTACCAGAACACTGCGTAGAGACAGTAAGCTCTGGTCCTGCGTGTATGCTGCGAGTCAACCTAGAAATTGGAGACTGATGGCATAAGTCTTCTTTTGCCATTATGAAAGCTCCGTTCATGCGGCCTCGAAGCTACCTGAAAAGCATTGTTGTTGCCGGGGTTTTCCTCATTGCCGGCATGGTTCTGAGGAGAAAATGAGTTTTCTCCTAAGAAACCTTGGGTTGCCAGTTCTTTGTTGGAAGCTCACCCTGCTCTGCGCTATACCTAAAGTGAAAGTCAACGTGAGCCCAAGCTTCGAAGTAAGGCCCTGATTATCCTTGCAAAACGAGAGGCGTGCAGCAGCTCCATGAGGCCTTCATCGTTGTTCTGCTTTAGTTTCAAGGTAGTAAGCTTTTCAACACTCCTAGGGGCCTTGCTTCAGCACCCGTTTCAGTACCAGAACACTGCGTAGAACCAGGAAGCTCTGCTCCTGCGTGTATGCTGCGTGTCAACCTAGAAATTAGAGACTGATGGCACAAGGCTTGTTTTCCCGTTTTGAAAGCTCCATTCATGCGGCCCCGAAGCTACCTGAAAAGCACTGTAGTTACCGTGCTTTTACTTACAGCCGGCATGGTTCATAGAAGAAAATGAGTTTTCTCGAAAGAAACCTTGTGCTTCCAGTTCCTAGTTGGAAGCTCACCCGGCTCTGCTCTATACCAAACGTGAAAGTCAATGTGAGCACTAGCCTCGAAGTAAGGCCCTGATTATGCTGGCAAAATGGGAGGCGTGCAGCAGCTCCATGAGGCCTTCATCGCTGTTCTGCTTTAGTTTCACGGTAGTAGCTTTCCAACATTCCTAGGGACTTTGCTTAAGCAACCGTTTCGGTACCAGAACACTGCGTAGCGACAGTAAGCTCTGGTCCTGCGTGTATGCTGCGAGTCAACCTAGAAATTGGAGACTGATGGCATAAGGCTTCTTTTCCCATTATGAAAGCTCCGTTCATGCGGCCTCGAAGCTACCTGAAAAGCATTGTTGTTGCCGGGGTTTTCCTCACTGCCGGCATGGTTCTGAGGAGAAAATGAGTTTTCTCCTAAGAAACCTTGGGTTTCCAGTTCTTTGTTGGAAGCTCACCCTGTTCTGCGCTATACCTAAAGTGAAAGTCAACGTGAGCCCAAGCTTCGAAGTAAGGCCCTGATTATCCTTGCAAAACGAGAGGCGTGCAGCAGCTCCATGAGGCCTTCATCGTTGTTCTGCTTTAGTTTCAAGGTAGTGAGCTTTTCAACACTCCTAAGGGCCTTGCTTCAGCACCCGTTTCAGTACCAGAACACTGCGTAGAACCAGGAAGCTCTGCTCCTGCGTGTATGCTGCGTGTCAAGCTAGAAATTAGAGGCTGACGGCACAAGGCTAGTTTTCCCATTATGAAAGCTCCGTTGATGCGGCCCCGAAGCTACCTGAAAAGCACTGTTGTTACCGTGCTTTTACTTACAGCCGGCATGGCACATAGAAGAAAATGAGTTTTCTCGAAAGAAACCTTGTGCTTCCAGTTCCTAGTTGGAAGCTCACCCGGCTCTGCTCTATACCAAACGTGAAAGTCAATGTGAGCACTAGCCTCGAAGTAAGGCCCTGATTATGCTGGCAAAACGGGAGGCGTGCAGCAGCTCCATGAGGCCTTCATCGCTGTTCTGCTTTAGTTTCACGGTAGTAAGCTTTCCAAGACTCCTAGGGACTTTGCTTAAGCAACCGTTTCGGTACCAGAACACTGCGTAGAGACAGTAAGCTCTGGTCCTGCGTGTATGCTGCGTGTCAACCTAGAAATTGGAGACTGATGGCATAAGGCTTCTTTTGCCATTATGAAAGCTCCGTTCATGCGGCCTCGAAGCTACCTGAAAAGCATTGTTGTTGCCGGGGTTTTCCTCACTGCCGGCATGGTTCTGAGAAGAAAATGAGTTTTCTCCTAAGAAACCTTGGGTTTCCAGTTCCTTGTTGGAAGCTCACCCTGCTCTGCGCTATACCTAAAGTGAAAGTCAACGTGAGCCCAAGCTTCGAAGTAAGGCCCTGATTATCCTTGCAAAACGAGAGGCGTGCAGCAGCTCCATGAGGCCTTCATCGTTGTTCTGCTTTAGTTTCAAGGTAGTAAGCTTTTCAACACTCCTAGGGGCCTTGCTTCAGCACCCGTTTCAGTACCAGAACACTGCGTAGAACCAGGAAGCTCTGCTCCTGCGTGTATGCTGCGTGTCAACCTAGAAATTAGAGACTGATGGCACAAGGCTTGTTTTCCAGTTTTGAAAGCTCCATTCATGCGGCCTCGAAGCTACCTGAAAAGCACTGTTGTTACCGTGCTTTTACTTACAGCCGGCATGGCACATAGAAGAAAATGAGTTTTCTCGAAAGAAACCTTGTGCTTCCAGTTCCTAGTTGGAAGCTCACCCGGCTCTGCTCTATACCAAACGTGAAAGTCAATGTGAGCACTAGCCTCGAAGTTAGGCCCTGATTATCCTGGCAAAACGGGAGGCGTGCAGCAGCTCCATGAGGCCTTCATCGCTGTTCTGCTTTAGTTTCACGGTAGTAAGCTTTCCAAGACTCCTAGGGACTTTGCTTAAGCAACCGTTTCGGTACCAGAACACTGCGTAGAGACAGTAAGCTCTGGTCCTGCGTGTATGCTGCGTGTCAACCTAGAAATTGGAGACTGATGGCATAAGGCTTCTTTTCCCATTATGAAAGCTCCGTTCATGCGGCCTCGAAGCTACCTGAAAAGCATTGTTGTTGCCGGGGTTTTCCTCACTGCCAGCATGGTTCTGAGAAGAAAATGAGTTTTCTCCTAAGAAACCTTGGGTTTCCAGTTCCTTGTTGGAAGCTCACCCTGCTCTGCGCTATACCTAAAGTGAAAGTCAACGTGAGCCCAAGCTTCGAAGTAAGGCCCTGATTATCCTTGCAAAACGAGAGGCGTGCAGCAGCTCCATGAGGCCTTCATCGTTGTTCTGCTTTAGTTTCAAGGTAGTAAGCTTTTCAACACTCCTAGGGGCCTTGCTTCAGCACCCGTTTCAGTACCAGAACACTGCGTAGAACCAGGAAGCTCTGCTCCTGCGTGTATGCTGCGTGTCAACCTAGAAATTAGAGACTGATGGCACAAGGCTTGTTTTCCCGTTTTGAAAGCTCCATTCATGCGGCCTCGAAGCTACCTGAAAAGCACTGTTGTTACCGTGCTTTTACTTACAGCCGGCATGGCACATAGAAGAAAATGAGTTTTCTCGAAAGAAACCTTGTGCTTCCAGTTCCTAGTTGGAAGCTCACCCGGCTCTGCTCTATACCAAACGTGAAAGTCAATGTGAGCACTAGCCTCGAAGTAAGGCCCTGATTATGCTGGCAAAACGGGAGGCGTGCAGCAGCTCCATGAGGCCTTCATCGCTGTTCTGCTTTAGTTTCACGGTAGTAGCTTTCCAACATTCCCAGGGACTTTGCTTAAGCAACCGTTTCGGTACCAGAACACTGCGTAGAGACAGTAAGCTCTGGTCCTGCGTGTATGCTGCAAGTCAACCTAGAAATTGGAGACTGATGGCATAAGGCTTCTTTTCCCATTATGAAAGCTCCGTTCATGCGGCCTCGAAGCTACCTGAAAAGCATTGTTGTTGCCGGGGTTTTCTTCACTGCCGGCATGGTTCTGAGGAGAAAATGAGTTTTCTCCTAAGAAACCTTGGGTTGCCAGTTCTTTGTTGGAAGCTCACCCTGCTCTGCGCTATACCTAAAGTGAAAGTCAACGTGAGCCCAAGCTTCGAAGTAAGGCCCTGATTATCCTTGCAAAACGAGAGGCGTGCAGCAGCTCCATGAGGACTTCATCGTTGTTCTGCTTTAGTTTCAAGGTAGTAAGCTTTTCAACACTCCTAGGGGCCTTGCTTCAGCACCCGTTTCAGTACCAGAACACTGCGTAGAACCAGGAAGTTCTGCTCCTGCGTGTATGCTGCGTGTCAACCTAGAAATTAGAGGCTGACGGCACAAGGCTAGTTTTCCCATTATGAAAGCTCCGTTGATGCGGCCCCGAAGCTACCTGAAAAGCACTGTTGTTACCGTGCTTTTACTTACAGCCGGCATGGCACATAGAAGAAAATGAGTTTTCTCGAAAGAAACCTTGTGCTTCCAGTTCCTAGTTGGAAGCTCACCCGGCTCTGCTCTATACCAAACGTGAAAGTCAATGTGAGCACTAGCCTCGAAGTAAGGCCCTGATTATCCTGGCAAAACGGGAGGCGTGCAGCAGCTCCATGAGGCCTTCATCGCTGTTCTGCTTTAGTTTCACGGTAGTAAGCTTTCCAAGACTCCTAGGGACTTTGCTTAAGCAACCGTTTCGGTACCAGAACACTGCGTAGAGACAGTAAGCTCTGGTCCTGCGTGTATGCTGCGTGTCAACCTAGAAATTGGAGACTGATGGCATAAGGCTTCTTTTCCCATTATGAAAGCTCCGTTCATGCGGCCTCGAAGCTACCTGAAAAGCATTGTTGTTGCCGGGGTTTTCCTCACTGCCAGCATGGTTCTGAGAAGAAAATGAGTTTTCTCCTAAGAAACCTTGGGTTTCCAGTTCCTTGTTGGAAGCTCACCCTGCTCTGCGCTATACCTAAAGTGAAAGTCAACGTGAGCCCAAGCTTCGAAGTAAGGCCCTGATTATCCTTGCAAAACGAGAGGCGTGCAGCAGCTCCATGAGGCCTTCATCGTTGTTCTGCTTTAGTTTCAAGGTAGTAAGCTTTTCAACACTCCTAGGGGCCTTGCTTCAGCACCCGTTTCAGTACCAGAACACTGCGTAGAACCAGGAAGCTCTGCTCCTGCGTGTATGCTGCGTGTCAACCTAGAAATTAGAGACTGATGGCACAAGGCTTGTTTTCCCGTTTTGAAAGCTCCATTCATGCGGCCTCGAAGCTACCTGAAAAGCACTGTTGTTACCGTGCTTTTACTTACAGCCGGCATGGCACATAGAAGAAAATGAGTTTTCTCGAAAGAAACCTTGTGCTTCCAGTTCCTAGTTGGAAGCTCACCCGGCTCTGCTCTATACCAAACGTGAAAGTCAATGTGAGCACTAGCCTCGAAGTAAGGCCCTGATTATGCTGGCAAAACGGGAGGCGTGCAGCAGCTCCATGAGGCCTTCATCGCTGTTCTGCTTTAGTTTCACGGTAGTAGCTTTCCAACATTCCTAGGGACTTTGCTTAAGCAACCGTTTCGGTACCAGAACACTGCGTAGAGACAGTAAGCTCTGGTCCTGCGTGTATGCTGCGAGTCAACCTAGAAATTGGAGACTGATGGCATAAGGCTTCTTTTGCCATTATGAAAGCTCCGTTCATGCGGCCTCGAAGCTACCTGAAAAGCATTGTTGTTGCCGGGGTTTTCCTCACTGCCGGCATGGTTCTGAGAAGAAAATGAGTTTTCTCCTAAGAAACCTTGGGTTTCCAGTTCCTTGTTGGAAGCTCACCCTGCTCTGCGCTATACCTAAAGTGAAAGTCAACGTGAGCCCAAGCTTCGAAGTAAGGCCCTGATTATCCTTGCAAAACGAGAGGCGTGCAGCAGCTCCATGAGGCCTTCATCGTTGTTCTGCTTTAGTTTCAAGGTAGTAAGCTTTTCAACACTCCTAGGGGCCTTGCTTCAGCACCCGTTTCAGTACCAGAACACTGCGTAGAACCAGGAAGCTCTGCTCCTGCGTGTATGCTGCGTGTCAACCTAGAAATTAGAGACTGATGGCACAAGGCTTGTTTTCCAGTTTTGAAAGCTCCATTCATGCGGCCTCGAAGCTACCTGAAAAGCACTGTTGTTACCGTGCTTTTACTTACAGCCGGCATGGCACATAGAAGAAAATGAGTTTTCTCGAAAGAAACCTTGTGCTTCCAGTTCCTAGTTGGAAGCTCACCCGGCTCTGCTCTATACCAAACGTGAAAGTCAATGTGAGCACTAGCCTCGAAGTAAGGCCCTGATTATGCTGGCAATACGGGAGGCGTGCAGCAGCTCCATGAGGCCTTCATCGCTGTTCTGCTTTAGTTTCACGGTAGTAAGCTTTCTAAGACTCCTAGGGACTTTGCTTAAGCAACCGTTTCGGTACCAGAACACTGCGTAGAGACAGTAAGCTCTGGTCCTGCGTGTATGCTGCGTGTCAACCTAGAAATTGGAGACTGATGGCATAAGGCTTCTTTTCCCATTATGAAAGCTCCGTTCATGCGGCCTCGAAGCTACCTGAAAAGCATTGTTGTTGCCGGGGTTTTCCTCACTGCCAGCATGGTTCTGAGAAGAAAATGAGTTTTCTCCTAAGAAACCTTGGGTTTCCAGTTCCTTGTTGGAAGCTCACCCTGCTCTGCGCTATACCTAAAGTGAAAGTCAACGTGAGCCCAAGCTTCGAAGTAAGGCCCTGATTATCCTTGCAAAACGAGAGGCGTGCAGCAGCTCCATGAGGCCTTCATCGTTGTTCTGCTTTAGTTTCAAGGTAGTAAGCTTTTCAACACTCCTAGGGGCCTTGCTTCAGCACCCGTTTCAGTACCAGAACACTGCGTAGAACCAGGAAGCTCTGCTCCTGCGTGTATGCTGCGTGTCAACCTAGAAATTAGAGACTGATGGCACAAGGCTTGTTTTCCCGTTTTGAAAGCTCCATTCATGCGGCCTCGAAGCTACCTGAAAAGCACTGTTGTTACCGTGCTTTTACTTACAGCCGGCATGGCACATAGAAGAAAATGAGTTTTCTCGAAAGAAACCTTGTGCTTCCAGTTCCTAGTTGGAAGCTCACCCGGCTCTGCTCTATACCAAACGTGAAAGTCAATGTGAGCACTAGCCTCGAAGTAAGGCCCTGATTATGCTGGCAAAACGGGAGGCGTGCAGCAGCTCCATGAGGCCTTCATCGCTGTTCTGCTTTAGTTTCACGGTAGTAGCTTTCCAACATTCCCAGGGACTTTGCTTAAGCAACCGTTTCGGTACCAGAACACTGCGTAGAGACAGTAAGCTCTGGTCCTGCGTGTATGCTGCAAGTCAACCTAGAAATTGGAGACTGATGGCATAAGGCTTCTTTTCCCATTATGAAAGCTCCGTTCATGCGGCCTCGAAGCTACCTGAAAAGCATTGTTGTTGCCGGGGTTTTCCTCACTGCCGGCATGGTTCTGAGGAGAAAATGAGTTTTCTCCTAAGAAACCTTGGGTTGCCAGTTCTTTGTTGGAAGCTCACCCTGCTCTGCGCTATACCTAAAGTGAAAGTCAACGTGAGCCCAAGCTTCGAAGTAAGGCCCTGATTATCCTTGCAAAACGAGAGGCGTGCAGCAGCTCCATGAGGACTTCATCGTTGTTCTGCTTTAGTTTCAAGGTAGTAAGCTTTTCAACACTCCTAGGGGCCTTGCTTCAGCACCCGTTTCAGTACCAGAACACTGCGTAGAACCAGGAAGTTCTGCTCCTGCGTGTATGCTGCGTGTCAACCTAGAAATTAGAGGCTGACGGCACAAGGCTAGTTTTCCCATTATGAAAGCTCCGTTGATGCGGCCCCGAAGCTACCTGAAAAGCACTGTTGTTACCGTGCTTTTACTTACAGCCGGCATGGCACATAGAAGAAAATGAGTTTTCTCGAAAGAAACCTTGTGCTTCCAGTTCCTAGTTGGAAGCTCACCCGGCTCTGCTCTATACCAAACGTGAAAGTCAATGTGAGCACTAGCCTCGAAGTAAGGCCCTGATTATCCTGGCAAAACGGGAGGCGTGCAGCAGCTCCATGAGGCCTTCATCGCTGTTCTGCTTTAGTTTCACGGTAGTAAGCTTTCCAAGACTCCTAGGGACTTTGCTTAAGCAACCGTTTCGGTACCAGAACACTGCGTAGAGACAGTAAGCTCTGGTCCTGCGTGTATGCTGCGTGTCAACCTAGAAATTGGAGACTGATGGCATAAGGCTTCTTTTCCCATTATGAAAGCTCCGTTCATGCGGCCTCGAAGCTACCTGAAAAGCATTGTTGTTGCCGGGGTTTTCCTCACTGCCAGCATGGTTCTGAGAAGAAAATGAGTTTTCTCCTAAGAAACCTTGGGTTTCCAGTTCCTTGTTGGAAGCTCACCCTGCTCTGCGCTATACCTAAAGTGAAAGTCAACGTGAGCCCAAGCTTCGAAGTAAGGCCCTGATTATCCTTGCAAAACGAGAGGCGTGCAGCAGCTCCATGAGGCCTTCATCGTTGTTCTGCTTTAGTTTCAAGGTAGTAAGCTTTTCAACACTCCTAGGGGCCTTGCTTCAGCACCCGTTTCAGTACCAGAACACTGCGTAGAACCAGGAAGCTCTGCTCCTGCGTGTATGCTGCGTGTCAACCTAGAAATTAGAGACTGATGGCACAAGGCTTGTTTTCCCGTTTTGAAAGCTCCATTCATGCGGCCTCGAAGCTACCTGAAAAGCACTGTTGTTACCGTGCTTTTACTTACAGCCGGCATGGCACATAGAAGAAAATGAGTTTTCTCGAAAGAAACCTTGTGCTTCCAGTTCCTAGTTGGAAGCTCACCCGGCTCTGCTCTATACCAAACGTGAAAGTCAATGTGAGCACTAGCCTCGAAGTAAGGCCCTGATTATGCTGGCAAAACGGGAGGCGTGCAGCAGCTCCATGAGGCCTTCATCGCTGTTCTGCTTTAGTTTCACGGTAGTAGCTTTCCAACATTCCTAGGGACTTTGCTTAAGCAACCGTTTCGGTACCAGAACACTGCGTAGAGACAGTAAGCTCTGGTCCTGCGTGTATGCTGCGAGTCAACCTAGAAATTGGAGACTGATGGCATAAGGCTTCTTTTGCCATTATGAAAGCTCCGTTCATGCGGCCTCGAAGCTACCTGAAAAGCATTGTTGTTGCCGGGGTTTTCCTCACTGCCGGCATGGTTCTGAGAAGAAAATGAGTTTTCTCCTAAGAAACCTTGGGTTTCCAGTTCCTTGTTGGAAGCTCACCCTGCTCTGCGCTATACCTAAAGTGAAAGTCAACGTGAGCCCAAGCTTCGAAGTAAGGCCCTGATTATCCTTGCAAAACGAGAGGCGTGCAGCAGCTCCATGAGGCCTTCATCGTTGTTCTGCTTTAGTTTCAAGGTAGTAAGCTTTTCAACACTCCTAGGGGCCTTGCTTCAGCACCCGTTTCAGTACCAGAACACTGCGTAGAACCAGGAAGCTCTGCTCCTGCGTGTATGCTGCGTGTCAACCTAGAAATTAGAGACTGATGGCACAAGGCTTGTTTTCCCGTTTTGAAAGCTCCATTCATGCGGCCTCGAAGCTACCTGAAAAGCACTGTTGTTACCGTGCTTTTACTTACAGCCGGCATGGCACATAGAAGAAAATGAGTTTTCTCGAAAGAAACCTTGTGCTTCCAGTTCCTAGTTGGAAGCTCACCCGGCTCTGCTCTATACCAAACGTGAAAGTCAATGTGAGCACTAGCCTCGAAGTAAGGCCCTGATTATGCTGGCAAAACGGGAGGCGTGCAGCAGCTCCATGAGGCCTTCATCGCTGTTCTGCTTTAGTTTCACGGTAGTAGCTTTCCAACATTCCTAGGGACTTTGCTTAAGCAACCGTTTCGGTACCAGAACACTGCGTAGAGACAGTAAGCTCTGGTCCTGCGTGTATGCTGCGAGTCAACCTAGAAATTGGAGACTGATGGCATAAGGCTTCTTTTGCCATTATGAAAGCTCCGTTCATGCGGCCTCGAAGCTACCTGAAAAGCATTGTTGTTGCCGGGGTTTTCCTCACTGCCAGCATGGTTCTGAGAAGAAAATGAGTTTTCTCCTAAGAAACCTTGGGTTTCCAGTTCCTTGTTGGAAGCTCACCCTGCTCTGCGCTATACCTAAAGTGAAAGTCAACGTGAGCCCAAGCTTCGAAGTAAGGCCCTGATTATCCTTGCAAAACGAGAGGCGTGCAGCAGCTCCATGAGGCCTTCATCGTTGTTCTGCTTTAGTTTCAAGGTAGTAAGCTTTTCAACACTCCTAGGGGCCTTGCTTCAGCACCCGTTTCAGTACCAGAACACTGCGTAGAACCAGGAAGCTCTGCTCCTGCGTGTATGCTGCGTGTCAACCTAGAAATTAGAGACTGATGGCACAAGGCTTGTTTTCCCGTTTTGAAAGCTCCATTCATGCGGCCTCGAAGCTACCTGAAAAGCACTGTTGTTACCGTGCTTTTACTTACAGCCGGCATGGCACATAGAAGAAAATGAGTTTTCTCGAAAGAAACCTTGTGCCTCCAGTTCCTAGTTGGAAGCTCACCCGGCTCTGCTCTATACCAAACGTGAAAGTCAATGTGAGCACTAGCCTCGAAGTAAGGCCCTGATTATGCTGGCAAAACGGGAGGCGTGCAGCAGCTCCATGAGGCCTTCATCGCTGTTCTGCTTTAGTTTCACGGTAGTAGCTTTCCAACATTCCTAGGGACTTTGCTTAAGCAACCGTTTCGGTACCAGAACACTGCGTAGAGACAGTAAGCTCTGGTCCTGCGTGTATGCTGCGAGTCAACCTAGAAATTGGAGACTGATGGCATAAGGCTTCTTTTGCCATTATGAAAGCTCCGTTCATGCGGCCTCGAAGCTACCTGAAAAGCATTGTTGTTGCCGGGGTTTTCCTCACTGCCGGCATGGTTCTGAGGAGAAAATGAGTTTTCTCCTAAGAAACCTTGGGTTTCCAGTTCTTTGTTGGAAGCTCACCCTGCTCTGCGCTATACCTAAAGTGAAAGTCAACGTGAGCCCAAGCTTCGAAGTAAGGCCCTGATTATCCTTGCAAAACGAGAGGCGTGCAGCAGCTCCATGAGGCCTTCATCGTTGTTCTGCTTTAGTTTCAAGGTAGTAAGCTTTTCAACACTCCTAGGGGCCTTGCTTCAGCACCCGTTTCAGTACCAGAACACTGCGTAGAACCAGGAAGCTCTGCTCCTGCGTGTATGCTGCGTGTCAAGCTAGAAATTAGAGGCTGACGGCACAAGGCTAGTTTTCCCATTATGAAAGCTCCGTTGATGCGGCCCCGAAGCTACCTGAAAAGCACTGTTGTTACCGTGCTTTTACTTACAGCCGGCATGGCACATAGAAGAAAATGAGTTTTCTCGAAAGAAACCTTGTGCTTCCAGTTCCTAGTTGGAAGCTCACCCGGCTCTGCTCTATACCAAACGTGAAAGTCAATGTGAGCACTAGCCTCGAAGTAAGGCCCTGATTATCCTGGCAATACGGGAGGCGTGCAGCAGCTCCATGAGGCCTTCATCGCTGTTCTGCTTTAGTTTCACGGTAGTAAGCTTTCCAAGACTCCTAGGGACTTTGCTTAAGCAACCGTTTCGGTACCAGAACACTGCGTAGAGACAGTAAGCTCTGGTCCTGCGTGTATGCTGCGTGTCAACCTAGAAATTGGAGACTGATGGCATAAGGCTTCTTTTCCCATTATGAAAGCTCCGTTCATGCGGCCTCGAAGCTACCTGAAAAACATTGTTGTTGCCGGGGTTTTCCTCACTGCCGGCATGGTTCTGAGAAGAAAATGAGTTTTCTCCTAAGAAACCTTGGGTTTCCAGTTCCTTGTTGGAAGCTCACCCTGCTCTGCGCTATACCTAAAGTGAATGTCAACCTGAGCCCAAGCTTCGAAGTAAGGCCCTGATTATCCTTGCAAAACGAGAGGCATGCAGCAGCTCCATGAGGCCTTCATCGTTGTTCTGCTTTAGTTTCAAGGTAGTAAGCTTTTCAACACTCCTAGGGGCCTTGCTTCAGCACCCGTTTCAGTACCAGAACACTGCGTAGAACCAGGAAGCTCTGCTCCTGCGTGTATGCTGCGTGTCAACCTAGAAATTAGAGACTGATGGCACAAGGCTTGTTTTCCCATTATGAAGGCTCCGTTGATGCGGCCCCGAAGCTACCTGAAAAGCACTGTTGTTACCGTGCTTTTACTTACAGCCGGCATGGCACATAGAAGAAAATGAGTTTTCTCGAAAGAAACCTTGTGCTTCCAGTTCCTAGTTGGAAGCTCACCCGGCTCTGCTCTATACCAAACGTGAAAGTCAATGTGAGCACTAGCCTCGAAGTAAGGCCCTGATTATGCTGGCAAATCGGGAGGCGTGCAGCAGCTCCATGAGGCCTTCATCGCTGTTCTGCTTTAGTTTCACGGTAGTAAGCTTTCCAAGACTCCTAGGGACTTTGCTTAAGCAACCGTTTCAGTACCAGAACACTGCGTAGAGACAGTAAGCTCTGGTCCTGCTTGTATGCTGCGTGTCAACCTAGAAATTGGAGACTGATGGCATAAGGCTTCTTTTCCCATTATGAAAGCTCCGTTCATTCAGCCTCGAAGCTACCTGAAAAGCATTGTTGTTGCCGGGGTTTTCCTCACTGCCAGCATGGTTCTGAGAAGAAAATGAGTTTTCTCCTAAGAAACCTTGGGTTTCCAGTTCCTTGTTGGAAGCTCACCCTGCTCTGCGCTATACCTAAAGTGAAAGTCAACGTGAGCCCAAGCTTCGAAGTAAGGCCCTGATTATCCTTGCAAAACGAGAGGCGTGCAGCAGCTCCATGAGGCCTTCATCGTTGTTCTGCTTTAGTTTCAAGGTAGTAAGCTTTTCAACACTCCTAGGGGCCTTGCTTCAGCACCCGTTTCAGTACCAGAACACTGCGTAGAACCAGGAAGCTCTGCTCCTGCGTGTATGCTGCGTGTCAACCTAGAAATTAGAGACTGATGGCACAAGGCTTGTTTTCCCGTTTTGAAAGCTCCATTCATGCGGCCTGGAAGCTACCTGAAAAGCACTGTTGTTACCGTGCTTTTACTTACAGCCGGCATGGCACATAGAAGAAAATGAGTTTTCTCGAAAGAAACCTTGTGCTTCCAGTTCCTAGTTGGAAGCTCACCCGGCTCTGCTCTATACCAAACGTGAAAGTCAATGTGAGCACTAGCCTCGAAGTAAGGCCCTGATTATGCTGGCAAAACGGGAGGCGTGCAGCAGCTCCATGAGGCCTTCATCGCTGTTCTGCTTTAGTTTCACGGTAGTAGCTTTCCAACATTCCTAGGGACTTTGCTTAAGCAACCGTTTCGGTACCAGAACACTGCGTAGAGACAGTAAGCTCTGGTCCTGCGTGTATGCTGCGAGTCAACCTAGAAATTGGAGACTGATGGCATAAGGCTTCTTTTGCCATTATGAAAGCTCCGTTCATGCGGCCTCGAAGCTACCTGAAAAGCATTGTTGTTGCCGGGGTTTTCCTCACTGCCGGCATGGTTCTGAGAAGAAAATGAGTTTTCTCCTAAGAAACCTTGGGTTTCCAGTTCCTTGTTGGAAGCTCACCCTGCTCTGCGCTATACCTAAAGTGAAAGTCAACGTGAGCCCAAGCTTCGAAGTAAGGCCCTGATTATCCTTGCAAAACGAGAGGCGTGCAGCAGCTCCATGAGGCCTTCATCGTTGTTCTGCTTTAGTTTCAAGGTAGTAAGCTTTTCAACACTCCTAGGGGCCTTGCTTCAGCACCCGTTTCAGTACCAGAACACTGCGTAGAACCAGGAAGTTCTGCTCCTGCGTGTATGCTGCGTGTCAACCTAGAAATTAGAGACTGATGGCACAAGGCTTGTTTTCCCATTATGAAAGCTCCGTTGATGCGGCCCCGAAGCTACCTGAAAAGCACTGTTGTTACCGTGCTTTTACTTACAGCCGGCATGGCACATAGAAGAAAATGAGTTTTCTCGAAAGAAACCTTGTGCTTCCAGTTCCTAGTTGGAAGCTCACCCGGCTCTGCTCTATACCAAACGTGAAAGTCAATGTGAGCACTAGCCTGGAAGTAAGGCCCTGATTATCCTGGCAACACGGGAGGCGTGCAGCAGCTCCATGAGGCCTTCATCGCTGTTCTGCTTTAGTTTCACGGTAGTAAGCTTTCCAAGACTCCTAGGGACTTTGCTTAAGCAACCGTTTCGGTACCAGAACACTGCGTAGAGACAGTAAGCTCTGGTCCTGCGTGTATGCTGCGTGTCAACCTAGAAATTGGAGACTGATGGCATAAGGCTTCTTTTCCCATTATGAAAGCTCCGTTCATGCGGCCTCGAAGCTACCTGAAAAGCATTGTTGTTGCCGGGGTTTTCCTCACTGCCAGCATGGTTCTGAGAAGAAAATGAGTTTTCTCCTAAGAAACCTTGGGTTTCCAGTTCCTTGTTGGAAGCTCACCCTGCTCTGCGCTATACCTAAAGTGAAAGTCAACGTGAGCCCAAGCTTCGAAGTAAGGCCCTGATTATCCTTGCAAAACGAGAGGCGTGCAGCAGCTCCATGAGGCCTTCATCGTTGTTCTGCTTTAGTTTCAAGGTAGTAAGCTTTTCAACATTCCTAGGGGCCTTGCTTCAGCACCCGTTTCAGTACCAGAACACTGCGTAGAACCAGGAAGCTCTGCTCCTGCGTGTATGCTGCGTGTCAACCTAGAAATTAGAGACTGATGGCACAAGGCTTGTTTTCCCGTTTTGAAAGCTCCATTCATGCGGCCTCGAAGCTACCTGAAAAGCACTGTTGTTACCGTGCTTTTACTTACAGCCGGCATGGCACATAGAAGAAAATGAGTTTTCTCGAAAGAAACCTTGTGCTTCCAGTTCCTAGTTGGAAGCTCACCCGGCTCTGCTCTATACCAAACGTGAAAGTCAATGTGAGCACTAGCCTCGAAGTAAGGCCCTGATTATGCTGGCAAAACGGGAGGCGTGCAGCAGCTCCATGAGGCCTTCATCGCTGTTCTGCTTTAGTTTCACGGTAGTAGCTTTCCAACATTCCTAGGGACTTTGCTTAAGCAACCGTTTCGGTACCAGAACACTGCGTAGAGACAGTAAGCTCTGGTCCTGCGTGTATGCTGCGAGTCAACCTAGAAATTGGAGACTGATGGCATAAGTCTTCTTTTGCCATTATGAAAGCTCCGTTCATGCGGCCTCGAAGCTACCTGAAAAGCATTGTTGTTGCCGGGGTTTTCCTCACTGCCGGCATGGTTCTGAGGAGAAAATGAGTTTTCTCCTAAGAAACCTTGGGTTGCCAGTTCTTTGTTGGAAGCTCACCCTGCTCTGCGCTATACCTAAAGTGAAAGTCAACGTGAGCCCAAGCTTCGAAGTAAGGCCCTGATTATCCTTGCAAAACGAGAGGCGTGCAGCAGCTCCATGAGGCCTTCATCGTTGTTCTGCTTTAGTTTCAAGGTAGTAAGCTTTTCAACACTCCTAGGGGCCTTGCTTCAGCACCCGTTTCAGTACCAGAACACTGCGTAGAACCAGGAAGCTCTGCTCCTGCGTGTATGCTGCGTGTCAACCTAGAAATTAGAGACTGATGGCACAAGGCTTGTTTTCCCGTTTTGAAAGCTCCATTCATGCGGCCCCGAAGCTACCTGAAAAGCACTGTAGTTACCGTGCTTTTACTTACAGCCGGCATGGTTCATAGAAGAAAATGAGTTTTCTCGAAAGAAACCTTGTGCTTCCAGTTCCTAGTTGGAAGCTCACCCGGCTCTGCTCTATACCAAACGTGAAAGTCAATGTGAGCACTAGCCTCGAAGTAAGGCCCTGATTATGCTGGCAAAACGGGAGGCGTGCAGCAGCTCCATGAGGCCTTCATCGCTGTTCTGCTTTAGTTTCACGGTAGTAGCTTTCCAACATTCCTAGGGACTTTGCTTAAGCAACCGTTTCGGTACCAGAACACTGCGTAGAGACAGTAAGCTCTGGTCCTGCGTGTATGCTGCGAGTCAACCTAGAAATTGGAGACTGATGGCATAAGGCTTCTTTTCCCATTATGAAAGCTCCGTTCATGCGGCCTCGAAGCTACCTGAAAAGCATTGTTGTTGCCGGGGTTTTCCTCACTGCCGGCATGGTTCTGAGGAGAAAATGAGTTTTCTCCTAAGAAACCTTGGGTTTCCAGTTCTTTGTTGGAAGCTCACCCTGTTCTGCGCTATACCTAAAGTGAAAGTCAACGTGAGCCCAAGCTTCGAAGTAAGGCCCTGATTATCCTTGCAAAACGAGAGGCGTGCAGCAGCTCCATGAGGCCTTCATCGTTGTTCTGCTTTAGTTTCAAGGTAGTGAGCTTTTCAACACACCTAAGGGCCTTGCTTCAGCACCCGTTTCAGTACCAGAACACTGCGTAGAACCAGGAAGCTCTGCTCCTGCGTGTATGCTGCGTGTCAAGCTAGAAATTAGAGGCTGACGGCACAAGGCTAGTTTTCCCATTATGAAAGCTCCGTTGATGCGGCCCCGAAGCTACCTGAAAAGCACTGTTGTTACCGTGCTTTTACTTACAGCCGGCATGGCACATAGAAGAAAATGAGTTTTCTCGAAAGAAACCTTGTGCTTCCAGTTCCTAGTTGGAAGCTCACCCGGCTCTGCTCTATACCAAACGTGAAAGTCAATGTGAGCACTAGCCTCGAAGTAAGGCCCTGATTATCCTGGCAAAACGGGAGGCGTGCAGCAGCTCCATGAGGCCTTCATCGCTGTTCTGCTTTAGTTTCACGGTAGTAAGCTTTCCAAGACTCCTAGGGACTTTGCTTAAGCAACCGTTTCGGTACCAGAACACTGCGTAGAGACAGTAAGCTCTGGTCCTGCGTGTATGCTGCGTGTCAACCTAGAAATTGGAGACTGATGGCATAAGGCTTCTTTTCCCATTATGAAAGCTCCGTTCATGCGGCCTCGAAGCTACCTGAAAAGCATTGTTGTTGCCGGGGTTTTCCTCACTGCCGGCATGGTTCTGAGAAGAAAATGAGTTTTCTCCTAAGAAACCTTGGGTTTCCAGTTCCTTGTTGGAAGCTCACCCTGCTCTGCGCTATACCTAAAGTGAAAGTCAACGTGAGCCCAAGCTTCGAAGTAAGGCCCTGATTATCCTTGCAAAACGAGAGGCGTGCAGCAGCTCCATGAGGCCTTCATCGTTGTTCTGCTTTAGTTTCAAGGTAGTAAGCTTTTCAACACTCCTAGGGGCCTTGCTTCAGCACCCGTTTCAGTACCAGAACACTGCGTAGAACCAGGAAGCTCTGCTCCTGCGTGTATGCTGCGTGTCAACCTAGAAATTAGAGACTGATGGCACAAGGCTTGTTTTCCCGTTTTGAAAGCTCCATTCATGCGGCCTCGAAGCTACCTGAAAAGCACTGTTGTTACCGTGCTTTTACTTACAGCCGGCATGGCACATAGAAGAAAATGAGTTTTCTCGAAAGAAACCTTGTGCTTCCAGTTCCTAGTTGGAAGCTCACCCGGCTCTGCTCTATACCAAACGTGAAAGTCAATGTGAGCACTAGCCTCGAAGTAAGGCCCTGATTATCCTGGCAATACGGGAGGCGTGCAGCAGCTCCATGAGGCCTTCATCGCTGTTCTGCTTTAGTTTCACGGTAGTAAGCTTTCCAACATTCCTAGGGACTTTGCTTAAGCAACCGTTTCGGTACCAGAACACTGCGTAGAGACAGTAAGCTCTGGTCCTGCGTGTATGCTGCGTGTCAACCTAGAAATTGGAGACTGATGGCATAAGGCTTCTTTTGCCATTATGAAAGCTCCGTTCATGCGGCCTCGAAGCTACCTGAAAAGCATTGTTGTTGCCGGGGTTTTCCTCACTGCCGGCATGGTTCTGAGAAGAAACTGAGTTTTCTCCTAAGAAACCTTGGGTTTCCAGTTCCTTGTTGGAAGCTCACCCTGCTCTGCGCTATACCTAAAGTGAAAGTCAACGTGAGCCCAAGCTTCGAAGTAAGGCCCTGATTATCCTTGCAAAACGAGAGGCGTGCAGCAGCTCCATGAGGCCTTCATCGTTGTTCTGCTTTAGTTTCAAGGTAGTAAGCTTTTCAACACTCCTAGGGGCCTTGCTTCAGCACCCGTTTCAGTACCAGAACACTGCGTAGAACCAGGAAGTTCTGCTCCTGCGTGTATGCTGCGTGTCAACCTAGAAATTAGAGGCTGACGGCACAAGGCTAGTTTTCCCATTATGAAAGCTCCGTTGATGCGGCCCCGAAGCTACCTGAAAAGCACTGTTGTTACCGTGCTTTTACTTACAGCCGGCATGGCACATAGAAGAAAATGAGTTTTCTCGAAAGAAACCTTGTGCTTCCAGTTCCTAGTTGGAAGCTCACCCGGCTCTGCTCTATACCAAACGTGAAAGTCAATGTGAGCACTAGCCTCGAAGTAAGGCCCTGATTATCCTGGCAAAACGGGAGGCGTGCAGCAGCTCCATGAGGCCTTCATCGCTGTTCTGCTTTAGTTTCACGGTAGTAAGCTTTCCAAGACTCCTAGGGACTTTGCTTAAGCAACCGTTTCGGTACCAGAACACTGCGTAGAGACAGTAAGCTCTGGTCCTGCGTGTATGCTGCGTGTCAACCTAGAAATTGGAGACTGATGGCATAAGGCTTCTTTTCCCATTATGAAAGCTCCGTTCATGCGGCCTCGAAGCTACCTGAAAAGCATTGTTGTTGCCGGGGTTTTCCTCACTGCCAGCATGGTTCTGAGAAGAAAATGAGTTTTCTCCTAAGAAACCTTGGGTTTCCAGTTCCTTGTTGGAAGCTCACCCTGCTCTGCGCTATACCTAAAGTGAAAGTCAACGTGAGCCCAAGCTTCGAAGTAAGGCCCTGATTATCCTTGCAAAACGAGAGGCGTGCAGCAGCTCCATGAGGCCTTCATCGTTGTTCTGCTTTAGTTTCAAGGTAGTAAGCTTTTCAACACTCCTAGGGGCCTTGCTTCAGCACCCGTTTCAGTACCAGAACACTGCGTAGAACCAGGAAGCTCTGCTCCTGCGTGTATGCTGCGTGTCAACCTAGAAATTAGAGACTGATGGCACAAGGCTTGTTTTCCCGTTTTGAAAGCTCCATTCATGCGGCCTCGAAGCTACCTGAAAAGCACTGTTGTTACCGTGCTTTTACTTACAGCCGGCATGGCACATAGAAGAAAATGAGTTTTCTCGAAAGAAACCTTGTGCTTCCAGTTCCTAGTTGGAAGCTCACCCGGCTCTGCTCTATACCAAACGTGAAAGTCAATGTGAGCACTAGCCTCGAAGTAAGGCCCTGATTATCCTGGCAAAACGGGAGGCGTGCAGCAGCTCCATGAGGCCTTCATCGCTGTTCTGCTTTAGTTTCACGGTAGTAAGCTTTCCAAGACTCCTAGGGACTTTGCTTAAGCAACCGTTTCGGTACCAGAACACTGCGTAGAGACAGTAAGCTCTGGTCCTGCGTGTATGCTGCGTGTCAACCTAGAAATTGGAGACTGATGGCATAAGGCTTCTTTTCCCATTATGAAAGCTCCGTTCATGCGGCCTCGAAGCTACCTGAAAAGCATTGTTGTTGCCGGGGTATTCCTCACTGCCAGCATGGTTCTGAGAAGAAAATGAGTTTTCTCCTAAGAAACCTTGGGTTTCCAGTTCCTTGTTGGAAGCTCACCCTGCTCTGCGCTATACCTAAAGTGAAAGTCAACGTGAGCCCAAGCTTCGAAGTAAGGCCCTGATTATCCTTGCAAAACGAGAGGCGTGCAGCAGCTCCATGAGGCCTTCATCGTTGTTCTGCTTTAGTTTCAAGGTAGTAAGCTTTTCAACACTCCTAGGGGCCTTGCTTCAGCACCCGTTTCAGTACCAGAACACTGCGTAGAACCAGGAAGCTCTGCTCCTGCGTGTATGCTGCGTGTCAACCTAGAAATTAGAGACTGATGGCACAAGGCTTGTTTTCCCGTTTTGAAAGCTCCATTCATGCGGCCTCGAAGCTACCTGAAAAGCACTGTTGTTACCGTGCTTTTACTTACAGCCGGCATGGCACATAGAAGAAAATGAGTTTTCTCGAAAGAAACCTTGTGCTTCCAGTTCCTAGTTGGAAGCTCACCCGGCTCTGCTCTATACCAAACGTGAAAGTCAATGTGAGCACTAGCCTCGAAGTAAGGCCCTGATTATGCTGGCAAAACGGGAGGCGTGCAGCAGCTCCATGAGGCCTTCATCGCTGTTCTGCTTTAGTTTCACGGTAGTAGCTTTCCAACATTCCTAGGGACTTTGCTTAAGCAACCGTTTCGGTACCAGAACACTGCGTAGAGACAGTAAGCTCTGGTCCTGCGTGTATGCTGCAAGTCAACCTAGAAATTGGAGACTGATGGCATAAGGCTTCTTTTCCCATTATGAAAGCTCCGTTCATGCGGCCTCGAAGCTACCTGAAAAGCATTGTTGTTGCCGGGGTTTTCCTCACTGCCGGCATGGTTCTGAGGAGAAAATGAGTTTTCTCCTAAGAAACCTTGGGTTTCCAGTTCCTTGTTGGAAGCTCACCCTGCTCTGCGCTATACCTAAAGTGAAAGTCAACGTGAGCCCAAGCTTCGAAGTAAGGCCCTGATTATCCTTGCAAAACGAGAGGCGTGCAGCAGCTCCATGAGGCCTTCATCGTTGTTCTGCTTTAGTTTCAAGGTAGTAAGCTTTTCAACACTCCTAGGGGCCTTGCTTCAGCACCCGTTTCAGTACCAGAACACTGCGTAGAACCAGGAAGCTCTGCTCCTGCGTGTATGCTGCGTGTCAACCTAGAAATTAGAGACTGATGGCACAAGGCTTGTTTTCCCGTTTTGAAAGCTCCATTCATGCGGCCTCGAAGCTACCTGAAAAGCACTGTTGTTACCGTGCTTTTACTTACAGCCGGCATGGCACATAGAAGAAAATGAGTTTTCTCGAAAGAAACCTTGTGCTTCCAGTTCCTAGTTGGAAGCTCACCCGGCTCTGCTCTATACCAAACGTGAAAGTCAATGTGAGCACTAGCCTCGAAGTAAGGCCCTGATTATGCTGGCAAAACGGGAGGCGTGCAGCAGCTCCATGAGGCCTTCATCGCTGTTCTGCTTTAGATTCACGGTAGTAGCTTTCCAACATTCCTAGGGACTTTGCTTAAGCAACCGTTTCGGTACCAGAACACTGCGTAGAGACAGTAAGCTCTGGTCCTGCGTGTATGCTGCAAGTCAACCTAGAAATTGGAGACTGATGGCATAAGGCTTCTTTTCCCATTATGAAAGCTCCGTTCATGCGGCCTCGAAGCTACCTGAAAAGCATTGTTGTTGCCGGGGTTTTCCTCACTGCCGGCATGGTTCTGAGGAGAAAATGAGTTTTCTCCTAAGAAACCTTGGGTTGCCAGTTCTTTGTTGGAAGCTCACCCTGCTCTGTGCTATACCTAAAGTGAAAGTCAACGTGAGCCCAAGCTTCGAAGTAAGGCCCTGATTATCCTTGCAAAACGAGAGGCGTGCAGCAGCTCCATGAGGCCTTCATCGTTGTTCTGCTTTAGTTTCAAGGTAGTAAGCTTTTCAACACTCCTAGGGGCCTTGCTTCAGCACCCGTTTCAGTACCAGAACACTGCGTAGAACCAGGAAGCTCTGCTCCTGCGTGTATGCTGCGTGTCAACCTAGAAATTAGAGACTGATGGCACAAGGCTTGTTTTCCCGTTTTGAAAGCTCCATTCATGCGGCCTCGAAGCTACCTGAAAAGCACTGTTGTTACCGTGCTTTTACTTACAGCCGGCATGGCACATAGAAGAAAATGAGTTTTCTCGAAAGAAACCTTGTGCTTCCAGTTCCTAGTTGGAAGCTCACCCGGCTCTGCTCTATACCAAACGTGAAAGTCAATGTGAGCACTAGCCTCGAAGTAAGGCCCTGATTATGCTGGCAAAACGGGAGGCGTGCAGCAGCTCCATGAGGCCTTCATCGCTGTTCTGCTTTAGTTTCACGGTAGTAGCTTTCCAACATTCCTAGGGACTTTGCTTAAGCAACCGTTTCGGTACCAGAACACTGCGTAGAGACAGTAAGCTCTGGTCCTGCGTGTATGCTGCGAGTCAACCTAGAAATTGGAGACTGATGGCATAAGGCTTCTTTTGCCATTATGAAAGCTCCGTTCATGCGGCCTCGAAGCTACCTGAAAAGCATTGTTGTTGCCGGGGTTTTCCTCACTGCCAGCATGGTTCTGAGAAGAAAATGAGTTTTCTCCTAAGAAACCTTGGGTTTCCAGTTCCTTGTTGGAAGCTCACCCTGCTCTGCGCTATACCTAAAGTGAAAGTCAACGTGAGCCCAAGCTTCGAAGTAAGGCCCTGATTATCCTTGCAAAACGAGAGGCGTGCAGCAGCTCCATGAGGCCTTCATCGTTGTTCTGCTTTAGTTTCAAGGTAGTAAGCTTTTCAACACTCCTAGGGGCCTTGCTTCAGCACCCGTTTCAGTACCAGAACACTGCGTAGAACCAGGAAGCTCTGCTCCTGCGTGTATGCTGCGTGTCAACCTAGAAATTAGAGACTGATGGCACAAGGCTTGTTTTCCCGTTTTGAAAGCTCCATTCATGCGGCCTCGAAGCTACCTGAAAAGCACTGTTGTTACCGTGCTTTTACTTACAGCCGGCATGGCACATAGAAGAAAATGAGTTTTCTCGAAAGAAACCTTGTGCTTCCAGTTCCTAGTTGGAAGCTCACCCGGCTCTGCTCTATACCAAACGTGAAAGTCAATGTGAGCACTAGCCTCGAAGTAAGGCCCTGATTATGCTGGCAAAACGGGAGGCGTGCAGCAGCTCCATGAGGCCTTCATCGCTGTTCTGCTTTAGTTTCACGGTAGTAGCTTTCCAACATTCCTAGGGACTTTGCTTAAGCAACCGTTTCGGTACCAGAACACTGCGTAGAGACAGTAAGCTCTGGTCCTGCGTGTATGCTGCAAGTCAACCTAGAAATTGGAGACTGATGGCATAAGGCTTCTTTTCCCATTATGAAAGCTCCGTTTATGCGGCCTCGAAGCTACCTGAAAAGCATTGTTGTTGCCGGGGTTTTCCTCACTGCCGGCATGGTTCTGAGGAGAAAATGAGTTTTCTCCTAAGAAACCTTGGGTTGCCAGTTCTTTGTTGGAAGCTCACCCTGCTCTGCGCTATACCTAAAGTGAAAGTCAACGTGAGCCCAAGCTTCGAAGTAAGGCCCTGATTATCCTTGCAAAACGAGAGGCGTGCAGCAGCTCCATGAGGCCTTCATCGTTGTTCTGCTTTAGTTTCAAGGTAGTAAGCTTTTCAACACTCCTAGGGGCCTTGCTTCAGCACCCGTTTCAGTACCAGAACACTGCGTAGAACCAGGAAGTTCTGCTCCTGCGTGTATGCTGCGTGTCAACCTAGAAATTAGAGGCTGACGGCACAAGGCTAGTTTTCCCATTATGAAAGCTCCGTTGATGCGGCCCCGAAGCTACCTGAAAAGCACTGTTGTTACCGTGCTTTTACTTACAGCCGGCATGGCACATAGAAGAAAATGAGTTTTCTCGAAAGAAACCTTGTGCTTCCAGTTCCTAGTTGGAAGCTCACCCGGCTCTGCTCTATACCAAACGTGAAAGTCAATGTGAGCACTAGCCTCGAAGTAAGGCCCTGATTATCCTGGCAAAACGGGAGGCGTGCAGCAGCTCCATGAGGCCTTCATCGCTGTTCTGCTTTAGTTTCACGGTAGTAAGCTTTCCAAGACTCCTAGGGACTTTGCTTAAGCAACCGTTTCGGTACCAGAACACTGCGTAGAGACAGTAAGCTCTGGTCCTGCGTGTATGCTGCGTGTCAACCTAGAAATTGGAGACTGATGGCATAAGGCTTCTTTTCCCATTATGAAAGCTCCGTTCATGCGGCCTCGAAGCTACCTGAAAAGCATTGTTGTTGCCGGGGTTTTCCTCACTGCCAGCATGGTTCTGAGAAGAAAATGAGTTTTCTCCTAAGAAACCTTGGGGTTCCAGTTCCTTGTTGGAAGCTCACCCTGCTCTGCGCTATACCTAAAGTGAAAGTCAACGTGAGCCCAAGCTTCGAAGTAAGGCCCTGATTATCCTTGCAAAACGAGAGGCGTGCAGCAGCTCCATGAGGCCTTCATCGCTGTTCTGCTTTAGTTTCACGGTAGTAGCTTTCCAACATTCCTAGGGACTTTGCTTAAGCAACCGTTTCTGTACCAGAACACTGCGTAGAGACAGTAAGCTCTGGTCCTGCGTGTATGCTGCGAGTCAACCTAGAAATTGGAGACTGATGGCATAAGTCTTCTTTTGCCATTATGAAAGCTCCGTTCATGCGGCCTCGAAGCTACCTGAAAAGCATTGTTGTTGCCGGGGTTTTCCTCACTGCCGGCATGGTTCTGAGGAGAAAATGAGTTTTCTCCTAAGAAACCTTGGGTTGCCAGTTCTTTGTTGGAAGCTCACCCTGCTCTGCGCTATACCTAAAGTGAAAGTCAACTTGAGCCCAAGCTTCGAAGTAAGGCCCTGATTATCCTTGCAAAACGAGAGGCGTGCAGCAGCTCCATGAGGCCTTCATCGTTGTTCTGCTTTAGTTTCAAGGTAGTAAGCTTTTCAACACTCCTAGGGGCCTTGCTTCAGCACCCGTTTCAGTACCAGAACACTGCGTAGAACCAGGAAGCTCTGCTCCTGCGTGTATGCTGCGTGTCAACCTAGAAATTAGAGACTGATGGCACAAGGCTTGTTTTCCCGTTTTGAAAGCTCCATTCATGCGGCCTCGAAGCTACCTGAAAAGCACTGTAGTTACCGTGCTTTTACTTACAGCCGGCATGGTTCATAGAAGAAAATGAGTTTTCTCGAAAGAAACCTTGTGCTTCCAGTTCCTAGTTGGAAGCTCACCCGGCTCTGCTCTATACCAAACGTGAAAGTCAATGTGAGCACTAGCCTCGAAGTAAGGCCCTGATTATGCTGGCAAAACGGGAGGCGTGCAGCAGCTCCATGAGGCCTTCATCGCTGTTCTGCTTTAGTTTCACGGTAGTAGCTTTCCAACATTCCTAGGGACTTTGCTTAAGCAACCGTTTCGGTACCAGAACACTGCGTAGAGACAGTAAGCTCTGGTCCTGCGTGTATGCTGCGAGTCAACCTAGAAATTGGAGACTGATGGCATAAGGCTTCTTTTCCCATTATGAAAGCTCCGTTCATGCGGCCTCGAAGCTACCTGAAAAGCATTGTTGTTGCCGGGGTTTTCCTCACTGCCGGCATGGTTCTGAGGAGAAAATGAGTTTTCTCCTAAGAAACCTTGGGTTTCCAGTTCTTTGTTGGAAGCTCACCCTGTTCTGCGCTATACCTAAAGTGAAAGTCAACGTGAGCCCAAGCTTCGAAGTAAGGCCCTGATTATCCTTGCAAAACGAGAGGCGTGCAGCAGCTCCATGAGGCCTTCATCGTTGTTCTGCTTTAGTTTCAAGGTAGTAAGCTTTTCAACACTCCTAGGGGCCTTGCTTCAGCACCCGTTTCAGTACCAGAACACTGCGTAGAACCAGGAAGCTCTGCTCCTGCGTGTATGCTGCGTGTCAACCTAGAAATTAGAGACTGATGGCACAAGGCTTGTTTTCCCGTTTTGAAAGCTCCATTCATGCGGCCTCGAAGCTACCTGAAAAGCACTGTTGTTACCGTGCTTTTACTTACAGCCGGCATGGCACATAGAAGAAAATGAGTTTTCTCGAAAGAAACCTTGTGCTTCCAGTTCCTAGTTGGAAGCTCACCCGGCTCTGCTCTATACCAAACGTGAAAGTCAATGTGAGCACTAGCCTCGAAGTAAGGCCCTGATTATGCTGGCAAAACGGGAGGCGTGCAGCAGCTCCATGAGGCCTTCATCGCTGTTCTGCTTTAGTTTCACGGTAGTAGCTTTCCAACATTCCTAGGGACTTTGCTTAAGCAACCGTTTCGGTACCAGAACACTGCGTAGAGACAGTAAGCTCTGGTCCTGCGTGTATGCTGCAAGTCAACCTAGAAATTGGAGACTGATGGCATAAGGCTTCTTTTCCCATTATGAAAGCTCCGTTCATGCGGCCTCGAAGCTACCTGAAAAGCATTGTTGTTGCCGGGGTTTTCCTCACTGCCGGCATGGTTCTGAGGAGAAAATGAGTTTTCTCCTAAGAAACCTTGGGTTTCCAGTTCCTTGTTGGAAGCTCACCCTGCTCTGCGCTATACCTAAAGTGAAAGTCAACGTGAGCCCAAGCTTCGAAGTAAGGCCCTGATTATCCTTGCAAAACGAGAGGCGTGCAGCAGCTCCATGAGGCCTTCATCGTTGTTCTGCTTTAGTTTCAAGGTAGTAAGCTTTTCAACACTCCTAGGGGCCTTGCTTCAGCACCCGTTTCAGTACCAGAACACTGCGTAGAACCAGGAAGCTCTGCTCCTGCGTGTATGCTGCGTGTCAACCTAGAAATTAGAGACTGATGGCACAAGGCTTGTTTTCCCGTTTTGAAAGCTCCATTCATGCGGCCTCGAAGCTACCTGAAAAGCACTGTTGTTACCGTGCTTTTACTTACAGCCGGCATGGCACATAGAAGAAAATGAGTTTTCTCGAAAGAAACCTTGTGCTTCCAGTTCCTAGTTGGAAGCTCACCCGGCTCTGCTCTATACCAAACGTGAAAGTCAATGTGAGCACTAGCCTCGAAGTAAGGCCCTGATTATGCTGGCAAAACGGGAGGCGTGCAGCAGCTCCATGAGGCCTTCATCGCTGTTCTGCTTTAGATTCACGGTAGTAGCTTTCCAACATTCCTAGGGACTTTGCTTAAGCAACCGTTTCGGTACCAGAACACTGCGTAGAGACAGTAAGCTCTGGTCCTGCGTGTATGCTGCAAGTCAACCTAGAAATTGGAGACTGATGGCATAAGGCTTCTTTTCCCATTATGAAAGCTCCGTTCATGCGGCCTCGAAGCTACCTGAAAAGCATTGTTGTTGCCGGGGTTTTCCTCACTGCCGGCATGGTTCTGAGGAGAAAATGAGTTTTCTCCTAAGAAACCTTGGGTTGCCAGTTCTTTGTTGGAAGCTCACCCTGCTCTGTGCTATACCTAAAGTGAAAGTCAACGTGAGCCCAAGCTTCGAAGTAAGGCCCTGATTATCCTTGCAAAACGAGAGGCGTGCAGCAGCTCCATGAGGCCTTCATCGTTGTTCTGCTTTAGTTTCAAGGTAGTAAGCTTTTCAACACTCCTAGGGGCCTTGCTTCAGCACCCGTTTCAGTACCAGAACACTGCGTAGAACCAGGAAGCTCTGCTCCTGCGTGTATGCTGCGTGTCAACCTAGAAATTAGAGACTGATGGCACAAGGCTTGTTTTCCCGTTTTGAAAGCTCCATTCATGCGGCCTCGAAGCTACCTGAAAAGCACTGTTGTTACCGTGCTTTTACTTACAGCCGGCATGGCACATAGAAGAAAATGAGTTTTCTCGAAAGAAACCTTGTGCTTCCAGTTCCTAGTTGGAAGCTCACCCGGCTCTGCTCTATACCAAACGTGAAAGTCAATGTGAGCACTAGCCTCGAAGTAAGGCCCTGATTATGCTGGCAAAACGGGAGGCGTGCAGCAGCTCCATGAGGCCTTCATCGCTGTTCTGCTTTAGTTTCACGGTAGTAGCTTTCCAACATTCCTAGGGACTTTGCTTAAGCAACCGTTTCGGTACCAGAACACTGCGTAGAGACAGTAAGCTCTGGTCCTGCGTGTATGCTGCGAGTCAACCTAGAAATTGGAGACTGATGGCATAAGGCTTCTTTTGCCATTATGAAAGCTCCGTTCATGCGGCCTCGAAGCTACCTGAAAAGCATTGTTGTTGCCGGGGTTTTCCTCACTGCCGGCATGGTTCTGAGGAGAAAATGAGTTTTCTCCTAAGAAACCTTGGGTTTCCAGTTCTTTGTTGGAAGCTCACCCTGCTCTGCGCTATACCTAAAGTGAAAGTCAACGTGAGCCCAAGCTTCGAAGTAAGGCCCTGATTATCCTTGCAAAACGAGAGGCGTGCAGCAGCTCCATGAGGCCTTCATCGTTGTTCTGCTTTAGTTTCAAGGTAGTAAGCTTTTCAACACTCCTAGGGGCCTTGCTTCAGCACCCGTTTCAGTACCAGAACACTGCGTAGAACCAGGAAGCTCTGCTCCTGCGTGTATGCTGCGTGTCAACCTAGAAATTAGAGACTGACGGCACAAGGCTAGTTTTCCCATTATGAAAGCTCCGTTGATGCGGCCCCGAAGCTACCTGAAAAGCACTGTTGTTACCGTGTTTTTACTTAGAGCCGGCATGGCACATAGAAGAAAATGAGTTTTCTCGAAAGAAACCTTGTGCTTCCAGTTCCTAGTTGGAAGCTCACCCGGCTCTGCTCTATACCAAACGTGAAAGTCAATGTGAGCACTAGCCTCGAAGTAAGGCCCTGATTATCCTGGCAATACGGGAGGCGTGCAGCAGCTCCATGAGGCCTTCATCGCTGTTCTGCTTTAGTTTCACGGTAGTAAGCTTTCCAAGACTCCTAGGGACTTTGCTTAAGCAACCGTTTCGGTACCAGAACACTGCGTAGAGACAGTAAGCTCTGGTCCTGCGTGTATGCTGCGTGTCAACCTAGAAATTGGAGACTGATGGCATAAGGCTTCTTTTCCCATTATGAAAGCTCCGTTCATGCGGCCTCGAAGCTACCTGAAAAGCATTGTTGTTGCCGGGGTTTTCCTCACTGCCAGCATGGTTCTGAGAAGAAAATGAGTTTTCTCCTAAGAAACCTTGGGTTTCCAGTTCCTTGTTGGAAGCTCACCCTGCTCTGCGCTATACCTAAAGTGAAAGTCAACGTGAGCCCAAGCTTCGAAGTAAGGCCCTGATTATCCTTGCAAAACGAGAGGCGTGCAGCAGCTCCATGAGGCCTTCATCGCTGTTCTGCTTTAGTTTCACGGTAGTAGCTTTCCAACATTCCTAGGGACTTTGCTTAAGCAACCGTTTCGGTACCAGAACACTGCGTAGAGACAGTAAGCTCTGGTCCTGCGTGTATGCTGCGAGTCAACCTAGAAATTGGAGACTGATGGCATAAGTCTTCTTTTGCCATTATGAAAGCTCCGTTCATGCGGCCTCGAAGCTACCTGAAAAGCATTGTTGTTGCCGGGGTTTTCCTCACTGCCGGCATGGTTCTGAGGAGAAAATGAGTTTTCTCCTAAGAAACCTTGGGTTGCCAGTTCTTTGTTGGAAGCTCACCCTGCTCTGCGCTATACCTAAAGTGAAAGTCAACTTGAGCCCAAGCTTCGAAGTAAGGCCCTGATTATCCTTGCAAAACGAGAGGCGTGCAGCAGCTCCATGAGGCCTTCATCGTTGTTCTGCTTTAGTTTCAAGGTAGTAAGCTTTTCAACACTCCTAGGGGCCTTGCTTCAGCACCCGTTTCAGTACCAGAACACTGCGTAGAACCAGGAAGCTCTGCTCCTGCGTGTATGCTGCGTGTCAACCTAGAAATTAGAGACTGATGGCACAAGGCTTGTTTTCCCGTTTTGAAAGCTCCATTCATGCGGCCTCGAAGCTACCTGAAAAGCACTGTAGTTACCGTGCTTTTACTTACAGCCGGCATGGTTCATAGAAGAAAATGAGTTTTCTCGAAAGAAACCTTGTGCTTCCAGTTCCTAGTTGGAAGCTCACCCGGCTCTGCTCTATACCAAACGTGAAAGTCAATGTGAGCACTAGCCTCGAAGTAAGGCCCTGATTATGCTGGCAAAACGGGAGGCGTGCAGCAGCTCCATGAGGCCTTCATCGCTGTTCTGCTTTAGTTTCACAGTAGTAGCTTTCCAACATTCCTAGGGACTTTGCTTAAGCAACCGTTTCGGTACCAGAACACTGCGTAGAGACAGTAAGCTCTGGTCCTGCGTGTATGCTGCGAGTCAACCTAGAAATTGGAGACTGATGGCATAAGGCTTCTTTTCCCATTATGAAAGCTCCGTTCATGCGGCCTCGAAGCTACCTGAAAAGCATTGTTGTTGCCGGGGTTTTCCTCACTGCCGGCATGGTTCTGAGGAGAAAATGAGTTTTCTCCTAAGAAACCTTGGGTTTCCAGTTCTTTGTTGGAAGCTCACCCTGTTCTGCGCTATACCTAAAGTGAAAGTCAACGTGAGCCCAAGCTTCGAAGTAAGGCCCTGATTATCCTTGCAAAACGAGAGGCGTGCAGCAGCTCCATGAGGCCTTCATCGTTGTTCTGCTTTAGTTTCAAGGTAGTAAGCTTTTCAACACTCCTAGGGGCCTTGCTTCAGCACCCGTTTCAGTACCAGAACACTGCGTAGAACCAGGAAGCTCTGCTCCTGCGTGTATGCTGCGTGTCAACCTAGAAATTAGAGACTGATGGCACAAGGCTTGTTTTCCCGTTTTGAAAGCTCCATTCATGCGGCCTCGAAGCTACCTGAAAAGCACTGTTGTTACCGTGCTTTTACTTACAGCCGGCATGGCACATAGAAGAAAATGAGTTTTCTCGAAAGAAACCTTGTGCTTCCAGTTCCTAGTTGGAAGCTCACCCGGCTCTGCTCTATACCAAACGTGAAAGTCAATGTGAGCACTAGCCTCGAAGTAAGGCCCTGATTATGCTGGCAAAACGGGAGGCGTGCAGCAGCTCCATGAGGCCTTCATCGCTGTTCTGCTTTAGTTTCACGGTAGTAGCTTTCCAACATTCCTAGGGACTTTGCTTAAGCAACCGTTTCGGTACCAGAACACTGCGTAGAGACAGTAAGCTCTGGTCCTGCGTGTATGCTGCAAGTCAACCTAGAAATTGGAGACTGATGGCATAAGGCTTCTTTTCCCATTATGAAAGCTCCGTTCATGCGGCCTCGAAGCTACCTGAAAAGCATTGTTGTTGCCGGGGTTTTCCTCACTGCCGGCATGGTTCTGAGGAGAAAATGAGTTTTCTCCTAAGAAACCTTGGGTTTCCAGTTCCTTGTTGGAAGCTCACCCTGCTCTGCGCTATACCTAAAGTGAAAGTCAACGTGAGCCCAAGCTTCGAAGTAAGGCCCTGATTATCCTTGCAAAACGAGAGGCGTGCAGCAGCTCCATGAGGCCTTCATCGTTGTTCTGCTTTAGTTTCAAGGTAGTAAGCTTTTCAACACTCCTAGGGGCCTTGCTTCAGCACCCGTTTCAGTACCAGAACACTGCGTAGAACCAGGAAGCTCTGCTCCTGCGTGTATGCTGCGTGTCAACCTAGAAATTAGAGACTGATGGCACAAGGCTTGTTTTCCCGTTTTGAAAGCTCCATTCATGCGGCCTCGAAGCTACCTGAAAAGCACTGTTGTTACCGTGCTTTTACTTACAGCCGGCATGGCACATAGAAGAAAATGAGTTTTCTCGAAAGAAACCTTGTGCTTCCAGTTCCTAGTTGGAAGCTCACCCGGCTCTGCTCTATACCAAACGTGAAAGTCAATGTGAGCACTAGCCTCGAAGTAAGGCCCTGATTATGCTGGCAAAACGGGAGGCGTGCAGCAGCTCCATGAGGCCTTCATCGCTGTTCTGCTTTAGATTCACGGTAGTAGCTTTCCAACATTCCTAGGGACTTTGCTTAAGCAACCGTTTCGGTACCAGAACACTGCGTAGAGACAGTAAGCTCTGGTCCTGCGTGTATGCTGCAAGTCAACCTAGAAATTGGAGACTGATGGCATAAGGCTTCTTTTCCCATTATGAAAGCTCCGTTCATGCGGCCTCGAAGCTACCTGAAAAGCATTGTTGTTGCCGGGGTTTTCCTCACTGCCGGCATGGTTCTGAGGAGAAAATGAGTTTTCTCCTAAGAAACCTTGGGTTGCCAGTTCTTTGTTGGAAGCTCACCCTGCTCTGCGCTATACCTAAAGTGAAAGTCAACGTGAGCCCAAGCTTCGAAGTAAGGCCCTGATTATCCTTGCAAAACGAGAGGCGTGCAGCAGCTCCATGAGGCCTTCATCGTTGTTCTGCTTTAGTTTCAAGGTAGTAAGCTTTTCAACACTCCTAGGGGCCTTGCTTCAGCACCCGTTTCAGTACCAGAACACTGCGTAGAACCAGGAAGTTCTGCTCCTGCGTGTATGCTGCGTGTCAACCTAGAAATTAGAGGCTGACGGCACAAGGCTAGTTTTCCCATTATGAAAGCTCCGTTGATGCGGCCCCGAAGCTACCTGAAAAGCACTGTTGTTACCGTGCTTTTACTTACAGCCGGCATGGCACATAGAAGAAAATGAGTTTTCTCGAAAGAAACCTTGTGCTTCCAGTTCCTAGTTGGAAGCTCACCCGGCTCTGCTCTATACCAAACGTGAAAGTCAATGTGAGCACTAGCCTCGAAGTAAGGCCCTGATTATCCTGGCAAAACGGGAGGCGTGCAGCAGCTCCATGAGGCCTTCATCGCTGTTCTGCTTTAGTTTCACGGTAGTAAGCTTTCCAAGACTCCTAGGGACTTTGCTTAAGCAACCGTTTCGGTACCAGAACACTGCGTAGAGACAGTAAGCTCTGGTCCTGCGTGTATGCTGCGTGTCAACCTAGAAATTGGAGACTGATGGCATAAGGCTTCTTTTCCCATTATGAAAGCTCCGTTCATGCGGCCTCGAAGCTACCTGAACAGCATTGTTGTTGCCGGGGTTTTCCTCACTGCCAGCATGGTTCTGAGAAGAAAATGAGTTTTCTCCTAAGAAACCTTGGGTTTCCAGTTCCTTGTTGGAAGCTCACCCTGCTCTGCGCTATACCTAAAGTGAAAGTCAACGTGAGCCCAAGCTTCGAAGTAAGGCCCTGATTATCCTTGCAAAACGAGAGGCGTGCAGCAGCTCCATGAGGCCTTCATCGTTGTTCTGCTTTAGTTTCAAGGTAGTAAGCTTTTCAACACTCCTAGGGGCCTTGCTTCAGCACCCGTTTCAGTACCAGAACACTGCGTAGAACCAGGAAGCTCTGCTCCTGCGTGTATGCTGCGTGTCAACCTAGAAATTAGAGACTGATGGCACAAGGCTTGTTTTCCCGTTTTGAAAGCTCCATTCATGCGGCCTCAAAGCTACCTGAAAAGCACTGTTGTTACCGTGCTTTTACTTACAGCCGGCATGGCACATAGAAGAAAATGAGTTTTCTCGAAAGAAACCTTGTGCTTCCAGTTCCTAGTTGGAAGCTCACCCGGCTCTGCTCTATACCAAACGTGAAAGTCAATGTGAGCACTAGCCTCGAAGTAAGGCCCTGATTATGCTGGCAAAACGGGAGGCGTGCAGCAGCTCCATGAGGCCTTCATCGCTGTTCTGCTTTAGTTTCACGGTAGTAGCTTTCCAACATTCCTAGGGACTTTGCTTAAGCAACCGTTTCGGTACCAGAACACTGCGTAGAGACAGTAAGCTCTGGTCCTGCGTGTATGCTGCGAGTCAACCTAGAAATTGGAGACTGATGGCATAAGGCTTCTTTTGCCATTATGAAAGCTCCGTTCATGCGGCCTCGAAGCTACCTGAAAAGCATTGTTGTTGCCGGGGTTTTCCTCACTGCCAGCATGGTTCTGAGAAGAAAATGAGTTTTCTCCTAAGAAACCTTGGGTTTCCAGTTCCTTGTTGGAAGCTCACCCTGCTCTGCGCTATACCTAAAGTGAAAGTCAACGTGAGCCCAAGCTTCGAAGTAAGGCCCTGATTATCCTTGCAAAACGAGAGGCGTGCAGCAGCTCCATGAGGCCTTCATCGTTGTTCTGCTTTAGTTTCAAGGTAGTAAGCTTTTCAACACTCCTAGGGGCCTTGCTTCAGCACCCGTTTCAGTACCAGAACACTGCGTAGAACCAGGAAGCTCTGCTCCTGCGTGTATGCTGCGTGTCAACCTAGAAATTAGAGACTGATGGCACAAGGCTTGTTTTCCCGTTTTGAAAGCTCCATTCATGCGGCCTCGAAGCTACCTGAAAAGCACTGTTGTTACCGTGCTTTTACTTACAGCCGGCATGGCACATAGAAGAAAATGAGTTTTCTCGAAAGAAACCTTGTGCTTCCAGTTCCTAGTTGGAAGCTCACCCGGCTCTGCTCTATACCAAACGTGAAAGTCAATGTGAGCACTAGCCTCGAAGTAAGGCCCTGATTATGCTGGCAAAACGGGAGGCGTGCAGCAGCTCCATGAGGCCTTCATCGCTGTTCTGCTTTAGTTTCACGGTAGTAGCTTTCCAACATTCCTAGGGACTTTGCTTAAGCAACCGTTTCGGTACCAGAACACTGCGTAGAGACAGTAAGCTCTGGTCCTGCGTGTATGCTGCGAGTCAACCTAGAAATTGGAGACTGATGGCATAAGGCTTCTTTTCCCATTATGAAAGCTCCGTTCATGCGGCCTCGAAGCTACCTGAAAAGCATTGTTGTTGCCGGGGTTTTCCTCACTGCCGGCATGGTTCTGAGGAGAAAATGAGTTTTCTCCTAAGAAACCTTGGGTTTCCAGTTCCTTGTTGGAAGCTCACCCTGCTCTGCGCTATACCTAAAGTGAATGTCAACCTGAGCCCAAGCTTCGAAGTAAGGCCCTGATTATCCTTGCAAAACGAGAGGCATGCAGCAGCTCCATGAGGCCTTCATCGTTGTTCTGCTTTAGTTTCAAGGTAGTAAGCTTTTCAACACTCCTAGGGGCCTTGCTTCAGCACCCGTTTCAGTACCAGAACACTGCGTAGAACCAGGAAGCTCTGCTCCTGCGTGTATGCTGCGTGTCAACCTAGAAATTAGAGACTGACGGCACAAGGCTTGTTTTCCCGTTTTGAAAGCTCCGTTGATGCGGCCCCGAAGCTACCTGAAAAGCACTGTTGTTACCGTGCTTTTACTTACAGCCGGCATGGCACATAGAAGAAAATGAGTTTTCTCGAAAGAAACCTTGTGCTTCCAGTTCCTAGTTGGAAGCTCACCCGGCTCTGCTCTATACCAAACGTGAAAGTCAATGTGAGCACTAGCCTCGAAGTAAGGCCCTGATTATGCTGGCAAAACGGGAGGCGTGCAGCAGCTCCATGAGGCCTTCATCGCTGTTCTGCTTTAGTTTCACGGTAGTAGCTTTCCAACATTCCTAGGGACTTTGCTTAAGCAACCGTTTCGGTACCAGAACACTGCGTAGAGACAGTAAGCTCTGGTCCTGCGTGTATGCTGCGAGTCAACCTAGAAATTGGAGACTGATGGCATAAGGCTTCTTTTGCCATTATGAAAGCTCCGTTCATGCGGCCTCGAAGCTACCTGAAAAGCATTGTTGTTGCCGGGGTTTTCCTCACTGCCGGCATGGTTCTGAGGAGAAAATGAGTTTTCTCCTAAGAAACCTTGGGTTTCCAGTTCTTTGTTGGAAGCTCACCCTGCTCTGCGCTATACCTAAAGTGAAAGTCAACGTGAGCCCAAGCTTCGAAGTAAGGCCCTGATTATCCTTGCAAAACGAGAGGCGTGCAGCAGCTCCATGAGGCCTTCATCGTTGTTCTGCTTTAGTTTCAAGGTAGTAAGCTTTTCAACACTCCTAGGGGCCTTGCTTCAGCACCCGTTTCAGTACCAGAACACTGCGTAGAACCAGGAAGCTCTGCTCCTGCGTGTATGCTGCGTGTCAACCTAGAAATTAGAGGCTGACGGCACAAGGCTAGTTTTCCCATTATGAAAGCTCCGTTGATGCGGCCCCGAAGCTACCTGAAAAGCACTGTTGTTACCGTGTTTTTACTTAGAGCCGGCATGGCACATAGAAGAAAATGAGTTTTCTCGAAAGAAACCTTGTGCTTCCAGTTCCTAGTTGGAAGCTCACCCGGCTCTGCTCTATACCAAACGTGAAAGTCAATGTGAGCACTAGCCTCGAAGTAAGGCCCTGATTATCCTGGCAATACGGGAGGCGTGCAGCAGCTCCATGAGGCCTTCATCGCTGTTCTGCTTTAGTTTCACGGTAGTAAGCTTTCCAAGACTCCTAGGGACTTTGCTTAAGCAACCGTTTCGGTACCAGAACACTGCGTAGAGACAGTAAGCTCTGGTCCTGCGTGTATGCTGCGTGTCAACCTAGAAATTGGAGACTGATGGCATAAGGCTTCTTTTCCCATTATGAAAGCTCCGTTCATGCGGCCTCGAAGCTACCTGAAAAGCATTGTTGTTGCCGGGGTTTTCCTCACTGCCGGCATGGTTCTGAGGAGAAAATGAGTTTTCTCCTAAGAAACCTTGGGTTGCCAGTTCTTTGTTGGAAGCTCACCCTGCTCTGCGCTATACCTAAAGTGAAAGTCAACATGAGCCCAAGCTTCGAAGTAAGGCCCTGATTATCCTTGCAAAACGAGAGGCGTGCAGCAGCTCCATGAGGCCTTCATCGTTGTTCTGCTTTAGTTTCAAGGTAGTAAGCTTTTCAACACTCCTAGGGGCCTTGCTTCAGCACCCGTTTCAGTACCAGAACACTGCGTAGAACCAGGAAGTTCTGCTCCTGCGTGTATGCTGCGTGTCAACCTAGAAATTAGAGGCTGACGGCACAAGGCTAGTTTTCCCATTATGAAAGCTCCGTTGATGCGGCCCCGAAGCTACCTGAAAAGCACTGTTGTTACCGTGCTTTTACTTACAGCCGGCATGGCACATAGAAGAAAATGAGTTTTCTCGAAAGAAACCTTGTGCTTCCAGTTCCTAGTTGGAAGCTCACCCGGCTCTGCTCTATACCAAACGTGAAAGTCAATGTGAGCACTAGCCTCGAAGTAAGGCCCTGATTATCCTGGCAAAACGGGAGGCGTGCAGCAGCTCCATGAGGCCTTCATCGCTGTTCTGCTTTAGTTTCACGGTAGTAAGCTTTCCAAGACTCCTAGGGACTTTGCTTAAGCAACCGTTTCGGTACCAGAACACTGCGTAGAGACAGTAAGCTCTGGTCCTGCGTGTATGCTGCGTGTCAACCTAGAAATTGGAGACTGATGGCATAAGGCTTCTTTTCCCATTATGAAAGCTCCGTTCATGCGGCCTCGAAGCTACCTGAAAAGCATTGTTGTTGCCGGGGTTTTCCTCACTGCCAGCATGGTTCTGAGAAGAAAATGAGTTTTCTCCTAAGAAACCTTGGGTTTCCAGTTCCTTGTTGGAAGCTCACCCTGCTCTGCGCTATACCTAAAGTGAAAGTCAACGTGAGCCCAAGCTTCGAAGTAAGGCCCTGATTATCCTAGCAAAACGAGAGGCGTGCAGCAGCTCCATGAGGCCTTCATCGCTGTTCTGCTTTAGTTTCACGGTAGTAGCTTTCCAACATTCCTAGGGACTTTGCTTAAGCAACCGTTTCGGTACCAGAACACTGCGTAGAGACAGTAAGCTCTGGTCCTGCGTGTATGCTGCGAGTCAACCTAGAAATTGGAGACTGATGGCATAAGTCTTCTTTAGCCATTATGAAAGCTCCGTTCATGCGGCCTCGAAGCTACCTGAAAAGCATTGTTGTTGCCGGGGTTTTCCTCACTGCCGGCATGGTTCTGAGGAGAAAATGAGTTTTCTCCTAAGAAACCTTGGGTTTCCCATTCTTTGTTGGAAGCTCACCCTGCTCTGCGCTATACCTAAAGTGAAAGTCAACGTGAGCCCAAGCTTCGAAGTAAGGCCCTGATTATCCTTGCAAAACGAGAGGCGTGCAGCAGCTCCATGAGGCCTTCATCGTTGTTCTGCTTTAGTTTCAAGGTAGTAAGCTTTTCAACACTCCTAGGGGCCTTGCTTCAGCACCCGTTTCAGTACCAGAACACTGCGTAGAACCAGGAAGCTCTGCTCCTGCGTGTATGCTGCGTGTCAACCTAGAAATTAGAGACTGATGGCACAAGGCTTGTTTTCCCGTTTTGAAAGCTCCATTCATGCGGCCCCGAAGCTACCTGAAAAGCACTGTAGTTACCGTGCTTTTACTTACAGCCGGCATGGTTCATAGAAGAAAATGAGTTTTCTCGAAAGAAACCTTGTGCTTCCAGTTCCTAGTTGGAAGCTCACCCGGCTCTGCTCTATACCAAACGTGAAAGTCAATGTGAGCACTAGCCTCGAAGTAAGGCCCTGATTATGCTGGCAAAACGGGAGGCGTGCAGCAGCTCCATGAGGCCTTCATCGCTGTTCTGCTTTAGTTTCACGGTAGTAGCTTTCCAACATTCCTAGGGACTTTGCTTAAGCAACCGTTTCGGTACCAGAACACTGCGTAGAGACAGTAAGCTCTGGTCCTGCGTGTATGCTGCGAGTCAACCTAGAAATTGGAGACTGATGGCATAAGGCTTCTTTTGCCATTATGAAAGCTCCGTTCATGCGGCCTCGAAGCTACCTGAAAAGCATTGTTGTTGCCGGGGTTTTCCTCACTGCCGGCATGGTTCTGAGGAGAAAATGAGTTTTCTCCTAAGAAACCTTGGGTTTCCAGTTCTTTGTTGGAAGCTCACCCTGCTCTGCGCTATACCTAAAGTGAAAGTCAACGTGAGCCCAAGCTTCGAAGTAAGGCCCTGATTATCCTTGCAAAACGAGAGGCGTGCAGCAGCTCCATGAGGCCTTCATCGTTGTTCTGCTTTAGTTTCAAGGTAGTAAGCTTTTCAACACTCCTAGGGGCCTTGCTTCAGCACCCGTTTCAGTACCAGAACACTGCGTAGAACCAGGAAGTTCTGCTCCTGCGTGTATGCTGCGTGTCAACCTAGAAATTAGAGGCTGACGGCACAAGGCTAGTTTTCCCATTATGAAAGCTCCGTTGATGCGGCCCCGAAGCTACCTGAAAAGCACTGTTGTTACCGTGCTTTTACTTACAGCCGGCATGGCACATAGAAGAAAATGAGTTTTCTCGAAAGAAACCTTGTGCTTCCAGTTCCTAGTTGGAAGCTCACCCGGCTCTGCTCTATACCAAACGTGAAAGTCAATGTGAGCACTAGCCTCGAAGTAAGGCCCTGATTATCCTGGCAAAACGGGAGGCGTGCAGCAGCTCCATGAGGCCTTCATCGCTGTTCTGCTTTAGTTTCACGGTAGTAAGCTTTCCAAGACTCCTAGGGACTTTGCTTAAGCAACCGTTTCGGTACCAGAACACTGCGTAGAGACAGTAAGCTCTGGTCCTGCGTGTATGCTGCGTGTCAACCTAGAAATTGGAGACTGATGGCATAAGGCTTCTTTTCCCATTATGAAAGCTCCGTTCATGCGGCCTCGAAGCTACCTGAAAAGCATTGTTGTTGCCGGGGTTTTCCTCACTGCCAGCATGGTTCTGAGAAGAAAATGAGTTTTCTCCTAAGAAACCTTGGGTTTCCAGTTCCTTGTTGGAAGCTCACCCTGCTCTGCGCTATACCTAAAGTGAAAGTCAACGTGAGCCCAAGCTTCGAAGTAAGGCCCTGATTATCCTAGCAAAACGAGAGGCGTGCAGCAGCTCCATGAGGCCTTCATCGCTGTTCTGCTTTAGTTTCACGGTAGTAGCTTTCCAACATTCCTAGGGACTTTGCTTAAGCAACCGTTTCGGTACCAGAACACTGCGTAGAGACAGTAAGCTCTGGTCCTGCGTGTATGCTGCGAGTCAACCTAGAAATTGGAGACTGATGGCATAAGTCTTCTTTAGCCATTATGAAAGCTCCGTTCATGCGGCCTCGAAGCTACCTGAAAAGCATTGTTGTTGCCGGGGTTTTCCTCACTGCCGGCATGGTTCTGAGGAGAAAATGAGTTTTCTCCTAAGAAACCTTGGGTTTCCAGTTCTTTGTTGGAAGCTCACCCTGCTCTGCGCTATACCTAAAGTGAAAGTCAACGTGAGCCCAAGCTTCGAAGTAAGGCCCTGATTATCCTTGCAAAACGAGAGGCGTGCAGCAGCTCCATGAGGCCTTCATCGTTGTTCTGCTTTAGTTTCAAGGTAGTAAGCTTTTCAACACTCCTAGGGGCCTTGCTTCAGCACCCGTTTCAGTACCAGAACACTGCGTAGAACCAGGAAGCTCTGCTCCTGCGTGTATGCTGCGTGTCAACCTAGAAATTAGAGACTGATGGCACAAGGCTTGTTTTCCCGTTTTGAAAGCTCCATTCATGCGGCCCCGAAGCTACCTGAAAAGCACTGTAGTTACCGTGCTTTTACTTACAGCCGGCATGGTTCATAGAAGAAAATGAGTTTTCTCGAAAGAAACCTTGTGCTTCCAGTTCCTAGTTGGAAGCTCACCCGGCTCTGCTCTATACCAAACGTGAAAGTCAATGTGAGCACTAGCCTCGAAGTAAGGCCCTGATTATGCTGGCAAAACGGGAGGCGTGCAGCAGCTCCATGAGGCCTTCATCGCTGTTCTGCTTTAGTTTCACGGTAGTAGCTTTCCAACATTCCTAGGGACTTTGCTTAAGCAACCGTTTCGGTACCAGAACACTGCGTAGAGACAGTAAGCTCTGGTCCTGCGTGTATGCTGCGAGTCAACCTAGAAATTGGAGACTGATGGCATAAGGCTTCTTTTCCCATTATGAAAGCTCCGTTCATGCGGCCTCGAAGCTACCTGAAAAGCATTGTTGTTGCCGGGGTTTTCCTCACTGCCGGCATGGTTCTGAGGAGAAAATGAGTTTTCTCCTAAGAAACCTTGGGTTTCCAGTTCTTTGTTGGAAGCTCACCCTGCTCTGCGCTATACCTAAAGTGAAAGTCAACGTGAGCCCAAGCTTCGAAGTAAGGCCCTGATTATCCTTGCAAAACGAGAGGCGTGCAGCAGCTCCATGAGGCCTTCATCGTTGTTCTGCTTTAGTTTCAAGGTAGTAAGCTTTTCAACACTCCTAGGGGCCTTGCTTCAGCACCCGTTTCAGTACCAGAACACTGCGTAGAACCAGGAAGCTCTGCTCCTGCGTGTATGCTGCGTGTCAACCTAGAAATTAGAGACTGATGGCACAAGGCTTGTTTTCCCGTTTTGAAAGCTCCATTCATGCGGCCTCGAAGCTACCTGAAAAGCACTGTTGTTACCGTGCTTTTACTTACAGCCGGCATGGCACATAGAAGAAAATGAGTTTTCTCGAAAGAAACCTTGTGCTTCCAGTTCCTAGTTGGAAGCTCACCCGGCTCTGCTCTATACCAAACGTGAAAGTCAATGTGAGCACTAGCCTCGAAGTAAGGCCCTGATTATGCTGGCAAAACGGGAGGCGTGCAGCAGCTCCATGAGGCCTTCATCGCTGTTCTGCTTTAGTTTCACGGTAGTAGCTTTCCAACATTCCTAGGGACTTTGCTTAAGCAACCGTTTCGGTACCAGAACACTGCGTAGAGACAGTAAGCTCTGGTCCTGCGTGTATGCTGCAAGTCAACCTAGAAATTGGAGACTGATGGCATAAGGCTTCTTTTCCCATTATGAAAGCTCCGTTCATGCGGCCTCGAAGCTACCTGAAAAGCATTGTTGTTGCCGGGGTTTTCCTCACTGCCGGCATGGTTCTGAGGAGAAAATGAGTTTTCTCCTAAGAAACCTTGGGTTGCCAGTTCTTTGTTGGAAGCTCACCCTGCTCTGCGCTATACCTAAAGTGAAAGTCAACGTGAGCCCAAGCTTCGAAGTAAGGCCCTGATTATCCTTGCAAAACGAGAGGCGTGCAGCAGCTCCATGAGGCCTTCATCGTTGTTCTGCTTTAGTTTCAAGGTAGTAAGCTTTTCAACACTCCTAGGGGCCTTGCTTCAGCACCCGTTTCAGTACCAGAACACTGCGTAGAACCAGGAAGCTCTGCTCCTGTGTGTATGCTGCGTGTCAACCTAGAAATTAGAGACTGATGGCACAAGGCTTGTTTTCCCGTTTTGAAAGCTCCATTCATGCGGCCTCGAAGCTACCTGAAAAGCACTGTTGTTACCGTGCTTTTACTTACAGCCGGCATGGCACATAGAAGAAAATGAGTTTTCTCGAAAGAAACCTTGTGCTTCCAGTTCCTAGTTGGAAGCTCACCCGGCTCTGCTCTATACCAAACGTGAAAGTCAATGTGAGCACTAGCCTCGAAGTAAGGCCCTGATTATGCTGGCAAAACGGGAGGCGTGCAGCAGCTCCATGAGGCCTTCATCGCTGTTCTGCTTTAGTTTCACGGTAGTAGCTTTCCAACATTCCTAGGGACTTTGCTTAAGCAACCGTTTCGGTACCAGAACACTGCGTAGAGACAGTAAGCTCTGGTCCTGCGTGTATGCTGCAAGTCAACCTAGAAATTGGAGACTGATGGCATAAGGCTTCTTTTCCCATTATGAAAGCTCCGTTCATGCGGCCTCGAAGCTACCTGAAAAGCATTGTTGTTGCCGGGGTTTTCCTCACTGCCGGCATGGTTCTGAGGAGAAAATGAGTTTTCTCCTAAGAAACCTTGGGTTGCCAGTTCTTTGTTGGAAGCTCACCCTGCTCTGCGCTATACCTAAAGTGAAAGTCAACGTGAGCCCAAGCTTCGAAGTAAGGCCCTGATTATCCTTGCAAAACGAGAGGCGTGCAGCAGCTCCATGAGGCCTTCATCGTTGTTCTGCTTTAGTTTCAAGGTAGTAAGCTTTTCAACACTCCTAGGGGCCTTGCTTCAGCACCCGTTTCAGTACCAGAACACTGCGTAGAACCAGGAAGCTCTGCTCCTGTGTGTATGCTGCGTGTCAACCTAGAAATTAGAGACTGATGGCACAAGGCTTGTTTTCCCGTTTTGAAAGCTCCATTCATGCGGCCTCGAAGCTACCTGAAAAGCACTGTTGTTACCGTGCTTTTACTTACAGCCGGCATGGCACATAGAAGAAAATGAGTTTTCTCGAAAGAAACCTTGTGCTTCCAGTTCCTAGTTGGAAGCTCACCCGGCTCTGCTCTATACCAAACGTGAAAGTCAATGTGAGCACTAGCCTCGAAGTAAGGCCCTGATTATGCTGGCAAAACGGGAGGCGTGCAGCAGCTCCATGAGGCCTTCATCGCTGTTCTGCTTTAGATTCACGGTAGTAGCTTTCCAACATTCCTAGGGACTTTGCTTAAGCAACCGTTTCGGTACCAGAACACTGCGTAGAGACAGTAAGCTCTGGTCCTGCGTGTATGCTGCAAGTCAACCTAGAAATTGGAGACTGATGGCATAAGGCTTCTTTTCCCATTATGAAAGCTCCGTTCATGCGGCCTCGAAGCTACCTGAAAAGCATTGTTGTTGCCGGGGTTTTCCTCACTGCCGGCATGGTTCTGAGGAGAAAATGAGTTTTCTCCTAAGAAACCTTGGGTTGCCAGTTCTTTGTTGGAAGCTCACCCTGCTCTGCGCTATACCTAAAGTGAAAGTCAACGTGAGCCCAAGCTTCGAAGTAAGGCCCTGATTATCCTTGCAAAACGAGAGGCGTGCAGCAGCTCCATGAGGCCTTCATCGTTGTTCTGCTTTAGTTTCAAGGTAGTAAGCTTTTCAACACTCCTAGGGGCCTTGCTTCAGCACCCGTTTCAGTACCAGAACACTGCGTAGAACCAGGAAGCTCTGCTCCTGCGTGTATGCTGCGTGTCAACCTAGAAATTAGAGACTGATGGCACAAGGCTTGTTTTCCCGTTTTGAAAGCTCCATTCATGCGGCCTCGAAGCTACCTGAAAAGCACTGTTGTTACCGTGCTTTTACTTACAGCCGGCATGGCACATAGAAGAAAATGAGTTTTCTCGAAAGAAACCTTGTGCTTCCAGTTCCTACTTGGAAGCTCACCCTGCTCTGCTGTATACCAAACGTGAAAGTCAATGTGAGCACTAGCCTCGAAGTAAGGCCCTGATTATGCTGGCAAAACGGGAGGCGTGCAGCAGCTCCATGAGGCCTTCATCGCTGTTCTGCTTTAGTTTCACGGTAGTAGCTTTCCAACATTCCTAGGGACTTTGCTTAAGCAACCGTTTCGGTACCAGAACACTGCGTAGAGACAGTAAGCTCTGGTCCTGCGTGTATGCTGCGAGTCAACCTAGAAATTGGAGACTGATGGCATAAGGCTTCTTTTGCCATTATGAAAGCTCCGTTCATGCGGCCTCGAAGCTACCTGAAAAGCATTGTTGTTGCCGGGGTTTTCCTCACTGCCAGCATGGTTCTGAGAAGAAAATGAGTTTTCTCCTAAGAAACCTTGGGTTTCCAGTTCCTTGTTGGAAGCTCACCCTGCTCTGCGCTATACCTAAAGTGAAAGTCAACGTGAGCCCAAGCTTCGAAGTAAGGCCCTGATTATCCTTGCAAAACGAGAGGCGTGCAGCAGCTCCATGAGGCCTTCATCGTTGTTCTGCTTTAGTTTCAAGGTAGTAAGCTTTTCAACACTCCTAGGGGCCTTGCTTCAGCACCCGTTTCAGTACCAGAACACTGCGTAGAACCAGGAAGCTCTGCTCCTGCGTGTATGCTGCGTGTCAACCTAGAAATTAGAGACTGATGGCACAAGGCTTGTTTTCCCGTTTTGAAAGCTCCATTCATGCGGCCTCGAAGCTACCTGAAAAGCACTGTTGTTACCGTGCTTTTACTTACAGCCGGCATGGCACATAGAAGAAAATGAGTTTTCTCGAAAGAAACCTTGTGCTTCCAGTTCCTAGTTGGAAGCTCACCCGGCTCTGCTCTATACCAAACGTGAAAGTCAATGTGAGCACTAGCCTCGAAGTAAGGCCCTGATTATGCTGGCAAAACGGGAGGCGTGCAGCAGCTCCATGAGGCCTTCATCGCTGTTCTGCTTTAGTTTCACGGTAGTAGCTTTCCAACATTCCTAGGGACTTTGCTTAAGCAACCGTTTCGGTACCAGAACACTGCGTAGAGACAGTAAGCTCTGGTCCTGCGTGTATGCTGCGAGTCAACCTAGAAATTGGAGACTGATGGCATAAGGCTTCTTTTCCCATTATGAAAGCTCCGTTCATGCGGCCTCGAAGCTACCTGAAAAGCATTGTTGTTGCCGGGGTTTTCCTCACTGCCGGCATGGTTCTGAGGAGAAAATGAGTTTTCTCCTAAGAAACCTTGGGTTTCCAGTTCTTTGTTGGAAGCTCACCCTGCTCTGCGCTATACCTAAAGTGAAAGTCAACGTGAGCCCAAGCTTCGAAGTAAGGCCCTGATTATCCTTGCAAAACGAGAGGCGTGCAGCAGCTCCATGAGGCCTTCATCGTTGTTCTGCTTTAGTTTCAAGGTAGTAAGCTTTTCAACACTCCTAGGGGCCTTGCTTCAGCACCCGTTTCAGTACCAGAACACTGCGTAGAACCAGGAAGCTCTGCTCCTGCGTGTATGCTGCGTGTCAACCTAGAAATTAGAGACTGATGGCACAAGGCTTGTTTTCCCGTTTTGAAAGCTCCATTCATGCGGCCTCGAAGCTACCTGAAAAGCACTGTTGTTACCGTGCTTTTACTTACAGCCGGCATGGCACATAGAAGAAAATGAGTTTTCTCGAAAGAAACCTTGTGCTTCCAGTTCCTAGTTGGAAGCTCACCCGGCTCTGCTCTATACCAAACGTGAAAGTCAATGTGAGCACTAGCCTCGAAGTAAGGCCCTGATTATGCTGGCAAAACGGGAGGCGTGCAGCAGCTCCATGAGGCCTTCATCGCTGTTCTGCTTTAGTTTCACGGTAGTAAGCTTTCCAAGACTCCTAGGGACTTTGCTTAAGCAACCGTTTCGGTACCAGAACACTGCGTAGAGACAGTAAGCTCTGGTCCTGCGTGTATGCTGCGTGTCAACCTAGAAATTGGAGACTGATGGCATAAGGCTTCTTTTCCCATTATGAAAGCTCCGTTCATGCGGCCTCGAAGCTACCTGAAAAGCATTGTTGTTGCCGGGGTTTTCCTCACTGCCAGCATGGTTCTGATAAGAAAATGAGTTTTCTCCTAAGAAACCTTGGGTTTCCAGTTCCTTGTTGGAAGCTCACCCTGCTCTGCGCTATACCTAAAGTGAAAGTCAACGTGAGCCCAAGCTTCGAAGTAAGGCCCTGATTATCCTTGCAAAACGAGAGGCGTGCAGCAGCTCCATGAGGCCTTCATCGTTGTTCTGCTTTAGTTTCAAGGTAGTAAGCTTTTCAACACTCCTAGGGGCCTTGCTTCAGCACCCGTTTCAGTACCAGAACACTGCGTAGAACCAGGAAGCTCTGCTCCTGCGTGTATGCTGCGTGTCAACCTAGAAATTAGAGACTGATGGCACAAGGCTTGTTTTCCCGTTTTGAAAGCTCTATTCATGCGGCCTCGAAGCTACCTGAAAAGCACTGTTGTTACCGTGCTTTTACTTACAGCCGGCATGGCACATAGAAGAAAATGAGTTTTCTCGAAAGAAACCTTGTGCTTCCAGTTCCTAGTTGGAAGCTCACCCGGCTCTGCTCTATACCAAACGTGAAAGTCAATGTGAGCACTAGCCTCGAAGTAAGGCCCTGATTATGCTGGCAAAACGGGAGGCGTGCAGCAGCTCCATGAGGCCTTCATCGCTGTTCTGCTTTAGTTTCACGGTAGTAGCTTTCCAACATTCCTAGGGACTTTGCTTAAGCAACCGTTTCGGTACCAGAACACTGCGTAGAGACAGTAAGCTCTGGTCCTGCGTGTATGCTGCAAGTCAACCTAGAAATTGGAGACTGATGGCATAAGGCTTCTTTTCCCATTATGAAAGCTCCGTTCATGCGGCCTCGAAGCTACCTGAAAAGCATTGTTGTTGCCGGGGTTTTCCTCACTGCCAGCATGGTTCTGAGAAGAAAATGAGTTTTCTCCTAAGAAACCTTGGGTTTCCAGTTCCTTGTTGGAAGCTCACCCTGCTCTGCGCTATACCTAAAGTGAAAGTCAACGTGAGCCCAAGCTTCGAAGTAAGGCCCTGATTATCCTTGCAAAACGAGAGGCGTGCAGCAGCTCCATGAGGCCTTCATCGTTGTTCTGCTTTAGTTTCAAGGTAGTAAGCTTTTCAACACTCCTAGGGGCCTTGCTTCAGCACCCGTTTCAGTACCAGAACACTGCGTAGAACCAGGAAGCTCTGCTCCTGCGTGTATGCTGCGTGTCAACCTAGAAATTAGAGACTGATGGCACAAGGCTTGTTTTCCCGTTTTGAAAGCTCCATTCATGCGGCCTCGAAGCTACCTGAAAAGCACTGTTGTTACCGTGCTTTTACTTACAGCCGGCATGGCACATAGAAGAAAATGAGTTTTCTCGAAAGAAACCTTGTGCTTCCAGTTCCTAGTTGGAAGCTCACCCGGCTCTGCTCTATACCAAACGTGAAAGTCAATGTGAGCACTAGCCTCGAAGTAAGGCCCTGATTATGCTGGCAAAACGGGAGGCGTGCAGCAGCTCCATGAGGCCTTCATCGCTGTTCTGCTTTAGATTCACGGTAGTAGCTTTCCAACATTCCTAGGGACTTTGCTTAAGCAACCGTTTCGGTACCAGAACACTGCGTAGAGACAGTAAGCTCTGGTCCTGCGTGTATGCTGCAAGTCAACCTAGAAATTGGAGACTGATGGCATAAGGCTTCTTTTCCCATTATGAAAGCTCCGTTCATGCGGCCTCGAAGCTACCTGAAAAGCATTGTTGTTGCCGGGGTTTTCCTCACTGCCGGCATGGTTCTGAGGAGAAAATGAGTTTTCTCCTAAGAAACCTTGGGTTGCCAGTTCTTTGTTGGAAGCTCACCCTGCTCTGCGCTATACCTAAAGTGAAAGTCAACGTGAGCCCAAGCTTCGAAGTAAGGCCCTGATTATCCTTGCAAAACGAGAGGCGTGCAGCAGCTCCATGAGGCCTTCATCGTTGTTCTGCTTTAGTTTCAAGGTAGTAAGCTTTTCAACACTCCTAGGGGCCTTGCTTCAGCACCCGTTTCAGTACCAGAACACTGCGTAGAACCAGGAAGCTCTGCTCCTGCGTGTATGCTGCGTGTCAACCTAGAAATTAGAGACTGATGGCACAAGGCTTGTTTTCCCGTTTTGAAAGCTCCATTCATGCGGCCTCGAAGCTACCCGAAAAGCACTGTTGTTACCGTGCTTTTACTTACAGCCGGCATGGCACATAGAAGAAAATGAGTTTTCTCGAAAGAAACCTTGTGCTTCCAGTTCCTAGTTGGAAGCTCACCCGGCTCTGCTCTATACCAAACGTGAAAGTCAATGTGAGCACTAGCCTCGAAGTAAGGCCCTGATTATGCTGGCAAAACGGGAGGCGTGCAGCAGCTCCATGAGGCCTTCATCGCTGTTCTGCTTTAGTTTCACGGTAGTAGCTTTCCAACATTCCTAGGGACTTTGCTTAAGCAACCGTTTCGGTACCAGAACACTGCGTAGAGACAGTAAGCTCTGGTCCTGCGTGTATGCTGCGAGTCAACCTAGAAATTGGAGACTGATGGCATAAGGCTTCTTTTGCCATTATGAAAGCTCCGTTCATGCGGCCTCGAAGCTACCTGAAAAGCATTGTTGTTGCCGGGGTTTTCCTCACTGCCAGCATGGTTCTGAGAAGAAAATGAGTTTTCTCCTAAGAAACCTTGGGTTTCCAGTTCCTTGTTGGAAGCTCACCCTGCTCTGCGCTATACCTAAAGTGAAAGTCAACGTGAGCCCAAGCTTCGAAGTAAGGCCCTGATTATCCTTGCAAAACGAGAGGCGTGCAGCAGCTCCATGAGGCCTTCATCGTTGTTCTGCTTTAGTTTCAAGGTAGTAAGCTTTTCAACACTCCTAGGGGCCTTGCTTCAGCACCCGTTTCAGTACCAGAACACTGCGTAGAACCAGGAAGCTCTGCTCCTGCGTGTATGCTGCGTGTCAACCTAGAAATTAGAGACTGATGGCACAAGGCTTGTTTTCCCGTTTTGAAAGCTCCATTCATGCGGCCTCGAAGCTACCTGAAAAGCACTGTTGTTACCGTGCTTTTACTTACAGCCGGCATGGCACATAGAAGAAAATGAGTTTTCTCGAAAGAAACCTTGTGCTTCCAGTTCCTAGTTGGAAGCTCACCCGGCTCTGCTCTATACCAAACGTGAAAGTCAATGTGAGCACTAGCCTCGAAGTAAGGCCCTGATTATGCTGGCAAAACGGGAGGCGTGCAGCAGCTCCATGAGGCCTTCATCGCTGTTCTGCTTTAGTTTCACGGTAGTAGCTTTCCAACATTCCTAGGGACTTTGCTTAAGCAACCGTTTCGGTACCAGAACACTGCGTAGAGATAGTAAGCTCTGGTCCTGCGTGTATGCTGCGAGTCAACCTAGAAATTGGAGACTGATGGCATAAGGCTTCTTTTGCCATTATGAAAGCTCCGTTCATGCGGCCTCGAAGCTACCTGAAAAGCATTGTTGTTGCCGGGATTTTCCTCACTGCCGGCATGGTTCTGAGGAGAAAATGAGTTTTCTCCTAAGAAACCTTGGGTTTCCAGTTCCTTGTTGGAAGCTCACCCTGCTCTGCGCTATACCTAAAGTGAATGTCAACCTGAGCCCAAGCTTCGAAGTAAGGCCCTGATTATCCTTGCAAAACGAGAGGCATGCAGCAGCTCCATGAGGCCTTCATCGTTGTTCTGCTTTAGTTTCAAGGTAGTAAGCTTTTCAACACTCCTAGGGGCCTTGCTTCAGCACCCGTTTCAGTACCAGAACACTGCGTAGAACCAGGAAGCTCTGCTCCTGCGTGTATGCTGCGTGTCAACCTAGAAATTAGAGACTGACGGCACAAGGCTTGTTTTCCCGTTTTGAAAGCTCCGTTGATGCGGCCCCGAAGCTACCTGAAAAGCACTGTTGTTACCGTGCTTTTACTTACAGCCGGCATGGCACATAGAAGAAAATGAGTTTTCTCGAAAGAAACCTTGTGCTTCCAGTTCCTAGTTGGAAGCTCACCCGGCTCTGCTCTATACCAAACGTGAAAGTCAATGTGAGCACTAGCCTCGAAGTAAGGCCCTGATTATGCTGGCAAAACGGGAGGCGTGCAGCAGCTCCATGAGGCCTTCATCGCTGTTCTGCTTTAGTTTCACGGTAGTAGCTTTCCAACATTCCTAGGGACTTTGCTTAAGCAACCGTTTCGGTACCAGAACACTGCGTAGAGACAGTAAGCTCTGGTCCTGCGTGTATGCTGCGAGTCAACCTAGAAATTGGAGACTGATGGCATAAGGCTTCTTTTGCCATTATGAAAGCTCCGTTCATGCGGCCTCGAAGCTACCTGAAAAGCATTGTTGTTGCCGGGGTTTTCCTCACTGCCAGCATGGTTCTGAGAAGAAAATGAGTTTTCTCCTAAGAAACCTTGGGTTTCCAGTTCCTTGTTGGAAGCTCACCCTGCTCTGCGCTATACCTAAAGTGAAAGTCAACGTGAGCCCAAGCTTCGAAGTAAGGCCCTGATTATCCTTGCAAAACGAGAGGCGTGCAGCAGCTCCATGAGGCCTTCATCGTTGTTCTGCTTTAGTTTCAAGGTAGTAAGCTTTTCAACACTCCTAGGGGCCTTGCTTCAGCACCCGTTTCAGTACCAGAACACTGCGTAGAACCAGGAAGCTCTGCTCCTGCGTGTATGCTGCGTGTCAACCTAGAAATTAGAGACTGATGGCACAAGGCTTGTTTTCCCGTTTTGAAAGCTCCATTCATGCGGCCTCGAAGCTACCTGAAAAGCACTGTTGTTACCGTGCTTTTACTTACAGCCGGCATGGCACATAGAAGAAAATGAGTTTTCTCGAAAGAAACCTTGTGCTTCCAGTTCCTAGTTGGAAGCTCACCCGGCTCTGCTCTATACCAAACGTGAAAGTCAATGTGAGCACTAGCCTCGAAGTAAGGCCCTGATTATGCTGGCAAAACGGGAGGCGTGCAGCAGCTCCATGAGGCCTTCATCGCTGTTCTGCTTTAGTTTCACGGTAGTAGCTTTCCAACATTCCTAGGGACTTTGCTTAAGCAACCGTTTCGGTACCAGAACACTGCGTAGCGACAGTAAGCTCTGGTCCTGCGTGTATGCTGCGAGTCAACCTAGAAATTGGAGACTGATGGCATAAGGCTTCTTTTGCCATTATGAAAGCTCCGTTCATGCGGCCTCGAAGCTACCTGAAAAGCATTGTTGTTGCCGGGGTTTTCCTCACTGCCGGCATGGTTCTGAGGAGAAAATGAGTTTTCTCCTAAGAAACCTTGGGTTTCCAGTTCTTTGTTGGAAGCTCACCCTGCTCTGCGCTATACCTAAAGTGAAAGTCAACGTGAGCCCAAGCTTCGAAGTAAGGCCCTGATTATCCTTGCAAAACGAGAGGCGTGCAGCAGCTCCATGAGGCCTTCATCGTTGTTCTGCTTTAGTTTCAAGGTAGTAAGCTTTTCAACACTCCTAGGGGCCTTGCTTCAGCACCCGTTTCAGTACCAGAACACTGCGTAGAACCAGGAAGCTCTGCTCTTGCGTGTATGCTGCGTGTCAACCTAGAAATTAGAGGCTGACGGCACAAGGCTAGTTTTCCCATTATGAAAGCTCCGTTGATGCGGCCCCGAAGCTACCTGAAAAGCACTGTTGTTACCGTGTTTTTACTTAGAGCCGGCATGGCACATAGAAGAAAATGAGTTTTCTCGAAAGAAACCTTGTGCTTCCAGTTCCTAGTTGGAAGCTCACCCGGCTCTGCTCTATACCAAACGTGAAAGTCAATGTGAGCACTAGCCTCGAAGTAAGGCCCTGATTATGCTGGCAATACGGGAGGCGTGCAGCAGCTCCATGAGGCCTTCATCGCTGTTCTGCTTTAGTTTCACGGTAGTAAGCTTTCCAACATTCCTAGGGACTTTGCTTAAGCAACCGTTTCGGTACCAGAAGACTGCGTAGAGACAGTAAGCTCTGGTCCTGCGTGTATGCTGGGTGTCAACCTAGAAATTGGAGACTGATGGCATAAGGCTTCTTTTGCCATTATGAAAGCTCCGTTCATGCGGCCTCGAAGCTACCTGAAAAGCATTGTTGTTGCCGGGGTTTTCCTCACTGCCGGCATGGTTCTGAGAAGAAAATGAGTTTTCTCCTAAGAAACCTTGGGTTTCCAGTTCCTTGTTGGAAGCTCACCCTGCTCTGCGCTATACCTAAAGTGAAAGTCAACGTGAGCCCAAGCTTCGAAGTAAGGCCCTGATTATCCTTGCAAAACGAGAGGCGTGCAGCAGCTCCATGAGGCCTTCATCGTTGTTCTGCTTTAGTTTCAAGGTAGTAAGCTTTTCAACACTCCTAGGGGCCTTGCTTCAGCACCCGTTTCAGTACCAGAACACTGCGTAGAACCAGGAAGCTCTGCTCCTGCGTGTATGCTGCGTGTCAACCTAGAAATTAGAGACTGATGGCACAAGGCTTGTTTTCCCGTTTTGAAAGTTCCATTCATGCGGCCTCGAAGCTACCTGAAAAGCACTGTTGTTACCGTGCTTTTACTTACAGCCGGCATGGCACATAGAAGAAAATGAGTTTTCTCGAAAGAAACCTTGTGCTTCCAGTTCCTAGTTGGAAGCTCACCCGGCTCTGCTCTATACCAAACGTGAAAGTCAATGTGAGCACTAGCCTCGAAGTAAGGCCCTGATTATGCTGGCAAAAAGGGAGGCGTGCAGCAGCTCCATGAGGCCTTCATCGCTGTTCTGCTTTAGTTTCACGGTAGTAGCTTTCCAACATTCCTAGGGACTTTGCTTAAGCAACCGTTTCGGTACCAGAACACTGCGTAGAGACAGTAAGCTCTGGTCCTGCGTGTATGCTGCGAGTCAACCTAGAAATTGGAGACTGATGGCATAAGGCTTCTTTTGCCATTATGAAAGCTCCGTTCATGCGGCCTCGAAGCTACCTGAAAAGCATTGTTGTTGCCGGGGTTTTCCTCACTGCCAGCATGGTTCTGAGAAGAAAATGAGTTTTCTCCTAAGAAACCTTGGGTTTCCAGTTCTTTGTTGGAAGCTCACCCTGCTCTGCGCTATACCTAAAGTGAAAGTCAACGTGAGCCCAAGCTTCGAAGTAAGGCCTTGATTATCCTTGCAAAACGAGAGGCGTGCAGCAGCTCCATGAGGCCTTCATCGTTGTTCTGCTTTAGTTTCAAGGTAGTAAGCTTTTCAACACTCCTAGGGGCCTTGCTTCAGCACCCGTTTCAGTACCAGAACACTGCGTAGAACCAGGAAGCTCTGCTCCTGCGTGTATGCTGCGTGTCAACCTAGAAATTAGAGGCTGACGGCACAAGGCTAGTTTTCCCATTATGAAAGCTCCGTTGATGCGGCCCCGAAGCTACCTGAAAAGCACTGTTGTTACCGTGTTTTTACTTAGAGCCGGCATGGCACATAGAAGAAAATGAGTTTTCTCGAAAGAAACCTTGTGCTTCCAGTTCCTAGTTGGAAGCTCACCCGGCTCTGCTCTATACCAAACGTGAAAGTCAATGTGAGCACTAGCCTCGAAGTAAGGCCCTGATTATCCTGGCAATACGGGAGGCGTGCAGCAGCTCCATGAGGCCTTCATCGCTGTTCTGCTTTAGTTTCACGGTAGTAAGCTTTCCAACATTCCTAGGGACTTTGCTTAAGCAACCGTTTCGGTACCAGAACACTGCGTAGAGACAGTAAGCTCTGGTCCTGCGTGTATGCTGCGTGTCAACCTAGAAATTGGAGACTGATGGCATAAGGCTTCTTTTCCCATTATGAAAGCTCCGTTCATGCGGCCTCGAAGCTACCTGAAAAACATTGTTGTTGCCGGGGTTTTCCTCACTGCCGGCATGGTTCTGAGAAGAAAATGAGTTTTCTCCTAAGAACCCTTGGGTTTCCAGTTCCTTGTTGGAAGCTCACCCTGCTCTGCGCTATACCTAAAGTGAAAGTCAACGTGAGCCCAAGCTTCGAAGTAAGGCCCTGATTATCCTTGCAAAACGAGAGGCGTGCAGCAGCTCCATGAGGCCTTCATCGTTGTTCTGCTTTAGTTTCAAGGTAGTAAGCTTTTCAACACTCCTAGGGGCCTTGCTTCAGCACCCGTTTCAGTACCAGAACACTGCGTAGAACCAGGAAGCTCTGCTCCTGCGTGTATGCTGCGTGTCAACCTAGAAATTAGAGACTGATGGCACAAGGCTTGTTTTCCCGTTTTGAAAGCTCCATTCATGCGGCCTCGAAGCTACCTGAAAAGCACTGTTGTTACCGTGCTTTTACTTACAGCCGGCATGGCACATAGAAGAAAATGAGTTTTCTCGAAAGAAACCTTGTGCTTCCAGTTCCTAGTTGGAAGCTCACCCGGCTCTGCTCTATACCAAACGTGAAAGTCAATGTGAGCACTAGCCTCGAAGTAAGGCCCTGATTATGCTGGCAAAACGGGAGGCGTGCAGCAGCTCCATGAGGCCTTCATCGCTGTTCTGCTTTAGTTTCACGGTAGTAAGCTTTCCAACATTCCTAGGGACTTTGCTTAAGCAACCGTTTCGGTACCAGAAGACTGCGTAGAGACAGTAAGCTCTGGTCCTGCGTGTATGCTGGGTGTCAACCTAGAAATTGGAGACTGATGGCATAAGGCTTCTTTTCCCATTATGAAAGCTCCGTTCATGCGGCCTCGAAGCTACCTGAAAAGCATTGTTGTTGCCGTGGTTTTCCTCACTGCCGGCATGGTTCTGAGAAGAAAATGAGTTTTCTCCTAAGAAACCTTGGGTTTCCAGTTCCTTGTTGGAAGCTCACCCTGCTCTGCGCTATACCTAAAGTGAAAGTCAACGTGAGCCCAAGCTTCGAAGTAAGGCCCTGATTATCCTTGCAAAACGAGAGGTATGCAGCAGCTCCATGAGGCCTTCATCGTTGTTCTGCTTTAGTTTCAAGGTAGTAAGCTTTTCAACACACCTAGGGGCCTTGCTTCAGCACCCGTTTCAGTACCAGAACACTGCGTAGAACCAGGAAGCTCTGCTCCTGCGTGTATGCTGCGTGTCAACCTAGAAATTAGAGACTGATGGCACAAGGCTTGTTTTCCCGTTTTGAAAGCTCCATTCATGCGGCCCCGAAGCTACCTGAAAAGCACTGTTGTTACCGTGCTTTTACTTACAGCCGGCATGGCACATAGAAGAAAATGAGTTTTCTCGAAAGAAACCTTGTGCTTCCAGTTCCTAGTTGGAAGCTCACCCGGCTCTGCTCTATACCAAACGTGAAAGTCAATGTGAGCACTAGCCTCGAAGTAAGGCCCTGATTATCCTGGCAAACGGGAGGCGTGCAGCAGCTCCATGAGGCCTTCATCGCTGTTCTGCTTTAGTTTCACGGTAGTAAGCTTTCCAAGACTCCTAGGGACTTTGCTTAAGCAACCGTTTCGGTACCAGAACACTGCGTAGAGACAGTAAGCTCTGGTCCTGCGTGTATGCTGCGTGTCAACCTAGAAATTGGAGACTGATGGCATAAGGCTTCTTTTCCCATTATGAAAGCTCCGTTCATGCGGCCTCGAAGCTACCTGAAAAGCATTGTTGTTGCCGGGGTTTTCCTCACTGCCGGCATGGTTCTGAGGAGAAAATGAGTTTTCTCCTAAGAAACCTTGGGTTTCCAGTTCTTTGTTGGAAGCTCACCCTGCTCTGCGCTATACCTAAAGTGAAAGTCAACGTGAGCCCAAGCTTCGAAGTAAGGCCCTGATTATCCTTGCAAAACGAGAGGCGTGCAGCAGCTCCATGAGGCCTTCATCGTTGTTCTGCTTTAGTTTCAAGGTAGTAAGCTTTTCAACACTCCTAGGGGCCTTGCTTCAGCACCCGTTTCAGTACCAGAACACTGCGTAGAACCAGGAAGCTCTGCTCCTGCGTGTATGCTGCGTGTCAACCTAGAAATTAGAGACTGATGGCACAAGGCTTGTTTTCCCGTTTTGAAAGCTCCATTCATGCGGCCTCGAAGCTACCTGAAAAGCACTGTTGTTACCGTGCTTTTACTTACAGCCGGCATGGCACATAGAAGAAAATGAGTTTTCTCGAAAGAAACCTTGTGCTTCCAGTTCCTAGTTGGAAGCTCACCCGGCTCTGCTCTATACCAAACGTGAAAGTCAATGTGAGCACTAGCCTCGAAGTAAGGCCCTGATTATGCTGGCAATACGGGAGGCGTGCAGCAGCTCCATGAGGCCTTCATCGCTGTTCTGCTTTAGTTTCACGGTAGTAAGCTTTCCAACATTCCTAGGGACTTTGCTTAAGCAACCGTTTCGGTACCAGAAGACTGCGTAGAGACAGTAAGCTCTGGTCCTGCGTGTATGCTGCGTGTCAACCTAGAAATTGGAGACTGATGGCATAAGGCTTCTTTTCCCATTATGAAAGCTCCGTTCATGCGGCCTCGAAGCTACCTGAAAAGCATTGTTGTTGCCGGGGTTTTCCTCACTGCCGGCATGGTTCTGAGAAGAAAATGAGTTTTCTCCTAAGAAACCTTGGGTTTCCAGTTCCTTGTTGGAAGCTCACCCTGCTCTGCGCTATACCTAAAGTGAAAGTCAACGTGAGCCCAAGCTTCGAAGTAAGGCCCTGATTATCCTTGCAAAACGAGAGGCGTGCAGCAGCTCCATGAGGCCTTCATCGTTGTTCTGCTTTAGTTTCAAGGTAGTAAGCTTTTCAACACTCCTAGGGGCCTTGCTTCAGCACCCGTTTCAGTACCAGAACACTGCGTAGAACCAGGAAGCTCTGCTCCTGCGTGTATGCTGCGTGTCAACCTAGAAATTAGAGACTGATGGCACAAGGCTTGTTTTCCCGTTTTGAAAGCTCCATTCATGCGGCCCCGAAGCTACCTGAAAAGCACTGTTGTTACCGTGCTTTTACTTACAGCCGGCATGGCACATAGAAGAAAATGAGTTTTCTCGAAAGAAACCTTGTGCTTCCAGTTCCTAGTTGGAAGCTCACCCGGCTCTGCTCTATACCAAACGTGAAAGTCAATGTGAGCACTAGCCTCGAAGTAAGGCCCTGATTATCCTGGCAAAACGGGAGGCGTGCAGCAGCTCCATGAGGCCTTCATCGCTGTTCTGCTTTAGTTTCACGGTAGTAAGCTTTCCAAGACTCCTAGGGACTTTGCTTAAGCAACCGTTTCGGTACCAGAACACTGCGTAGAGACAGTAAGCTCTGGTCCTGCGTGTATGCTGCGTGTCAACCTAGAAATTGGAGACTGATGGCATAAGGCTTCTTTTCCCATTATGAAAGCTCCGTTCATGCGGCCTCGAAGCTACCTGAAAAGCATTGTTGTTGCCGGGGTTTTCCTCACTGCCAGCATGGTTCTGAGAAGAAAATGAGTTTTCTCCTAAGAAACCTTGGGTTTCCAGTTCCTTGTTGGAAGCTCACCCTAGTCTGCGCTATACTTAAAGTGAAAGTCAACGTGAGCCCAAGCTTCGAAGTAAGGCCCTGATTATCCTTGCAAAACGAGAGGCGTGCAGCAGCTCCATGAGGCCTTCATCGTTGTTCTGCTTTAGTTTCAAGGTAGTAAGCTTTTCAACACTCCTAGGGGCCTTGCTTCAGCACCCGTTTCAGTACCAGAACACTGCGTAGAACCAGGAAGCTCTGCTCCTGCGTGTATGCTGCGTGTCAACCTAGAAATTAGAGACTGATGGCACAAGGCTTGTTTTCCCGTTTTGAAAGTTCCATTCATGCGGCCTCGAAGCTACCTGAAAAGCACTGTTGTTACCGTGCTTTTACTTACAGCCGGCATGGCACATAGAAGAAAATGAGTTTTCTCGAAAGAAACCTTGTGCTTCCAGTTCCTAGTTGGAAGCTCACCCGGCTCTGCTCTATACCAAACGTGAAAGTCAATGTGAGCACTAGCCTCGAAGTAAGGCCCTGATTATGCTGGCAAAAAGGGAGGCGTGCAGCAGCTCCATGAGGCCTTCATCGCTGTTCTGCTTTAGTTTCACGGTAGTAGTTTTCCAACATTCCTAGGGACTTTGCTTAAGCAACCGTTTCGGTACCAGAACACTGCGTAGAGACAGTAAGCTCTGGTCCTGCGTGTATGCTGCGAGTCAACCTAGAAATTGGAGACTGATGGCATAAGGCTTCTTTTGCCATTATGAAAGCTCCGTTCATGCGGCCTCGAAGCTACCTGAAAAGCATTGTTGTTGCCGGGGTTTTCCTCACTGCCAGCATGGTTCTGAGAAGAAAATGAGTTTTCTCCTAAGAAACCTTGGGTTTCCAGTTCTTTGTTGGAAGCTCACCCTGCTCTGCGCTATACCTAAAGTGAAAGTCAACGTGAGCCCAAGCTTCGAAGTAAGGCCTTGATTATCCTTGCAAAACGAGAGGCGTGCAGCAGCTCCATGAGGCCTTCATCGTTGTTCTGCTTTAGTTTCAAGGTAGTAAGCTTTTCAACACTCCTAGGGGCCTTGCTTCAGCACCCGTTTCAGTACCAGAACACTGCGTAGAACCAGGAAGCTCTGCTCCTGCGTGTATGCTGCGTGTCAACCTAGAAATTAGAGGCTGACGGCACAAGGCTAGTTTTCCCATTATGAAAGCTCCGTTGATGCGGCCCCGAAGCTACCTGAAAAGCACTGTTGTTACCGTGTTTTTACTTAGAGCCGGCATGGCACATAGAAGAAAATGAGTTTTCTCGAAAGAAACCTTGTGCTTCCAGTTCCTAGTTGGAAGCTCACCCGGCTCTGCTCTATACCAAACGTGAAAGTCAATGTGAGCACTAGCCTCGAAGTAAGGCCCTGATTATCCTGGCAATACGGGAGGCGTGCAGCAGCTCCATGAGGCCTTCATCGCTGTTCTGCTTTAGTTTCACGGTAGTAAGCTTTCCAAGACTCCTAGGGACTTTGCTTAAGCAACCGTTTCGGTACCAGAACACTGCGTAGAGACAGTAAGCTCTGGTCCTGCGTGTATGCTGCGTGTCAACCTAGAAATTGGAGACTGATGGCATAAGGCTTCTTTTCCCATTATGAAAGCTCCGTTCATGCGGCCTCGAAGCTACCTGAAAAACATTGTTGTTGCCGGGGTTTTCCTCACTGCCGGCATGGTTCTGAGAAGAAAATGAGTTTTCTCCTAAGAACCCTTGGGTTTCCAGTTCCTTGTTGGAAGCTCACCCTGCTCTGCGCTATACCTAAAGTGAATGTCAACCTGAGCCCAAGCTTCGAAGTAAGGCCCTGATTATCCTTGCAAAACGAGAGGCATGCAGCAGCTCCATGAGGCCTTCATCGTTGTTCTGCTTTAGTTTCAAGGTAGTAAGCTTTTCAACACTCCTAGGGGCCTTGCTTCAGCACCCGTTTCAGTACCAGAACACTGCGTAGAACCAGGAAGCTCTGCTCCTGCGTGTATGCTGCGTGTCAACCTAGAAATTAGAGACTGATGGCACAAGGCTTGTTTTCCCGTTTTGAAAGCTCCATTCATGCGGCCTCGAAGCTACCTGAAAAGCACTGTTGTTACCGTGCTTTTACTTACAGCCGGCATGGCACATAGAAGAAAATGAGTTTTCTCGAAAGAAACCTTGTGCTTCCAGTTCCTAGTTGGAAGCTCACCCGGCTCTGCTCTATACCAAACGTGAAAGTCAATGTGAGCACTAGCCTCGAAGTAAGGCCCTGATTATGCTGGCAAAACGGGAGGCGTGCAGCAGCTCCATGAGGCCTTCATCGCTGTTCTGCTTTAGTTTCACGGTAGTAAGCTTTCCAACATTCCTAGGGACTTTGCTTAAGCAACCGTTTCGGTACCAGAAGACTGCGTTGAGACAGTAAGCTCTGGTCCTGCGTGTATGCTGGGTGTCAACCTAGAAATTGGAGACTGATGGCATAAGGCTTCTTTTCCCATTATGAAAGCTCCGTTCATGCGGCCTCGAAGCTACCTGAAAAGCATTGTTGTTGCCGTGGTTTTCCTCACTGCCGGCATGGTTCTGAGAAGAAAATGAGTTTTCTCCTAAGAAACCTTGGGTTTCCAGTTCCTTGTTGGAAGCTCACCCTGCTCTGCGCTATACCTAAAGTGAAAGTCAACGTGAGCCCAAGCTTCGAAGTAAGGCCCTGATTATCCTTGCAAAACGAGAGGTATGCAGCAGCTCCATGAGGCCTTCATCGTTGTTCTGCTTTAGTTTCAAGGTAGTAAGCTTTTCAACACACCTAGGGGCCTTGCTTCAGCACCCGTTTCAGTACCAGAACACTGCGTAGAACCAGGAAGCTCTGCTCCTGCGTGTATGCTGCGTGTCAACCTAGAAATTAGAGACTGATGGCACAAGGCTTGTTTTCCCGTTTTGAAAGCTCCATTCATGCGGCCCCGAAGCTACCTGAAAAGCACTGTTGTTACCGTGCTTTTACTTACAGCCGGCATGGCACATAGAAGAAAATGAGTTTTCTCGAAAGAAACCTTGTGCTTCCAGTTCCTAGTTGGAAGCTCACCCGGCTCTGCTCTATACCAAACGTGAAAGTCAATGTGAGCACTAGCCTTGAAGTAAGGCCCTGATTATCCTGGCAAACGGGAGGCGTGCAGCAGCTCCATGAGGCCTTCATCGCTGTTCTGCTTTAGTTTCACGGTAGTAAGCTTTCCAAGACTCCTAGGGACTTTGCTTAAGCAACCGTTTCGGTACCAGAACACTGCGTAGAGACAGTAAGCTCTGGTCCTGCGTGTATGCTGCGTGTCAACCTAGAAATTGGAGACTGATGGCATAAGGCTTCTTTTCCCATTATGAAAGCTCCGTTCATGCGGCCTCGAAGCTACCTGAAAAGCATTGTTGTTGCCGGGGTTTTCCTCACTGCCGGCATGGTTCTGAGGAGAAAATGAGTTTTCTCCTAAGAAACCTTGGGTTTCCAGTTCTTTGTTGGAAGCTCACCCTGCTCTGCGCTATACCTAAAGTGAAAGTCAACGTGAGCCCAAGCTTCGAAGTAAGGCCCTGATTATCTTTGCAAAACGAGAGGCGTGCAGCAGCTCCATGAGGCCTTCATCGTTGTTCTGCTTTAGTTTCAAGGTAGTAAGCTTTTCAACACTCCTAGGGGCCTTGCTTCAGCACCCGTTTCAGTACCAGAACACTGCGTAGAACCAGGAAGCTCTGCTCCTGCGTGTATGCTGCGTGTCAACCTAGAAATTAGAGACTGACGGCACAAGGCTAGTTTTCCCATTATGAAAGCTCCATTCATGCGGCCCCGAAGCTACCTGAAAAGCACTGTTGTTACCGTGCTTTTACTTAGAGCCGGCATGGCACATAGAAGAAAATGAGTTTTCTCGAAAGAAACCTTGTGCTTCCAGTTCCTAGTTGGAAGCTCACCCGGCTCTGCTCTATACCAAACGTGAAAGTCAATGTGAGCACTAGCCTCGAAGTAAGGCCCTGATTATCCTGGCAAAACGGGAGGCGTGCAACAGCTCCATGAGGCCTTCATCGCTGTTCTGCTTTAGTTTCACGGTAGTAAGCTTTCCAAGACTCCTAGGGACTTTGCTTAAGCAACCGTTTCGGTACCAGAACACTGCGTAGAGACAGTAAGCTCTGGTCCTGCGTGTATGCTGCGTGTCAACCTAGAAATTGGAGACTGATGGCATAAGGCTTCTTTTCCCATTATGAAAGCTCCGTTCATGCGGCCTCGAAGCTACCTGAAAAGCATTGTTGTTGCCGGGGTTTTCCTCACTGCCGGCATGGTTCTGAGAAGAAAATGAGTTTTCTCCTAAGAAACCTTGGGTTTCCAGTTCCTTGTTGGAAGCTCACCCTGCTCTGCGCTATACCTAAAGTGAATGTCAACCTGAGCCCAAGCTTCGAAGTAAGGCCCTGATTATCCTTGCAAAACGAGAGGCATGCAGCAGCTCCATGAGGCCTTCATCGTTGTTCTGCTTTAGTTTCAAGGTAGTAAGCTTTTCAACACTCCTAGGGGCCTTGCTTCAGCACCCGTTTCAGTACCAGAACACTGCGTAGAACCAGGAAGCTCTGCTCCTGCGTGTATGCTGCGTGTCAACCTAGAAATTAGAGACTGATGGCACAAGGCTTGTTTTCCCGTTTTGAAAGCTCCATTCATGCGGCCTCGAAGCTACCTGAAAAGCACTGTTGTTACCGTGCTTTTACTTAGAGCCGGCATGGCACATAGAAGAAAATGAGTTTTCTCGAAAGAAACCTTGTGCTTCCAGTTCCTAGTTGGAAGCTCACCCGGCTCTGCTCTATACCAAACGTGAAAGTCAATGTGAGCACTAGCCTCGAAGTAAGGCCCTGATTATGCTGGCAATACATGAGGCGTGCAGCAGCTCCATGAGGCCTTCATCGCTGTTCTGCTTTAGTTTCACGGTAGTAAGCTTTCCAACATTCCTAGGGACTTTGCTTAAGCAACCGTTTCGGTACCAGAAGACTGCGTAGAGACAGTAAGCTCTGGTCCTGCGTGTATGCTGCGTGTCAACCTAGAAATTGGAGACTGATGGCATAAGGCTTCTTTTGCCATTATGAAAGCTCCGTTCATGCGGCCTCGAAGCTACCTGAAAAGCATTGTTGTTGCCGGGGTTTTCCTCACTGCCGGCATGGTTCTGAAGAAAATGAGTTTTCTCCTAAGAAACCTTGGGTTTCCAGTTCCTTGTTGGAAGCTCACCCTGCTCTGCGCTATACCTAAAGTGAAAGTCAACGTGAGCCCAAGCTTCGAAGTAAGGCCCTGATTATCCTTGCAAAACGAGAGGCGTGCAGCAGCTCCATGAGGCCTTCATCGTTGTTCTGCTTTAGTTTCAAGGTAGTAAGCTTTTCAACACTCCTAGGGGCCTTGCTTCAGCACCCGTTTCAGTACCAGAACACTGCGTAGAACCAGGAAGCTCTGCTCCTGCGTGTATGCTGCGTGTCAACCTAGAAATTAGAGACTGATGGCACAAGGCTTGTTTTCCCGTTTTGAAAGCTCCATTCATGCGGCCTCGAAGCTAACTGAAAAGCACTGTTGTTACCGTGCTTTTACTTACAGCCGGCATGGCACATAGAAGAAAATGAGTTTTCTCGAAAGAAACCTTGTGCTTCCAGTTCCTAGTTGGAAGCTCACCCGGCTCTGCTCTATACCAAACGTGAAAGTCAATGTGAGCACTAGCCTCGAAGTAAGGCCCTGATTATGCTGGCAAAACGGGAGGCGTGCAGCAGCTCCATGAGGCCTTCATCGCTGTTCTGCTTTAGTTTCACGGTAGTAGCTTTCCAACATTCCTAGGGACTTTGCTTAAGCAACCGTTTCGGTACCAGAACACTGCGTAGAGACAGTAAGCTCTGGTCCTGCGTGTATGCTGCGAGTCAACCTAGAAATTGGAGACTGATGGCATAAGGCTTCTTTTCCCATTATGAAAGCTCCGTTCATGCGGCCTCGAAGCTACCTGAAAAGCATTGTTGTTGCCGGGGTTTTCCTCACTGCCGGCATGGTTCTGAGGAGAAAATGAGTTTTCTCCTAAGAAACCTTGGGTTTCCAGTTCTTTGTTGGATACTCACCCTGCTCTGCGCTATACCTAAAGTGAAAGTCAACGTGAGCCCAAGCTTCGAAGTAAGGCCCTGATTATCCTTGCAAAACGAGAGGCGTGCAGCAGCTCCATGAGGCCTTCATCGTTGTTCTGCTTTAGTTTCAAGGTAGTAAGCTTTTCAACACTCCTAGGGGCCTTGCTTCAGCACCCGTTTCAGTACCAGAACACTGCGTAGAACCAGGAAGCTCTGCTCCTGCGTGTATGCTGCGTGTCAACCTAGAAATTAGAGACTGACGGCACAAGGCTAGTTTTCCCATTATGAAAGCTCCATTGATGCGGCCCCGAAGCTACCTGAAAAGCACTGTTGTTACCGTGCTTTTACTTAGAGCCGGCATGGCACATAGAAGAAAATGAGTTTTCTCGAAAGAAACCTTGTGCTTCCAGTTCCTAGTTGGAAGCTCACCCGGCTCTGCTCTATACCAAACGTGAAAGTCAATGTGAGCACTAGCCTCGAAGTAAGGCCCTGATTATCCTGGCAAAACGGGAGGCGTGCAACAGCTCCATGAGGCCTTCATCGCTGTTCTGCTTTAGTTTCACGGTAGTAAGCTTTCCAAGACTCCTAGGGACTTTGCTTAAGCAACCGTTTCGGTACCAGAACACTGCGTAGAGACAGTAAGCTCTGGTCCTGCGTGTATGCTGCGTGTCAACCTAGAAATTGGAGACTGATGGCATAAGGCTTCTTTTGCCATTATGAAAGCTCCGTTCATGCGGCCTCGAAGCTACCTGAAAAGCATTGTTGTTGCCGGGGTTTTCCTCACTGCCGGCATGGTTCTGAAGAAAATGAGTTTTCTCCTAAGAAACCTTGGGTTTCCAGTTCCTTGTTGGAAGCTCACCCTGCTCTGCGCTATACCTAAAGTGAAAGTCAACGTGAGCCCAAGCTTCGAAGTAAGGCCCTGATTATCCTTGCAAAACGAGAGGCGTGCAGCAGCTCCATGAGGCCTTCATCGTTGTTCTGCTTTAGTTTCAAGGTAGTAAGCTTTTCAACACTCCTAGGGGCCTTGCTTCAGCACCCGTTTCAGTACCAGAACACTGCGTAGAACCAGGAAGCTCTGCTCCTGCGTGTATGCTGCGTGTCAACCTAGAAATTAGAGACTGATGGCACAAGGCTTGTTTTCCCGTTTTGAAAGCTCCATTCATGCGGCCCCGAAGCTACCTGAAAAGCACTGTTGTTACCGTGCTTTTACTTACAGCCGGCATGGCACATAGAAGAAAATGAGTTTTCTCGAAAGAAACCTTGTGCTTCCAGTTCCTAGTTGGAAGCTCACCCGGCTCTGCTCTATACCACACGTGAAAGTCAATGTGAGCACTAGCCTCGAAGTAAGGCCCTGATTATCCTGGCAAAACGGGAGGCGTGCAGCAGCTCCATGAGGCCTTCATCGCTGTTCTGCTTTAGTTTCACGGTAGTAAGCTTTCCAAGACTCCTAGGGACTTTGCTTAAGCAACCGTTTCGGTACCAGAACACTGCGTAGAGACAGTAAGCTGTGGTCCTGCGGGTATGCTGCGTGTCAACCTAGAAATTGGAGACTGATGGCATAAGGCTTCTTTTCCCATTATGAAAGCTCCGTTCATGCGGCCTCGAAGCTACCTGAAAAGCATTGTTGTTGCCGGGGTTTTCCTCACTGCCGGCATGGTTCTGAGGAGAAAATGAGTTTTCTCCTAAGAAACCTTGGGTTTCCAGTTCTTTGTTGGAAGCTCACCCTGCTCTGCGCTATACCTAAAGTGAAAGTCAACGTGAGCCCAAGCTTCGAAGTAAGGCCCTGATTATCCTTGCAAAACGAGAGGCGTGCAGCAGCTCCATGAGGCCTTCATCGTTGTTCTGCTTTAGTTTCAAGGTAGTAAGCTTTTCAACACTCCTAGGGGCCTTGCTTCAGCACCCGTTTCAGTACCAGAACACTGCGTAGAACCAGGAAGCTCTGCTCCTGCGTGTATGCTGCGTGTCAACCTAGAAATTAGAGACTGACGGCACAAGGCTAGTTTTCCCATTATGAAAGCTCCGTTGATGCGGCCCCGAAGCTACCTGAAAAGCACTGTTGTTACCGTGCTTTTACTTAGAGCCGGCATGGCACATAGAAGAAAATGAGTTTTCTCGAAAGAAACCTTGTGCTTCCAGTTCCTAGTTGGAAGCTCACCCGGCTCTGCTCTATACCAAACGTGAAAGTCAATGTGAGCACTAGCCTCGAAGTAAGGCCCTGATTATCCTGGCAAAACGGGAGGCGTGCAGCAGCTCCATGAGGCCTTCATCGCTGTTCTGCTTTAGTTTCACGGTAGTAAGCTTTCCAAGACTCCTAGGGACTTTGCTTAAGCAACCGTTTCGGTACCAGAACACTGCGTAGAGACAGTAAGCTCTGGTCCTGCGTGTATGCTGCGTGTCAACCTAGAAATTGGAGACTGATGGCATAAGGCTTCTTTTCCCATTATGAAAGCTCCGTTCATGCGGCCTCGAAGCTACCTGAAAAGCATTGTTGTTGCCGGGGTTTTCCTCACTGCCGGCATGGTTCTGAGAAGAAAATGAGTTTTCTCCTAAGAAACCTTGGGTTTCCAGTTCCTTGTTGGAAGCTCACCCTGCTCTGCGCTATACCTAAAGTGAATGTCAACCTGAGCCCAAGCTTCGAAGTAAGGCCCTGATTATCCTTGCAAAACGAGAGGCATGCAGCAGCTCCATGAGGCCTTCATCGTTGTTCTGCTTTAGTTTCAAGGTAGTAAGCTTTTCAACACTCCTAGGGGCCTTGCTTCAGCACCCGTTTCAGTACCAGAACACTGCGTAGAACCAGGAAGCTCTGCTCCTGCGTGTATGCTGCGTGTCAACCTAGAAATTAGAGCCTGACGGCACAAGGCTAGTTTCCCATTATGAAAGCTCCGTTGATGAGGACCCGAAGCTACCTGAAAAGCACTGTTGTTACCGTGCTTTTACTTAGAGCCGGCATGGCACATAGAAGAAAATGAGTTTTCTCGAAAGAAACCTTGTGCTTCCAGTTCCTAGTTGGAAGCTCACCCTGCTCTGCTCTATACCAAACGTGAAAGTCAATGTGAGCACTAGCCTCGAAGTAAGGCCCTGATTATCCTGGCAAAACGGGAGCGTGCAGCAGCTCCATGAGGCCTTCATCGCTGTTCTGCTTTAGTTTCACGGTAGTAAGCTTTCCAAGACTCCTAGGGACTTTGCTTAAGCAACCGTTTCGGTACCAGAACACTGCGTAGAGACAGTAAGCTCTGGTCCTGCGTGTATGCTGCGTGTCAACCTAGAAATTGGAGACTGATGGCATAAGGCTTCTTTTCCCATTATGAAAGCTCCGTTCATGCGGCCTCGAAGCTACCTGAAAAGCATTGTTGTTGCCGGGGTATTCCTCACTGCCGGCATGGTTCTGAGGAGAAAATGAGTTTTCTCCTAAGAAACCTTGGGTTTCCAGTTCTTTGTTGGAAGCTCACCCTGCTCTGCGCTATACCTAAAGTGAAAGTCAACGTGAGCCCAAGCTTCGAAGTAAGGCCCTGATTATCCTTGCAAAACGAGAGGCGTGCAGCAGCTCCATGAGGCCTTCATCGTTGTTCTGCTTTAGTTTCAAGGTAGTAAGCTTTTCAACACTCCTAGGGGCCTTGCTTCAGCACCCGTTTCAGTACCAGAACACTGCGTAGAACCAGGAAGCTCTGCTCCTGCGTGTATGCTGCGTGTCAACCTAGAAATTAGAGACTGACGGCACAAGGCTAGTTTTCCCATTATGAAAGCTCCGTTGATGCGGCCCCGAAGCTACCTGAAAAGCACTGTTGTTACCGTGCTTTTACTTAGAGCCGGCATGGCACATAGAAGAAAATGAGTTTTCTCGAAAGAAACCTTGTGCTTCCAGTTCCTAGTTGGAAGCTCACCCGGCTCTGCTCTATACCAAACGTGAAAGTCAATGTGAGCACTAGCCTCGAAGTAAGGCCCTGATTATCCTGGCAAAACGGGAGGCGTGCAGCAGCTCCATGAGGCCTTCATCGCTGTTCTGCTTTAGTTTCACGGTAGTAAGCTTTCCAAGACTCCTAGGGAGTTTGCTTAAGCAACCGTTTCGGTACCAGAACACTGCGTAGAGACAGTAAGCTCTGGTCCTGCGTGTATGCTGCGTGTCAACCTAGAAATTGGAGACTGATGGCATAAGGCTTCTTTTCCCATTATGAATGCTCCGTTCATGCGGCCTCGAAGCTACCTGAAAAGCATTGTTGTTGCCGGGGTTTTCCTCACTGCCGGCATGGTTCTGAGAAGAAAATGAGTTTTCTCCTAAGAAACCTTGGGTTTCCAGTTCCTTGTTGGAAGCTCACCCTGCTCTGCGCTATACCTAAAGTGAATGTCAACCTGAGCCCAAGCTTCGAAGTAAGGCCCTGATTATCCTTGCAAAACGAGAGGCATGCAGCAGCTCCATGAGGCCTTCATCGTTGTTCTGCTTTAGTTTCAAGGTAGTAAGCTTTTCAACACTCCTAGGGGCCTTGCTTCAGCACCCGTTTCAGTACCAGAACACTGCGTAGAACCAGGAAGCTCTGCTCCTGCGTGTATGCTGCGTGTCAACCTAGAAATTAGAGACTGATGGCACAAGGCTTGTTTTCCCGTTTTGAAAGCTCCATTCATGCGGCCTCGAAGCTACCTGAAAAGCACTGTTGTTACCGTGCTTTTACTTAGAGCCGGCATGGCACATAGAAGAAAATGAGTTTTCTCGAAAGAAACCTTGTGCTTCCAGTTCCTAGTTGGAAGCTCACCCGGCTCTGCTCTATACCAAACGTGAAAGTCAATGTGAGCACTAGCCTCGAAGTAAGGCCCTGATTATCCTGGCAAAACGGGAGGCGTGCAACAGCTCCATGAGGCCTTCATCGCTGTTCTGCTTTAGTTTCACGGTAGTAAGCTTTCCAAGACTCCTAGGGACTTTGCTTAAGCAACCGTTTCGGTACCAGAAGACTGCGTAGAGACAGTAAGCTCTGGTCCTGCGTGTATGCTGCGTGTCAACCTAGAAATTGGAGACTGATGGCATAAGGCTTCTTTTGCCATTATGAAAGCTCCGTTCATGCGGCCTCGAAGCTACCTGAAAAGCATTGTTGTTGCCGGGGTTTTCCTCACTGCCGGCATGGTTCTGAAGAAAATGAGTTTTCTCCTAAGAAACCTTGGGTTTCCAGTTCCTTGTTGGAAGCTCACCCTGCTCTGCGCTATACCTAAAGTGAAAGTCAACGTGAGCCCAAGCTTCGAAGTAAGGCCCTGATTATCCTTGCAAAACGAGAGGCGTGCAGCAGCTCCATGAGGCCTTCATCGTTGTTCTGCTTTAGTTTCAAGGTAGTAAGCTTTTCAACACTCCTAGGGGCCTTGCTTCAGCACCCGTTTCAGTACCAGAACACTGCGTAGAACCAGGAAGCTCTGCTCCTGCGTGTATGCTGCGTGTCAACCTAGAAATTAGAGACTGATGGCACAAGGCTTGTTTTCCCGTTTTGAAAGCTCCATTCATGCGGCCCCGAAGCTACCTGAAAAGCACTGTTGTTACCGTGCTTTTACTTACAGCCGGCATGGCACATAGAAGAAAATGAGTTTTCTCGAAAGAAACCTTGTGCTTCCAGTTCCTAGTTGGAAGCTCACCCTGCTCTGCTCTATACCAAACGTGAAAGTCAATGTGAGCACTAGCCTCGAAGTAAGGCCCTGATTATCCTGGCAAAACGGGAGGCGTGCAGCAGCTCCATGAGGCCTTCATCGCTGTTCTGCTTTAGTTTCACGGTAGTAAGCTTTCCAAGACTCCTAGGGACTTTGCTTAAGCAACCGTTTCGGTACCAGAACACTGCGTAGAGACAGTAAGCTCTGGTCCTGCGTGTATGCTGCGTGTCAACCTAGAAATTGGAGACTGATGGCATAAGGCTTCTTTTCCCATTATGAATGCTCCGTTCATGCGGCCTCGAAGCTACCTGAAAAGCATTGTTGTTGCCGGGGTTTTCCTCACTGCCGGCATGGTTCTGAGGAGAAAATGAGTTTTCTCCTAAGAAACCTTGGGTTTCCAGTTCTTTGTTGGAAGCTCACCCTGCTCTGCGCTATACCTAAAGTGAAAGTCAACGTGAGCCCAAGCTTCGAAGTAAGGCCCTGATTATCCTTGCAAAACGAGAGGCGTGCAGCAGCTCCATGAGGCCTTCATCGTTGTTGTGCTTTAGTTTCAAGGTAGTAAGCTTTTCAACACTCCTAGGGGCCTTGCTTCAGCACCCGTTTCAGTACCAGAACACTGCGTAGAACCAGGAAGCTCTGCTCCTGCGTGTATGCTGCGTGTCAACCTAGAAATTAGAGACTGACGGCACAAGGCTAGTTTTCCCATTATGAAAGCTCCGTTGATGCGGCCCCGAAGCTACCTGAAAAGCACTGTTGTTACCGTGCTTTTACTTAGAGCCGGCATGGCACATAGAAGAAAATGAGTTTTCTCGAAAGAAACCTTGTGCTTCCAGTTCCTAGTTGGAAGCTCACCCGGCTCTGCTCTATACCAAACGTGAAAGTCAATGTGAGCACTAGCCTCGAAGTAAGGCCCTGATTATCCTGGCAAAACGGGAGGCGTGCAGCAGCTCCATGAGGCCTTCATCGCTGTTCTGCTTTAGTTTCACGGTAGTAAGCTTTCCAAGACTCCTAGGGACTTTGCTTAAGCAACCGTTTCGGTACCAGAAGACTGCGTTGAGACAGTAAGCTCTGGTCCTGCGTGTATGCTGGGTGTCAACCTAGAAATTGGAGACTGATGGCATAAGGCTTCTTTTCCCATTATGAAAGCTCCGTTCATGCGGCCTCGAAGCTACCTGAAAAGCATTGTTGTTGCCGTGGTTTTCCTCACTGCCGGCATGGTTCTGAGAAGAAAATGAGTTTTCTCCTAAGAAACCTTGGGTTTCCAGTTCCTTGTTGGAAGCTCACCCTGCTCTGCGCTATACCTAAAGTGAAAGTCAACGTGAGCCCAAGCTTCGAAGTAAGGCCCTGATTATCCTTGCAAAACGAGAGGTATGCAGCAGCTCCATGAGGCCTTCATCGTTGTTCTGCTTTAGTTTCAAGGTAGTAAGCTTTTCAACACACCTAGGGGCCTTGCTTCAGCACCCGTTTCAGTACCAGAACACTGCGTAGAACCAGGAAGCTCTGCTCCTGCGTGTATGCTGCGTGTCAACCTAGAAATTAGAGACTGATGGCACAAGGCTTGTTTTCCCGTTTTGAAAGCTCCATTCATGCGGCCCCGAAGCTACCTGAAAAGCACTGTTGTTACCGTGCTTTTACTTACAGCCGGCATGGCACATAGAAGAAAATGAGTTTTCTCGAAAGAAACCTTGTGCTTCCAGTTCCTAGTTGGAAGCTCACCCGGCTCTGCTCTATACCAAACGTGAAAGTCAATGTGAGCACTAGCCTTGAAGTAAGGCCCTGATTATCCTGGCAAACGGGAGGCGTGCAGCAGCTCCATGAGGCCTTCATCGCTGTTCTGCTTTAGTTTCACGGTAGTAAGCTTTCCAAGACTCCTAGGGACTTTGCTTAAGCAACCGTTTCGGTACCAGAACACTGCGTAGAGACAGTAAGCTCTGGTCCTGCGTGTATGCTGCGTGTCAACCTAGAAATTGGAGACTGATGGCATAAGGCTTCTTTTCCCATTATGAAAGCTCCGTTCATGCGGCCTCGAAGCTACCTGAAAAGCATTGTTGTTGCCGGGGTTTTCCTCACTGCCGGCATGGTTCTGAGGAGAAAATGAGTTTTCTCCTAAGAAACCTTGGGTTTCCAGTTCTTTGTTGGAAGCTCACCCTGCTCTGCGCTATACCTAAAGTGAAAGTCAACGTGAGCCCAAGCTTCGAAGTAAGGCCCTGATTATCCTTGCAAAACGAGAGGCGTGCAGCAGCTCCATGAGGCCTTCATCGTTGTTCTGCTTTAGTTTCAAGGTAGTAAGCTTTTCAACACTCCTAGGGGCCTTGCTTCAGCACCCGTTTCAGTACCAGAACACTGCGTAGAACCAGGAAGCTCTGCTCCTGCGTGTATGCTGCGTGTCAACCTAGAAATTAGAGACTGATGGCACAAGGCTTGTTTTCCCGTTTTGAAAGCTCCATTCATGCGGCCTCGAAGCTACCTGAAAAGCACTGTTGTTACCGTGCTTTTACTTACAGCCGGCATGGCACATAGAAGAAAATGAGTTTTCTCGAAAGAAACCTTGTGCTTCCAGTTCCTAGTTGGAAGCTCACCCGGCTCTGCTCTATACCAAACGTGAAAGTCAATGTGAGCACTAGCCTCGAAGTAAGGCCCTGATTATGCTGGCAATACGGGAGGCGTGCAGCAGCTCCATGAGGCCTTCATCGCTGTTCTGCTTTAGTTTCACGGTAGTAAGCTTTCCAACATTCCTAGGGACTTTGCTTAAGCAACCGTTTCGGTACCAGAAGACTGCGTAGAGACAGTAAGCTCTGGTCCTGCGTGTATGCTGCGTGTCAACCTAGAAATTGGAGACTGATGGCATAAGGCTTCTTTTCCCATTATGAAAGCTCCGTTCATGCGGCCTCGAAGCTACCTGAAAAGCATTGTTGTTGCCGGGGTTTTCCTCACTGCCGGCATGGTTCTGAGAAGAAAATGAGTTTTCTCCTAAGAAACCTTGGGTTTCCAGTTCCTTGTTGGAAGCTCACCCTGCTCTGCGCTATACCTAAAGTGAATGTCAACCTGAGCCCAAGCTTCGAAGTAAGGCCCTGATTATCCTTGCAAAACGAGAGGCATGCAGCAGCTCCATGAGGCCTTCATCGTTGTTCTGCTTTAGTTTCAAGGTAGTAAGTTTTTCAACACTCCTAGGGGCCTTGCTTCAGCACCCGTTTCAGTACCAGAACACTGCGTAGAACCAGGAAGCTCTGCTCCTGCGTGTATGCTGCGTGTCAACCTAGAAATTAGAGACTGATGGCACAAGGCTTGTTTTCCCGTTTTGAAAGCTCCATTCATGCGGCCTCGAAGCTACCTGAAAAGCACTGTTGTTACCGTGCTTTTACTTACAGCCGGCATGGCACATAGAAGAAAATGAGTTTTCTCGAAAGAAACCTTGTGCTTCCAGTTCCTAGTTGGAAGCTCACCCGGCTCTGCTCTATACCAAACGTGAAAGTCAATGTGAGCACTAGCCTCGAAGTAAGGCCCTGATTATGCTGGCAATACGGGAGGCGTGCAGCAGCTCCATGAGGCCTTCATCGCTGTTCTGCTTTAGTTTCACGGTAGTAAGCTTTCCAACATTCCTAGGGACTTTGCTTAAGCAACCGTTTCGGTACCAGAAGACTGCGTAGAGACAGTAAGCTCTGGTCCTGCGTGTATGCTGCGTGTCAACCTAGAAATTGGAGACTGATGGCATAAGGCTTCTTTTCCCATTATGAAAGCTCCGTTCATGCGGCCTCGAAGCTACCTGAAAAGCATTGTTGTTGCCGGGGTTTTCCTCACTGCCGGCATGGTTCTGAGAAGAAAATGAGTTTTCTCCTAAGAAAACTTGGGTTTCCAGTTCCTTGTTGGAAGCTCACCCTGCTCTGCGCTATACCTAAAGTGAAAGTCAACGTGAGCCCAAGCTTCGAAGTAAGGCCCTGATTATCCTTGCAAAACGAGAGGCGTGCAGCAGCTCCATGAGGCCTTCATCGTTGTTCTGCTTTAGTTTCAAGGTAGTAAGCTTTTCAACACTCCTAGGGGCCTTGCTTCAGCACCCGTTTCAGTACCAGAACACTGCGTAGAACCAGGAAGCTCTGCTCCTGCGTGTATGCTGCGTGTCAACCGAGAAATTAGAGACTGACGGCACAAGGCTAGTTTTCCCAAAATGAAAGCTCCGTTGATGCGGCCCCGAAGCTACCTGAAAAGCACTGTTGTTACCGTGCTTTTACTTAGAGCCGGCATGGCACATAGAAGAAAATGAGTTTTCTCGAAAGAAACCTTGTGCTTCCAGTTCCTAGTTGGAAGCTCACCCGGCTCTGCTCTATACCAAACGTGAAAGTCAATGTGAGCACTAGCCTCGAAGTAAGGCCCTGATTATCCTGGCAAAACGGGAGGCGTGCAACAGCTCCATGAGGCCTTCATCGCTGTTTTGCTTTAGTTTCACGGTAGTAAGCTTTCCAAGACTCCTAGGGACTTTGCTTAAGCAACCGTTTCGGTACCAGAACACTGCGTAGAGACAGTAAGCTCTGGTCCTGCGTGTATGCTGCGTGTCAACCTAGAAATTGGAGACTGATGGCATAAGGCTTCTTTTCCCATTATGAAAGCTCCGTTCATGCGGCCTCGAAGCTACCTGAAAAGCATTGTTGTTGCCGGGGTTTTCCTCACTGCCGGCATGGTTCTGAGAAGAAAATGAGTTTTCTCCTAAGAAACCTTGGGTTTCCAGTTCCTTGTTGGAAGCTCACCCTGCTCTGCGCTATACCTAAAGTGAATGTCAACCTGAGCCCAAGCTTCGAAGTAAGGCCCTGATTATCCTTGCAAAACGAGAGGCATGCAGCAGCTCCATGAGGCCTTCATCGTTGTTCTGCTTTAGTTTCAAGGTAGTAAGCTTTTCAACACTCCTAGGGGCCTTGCTTCAGCACCCGTTTCAGTACCAGAACACTGCGTAGAACCAGGAAGCTCTGCTCCTGCGTGTATGCTGCGTGTCAACCTAGAAATTAGAGACTGATGGCACAAGGCTTGTTTTCCCGTTTTGAAAGCTCCATTCATGCGGCCTCGAAGCTACCTGAAAAGCACTGTTGTTACCGTGCTTTTACTTACAGCCGGCATGGCACATAGAAGAAAATGAGTTTTCTCGAAAGAAACCTTGTGCTTCCAGTTCCTAGTTGGAAGCTCACCCGGCTCTGCTCTATACCAAACGTGAAAGTCAATGTGAGCACTAGCCTCGAAGTAAGGCCCTGATTATGCTGGCAAAACGGGAGGCGTGCAGCAGCTCCATGAGGCCTTCATCGCTGTTCTGCTTTAGTTTCACGGTAGTAGCTTTCCAACATTCCTAGGGACTTTGCTTAAGCAACCGTTTCGGTACCAGAACACTGCGTAGAGACAGTAAGCTCTGGTCCTGCGTGTATGCTGCGAGTCAACCTAGAAATTGGAGACTGATGGCATAAGGCTTCTTTTCCCATTATGAAAGCTCCGTTCATGCGGCCTCGAAGCTACCTGAAAAGCATTGTTGTTGCCGGGGTTTTCCTCACTGCCGGCATGGTTCTGAGGAGAAAATGAGTTTTCTCCTAAGAAACCTTGGGTTTCCAGTTCTTTGTTGGATACTCACCCTGCTCTGCGCTATACCTAAAGTGAAAGTCAACGTGAGCCCAAGCTTCGAAGTAAGGCCCTGATTATCCTTGCAAAACGAGAGGCGTGCAGCAGCTCCATGAGGCCTTCATCGTTGTTCTGCTTTAGTTTCAAGGTAGTAAGCTTTTCAACACTCCTAGGGGCCTTGCTTCAGCACCCGTTTCAGTACCAGAACACTGCGTAGAACCAGGAAGCTCTGCTCCTGCGTGTATGCTGCGTGTCAACCTAGAAATTAGAGACTGACGGCACAAGGCTAGTTTTCCCATTATGAAAGCTCCATTCATGCGGCCCCGAAGCTACCTGAAAAGCACTGTTGTTACCGTGCTTTTACTTAGAGCCGGCATGGCACATAGAAGAAAATGAGTTTTCTCGAAAGAAACCTTGTGCTTCCAGTTCCTAGTTGGAAGCTCACCCGGCTCTGCTCTATACCAAACGTGAAAGTCAATGTGAGCACTAGCCTCGAAGTAAGGCCCTGATTATCCTGGCAAAACGGGAGGCGTGCAACAGCTCCATGAGGCCTTCATCGCTGTTCTGCTTTAGTTTCACGGTAGTAAGCTTTCCAAGACTCCTAGGGACTTTGCTTAAGCAACCGTTTCGGTACCAGAACACTGCGTAGAGACAGTAAGCTCTGGTCCTGCGTGTATGCTGCGTGTCAACCTAGAAATTGGAGACTGATGGCATAAGGCTTCTTTTCCCATTATGAAAGCTCCGTTCATGCGGCCTCGAAGCTACCTGAAAAGCATTGTTGTTGCCGGGGTTTTCCTCACTGCCGGCATGGTTCTGAGAAGAAAATGAGTTTTCTCCTAAGAAACCTTGGGTTTCCAGTTCCTTGTTGGAAGCTCACCCTGCTCTGCGCTATACCTAAAGTGAATGTCAACCTGAGCCCAAGCTTCGAAGTAAGGCCCTGATTATCCTTGCAAAACGAGAGGCATGCAGCAGCTCCATGAGGCCTTCATCGTTGTTCTGCTTTAGTTTCAAGGTAGTAAGCTTTTCAACACTCCTAGGGGCCTTGCTTCAGCACCCGTTTCAGTACCAGAACACTGCGTAGAACCAGGAAGCTCTGCTCCTGCGTGTATGCTGCGTGTCAACCTAGAAATTAGAGACTGATGGCACAAGGCTTGTTTTCCCGTTTTGAAAGCTCCATTCATGCGGCCTCGAAGCTACCTGAAAAGCACTGTTGTTACCGTGCTTTTACTTAGAGCCGGCATGGCACATAGAAGAAAATGAGTTTTCTCGAAAGAAACCTTGTGCTTCCAGTTCCTAGTTGGAAGCTCACCCGGCTCTGCTCTATACCAAACGTGAAAGTCAATGTGAGCACTAGCCTCGAAGTAAGGCCCTGATTATGCTGGCAATACATGAGGCGTGCAGCAGCTCCATGAGGCCTTCATCGCTGTTCTGCTTTAGTTTCACGGTAGTAAGCTTTCCAACATTCCTAGGGACTTTGCTTAAGCAACCGTTTCGGTACCAGAAGACTGCGTAGAGACAGTAAGCTCTGGTCCTGCGTGTATGCTGCGTGTCAACCTAGAAATTGGAGACTGATGGCATAAGGCTTCTTTTGCCATTATGAAAGCTCCGTTCATGCGGCCTCGAAGCTACCTGAAAAGCATTGTTGTTGCCGGGGTTTTCCTCACTGCCGGCATGGTTCTGAAGAAAATGAGTTTTCTCCTAAGAAACCTTGGGTTTCCAGTTCCTTGTTGGAAGCTCACCCTGCTCTGCGCTATACCTAAAGTGAAAGTCAACGTGAGCCCAAGCTTCGAAGTAAGGCCCTGATTATCCTTGCAAAACGAGAGGCGTGCAGCAGCTCCATGAGGCCTTCATCGTTGTTCTGCTTTAGTTTCAAGGTAGTAAGCTTTTCAACACTCCTAGGGGCCTTGCTTCAGCACCCGTTTCAGTACCAGAACACTGCGTAGAACCAGGAAGCTCTGCTCCTGCGTGTATGCTGCGTGTCAACCTAGAAATTAGAGACTGATGGCACAAGGCTTGTTTTCCCGTTTTGAAAGCTCCATTCATGCGGCCTCGAAGCTACCTGAAAAGCACTGTTGTTACCGTGCTTTTACTTACAGCCGGCATGGCACATAGAAGAAAATGAGTTTTCTCGAAAGAAACCTTGTGCTTCCAGTTCCTAGTTGGAAGCTCACCCGGCTCTGCTCTATACCAAACGTGAAAGTCAATGTGAGCACTAGCCTCGAAGTAAGGCCCTGATTATGCTGGCAAAACGGGAGGCGTGCAGCAGCTCCATGAGGCCTTCATCGCTGTTCTGCTTTAGTTTCACGGTAGTAGCTTTCCAACATTCCTAGGGACTTTGCTTAAGCAACCGTTTCGGTACCAGAACACTGCGTAGAGACAGTAAGCTCTGGTCCTGCGTGTATGCTGCGAGTCAACCTAGAAATTGGAGACTGATGGCATAAGGCTTCTTTTCCCATTATGAAAGCTCCGTTCATGCGGCCTCGAAGCTACCTGAAAAGCATTGTTGTTGCCGGGGTTTTCCTCACTGCCGGCATGGTTCTGAGGAGAAAATGAGTTTTCTCCTAAGAAACCTTGGGTTTCCAGTTCTTTGTTGGATACTCACCCTGCTCTGCGCTATACCTAAAGTGAAAGTCAACGTGAGCCCAAGCTTCGAAGTAAGGCCCTGATTATCCTTGCAAAACGAGAGGCGTGCAGCAGCTCCATGAGGCCTTCATCGTTGTTCTGCTTTAGTTTCAAGGTAGTAAGCTTTTCAACACTCCTAGGGGCCTTGCTTCAGCACCCGTTTCAGTACCAGAACACTGCGTAGAACCAGGAAGCTCTGCTCCTGCGTGTATGCTGCGTGTCAACCTAGAAATTAGAGACTGACGGCACAAGGCTAGTTTTCCCATTATGAAAGCTCCATTGATGCGGCCCCGAAGCTACCTGAAAAGCACTGTTGTTACCGTGCTTTTACTTAGAGCCGGCATGGCACATAGAAGAAAATGAGTTTTCTCGAAAGAAACCTTGTGCTTCCAGTTCCTAGTTGGAAGCTCACCCGGCTCTGCTCTATACCAAACGTGAAAGTCAATGTGAGCACTAGCCTCGAAGTAAGGCCCTGATTATCCTGGCAAAACGGGAGGCGTGCAACAGCTCCATGAGGCCTTCATCGCTGTTCTGCTTTAGTTTCACGGTAGTAAGCTTTCCAAGACTCCTAGGGACTTTGCTTAAGCAACCGTTTCGGTACCAGAACACTGCGTAGAGACAGTAAGCTCTGGTCCTGCGTGTATGCTGCGTGTCAACCTAGAAATTGGAGACTGATGGCATAAGGCTTCTTTTGCCATTATGAAAGCTCCGTTCATGCGGCCTCGAAGCTACCTGAAAAGCATTGTTGTTGCCGGGGTTTTCCTCACTGCCGGCATGGTTCTGAAGAAAATGAGTTTTCTCCTAAGAAACCTTGGGTTTCCAGTTCCTTGTTGGAAGCTCACCCTGCTCTGCGCTATACCTAAAGTGAAAGTCAACGTGAGCCCAAGCTTCGAAGTAAGGCCCTGATTATCCTTGCAAAACGAGAGGCGTGCAGCAGCTCCATGAGGCCTTCATCGTTGTTCTGCTTTAGTTTCAAGGTAGTAAGCTTTTCAACACTCCTAGGGGCCTTGCTTCAGCACCCGTTTCAGTACCAGAACACTGCGTAGAACCAGGAAGCTCTGCTCCTGCGTGTATGCTGCGTGTCAACCTAGAAATTAGAGACTGATGGCACAAGGCTTGTTTTCCCGTTTTGAAAGCTCCATTCATGCGGCCCCGAAGCTACCTGAAAAGCACTGTTGTTACCGTGCTTTTACTTACAGCCGGCATGGCACATAGAAGAAAATGAGTTTTCTCGAAAGAAACCTTGTGCTTCCAGTTCCTAGTTGGAAGCTCACCCGGCTCTGCTCTATACCACACGTGAAAGTCAATGTGAGCACTAGCCTCGAAGTAAGGCCCTGATTATCCTGGCAAAACGGGAGGCGTGCAGCAGCTCCATGAGGCCTTCATCGCTGTTCTGCTTTAGTTTCACGGTAGTAAGCTTTCCAAGACTCCTAGGGACTTTGCTTAAGCAACCGTTTCGGTACCAGAACACTGCGTAGAGACAGTAAGCTGTGGTCCTGCGGGTATGCTGCGTGTCAACCTAGAAATTGGAGACTGATGGCATAAGGCTTCTTTTCCCATTATGAAAGCTCCGTTCATGCGGCCTCGAAGCTACCTGAAAAGCATTGTTGTTGCCGGGGTTTTCCTCACTGCCGGCATGGTTCTGAGGAGAAAATGAGTTTTCTCCTAAGAAACCTTGGGTTTCCAGTTCTTTGTTGGAAGCTCACCCTGCTCTGCGCTATACCTAAAGTGAAAGTCAACGTGAGCCCAAGCTTCGAAGTAAGGCCCTGATTATCCTTGCAAAACGAGAGGCGTGCAGCAGCTCCATGAGGCCTTCATCGTTGTTCTGCTTTAGTTTCAAGGTAGTAAGCTTTTCAACACTCCTAGGGGCCTTGCTTCAGCACCCGTTTCAGTACCAGAACACTGCGTAGAACCAGGAAGCTCTGCTCCTGCGTGTATGCTGCGTGTCAACCTAGAAATTAGAGACTGACGGCACAAGGCTAGTTTTCCCATTATGAAAGCTCCGTTGATGCGGCCCCGAAGCTACCTGAAAAGCACTGTTGTTACCGTGCTTTTACTTAGAGCCGGCATGGCACATAGAAGAAAATGAGTTTTCTCGAAAGAAACCTTGTGCTTCCAGTTCCTAGTTGGAAGCTCACCCGGCTCTGCTCTATACCAAACGTGAAAGTCAATGTGAGCACTAGCCTCGAAGTAAGGCCCTGATTATCCTGGCAAAACGGGAGGCGTGCAGCAGCTCCATGAGGCCTTCATCGCTGTTCTGCTTTAGTTTCACGGTAGTAAGCTTTCCAAGACTCCTAGGGACTTTGCTTAAGCAACCGTTTCGGTACCAGAACACTGCGTAGAGACAGTAAGCTCTGGTCCTGCGTGTATGCTGCGTGTCAACCTAGAAATTGGAGACTGATGGCATAAGGCTTCTTTTCCCATTATGAAAGCTCCGTTCATGCGGCCTCGAAGCTACCTGAAAAGCATTGTTGTTGCCGGGGTTTTCCTCACTGCCGGCATGGTTCTGAGAAGAAAATGAGTTTTCTCCTAAGAAACCTTGGGTTTCCAGTTCCTTGTTGGAAGCTCACCCTGCTCTGCGCTATACCTAAAGTGAATGTCAACCTGAGCCCAAGCTTCGAAGTAAGGCCCTGATTATCCTTGCAAAACGAGAGGCATGCAGCAGCTCCATGAGGCCTTCATCGTTGTTCTGCTTTAGTTTCAAGGTAGTAAGCTTTTCAACACTCCTAGGGGCCTTGCTTCAGCACCCGTTTCAGTACCAGAACACTGCGTAGAACCAGGAAGCTCTGCTCCTGCGTGTATGCTGCGTGTCAACCTAGAAATTAGAGCCTGACGGCACAAGGCTAGTTTCCCATTATGAAAGCTCCGTTGATGAGGACCCGAAGCTACCTGAAAAGCACTGTTGTTACCGTGCTTTTACTTAGAGCCGGCATGGCACATAGAAGAAAATGAGTTTTCTCGAAAGAAACCTTGTGCTTCCAGTTCCTAGTTGGAAGCTCACCCTGCTCTGCTCTATACCAAACGTGAAAGTCAATGTGAGCACTAGCCTCGAAGTAAGGCCCTGATTATCCTGGCAAAACGGGAGCGTGCAGCAGCTCCATGAGGCCTTCATCGCTGTTCTGCTTTAGTTTCACGGTAGTAAGCTTTCCAAGACTCCTAGGGACTTTGCTTAAGCAACCGTTTCGGTACCAGAACACTGCGTAGAGACAGTAAGCTCTGGTCCTGCGTGTATGCTGCGTGTCAACCTAGAAATTGGAGACTGATGGCATAAGGCTTCTTTTCCCATTATGAAAGCTCCGTTCATGCGGCCTCGAAGCTACCTGAAAAGCATTGTTGTTGCCGGGGTATTCCTCACTGCCGGCATGGTTCTGAGGAGAAAATGAGTTTTCTCCTAAGAAACCTTGGGTTTCCAGTTCTTTGTTGGAAGCTCACCCTGCTCTGCGCTATACCTAAAGTGAAAGTCAACGTGAGCCCAAGCTTCGAAGTAAGGCCCTGATTATCCTTGCAAAACGAGAGGCGTGCAGCAGCTCCATGAGGCCTTCATCGTTGTTCTGCTTTAGTTTCAAGGTAGTAAGCTTTTCAACACTCCTAGGGGCCTTGCTTCAGCACCCGTTTCAGTACCAGAACACTGCGTAGAACCAGGAAGCTCTGCTCCTGCGTGTATGCTGCGTGTCAACCTAGAAATTAGAGACTGACGGCACAAGGCTAGTTTTCCCATTATGAAAGCTCCGTTGATGCGGCCCCGAAGCTACCTGAAAAGCACTGTTGTTACCGTGCTTTTACTTAGAGCCGGCATGGCACATAGAAGAAAATGAGTTTTCTCGAAAGAAACCTTGTGCTTCCAGTTCCTAGTTGGAAGCTCACCCGGCTCTGCTCTATACCAAACGTGAAAGTCAATGTGAGCACTAGCCTCGAAGTAAGGCCCTGATTATCCTGGCAAAACGGGAGGCGTGCAGCAGCTCCATGAGGCCTTCATCGCTGTTCTGCTTTAGTTTCACGGTAGTAAGCTTTCCAAGACTCCTAGGGAGTTTGCTTAAGCAACCGTTTCGGTACCAGAACACTGCGTAGAGACAGTAAGCTCTGGTCCTGCGTGTATGCTGCGTGTCAACCTAGAAATTGGAGACTGATGGCATAAGGCTTCTTTTCCCATTATGAATGCTCCGTTCATGCGGCCTCGAAGCTACCTGAAAAGCATTGTTGTTGCCGGGGTTTTCCTCACTGCCGGCATGGTTCTGAGAAGAAAATGAGTTTTCTCCTAAGAAACCTTGGGTTTCCAGTTCCTTGTTGGAAGCTCACCCTGCTCTGCGCTATACCTAAAGTGAATGTCAACCTGAGCCCAAGCTTCGAAGTAAGGCCCTGATTATCCTTGCAAAACGAGAGGCATGCAGCAGCTCCATGAGGCCTTCATCGTTGTTCTGCTTTAGTTTCAAGGTAGTAAGCTTTTCAACACTCCTAGGGGCCTTGCTTCAGCACCCGTTTCAGTACCAGAACACTGCGTAGAACCAGGAAGCTCTGCTCCTGCGTGTATGCTGCGTGTCAACCTAGAAATTAGAGACTGATGGCACAAGGCTTGTTTTCCCGTTTTGAAAGCTCCATTCATGCGGCCCCGAAGCTACCTGAAAAGCACTGTTGTTACCGTGCTTTTACTTACAGCCGGCATGGCACATAGAAGAAAATGAGTTTTCTCGAAAGAAACCTTGTGCTTCCAGTTCCTAGTTGGAAGCTCACCCTGCTCTGCTCTATACCAAACGTGAAAGTCAATGTGAGCACTAGCCTCGAAGTAAGGCCCTGATTATCCTGGCAAAACGGGAGGCGTGCAGCAGCTCCATGAGGCCTTCATCGCTGTTCTGCTTTAGTTTCACGGTAGTAAGCTTTCCAAGACTCCTAGGGACTTTGCTTAAGCAACCGTTTCGGTACCAGAACACTGCGTAGAGACAGTAAGCTCTGGTCCTGCGTGTATGCTGCGTGTCAACCTAGAAATTGGAGACTGATGGCATAAGGCTTCTTTTCCCATTATGAATGCTCCGTTCATGCGGCCTCGAAGCTACCTGAAAAGCATTGTTGTTGCCGGGGTTTTCCTCACTGCCGGCATGGTTCTGAGGAGAAAATGAGTTTTCTCCTAAGAAACCTTGGGTTTCCAGTTCTTTGTTGGAAGCTCACCCTGCTCTGCGCTATACCTAAAGTGAAAGTCAACGTGAGCCCAAGCTTCGAAGTAAGGCCCTGATTATCCTTGCAAAACGAGAGGCGTGCAGCAGCTCCATGAGGCCTTCATCGTTGTTGTGCTTTAGTTTCAAGGTAGTAAGCTTTTCAACACTCCTAGGGGCCTTGCTTCAGCACCCGTTTCAGTACCAGAACACTGCGTAGAACCAGGAAGCTCTGCTCCTGCGTGTATGCTGCGTGTCAACCTAGAAATTAGAGACTGACGGCACAAGGCTAGTTTTCCCATTATGAAAGCTCCGTTGATGCGGCCCCGAAGCTACCTGAAAAGCACTGTTGTTACCGTGCTTTTACTTAGAGCCGGCATGGCACATAGAAGAAAATGAGTTTTCTCGAAAGAAACCTTGTGCTTCCAGTTCCTAGTTGGAAGCTCACCCGGCTCTGCTCTATACCAAACGTGAAAGTCAATGTGAGCACTAGCCTCGAAGTAAGGCCCTGATTATCCTGGCAAAACGGGAGGCGTGCAGCAGCTCCATGAGGCCTTCATCGCTGTTCTGCTTTAGTTTCACGGTAGTAAGCTTTCCAAGACTCCTAGGGACTTTGCTTAAGCAACCGTTTCGGTACCAGAAGACTGCGTTGAGACAGTAAGCTCTGGTCCTGCGTGTATGCTGGGTGTCAACCTAGAAATTGGAGACTGATGGCATAAGGCTTCTTTTCCCATTATGAAAGCTCCGTTCATGCGGCCTCGAAGCTACCTGAAAAGCATTGTTGTTGCCGTGGTTTTCCTCACTGCCGGCATGGTTCTGAGAAGAAAATGAGTTTTCTCCTAAGAAACCTTGGGTTTCCAGTTCCTTGTTGGAAGCTCACCCTGCTCTGCGCTATACCTAAAGTGAAAGTCAACGTGAGCCCAAGCTTCGAAGTAAGGCCCTGATTATCCTTGCAAAACGAGAGGTATGCAGCAGCTCCATGAGGCCTTCATCGTTGTTCTGCTTTAGTTTCAAGGTAGTAAGCTTTTCAACACACCTAGGGGCCTTGCTTCAGCACCCGTTTCAGTACCAGAACACTGCGTAGAACCAGGAAGCTCTGCTCCTGCGTGTATGCTGCGTGTCAACCTAGAAATTAGAGACTGATGGCACAAGGCTTGTTTTCCCGTTTTGAAAGCTCCATTCATGCGGCCCCGAAGCTACCTGAAAAGCACTGTTGTTACCGTGCTTTTACTTACAGCCGGCATGGCACATAGAAGAAAATGAGTTTTCTCGAAAGAAACCTTGTGCTTCCAGTTCCTAGTTGGAAGCTCACCCGGCTCTGCTCTATACCAAACGTGAAAGTCAATGTGAGCACTAGCCTTGAAGTAAGGCCCTGATTATCCTGGCAAACGGGAGGCGTGCAGCAGCTCCATGAGGCCTTCATCGCTGTTCTGCTTTAGTTTCACGGTAGTAAGCTTTCCAAGACTCCTAGGGACTTTGCTTAAGCAACCGTTTCGGTACCAGAACACTGCGTAGAGACAGTAAGCTCTGGTCCTGCGTGTATGCTGCGTGTCAACCTAGAAATTGGAGACTGATGGCATAAGGCTTCTTTTCCCATTATGAAAGCTCCGTTCATGCGGCCTCGAAGCTACCTGAAAAGCATTGTTGTTGCCGGGGTTTTCCTCACTGCCGGCATGGTTCTGAGGAGAAAATGAGTTTTCTCCTAAGAAACCTTGGGTTTCCAGTTCTTTGTTGGAAGCTCACCCTGCTCTGCGCTATACCTAAAGTGAAAGTCAACGTGAGCCCAAGCTTCGAAGTAAGGCCCTGATTATCCTTGCAAAACGAGAGGCGTGCAGCAGCTCCATGAGGCCTTCATCGTTGTTCTGCTTTAGTTTCAAGGTAGTAAGCTTTTCAACACTCCTAGGGGCCTTGCTTCAGCACCCGTTTCAGTACCAGAACACTGCGTAGAACCAGGAAGCTCTGCTCCTGCGTGTATGCTGCGTGTCAACCTAGAAATTAGAGACTGATGGCACAAGGCTTGTTTTCCCGTTTTGAAAGCTCCATTCATGCGGCCTCGAAGCTACCTGAAAAGCACTGTTGTTACCGTGCTTTTACTTACAGCCGGCATGGCACATAGAAGAAAATGAGTTTTCTCGAAAGAAACCTTGTGCTTCCAGTTCCTAGTTGGAAGCTCACCCGGCTCTGCTCTATACCAAACGTGAAAGTCAATGTGAGCACTAGCCTCGAAGTAAGGCCCTGATTATGCTGGCAATACGGGAGGCGTGCAGCAGCTCCATGAGGCCTTCATCGCTGTTCTGCTTTAGTTTCACGGTAGTAAGCTTTCCAACATTCCTAGGGACTTTGCTTAAGCAACCGTTTCGGTACCAGAAGACTGCGTAGAGACAGTAAGCTCTGGTCCTGCGTGTATGCTGCGTGTCAACCTAGAAATTGGAGACTGATGGCATAAGGCTTCTTTTCCCATTATGAAAGCTCCGTTCATGCGGCCTCGAAGCTACCTGAAAAGCATTGTTGTTGCCGGGGTTTTCCTCACTGCCGGCATGGTTCTGAGAAGAAAATGAGTTTTCTCCTAAGAAACCTTGGGTTTCCAGTTCCTTGTTGGAAGCTCACCCTGCTCTGCGCTATACCTAAAGTGAATGTCAACCTGAGCCCAAGCTTCGAAGTAAGGCCCTGATTATCCTTGCAAAACGAGAGGCATGCAGCAGCTCCATGAGGCCTTCATCGTTGTTCTGCTTTAGTTTCAAGGTAGTAAGTTTTTCAACACTCCTAGGGGCCTTGCTTCAGCACCCGTTTCAGTACCAGAACACTGCGTAGAACCAGGAAGCTCTGCTCCTGCGTGTATGCTGCGTGTCAACCTAGAAATTAGAGACTGATGGCACAAGGCTTGTTTTCCCGTTTTGAAAGCTCCATTCATGCGGCCTCGAAGCTACCTGAAAAGCACTGTTGTTACCGTGCTTTTACTTACAGCCGGCATGGCACATAGAAGAAAATGAGTTTTCTCGAAAGAAACCTTGTGCTTCCAGTTCCTAGTTGGAAGCTCACCCGGCTCTGCTCTATACCAAACGTGAAAGTCAATGTGAGCACTAGCCTCGAAGTAAGGCCCTGATTATGCTGGCAATACGGGAGGCGTGCAGCAGCTCCATGAGGCCTTCATCGCTGTTCTGCTTTAGTTTCACGGTAGTAAGCTTTCCAACATTCCTAGGGACTTTGCTTAAGCAACCGTTTCGGTACCAGAAGACTGCGTAGAGACAGTAAGCTCTGGTCCTGCGTGTATGCTGCGTGTCAACCTAGAAATTGGAGACTGATGGCATAAGGCTTCTTTTCCCATTATGAAAGCTCCGTTCATGCGGCCTCGAAGCTACCTGAAAAGCATTGTTGTTGCCGGGGTTTTCCTCACTGCCGGCATGGTTCTGAGAAGAAAATGAGTTTTCTCCTAAGAAAACTTGGGTTTCCAGTTCCTTGTTGGAAGCTCACCCTGCTCTGCGCTATACCTAAAGTGAAAGTCAACGTGAGCCCAAGCTTCGAAGTAAGGCCCTGATTATCCTTGCAAAACGAGAGGCGTGCAGCAGCTCCATGAGGCCTTCATCGTTGTTCTGCTTTAGTTTCAAGGTAGTAAGCTTTTCAACACTCCTAGGGGCCTTGCTTCAGCACCCGTTTCAGTACCAGAACACTGCGTAGAACCAGGAAGCTCTGCTCCTGCGTGTATGCTGCGTGTCAACCGAGAAATTAGAGACTGACGGCACAAGGCTAGTTTTCCCAAAATGAAAGCTCCGTTGATGCGGCCCCGAAGCTACCTGAAAAGCACTGTTGTTACCGTGCTTTTACTTAGAGCCGGCATGGCACATAGAAAAAAATGAGTTTTCTCGAAAGAAACCTTGTGCTTCCAGTTCCTAGTTGGAAGCTCACCCGGCTCTGCTCTATACCAAACGTGAAAGTCAATGTGAGCACTAGCCTCGAAGTAAGGCCCTGATTATCCTGGCAAAACGGGAGGCGTGCAACAGCTCCATGAGGCCTTCATCGCTGTTTTGCTTTAGTTTCACGGTAGTAAGCTTTCCAAGACTCCTAGGGACTTTGCTTAAGCAACCGTTTCGGTACCAGAACACTGCGTAGAGACAGTAAGCTCTGGTCCTGCGTGTATGCTGCGTGTCAACCTAGAAATTGGAGACTGATGGCATAAGGCTTCTTTTCCCATTATGAAAGCTCCGTTCATGCGGCCTCGAAGCTACCTGAAAAGCATTGTTGTTGCCGGGGTTTTCCTCACTGCCGGCATGGTTCTGAGAAGAAAATGAGTTTTCTCCTAAGAAACCTTGGGTTTCCAGTTCCTTGTTGGAAGCTCACCCTGCTCTGCGCTATACCTAAAGTGAATGTCAACCTGAGCCCAAGCTTCGAAGTAAGGCCCTGATTATCCTTGCAAAACGAGAGGCATGCAGCAGCTCCATGAGGCCTTCATCGTTGTTCTGCTTTAGTTTCAAGGTAGTAAGCTTTTCAACACTCCTAGGGGCCTTGCTTCAGCACCCGTTTCAGTACCAGAACACTGCGTAGAACCAGGAAGCTCTGCTCCTGCGTGTATGCTGCGTGTCAACCTAGAAATTAGAGACTGATGGCACAAGGCTTGTTTTCCCGTTTTGAAAGCTCCATTCATGCGGCCTCGAAGCTACCTGAAAAGCACTGTTGTTACCGTGCTTTTACTTACAGCCGGCATGGCACATAGAAGAAAATGAGTTTTCTCGAAAGAAACCTTGTGCTTCCAGTTCCTAGTTGGAAGCTCACCCGGCTCTGCTCTATACCAAACGTGAAAGTCAATGTGAGCACTAGCCTCGAAGTAAGGCCCTGATTATGCTGGCAAAACGGGAGGCGTGCAGCAGCTCCATGAGGCCTTCATCGCTGTTCTGCTTTAGTTTCACGGTAGTAGCTTTCCAACATTCCTAGGGACTTTGCTTAAGCAACCGTTTCGGTACCAGAACACTGCGTAGAGACAGTAAGCTCTGGTCCTGCGTGTATGCTGCGAGTCAACCTAGAAATTGGAGACTGATGGCATAAGGCTTCTTTTCCCATTATGAAAGCTCCGTTCATGCGGCCTCGAAGCTACCTGAAAAGCATTGTTGTTGCCGGGGTTTTCCTCACTGCCGGCATGGTTCTGAGGAGAAAATGAGTTTTCTCCTAAGAAACCTTGGGTTTCCAGTTCTTTGTTGGATACTCACCCTGCTCTGCGCTATACCTAAAGTGAAAGTCAACGTGAGCCCAAGCTTCGAAGTAAGGCCCTGATTATCCTTGCAAAACGAGAGGCGTGCAGCAGCTCCATGAGGCCTTCATCGTTGTTCTGCTTTAGTTTCAAGGTAGTAAGCTTTTCAACACTCCTAGGGGCCTTGCTTCAGCACCCGTTTCAGTACCAGAACACTGCGTAGAACCAGGAAGCTCTGCTCCTGCGTGTATGCTGCGTGTCAACCTAGAAATTAGAGACTGACGGCACAAGGCTAGTTTTCCCATTATGAAAGCTCCATTCATGCGGCCCCGAAGCTACCTGAAAAGCACTGTTGTTACCGTGCTTTTACTTAGAGCCGGCATGGCACATAGAAGAAAATGAGTTTTCTCGAAAGAAACCTTGTGCTTCCAGTTCCTAGTTGGAAGCTCACCCGGCTCTGCTCTATACCAAACGTGAAAGTCAATGTGAGCACTAGCCTCGAAGTAAGGCCCTGATTATCCTGGCAAAACGGGAGGCGTGCAACAGCTCCATGAGGCCTTCATCGCTGTTCTGCTTTAGTTTCACGGTAGTAAGCTTTCCAAGACTCCTAGGGACTTTGCTTAAGCAACCGTTTCGGTACCAGAACACTGCGTAGAGACAGTAAGCTCTGGTCCTGCGTGTATGCTGCGTGTCAACCTAGAAATTGGAGACTGATGGCATAAGGCTTCTTTTCCCATTATGAAAGCTCCGTTCATGCGGCCTCGAAGCTACCTGAAAAGCATTGTTGTTGCCGGGGTTTTCCTCACTGCCGGCATGGTTCTGAGAAGAAAATGAGTTTTCTCCTAAGAAACCTTGGGTTTCCAGTTCCTTGTTGGAAGCTCACCCTGCTCTGCGCTATACCTAAAGTGAATGTCAACCTGAGCCCAAGCTTCGAAGTAAGGCCCTGATTATCCTTGCAAAACGAGAGGCATGCAGCAGCTCCATGAGGCCTTCATCGTTGTTCTGCTTTAGTTTCAAGGTAGTAAGCTTTTCAACACTCCTAGGGGCCTTGCTTCAGCACCCGTTTCAGTACCAGAACACTGCGTAGAACCAGGAAGCTCTGCTCCTGCGTGTATGCTGCGTGTCAACCTAGAAATTAGAGACTGATGGCACAAGGCTTGTTTTCCCGTTTTGAAAGCTCCATTCATGCGGCCTCGAAGCTACCTGAAAAGCACTGTTGTTACCGTGCTTTTACTTAGAGCCGGCATGGCACATAGAAGAAAATGAGTTTTCTCGAAAGAAACCTTGTGCTTCCAGTTCCTAGTTGGAAGCTCACCCGGCTCTGCTCTATACCAAACGTGAAAGTCAATGTGAGCACTAGCCTCGAAGTAAGGCCCTGATTATGCTGGCAATACATGAGGCGTGCAGCAGCTCCATGAGGCCTTCATCGCTGTTCTGCTTTAGTTTCACGGTAGTAAGCTTTCCAACATTCCTAGGGACTTTGCTTAAGCAACCGTTTCGGTACCAGAAGACTGCGTAGAGACAGTAAGCTCTGGTCCTGCGTGTATGCTGCGTGTCAACCTAGAAATTGGAGACTGATGGCATAAGGCTTCTTTTGCCATTATGAAAGCTCCGTTCATGCGGCCTCGAAGCTACCTGAAAAGCATTGTTGTTGCCGGGGTTTTCCTCACTGCCGGCATGGTTCTGAAGAAAATGAGTTTTCTCCTAAGAAACCTTGGGTTTCCAGTTCCTTGTTGGAAGCTCACCCTGCTCTGCGCTATACCTAAAGTGAAAGTCAACGTGAGCCCAAGCTTCGAAGTAAGGCCCTGATTATCCTTGCAAAACGAGAGGCGTGCAGCAGCTCCATGAGGCCTTCATCGTTGTTCTGCTTTAGTTTCAAGGTAGTAAGCTTTTCAACACTCCTAGGGGCCTTGCTTCAGCACCCGTTTCAGTACCAGAACACTGCGTAGAACCAGGAAGCTCTGCTCCTGCGTGTATGCTGCGTGTCAACCTAGAAATTAGAGACTGATGGCACAAGGCTTGTTTTCCCGTTTTGAAAGCTCCATTCATGCGGCCTCGAAGCTACCTGAAAAGCACTGTTGTTACCGTGCTTTTACTTACAGCCGGCATGGCACATAGAAGAAAATGAGTTTTCTCGAAAGAAACCTTGTGCTTCCAGTTCCTAGTTGGAAGCTCACCCGGCTCTGCTCTATACCAAACGTGAAAGTCAATGTGAGCACTAGCCTCGAAGTAAGGCCCTGATTATGCTGGCAAAACGGGAGGCGTGCAGCAGCTCCATGAGGCCTTCATCGCTGTTCTGCTTTAGTTTCACGGTAGTAGCTTTCCAACATTCCTAGGGACTTTGCTTAAGCAACCGTTTCGGTACCAGAACACTGCGTAGAGACAGTAAGCTCTGGTCCTGCGTGTATGCTGCGAGTCAACCTAGAAATTGGAGACTGATGGCATAAGGCTTCTTTTCCCATTATGAAAGCTCCGTTCATGCGGCCTCGAAGCTACCTGAAAAGCATTGTTGTTGCCGGGGTTTTCCTCACTGCCGGCATGGTTCTGAGGAGAAAATGAGTTTTCTCCTAAGAAACCTTGGGTTTCCAGTTCTTTGTTGGATACTCACCCTGCTCTGCGCTATACCTAAAGTGAAAGTCAACGTGAGCCCAAGCTTCGAAGTAAGGCCCTGATTATCCTTGCAAAACGAGAGGCGTGCAGCAGCTCCATGAGGCCTTCATCGTTGTTCTGCTTTAGTTTCAAGGTAGTAAGCTTTTCAACACTCCTAGGGGCCTTGCTTCAGCACCCGTTTCAGTACCAGAACACTGCGTAGAACCAGGAAGCTCTGCTCCTGCGTGTATGCTGCGTGTCAACCTAGAAATTAGAGACTGACGGCACAAGGCTAGTTTTCCCATTATGAAAGCTCCATTGATGCGGCCCCGAAGCTACCTGAAAAGCACTGTTGTTACCGTGCTTTTACTTAGAGCCGGCATGGCACATAGAAGAAAATGAGTTTTCTCGAAAGAAACCTTGTGCTTCCAGTTCCTAGTTGGAAGCTCACCCGGCTCTGCTCTATACCAAACGTGAAAGTCAATGTGAGCACTAGCCTCGAAGTAAGGCCCTGATTATCCTGGCAAAACGGGAGGCGTGCAACAGCTCCATGAGGCCTTCATCGCTGTTCTGCTTTAGTTTCACGGTAGTAAGCTTTCCAAGACTCCTAGGGACTTTGCTTAAGCAACCGTTTCGGTACCAGAACACTGCGTAGAGACAGTAAGCTCTGGTCCTGCGTGTATGCTGCGTGTCAACCTAGAAATTGGAGACTGATGGCATAAGGCTTCTTTTGCCATTATGAAAGCTCCGTTCATGCGGCCTCGAAGCTACCTGAAAAGCATTGTTGTTGCCGGGGTTTTCCTCACTGCCGGCATGGTTCTGAAGAAAATGAGTTTTCTCCTAAGAAACCTTGGGTTTCCAGTTCCTTGTTGGAAGCTCACCCTGCTCTGCGCTATACCTAAAGTGAAAGTCAACGTGAGCCCAAGCTTCGAAGTAAGGCCCTGATTATCCTTGCAAAACGAGAGGCGTGCAGCAGCTCCATGAGGCCTTCATCGTTGTTCTGCTTTAGTTTCAAGGTAGTAAGCTTTTCAACACTCCTAGGGGCCTTGCTTCAGCACCCGTTTCAGTACCAGAACACTGCGTAGAACCAGGAAGCTCTGCTCCTGCGTGTATGCTGCGTGTCAACCTAGAAATTAGAGACTGATGGCACAAGGCTTGTTTTCCCGTTTTGAAAGCTCCATTCATGCGGCCCCGAAGCTACCTGAAAAGCACTGTTGTTACCGTGCTTTTACTTACAGCCGGCATGGCACATAGAAGAAAATGAGTTTTCTCGAAAGAAACCTTGTGCTTCCAGTTCCTAGTTGGAAGCTCACCCGGCTCTGCTCTATACCACACGTGAAAGTCAATGTGAGCACTAGCCTCGAAGTAAGGCCCTGATTATCCTGGCAAAACGGGAGGCGTGCAGCAGCTCCATGAGGCCTTCATCGCTGTTCTGCTTTAGTTTCACGGTAGTAAGCTTTCCAAGACTCCTAGGGACTTTGCTTAAGCAACCGTTTCGGTACCAGAACACTGCGTAGAGACAGTAAGCTGTGGTCCTGCGGGTATGCTGCGTGTCAACCTAGAAATTGGAGACTGATGGCATAAGGCTTCTTTTCCCATTATGAAAGCTCCGTTCATGCGGCCTCGAAGCTACCTGAAAAGCATTGTTGTTGCCGGGGTTTTCCTCACTGCCGGCATGGTTCTGAGGAGAAAATGAGTTTTCTCCTAAGAAACCTTGGGTTTCCAGTTCTTTGTTGGATACTCACCCTGCTCTGCGCTATACCTAAAGTGAAAGTCAACGTGAGCCCAAGCTTCGAAGTAAGGCCCTGATTATCCTTGCAAAACGAGAGGCGTGCAGCAGCTCCATGAGGCCTTCATCGTTGTTCTGCTTTAGTTTCAAGGTAGTAAGCTTTTCAACACTCCTAGGGGCCTTGCTTCAGCACCCGTTTCAGTACCAGAACACTGCGTAGAACCAGGAAGCTCTGCTCCTGCGTGTATGCTGCGTGTCAACCTAGAAATTAGAGACTGACGGCACAAGGCTAGTTTTCCCATTATGAAAGCTCCATTGATGCGGCCCCGAAGCTACCTGAAAAGCACTGTTGTTACCGTGCTTTTACTTAGAGCCGGCATGGCACATAGAAGAAAATGAGTTTTCTCGAAAGAAACCTTGTGCTTCCAGTTCCTAGTTGGAAGCTCACCCGGCTCTGCTCTATACCAAACGTGAAAGTCAATGTGAGCACTAGCCTCGAAGTAAGGCCCTGATTATCCTGGCAAAACGGGAGGCGTGCAACAGCTCCATGAGGCCTTCATCGCTGTTCTGCTTTAGTTTCACGGTAGTAAGCTTTCCAAGACTCCTAGGGACTTTGCTTAAGCAACCGTTTCGGTACCAGAACACTGCGTAGAGACAGTAAGCTCTGGTCCTGCGTGTATGCTGCGTGTCAACCTAGAAATTGGAGACTGATGGCATAAGGCTTCTTTTGCCATTATGAAAGCTCCGTTCATGCGGCCTCGAAGCTACCTGAAAAGCATTGTTGTTGCCGGGGTTTTCCTCACTGCCGGCATGGTTCTGAAGAAAATGAGTTTTCTCCTAAGAAACCTTGGGTTTCCAGTTCCTTGTTGGAAGCTCACCCTGCTCTGCGCTATACCTAAAGTGAAAGTCAACGTGAGCCCAAGCTTCGAAGTAAGGCCCTGATTATCCTTGCAAAACGAGAGGCGTGCAGCAGCTCCATGAGGCCTTCATCGTTGTTCTGCTTTAGTTTCAAGGTAGTAAGCTTTTCAACACTCCTAGGGGCCTTGCTTCAGCACCCGTTTCAGTACCAGAACACTGCGTAGAACCAGGAAGCTCTGCTCCTGCGTGTATGCTGCGTGTCAACCTAGAAATTAGAGACTGATGGCACAAGGCTTGTTTTCCCGTTTTGAAAGCTCCATTCATGCGGCCCCGAAGCTACCTGAAAAGCACTGTTGTTACCGTGCTTTTACTTACAGCCGGCATGGCACATAGAAGAAAATGAGTTTTCTCGAAAGAAACCTTGTGCTTCCAGTTCCTAGTTGGAAGCTCACCCGGCTCTGCTCTATACCACACGTGAAAGTCAATGTGAGCACTAGCCTCGAAGTAAGGCCCTGATTATCCTGGCAAAACGGGAGGCGTGCAGCAGCTCCATGAGGCCTTCATCGCTGTTCTGCTTTAGTTTCACGGTAGTAAGCTTTCCAAGACTCCTAGGGACTTTGCTTAAGCAACCGTTTCGGTACCAGAACACTGCGTAGAGACAGTAAGCTGTGGTCCTGCGGGTATGCTGCGTGTCAACCTAGAAATTGGAGACTGATGGCATAAGGCTTCTTTTCCCATTATGAAAGCTCCGTTCATGCGGCCTCGAAGCTACCTGAAAAGCATTGTTGTTGCCGGGGTTTTCCTCACTGCCGGCATGGTTCTGAGGAGAAAATGAGTTTTCTCCTAAGAAACCTTGGGTTTCCAGTTCTTTGTTGGAAGCTCACCCTGCTCTGCGCTATACCTAAAGTGAAAGTCAACGTGAGCCCAAGCTTCGAAGTAAGGCCCTGATTATCCTTGCAAAACGAGAGGCGTGCAGCAGCTCCATGAGGCCTTCATCGTTGTTCTGCTTTAGTTTCAAGGTAGTAAGCTTTTCAACACTCCTAGGGGCCTTGCTTCAGCACCCGTTTCAGTACCAGAACACTGCGTAGAACCAGGAAGCTCTGCTCCTGCGTGTATGCTGCGTGTCAACCTAGAAATTAGAGACTGACGGCACAAGGCTAGTTTTCCCATTATGAAAGCTCCGTTGATGCGGCCCCGAAGCTACCTGAAAAGCACTGTTGTTACCGTGCTTTTACTTAGAGCCGGCATGGCACATAGAAGAAAATGAGTTTTCTCGAAAGAAACCTTGTGCTTCCAGTTCCTAGTTGGAAGCTCACCCGGCTCTGCTCTATACCAAACGTGAAAGTCAATGTGAGCACTAGCCTCGAAGTAAGGCCCTGATTATCCTGGCAAAACGGGAGGCGTGCAGCAGCTCCATGAGGCCTTCATCGCTGTTCTGCTTTAGTTTCACGGTAGTAAGCTTTCCAAGACTCCTAGGGACTTTGCTTAAGCAACCGTTTCGGTACCAGAACACTGCGTAGAGACAGTAAGCTCTGGTCCTGCGTGTATGCTGCGTGTCAACCTAGAAATTGGAGACTGATGGCATAAGGCTTCTTTTCCCATTATGAAAGCTCCGTTCATGCGGCCTCGAAGCTACCTGAAAAGCATTGTTGTTGCCGGGGTTTTCCTCACTGCCGGCATGGTTCTGAGAAGAAAATGAGTTTTCTCCTAAGAAACCTTGGGTTTCCAGTTCCTTGTTGGAAGCTCACCCTGCTCTGCGCTATACCTAAAGTGAATGTCAACCTGAGCCCAAGCTTCGAAGTAAGGCCCTGATTATCCTTGCAAAACGAGAGGCATGCAGCAGCTCCATGAGGCCTTCATCGTTGTTCTGCTTTAGTTTCAAGGTAGTAAGCTTTTCAACACTCCTAGGGGCCTTGCTTCAGCACCCGTTTCAGTACCAGAACACTGCGTAGAACCAGGAAGCTCTGCTCCTGCGTGTATGCTGCGTGTCAACCTAGAAATTAGAGCCTGACGGCACAAGGCTAGTTTCCCATTATGAAAGCTCCGTTGATGAGGACCCGAAGCTACCTGAAAAGCACTGTTGTTACCGTGCTTTTACTTAGAGCCGGCATGGCACATAGAAGAAAATGAGTTTTCTCGAAAGAAACCTTGTGCTTCCAGTTCCTAGTTGGAAGCTCACCCTGCTCTGCTCTATACCAAACGTGAAAGTCAATGTGAGCACTAGCCTCGAAGTAAGGCCCTGATTATCCTGGCAAAACGGGAGCGTGCAGCAGCTCCATGAGGCCTTCATCGCTGTTCTGCTTTAGTTTCACGGTAGTAAGCTTTCCAAGACTCCTAGGGACTTTGCTTAAGCAACCGTTTCGGTACCAGAACACTGCGTAGAGACAGTAAGCTCTGGTCCTGCGTGTATGCTGCGTGTCAACCTAGAAATTGGAGACTGATGGCATAAGGCTTCTTTTCCCATTATGAAAGCTCCGTTCATGCGGCCTCGAAGCTACCTGAAAAGCATTGTTGTTGCCGGGGTATTCCTCACTGCCGGCATGGTTCTGAGGAGAAAATGAGTTTTCTCCTAAGAAACCTTGGGTTTCCAGTTCTTTGTTGGAAGCTCACCCTGCTCTGCGCTATACCTAAAGTGAAAGTCAACGTGAGCCCAAGCTTCGAAGTAAGGCCCTGATTATCCTTGCAAAACGAGAGGCGTGCAGCAGCTCCATGAGGCCTTCATCGTTGTTCTGCTTTAGTTTCAAGGTAGTAAGCTTTTCAACACTCCTAGGGGCCTTGCTTCAGCACCCGTTTCAGTACCAGAACACTGCGTAGAACCAGGAAGCTCTGCTCCTGCGTGTATGCTGCGTGTCAACCTAGAAATTAGAGACTGACGGCACAAGGCTAGTTTTCCCATTATGAAAGCTCCGTTGATGCGGCCCCGAAGCTACCTGAAAAGCACTGTTGTTACCGTGCTTTTACTTAGAGCCGGCATGGCACATAGAAGAAAATGAGTTTTCTCGAAAGAAACCTTGTGCTTCCAGTTCCTAGTTGGAAGCTCACCCGGCTCTGCTCTATACCAAACGTGAAAGTCAATGTGAGCACTAGCCTCGAAGTAAGGCCCTGATTATCCTGGCAAAACGGGAGGCGTGCAGCAGCTCCATGAGGCCTTCATCGCTGTTCTGCTTTAGTTTCACGGTAGTAAGCTTTCCAAGACTCCTAGGGAGTTTGCTTAAGCAACCGTTTCGGTACCAGAACACTGCGTAGAGACAGTAAGCTCTGGTCCTGCGTGTATGCTGCGTGTCAACCTAGAAATTGGAGACTGATGGCATAAGGCTTCTTTTCCCATTATGAATGCTCCGTTCATGCGGCCTCGAAGCTACCTGAAAAGCATTGTTGTTGCCGGGGTTTTCCTCACTGCCGGCATGGTTCTGAGAAGAAAATGAGTTTTCTCCTAAGAAACCTTGGGTTTCCAGTTCCTTGTTGGAAGCTCACCCTGCTCTGCGCTATACCTAAAGTGAATGTCAACCTGAGCCCAAGCTTCGAAGTAAGGCCCTGATTATCCTTGCAAAACGAGAGGCATGCAGCAGCTCCATGAGGCCTTCATCGTTGTTCTGCTTTAGTTTCAAGGTAGTAAGCTTTTCAACACTCCTAGGGGCCTTGCTTCAGCACCCGTTTCAGTACCAGAACACTGCGTAGAACCAGGAAGCTCTGCTCCTGCGTGTATGCTGCGTGTCAACCTAGAAATTAGAGACTGATGGCACAAGGCTTGTTTTCCCGTTTTGAAAGCTCCATTCATGCGGCCTCGAAGCTACCTGAAAAGCACTGTTGTTACCGTGCTTTTACTTAGAGCCGGCATGGCACATAGAAGAAAATGAGTTTTCTCGAAAGAAACCTTGTGCTTCCAGTTCCTAGTTGGAAGCTCACCCGGCTCTGCTCTATACCAAACGTGAAAGTCAATGTGAGCACTAGCCTCGAAGTAAGGCCCTGATTATCCTGGCAAAACGGGAGGCGTGCAACAGCTCCATGAGGCCTTCATCGCTGTTCTGCTTTAGTTTCACGGTAGTAAGCTTTCCAAGACTCCTAGGGACTTTGCTTAAGCAACCGTTTCGGTACCAGAAGACTGCGTAGAGACAGTAAGCTCTGGTCCTGCGTGTATGCTGCGTGTCAACCTAGAAATTGGAGACTGATGGCATAAGGCTTCTTTTGCCATTATGAAAGCTCCGTTCATGCGGCCTCGAAGCTACCTGAAAAGCATTGTTGTTGCCGGGGTTTTCCTCACTGCCGGCATGGTTCTGAAGAAAATGAGTTTTCTCCTAAGAAACCTTGGGTTTCCAGTTCCTTGTTGGAAGCTCACCCTGCTCTGCGCTATACCTAAAGTGAAAGTCAACGTGAGCCCAAGCTTCGAAGTAAGGCCCTGATTATCCTTGCAAAACGAGAGGCGTGCAGCAGCTCCATGAGGCCTTCATCGTTGTTCTGCTTTAGTTTCAAGGTAGTAAGCTTTTCAACACTCCTAGGGGCCTTGCTTCAGCACCCGTTTCAGTACCAGAACACTGCGTAGAACCAGGAAGCTCTGCTCCTGCGTGTATGCTGCGTGTCAACCTAGAAATTAGAGACTGATGGCACAAGGCTTGTTTTCCCGTTTTGAAAGCTCCATTCATGCGGCCCCGAAGCTACCTGAAAAGCACTGTTGTTACCGTGCTTTTACTTACAGCCGGCATGGCACATAGAAGAAAATGAGTTTTCTCGAAAGAAACCTTGTGCTTCCAGTTCCTAGTTGGAAGCTCACCCTGCTCTGCTCTATACCAAACGTGAAAGTCAATGTGAGCACTAGCCTCGAAGTAAGGCCCTGATTATCCTGGCAAAACGGGAGGCGTGCAGCAGCTCCATGAGGCCTTCATCGCTGTTCTGCTTTAGTTTCACGGTAGTAAGCTTTCCAAGACTCCTAGGGACTTTGCTTAAGCAACCGTTTCGGTACCAGAACACTGCGTAGAGACAGTAAGCTCTGGTCCTGCGTGTATGCTGCGTGTCAACCTAGAAATTGGAGACTGATGGCATAAGGCTTCTTTTCCCATTATGAATGCTCCGTTCATGCGGCCTCGAAGCTACCTGAAAAGCATTGTTGTTGCCGGGGTTTTCCTCACTGCCGGCATGGTTCTGAGGAGAAAATGAGTTTTCTCCTAAGAAACCTTGGGTTTCCAGTTCTTTGTTGGAAGCTCACCCTGCTCTGCGCTATACCTAAAGTGAAAGTCAACGTGAGCCCAAGCTTCGAAGTAAGGCCCTGATTATCCTTGCAAAACGAGAGGCGTGCAGCAGCTCCATGAGGCCTTCATCGTTGTTGTGCTTTAGTTTCAAGGTAGTAAGCTTTTCAACACTCCTAGGGGCCTTGCTTCAGCACCCGTTTCAGTACCAGAACACTGCGTAGAACCAGGAAGCTCTGCTCCTGCGTGTATGCTGCGTGTCAACCTAGAAATTAGAGACTGACGGCACAAGGCTAGTTTTCCCATTATGAAAGCTCCGTTGATGCGGCCCCGAAGCTACCTGAAAAGCACTGTTGTTACCGTGCTTTTACTTAGAGCCGGCATGGCACATAGAAGAAAATGAGTTTTCTCGAAAGAAACCTTGTGCTTCCAGTTCCTAGTTGGAAGCTCACCCGGCTCTGCTCTATACCAAACGTGAAAGTCAATGTGAGCACTAGCCTCGAAGTAAGGCCCTGATTATCCTGGCAAAACGGGAGGCGTGCAGCAGCTCCATGAGGCCTTCATCGCTGTTCTGCTTTAGTTTCACGGTAGTAAGCTTTCCAAGACTCCTAGGGACTTTGCTTAAGCAACCGTTTCGGTACCAGAACACTGCGTAGAGACAGTAAGCTCTGGTCCTGCGTGTATGCTGCGTGTCAACCTAGAAATTGGAGACTGATGGCATAAGGCTTCTTTTCCCATTATGAATGCTCCGTTCATGCGGCCTCGAAGCTACCTGAAAAGCATTGTTGTTGCCGGGGTTTTCCTCACTGCCGGCATGGTTCTGAGAAGAAAATGAGTTTTCTCCTAAGAAACCTTGGGTTTCCAGTTCCTTGTTGGAAGCTCACCCTGCTCTGCGCTATACCTAAAATGAATGTCAACCTGAGCCCAAGCTTCGAAGTAAGGCCCTGATTATCCTTGCAAAACGAGAGGCATGCAGCAGCTCCATGAGGCCTTCATCGTTGTTCTGCTTTAGTTTCAAGGTAGTAAGCTTTTCAACACTCCTAGGGGCCTTGCTTCAGCACCCGTTTCAGTACCAGAACACTGCGTAGAACCAGGAAGCTCTGCTCCTGCGTGTATGCTGCGTGTCAACCTAGAAATTAGAGACTGATGGCACAAGGCTTGTTTTCCCGTTTTGAAAGCTCCATTCATGCGGCCTCGAAGCTACCTGAAAAGCACTGTTGTTACCGTGCTTTTACTTACAGCCGGCATGGCACATAGAAGAAAATGAGTTTTCTCGAAAGAAACCTTGTGCTTCCAGTTCCTAGTTGGAAGCTCACCCAGCTCTGCTCTATACCAAACGTGAAAGTCAATGTGAGCACTAGCCTCGAAGTAAGGCCCTGATTATGCTGGCAATACATGAGGCGTGCAGCAGCTCCATGAGGCCTTCATCGCTGTTCTGCTTTAGTTTCACGGTAGTAAGCTTTCCAACATTCCTAGGGACTTTGCTTAAGCAACCGTTTCGGTACCAGAAGACTGCGTAGAGACAGTAAGCTCTGGTCCTGCGTGTATGCTGGGTGTCAACCTAGAAATTGGAGACTGATGGCATAAGGCTTCTTTTGCCATTATGAAAGCTCCGTTCATGCGGCCTCGAAGCTACCTGAAAAGCATTGTTGTTGCCGGGGTTTTCCTCACTGCCGGCATGGTTCTGAGGGGAAAATGAGTTTTCTCCTAAGAAACGTTGGGTTTCCAGTTCCTTGTTGGAAGCTCACCCTGCTCTGCGCTATACCTAAAGTGAAAGTCAACGTGAGCCCAAGCTTCGAAGTAAGGCCCTGATTATCCTTGCAAAACGAGAGGCGTGCAGCAGCTCCATGAGGCCTTCATCGTTGTTCTGCTTTAGTTTCAAGGTAGTAAGCTTTACAACACTCCTAGGGGCCTTGCTTCAGCACCCGTTTCAGTACCAGAACACTGCGTAGAACCAGGAAGCTCTGCTCCTGCGTGTATGCTGCGTGTCAACCTAGAAATTAGAGGCTGACGGCACAAGGCTAGTTTTCCCATTATGAAAGCTCCGTTCATGCGGCCTCGAAGCTACCTGAAAAGCACTGTTGTTACCGTGCTTTTACTTACAGCCGGCATGGCACATAGAAGAAAATGAGTTTTCTCGAAAGAAACCTTGTGCTTCCAGTTCCTAGTTGGACGCTCACCCGGCTCTGCTCTATACCAAACGTGAAAGTCAATGTGAGCACTAGCCTCGAAGTAAGGCCCTGATTATGCTGGCAATACATGAGGCGTGCAGCAGCTCCATGAGGCCTTCATCGCTGTTCTGCTTTAGTTTCACGGTAGTAAGCTTTCCAACATTCCTAGGGACTTTGCTTAAGCAACCGTTTCGGTACCAGAAGACTGCGTAGAGACAGTAAGCTCTGGTCCTGCGTGTATGCTGGGTGTCAACCTAGAAATTGGAGACTGATGGCATAAGGCTTCTTTTGCCATTATGAAAGCTCCGTTCATGCGGCCTCGAAGCTACCTGAAAAGCATTGTTGTTGCCGGGGTTTTCCTCACTGCCGGCATGGTTCTGAGAAGAAAATGAGTTTTCTCCTAAGAAACCTTGGGTTTCCAGTTCCTTGTTGGAAGCTCACCCTGCTCTGCGCTATACCTAAAGTGAAAGTCAACGTGAGCCCAAGCTTCGAAGTAAGGCCCTGATTATCCTTGCAAAACGAGAGGCGTGCAGCAGCTCCATGAGGCCTTCATCGTTGTTCTGCTTTAGTTTCAAGGTAGTAAGCTTTTCAACACTCCTAGGGGCCTTGCTTCAGCACCCGTTTCAGTACCAGAACACTGCGTAGAACCAGGAAGCTCTGCTCCTGCGTGTATGCTGCGTGTCAACCTAGAAATTAGAGACTGATGGCACAAGGCTTGTTTTCCCGTTTTGAAAGCTCCATTCATGCGGCCCCGAAGCTACCTGAAAAGCACTGTTGTTACCGTGCTTTTACTTACAGCCGGCATGGCACATAGAAGAAAATGAGTTTTCTCGAAAGAAACCTTGTGCTTCCAGTTCCTAGTTGGAAGCTCACCCGGCTCTGCTCTATACCAAACGTGAAAGTCAATGTGAGCACTAGACTCGAAGTAAGGCCCTGATTATCCTGGCAAAACGGGAGGCGTGCAGCAGCTCCATGAGGCCTTCATCGCTGTTCTGCTTTAGTTTCACGGTAGTAAGCTTTCCAAGACTCCTAGGGACTTTGCTTAAGCAACCGTTTCGGTACCAGAACACTGCGTAGAGACAGTAAGCTCTGGTCCTGCGTGTATGCTGCGTGTCAACCTAGAAATTGGAGACTGATGGCATAAGGCTTCTTTTCCCATTATGAAAGCTCCGTTCATGCGGCCTCGAAGCTACCTGAAAAGCATTGTTGTTGCCGGGGTTTTCCTCACTGCCGGCATGGTTTTGAGAAGAAAATGAGTTTTCTCCTAAGAAACCTTGGGTTTCCAGTTCCTTGTTGGAAGCTCACCGTGCTCTGCGCTATACCTAAAGTGAAAGTCAACGTGAGCCCAAGCTTCGAAGTAAGGCCCTGATTATCCTTGCAAAACGAGAGGCGTGCAGCAGCTCCATGAGGCCTTCATCGTTGTTCTGCTTTAGTTTCAAGGTAGTAAGCTTTTCAACACTCCTAGGGGCCTTGCTTCAGCACCCGTTTCAGTACCAGAACACTGCGTAGAACCAGGAAGCTCTGCTCCTGCGTGTATGCTGCGTGTCAACCTAGAAATTAGAGAGTGATGGCACAAGGCTTGTTTTCCCGTTTTGAAAGCTCCATTCATGCGGCCTCGAAGCTACCTGAAAAGCACTGTTGTTACCGTGCTTTTACTTACAGCCGGCATGGCACATAGAAGAAAATGAGTTTTCTCGAAAGAAACCTTGTGCTTCCAGTTCCTAGTTGGAAGCTCACCCGGCTCTGCTCTATACCAAACGTGAAAGTCAATGTGAGCACTAGCCTCGAAGTAAGGCCCTGATTATGCTGGCAAAACGGGAGGCGTGCAGCAGCTCCATGAGGCCTTCATCGCTGTTCTGCTTTAGTTTCACGGTAGTAAGCTTTCCAAGACTCCTAGGGACTTTGCTTAAGCAACCGTTTCGGTACCAGAACACTGCGTAGAGACAGTAAGCTCTGGTCCTGCGTGTATGCTGCGTGTCAACCTAGAAATTGGAGACTGATGGCATAAGGCTTCTTTTCCCATTATGAAAGCTCCGTTCATGCGGCCTCGAAGCTACCTGAAAAGCATTGTTGTTGCCGGGGTTTTCCTCACTGCCGGCATGGTTCTGAGAAGAAAATGAGTTTTCTCCTAAGAAACGTTGGGTTTCCAGTTCCTTGTTGGAAGCTCACCCTGCTCTGCGCTATACCTAAAGTGAATGTCAACCTGAGCCCAAGCTTCGAAGTAAGGCCCTGATTATCCTTGCAAAACGAGAGGCGTGCAGCAGCTCCATGAGGCCTTCATCGTTGTTCTGCTTTAGTTTCAAGGTAGTAAGCTTTTCAACACTCCTAGGGGCCTTGCTTCAGCACCCGTTTCAGTACCAGAACACTGCGTAGAACCAGGAAGCTCTGCTCCTGCGTGTATGCTGCGTGTCAACCTAGAAATTAGAGACTGATGGCACAAGGCTTGTTTTCCCGTTTTGAAAGCTCCATTCATGCGGCCTCGAAGCTACCTGAAAAGCACTGTTGTTACCGTGCTTTTACTTACAGCCGGCAAGGCACATAGAAGAAAATGAGTTTTCTCGAAAGAAACCTTGTGCTTCCAGTTCCTAGTTGGAAGCTCACCCGGCTCTGCTCTATACCAAACGTGAAAGTCAATGTGAGCACTAGCCTCGAAGTAAGGCCCTGATTATGCTGGCAATACATGAGGCGTGCAGCAGCTCCATGAGGCCTTCATCGCTGTTCTGCTTTAGTTTCACGGTAGTAAGCTTTCCAACATTCCTAGGGACTTTGCTTAAGCAACCGTTTCGGTACCAGAAGACTGCGTAGAGACAGTAAGCTCTGGTCCTGCGTGTATGCTGGGTGTCAACCTAGAAATTGGAGACTGATGGCATAAGGCTTCTTTTGCCATTATGAAAGCTCCGTTCATGCGGCCTCGAAGCTACCTGAAAAGCATTGTTGTTGCCGGGGTTTTCCTCACTGCCGGCATGGTTCTGAGAAGAAAATGAGTTTTCTCCTAAGAAACCTTGGGTTTCCAGTTCCTTGTTGGAAGCTCACCCTGCTCTGCGCTATACCTAAAGTGAAAGTCAACGTGAGCCCAAGCTTCGAAGTAAGGCCCTGATTATCCTTGCAAAACGAGAGGCGTGCAGCAGCTCCATGAGGCCTTCATCGTTGTTCTGCTTTAGTTTCAAGGTAGTAAGCTTTTCAACACTCCTAGGGGCCTTGCTTCAGCACCCGTTTCAGTACCAGAACACTGCGTAGAACCAGGAAGCTCTGCTCCTGCGTGTATGCTGCGTGTCAACCTAGAAATTAGAGACTGATGGCACAAGGCTTGTTTTCCCGTTTTGAAAGCTCCATTCATGCGGCCCCGAAGCTACCTGAAAAGCACTGTTGTTACCGTGCTTTTACTTACAGCCGGCATGGCACATAGAAGAAAATGAGTTTTCTCGAAAGAAACCTTGTGCTTCCAGTTCCTAGTTGGAAGCTCACCCGGCTCTGCTCTATACCAAACGTGAAAGTCAATGTGAGCACTAGACTCGAAGTAAGGCCCTGATTATCCTGGCAAAACGGGAGGCGTGCAGCAGCTCCATGAGGCCTTCATCGCTGTTCTGCTTTAGTTTCACGGTAGTAAGCTTTCCAAGACTCCTAGGGACTTTGCTTAAGCAACCGTTTCGGTACCAGAACACTGCGTAGAGACAGTAAGCTCTGGTCCTGCGTGTATGCTGCGTGTCAACCTAGAAATTGGAGACTGATGGCATAAGGCTTCTTTTCCCATTATGAAAGCTCCGTTCATGCGGCCTCGAAGCTACCTGAAAAGCATTGTTGTTGCCGGGGTTTTCCTCACTGCCGGCATGGTTTTGAGAAGAAAATGAGTTTTCTCCTAAGAAACCTTGGGTTTCCAGTTCCTTGTTGGAAGCTCACCGTGCTCTGCGCTATACCTAAAGTGAAAGTCAACGTGAGCCCAAGCTTCGAAGTAAGGCCCTGATTATCCTTGCAAAACGAGAGGCGTGCAGCAGCTCCATGAGGCCTTCATCGTTGTTCTGCTTTAGTTTCAAGGTAGTAAGCTTTTCAACACTCCTAGGGGCCTTGCTTCAGCACCCGTTTCAGTACCAGAACACTGCGTAGAACCAGGAAGCTCTGCTCCTGCGTGTATGCTGCGTGTCAACCTAGAAATTAGAGAGTGATGGCACAAGGCTTGTTTTCCCGTTTTGAAAGCTCCATTCATGCGGCCTCGAAGCTACCTGAAAAGCACTGTTGTTACCGTGCTTTTACTTACAGCCGGCATGGCACATAGAAGAAAATGAGTTTTCTCGAAAGAAACCTTGTGCTTCCAGTTCCTAGTTGGAAGCTCACCCGGCTCTGCTCTATACCAAACGTGAAAGTCAATGTGAGCACTAGCCTCGAAGTAAGGCCCTGATTATGCTGGCAATACGGGAGGCGTGCAGCAGCTCCATGAGGCCTTCATCGCTGTTCTGCTTTAGTTTCACGGTAGTAAGCTTTCCAAGACTCCTAGGGACTTTGCTTAAGCAACCGTTTCGGTACCAGAACACTGCGTAGAGACAGTAAGCTCTGGTCCTGCGTGTATGCTGCGTGTCAACCTAGAAATTGGAGACTGATGGCATAAGGCTTCTTTTCCCATTATGAAAGCTCCGTTCATGCGGCCTCGAAGCTACCTGAAAAGCATTGTTGTTGCCGGGGTTTTCCTCACTGCCAGCATGGTTCTGAGAAGAAAATGAGTTTTCTCCTAAGAAACCTTGGGTTTCCAGTTCCTTGTTGGAAGCTCACCCTGCTCTGCGCTATACCTAAAGTGAAAGTCAACGTGAGCCCAAGCTTCGAAGTAAGGCCCTGATTATCCTTGCAAAACGAGAGGCGTGCAGCAGCTCCATGAGGCCTTCATCGTTGTTCTGCTTTAGTTTCAAGGTAGTAAGCTTTTCAACACTCCTAGGGGCCTTGCTTCAGCACCCGTTTCAGTACCAGAACACTGCGTAGAACCAGGAAGCTCTGCTCCTGCGTGTATGCTGCGTGTCAACCTAGAAATTAGAGAGTGATGGCACAAGGCTTGTTTTCCCGTTTTGAAAGCTCCATTCATGCGGCCTCGAAGCTACCTGAAAAGCACTGTTGTTACCGTGCTTTTACTTACAGCCGGCATGGCACATAGAAGAAAATGAGTTTTCTCGAAAGAAACCTTGTGCTTCCAGTTCCTAGTTGGAAGCTCACCCGGCTCTGCTCTATACCAAACGTGAAAGTCAATGTGAGCACTAGCCTCGAAGTAAGGCCCTGATTATGCTGGCAAAACGGGAGGCGTGCAGCAGCTCCATGAGGCCTTCATCGCTGTTCTGCTTTAGTTTCACGGTAGTAAGCTTTCCAAGACTCCTAGGGACTTTGCTTAAGCAACCGTTTCGGTACCAGAACACTGCGTAGAGACAGTAAGCTCTGGTCCTGCGTGTATGCTGCGTGTCAACCTAGAAATTGGAGACTGATGGCATAAGGCTTCTTTTCCCATTATGAAAGCTCCGTTCATGCGGCCTCGAAGCTATCTGAAAAGCATTGTTGTTGCCGGGGTTTTCCTCACTGCCAGCATGGTTCTGAGAAGAAAATGAGTTTTCTCCTAAGAAACCTTGGGTTTCCAGTTCCTTGTTGGAAGCTCACCCTGCTCTGCGCTATACCTAAAGTGAAAGTCAACGTGAGCCCAAGCTTCGAAGTAAGGCCCTGATTATCCTTGCAAAACGAGAGGCGTGCAGCAGCTCCATGAGGCCTTCATCGTTGTTCTGCTTTAGTTTCAAGGTAGTAAGCTTTTCAACACTCCTAGGGGCCTTGCTTCAGCACCCGTTTCAGTACCAGAACACTGCGTAGAACCAGGAAGCTCTGCTCCTGCGTGTATGCTGCGTGTCAACCTAGAAATTAGAGAGTGATGGCACAAGGCTTGTTTTCCCGTTTTGAAAGCTCCATTCATGCGGCCTCGAAGCTACCTGAAAAGCACTGTTGTTACCGTGCTTTTACTTACAGCCGGCATGGCACATAGAAGAAAATGAGTTTTCTCGAAAGAAACCTTGTGCTTCCAGTTCCTAGTTGGAAGCTCACCCGGCTCTGCTCTATACCAAACGTGAAAGTCAATGTGAGCACTAGCCTCGAAGTAAGGCCCTGATTATGCTGGCAAAACGGGAGGCGTGCAGCAGCTCCATGAGGCCTTCATCGCTGTTCTGCTTTAGTTTCACGGTAGTAAGCTTTCCAACATTCCTAGGGACTTTGCTTAAGCAACCGTTTCGGTACCAGAACACTGCGTAGAGACAGTAAGCTCTGGTCCTGCGTGTATGCTGCGTGTCAACCTAGAAATTGGAGACTGATGGCATAAGGCTTCTTTTCCCATTATGAAAGCTCCGTTCATGCGGCCTCGAAGCTACCTGAAAAGCATTGTTGTTGCCGGGGTTTTCCTCACTGCCGGCATGGTTCTGAGAAGAAACTGAGTTTTCTCCTAAGAAACCTTGGGTTTCCAGTTCCTTGTTGGAAGCTCACCCTGCTCTGCGCTATACCTAAAGTGAATGTCAACCTGAGCCCAAGCTTCGAAGTAAGGCCCTGATTATCCTTGCAAAACGAGAGGCGTGCAGCAGCTCCATGAGGCCTTCATCGTTGTTCTGCTTTAGTTTCAAGGTAGTAAGCTTTTCAACACTCCTAGGGGCCTTGCTTCAGCACCCGTTTCAGTACCAGAACACTGCGTAGAACCAGGAAGTTCTGCTCCTGCGTGTATGCTGCGTGTCAACCTAGAAATTAGAGGCTGACGGCACAAGGCTAGTTTTCCCATTATGAAAGCTCCGTTGATGCGGCCCCGAAGCTACCTGAAAAGCACTGTTGTTACCGTGCTTTTACTTAGAGCCGGCATGGCACATAGAAGAAAATGAGTTTTCTCGAAAGAAACCTTGTGCTTCCAGTTCCTAGTTGGAAGCTCACCCGGCTCTGCTCTATACCAAACGTGAAAGTCAATGTGAGCACTAGCCTCGAAGTAAGGCCCTGATTATCCTGGCAAAACGGGAGGCGTGCAACAGCTCCATGAGGCCTTCATCGCTGTTCTGCTTTAGTTTCACGGTAGTAAGCTTTCCAAGACTCCTAGGGACTTTGCTTAAGCAACCGTTTCGGTACCAGAACACTGCGTAGAGACAGTAAGCTCTGGTCCTGCGTGTATGCTGCGTGTCAACCTAGAAATTGGAGACTGATGGCATAAGGCTTCTTTTCCCATTATGAAAGCTCCGTTCATGCGGCCTCGAAGCTACCTGAAAAGCATTGTTGTTGCCGGGGTTTTCCTCACTGCCGGCATGGTTCTGAGAAGAAAATGAGTTTTCTCCTAAGAAACCTTGGGTTTCCAGTTCCTTGTTGGAAGCTCACCCTGCTCTGCGCTATACCTAAAGTGAATGTCAACCTGAGCCCAAGCTTCGAAGTAAGGCCCTGATTATCCTTGCAAAACGAGAGGCGTGCAGCAGCTCCATGAGGCCTTCATCGTTGTTCTGCTTTAGTTTCAAGGTAGTAAGCTTTTCAACACTCCTAGGGGCCTTGCTTCAGCACCCGTTTCAGTACCAGAACACTGCGTAGAACCAGGAAGCTCTGCTCCTGCGTGTATGCTGCGTGTCAACCTAGAAATTAGAGACTGATGGCACAAGGCTTGTTTTCCCGTTTTGAAAGCTCCATTCATGCGGCCTCGAAGCTACCTGAAAAGCACTGTTGTTACCGTGCTTTTACTTACAGCCGGCATGGCACATAGAAGAAAATGAGTTTTCTCGAAAGAAACCTTGTGCTTCCAGTTCCTAGTTGGAAGCTCACCCGGCTCTGCTCTATACCAAACGTGAAAGTCAATGTGAGCACTAGCCTCGAAGTAAGGCCCTGATTATGCTGGCAATACATGAGGCGTGCAGCAGCTCCATGAGGCCTTCATCGCTGTTCTGCTTTAGTTTCACGGTAGTAAGCTTTCCAACATTCCTAGGGACTTTGCTTAAGCAACCGTTTCGGTACCAGAAGACTGCGTAGAGACAGTAAGCTCTGGTCCTGCGTGTATGCTGGGTGTCAACCTAGAAATTGGAGACTGATGGCATAAGGCTTCTTTTGCCATTATGAAAGCTCCGTTCATGCGGCCTCGAAGCTACCTGAAAAGCATTGTTGTTGCCGGGGTTTTCCTCACTGCCGGCATGGTTCTGAGAAGAAAATGAGTTTTCTCCTAAGAAACCTTGGGTTTCCAGTTCCTTGTTGGAAGCTCACCCTGCTCTGCGCTATACCTAAAGTGAAAGTCAACGTGAGCCCAAGCTTCGAAGTAAGGCCCTGATTATCCTTGCAAAACGAGAGGCGTGCAGCAGCTCCATGAGGCCTTCATCGTTGTTCTGCTTTAGTTTCAAGGTAGTAAGCTTTTCAACACTCCTAGGGGCCTTGCTTCAGCACCCGTTTCAGTACCAGAACACTGCGTAGAACCAGGAAGCTCTGCTCCTGCGTGTATGCTGCGTGTCAACCTAGAAATTAGAGACTGATGGCACAAGGCTTGTTTTCCCGTTTTGAAAGCTCCATTCATGCGGCCCCGAAGCTACCTGAAAAGCACTGTTGTTACCGTGCTTTTACTTACAGCCGGCATGGCACATAGAAGAAAATGAGTTTTCTCGAAAGAAACCTTGTGCTTCCAGTTCCTAGTTGGAAGCTCACCCGGCTCTGCTCTATACCAAACGTGAAAGTCAATGTGAGCACTAGACTCGAAGTAAGGCCCTGATTATCCTGGCAAAACGGGAGGCGTGCAGCAGCTCCATGAGGCCTTCATCGCTGTTCTGCTTTAGTTTCACGGTAGTAAGCTTTCCAAGACTCCTAGGGACTTTGCTTAAGCAACCGTTTCGGTACCAGAACACTGCGTAGAGACAGTAAGCTCTGGTCCTGCGTGTATGCTGCGTGTCAACCTAGAAATTGGAGACTGATGGCATAAGGCTTCTTTTCCCATTATGAAAGCTCCGTTCATGCGGCCTCGAAGCTACCTGAAAAGCATTGTTGTTGCCGGGGTTTTCCTCACTGCCGGCATGGTTTTGAGAAGAAAATGAGTTTTCTCCTAAGAAACCTTGGGTTTCCAGTTCCTTGTTGGAAGCTCACCGTGCTCTGCGCTATACCTAAAGTGAAAGTCAACGTGAGCCCAAGCTTCGAAGTAAGGCCCTGATTATCCTTGCAAAACGAGAGGCGTGCAGCAGCTCCATGAGGCCTTCATCGTTGTTCTGCTTTAGTTTCAAGGTAGTAAGCTTTTCAACACTCCTAGGGGCCTTGCTTCAGCACCCGTTTCAGTACCAGAACACTGCGTAGAACCAGGAAGCTCTGCTCCTGCGTGTATGCTGCGTGTCAACCTAGAAATTAGAGAGTGATGGCACAAGGCTTGTTTTCCCGTTTTGAAAGCTCCATTCATGCGGCCTCGAAGCTACCTGAAAAGCACTGTTGTTACCGTGCTTTTACTTACAGCCGGCATGGCACATAGAAGAAAATGAGTTTTCTCGAAAGAAACCTTGTGCTTCCAGTTCCTAGTTGGAAGCTCACCCGGCTCTGCTCTATACCAAACGTGAAAGTCAATGTGAGCACTAGCCTCGAAGTAAGGCCCTGATTATGCTGGCAATACGGGAGGCGTGCAGCAGCTCCATGAGGCCTTCATCGCTGTTCTGCTTTAGTTTCACGGTAGTAAGCTTTCCAAGACTCCTAGGGACTTTGCTTAAGCAACCGTTTCGGTACCAGAACACTGCGTAGAGACAGTAAGCTCTGGTCCTGCGTGTATGCTGCGTGTCAACCTAGAAATTGGAGACTGATGGCATAAGGCTTCTTTTCCCATTATGAAAGCTCCGTTCATGCGGCCTCGAAGCTACCTGAAAAGCATTGTTGTTGCCGGGGTTTTCCTCACTGCCAGCATGGTTCTGAGAAGAAAATGAGTTTTCTCCTAAGAAACCTTGGGTTTCCAGTTCCTTGTTGGAAGCTCACCCTGCTCTGCGCTATACCTAAAGTGAAAGTCAACGTGAGCCCAAGCTTCGAAGTAAGGCCCTGATTATCCTTGCAAAACGAGAGGCGTGCAGCAGCTCCATGAGGCCTTCATCGTTGTTCTGCTTTAGTTTCAAGGTAGTAAGCTTTTCAACACTCCTAGGGGCCTTGCTTCAGCACCCGTTTCAGTACCAGAACACTGCGTAGAACCAGGAAGCTCTGCTCCTGCGTGTATGCTGCGTGTCAACCTAGAAATTAGAGAGTGATGGCACAAGGCTTGTTTTCCCGTTTTGAAAGCTCCATTCATGCGGCCTCGAAGCTACCTGAAAAGCACTGTTGTTACCGTGCTTTTACTTACAGCTGGCATGGCACATAGAAGAAAATGAGTTTTCTCGAAAGAAACCTTGTGCTTCCAGTTCCTAGTTGGAAGCTCACCCGGCTCTGCTCTATACCAAACGTGAAAGTCAATGTGAGCACTAGCCTCGAAGTAAGGCCCTGATTATGCTGGCAAAACGGGAGGCGTGCAGCAGCTCCATGAGGCCTTCATCGCTGTTCTGCTTTAGTTTCACGGTAGTAAGCTTTTCAACACTCCTAGGGGCCTTGCTTCAGCACCCGTTTCAGTACCAGAACACTGCGTAGAACCAGGAAGTTCTGCTCCTGCGTGTATGCTGCGTGTCAACCTAGAAATTAGAGGCTGACGGCACAAGGCTAGTTTTCCCATTATGAAAGCTCCGTTGATGCGGCCCCGAAGCTACCTGAAAAGCACTGTTGTTACCGTGCTTTTACTTACAGCCGGCATGGCACATAGAAGAAAATGAGTTTTCTCGAAAGAAACCTTGTGCTTCCAGTTCCTAGTTGGAAGCTCACCCGGCTCTGCTCTATACCAAACGTGAAAGTCAATGTGAGCACTAGCCTCGAAGTAAGGCCCTGATTATCCTGGCAAAACGGGAGGCGTGCAACAGCTCCATGAGGCCTTCATCGCTGTTCTGCTTTAGTTTCACGGTAGTAAGCTTTCCAACATTCCTAGGGACTTTGCTTAAGCAACCGTTTCGGTACCAGAACACTGCGTAGAGACAGTAAGCTCTGGTCCTGCGTGTATGCTGCGTGTCAACCTAGAAATTGGAGACTGATGGCATAAGGCTTCTTTTCCCATTATGAAAGCTCCGTTCATGCGGCCTCGAAGCTACCTGAAAAGCATTGTTGTTGCCGGGGTTTTCCTCACTGCCGGCATGGTTCTGAGAAGAAAATGAGTTTTCTCCTAAGAAACCTTGGGTTTCCAGTTCCTTGTTGGAAGCTCACCCTGCTCTGCGCTATACCTAAAGTGAATGTCAACCTGAGCCCAAGCTTCGAAGTAAGGCCCTGATTATCCTTGCAAAACGAGAGGCGTGCAGCAGCTCCATGAGGCCTTCATCGTTGTTCTGCTTTAGTTTCAAGGTAGTAAGCTTTTCAACACTCCTAGGGGCCTTGCTTCAGCACCCGTTTCAGTACCAGAACACTGCGTAGAACCAGGAAGCTCTGCTCCTGCGTGTATGCTGCGTGTCAACCTAGAAATTAGAGACTGATGGCACAAGGCTTGTTTTCCCGTTTTGAAAGCTCCATTCATGCGGCCTCGAAGCTACCTGAAAAGCACTGTTGTTACCGTGCTTTTACTTACAGCCGGCATGGCACATAGAAGAAAATGAGTTTTCTCGAAAGAAACCTTGTGCTTCCAGTTCCTAGTTGGAAGCTCACCCGGCTCTGCTCTATACCAAACGTGAAAGTCAATGTGAGCACTAGCCTCGAAGTAAGGCCCTGATTATGCTGGCAATACATGAGGCGTGCAGCAGCTCCATGAGGCCTTCATCGCTGTTCTGCTTTAGTTTCACGGTAGTAAGCTTTCCAACATTCCTAGGGACTTTGCTTAAGCAACCGTTTCGGTACCAGAAGACTGCGTAGAGACAGTAAGCTCTGGTCCTGCGTGTATGCTGGGTGTCAACCTAGAAATTGGAGACTGATGGCATAAGGCTTCTTTTGCCATTATGAAAGCTCCGTTCATGCGGCCTCGAAGCTACCTGAAAAGCATTGTTGTTGCCGGGGTTTTCCTCACTGCCGGCATGGTTCTGAGAAGAAAATGAGTTTTCTCATAAGAAACCTTGGGTTTCCAGTTCCTTGTTGGAAGCTCACCCTGCTCTGCGCTATACCTAAAGTGAAAGTCAACGTGAGCCCAAGCTTCGAAGTAAGGCCCTGATTATCCTTGCAAAACGAGAGGCGTGCAGCAGCTCCATGAGGCCTTCATCGTTGTTCTGCTTTAGTTTCAAGGTAGTAAGCTTTTCAACACTCCTAGGGGCCTTGCTTCAGCACCCGTTTCAGTACCAGAACACTGCGTAGAACCAGGAAGCTCTGCTCCTGCGTGTATGCTGCGTGTCAACCTAGAAATTAGAGACTGATGGCACAAGGCTTGTTTTCCCGTTTTGAAAGCTCCATTCATGCGGCCCCGAAGCTACCTGAAAAGCACTGTTGTTACCGTGCTTTTACTTACAGCCGGCATGGCACATAGAAGAAAATGAGTTTTCTCGAAAGAAACCTTGTGCTTCCAGTTCCTAGTTGGAAGCTCACCCGGCTCTGCTCTATACCAAACGTGAAAGTCAATGTGAGCACTAGACTCGAAGTAAGGCCCTGATTATCCTGGCAAAACGGGAGGCGTGCAGCAGCTCCATGAGGCCTTCATCGCTGTTCTGCTTTAGTTTCACGGTAGTAAGCTTTCCAAGACTCCTAGGGACTTTGCTTAAGCAACCGTTTCGGTACCAGAACACTGCGTAGAGACAGTAAGCTCTGGTCCTGCGTGTATGCTGCGTGTCAACCTAGAAATTGGAGACTGATGGCATAAGGCTTCTTTTCCCATTATGAAAGCTCCGTTCATGCGGCCTCGAAGCTACCTGAAAAGCATTGTTGTTGCCGGGGTTTTCCTCACTGCCGGCATGGTTTTGAGAAGAAAATGAGTTTTCTCCTAAGAAACCTTGGGTTTCCAGTTCCTTGTTGGAAGCTCACCGTGCTCTGCGCTATACCTAAAGTGAAAGTCAACGTGAGCCCAAGCTTCGAAGTAAGGCCCTGATTATCCTTGCAAAACGAGAGGCGTGCAGCAGCTCCATGAGGCCTTCATCGTTGTTCTGCTTTAGTTTCAAGGTAGTAAGCTTTTCAACACTCCTAGGGGCCTTGCTTCAGCACCCGTTTCAGTACCAGAACACTGCGTAGAACCAGGAAGCTCTGCTCCTGCGTGTATGCTGCGTGTCAACGTAGAAATTAGAGAGTGATGGCACAAGGCTTGTTTTCCCGTTTTGAAAGCTCCATTCATGCGGCCTCGAAGCTACCTGAAAAGCACTGTTGTTACCGTGCTTTTACTTACAGCCGGCATGGCACATAGAAGAAAATGAGTTTTCTCGAAAGAAACCTTGTGCTTCCAGTTCCTAGTTGGAAGCTCACCCGGCTCTGCTCTATACCAAACGTGAAAGTCAATGTGAGCACTAGCCTCGAAGTAAGGCCCTGATTATGCTGGCAAAACGGGAGGCGTGCAGCAGCTCCATGAGGCCTTCATCGCTGTTCTGCTTTAGTTTCACGGTAGTAAGCTTTCCAACATTCCTAGGGACTTTGCTTAAGCAACCGTTTCGGTACCAGAACACTGCGTAGAGACAGTAAGCTCTGGTCCTGCGTGTATGCTGCGTGTCAACCTAGAAATTGGAGACTGATGGCATAAGGCTTCTTTTCCCATTATGAAAGCTCCGTTCATGCGGCCTCGAAGCTACCTGAAAAGCATTGTTGTTGCCGGGGTTTTCCTCACTGCCGGCATGGTTCTGAGAAGAAACTGAGTTTTCTCCTAAGAAACCTTGGGTTTCCAGTTCCTTGTTGGAAGCTCACCCTGCTCTGCGCTATACCTAAAGTGAAAGTCAACGTGAGCCCAAGCTTCGAAGTAAGGCCCTGATTATCCTTGCAAAACGAGAGGCGTGCAGCAGCTCCATGAGGCCTTCATCGTTGTTCTGCTTTAGTTTCAAGGTAGTAAGCTTTTCAACACTCCTAGGGGCCTTGCTTCAGCACCCGTTTCAGTACCAGAACACTGCGTAGAACCAGGAAGTTCTGCTCCTGCGTGTATGCTGCGTGTCAACCTAGAAATTAGAGGCTGACGGCACAAGGCTAGTTTTCCCATTATGAAAGCTCCGTTGATGCGGCCCCGAAGCTACCTGAAAAGCACTGTTGTTACCGTGCTTTTACTTACAGCCGGCATGGCACATAGAAGAAAATGAGTTTTCTCGAAAGAAACCTTGTGCTTCCAGTTCCTAGTTGGAAGCTCACCCGGCTCTGCTCTATACCAAACGTGAAAGTCAATGTGAGCACTAGCCTCGAAGTAAGGCCCTGATTATCCTGGCAAAACGGGAGGCGTGCAACAGCTCCATGAGGCCTTCATCGCTGTTCTGCTTTAGTTTCACGGTAGTAAGCTTTCCAAGACTCCTAGGGACTTTGCTTAAGCAACCGTTTCGGTACCAGAACACTGCGTAGAGACAGTAAGCTCTGGTCCTGCGTGTATGCTGCGTGTCAACCTAGAAATTGGAGACTGATGGCATAAGGCTTCTTTTCCCATTATGAAAGCTCCGTTCATGCGGCCTCGAAGCTACCTGAAAAGCATTGTTGTTGCCGGGGTTTTCCTCACTGCCAGCATGGTTCTGAGAAGAAAATGAGTTTTCTCCTAAGAAACCTTGGGTTTCCAGTTCCTTGTTGGAAGCTCACCCTGCTCTGCGCTATACCTAAAGTGAAAGTCAACGTGAGCCCAACCTTCGAAGTAAGGCCCTGATTATCCTTGCAAAACGAGAGGCGTGCAGCAGCTCCATGAGGCCTTCATCGTTGTTCTGCTTTAGTTTCAAGGTAGTAAGCTTTTCAACACTCCTAGGGGCCTTGCTTCAGCACCCGTTTCAGTACCAGAACACTGCGTAGAACCAGGAAGCTCTGCTCCTGCGTGTATGCTGCGTGTCAACCTAGAAATTAGAGACTGATGGCACAAGGCTTGTTTTCCCGTTTTGAAAGCTCCATTCATGCGGCCTCGAAGCTACCTGAAAAGCACTGTTTTTACCGTGCTTTTACTTAGAGCCGGCATGGCACATAGAAGAAAATGAGTTTTCTCGAAAGAAACCTTGTGCTTCCAGTTCCTAGTTGGAAGCTCACCCGGCTCTGCTCTATACCAAACGTGAAAGTCAATGTGAGCACTAGCCTCGAAGTAAGGCCCTGATTAACCTGGCAAAACGGGAGGCGTGCAGCAGCTCCATGAGGCCTTCATCGCTGTTCTGCTTTAGTTTCACGGTAGTAAGCTTTCCAAGACTCCTAGGGACTTTGCTTAAGCAACCGTTTCGGTACCAGAACACTGCGTAGAGACAGTAAGCTCTGGTCCTGCGTGTATGCTGCGTGTCAACCTAGAAATTGGAGACTGATGGCATAAGGCTTCTTTTCCCATTATGAAAGCTCCGTTCATGCGGCCTCGAAGCTACCTGAAAAGCATTGTTGTTGCCGGGGTTTTCCTCACTGCCAGCATGGTTCTGAGAAGAAAATGAGTTTTCTCCTAAGAAACCTTGGGTTTCCAGTTCCTTGTTGGAAGCTCACCCTGCTCTGCGCTATACCTAAAGTGAAAGTCAACGTGAGCCCAAGCTTCGAAGTAAGGCCCTGATTATCCTTGCAAAACGAGAGGCGTGCAGCAGCTCCATGAGGCCTTCATCGTTGTTCTGCTTTAGTTTCAAGGTAGTAAGCTTTTCAACACTCCTAGGGGCCTTGCTTCAGCACCCGTTTCAGTACCAGAACACTGCGTAGAACCAGGAAGCTCTGCTCCTGCGTGTATGCTGCGTGTCAACCTAGAAATTAGAGACTGATGGCACAAGGCTTGTTTTCCCGTTTTGAAAGCTCCATTCATGCGGCCTCGAAGCTACCTGAAAAGCACTGTTTTTACCGTGCTTTTACTTAGAGCCGGCATGGCACATAGAAGAAAATGAGTTTTCTCGAAAGAAACCTTGTGCTTCCAGTTCCTAGTTGGAAGCTCACCCGGCTCTGCTCTATACCAAACGTGAAAGTCAATGTGAGCACTAGCCTCGAAGTAAGGCCCTGATTAACCTGGCAAAACGGGAGGCGTGCAGCAGCTCCATGAGGCCTTCATCGCTGTTCTGCTTTAGTTTCACGGTAGTAAGCTTTCCAAGACTCCTAGGGACTTTGCTTAAGCAACCGTTTCGGTACCAGAACACTGCGTAGAGACAGTAAGCTCTGGTCCTGCTTGTATGCTGCGTGTCCACCTAGAAATTGGAGACTGATGGCATAAGGCTTCTTTTCCCATTATGAAAGCTCCGTTCATGCGGCCTCGAAGCTACCTGAAAAGCATTGTTGTTGCCGGGGTTTTCCTCACTGCCGGCATGGTTCTGAGAAGAAAATGAGTTTTCTCCTAAGAAACCTTGGGTTTCCAGTTCCTTGTTGGAAGCTCACCCTGCTCTGCGCTATACCTAAAGTGAATGTCAACCTGAGCCCAAGCTTCGAAGTAAGGCCCTGATTATCCTTGCAAAACGAGAGGCATGCAGCAGCTCCATGAGGCCTTCATCGTTGTTCTGCTTTAGTTTCAAGGTAGTAAGCTTTTCAACACTCCTAGGGGCCTTGCTTCAGCACCCGTTTCAGTACCAGAACACTGCGTAGAACCAGGAAGCTCTGCTCCTGCGTGTATGCTGCGTGTCAACCTAGAAATTAGAGACTGATGGCACAAGGCTTGTTTTCCCGTTTTGAAAGCTCCATTCATGCGGCCTCGAAGCTACCTGAAAAGCACTGTTGTTACCGTGCTTTTACTTAGAGCCGGCATGGCACATAGAAGAAAATGAGTTTTCTCGAAAGAAACCTTGTGCTTCCAGTTCCTAGTTGGAAGCTCACCCGGCTCTGCTCTATACCAAACGTGAAAGTCAATGTGAGCACTAGCCTCGAAGTAAGGCCCTGATTAACCTGGCAAAACGGGAGGCGTGCAGCAGCTCCATGAGGCCTTCATCGCTGTTCTGCTTTAGTTTCACGGTAGTAAGCTTTCCAAGACTCCTAGGGACTTTGCTTAAGCAACCGTTTCGGTACCAGAACACTGCGTAGAGACAGTAAGCTCTGGTCCTGCGTGTATGCTGCGTGTCAACCTAGAAATTGGAGACTGATGGCATAAGGCTTCTTTTCCCATTATGAAAGCTCCGTTCATGCGGCCTCGAAGCTACCTGAAAAGCATTGTTGTTGCCGGGGTTTTCCTCACTGCCAGCATGGTTCTGAGAAGAAAATGAGTTTTCTCCTAAGAAACCTTGGGTTTCCAGTTCCTTGTTGGAAGCTCACCCTGCTCTGCGCTATACCTAAAGTGAAAGTCAACGTGAGCCCAAGCTTCGAAGTAAGGCCCTGATTATCCTTGCAAAACGAGAGGCGTGCAGCAGCTCCATGAGGCCTTCATCGTTGTTCTGCTTTAGTTTCAAGGTAGTAAGCTTTTCAACACTCCTAGGGGCCTTGCTTCAGCACCCGTTTCAGTACCAGAACACTGCGTAGAACCAGGAAGCTCTGCTCCTGCGTGTATGCTGCGTGTCAACCTAGAAATTAGAGACTGATGGCACAAGGCTTGTTTTCCCGTTTTGAAAGCTCCATTCATGCGGCCTCGAAGCTACCTGAAAAGCACTGTTTTTACCGTGCTTTTACTTAGAGCCGGCATGGCACATAGAAGAAAATGAGTTTTCTCGAAAGAAACCTTGTGCTTCCAGTTCCTAGTTGGAAGCTCACCCGGCTCTGCTCTATACCAAACGTGAAAGTCAATGTGAGCACTAGCCTCGAAGTAAGGCCCTGATTAACCTGGCAAAACGGGAGGCGTGCAGCAGCTCCATGAGGCCTTCATCGCTGTTCTGCTTTAGTTTCACGGTAGTAAGCTTTCCAAGACTCCTAGGGACTTTGCTTAAGCAACCGTTTCGGTACCAGAACACTGCGTAGAGACAGTAAGCTCTGGTCCTGCTTGTATGCTGCGTGTCCACCTAGAAATTGGAGACTGATGGCATAAGGCTTCTTTTCCCATTATGAAAGCTCCGTTCATGCGGCCTCGAAGCTACCTGAAAAGCATTGTTGTTGCCGGGGTTTTCCTCACTGCCGGCATGGTTCTGAGAAGAAAATGAGTTTTCTCCTAAGAAACCTTGGGTTTCCAGTTCCTTGTTGGAAGCTCACCCTGCTCTGCGCTATACCTAAAGTGAATGTCAACCTGAGCCCAAGCTTCGAAGTAAGGCCCTGATTATCCTTGCAAAACGAGAGGCATGCAGCAGCTCCATGAGGCCTTCATCGTTGTTCTGCTTTAGTTTCAAGGTAGTAAGCTTTTCAACACTCCTAGGGGCCTTGCTTCAGCACCCGTTTCAGTACCAGAACACTGCGTAGAACCAGGAAGCTCTGCTCCTGCGTGTATGCTGCGTGTCAACCTAGAAATTAGAGACTGATGGCACAAGGCTTGTTTTCCCGTTTTGAAAGCTCCATTCATGCGGCCTCGAAGCTACCTGAAAAGCACTGTTGTTACCGTGCTTTTACTTACAGCCGGCATGGCACATAGAAGAAAATGAGTTTTCTCGAAAGAAACCTTGTGCTTCCAGTTCCTAGTTGGAAGCTCACCCGGCTCTGCTCTATACCAAACGTGAAAGTCAATGTGAGCACTAGCCTCGAAGTAAGGCCCTGATTATGCTGGCAATACGGGAGGCGTGCAGCAGCTCCATGAGGCCTTCATCGCTGTTCTGCTTTAGTTTCACGGTAGTAAGCTTTCCAACATTCCTAGGGACTTTGCTTAAGCAACCGTTTCGGTACCAGAAGACTGCGTAGAGACAGTAAGCTCTGGTCCTGCGTGTATGCTGCGTGTCAACCTAGAAATTGGAGACTGATGGCATAAGGCTTCTTTTGCCATTATGAAAGCTCCGTTCATGCGGCCTCGAAGCTACCTGAAAAGCATTGTTGTTGCCGGGGTTTTCCTCACTGCCGGCATGGTTCTGAGAAGAAAATGAGTTTTCTCCTAAGAAACCTTGGGTTTCCAGTTCCTTGTTGGAAGCTCACCCTGCTCTGCTCTATACCTAAAGTGAAAGTCAACGTGAGCCCAAGCTTCGAAGTAAGGCCCTGATTATCCTTGCAAAACGAGAGGCGTGCAGCAGCTCCATGAGGCCTTCATCGTTGTTCTGCTTTAGTTTCAAGGTAGTAAGCTTTTCAACACTCCTAGGGGCCTTGCTTCAGCACCCGTTTCAGTACCAGAACACTGCGTAGAACCAGGAAGCTCTGCTCCTGCGTGTATGCTGCGTGTCAACGTAGAAATTAGAGAGTGATGGCACAAGGCTTGTTTTCCCGTTTTGAAAGCTCCATTCATGCGGCCTCGAAGCTACCTGAAAAGCACTGTTGTTACCGTGCTTTTACTTACAGCCGGCATGGCACATAGAAGAAAATGAGTTTTCTCGAAAGAAACCTTGTGCTTCCAGTTCCTAGTTGGAAGCTCACCCGGCTCTGCTCTATACCAAACGTGAAAGTCAATGTGAGCACTAGCCTCGAAGTAAGGCCCTGATTATGCTGGCAAAACGGGAGGCGTGCAGCAGCTCCATGAGGCCTTCATCGCTGTTCTGCTTTAGTTTCACGGTAGTAAGCTTTCCAACATTCCTAGGGACTTTGCTTAAGCAACCGTTTCGGTACCAGAACACTGCGTAGAGACAGTAAGCTCTGGTCCTGCGTGTATGCTGCGTGTCAACCTAGAAATTGGAGACTGATGGCATAAGGCTTCTTTTCCCATTATGAAAGCTCCGTTCATGCGGCCTCGAAGCTACCTGAAAAGCATTGTTGTTGCCGGGGTTTTCCTCACTGCCAGCATGGTTCTGAGAAGAAAATGAGTTTTCTCCTAAGAAACCTTGGGTTTCCAGTTCCTTGTTGGAAGCTCACCCTGCTCTGCGCTATACCTAAAGTGAAAGTCAACGTGAGCCCAACCTTCGAAGTAAGGCCCTGATTATCCTTGCAAAACGAGAGGCGTGCAGCAGCTCCATGAGGCCTTCATCGTTGTTCTGCTTTAGTTTCAAGGTAGTAAGCTTTTCAACACTCCTAGGGGCCTTGCTTCAGCACCCGTTTCAGTACCAGAACACTGCGTAGAACCAGGAAGCTCTGCTCCTGCGTGTATGCTGCGTGTCAACCTAGAAATTAGAGACTGATGGCACAAGGCTTGTTTTCCCGTTTTGAAAGCTCCATTCATGCGGCCTCGAAGCTACCTGAAAAGCACTGTTTTTACCGTGCTTTTACTTAGAGCCGGCATGGCACATAGAAGAAAATGAGTTTTCTCGAAAGAAACCTTGTGCTTCCAGTTCCTAGTTGGAAGCTCACCCGGCTCTGCTCTATACCAAACGTGAAAGTCAATGTGAGCACTAGCCTCGAAGTAAGGCCCTGATTAACCTGGCAAAACGGGAGGCGTGCAGCAGCTCCATGAGGCCTTCATCGCTGTTCTGCTTTAGTTTCACGGTAGTAAGCTTTCCAAGACTCCTAGGGACTTTGCTTAAGCAACCGTTTCGGTACCAGAACACTGCGTAGAGACAGTAAGCTCTGGTCCTGCTTGTATGCTGCGTGTCCACCTAGAAATTGGAGACTGATGGCATAAGGCTTCTTTTCCCATTATGAAAGCTCCGTTCATGCGGCCTCGAAGCTACCTGAAAAGCATTGTTGTTGCCGGGGTTTTCCTCACTGCCGGCATGGTTCTGAGAAGAAAATGAGTTTTCTCCTAAGAAACCTTGGGTTTCCAGTTCCTTGTTGGAAGCTCACCCTGCTCTGCGCTATACCTAAAGTGAATGTCAACCTGAGCCCAAGCTTCGAAGTAAGGCCCTGATTATCCTTGCAAAACGAGAGGCATGCAGCAGCTCCATGAGGCCTTCATCGTTGTTCTGCTTTAGTTTCAAGGTAGTAAGCTTTTCAACACTCCTAGGGGCCTTGCTTCAGCACCCGTTTCAGTACCAGAACACTGCGTAGAACCAGGAAGCTCTGCTCCTGCGTGTATGCTGCGTGTCAACCTAGAAATTAGAGACTGATGGCACAAGGCTTGTTTTCCCGTTTTGAAAGCTCCATTCATGCGGCCTCGAAGCTACCTGAAAAGCACTGTTGTTACCGTGCTTTTACTTACAGCCGGCATGGCACATAGAAGAAAATGAGTTTTCTCGAAAGAAACCTTGTGCTTCCAGTTCCTAGTTGGAAGCTCACCCGGCTCTGCTCTATACCAAACGTGAAAGTCAATGTGAGCACTAGCCTCGAAGTAAGGCCCTGATTATGCTGGCAATACGGGAGGCGTGCAGCAGCTCCATGAGGCCTTCATCGCTGTTCTGCTTTAGTTTCACGGTAGTAAGCTTTCCAACATTCCTAGGGACTTTGCTTAAGCAACCGTTTCGGTACCAGAAGACTGCGTAGAGACAGTAAGCTCTGGTCCTGCGTGTATGCTGCGTGTCAACCTAGAAATTGGAGACTGATGGCATAAGGCTTCTTTTGCCATTATGAAAGCTCCGTTCATGCGGCCTCGAAGCTACCTGAAAAGCATTGTTGTTGCCGGGGTTTTCCTCACTGCCGGCATGGTTCTGAGAAGAAAATGAGTTTTCTCCTAAGAAACCTTGGGTTTCCAGTTCCTTGTTGGAAGCTCACCCTGCTCTGCTCTATACCTAAAGTGAAAGTCAACGTGAGCCCAAGCTTCGAAGTAAGGCCCTGATTATCCTTGCAAAACGAGAGGCGTGCAGCAGCTCCATGAGGCCTTCATCGTTGTTCTGCTTTAGTTTCAAGGTAGTAAGCTTTTCAACACTCCTAGGGGCCTTGCTTCAGCACCCGTTTCAGTACCAGAACACTGCGTAGAACCAGGAAGCTCTGCTCCTGCGTGTATGCTGCGTGTCAACGTAGAAATTAGAGAGTGATGGCACAAGGCTTGTTTTCCCGTTTTGAAAGCTCCATTCATGCGGCCTCGAAGCTACCTGAAAAGCACTGTTGTTACCGTGCTTTTACTTACAGCCGGCATGGCACATAGAAGAAAATGAGTTTTCTCGAAAGAAACCTTGTGCTTCCAGTTCCTAGTTGGAAGCTCACCCGGCTCTGCTCTATACCAAACGTGAAAGTCAATGTGAGCACTAGCCTCGAAGTAAGGCCCTGATTATGCTGGCAAAACGGGAGGCGTGCAGCAGCTCCATGAGGCCTTCATCGCTGTTCTGCTTTAGTTTCACGGTAGTAAGCTTTCCAACATTCCTAGGGACTTTGCTTAAGCAACCGTTTCGGTACCAGAACACTGCGTAGAGACAGTAAGCTCTGGTCCTGCGTGTATGCTGCGTGTCAACCTAGAAATTGGAGACTGATGGCATAAGGCTTCTTTTCCCATTATGAAAGCTCCGTTCATGCGGCCTCGAAGCTACCTGAAAAGCATTGTTGTTGCCGGGGTTTTCCTCACTGCCGGCATGGTTCTGAGAAGAAACTGAGTTTTCTCCTAAGAAACCTTGGGTTTCCAGTTCCTTGTTGGAAGCTCACCCTGCTCTGCGCTATACCTAAAGTGAAAGTCAACGTGAGCCCAAGCTTCGAAGTAAGGCCCTGATTATCCTTGCAAAACGAGAGGCGTGCAGCAGCTCCATGAGGCCTTCATCGTTGTTCTGCTTTAGTTTCAAGGTAGTAAGCTTTTCAACACTCCTAGGGGCCTTGCTTCAGCACCCGTTTCAGTACCAGAACACTGCGTAGAACCAGGAAGTTCTGCTCCTGCGTGTATGCTGCGTGTCAACCTAGAAATTAGAGGCTGACGGCACAAGGCTAGTTTTCCCATTATGAAAGCTCCGTTGATGCGGCCCCGAAGCTACCTGAAAAGCACTGTTGTTACCGTGCTTTTACTTACAGCCGGCATGGCACATAGAAGAAAATGAGTTTTCTCGAAAGAAACCTTGTGCTTCCAGTTCCTAGTTGGAAGCTCACCCGGCTCTGCTCTATACCAAACGTGAAAGTCAATGTGAGCACTAGCCTCGAAGTAAGGCCCTGATTATCCTGGCAAAACGGGAGGCGTGCAGCAGCTCCATGAGGCCTTCATCGCTGTTCTGCTTTAGTTTCACGGTAGTAAGCTTTCCAAGACTCCTAGGGACTTTGCTTAAGCAACCGTTTCGGTACCAGAACACTGCGTAGAGACAGTAAGCTCTGGTCCTGCGTGTATGCTGCGTGTCAACCTAGAAATTGGAGACTGATGGCATAAGGCTTCTTTTCCCATTATGAAAGCTCCGTTCATGCGGCCTCGAAGCTACCTGAAAAGCATTGTTGTTGCCGGGGTTTTCCTCACTGCCAGCATGGTTCTGAGAAGAAAATGAGTTTTCTCCTAAGAAACCTTGGGTTTCCAGTTCCTTGTTGGAAGCTCACCCTGCTCTGCGCTATACCTAAAGTGAAAGTCAACGTGAGCCCAAGCTTCGAAGTAAGGCCCTGATTATCCTTGCAAAACGAGAGGCGTGCAGCAGCTCCATGAGGCCTTCATCGTTGTTCTGCTTTAGTTTCAAGGTAGTAAGCTTTTCAACACTCCTAGGGGCCTTGCTTCAGCACCCGTTTCAGTACCAGAACACTGCGTAGAACCAGGAAGCTCTGCTCCTGCGTGTATGCTGCGTGTCAACCTAGAAATTAGAGACTGATGGCACAAGGCTTGTTTTCCCGTTTTGAAAGCTCCATTCATGCGGCCTCGAAGCTACCTGAAAAGCACTGTTGTTACCGTGCTTTTACTTACAGCCGGCATGGCACATAGAAGAAAATGAGTTTTCTCGAAAGAAACCTTGTGCTTCCAGTTCCTAGTTGGAAGCTCACCCGGCTCTGCTCTATACCAAACGTGAAAGTCAATGTGAGCACTAGCCTCGAAGTAAGGCCCTGATTATCCTGGCAAAACGGGAGGCGTGCAGCAGCTCCATGAGGCCTTCATCGCTGTTCTGCTTTAGTTTCACGGTAGTAGCTTTCCAACATTCCTAGGGACTTTGCTTAAGCAACCGTTTCGGTACCAGAACACTGCGTAGAGACAGTAAGCTCTGGTCCTGCGTGTATGCTGCGAGTCAACCTAGAAATTGGAGACTGATGGCATAAGGCTTCTTTTCCCATTATGAAAGCTCCGTTCATGCGGCCTCGAAGCTACCTGAAAAGCATTGTTGTTGCCGGGGTTTTCCTCACTGCCGGCATGGTTCTGAGGAGAAAATGAGTTTTCTCCTAAGAAACCTTGGGTTTCCAGTTCTTTGTTGGATACTCACCCTGCTCTGCGCTATACCTAAAGTGAAAGTCAACGTGAGCCCAAGCTTCGAAGTAAGGCCCTGATTATCCTTGCAAAACGAGAGGCGTGCAGCAGCTCCATGAGGCCTTCATCGTTGTTCTGCTTTAGTTTCAAGGTAGTAAGCTTTTCAACACTCCTAGGGGCCTTGCTTCAGCACCCGTTTCAGTACCAGAACACTGCGTAGAACCAGGAAGCTCTGCTCCTGCGTGTATGCTGCGTGTCAACCTAGAAATTAGAGACTGACGGCACAAGGCTTGTTTTCCCGTTTTGAAAGCTCCATTCATGCGGCCTCGAAGCTACCTGAAAAGCACTGTTGTTACCGTGCTTTTACTTACAGCCGGCATGGCACATAGAAGAAAATGAGTTTTCTCGAAAGAAACCTTGTGCTTCCAGTTCCTAGTTGGAAGCTCACCCGGCTCTGCTCTATACCAAACGTGAAAGTCAATGTGAGCACTAGCCTCGAAGTAAGGCCCTGATTATGCTGGCAAAAAGGGAGGCGTGCAGCAGCTCCATGAGGCCTTCATCGCTGTTCTGCTTTAGTTTCACGGTAGTAAGCTTTCCAAGACTCCTAGGGACTTTGCTTAAGCAACCGTTTCGGTACCAGAAGACTGCGTAGAGACAGTAAGCTCTGGTCCTGCGTGTATGCTGCGTGTCAACCTAGAAATTGGAGACTGATGGCATAAGGCTTCTTTTCCCATTATGAAAGCTCCGTTCATGCGGCCTCGAAGCTACCTGAAAAGCATTGTTGTTGCCGGGGTTTTCCTCACTGCCGGCATGGTTTTGAGAAGAAAATGAATTTTCTCCTAAGAAACCTTGGGTTTCCAGTTCCTTGTTGGAAGCTCACCGTGCTCTGCGCTATACCTAAAGTGAAAGTCAACGTGAGCCCAAGCTTCGAAGTAAGGCCCTGATTATCCTTGCAAAACGAGAGGCGTGCAGCAGCTCCATGAGGCCTTCATCGTTGTTCTGCTTTAGTTTCAAGGTAGTAAGCTTTTCAACACTCCTAGGGGCCTTGCTTCAGCACCCGTTTCAGTACCAGAACACTGCGTAGAACCAGGAAGCTCTGCTCCTGCGTGTATGCTGGGTGTCAACCTAGAAATTAGAGACTGATGGCACAAGGCTTGTTTTCCCGTTTTGAAAGCTCCATTCATGCGGCCTCGAAGCTACCTGAAAAGCACTGTTGTTACCGTGCTTTTACTTACAGCCGGCATGGCACATAGAAGAAAATGAGTTTTCTCGAAAGAAACCTTGTGCTTCCAGTTCCTAGTTGGAAGCTCACCCGGCTCTGCTCTATACCAAACGTGAAAGTCAATGTGAGCACTAGCCTCGAAGTAAGGCCCTGATTATGCTGGCAAAAAGGGAGGCGTGCATCAGCTCCATGAGGCCTTCATCGCTGTTCTGCTTTAGTTTCACGGTAGTAAGCTTTCCAAGACTCCTAGGGACTTTGCTTAAGCAACCGTTTCGGTACCAGAAGACTGCGTAGAGACAGTAAGCTCTGGTCCTGCGTGTATGCTGCGTGTCAACCTAGAAATTGGAGACTGATGGCATAAGGCTTCTTTTGCCATTATGAAAGCTCCGTTCATGCGGCCTCGAAGCTACCTGAAAAGCATTGTTGTTGCCGGGGTTTTCCTCACTGCCGGCATGGTTCTGAGAAGAAAATGAGTTTTCTCCTAAGAAACCTTGGGTTTCCAGTTCCTTGTTGGAAGCTCACCCTGCTCTGCGCTATACCTAAAGTGAAAGTCAACGTGAGCCCAAGCTTCGAAGTAAGGCCCTGATTATCCTTGCAAAACGAGAGGCGTGCAGCAGCTCCATGAGGCCTTCATCGTTGTTCTGCTTTAGTTTCAAGGTAGTAAGCTTTTCAACACTCCTAGGGGCCTTGCTTCAGCACCCGTTTCAGTACCAGAACACTGCGTAGAACCAGGAAGCTCTGCTCCTGCGTGTATGCTGCGTGTCAACCTAGAAATTAGAGACTGATGGCACAAGGCTTGTTTTCCCGTTTTGAAAGCGCCATTCATGCGGCCCCGAAGCTACCTGAAAAGCACTGTTGTTACCGTGCTTTTACTTACAGCCGGCATGGCACATAGAAGAAAATGAGTTTTCTCGAAAGAAACCTTGTGCTTCCAGTTCCTAGTTGGAAGCTCACCCGGCTCTGCTCTATACCAAACGTGAAAGTCAATGTGAGCACTAGACTCGAAGTAAGGCCCTGATTATCCTGGCAAAACGGGAGGCGTGCAGCAGCTCCATGAGGCCTTCATCGCTGTTCTGCTTTAGTTTCACGGTAGTAAGCTTTCCAAGACTCCTAGGGACTTTGCTTAAGCAACCGTTTCGGTACCAGAAGACTGCGTAGAGACAGTAAGCTCTGGTCCTGCGTGTATGCTGCGTGTCAACCTAGAAATTGGAGACTGATGGCATAAGGCTTCTTTTCCCATTATGAAAGCTCCGTTCATGCGGCCTCGAAGCTACCTGAAAAGCATTGTTGTTGCCGGGGTTTTCCTCACTGCCGGCATGGTTTTGAGAAGAATATGAGTTTTCTCCTAAGAAACCTTGGGTTTCCAGTTCCTTGTTGGAAGCTCACCGTGCTCTGCGCTATACCTAAAGTGAAAGTCAACGTGAGCCCAAGCTTCGAAGTAAGGCCCTGATTATCCTTGCAAAACGAGAGGCGTGCAGCAGCTCCATGAGGCCTTCATCGTTGTTCTGCTTTAGTTTCAAGGTAGTAAGCTTTTCAACACTCCTAGGGGCCTTGCTTCAGCACCCGTTTCAGTACCAGAACACTGCGTAGAACCAGGAAGCTCTGCTCCTGCGTGTATGCTGCGTGTCAACCTAGAAATTAGAGAGTGATGGCACAAGGCTTGTTTTCCCGTTTTGAAAGCTCCATCCATGCGGCCTCGAAGCTACCTGAAAAGCACTGTTGTTACCGTGCTTTTACTTAGAGCCGGCATGGCACATAGAAGAAAATGAGTTTTCTCGAAAGAAACCTTGTGCTTCCAGTTCCTAGTTGGAAGCTCACCCGGCTCTGCTCTATACCAAACGTGAAAGTCAATGTGAGCACTAGCCTCGAAGTAAGGCCCTGATTATGCTGGCAAAACGGGAGGCGTGCAGCAGCTCCATGAGGCCTTCATCGCTGTTCTGCTTTAGTTTCACGGTAGTAAGCTTTCCAACATTCCTAGGGACTTTGCTTAAGCAACCGTTTCGGTACCAGAACACTGCGTAGAGACAGTAAGCTCTGGTCCTGCGTGTATGCTGCGTGTCAACCTAGAAATTGGAGACTGATGGCATAAGGCTTCTTTTCCCATTATGAAAGCTCCGTTCATGCGGCCTCGAAGCTACCTGAAAAGCATTGTTGTTGCCGGGGTTTTCCTCACTGCCGGCATGGTTCTGAGAAGAAACTGAGTTTTCTCCTAAGAAACCTTGGGTTTCCAGTTCCTTGTTGGAAGCTCACCCTGCTCTGCGCTATACCTAAAGTGAAAGTCAACGTGAGCCCAAGCTTCGAAGTAAGGCCCTGATTATCCTTGCAAAACGAGAGGCGTGCAGCAGCTCCATGAGGCCTTCATCGTTGTTCTGCTTTAGTTTCAAGGTAGTAAGCTTTTCAACACTCCTAGGGGCCTTGCTTCAGCACCCGTTTCAGTACCAGAACACTGCGTAGAACCAGGAAGTTCTGCTCCTGCGTGTATGCTGCGTGTCAACCTAGAAATTAGAGGCTGACGGCACAAGGCTAGTTTTCCCATTATGAAAGCTCCGTTGATGCGGCCCCGAAGCTACCTGAAAAGCACTGTTGTTACCGTGCTTTTACTTACAGCCGGCATGGCACATAGAAGAAAATGAGTTTTCTCGAAAGAAACCTTGTGCTTCCAGTTCCTAGTTGGAAGCTCACCCGGCTCTGCTCTATACCAAACGTGAAAGTCAATGTGAGCACTAGCCTCGAAGTAAGGCCCTGATTATCCTGGCAAAACGGGAGGCGTGCAGCAGCTCCATGAGGCCTTCATCGCTGTTCTGCTTTAGTTTCACGGTAGTAAGCTTTCCAAGACTCCTAGGGACTTTGCTTAAGCAACCGTTTCGGTACCAGAACACTGCGTAGAGACAGTAAGCTCTGGTCCTGCGTGTATGCTGCGTGTCAACCTAGAAATTGGAGACTGATGGCATAAGGCTTCTTTTCCCATTATGAAAGCTCCGTTCATGCGGCCTCGAAGCTACCTGAAAAGCATTGTTGTTGCCGGGGTTTTCCTCACTGCCAGCATGGTTCTGAGAAGAAAATGAGTTTTCTCCTAAGAAACCTTGGGTTTCCAGTTCCTTGTTGGAAGCTCACCCTGCTCTGCGCTATACCTAAAGTGAAAGTCAACGTGAGCCCAAGCTTCGAAGTAAGGCCCTGATTATCCTTGCAAAACGAGAGGCGTGCAGCAGCTCCATGAGGCCTTCATCGTTGTTCTGCTTTAGTTTCAAGGTAGTAAGCTTTTCAACACTCCTAGGGGCCTTGCTTCAGCACCCGTTTCAGTACCAGAACACTGCGTAGAACCAGGAAGCTCTGCTCCTGCGTGTATGCTGCGTGTCAACCTAGAAATTAGAGACTGATGGCACAAGGCTTGTTTTCCCGTTTTGAAAGCTCCATTCATGCGGCCTCGAAGCTACCTGAAAAGCACTGTTGTTACCGTGCTTTTACTTAGAGCCGGCATGGCACATAGAAGAAAATGAGTTTTCTCGAAAGAAACCTTGTGCTTCCAGTTCCTAGTTGGAAGCTCACCCGGCTCTGCTCTATACCAAACGTGAAAGTCAATGTGAGCACTAGCCTCGAAGTAAGGCCCTGATTATCCTGGCAAAACGGGAGGCGTGCAGCAGCTCCATGAGGCCTTCATCGCTGTTCTGCTTTAGTTTCACGGTAGTAAGCTTTCCAAGACTCCTAGGGACTTTGCTTAAGCAACCGTTTCGGTACCAGAACACTGCGTAGAGACAGTAAGCTCTGGTCCTGCGTGTATGCTGCGTGTCCACCTAGAAATTGGAGACTGATGGCATAAGGCTTCTTTTCCCATTATGAAAGCTCCGTTCATGCGGCCTCGAAGCTACCTGAAAAGCATTGTTGTTGCCGGGGTTTTCCTCACTGCCGGCATGGTTCTGAGAAGAAAATGAGTTTTCTCCTAAGAAACCTTGGGTTTCCAGTTCCTTGTTGGAAGCTCACCCTGCTCTGCGCTATACCTAAAGTGAATGTCAACCTGAGCCCAAGCTTCGAAGTAAGGCCCTGATTATCCTTGCAAAACGAGAGGCGTGCAGCAGCTCCATGAGGCCTTCATCGTTGTTCTGCTTTAGTTTCAAGGTAGTAAGCTTTTCAACACTCCTAGGGGCCTTGCTTCAGCACCCGTTTCAGTACCAGAACACTGCGTAGAACCAGGAAGCTCTGCTCCTGCGTGTATGCTGCGTGTCAACCTAGAAATTAGAGACTGATGGCACAAGGCTTGTTTTCCCGTTTTGAAAGCTCCATTCATGCGGCCTCGAAGCTACCTGAAAAGCACTGTTGTTACCGTGCTTTTACTTACAGCCGGCATGGCACATAGAAGAAAATGAGTTTTCTCGAAAGAAACCTTGTGCTTCCAGTTCCTAGTTGGAAGCTCACCCGGCTCTGCTCTATACCAAACGTGAAAGTCAATGTGAGCACTAGCCTCGAAGTAAGGCCCTGATTATGCTGGCAATACGGGAGGCGTGCAGCAGCTCCATGAGGCCTTCATCGCTGTTCTGCTTTAGTTTCACGGTAGTAAGCTTTCCAACATTCCTAGGGACTTTGCTTAAGCAACCGTTTCGGTACCAGAAGACTGCGTAGAGACAGTAAGCTCTGGTCCTGCGTGTATGCTGCGTGTCAACCTAGAAATTGGAGACTGATGGCATAAGGCTTCTTTTGCCATTATGAAAGCTCCGTTCATGCGGCCTCGAAGCTACCTGAAAAGCATTGTTGTTGCCGGGGTTTTCCTCACTGCCGGCATGGTTCTGAGAAGAAAATGAGTTTTCTCCTAAGAAACCTTGGGTTTCCAGTTCCTTGTTGGAAGCTCACCCTGCTCTGCTCTATACCTAAAGTGAAAGTCAACGTGAGCCCAAGCTTCGAAGTAAGGCCCTGATTATCCTTGCAAAACGAGAGGCGTGCAGCAGCTCCATGAGGCCTTCATCGTTGTTCTGCTTTAGTTTCAAGGTAGTAAGCTTTTCAACACTCCTAGGGGCCTTGCTTCAGCACCCGTTTCAGTACCAGAACACTGCGTAGAACCAGGAAGCTCTGCTCCTGCGTGTATGCTGCGTGTCAACCTAGAAATTAGAGACTGATGGCACAAGGCTTGTTTTCCCGTTTTGAAAGCTCCATTCATGCGGCCTCGAAGCTACCTGAAAAGCACTGTTGTTACCGTGCTTTTACTTACAGCCGGCATGGCACATAGAAGAAAATGAGTTTTGTCGAAAGAAACCTTGTGCTTCCAGTTCCTAGTTGGAAGCTCACCCGGCTCTGCTCTATACCAAACGTGAAAGTCAATGTGAGCACTAGCCTCGAAGTAAGGCCCTGATTATGCTGGCAATACGGGAGGCGTGCAGCAGCTCCATGAGGCCTTCATCGCTGTTCTGCTTTAGTTTCACGGTAGTAAGCTTTCCAACATTCCTAGGGACTTTGCTTAAGCAACCGTTTCGGTACCAGAACACTGCGTAGAGACAGTAAGCTCTGGTCCTGCGTGTATGCTGCGTGTCAACCTAGAAATTGGAGACTGATGGCATAAGGCTTCTTTTCCCATTATGAAAGCTCCGTTCATGCGGCCTCGAAGCTACCTGAAAAGCATTGTTGTTGCCGGGGTTTTCCTCACTGCCGGCATGGTTCTGAGAAGAAACTGAGTTTTCTCCTAAGAAACCTTGGGTTTCCAGTTCCTTGTTGGAAGCTCACCCTGCTCTGCGCTATACCTAAAGTGAAAGTCAACGTGAGCCCAAGCTTCGAAGTAAGGCCCTGATTATCCTTGCAAAACGAGAGGCGTGCAGCAGCTCCATGAGGCCTTCATCGTTGTTCTGCTTTAGTTTCAAGGTAGTAAGCTTTTCAACACTCCTAGGGGCCTTGCTTCAGCACCCGTTTCAGTACCAGAACACTGCGTGGAACCAGGAAGTTCTGCTCCTGCGTGTATGCTGCGTGTCAACCTAGAAATTAGAGGCTGACGGCACAAGGCTAGTTTTCCCATTATGAAAGCTCCGTTGATGCGGCCCCGAAGCTACCTGAAAAGCACTGTTGTTACCGTGCTTTTACTACAGCCGGCATGGCACATAGAAGAAAATGAGTTTTCTCGAAAGAAACCTTGTGCTTCCAGTTCCTAGTTGGAAGCTCACCCGGCTCTGCTCTATACCAAACGTGAAAGTCAATGTGAGCACTAGCCTCGAAGTAAGGCCCTGATTATCCTGGCAAAACGGGAGGCGTGCAGCAGCTCCATGAGGCCTTCATCGCTGTTCTGCTTTAGTTTCACGGTAGTAAGCTTTCCAAGACTCCTAGGGACTTTGCTTAAGCAACCGTTTCGGTACCAGAACACTGCGTAGAGACAGTAAGCTCTGGTCCTGCGTGTATGCTGCGTGTCAACCTAGAAATTGGAGACTGATGGCATAAGGCTTCTTTTGCCATTATGAAAGCTCCGTTCATGCGGCCTCAAAGCTACCTGAAAAGCATTGTTGTTGCCGGGGTTTTCCTCACTGCCGGCATGGTTTTGAGAAGAAAATGAGTTTTCTCCTAAGAAACCTTGGGTTTCCAGTTCCTTGTTGGAAGCTCACCCTGCTCTGCGCTATACCTAAAGTGAAAGTCAACGTGAGCCCAAGCTTCGAAGTAAGGCCCTGATTATCCTTGCAAAACGAGAGGCGTGCAGCAGCTCCATGAGGCCTTCATCGTTGTTCTGCTTTAGTTTCAAGGTAGTAAGCTTTTCAACACTCCTAGGGGCCTTGCTTCAGCACCCGTTTCAGTACCAGAACACTGCGTAGAACCAGGAAGCTCTGCTCCTGCGTGTATGCTGCGTGTCAACCTAGAAATTAGAGACTGATGGCACAAGGCTTGTTTTCCCATTTTGAAAGCTCCATTCATGCGGCCTCGAAGCTACCTGAAAAGCACTGTTGTTACCGTGCTTTTACTTACAGCCGGCATGGCACATAGAAGAAAATGAGTTTTCTCGAAAGAAACCTTGTGCTTCCAGTTCCTATTTGGAAGCTCACCCGGCTCTGCTCTATACCAAACGTGAAAGTCAATGTGAGCACTAGCCTCGAAGTAAGGCCCTGATTATGCTGGCAATACGGGAGGCGTGCAGCAGCTCCATGAGGCCTTCATCGCTGTTCTGCTTTAGTTTCACGGTAGTAAGCTTTCCAACATTCCTAGGGACTTTGCTTAAGCAACCGTTTCGGTACCAGAACACTGCGTAGAGACAGTAAGCTCTGGTCCTGCGTGTATGCTGCGTGTCAACCTAGAAATTGGAGACTGATGGCATAAGGCTTCTTTTGCCATTATGAAAGCTCCGTTCATGCGGCCTCGAAGCTACCTGAAAAGCATTGTTGTTGCCGGGGTTTTCCTCACTGCCAGCATGGTTCTGAGAAGAAAATGAGTTTTCTCCTAAGAAACCTTGGGTTTCCAGTTCCTTGTTGGAAGCTCACCCTGCTCTGCGCTATACCTAAAGTGAAAGTCAACGTGAGCCCAAGCTTCGAAGTAAGGCCCTGATTATCCTTGCAAAACGAGAGGCATGCAGCAGCTCCATGAGGCCTTCATCGTTGTTCTGCTTTAGTTTCAAGGTAGTAAGCTTTTCAACACTCCTAGGGGCCTTGCTTCAGCACCCGTTTCAGTACCAGAACACTGCGTAGAACCAGGAAGCTCTGCTCCTGCGTGTATGCTGCGTGTCAACCTAGAAATTAGAGACTGACGGCACAAGGCTTGTTTTCCCGTTTTGAAAGCTCCGTTGATGCGGCCCCGAAGCTACCTGAAAAGCACTGTTGTTACCGTGCTTTTACTTACAGCCGGCATGGCACATAGAAGAAAATGAGTTTTCTCGAAAGAAACCTTGTGCTTCCAGTTCCTAGTTGGAAGCTCACCCGGCTCTGCTCTATACCAAACGTGAAAGTCAATGTGAGCACTAGCCTCGAAGTAAGGCCCTGATTATGCTGGCAAAACGGGAGGCGTGCAGCAGCTCCATGAGGCCTTCATCGCTGTTCTGCTTTAGTTTCACGGTAGTAAGCTTTCCAACATTCCTAGGGACTTTGCTTAAGCAACCGTTTCGGTACCAGAACACTGCGTAGAGACAGTAAGCTCTGGTCCTGCGTGTATGCTGCGTGTCAACCTAGAAATTGGAGACTGATGGCATAAGGCTTCTTTTGCCATTATGAAAGCTCCGTTCATGCGGCCTCGAAGCTACCTGAAAAGCATTGTTGTTGCCGGGGTTTTCCTCACTGCCGGCATGGTTTTGAGAAGAAAATGAGTTTTCTCCTAAGAAACCTTGGGTTTCCAGTTCCTTGTTGGAAGCTCACCCTGCTCTGCGCTATACCTAAAGTGAAAGTCAACGTGAGCCCAAGCTTCGAAGTAAGGCCCTGATTATCCTTGCAAAACGAGAGGCGTGCAGCAGCTCCATGAGGCCTTCATCGTTGTTCTGCTTTAGTTTCAAGGTAGTAAGCTTTTCAACACTCCTAGGGGCCTTGCTTCAGCACCCGTTTCAGTACCAGAACACTGCGTAGAACCAGGAAGCTCTGCTCCTGCGTGTATGCTGCGTGTCAACCTAGAAATTAGAGACTGATGGCACAAGGCTTGTTTTCCCATTTTGAAAGCTCCATTCATGCGGCCTCGAAGCTACCTGAAAAGCACTGTTGTTACCGTGCTTTTACTTACAGCCGGCATGGCACATAGAAGAAAATGAGTTTTCTCGAAAGAAACCTTGTGCTTCCAGTTCCTATTTGGAAGCTCACCCGGCTCTGCTCTATACCAAACGTGAAAGTCAATGTGAGCACTAGCCTCGAAGTAAGGCCCTGATTATGCTGGCAATACGGGAGGCGTGCAGCAGCTCCATGAGGCCTTCATCGCTGTTCTGCTTTAGTTTCACGGTAGTAAGCTTTCCAAGACTCCTAGGGACTTTGCTTAAGCAACCGTTTCGGTACCAGAACACTGCGTAGAGACAGTAAGCTCTGGTCCTGCGTGTATGCTGCGTGTCAACCTAGAAATTGGAGACTGATGGCATAAGGCTTCTTTTGCCATTATGAAAGCTCCGTTCATGCGGCCTCGAAGCTACCTGAAAAGCATTGTTGTTGCCGGGGTTTTCCTCACTGCCAGCATGGTTCTGAGAAGAAAATGAGTTTTCTCCTAAGAAACCTTGGGTTTCCAGTTCCTTGTTGGAAGCTCACCCTGCTCTGCGCTATACCTAAAGTGAAAGTCAACGTGAGCCCAAGCTTCGAAGTAAGGCCCTGATTATCCTTGCAAAACGAGAGGCATGCAGCAGCTCCATGAGGCCTTCATCGTTGTTCTGCTTTAGTTTCAAAGTAGTAAGCTTTTCAACACTCCTAGGGGCCTTGCTTCAGCACCCGTTTCAGTACCAGAACACTGCGTAGAACCAGGAAGCTCTGCTCCTGCGTGTATGCTGCGTGTCAACCTAGAAATTAGAGACTGACGGCACAAGGCTTGTTTTCCCGTTTTGAAAGCTCCGTTGATGCGGCCCCGAAGCTACCTGAAAAGCACTGTTGTTACCGTGCTTTTACTTACAGCCGGCATGGCACATAGAAGAAAATGAGTTTTCTCGAAAGAAACCTTGTGCTTCCAGTTCCTAGTTGGAAGCTCACCCGGCTCTGCTCTATACCAAACGTGAAAGTCAATGTGAGCACTAGCCTCGAAGTAAGGCCCTGATTATGCTGGCAAAACGGGAGGCGTGCAGCAGCTCCATGAGGCCTTCATCGCTGTTCTGCTTTAGTTTCACGGTAGTAAGCTTTCCAACATTCCTAGGGACTTTGCTTAAGCAACCGTTTCGGTACCAGAACACTGCGTAGAGACAGTAAGCTCTGGTCCTGCGTGTATGCTGCGTGTCAACCTAGAAATTGGAGACTGATGGCATAAGGCTTCTTTTCCCATTATGAAAGCTCCATTCATGCGGCCTCGAAGCTACCTGAAAAGCACTGTTGTTACCGTGCTTTTACTTACAGCCGGCATGGCACATAGAAGAAAATGAGTTTTCTCGAAAGAAACCTTGTGCTTCCAGTTCCTATTTGGAAGCTCACCCGGCTCTGCTCTATACCAAACGTGAAAGTCAATGTGAGCACTAGCCTCGAAGTAAGGCCCTGATTATGCTGGCAATACGGGAGGCGTGCAGCAGCTCCATGAGGCCTTCATCGCTGTTCTGCTTTAGTTTCACGGTAGTAAGCTTTCCAACATTCCTAGGGACTTTGCTTAAGCAACCGTTTCGGTACCAGAACACTGCGTAGAGACAGTAAGCTCTGGTCCTGCGTGTATGCTGCGTGTCAACCTAGAAATTGGAGACTGATGGCATAAGGCTTCTTTTGCCATTATGAAAGCTCCGTTCATGCGGCCTCGAAGCTACCTGAAAAGCATTGTTGTTGCCGGGGTTTTCCTCACTGCCAGCATGGTTCTGAGAAGAAAATGAGTTTTCTCCTAAGAAACCTTGGGTTTCCAGTTCCTTGTTGGAAGCTCAACCTGCTCTGCGCTATACCTAAAGTGAAAGTCAACGTGAGCCCAAGCTTCGAAGTAAGGCCCTGATTATCCTTGCAAAACGAGAGGCATGCAGCAGCTCCATGAGGCCTTCATCGTTGTTCTGCTTTAGTTTCAAGGTAGTAAGCTTTTCAACACTCCTAGGGGACTTGCTTCAGCACCCGTTTCAGTACCAGAACACTGCGTAGAACCAGGAAGCTCTGCTCCTGCGTGTATGCTGCGTGTCAACCTAGAAATTAGAGACTGACGGCACAAGGCTTGTTTTCCCGTTTTGAAAGCTCCGTTGATGCGGCCCCGAAGCTACCTGAAAAGCACTGTTGTTACCGTGCTTTTACTTACAGCCGGCATGGCACATAGAAGAAAATGAGTTTTCTCGAAAGAAACCTTGTGCTTCCAGTTCCTAGTTGGAAGCTCACCCGGCTCTGCTCTATACCAAACGTGAAATCAATGTGAGCACTAGCCTCGAAGTAAGGCCCTGATTATGCTGGCAAAACGGGAGGCGTGCAGCAGCTCCATGAGGCCTTCATCGCTGTTCTGCTTTAGTTTCACGGTAGTAGCTTTCCAACATTCCTAGGGACTTTGCTTAAGCAACCGTTTCGGTACCAGAACACTGCGTAGAGACAGTAAGCTCTGGTCCTGCGTGTATGCTGCGAGTCAACCTAGAAATTGGAGACTGATGGCATAAGGCTTCTTTTGCCATTATGAAACCTCCGTTCATGCGGCCTCGAAGCTACCTGAAAAGCATTGTTGTTGCCGGGGTTTTCCTCACTGCCAGCATGGTTCTGAGAAGAAAATGAGTTTTCTCCTAAGAAACCTTGGGTTTCCAGTTCTTTGTTGGAAGCTCACCCTGCTCTGCGCTATACCTAAAGTGAAAGTCAACGTGAGCCCAAGCTTCGAAGTAAGGCCCTGATTATCCTTGCAAAACGAGAGGCATGCAGCAGCTCCATGAGGCCTTCATCGTTGTTCTGCTTTAGTTTCAAGGTAGTAAGCTTTTCAACACTCCTAGGGGCCTTGCTTCAGCACCCGTTTCAGTACCAGAACACTGCGTAGAACCAGGAAGCTCTGCTCCTGCGTGTATGCTGCGTGTCAACCTAGAAATTAGAGACTGACGGCACAAGGCTTGTTTTCCCGTTTTGAAAGCTCCGTTGATGCGGCCCCGAAGCTACCTGAAAAGCACTGTTGTTACCGTGCTTTTACTTACAGCCGGCATGGCACATAGAAGAAAATGAGTTTTCTCGAAAGAAACCTTGTGCTTCCAGTTCCTAGTTGGAAGCTCACCCGGCTCTGCTCTATACCAAACGTGAAAGTCAATGTGAGCACTAGCCTCGAAGTAAGGCCCTGATTATGCTGGCAAAACGGGAGGCGTGCAGCAGCTCCATGAGGCCTTCATCGCTGTTCTGCTTTAGTTTCACGGTAGTAGCTTTCCAACATTCCTAGGGACTTTGCTTAAGCAACCGTTTCGGTACCAGAACACTGCGTAGAGACAGTAAGCTCTGGTCCTGCGTGTATGCTGCGAGTCAACCTAGAAATTGGAGACTGATGGCATAAGGCTTCTTTTGCCATTATGAAAGCTCCGTTCATGCGGCCTCGAAGCTACCTGAAAAGCATTGTTGTTGCCGGGGTTTTCCTCACTGCCAGCATGGTTCTGAGAAGAAAATGAGTTTTCTCCTAAGAAACCTTGGGTTTCCAGTTCCTTGTTGGAAGCTCACCCTGCTCTGCGCTATACCTAAAGTGAAAGTCAACGTGAGCCCAAGCTTCGAAGTAAGGCCCTGATTATCCTTGCAAAACGAGAGGCGTGCAGCAGCTCCATGAGGCCTTCATCGTTGTTCTGCTTTAGTTTCAAGGTAGTAAGCTTTTCAACACTCCTAGGGGCCTTGCTTCAGCACCCGTTTCAGTACCAGAACACTGCGTAGAACCAGGAAACTCTGCTCCTGCGTGTATGCTGCGTGTCAACCTAGAAATTAGAGACTGACGGCACAAGGCTTGTTTTCCCGTTTTGAAAGCTCCGTTGATGCGGCCCCGAAGCTACCTGAAAAGCACTGTTGTTACCGTGCTTTTACTTACAGCCGGCATGGCACATAGAAGAAAATGAGTTTTCTCGAAAGAAACCTTGTGCTTCCAGTTCCTAGTTGGAAGCTCACCCGGCTCTGCTCTATACCAAACGTGAAATCAATGTGAGCACTAGCCTCGAAGTAAGGCCCTGATTATGCTGGCAAAACGGGAGGCGTGCAGCAGCTCCATGAGGCCTTCATCGCTGTTCTGCTTTAGTTTCACGGTAGTAGCTTTCCAACATTCCTAGGGACTTTGCTTAAGCAACCGTTTCGGTACCAGAACACTGCGTAGAGACAGTAAGCTCTGGTCCTGCGTGTATGCTGCGAGTCAACCTAGAAATTGGAGACTGATGGCATAAGGCTTCTTTTGCCATTATGAAAGCTCCGTTCATGCGGCCTCGAAGCTACCTGAAAAGCATTGTTGTTGCCGGGGTTTTCCTCACTGCCAGCATGGTTCTGAGAAGAAAATGAGTTTTCTCCTAAGAAACCTTGGGTTTCCAGTTCTTTGTTGGAAGCTCACCCTGCTCTGCGCTATACCTAAAGTGAAAGTCAACGTGAGCCCAAGCTTCGAAGTAAGGCCCTGATTATCCTTGCAAAACGAGAGGCATGCAGCAGCTCCATGAGGCCTTCATCGTTGTTCTGCTTTAGTTTCAAGGTAGTAAGCTTTTCAACACTCCTAGGGGCCTTGCTTCAGCACCCGTTTCAGTACCAGAACACTGCGTAGAACCAGGAAGCTCTGCTCCTGCGTGTATGCTGCGTGTCAACCTAGAAATTAGAGACTGACGGCACAAGGCTTGTTTTCCCGTTTTGAAAGCTCCGTTGATGCGGCCCCGAAGCTACCTGAAAAGCACTGTTGTTACCGTGCTTTTACTTACAGCCGGCATGGCACATAGAAGAAAATGAGTTTTCTCGAAAGAAACCTTGTGCTTCCAGTTCCTAGTTGGAAGCTCACCCGGCTCTGCTCTATACCAAACGTGAAAGTCAATGTGAGCACTAGCCTCGAAGTAAGGCCCTGATTATGCTGGCAAAACGGGAGGCGTGCAGCAGCTCCATGAGGCCTTCATCGCTGTTCTGCTTTAGTTTCACGGTAGTAGCTTTCCAACATTCCTAGGGACTTTGCTTAAGCAACCGTTTCGGTACCAGAACACTGCGTAGAGACAGTAAGCTCTGGTCCTGCGTGTATGCTGCGAGTCAACCTAGAAATTGGAGACTGATGGCATAAGGCTTCTTTTGCCATTATGAAAGCTCCGTTCATGCGGCCTCGAAGCTACCTGAAAAGCATTGTTGTTGCCGGGGTTTTCCTCACTGCCAGCATGGTTCTGAGAAGAAAATGAGTTTTCTCCTAAGAAACCTTGGGTTTCCAGTTCCTTGTTGGAAGCTCACCCTGCTCTGCGCTATACCTAAAGTGAAAGTCAACGTGAGCCCAAGCTTCGAAGTAAGGCCCTGATTATCCTTGCAAAACGAGAGGCGTGCAGCAGCTCCATGAGGCCTTCATCGTTGTTCTGCTTTAGTTTCAAGGTAGTAAGCTTTTCAACACTCCTAGGGGCCTTGCTTCAGCACCCGTTTCAGTACCAGAACACTGCGTAGAACCAGGAAGCTCTGCTCCTGCGTGTATGCTGCGTGTCAACCTAGAAATTAGAGACTGATGGCACAAGGCTTGTTTTCCCGTTTTGAAAGCTCCATTCATGCGGCCTCGAAGCTACCTGAAAAGCACTGTTGTTACCGTGCTTTTACTTACAGCCGGCATGGCACATAGAAGAAAATGAGTTTTCTCGAAAGAAACCTTGTGCTTCCAGTTCCTAGTTGGAAGCTCACCCGGCTCTGCTCTATACCAAACGTGAAAGTCAATGTGAGCACTAGCCTCGAAGTAAGGCCCTGATTATGCTGGCAAAACGGGAGGCGTGCAGCAGCTCCATGAGGCCTTCATCGCTGTTCTGCTTTAGTTTCACGGTAGTAGCTTTCCAACATTCCTAGGGACTTTGCTTAAGCAACCGTTTCGGTACCAGAACACTGCGTAGAGACAGTAAGCTCTGGTCCTGCGTGTATGCTGCGAGTCAACCTAGAAATTGGAGACTGATGGCATAAGGCTTCTTTTCCCATTATGAAAGCTCCGTTCATGCGGCCTCGAAGCTACCTGAAAAGCATTGTTGTTGCCGGGGTTTTCCTCACTGCCGGCATGGTTCTGAGGAGAAAATGAGTTTTCTCCTAAGAAACCTTGGGTTGCCAGTTCTTTGTTGGAAGCTCACCCTGCTCTGCGCTATACCTAAAGTGAAAGTCAACGTGAGCCCAAGCTTCGAAGTAAGGCCCTGATTATCCTTGCAAAACGAGAGGCGTGCAGCAGCTCCATGAGGCCTTCATCGTTGTTCTGCTTTAGTTTCAAGGTAGTAAGCTTTTCAACACTCCTAGGGGCCTTGCTTCAGCACCCGTTTCAGTACCAGAACACTGCGTAGAACCAGGAAGCTCTGCTCCTGCGTGTATGCTGCGTGTCAACCTAGAAATTAGAGGCTGACGGCACAAGGCTAGTTTTCCCATTATGAAAGCTCCGTTGATGCGGCCCCGAAGCTACCTGAAAAGCACTGTTGTTACCGTGTTTTTACTTAGAGCCGGCATGGCACATAGAAGAAAATGAGTTTTCTCGAAAGAAACCTTGTGCTTCCAGTTCCTATTTGGAAGCTCACCCGGCTCTGCTCTATACCAAACGTGAAAGTCAATGTGAGCACTAGCCTCGAAGTAAGGCCCTGATTATGCTGGCAATACGGGAGGCGTGCAGCAGCTCCATGAGGCCTTCATCGCTGTTCTGCTTTAGTTTCACGGTAGTAAGCTTTCCAACATTCCTAGGGACTTTGCTTAAGCAACCGTTTCGGTACCAGAACACTGCGTAGAGACAGTAAGCTCTGGTCCTGCGTGTATGCTGCGTGTCAACCTAGAAATTGGAGACTGATGGCATAAGGCTTCTTTTGCCATTATGAAAGCTCCGTTCATGCGGCCTCGAAGCTACCTGAAAAGCATTGTTGTTGCCGGGGTTTTCCTCACTGCCAGCATGGTTCTGAGAAGAAAATGAGTTTTCTCCTAAGAAACCTTGGGTTTCCAGTTCCTTGTTGGAAGCTCACCCTGCTCTGCGCTATACCTAAAGTGAAAGTCAACGTGAGCCCAAGCTTCGAAGTAAGGCCCTGATTATCCTTGCAAAACGAGAGGCATGCAGCAGCTCCATGAGGCCTTCATCGTTGTTCTGCTTTAGTTTCAAGGTAGTAAGCTTTTCAACACTCCTAGGGGCCTTGCTTCAGCACCCGTTTCAGTACCAGAACACTGCGTAGAACCAGGAAGCTCTGCTCCTGCGTGTATGCTGCGTGTCAACCTAGAAATTAGAGACTGATGGCACAAGGCTTGTTTTCCCGTTTTGAAAGCTCCATTCATGCGGCCTCGAAGCTACCTGAAAAGCACTGTTGTTACCGTGCTTTTACTTACAGCCGGCATGGCACATAGAAGAAAATGAGTTTTCTCGAAAGAAACCTTGTGCTTCCAGTTCCTAGTTGGAAGCTCACCCGGCTCTGCTCTATACCAAACGTGAAAGTCAATGTGAGCACTAGCCTCGAAGTAAGGCCCTGATTATGCTGGCAAAACGGGAGGCGTGCAGCAGCTCCATGAGGCCTTCATCGCTGTTCTGCTTTAGTTTCACGGTAGTAGCTTTCCAACATTCCTAGGGACTTTGCTTAAGCAACCGTTTCGGTACCAGAACACTGCGTAGAGACAGTAAGCTCTGGTCCTGCGTGTATGCTGCGAGTCAACCTAGAAATTGGAGACTGATGGCATAAGGCTTCTGTTGCCATTATGAAAGCTCCGTTCATGCGGCCTCGAAGCTACCTGAAAAGCATTGTTGTTGCCGGGGTTTTCCTCACTGCCGGCATGGTTCTGAGGAGAAAATGAGTTTTCTCCTAAGAAACCTTGGGTTTCCAGTTCTTTGTTGGAAGCTCACCCTGCTCTGCGCTATACCTAAAGTGAAAGTCAACGTGAGCCCAAGCTTCGAAGTAAGGCCCTGATTATCCTTGCAAAACGAGAGGCGTGCAGCAGCTCCATGAGGCCTTCATCGTTGTTCTGCTTTAGTTTCAAGGTAGTAAGCTTTTCAACACTCCTAGGGGCCTTGCTTCAGCACCCGTTTCAGTACCAGAACACTGCGTAGAACCAGGAAGCTCTGCTCCTGCGTGTATGCTGCGTGTCAACCTAGAAATTAGAGGCTGACGGCACAAGGCTAGTTTTCCCATTATGAAAGCTCCGTTGATGCGGCCCCGAAGCTACCTGAAAAGCACTGTTGTTACCGTGTTTTTACTTACAGCCGGCATGGCACATAGAAGAAAATGAGTTTTCTCGAAAGAAACCTTGTGCTTCCAGTTCCTATTTGGAAGCTCACCCGGCTCTGCTCTATACCAAACGTGAAAGTCAATGTGAGCACTAGCCTCGAAGTAAGGCCCTGATTATGCTGGCAAAACGGGAGGCGTGCAGCAGCTCCATGAGGCCTTCATCGCTGTTCTGCTTTAGTTTCACGGTAGTAAGCTTTCCAACATTCCTAGGGACTTTGCTTAAGCAACCGTTTCGGTACCAGAACACTGCGTAGAGACAGTAAGCTCTGGTCCTGCGTGTATGCTGCGTGTCAACCTAGAAATTGGAGACTGATGGCATAAGGCTTCTTTTGCCATTATGAAAGCTCCGTTCATGCGGCCTCGAAGCTACCTGAAAAGCATTGTTGTTGCCGGGGTTTTCCTCACTGCCAGCATGGTTCTGAGAAGAAAATGAGTTTTCTCCTAAGAAACCTTGGGTTTCCAGTTCCTTGTTGGAAGCTCACCCTGCTCTGCGCTATACCTAAAGTGAAAGTCAACGTGAGCCCAAGCTTCGAAGTAAGGCCCTGATTATCCTTGCAAAACGAGAGGCATGCAGCAGCTCCATGAGGCCTTCATCGTTGTTCTGCTTTAGTTTCAAGGTAGTAAGCTTTTCAACACTCCTAGGGGCCTTGCTTCAGCACCCGTTTCAGTACCAGAACACTGCGTAGAACCAGGAAGCTCTGCTCCTGCGTGTATGCTGCGTGTCAACCTAGAAATTAGAGACTGATGGCACAAGGCTTGTTTTCCCGTTTTGAAAGCTCCATTCATGCGGCCTCGAAGCTACCTGAAAAGCACTGTTGTTACCGTGCTTTTACTTACAGCCGGCATGGCACATAGAAGAAAATGAGTTTTCTCGAAAGAAACCTTGTGCTTCCAGTTCCTAGTTGGAAGCTCACCCGGCTCTGCTCTATACCAAACGTGAAAGTCAATGTGAGCACTAGCCTCGAAGTAAGGCCCTGATTATGCTGGCAAAACGGGAGGCGTGCAGCAGCTCCATGAGGCCTTCATCGCTGTTCTGCTTTAGTTTCACGGTAGTAGCTTTCCAACATTCCTAGGGACTTTGCTTAAGCAACCGTTTCGGTACCAGAACACTGCGTAGAGACAGTAAGCTCTGGTCCTGCGTGTATGCTGCGAGTCAACCTAGAAATTGGAGACTGATGGCATAAGGCTTCTTTTGCCATTATGAAAGCTCCTTTCATGCGGCCTCGAAGCTACCTGAAAAGCATTGTTGTTGCCGGGGTTTTCCTCACTGCCAGCATGGTTCTGAGAAGAAAATGAGTTTTCTCCTAAGAAACCTTGGGTTTCCAGTTCCTTGTTGGAAGCTCACCCTGCTCTGCGCTATACCTAAAGTGAAAGTCAACGTGAGCCCAAGCTTCGAAGTAAGGCCCTGATTATCCTTGCAAAACGAGAGGCATGCAGCAGCTCCATGAGGCCTTCATCGTTGTTCTGCTTTAGTTTCAAGGTAGTAAGCTTTTCAACACTCCTAGGGGCCTTGCTTCAGCACCCGTTTCAGTACCAGAACACTGCGTAGAACCAGGAAGCTCTGCTCCTGCGTGTATGCTGCGTGTCAACCTAGAAATTAGAGACTGACGGCACAAGGCTTGTTTTCCCGTTTTGAAAGCTCCGTTGATGCGGCCCCGAAGCTACCTGAAAAGCACTGTTGTTACCGTGCTTTTACTTACAGCCGGCATGGCACATAGAAGAAAATGAGTTTTCTCGAAAGAAACCTTGTGCTTCCAGTTCCTAGTTGGAAGCTCACCCGGCTCTGCTCTATACCAAACGTGAAAGTCAATGTGAGCACTAGCCTCGAAGTAAGGCCCTGATTATGCTGGCAAAACGGGAGGCGTGCAGCAGCTCCATGAGGCCTTCATCGCTGTTCTGCTTTAGTTTCACGGTAGTAGCTTTCCAACATTCCTAGGGACTTTGCTTAAGCAACCGTTTCGGTACCAGAACACTGCGTAGAGACAGTAAGCTCTGGTCCTGCGTGTATGCTGCGAGTCAACCTAGAAATTGGAGACTGATGGCATAAGGCTTCTTTTGCCATTATGAAAGCTCCGTTCATGCGGCCTCGAAGCTACCTGAAAAGCATTGTTGTTGCCGGGGTTTTCCTCACTGCCAGCATGGTTCTGAGAAGAAAATGAGTTTTCTCCTAAGAAACCTTGGGTTTCCAGTTCCTTGTTGGAAGCTCACCCTGCTCTGCGCTATACCTAAAGTGAAAGTCAACGTGAGCCCAAGCTTCGAAGTAAGGCCCTGATTATCCTTGCAAAACGAGAGGCGTGCAGCAGCTCCATGAGGCCTTCATCGTTGTTCTGCTTTAGTTTCAAGGTAGTAAGCTTTTCAACACTCCTAGGGGCCTTGCTTCAGCACCCGTTTCAGTACCAGAACACTGCGTAGAACCAGGAAGCTCTGCTCCTGCGTGTATGCTGCGTGTCAACCTAGAAATTAGAGACTGACGGCACAAGGCTTGTTTTCCCGTTTTGAAAGCTCCATTCATGCGGCCTCGAAGCTACCTGAAAAGCACTGTTGTTACCGTGCTTTTACTTACAGCCGGCATGGCACATAGAAGAAAATGAGTTTTCTCGAAAGAAACCTTGTGCTTCCAGTTCCTAGTTGGAAGCTCACCCGGCTCTGCTCTATACCAAACGTGAAAGTCAATGTGAGCACTAGCCTCGAAGTAAGGCCCTGATTATGCTGGCAAAACGGGAGGCGTGCAGCAGCTCCATGAGGCCTTCATCGCTGTTCTGCTTTAGTTTCACGGTAGTAGCTTTCCAACATTCCTAGGGACTTTGCTTAAGCAACCGTTTCGGTACCAGAACACTGCGTAGAGACAGTGAGCTCTGGTCCTGCGTGTATGCTGCGTGTCAACCTAGAAATTGGAGACTGATGGCATAAGGCTTCTTTTCCCATTATGAAAGCTCCGTTCATGCGGCCTCGAAGCTACCTGAAAAGCATTGTTGTTGCCGGGGTTTTCCTCACTGCCGGCATGGTTCTGAGAAGAAAATGAGTTTTCTCCTAAGAAACCTTGGGTTTCCAGTTCCTTGTTGGAAGCTCACCCTGCTCTGCGCTATACCTAAAGTGAAAGTCAACGTGAGCCCAAGCTTCGAAGTAAGGCCCTGATTATCCTTGCAAAACGAGAGGCGTGCAGCAGCTCCATGAGGCCTTCATCGTTGTTCTGCTTTAGTTTCAAGGTAGTAAGCTTTTCAACACTCCTAGGGGCCTTGCTTCAGCACCCGTTTCAGTACCAGAACACTGCGTGGAACCAGGAAGTTCTGCTCCTGCGTGTATGCTGCGTGTCAACCTAGAAATTAGAGGCTGACGGCACAAGGCTAGTTTTCCCATTATGAAAGCTCCGTTGATGCGGCCCCGAAGCTACCTGAAAAGCACTGTTGTTACCGTGCTTTTACTACAGCCGGCATGGCACATAGAAGAAAATGAGTTTTCTCGAAAGAAACCTTGTGCTTCCAGTTCCTAGTTGGAAGCTCACCCGGCTCTGCTCTATACCAAACGTGAAAGTCAATGTGAGCACTAGCCTCGAAGTAAGGCCCTGATTATCCTGGCAAAACGGGAGGCGTGCAGCAGCTCCATGAGGCCTTCATCGCTGTTCTGCTTTAGTTTCACGGTAGTAAGCTTTCCAAGACTCCTAGGGACTTTGCTTAAGCAACCGTTTCGGTACCAGAACACTGCGTAGAGACAGTAAGCTCTGGTCCTGCGTGTATGCTGCGTGTCAACCTAGAAATTGGAGACTGATGGCATAAGGCTTCTTTTGCCATTATGAAAGCTCCGTTCATGCGGCCTCGAAGCTACCTGAAAAGCATTGTTGTTGCCGGGGTTTTCCTCACTGCCGGCATGGTTTTGAGAAGAAAATGAGTTTTCTCCTAAGAAACCTTGGGTTTCCAGTTCCTTGTTGGAAGCTCACCCTGCTCTGCGCTATACCTAAAGTGAAAGTCAACGTGAGCCCAAGCTTCGAAGTAAGGCCCTGATTATCCTTGCAAAACGAGAGGCGTGCAGCAGCTCCATGAGGCCTTCATCGTTGTTCTGCTTTAGTTTCAAGGTAGTAAGCTTTTCAACACTCCTAGGGGCCTTGCTTCAGCACCCGTTTCAGTACCAGAACACTGCGTAGAACCAGGAAGCTCTGCTCCTGCGTGTATGCTGCGTGTCAACCTAGAAATTAGAGACTGATGGCACAAGGCTTGTTTTCCCATTTTGAAAGCTCCATTCATGCGGCCTCGAAGCTACCTGAAAAGCACTGTTGTTACCGTGCTTTTACTTACAGCCGGCATGGCACATAGAAGAAAATGAGTTTTCTCGAAAGAAACCTTGTGCTTCCAGTTCCTATTTGGAAGCTCACCCGGCTCTGCTCTATACCAAACGTGAAAGTCAATGTGAGCACTAGCCTCGAAGTAAGGCCCTGATTATGCTGGCAATACGGGAGGCGTGCAGCAGCTCCATGAGGCCTTCATCGCTGTTCTGCTTTAGTTTCACGGTAGTAAGCTTTCCAACATTCCTAGGGACTTTGCTTAAGCAACCGTTTCGGTACCAGAACACTGCGTAGAGACAGTAAGCTCTGGTCCTGCGTGTATGCTGCGTGTCAACCTAGAAATTGGAGACTGATGGCATAAGGCTTCTTTTGCCATTATGAAAGCTCCGTTCATGCGGCCTCGAAGCTACCTGAAAAGCATTGTTGTTGCCGGGGTTTTCCTCACTGCCAGCATGGTTCTGAGAAGAAAATGAGTTTTCTCCTAAGAAACCTTGGGTTTCCAGTTCCTTGTTGGAAGCTCACCCTGCTCTGCGCTATACCTAAAGTGAAAGTCAACGTGAGCCCAAGCTTCGAAGTAAGGCCCTGATTATCCTTGCAAAACGAGAGGCATGCAGCAGCTCCATGAGGCCTTCATCGTTGTTCTGCTTTAGTTTCAAGGTAGTAAGCTTTTCAACACTCCTAGGGGCCTTGCTTCAGCACCCGTTTCAGTACCAGAACACTGCGTAGAACCAGGAAGCTCTGCTCCTGCGTGTATGCTGCGTGTCAACCTAGAAATTAGAGACTGACGGCACAATGCTTGTTTTCCCGTTTTGAAAGCTCCGTTGATGCGGCCCCGAAGCTACCTGAAAAGCACTGTTGTTACCGTGCTTTTACTTACAGCCGGCATGGCACATAGAAGAAAATGAGTTTTCTCGAAAGAAACCTTGTGCTTCCAGTTCCTAGTTGGAAGCTCACCCGGCTCTGCTCTATACCAAACGTGAAAGTCAATGTGAGCACTAGCCTCGAAGTAAGGCCCTGATTATGCTGGCAAAACGGGAGGCGTGCAGCAGCTCCATGAGGCCTTCATCGCTGTTCTGCTTTAGTTTCACGGTAGTAAGCTTTCCAACATTCCTAGGGACTTTGCTTAAGCAACCGTTTCGGTACCAGAACACTGCGTAGAGACAGTAAGCTCTGGTCCTGCGTGTATGCTGCGTGTCAACCTAGAAATTGGAGACTGATGGCATAAGGCTTCTTTTCCCATTATGAAAGCTCCATTCATGCGGCCTCGAAGCTACCTGAAAAGCACTGTTGTTACCGTGCTTTTACTTACAGCCGGCATGGCACATAGAAGAAAATGAGTTTTCTCGAAAGAAACCTTGTGCTTCCAGTTCCTAGTTGGAAGCTCACCCGGCTCTGCTCTATACCAAACGTGAAAGTCAATGTGAGCACTAGCCTCGAAGTAAGGCCCTGATTATGCTGGCAATACGGGAGGCGTGCAGCAGCTCCATGAGGCCTTCATCGCTGTTCTGCTTTAGTTTCACGGTAGTAAGCTTTCCAACATTCCTAGGGACTTTGCTTAAGCAACCGTTTCGGTACCAGAACACTGCGTAGAGACAGTAAGCTCTGGTCCTGCGTGTATGCTGCGTGTCAACCTAGAAATTGGAGACTGATGGCATAAGGCTTCTTTTGCCATTATGAAAGCTCCGTTCATGCGGCCTCGAAGCTACCTGAAAAGCATTGTTATTGCCGGGGTTTTCCTCACTGCCAGCATGGTTCTGAGAAGAAAATGAGTTTTCTCCTAAGAAACCTTGGGTTTCCAGTTCCTTGTTGGAAGCTCACCCTGCTCTGCGCTATACCTAAAGTGAAAGTCAACGTGAGCCCAAGCTTCGAAGTAAGGCCCTGATTATCCTTGCAAAACGAGAGGCGTGCAGCAGCTCCATGAGGCCTTCATCGTTGTTCTGCTTTAGTTTCAAGGTAGTAAGCTTTTCAACACTCCTAGGGGCCTTGCTTCAGCACCCGTTTCAGTACCAGAACACTGCGTAGAACCAGGAAGCTCTGCTCCTGCGTGTATGCTGCGTGTCAACCTAGAAATTAGAGACTGACGGCACAAGGCTTGTTTTCCCGTTTTGAAAGCTCCGTTGATGCGGCCCCGAAGCTACCTGAAAAGCACTGTTGTTACCGTGCTTTTACTTACAGCCGGCATGGCACATAGAAGAAAATGAGTTTTCTCGAAAGAAACCTTGTGCTTCCAGTTCCTAGTTGGAAGCTCACCCGGCTCTGCTCTATACCAAACGTGAAAGTCAATGTGAGCACTAGCCTCGAAGTAAGGCCCTGATTATGCTGGCAAAACGGGAGGCGTGCAGCAGCTCCATGAGGCCTTCATCGCTGTTCTGCTTTAGTTTCACGGTAGTAGCTTTCCAACATTCCTAGGGACTTTGCTTAAGCAACCGTTTCGGTACCAGAACACTGCGTAGAGACAGTAAGCTCTGGTCCTGCGTGTATGCTGCGAGTCAACCTAGAAATTGGAGACTGATGGCATAAGGCTTCTTTTGCCATTATGAAAGCTCCGTTCATACGGCCTCGAAGCTACCTGAAAAGCATTGTTGTTGCCGGGGTTTTCCTCACTGCCAGCATGGTTCTGAGAAGAAAATGAGTTTTCTCCTAAGAAACCTTGGGTTTCCAGTTCCTTGTTGGAAGCTCACCCTGCTCTGCGCTATACCTAAAGTGAAAGTCAACGTGAGCCCAAGCTTCGAAGTAAGGCCCTGATTATCCTTGCAAAACGAGAGGCGTGCAGCAGCTCCATGAGGCCTTCATCGTTGTTCTGCTTTAGTTTCAAGGTAGTAAGCTTTTCAACACTCCTAGGGGCCTTGCTTCAGCACCCGTTTCAGTACCAGAACACTGCGTAGAACCAGGAAGCTCTGCTCCTGCGTGTATGCTGCGTGTCAACCTAGAAATTAGAGACTGACGGCACAAGGCTTGTTTTCCCGTTTTGAAAGCTCCATTCATGCGGCCTCGAAGCTACCTGAAAAGCACTGTTGTTACCGTGCTTTTACTTACAGCCGGCATGGCACATAGAAGAAAATGAGTTTTCTCGAAAGAAACCTTGTGCTTCCAGTTCCTAGTTGGAAGCTCACCCGGCTCTGCTCTATACCAAACGTGAAAGTCAATGTGAGCACTAGCCTCGAAGTAAGGCCCTGATTATGCTGGCAAAACGGGAGGCGTGCAGCAGCTCCATGAGGCCTTCATCGCTGTTCTGCTTTAGTTTCACGGTAGTAGCTTTCCAACATTCCTAGGGACTTTGCTTAAGCAACCGTTTCGGTACCAGAACACTGCGTAGAGACAGTGAGCTCTAGTCCTGCGTGTATGCTGCGTGTCAACCTAGAAATTGGAGACTGATGGCATAAGGCTTCTTTTCCCATTATGAAAGCTCCGTTCATGCGGCCTCGAAGCTACCTGAAAAGCATTGTTGTTGCCGGGGTTTTCCTCACTGCCGGCATGGTTCTGAGAAGAAAATGAGTTTTCTCCTAAGAAACCTTGGGTTTCCAGTTCCTTGTTGGAAGCTCACCCTGCTCTGCGCTATACCTAAAGTGAAAGTCAACGTGAGCCCAAGCTTCGAAGTAAGGCCCTGATTATCCTTGCAAAACGAGAGGCGTGCAGCAGCTCCATGAGGCCTTCATCGTTGTTCTGCTTTAGTTTCAAGGTAGTAAGCTTTTCAACACTCCTAGGGGCCTTGCTTCAGCACCCGTTTCAGTACCAGAACACTGCGTGGAACCAGGAAGTTCTGCTCCTGCGTGTATGCTGCGTGTCAACCTAGAAATTAGAGGCTGACGGCACAAGGCTAGTTTTCCCATTATGAAAGCTCCGTTGATGCGGCCCCGAAGCTACCTGAAAAGCACTGTTGTTACCGTGCTTTTACTACAGCCGGCATGGCACATAGAAGAAAATGAGTTTTCTCGAAAGAAACCTTGTGCTTCCAGTTCCTAGTTGGAAGCTCACCCGGCTCTGCTCTATACCAAACGTGAAAGTCAATGTGAGCACTAGCCTCGAAGTAAGGCCCTGATTATGCTGGCAAAACGGGAGGCGTGCAGCAGCTCCATGAGGCCTTCATCGCTGTTCTGCTTTAGTTTCACGGTAGTAAGCTTTCCAAGACTCCTAGGGACTTTGCTTAAGCAACCGTTTCGGTACCAGAACACTGCGTAGAGACAGTAAGCTCTGGTCCTGCGTGTATGCTGCGTGTCAACCTAGAAATTGGAGACTGATGGCATAAGGCTTCTTTTGCCATTATGAAAGCTCCGTTCATGCGGCCTCGAAGCTACCTGAAAAGCATTGTTGTTGCCGGGGTTTTCCTCACTGCCGGCATGGTTTTGAGAAGAAAATGAGTTTTCTCCTAAGAAACCTTGGGTTTCCAGTTCCTTGTTGGAAGCTCACCCTGCTCTGCGCTATACCTAAAGTGAAAGTCAACGTGAGCCCAAGCTTCGAAGTAAGGCCCTGATTATCCTTGCAAAACGAGAGGCGTGCAGCAGCTCCATGAGGCCTTCATCGTTGTTCTGCTTTAGTTTCAAGGTAGTAAGCTTTTCAACACTCCTAGGGGCCTTGCTTCAGCACCCGTTTCAGTACCAGAACACTGCGTAGAACCAGGAAGCTCTGCTCCTGCGTGTATGCTGCGTGTCAACCTAGAAATTAGAGACTGATGGCACAAGGCTTGTTTTCCCGTTTTGAAAGCTCCATTCATGCGGCCTCGAAGCTACCTGAAAAGCACTGTTGTTACCGTGCTTTTACTTACAGCCGGCATGGCACATAGAAGAAAATGAGTTTTCTCGAAAGAAACCTTGTGCTTCCAGTTCCTAGTTGGAAGCTCACCCGGCTCTGCTCTATACCAAACGTGAAAGTCAATGTGAGCACTAGCCTCGAAGTAAGGCCCTGATTATGCTGGCAAAACGGGAGGCGTGCAGCAGCTCCATGAGGCCTTCATCGCTGTTCTGCTTTAGTTTCACGGTAGTAAGCTTTCCAACATTCCTAGGGACTTTGCTTAAGCAACCGTTTCGGTACCAGAACACTGCGTAGAGACAGTAAGCTCTGGTCCTGCGTGTATGCTGCGTGTCAACCTAGAAATTGGAGACTGATGGCATAAGGCTTCTTTTCCCATTATGAAAGCTCCATTCATGCGGCCTCGAAGCTACCTGAAAAGCACTGTTGTTACCGTGTTTTTACTTAGAGCCGGCATGGCACATAGAAGAAAATGAGTTTTCTCGAAAGAAACCTTGTGCTTCCAGTTCCTATTTGGAAGCTCACCCGGCTCTGCTCTATACCAAACGTGAAAGTCAATGTGAGCACTAGCCTCGAAGTAAGGCCCTGATTATGCTGGCAATACGGGAGGCGTGCAGCAGCTCCATGAGGCCTTCATCGCTGTTCTGCTTTAGTTTCACGGTAGTAAGCTTTCCAACATTCCTAGGGACTTTGCTTAAGCAACCGTTTCGGTACCAGAACACTGCGTAGAGACAGTAAGCTCTGGTCCTGCGTGTATGCTGCGTGTCAACCTAGAAATTGGAGACTGATGGCATAAGGCTTCTTTTGCCATTATGAAAGCTCCGTTCATGCGGCCTCGAAGCTACCTGAAAAGCATTGTTGTTGCCGGGGTTTTCCTCACTGCCAGCATGGTTCTGAGAAGAAAATGAGTTTTCTCCTAAGAAACCTTGGGTTTCCAGTTCCTTGTTGGAAGCTCACCCTGCTCTGCGCTATACCTAAAGTGAAAGTCAACGTGAGCCCAAGCTTCGAAGTAAGGCCCTGATTATCCTTGCAAAACGAGAGGCATGCAGCAGCTCCATGAGGCCTTCATCGTTGTTCTGCTTTAGTTTCAAGGTAGTAAGCTTTTCAACACTCCTAGGGGCCTTGCTTCAGCACCCGTTTCAGTACCAGAACACTGCGTAGAACCAGGAAGCTCTGCTCCTGCGTGTATGCTGCGTGTCAACCTAGAAATTAGAGACTGACGGCACAAGGCTTGTTTTCCCGTTTTGAAAGCTCCGTTGATGCGGCCCCGAAGCTACCTGAAAAGCACTGTTGTTACCGTGCTTTTACTTACAGCCGGCATGGCACATAGAAGAAAATGAGTTTTCTCGAAAGAAACCTTGTGCTTCCAGTTCCTAGTTGGAAGCTCACCCGGCTCTGCTCTATACCAAACGTGAAAGTCAATGTGAGCACTAGCCTCGAAGTAAGGCCCTGATTATGCTGGCAAAACGGGAGGCGTGCAGCAGCTCCATGAGGCCTTCATCGCTGTTCTGCTTTAGTTTCACGGTAGTAGCTTTCCAACATTCCTAGGGACTTTGCTTAAGCAACCGTTTCGGTACCAGAACACTGCGTAGAGACAGTAAGCTCTGGTCCTGCGTGTATGCTGCGAGTCAACCTAGAAATTGGAGACTGATGGCATAAGGCTTCTTTTGCCATTATGAAAGCTCCGTTCATGCGGCCTCGAAGCTACCTGAAAAGCATTGTTGTTGCCGGGGTTTTCCTCACTGCCAGCATGGTTCTGAGAAGAAAATGAGTTTTCTCCTAAGAAACCTTGGGTTTCCAGTTCTTTGTTGGAAGCTCACCCTGCTCTGCGCTATACCTAAAGTGAAAGTCAACGTGAGCCCAAGCTTCGAAGTAAGGCCCTGATTATCCTTGCAAAACGAGAGGCATGCAGCAGCTCCATGAGGCCTTCATCGTTTTTCTGCTTTAGTTTCAAGGTAGTAAGCTTTTCAACACTCCTAGGGGCCTTGCTTCAGCACCCGTTTCAGTACCAGAACACTGCGTAGAACCAGGAAGCTCTGCTCCTGCGTGTATGCTGCGTGTCAACCTAGAAATTAGAGACTGACGGCACAAGGCTTGTTTTCCCGTTTTGAAAGCTCCGTTGATGCGGCCCCGAAGCTACCTGAAAAGCACTGTTGTTACCGTGCTTTTACTTACAGCCGGCATGGCACATAGAAGAAAATGAGTTTTCTCGAAAGAAACCTTGTGCTTCCAGTTCCTAGTTGGAAGCTCACCCGGCTCTGCTCTATACCAAACGTGAAAGTCAATGTGAGCACTAGCCTCGAAGTAAGGCCCTGATTATGCTGGCAAAACGGGAGGCGTGCAGCAGCTCCATGAGGCCTTCATCGCTGTTCTGCTTTAGTTTCACGGTAGTAGCTTTCCAACATTCCTAGGGACTTTGCTTAAGCAACCGTTTCGGTACCAGAACACTGCGTAGAGACAGTAAGCTCTGGTCCTGCGTGTATGCTGCGAGTCAACCTAGAAATTGGAGACTGATGGCATAAGGCTTCTTTTGCCATTATGAAAGCTCCGTTCATGCGGCCTCGAAGCTACCTGAAAAGCATTGTTGTTGCCGGGGTTTTCCTCACTGCCAGCATGGTTCTGAGAAGAAAATGAGTTTTCTCCTAAGAAACCTTGGGTTTCCAGTTCCTTGTTGGAAGCTCACCCTGCTCTGCGCTATACCTAAAGTGAAAGTCAACGTGAGCCCAAGCTTCGAAGTAAGGCCCTGATTATCCTTGCAAAACGAGAAGCGTGCAGCAGCTCCATGAGGCCTTCATCGTTGTTCTGCTTTAGTTTCAAGGTAGTAAGCTTTTCAACACTCCTAGGGGCCTTGCTTCAGCACCCGTTTCAGTACCAGAACACTGCGTAGAACCAGGAAGCTCTGCTCCTGCGTGTATGCTGCGTGTCAACCTAGAAATTAGAGACTGATGGCACAAGGCTTGTTTTCCCGTTTTGAAAGCTCCATTCATGCGGCCTCGAAGCTACCTGAAAAGCACTGTTGTTACCGTGCTTTTACTTACAGCCGGCATGGCACATAGAAGAAAATGAGTTTTCTCGAAAGAAACCTTGTGCTTCCAGTTCCTAGTTGGAAGCTCACCCGGCTCTGCTCTATACCAAACGTGAAAGTCAATGTGAGCACTAGCCTCGAAGTAAGGCCCTGATTATGCTGGCAAAACGGGAGGCGTGCAGCAGCTCCATGAGGCCTTCATCGCTGTTCTGCTTTAGTTTCACGGTAGTAGCTTTCCAACATTCCTAGGGACTTTGCTTAAGCAACCGTTTCGGTACCAGAACACTGCGTAGAGACAGTAAGCTCTGGTCCTGCGTGTATGCTGCGAGTCAACCTAGAAATTGGAGACTGATGGCATAAGGCTTCTTTTGCCATTATGAAAGCTCCGTTCATGCGGCCTCGAAGCTACCTGAAAAGCATTGTTGTTGCCGGGGTTTTCCTCACTGCCGGCATGGTTCTGAGGAGAAAATGAGTTTTCTCGTAAGAAACCTTGGGTTTCCAGTTCTTTGTTGGAAGCTCACCCTGCTCTGCGCTATACCTAAAGTGAAAGTCAACGTGAGCCCAAGCTTCGAAGTAAGGCCCTGATTATCCTTGCAAAACGAGAGGCGTGCAGCAGCTCCATGAGGCCTTCATCGTTGTTCTGCTTTAGTTTCAAGGTAGTAAGCTTTTCAACACTCCTAGGGGCCTTGCTTCAGCACCCGTTTCAGTACCAGAACACTGCGTAGAACCAGGAAGCTCTGCTCCTGCGTGTATGCTGCGTGTCAACCTAGAAATTAGAGGCTGACGGCACAAGGCTAGTTTTCCCATTATGAAAGCTCCGTTGATGCGGCCCCGAAGCTACCTGAAAAGCACTGTTGTTACCGTGTTTTTACTTAGAGCCGGCATGGCACATAGAAGAAAATGAGTTTTCTCGAAAGAAACCTTGTGCTTCCAGTTCCTATTTGGAAGCTCACCCGGCTCTGCTCTATACCAAACGTGAAAGTCAATGTGAGCACTAGCCTCGAAGTAAGGCCCTGATTATGCTGGCAATACGGGAGGCGTGCAGCAGCTCCATGAGGCCTTCATCGCTGTTCTGCTTTAGTTTCACGGTAGTAAGCTTTCCAACATTCCTAGGGACTTTGCTTAAGCAACCGTTTCGGTACCAGAACACTGCGTAGAGACAGTAAGCTCTGGTCCTGCGTGTATGCTGCGAGTCAACCTAGAAATTGGAGACTGATGGCATAAGGCTTCTTTTGCCATTATGAAAGCTCCGTTCATGCAGCCTCGAAGCTACCTGAAAAGCATTGTTGTTGCCGGGGTTTTCCTCACTGCCAGCATGGTTCTGAGAAGAAAATGAGTTTTCTCCTAAGAAACCTTGGGTTTCCAGTTCCTTGTTGGAAGCTCACCCTGCTCTGCGCTATACCTAAAGTGAAAGTCAACGTGAGCCCAAGCTTCGAAGTAAGGCCCTGATTATCCTTGCAAAACGAGAGGCATGCAGCAGCTCCATGAGGCCTTCATCGTTGTTCTGCTTTAGTTTCAAGGTAGTAAGCTTTTCAACACTCCTAGGGGCCTTGCTTCAGCACCCGTTTCAGTACCAGAACACTGCGTAGAACCAGGAAGCTCTGCTCCTGCGTGTATGCTGCGTGTCAACCTAGAAATTAGAGACTGATGGCACAAGGCTTGTTTTCCCGTTTTGAAAGCTCCATTCATGCGGCCTCGAAGCTACCTGAAAAGCACTGTTGTTACCGTGCTTTTACTTACAGCCGGCATGGCACATAGAAGAAAATGAGTTTTCTCGAAAGAAACCTTGTGCTTCCAGTTCCTAGTTGGAAGCTCACCCGGCTCTGCTCTATACCAAACGTGAAAGTCAATGTGAGCACTAGCCTCGAAGTAAGGCCCTGATTATGCTGGCAAAACGGGAGGCGTGCAGCAGCTCCATGAGGCCTTCATCGCTGTTCTGCTTTAGTTTCACGGTAGTAGCTTTCCAACATTCCTAGGGAGTTTGCTTAAGCAACCGTTTCGGTACCAGAACACTGCGTAGAGACAGTAAGCTCTGGTCCTGCGTGTATGCTGCGAGTCAACCTAGAAATTGGAGACTGATGGCATAAGGCTTCTTTTGCCATTATGAAAGCTCCGTTCATGCGGCCTCGAAGCTACCTGAAAAGCATTGTTGTTGCCGGGGTTTTCCTCACTGCCGGCATGGTTCTGAGGAGAAAATGAGTTTTCTCCTAAGAAACCTTGGGTTTCCAGTTCTTTGTTGGAAGCTCACCCTGCTCTGCGCTATACCTAAAGTGAAAGTCAACGTGAGCCCAAGCTTCGAAGTAAGGCCCTGATTATCCTTGCAAAACGAGAGGCGTGCAGCAGCTCCATGAGGCCTTCATCGTTGTTCTGCTTTAGTTTCAAGGTAGTAAGCTTTTCAACACTCCTAGGGGCCTTGCTTCAGCACCCGTTTCAGTACCAGAACACTGCGTAGAACCAGGAAGCTCTGCTCCTGCGTGTATGCTGCGTGTCAACCTAGAAATTAGAGGCTGACGGCACAAGGCTAGTTTTCCCATTATGAAAGCTCCGTTGATGCGGCCCCGAAGCTACCTGAAAAGCACTGTTGTTACCGTGTTTTTACTTAGAGCCGGCATGGCACATAGAAGAAAATGAGTTTTCTCGAAAGAAACCTTGTGCTTCCAGTTCCTATTTGGAAGCTCACCCGGCTCTGCTCTATACCAAACGTGAAAGTCAATGTGAGCACTAGCCTCGAAGTAAGGCCCTGATTATGCTGGCAATACGGGAGGCGTGCAGCAGCTCCATGAGGCCTTCATCGCTGTTCTGCTTTAGTTTCACGGTAGTAAGCTTTCCAACATTCCTAGGGACTTTGCTTAAGCAACCGTTTCGGTACCAGAACACTGCGTAGAGACAGTAAGCTCTGGTCCTGCGTGTATGCTGCGTGTCAACCTAGAAATTGGAGACTGATGGCATAAGGCTTCTTTTGCCATTATGAAAGCTCCGTTCATGCGGCCTCGAAGCTACCTGAAAAGCATTGTTGTTGCCGGGGTTTTCCTCACTGCCAGCATGGTTCTGAGAAGAAAATGAGTTTTCTCCTAAGAAACCTTGGGTTTCCAGTTCCTTGTTGGAAGCTCACCCTGCTCTGCGCTATACCTAAAGTGAAAGTCAACGTGAGCCCAAGCTTCGAAGTAAGGCCCTGATTATCCTTGCAAAACGAGAGGCATGCAGCAGCTCCATGAGGCCTTCATCGTTGTTCTGCTTTAGTTTCAAGGTAGTAAGCTTTTCAACACTCCTAGGGGCCTTGCTTCAGCACCCGTTTCAGTACCAGAACACTGCGTAGAACCAGGAAGCTCTGCTCCTGCGTGTATGCTGCGTGTCAACCTAGAAATTAGAGACTGACGGCACAAGGCTTGTTTTCCCGTTTTGAAAGCTCCGTTGATGCGGCCCCGAAGCTACCTGAAAAGCACTGTTGTTACCGTGCTTTTACTTACAGCCGGCATGGCACATAGAAGAAAATGAGTTTTCTCGAAAGAAACCTTGTGCTTCCAGTTCCTAGTTGGAAGCTCACCCGGCTCTGCTCTATACCAAACGTGAAAGTCAATGTGAGCACTAGCCTCGAAGTAAGGCCCTGATTATGCTGGCAAAACGGGAGGCGTGCAGCAGCTCCATGAGGCCTTCATCGCTGTTCTGCTTTAGTTTCACGGTAGTAGCTTTCCAACATTCCTAGGGACTTTGCTTAAGCAACCGTTTCGGTACCAGAACACTGCGTAGAGACAGTAAGCTCTGGTCCTGCGTGTATGCTGCGAGTCAACCTAGAAATTGGAGACTGATGGCATAAGGCTTCTTTTGCCATTATGAAAGCTCCGTTCATGCGGCCTCGAAGCTACCTGAAAAGCATTGTTGTTGCCGGGGTTTTCCTCACTGCCAGCATGGTTCTGAGAAGAAAATGAGTTTTCTCCTAAGAAACCTTGGGTTTCCAGTTCCTTGTTGGAAGCTCACCCTGCTCTGCGCTATACCTAAAGTGAAAGTCAACGTGAGCCCAAGCTTCGAAGTAAGGCCCTGATTATCCTTGCAAAACGAGAGGCGTGCAGCAGCTCCATGAGGCCTTCATCGTTGTTCTGCTTTAGTTTCAAGGTAGTAAGCTTTTCAACACTCCTAGGGGCCTTGCTTCAGCACCCGTTTCAGTACCAGAACACTGCGTAGAACCAGGAAGCTCTGCTCCTGCGTGTATGCTGCGTGTCAACCTAGAAATTAGAGACTGATGGCACAAGGCTTGTTTTCCCGTTTTGAAAGCTCCATTCATGCGGCCTCGAAGCTACCTGAAAAGCACTGTTGTTACCGTGCTTTTACTTACAGCCGGCATGGCACATAGAAGAAAATGAGTTTTCTCGAAAGAAACCTTGTGCTTCCAGTTCCTAGTTGGAAGCTCACCCGGCTCTGCTCTATACCAAACGTGAAAGTCAATGTGAGCACTAGCCTCGAAGTAAGGCCCTGATTATGCTGGCAAAACGGGAGGCGTGCAGCAGCTCCATGAGGCCTTCATCGCTGTTCTGCTTTAGTTTCACGGTAGTAGCTTTCCAACATTCCTAGGGACTTTGCTTAAGCAACCGTTTCGGTACCAGAACACTGCGTAGAGACAGTAAGCTCTGGTCCTGCGTGTATGCTGCGAGTCAACCTAGAAATTGGAGACTGATGGCATAAGGCTTCTTTTGCCATTATGAAAGCTCCGTTCATGCGGCCTCGAAGCTACCTGAAAAGCATTGTTGTTGCCGGGGTTTTCCTCACTGCCGGCATGGTTCTGAGGAGAAAATGAGTTTTCTCCTAAGAAACCTTGGGTTTCCAGTTCTTTGTTGGAAGCTCACCCTGCTCTGCGCTATACCTAAAGTGAAAGTCAACGTGAGCCCAAGCTTCGAAGTAAGGCCCTGATTATCCTTGCAAAACGAGAGGCGTGCAGCAGCTCCATGAGGCCTTCATCGTTGTTCTGCTTTAGTTTCAAGGTAGTAAGCTTTTCAACACTCCTAGGGGCCTTGCTTCAGCACCCGTTTCAGTACCAGAACACTGCGTAGAACCAGGAAGCTCTGCTCCTGCGTGTATGCTGCGTGTCAACCTAGAAATTAGAGACTGACGGCACAAGGCTTGTTTTCCCGTTTTGAAAGCTCCGTTGATGCGGCCCCGAAGCTACCTGAAAAGCACTGTTGTTACCGTGCTTTTACTTACAGCCGGCATGGCACATAGAAGAAAATGAGTTTTCTCGAAAGAAACCTTGTGCTTCCAGTTCCTAGTTGGAAGCTCACCCGGCTCTGCTCTATACCAAACGTGAAAGTCAATGTGAGCACTAGCCTCGAAGTAAGGCCCTGATTATGCTGGCAAAACGGGAGGCGTGCAGCAGCTCCATGAGGCCTTCATCGCTGTTCTGCTTTAGTTTCACGGTAGTAGCTTTCCAACATTCCTAGGGACTTTGCTTAAGCAACCGTTTCGGTACCAGAACACTGCGTAGAGACAGTAAGCTCTGGTCCTGCGTGTATGCTGCGAGTCAACCTAGAAATTGGAGACTGATGGCATAAGGCTTCTTTTGCCATTATGAAAGCTCCGTTCATGCGGCCTCGAAGCTACCTGAAAAGCATTGTTGTTGCCGGGGTTTTCCTCACTGCCAGCATGGTTCTGAGAAGAAAATGAGTTTTCTCCTAAGAAACCTTGGGTTTCCAGTTCCTTGTTGGAAGCTCACCCTGCTCTGCGCTATACCTAAAGTGAAAGTCAACGTGAGCCCAAGCTTCGAAGTAAGGCCCTGATTATCCTTGCAAAACGAGAGGCGTGCAGCAGCTCCATGAGGCCTTCATCGTTGTTCTGCTTTAGTTTCAAGGTAGTAAGCTTTTCAACACTCCTAGGGGCCTTGCTTCAGCACCCGTTTCAGTACCAGAACACTGCGTAGAACCAGGAAGCTCTGCTCCTGCGTGTATGCTGCGTGTCAACCTAGAAATTAGAGACTGATGGCACAAGGCTTGTTTTCCCGTTTTGAAAGCTCCATTCATGCGGCCTCGAAGCTACCTGAAAAGCACTGTTGTTACCGTGCTTTTACTTACAGCCGGCATGGCACATAGAAGAAAATGAGTTTTCTCGAAAGAAACCTTGTGCTTCCAGTTCCTAGTTGGAAGCTCACCCGGCTCTGCTCTATACCAAACGTGAAAGTCAATGTGAGCACTAGCCTCGAAGTAAGGCCCTGATTATGCTGGCAAAACGGGAGGCGTGCAGCAGCTCCATGAGGCCTTCATCGCTGTTCTGCTTTAGTTTCACGGTAGTAGCTTTCCAACATTCCTAGGGACTTTGCTTAAGCAACCGTTTCGGTACCAGAACACTGCGTAGAGACAGTAAGCTCTGGTCCTGCGTGTATGCTGCGAGTCAACCTAGAAATTGGAGACTGATGGCATAAGGCTTCTTTTCCCATTATGAAAGCTCCGTTCATGCGGCCTCGAAGCTACCTGAAAAGCATTGTTGTTGCCGGGGTTTTCCTCACTGCCGGCATGGTTCTGAGAAGAAAATGAGTTTTCTCCTAAGAAACCTTGGGTTTCCAGTTCCTTGTTGGAAGCTCACCCTGCTCTGCGCTATACCTAAAGTGAAAGTCAACGTGAGCCCAAGCTTCGAAGTAAGGCCCTGATTATCCTTGCAAAACGAGAGGCATGCAGCAGCTCCATGAGGCCTTCATCGTTGTTCTGCTTTAGTTTCAAGGTAGTAAGCTTTTCAACACTCCTAGGGGCCTTGCTTCAGCACCCGTTTCAGTACCAGAACACTGCGTAGAACCAGGAAGCTCTGCTCCTGCGTGTATGCTGCGTGTCAACCTAGAAATTAGAGGCTGACGGCACAAGGCTAGTTTTCCCATTATGAAAGCTCCGTTGATGCGGCCCCGAAGCTACCTGAAAAGCACTGTTGTTACCGTGTTTTTACTTAGAGCCGGCATGGCACATAGAAGAAAATGAGTTTTCTCGAAAGAAACCTTGTGCTTCCAGTTCCTAGTTGGAAGCTCACCCGGCTCTGCTCTATACCAAACGTGAAAGTCAATGTGAGCACTAGCCTCGAAGTAAGGCCCTGATTATCCTGGCAATACGGGAGGCGTGCAGCAGCTCCATGAGGCCTTCATCGCTGTTCTGCTTTAGTTTCACGGTAGTAAGCTTTCCAAGACTCCTAGGGACTTTGCTTAAGCAACCGTTTCGGTACCAGAACACTGCGTAGAGACAGTAAGCTCTGGTCCTGCGTGTATGCTGCGTGTCAACCTAGAAATTGGAGACTGATGGCATAAGGCTTCTTTTCCCATTATGAAAGCTCCGTTCATGCGGCCTCGAAGCTACCTGAAAAACATTGTTGTTGCCGGGGTTTTCCTCACTGCCGGCATGGTTCTGAGAAGAAAATGAGTTTTCTCCTAAGAAACCTTGGGTTTCCAGTTCCTTGTTGGAAGCTCACCCTGCTCTGCGCTATACCTAAAGTGAAAGTCAACGTGAGCCCAAGCTTCGAAGTAAGGCCCTGATTATCCTTGCAAAACGAGAGGCGTGCAGCAGCTCCATGAGGCCTTCATCGTTGTTCTGCTTTAGTTTCAAGGTAGTAAGCTTTTCAACACTCCTAGGGGCCTTGCTTCAGCACCCGTTTCAGTACCAGAACACTGCGTAGAACCAGGAAGCTCTGCTCCTGCGTGTATGCTGCGTGTCAACCTAGAAATTAGAGACTGATGGCACAAGGCTTGTTTTCCCGTTTTGAAAGCTCCATTCATGCGGCCTCGAAGCTACCTGAAAAGCACTGTTGTTACCGTGCTTTTACTTACAGCCGGCATGGCACATAGAAGAAAATGAGTTTTGTCGAAAGAAACCTTGTGCTTCCAGTTCCTAGTTGGAAGCTCACCCGGCTCTGCTCTATACCAAACGTGAAAGTCAATGTGAGCACTAGCCTCGAAGTAAGGCCCTGATTATGCTGGCAAAACGGGAGGCGTGCAGCAGCTCCATGAGGCCTTCATCGCTGTTCTGCTTTAGTTTCACGGTAGTAGCTTTCCAACATTCCTAGGGACTTTGCTTAAGCAACCGTTTCGGTACCAGAACACTGCGTAGAGACAGTAAGCTCTGGTCCTGCGTGTATGCTGCGAGTCAACCTAGAAATTGGAGACTGATGGCATAAGGCTTCTTTTGCCATTATGAAAGCTCCGTTCATGCGGCCTCGAAGCTACCTGAAAAGCATTGTTGTTGCCGGGGTTTTCCTCACTGCCGGCATGGTTCTGAGGAGAAAATGAGTTTTCTCCTAAGAAACCTTGGGTTTCCAGTTCTTTGTTGGAAGCTCACCCTGCTCTGCGCTATACCTAAAGTGAAAGTCAACGTGAGCCCAAGCTTCGAAGTAAGGCCTTGATTATCCTTGCAAAACGAGAGGCGTGCAGCAGCTCCATGAGGCCTTCATCGTTGTTCTGCTTTAGTTTCAAGGTAGTAAGCTTTTCAACACTCCTAGGGGCCTTGCTTCAGCACCCGTTTCAGTACCAGAACACTGCGTAGAACCAGGAAGCTCTGCTCCTGCGTGTATGCTGCGTGTCAACCTAGAAATTAGAGGCTGACGGCACAAGGCTAGTTTTCCCATTATGAAAGCTCCGTTGATGCGGCCCCGAAGCTACCTGAAAAGCACTGTTGTTACCGTGCTTTTACTTACAGCCGGCATGGCACATAGAAGAAATTGAGTTTTCTCGAAAGAAACCTTGTGCTTCCAGTTCCTAGTTGGAAGCTCACCCGGCTCTGCTCTATACCAAACGTGAAAGTCAATGTGAGCACTAGCCTCGAAGTAAGGCCCTGATTATGCTGGCAAAACGGGAGGCGTGCAGCAGCTCCATGAGGCCTTCATCGCTGTTCTGCTTTAGTTTCACGGTAGTAGCTTTCCAACATTCCTAGGGACTTTGCTTAAGCAACCGTTTCGGTACCAGAACACTGCGTAGAGACAGTAAGCTCTGGTCCTGCGTGTATGCTGCGAGTCAACCTAGAAATTGGAGACTGATGGCATAAGGCTTCTTTTGCCATTATGAAAGCTCCGTTCATGCGGCCTCGAAGCTACCTGAAAAGCATTGTTGTTGCCGGGGTTTTCCTCACTGCCGGCATGGTTCTGAGGAGAAAATGAGTTTTCTCCTAAGAAACCTTGGGTTTCCAGTTCTTTGTTGGAAGCTCACCCTGCTCTGCGCTATACCTAAAGTGAAAGTCAACGTGAGCCCAAGCTTCGAAGTAAGGCCCTGATTATCCTTGCAAAACGAGAGGCGTGCAGCAGCTCCATGAGGCCTTCATCGTTGTTCTGCTTTAGTTTCAAGGTAGTAAGCTTTTCAACACTCCTAGGGGCCTTGCTTCAGCACCCGTTTCAGTACCAGAACACTGCGTAGAACCAGGAAGCTCTGCTCCTGCGTGTATGCTGCGTGTCAACCTAGAAATTAGAGACTGACGGCACAAGGCTTGTTTTCCCGTTTTGAAAGCTCCGTTGATGCGGCCCCGAAGCTACCTGAAAAGCACTGTTGTTACCGTGCTTTTACTTACAGCCGGCATGGCACATAGAAGAAAATGAGTTTTCTCGAAAGAAACCTTGTGCTTCCAGTTCCTAGTTGGAAGCTCACCCGGCTCTGCTCTATACCAAACGTGAAAGTCAATGTGAGCACTAGCCTCGAAGTAAGGCCCTGATTATGCTGGCAAAACGGGAGGCGTGCAGCAGCTCCATGAGGCCTTCATCGCTGTTCTGCTTTAGTTTCACGGTAGTAGCTTTCCAACATTCCTAGGGACTTTGCTTAAGCAACCGTTTCGGTACCAGAACACTGCGTAGAGACAGTAAGCTCTGGTCCTGCGTGTATGCTGCGAGTCAACCTAGAAATTGGAGACTGATGGCATAAGGCTTCTTTTGCCATTATGAAAGCTCCGTTCATGCGGCCTCGAAGCTACCTGAAAAGCATTGTTGTTGCCGGGGTTTTCCTCACTGCCAGCATGGTTCTGAGAAGAAAATGAGTTTTCTCCTAAGAAACCTTGGGTTTCCAGTTCCTTGTTGGAAGCTCACCCTGCTCTGCGCTATACCTAAAGTGAAAGTCAACGTGAGCCCAAGCTTCGAAGTAAGGCCCTGATTATCCTTGCAAAACGAGAGGCGTGCAGCAGCTCCATGAGGCCTTCATCGTTGTTCTGCTTTAGTTTCAAGGTAGTAAGCTTTTCAACACTCCTAGGGGCCTTGCTTCAGCACCCGTTTCAGTACCAGAACACTGCGTAGAACCAGGAAGCTCTGCTCCTGCGTGTATGCTGCGTGTCAACCTAGAAATTAGAGACTGATGGCACAAGGCTTGTTTTCCCGTTTTGAAAGCTCCATTCATGCGGCCTCGAAGCTACCTGAAAAGCACTGTTGTTACCGTGCTTTTACTTACAGCCGGCATGGCACATAGAAGAAAATGAGTTTTCTCGAAAGAAACCTTGTGCTTCCAGTTCCTAGTTGGAAGCTCACCCGGCTCTGCTCTATACCAAACGTGAAAGTCAATGTGAGCACTAGCCTCGAAGTAAGGCCCTGATTATGCTGGCAAAACGGGAGGCGTGCAGCAGCTCCATGAGGCCTTCATCGCTGTTCTGCTTTAGTTTCACGGTAGTAGCTTTCCAACATTCCTAGGGACTTTGCTTAAGCAACCGTTTCGGTACCAGAACACTGCGTAGAGACAGTAAGCTCTGGTCCTGCGTGTATGCTGCGAGTCAACCTAGAAATTGGAGACTGATGGCATAAGGCTTCTTTTCCCATTATGAAAGCTCCGTTCATGCGGCCTCGAAGCTACCTGAAAAGCATTGTTGTTGCCGGGGTTTTCCTCACTGCCGGCATGGTTCTGAGAAGAAAATGAGTTTTCTCCTAAGAAACCTTGGGTTTCCAGTTCCTTGTTGGAAGCTCACCCTGCTCTGCGCTATACCTAAAGTGAAAGTCAACGTGAGCCCAAGCTTCGAAGTAAGGCCCTGATTATCCTTGCAAAACGAGAGGCATGCAGCAGCTCCATGAGGCCTTCATCGTTGTTCTGCTTTAGTTTCAAGGTAGTAAGCTTTTCAACACTCCTAGGGGCCTTGCTTCAGCACCCGTTTCAGTACCAGAACACTGCGTAGAACCAGGAAGCTCTGCTCCTGCGTGTATGCTGCGTGTCAACCTAGAAATTAGAGGCTGACGGCACAAGGCTAGTTTTCCCATTATGAAAGCTCCGTTGATGCGGCCCCGAAGCTACCTGAAAAGCACTGTTGTTACCGTGTTTTTACTTAGAGCCGGCATGGCACATAGAAGAAAATGAGTTTTCTCGAAAGAAACCTTGTGCTTCCAGTTCCTAGTTGGAAGCTCACCCGGCTCTGCTCTATACCAAACGTGAAAGTCAATGTGAGCACTAGCCTCGAAGTAAGGCCCTGATTATCCTGGCAATACGGGAGGCGTGCAGCAGCTCCATGAGGCCTTCATCGCTGTTCTGCTTTAGTTTCACGGTAGTAAGCTTTCCAAGACTCCTAGGGACTTTGCTTAAGCAACCGTTTCGGTACCAGAACACTGCGTAGAGACAGTAAGCTCTGGTCCTGCGTGTATGCTGCGTGTCAACCTAGAAATTGGAGACTGATGGCATAAGGCTTCTTTTCCCATTATGAAAGCTCCGTTCATGCGGCCTCGAAGCTACCTGAAAAACATTGTTGTTGCCGGGGTTTTCCTCACTGCCGGCATGGTTCTGAGAAGAAAATGAGTTTTCTCCTAAGAAACCTTGGGTTTCCAGTTCCTTGTTGGAAGCTCACCCTGCTCTGCGCTATACCTAAAGTGAAAGTCAACGTGAGCCCAAGCTTCGAAGTAAGGCCCTGATTATCCTTGCAAAACGAGAGGCGTGCAGCAGCTCCATGAGGCCTTCATCGTTGTTCTGCTTTAGTTTCAAGGTAGTAAGCTTTTCAACACTCCTAGGGGCCTTGCTTCAGCACCCGTTTCAGTACCAGAACACTGCGTAGAACCAGGAAGCTCTGCTCCTGCGTGTATGCTGCGTGTCAACCTAGAAATTAGAGACTGATGGCACAAGGCTTGTTTTCCCGTTTTGAAAGCTCCATTCATGCGGCCTCGAAGCTACCTGAAAAGCACTGTTGTTACCGTGCTTTTACTTACAGCCGGCATGGCACATAGAAGAAAATGAGTTTTCTCGAAAGAAACCTTGTGCTTCCAGTTCCTAGTTGGAAGCTCACCCGGCTCTGCTCTATACCAAACGTGAAAGTCAATGTGAGCACTAGCCTCGAAGTAAGGCCCTGATTATGCTGGCAAAACGGGAGGCGTGCAGCAGCTCCATGAGGCCTTCATCGCTGTTCTGCTTTAGTTTCACGGTAGTAGCTTTCCAACATTCCTAGGGACTTTGCTTAAGCAACCGTTTCGGTACCAGAACACTGCGTAGAGACAGTAAGCTCTGGTCCTGCGTGTATGCTGCGAGTCAACCTAGAAATTGGAGACTGATGGCATAAGGCTTCTTTTGCCATTATGAAAGCTCCGTTCATGCGGCCTCGAAGCTACCTGAAAAGCATTGTTGTTGCCGGGGTTTTCCTCACTGCCGGCATGGTTCTGAGGAGAAAATGAGTTTTCTCCTAAGAAACCTTGGGTTTCCAGTTCTTTGTTGGAAGCTCACCCTGCTCTGCGCTATACCTAAAGTGAAAGTCAACGTGAGCCCAAGCTTCGAAGTAAGGCCTTGATTATCCTTGCAAAACGAGAGGCGTGCAGCAGCTCCATGAGGCCTTCATCGTTGTTCTGCTTTAGTTTCAAGGTAGTAAGCTTTTCAACACTCCTAGGGGCCTTGCTTCAGCACCCGTTTCAGTACCAGAACACTGCGTAGAACCAGGAAGCTCTGCTCCTGCGTGTATGCTGCGTGTCAACCTAGAAATTAGAGGCTGACGGCACAAGGCTAGTTTTCCCATTATGAAAGCTCCGTTGATGCGGCCCCGAAGCTACCTGAAAAGCACTGTTGTTACCGTGTTTTTACTTAGAGCCGGCATGGCACATAGAAGAAAATGAGTTTTCTCGAAAGAAACCTTGTGCTTCCAGTTCCTATTTGGAAGCTCACCCGGCTCTGCTCTATACCAAACGTGAAAGTCAATGTGAGCACTAGCCTCGAAGTAAGGCCCTGATTATGCTGGCAATACGGGAGGCGTGCAGCAGCTCCATGAGGCCTTCATCGCTGTTCTGCTTTAGTTTCACGGTAGTAAGCTTTCCAACATTCCTAGGGACTTTGCTTAAGCAACCGTTTCGGTACCAGAACACTGCGTAGAGACAGTAAGCTCTGGTCCTGCGTGTATGCTGCGTGTCAACCTAGAAATTGGAGACTGATGGCATAAGGCTTCTTTTGCCATTATGAAAGCTCCGTTCATGCGGCCTCGAAGCTACCTGAAAAGCATTGTTGTTGCCGGGGTTTTCCTCACTGCCAGCATGGTTCTGAGAAGAAAATGAGTTTTCTCCTAAGAAACCTTGGGTTTCCAGTTCCTTGTTGGAAGCTCACCCTGCTCTGCGCTATACCTAAAGTGAAAGTCAACGTGAGCCCAAGCTTCGAAGTAAGGCCCTGATTATCCTTGCAAAACGAGAGGCATGCAGCAGCTCCATGAGGCCTTCATCGTTGTTCTGCTTTAGTTTCAAGGTAGTAAGCTTTTCAACACTCCTAGGGGCCTTGCTTCAGCACCCGTTTCAGTACCAGAACACTGCGTAGAACCAGGAAGCTCTGCTCCTGCGTGTATGCTGCGTGTCAACCTAGAAATTAGAGACTGACGGCACAAGGCTTGTTTTCCCGTTTTGAAAGCTCCGTTGATGCGGCCCCGAAGCTACCTGAAAAGCACTGTTGTTACCGTGCTTTTACTTACAGCCGGCATGGCACATAGAAGAAAATGAGTTTTCTCGAAAGAAACCTTGTGCTTCCAGTTCCTAGTTGGAAGCTCACCCGGCTCTGCTCTATACCAAACGTGAAAGTCAATGTGAGCACTAGCCTCGAAGTAAGGCCCTGATTATGCTGGCAAAACGGGAGGCGTGCAGCAGCTCCATGAGACCTTCATCGCTGTTCTGCTTTAGTTTCACGGTAGTAGCTTTCCAACATTCCTAGGGACTTTGCTTAAGCAACCGTTTCGGTACCAGAACACTGCGTAGAGACAGTAAGCTCTGGTCCTGCGTGTATGCTGCGAGTCAACCTAGAAATTGGAGACTGATGGCATAAGGCTTCTTTTGCCATTATGAAAGCTCCGTTCATGCGGCCTCGAAGCTACCTGAAAAGCATTGTTGTTGCCGGGGTTTTCCTCACTGCCAGCATGGTTCTGAGAAGAAAATGAGTTTTCTCCTAAGAAACCTTGGGTTTCCAGTTCCTTGTTGGAAGCTCACCCTGCTCTGCGCTATACCTAAAGTGAAAGTCAACGTGAGCCCAAGCTTCGAAGTAAGGCCCTGATTATCCTTGCAAAACGAGAGGCGTGCAGCAGCTCCATGAGGCCTTCATCGTTGTTCTGCTTTAGTTTCAAGGTAGTAAGCTTTTCAACACTCCTAGGGGCCTTGCTTCAGCACCCGTTTCAGTACCAGAACACTGCGTAGAACCAGGAAGCTCTGCTCCTGCGTGTATGCTGCGTGTCAACCTAGAAATTAGAGACTGATGGCACAAGGCTTGTTTTCCCGTTTTGAAAGCTCCATTCATGCGGCCTCGAAGCTACCTGAAAAGCACTGTTGTTACCGTGCTTTTACTTACAGCCGGCATGGCACATAGAAGAAAATGAGTTTTCTCGAACGAAACCTTGTGCTTCCAGTTCCTAGTTGGAAGCTCACCCGGCTCTGCTCTATACCAAACGTGAAAGTCAATGTGAGCACTAGCCTCGAAGTAAGGCCCTGATTATGCTGGCAAAACGGGAGGCGTGCAGCAGCTCCATGAGGCCTTCATCGCTGTTCTGCTTTAGTTTCACGGTAGTAGCTTTCCAACATTCCTAGGGACTTTGCTTAAGCAACCGTTTCGGTACCAGAACACTGCGTAGAGACAGTAAGCTCTGGTCCTGCGTGTATGCTGCGAGTCAACCTAGAAATTGGAGACTGATGGCATAAGGCTTCTTTTCCCATTATGAAAGCTCCGTTCATGCGGCCTCGAAGCTACCTGAAAAGCATTGTTGTTGCCGGGGTTTTCCTCACTGCCAGCATGGTTCTGAGAAGAAAATGAGTTTTCTCCTAAGAAACCTTGGGTTTCCAGTTCCTTGTTGGAAGCTCACCCTGCTCTGCGCTATACCTAAAGTGAAAGTCAACGTGAGCCCAAGCTTCGAAGTAAGGCCCTGATTATCCTTGCAAAACGAGAGGCGTGCAGCAGCTCCATGAGGCCTTCATCGTTGTTCTGCTTTAGTTTCAAGGTAGTAAGCTTTTCAACACTCCTAGGGGCCTTGCTTCAGCACCCGTTTCAGTACCAGAACACTGCGTAGAACCAGGAAGCTCTGCTCCTGCGTGTATGCTGCGTGTCAACCTAGAAATTAGAGGCTGACGGCACAAGGCTAGTTTTCCCATTTTGAAAGCTCCGTTGATGCGGCCCCGAAGCTACCTGAAAAGCACTGTTGTTACCGTGTTTTTACTTAGAGCCGGCATGGCACATAGAAGAAAATGAGTTTTCTCGAAAGAAACCTTGTGCTTCCAGTTCCTAGTTGGAAGCTCACCCGGCTCTGCTCTATACCAAACGTGAAAGTCAATGTGAGCACTAGCCTCGAAGTAAGGCCCTGATTATCCTGGCAATACGGGAGGCGTGCAGCAGCTCCATGAGGCCTTCATCGCTGTTCTGCTTTAGTTTCACGGTAGTAAGCTTTCCAAGACTCCTAGGGACTTTGCTTAAGCAACCGTTTCGGTACCAGAACACTGCGTAGAGACAGTAAGCTCTGGTCCTGCGTGTATGCTGCGTGTCAACCTAGAAATTGGAGACTGATGGCATAAGGCTTCTTTTCCCATTATGAAAGCTCCGTTCATGCGGCCTCGAAGCTACCTGAAAAACATTGTTGTTGCCGGGGTTTTCCTCACTGCCGGCATGGTTCTGAGAAGAAAATGAGTTTTCTCCTAAGAAACCTTGGGTTTCCAGTTCCTTGTTGGAAGCTCACCCTGCTCTGCGCTATACCTAAAGTGAAAGTCAACCTGAGCCCAAGCTTCGAAGTAAGGCCCTGATTATCCTTGCAAAACGAGAGGCATGCAGCAGCTCCATGAGGCCTTCATCGTTGTTCTGCTTTAGTTTCAAGGTAGTAAGCTTTTCAACACTCCTAGGGGCCTTGCTTCAGCACCCGTTTCAGTACCAGAACACTGCGTAGAACCAGGAAGCTCTGCTCCTGCGTGTATGCTGCGTGTCAACCTAGAAATTAGAGACTGATGGCACAAGGCTTGTTTTCCCATTATGAAAGCTCCGTTGATGCGGCCCCGAAGCTACCTGAAAAGCACTGTTGTTACCGTGCTTTTACTTACAGCCGGCATGGCACATAGAAGAAAATGAGTTTTCTCGAAAGAAACCTTGTGCTTCCAGTTCCTAGTTGGAAGCTCACCCGGCTCTGCTCTATACCAAACGTGAAAGTCAATGTGAGCACTAGCCTCGAAGTAAGGCCCTGATTATCCTGGCAAAACGGGAGGCGTGCAGCAGCTCCATGAGGCCTTCATCGCTGTTCTGCTTTAGTTTCACGGTAGTAAGCTTTCCAAGACTCCTAGGGACTTTGCTTAAGCAACCGTTACGGTACCAGAACACTGCGTAGAGACAGTAAGCTCTGGTCCTGCGTGTATGCTGCGTGTCAACCTAGAAATTGGAGACTGATGGCATAAGGCTTCTTTTCCCATTATGAAAGCTCCGTTCATTCAGCCTCGAAGCTACCTGAAAAGCATTGTTGTTGCCGGGGTTTTCCTCACTGCCGGCATGGTTCTGAGAAGAAAATGAGTTTTCTCCTAAGAAACCTTGGGTTTCCAGTTCCTTGTTGGAAGCTCACCCTGCTCTGCGCTATACCTAAAGTGAAAGTCAACGTGAGCCCAAGCTTCGAAGTAAGGCCCTGATTATCCTTGCAAAACGAGAGGCGTGCAGCAGCTCCATGAGGCCTTCATCGTTGTTCTGCTTTAGTTTCAAGGTAGTAAGCTTTTCAACACTCCTAGGGGCCTTGCTTCAGCACCCGTTTCAGTACCAGAACACTGCGTAGAACCAGGAAGCTCTGCTCCTGCGTGTATGCTGCGTGTCAACCTAGAAATTAGAGACTGATGGCACAAGGCTTGTTTTCCCGTTTTGAAAGCTCCATTCATGCGGCCTCGAAGCTACCTGAAAAGCACTGTTGTTACCGTGCTTTTACTTACAGCCGGCATGGCACATAGAAGAAAATGAGTTTTGTCGAAAGAAACCTTGTGCTTCCAGTTCCTAGTTGGAAGCTCACCCGGCTCTGCTCTATACCAAACGTGAAAGTCAATGTGAGCACTAGCCTCGAAGTAAGGCCCTGATTATGCTGGCAAAACGGGAGGCGTGCAGCAGCTCCATGAGGCCTTCATCGCTGTTCTGCTTTAGTTTCACGGTAGTAGCTTTCCAACATTCCTAGGGACTTTGCTTAAGCAACCGTTTCGGTACCAGAACACTGCGTAGAGACAGTAAGCTCTGGTCCTGCGTGTATGCTGCGAGTCAACCTAGAAATTGGAGACTGATGGCATAAGGCTTCTTTTGCCATTATGAAAGCTCCGTTCATGCGGCCTCGAAGCTACCTGAAAAGCATTGTTGTTGCCGGGGTTTTCCTCACTGCCGGCATGGTTCTGAGGAGAAAATGAGTTTTCTCCTAAGAAACCTTGGGTTGCCAGTTCTTTGTTGGAAGCTCACCCTGCTCTGCGCTATACCTAAAGTGAAAGTCAACGTGAGCCCAAGCTTCGAAGTAAGGCCCTGATTATCCTTGCAAAACGAGAGGCGTGCAGCAGCTCCATGAGGCCTTCATCGTTGTTCTGCTTTAGTTTCAAGGTAGTAAGCTTTTCAACACTCCTAGGGGCCTTGCTTCAGCACCCGTTTCAGTACCAGAACACTGCGTAGAACCAGGAAGTTCTGCTCCTGCGTGTATGCTGCGTGTCAACCTAGAAATTAGAGGCTGACGGCACAAGGCTAGTTTTCCCATTATGAAAGCTCCGTTGATGCGGCCCCGAAGCTACCTGAAAAGCACTGTTGTTACCGTGCTTTTACTTACAGCCGGCATGGCACATAGAAGAAAATGAGTGTTCTCGAAAGAAACCTTGTGCTTCCAGTTCCTAGTTGGAAGCTCACCCGGCTCTGCTCTATACCAAACGTGAAAGTCAATGTGAGCACTAGCCTCGAAGTAAGGCCCTGATTATCCTGGCAAAACGGGAGGCGTGCAGCAGCTCCATGAGGCCTTCATCGCTGTTCTGCTTTAGTTTCACGGTAGTAAGCTTTCCAACATTCCTAGGGACTTTGCTTAAGCAACCGTTTCGGTACCAGAACACTGCGTAGAGACAGTAAGCTCTGGTCCTGCGTGTATGCTGCGTGTCAACCTAGAAATTGGAGACTGATGGCATAAGGCTTCTTTTGCCATTATGAAAGCTCCGTTCATGCGGCCTCGAAGCTACCTGAAAAGCATTGTTGTTGCCGGGGTTTTCCTCACTGCCAGCATGGTTCTGAGAAGAAAATGAGTTTTCTCCTAAGAAACCTTGGGTTTCCAGTTCCTTGTTGGAAGCTCACCCTGCTCTGCGCTATACCTAAAGTGAAAGTCAACGTGAGCCCAAGCTTCGAAGTAAGGCCCTGATTATCCTTGCAAAACGAGAGGCGTGCAGCAGCTCCATGAGGCCTTCATCGTTGTTCTGCTTTAGTTTCAAGGTAGTAAGCTTTTCAACATTCCTAGGGGCCTTGCTTCAGCACCCGTTTCAGTACCAGAACACTGCGTAGAACCAGGAAGCTCTGCTCCTGCGTGTATGCTGCGTGTCAACCTAGAAATTAGAGACTGATGGCACAAGGCTTGTTTTCCCGTTTTGAAAGCTCCATTCATGCGGCCTCGAAGCTACCTGAAAAGCACTGTTGTTACCGTGCTTTTACTTACAGCCGGCATGGCACATAGAAGAAAATGAGTTTTCTCGAAAGAAACCTTGTGCTTCCAGTTCCTAGTTGGAAGCTCACCCGGCTCTGCTCTATACCAAACGTGAAAGTCAATGTGAGCACTAGCCTCGAAGTAAGGCCCTGATTATGCTGGCAAAACGGGAGGCGTGCAGCAGCTCCATGAGGCCTTCATCGCTGTTCTGCTTTAGTTTCACGGTAGTAGCTTTCCAACATTCCTAGGGACTTTGCTTAAGCAACCGTTTCGGTACCAGAACACTGCGTAGAGACAGTAAGCTCTGGTCCTGCGTGTATGCTGCGAGTCAACCTAGAAATTGGAGACTGATGGCATAAGTCTTCTTTTGCCATTATGAAAGCTCCGTTCATGCGGCCTCGAAGCTACCTGAAAAGCATTGTTGTTGCCGGGGTTATCCTCACTGCCGGCATGGTTCTGAGGAGAAAATGAGTTTTCTCCTAAGAAACCTTGGGTTGCCAGTTCTTTGTTGGAAGCTCACCCTGCTCTGCGCTATACCTAAAGTGAAAGTCAACGTGAGCCCAAGCTTCGAAGTAAGGCCCTGATTATCCTTGCAAAACGAGAGGCGTGCAGCAGCTCCATGAGGCCTTCATCGTTGTTCTGCTTTAGTTTCAAGGTAGTAAGCTTTTCAACACTCCTAGGGGCCTTGCTTCAGCACCCGTTTCAGTACCAGAACACTGCGTAGAACCAGGAAGCTCTGCTCCTGCGTGTATGCTGCGTGTCAACCTAGAAATTAGAGACTGATGGCACAAGGCTTGTTTTCCCGTTTTGAAAGCTCCATTCATGCGGCCTCGAAGCTACCTGAAAAGCACTGTTGTTACCGTGCTTTTACTTACAGCCGGCATGGCACATAGAAGAAAATGAGTTTTCTCGAAAGAAACCTTGTGCTTCCAGTTCCTAGTTGGAAGCTCACCCGGCTCTGCTCTATACCAAACGTGAAAGTCAATGTGAGCACTAGCCTCGAAGTAAGGCCCTGATTATGCTGGCAAAACGGGAGGCGTGCAGCAGCTCCATGAGGCCTTCATCGCTGTTCTGCTTTAGTTTCACGGTAGTAGCTTTCCAACATTCCTAGGGACTTTGCTTAAGCAACCGTTTCGGTACCAGAACACTGCGTAGAGACAGTAAGCTCTGGTCCTGCGTGTATGCTGCGAGTCAACCTAGAAATTGGAGACTGATGGCATAAGGCTTCTTTTGCCATTATGAAAGCTCCGTTCATGCGGCCTCGAAGCTACCTGAAAAGCATTGTTGTTGCCGGGGTTTTCCTCACTGCCGGCATGGTTCTGAGGAGAAAATGAGTTTTCTCCTAAGAAACCTTGGGTTTCCAGTTCTTTGTTGGAAGCTCACCCTGCTCTGCGCTATACCTAAAGTGAAAGTCAACGTGAGCCCAAGCTTCGAAGTAAGGCCTTGATTATCCTTGCAAAACGAGAGGCGTGCAGCAGCTCCATGAGGCCTTCATCGCTGTTCTGCTTTAGTTTCAAGGTAGTAAGCTTTTCAACACTCCTAGGGGCCTTGCTTCAGCACCCGTTTCAGTACCAGAACACTGCGTAGAACCAGGAAGCTCTGCTCCTGCGTGTATGCTGCGTGTCAACCTAGAAATTAGAGGCTGACGGCACAAGGCTAGTTTTCCCATTATGAAAGCTCCGTTGATGCGGCCCCGAAGCTACCTGAAAAGCACTGTTGTTACCGTGTTTTTACTTAGAGCCGGCATGGCACATAGAAGAAAATGAGTTTTCTCGAAAGAAACCTTGTGCTTCCAGTTCCTATTTGGAAGCTCACCCGGCTCTGCTCTATACCAAACGTGAAAGTCAATGTGAGCACTAGCCTCGAAGTAAGGCCCTGATTATGCTGGCAATACGGGAGGCGTGCAGCAGCTCCATGAGGCCTTCATCGCTGTTCTGCTTTAGTTTCACGGTAGTAAGCTTTCCAACATTCCTAGGGACTTTGCTTAAGCAACCGTTTCGGTACCAGAACACTGCGTAGAGACAGTAAGCTCTGGTCCTGCGTGTATGCTGCGTGTCAACCTAGAAATTGGAGACTGATGGCATAAGGCTTCTTTTGCCATTATGAAAGCTCCGTTCATGCGGCCTCGAAGCTACCTGAAAAGCATTGTTGTTGCCGGGGTTTTCCTCACTGCCAGCATGGTTCTGAGAAGAAAATGAGTTTTCTCCTAAGAAACCTTGGGTTTCCAGTTCCTTGTTGGAAGCTCACCCTGCTCTGCGCTATACCTAAAGTGAAAGTCAACGTGAGCCCAAGCTTCGAAGTAAGGCCCTGATTATCCTTGCAAAACGAGAGGCGTGCAGCAGCTCCATGAGGCCTTCATCGTTGTTCTGCTTTAGTTTCAAGGTAGTAAGCTTTTCAACACTCCTAGGGGCCTTGCTTCAGCACCCGTTTCAGTACCAGAACACTGCGTAGAACCAGGAAGCTCTGCTCCTGCGTGTATGCTGCGTGTCAACCTAGAAATTAGAGACTGATGGCACAAGGCTTGTTTTCCCGTTTTGAAAGTTCCATTCATGCGGCCTCGAAGCTACCTGAAAAGCACTGTTGTTACCGTGCTTTTACTTACAGCCGGCATGGCACATAGAAGAAAATGAGTTTTCTCGAAAGAAACCTTGTGCTTCCAGTTCCTAGTTGGAAGCTCACCCGGCTCTGCTCTATACCAAACGTGAAAGTCAATGTGAGCACTAGCCTCGAAGTAAGGCCCTGATTATGCTGGCAAAACGGGAGGCGTGCAGCAGCTCCATGAGGCCTTCATCGCTGTTCTGCTTTAGTTTCACGGTAGTAGCTTTCCAACATTCCTAGGGACTTTGCTTAAGCAACCGTTTCGGTACCAGAACACTGCGTAGAGACAGTAAGCTCTGGTCCTGCGTGTATGCTGCGAGTCAACCTAGAAATTGGAGACTGATGGCATAAGGCTTCTTTTCCCATTATGAAAGCTCCGTTCATGCGGCCTCGAAGCTACCTGAAAAGCATTGTTGTTGCCGGGGTTTTCCTCACTGCCGGCATGGTTCTGAGAAGAAAATGAGTTTTCTCCTAAGAAACCTTGGGTTTCCAGTTCCTTGTTGGAAGCTCACCCTGCTCTGCGCTATACCTAAAGTGAAAGTCAACGTGAGCCCAAGCTTCGAAGTAAGGCCCTGATTATCCTTGCAAAACGAGAGGCGTGCAGCAGCTCCATGAGGCCTTCATCGTTGTTCTGCTTTAGTTTCAAGGTAGTAAGCTTTTCAACACTCCTAGGGGCCTTGCTTCAGCACCCGTTTCAGTACCAGAACACTGCGTAGAACCAGGAAGTTCTGCTCCTGCGTGTATGCTGCGTGTCAACCTAGAAATTAGAGACTGATGGCACAAGGCTTGTTTTCCCATTATGAAAGCTCCGTTGATGCGGCCCCGAAGCTACCTGAAAAGCACTGTTGTTACCGTGCTTTTACTTACAGCCGGCATGGCACATAGAAGAAAATGAGTTTTCTCGAAAGAAACCTTGTGCTTCCAGTTCCTAGTTGGAAGCTCACCCGGCTCTGCTCTATACCAAACGTGAAAGTCAATGTGAGCACTAGCCTCGAAGTAAGGCCCTGATTATCCTGGCAAAACGGGAGGCGTGCAGCAGCTCCATGAGGCCTTCATCGCTGTTCTGCTTTAGTTTCACGGTAGTAAGCTTTCCAAGACTCCTAGGGACTTTGCTTAAGCAACCGTTTCGGTACCAGAACACTGCGTAGAGACAGTAAGCTCTGGTCCTGCGTGTATGCTGCGTGTCAACCTAGAAATTGGAGACTGATGGCATAAGGCTTCTTTTCCCATTATGAAAGCTCCGTTCATGCGGCCTCGAAGCTACCTGAAAAGCATTGTTGTTGCCGGGGTTTTCCTCACTGCCAGCATGGTTCTGAGAAGAAAATGAGTTTTCTCCTAAGAAACCTTGGGTTTCCAGTTCCTTGTTGGAAGCTCACCCTGCTCTGCGCTATACCTAAAGTGAAAGTCAACGTGAGCCCAAGCTTCGAAGTAAGGCCCTGATTATCCTTGCAAAACGAGAGGCGTGCAGCAGCTCCATGAGGCCTTCATCGTTGTTCTGCTTTAGTTTCAAGGTAGTAAGCTTTTCAACACTCCTAGGGGCCTTGCTTCAGCACCCGTTTCAGTACCAGAACACTGCGTAGAACCAGGAAGCTCTGCTCCTGCGTGTATGCTGCGTGTCAACCTAGAAATTAGAGACTGATGGCACAAGGCTTGTTTTCCCGTTTTGAAAGCTCCATTCATGCGGCCTCGAAGCTACCTGGAAAGCACTGTTGTTACCGTGCTTTTACTTACAGCCGGCATGGCACATAGAAGAAAATGAGTTTTCTCGAAAGAAACCTTGTGCTTCCAGTTCCTAGTTGGAAGCTCACCCGGCTCTGCTCTATACCAAACGTGAAAGTCAATGTGAGCACTAGCCTCGAAGTAAGGCCCTGATTATGCTGGCAAAACGGGAGGCGTGCAGCAGCTCCATGAGGCCTTCATCGCTGTTCTGCTTTAGTTTCACGGTAGTAGCTTTCCAACATTCCTAGGGACTTTGCTTAAGCAACCGTTTCGGTACCAGAACACTGCGTAGAGACAGTAAGCTCTGGTCCTGCGTGTATGCTGCGAGTCAACCTAGAAATTGGAGACTGATGGCATAAGGCTTCTTTTGCCATTATGAAAGCTCCGTTCATGCGGCCTCGAAGCTACCTGAAAAGCATTGTTGTTGCCGGGGTTTTCCTCACTGCCGGCATGGTTCTGAGGAGAAAATGAGTTTTCTCCTAAGAAACCTTGGGTTGCCAGTTCTTTGTTGGAAGCTCACCCTGCTCTGCGCTATACCTAAAGTGAAAGTCAACGTGAGCCCAAGCTTCGAAGTAAGGCCCTGATTATCCTTGCAAAACGAGAGGCGTGCAGCAGCTCCATGAGGCCTTCATCGTTGTTCTGCTTTAGTTTCAAGGTAGTAAGCTTTTCAACACTCCTAGGGGCCTTGCTTCAGCACCCGTTTCAGTACCAGAACACTGCGTAGAACCAGGAAGTTCTGCTCCTGCGTGTATGCTGCGTGTCAACCTAGAAATTAGAGGCTGACGGCACAAGGCTAGTTTTCCCATTATGAAAGCTCCGTTGATGCGGCCCCGAAGCTACCTGAAAAGCACTGTTGTTACCGTGCTTTTACTTACAGCCGGCATGGCACATAGAAGAAAATGAGTTTTCTCGAAAGAAACCTTGTGCTTCCAGTTCCTAGTTGGAAGCTCACCCGGCTCTGCTCTATACCAAACGTGAAAGTCAATGTGAGCACTAGCCTCGAAGTAAGGCCCTGATTATCCTGGCAAAACGGGAGGCGTGCAGCAGCTCCATGAGGCCTTCATCGATGTTCTGCTTTAGTTTCACGGTAGTAAGCTTTCCAACATTCCTAGGGACTTTGCTTAAGCAACCGTTTCGGTACCAGAACACTGCGTAGAGACAGTAAGCTCTGGTCCTGCGTGTATGCTGCGTGTCAACCTAGAAATTGGAGACTGATGGCATAAGGCTTCTTTTGCCATTATGAAAGCTCCGTTCATGCGGCCTCGAAGCTACCTGAAAAGCATTGTTGTTGCCGGGGTTTTCCTCACTGCCAGCATGGTTCTGAGAAGAAAATGAGTTTTCTCCTAAGAAACCTTGGGTTTCCAGTTCCTTGTTGGAAGCTCACCCTGCTCTGCGCTATACCTAAAGTGAAAGTCAACGTGAGCCCAAGCTTCGAAGTAAGGCCCTGATTATCCTTGCAAAACGAGAGGCGTGCAGCAGCTCCATGAGGCCTTCATCGTTGTTTTGCTTTAGTTTCAAGGTAGTAAGCTTTTCAACATTCCTAGGGGCCTTGCTTCAGCACCCGTTTCAGTACCAGAACACTGCGTAGAACCAGGAAGCTCTGCTCCTGCGTGTATGCTGCGTGTCAACCTAGAAATTAGAGACTGATGGCACAAGGCTTGTTTTCCCGTTTTGAAAGCTCCATTCATGCGGCCTCGAAGCTACCTGAAAAGCACTGTTGTTACCGTGCTTTTACTTACAGCCGGCATGGCACATAGAAGAAAATGAGTTTTGTCGAAAGAAACCTTGTGCTTCCAGTTCCTAGTTGGAAGCTCACCCGGCTCTGCTCTATACCAAACGTGAAAGTCAATGTGAGCACTAGCCTCGAAGTAAGGCCCTGATTATGCTGGCAAAACGGGAGGCGTGCAGCAGCTCCATGAGGCCTTCATCGCTGTTCTGCTTTAGTTTCACGGTAGTAGCTTTCCAACATTCCTAGGGACTTTGCTTAAGCAACCGTTTCGGTACCAGAACACTGCGTAGAGACAGTAAGCTCTGGTCCTGCGTGTATGCTGCGAGTCAACCTAGAAATTGGAGACTGATGGCATAAATCTTCTTTTGCCATTATGAAAGCTCCGTTCATGCGGCCTCGAAGCTACCTGAAAAGCATTGTTGTTGCCGGGGTTATCCTCACTGCCGGCATGGTTCTGAGGAGAAAATGAGTTTTCTCCTAAGAAACCTTGGGTTGCCAGTTCTTTGTTGGAAGCTCACCCTGCTCTGCGCTATACCTAAAGTGAAAGTCAACGTGAGCCCAAGCTTCGAAGTAAGGCCCTGATTATCCTTGCAAAACGAGAGGCGTGCAGCAGCTCCATGAGGCCTTCATCGTTGTTCTGCTTTAGTTTCAAGGTAGTAAGCTTTTCAACACTCCTAGGGGCCTTGCTTCAGCACCCGTTTCAGTACCAGAACACTGCGTAGAACCAGGAAGCTCTGCTCCTGCGTGTATGCTGCGTGTCAACCTAGAAATTAGAGACTGAGGGCACAAGGCTTGTTTTCCCGTTTTGAAAGCTCCATTCATTCGGCCCCGAAGCTACCTCAAAAGCACTGTAGTTACCGTGCTTTTACTTACAGCCGGCATGGTTCATAGAAGAAAATGAGTTTTCTCGAAAGAAACCTTGTGCTTCCAGTTCCTAGTTGGAAGCTCACCCGGCTCTGCTCTATACCAAACGTGAAAGTCAATGTGAGCACTAGCCTCGAAGTAAGGCCCTGATTATGCTGGCAAAACGGGAGGCGTGCAGCAGCTCCATGAGGCCTTCATCGCTGTTCTGCTTTAGTTTCACGGTAGTAGCTTTCCAACATTCCTAGGGACTTTGCTTAAGCAACCGTTTCGGTACCAGAACACTGCGTAGAGACAGTAAGCTCTGGTCCTGCGTGTATGCTGCGAGTCAACCTAGAAATTGGAGACTGATGGCATAAGGCTTCTTTTCCCATTATGAAAGCTCCGTTCATGCGGCCTCGAAGCTACCTGAAAAGCATTGTTGTTGCCGGGGTTTTCCTCACTGCCGGCATGGTTCTGAGGAGAAAATGAGTTTTCTCCTAAGAAACCTTGGGTTTCCAGTTCTTTGTTGGAAGCTCACCCTGTTCTGCGCTATACCTAAAGTGAAAGTCAACGTGAGCCCAAGCTTCGAAGTAAGGCCCTGATTATCCTTGCAAAACGAGAGGCGTGCAGCAGCTCCATGAGGCCTTCATCGTTGTTCTGCTTTAGCTTCAAGGTAGTGAGCTTTTCAACACTCCTAAGGGCCTTGCTTCAGCACCCGTTTCAGTACCAGAACACTGCGTAGAACCAGGAAGCTCTGCTCCTGCGTGTATGCTGCGTGTCAAGCTAGAAATTAGAGGCTGACGGCACAAGGCTAGTTTTCCCATTATGAAAGCTCCGTTGATGCGGCCCCGAAGCTACCTGAAAAGCACTGTTGTTACCGTGCTTTTACTTACAGCCGGCATGGCACATAGAAGAAAATGAGTTTTCTCGAAAGAAACCTTGTGCTTCCAGTTCCTAGTTGGAAGCTCACCCGGCTCTGCTCTATACCAAACGTGAAAGTCAATGTGAGCACTAGCCTCGAAGTAAGGCCCTGATTATCCTGGCAAAACGGGAGGCGTGCAGCAGCTCCATGAGGCCTTCATCGCTGTTCTGCTTTAGTTTCACGGTAGTAAGCTTTCCAAGACTCCTAGGGACTTTGCTTAAGCAACCGTTTCGGTACCAGAACACTGCGTAGAGACAGTAAGCTCTGGTCCTGCGTGTATGCTGCGTGTCAACCTAGAAATTGGAGACTGATGGCATAAGGCTTCTTTTCCCATTATGAAAGCTCCGTTCATGCGGCCTCGAAGCTACCTGAAAAGCATTGTTGTTGCCGGGGTTTTCCTCACTGCCGGCATGGTTCTGAGAAGAAAATGAGTTTTCTCCTAAGAAACCTTGGGTTTCCAGTTCCTTGTTGGAAGCTCACCCTGCTCTGCGCTATACCTAAAGTGAAAGTCAACGTGAGCCCAAGCTTCGAAGTAAGGCCCTGATTATCCTTGCAAAACGAGAGGCGTGCAGCAGCTCCATGAGGCCTTCATCGTTGTTCTGCTTTAGTTTCAAGGTAGTAAGCTTTTCAACACTCCTAGGGGCCTTGCTTCAGCACCCGTTTCAGTACCAGAACACTGCGTAGAACCAGGAAGCTCTGCTCCTGCGTGTATGCTGCGTGTCAACCTAGAAATTAGAGACTGATGGCACAAGGCTTGTTTTCCCGTTTTGAAAGCTCCATTCATGCGGCCTCGAAGCTACCTGAAAAGCACTGTTGTTACCGTGCTTTTACTTACAGCCGGCATGGCACATAGAAGAAAATGAGTTTTCTCGAAAGAAACCTTGTGCTTCCAGTTCCTAGTTGGAAGCTCACCCGGCTCTGCTCTATACCAAACGTGAAAGTCAATGTGAGCACTAGCCTCGAAGTAAGGCCCTGATTATGCTGGCAATACGGGAGGCGTGCAGCACCTCCATGAGGCCTTCATCGCTGTTCTGCTTTAGTTTCACGGTAGTAAGCTTTCCAAGACTCCTAGGGACTTTGCTTAAGCAACCGTTTCGGTACCAGAACACTGCGTAGAGACAGTAAGCTCTGGTCCTGCGTGTATGCTGCGTGTCAACCTAGAAATTGGAGACTGATGGCATAAGGCTTCTTTTCCCATTATGAAAGCTCCGTTCATGCGGCCTCGAAGCTACCTGAAAAGCATTGTTGTTGCCGGGGTTTTCCTCACTGCCGGCATGGTTCTGAGAAGAAACTGAGTTTTCTCCTAAGAAACCTTGGGTTTCCAGTTCCTTGTTGGAAGCTCACCCTGCTCTGCGCTATACCTAAAGTGAAAGTCAACGTGAGCCCAAGCTTCGAAGTAAGGCCCTGATTATCCTTGCAAAACGAGAGGCGTGCAGCAGCTCCATGAGGCCTTCATCGTTGTTCTGCTTTAGTTTCAAGGTAGTAAGCTTTTCAACACTCCTAGGGGCCTTGCTTCAGCACCCGTTTCAGTACCAGAACACTGCGTAGAACCAGGAAGCTCTGCTCCTGCGTGTATGCTGCGTGTCAACCTAGAAATTAGAGACTGATGGCACAAGGCTTGTTTTCCCGTTTTGAAAGCTCCATTCATGCGGCCTCGAAGCTACCTGAAAAGCACTGTTGTTACCGTGCTTTTACTTACAGCCGGCATGGCACATAGAAGAAAATGAGTTTTCTCGAAAGAAACCTTGTGCTTCCAGTTCCTAGTTGGAAGCTCACCCGGCTCTGCTCTATACCAAACGTGAAAGTCAATGTGAGCACTAGCCTCGAAGTAAGGCCCTGATTATGCTGGCAAAACGGGAGGCGTGCAGCAGCTCCATGAGGCCTTCATCGCTGTTCTGCTTTAGTTTCACGGTAGTAGCTTTCCAACATTCCTAGGGACTTTGCTTAAGCAACCGTTTCGGTACCAGAACACTGCGTAGAGACAGTAAGCTCTGGTCCTGCGTGTATGCTGCAAGTCAACCTAGAAATTGGAGACTGATGGCATAAGGCTTCTTTTCCCATTATGAAAGCTCCGTTCATGCGGCCTCGAAGCTACCTGAAAAGCATTGTTGTTGCCGGGGTTTTCCTCACTGCCGGCATGGTTCTGAGGAGAAAATGAGTTTTCTCCTAAGAAACCTTGGGTTGCCAGTTCTTTGTTGGAAGCTCACCCTGCTCTGCGCTATACCTAAAGTGAAAGTCAACGTGAGCCCAAGCTTCGAAGTAAGGCCCTGATTATCCTTGCAAAACGAGAGGCGTGCAGCAGCTCCATGAGGCCTTCATCGTTGTTCTGCTTTAGTTTCAAGGTAGTAAGCTTTTCAACACTCCTAGGGGCCTTGCTTCAGCACCCGTTTCAGTACCAGAACACTGCGTAGAACCAGGAAGTTCTGCTCCTGCGTGTATGCTGCGTGTCAACCTAGAAATTAGAGGCTGACGGCACAAGGCTAGTTTTCCCATTATGAAAGCTCCGTTGATGCGGCCCCGAAGCTACCTGAAAAGCACTGTTGTTACCGTGCTTTTACTTACAGCCGGCATGGCACATAGAAGAAAATGAGTTTTCTTGAAAGAAACCTTGTGCTTCCAGTTCCTAGTTGGAAGCTCACCCGGCTCTGCTCTATACCAAACGTGAAAGTCAATGTGAGCACTAGCCTCGAAGTAAGGCCCTGATTATGCTGGCAATACGGGAGGCGTGCAGCACCTCCATGAGGCCTTCATCGCTGTTCTGCTTTAGTTTCACGGTAGTAAGCTTTCCAAGACTCCTAGGGACTTTGCTTAAGCAACCGTTTCGGTACCAGAACACTGCGTAGAGACAGTAAGCTCTGGTCCTGCGTGTATGCTGCGTGTCAACCTAGAAATTGGAGACTGATGGCATAAGGCTTCTTTTCCCATTATGAAAGCTCCGTTCATGCGGCCTCGAAGCTACCTGAAAAGCATTGTTGTTGCCGGGGTTTTCCTCACTGCCGGCATGGTTCTGAGAAGAAACTGAGTTTTCTCCTAAGAAACCTTGGGTTTCCAGTTCCTTGTTGGAAGCTCACCCTGCTCTGCGCTATACCTAAAGTGAAAGTCAACGTGAGCCCAAGCTTCGAAGTAAGGCCCTGATTATCCTTGCAAAACGAGAGGCGTGCAGCAGCTCCATGAGGCCTTCATCGTTGTTCTGCTTTAGTTTCAAGGTAGTAAGCTTTTCAACACTCCTAGGGGCCTTGCTTCAGCACCCGTTTCAGTACCAGAACACTGCGTAGAACCAGGAAGCTCTGCTCCTGCGTGTATGCTGCGTGTCAACCTAGAAATTAGAGACTGATGGCACAAGGCTTGTTTTCCCGTTTTGAAAGCTCCATTCATGCGGCCTCGAAGCTACCTGAAAAGCACTGTTGTTACCGTGCTTTTACTTACAGCCGGCATGGCACATAGAAGAAAATGAGTTTTGTCGAAAGAAACCTTGTGCTTCCAGTTCCTAGTTGGAAGCTCACCCGGCTCTGCTCTATACCAAACGTGAAAGTCAATGTGAGCACTAGCCTCGAAGTAAGGCCCTGATTATGCTGGCAAAACGGGAGGCGTGCAGCAGCTCCATGAGGCCTTCATCGCTGTTCTGCTTTAGTTTCACGGTAGTAGCTTTCCAACATTCCTAGGGACTTTGCTTAAGCAACCGTTTCGGTACCAGAACACTGCGTAGAGACAGTAAGCTCTGGTCCTGCGTGTATGCTGCAAGTCAACCTAGAAATTGGAGACTGATGGCATAAGGCTTCTTTTCCCATTATGAAAGCTCCGTTCATGCGGCCTCGAAGCTACCTGAAAAGCATTGTTGTTGCCGGGGTTTTCCTCACTGCCGGCATGGTTCTGAGGAGAAAATGAGTTTTCTCCTAAGAAACCTTGGGTTGCCAGTTCTTTGTTGGAAGCTCACCCTGCTCTGCGCTATACCTAAAGTGAAAGTCAACGTGAGCCCAAGCTTCGAAGTAAGGCCCTGATTATCCTTGCAAAACGAGAGGCGTGCAGCAGCTCCATGAGGCCTTCATCGTTGTTCTGCTTTAGTTTCAAGGTAGTAAGCTTTTCAACACTCCTAGGGGCCTTGCTTCAGCACCCGTTTCAGTACCAGAACACTGCGTAGAACCAGGAAGTTCTGCTCCTGCGTGTATGCTGCGTGTCAACCTAGAAATTAGAGGCTGACGGCACAAGGCTAGTTTTCCCATTATGAAAGCTCCGTTGATGCGGCCCCGAAGCTACCTGAAAAGCACTGTTGTTACCGTGCTTTTACTTACAGCCGGCATGGCACATAGAAGAAAATGAGTTTTCTCGAAAGAAACCTTGTGCTTCCAGTTCCTAGTTGGAAGCTCACCCGGCTCTGCTCTATACCAAACGTGAAAGTCAATGTGAGCACTAGCCTCGAAGTAAGGCCCTGATTATCCTGGCAAAACGGGAGGCGTGCAGCAGCTCCATGAGGCCTTCATCGCTGTTCTGCTTTAGTTTCACGGTAGTAAGCTTTCCAAGACTCCTAGGGACTTTGCTTAAGCAACCGTTTCGGTACCAGAACACTGCGTAGAGACAGTAAGCTCTGGTCCTGCGTGTATGCTGCGTGTCAACCTAGAAATTGGAGACTGATGGCATAAGGCTTCTTTTCCCATTATGAAAGCTCCGTTCATGCGGCCTCGAAGCTACCTGAAAAGCATTGTTGTTGCCGGGGTTTTCCTCACTGCCAGCATGGTTCTGAGAAGAAAATGAGTTTTCTCCTAAGAAACCTTGGGTTTCCAGTTCCTTGTTGGAAGCTCACCCTGCTCTGCGCTATACCTAAAGTGAAAGTCAACGTGAGCCCAAGCTTCGAAGTAAGGCCCTGATTATCCTTGCAAAACGAGAGGCGTGCAGCAGCTCCATGAGGCCTTCATCGTTGTTCTGCTTTAGTTTCAAGGTAGTAAGCTTTTCAACACTCCTAGGGGCCTTGCTTCAGCACCCGTTTCAGTACCAGAACACTGCGTAGAACCAGGAAGCTCTGCTCCTGCGTGTATGCTGCGTGTCAACCTAGAAATTAGAGACTGATGGCACAAGGCTTGTTTTCCCGTTTTGAAAGCTCCATTCATGCGGCCTCGAAGCTACCTGAAAAGCACTGTTGTTACCGTGCTTTTACTTACAGCCGGCATGGCACATAGAAGAAAATGAGTTTTGTCGAAAGAAACCTTGTGCTTCCAGTTCCTAGTTGGAAGCTCACCCGGCTCTGCTCTATACCAAACGTGAAAGTCAATGTGAGCACTAGCCTCGAAGTAAGGCCCTGATTATGCTGGCAAAACGGGAGGCGTGCAGCAGCTCCATGAGGCCTTCATCGCTGTTCTGCTTTAGTTTCACGGTAGTAGCTTTCCAACATTCCTAGGGACTTTGCTTAAGCAACCGTTTCGGTACCAGAACACTGCGTAGAGACAGTAAGCTCTGGTCCTGCGTGTATGCTGCAAGTCAACCTAGAAATTGGAGACTGATGGCATAAGGCTTCTTTTCCCATTATGAAAGCTCCGTTCATGCGGCCTCGAAGCTACCTGAAAAGCATTGTTGTTGCCGGGGTTTTCCTCACTGCCGGCATGGTTCTGAGGAGAAAATGAGTTTTCTCCTAAGAAACCTTGGGTTGCCAGTTCTTTGTTGGAAGCTCACCCTGCTCTGCGCTATACCTAAAGTGAAAGTCAACGTGAGCCCAAGCTTCGAAGTAAGGCCCTGATTATCCTTGCAAAACGAGAGGCGTGCAGCAGCTCCATGAGGCCTTCATCGTTGTTCTGCTTTAGTTTCAAGGTAGTAAGCTTTTCAACACTCCTAGGGGCCTTGCTTCAGCACCCGTTTCAGTACCAGAACACTGCGTAGAACCAGGAAGCTCTGCTCCTGCGTGTATGCTGCGTGTCAACCTAGAAATTAGAGACTGACGGCACAAGGCTAGTTTTCCCATTATGAAAGCTCCGTTGATGCGGCCCCGAAGCTACCTGAAAAGCACTGTTGTTACCGTGCTTTTACTTACAGCCGGCATGGCACATAGAAGAAAATGAGTTTTCTCGAAAGAAACCTTGTGCTTCCAGTTCCTAGTTGGAAGCTCACCCGGCTCTGCTCTATACCAAACGTGAAAGTCAATGTGAGCACTAGCCTCGAAGTAAGGCCCTGATTATGCTGGCAATACGGGAGGCGTGCAGCACCTCCATGAGGCCTTCATCGCTGTTCTGCTTTAGTTTCACGGTAGTAAGCTTTCCAAGACTCCTAGGGACTTTGCTTAAGCAACCGTTTCGGTACCAGAACACTGCGTAGAGACAGTAAGCTCTGGTCCTGCGTGTATGCTGCGTGTCAACCTAGAAATTGGAGACTGATGGCATAAGGCTTCTTTTCCCATTATGAAAGCTCCGTTCATGCGGCCTCGAAGCTACCTGAAAAGCATTGTTGTTGCCGGGGTTTTCCTCACTGCCGGCATGGTTCTGAGAAGAAACTGAGTTTTCTCCTAAGAAACCTTGGGTTTCCAGTTCCTTGTTGGAAGCTCACCCTGCTCTGCGCTATACCTAAAGTGAAAGTCAACGTGAGCCCAAGCTTCGAAGTAAGGCCCTGATTATCCTTGCAAAACGAGAGGCGTGCAGCAGCTCCATGAGGCCTTCATCGTTGTTCTGCTTTAGTTTCAAGGTAGTAAGCTTTTCAACACTCCTAGGGGCCTTGCTTCAGCACCCGTTTCAGTACCAGAACACTGCGTAGAACCAGGAAGCTCTGCTCCTGCGTGTATGCTGCGTGTCAACCTAGAAATTAGAGACTGATGGCACAAGGCTTGTTTTCCCGTTTTGAAAGCTCCATTCATGCGGCCTCGAAGCTACCTGAAAAGCACTGTTGTTACCGTGCTTTTACTTACAGCCGGCATGGCACATAGAAGAAAATGAGTTTTCTCGAAAGAAACCTTGTGCTTCCAGTTCCTAGTTGGAAGCTCACCCGGCTCTGCTCTATACCAAACGTGAAAGTCAATGTGAGCACTAGCCTCGAAGTAAGGCCCTGATTATGCTGGCAAAACGGGAGGCGTGCAGCAGCTCCATGAGGCCTTCATCGCTGTTCTGCTTTAGTTTCACGGTAGTAGCTTTCCAACATTCCTAGGGACTTTGCTTAAGCAACCGTTTCGGTACCAGAACACTGCGTAGAGACAGTAAGCTCTGGTCCTGCGTGTATGCTGCAAGTCAACCTAGAAATTGGAGACTGATGGCATAAGGCTTCTTTTCCCATTATGAAAGCTCCGTTCATGCGGCCTCGAAGCTACCTGAAAAGCATTGTTGTTGCCGGGGTTTTCCTCACTGCCGGCATGGTTCTGAGGAGAAAATGAGTTTTCTCCTAAGAAACCTTGGGTTGCCAGTTCTTTGTTGGAAGCTCACCCTGCTCTGCGCTATACCTAAAGTGAAAGTCAACGTGAGCCCAAGCTTCGAAGTAAGGCCCTGATTATCCTTGCAAAACGAGAGGCGTGCAGCAGCTCCATGAGGCCTTCATCGTTGTTCTGCTTTAGTTTCAAGGTAGTAAGCTTTTCAACACTCCTAGGGGCCTTGCTTCAGCACCCGTTTCAGTACCAGAACACTGCGTAGAACCAGGAAGTTCTGCTCCTGCGTGTATGCTGCGTGTCAACCTAGAAATTAGAGGCTGACGGCACAAGGCTAGTTTTCCCATTATGAAAGCTCCGTTGATGCGGCCCCGAAGCTACCTGAAAAGCACTGTTGTTACCGTGCTTTTACTTACAGCCGGCATGGCACATAGAAGAAAATGAGTTTTCTCGAAAGAAACCTTGTGCTTCCAGTTCCTAGTTGGAAGCTCACCCGGCTCTGCTCTATACCAAACGTGAAAGTCAATGTGAGCACTAGCCTCGAAGTAAGGCCCTGATTATCCTGGCAAAACGGGAGGCGTGCAGCAGCTCCATGAGGCCTTCATCGCTGTTCTGCTTTAGTTTCACGGTAGTAAGCTTTCCAAGACTCCTAGGGACTTTGCTTAAGCAACCGTTTCGGTACCAGAACACTGCGTAGAGACAGTAAGCTCTGGTCCTGCGTGTATGCTGCGTGTCAACCTAGAAATTGGAGACTGATGGCATAAGGCTTCTTTTCCCATTATGAAAGCTCCGTTCATGCGGCCTCGAAGCTACCTGAAAAGCATTGTTGTTGCCGGGGTTTTCCTCACTGCCAGCATGGTTCTGAGAAGAAAATGAGTTTTCTCCTAAGAAACCTTGGGTTTCCAGTTCCTTGTTGGAAGCTCACCCTGCTCTGCGCTATACCTAAAGTGAAAGTCAACGTGAGCCCAAGCTTCGAAGTAAGGCCCTGATTATCCTTGCAAAACGAGAGGCGTGCAGCAGCTCCATGAGGCCTTCATCGTTGTTCTGCTTTAGTTTCAAGGTAGTAAGCTTTTCAACACTCCTAGGGGCCTTGCTTCAGCACCCGTTTCAGTACCAGAACACTGCGTAGAACCAGGAAGCTCTGCTCCTGCGTGTATGCTGCGTGTCAACCTAGAAATTAGAGACTGATGGCACAAGGCTTGTTTTCCCGTTTTGAAAGCTCCATTCATGCGGCCTCGAAGCTACCTGAAAAGCACTGTTGTTACCGTGCTTTTACTTACAGCCGGCATGGCACATAGAAGAAAATGAGTTTTGTCGAAAGAAACCTTGTGCTTCCAGTTCCTAGTTGGAAGCTCACCCGGCTCTGCTCTATACCAAACGTGAAAGTCAATGTGAGCACTAGCCTCGAAGTAAGGCCCTGATTATGCTGGCAAAACGGGAGGCGTGCAGCAGCTCCATGAGGCCTTCATCGCTGTTCTGCTTTAGTTTCACGGTAGTAGCTTTCCAACATTCCTAGGGACTTTGCTTAAGCAACCGTTTCGGTACCAGAACACTGCGTAGAGACAGTAAGCTCTGGTCCTGCGTGTATGCTGCAAGTCAACCTAGAAATTGGAGACTGATGGCATAAGGCTTCTTTTCCCATTATGAAAGCTCCGTTCATGCGGCCTCGAAGCTACCTGAAAAGCATTGTTGTTGCCGGGGTTTTCCTCACTGCCGGCATGGTTCTGAGGAGAAAATGAGTTTTCTCCTAAGAAACCTTGGGTTGCCAGTTCTTTGTTGGAAGCTCACCCTGCTCTGCGCTATACCTAAAGTGAAAGTCAACGTGAGCCCAAGCTTCGAAGTAAGGCCCTGATTATCCTTGCAAAACGAGAGGCGTGCAGCAGCTCCATGAGGCCTTCATCGTTGTTCTGCTTTAGTTTCAAGGTAGTAAGCTTTTCAACACTCCTAGGGGCCTTGCTTCAGCACCCGTTTCAGTACCAGAACACTGCGTAGAACCAGGAAGTTCTGCTCCTGCGTGTATGCTGCGTGTCAACCTAGAAATTAGAGGCTGACGGCACAAGGCTAGTTTTCCCATTATGAAAGCTCCGTTGATGCGGCCCCGAAGCTACCTGAAAAGCACTGTTGTTACCGTGCTTTTACTTACAGCCGGCATGGCACATAGAAGAAAATGAGTTTTCTCGAAAGAAACCTTGTGCTTCCAGTTCCTAGTTGGAAGCTCACCCGGCTCTGCTCTATACCAAACGTGAAAGTCAATGTGAGCACTAGCCTCGAAGTAAGGCCCTGATTATCCTGGCAAAACGGGAGGCGTGCAGCAGCTCCATGAGGCCTTCATCGCTGTTCTGCTTTAGTTTCACGGTAGTAAGCTTTCCAAGACTCCTAGGGACTTTGCTTAAGCAACCGTTTCGGTACCAGAACACTGCGTAGAGACAGTAAGCTCTGGTCCTGCGTGTATGCTGCGTGTCAACCTAGAAATTGGAGACTGATGGCATAAGGCTTCTTTTCCCATTATGAAAGCTCCGTTCATGCGGCCTCGAAGCTACCTGAAAAGCATTGTTGTTGCCGGGGTTTTCCTCACTGCCAGCATGGTTCTGAGAAGAAAATGAGTTTTCTCCTAAGAAACCTTGGGTTTCCAGTTCCTTGTTGGAAGCTCACCCTGCTCTGCGCTATACCTAAAGTGAAAGTCAACGTGAGCCCAAGCTTCGAAGTAAGGCCCTGATTATCCTTGCAAAACGAGAGGCGTGCAGCAGCTCCATGAGGCCTTCATCGTTGTTCTGCTTTAGTTTCAAGGTAGTAAGCTTTTCAACACTCCTAGGGGCCTTGCTTCAGCACCCGTTTCAGTACCAGAACACTGCGTAGAACCAGGAAGCTCTGCTCCTGCGTGTATGCTGCGTGTCAACCTAGAAATTAGAGACTGATGGCACAAGGCTTGTTTTCCCGTTTTGAAAGCTCCATTCATGCGGCCTCGAAGCTACCTGAAAAGCACTGTTGTTACCGTGCTTTTACTTACAGCCGGCATGGCACATAGAAGAAAATGAGTTTTGTCGAAAGAAACCTTGTGCTTCCAGTTCCTAGTTGGAAGCTCACCCGGCTCTGCTCTATACCAAACGTGAAAGTCAATGTGAGCACTAGCCTCGAAGTAAGGCCCTGATTATGCTGGCAAAACGGGAGGCGTGCAGCAGCTCCATGAGGCCTTCATCGCTGTTCTGCTTTAGTTTCACGGTAGTAGCTTTCCAACATTCCTAGGGACTTTGCTTAAGCAACCGTTTCGGTACCAGAACACTGCGTAGAGACAGTAAGCTCTGGTCCTGCGTGTATGCTGCAAGTCAACCTAGAAATTGGAGACTGATGGCATAAGGCTTCTTTTCCCATTATGAAAGCTCCGTTCATGCGGCCTCGAAGCTACCTGAAAAGCATTGTTGTTGCCGGGGTTTTCCTCACTGCCGGCATGGTTCTGAGGAGAAAATGAGTTTTCTCCTAAGAAACCTTGGGTTGCCAGTTCTTTGTTGGAAGCTCACCCTGCTCTGCGCTATACCTAAAGTGAAAGTCAACGTGAGCCCAAGCTTCGAAGTAAGGCCCTGATTATCCTTGCAAAACGAGAGGCGTGCAGCAGCTCCATGAGGCCTTCATCGTTGTTCTGCTTTAGTTTCAAGGTAGTAAGCTTTTCAACACTCCTAGGGGCCTTGCTTCAGCACCCGTTTCAGTACCAGAACACTGCGTAGAACCAGGAAGTTCTGCTCCTGCGTGTATGCTGCGTGTCAACCTAGAAATTAGAGACTGACGGCACAAGGCTAGTTTTCCCATTATGAAAGCTCCGTTGATGCGGCCCCGAAGCTACCTGAAAAGCACTGTTGTTACCGTGCTTTTACTTACAGCCGGCATGGCACATAGAAGAAAATGAGTTTTCTCGAAAGAAACCTTGTGCTTCCAGTTCCTAGTTGGAAGCTCACCCGGCTCTGCTCTATACCAAACGTGAAAGTCAATGTGAGCACTAGCCTCGAAGTAAGGCCCTGATTATCCTGGCAAAACGGGAGGCGTGCAGCAGCTCCATGAGGCCTTCATCGCTGTTCTGCTTTAGTTTCACGGTAGTAAGCTTTCCAAGACTCCTAGGGACTTTGCTTAAGCAACCGTTTCGGTACCAGAACACTGCGTAGAGACAGTAAGCTCTGGTCCTGCGTGTATGCTGCGTGTCAACCTAGAAATTGGAGACTGATGGCATAAGGCTTCTTTTCCCATTATGAAAGCTCCGTTCATGCGGCCTCGAAGCTACCTGAAAAGCATTGTTGTTGCCGGGGTTTTCCTCACTGCCGGCATGGTTCTGAGGAGAAAATGAGTTTTCTCCTAAGAAACCTTGGGTTGCCAGTTCTTTGTTGGAAGCTCACCCTGCTCTGCGCTATACCTAAAGTGAAAGTCAACGTGAGCCCAAGCTTCGAAGTAAGGCCCTGATTATCCTTGCAAAACGAGAGGCGTGCAGCAGCTCCATGAGGCCTTCATCGTTGTTCTGCTTTAGTTTCAAGGTAGTAAGCTTTTCAACACTCCTAGGGGCCTTGCTTCAGCACCCGTTTCAGTACCAGAACACTGCGTAGAACCAGGAAGCTCTGCTCCTGCGTGTATGCTGCGTGTCAACCTAGAAATTAGAGACTGATGGCACAAGGCTTGTTTTCCCGTTTTGAAAGCTCCATTCATGCGGCCCCGAAGCTACCTGAAAAGCACTGTAGTTACCGTGCTTTTACTTACAGCCGGCATGGTTCATAGAAGAAAATGAGTTTTCTCGAAAGAAACCTTGTGCTTCCAGTTCCTAGTTGGAAGCTCACCCGGCTCTGCTCTATACCAAACGTGAAAGTCAATGTGAGCACTAGCCTCGAAGTAAGGCCCTGATTATGCTGGCAAAACGGGAGGCGTGCAGCAGCTCCATGAGGCCTTCATCGCTGTTCTGCTTTAGTTTCACGGTAGTAGCTTTCCAACATTCCTAGGGACTTTGCTTAAGCAACCGTTTCGGTACCAGAACACTGCGTAGAGACAGTAAGCTCTGGTCCTGCGTGTATGCTGCGAGTCAACCTAGAAATTGGAGACTGATGGCATAAGTCTTCTTTTGCCATTATGAAAGCTCCGTTCATGCGGCCTCGAAGCTACCTGAAAAGCATTGTTGTTGCCGGGGTTATCCTCACTGCCGGCATGGTTCTGAGGAGAAAATGAGTTTTCTCCTAAGAAACCTTGGGTTGCCAGTTCTTTGTTGGAAGCTCACCCTGCTCTGCGCTATACCTAAAGTGAAAGTCAACGTGAGCCCAAGCTTCGAAGTAAGGCCCTGATTATCCTTGCAAAACGAGAGGCGTGCAGCAGCTCCATGAGGCCTTCATCGTTGTTCTGCTTTAGTTTCAAGGTAGTAAGCTTTTCAACACTCCTAGGGGCCTTGCTTCAGCACCCGTTTCAGTACCAGAACACTGCGTAGAACCAGGAAGCTCTGCTCCTGCGTGTATGCTGCGTGTCAACCTAGAAATTAGAGACTGAGGGCACAAGGCTTGTTTTCCCGTTTTGAAAGCTCCATTCATTCGGCCCCGAAGCTACCTCAAAAGCACTGTAGTTACCGTGCTTTTACTTACAGCCGGCATGGTTCATAGAAGAAAATGAGTTTTCTCGAAAGAAACCTTGTGCTTCCAGTTCCTAGTTGGAAGCTCACCCGGCTCTGCTCTATACCAAACGTGAAAGTCAATGTGAGCACTAGCCTCGAAGTAAGGCCCTGATTATGCTGGCAAAACGGGAGGCGTGCAGCAGCTCCATGAGGCCTTCATCGCTGTTCTGCTTTAGTTTCACGGTAGTAGCTTTCCAACATTCCTAGGGACTTTGCTTAAGCAACCGTTTCGGTACCAGAACACTGCGTAGAGACAGTAAGCTCTGGTCCTGCGTGTATGCTGCGAGTCAACCTAGAAATTGGAGACTGATGGCATAAGGCTTCTTTTCCCATTATGAAAGCTCCGTTCATGCGGCCTCGAAGCTACCTGAAAAGCATTGTTGTTGCCGGGGTTTTCCTCACTGCCGGCATGGTTCTGAGGAGAAAATGAGTTTTCTCCTAAGAAACCTTGGGTTTCCAGTTCTTTGTTGGAAGCTCACCCTGTTCTGCGCTATACCTAAAGTGAAAGTCAACGTGAGCCCAAGCTTCGAAGTAAGGCCCTGATTATCCTTGCAAAACGAGAGGCGTGCAGCAGCTCCATGAGGCCTTCATCGTTGTTCTGCTTTAGCTTCAAGGTAGTGAGCTTTTCAACACTCCTAAGGGCCTTGCTTCAGCACCCGTTTCAGTACCAGAACACTGCGTAGAACCAGGAAGCTCTGCTCCTGCGTGTATGCTGCGTGTCAAGCTAGAAATTAGAGGCTGACGGCACAAGGCTAGTTTTCCCATTATGAAAGCTCCGTTGATGCGGCCCCGAAGCTACCTGAAAAGCACTGTTGTTACCGTGCTTTTACTTACAGCCGGCATGGCACATAGAAGAAAATGAGTTTTCTCGAAAGAAACCTTGTGCTTCCAGTTCCTAGTTGGAAGCTCACCCGGCTCTGCTCTATACCAAACGTGAAAGTCAATGTGAGCACTAGCCTCGAAGTAAGGCCCTGATTATCCTGGCAAAACGGGAGGCGTGCAGCAGCTCCATGAGGCCTTCATCGCTGTTCTGCTTTAGTTTCACGGTAGTAAGCTTTCCAAGACTCCTAGGGACTTTGCTTAAGCAACCGTTTCGGTACCAGAACACTGCGTAGAGACAGTAAGCTCTGGTCCTGCGTGTATGCTGCGTGTCAACCTAGAAATTGGAGACTGATGGCATAAGGCTTCTTTTCCCATTATGAAAGCTCCGTTCATGCGGCCTCGAAGCTACCTGAAAAGCATTGTTGTTGCCGGGGTTTTCCTCACTGCCAGCATGGTTCTGAGAAGAAAATGAGTTTTCTCCTAAGAAACCTTGGGTTTCCAGTTCCTTGTTGGAAGCTCACCCTGCTCTGCGCTATACCTAAAGTGAAAGTCAACGTGAGCCCAAGCTTCGAAGTAAGGCCCTGATTATCCTTGCAAAACGAGAGGCGTGCAGCAGCTCCATGAGGCCTTCATCGTTGTTCTGCTTTAGTTTCAAGGTAGTAAGCTTTTCAACACTCCTAGGGGCCTTGCTTCAGCACCCGTTTCAGTACCAGAACACTGCGTAGAACCAGGAAGCTCTGCTCCTGCGTGTATGCTGCGTGTCAACCTAGAAATTAGAGACTGATGATACAAGGCTTGTTTTCCCGTTTTGAAAGCTCCATTCATGCGGCCTCGAAGCTACCTGAAAAGCACTGTTGTTACCGTGCTTTTACTTACAGCCAGCATGGCACATAGAAGAAAATGAGTTTTCTCGAAAGAAACCTTGTGCTTCCAGTTCCTAGTTGGAAGCTCACCCGGCTCTGCTCTATACCAAACGTGAAAGTCAATGTGAGCACTAGCCTCGAAGTAAGGCCCTGATTATGCTGGCAAAACGGGAGGCGTGCAGCAGCTCCATGAGGCCTTCATCGCTGTTCTGCTTTAGTTTCACGGTAGTAGCTTTCCAACATTCCTAGGGACTTTGCTTAAGCAACCGTTTCGGTACCAGAACACTGCGTAGAGACAGTAAGCTCTGGTCCTGCGTGTATGCTGCAAGTCAACCTAGAAATTGGAGACTGATGGCATAAGGCTTCTTTTCCCATTATGAAAGCTCCGTTCATGCGGCCTCGAAGCTACCTGAAAAGCATTGTTGTTGCCGGGGTTTTCCTCACTGCCGGCATGGTTCTGAGGAGAAAATGAGTTTTCTCCTAAGAAACCTTGGGTTGCCAGTTCTTTGTTGGAAGCTCACCCTGCTCTGCGCTATACCTAAAGTGAAAGTCAACGTGAGCCCAAGCTTCGAAGTAAGGCCCTGATTATCCTTGCAAAACGAGAGGCGTGCAGCAGCTCCATGAGGCCTTCATCGTTGTTCTGCTTTAGTTTCAAGGTAGTAAGCTTTTCAACACTCCTAGGGGCCTTGCTTCAGCACCCGTTTCAGTACCAGAACACTGCGTAGAACCAGGAAGTTCTGCTCCTGCGTGTATGCTGCGTGTCAACCTAGAAATTAGAGGCTGACGGCCCAAGGCTAGTTTTCCCATTATGAAAGCTCCGTTGATGCGGCCCCGAAGCTACCTGAAAAGCACTGTTGTTACCGTGCTTTTACTTACAGCCGGCATGGCACATAGAAGAAAATGAGTTTTCTCGAAAGAAACCTTGTGCTTCCAGTTCCTAGTTGGAAGCTCACCCGGCTCTGCTCTATACCAAACGTGAAAGTCAATGTGAGCACTAGCCTCGAAGTAAGGCCCTGATTATCCTGGCAAAACGGGAGGCGTGCAGCAGCTCCATGAGGCCTTCATCGCTGTTCTGCTTTAGTTTCACGGTAGTAAGCTTTCCAAGACTCCTAGGGACTTTGCTTAAGCAACCGTTTCGGTACCAGAACACTGCGTAGAGACAGTAAGCTCTGGTCCTGCGTGTATGCTGCGTGTCAACCTAGAAATTGGAGACTGATGGCATAAGGCTTCTTTTCCCATTATGAAAGCTCCGTTCATGCGGCCTCGAAGCTACCTGAAAAGCATTGTTGTTGCCGGGGTTTTCCTCACTGCCAGCATGGTTCTGAGAAGAAAATGAGTTTTCTCCTAAGAAACCTTGGGGTTCCAGTTCCTTGTTGGAAGCTCACCCTGCTCTGCGCTATACCTAAAGTGAAAGTCAACGTGAGCCCAAGCTTCGAAGTAAGGCCCTGATTATCCTTGCAAAACGAGAGGCGTGCAGCAGCTCCATGAGGCCTTCATCGTTGTTCTGCTTTAGTTTCAAGGTAGTAAGCTTTTCAACACTCCTAGGGGCCTTGCTTCAGCACCCGTTTCAGTACCAGAACACTGCGTAGAACCAGGAAGCTCTGCTCCTGCGTGTATGCTGCGTGTCAACCTAGAAATTAGAGGCTGACGGCACAAGGCTAGTTTTCCCATTATGAAAGCTCCGTTGATGCGGCCCCGAAGCTACCTGAAAAGCACTGTTGTTACCGTGTTTTTACTTAGAGCCGGCATGGCACATAGAAGAAAATGAGTTTTCTCGAAAGAAACCTTGTGCTTCCAGTTCCTAGTTGGAAGCTCACCCGGCTCTGCTCTATACCAAACGTGAAAGTCAATGTGAGCACTAGCCTCGAAGTAAGGCCCTGATTATGCTGGCAATACGGGAGGCGTGCAGCAGCTCCATGAGGCCTTCATCGCTGTTCTGCTTTAGTTTCACGGTAGTAAGCTTTCCAACATTCCTAGGGACTTTGCTTAAGCAACCGTTTCGGTACCAGAACACTGCGTAGAGACAGTAAGCTCTGGTCCTGCGTGTATGCTGCGTGTCAACCTAGAAATTGGAGACTGATGGCATAAGGCTTCTTTTGCCATTATGAAAGCTCCGTTCATGCGGCCTCGAAGCTACCTGAAAAGCATTGTTGTTGCCGGGGTTTTCCTCACTGCCGGCATGGTTCTGAGAAGAAACTGAGTTTTCTCCTAAGAAACCTTGGGTTTCCAGTTCCTTGTTGGAATCTCACCCTGCTCTGCGCTATACCTAAAGTGAAAGTCAACGTGAGCCCAAGCTTCGAAGTAAGGCCCTGATTATCCTTGCAAAACGAGAGGCGTGCAGCAGCTCCATGAGGCCTTCATCGTTGTTCTGCTTTAGTTTCAAGGTAGTAAGCTTTTCAACACTCCTAGGGGCCTTGCTTCAGCACCCGTTTCAGTACCAGAACACTGCGTAGAACCAGGAAGTTCTGCTCCTGCGTGTATGCTGCGTGTCAACCTAGAAATTAGAGGGTGACGGCACAAGGCTAGTTTTCCCATTTGAAAGCTCCGTTGATGCGGCCCCGAAGCTACCTGAAAAGCACTGTTGTTACCGTGCTTTTACTTACAGCCGGCATGGCACATAGAAGAAAATGAGTTTTCTCGAAAGAAACCTTGTGCTTCCAGTTCCTAGTTGGAAGCTCACCCGGCTCTGCTCTATACCAAACGTGAAAGTCAATGTGAGCACTAGCCTCGAAGTAAGGCCCTGATTATCCTGGCAAAACGGGAGGCGTGCAGCACCTCCATGAGGCCTTCATCGCTGTTCTGGTTTAGTTTCACGGTAGTAAGCTTTCCAAGACTCCTAGGGACTTTGCTTAAGCAACCGTTTCGGTACCAGAACACTGCGTAGAGACAGTAAGCTCTGGTCCTGCGTGTATGCTGCGTGTCAACCTAGAAATTGGAGACTGATGGCATAAGGCTTCTTTTCCCATTATGAAAGCTCCGTTCATGCGGCCTCGAAGCTACCTGAAAAGCATTGTTGTTGCCGGGGTTTTCCTCACTGCCAGCATGGTTCTGAGAAGAAAATGAGTTTTCTCCTAAGAAACCTTGGGTTTCCAGTTCCTTGTTGGAAGCTCACCCTGCTCTGCGCTATACCTAAAGTGAAAGTCAACGTGAGCCCAAGCTTCGAAGTAAGGCCCTGATTATCCTTGCAAAACGAGAGGCGTGCAGCAGCTCCATGAGGCCTTCATCGTTGTTCTGCTTTAGTTTCAAGGTAGTAAGCTTTTCAACACTCCTAGGGGCCTTGCTTCAGCACCCGTTTCAGTACCAGAACACTGCGTAGAACCAGGAAGCTCTGCTCCTGCGTGTATGCTGCGTGTCAACCTAGAAATTAGAGACTGATGGCACAAGGCTTGTTTTCCCGTTTTGAAAGCTCCATTCATGCGGCCTCGAAGCTACCTGAAAAGCACTGTTGTTACCGTGCTTTTACTTACAGCCGGCATGGCACATAGAAGAAAATGAGTTTTCTCGAAAGAAACCTTGTGCTTCCAGTTCCTAGTTGGAAGCTCACCCGGCTCTGCTCTATACCAAACGTGAAAGTCAATGTGAGCACTAGCCTCGAAGTAAGGCCCTGATTATGCTGGCAAAACGGGAGGCGTGCAGCAGCTCCATGAGGCCTTCATCGCTGTTCTGCTTTAGTTTCACGGTAGTAGCTTTCCAACATTCCTAGGGACTTTGCTTAAGCAACCGTTTCGGTACCAGAACACTGCGTAGAGACAGTAAGCTCTGGTCCTGCGTGTATGCTGCAAGTCAACCTAGAAATTGGAGACTGATGGCATAAGGCTTCTTTTCCCATTATGAAAGCTCCGTTCATGCGGCCTCGAAGCTACCTGAAAAGCATTGTTGTTGCCGGGGTTTTCCTCACTGCCGGCATGGTTCTGAGGAGAAAATGAGTTTTCTCCTAAGAAACCTTGGGTTGCCAGTTCTTTGTTGGAAGCTCACCCTGCTCTGCGCTATACCTAAAGTGAAAGTCAACGTGAGCCCAAGCTTCGAAGTAAGGCCCTGATTATCCTTGCAAAACGAGAGGCGTGCAGCAGCTCCATGAGGCCTTCATCGTTGTTCTGCTTTAGTTTCAAGGTAGTAAGCTTTTCAACACTCCTAGGGGCCTTGCTTCAGCACCCGTTTCAGTACCAGAACACTGCGTAGAACCAGGAAGTTCTGCTCCTGCGTGTATGCTGCGTGTCAACCTAGAAATTAGAGGCTGACGGCACAAGGCTAGTTTTCCCATTATGAAAGCTCCGTTGATGCGGCCCCGAAGCTACCTGAAAAGCACTGTTGTTACCGTGCTTTTACTTACAGCCGGCATGGCACATAGAAGAAAATGAGTTTTCTCGAAAGAAACCTTGTGCTTCCAGTTCCTAGTTGGAAGCTCACCCGGCTCTGCTCTATACCAAACGTGAAAGTCAATGTGAGCACTAGCCTCGAAGTAAGGCCCTGATTATCCTGGCAAAACGGGAGGCGTGCAGCAGCTCCATGAGGCCTTCATCGCTGTTCTGCTTTAGTTTCACGGTAGTAAGCTTTCCAAGACTCCTAGGGACTTTGCTTAAGCAACCGTTTCGGTACCAGAACACTGCGTAGAGACAGTAAGCTCTGGTCCTGCGTGTATGCTGCGTGTCAACCTAGAAATTGGAGACTGATGGCATAAGGCTTCTTTTCCCATTATGAAAGCTCCGTTCATGCGGCCTCGAAGCTACCTGAAAAGCATTGTTGTTGCCGGGGTTTTCCTCACTGCCAGCATGGTTCTGAGAAGAAAATGAGTTTTCTCCTAAGAAACCTTGGGGTTCCAGTTCCTTGTTGGAAGCTCACCCTGCTCTGCGCTATACCTAAAGTGAAAGTCAACGTGAGCCCAAGCTTCGAAGTAAGGCCCTGATTATCCTTGCAAAACGAGAGGCGTGCAGCAGCTCCATGAGGCCTTCATCGTTGTTCTGCTTTAGTTTCAAGGTAGTAAGCTTTTCAACACTCCTAGGGGCCTTGCTTCAGCACCCGTTTCAGTACCAGAACACTGCGTAGAACCAGGAAGCTCTGCTCCTGCGTGTATGCTGCGTGTCAACCTAGAAATTAGAGGCTGACGGCACAAGGCTAGTTTTCCCATTATGAAAGCTCCGTTGATGCGGCCCCGAAGCTACCTGAAAAGCACTGTTGTTACCGTGTTTTTACTTAGAGCCGGCATGGCACATAGAAGAAAATGAGTTTTCTCGAAAGAAACCTTGTGCTTCCAGTTCCTAGTTGGAAGCTCACCCGGCTCTGCTCTATACCAAACGTGAAAGTCAATGTGAGCACTAGCCTCGAAGTAAGGCCCTGATTATCCTGGCAATACGGGAGGCGTGCAGCAGCTCCATGAGGCCTTCATCGCTGTTCTGCTTTAGTTTCACGGTAGTAAGCTTTCCAAGACTCCTAGGGACTTTGCTTAAGCAACCGTTTCGGTACCAGAACACTGCGTAGAGACAGTAAGCTCTGGTCCTGCGTGTATGCTGCGTGTCAACCTAGAAATTGGAGACTGATGGCATAAGGCTTCTTTTCCCATTATGAAAGCTCCGTTCATGCGGCCTCGAAGCTACCTGAAAAACATTGTTGTTGCCGGGGTTTTCCTCACTGCCGGCATGGTTCTGAGAAGAAAATGAGTTTTCTCCTAAGAAACCTTGGGTTTCCAGTTCCTTGTTGGAAGCTCACCCTGCTCTGCGCTATACCTAAAGTGAATGTCAACCTGAGCCCAAGCTTCTAAGTAAGGCCCTGATTATCCTTGCAAAACGAGAGGCATGCAGCAGCTCCATGAGGCCTTCATCGTTGTTCTGCTTTAGTTTCAAGGTAGTAAGCTTTTCAACACTCCTAGGGGCCTTGCTTCAGCACCCGTTTCAGTACCAGAACACTGCGTAGAACCAGGAAGCTCTGCTCCTGCGTGTATGCTGCGTGTCAACCTAGAAATTAGAGACTGATGGCACAAGGCTTGTTTTCCCATTATGAAAGCTCCGTTGATGCGGCCCCGAAGCTACCTGAAAAGCACTGTTGTTACCGTGCTTTTACTTACAGCCGGCATGGCACATAGAAGAAAATGAGTTTTCTCGAAAGAAACCTTGTGCTTCCAGTTCCTAGTTGGAAGCTCACCCGGCTCTGCTCTATACCAAACGTGAAAGTCAATGTGAGCACTAGCCTCGAAGTAAGGCCCTGATTATCCTGGCAAAACGGGAGGCGTGCAGCAGCTCCATGAGGCCTTCATCGCTGTTCTGCTTTAGTTTCACGGTAGTAAGCTTTCCAAGACTCCTAGGGACTTTGCTTAAGCAACCGTTACGGTACCAGAACACTGCGTAGAGACAGTAAGCTCTGGTCCTGCGTGTATGCTGCGTGTCAACCTAGAAATTGGAGACTGATGGCATAAGGCTTCTTTTCCCATTATGAAAGCTCCGTTCATTCAGCCTCGAAGCTACCTGAAAAGCATTGTTGTTGCCGGGGTTTTCCTCACTGCCGGCATGGTTCTGAGAAGAAAATGAGTTTTCTCCTAAGAAACCTTGGGTTTCCAGTTCCTTGTTGGAAGCTCACCCTGCTCTGCGCTATACCTAAAGTGAAAGTCAACGTGAGCCCAAGCTTCGAAGTAAGGCCCTGATTATCCTTGCAAAACGAGAGGCGTGCAGCAGCTCCATGAGGCCTTCATCGTTGTTCTGCTTTAGTTTCAAGGTAGTAAGCTTTTCAACACTCCTAGGGGCCTTGCTTCAGCACCCGTTTCAGTACCAGAACACTGCGTAGAACCAGGAAGCTCTGCTCCTGCGTGTATGCTGCGTGTCAACCTAGAAATTAGAGACTGATGGCACAAGGCTTGTTTTCCCGTTTTGAAAGCTCCATTCATGCGGCCTCGAAGCTACCTGAAAAGCACTGTTGTTACCGTGCTTTTACTTACAGCCGGCATGGCACATAGAAGAAAATGAGTTTTCTCGAAAGAAACCTTGTGCTTCCAGTTCCTAGTTGGAAGCTCACCCGGCTCTGCTCTATACCAAACGTGAAAGTCAATGTGAGCACTAGCCTCGAAGTAAGGCCCTGATTATGCTGGCAAAACGGGAGGCGTGCAGCAGCTCCATGAGGCCTTCATCGCTGTTCTGCTTTAGTTTCACGGTAGTAGCTTTCCAACATTCCTAGGGACTTTGCTTAAGCAACCGTTTCGGTACCAGAACACTGCGTAGAGACAGTAAGCTCTGGTCCTGCGTGTATGCTGCGAGTCAACCTAGAAATTGGAGACTGATGGCATAAGGCTTCTTTTGCCATTATGAAAGCTCCGTTCATGCGGCCTCGAAGCTACCTGAAAAGCATTGTTGTTGCCGGGGTTTTCCTCACTGCCGGCATGGTTCTGAGAAGAAAATGAGTTTTCTCCTAAGAAACCTTGGGTTTCCAGTTCCTTGTTGGAAGCTCACCCTGCTCTGCGCTATACCTAAAGTGAAAGTCAACGTGAGCCCAAGCTTCGAAGTAAGGCCCTGATTATCCTTGCAAAACGAGAGGCGTGCAGCAGCTCCATGAGGCCTTCATCGTTGTTCTGCTTTAGTTTCAAGGTAGTAAGCTTTTCAACACTCCTAGGGGCCTTGCTTCAGCACCCGTTTCAGTACCAGAACACTGCGTAGAACCAGGAAGTTCTGCTCCTGCGTGTATGCTGCGTGTCAACCTAGAAATTAGAGACTGATGGCACAAGGCTTGTTTTCCCATTATGAAAGCTCCGTTGATGCGGCCCCGAAGCTACCTGAAAAGCACTGTTGTTACCGTGCTTTTACTTACAGCCGGCATGGCACATAGAAGAAAATGAGTTTTCTCGAAAGAAACCTTGTGCTTCCAGTTCCCAGTTGGAAGCTCACCCGGCTCTGCTCTATACCAAACGTGAAAGTCAATGTGAGCACTAGCCTCGAAGTAAGGCCCTGATTATCCTGGCAAAACGGGAGGCGTGCAGCAGCTCCATGAGGCCTTCATCGCTGTTCTGCTTTAGTTTCACGGTAGTAAGCTTTCCAAGACTCCTAGGGACTTTGCTTAAGCAACCGTTTCGGTACCAGAACACTGCGTAGAGACAGTAAGCTCTGGTCCTGCGTGTATGCTGCGTGTCAACCTAGAAATTGGAGACTGATGGCATAAGGCTTCTTTTGCCATTATGAAAGCTCCGTTCATGCGGCCTCGAAGCTACCTGAAAAGCATTGTTGTTGCCGGGGTTTTCCTCACTGCCAGCATGGTTCTGAGAAGAAAATGAGTTTTCTCCTAAGAAACCTTGGGTTTCCAGTTCCTTGTTGGAAGCTCACCCTGCTCTGCGCTATACCTAAAGTGAAAGTCAACGTGAGCCCAAGCTTCGAAGTAAGGCCCTGATTATCCTTGCAAAACGAGAGGCGTGCAGCAGCTCCATGAGGCCTTCATCGTTGTTCTGCTTTAGTTTCAAGGTAGTAAGCTTTTCAACACTCCTAGGGGCCTTGCTTCAGCACCCGTTTCAGTACCAGAACACTGCGTAGAACCAGGAAGCTCTGCTCCTGCGTGTATGCTGCGTGTCAACCTAGAAATTAGAGACTGATGGCACAAGGCTTGTTTTCCCGTTTTGAAAGCTCCATTCATGCGGCCTCGAAGCTACCTGGAAAGCACTGTTGTTACCGTGCTTTTACTTACAGCCGGCATGGCACATAGAAGAAAATGAGTTTTCTCGAAAGAAACCTTGTGCTTCCAGTTCCTAGTTGGAAGCTCACCCGGCTCTGCTCTATACCAAACGTGAAAGTCAATGTGAGCACTAGCCTCGAAGTAAGGCCCTGATTATGCTGGCAAAACGGGAGGCGTGCAGCAGCTCCATGAGGCCTTCATCGCTGTTCTGCTTTAGTTTCACGGTAGTAGCTTTCCAACATTCCTAGGGACTTTGCTTAAGCAACCGTTTCGGTACCAGAACACTGCGTAGAGACAGTAAGCTCTGGTCCTGCGTGTATGCTGCGAGTCAACCTAGAAATTGGAGACTGATGGCATAAGGCTTCTTTTGCCATTATGAAAGCTCCGTTCATGCGGCCTCGAAGCTACCTGAAAAGCATTGTTGTTGCCGGGGTTTTCCTCACTGCCGGCATGGTTCTGAGGAGAAAATGAGTTTTCTCCTAAGAAACCTTGGGTTTCCAGTTCTTTGTTGGAAGCTCACCCTGCTCTGCGCTATACCTAAAGTGAAAGTCAACGTGAGCCCAAGCTTCGAAGTAAGGCCCTGATTATCCTTGCAAAACGAGAGGCGTGCAGCAGCTCCATGAGGCCTTCATCGTTGTTCTGCTTTAGTTTCAAGGTAGTAAGCTTTTCAACACTCCTAGGGGCCTTGCTTCAGCACCCGTTTCAGTACCAGAACACTGCGTAGAACCAGGAAGTTCTGCTCCTGCGTGTATGCTGCGTGTCAACCTAGAAATTAGAGGCTGACGGCACAAGGCTAGTTTTCCCATTATGAAAGCTCCGTTGATGCGGCCCCGAAGCTACCTGAAAAGCACTGTTGTTACCGTGCTTTTACTTACAGCCGGCATGGCACATAGAAGAAAATGAGTGTTCTCGAAAGAAACCTTGTGCTTCCAGTTCCTAGTTGGAAGCTCACCCGGCTCTGCTCTATACCAAACGTGAAAGTCAATGTGAGCACTAGCCTCGAAGTAAGGCCCTGATTATCCTGGCAAAACGGGAGGCGTGCAGCAGCTCCATGAGGCCTTCATCGCTGTTCTGCTTTAGTTTCACGGTAGTAAGCTTTCCAACATTCCTAGGGACTTTGCTTAAGCAACCGTTTCGGTACCAGAACACTGCGTAGAGACAGTAAGCTCTGGTCCTGCGTGTATGCTGCGTGTCAACCTAGAAATTGGAGACTGATGGCATAAGGCTTCTTTTGCCATTATGAAAGCTCCGTTCATGCGGCCTCGAAGCTACCTGAAAAGCATTGTTGTTGCCGGGGTTTTCCTCACTGCCAGCATGGTTCTGAGAAGAAAATGAGTTTTCTCCTAAGAAACCTTGGGTTTCCAGTTCCTTGTTGGAAGCTCACCCTGCTCTGCGCTATACCTAAAGTGAAAGTCAACGTGAGCCCAAGCTTCGAAGTAAGGCCCTGATTATCCTTGCAAAACGAGAGGCGTGCAGCAGCTCCATGAGGCCTTCATCGTTGTTCTGCTTTAGTTTCAAGGTAGTAAGCTTTTCAACATTCCTAGGGGCCTTGCTTCAGCACCCGTTTCAGTACCAGAACACTGCGTAGAACCAGGAAGCTCTGCTCCTGCGTGTATGCTGCGTGTCAACCTAGAAATTAGAGACTGATGGCACAAGGCTTGTTTTCCCGTTTTGAAAGCTCCATTCATGCGGCCTCGAAGCTACCTGAAAAGCACTGTTGTTACCGTGCTTTTACTTACAGCCGGCATGGCACATAGAAGAAAATGAGTTTTCTCGAAAGAAACCTTGTGCTTCCAGTTCCTAGTTGGAAGCTCACCCGGCTCTGCTCTATACCAAACGTGAAAGTCAATGTGAGCACTAGCCTCGAAGTAAGGCCCTGATTATGCTGGCAAAACGGGAGGCGTGCAGCAGCTCCATGAGGCCTTCATCGCTGTTCTGCTTTAGTTTCACGGTAGTAGCTTTCCAACATTCCTAGGGACTTTGCTTAAGCAACCGTTTCGGTACCAGAACACTGCGTAGAGACAGTAAGCTCTGGTCCTGCGTGTATGCTGCGAGTCAACCTAGAAATTGGAGACTGATGGCATAAGTCTTCTTTTGCCATTATGAAAGCTCCGTTCATGCGGCCTCGAAGCTACCTGAAAAGCATTGTTGTTGCCGGGGTTATCCTCACTGCCGGCATGGTTCTGAGGAGAAAATGAGTTTTCTCCTAAGAAACCTTGGGTTGCCAGTTCTTTGTTGGAAGCTCACCCTGCTCTGCGCTATACCTAAAGTGAAAGTCAACGTGAGCCCAAGCTTCGAAGTAAGGCCCTGATTATCCTTGCAAAACGAGAGGCGTGCAGCAGCTCCATGAGGCCTTCATCGTTGTTCTGCTTTAGTTTCAAGGTAGTAAGCTTTTCAACACTCCTAGGGGCCTTGCTTCAGCACCCGTTTCAGTACCAGAACACTGCGTAGAACCAGGAAGCTCTGCTCCTGCGTGTATGCTGCGTGTCAACCTAGAAATTAGAGACTGATGGCACAAGGCTTGTTTTCCCGTTTTGAAAGCTCCATTCATTCGGCCCCGAAGCTACCTGAAAAGCACTGTAGTTACCGTGCTTTTACTTACAGCCGGCATGGTTCATAGAAGAAAATGAGTTTTCTCGAAAGAAACCTTGTGCTTCCAGTTCCTAGTTGGAAGCTCACCCGGCTCTGCTCTATACCAAACGTGAAAGTCAATGTGAGCACTAGCCTCGAAGTAAGGCCCTGATTATGCTGGCAAAACGGGAGGCGTGCAGCAGCTCCATGAGGCCTTCATCGCTGTTCTGCTTTAGTTTCACGGTAGTAGCTTTCCAACATTCCTAGGGACTTTGCTTAAGCAACCGTTTCGGTACCAGAACACTGCGTAGAGACAGTAAGCTCTGGTCCTGCGTGTATGCTGCGAGTCAACCTAGAAATTGGAGACTGATGGCATAAGGCTTCTTTTCCCATTATGAAAGCTCCGTTCATGCGGCCTCGAAGCTACCTGAAAAGCATTGTTGTTGCCGGGGTTTTCCTCACTGCCGGCATGGTTCTGAGGAGAAAATGAGTTTTCTCCTAAGAAACCTTGGGTTTCCAGTTCTTTGTTGGAAGCTCACCCTGTTCTGCGCTATACCTAAAGTGAAAGTCAACGTGAGCCCAAGCTTCGAAGTAAGGCCCTGATTATCCTTGCAAAACGAGAGGCGTGCAGCAGCTCCATGAGGCCTTCATCGTTGTTCTGCTTTAGCTTCAAGGTAGTGAGCTTTTCAACACTCCTAAGGGCCTTGCTTCAGCACCCGTTTCAGTACCAGAACACTGCGTAGAACCAGGAAGCTCTGCTCCTGCGTGTATGCTGCGTGTCAAGCTAGAAATTAGAGGCTGACGGCACAAGGCTAGTTTTCCCATTATGAAAGCTCCGTTGATGCGGCCCCGAAGCTACCTGAAAAGCACTGTTGTTACCGTGCTTTTACTTACAGCCGGCATGGCACATAGAAGAAAATGAGTTTTCTCGAAAGAAACCTTGTGCTTCCAGTTCCTAGTTGGAAGCTCACCCGGCTCTGCTCTATACCAAACGTGAAAGTCAATGTGAGCACTAGCCTCGAAGTAAGGCCCTGATTATCCTGGCAAAACGGGAGGCGTGCAGCAGCTCCATGAGGCCTTCATCGCTGTTCTGCTTTAGTTTCACGGTAGTAAGCTTTCCAAGACTCCTAGGGACTTTGCTTAAGCAACCGTTTCGGTACCAGAACACTGCGTAGAGACAGTAAGCTCTGGTCCTGCGTGTATGCTGCGAGTCAACCTAGAAATTGGAGACTGATGGCATAAGGCTTCTTTTCCCATTATGAAAGCTCCGTTCATGCGGCCTCGAAGCTACCTGAAAAGCATTGTTGTTGCCGGGGTTTTCCTCACTGCCGGCATGGTTCTGAGAAGAAAATGAGTTTTCTCCTAAGAAACCTTGGGTTTCCAGTTCCTTGTTGGAAGCTCACCCTGCTCTGCGCTATACCTAAAGTGAAAGTCAACGTGAGCCCAAGCTTCGAAGTAAGGCCCTGATTATCCTTGCAAAACGAGAGGCGTGCAGCAGCTCCATGAGGCCTTCATCGTTGTTCTGCTTTAGTTTCAAGGTAGTAAGCTTTTCAACACTCCTAGGGGCCTTGCTTCAGCACCCGTTTCAGTACCAGAACACTGCGTAGAACCAGGAAGCTCTGCTCCTGCGTGTATGCTGCGTGTCAACCTAGAAATTAGAGACTGATGGCACAAGGCTTGTTTTCCCGTTTTGAAAGCTCCATTCATGCGGCCTCGAAGCTACCTGAAAAGCACTGTTGTTACCGTGCTTTTACTTACAGCCGGCATGGCACATAGAAGAAAATGAGTTTTCTCGAAAGAAACCTTGTGCTTCCAGTTCCTAGTTGGAAGCTCACCCGGCTCTGCTCTATACCAAACGTGAAAGTCAATGTGAGCACTAGCCTCGAAGTAAGGCCCTGATTATGCTGGCAATACGGGAGGCGTGCAGCAGCTCCATGAGGCCTTCATCGCTGTTCTGCTTTAGTTTCACGGTAGTAAGCTTTCCAACATTCCTAGGGACTTTGCTTAAGCAACCGTTTCGGTACCAGAACACTGCGTAGAGACAGTAAGCTCTGGTCCTGCGTGTATGCTGCGTGTCAACCTAGAAATTGGAGACTGATGGCATAAGGCTTCTTTTGCCATTATGAAAGCTCCGTTCATGCGGCCTCGAAGCTACCTGAAAAGCATTGTTGTTGCCGGGGTTTTCCTCACTGCCGGCATGGTTCTGAGAAGAAACTGAGTTTTCTCCTAAGAAACCTTGGGTTTCCAGTTCCTTGTTGGAAGCTCACCCTGCTCTGCGCTATACCTAAAGTGAAAGTCAACGTGAGCCCAAGCTTCGAAGTAAGGCCCTGATTATCCTTGCAAAACGAGAGGCGTGCAGCAGCTCCATGAGGCCTTCATCGTTGTTCTGCTTTAGTTTCAAGGTAGTAAGCTTTTCAACACTCCTAGGGGCCTTGCTTCAGCACCCGTTTCAGTACCAGAACACTGCGTAGAACCAGGAAGCTCTGCTCCTGCGTGTATGCTGCGTGTCAACCTAGAAATTAGAGACTGATGGCACAAGGCTTGTTTTCCCGTTTTGAAAGCTCCATTCATGCGGCCCCGAAGCTACCTGAAAAGCACTGTAGTTACCGTGCTTTTACTTACAGCCGGCATGGTTCATAGAAGAAAATGAGTTTTCTCGAAAGAAACCTTGTGCTTCCAGTTCCTAGTTGGAAGCTCACCCGGCTCTGCTCTATACCAAACGTGAAAGTCAATGTGAGCACTAGCCTCGAAGTAAGGCCCTGATTATCCTGGCAAAACGGGAGGCGTGCAGCACCTCCATGAGGCCTTCATCGCTTTTCTGGTTTAGTTTCACGGTAGTAAGCTTTCCAAGACTCCTACGGACTTTGCTTAAGCAACCGTTTCGGTACCAGAACACTGCGTAGAGACAGTAAGCTCTGGTCCTGCGTGTATGCTGCGTGTCAACCTAGAAATTGGAGACTGATGGCATAAGGCTTCTTTTCCCATTATGAAAGCTCCGTTCATGCGGCCTCGAAGCTACCTGAAAAGCATTGTTGTTGCCGGGGTTTTCCTCACTGCCAGCATGGTTCTGAGAAGAAAATGAGTTTTCTCCTAAGAAACCTTGGGTTTCCAGTTCCTTGTTGGAAGCTCACCCTGCTCTGCGCTATACCTAAAGTGAAAGTCAACGTGAGCCCAAGCTTCGAAGTAAGGCCCTGATTATCCTTGCAAAACGAGAGGCGTGCAGCAGCTCCATGAGGCCTTCATCGTTGTTCTGCTTTAGTTTCAAGGTAGTAAGCTTTTCAACACTCCTAGGGGCCTTGCTTCAGCACCCGTTTCAGTACCAGAACACTGCGTAGAACCAGGAAGCTCTGCTCCTGCGTGTATGCTGCGTGTCAACCTAGAAATTAGAGACTGATGGCACAAGGCTTGTTTTCCCGTTTTGAAAGCTCCATTCATGCGGCCTCGAAGCTACCTGAAAAGCACTGTTGTTACCGTGCTTTTACTTACAGCCGGCATGGCACATAGAAGAAAATGAGTTTTGTCGAAAGAAACCTTGTGCTTCCAGTTCCTAGTTGGAAGCTCACCCGGCTCTGCTCTATACCAAACGTGAAAGTCAATGTGAGCACTAGCCTCGAAGTAAGGCCCTGATTATGCTGGCAAAACGGGAGGCGTGCAGCAGCTCCATGAGGCCTTCATCGCTGTTCTGCTTTAGTTTCACGGTAGTAGCTTTCCAACATTCCTAGGGACTTTGCTTAAGCAACCGTTTCGGTACCAGAACACTGCGTAGAGACAGTAAGCTCTGGTCCTGCGTGTATGCTGCAAGTCAACCTAGAAATTGGAGACTGATGGCATAAGGCTTCTTTTCCCATTATGAAAGCTCCGTTCATGCGGCCTCGAAGCTACCTGAAAAGCATTGTTGTTGCCGGGGTTTTCCTCACTGCCGGCATGGTTCTGAGGAGAAAATGAGTTTTCTCCTAAGAAACCTTGGGTTGCCAGTTCTTTGTTGGAAGCTCACCCTGCTCTGCGCTATACCTAAAGTGAAAGTCAACGTGAGCCCAAGCTTCGAAGTAAGGCCCTGATTATCCTTGCAAAACGAGAGGCGTGCAGCAGCTCCATGAGGCCTTCATCGTTGTTCTGCTTTAGTTTCAAGGTAGTTAGCTTTTCAACACTCCTAGGGGCCTTGCTTCAGCACCCGTTTCAGTACCAGAACACTGCGTAGAACCAGGAAGTTCTGCTCCTGCGTGTATGCTGCGTGTCAACCTAGAAATTAGAGGCTGACGGCACAAGGCTAGTTTTCCCATTATGAAAGCTCCGTTGATGCGGCCCCGAAGCTACCTGAAAAGCACTGTTGTTACCGTGCTTTTACTTACAGCCGGCATGGCACATAGAAGAAAATGAGTTTTCTCGAAAGAAACCTTGTGCTTCCAGTTCCTAGTTGGAAGCTCACCCGGCTCTGCTCTATACCAAACGTGAAAGTCAATGTGAGCACTAGCCTCGAAGTAAGGCCCTGATTATCCTGGCAAAACGGGAGGCGTGCAGCAGCTCCATGAGGCCTTCATCGCTGTTCTGCTTTAGTTTCACGGTAGTAAGCTTTCCAAGACTCCTAGGGACTTTGCTTAAGCAACCGTTTCGGTACCAGAACACTGCGTAGAGACAGTAAGCTCTGGTCCTGCGTGTATGCTGCGTGTCAACCTAGAAATTGGAGACTGATGGCATAAGGCTTCTTTTCCCATTATGAAAGCTCCGTTCATGCGGCCTCGAAGCTACCTGAAAAGCATTGTTGTTGCCGGGGTTTTCCTCACTGCCAGCATGGTTCTGAGAAGAAAATGAGTTTTCTCCTAAGAAACCTTGGGGTTCCAGTTCCTTGTTGGAAGCTCACCCTGCTCTGCGCTATACCTAAAGTGAAAGTCAACGTGAGCCCAAGCTTCGAAGTAAGGCCCTGATTATCCTTGCAAAACGAGAGGCGTGCAGCAGCTCCATGAGGCCTTCATCGTTGTTCTGCTTTAGTTTCAAGGTAGTAAGCTTTTCAACACTCCTAGGGGCCTTGCTTCAGCACCCGTTTCAGTACCAGAACACTGCGTAGAACCAGGAAGCTCTGCTCCTGCGTGTATGCTGCGTGTCAACCTAGAAATTAGAGACTGATGGCACAAGGCTTGTTTTCCCGTTTTGAAAGCTCCATTCATGCGGCCTCGAAGCTACCTGAAAAGCACTGTTGTTACCGTGCTTTTACTTACAGCCGGCATGGCACATAGAAGAAAATGAGTTTTCTCGAAAGAAACCTTGTGCTTCCAGTTCCTAGTTGGAAGCTCACCCGGCTCTGCTCTATACCAAACGTGAAAGTCAATGTGAGCACTAGCCTCGAAGTAAGGCCCTGATTATGCTGGCAAAACGGGAGGCGTGCAGCAGCTCCATGAGGCCTTCATCGCTGTTCTGCTTTAGTTTCACGGTAGTAGCTTTCCAACATTCCTAGGGACTTTGCTTAAGCAACCGTTTCGGTACCAGAACACTGCGTAGAGACAGTAAGCTCTGGTCCTGCGTGTATGCTGCGAGTCAACCTAGAAATTGGAGACTGATGGCATAAGGCTTCTTTTGCCATTATGAAAGCTCCGTTCATGCGGCCTCGAAGCTACCTGAAAAGCATTGTTGTTGCCGGGGTTTTCCTCACTGCCAGCATGGTTCTGAGAAGAAAATGAGTTTTCTCCTAAGAAACCTTGGGTTTCCAGTTCCTTGTTGGAAGCTCACCCTGCTCTGCGCTATACCTAAAGTGAAAGTCAACGTGAGCCCAAGCTTCGAAGTAAGGCCCTGATTATCCTTGCAAAACGAGAGGCGTGCAGCAGCTCCATGAGGCCTTCATCGTTGTTCTGCTTTAGTTTCAAGGTAGTAAGCTTTTCAACACTCCTAGGGGCCTTGCTTCAGCACCCGTTTCAGTACCAGAACACTGCGTAGAACCAGGAAGCTCTGCTCCTGCGTGTATGCTGCGTGTCAACCTAGAAATTAGAGACTGATGGCACAAGGCTTGTTTTCCCGTTTTGAAAGCTCCATTCATGCGGCCTCGAAGCTACCTGAAAAGCACTGTTGTTACCGTGCTTTTACTTACAGCCGGCATGGCACATAGAAGAAAATGAGTTTTCTCGAAAGAAACCTTGTGCTTCCAGTTCCTAGTTGGAAGCTCACCCGGCTCTGCTCTATACCAAACGTGAAAGTCAATGTGAGCACTAGCCTCGAAGTAAGGCCCTGATTATGCTGGCAAAACGGGAGGCGTGCAGCAGCTCCATGAGGCCTTCATCGCTGTTCTGCTTTAGTTTCACGGTAGTAGCTTTCCAACATTCCTAGGGACTTTGCTTAAGCAACCGTTTCGGTACCAGAACACTGCGTAGAGACAGTAAGCTCTGGTCCTGCGTGTATGCTGCGTGTCAACCTAGAAATTGGAGACTGATGGCATAAGGCTTCTTTTCCCATTATGAAAGCTCCGTTCATGCGGCCTCGAAGCTACCTGAAAAGCATTGTTGTTGCCGGGGTTTTCCTCACTGCCAGCATGGTTCTGAGAAGAAAATGAGTTTTCTCCTAAGAAACCTTGGGTTTCCAGTTCCTTGTTGGAAGCTCACCCTGCTCTGCGCTATACCTAAAGTGAAAGTCAACGTGAGCCCAAGCTTCGAAGTAAGGCCCTGATTATCCTTGCAAAACGAGAGGCGTGCAGCAGCTCCATGAGGCCTTCATCGTTGTTCTGCTTTAGTTTCAAGGTAGTAAGCTTTTCAACACTCCTAGGGGCCTTGCTTCAGCACCCGTTTCAGTACCAGAACACTGCGTAGAACCAGGAAGCTCTGCTCCTGCGTGTATGCTGCGTGTCAACCTAGAAATTAGAGACTGATGGCACAAGGCTTGTTTTCCCGTTTTGAAAGCTCCATTCATGCGGCCTCGAAGCTACCTGAAAAGCACTGTTGTTACCGTGCTTTTACTTACAGCCGGCATGGCACATAGAAGAAAATGAGTTTTCTCGAAAGAAACCTTGTGCTTCCAGTTCCTAGTTGGAAGCTCACCCGGCTCTGCTCTATACCAAACGTGAAAGTCAATGTGAGCACTAGCCTCGAAGTAAGGCCCTGATTATGCTGGCAAAACGGGAGGCGTGCAGCAGCTCCATGAGGCCTTCATCGCTGTTCTGCTTTAGTTTCACGGTAGTAGCTTTCCAACATTCCTAGGGACTTTGCTTAAGCAACCGTTTCGGTACCAGAACACTGCGTAGAGACAGTAAGCTCTGGTCCTGCGTGTATGCTGCGAGTCAACCTAGAAATTGGAGACTGATGGCATAAGGCTTCTTTTGCCATTATGAAAGCTCCGTTCATGCGGCCTCGAAGCTACCTGAAAAGCATTGTTGTTGCCGGGGTTTTCCTCACTGCCAGCATGGTTCTGAGAAGAAAATGAGTTTTCTCCTAAGAAACCTTGGGTTTCCAGTTCCTTGTTGGAAGCTCACCCTGCTCTGCGCTATACCTAAAGTGAAAGTCAACGTGAGCCCAAGCTTCGAAGTAAGGCCCTGATTATCCTTGCAAAACGAGAGGCGTGCAGCAGCTCCATGAGGCCTTCATCGTTGTTCTGCTTTAGTTTCAAGGTAGTAAGCTTTTCAACACTCCTAGGGGCCTTGCTTCAGCACCCGTTTCAGTACCAGAACACTGCGTAGAACCAGGAAGCTCTGCTCCTGCGTGTATGCTGCGTGTCAACCTAGAAATTAGAGACTGACGGCACAAGGCTAGTTTTCCCATTATGAAAGCTCCGTTGATGCGGCCCCGAAGCTACCTGAAAAGCACTGTTGTTACCGTGCTTTTACTTACAGCCGGCATGGCACATAGAAGAAAATGAGTTTTCTCGAAAGAAACCTTGTGCTTCCAGTTCCTAGTTGGAAGCTCACCCGGCTCTGCTCTATACCAAACGTGAAAGTCAATGTGAGCACTAGCCTCGAAGTAAGGCCCTGATTATCCTGGCAAAACGGGAGGCGTGCAGCAGCTCCATGAGGCCTTCATCGCTGTTCTGCTTTAGTTTCACGGTAGTAAGCTTTCCAAGACTCCTAGGGACTTTGCTTAAGCAACCGTTTCGGTACCAGAACACTGCGTAGAGACAGTAAGCTCTGGTCCTGCGTGTATGCTGCGTGTCAACCTAGAAATTGGAGACTGATGGCATAAGGCTTCTTTTCCCATTATGAAAGCTCCGTTCATGCGGCCTCGAAGCTACCTGAAAAGCATTGTTGTTGCCGGGGTTTTCCTCACTGCCGGCATGGTTCTGAGGAGAAAATGAGTTTTCTCCTAAGAAACCTTGGGTTGCCAGTTCTTTGTTGGAAGCTCACCCTGCTCTGCGCTATACCTAAAGTGAAAGTCAACGTGAGCCCAAGCTTCGAAGTAAGGCCCTGATTATCCTTGCAAAACGAGAGGCGTGCAGCAGCTCCATGAGGCCTTCATCGTTGTTCTGCTTTAGTTTCAAGGTAGTAAGCTTTTCAACACTCCTAGGGGCCTTGCCTCAGCACCCGTTTCAGTACCAGAACACTGCGTAGAACCAGGAAGCTCTGCTCCTGCGTGTATGCTGCGTGTCAACCTAGAAATTAGAGACTGATGGCACAAGGCTTGTTTTCCCGTTTTGAAAGCTCCATTCATGCGGCCTCGAAGCTACCTGAAAAGCACTGTTGTTACCGTGCTTTTACTTACAGCCGGCATGGCACATAGAAGAAAATGAGTTTTCTCGAAAGAAACCTTGTGCTTCCAGTTCCTAGTTGGAAGCTCACCCGGCTCTGCTCTATACCAAACGTGAAAGTCAATGTGAGCACTAGCCTCGAAGTAAGGCCCTGATTATGCTGGCAAAACGGGAGGCGTGCAGCAGCTCCATGAGGCCTTCATCGCTGTTCTGCTTTAGTTTCACGGTAGTAGCTTTCCAACATTCCTAGGGACTTTGCTTAAGCAACCGTTTCGGTACCAGAACACTGCGTAGAGACAGTAAGCTCTGGTCCTGCGTGTATGCTGCGTGTCAACCTAGAAATTGGAGACTGATGGCATAAGGCTTCTTTTCCCATTATGAAAGCTCCGTTCATGCGGCCTCGAAGCTACCTGAAAAGCATTGTTGTTGCCGGGGTTTTCCTCACTGCCAGCATGGTTCTGAGAAGAAAATGAGTTTTCTCCTAAGAAACCTTGGGTTTCCAGTTCCTTGTTGGAAGCTCACCCTGCTCTGCGCTATACCTAAAGTGAAAGTCAACGTGAGCCCAAGCTTCGAAGTAAGGCCCTGATTATCCTTGCAAAACGAGAGGCGTGCAGCAGCTCCATGAGGCCTTCATCGTTGTTCTGCTTTAGTTTCAAGGTAGTAAGCTTTTCAACACTCCTAGGGGCCTTGCTTCAGCACCCGTTTCAGTACCAGAACACTGCGTAGAACCAGGAAGCTCTGCTCCTGCGTGTATGCTGCGTGTCAACCTAGAAATTAGAGACTGATGGCACAAGGCTTGTTTTCCCGTTTTGAAAGCTCCATTCATGCGGCCTCGAAGCTACCTGAAAAGCACTGTTGTTACCGTGCTTTTACTTACAGCCGGCATGGCACATAGAAGAAAATGAGTTTTCTCGAAAGAAACCTTGTGCTTCCAGTTCCTAGTTGGAAGCTCACCCGGCTCTGCTCTATACCAAACGTGAAAGTCAATGTGAGCACTAGCCTCGAAGTAAGGCCCTGATTATGCTGGCAAAACGGGAGGCGTGCAGCAGCTCCATGAGGCCTTCATCGCTGTTCTGCTTTAGTTTCACGGTAGTAGCTTTCCAACATTCCTAGGGACTTTGCTTAAGCAACCGTTTCGGTACCAGAACACTGCGTAGAGACAGTAAGCTCTGGTCCTGCGTGTATGCTGCGAGTCAACCTAGAAATTGGAGACTGATGGCATAAGGCTTCTTTTGCCATTATGAAAGCTCCGTTCATGCGGCCTCGAAGCTACCTGAAAAGCATTGTTGTTGCCGGGGTTTTCCTCACTGCCAGCATGGTTCTGAGAAGAAAATGAGTTTTCTCCTAAGAAACCTTGGGTTTCCAGTTCCTTGTTGGAAGCTCACCCTGCTCTGCGCTATACCTAAAGTGAAAGTCAACGTGAGCCCAAGCTTCGAAGTAAGGCCCTGATTATCCTTGCAAAACGAGAGGCGTGCAGCAGCTCCATGAGGCCTTCATCGTTGTTCTGCTTTAGTTTCAAGGTAGTAAGCTTTTCAACACTCCTAGGGGCCTTGCTTCAGCACCCGTTTCAGTACCAGAACACTGCGTAGAACCAGGAAGCTCTGCTCCTGCGTGTATGCTGCGTGTCAACCTAGAAATTAGAGACTGATGGCACAAGGCTTGTTTTCCCGTTTTGAAAGCTCCATTCATGCGGCCCCGAAGCTACCTGAAAAGCACTGTAGTTACCGTGCTTTTACTTACAGCCGGCATGGTTCATAGAAGAAAATGAGTTTTCTCGAAAGAAACCTTGTGCTTCCAGTTCCTAGTTGGAAGCTCACCCGGCTCTGCTCTATACCAAACGTGAAAGTCAATGTGAGCACTAGCCTCGAAGTAAGGCCCTGATTATGCTGGCAAAACGGGAGGCGTGCAGCAGCTCCATGAGGCCTTCATCGCTGTTCTGCTTTAGTTTCACGGTAGTAGCTTTCCAACATTCCTAGGGACTTTGCTTAAGCAACCGTTTCGGTACCAGAACACTGCGTAGAGACAGTAAGCTCTGGTCCTGCGTGTATGCTGCGAGTCAACCTAGAAATTGGAGACTGATGGCATAAGGCTTCTTTTCCCATTATGAAAGCTCCGTTCATGCGGCCTCGAAGCTACCTGAAAAGCATTGTTGTTGCCGGGGTTTCCTCACTGCCGGCATGGTTCTGAGGAGAAAATGAGTTTTCTCCTAAGAAACCTTGGGTTTCCAGTTCTTTGTTGGAAGCTCACCCTGTTCTGCGCTATACCTAAAGTGAAAGTCAACGTGAGCCCAAGCTTCGAAGTAAGGCCCTGATTATCCTTGCAAAACGAGAGGCGTGCAGCAGCTCCATGAGGCCTTCATCGTTGTTCTGCTTTAGTTTCAAGGTAGTGAGCTTTTCAACACTCCTAAGGGCCTTGCTTCAGCACCCGTTTCAGTACCAGAACACTGCGTAGAACCAGGAAGCTCTGCTCCTGCGTGTATGCTGCGTGTCAAGCTAGAAATTAGAGGCTGACGGCACAAGGCTAGTTTTCCCATTATGAAAGCTCCGTTGATGCGGCCCCGAAGCTACCTGAAAAGCACTGTTGTTACCGTGCTTTTACTTACAGCCGGCATGGCACATAGAAGAAAATGAGTTTTCTCGAAAGAAACCTTGTGCTTCCAGTTCCTAGTTGGAAGCTCACCCGGCTCTGCTCTATACCAAACGTGAAAGTCAATGTGAGCACTAGCCTCGAAGTAAGGCCCTGATTATCCTGGCAAAACGGGAGGCGTGCAGCAGCTCCATGAGGCCTTCATCGCTGTTCTGCTTTAGTTTCACGGTAGTAAGCTTTCCAACATTCCTAGGGACTTTGCTTAAGCAACCGTTTCGGTACCAGAACACTGCGTAGAGACAGTAAGCTCTGGTCCTGCGTGTATGCTGCGTGTCAACCTAGAAATTGGAGACTGATGGCATAAGGCTTCTTTTCCCATTATGAAAGCTCCGTTCATGCGGCCTCGAAGCTACCTGAAAAGCATTGTTGTTGCCGGGGTTTTCCTCACTGCCGGCATGGTTCTGAGAAGAAAATGAGTTTTCTCCTAAGAAACCTTGGGTTTCCAGTTCCTTGTTGGAAGCTCACCCTGCTCTGCGCTATACCTAAAGTGAAAGTCAACGTGAGCCCAAGCTTCGAAGTAAGGCCCTGATTATCCTTGCAAAACGAGAGGCATGCAGCAGCTCCATGAGGCCTTCATCGTTGTTCTGCTTTAGTTTCAAGGTAGTAAGCTTTTCAACACTCCTAGGGGCCTTGCTTCAGCACCCGTTTCAGTACCAGAACACTGCGTAGAACCAGGAAGCTCTGCTCCTGCGTGTATGCTGCGTGTCAACCTAGAAATTAGAGACTGATGGCACAAGGCTTGTTTTCCCGTTTTGAAAGCTCCATTCATGCGGCCTCGAAGCTACCTGAAAAGCACTGTTGTTACCGTGCTTTTACTTACAGCCGGCATGGCACATAGAAGAAAATGAGTTTTCTCGAAAGAAACCTTGTGCTTCCAGTTCCTAGTTGGAAGCTCACCCGGCTCTGCTCTATACCAAACGTGAAAGTCAATGTGAGCACTAGCCTCGAAGTAAGGCCCTGATTATGCTGGCAATACGGGAGGCGTGCAGCAGCTCCATGAGGCCTTCATCGCTGTTCTGCTTTAGTTTCACGGTAGTAAGCTTTCCAACATTCCTAGGGACTTTGCTTAAGCAACCGTTTCGGTACCAGAACACTGCGTAGAGACAGTAAGCTCTGGTCCTGCGTGTATGCTGCGTGTCAACCTAGAAATTGGAGACTGATGGCATAAGGCTTCTTTTCCCATTATGAAAGCTCCGTTCATGCGGCCTCGAAGCTACCTGAAAAGCATTGTTGTTGCCGGGGTTTTCCTCACTGCCGGCATGGTTCTGAGAAGAAAATGAGTTTTCTCCTAAGAAACCTTGGGTTTCCAGTTCCTTGTTGGAATCTCACCCTGCTCTGCGCTATACCTAAAGTGAAAGTCAACGTGAGCCCAAGCTTCGAAGTAAGGCCCTGATTATCCTTGCAAAACGAGAGGCGTGCAGCAGCTCCATGAGGCCTTCATCGTTGTTCTGCTTTAGTTTCAAGGTAGTAAGCTTTTCAACACTCCTAGGGGCCTTGCTTCAGCACCCGTTTCAGTACCAGAACACTGCGTAGAACCAGGAAGTTCTGCTCCTGCGTGTATGCTGCGTGTCAACCTAGAAATTAGAGGCTGACGGCACAAGGCTAGTTTTCCCATTTGAAAGCTCCGTTGATGCGGCCCCGAAGCTACCTGAAAAGCACTGTTGTTACCGTGCTTTTACTTACAGCCGGCATGGCACATAGAAGAAAATGAGTTTTCTCGAAAGAAACCTTGTGCTTCCAGTTCCTAGTTGGAAGCTCACCCGGCTCTGCTCTATACCAAACGTGAAAGTCAATGTGAGCACTAGCCTCGAAGTAAGGCCCTGATTATCCTGGCAAAACGGGAGGCGTGCAGCACCTCCATGAGGCCTTCATCGCTGTTCTGCTTTAGTTTCACGGTAGTAAGCTTTCCAAGACTCCTAGGGACTTTGCTTAAGCAACCGTTTCGGTACCAGAACACTGCGTAGAGACAGTAAGCTCTGGTCCTGCGTGTATGCTGCAAGTCAACCTAGAAATTGGAGACTGATGGCATAAGGCTTCTTTTCCCATTATGAAAGCTCCGTTCATGCGGCCTCGAAGCTACCTGAAAAGCATTGTTGTTGCCGGGGTTTTCCTCACTGCCGGCATGGTTCTGAGGAGAAAATGAGTTTTCTCCTAAGAAACCTTGGGTTGCCAGTTCTTTGTTGGAAGCTCACCCTGCTCTGCGCTATACCTAAAGTGAAAGTCAACGTGAGCCCAAGCTTCGAAGTAAGGCCCTGATTATCCTTGCAAAACGAGAGGCGTGCAGCAGCTCCATGAGGCCTTCATCGTTGTTCTGCTTTAGTTTCAAGGTAGTAAGCTTTTCAACACTCCTAGGGGCCTTGCTTCAGCACCCGTTTCAGTACCAGAACACTGCGTAGAACCAGGAAGTTCTGCTCCTGCGTGTATGCTGCGTGTCAACCTAGAAATTAGAGGCTGACGGCACAAGGCTAGTTTTCCCATTATGAAAGCTCCGTTGATGCGGCCCCGAAGCTACCTGAAAAGCACTGTTGTTACCGTGCTTTTACTTACAGCCGGCATGGCACATAGAAGAAAATGAGTTTTCTCGAAAGAAACCTTGTGCTTCCAGTTCCTAGTTGGAAGCTCACCCGGCTCTGCTCTATACCAAACGTGAAAGTCAATGTGAGCACTAGCCTCGAAGTAAGGCCCTGATTATCCTGGCAAAACGGGAGGCGTGCAGCACCTCCATGAGGCCTTCATCGCTGTTCTGCTTTAGTTTCACGGTAGTAAGCTTTCCAAGACTCCTAGGGACTTTGCTTAAGCAACCGTTTCGGTACCAGAACACTGCGTAGAGACAGTAAGCTCTGGTCCTGCGTGTATGCTGCGTGTCAACCTAGAAATTGGAGACTGATGGCATAAGGCTTCTTTTCCCATTATGAAAGCTCCGTTCATGCGGCCTCGAAGCTACCTGAAAAGCATTGTTGTTGCCGGGGTTTTCCTCACTGCCAGCATGGTTCTGAGAAGAAAATGAGTTTTCTCCTAAGAAACCTTGGGTTTCCAGTTCCTTGTTGGAAGCTCACCCTGCTCTGCGCTATACCTAAAGTGAAAGTCAACGTGAGCCCAAGCTTCGAAGTAAGGCCCTGATTATCCTTGCAAAACGAGAGGCGTGCAGCAGCTCCATGAGGCCTTCATCGTTGTTCTGCTTTAGTTTCAAGGTAGTAAGCTTTTCAACACTCCTAGGGGCCTTGCTTCAGCACCCGTTTCAGTACCAGAACACTGCGTAGAACCAGGAAGCTCTGCTCCTGCGTGTATGCTGCGTGTCAACCTAGAAATTAGAGACTGATGGCACAAGGCTTGTTTTCCCGTTTTGAAAGCTCCATTCATGCGGCCTCGAAGCTACCTGAAAAGCACTGTTGTTACCGTGCTTTTACTTACAGCCGGCATGGCACATAGAAGAAAATGAGTTTTCTCGAAAGAAACCTTGTGCTTCCAGTTCCTAGTTGGAAGCTCACCCGGCTCTGCTCTATACCAAACGTGAAAGTCAATGTGAGCACTAGCCTCGAAGTAAGGCCCTGATTATGCTGGCAAAACGGGAGGCGTGCAGCAGCTCCATGAGGCCTTCATCGCTGTTCTGCTTTAGTTTCACGGTAGTAGCTTTCCAACATTCCTAGGGACTTTGCTTAAGCAACCGTTTCGGTACCAGAACACTGCATAGAGACAGTAAGCTCTGGTCCTGCGTGTATGCTGCGAGTCAACCTAGAAATTGGAGACTGATGGCATAAGGCTTCTTTTGCCATTATGAATGCTCCGTTCATGCGGCCTCGAATCTACCTGAAAAGCATTGTTGTTGCCGGGGTTTTCCTCACTGCCAGCATGGTTCTGAGAAGAAAATGAGTTTTCTCCTAAGAAACCTTGGGTTTCCAGTTCCTTGTTGGAAGCTCACCCTGCTCTGCGCTATACCTAAAGTGAAAGTCAACGTGAGCCCAAGCTTCGAAGTAAGGCCCTGATTATCCTTGCAAAACGAGAGGCGTGCAGCAGCTCCATGAGGCCTTCATCGTTGTTCTGCTTTAGTTTCAAGGTAGTAAGCTTTTCAACACTCCTAGGGGCCTTGCTTCAGCACCCGTTTCAGTACCAGAACACTGCGTAGAACCAGGAAGCTCTGCTCCTGCGTGTATGCTGCGTGTCAACCTAGAAATTAGAGACTGATGGCACAAGGCTTGTTTTCCCGTTTTGAAAGCTCCATTCATGCGGCCTCGAAGCTACCTGAAAAGCACTGTTGTTACCGTGCTTTTACTTACAGCCGGCATGGCACATAGAAGAAAATGAGTTTTCTCGAAAGAAACCTTGTGCTTCCAGTTACTAGTTGGAAGCTCACCCGGCTCTGCTCTATACCAAACGTGAAAGTCAATGTGAGCACTAGCCTCGAAGTAAGGCCCTGATTATGCTGGCAAAACGGGAGGCGTGCAGCAGCTCCATGAGGCCTTCATCGCTGTTCTGCTTTAGTTTCACGGTAGTAGCTTTCCAACATTCCTAGGGACTTTGCTTAAGCAACCGTTTCGGTACCAGAACACTGCGTAGAGACAGTAAGCTCTGGTCCTGCGTGTATGCTGCAAGTCAACCTAGAAATTGGAGACTGATGGCATAAGGCTTCTTTTCCCATTATGAAAGCTCCGTTCATGCGGCCTCGAAGCTACCTGAAAAGCATTGTTGTTGCCGGGGTTTTCCTCACTGCCGGCATGGTTCTGAGAAGAAAATGAGTTTTCTCCTAAGAAACCTTGGGTTTCCAGTTCCTTGTTGGAAGCTCACCCTGCTCTGCGCTATACCTAAAGTGAAAGTCAACGTGAGCCCAAGCTTAGAAGTAAGGCCCTGATTATCCTTGCAAAACGAGAGGCGTGCAGCAGCTCCATGAGGCCTTCATCGTTGTTCTGCTTTAGTTTCAAGGTAGTAAGCTTTTCAACACTCCTAGGGGCCTTGCTTCAGCACCCGTTTCAGTACCAGAACACTGCGTAGAACCAGGAAGCTCTGCTCCTGCGTGTATGCTGCGTGTCAACCTAGAAATTAGAGACTGATGGCACAAGGCTTGTTTTCCCGTTTTGAAAGCTCCATTCATGCGGCCTCGAAGCTACCTGAAAAGCACTGTTGTTACCGTGCTTTTACTTACAGCCGGCATGGCACATAGAAGAAATTGAGTTTTCTCGAAAGAAACCTTGTGCTTCCAGTTCCTAGTTGGAAGCTCACCCGGCTCTGCTCTATACCAAACGTGAAAGTCAATGTGAGCACTAGCCTCGAAGTAAGGCCCTGATTATGCTGGCAAAACGGGAGGCGTGCAGCAGCTCCATGAGGCCTTCATCGCTGTTCTGCTTTAGTTTCACGGTAGTAGCTTTCCAACATTCCTAGGGACTTTGCTTAAGCAACCGTTTCGGTACCAGAACACTGCGTAGAGACAGTAAGCTCTGGTCCTGCGTGTATGCTGCAAGTCAACCTAGAAATTGGAGACTGATGGCATAAGGCTTCTTTTCCCATTATGAAAGCTCCGTTCATGCGGCCTCGAAGCTACCTGAAAAGCATTGTTGTTGCTGGGGTTTTCCTCACTGCCGGCATGGTTCTGAGGAGAAAATGAGTTTTCTCCTAAGAAACCTTGGGTTGCCAGTTCTTTGTTGGAAGCTCACCCTGCTCTGCGCTATACCTAAAGTGAAAGTCAACGTGAGCCCAAGCTTCGAAGTAAGGCCCTGATTATCCTTGCAAAACGAGAGGCGTGCAGCAGCTCCATGAGGCCTTCATCGTTGTTCTGCTTTAGTTTCAAGGTAGTAAGCTTTTCAACACTCCTAGGGGCCTTGCTTCAGCACCCGTTTCAGTACCAGAACACTGCGTAGAACCAGGAAGTTCTGCTCCTGCGTGTATGCTGCGTGTCAACCTAGAAATTAGAGGCTGACGGCACAAGGCTAGTTTTCCCATTATGAAAGCTCCGTTGATGCGGCCCCGAAGCTACCTGAAAAGCACTGTTGTTACCGTGCTTTTACTTACAGCCGGCATGGCACATAGAAGAAAATGAGTTTTCTCGAAAGAAACCTTGTGCTTCCAGTTCCTAGTTGGAAGCTCACCCGGCTCTGCTCTATACCAAACGTGAAAGTCAATGTGAGCACTAGCCTCGAAGTAAGGCCCTGATTATCCTGGCAAAACGGGAGGCGTGCAGCACCTCCATGAGGCCTTCATCGCTGTTCTGCTTTAGTTTCACGGTAGTAAGCTTTCCAAGACTCCTAGGGACTTTGCTTAAGCAACCGTTTCGGTACCAGAACACTGCGTAGAGACAGTAAGCTCTGGTCCTGCGTGTATGCTGCGTGTCAACCTAGAAATTGGAGACTGATGGCATAAGGCTTCTTTTCCCATTATGAAAGCTCCGTTCATGCGGCCTCGAAGCTACCTGAAAAGCATTGTTGTTGCCGGGGTTTTCCTCACTGCCAGCATGGTTCTGAGAAGAAAATGAGTTTTCTCCTAAGAAACCTTGGGTTTCCAGTTCCTTGTTGGAAGCTCACCCTAGTCTGCGCTATACTTAAAGTGAAAGTCAACGTGAGCCCAAGCTTCGAAGTAAGGCCCTGATTATCCTTGCAAAACGAGAGGCGTGCAGCAGCTCCATGAGGCCTTCATCGTTGTTCTGCTTTAGTTTCAAGGTAGTAAGCTTTTCAACACTCCTAGGGGCCTTGCTTCAGCACCCGTTTCAGTACCAGAACACTGCGTAGAACCAGGAAGCTCTGCTCCTGCGTGTATGCTGCGTGTCAACCTAGAAATTAGAGACTGATGGCACAAGGCTTGTTTTCCCGTTTTGAAAGCTCCATTCATGCGGCCTCGAAGCTACCTGAAAAGCACTGTTGTTACCGTGCTTTTACTTACAGCCGGCATGGCACATAGAAGAAAATGAGTTTTCTCGAAAGAAACCTTGTGCTTCCAGTTCCTAGTTGGAAGCTCACCCGGCTCTGCTCTATACCAAACGTGAAAGTCAATGTGAGCACTAGCCTCGAAGTAAGGCCCTGATTATGCTGGCAAAACGGGAGGCGTGCAGCAGCTCCATGAGGCCTTCATCGCTGTTCTGCTTTAGTTTCACGGTAGTAGCTTTCCAACATTCCTAGGGACTTTGCTTAAGCAACCGTTTCGGTACCAGAACACTGCGTAGAGACAGTAAGCTCTGGTCCTGCGTGTATGCTGCAAGTCAACCTAGAAATTGGAGACTGATGGCATAAGGCTTCTTTTCCCATTATGAAAGCTCCGTTCATGCGGCCTCGAAGCTACCTGAAAAGCATTGTTGTTGCCGGGGTTTTCCTCACTGCCGGCATGGTTCTGAGAAGAAAATGAGTTTTCTCCTAAGAAACCTTGGGTTTCCAGTTCCTTGTTGGAAGCTCACCCTGCTCTGCGCTATACCTAAAGTGAAAGTCAACGTGAGCCCAAGCTTCGAAGTAAGGCCCTGATTATCCTTGCAAAACGAGAGGCGTGCAGCAGCTCCATGAGGCCTTCATCGTTGTTCTGCTTTAGTTTCAAGGTAGTAAGCTTTTCAACACTCCTAGGGGCCTTGCTTCAGCACCCGTTTCAGTACCAGAACACTGCGTAGAACCAGGAAGCTCTGCTCCTGCGTGTATGCTGCGTGTCAACCTAGAAATTAGAGACTGATGGCACAAGGCTTGTTTTCCCGTTTTGAAAGCTCCATTCATGCGGCCTCGAAGCTACCTGAAAAGCACTGTTGTTACTGTGCTTTTACTTACAGCCGGCATGGCACATAGAAGAAAATGAGTTTTCTCGAAAGAAACCTTGTGCTTCCAGTTCCTAGTTGGAAGCTCACCCGGCTCTGCTCTATACCAAACGTGAAAGTCAATGTGAGCACTAGCCTCGAAGTAAGGCCCTGATTATGCTGGCAATACGGGAGGCGTGCAGCAGCTCCATGAGGCCTTCATCGCTGTTCTGCTTTAGTTTCACGGTAGTAAGCTTTCCAACATTCCTAGGGACTTTGCTTAAGCAACCGTTTCGGTACCAGAACACTGCGTAGAGACAGTAAGCTCTGGTCCTGCGTGTATGCTGCGTGTCAACCTAGAAATTGGAGACTGATGGCATAAGGCTTCTTTTGCCATTATGAAAGCTCCGTTCATGCGGCCTCGAAGCTACCTGAAAAGCATTGTTGTTGCCGGGGTTTTCCTCACTGCCGGCATGGTTCTGAGAAGAAACTGAGTTTTCTCCTAAGAAACCTTGGGTTTCCAGTTCCTTGTTGGAATCTCACCCTGCTCTGCGCTATACCTAAAGTGAAAGTCAACGTGAGCCCAAGCTTCGAAGTAAGGCCCTGATTATCCTTGCAAAACGAGAGGCGTGCAGCAGCTCCATGAGGCCTTCATCGTTGTTCTGCTTTAGTTTCAAGGTAGTAAGCTTTTCAACACTCCTAGGGGCCTTGCTTCAGCACCCGTTTCAGTACCAGAACACTGCGTAGAACCAGGAAGTTCTGCTCCTGCGTGTATGCTGCGTGTCAACCTAGAAATTAGAGGCTGACGGCACAAGGCTAGTTTTCCCATTTGAAAGCTCCGTTGATGCGGCCCCGAAGCTACCTGAAAAGCACTGTTGTTACCGTGCTTTTACTTACAGCCGGCATGGCACATAGAAGAAAATGAGTTTTCTCGAAAGAAACCTTGTGCTTCCAGTTCCTAGTTGGAAGCTCACCCGGCTCTGCTCTATACCAAACGTGAAAGTCAATGTGAGCACTAGCCTCGAAGTAAGGCCCTGATTATCCTGGCAAAACGGGAGGCGTGCAGCACCTCCATGAGGCCTTCATCGCTGTTCTGCTTTAGTTTCACGGTAGTAAGCTTTCCAAGACTCCTAGGGACTTTGCTTAAGCAACCGTTTCGGTACCAGAACACTGCGTAGAGACAGTAAGCTCTGGTCCTGCGTGTATGCTGCGTGTCAACCTAGAAATTGGAGACTGATGGCATAAGGCTTCTTTTCCCATTATGAAAGCTCCGTTCATGCGGCCTCGAAGCTACCTGAAAAGCATTGTTGTTGCCGGGGTTTTCCTCACTGCCAGCATGGTTCTGAGAAGAAAATGAGTTTTCTCCTAAGAAACCTTGGGTTTCCAGTTCCTTGTTGGAAGCTCACCCTAGTCTGCGCTATACTTAAAGTGAAAGTCAACGTGAGCCCAAGCTTCGAAGTAAGGCCCTGATTATCCTTGCAAAACGAGAGGCGTGCAGCAGCTCCATGAGGCCTTCATCGTTGTTCTGCTTTAGTTTCAAGGTAGTAAGCTTTTCAACACTCCTAGGGGCCTTGCTTCAGCACCCGTTTCAGTACCAGAACACTGCGTAGAACCAGGAAGCTCTGCTCCTGCGTGTATGCTGCGTGTCAACCTAGAAATTAGAGACTGATGGCACAAGGCTTGTTTTCCCGTTTTGAAAGCTCCATTCATGCGGCCTCGAAGCTACCTGAAAAGCACTGTTGTTACCGTGCTTTTACTTACAGCCGGCATGGCACATAGAAGAAAATGAGTTTTCTCGAAAGAAACCTTGTGCTTCCAGTTCCTAGTTGGAAGCTCACCCGGCTCTGCTCTATACCAAACGTGAAAGTCAATGTGAGCACTAGCCTCGAAGTAAGGCCCTGATTATGCTGGCAAAACGGGAGGCGTGCAGCAGCTCCATGAGGCCTTCATCGCTGTTCTGCTTTAGTTTCACGGTAGTAGCTTTCCAACATTCCTAGGGACTTTGCTTAAGCAACCGTTTCGGTACCAGAACACTGCGTAGAGACAGTAAGCTCTGGTCCTGCGTGTATGCTGCAAGTCAACCTAGAAATTGGAGACTGATGGCATAAGGCTTCTTTTCCCATTATGAAAGCTCCGTTCATGCGGCCTCGAAGCTACCTGAAAAGCATTGTTGTTGCCGGGGTTTTCCTCACTGCCGGCATGGTTCTGAGAAGAAAATGAGTTTTCTCCTAAGAAACCTTGGGTTTCCAGTTCCTTGTTGGAAGCTCACCCTGCTCTGCGCTATACCTAAAGTGAAAGTCAACGTGAGCCCAAGCTTCGAAGTAAGGCCCTGATTATCCTTGCAAAACGAGAGGCGTGCAGCAGCTCCATGAGGCCTTCATCGTTGTTCTGCTTTAGTTTCAAGGTAGTAAGCTTTTCAACACTCCTAGGGGCCTTGCTTCAGCACCCGTTTCAGTACCAGAACACTGCGTAGAACCAGGAAGCTCTGCTCCTGCGTGTATGCTGCGTGTCAACCTAGAAATTAGAGACTGATGGCACAAGGCTTGTTTTCCCGTTTTGAAAGCTCCATTCATGCGGCCTCGAAGCTACCTGAAAAGCACTGTTGTTACTGTGCTTTTACTTACAGCCGGCATGGCACATAGAAGAAAATGAGTTTTCTCGAAAGAAACCTTGTGCTTCCAGTTCCTAGTTGGAAGCTCACCCGGCTCTGCTCTATACCAAACGTGAAAGTCAATGTGAGCACTAGCCTCGAAGTAAGGCCCTGATTATGCTGGCAATACGGGAGGCGTGCAGCAGCTCCATGAGGCCTTCATCGCTGTTCTGCTTTAGTTTCACGGTAGTAAGCTTTCCAACATTCCTAGGGACTTTGCTTAAGCAACCGTTTCGGTACCAGAACACTGCGTAGAGACAGTAAGCTCTGGTCCTGCGTGTATGCTGCGTGTCAACCTAGAAATTGGAGACTGATGGCATAAGGCTTCTTTTGCCATTATGAAAGCTCCGTTCATGCGGCCTCGAAGCTACCTGAAAAGCATTGTTGTTGCCGGGGTTTTCCTCACTGCCGGCATGGTTCTGAGAAGAAACTGAGTTTTCTCCTAAGAAACCTTGGGTTTCCAGTTCCTTGTTGGAATCTCACCCTGCTCTGCGCTATACCTAAAGTGAAAGTCAACGTGAGCCCAAGCTTCGAAGTAAGGCCCTGATTATCCTTGCAAAACGAGAGGCGTGCAGCAGCTCCATGAGGCCTTCATCGTTGTTCTGCTTTAGTTTCAAGGTAGTAAGCTTTTCAACACTCCTAGGGGCCTTGCTTCAGCACCCGTTTCAGTACCAGAACACTGCGTAGAACCAGGAAGTTCTGCTCCTGCGTGTATGCTGCGTGTCAACCTAGAAATTAGAGGCTGACGGCACAAGGCTAGTTTTCCCATTTGAAAGCTCCGTTGATGCGGCCCCGAAGCTACCTGAAAAGCACTGTTGTTACCGTGCTTTTACTTACAGCCGGCATGGCACATAGAAGAAAATGAGTTTTCTCGAAAGAAACCTTGTGCTTCCAGTTCCTAGTTGGAAGCTCACCCGGCTCTGCTCTATACCAAACGTGAAAGTCAATGTGAGCACTAGCCTCGAAGTAAGGCCCTGATTATCCTGGCAAAACGGGAGGCGTGCAGCACCTCCATGAGGCCTTCATCGCTGTTCTGCTTTAGTTTCACGGTAGTAAGCTTTCCAAGACTCCTAGGGACTTTGCTTAAGCAACCGTTTCGGTACCAGAACACTGCGTAGAGACAGTAAGCTCTGGTCCTGCGTGTATGCTGCGTGTCAACCTAGAAATTGGAGACTGATGGCATAAGGCTTCTTTTCCCATTATGAAAGCTCCGTTCATGCGGCCTCGAAGCTACCTGAAAAGCATTGTTGTTGCCGGGGTTTTCCTCACTGCCAGCATGGTTCTGAGAAGAAAATGAGTTTTCTCCTAAGAAACCTTGGGTTTCCAGTTCCTTGTTGGAAGCTCACCCTGCTCTGCGCTATACCTAAAGTGAAAGTCAACGTGAGCCCAAGCTTCGAAGTAAGGCCCTGATTATCCTTGCAAAACGAGAGGCGTGCAGCAGCTCCATGAGGCCTTCATCGTTGTTCTGCTTTAGTTTCAAGGTAGTAAGCTTTTCAACACTCCTAGGGGCCTTGCTTCAGCACCCGTTTCAGTACCAGAACACTGCGTAGAACCAGGAAGCTCTGCTCCTGCGTGTATGCTGCGTGTCAACCTAGAAATTAGAGACTGATGGCACAAGGCTTGTTTTCCCGTTTTGAAAGCTCCATTCATGCGGCCTCGAAGCTACCTGAAAAGCACTGTTGTTACCGTGCTTTTACTTACAGCCGGCATGGCACATAGAAGAAAATGAGTTTTCTCGAAAGAAACCTTGTGCTTCCAGTTCCTAGTTGGAAGCTCACCCGGCTCTGCTCTATACCAAACGTGAAAGTCAATGTGAGCACTAGCCTCGAAGTAAGGCCCTGATTATGCTGGCAAAACGGGAGGCGTGCAGCAGCTCCATGAGGCCTTCATCGCTGTTCTGCTTTAGTTTCACGGTAGTAAGCTTTCCAACATTCCTAGGGACTTTGCTTAAGCAACCGTTTCGGTACCAGAACACTGCGTAGAGACAGTAAGCTCTGGTCCTGCGTGTATGCTGCAAGTCAACCTAGAAATTGGAGACTGATGGCATAAGGCTTCTTTTCCCATTATGAAAGCTCCGTTCATGCGGCCTCGAAGCTACCTGAAAAGCATTGTTGTTGCCGGGGTTTTCCTCACTGCCGGCATGGTTCTGAGGAGAAAATGAGTTTTCTCCTAAGAAACCTTGGGTTTCCAGTTCTTTGTTGGAAGCTCACCCTGCTCTGCGCTATACCTAAAGTGAAAGTCAACGTGAGCCCAAGCTTCGAAGTAAGGCCCTGATTATCCTTGCAAAACGAGAGGCGTGCAGCAGCTCCATGAGGCCTTCATCGTTGTTCTGCTTTAGTTTCAAGGTAGTAAGCTTTTCAACACTCCTAGGGGCCTTGCTTCAGCACCCGTTTCAGTACCAGAACACTGCGTAGAACCAGGAAGTTCTGCTCCTGCGTGTATGCTGCGTGTCAACCTAGAAATTAGAGACTGACGGCACAAGGCTAGTTTTCCCATTATGAAAGCTCCGTTGATGCGGCCCCGAAGCTACCTGAAAAGCACTGTTGTTACCGTGCTTTTACTTACAGCCGGCATGGCACATAGAAGAAAATGAGTTTTCTCGAAAGAAACCTTGTGCTTCCAGTTCCTAGTTGGAAGCTCACCCGGCTCTGCTCTATACCAAACGTGAAAGTCAATGTGAGCACTAGCCTCGAAGTAAGGCCCTGATTATCCTGGCAAAACGGGAGGCGTGCAGCAGCTCCATGAGGCCTTCATCGCTGTTCTGCTTTAGTTTCACGGTAGTAAGCTTTCCAAGACTCCTAGGGACTTTGCTTAAGCAACCGTTTCGGTACCAGAACACTGCGTAGAGACAGTAAGCTCTGGTCCTGCGTGTATGCTGCGTGTCAACCTAGAAATTGGAGACTGATGGCATAAGGCTTCTTTTCCCATTATGAAAGCTCCGTTCATGCGGCCTCGAAGCTACCTGAAAAGCATTGTTGTTGCCGGGGTTTTCCTCACTGCCAGCATGGTTCTGAGAAGAAAATGAGTTTTCTCCTAAGAAACCTTGGGTTTCCAGTTCCTTGTTGGAAGCTCACCCTGCTCTGCGCTATACCTAAAGTGAAAGTCAACGTGAGCCCAAGCTTCGAAGTAAGGCCCTGATTATCCTTGCAAAACGAGAGGCGTGCAGCAGCTCCATGAGGCCTTCATCGTTGTTCTGCTTTAGTTTCAAGGTAGTAAGCTTTTCAACACTCCTAGGGGCCTTGCTTCAGCACCCGTTTCAGTACCAGAACACTGCGTAGAACCAGGAAGCTCTGCTCCTGCGTGTATGCTGCGTGTCAACCTAGAAATTAGAGACTGATGGCACAAGGCTTGTTTTCCCGTTTTGAAAGCTCCATTCATGCGGCCTCGAAGCTACCTGAAAAGCACTGTTGTTACCGTGCTTTTACTTACAGCCGGCATGGCACATAGAAGAAAATGAGTTTTCTCGAAAGAAACCTTGTGCTTCCAGTTCCTAGTTGGAAGCTCACCCGGCTCTGCTCTATACCAAACGTGAAAGTCAATGTGAGCACTAGCCTCGAAGTAAGGCCCTGATTATGCTGGCAAAACGGGAGGCGTGCAGCAGCTCCATGAGGCCTTCATCGCTGTTCTGCTTTAGTTTCACGGTAGTAGCTTTCCAACATTCCTAGGGACTTTGCTTAAGCAACCGTTTCGGTACCAGAACACTGCGTAGAGAGAGTAAGCTCTGGTCCTGCGTGTATGCTGCGAGTCAACCTAGAAATTGGAGACTGATGGCATAAGACTTCTTTTGCCATTATGAAAGCTCCGTTCATGCGGCCTCGAAGCTACCTGAAAAGCATTGTTGTTGCCGGGGTTTTCCTCACTGCCAGCATGGTTCTGAGAAGAAAATGAGTTTTCTCCTAAGAAACCTTGGGTTTCCAGTTCCTTGTTGGAAGCTCACCCTGCTCTGCGCTATACCTAAAGTGAAAGTCAACGTGAGCCCAAGCTTCGAAGTAAGGCCCTGATTATCCTTGCAAAACGAGAGGCGTGCAGCAGCTCCATGAGGCCTTCATCGTTGTTCTGCTTTAGTTTCAAGGTAGTAAGCTTTTCAACACTCCTAGGGGCCTTGCTTCAGCACCCGTTTCAGTACCAGAACACTGCGTAGAACCAGGAAGCTCTGCTCCTGCGTGTATGCTGCGTGTCAACCTAGAAATTAGAGACTGATGGCACAAGGCTTGTTTTCCCGTTTTGAAAGCTCCATTCATGCGGCCTCGAAGCTACCTGAAAAGCACTGTTGTTACCGTGCTTTTACTTACAGCCGGCATGGCACATAGAAGAAAATGAGTTTTGTCGAAAGAAACCTTGTGCTTCCAGTTCCTAGTTGGAAGCTCACCCGGCTCTGCTCTATACCAAACGTGAAAGTCAATGTGAGCACTAGCCTCGAAGTAAGGCCCTGATTATGCTGGCAAAACGGGAGGCGTGCAGCAGCTCCATGAGGCCTTCATCGCTGTTCTGCTTTAGTTTCACGGTAGTAGCTTTCCAACATTCCTAGGGACTTTGCTTAAGCAACCGTTTCGGTACCAGAACACTGCGTAGAGACAGTAAGCTCTGGTCCTGCGTGTATGCTGCAAGTCAACCTAGAAATTGGAGACTGATGGCATAAGGCTTCTTTTCCCATTATGAAAGCTCCGTTCATGCGGCCTCGAAGCTACCTGAAAAGCATTGTTGTTGCCGGGGTTTTCCTCACTGCCGGCATGGTTCTGAGGAGAAAATGAGTTTTCTCCTAAGAAACCTTGGGTTGCCAGTTCTTTGTTGGAAGCTCACCCTGCTCTGCGCTATACCTAAAGTGAAAGTCAACGTGAGCCCAAGCTTCGAAGTAAGGCCCTGATTATCCTTGCAAAACGAGAGGCGTGCAGCAGCTCCATGAGGCCTTCATCGTTGTTCTGCTTTAGTTTCAAGGTAGTAAGCTTTTCAACACTCCTAGGGGCCTTGCTTCAGCACCCGTTTCAGTACCAGAACACTGCGTAGAACCAGGAAGTTCTGCTCCTGCGTGTATGCTGCGTGTCAACCTAGAAATTAGAGGCTGACGGCACAAGGCTAGTTTTCCCATTATGAAAGCTCCGTTGATGCGGCCCCGAAGCTACCTGAAAAGCACTGTTGTTACCGTGCTTTTACTTACAGCCGGCATGGCACATAGAAGAAAATGAGTTTTCTCGAAAGAAACCTTGTGCTTCCAGTTCCTAGTTGGAAGCTCACCCGGCTCTGCTCTATACCAAACGTGAAAGTCAATGTGAGCACTAGCCTCGAAGTAAGGCCCTGATTATCCTGGCAAAACGGGAGGCGTGCAGCAGCTCCATGAGGCCTTCATCGCTGTTCTGCTTTAGTTTCACGGTAGTAAGCTTTCCAAGACTCCTAGGGACTTTGCTTAAGCAACCGTTTCGGTACCAGAACACTGCGTAGAGACAGTAAGCTCTGGTCCTGCGTGTATGCTGCGTGTCAACCTAGAAATTGGAGACTGATGGCATAAGGCTTCTTTTCCCATTATGAAAGCTCCGTTCATGCGGCCTCGAAGCTACCTGAAAAGCATTGTTGTTGCCGGGGTTTTCCTCACTGCCAGCATGGTTCTGAGAAGAAAATGAGTTTTCTCCTAAGAAACCTTGGGTTTCCAGTTCCTTGTTGGAAGCTCACCCTGCTCTGCGCTATACCTAAAGTGAAAGTCAACGTGAGCCCAAGCTTCGAAGTAAGGCCCTGATTATCCTTGCAAAACGAGAGGCGTGCAGCAGCTCCATGAGGCCTTCATCGTTGTTCTGCTTTAGTTTCAAGGTAGTAAGCTTTTCAACACTCCTAGGGGCCTTGCTTCAGCACCCGTTTCAGTACCAGAACACTGCGTAGAACCAGGAAGCTCTGCTCCTGCGTGTATGCTGCGTGTCAACCTAGAAATTAGAGACTGATGGCACAAGGCTTGTTTTCCCGTTTTGAAAGCTCCATTCATGCGGCCTCGAAGCTACCTGAAAAGCACTGTTGTTACCGTGCTTTTACTTACAGCCGGCATGGCACATAGAAGAAAATGAGTTTTCTCGAAAGAAACCTTGTGCTTCCAGTTCCTAGTTGGAAGCTCACCCGGCTCTGCTCTATACCAAACGTGAAAGTCAATGTGAGCACTAGCCTCGAAGTAAGGCCCTGATTATGCTGGCAAAACGGGAGGCGTGCAGCAGCTCCATGAGGCCTTCATCGCTGTTCTGCTTTAGTTTCACGGTAGTAGCTTTCCAACATTCCTAGGGACTTTGCTTAAGCAACCGTTTCGGTACCAGAACACTGCGTAGAGACAGTAAGCTCTGGTCCTGCGTGTATGCTGCGAGTCAACCTAGAAATTGGAGACTGATGGCATAAGGCTTCTTTTCCCATTATGAAAGCTCCGTTCATGCGGCCTCGAAGCTACCTGAAAAGCATTGTTGTTGCCGGGGTTTTCCTCACTGCCGGCATGGTTCTGAGGAGAAAATGAGTTTTCTCCTAAGAAACCTTGGGTTTCCAGTTCTTTGTTGGAAGCTCACCCTGCTCTGCGCTATACCTAAAGTGAAAGTCAACGTGAGCCCAAGCTTTGAAGTAAGGCCCTGATTATCCTTGCAAAACGAGAGGCGTGCAGCAGCTCCATGAGGCCTTCATCGTTGTTCTGCTTTAGTTTCAAGGTAGTAAGCTTTTCAACACTCCTAGGGGCCTTGCTTCAGCACCCGTTTCAGTACCAGAACACTGCGTAGAACCAGGAAGCTCTGCTCCTGCGTGTATGCTGCGTGTCAACCTAGAAATTAGAGGCTGACGGCACAAGGCTAGTTTTCCCATTATGAAAGCTCCGTTGATGCGGCCCCGAAGCTACCTGAAAAGCACTGTTGTTACCGTGTTTTTACTTAGAGCCGGCATGGCACATAGAAGAAAATGAGTTTTCTCGAAAGAAACCTTGTGCTTCCAGTTCCTAGTTGGAAGCTCACCCGGCTCTGCTCTATACCAAACGTGAAAGTCAATGTGAGCACTAGCCTCGAAGTAAGGCCCTGATTATCCTGGCAATACGGGAGGCGTGCAGCAGCTCCATGAGGCCTTCCTCGCTGTTCTGCTTTAGTTTCACGGTAGTAAGCTTTCCAAGACTCCTAGGGACTTTGCTTAAGCAACCGTTTCGGTACCAGAACACTGCGTAGAGACAGTAAGCTCTGGTCCTGCGTGTATGCTGCGTGTCAACCTAGGAATTGGAGACTGATGGCATAAGGCTTCTTTTCCCATTATGAAAGCTCCGTTCATGCGGCCTCGAAGCTACCTGAAAAACATTGTTGTTGCCGGGGTTTTCCTCACTGCCGGCATGGTTCTGAGAAGAAAATGAGTTTTCTCCTAAGAAACCTTGGGTTTCCAGTTCCTTGTTGGAAGCTCACCCTGCTCTGCGCTATACCTAAAGTGAATGTCAACCTGAGCCCAAGCTTCGAAGTAAGGCCCTGATTATCCTTGCAAAACGAGAGGCATGCAGCAGCTCCATGAGGCCTTCATCGTTGTTCTGCTTTAGTTTCAAGGTAGTAAGCTTTTCAACACTCCTAGGGGCCTTGCTTCAGCACCCGTTTCAGTACCAGAACACTGCGTAGAACCAGGAAGCTCTGCTCCTGCGTGTATGCTGCGTGTCAACCTAGAAATTAGAGACTGATGGCACAAGGCTTGTTTTCCCGTTTTGAAAGCTCCATTCATGCGGCCTCGAAGCTACCTGAAAAGCACTGTTGTTACCGTGCTTTTACTTACAGCCGGCATGGCACATAGAAGAAAATGAGTTTTCTCGAAAGAAACCTTGTGCTTCCAGTTCCTAGTTGGAAGCTCACCCGGCTCTGCTCTATACCAAACGTGAAAGTCAATGTGAGCACTAGCCTCGAAGTAAGGCCCTGATTATGCTGGCAATACGGGAGGCGTGCAGCAGCTCCATGAGGCCTTCATCGCTGTTCTGCTTTAGTTTCACGGTAGTAAGCTTTCCAACATTCCTAGGGACTTTGCTTAAGCAACCGTTTCGGTACCAGAAGACTGCGTAGAGACAGTAAGCTCTGGTCCTGCGTGTATGCTGGGTGTCAACCTAGAAATTGGAGACTGATGGCATAAGGCTTCTTTTGCCATTATGAAAGCTCCGTTCATGCGGCCTCGAAGCTACCTGAAAAGCATTGTTGTTGCCGGGGTTTTCCTCACTGCCGGCATGGTTCTGAGAAGAAAATGAGTTTTCTCCTAAGAAACCTTGGGTTTCCAGTTCCTTGTTGGAAGCTCACCCTGCTCTGCGCTATACCTAAAGTGAAAGTCAACGTGAGCCCAAGCTTCGAAGTAAGGCCCTGATTATCCTTGCAAAACGAGAGGCGTGCAGCAGCTCCATGAGGCCTTCATCGTTGTTCTGCTTTAGTTTCAAGGTAGTAAGCTTTTCAACACTCCTAGGGGCCTTGCTTCAGCACCCGTTTCAGTACCAGAACACTGCGTAGAACCAGGAAGCTCTGCTCCTGCGTGTATGCTGCGTGTCAACCTAGAAATTAGAGACTGATGGCACAAGGCTTGTTTTCCCGTTTTGAAAGCTCCATTCATGCGGCCCCGAAGCTACCTGAAAAGCACTGTTGTTACCGTGCTTTTACTTACAGCCGGCATGGCACATAGAAGAAAATGAGTTTTCTCGAAAGAAACCTTGTGCTTCCAGTTCCTAGTTGGAAGCTCACCCGGCTCTGCTCTATACCAAACGTGAAAGTCAATGTGAGCACTAGCCTCGAAGTAAGGCCCTGATTATCCTGGCAAAACGGGAGGCGTGCAGCAGCTCCATGAGGCCTTCATCGCTGTTCTGCTTTAGTTTCACGGTAGTAAGCTTTCCAAGACTCCTAGGGACTTTGCTTAAGCAACCGTTTCGGTACCAGAACACTGCGTAGAGACAGTAAGCTCTGGTCCTGCGTGTATGCTGCGTGTCAACCTAGAAATTGGAGACTGATGGCATAAGGCTTCTTTTCCCATTATGAAAGCTCCATTCATGCGGCCTCGAAGCTACCTGAAAAGCATTGTTGTTGCCGGGGTTTTCCTCACTGCCAGCATGGTTCTGAGAAGAAAATGAGTTTTCTCCTAAGAAACCTTGGGTTTCCAGTTCCTTGTTGGAAGCTCACCCTAGTCTGCGCTATACTTAAAGTGAAAGTCAACGTGAGCCCAAGCTTCGAAGTAAGGCCCTGATTATCCTTGCAAAACGAGAGGCGTGCAGCAGCTCCATGAGGCCTTCATCGTTGTTCTGCTTTAGTTTCAAGGTAGTAAGCTTTTCAACACTCCTAGGGGCCTTGCTTCAGCACCCGTTTCAGTACCAGAACACTGCGTAGAACCAGGAAGCTCTGCTCCTGCGTGTATGCTGCGTGTCAACCTAGAAATTAGAGACTGATGGCACAAGGCTTGTTTTCCCGTTTTGAAAGCTCCATTCATGCGGCCTCGAAGCTACCTGAAAAGCACTGTTGTTACCGTGCTTTTACTTACAGCCGGCATGGCACATAGAAGAAAATGAGTTTTCTCGAAAGAAACCTTGTGCTTCCAGTTCCTAGTTGGAAGCTCACCCGGCTCTGCTCTATACCAAACGTGAAAGTCAATGTGAGCACTAGCCTCGAAGTAAGGCCCTGATTATGCTGGCAAAACGGGAGGCGTGCAGCAGCTCCATGAGGCCTTCATCGCTGTTCTGCTTTAGTTTCACGGTAGTAGCTTTCCAACATTCCTAGGGACTTTGCTTAAGCAACCGTTTCGGTACCAGAACACTGCGTAGAGACAGTAAGCTCTGGTCCTGCGTGTATGCTGCGAGTCAACCTAGAAATTGGAGACTGATGGCATAAGGCTTCTTTTGCCATTATGAAAGCTCCATTCATGCGGCCTCGAAGCTACCTGAAAAGCATTGTTGTTGCCGGGGTTTTCCTCACTGCCAGCATGGTTCTGAGAAGAAAATGAGTTTTCTCCTAAGAAACCTTGGGTTTCCAGTTCTTTGTTGGAAGCTCACCCTGCTCTGCGCTATACCTAAAGTGAAAGTCAACGTGAGCCCAAGCTTCGAAGTAAGGCCCTGATTATCCTTGCAAAACGAGAGGCGTGCAGCAGCTCCATGAGGCCTTCATCGTTGTTCTGCTTTAGTTTCAAGGTAGTAAGCTTTTCAACACTCCTAGGGGCCTTGCTTCAGCACCCGTTTCAGTACCAGAACACTGCGTAGAACCAGGAAGCTCTGCTCCTGCGTGTATGCTGCGTGTCAACCTAGAAATTAGAGGCTGACGGCACAAGCTAGTTTTCCCATTATGAAAGCTCCGTTGATGCGGCCCCGAAGCTACCTGAAAAGCACTGTTGTTACCGTGTTTTTACTTAGAGCCGGCATGGCACATAGAAGAAAATGAGTTTTCTCGAAAGAAACCTTGTGCTTCCAGTTCCTAGTTGGAAGCTCACCCGGCTCTGCTCTATACCAAACGTGAAAGTCAATGTGAGCACTAGCCTCGAAGTAAGGCCCTGATTATCCTGGCAATACGGGAGGCGTGCAGCAGCTCCATGAGGCCTTCATCGCTGTTCTGCTTTAGTTTCACGGTAGTAAGCTTTCCAACATTCCTAGGGACTTTGCTTAAGCAACCGTTTCGGTACCAGAACACTGCGTAGAGACAGTAAGCTCTGGTCCTGCGTGTATGCTGCGTGTCAACCTAGAAATTGGAGACTGATGGCATAAGGCTTCTTTTCCCATTATGAAAGCTCCGTTCATGCGGCCTCGAAGCTACCTGAAAAACATTGTTGTTGCCGGGGTTTTCCTCACTGCCGGCATGGTTCTGAGAAGAAAATGAGTTTTCTCCTAAGAAACCTTGGGTTTCCAGTTCCTTGTTGGAAGCTCACCCTGCTCTGCGCTATACCTAAAGTGAATGTCAACCTGAGCCCAAGCTTCGAAGTAAGGCCCTGATTATCCTTGCAAAACGAGAGGCATGCAGCAGCTCCATGAGGCCTTCATCGTTGTTCTGCTTTAGTTTCAAGGTAGTAAGCTTTTCAACACTCCTAGGGGCCTTGCTTCAGCACCCGTTTCAGTACCAGAACACTGCGTAGAACCAGGAAGCTCTGCTCCTGCGTGTATGCTGCGTGTCAACCTAGAAATTAGAGACTGATGGCACAAGGCTTGTTTTCCCGTTTTGAAAGCTCCATTCATGCGGCCTCGAAGCTACCTGAAAAGCACTGTTGTTACCGTGCTTTTACTTACAGCCGGCATGGCACATAGAAGAAAATGAGTTTTCTCGAAAGAAACCTTGTGCTTCCAGTTCCTAGTTGGAAGCTCACCCGGCTCTGCTCTATACCAAACGTGAAAGTCAATGTGAGCACTAGCCTCGAAGTAAGGCCCTGATTATGCTGGCAATACGGGAGGCGTGCAGCAGCTCCATGAGGCCTTCATCGCTGTTCTGCTTTAGTTTCACGGTAGTAAGCTTTCCAAGACTCCTAGGGACTTTGCTTAAGCAACCGTTTCGGTACCAGAAGACTGCGTAGAGACAGTAAGCTCTGGTCCTGCGTGTATGCTGGGTGTCAACCTAGAAATTGGAGACTGATGGCATAAGGCTTCTTTTCCCATTATGAAAGCTCCGTTCATGCGGCCTCGAAGCTACCTGAAAAGCATTGTTGTTGCCGGGGTTTTCCTCACTGCCGGCATGGTTCTGAGAAGAAAATGAGTTTTCTCCTAAGAAACCTTGGGTTTCCAGTTCCTTGTTGGAAGCTCACCCTGCTCTGCGCTATACCTAAAGTGAAAGTCAACGTGAGCCCAAGCTTCGAAGTAAGGCCCTGATTATCCTTGCAAAACGAGAGGCGTGCAGCAGCTCCATGAGGCCTTCATCGTTGTTCTGCTTTAGTTTCAAGGTAGTAAGCTTTTCAACACTCCTAGGGGCCTTGCTTCAGCACTCGTTTCAGTACCAGAACACTGCGTAGAACCAGGAAGCTCTGCTCCTGCGTGTATGCTGCGTGTCAACCTAGAAATTAGAGACTGACGGCACAAGGCTAGTTTTCCCATTATGAAAGCTCCGTTGATGCGGCCCCGAAGCTACCTGAAAAGCACTGTTGTTACCGTGCTTTTACTTAGAGCCGGCATGGCACATAGAAGAAAATGAGTTTTCTCGAAAGAAACCTTGTGCTTCCAGTTCCTAGTTGGAAGCTCACCCGGCTCTGCTCTATACCAAACGTGAAAGTGAATGTGAGCACTAGCCTCGAAGTAAGGCCCTGATTATCCTGGCAAAACGGGAGGCGTGCAGCAGCTCCATGAGGCCTTCATCGCTGTTCTGCTTTAGTTTCACGGTAGTAAGCTTTCCAAGACTCCTAGGGACTTTGCTTAAGCAACCGTTTCGGTACCAGAACACTGCGAAGAGACAGTAAGCTCTGGTCCTGCGTGTATGCTGCGTGTCAACCTAGAAATTGGAGACTGATGGCATAAGGCTTCTTTTCCCATTATGAAAGCTCCGTTCATGCGGCCTCGAAGCTACCTGAAAAGCATTGTTGTTGCCGGGTTTTCCTCACTGCCGGCATGGTTCTGAGAAGAAAATGAGTTTTCTCCTAAGAAACCTTGGGTTTCCAGTTCCTTGTTGGAAGCTCACCCTGCTCTGCGCTATACCTAAAGTGAATGTCAACCTGAGCCCAAGCTTCGAAGTAAGGCCCTGATTATCCTTGCAAAACGAGAGGCATGCAGCAGCTCCATGAGGCCTTCATCGTTGTTCTGCTTTAGTTTCAAGGTAGTAAGCTTTTCAACACTCCTAGGGGCCTTGCTTCAGCACCCGTTTCAGTACCAGAACACTGCGTAGAACCAGGAAGCTCTGCTCCTGCGTGTATGCTGCGTGTCAACCTAGAAATTAGAGACTGATGGCACAAGGCTTGTTTTCCCGTTTTGAAAGCTCCATTCATGCGGCCTCGAAGCTACCTGAAAAGCACTGTTGTTACCGTGCTTTTACTTACAGCCGGCATGGCACATAGAAGAAAATGAGTTTTCTCGAAAGAAACCTTGTGCTTCCAGTTCCTAGTTGGAAGCTCACCCGGCTCTGCTCTATACCAAACGTGAAAGTCAATGTGAGCACTAGCCTCGAAGTAAGGCCCTGATTATGCTGGCAATACGGGAGGCGTGCAGCAGCTCCATGAGGCCTTCATCGCTGTTCTGCTTTAGTTTCACGGTAGTAAGCTTTCCAACATTCCTAGGGACTTTGCTTAAGCAACCGTTTCGGTACCAGAAGACTGCGTAGAGACAGTAAGCTCTGGTCCTGCGTGTATGCTGCGTGTCAACCTAGAAATTGGAGACTGATGGCATAAGGCTTCTTTTCCCATTATGAAAGCTCCGTTCATGCGGCCTCGAAGCTACCTGAAAAGCATTGTTGTTGCCGGGGTTTTCCTCACTGCCGGCATGGTTCTGAGAAGAAAATGAGTTTTCTCCTAAGAAACCTTGGGTTTCCAGTTCCTTGTTGGAAGCTCACCCTGCTCTGCGCTATACCTAAAGTGAAAGTCAACGTGAGCCCAAGCTTCGAAGTAAGGCCCTGATTATCCTTGCAAAACGAGAGGCGTGCAGCAGCTCCATGAGGCCTTCATCGTTGTTCTGCTTTAGTTTCAAGGTAGTAAGCTTTTCAACACTCCTAGGGGCCTTGCTTCAGCACCCGTTTCAGTACCAGAACACTGCGTAGAACCAGGAAGCTCTGCTCCTGCGTGTATGCTGCGTGTCAACCTAGAAATTAGAGGCTGACGGCACAAGGCTAGTTTTCCCATTATGAAAGCTCCGTTGATGCGGCCCCGAAGCTACCTGAAAAGCACTGTTGTTACCGTGTTTTTACTTAGAGCCGGCATGGCACATAGAAGAAAATGAGTTTTCTCGAAAGAAACCTTGTGCTTCCAGTTCCTATTTGGAAGCTCACCCGGCTCTGCTCTATACCAAACGTGAAAGTCAATGTGAGCACTAGCCTCGAAGTAAGGCCCTGATTATCCTGGCAATACGGGAGGCGTGCAGCAGCTCCATGAGGCCTTCATCGCTGTTCTGCTTTAGTTTCACGGTAGTAAGCTTTCCAAGACTCCTAGGGACTTTGCTTAAGCAACCGTTTCGGTACCAGAACACTGCGTAGAGACAGTAAGCTCTGGTCCTGCGTGTATGCTGCGTGTCAACCTAGAAATTGGAGACTGATGGCATAAGGCTTCTTTTCCCATTATGAAAGCTCCGTTCATGCGGCCTCGAAGCTACCTGAAAAACATTGTTGTTGCCGGGGTTTTCCTCACTGCCGGCATGGTTCTGAGAAGAAAATGAGTTTTCTCCTAAGAAACCTTGGGTTTCCAGTTCCTTGTTGGAAGCTCACCCTGCTCTGCGCTATACCTAAAGTGAATGTCAACCTGAGCCCAAGCTTCGAAGTAAGGCCCTGATTATCCTTGCAAAACGAGAGGCATGCAGCAGCTCCATGAGGCCTTCATCGTTGTTCTGCTTTAGTTTCAAGGTAGTAAGCTTTTCAACACTCCTAGGGGCCTTGCTTCAGCACCCGTTTCAGTACCAGAACACTGCGTAGAACCAGGAAGCTCTGCTCCTGCGTGTATGCTGCGTGTCAACCTAGAAATTAGAGACTGATGGCACAAGGCTTGTTTTCCCGTTTTGAAAGCTCCATTCATGCGGCCTCGAAGCTACCTGAAAAGCACTGTTGTTACCGTGCTTTTACTTACAGCCGGCATGGCACATAGAAGAAAATGAGTTTTCTCGAAAGAAACCTTGTGCTTCCAGTTCCTAGTTGGAAGCTCACCCGGCTCTGCTCTATACCAAACGTGAAAGTCAATGTGAGCACTAGCCTCGAAGTAAGGCCCTGATTATGCTGGCAATACGGGAGGCGTGCAGCAGCTCCATGAGGCCTTCATCGCTGTTCTGCTTTAGTTTCACGGTAGTAAGCTTTCCAACATTCCTAGGGACTTTGCTTAAGCAACCGTTTCGGTACCAGAAGACTGCGTAGAGACAGTAAGCTCTGGTCCTGCGTGTATGCTGGGTGTCAACCTAGAAATTGGAGACTGATGGCATAAGGCTTCTTTTCCCATTATGAAAGCTCCGTTCATGCGGCCTCGAAGCTACCTGAAAAGCATTGTTGTTGCCGGGGTTTTCCTCACTGCCGGCATGGTTCTGAGAAGAAAATGAGTTTTCTCCTAAGAAACCTTGGGTTTCCAGTTCCTTGTTGGAAGCTCACCCTGCTCTGCGCTATACCTAAAGTGAAAGTCAACGTGAGCCCAAGCTTCGAAGTAAGGCCCTGATTATCCTTGCAAAACGAGAGGCATGCAGCAGCTCCATGAGGCCTTCATCGTTGTTCTGCTTTAGTTTCAAGGTAGTAAGCTTTTCAACACTCCTAGGGGCCTTGCTTCAGCACCCGTTTCAGTACCAGAACACTGCGTAGAACCAGGAAGCTCTGCTCCTGCGTGTATGCTGCGTGTCAACCTAGAAATTAGAGACTGATGGCACAAGGCTTGTTTTCCCGTTTTGAAAGCTCCATTCATGCGGCCCCGAAGCTACCTGAAAAGCACTGTTGTTACCGTGCTTTTACTTACAGCCGGCATGGCACATAGAAGAAAATGAGTTTTCTCGAAAGAAACCTTGTGCTTCCAGTTCCTAGTTGGAAGCTCACCCGGCTCTGCTCTATACCAAACGTGAAAGTCAATGTGAGCACTAGCCTCGAAGTAAGGCCCTGATTATCCTGGCAAACGGGAGGCGTGCAGCAGCTCCATGAGGCCTTCATCGCTGTTCTGCTTTAGTTTCACGGTAGTAAGCTTTCCAAGACTCCTAGGGACTTTGCTTAAGCAACCGTTTCGGTACCAGAACACTGCGTAGAGACAGTAAGCTCTGGTCCTGCGTGTATGCTGCGTGTCAACCTAGAAATTGGAGACTGATGGCATAAGGCTTCTTTTCCCATTATGAAAGCTCCGTTCATGCGGCCTTGAAGCTACCTGAAAAGCATTGTTGTTGCCGGGGTTTTCCTCACTGCCGGCATGGTTCTGAGGAGAAAATGAGTTTTCTCCTAAGAAACCTTGGGTTTCCAGTTCTTTGTTGGAAGCTCACCCTGCTCTGCGCTATACCTAAAGTGAAAGTCAACGTGAGCCCAAGCTTCGAAGTAAGGCCCTGATTATCCTTGCAAAACGAGAGGCGTGCAGCAGCTCCATGAGGCCTTCATCGTTGTTCTGCTTTAGTTTCAAGGTAGTAAGCTTTTCAACACTCCTAGGGGCCTTGCTTCAGCACCCGTTTCAGTACCAGAACACTGCGTAGAACCAGGAAGCTCTGCTCCTGCGTGTATGCTGCGTGTCAACCTAGAAATTAGAGACTGACGGCACAAGGCTAGTTTTCCCATTATGAAAGCTCCGTTGATGCGGCCCCGAAGCTACCTGAAAAGCACTGTTGTTACCGTGCTTTTACTTAGAGCCGGCATGGCACATAGAAGAAAATGAGTTTTCTCGAAAGAAACCTTGTGCTTCCAGTTCCTAGTTGGAAGCTCACCTGGCTCTGCTCTATACCAAACGTGAAAGTCAATGTGAGCACTAGCCTCGAAGTAAGGCCCTGATTATCCTGGCAAAACGGGAGGCGTGCAGCAGCTCCATGAGGCCTTCATCGCTGTTCTGCTTTAGTTTCACGGTAGTAAGCTTTCCAAGACTCCTAGGGACTTTGCTTAAGCAACCGTTTCGGTACCAGAAGACTGCGTAGAGACAGTAAGCTCTGGTCCTGCGTGTATGCTGCGTGTCAACCTAGAAATTGGAGACTGATGGCATAAGGCTTCTTTTCCCATTATGAAAGCTCCGTTCATGCGGCCTCGAAGCTACCTGAAAAGCATTGTTGTTGCCGGGGTTTTCCTCACTGCCGGCATGGTTCTGAGAAGAAAATGAGTTTTCTCCTAAGAAACCTTGGGTTTCCAGTTCCTTGTTGGAAGCTCACCCTGCTCTGCGCTATACCTAAAGTGAATGTCAACCTGAGCCCAAGCTTCGAAGTAAGGCCCTGATTATCCTTGCAAAACGAGAGGCATGCAGCAGCTCCATGAGGCCTTCATCGTTGTTCTGCTTTAGTTTCAAGGTAGTAAGCTTTTCAACACTCCTAGGGGCCTTGCTTCAGCACCCGTTTCAGTACCAGAACACTGCGTAGAACCAGGAAGCTCTGCTCCTGCGTGTATGCTGCGTGTTAACCTAGAAATTAGAGACTGATGGCACAAGGCTTGTTTTCCCGTTTTGAAAGCTCCATTCATGCGGCCTCGAAGCTACCTGAAAAGCACTGTTGTTACCGTGCTTTTACTTACAGCCGGCATGGCACATAGAAGAAAATGAGTTTTCTCGAAAGAAACCTTGTGCTTCCAGTTCCTAGTTGGAAGCTCACCCGGCTCTGCTCTATACCAAACGTGAAAGTCAATGTGAGCACTAGCCTCGAAGTAAGGCCCTGATTATGCTGGCAATACGGGAGGCGTGCAGCAGCTCCATGAGGCCTTCATCGCTGTTCTGCTTTAGTTTCACGGTAGTAAGCTTTCCAAGACTCCTAGGGACTTTGCTTAAGCAACCGTTTCGGTACCAGAACACTGCGTAGAGACAGTAAGCTCTGGTCCTGCGTGTATGCTGCGTGTCAACCTAGAAATTGGAGACTGATGGCATAAGGCTTCTTTTCCCATTATGAAAGCTCCGTTCATGCGGCCTCGAAGCTACCTGAAAAGCATTGTTGTTGCCGGGGTTTTCCTCACTGCCAGCATGGTTCTGAGAAGAAAATGAGTTTTCTCCTAAGAAACCTTGGGTTTCCAGTTCCTTGTTGGAAGCTCACCCTGCTCTGCGCTATACCTAAAGTGAAAGTCAACGTGAGCCCAAGCTTCGAAGTAAGGCCCTGATTATCCTTGCAAAACGAGAGGCGTGCAGCAGCTCCATGAGGCCTTCATCGTTGTTCTGCTTTAGTTTCAAGGTAGTAAGCTTTTCAACACTCCTAGGGGCCTTGCTTCAGCACCCGTTTCAGTACCAGAACACTGCGTAGAACCAGGAAGCTCTGCTCCTGCGTGTATGCTGCGTGTCAACCTAGAAATTAGAGACTGACGGCACAAGGCTAGTTTTCCCATTATGAAAGCTCCGTTGATGCGGCCCCGAAGCTACCTGAAAAGCACTGTTGTTACCGTGCTTTTACTTACAGCCGGCATGGCACATAGAAGAAAATGAGTTTTCTCGAAAGAAACCTTGTGCTTCCAGTTCCTAGTTGGAAGCTCACCCGGCTCTGCTCTATACCAAACGTGAAAGTCAATGTGAGCACTAGCCTCGAAGTAAGGCCCTGATTATCCTGGCAAAACGGGAGGCGTGCAGCAGCTCCATGAGGCCTTCATCGCTGTTCTGCTTTAGTTTCACGGTAGTAAGCTTTCCAAGACTCCTAGGGACTTTGCTTAAGCAACCGTTTCGGTACCAGAAGACTGCGTAGAGACAGTAAGCTCTGGTCCTGCGTGTATGCTGCGTGTCAACCTAGAAATTGGAGACTGATGGCATAAGGCTTCTTTTCCCATTATGAAAGCTCCGTTCATGCGGCCTCGAAGCTACCTGAAAAGCATTGTTGTTGCCGGGTTTTCCTCACTGCCTGCATGGTTCTGAGAAGAAAATGAGTTTTCTCCTAAGAAACCTTGGGTTTCCAGTTCCTTGTTGGAAGCTCACCCTGCTCTGCGCTATACCTAAAGTGAATGTCAACCTGAGCCCAAGCTTCGAAGTAAGGCCCTGATTATCCTTGCAAAACGAGAGGCATGCAGCAGCTCCATGAGGCCTTCATCGTTGTTCTGCTTTAGTTTCAAGGTAGTAAGCTTTTCAACACTCCTAGGGGCCTTGCTTCAGCACCCGTTTCAGTACCAGAACACTGCGTAGAACCAGGAAGCTCTGCTCCTGCGTGTATGCTGCGTGTCAACCTAGAAATTAGAGACTGATGGCACAAGGCTTGTTTTCCCGTTTTGAAAGCTCCATTCATGCGGCCTCGAAGCTACCTGAAAAGCACTGTTGTTACCGTGCTTTTACTTACAGCCGGCATGGCACATAGAAGAAAATGAGTTTTCTCGAAAGAAACCTTGTGCTTCCAGTTCCTAGTTGGAAGCTCACCCGGCTCTGCTCTATACCAAACGTGAAAGTCAATGTGAGCACTAGCCTCGAAGTAAGGCCCTGATTATGCTGGCAATACGGGAGGCGTGCAGCAGCTCCATGAGGCCTTCATCGCTGTTCTGCTTTAGTTTCACGGTAGTAAGCTTTCCAACATTCCTAGGGACTTTGCTTAAGCAACCGTTTCGGTACCAGAAGACTGCGTAGAGACAGTAAGCTCTGGTCCTGCGTGTATGCTGCGTGTCAACCTAGAAATTGGAGACTGATGGCATAAGGCTTCTTTTCCCATTATGAAAGCTCCGTTCATGCGGCCTCGAAGCTACCTGAAAAGCATTGTTGTTGCCGGGGTTTTCCTCACTGCCGGCATGGTTCTGAGAAGAAAATGAGTTTTCTCTTAAGAAACCTTGGGTTTCCAGTTCCTTGTTGGAAGCTCACCCTGCTCTGCGCTATACCTAAAGTGAAAGTCAACGTGAGCCCAAGCTTCGAAGTAAGGCCCTGATTATCCTTGCAAAACGAGAGGCGTGCAGCAGCTCCATGAGGCCTTCATCGTTGTTCTGCTTTAGTTTCAAGGTAGTAAGCTTTTCAACACTCCTAGGGGCCTTGCTTCAGCACCCGTTTCAGTACCAGAACACTGCGTAGAACCAGGAAGCTCTGCTCCTGCGTGTATGCTGCGTGTCAACCTAGGAATTAGAGGCTGACGGCACAAGGCTAGTTTTCCCATTATGAAAGCTCCGTTGATGCGGCCCCGAAGCTACCTGAAAAGCACTGTTGTTACCGTGTTTTTACTTAGAGCCGGCATGGCACATAGAAGAAAATGAGTTTTCTCGAAAGAAACCTTGTGCTTCCAGTTCCTAGTTGGAAGCTCACCCGGCTCTGCTCTATACCAAACGTGAAAGTCAATGTGAGCACTAGCCTCGAAGTAAGGCCCTGATTATCCTGGCAATACGGGAGGCGTGCAGCAGCTCCATGAGGCCTTCATCGCTGTTCTGCTTTAGTTTCACGGTAGTAAGCTTTCCAAGACTCCTAGGGACTTTGCTTAAGCAACCGTTTCGGTACCGGAACACTGCGTAGAGACAGTAAGCTCTGGTCCTGCGTGTATGCTGCGTGTCAACCTAGAAATTGGAGACTGATGGCATAAGGCTTCTTTTCCCATTATGAAAGCTCCGTTCATGCGGCCTCGAAGCTACCTGAAAAACATTGTTGTTGCCGGGGTTTTCCTCACTGCCGGCATGGTTCTGAGAAGAAAATGAGTTTTCTCCTAAGAAACCTTGGGTTTCCAGTTCCTTGTTGGAAGCTCACCCTGCTCTGCGCTATACCTAAAGTGAATGTCAACCTGAGCCCAAGCTTCGAAGTAAGGCCCTGATTATCCTTGCAAAACGAGAGGCATGCAGCAGCTCCATGAGGCCTTCATCGTTGTTCTGCTTTAGTTTCAAGGTAGTAAGCTTTTCAACACTCCTAGGGGCCTTGCTTCAGCACCCGTTTCAGTACCAGAACACTGCGTAGAACCAGGAAGCTCTGCTCCTGCGTGTATGCTGCGTGTCAACCTAGAAATTAGAGACTGATGGCACAAGGCTTGTTTTCCCGTTTTGAAAGCTCCATTCATGCGGCCTCGAAGCTACCTGAAAAGCACTGTTGTTACCGTGCTTTTACTTACAGCCGGCATGGCACATAGAAGAAAATGAGTTTTCTCGAAAGAAACCTTGTGCTTCCAGTTCCTAGTTGGAAGCTCACCCGGCTCTGCTCTATACCAAACGTGAAAGTCAATGTGAGCACTAGCCTCGAAGTAAGGCCCTGATTATGCTGGCAATACGGGAGGCGTGCAGCAGCTCCATGAGGCCTTCATCGCTGTTCTGCTTTAGTTTCACGGTAGTAAGCTTTCCAACATTCCTAGGGACTTTGCTTAAGCAACCGTTTCGGTACCAGAAGACTGCGTAGAGACAGTAAGCTCTGGTCCTGCGTGTATGCTGGGTGTCAACCTAGAAATTGGAGACTGATGGCATAAGGCTTCTTTTCCCATTATGAAAGCTCCGTTCATGCGGCCTCGAAGCTACCTGAAAAGCATTGTTGTTGCCGGGGTTTTCCTCACTGCCGGCATGGTTCTGAGAAGAAAATGAGTTTTCTCCTAAGAAACCTTGGGTTTCCAGTTCCTTATTGGAAGCTCACCCTGCTCTGCGCTATACCTAAAGTGAAAGTCAACGTGAGCCCAAGCTTCGAAGTAAGGCCCTGATTATCCTTGCAAAACGAGAGGCATGCAGCAGCTCCATGAGGCCTTCATCGTTGTTCTGCTTTAGTTTCAAGGTAGTAAGCTTTTCAACACTCCTAGGGGCCTTGCTTCAGCACCCGTTTCAGTACCAGAACACTGCGTAGAACCAGGAAGCTCTGCTCCTGCGTGTATGCTGCGTGTCAACCTAGAAATTAGAGACTGATGGCACAAGGCTTGTTTTCCCGTTTTGAAAGCTCCATTCATGCGGCCCCGAAGCTACCTGAAAAGCACTGTTGTTACCGTGCTTTTACTTACAGCCGGCATGGCACATAGAAGAAAATGAGTTTTCTCGAAAGAAACCTTGTGCTTCCAGTTCCTAGTTGGAAGCTCACCCGGCTCTGCTCTATACCAAACGTGAAAGTCAATGTGAGCACTAGCCTCGAAGTAAGGCCCTGATTATCCTGGCAAACGGGAGGCGTGCAGCAGCTCCATGAGGCCTTCATCGCTGTTCTGCTTTAGTTTCACGGTAGTAAGCTTTCCAAGACTCCTAGGGACTTTGCTTAAGCAACCGTTTCGGTACCAGAACACTGCGTAGAGACAGTAAGCTCTGGTCCTGCGTGTATGCTGCGTGTCAACCTAGAAATTGGAGACTGATGGCATAAGGCTTCTTTTCCCATTATGAAAGCTCCGTTCATGCGGCCTCGAAGCTACCTGAAAAGCATTGTTGTTGCCGGGGTTTTCCTCACTGCCGGCATGGTTCTGAGGAGAAAATGAGTTTTCTCCTAAGAAACCTTGGGTTTCCAGTTCTTTGTTGGAAGCTCACCCTGCTCTGCGCTATACCTAAAGTGAAAGTCAACGTGAGCCCAAGCTTCGAAGTAAGGCCCTGATTATCCTTGCAAAACGAGAGGCGTGCAGCAGCTCCATGAGGCCTTCATCGTTGTTCTGCTTTAGTTTCAAGGTAGTAAGCTTTTCAACACTCCTAGGGGCCTTGCTTCAGCACCCGTTTCAGTACCAGAACACTGCGTAGAACCAGGAAGCTCTGCTCCTGCGTGTATGCTGCGTGTCAACCTAGAAATTAGAGACTGACGGCACAAGGCTAGTTTTCCCATTATGAAAGCTCCGTTGATGCGGCCCCGAAGCTACCTGAAAAGCACTGTTGTTACCGTGCTTTTACTTAGAGCCGGCATGGCACATAGAAGAAAATGAGTTTTCTCGAAAGAAACCTTGTGCTTCCAGTTCCTAGTTGGAAGCTCACCTGGCTCTGCTCTATACCAAACGTGAAAGTCAATGTGAGCACTAGCCTCGAAGTAAGGCCCTGATTATCCTGGCAAAACGGGAGGCGTGCAGCAGCTCCATGAGGCCTTCATCGCTGTTCTGCTTTAGTTTCACGGTAGTAAGCTTTCCAAGACTCCTAGGGACTTTGCTTAAGCAACCGTTTCGGTACCAGAACACTGCGTAGAGACAGTAAGCTCTGGTCCTGCGTGTATGCTGCGTGTCAACCTAGAAATTGGAGACTGATGGCATAAGGCTTCTTTTCCCATTATGAAAGCTCCGTTCATGCGGCCTCGAAGCTACCTGAAAAGCATTGTTGTTGCCGGGGTTTTCCTCACTGCCGGCATGGTTCTGAGAAGAAAATGAGTTTTCTCCTAAGAAACCTTGGGTTTCCAGTTCCTTGTTGGAAGCTCACCCTGCTCTGCGCTATACCTAAAGTGAATGTCAACCTGAGCCCAAGCTTCGAAGTAAGGCCCTGATTATCCTTGCAAAACGAGAGGCATGCAGCAGCTCCATGAGGCCTTCATCGTTGTTCTGCTTTAGTTTCAAGGTAGTAAGCTTTTCAACACTCCTAGGGGACTTGCTTCAGCACCCGTTTCAGTACCAGAACACTGCGTAGAACCAGGAAGCTCTGCTCCTGCGTGTATGCTGCGTGTTAACCTAGAAATTAGAGACTGATGGCACAAGGCTTGTTTTCCCGTTTTGAAAGCTCCATTCATGCGGCCTCGAAGCTACCTGAAAAGCACTGTTGTTACCGTGCTTTTACTTACAGCCGGCATGGCACATAGAAGAAAATGAGTTTTCTCGAAAGAAACCTTGTGCTTCCAGTTCCTAGTTGGAAGCTCACCCGGCTCTGCTCTATACCAAACGTGAAAGTCAATGTGAGCACTAGCCTCGAAGTAAGGCCCTGATTATGCTGGCAATACGGGAGGCGTGCAGCAGCTCCATGAGGCCTTCATCGCTGTTCTGCTTTAGTTTCACGGTAGTAAGCTTTCCAACATTCCTAGGGACTTTGCTTAAGCAACCGTTTCGGTACCAGAAGACTGCGTAGAGACAGTAAGCTCTGGTCCTGCGTGTATGCTGCGTGTCAACCTAGAAATTGGAGACTGATGGCATAAGGCTTCTTTTCCCATTATGAAAGCTCCGTTCATGCGGCCTCGAAGCTACCTGAAAAGCATTGTTGTTGCCGGGGTTTTCCTCACTGCCGGCATGGTTCTGAGAAGAAAATGAGTTTTCTCCTAAGAAACCTTGGGTTTCCAGTTCCTTGTTGGAAGCTCACCCTGCTCTGCGCTATACCTAAAGTGAAAGTCAACGTGAGCCCAAGCTTCGAAGTAAGGCCCTGATTATCCTTGCAAAACGAGAGGCGTGCAGCAGCTCCATGAGGCCTTCATCGTTGTTCTGCTTTAGTTTCAAGGTAGTAAGCTTTTCAACACTCCTAGGGGCCTTGCTTCAGCACCCGTTTCAGTACCAGAACACTGCGTAGAACCAGGAAGCTCTGCTCCTGCGTGTATGCTGCGTGTCAACCTAGAAATTAGAGACTGACGGCACAAGGCTAGTTTTCCCATTATGAAAGCTCCGTTGATGCGGCCCCGAAGCTACCTGAAAAGCACTGTTGTTACCGTGCTTTTACTTACAGCCGGCATGGCACATAGAAGAAAATGAGTTTTCTCGAAAGAAACCTTGTGCTTCCAGTTCCTAGTTGGAAGCTCACCCGGCTCTGCTCTATACCAAACGTGAAAGTCAATGTGAGCACTCGCCTCGAAGTAAGGCCCTGATTATCCTGGCAAAACGGGAGGCGTGCAGCAGCTCCATGAGGCCTTCATCGCTGTTCTGCTTTAGTTTCACGGTAGTAAGCTTTCCAAGACTCCTAGGGACTTTGCTTAAGCAACCGTTTCGGTACCAGAACACTGCGTAGAGACAGTAAGCTCTGGTCCTGCGTGTATGCTGCGTGTCAACCTAGAAATTGGAGACTGATGGCATAAGGCTTCTTTTCCCATTATGAAAGCTCCGTTCATGCGGCCTCGAAGCTACCTGAAAAGCATTGTTGTTGCCGGGGTTTCCTCACTGCCGGCATGGTTCTGAGAAGAAAATGAGTTTTCTCCTAAGAAACCTTGGGTTTCCAGTTCCTTGTTGGAAGCTCACCCTGCTCTGCGCTATACCTAAAGTGAAAGTCAACGTGAGCCCAAGCTTCGAAGTAAGGCCCTGATTATCCTTGCAAAACGAGAGGCGTGCAGCAGCTCCATGAGGCCTTCATCGTTGTTCTGCTTTAGTTTCAAGGTAGTAAGCTTTTCAACACTCCTAGGGGCCTTGCTTCAGCACCCGTTTCAGTACCAGAACACTGCGTAGAACCAGGAAGCTCTGCTCCTGCGTGTATGCTGCGTGTCAACCTAGAAATTAGAGACTGATGGCACAAGGCTTGTTTTCCCGTTTTGAAAGCTCCATTCATGCGGCCTCGAAGCTACCTGAAAAGCACTGTTGTTACCGTGCTTTTACTTACAGCCGGCATGGCACATAGAAGAAAATGAGTTTTCTCGAAAGAAACCTTGTGCTTCCAGTTCCTAGTTGGAAGCTCACCCGGCTCTGCTCTATACCAAACGTGAAAGTCAATGTGAGCACTAGCCTCGAAGTAAGGCCCTGATTATCCTGGCAAAACGGGAGGCGTGCAGCAGCTCCATGAGGCCTTCATCGCTGTTCTGCTTTAGTTTCACGGTAGTAAGCTTTCCAAGACTCCTAGGGACTTTGCTTAAGCAACCGTTTCGGTACCAGAACACTGCGTAGAGACAGTAAGCTCTGGTCCTGCGTGTATGCTGCGTGTCAACCTAGAAATTGGAGACTGATGGCATAAGGCTTCTTTTCCCATTATGAAAGCTCCGTTCATGCGGCCTCGAAGCTACCTGAAAAGCATTGTTGTTGCCGGGGTTTTCCTCACTGCCAGCATGGTTCTGAGAAGAAAATGAGTTTTCTCCTAAGAAACCTTGGGTTTCCAGTTCCTTGTTGGAAGCTCACCCTGCTCTGCGCTATACCTAAAGTGAAAGTCAACGTGAGCCCAAGCTTCGAAGTAAGGCCCTGATTATCCTTGCAAAACGAGAGGCGTGCAGCAGCTCCATGAGGCCTTCATCGTTGTTCTGCTTTAGTTTCAAGGTAGTAAGCTTTTCAACACTCCTAGGGGCCTTGCTTCAGCACCCGTTTCAGTACCAGAACACTGCGTAGAACCAGGAAGCTCTGCTCCTGCGTGTATGCTGCGTGTCAACCTAGAAATTAGAGACTGATGGCACAAGGCTTGTTTTCCCGTTTTGAAAGCTCCATTCATGCGGCCTCGAAGCTACCTGAAAAGCACTGTTGTTACCGTGCTTTTACTTACAGCCGGCATGGCACATAGAAGAAAATGAGTTTTCTCGAAAGAAACCTTGTGCTTCCAGTTCCTAGTTGGAAGCTCACCCGGCTCTGCTCTATACCAAACGTGAAAGTCAATGTGAGCACTAGCCTCGAAGTAAGGCCCTGATTATGCTGGCAAAACGGGAGGCGTGCAGCAGCTCCATGAGGCCTTCATCGCTGTTCTGCTTTAGTTTCACGGTAGTAGCTTTCCAACATTCCTAGGGACTTTGCTTAAGCAACCGTTTCGGTACCAGAACACTGCGTAGAGACAGTAAGCTCTGGTCCTGCGTGTATGCTGCGAGTCAACCTAGAAATTGGAGACTGATGGCATAAGGCTTCTTTTCCCATTATGAAAGCTCCGTTCATGCGGCCTCGAAGCTACCTGAAAAGCATTGTTGTTGCCGGGGTTTTCCTCACTGCCGGCATGGTTCTGAGGAGAAAATGAGTTTTCTCCTAAGAAACCTTGGGTTGCCAGTTCTTTGTTGGAAGCTCACCCTGCTCTGCGCTATACCTAAAGTGAAAGTCAACGTGAGCCCAAGCTTCGAAGTAAGGCCCTGATTATCCTTGCAAAACGAGAGGCGTGCAGCAGCTCCATGAGGCCTTCATCGTTGTTCTGCTTTAGTTTCAAGGTAGTAAGCTTTTCAACACTCCTAGGGGCCTTGCTTCAGCACCCGTTTCAGTACCAGAACACTGCGTAGAACCAGGAAGTTCTGCTCCTGCGTGTATGCTGCGTGTCAACCTAGAAATTAGAGGCTGACGGCACAAGGCTAGTTTTCCCATTATGAAAGCTCCGTTGATGCGGCCCCGAAGCTACCTGAAAAGCACTGTTGTTACCGTGCTTTTACTTAGAGCCGGCATGGCACATAGAAGAAAATGAGTTTTCTCGAAAGAAACCTTGTGCTTCCAGTTCCTAGTTGGAAGCTCACCCGGCTCTGCTCTATACCAAACGTGAAAGTCAATGTGAGCACTAGCCTCGAAGTAAGGCCCTGATTATCCTGGCAAAACGGGAGGCGTGCAGCAGCTCCATGAGGCCTTCATCGCTGTTCTGCTTTAGTTTCACGGTAGTAAGCTTTCCAAGACTCCTAGGGACTTTGCTTAAGCAACCGTTTCGGTACCAGAACACTGCGTAGAGACAGTAAGCTCTGGTCCTGCGTGTATGCTGCGTGTCAACCTAGAAATTGGAGACTGATGGCATAAGGCTTCTTTTCCCATTATGAAAGCTCCGTTCATGCGGCCTCGAAGCTACCTGAAAAGCATTGTTGTTGCCGGGGTTTCCTCACTGCCGGCATGGTTCTGAGAAGAAAATGAGTTTTCTCCTAAGAAACCTTGGGTTTCCAGTTCCTTGTTGGAAGCTCACCCTGCTCTGCGCTATACCTAAAGTGAAAGTCAACGTGAGCCCAAGCTTCGAAGTAAGGCCCTGATTATCCTTGCAAAACGAGAGGCGTGCAGCAGCTCCATGAGGCCTTCATCGTTGTTCTGCTTTAGTTTCAAGGTAGTAAGCCTTTCAACACTCCTAGGGGCCTTGCTTCAGCACCCGTTTCAGTACCAGAACACTGCGTAGAACCAGGAAGCTCTGCTCCTGCGTGTATGCTGCGTGTCAACCTAGAAATTAGAGAGTGATGGCACAAGGCTTGTTTTCCCGTTTTGAAAGCTCCATTCATGCGGCCTCGAAGCTACCTGAAAAGCACTGTTGTTACCGTGCTTTTACTTACAGCCGGCATGGCACATAGAAGAAAATGAGTTTTCTCGAAAGAAACCTTGTGCTTCCAGTTCCTAGTTGGAAGCTCACCCGGCTCTGCTCTATACCAAACGTGAAAGTCAATGTGAGCACTAGCCTCGAAGTAAGGCCCTGATTATCCTGGCAAAACGGGAGGCGTGCAGCAGCTCCATGAGGCCTTCATCGCTGTTCTGCTTTAGTTTCACGGTAGTAAGCTTTCCAAGACTCCTAGGGACTTTGCTTAAGCAACCGTTTCGGTACCAGAACACTGCGTAGAGACAGTAAGCTCTGGTCCTGCGTGTATGCTGCGTGTCAACCTAGAAATTGGAGACTGATGGCATAAGGCTTCTTTTCCCATTATGAAAGCTCCGTTCATGCGGCCTCGAAGCTACCTGAAAAGCATTGTTGTTGCCGGGGTTTTCCTCACTGCCAGCATGGTTCTGAGAAGAAAATGAGTTTTCTCCTAAGAAACCTTGGGTTTCCAGTTCCTTGTTGGAAGCTCACCCTGCTCTGCGCTATACCTAAAGTGAAAGTCAACGTGAGCCCAAGCTTCGAAGTAAGGCCCTGATTATCCTTGCAAAACGAGAGGCGTGCAGCAGCTCCATGAGGCCTTCATCGTTGTTCTGCTTTAGTTTCAAGGTAGTAAGCTTTTCAACACTCCTAGGGGCCTTGCTTCAGCACCCGTTTCAGTACCAGAACACTGCGTAGAACCAGGAAGCTCTGCTCCTGCGTGTATGCTGCGTGTCAACCTAGAAATTAGAGACTGATGGCACAAGGCTTGTTTTCCCGTTTTGAAAGCTCCATTCATGCGGCCTCGAAGCTACCTGAAAAGCACTGTTGTTACCGTGCTTTTACTTACAGCCGGCATGGCACATAGAAGAAAATGAGTTTTCTCGAAAGAAACCTTGTGCTTCCAGTTCCTAGTTGGAAGCTCACCCGGCTCTGCTCTATACCAAACGTGAAAGTCAATGTGAGCACTAGCCTCGAAGTAAGGCCCTGATTATGCTGGCAAAACGGGAGGCGTGCAGCAGCTCCATGAGGCCTTCATCGCTGTTCTGCTTTAGTTTCACGGTAGTAGCTTTCCAACATTCCTAGGGACTTTGCTTAAGCAACCGTTTCGGTACCAGAACACTGCGTAGAGACAGTAAGCTCTGGTCCTGCGTGTATGCTGCGAGTCAACCTAGAAATTGGAGACTGATGGCATAAGGCTTCTTTTGCCATTATGAAAGCTCCGTTCATGCGGCCTCGAAGCTACCTGAAAAGCATTGTTGTTGCCGGGGTTTTCCTCACTGCCGGCATGGTTCTGAGAAGAAAATGAGTTTTCTCCTAAGAAACCTTGGGTTTCCAGTTCCTTGTTGGAAGCTCACCCTGCTCTGCGCTATACCTAAAGTGAAAGTCAACGTGAGCCCAAGCTTCGAAGTAAGGCCCTGATTATCCTTGCAAAACGAGAGGCGTGCAGCAGCTCCATGAGGCCTTCATCGTTGTTCTGCTTTAGTTTCAAGGTAGTAAGCTTTTCAACACTCCTAGGGGCCTTGCTTCAGCACCCGTTTCAGTACCAGAACACTGCGTAGAACCAGGAAGCTCTGCTCCTGCGTGTATGCTGCGTGTCAACCTAGAAATTAGAGACTGATGGCACAAGGCTTGTTTTCCCGTTTTGAAAGCTCCATTCATGCGGCCCCGAAGCTACCTGAAAAGCACTGTTGTTACCGTGCTTTTACTTACAGCCGGCATGGCACATAGAAGAAAATGAGTTTTCTCGAAAGAAACCTTGTGCTTCCAGTTCCTAGTTGGAAGCTCACCCTGCTCTGCTCTATACCAAACGTGAAAGTCAATGTGAGCACTAGCCTCGAAGTAAGGCCCTGATTATCCTGGCAAAACGGGAGGCGTGCAGCAGCTCCATGAGGCCTTCATCGCTGTTCTGCTTTAGTTTCACGGTAGTAAGCTTTCCAAGACTCCTAGGGACTTTGCTTAAGCAACCGTTTCGGTACCAGAACACTGCGTAGAGACAGTAAGCTCTGGTCCTGCGTGTATGCTGCGTGTCAACCTAGAAATTGGAGACTGATGGCATAAGGCTTCTTTTCCCATTATGAAAGCTCCGTTCATGCGGCCTCGAAGCTACCTGAAAAGCATTGTTGTTGCCGGGGTTTTCCTCACTGCCGGCATGGTTCTGAGGAGAAAATGAGTTTTCTCCTAAGAAACCTTGGGTTTCCAGTTCTTTGTTGGAAGCTCACCCTGCTCTGCGCTATACCTAAAGTGAAAGTCAACGTGAGCCCAAGCTTCGAAGTAAGGCCCTGATTATCCTTGCAAAACGAGAGGCGTGCAGCAGCTCCATGAGGCCTTCATCGTTGTTCTGCTTTAGTTTCAAGGTAGTAAGCTTTTCAACACTCCTAGGGGCCTTGCTTCAGCACCCGTTTCAGTACCAGAACACTGCGTAGAACCAGGAAGCTCTGCTCCTGCGTGTATGCTGCGTGTCAACCTAGAAATTAGAGACTGACGGCACAAGGCTAGTTTTCCCATTATGAAAGCTCCGTTGATGCGGCCCCGAAGCTACCTGAAAAGCACTGTTGTTACCGTGCTTTTACTTAGAGCCGGCATGGCACATAGAAGAAAATGAGTTTTCTCGAAAGAAACCTTGTGCTTCCAGTTCCTAGTTGGAAGCTCACCCGGCTCTGCTCTATACCAAACGTGAAAGTCAATGTGAGCACTAGCCTCGAAGTAAGGCCCTGATTATCCTGGCAAAACGGGAGGCGTGCAGCAGCTCCATGAGGCCTTCATCGCTGTTCTGCTTTAGTTTCACGGTAGTAAGCTTTCCAAGACTCCTAGGGACTTTGCTTAAGCAACCGTTTCGGTACCAGAACACTGCGTAGAGACAGTAAGCTCTGGTCCTGCGTGTATGCTGCGTGTCAACCTAGAAATTGGAGACTGATGGCATAAGGCTTCTTTTCCCATTATGAAAGCTCCGTTCATGCGGCCTCGAAGCTACCTGAAAAGCATTGTTGTTGCCGGGGTTTTCCTCACTGCCGGCATGGTTCTGAGAAGAAAATGAGTTTTCTCCTAAGAAACCTTGGGTTTCCAGTTCCTTGTTGGAAGCTCACCCTGCTCTGCGCTATACCTAAAGTGAATGTCAACCTGAGCCCAAGCTTCGAAGTAAGGCCCTGATTATCCTTGCAAAACGAGAGGCATGCAGCAGCTCCATGAGGCCTTCATCGTTTTTCTGCTTTAGTTTCAAGGTAGTAAGCTTTTCAACACTCCTAGGGGCCTTGCTTCAGCACCCGTTTCAGTACCAGAACACTGCGTAGAACCAGGAAGCTCTGCTCCTGCGTGTATGCTGCGTGTCAACCTAGAAATTAGAGGCTGACGGCACAAGGCTAGTTTTCCCATTATGAAAGCTCCGTTGATGCGGCCCCGAAGCTACCTGAAAAGCACTGTTGTTACCGTGCTTTTACTTAGAGCCGGCATGGCACATAGAAGAAAATGAGTTTTCTCGAAAGAAACCTTGTGCTTCCAGTTCCTAGTTGGAAGCTCACCCTGCTCTGCTCTATACCAAACGTGAAAGTCAATGTGAGCACTAGCCTCGAAGTAAGGCCCTGATTATCCTGGCAAAACGGGAGGTGTGCAGCAGCTCCATGAGGCCTTCATCGCTGTTCTGCTTTAGTTTCACGGTAGTAAGCTTTCCAAGACTCCTAGGGACTTTGCTTAAGCAACCGTTTCGGTACCAGAACACTGCGTAGAGACAGTAAGCTCTGGTCCTGCGTGTATGCTGCGTGTCAACCTAGAAATTGGAGACTGATGGCATAAGGCTTCTTTTCCCATTATGAAAGCTCCGTTCATGCGGCCTCGAAGCTACCTGAAAAGCATTGTTGTTGCCGGGGTATTCCTCACTGCCGGCATGGTTCTGAGGAGAAAATGAGTTTTCTCCTAAGAAACCTTGGGTTTCCAGTTCTTTGTTGGAAGCTCACCCTGCTCTGCGCTATACCTAAAGTGAAAGTCAACGTGAGCCCAAGCTTCGAAGTAAGGCCCTGATTATCCTTGCAAAACGAGAGGCGTGCAGCAGCTCCATGAGGCCTTCATCGTTGTTCTGCTTTAGTTTCAAGGTAGTAAGCTTTTCAACACTCCTAGGGGCCTTGCTTCAGCACCCGTTTCAGTACCAGAACACTGCGTAGAACAAGGAAGCTCTGCTCCTGCGTGTATGCTGCGTGTCAACCTAGAAATTAGAGACTGACGGCACAAGGCTAGTTTTCCCATTATGAAAGCTCCGTTGATGCGGCCCCGAAGCTACCTGAAAAGCACTGTTGTTACCGTGCTTTTACTTAGAGCCGGCATGGCACATAGAAGAAAATGAGTTTTCTCGAAAGAAACCTTGTGCTTCCAGTTCCTAGTTGGAAGCTCACCCGGCTCTGCTCTATACCAAACGTGAAAGTCAATGTGAGCACTAGCCTCGAAGTAAGGCCCTGATTATCCTGGCAAAACGGGAGGCGTGCAGCAGCTCCATGAGGCCTTCATCGCTGTTCTGCTTTAGTTTCACGGTAGTAAGCTTTCCAAGACTCCTAGGGACTTTGCTTAAGCAACCGTTTCGGTACCAGAACACTGCGTAGAGACAGTAAGCTCTGGTCCTGCGTGTATGCTGCGTGTCAACCTAGAAATTGGAGACTGATGGCATAAGGCTTCTTTTGCCATTATGAAAGCTCCGTTCATGCGGCCTCGAAGCTACCTGAAAAGCATTGTTGTTGCCGGGGTTTTCCTCACTGCCGGCATGGTTCTGAGAAGAAAATGAGTTTTCTCCTAAGAAACCTTGGGTTTCCAGTTCCTTGTTGGAAGCTCACCCTGCTCTGCGCTATACCTAAAGTGAATGTCAACCTGAGCCCAAGCTTCGAAGTAAGGCCCTGATTATCCTTGCAAAACGAGAGGCATGCAGCAGCTCCATGAGGCCTTCATCGTTGTTCTGCTTTAGTTTCAAGGTAGTAAGCTTTTCAACACTCCTAGGGGCCTTGCTTCAGCACCCGTTTCAGTACCAGAACACTGCGTAGAACCAGGAAGCTCTGCTCCTGCGTGTATGCTGCGTGTCAACCTAGAAATTAGAGACTGATGGCACAAGGCTTGTTTTCCCGTTTTGAAAGCTCCATTCATGCGGCCTCGAAGCTACCTGAAAAGCACTGTTGTTACCGTGCTTTTACTTAGAGCCGGCATGGCACATAGAAGAAAATGAGTTTTCTCGAAAGAAACCTTGTGCTTCCAGTTCCTAGTTGGAAGCTCACCCGGCTCTGCTCTATACCAAACGTGAAAGTCAATGTGAGCACTAGCCTCGAAGTAAGGCCCTGATTATGCTGGCAATACATGAGGCGTGCAGCAGCTCCATGAGGCCTTCATCGCTGTTCTGCTTTAGTTTCACGGTAGTAAGCTTTCCAACATTCCTAGGGACTTTGCTTAAGCAACCGTTTCGGTACCAGAAGACTGCGTAGAGACAGTAAGCTCTGGTCCTGCGTGTATGCTGGGTGTCAACCTAGAAATTGGAGACTGATGGCATAAGGCTTCTTTTGCCATTATGAAAGCTCCGTTCATGCGGCCTCGAAGCTACCTGAAAAGCATTGTTGTTGCCGGGGTTTTCCTCACTGTCGGCATGGTTCTGAAGAAAATGAGTTTTCTCCTAAGAAACCTTGGGTTTCCAGTTCCTTGTTGGAAGCTCACCCTGCTCTGCGCTATACCTAAAGTGAAAGTCAACGTGAGCCCAAGCTTCGAAGTAAGGCCCTGATTATCCTTGCAAAACGAGAGGCGTGCAGCAGCTCCATGAGGCCTTCATCGTTGTTCTGCTTTAGTTTCAAGGTAGTAAGCTTTTCAACACTCCTAGGGGCCTTGCTTCAGCACCCGTTTCAGTACCAGAACACTGCGTAGAACCAGGAAGCTCTGCTCCTGCGTGTATGCTGCGTGTCAACCTAGAAATTAGAGACTGATGGCACAAGGCTTGTTTTCCCGTTTTGAAAGCTCCATTCATGCGGCCCCGAAGCTACCTGAAAAGCACTGTTGTTACCGTGCTTTTACTTACAGCCGGCATGGCACATAGAAGAAAATGAGTTTTCTCGAAAGAAACCTTGTGCTTCCAGTTCCTAGTTGGAAGCTCACCCTGCTCTGCTCTATACCAAACGTGAAAGTCAATGTGAGCACTAGCCTCGAAGTAAGGCCCTGATTATCCTGGCAAAACGGGAGGCGTGCAGCAGCTCCATGAGGCCTTCATCGCTGTTCTGCTTTAGTTTCACGGTAGTAAGCTTTCCAAGACTCCTAGGGACTTTGCTTAAGCAACCGTTTCGGTACCAGAACACTGCGTAGAGACAGTAAGCTCTGGTCCTGCGTGTATGCTGCGTGTCAACCTAGAAATTGGAGACTGATGGCATAAGGCTTCTTTTGCCATTATGAAAGCTCCGTTCATGCGGCCTCGAAGCTACCTGAAAAGCATTGTTGTTGCCGGGGTTTTCCTCACTGCCGGCATGGTTCTGAGGAGAAAATGAGTTTTCTCCTAAGAAACCTTGGGTTTCCAGTTCTTTGTTGGAAGCTCACCCTGCTCTGCGCTATACCTAAAGTGAAAGTCAACGTGAGCCCAAGCTTCGAAGTAAGGCCCTGATTATCCTTGCAAAACGAGAGGCGTGCAGCAGCTCCATGAGGCCTTCATCGTTGTTCTGCTTTAGTTTCAAGGTAGTAAGCTTTTCAACACTCCTAGGGGCCTTGCTTCAGCACCCGTTTCAGTACCAGAACACTGCGTAGAACCAGGAAGCTCTGCTCCTGCGTGTATGCTGCGTGTCAACCTAGAAATTAGAGACTGATGGCACAAGGCTTGTTTTCCCGTTTTGAAAGCTCCATTCATGCGGCCTCGAAGCTACCTGAAAAGCACTGTTGTTACCGTGCTTTTACTTACAGCCGGCATGGCACATAGAAGAAAATGAGTTTTCTCGAAAGAAACCTTGTGCTTCCAGTTCCTAGTTGGAAGCTCACCCGGCTCTGCTCTATACCAAACGTGAAAGTCAATGTGAGCACTAGCCTCGAAGTAAGGTCCTGATTATGCTGGCAATACGGGAGGCGTGCAGCAGCTCCATGAGGCCTTCATCGCTGTTCTGCTTTAGTTTCACGGTAGTAAGCTTTCCAACATTCCTAGGGACTTTGCTTAAGCAACCGTTTCGGTACCAGAAGACTGCGTAGAGACAGTAAGCTCTGGTCCTGCGTGTATGCTGCGTGTCAACCTAGAAATTGGAGACTGATGGCATAAGGCTTCTTTTGCCATTATGAAAGCTCCGTTCATGCGGCCTCGAAGCTACCTGAAAAGCATTGTTGTTGCCGGGGTTTTCCTCACTGCCGGCATGGTTCTGAGAAGAAAATGAGTTTTCTCCTAAGAAACCTTGGGTTTCCAGTTCCTTGTTGGAAGCTCACCCTGCTCTGCGCTATACCTAAAGTGAATGTCAACCTGAGCCCAAGCTTCGAAGTAAGGCCCTGATTATCCTTGCAAAACGAGAGGCATGCAGCAGCTCCATGAGGCCTTCATCGTTGTTCTGCTTTAGTTTCAAGGTAGTAAGCTTTTCAACACTCCTAGGGGCCTTGCTTCAGCACCCGTTTCAGTACCAGAACACTGCGTAGAACCAGGAAGCTCTGCTCCTGCGTGTATGCTGCGTGTCAACCTAGAAATTAGAGACTGATGGCACAAGGCTTGTTTTCCCGTTTTGAAAGCTCCATTCATGCGGCCTCAAAGCTACCTGAAAAGCACTGTTGTTACCGTGCTTTTACTTAGAGCCGGCATGGCACATAGAAGAAAATGAGTTTTCTCGAAAGAAACCTTGTGCTTCCAGTTCCTAGTTGGAAGCTCACCCGGCTCTGCTCTATACCAAACGTGAAAGTCAATGTGAGCACTAGCCTCGAAGTAAGGCCCTGATTATGCTGGCAATACATGAGGCGTGCAGCAGCTCCATGAGGCCTTCATCGCTGTTCTGCTTTAGTTTCACGGTAGTAAGCTTTCCAACATTCCTAGGGACTTTGCTTAAGCAACCGTTTCGGTACCAGAAGACTGCGTAGAGACAGTAAGCTCTGGTCCTGCGTGTATGCTGGGTGTCAACCTAGAAATTGGAGACTGATGGCATAAGGCTTCTTTTGCCATTATGAAAGCTCCGTTCATGCGGCCTCGAAGCTACCTGAAAAGCATTGTTGTTGCCGGGGTTTTCCTCACTGCCGGCATGGTTCTGAAGAAAATGAGTTTTCTCCTAAGAAACCTTGGGTTTCCAGTTCCTTGTTGGAAGCTCACCCTGCTCTGCGCTATACCTAAAGTGAAAGTCAACGTGAGCCCAAGCTTCGAAGTAAGGCCCTGATTATCCTTGCAAAACGAGAGGCGTGCAGCAGCTCCATGAGGCCTTCATCGTTGTTCTGCTTTAGTTTCAAGGTAGTAAGCTTTTCAACACTCCTAGGGGCCTTGCTTCAGCACCCGTTTCAGTACCAGAACACTGCGTAGAACCAGGAAGCTCTGCTCCTGCGTGTATGCTGCGTGTCAACCTAGAAATTAGAGACTGATGGCACAAGGCTTGTTTTCCCGTTTTGAAAGCTACATTCATGCGGCCCCGAAGCTACCTGAAAAGCACTGTTGTTACCGTGCTTTTACTTACAGCCGGCATGGCACATAGAAGAAAATGAGTTTTCTCGAAAGAAACCTTGTGCTTCCAGTTCCTAGTTGGAAGCTCACCCTGCTCTGCTCTATACCAAACGTGAAAGTCAATGTGAGCACTAGCCTCGAAGTAAGGCCCTGATTATCCTGGCAAAACGGGAGGCGTGCAGCAGCTCCATGAGGCCTTCATCGCTGTTCTGCTTTAGTTTCACGGTAGTAAGCTTTCCAACATTCCTAGGGACTTTGCTTAAGCAACCGTTTCGGTACCAGAAGACTGCGTAGAGACAGTAAGCTCTGGTCCTGCGTGTATGCTGCGAGTCAACCTAGAAATTGGAGACTGATGGCATAAGGCTTCTTTTGCCATTATGAAAGCTCCGTTCATGCGGCCTCGAAGCTACCTGAAAAGCATTGTTGTTGCCGGGGTTTTCCTCACTGCCGGCATGGTTCTGAGAAGAAAATGAGTTTTCTCCTAAGAAACCTTGGGTTTCCAGTTCCTTGTTGGAAGCTCACCCTGCTCTGCGCTATACCTAAAGTGAAAGTCAACGTGAGCCCAAGCTTCGAAGTAAGGCCCTGATTATCCTTGCAAAACGAGAGGCGTGCAGCAGCTCCATGAGGCCTTCATCGCTGTTCTGCTTTAGTTTCACGGTAGTAAGCTTTCCAAGACTCCTAGGGACTTTGCTTAAGCAACAGTTTCGGTACCAGAACACTGCGTAGAGACAGTAAGCTCTGGTCCTGCGTGTATGCTGCGTGTCAACCTAGAAATTGGAGACTGATGGCATAAGGCTTCTTTTCCCATTATGAAAGCTCCGTTCATGCGGCCTCGAAGCTACCTGAAAAGCATTGTTGTTGCCGGGGTTTTCCTCACTGCCGGCATGGTTCTGAGGAGAAAATGAGTTTTCTCCTAAGAAACCTTGGGTTTCCAGTTCTTTGTTGGAAGCTCACCCTGCTCTGCGCTATACCTAAAGTGAAAGTCAACGTGAGCCCAAGCTTCGAAGTAAGGCCCTGATTATCCTTGCAAAACGAGAGGCGTGCAGCAGCTCCATGAGGCCTTCATCGTTGTTCTGCTTTAGTTTCAAGGTAGTAAGCTTTTCAACACTCCTAGGGGACTTGCTTCAGCACCCGTTTCAGTACCAGAACACTGCGTAGAACCAGGAAGCTCTGCTCCTGCGTGTATGCTGCGTGTCAACCTAGAAATTAGAGACTGACGGCACAAGGCTAGTTTTCCCATTATGAAAGCTCCGTTGATGCGGCCCCGAAGCTACCTGAAAAGCACTGTTGTTACCGTGCTTTTACTTAGAGCCGGCATGGCACATAGAAGAAAATGAGTTTTCTCGAAAGAAACCTTGTGCTTCCAGTTCCTAGTTGGAAGCTCACCCGGCTCTGCTCTATACCAAACGTGAAAGTCAATGTGAGCACTAGCCTCGAAGTAAGGCCCTGATTATCCTGGCAAAACGGGAGGCGTGCAGCAGCTCCATGAGGCCTTCATCGCTGTTCTGCTTTAGTTTCACGGTAGTAAGCTTTCCAAGACTCCTAGGGACTTTGCTTAAGCAACCGTTTCGGTACCAGAACACTGCGTAGAGACAGTAAGCTCTGGTCCTGCGTGTATGCTGCGTGTCAACCTAGAAATTGGAGACTGATGGCATAAGGCTTCTTTTGCCATTATGAAAGCTCCGTTCATGCGGCCTCGAAGCTACCTGAAAAGCATTGTTGTTGCCGGGGTTTTCCTCACTGCCGGCATGGTTCTGAGAAGAAAATGAGTTTTCTCCTAAGAAACCTTGGGTTTCCAGTTCCTTGTTGGAAGCTCACCCTGCTCTGCGCTATACCTAAAGTGAATGTCAACCTGAGCCCAAGCTTCGAAGTAAGGCCCTGATTATCCTTGCAAAACGAGAGGCATGCAGCAGCTCCATGAGGCCTTCATCGTTGTTCTGCTTTAGTTTCAAGGTAGTAAGCTTTTCAACACTCCTAGGGGCCTTGCTTCAGCACCCGTTTCAGTACCAGAACACTGCGTAGAACCAGGAAGCTCTGCTCCTGCGTGTATGCTGCGTGTCAACCTAGAAATTAGAGACTGATGGCACAAGGCTTGTTTTCCCGTTTTGAAAGCTCCATTCATGCGGCCTCGAAGCTACCTGAAAAGCACTGTTGTTACCGTGCTTTTACTTAGAGCCGGCATGGCACATAGAAGAAAATGAGTTTTCTCGAAAGAAACCTTGTGCTTCCAGTTCCTAGTTGGAAGCTCACCCGGCTCTGCTCTATACCAAACGTGAAAGTCAATGTGAGCACTAGCCTCGAAGTAAGGCCCTGATTATGCTGGCAATACATGAGGCGTGCAGCAGCTCCATGAGGCCTTCATCGCTGTTCTGCTTTAGTTTCACGGTAGTAAGCTTTCCAACATTCCTAGGGACTTTGCTTAAGCAACCGTTTCGGTACCAGAAGACTGCGTAGAGACAGTAAGCTCTGGTCCTGCGTGTATGCTGGGTGTCAACCTAGAAATTGGAGACTGATGGCATAAGGCTTCTTTTGCCATTATGAAAGCTCCGTTCATGCGGCCTCGAAGCTACCTGAAAAGCATTGTTGTTGCCGGGGTTTTCCTCACTGCCGGCATGGTTCTGAAGAAAATGAGTTTTCTCCTAAGAAACCTTGGGTTTCCAGTTCCTTGTTGGAAGCTCACCCTGCTCTGCGCTATACCTAAAGTGAAAGTCAACGTGAGCCCAAGCTTCGAAGTAAGGCCCTGATTATCCTTGCAAAACGAGAGGCGTGCAGCAGCTCCATGAGGCCTTCATCGTTGTTCTGCTTTAGTTTCAAGGTAGTAAGCTTTTCAACACTCCTAGGGGCCTTGCTTCAGCACCCGTTTCAGTACCAGAACACTGCGTAGAACCAGGAAGCTCTGCTCCTGCGTGTATGCTGCGTGTCAACCTAGAAATTAGAGACTGATGGCACAAGGCTTGTTTTCCCGTTTTGAAAGCTCCATTCATGCGGCCCCGAAGCTACCTGAAAAGCACTGTTGTTACCGTGCTTTTACTTACAGCCGGCATGGCACATAGAAGAAAATGAGTTTTCTCGAAAGAAACCTTGTGCTTCCAGTTCCTAGTTGGAAGCTCACCCTGCTCTGCTCTATACCAAACGTGAAAGTCAATGTGAGCACTAGCCTCGAAGTAAGGCCCTGATTATCCTGGCAAAACGGGAGGCGTGCAGCAGCTCCATGAGGCCTTCATCGCTGTTCTGCTTTAGTTTCACGGTAGTAAGCTTTCCAAGACTCCTAGGGACTTTGCTTAAGCAACCGTTTCGGTACCAGAACACTGCGTAGAGACAGTAAGCTCTGGTCCTGCGTGTATGCTGCGTGTCAACCTAGAAATTGGAGACTGATGGCATAAGGCTTCTTTTGCCATTATGAAAGCTCCGTTCATGCGGCCTCGAAGCTACCTGAAAAGCATTGTTGTTGCCGGGGTTTTCCTCACTGCCGGCATGGTTCTGAGGAGAAAATGAGTTTTCTCCTAAGAAACCTTGGGTTTCCAGTTCCTTGTTGGAAGCTCACCCTGCTCTGCGCTATACCTAAAGTGAAAGTCAACGTGAGCCCAAGCTTCGAAGTAAGGCCCTGATTATCCTTGCAAAACGAGAGGCGTGCAGCAGCTCCATGAGGCCTTCATCGTTGTTCTGCTTTAGTTTCAAGGTAGTAAGCTTTTCAACACTCCTAGGGGCCTTGCTTCAGCACCCGTTTCAGTACCAGAACACTGCGTAGAACCAGGAAGCTCTGCTCCTGCGTGTATGCTGCGTGTCAACCTAGAAATTAGAGACTGATGGCACAAGGCTTGTTTTCCCGTTTTGAAAGCTCCATTCATGCGGCCTCGAAGCTACCTGAAAAGCACTGTTGTTACCGTGCTTTTACTTACAGCCGGCATGGCACATAGAAGAAAATGAGTTTTCTCGAAAGAAACCTTGTGCTTCCAGTTCCTAGTTGGAAGCTCACCCGGCTCTGCTCTATACCAAACGTGAAAGTCAATGTGAGCACTAGCCTCGAAGTAAGGTCCTGATTATGCTGGCAATACGGGAGGCGTGCAGCAGCTCCATGAGGCCTTCATCGCTGTTCTGCTTTAGTTTCACGGTAGTAAGCTTTCCAACATTCCTAGGGACTTTGCTTAAGCAACCGTTTCGGTACCAGAAGACTGCGTAGAGACAGTAAGCTCTGGTCCTGCGTGTATGCTGCGTGTCAACCTAGAAATTGGAGACTGATGGCATAAGGCTTCTTTTGCCATTATGAAAGCTCCGTTCATGTGGCCTCGAAGCTACCTGAAAAGCATTGTTGTTGCCGGGGTTTTCCTCACTGCCGGCATGGTTCTGAGAAGAAAATGAGTTTTCTCCTAAGAAACCTTGGGTTTCCAGTTCCTTGTTGGAAGCTCACCCTGCTCTGCGCTATACCTAAAGTGAATGTCAACCTGAGCCCAAGCTTCGAAGTAAGGCCCTGATTATCCTTGCAAAACGAGAGGCATGCAGCAGCTCCATGAGGCCTTCATCGTTGTTCTGCTTTAGTTTCAAGGTAGTAAGCTTTTCAACACTCCTAGGGGCCTTGCTTCAGCACCCGTTTCAGTACCAGAACACTGCGTAGAACCAGGAAGCTCTGCTCCTGCGTGTATGCTGCGTGTCAACCTAGAAATTAGAGACTGATGGCACAAGGCTTGTTTTCCCGTTTTGAAAGCTCCATTCATGCGGCCTCAAAGCTACCTGAAAAGCACTGTTGTTACCGTGCTTTTACTTAGAGCCGGCATGGCACATAGAAGAAAATGAGTTTTCTCGAAAGAAACCTTGTGCTTCCAGTTCCTAGTTGGAAGCTCACCCGGCTCTGCTCTATACCAAACGTGAAAGTCAATGTGAGCACTAGCCTCGAAGTAAGGCCCTGATTATGCTGGCAATACATGAGGCGTGCAGCAGCTCCATGAGGCCTTCATCGCTGTTCTGCTTTAGTTTCACGGTAGTAAGCTTTCCAACATTCCTAGGGACTTTGCTTAAGCAACCGTTTCGGTACCAGAAGACTGCGTAGAGACAGTAAGCTCTGGTCCTGCGTGTATGCTGGGTGTCAACCTAGAAATTGGAGACTGATGGCATAAGGCTTCTTTTGCCATTATGAAAGCTCCGTTCATGCGGCCTCGAAGCTACCTGAAAAGCATTGTTGTTGCCGGGGTTTTCCTCACTGCCGGCATGGTTCTGAAGAAAATGAGTTTTCTCCTAAGAAACCTTGGGTTTCCAGTTCCTTGTTGGAAGCTCACCCTGCTCTGCGCTATACCTAAAGTGAAAGTCAACGTGAGCCCAAGCTTCGAAGTAAGGCCCTGATTATCCTTGCAAAACGAGAGGCGTGCAGCAGCTCCATGAGGCCTTCATCGTTGTTCTGCTTTAGTTTCAAGGTAGTAAGCTTTTCAACACTCCTAGGGGCCTTGCTTCAGCACCCGTTTCAGTACCAGAACACTGCGTAGAACCAGGAAGCTCTGCTCCTGCGTGTATGCTGCGTGTCAACCTAGAAATTAGAGACTGATGGCACAAGGCTTGTTTTCCCGTTTTGAAAGCTACATTCATGCGGCCCCGAAGCTACCTGAAAAGCACTGTTGTTACCGTGCTTTTACTTACAGCCGGCATGGCACATAGAAGAAAATGAGTTTTCTCGAAAGAAACCTTGTGCTTCCAGTTCCTAGTTGGAAGCTCACCCTGCTCTGCTCTATACCAAACGTGAAAGTCAATGTGAGCACTAGCCTCGAAGTAAGGCCCTGATTATCCTGGCAAAACGGGAGGCGTGCAGCAGCTCCATGAGGCCTTCATCGCTGTTCTGCTTTAGTTTCACGGTAGTAAGCTTTCCAACATTCCTAGGGACTTTGCTTAAGCAACCGTTTCGGTACCAGAAGACTGCGTAGAGACAGTAAGCTCTGGTCCTGCGTGTATGCTGCGAGTCAACCTAGAAATTGGAGACTGATGGCATAAGGCTTCTTTTGCCATTATGAAAGCTCCGTTCATGCGGCCTCGAAGCTACCTGAAAAGCATTGTTGTTGCCGGGGTTTTCCTCACTGCCGGCATGGTTCTGAGAAGAAAATGAGTTTTCTCCTAAGAAACCTTGGGTTTCCAGTTCCTTGTTGGAAGCTCACCCTGCTCTGCGCTATACCTAAAGTGAAAGTCAACGTGAGCCCAAGCTTCGAAGTAAGGCCCTGATTATCCTTGCAAAACGAGAGGCGTGCAGCAGCTCCATGAGGCCTTCATCGCTGTTCTGCTTTAGTTTCACGGTAGTAAGCTTTCCAAGACTCCTAGGGACTTTGCTTAAGCAACAGTTTCGGTACCAGAACACTGCGTAGAGACAGTAAGCTCTGGTCCTGCGTGTATGCTGCGTGTCAACCTAGAAATTGGAGACTGATGGCATAAGGCTTCTTTTCCCATTATGAAAGCTCCGTTCATGCGGCCTCGAAGCTACCTGAAAAGCATTGTTGTTGCCGGGGTTTTCCTCACTGCCGGCATGGTTCTGAGGAGAAAATGAGTTTTCTCCTAAGAAACCTTGGGTTTCCAGTTCTTTGTTGGAAGCTCACCCTGCTCTTCGCTATACCTAAAGTGAAAGTCAACGTGAGCCCAAGCTTCGAAGTAAGGCCCTGATTATCCTTGCAAAACGAGAGGCGTGCAGCAGCTCCATGAGGCCTTCATCGTTGTTCTGCTTTAGTTTCAAGGTAGTAAGCTTTTCAACACTCCTAGGGGACTTGCTTCAGCACCCGTTTCAGTACCAGAACACTGCGTAGAACCAGGAAGCTCTGCTCCTGCGTGTATGCTGCGTGTCAACCTAGAAATTAGAGACTGACGGCACAAGGCTAGTTTTCCCATTATGAAAGCTCCGTTGATGCGGCCCCGAAGCTACCTGAAAAGCACTGTTGTTACCGTGCTTTTACTTAGAGCCGGCATGGCACATAGAAGAAAATGAGTTTTCTCGAAAGAAACCTTGTGCTTCCAGTTCCTAGTTGGAAGCTCACCCGGCTCTGCTCTATACCAAACGTGAAAGTCAATGTGAGCACTAGCCTCGAAGTAAGGCCCTGATTATCCTGGCAAAACGGGAGGCGTGCAGCAGCTCCATGAGGCCTTCATCGCTGTTCTGCTTTAGTTTCACGGTAGTAAGCTTTCCAAGACTCCTAGGGACTTTGCTTAAGCAACCGTTTCGGTACCAGAACACTGCGTAGAGACAGTAAGCTCTGGTCCTGCGTGTATGCTGCGTGTCAACCTAGAAATTGGAGACTGATGGCATAAGGCTTCTTTTGCCATTATGAAAGCTCCGTTCATGCGGCCTCGAAGCTACCTGAAAAGCATTGTTGTTGCCGGGGTTTTCCTCACTGCCGGCATGGTTCTGAGAAGAAAATGAGTTTTCTCCTAAGAAACCTTGGGTTTCCAGTTCCTTGTTGGAAGCTCACCCTGCTCTGCGCTATACCTAAAGTGAATGTCAACCTGAGCCCAAGCTTCGAAGTAAGGCCCTGATTATCCTTGCAAAACGAGAGGCATGCAGCAGCTCCATGAGGCCTTCATCGTTGTTCTGCTTTAGTTTCAAGGTAGTAAGCTTTTCAACACTCCTAGGGGCCTTGCTTCAGCACCCGTTTCAGTACCAGAACACTGCGTAGAACCAGGAAGCTCTGCTCCTGCGTGTATGCTGCGTGTCAACCTAGAAATTAGAGACTGATGGCACAAGGCTTGTTTTCCCGTTTTGAAAGCTCCATTCATGCGGCCTCGAAGCTACCTGAAAAGCACTGTTGTTACCGTGCTTTTACTTAGAGCCGGCATGGCACATAGAAGAAAATGAGTTTTCTCGAAAGAAACCTTGTGCTTCCAGTTCCTAGTTGGAAGCTCACCCGGCTCTGCTCTATACCAAACGTGAAAGTCAATGTGAGCACTAGCCTCGAAGTAAGGCCCTGATTATCCTGGCAAAACGGGAGGCGTGCAGCAGCTCCATGAGGCCTTCATCGCTGTTCTGCTTTAGTTTCACGGTAGTAAGCTTTCCAACATTCCTAGGGACTTTGCTTAAGCAACCGTTTCGGTACCAGAAGACTGCGTAGAGACAGTAAGCTCTGGTCCTGCGTGTATGCTGGGTGTCAACCTAGAAATTGGAGACTGATGGCATAAGGCTTCTTTTGCCATTATGAAAGCTCCGTTCATGCGGCCTCGAAGCTACCTGAAAAGCATTGTTGTTGCCGGGGTTTTCCTCACTGCCGGCATGGTTCTGAAGAAAATGAGTTTTCTCCTAAGAAACCTTGGGTTTCCAGTTCCTTGTTGGAAGCTCACCCTGCTCTGCGCTATACCTAAAGTGAAAGTCAACGTGAGCCCAAGCTTCGAAGTAAGGCCCTGATTATCCTTGCAAAACGAGAGGCGTGCAGCAGCTCCATGAGGCCTTCATCGTTGTTCTGCTTTAGTTTCAAGGTAGTAAGCTTTTCAACACTCCTAGGGGCCTTGCTTCAGCACCCGTTTCAGTACCAGAACACTGCGTAGAACCAGGAAGCTCTGCTCCTGCGTGTATGCTGCGTGTCAACCTAGAAATTAGAGACTGATGGCACAAGGCTTGTTTTCCCGTTTTGAAAGCTCCATTCATGCGGCCCCGAAGCTACCTGAAAAGCACTGTTGTTACCGTGCTTTTACTTACAGCCGGCATGGCACATAGAAGAAAATGAGTTTTCTCGAAAGAAACCTTGTGCTTCCAGTTCCTAGTTGGAAGCTCACCCTGCTCTGCTCTATACCAAACGTGAAAGTCAATGTGAGCACTAGCCTCGAAGTAAGGCCCTGATTATCCTGGCAAAACGGGAGGCGTGCAGCAGCTCCATGAGGCCTTCATCGCTGTTCTGCTTTAGTTTCACGGTAGTAAGCTTTCCAAGACTCCTAGGGACTTTGCTTAAGCAACCGTTTCGGTACCAGAACACTGCGTAGAGACAGTAAGCTCTGGTCCTGCGTGTATGCTGCGTGTCAACCTAGAAATTGGAGACTGATGGCATAAGGCTTCTTTTCCCATTATGAAAGCTCCGTTCATGCGGCCTCGAAGCTACCTGAAAAGCATTGTTGTTGCCGGGGTTTTCCTCACTGCCGGCATGGTTCTGAGGAGAAAATGAGTTTTCTCCTAAGAAACCTTGGGTTTCCAGTTCTTTGTTGGAAGCTCACCCTGCTCTGCGCTATACCTAAAGTGAAAGTCAACGTGAGCCCAAGCTTCGAAGTAAGGCCCTGATTATCCTTGCAAAACGAGAGGCGTGCAGCAGCTCCATGAGGCCTTCATCGTTGTTCTGCTTTAGTTTCAAGGTAGTAAGCTTTTCAACACTCCTAGGGGCCTTGCTTCAGCACCCGTTTCAGTACCAGAACACTGCGTAGAACCAGGAAGCTCTGCTCCTGCGTGTATGCTGCGTGTCAACCTAGAAATTAGAGACTGATGGCACAAGGCTTGTTTTCCCGTTTTGAAAGCTCCATTCATGCGGCCTCGAAGCTACCTGAAAAGCACTGTTGTTACCGTGCTTTTACTTACAGCCGGCATGGCACATAGAAGAAAATGAGTTTTCTCGAAAGAAACCTTGTGCTTCCAGTTCCTAGTTGGAAGCTCACCCGGCTCTGCTCTATACCAAACGTGAAAGTCAATGTGAGCACTAGCCTCGAAGTAAGGCCCTGATTATGCTGGCAATACATGAGGCGTGCAGCAGCTCCATGAGGCCTTCATCGCTGTTCTGCTTTAGTTTCACGGTAGTAAGCTTTCCAACATTCCTAGGGACTTTGCTTAAGCAACCGTTTCGGTACCAGAAGACTGCGTAGAGACAGTAAGCTCTGGTCCTGCGTGTATGCTGGGTGTCAACCTAGAAATTGGAGACTGATGGCATAAGGCTTCTTTTGCCATTATGAAAGCTCCGTTCATGCGGCCTCGAAGCTACCTGAAAAGCATTGTTGTTGCCGGGGTTTTCCTCACTGCCGGCATGGTTCTGAAGAAAATGAGTTTTCTCCTAAGAAACCTTGGGTTTCCAGTTCCTTGTTGGAAGCTCACCCTGCTCTGCGCTATACCTAAAGTGAAAGTCAACGTGAGCCCAAGCTTCGAAGTAAGGCCCTGATTATCCTTGCAAAACGAGAGGCGTGCAGCAGCTCCATGAGGCCTTCATCGTTGTTCTGCTTTAGTTTCAAGGTAGTAAGCTTTTCAACACTCCTAGGGGCCTTGCTTCAGCACCCGTTTCAGTACCAGAACACTGCGTAGAACCAGGAAGCTCTGCTCCTGCGTGTATGCTGCGTGTCAACCTAGAAATTAGAGACTGATGGCACAAGGCTTGTTTTCCCGTTTTGAAAGCTCCATTCATGCGGCCCCGAAGCTACCTGAAAAGCACTGTTGTTACCGTGCTTTTACTTACAGCCGGCATGGCACATAGAAGAAAATGAGTTTTCTCGAAAGAAACCTTGTGCTTCCAGTTCCTAGTTGGAAGCTCACCCTGCTCTGCTCTATACCAAACGTGAAAGTCAATGTGAGCACTAGCCTCGAAGTAAGGCCCTGATTATCCTGGCAAAACGGGAGGCGTGCAGCAGCTCCATGAGGCCTTCATCGCTGTTCTGCTTTAGTTTCACGGTAGTAAGCTTTCCAACATTCCTAGGGACTTTGCTTAAGCAACCGTTTCGGTACCAGAAGACTGCGTAGAGACAGTAAGCTCTGGTCCTGCGTGTATGCTGCGAGTCAACCTAGAAATTGGAGACTGATGGCATAAGGCTTCTTTTGCCATTATGAAAGCTCCGTTCATGCGGCCTCGAAGCTACCTGAAAAGCATTGTTGTTGCCGGGGTTTTCCTCACTGCCGGCATGGTTCTGAGAAGAAAATGAGTTTTCTCCTAAGAAACCTTGGGTTTCCAGTTCCTTGTTGGAAGCTCACCCTGCTCTGCGCTATACCTAAAGTGAAAGTCAACGTGAGCCCAAGCTTCGAAGTAAGGCCCTGATTATCCTTGCAAAACGAGAGGCGTGCAGCAGCTCCATGAGGCCTTCATCGCTGTTCTGCTTTAGTTTCACGGTAGTAAGCTTTCCAAGACTCCTAGGGACTTTGCTTAAGCAACAGTTTCGGTACCAGAACACTGCGTAGAGACAGTAAGCTCTGGTCCTGCGTGTATGCTGCGTGTCAACCTAGAAATTGGAGACTGATGGCATAAGGCTTCTTTTCCCATTATGAAAGCTCCGTTCATGCGGCCTCGAAGCTACCTGAAAAGCATTGTTGTTGCCGGGGTTTTCCTCACTGCCGGCATGGTTCTGAGGAGAAAATGAGTTTTCTCCTAAGAAACCTTGGGTTTCCAGTTCTTTGTTGGAAGCTCACCCTGCTCTGCGCTATACCTAAAGTGAAAGTCAACGTGAGCCCAAGCTTCGAAGTAAGGCCCTGATTATCCTTGCAAAACGAGAGGCGTGCAGCAGCTCCATGAGGCCTTCATCGTTGTTCTGCTTTAGTTTCAAGGTAGTAAGCTTTTCAACACTCCTAGGGGCCTTGCTTCAGCACCCGTTTCAGTACCAGAACACTGCGTAGAACCAGGAAGCTCTGCTCCTGCGTGTATGCTGCGTGTCAACCTAGAAATTAGAGACTGACGGCACAAGGCTAGTTTTCCCATTATGAAAGCTCCGTTGATGCGGCCCCGAAGCTACCTGAAAAGCACTGTTGTTACCGTGCTTTTACTTACAGCCGGCATGGCACATAGAAGAAAATGAGTTTTCTCGAAAGAAACCTTGTGCTTCCAGTTCCTAGTTGGAAGCTCACCCGGCTCTGCTCTATACCAAACGTGAAAGTCAATGTGAGCACTAGCCTCGAAGTAAGGCCCTGATTATCCTGGCAAAACGGGAGGCGTGCAGCAGCTCCATGAGGCCTTCATCGCTGTTCTGCTTTAGTTTCACGGTAGTAAGCTTTCCAAGACTCCTAGGGACTTTGCTTAAGCAACCGTTTCGGTACCAGAACACTGCGTAGAGACAGTAAGCTCTGGTCCTGCGTGTATGCTGCGTGTCAACCTAGAAATTGGAGACTGATGGCATAAGGCTTCTTTTCCCATTATGAAAGCTCCGTTCATGCGGCCTCGAAGCTACCTGAAAAGCATTGTTGTTGCCGGGGTTTTCCTCACTGCCGGCATGGTTCTGAGAAGAAAATGAGTTTTCTCCTAAGAAACCTTGGGTTTCCAGTTCCTTGTTGGAAGCTCACCCTGCTCTGCGCTATACCTAAAGTGAAAGTCAACGTGAGCCCAAGCTTCGAAGTAGGGCCCTGATTATCCTTGCAAAACGAGAGGCATGCAGCAGCTCCATGAGGCCTTCATCGTTGTTCTGCTTTAGTTTCAAGGTAGTAAGCTTTTCAACACTCCTAGGGGACTTGCTTCAGCACCCGTTTCAGTACCAGAACACTGCGTAGAACCAGGAAGCTCTGCTCCTGCGTGTATGCTGCGTGTCAACCTAGAAAGTAGAGACTGATGGCACAAGGCTTGTTTTCCCGTTTTGAAAGCTCCATTCATGCGGCCTCGAAGCTACCTGAAAAGCACTGTTGTTACCGTGCTTTTACTTACAGCCGGCATGGCACATAGAAGAAAATGAGTTTTCTCGAAAGAAACCTTGTGCTTCCAGTTCCTAGTTGGAAGCTCACCCGGCTCTGCTCTATACCAAACGTGAAAGTCAATGTGAGCACTAGCCTCGAAGTAAGGCCCTGATTATGCTGGCAATACGGGAGGCGTGCAGCAGCTCCATGAGGCCTTCATCGCTGTTCTGCTTTAGTTTCACGGTAGTAGCTTTCCAACATTCCTAGGGACTTTGCTTAAGCAACCGTTTCGGTACCAGAACACTGCGTAGAGACAGTAAGCTCTGGTCCTGCGTGTATGCTGCGAGTCAACCTAGAAATTGGAGACTGATGGCATAAGGCTTCTTTTCCCATTATGAAAGCTCCGTTCATGCGGCCTCGAAGCTACCTGAAAAGCATTGTTGTTGCCGGGGTTTTCCTCACTGCCGGCATGGTTCTGAGGAGAAAATGAGTTTTCTCCTAAGAAACCTTGGGTTGCCAGTTCTTTGTTGGAAGCTCACCCTGCTCTGCGCTATACCTAAAGTGAAAGTCAACGTGAGCCCAAGCTTCGAAGTAAGGCCCTGATTATCCTTGCAAAACGAGAGGCGTGCAGCAGCTCCATGAGGCCTTCATCGTTGTTCTGCTTTAGTTTCAAGGTAGTAAGCTTTTCAACACTCCTAGGGGCCTTGCTTCAGCACCCGTTTCAGTACCAGAACACTGCGTAGAACCAGGAAGTTCTGCTCCTGCGTGTATGATGCGTGTCAACCTAGAAATTAGAGGCTGACGGCACAAGGCTAGTTTTCCCATTATGAAAGCTCCGTTGATGCGGCCCCGAAGCTATCTGAAAAGCACTGTTGTTACCGTGCTTTTACTTACAGCCGGCATGGCACATAGAAGAAAATGAGTTTTCTCGAAAGAAACCTTGTGCTTCCAGTTCCTAGTTGGAAGCTCACCCGGCTCTGCTCTATACCAAACGTGAAAGTCAATGTGAGCACTAGCCTCGAAGTAAGGCCCTGATTATCCTGGCAAAACGGGAGGCGTGCAGCAGCTCCATGAGGCCTTCATCGCTGTTCTGCTTTAGTTTCACGGTAGTAAGCTTTCCAAGACTCCTAGGGACTTTGCTTAAGCAACCGTTTCGGTACCAGAACACTGCGTAGAGACAGTAAGCTCTGGTCCTGCGTGTATGCTGCGTGTCAACCTAGAAATTGGAGACTGATGGCATAAGGCTTCTTTTCCCATTATGAAAGCTCCGTTCATGCGGCCTCGAAGCTACCTGAAAAGCATTGTTGTTGCCGGGGTTTTCCTCACTGCCAGCATGGTTCTGAGAAGAAAATGAGTTTTCTCCTAAGAAACCTTGGGTTTCCAGTTCCTTGTTGGAAGCTCACCCTGCTCTGCGCTATACCTAAAGTGAAAGTCAACGTGAGCCCAAGCTTCGAAGTAAGGCCCTGATTATCCTTGCAAAACGAGAGGCGTGCAGCAGCTCCATGAGGCCTTCATCGTTGTTCTGCTTTAGTTTCAAGGTAGTAAGCTTTTCAACACTCCTAGGGGCCTTGCTTCAGCACCCGTTTCAGTACCAGAACACTGCGTAGAACCAGGAAGCTCTGCTCCTGCGTGTATGCTGCGTGTCAACCTAGAAATTAGAGACTGATGGCACAAGGCTTGTTTTCCCGTTTTGAAAGCTCCATTCATGCGGCCCCGAAGCTACCTGAAAAGCACTGTTGTTACCGTGCTTTTACTTACAGCCGGCATGGCACATAGAAGAAAATGAGTTTTCTCGAAAGAAACCTTGTGCTTCCAGTTCCTAGTTGGAAGCTCACCCTGCTCTGCTCTATACCAAACGTGAAAGTCAATGTGAGCACTAGCCTCGAAGTAAGGCCCTGATTATCCTGGCAAAACGGGAGGCGTGCAGCAGCTCCATGAGGCCTTCATCGCTGTTCTGCTTTAGTTTCACGGTAGTAAGCTTTCCAAGACTCCTAGGGACTTTGCTTAAGCAACCGTTTCGGTACCAGAACACTGCGTAGAGACAGTAAGCTCTGGTCCTGCGTGTATGCTGCGTGTCAACCTAGAAATTGGAGACTGATGGCATAAGGCTTCTTTTCCCATTATGAAAGCTCCGTTCATGCGGCCTCGAAGCTACCTGAAAAGCATTGTTGTTGCCGGGGTTTTCCTCACTGCCGGCATGGTTCTGAGGAGAAAATGAGTTTTCTCCTAAGAAACCTTGGGTTTCCAGTTCTTTGTTGGAAGCTCACCCTGCTCTGCGCTATACCTAAAGTGAAAGTCAACGTGAGCCCAAGCTTCGAAGTAAGGCCCTGATTATCCTTGCAAAACGAGAGGCGTGCAGCAGCTCCATGAGGCCTTCATCGTTGTTCTGCTTTAGTTTCAAGGTAGTAAGCTTTTCAACACTCCTAGGGGCCTTGCTTCAGCACCCGTTTCAGTACCAGAACACTGCGTAGAACCAGGAAGCTCTGCTCCTGCGTGTATGCTGCGTGTCAACCTAGAAATTAGAGACTGATGGCACAAGGCTTGTTTTCCCGTTTTGAAAGCTCCATTCATGCGGCCTCGAAGCTACCTGAAAAGCACTGTTGTTACCGTGCTTTTACTTACAGCCGGCATGGCACATAGAAGAAAATGAGTTTTCTCGAAAGAAACCTTGTGCTTCCAGTTCCTAGTTGGAAGCTCACCCGGCTCTGCTCTATACCAAACGTGAAAGTCAATGTGAGCACTAGCCTCGAAGTAAGGCCCTGATTATGCTGGCAATACATGAGGCGTGCAGCAGCTCCATGAGGCCTTCATCGCTGTTCTGCTTTAGTTTCACGGTAGTAAGCTTTCCAACATTCCTAGGGACTTTGCTTAAGCAACCGTTTCGGTACCAGAAGACTGCGTAGAGACAGTAAGCTCTGGTCCTGCGTGTATGCTGGGTGTCAACCTAGAAATTGGAGACTGATGGCATAAGGCTTCTTTTGCCATTATGAAAGCTCCGTTCATGCGGCCTCGAAGCTACCTGAAAAGCATTGTTGTTGCCGGGGTTTTCCTCACTGCCGGCATGGTTCTGAAGAAAATGAGTTTTCTCCTAAGAAACCTTGGGTTTCCAGTTCCTTGTTGGAAGCTCACCCTGCTCTGCGCTATACCTAAAGTGAAAGTCAACGTGAGCCCAAGCTTCGAAGTAAGGCCCTGATTATCCTTGCAAAACGAGAGGCGTGCAGCAGCTCCATGAGGCCTTCATCGTTGTTCTGCTTTAGTTTCAAGGTAGTAAGCTTTTCAACACTCCTAGGGGCCTTGCTTCAGCACCCGTTTCAGTACCAGAACACTGCGTAGAACCAGGAAGCTCTGCTCCTGCGTGTATGCTGCGTGTCAACCTAGAAATTAGAGACTGATGGCACAAGGCTTGTTTTCCCGTTTTGAAAGCTCCATTCATGCGGCCCCGAAGCTACCTGAAAAGCACTGTTGTTACCGTGCTTTTACTTACAGCCGGCATGGCACATAGAAGAAAATGAGTTTTCTCGAAAGAAACCTTGTGCTTCCAGTTCCTAGTTGGAAGCTCACCCTGCTCTGCTCTATACCAAACGTGAAAGTCAATGTGAGCACTAGCCTCGAAGTAAGGCCCTGATTATCCTGGCAAAACGGGAGGCGTGCAGCAGCTCCATGAGGCCTTCATCGCTGTTCTGCTTTAGTTTCACGGTAGTAAGCTTTCCAACATTCCTAGGGACTTTGCTTAAGCAACCGTTTCGGTACCAGAAGACTGCGTAGAGACAGTAAGCTCTGGTCCTGCGTGTATGCTGCGAGTCAACCTAGAAATTGGAGACTGATGGCATAAGGCTTCTTTTGCCATTATGAAAGCTCCGTTCATGCGGCCTCGAAGCTACCTGAAAAGCATTGTTGTTGCCGGGGTTTTCCTCACTGCCGGCATGGTTCTGAGAAGAAAATGAGTTTTCTCCTAAGAAACCTTGGGTTTCCAGTTCCTTGTTGGAAGCTCACCCTGCTCTGCGCTATACCTAAAGTGAAAGTCAACGTGAGCCCAAGCTTCGAAGTAAGGCCCTGATTATCCTTGCAAAACGAGAGGCGTGCAGCAGCTCCATGAGGCCTTCATCGCTGTTCTGCTTTAGTTTCACGGTAGTAAGCTTTCCAAGACTCCTAGGGACTTTGCTTAAGCAACAGTTTCGGTACCAGAACACTGCGTAGAGACAGTAAGCTCTGGTCCTGCGTGTATGCTGCGTGTCAACCTAGAAATTGGAGACTGATGGCATAAGGCTTCTTTTCCCATTATGAAAGCTCCGTTCATGCGGCCTCGAAGCTACCTGAAAAGCATTGTTGTTGCCGGGGTTTTCCTCACTGCCGGCATGGTTCTGAGGAGAAAATGAGTTTTCTCCTAAGAAACCTTGGGTTTCCAGTTCTTTGTTGGAAGCTCACCCTGCTCTGCGCTATACCTAAAGTGAAAGTCAACGTGAGCCCAAGCTTCGAAGTAAGGCCCTGATTATCCTTGCAAAACGAGAGGCGTGCAGCAGCTCCATGAGGCCTTCATCGTTGTTCTGCTTTAGTTTCAAGGTAGTAAGCTTTTCAACACTCCTAGGGGCCTTGCTTCAGCACCCGTTTCAGTACCAGAACACTGCGTAGAACCAGGAAGCTCTGCTCCTGCGTGTATGCTGCGTGTCAACCTAGAAATTAGAGACTGACGGCACAAGGCTAGTTTTCCCATTATGAAAGCTCCGTTGATGCGGCCCCGAAGCTACCTGAAAAGCACTGTTGTTACCGTGCTTTTACTTACAGCCGGCATGGCACATAGAAGAAAATGAGTTTTCTCGAAAGAAACCTTGTGCTTCCAGTTCCTAGTTGGAAGCTCACCCGGCTCTGCTCTATACCAAACGTGAAAGTCAATGTGAGCACTAGCCTCGAAGTAAGGCCCTGATTATGCTGGCAATACGGGAGGCGTGCAGCAGCTCCATGAGGCCTTCATCGCTGTTCTGCTTTAGTTTCACGGTAGTAGCTTTCCAACATTCCTAGGGACTTTGCTTAAGCAACCGTTTCGGTACCAGAACACTGCGTAGAGACAGTAAGCTCTGGTCCTGCGTGTATGCTGCGAGTCAACCTAGAAATTGGAGACTGATGGCATAAGGCTTCTTTTCCCATTATGAAAGCTCCGTTCATGCGGCCTCGAAGCTACCTGAAAAGCATTGTTGTTGCCGGGGTTTTCCTCACTGCCGGCATGGTTCTGAGGAGAAAATGAGTTTTCTCCTAAGAAACCTTGGGTTTCCAGTTCTTTGTTGGAAGCTCACCCTGCTCTGCGCTATACCTAAAGTGAAAGTCAACGTGAGCCCAAGCTTCGAAGTAAGGCCCTGATTATCCTTGCAAAACGAGAGGCGTGCAGCAGCTCCATGAGGCCTTCATCGTTGTTCTGCTTTAGTTTCAAGGTAGTAAGCTTTTCAACACTCCTAGGGGCCTTGCTTCAGCACCCGTTTCAGTACCAGAACACTGCGTAGAACCAGGAAGTTCTGCTCCTGCGTGTATGCTGCGTGTCAACCTAGAAATTAGAGGCTGACGGCACAAGGCTAGTTTTCCCATTATGAAAGCTCCGTTGATGCGGCCCCGAAGCTATCTGAAAAGCACTGTTGTTACCGTGCTTTTACTTACAGCCGGCATGGCACATAGAAGAAAATGAGTTTTCTCGAAAGAAACCTTGTGCTTCCAGTTCCTAGTTGGAAGCTCACCCGGCTCTGCTCTATACCAAACGTGAAAGTCAATGTGAGCACTAGCCTCGAAGTAAGGCCCTGATTATCCTGGCAAAACGGGAGGCGTGCAGCAGCTCCATGAGGCCTTCATCGCTGTTCTGCTTTAGTTTCACGGTAGTAAGCTTTCCAAGACTCCTAGGGACTTTGCTTAAGCAACCGTTTCGGTACCAGAACACTGCGTAGAGACAGTAAGCTCTGGTCCTGCGTGTATGCTGCGTGTCAACCTAGAAATTGGAGACTGATGGCATAAGGCTTCTTTTCCCATTATGAAAGCTCCGTTCATGCGGCCTCGAAGCTACCTGAAAAGCATTGTTGTTGCCGGGGTTTTCCTCACTGCCAGCATGGTTCTGAGAAGAAAATGAGTTTTCTCCTAAGAAACCTTGGGTTTCCAGTTCCTTGTTGGAAGCTCACCCTGCTCTGCGCTATACCTAAAGTGAAAGTCAACGTGAGCCCAAGCTTCGAAGTAAGGCCCTGATTATCCTTGCAAAACGAGAGGCGTGCAGCAGCTCCATGAGGCCTTCATCGTTGTTCTGCTTTAGTTTCAAGGTAGTAAGCTTTTCAACACTCCTAGGGGCCTTGCTTCAGCACCCGTTTCAGTACCAGAACACTGCGTAGAACCAGGAAGCTCTGCTCCTGCGTGTATGCTGCGTGTCAACCTAGAAATTAGAGACTGATGGCACAAGGCTTGTTTTCCCGTTTTGAAAGCTCCATTCATGCGGCCTCGAAGCTACCTGAAAAGCACTGTTGTTACCGTGCTTTTACTTACAGCCGGCATGGCACATAGAAGAAAATGAGTTTTCTCGAAAGAAACCTTGTGCTTCCAGTTCCTAGTTGGAAGCTCACCCGGCTCTGCTCTATACCAAACGTGAAAGTCAATGTGAGCACTAGCCTCGAAGTAAGGCCCTGATTATCCTGGCAAAACGGGAGGCGTGCAGCAGCTCCATGAGGCCTTCATCGCTGTTCTGCTTTAGTTTCACGGTAGTAAGCTTTCCAACATTCCTAGGGACTTTGCTTAAGCAACCGTTTCGGTACCAGAAGACTGCGTAGAGACAGTAAGCTCTGGTCCTGCGTGTATGCTGCGAGTCAACCTAGAAATTGGAGACTGATGGCATAAGGCTTCTTTTGCCATTATGAAAGCTCCGTTCATGCGGCCTCGAAGCTACCTGAAAAGCATTGTTGTTGCCGGGGTTTTCCTCACTGCCGGCATGGTTCTGAGAAGAAAATGAGTTTTCTCCTAAGAAACCTTGGGTTTCCAGTTCCTTGTTGGAAGCTCACCCTGCTCTGCGCTATACCTAAAGTGAAAGTCAACGTGAGCCCAAGCTTCGAAGTAAGGCCCTGATTATCCTTGCAAAACGAGAGGCGTGCAGCAGCTCCATGAGGCCTTCATCGCTGTTCTGCTTTAGTTTCACGGTAGTAAGCTTTCCAAGACTCCTAGGGACTTTGCTTAAGCAACAGTTTCGGTACCAGAACACTGCGTAGAGACAGTAAGCTCTGGTCCTGCGTGTATGCTGCGTGTCAACCTAGAAATTGGAGACTGATGGCATAAGGCTTCTTTTCCCATTATGAAAGCTCCGTTCATGCGGCCTCGAAGCTACCTGAAAAGCATTGTTGTTGCCGGGGTTTTCCTCACTGCCGGCATGGTTCTGAGGAGAAAATGAGTTTTCTCCTAAGAAACCTTGGGTTTCCAGTTCTTTGTTGGAAGCTCACCCTGCTCTGCGCTATACCTAAAGTGAAAGTCAACGTGAGCCCAAGCTTCGAAGTAAGGCCCTGATTATCCTTGCAAAACGAGAGGCGTGCAGCAGCTCCATGAGGCCTTCATCGTTGTTCTGCTTTAGTTTCAAGGTAGTAAGCTTTTCAACACTCCTAGGGGCCTTGCTTCAGCACCCGTTTCAGTACCAGAACACTGCGTAGAACCAGGAAGCTCTGCTCCTGCGTGTATGCTGCGTGTCAACCTAGAAATTAGAGACTGACGGCACAAGGCTAGTTTTCCCATTATGAAAGCTCCGTTGATGCGGCCCCGAAGCTACCTGAAAAGCACTGTTGTTACCGTGCTTTTACTTACAGCCGGCATGGCACATAGAAGAAAATGAGTTTTCTCGAAAGAAACCTTGTGCTTCCAGTTCCTAGTTGGAAGCTCACCCGGCTCTGCTCTATACCAAACGTGAAAGTCAATGTGAGCACTAGCCTCGAAGTAAGGCCCTGATTATCCTGGCAAAACGGGAGGCGTGCAGCAGCTCCATGAGGCCTTCATCGCTGTTCTGCTTTAGTTTCACGGTAGTAAGCTTTCCAAGACTCCTAGGGACTTTGCTTAAGCAACCGTTTCGGTACCAGAACACTGCGTAGAGACAGTAAGCTCTGGTCCTGCGTGTATGCTGCGTGTCAACCTAGAAATTGGAGACTGATGGCATAAGGCTTCTTTTCCCATTATGAAAGCTCCGTTCATGCGGCCTCGAAGCTACCTGAAAAGCATTGTTGTTGCCGGGGTTTTCCTCACTGCCGGCATGGTTCTGAGAAGAAAATGAGTTTTCTCCTAAGAAACCTTGGGTTTCCAGTTCCTTGTTGGAAGCTCACCCTGCTCTGCGCTATACCTAAAGTGAAAGTCAACGTGAGCCCAAGCTTCGAAGTAGGGCCCTGATTATCCTTGCAAAACGAGAGGCATGCAGCAGCTCCATGAGGCCTTCATCGTTGTTCTGCTTTAGTTTCAAGGTAGTAAGCTTTTCAACACTCCTAGGGGACTTGCTTCAGCACCCGTTTCAGTACCAGAACACTGCGTAGAACCAGGAAGTTCTGCTCCTGCGTGTATGCTGCGTGTCAACCTAGAAATTAGAGGCTGACGGCACAAGGCTAGTTTTCCCATTATGAAAGCTCCGTTGATGCGGCCCCGAAGCTACCTGAAAAGCACTGTTGTTACCGTGCTTTTACTTACAGCCGGCATGGCACATAGAAGAAAATGAGTTTTCTCGAAAGAAACCTTGTGCTTCCAGTTCCTAGTTGGAAGCTCACCCGGCTCTGCTCTATACCAAACGTGAAAGTCAATGTGAGCACTAGCCTCGAAGTAAGGCCCTGATTATCCTGGCAAAACGGGAGGCGTGCAGCAGCTCCATGAGGCCTTCATCGCTGTTCTGCTTTAGTTTCACGGTAGTAAGCTTTCCAAGACTCCTAGGGACTTTGCTTAAGCAACCGTTTCGGTACCAGAACACTGCGTAGAGACAGTAAGCTCTGGTCCTGCGTGTATGCTGCGTGTCAACCTAGAAATTGGAGACTGATGGCATAAGGCTTCTTTTCCCATTATGAAAGCTCCGTTCATGCGGCCTCGAAGCTACCTGAAAAGCATTGTTGTTGCCGGGGTTTTCCTCACTGCCAGCATGGTTCTGAGAAGAAAATGAGTTTTCTCCTAAGAAACCTTGGGTTTCCAGTTCCTTGTTGGAAGCTCACCCTGCTCTGCGCTATACCTAAAGTGAAAGTCAACGTGAGCCCAAGCTTCGAAGTAAGGCCCTGATTATCCTTGCAAAACGAGAGGCGTGCAGCAGCTCCATGAGGCCTTCATCGTTGTTCTGCTTTAGTTTCAAGGTAGTAAGCTTTTCAACACTCCTAGGGGCCTTGCTTCAGCACCCGTTTCAGTACCAGAACATTGCGTAGAACCAGGAAGCTCTGCTCCTGCGTGTATGCTGCGTGTCAACCTAGAAATTAGAGACTGATGGCACAAGGCTTGTTTTCCCGTTTTGAAAGCTCCATTCATGCGGCCTCGAAGCTACCTGAAAAGCACTGTTGTTACCGTGCTTTTACTTACAGCCGGCATGGCACATAGAAGAAAATGAGTTTTCTCGAAAGAAACCTTGTGCTTCCAGTTCCTAGTTGGAAGCTCACCCGGCTCTGCTCTATACCAAACGTGAAAGTCAATGTGAGCACTAGCCTCGAAGTAAGGCCCTGATTATCCTGGCAAAACGGGAGGCGTGCAGCAGCTCCATGAGGCCTTCATCGCTGTTCTGCTTTAGTTTCACGGTAGTAAGCTTTCCAACATTCCTAGGGACTTTGCTTAAGCAACCGTTTCGGTACCAGAAGACTGCGTAGAGACAGTAAGCTCTGGTCCTGCGTGTATGCTGCGAGTCAACCTAGAAATTGGAGACTGATGGCATAAGGCTTCTTTTGCCATTATGAAAGCTCCGTTCATGCGGCCTCGAAGCTACCTGAAAAGCATTGTTGTTGCCGGGGTTTTCCTCACTGCCGGCATGGTTCTGAGAAGAAAATGAGTTTTCTCCTAAGAAACCTTGGGTTTCCAGTTCCTTGTTGGAAGCTCACCCTGCTCTGCGCTATACCTAAAGTGAAAGTCAACGTGAGCCCAAGCTTCGAAGTAAGGCCCTGATTATCCTTGCAAAACGAGAGGCGTGCAGCAGCTCCATGAGGCCTTCATCGCTGTTCTGCTTTAGTTTCACGGTAGTAAGCTTTCCAAGACTCCTAGGGACTTTGCTTAAGCAACAGTTTCGGTACCAGAACACTGCGTAGAGACAGTAAGCTCTGGTCCTGCGTGTATGCTGCGTGTCAACCTAGAAATTGGAGACTGATGGCATAAGGCTTCTTTTCCCATTATGAAAGCTCCGTTCATGCGGCCTCGAAGCTACCTGAAAAGCATTGTTGTTGCCGGGGTTTTCCTCACTGCCGGCATGGTTCTGAGGAGAAAATGAGTTTTCTCCTAAGAAACCTTGGGTTTCCAGTTCTTTGTTGGAAGCTCACCCTGCTCTGCGCTATACCTAAAGTGAAAGTCAACGTGAGCCCAAGCTTCGAAGTAAGGCCCTGATTATCCTTGCAAAATGAGAGGCGTGCAGCAGCTCCATGAGGCCTTCATCGTTGTTCTGCTTTAGTTTCAAGGTAGTAAGCTTTTCAACACTCCTAGGGGCCTTGCTTCAGCACCCGTTTCAGTACCAGAACACTGCGTAGAACCAGGAAGCTCTGCTCCTGCGTGTATGCTGCGTGTCAACCTAGAAATTAGAGACTGACGGCACAAGGCTAGTTTTCCCATTATGAAAGCTCCGTTGATGCGGCCCCGAAGCTACCTGAAAAGCACTGTTGTTACCGTGCTTTTACTTACAGCCGGCATGGCACATAGAAGAAAATGAGTTTTCTCGAAAGAAACCTTGTGCTTCCAGTTCCTAGTTGGAAGCTCACCCGGCTCTGCTCTATACCAAACGTGAAAGTCAATGTGAGCACTAGCCTCGAAGTAAGGCCCTGATTATCCTGGCAAAACGGGAGGCGTGCAGCAGCTCCATGAGGCCTTCATCGCTGTTCTGCTTTAGTTTCACGGTAGTAAGCTTTCCAAGACTCCTAGGGACTTTGCTTAAGCAACCGTTTCGGTACCAGAACACTGCGTAGAGACAGTAAGCTCTGGTCCTGCGTGTATGCTGCGTGTCAACCTAGAAATTGGAGACTGATGGCATAAGGCTTCTTTTCCCATTATGAAAGCTCCGTTCATGCGGCCTCGAAGCTACCTGAAAAGCATTGTTGTTGCCGGGGTTTTCCTCACTGCCGGCATGGTTCTGAGAAGAAAATGAGTTTTCTCCTAAGAAACCTTGGGTTTCCAGTTCCTTGTTGGAAGCTCACCCTGCTCTGCGCTATACCTAAAGTGAAAGTCAACGTGAGCCCAAGCTTCGAAGTAGGGCCCTGATTATCCTTGCAAAACGAGAGGCATGCAGCAGCTCCATGAGGCCTTCATCGTTGTTCTGCTTTAGTTTCAAGGTAGTAAGCTTTTCAACACTCCTAGGGGACTTGCTTCAGCACCCGTTTCAGTACCAGAACACTGCGTAGAACCAGGAAGTTCTGCTCCTGCGTGTATGCTGCGTGTCAACCTAGAAATTGGAGACTGATGGCATAAGGCTTCTTTTCCCATTATGAAAGCTCCGTTCATGCGGCCTCGAAGCTACCTGAAAAGCATTGTTGTTGCCGGGGTTTTCCTCACTGCCGGCATGGTTCTGAGGAGAAAATGAGTTTTCTCCTAAGAAACCTTGGGTTTCCAGTTCTTTGTTGGAAGCTCACCCTGCTCTGCGCTATACCTAAAGTGAAAGTCAACGTGAGCCCAAGCTTCGAAGTAAGGCCCTGATTATCCTTGCAAAACGAGAGGCGTGCAGCAGCTCCATGAGGCCTTCATCGTTGTTCTGCTTTAGTTTCAAGGTAGTAAGCTTTTCAACACTCCTAGGGGCCTTGCTTCAGCACCCGTTTCAGTACCAGAACACTGCGTAGAACCAGGAAGCTCTGCTCCTGCGTGTATGCTGCGTGTCAACCTAGAAATTAGAGACTGACGGCACAAGGCTAGTTTTCCCATTATGAAAGCTCCGTTGATGCGGCCCCGAAGCTACCTGAAAAGCACTGTTGTTACCGTGCTTTTACTTACAGCCGGCATGGCACATAGAAGAAAATGAGTTTTCTCGAAAGAAACCTTGTGCTTCCAGTTCCTAGTTGGAAGCTCACCCGGCTCTGCTCTATACCAAACGTGAAAGTCAATGTGAGCACTAGCCTCGAAGTAAGGCCCTCATTATCCTGGCAAAACGGGAGGCGTGCAGCAGCTCCATGAGGCCTTCATCGCTGTTCTGCTTTAGTTTCACGGTAGTAAGCTTTCCAAGACTCCTAGGGACTTTGCTTAAGCAACCGTTTCGGTACCAGAACACTGCGTAGAGACAGTAAGCTCTGGTCCTGCGTGTATGCTGCGTGTCAACCTAGAAATTGGAGACTGATGGCATAAGGCTTCTTTTCCCATTATGAAAGCTCCGTTCATGCGGCCTCGAAGCTACCTGAAAAGCATTGTTGTTGCCGGGGTTTTCCTCACTGCCGGCATGGTTCTGAGAAGAAAATGAGTTTTCTCCTAAGAAACCTTGGGTTTCCAGTTCCTTGTTGGAAGCTCACCCTGCTCTGCGCTATACCTAAAGTGAAAGTCAACGTGAGCCCAAGCTTCGAAGTAGGGCCCTGATTATCCTTGCAAAACGAGAGGCATGCAGCAGCTCCATGAGGCCTTCATCGTTGTTCTGCTTTAGTTTCAAGGTAGTAAGCTTTTCAACACTCCTAGGGGACTTGCTTCAGCACCCGTTTCAGTACCAGAACACTGCGTAGAACCAGGAAGCTCTGCACCTGCGTGTATGCTGCGTGTCAACCTAGAAAGTAGAGACTGATGGCACAAGGCTTGTTTTCCCGTTTTGAAAGCTCCATTCATGCGGCCTCGAAGCTACCTGAAAAGCACTGTTGTTACCGTGCTTTTACTTACAGCCGGCATGGCACATAGAAGAAAATGAGTTTTCTCGAAAGAAACCTTGTGCTTCCAGTTCCTAGTTGGAAGCTCACCCGGCTCTGCTCTATACCAAACGTGAAAGTCAATGTGAGCACTAGCCTCGAAGTAAGGCCCTGATTATGCTGGCAATACGGGAGGCGTGCAGCAGCTCCATGAGGCCTTCATCGCTGTTCTGCTTTAGTTTCACGGTAGTAGCTTTCCAACATTCCTAGGGACTTTGCTTAAGCAACCGTTTCGGTACCAGAACACTGCGTAGAGACAGTAAGCTCTGGTCCTGCGTGTATGCTGCGAGTCAACCTAGAAATTGGAGACTGATGGCATAAGGCTTCTTTTCCCATTATGAAAGCTCCGTTCATGCGGCCTCGAAGCTACCTGAAAAGCATTGTTGTTGCCGGGGTTTTCCTCACTGCCGGCATGGTTCTGAGGAGAAAATGAGTTTTCTCCTAAGAAACCTTGGGTTGCCAGTTCTTTGTTGGAAGCTCACCCTGCTCTGCGCTATACCTAAAGTGAAAGTCAACGTGAGCCCAAGCTTCGAAGTAAGGCCCTGATTATCCTTGCAAAACGAGAGGCGTGCAGCAGCTCCATGAGGCCTTCATCGTTGTTCTGCTTTAGTTTCAAGGTAGTAAGCTTTTCAACACTCCTAGGGGCCTTGCTTCAGCACCCGTTTCAGTACCAGAACACTGCGTAGAACCAGGAAGTTCTGCTCCTGCGTGTATGCTGCGTGTCAACCTAGAAATTAGAGGCTGACGGCACAAGGCTAGTTTTCCCATTATGAAAGCTCCGTTGATGCGGCCCCGAAGCTACCTGAAAAGCACTGTTGTTACCGTGCTTTTACTTACAGCCGGCATGGCACATAGAAGAAAATGAGTTTTCTCGAAAGAAACCTTGTGCTTCCAGTTCCTAGTTGGAAGCTCACCCGGCTCTGCTCTATACCAAACGTGAAAGTCAATGTGAGCACTAGCCTCGAAGTAAGGCCCTGATTATCCTGGCAAAACGGGAGGCGTGCAGCAGCTCCATGAGGCCTTCATCGCTGTTCTGCTTTAGTTTCACGGTAGTAAGCTTTCCAAGACTCCTAGGGACTTTGCTTAAGCAACCGTTTCGGTACCAGAACACTGCGTAGAGACAGTAAGCTCTGGTCCTGCGTGTATGCTGCGTGTCAACCTAGAAATTGGAGACTGATGGCATAAGGCTTCTTTTCCCATTATGAAAGCTCCGTTCATGCGGCCTCGAAGCTACCTGAAAAGCATTGTTGTTGCCGGGGTTTTCCTCACTGCCAACATGGTTCTGAGAAGAAAATGAGTTTTCTCCTAAGAAACCTTGGGTTTCCAGTTCCTTGTTGGAAGCTCACCCTGCTCTGCGCTATACCTAAAGTGAAAGTCAACGTGAGCCCAAGCTTCGAAGTAAGGCCCTGATTATCCTTGCAAAACGAGAGGCGTGCAGCAGCTCCATGAGGCCTTCATCGTTGTTCTGCTTTAGTTTCAAGGTAGTAAGCTTTTCAACACTCCTAGGGGCCTTGCTTCAGCACCCGTTTCAGTACCAGAACACTGCGTAGAACCAGGAAGCTCTGCTCCTGCGTGTATGCTGCGTGTCAACCTAGAAATTAGAGACTGATGGCACAAGGCTTGTTTTCCCGTTTTGAAAGCTCCATTCATGCGGCCTCGAAGCTACCTGAAAAGCACTGTTGTTACCGTGCTTTTACTTACAGCCGGCATGGCACATAGAAGAAAATGAGTTTTCTCGAAAGAAACCTTGTGCTTCCAGTTCCTAGTTGGAAGCTCACCCGGCTCTGCTCTATACCAAACGTGAAAGTCAATGTGAGCACTAGCCTCGAAGTAAGGCCCTGATTATGCTGGCAAAACGGGAGGCGTGCAGCAGCTCCATGAGGCCTTCATCGCTGTTCTGCTTTAGTTTCACGGTAGTACCTTTCCAACATTCCTAGGGACTTTGCTTAAGCAACCGTTTCGGTACCAGAACACTGCGTAGAGACAGTAAGCTCTGGTCCTGCGTGTATGCTGCGAGTCAACCTAGAAATTGGAGACTGATGGCATAAGGCTTCTTTTGCCATTATGAAAGCTCCGTTCATGCGGCCTCGAAGCTACCTGAAAAGCATTGTTGTTGCCGGGGTTTTCCTCACTGCCGGCATGGTTCTGAAGAAAATGAGTTTTCTCCTAAGAAACCTTGGGTTTCCAGTTCCTTGTTGGAAGCTCACCCTGCTCTGCGCTATACCTAAAGTGAAAGTCAACGTGAGCCCAAGCTTCGAAGTAAGGCCCTGATTATCCTTGCAAAACGAGAGGCGTGCAGCAGCTCCATGAGGCCTTCATCGTCGTTTTGCTTTAGTTTCAAGGTAGTAAGCTTTTCAACACTCCTAGGGGCCTTGCTTCAGCACCCGTTTCAGTACCAGAACACTGCGTAGAACCAGGAAGCTCTGCTCCTGCGTGTATGCTGCGTGTCAACCTAGAAATTAGAGACTGATGGCACAAGGCTTGTTTTCCCGTTTTGAAAGCTCCATTCATGCGGCCCCGAAGCTACCTGAAAAGCACTGTTGTTACCGTGCTTTTACTTACAGCCGGCATGGCACATAGAAGAAAATGAGTTTTCTCGAAAGAAACCTTGTGCTTCCAGTTCCTAGTTGGAAGCTCACCCTGCTCTGCTCTATACCAAACGTGAAAGTCAATGTGAGCACTAGCCTCGAAGTAAGGCCCTGATTATCCTGGCAAAACGGGAGGCGTGCAGCAGCTCCATGAGGCCTTCATCGCTGTTCTGCTTTAGTTTCACGGTAGTAAGCTTTCCAAGACTCCTAGGGACTTTGCTTAAGCAACCGTTTCGGTACCAGAACACTGCGTAGAGACAGTAAGCTCTGGTCCTGCGTGTATGCTGCGTGTCAACCTAGAAATTGGAGACTGATGGCATAAGGCTTCTTTTCCCATTATGAAAGCTCCGTTCATGCGGCCTCGAAGCTACCTGAAAAGCATTGTTGTTGCCGGGGTTTTCCTCACTGCCGGCATGGTTCTGAGGAGAAAATGAGTTTTCTCCTAAGAAACCTTGGGTTTCCAGTTCTTTGTTGGAAGCTCACCCTGCTCTGCGCTATACCTAAAGTGAAAGTCAACGTGAGCCCAAGCTTCGAAGTAAGGCCCTGATTATCCTTGCAAAACGAGAGGCGTGCAGCAGCTCCATGAGGCCTTCATCGTTGTTCTGCTTTAGTTTCAAGGTAGTAAGCTTTTCAACACTCCTAGGGGCCTTGCTTCAGCACCCGTTTCAGTACCAGAACACTGCGTAGAACCAGGAAGCTCTGCTCCTGCGTGTATGCTGCGTGTCAACCTAGAAATTAGAGACTGATGGCACAAGGCTTGTTTTCCCGTTTTGAAAGCTCCATTCATGCGGCCTCGAAGCTACCTGAAAAGCACTGTTGTTACCGTGCTTTTACTTACAGCCGGCATGGCACATAGAAGAAAATGAGTTTTCTCGAAAGAAACCTTGTGCTTCCAGTTCCTAGTTGGAAGCTCACCCGGCTCTGCTCTATACCAAACGTGAAAGTCAATGTGAGCACTAGCCTCGAAGTAAGGTCCTGATTATGCTGGCAATACGGGAGGCGTGCAGCAGCTCCATGAGGCCTTCATCGCTGTTCTGCTTTAGTTTCACGGTAGTAAGCTTTCCAACATTCCTAGGGACTTTTCTTAAGCAACCGTTTCGGTACCAGAAGACTGCGTAGAGACAGTAAGCTCTGGTCCTGCGTGTATGCTGCGTGTCAACCTAGAAATTGGAGACTGATGGCATAAGGCTTCTTTTGCCATTATGAAAGCTCCGTTCATGCGGCCTCGAAGCTACCTGAAAAGCATTGTTGTTGCCGGGGTTTTCCTCACTGCCGGCATGGTTCTGAGAAGAAAATGAGTTTTCTCCTAAGAAACCTTGGGTTTCCAGTTCCTTGTTGGAAGCTCACCCTGCTCTGCGCTATACCTAAAGTGAATGTCAACCTGAGCCCAAGCTTCGAAGTAAGGCCCTGATTATCCTTGCAAAACGAGAGGCATGCAGCAGCTCCATGAGGCCTTCATCGTTGTTCTGCTTTAGTTTCAAGGTAGTAAGCTTTTCAACACTCCTAGGGGCCTTGCTTCAGCACCCGTTTCAGTACCAGAACACTGCGTAGAACCAGGAAGCTCTGCTCCTGCGTGTATGCTGCGTGTCAACCTAGAAATTAGAGACTGATGGCACAAGGCTTGTTTTCCCGTTTTGAAAGCTCCATTCATGCGGCCTCGAAGCTACCTGAAAAGCACTGTTGTTACCGTGCTTTTACTTAGAGCCGGCATGGCACATAGAAGAAAATGAGTTTTCTCGAAAGAAACCTTGTGCTTCCAGTTCCTAGTTGGAAGCTCACCCGGCTCTGCTCTATACCAAACGTGAAAGTCAATGTGAGCACTAGCCTCGAAGTAAGGCCCTGATTATGCTGGCAATACATGAGGCGTGCAGCAGCTCCATGAGGCCTTCATCGCTGTTCTGCTTTAGTTTCACGGTAGTAAGCTTTCCAACATTCCTAGGGACTTTGCTTAAGCAACCGTTTCGGTACCAGAAGACTGCGTAGAGACAGTAAGCTCTGGTCCTGCGTGTATGCTGGGTGTCAACCTAGAAATTGGAGACTGATGGCATAAGGCTTCTTTTGCCATTATGAAAGCTCCGTTCATGCGGCCTCGAAGCTACCTGAAAAGCATTGTTGTTGCCGGGGTTTTCCTCACTGCCGGCATGGTTCTGAAGAAAATGAGTTTTCTCCTAAGAAACCTTGGGTTTCCAGTTCCTTGTTGGAAGCTCACCCTGCTCTGCGCTATACCTAAAGTGAAAGTCAACGTGAGCCCAAGCTTCGAAGTAAGGCCCTGATTATCCTTGCAAAACGAGAGGCGTGCAGCAGCTCCATGAGGCCTTCATCGTTGTTCTGCTTTAGTTTCAAGGTAGTAAGCTTTTCAACACTCCTAGGGGCCTTGCTTCAGCACCCGTTTCAGTACCAGAACACTGCGTAGAACCAGGAAGCTCTGCTCCTGCGTGTATGCTGCGTGTCAACCTAGAAATTAGAGACTGATGGCACAAGGCTTGTTTTCCCGTTTTGAAAGCTCCATTCATGCGGCCCCGAAGCTACCTGAAAAGCACTGTTGTTACCGTGCTTTTACTTACAGCCGGCATGGCACATAGAAGAAAATGAGTTTTCTCGAAAGAAACCTTGTGCTTCCAGTTCCTAGTTGGAAGCTCACCCGGCTCTGCTCTATACCAAACGTGAAAGTCAATGTGAGCACTAGCCTCGAAGTAAGGCCCTGATTATCCTGGCAAAACGGGAGGCGTGCAGCAGCTCCATGAGGCCTTCATCGCTGTTCTGCTTTAGTTTCACGGTAGTAGCTTTCCAACATTCCTAGGGACTTTGCTTAAGCAACCGTTTCGGTACCAGAACACTGCGTAGAGACAGTAAGCTCTGGTCCTGCGTGTATGCTGCGAGTCAACCTAGAAATTGGAGACTGATGGCATAAGGCTTCTTTTGCCATTATGAAAGCTCCGTTCATGCGGCCTCGAAGCTACCTGAAAAGCATTGTTGTTGCCGGGGTTTTCCTCACTGCCGGCATGGTTCTGAGAAGAAAATGAGTTTTCTCCTAAGAAACCTTGGGTTTCCAGTTCCTTGTTGGAAGCTCACCCTGCTCTGCGCTATACCTAAAGTGAAAGTCAACGTGAGCCCAAGCTTCGAAGTAAGGCCCTGATTATCCTTGCAAAACGAGAGGCGTGCAGCAGCTCCATGAGGCCTTCATCGTTGTTCTGCTTTAGTTTCAAGGTAGTAAGCTTTTCAACACTCCTAGGGGCCTTGCTTCAGCACCCGTTTCAGTACCAGAACACTGCGTAGAACCAGGAAGTACTGCTCCTGCGTGTATGCTGCGTGTCAACCTAGAAATTAGAGGCTGACGGCACAAGGCTAGTTTTCCCATTATGAAAGCTCCGTTGATGCGGCCCCGAAGCTACCTGAAAAGCACTGTTGTTACCGTGCTTTTACTTACAGCCGGCATGGCACATAGAAGAAAATGAGTTTTCTCGAAAGAAACCTTGTGCTTCCAGTTCCTAGTTGGAAGCTCACCCGGCTCTGCTCTATACCAAACGTGAAAGTCAATGTGAGCACTAGCCTCGAAGTAAGGCCCTGATTATCCTGGCAAAACGGGAGGCGTGCAGCAGCTCCATGAGGCCTTCATCGCTGTTCTGCTTTAGTTTCACGGTAGTAAGCTTTCCAACATTCCTAGGGACTTTGCTTAAGCAACCGTTTCGGTACCAGAACACTGCGTAGAGACAGTAAGCTCTGGTCCTGCGTGTATGCTGCGTGTCAACCTAGAAATTGGAGACTGATGGCATAAGGCTTCTTTTCCCATTATGAAAGCTCCGTTCATGCGGCCTCGAAGCTACCTGAAAAGCATTGTTGTTGCCGGGGTTTTCGTCACTGCCAGCATGGTTCTGAGAAGAAAATGAGTTTTCTCCTAAGAAACCTTGGGTTTCCAGTTCCTTGTTGGAAGCTCACCCTGCTCTGCGCTATACCTAAAGTGAAAGTCAACGTGAGCCCAAGCTTCGAAGTAAGGCCCTGATTATCCTTGCAAAACGAGAGGCGTGCAGCAGCTCCATGAGGCCTTCATCGTTGTTCTGCTTTAGTTTCAAGGTAGTAAGCTTTTCAACACTCCTAGGGGCCTTGCTTCAGCACCCGTTTCAGTACCAGAACACTGCGTAGAACCAGGAAGCTCTGCTCCTGCGTGTATGCTGCGTGTCAACCTAGAAATTAGAGACTGACGGCACAAGGCTAGTTTTCCCATTATGAAAGCTCCGTTGATGCGGCCCCGAAGCTACCTGAAAAGCACTGTTGTTACCGTGCTTTTACTTAGAGCCGGCATGGCACATAGAAGAAAATGAGTTTTCTCGAAAGAAACCTTGTGCTTCCAGTTCCTAGTTGGAAGCTCACCCGGCTCTGCTCTATACCAAACGTGAAAGTCAATGTGAGCACTAGCCTCGAAGTAAGGCCCTGATTATCCTGGCAAAACGGGAGGCGTGCAGCAGCTCCATGAGGCCTTCATCGCTGTTCTGCTTTAGTTTCACGGTAGTAAGCTTTCCAAGACTCCTAGGGACTTTGCTTAAGCAACCGTTTCGGTACCAGAACACTGCGTAGAGACAGTAAGCTCTGGTCCTGCGTGTATGCTGCGTGTCAACCTAGAAATTGGAGACTGATGGCATAAGGCTTCTTTTCCCATTATGAAAGCTCCGTTCATGCGGCCTCGAAGCTACCTGAAAAGCATTGTTGTTGCCGGGGTTTTCCTCACTGCCGGCATGGTTCTGAGAAGAAAATGAGTTTTCTCCTAAGAAACCTTGGGTTTCCAGTTCCTTGTTGGAAGCTCACCCTGCTCTGCGCTATACCTAAAGTGAAAGTCAACGTGAGCCCAAGCTTCGAAGTAGGGCCCTGATTATCCTTGCAAAACGAGAGGCATGCAGCAGCTCCATGAGGCCTTCATCGTTGTTCTGCTTTAGTTTCAAGGTAGTAAGCTTTTCAACACTCCTAGGGGCCTTGCTTCAGCACCCGTTTCAGTACCAGAACACTGCGTAGAACCAGGAAGCTCTGCTCCTGCGTGTATGCTGCGTGTCAACCTAGAAATTAGAGACTGATGGCACAAGGCTTGTTTTCCCGTTTTGAAAGCTCCATTCATGCGGCCTCGAAGCTACCTGAAAAGCACTGTTGTTACCGTGCTTTTACTTACAGCCGGCATGGCACATAGAAGAAAATGAGTTTTCTCGAAAGAAACCTTGTGCTTCCAGTTCCTAGTTGGAAGCTCACCCGGCTCTGCTCTATACCAAACGTGAAAGTCAATGTGAGCACTAGCCTCGAAGTAAGGCCCTGATTATGCTGGCAATACGGGAGGCGTGCAGCAGCTCCATGAGGCCTTCATCGCTGTTCTGCTTTAGTTTCACGGTAGTAGCTTTCCAACATTCCTAGGGACTTTGCTTAAGCAACCGTTTCGGTACCAGAACACTGCGTAGAGACAGTAAGCTCTGGTCCTGCGTGTATGCTGCGAGTCAACCTAGAAATTGGAGACTGATGGCATAAGGCTTCTTTTCCCATTATGAAAGCTCCGTTCATGCGGCCTCGAAGCTACCTGAAAAGCATTGTTGTTGCCGGGGTTTTCCTCACTGCCGGCATGGTTCTGAGGAGAAAATGAGTTTTCTCCTAAGAAACCTTGGGTTGCCAGTTCTTTGTTGGAAGCTCACCCTGCTCTGCGCTATACCTAAAGTGAAAGTCAACGTGAGCCCAAGCTTCGAAGTAAGGCCCTGATTATCCTTGCAAAACGAGAGGCGTGCAGCAGCTCCATGAGGCCTTCATCGTTGTTCTGCTTTAGTTTCAAGGTAGTAAGCTTTTCAACACTCCTAGGGGCCTTGCTTCAGCACCCGTTTCAGTACCAGAACACTGCGTAGAACCAGGAAGCTCTGCTCCTGCGTGTATGCTGCGTGTCAACCTAGAAATTAGAGACTGACGGCACAAGGCTAGTTTTCCCATTATGAAAGCTCCGTTGATGCGGCCCCGAAGCTACCTGAAAAGCACTGTTGTTACCGTGCTTTTACTTAGAGCCGGCATGGCACATAGAAGAAAATGAGTTTTCTCGAAAGAAACCTTGTGCTTCCAGTTCCTAGTTGGAAGCTCACCCGGCTCTGCTCTATACCAAACGTGAAAGTCAATGTGAGCACTAGCCTCGAAGTAAGGCCCTGATTATCCTGGCAAAACGGGAGGCGTGCAGCAGCTCCATGAGGCCTTCATCGCTGTTCTGCTTTAGTTTCACGGTAGTAAGCTTTCCAAGACTCCTAGGGACTTTGCTTAAGCAACCGTTTCGGTACCAGAACACTGCGTAGAGACAGTAAGCTCTGGTCCTGCGTGTATGCTGCGTGTCAACCTAGAAATTGGAGACTGATGGCATAAGGCTTCTTTTCCCATTATGAAAGCTCCGTTCATGCGGCCTCGAAGCTACCTGAAAAACATTGTTGTTGCCGGGGTTTTCCTCACTGCCGGCATGGTTCTGAGAAGAAAATGAGTTTTCTCCTAAGAAACCTTGGGTTTCCAGTTCCTTGTTGGAAGCTCACCCTGCTCTGCGCTATACCTAAAGTGAATGTCAACCTGAGCCCAAGCTTCGAAGTAAGGCCCTGATTATCCTTGCAAAACGAGAGGCATGCAGCAGCTCCATGAGGCCTTCATCGTTGTTCTGCTTTAGTTTCAAGGTAGTAAGCTTTTCAACACTCCTAGGGGCCTTGCTTCAGCACCCGTTTCAGTACCAGAACACTGCGTAGAACCAGGAAGCTCTGCTCCTGCGTGTATGCTGCGTGTCAACCTAGAAATTAGAGACTGATGGCACAAGGCTTGTTTTCCCGTTTTGAAAGCTCCATTCATGCGGCCTCGAAGCTACCTGAAAAGCACTGTTGTTACCGTGCTTTTACTTACAGCCGGCATGGCACATAGAAGAAAATGAGTTTTCTCGAAAGAAACCTTGTGCTTCCAGTTCCTAGTTGGAAGCTCACCCGGCTCTGCTCTATACCAAACGTGAAAGTCAATGTGAGCACTAGCCTCGAAGTAAGGCCCTGATTATGCTGGCAATACGGGAGGGGTGCAGCAGCTCCATGAGGCCTTCATCGCTGTTCTGCTTTAGTTTCACGGTAGTAGCTTTCCAACATTCCTAGGGACTTTGCTTAAGCAACCGTTTCGGTACCAGAACACTGCGTAGAGACAGTAAGCTCTGGTCCTGCGTGTATGCTGCGAGTCAACCTAGAAATTGGAGACTGATGGCATAAGGCTTCTTTTCCCATTATGAAAGCTCCGTTCATGCGGCCTCGAAGCTACCTGAAAAGCATTGTTGTTGCCGGGGTTTTCCTCACTGCCGGCATGGTTCTGAGGAGAAAATGAGTTTTCTCCTAAGAAACCTTGGGTTGCCAGTTCTTTGTTGGAAGCTCACCCTGCTCTGCGCTATACCTAAAGTGAAAGTCAACGTGAGCCCAAGCTTCGAAGTAAGGCCCTGATTATCCTTGCAAAACGAGAGGCGTGCAGCAGCTCCATGAGGCCTTCATCGTTGTTCTGCTTTAGTTTCAAGGTAGTAAGCTTTTCAACACTCCTAGGGGCCTTGCTTCAGCACCCGTTTCAGTACCAGAACACTGCGTAGAACCAGGAAGTTCTGCTCCTGCGTGTATGCTGCGTGTCAACCTAGAAATTAGAGGCTGACGGCACAAGGCTAGTTTTCCCATTATGAAAGCTCCGTTGATGCGGCCCCGAAGCTACCTGAAAAGCACTGTTGTTACCGTGCTTTTACTTACAGCCGGCATGGCACATAGAAGAAAATGAGTTTTCTCGAAAGAAACCTTGTGCTTCCTGTTCCTAGTTGGAAGCTCACCCGGCTCTGCTCTATACCAAACGTGAAAGTCAATGTGAGCACTAGCCTCGAAGTAAGGCCCTGATTATCCTGGCAAAACGGGAGGCGTGCAGCAGCTCCATGAGGCCTTCATCGCTGTTCTGCTTTAGTTTCACGGTAGTAAGCTTTCCAAGACTCCTAGGGACTTTGCTTAAGCAACCGTTTCGGTACCAGAACACTGCGTAGAGACAGTAAGCTCTGGTCCTGCGTGTATGCTGCGTGTCAACCTAGAAATTGGAGACTGATGGCATAAGGCTTCTTTTCCCATTATGAAAGCTCCGTTCATGCGGCCTCGAAGCTACCTGAAAAGCATTGTTGTTGCCGGGGTTTTCCTCACTGCCAGCATGGTTCTGAGAAGAAAATGAGTTTTCTCCTAAGAAACCTTGGGTTTCCAGTTCCTTGTTGGAAGCTCACCCTGCTCTGCGCTATACCTAAAGTGAAAGTCAACGTGAGCCCAAGCTTCGAAGTAAGGCCCTGATTATCCTTGCAAAACGAGAGGCGTGCAGCAGCTCCATGAGGCCTTCATCGTTGTTCTGCTTTAGTTTCAAGGTAGTAAGCTTTTCAACACTCCTAGGGGCCTTGCTTCAGCACCCGTTTCAGTACCAGAACACTGCGTAGAACCAGGAAGCTCTGCTCCTGCGTGTATGCTGCGTGTCAACCTAGAAATTAGAGACTGATGGCACAAGGCTTGTTTTCCCGTTTTGAAAGCTCCATTCATGCGGCCTCGAAGCTACCTGAAAAGCACTGTTGTTACCGTGCTTTTACTTACAGCCGGCATGGCACATAGAAGAAAATGAGTTTTCTCGAAAGAAACCTTGTGCTTCCAGTTCCTAGTTGGAAGCTCACCCGGCTCTGCTCTATACCAAACGTGAAAGTCAATGTGAGCACTAGCCTCGAAGTAAGGCCCTGATTATGCTGGCAAAACGGGAGGCGTGCAGCAGCTCCATGAGGCCTTCATCGCTGTTCTGCTTTAGTTTCACGGTAGTAGCTTTCCAACATTCCTAGGGACTTTGCTTAAGCAACCGTTTCGGTACCAGAACACTGCGTAGAGACAGTAAGCTCTGGTCCTGCGTGTATGCTGCGAGTCAACCTAGAAATTGGAGACTGATGGCATAAGGCTTCTTTTGCCATTATGAAAGCTCCGTTCATACGGCCTCGAAGCTACCTGAAAAGCATTGTTGTTGCCGGGGTTTTCCTCACTGCCGGCATGGTTCTGAAGAAAATGAGTTTTCTCCTAAGAAACCTTGGGTTTCCAGTTCCTTGTTGGAAGCTCACCCTGCTCTGCGCTATACCTAAAGTGAAAGTCAACGTGAGCCCAAGCTTCGAAGTAAGGCCCTGATTATCCTTGCAAAACGAGAGGCGTGCAGCAGCTCCATGAGGCCTTCATCGTCGTTCTGCTTTAGTTTCAAGGTAGTAAGCTTTTCAACACTCCTAGGGGCCTTGCTTCAGCACCCGTTTCAGTACCAGAACACTGCGTAGAACCAGGAAGCTCTGCTCCTGCGTGTATGCTGCGTGTCAACCTAGAAATTAGAGAGTGATGGCACAAGGCTTGTTTTCCCGTTTTGAAAGCTCCATTCATGCGGCCCCGAAGCTACCTGAAAAGCACTGTTGTTACCGTGCTTTTACTTACAGCCGGCATGGCACATAGAAGAAAATGAGTTTTCTCGAAAGAAACCTTGTGCTTCCAGTTCCTAGTTGGAAGCTCACCCTGCTCTGCTCTATACCAAACGTGAAAGTCAATGTGAGCACTAGCCTCGAAGTAAGGCCCTGATTATCCTGGCAAAACGGGAGGCGTGCAGCAGCTCCATGAGGCCTTCATCGCTGTTCTGCTTTAGTTTCACGGTAGTAAGCTTTCCAAGACTCCTAGGGACTTTGCTTAAGCAACCGTTTCGGTACCAGAACACTGCGTAGAGACAGTAAGCTCTGGTCCTGCGTGTATGCTGCGTGTCAACCTAGAAATTGGAGACTGATGGCATAAGGCTTCTTTTCCCATTATGAAAGCTCCGTTCATGCGGCCTCGAAGCTACCTGAAAAGCATTGTTGTTGCCGGGGTTTTCCTCACTGCCGGCATGGTTCTGAGGAGAAAATGAGTTTTCTCCTAAGAAACCTTGGGTTTCCAGTTCTTTGTTGGAAGCTCACCCTGCTCTGCGCTATACCTAAAGTGAAAGTCAACGTGAGCCCAAGCTTCGAAGTAAGGCCCTGATTATCCTTGCAAAACGAGAGGCGTGCAGCAGCTCCATGAGGCCTTCATCGTTGTTCTGCTTTAGTTTCAAGGTAGTAAGCTTTTCAACACTCCTAGGGGCCTTGCTTCAGCACCCGTTTCAGTACCAGAACACTGCGTAGAACCAGGAAGCTCTGCTCCTGCGTGTATGCTGCGTGTCAACCTAGAAATTAGAGACTGATGGCACAAGGCTTGTTTTCCCGTTTTGAAAGCTCCATTCATGCGGCCTCGAAGCTACCTGAAAAGCACTGTTGTTACCGTGCTTTTACTTACAGCCGGCATGGCACATAGAAGAAAATGAGTTTTCTCGAAAGAAACCTTGTGCTTCCAGTTCCTAGTTGGAAGCTCACCCGGCTCTGCTCTATACCAAACGTGAAAGTCAATGTGAGCACTAGCCTCGAAGTAAGGTCCTGATTATGCTGGCAATACGGGAGGCGTGCAGCAGCTCCATGAGGCCTTCATCGCTGTTCTGCTTTAGTTTCACGGTAGTAAGCTTTCCAACATTCCTAGGGACTTTTCTTAAGCAACCGTTTCGGTACCAGAAGACTGCGTAGAGACAGTAAGCTCTGGTCCTGCGTGTATGCTGCGTGTCAACCTAGAAATTGGAGACTGATGGCATAAGGCTTCTTTTGCCATTATGAAAGCTCCGTTCATGCGGCCTCGAAGCTACCTGAAAAGCATTGTTGTTGCCGGGGTTTTCCTCACTGCCGGCATGGTTCTGAGAAGAAAATGAGTTTTCTCCTAAGAAACCTTGGGTTTCCAGTTCCTTGTTGGAAGCTCACCCTGCTCTGCGCTATACCTAAAGTGAAAGTCAACGTGAGCCCAAGCTTCGAAGTAAGGCCCTGATTATCCTTGCAAAACGAGAGGCGTGCAGCAGCTCCATGAGGCCTTCATCGTTGTTCTGCTTTAGTTTCAAGGTAGTAAGCTTTTCAACACTCCTAGGGGCCTTGCTTCAGCACCCGTTTCAGTACCAGAACACTGCGTAGAACCAGGAAGTACTGCTCCTGCGTGTATGCTGCGTGTCAACCTAGAAATTAGAGGCTGACGGCACAAGGCTAGTTTTCCCATTATGAAAGCTCCGTTGATGCGGCCCCGAAGCTACCTGAAAAGCACTGTTGTTACCGTGCTTTTACTTACAGCCGGCATGGCACATAGAAGAAAATGAGTTTTCTCGAAAGAAACCTTGTGCTTCCAGTTCCTAGTTGGAAGCTCACCCGGCTCTGCTCTATACCAAACGTGAAAGTCAATGTGAGCACTAGCCTCGAAGTAAGGCCCTGATTATGCTGGCAAAACGGGAGGCGTGCAGCAGCTCCATGAGGCCTTCATCGCTGTTCTGCTTTAGTTTCACGGTAGTAGCTTTCCAACATTCCTAGGGACTTTGCTTAAGCAACCGTTTCGGTACCAGAACACTGCGTAGAGACAGTAAGCTCTGGTCCTGCGTGTATGCTGCGAGTCAACCTAGAAATTGGAGACTGATGGCATAAGGCTTCTTTTGCCATTATGAAAGCTCCGTTCATACGGCCTCGAAGCTACCTGAAAAGCATTGTTGTTGCCGGGGTTTTCCTCACTGCCGGCATGGTTCTGAAGAAAATGAGTTTTCTCCTAAGAAACCTTGGGTTTCCAGTTCCTTGTTGGAAGCTCACCCTGCTCTGCGCTATACCTAAAGTGAAAGTCAACGTGAGCCCAAGCTTCGAAGTAAGGCCCTGATTATCCTTGCAAAACGAGAGGCGTGCAGCAGCTCCATGAGGCCTTCATCGTCGTTCTGCTTTAGTTTCAAGGTAGTAAGCTTTTCAACACTCCTAGGGGCCTTGCTTCAGCACCCGTTTCAGTACCAGAACGCTGCGTAGAACCAGGAAGCTCTGCTCCTGCGTGTATGCTGCGTGTCAACCTAGAAATTAGAGACTGATGGCACAAGGCTTGTTTTCCCGTTTTGAAAGCTCCATTCATGCGGCCCCGAAGCTACCTGAAAAGCACTGTTGTTACCGTGCTTTTACTTACAGCCGGCATGGCACATAGAAGAAAATGAGTTTTCTCGAAAGAAACCTTGTGCTTCCAGTTCCTAGTTGGAAGCTCACCCTGCTCTGCTCTATACCAAACGTGAAAGTCAATGTGAGCACTAGCCTCGAAGTAAGGCCCTGATTATCCTGGCAAAACGGGAGGCGTGCAGCAGCTCCATGAGGCCTTCATCGCTGTTCTGCTTTAGTTTCACGGTAGTAAGCTTTCCAAGACTCCTAGGGACTTTGCTTAAGCAACCGTTTCGGTACCAGAACACTGCGTAGAGACAGTAAGCTCTGGTCCTGCGTGTATGCTGCGTGTCAACCTAGAAATTGGAGACTGATGGCATAAGGCTTCTTTTCCCATTATGAAAGCTCCGTTCATGCGGCCTCGAAGCTACCTGAAAAGCATTGTTGTTGCCGGGGTTTTCCTCACTGCCGGCATGGTTCTGAGGAGAAAATGAGTTTTCTCCTAAGAAACCTTGGGTTTCCAGTTCTTTGTTGGAAGCTCACCCTGCTCTGCGCTATACCTAAAGTGAAAGTCAACGTGAGCCCAAGCTTCGAAGTAAGGCCCTGATTATCCTTGCAAAACGAGAGGCGTGCAGCAGCTCCATGAGGCCTTCATCGTTGTTCTGCTTTAGTTTCAAGGTAGTAAGCTTTTCAACACTCCTAGGGGCCTTGCTTCAGCACCCGTTTCAGTACCAGAACACTGCGTAGAACCAGGAAGCTCTGCTCCTGCGTGTATGCTGCGTGTCAACCTAGAAATTAGAGACTGATGGCACAAGGCTTGTTTTCCCGTTTTGAAAGCTCCATTCATGCGGCCTCGAAGCTACCTGAAAAGCACTGTTGTTACCGTGCTTTTACTTACAGCCGGCATGGCACATAGAAGAAAATGAGTTTTCTCGAAAGAAACCTTGTGCTTCCAGTTCCTAGTTGGAAGCTCACCCGGCTCTGCTCTATACCAAACGTGAAAGTCAATGTGAGCACTAGCCTCGAAGTAAGGTCCTGATTATGCTGGCAATACGGGAGGCGTGCAGCAGCTCCATGAGGCCTTCATCGCTGTTCTGCTTTAGTTTCACGGTAGTAAGCTTTCCAACATTCCTAGGGACTTTTCTTAAGCAACCGTTTCGGTACCAGAAGACTGCGTAGAGACAGTAAGCTCTGGTCCTGCGTGTATGCTGCGTGTCAACCTAGAAATTGGAGACTGATGGCATAAGGCTTCTTTTGCCATTATGAAAGCTCCGTTCATGCGGCCTCGAAGCTACCTGAAAAGCATTGTTGTTGCCGGGGTTTTCCTCACTGCCGGCATGGTTCTGAGAAGAAAATGAGTTTTCTCCTAAGAAACCTTGGGTTTCCAGTTCCTTGTTGGAAGCTCACCCTGCTCTGCGCTATACCTAAAGTGAAAGTCAACGTGAGCCCAAGCTTCGAAGTAAGGCCCTGATTATCCTTGCAAAACGAGAGGCGTGCAGCAGCTCCATGAGGCCTTCATCGTTGTTCTGCTTTAGTTTCAAGGTAGTAAGCTTTTCAACACTCCTAGGGGCCTTGCTTCAGCACCCGTTTCAGTACCAGAACACTGCGTAGAACCAGGAAGTACTGCTCCTGCGTGTATGCTGCGTGTCAACCTAGAAATTAGAGGCTGACGGCACAAGGCTAGTTTTCCCATTATGAAAGCTCCGTTGATACGGCCCCGAAGCTACCTGAAAAGCACTGTTGTTACCGTGCTTTTACTTACAGCCGGCATGGCACATAGAAGAAAATGAGTTTTCTCGAAAGAAACCTTGTGCTTCCAGTTCCTAGTTGGAAGCTCACCCGGCTCTGCTCTATACCAAACGTGAAAGTCAATGTGAGCACTAGCCTCGAAGTAAGGCCCTGATTATCCTGGCAAAACGGGAGGCGTGCAGCAGCTCCATGAGGCCTTCATCGCTGTTCTGCTTTAGTTTCACGGTAGTAAGCTTTCCAACATTCCTAGGGACTTTGCTTAAGCAACCGTTTCGGTACCAGAACACTGCGTAGAGACAGTAAGCTCTGGTCCTGCGTGTATGCTGCGTGTCAACCTAGAAATTGGAGACTGATGGCATAAGGCTTCTTTTCCCATTATGAAAGCTCCGTTCATGCGGCCTCGAAGCTACCTGAAAAGCATTGTTGTTGCCGGGGTTTTCGTCACTGCCAGCATGGTTCTGAGAAGAAAATGAGTTTTCTCCTAAGAAACCTTGGGTTTCCAGTTCCTTGTTGGAAGCTCACCCTGCTCTGCGCTATACCTAAAGTGAAAGTCAACGTGAGCCCAAGCTTCGAAGTAAGGCCCTGATTATCCTTGCAAAACGAGAGGCGTGCAGCAGCTCCATGAGGCCTTCATCGTTGTTCTGCTTTAGTTTCAAGGTAGTAAGCTTTTCAACACTCCTAGGGGCCTTGCTTCAGCACCCGTTTCAGTACCAGAACACTGCGTAGAACCAGGAAGCTCTGCTCCTGCGTGTATGCTGCGTGTCAACCTAGAAATTAGAGACTGATGGCACAAGGCTTGTTTTCCCGTTTTGAAAGCTCCATTCATGCGGCCTCGAAGCTACCTGAAAAGCACTGTTGTTACCGTGCTTTTACTTACAGCCGGCATGGCACATAGAAGAAAATGAGTTTTCTCGAAAGAAACCTTGTGCTTCCAGTTCCTAGTTGGAAGCTCACCCGGCTCTGCTCTATACCAAACGTGAAAGTCAATGTGAGCACTAGCCTCGAAGTAAGGCCCTGATTATGCTGGCAAAACGGGAGGCGTGCAGCAGCTCCATGAGGCCTTCATCGCTGTTCTGCTTTAGTTTCACGGTAGTAGCTTTCCAACATTCCTAGGGACTTTGCTTAAGCAACCGTTTCGGTACCAGAACACTGCGTAGAGACAGTAAGCTCTGGTCCTGCGTGTATGCTGCGTGTCAACCTAGAAATTGGAGACTGATGGCATAAGGCTTCTTTTCCCATTATGAAAGCTCCGTTCATGCGGCCTCGAAGCTACCTGAAAAGCATTGTTGTTGCCGGGGTTTTCCTCACTGCCGGCATGGTTCTGAGGAGAAAATGAGTTTTCTCCTAAGAAACCTTGGGTTTCCAGTTCTTTGTTGGAAGCTCACCCTGCTCTGCGCTATACCTAAAGTGAAAGTCAACGTGAGCCCAAGCTTCGAAGTAAGGCCCTGATTATCCTTGCAAAACGAGAGGCGTGCAGCAGCTCCATGAGGCCTTCATCGTTGTTCTGCTTTAGTTTCAAGGTAGTAAGCTTTTCAACACTCCTAGGGGCCTTGCTTCAGCACCCGTTTCAGTACCAGAACACTGCGTAGAACCAGGAAGCTCTGCTCCTGCGTGTATGCTGCGTGTCAACCTAGAAATTAGAGACTGATGGCACAAGGCTTGTTTTCCCGTTTTGAAAGCTCCATTCATGCGGCCTCGAAGCTACCTGAAAAGCACTGTTGTTACCGTGCTTTTACTTACAGCCGGCATGGCACATAGAAGAAAATGAGTTTTCTCGAAAGAAACCTTGTGCTTCCAGTTCCTAGTTGGAAGCTCACCCGGCTCTGCTCTATACCAAACGTGAAAGTCAATGTGAGCACTAGCCTCGAAGTAAGGTCCTGATTATGCTGGCAATACGGGAGGCGTGCAGCAGCTCCATGAGGCCTTCATCGCTGTTCTGCTTTAGTTTCACGGTAGTAAGCTTTCCAACATTCCTAGGGACTTTTCTTAAGCAACCGTTTCGGTACCAGAAGACTGCGTAGAGACAGTAAGCTCTGGTCCTGCGTGTATGCTGCGTGTCAACCTAGAAATTGGAGACTGATGGCATAAGGCTTCTTTTGCCATTATGAAAGCTCCGTTCATGCGGCCTCGAAGCTACCTGAAAAGCATTGTTGTTGCCGGGGTTTTCCTCACTGCCGGCATGGTTCTGAGAAGAAAATGAGTTTTCTCCTAAGAAACCTTGGGTTTCCAGTTCCTTGTTGGAAGCTCACCCTGCTCTGCGCTATACCTAAAGTGAAAGTCAACGTGAGCCCAAGCTTCGAAGTAAGGCCCTGATTATCCTTGCAAAACGAGAGGCGTGCAGCAGCTCCATGAGGCCTTCATCGTTGTTCTGCTTTAGTTTCAAGGTAGTAAGCTTTTCAACACTCCTAGGGGCCTTGCTTCAGCACCCGTTTCAGTACCAGAACACTGCGTAGAACCAGGAAGTACTGCTCCTGCGTGTATGCTGCGTGTCAACCTAGAAATTAGAGGCTGACGGCACAAGGCTAGTTTTCCCATTATGAAAGCTCCGTTGATACGGCCCCGAAGCTACCTGAAAAGCACTGTTGTTACCGTGCTTTTACTTACAGCCGGCATGGCACATAGAAGAAAATGAGTTTTCTCGAAAGAAACCTTGTGCTTCCAGTTCCTAGTTGGAAGCTCACCCGGCTCTGCTCTATACCAAACGTGAAAGTCAATGTGAGCACTAGCCTCGAAGTAAGGCCCTGATTATCCTGGCAAAACGGGAGGCGTGCAGCAGCTCCATGAGGCCTTCATCGCTGTTCTGCTTTAGTTTCACGGTAGTAAGCTTTCCAACATTCCTAGGGACTTTGCTTAAGCAACCGTTTCGGTACCAGAACACTGCGTAGAGACAGTAAGCTCTGGTCCTGCGTGTATGCTGCGTGTCAACCTAGAAATTGGAGACTGATGGCATAAGGCTTCTTTTCCCATTATGAAAGCTCCGTTCATGCGGCCTCGAAGCTACCTGAAAAGCATTGTTGTTGCCGGGGTTTTCGTCACTGCCAGCATGGTTCTGAGAAGAAAATGAGTTTTCTCCTAAGAAACCTTGGGTTTCCAGTTCCTTGTTGGAAGCTCACCCTGCTCTGCGCTATACCTAAAGTGAAAGTCAACGTGAGCCCAAGCTTCGAAGTAAGGCCCTGATTATCCTTGCAAAACGAGAGGCGTGCAGCAGCTCCATGAGGCCTTCATCGTTGTTCTGCTTTAGTTTCAAGGTAGTAAGCTTTTCAACACTCCTAGGGGCCTTGCTTCAGCACCCGTTTCAGTACCAGAACACTGCGTAGAACCAGGAAGCTCTGCTCCTGCGTGTATGCTGCGTGTCAACCTAGAAATTAGAGACTGATGGCACAAGGCTTGTTTTCCCGTTTTGAAAGCTCCATTCATGCGGCCTCGAAGCTACCTGAAAAGCACTGTTGTTACCGTGCTTTTACTTACAGCCGGCATGGCACATAGAAGAAAATGAGTTTTCTCGAAAGAAACCTTGTGCTTCCAGTTCCTAGTTGGAAGCTCACCCGGCTCTGCTCTATACCAAACGTGAAAGTCAATGTGAGCACTAGCCTCGAAGTAAGGCCCTGATTATGCTGGCAAAACGGGAGGCGTGCAGCAGCTCCATGAGGCCTTCATCGCTGTTCTGCTTTAGTTTCACGGTAGTAGCTTTCCAACATTCCTAGGGACTTTGCTTAAGCAACCGTTTCGGTACCAGAACACTGCGTAGAGACAGTAAGCTCTGGTCCTGCGTGTATGCTGCGAGTCAACCTAGAAATTGGAGACTGATGGCATAAGGCTTCTTTTGCCATTATGAAAGCTCCGTTCATGCGGCCTCGAAGCTACCTGAAAAGCATTGTTGTTGCCGGGGTTTTCCTCACTGCCGGCATGGTTCTGAGAAGAAAATGAGTTTTCTCCTAAGAAACCTTGGGTTTCCAGTTCCTTGTTGGAAGCTCACCCTGCTCTGCGCTATACCTAAAGTGAAAGTCAACGTGAGCCCAAGCTTCGAAGTAAGGCCCTGATTATCCTTGCAAAACGAGAGGCGTGCAGCAGCTCCATGAGGCCTTCATCGTTGTTCTGCTTTAGTTTCAAGGTAGTAAGCTTTTCAACACTCCTAGGGGCCTTGCTTCAGCACCCGTTTCAGTACCAGAACACTGCGTAGAACCAGGAAGTACTGCTCCTGCGTGTATGCTGCGTGTCAACCTAGAAATTAGAGGCTGACGGCACAAGGCTAGTTTTCCCATTATGAAAGCTCCGTTGATGCGGCCCCGAAGCTACCTGAAAAGCACTGTTGTTACCGTGCTTTTACTTACAGCCGGCATGGCACATAGAAGAAAATGAGTTTTCTCGAAAGAAACCTTGTGCTTCCAGTTCCTAGTTGGAAGCTCACCCGGCTCTGCTCTATACCAAACGTGAAAGTCAATGTGAGCACTAGCCTCGAAGTAAGGCCCTGATTATCCTGGCAAAACGGGAGGCGTGCAGCAGCTCCATGAGGCCTTCATCGCTGTTCTGCTTTAGTTTCACGGTAGTAAGCTTTCCAACATTCCTAGGGACTTTGCTTAAGCAACCGTTTCGGTACCAGAACACTGCGTAGAGACAGTAAGCTCTGGTCCTGCGTGTATGCTGCGTGTCAACCTAGAAATTGGAGACTGATGGCATAAGGCTTCTTTTCCCATTATGAAAGCTCCGTTCATGCGGCCTCGAAGCTACCTGAAAAGCATTGTTGTTGCCGGGGTTTTCCTCACTGCCAGCATGGTTCTGAGAAGAAAATGAGTTTTCTCCTAAGAAAACTTGGGTTTCCAGTTCCTTGTTGGAAGCTCACCCTGCTCTGCGCTATACCTAAAGTGAAAGTCAACGTGAGCCCAAGCTTCGAAGTAAGGCCCTGATTATCCTTGCAAAACGAGAGGCGTGCAGCAGCTCCATGAGGCCTTCATCGTTGTTCTGCTTTAGTTTCAAGGTAGTAAGCTTTTCAACACTCCTAGGGGCCTTGCTTCAGCACCCGTTTCAGTACCAGAACACTGCGTAGAACCAGGAAGTACTGCTCCTGCGTGTATGCTGCGTGTCAACCTAGAAATTAGAGGCTGACGGCACAAGGCTAGTTTTCCCATTATGAAAGCTCCGTTGATGCGGCCCCGAAGCTACCTGAAAAGCACTGTTGTTACCGTGCTTTTACTTACAGCCGGCATGGCACATAGAAGAAAATGAGTTTTCTCGAAAGAAACCTTGTGCTTCCAGTTCCTAGTTGGAAGCTCACCCGGCTCTGCTCTATACCAAACGTGAAAGTCAATGTGAGCACTAGCCTCGAAGTAAGGCCCTGATTATCCTGGCAAAACGGGAGGCGTGCAGCAGCTCCATGAGGCCTTCATCGCTGTTCTGCTTTAGTTTCACGGTAGTAAGCTTTCCAACATTCCTAGGGACTTTGCTTAAGCAACCGTTTCGGTACCAGAACACTGCGTAGAGACAGTAAGCTCTGGTCCTGCGTGTATGCTGCGTGTCAACCTAGAAATTGGAGACTGATGGCATAAGGCTTCTTTTCCCATTATGAAAGCTCCGTTCATGCGGCCTCGAAGCTACCTGAAAAGCATTGTTGTTGCCGGGGTTTTCCTCACTGCCAGCATGGTTCTGAGAAGAAAATGAGTTTTCTCCTAAGAAACCTTGGGTTTCCAGTTCCTTGTTGGAAGCTCACCCTGCTCTGCGCTATACCTAAAGTGAAAGTCAACGTGAGCCCAAGCTTCGAAGTAAGGCCCTGATTATGCTGGCAAAACGGGAGGCGTGCAGCAGCTCCATGAGGCCTTCATCGCTGTTCTGCTTTAGTTTCACGGTAGTAGCTTTCCAACATTCCTAGGGACTTTGCTTAAGCAACCGTTTCGGTACCAGAACACTGCGTAGAGACAGTAAGCTCTGGTCCTGCGTGTATGCTGCGAGTCAACCTAGAAATTGGAGACTGATGGCATAAGGCTTCTTTTCCCATTATGAAAGCTCCGTTCATGCGGCCTCGAAGCTACCTGAAAAGCATTGTTGTTGCCGGGGTTTTCCTCACTGCCGGCATGGTTCTGAGGAGAAAATGAGTTTTCTCCTAAGAAACCTTGGGTTTCCAGTTCTTTGTTGGATACTCACCCTGCTCTGCGCTATACCTAAAGTGAAAGTCAACGTGAGCCCAAGCTTCGAAGTAAGGCCCTGATTATCCTTGCAAAACGAGAGGCGTGCAGCAGCTCCATGAGGCCTTCATCGTTGTTCTGCTTTAGTTTCAAGGTAGTAAGCTTTTCAACACTCCTAGGGGCCTTGCTTCAGCACCCGTTTCAGTACCAGAACACTGCGTAGAACCAGGAAGCTCTGCTCCTGCGTGTATGCTGCGTGTCAACCTAGAAATTAGAGACTGACGGCACAAGGCTAGTTTTCCCATTATGAAAGCTCCGTTGATGCGGCCCCGAAGCTACCTGAAAAGCACTGTTGTTACCGTGCTTTTACTTAGAGCCGGCATGGCACATAGAAGAAAATGAGTTTTCTCGAAAGAAACCTTGTGCTTCCAGTTCCTAGTTGGAAGCTCACCCGGCTCTGCTCTATACCAAACGTGAAAGTCAATGTGAGCACTAGCCTCGAAGTAAGACCCTGATTATCCTGGCAAAACGGGAGGCGTGCAGCAGCTCCATGAGGCCTTCATCGCTGTTCTGCTTTAGTTTCACGGTAGTAAGCTTTCCAAGACTCCTAGGGACTTTGCTTAAGCAACCGTTTCGGTACCAGAACACTGCGTAGAGACAGTAAGCTCTGGTCCTGCGTGTATGCTGCGTGTCAACCTAGAAATTGGAGACTGATGGCATAAGGCTTCTTTTGCCATTATGAAAGCTCCGTTCATGCGGCCTCGAAGCTACCTGAAAAGCATTGTTGTTGCCGGGGTTTTCCTCACTGCCGGCATGGTTCTGAGAAGAAAATGAGTTTTCTCCTAAGAAACCTTGGGTTTCCAGTTCCTTGTTGGAAGCTCACCCTGCTCTGCGCTATACCTAAAGTGAAAGTCAACGTGAGCCCAAGCTTCGAAGTAGGGCCCTGATTATCCTTGCAAAACGAGAGGCATGCAGCAGCTCCATGAGGCCTTCATCGTTGTTCTGCTTTAGTTTCAAGGTAGTAAGCTTTTCAACACTCCTAGGGGCCTTGCTTCAGCACCCGTTTCAGTACCAGAACACTGCGTAGAACCAGGAAGCTCTGCTCCTGCGTGTATGCTGCGTGTCAACCTAGAAAGTAGAGACTGATGGCACAAGGCTTGTTTTCCCGTTTTGAAAGCTCCATTCATGCGGCCTCGAAGCTACCTGAAAAGCACTGTTGTTACCGTGCTTTTACTTACAGCCGGCATGGCACATAGAAGAAAATGAGTTTTCTCGAAAGAAACCTTGTGCTTCCAGTTCCTAGTTGGAAGCTCACCCGGCTCTGCTCTATACCAAACGTGAAAGTCAATGTGAGCACTAGCCTCGAAGTAAGGCCCTGATTATGCTGGCAATACGGGAGGCGTGCAGCAGCTCCATGAGGCCTTCATCGCTGTTCTGCTTTAGTTTCACGGTAGTAGCTTTCCAACATTCCTAGGGACTTTGCTTAAGCAACCGTTTCGGTACCAGAACACTGCGTAGAGACAGTAAGCTCTGGTCCTGCGTGTATGCTGCGAGTCAACCTAGAAATTGGAGACTGATGGCATAAGGCTTCTTTTCCCATTATGAAAGCTCCGTTCATGCGGCCTCGAAGCTACCTGAAAAGCATTGTTGTTGCCGGGGTTTTCCTCACTGCCGGCATGGTTCTGAGGAGAAAATGAGTTTTCTCCTAAGAAACCTTGGGTTGCCAGTTCTTTGTTGGAAGCTCACCCTGCTCTGCGCTATACCTAAAGTGAAAGTCAACGTGAGCCCAAGCTTCGAAGTAAGGCCCTGATTATCCTTGCAAAACGAGAGGCGTGCAGCAGCTCCATGAGGCCTTCATCGTTGTTCTGCTTTAGTTTCAAGGTAGTAAGCTTTTCAACACTCCTAAGGGCCTTGCTTCAGCACCCGTTTCAGTACCAGAACACTGCGTAGAACCAGGAAGTTCTGCTCCTGCGTGTATGCTGCGTGTCAACCTAAAAATTAGAGGCTGACGGCACAAGGCTAGTTTTCCCATTATGAAAGCTCCGTTGATGCGGCCCCGAAGCTACCTGAAAAGCACTGTTGTTACCGTGCTTTTACTTACAGCCGGCATGGCACATAGAAGAAAATGAGTTTTCTCGAAAGAAACCTTGTGCTTCCAGTTCCTAGTTGGAAGCTCACCCGGCTCTGCTCTATACCAAACGTGAAAGTCAATGTGAGCACTAGCCTCGAAGTAAGGCCCTGATTATCCTGGCAAAACGGGAGGCGTGCAGCAGCTCCATGAGGCCTTCATCGCTGTTCTGCTTTAGTTTCACGGTAGTAAGCTTTCCAAGACTCCTAGGGACTTTGCTTAAGCAACCGTTTCGGTACCAGAACACTGCGTAGAGACAGTAAGCTCTGGTCCTGCGTGTATGCTGCGTGTCAACCTAGAAATTGGAGACTGATGGCATAAGGCTTCTTTTCCCATTATGAAAGCTCCGTTCATGCGGCCTCGAAGCTACCTGAAAAGCATTGTTGTTGCCGGGGTTTTCCTCACTGCCAGCATGGTTCTGAGAAGAAAATGAGTTTTCTCCTAAGAAACCTTGGGTTTCCAGTTCCTTGTTGGAAGCTCACCCTGCTCTGCGCTATACCTAAAGTGAAAGTCAACGTGAGCCCAAGCTTCGAAGTAAGGCCCTGATTATCCTTGCAAAACGAGAGGCGTGCAGCAGCTCCATGAGGCCTTCATCGTTGTTCTGCTTTAGTTTCAAGGTAGTAAGCTTTTCAACACTCCTAGGGGCCTTGCTTCAGCACCCGTTTCAGTACCAGAACACTGCGTAGAACCAGGAAGCTCTGCTCCTGCGTGTATGCTGCGTGTCAACCTAGAAATTAGAGACTGATGGCACAAGGCTTGTTTTCCCGTTTTGAAAGCTCCATTCATGCGGCCTCGAAGCTACCTGAAAAGCACTGTTGTTACCGTGCTTTTACTTACAGCCGGCATGGCACATAGAAGAAAATGAGTTTTCTCGAAAGAAACCTTGTGCTTCCAGTTCCTAGTTGGAAGCTCACCCGGCTCTGCTCTATACCAAACGTGAAAGTCAATGTGAGCACTAGCCTCGAAGTAAGGCCCTGATTATGCTGGCAAAACGGGAGGCGTGCAGCAGCTCCATGAGGCCTTCATCGCTGTTCTGCTTTAGTTTCACGGTAGTAGCTTTCCAACATTCCTAGGGACTTTGCTTAAGCAACCGTTTCGGTACCAGAACACTGCGTAGAGACAGTAAGCTCTGGTCCTGCGTGTATGCTGCGAGTCAACCTAGAAATTGGAGACTGATGGCATAAGGCTTCTTTTGCCATTATGAAAGCTCCGTTCATGCGGCCTCGAAGCTACCTGAAAAGCATTGTTGTTGCCGGGGTTTTCCTCACTGCCGGCATGGTTCTGAGAAGAAAATGAGTTTTCTCCTAAGAAACCTTGGGTTTCCAGTTCCTTGTTGGAAGCTCACCCTGCTCTGCGCTATACCTAAAGTGAAAGTCAACGTGAGCCCAAGCTTCGAAGTAAGGCCCTGATTATCCTTGCAAAACGAGAGGCGTGCAGCAGCTCCATGAGGCCTTCATCGTTGTTCTGCTTTAGTTTCAAGGTAGTAAGCTTTTCAACACTCCTAGGGGCCTTGCTTCAGCACCCGTTTCAGTACCAGAACACTGCGTAGAACCAGGAAGTACTGCTCCTGCGTGTATGCTGCGTGTCAACCTAGAAATTAGAGGCTGACGGCACAAGGCTAGTTTTCCCATTATGAAAGCTCCGTTGATGCGGCCCCGAAGCTACCTGAAAAGCACTGTTGTTACCGTGCTTTTACTTAGAGCCGGCATGGCACATAGAAGAAAATGAGTTTTCTCGAAAGAAACCTTGTGCTTCCAGTTCCTAGTTGGAAGCTCACCCGGCTCTGCTCTATACCAAACGTGAAAGTCAATGTGAGCACTAGCCTCGAAGTAAGGCCCTGATTATCCTGGCAAAACGGGAGGCGTGCAGCAGCTCCATGAGGCCTTCATCGCTGTTCTGCTTTAGTTTCACGGTAGTAAGCTTTCCAACATTCCTAGGGACTTTGCTTAAGCAACCGTTTCGGTACCAGAACACTGCGTAGAGACAGTAAGCTCTGGTCCTGCGTGTATGCTGCGTGTCAACCTAGAAATTGGAGACTGATGGCATAAGGCTTCTTTTCCCATTATGAAAGCTCCGTTCATGCGGCCTCGAAGCTACCTGAAAAGCATTGTTGTTGCCGGGGTTTTCCTCACTGCCAGCATGGTTCTGAGAAGAAAATGAGTTTTCTCCTAAGAAACCTTGGGTTTCCAGTTCCTTGTTGGAAGCTCACCCTGCTCTGCGCTATACCTAAAGTGAAAGTCAACGTGAGCCCAAGCTTCGAAGTAAGGCCCTGATTATCCTTGCAAAACGAGAGGCGTGCAGCAGCTCCATGAGGCCTTCATCGTTGTTCTGCTTTAGTTTCAAGGTAGTAAGCTTTTCAACACTCCTAGGGGCCTTGCTTCAGCACCCGTTTCAGTACCAGAACACTGCGTAGAACCAGGAAGCTCTGCTCCTGCGTGTATGCTGCGTGTCAACCTAGAAATTAGAGACTGATGGCACAAGGCTTGTTTTCCCGTTTTGAAAGCTCCATTCATGCGGCCTCGAAGCTACCTGAAAAGCACTGTTGTTACCGTGCTTTTACTTACAGCCGGCATGGCACATAGAAGAAAATGAGTTTTCTCGAAAGAAACCTTGTGCTTCCAGTTCCTAGTTGGAAGCTCACCCGGCTCTGCTCTATACCAAACGTGAAAGTCAATGTGAGCACTAGCCTCGAAGTAAGGCCCTGATTATGCTGGCAAAACGGGAGGCGTGCAGCAGCTCCATGAGGCCTTCATCGCTGTTCTGCTTTAGTTTCACGGTAGTAGCTTTCCAACATTCCTAGGGACTTTGCTTAAGCAACCGTTTCGGTACCAGAACACTGCGTAGAGACAGTAAGCTCTGGTCCTGCGTGTATGCTGCGAGTCAACCTAGAAATTGGAGACTGATGGCATAAGGCTTCTTTTCCCATTATGAAAGCTCCGTTCATGCGGCCTCGAAGCTACCTGAAAAGCATTGTTGTTGCCGGGGTTTTCCTCACTGCCGGCATGGTTCTGAGGAGAAAATGAGTTTTCTCCTAAGAAACCTTGGGTTTCCAGTTCTTTGTTGGATACTCACCCTGCTCTGCGCTATACCTAAAGTGAAAGTCAACGTGAGCCCAAGCTTCGAAGTAAGGCCCTGATTATCCTTGCAAAACAAGAGGCGTGCAGCAGCTCCATGAGGCCTTCATCGTTGTTCTGCTTTAGTTTCAAGGTAGTAAGCTTTTCAACACTCCTAGGGGCCTTGCTTCAGCACCCGTTTCAGTACCAGAACACTGCGTAGAACCAGGAAGTTCTGCTCCTGCGTGTATGCTGCGTGTCAACCTAGAAATTAGAGGCTGACGGCACAAGGCTAGTTTTCCCATTATGAAAGCTCCGTTGATGCGGCCCCGAAGCTACCTGAAAAGCACTGTTGTTACCGTGCTTTTACTTACAGCCGGCATGGCACATAGAAGAAAATGAGTTTTCTCGAAAGAAACCTTGTGCTTCCAGTTCCTAGTTGGAAGCTCACCCGGCTCTGCTCTATACCAAACGTGAAAGTCAATGTGAGCACTAGCCTCGAAGTAAGGCCCTGATTATCCTGGCAAAACGGGAGGCGTGCAGCAGCTCCATGAGGCCTTCATCGCTGTTCTGCTTTAGTTTCACGGTAGTAAGCTTTCCAAGACTCCTAGGGACTTTGCTTAAGCAACCGTTTCGGTACCAGAACACTGCGTAGAGACAGTAAGCTCTGGTCCTGCGTGTATGCTGCGTGTCAACCTAGAAATTGGAGACTGATGGCATAAGGCTTCTTTTCCCATTATGAAAGCTCCGTTCATGCGGCCTCGAAGCTACCTGAAAAGCATTGTTGTTGCCGGGGTTTTCCTCACTGCCAGCATGGTTCTGAGAAGAAAATGAGTTTTCTCCTAAGAAACCTTGGGTTTCCAGTTCCTTGTTGGAAGCTCACCCTGCTCTGCGCTATACCTAAAGTGAAAGTCAACGTGAGCCCAAGCTTCGAAGTAAGGCCCTGATTATCCTTGCAAAACGAGAGGCGTGCAGCAGCTCCATGAGGCCTTCATCGTTGTTCTGCTTTAGTTTCAAGGTAGTAAGCTTTTCAACACTCCTAGGGGCCTTGCTTCAGCACCCGTTTCAGTACCAGAACACTGCGTAGAACCAGGAAGCTCTGCTCCTGCGTGTATGCTGCGTGTCAACCTAGAAATTAGAGACTGATGGCACAAGGCTTGTTTTCCCGTTTTGAAAGCTCCATTCATGCGGCCTCGAAGCTACCTGAAAAGCACTGTTGTTACCGTGCTTTTACTTACAGCCGGCATGGCACATAGAAGAAAATGAGTTTTCTCGAAAGAAACCTTGTGCTTCCAGTTCCTAGTTGGAAGCTCACCCGGCTCTGCTCTATACCAAACGTGAAAGTCAATGTGAGCACTAGCCTCGAAGTAAGGCCCTGATTATGCTGGCAAAACGGGAGGCGTGCAGCAGCTCCATGAGGCCTTCATCGCTGTTCTGCTTTAGTTTCACGGTAGTAGCTTTCCAACATTCCTAGGGACTTTGCTTAAGCAACCGTTTCGGTACCAGAACACTGCGTAGAGACAGTAAGCTCTGGTCCTGCGTGTATGCTGCGAGTCAACCTAGAAATTGGAGACTGATGGCATAAGGCTTCTTTTGCCATTATGAAAGCTCCGTTCATGCGGCCTCGAAGCTACCTGAAAAGCATTGTTGTTGCCGGGGTTTTCCTCACTGCCGGCATGGTTCTGAGAAGAAAATGAGTTTTCTCCTAAGAAACCTTGGGTTTCCAGTTCCTTGTTGGAAGCTCACCCTGCTCTGCGCTATACCTAAAGTGAAAGTCAACGTGAGCCCAAGCTTCGAAGTAAGGCCCTGATTATCCTTGCAAAACGAGAGGCGTGCAGCAGCTCCATGAGGCCTTCATCGTTGTTCTGCTTTAGTTTCAAGGTAGTAAGCTTTTCAACACTCCTAGGGGCCTTGCTTCAGCACCCGTTTCAGTACCAGAACACTGCGTAGAACCAGGAAGTACTGCTCCTGCGTGTATGCTGCGTGTCAACCTAGTAATTAGAGGCTGACGGCACAAGGCTAGTTTTCCCATTATGAAAGCTCCGTTGATGCGGCCCCGAAGCTACCTGAAAAGCACTGTTGTTACCGTGCTTTTACTTACAGCCGGCATGGCACATAGAAGAAAATGAGTTTTCTCGAAAGAAACCTTGTGCTTCCAGTTCCTAGTTGGAAGCTCACCCGGCTCTGCTCTATACCAAACGTGAAAGTCAATGTGAGCACTAGCCTCGAAGTAAGGCCCTGATTATCCTGGCAAAACGGGAGGCGTGCAGCAGCTCCATGAGGCCTTCATCGCTGTTCTGCTTTAGTTTCACGGTAGTAAGCTTTCCAACATTCCTAGGGACTTTGCTTAAGCAACCGTTTCGGTACCAGAACACTGCGTAGAGACAGTAAGCTCTGGTCCTGCGTGTATGCTGCGTGTCAACCTAGAAATTGGAGACTGATGGCATAAGGCTTCTTTTCCCATTATGAAAGCTCCGTTCATGCGGCCTCGAAGCTACCTGAAAAGCATTGTTGTTGCCGGGGTTTTCCTCACTGCCAGCATGGTTCTGAGAAGAAAATGAGTTTTCTCCTAAGAAACCTTGGGTTTCCAGTTCCTTGTTGGAAGCTCACCCTGCTCTGCGCTATACCTAAAGTGAAAGTCAACGTGAGCCCAAGCTTCGAAGTAAGGCCCTGATTATCCTTGCAAAACGAGAGGCGTGCAGCAGCTCCATGAGGCCTTCATCGTTGTTCTGCTTTAGTTTCAAGGTAGTAAGCTTTTCAACACTCCTAGGGGCCTTGCTTCAGCACCCGTTTCAGTACCAGAACACTGCGTAGAACCAGGAAGCTCTGCTCCTGCGTGTATGCTGCGTGTCAACCTAGAAATTAGAGACTGATGGCACAAGGCTTGTTTTCCCGTTTTGAAAGCTCCATTCATGCGGCCTCGAAGCTACCTGAAAAGCACTGTTGTTACCGTGCTTTTACTTACAGCCGGCATGGCACATAGAAGAAAATGAGTTTTCTCGAAAGAAACCTTGTGCTTCCAGTTCCTAGTTGGAAGCTCACCCGGCTCTGCTCTATACCAAACGTGAAAGTCAATGTGAGCACTAGCCTCGAAGTAAGGCCCTGATTATGCTGGCAAAACGGGAGGCGTGCAGCAGCTCCATGAGGCCTTCATCGCTGTTCTGCTTTAGTTTCACGGTAGTAGCTTTCCAACATTCCTAGGGACTTTGCTTAAGCAACCGTTTCGGTACCAGAACACTGCGTAGAGACAGTAAGCTCTGGTCCTGCGTGTATGCTGCGAGTCAACCTAGAAATTGGAGACTGATGGCATAAGGCTTCTTTTCCCATTATGAAAGCTCCGTTCATGCGGCCTCGAAGCTACCTGAAAAGCATTGTTGTTGCCGGGGTTTTCCTCACTGCCGGCATGGTTCTGAGGAGAAAATGAGTTTTCTCCTAAGAAACCTTGGGTTTCCAGTTCTTTGTTGGATACTCACCCTGCTCTGCGCTATACCTAAAGTGAAAGTCAACGTGAGCCCAAGCTTCGAAGTAAGGCCCTGATTATCCTTGCAAAACGAGAGGCGTGCAGCAGCTCCATGAGGCCTTCATCGTTGTTCTGCTTTAGTTTCAAGGTAGTAAGCTTTTCAACACTCCTAGGGGCCTTGCTTCAGCACCCGTTTCAGTACCAGAACACTGCGTAGAACCAGGAAGCTCTGCTCCTGCGTGTATGCTGCGTGTCAACCTAGAAATTAGAGACTGATGGCACAAGGCTAGTTTTCCCATTATGAAAGCTCCGTTGATGCGGCCCCGAAGCTACCTGAAAAGCACTGTTGTTACCGTGCTTTTACTTAGAGCCGGCATGGCACATAGAAGAAAATGAGTTTTCTCGAAAGAAACCTTGTGCTTCCAGTTCCTAGTTGGAAGCTCACCCGGCTCTGCTCTATACCAAACGTGAAAGTCAATGTGAGCACTAGCCTCGAAGTAAGACCCTGATTATCCTGGCAAAACGGGAGGCGTGCAGCAGCTCCATGAGGCCTTCATCGCTGTTCTGCTTTAGTTTCACGGTAGTAAGCTTTCCAAGACTCCTAGGGACTTTGCTTAAGCAACCGTTTCGGTACCAGAACACTGCGTAGAGACAGTAAGCTCTGGTCCTGCGTGTATGCTGCGTGTCAACCTAGAAATTGGAGACTGATGGCATAAGGCTTCTTTTGCCATTATGAAAGCTCCGTTCATGCGGCCTCGAAGCTACCTGAAAAGCATTGTTGTTGCCGGGGTTTTCCTCACTGCCGGCATGGTTCTGAGAAGAAAATGAGTTTTCTCCTAAGAAACCTTGGGTTTCCAGTTCCTTGTTGGAAGCTCACCCTGCTCTGCGCTATACCTAAAGTGAAAGTCAACGTGAGCCCAAGCTTCGAAGTAAGGCCCTGATTATCCTTGCAAAACGAGAGGCGTGCAGCAGCTCCATGAGGCCTTCATCGTTGTTCTGCTTTAGTTTCAAGGTAGTAAGCTTTTCAACACTCCTAGGGGCCTTGCTTCAGCACCCGTTTCAGTACCAGAACACTGCGTAGAACCAGGAAGCTCTGCTCCTGCGTGTATGCTGCGTGTCAACCTAGAAATTAGAGACTGATGGCACAAGGCTTGTTTTCCCGTTTTGAAAGCTCCATTCATGCGGCCCCGAAGCTACCTGAAAAGCACTGTTGTTACCGTGCTTTTACTTAGAGCCGGCATGGCACATAGAAGAAAATGAGTTTTCTCGAAAGAAACCTTGTGCTTCCAGTTCCTAGTTGGAAGCTCACCCGGCTCTGCTCTATACCAAACGTGAAAGTCAATGTGAGCACTAGCCTCGAAGTAAGACCCTGATTATCCTGGCAAAACGGGAGGCGTGCAGCAGCTCCATGAGGCCTTCATCGCTGTTCTGCTTTAGTTTCACGGTAGTAAGCTTTCCAAGACTCCTAGGGACTTTGCTTAAGCAACCGTTTCGGTACCAGAACACTGCGTAGAGACAGTAAGCTCTGGTCCTGCGTGTATGCTGCGTGTCAACCTAGAAATTGGAGACTGATGGCATAAGGCTTCTTTTGCCATTATGAAAGCTCCGTTCATGCGGCCTCGAAGCTACCTGAAAAGCATTGTTGTTGCCGGGGTTTTCCTCACTGCCGGCATGGTTCTGAGAAGAAAATGAGTTTTCTCCTAAGAAACCTTGGGTTTCCAGTTCCTTGTTGGAAGCTCACCCTGCTCTGCGCTATACCTAAAGTGAAAGTCAACGTGAGCCCAAGCTTCGAAGTAGGGCCCTGATTATCCTTGCAAAACGAGAGGCATGCAGCAGCTCCATGAGGCCTTCATCGTTGTTCTGCTTTAGTTTCAAGGTAGTAAGCTTTTCAACACTCCTAGGGGCCTTGCTTCAGCACCCGTTTCAGTACCAGAACACTGCGTAGAACCAGGAAGCTCTGCTCCTGCGTGTATGCTGCGTGTCAACCTAGAAATTAGAGACTGATGGCACAAGGCTTGTTTTCCCGTTTTGAAAGCTCCATTCATGCGGCCTCGAAGCTACCTGAAAAGCACTGTTGTTACCGTGCTTTTACTTACAGCCGGCATGGCACATAGAAGAAAATGAGTTTTCTCGAAAGAAACCTTGTGCTTCCAGTTCCTAGTTGGAAGCTCACCCGGCTCTGCTCTATACCAAACGTGAAAGTCAATGTGAGCACTAGCCTCGAAGTAAGGCCCTGATTATGCTGGCAATACGGGAGGCGTGCAGCAGCTCCATGAGGCCTTCATCGCTGTTCTGCTTTAGTTTCACGGTAGTAGCTTTCCAACATTCCTAGGGACTTTGCTTAAGCAACCGTTTCGGTACCAGAACACTGCGTAGAGACAGTAAGCTCTGGTCCTGCGTGTATGCTGCGAGTCAACCTAGAAATTGGAGACTGATGGCATAAGGCTTCTTTTCCCATTATGAAAGCTCCGTTCATGCGGCCTCGAAGCTACCTGAAAAGCATTGTTGTTGCCGGGGTTTTCCTCACTGCCGGCATGGTTCTGAGGAGAAAATGAGTTTTCTCCTAAGAAACCTTGGGTTGCCAGTTCTTTGTTGGAAGCTCACCCTGCTCTGCGCTATACCTAAAGTGAAAGTCAACGTGAGCCCAAGCTTCGAAGTAAGGCCCTGATTATCCTTGCAAAACGAGAGGCGTGCAGCAGCTCCATGAGGCCTTCATCGTTGTTCTGCTTTAGTTTCAAGGTAGTAAGCTTTTCAACACTCCTAAGGGCCTTGCTTCAGCACCCGTTTCAGTACCAGAACACTGCGTAGAACCAGGAAGTTCTGCTCCTGCGTGTATGCTGCGTGTCAACCTAAAAATTAGAGGCTGACGGCACAAGGCTAGTTTTCCCATTATGAAAGCTCCGTTGATGCGGCCCCGAAGCTACCTGAAAAGCACTGTTGTTACCGTGCTTTTACTTACAGCCGGCATGGCACATAGAAGAAAATGAGTTTTCTCGAAAGAAACCTTGTGCTTCCAGTTCCTAGTTGGAAGCTCACCCGGCTCTGCTCTATACCAAACGTGAAAGTCAATGTGAGCACTAGCCTCGAAGTAAGGCCCTGATTATCCTGGCAAAACGGGAGGCGTGCAGCAGCTCCATGAGGCCTTCATCGCTGTTCTGCTTTAGTTTCACGGTAGTAAGCTTTCCAAGACTCCTAGGGACTTTGCTTAAGCAACCGTTTCGGTACCAGAACACTGCGTAGAGACAGTAAGCTCTGGTCCTGCGTGTATGCTGCGTGTCAACCTAGAAATTGGAGACTGATGGCATAAGGCTTCTTTTCCCATTATGAAAGCTCCGTTCATGCGGCCTCGAAGCTACCTGAAAAGCATTGTTGTTGCCGGGGTTTTCCTCACTGCCAGCATGGTTCTGAGAAGAAAATGAGTTTTCTCCTAAGAAACCTTGGGTTTCCAGTTCCTTGTTGGAAGCTCACCCTGCTCTGCGCTATACCTAAAGTGAAAGTCAACGTGAGCCCAAGCTTCGAAGTAAGGCCCTGATTATCCTTGCAAAACGAGAGGCGTGCAGCAGCTCCATGAGGCCTTCATCGTTGTTCTGCTTTAGTTTCAAGGTAGTAAGCTTTTCAACACTCCTAGGGGCCTTGCTTCAGCACCCGTTTCAGTACCAGAACACTGCGTAGAACCAGGAAGCTCTGCTCCTGCGTGTATGCTGCGTGTCAACCTAGAAATTAGAGACTGATGGCACAAGGCTTGTTTTCCCGTTTTGAAAGCTCCATTCATGCGGCCTCGAAGCTACCTGAAAAGCACTGTTGTTACCGTGCTTTTACTTACAGCCGGCATGGCACATAGAAGAAAATGAGTTTTCTCGAAAGAAACCTTGTGCTTCCAGTTCCTAGTTGGAAGCTCACCCGGCTCTGCTCTATACCAAACGTGAAAGTCAATGTGAGCACTAGCCTCGAAGTAAGGCCCTGATTATGCTGGCAAAACGGGAGGCGTGCAGCAGCTCCATGAGGCCTTCATCGCTGTTCTGCTTTAGTTTCACGGTAGTAGCTTTCCAACATTCCTAGGGACTTTGCTTAAGCAACCGTTTCGGTACCAGAACACTGCGTAGAGACAGTAAGCTCTGGTCCTGCGTGTATGCTGCGAGTCAACCTAGAAATTGGAGACTGATGGCATAAGGCTTCTTTTGCCATTATGAAAGCTCCGTTCATGCGGCCTCGAAGCTACCTGAAAAGCATTGTTGTTGCCGGGGTTTTCCTCACTGCCGGCATGGTTCTGAGAAGAAAATGAGTTTTCTCCTAAGAAACCTTGGGTTTCCAGTTCCTTGTTGGAAGCTCACCCTGCTCTGCGCTATACCTAAAGTGAAAGTCAACGTGAGCCCAAGCTTCGAAGTAAGGCCCTGATTATCCTTGCAAAACGAGAGGCGTGCAGCAGCTCCATGAGGCCTTCATCGTTGTTCTGCTTTAGTTTCAAGGTAGTAAGCTTTTCAACACTCCTAGGGGCCTTGCTTCAGCACCCGTTTCAGTACCAGAACACTGCGTAGAACCAGGAAGTACTGCTCCTGCGTGTATGCTGCGTGTCAACCTAGAAATTAGAGGCTGACGGCACAAGGCTAGTTTTCCCATTATGAAAGCTCCGTTGATGCGGCCCCGAAGCTACCTGAAAAGCACTGTTGTTACCGTGCTTTTACTTACAGCCGGCATGGCACATAGAAGAAAATGAGTTTTCTCGAAAGAAACCTTGTGCTTCCAGTTCCTAGTTGGAAGCTCACCCGGCTCTGCTCTATACCAAACGTGAAAGTCAATGTGAGCACTAGCCTCGAAGTAAGGCCCTGATTATCCTGGCAAAACGGGAGGCGTGCAGCAGCTCCATGAGGCCTTCATCGCTGTTCTGCTTTAGTTTCACGGTAGTAAGCTTTCCAACATTCCTAGGGACTTTGCTTAAGCAACCGTTTCGGTACCAGAACACTGCGTAGAGACAGTAAGCTCTGGTCCTGCGTGTATGCTGCGTGTCAACCTAGAAATTGGAGACTGATGGCATAAGGCTTCTTTTCCCATTATGAAAGCTCCGTTCATGCGGCCTCGAAGCTACCTGAAAAGCATTGTTGTTGCCGGGGTTTTCCTCACTGCCAGCATGGTTCTGAGAAGAAAATGAGTTTTCTCCTAAGAAACCTTGGGTTTCCAGTTCCTTGTTGGAAGCTCACCCTGCTCTGCGCTATACCTAAAGTGAAAGTCAACGTGAGCCCAAGCTTCGAAGTAAGGCCCTGATTATCCTTGCAAAACGAGAGGCGTGCAGCAGCTCCATGAGGCCTTCATCGTTGTTCTGCTTTAGTTTCAAGGTAGTAAGCTTTTCAACACTCCTAGGGGCCTTGCTTCAGCACCCGTTTCAGTACCAGAACACTGCGTAGAACCAGGAAGCTCTGCTCCTGCGTGTATGCTGCGTGTCAACCTAGAAATTAGAGACTGATGGCACAAGGCTTGTTTTCCCGTTTTGAAAGCTCCATTCATGCGGCCTCGAAGCTACCTGAAAAGCACTGTTGTTACCGTGCTTTTACTTACAGCCGGCATGGCACATAGAAGAAAATGAGTTTTCTCGAAAGAAACCTTGTGCTTCCAGTTCCTAGTTGGAAGCTCACCCGGCTCTGCTCTATACCAAACGTGAAAGTCAATGTGAGCACTAGCCTCGAAGTAAGGCCCTGATTATGCTGGCAAAACGGGAGGCGTGCAGCAGCTCCATGAGGCCTTCATCGCTGTTCTGCTTTAGTTTCACGGTAGTAGCTTTCCAACATTCCTAGGGACTTTGCTTAAGCAACCGTTTCGGTACCAGAACACTGCGTAGAGACAGTAAGCTCTGGTCCTGCGTGTATGCTGCGAGTCAACCTAGAAATTGGAGACTGATGGCATAAGGCTTCTTTTCCCATTATGAAAGCTCCGTTCATGCGGCCTCGAAGCTACCTGAAAAGCATTGTTGTTGCCGGGGTTTTCCTCACTGCCGGCATGGTTCTGAGGAGAAAATGAGTTTTCTCCTAAGAAACCTTGGGTTTCCAGTTCTTTGTTGGATACTCACCCTGCTCTGCGCTATACCTAAAGTGAAAGTCAACGTGAGCCCAAGCTTCGAAGTAAGGCCCTGATTATCCTTGCAAAACAAGAGGCGTGCAGCAGCTCCATGAGGCCTTCATCGTTGTTCTGCTTTAGTTTCAAGGTAGTAAGCTTTTCAACACTCCTAGGGGCCTTGCTTCAGCACCCGTTTCAGTACCAGAACACTGCGTAGAACCAGGAAGTTCTGCTCCTGCGTGTATGCTGCGTGTCAACCTAGAAATTAGAGGCTGACGGCACAAGGCTAGTTTTCCCATTATGAAAGCTCCGTTGATGCGGCCCCGAAGCTACCTGAAAAGCACTGTTGTTACCGTGCTTTTACTTAGAGCCGGCATGGCACATAGAAGAAAATGAGTTTTCTCGAAAGAAACCTTGTGCTTCCAGTTCCTAGTTGGAAGCTCACCCGGCTCTGCTCTATACCAAACGTGAAAGTCAATGTGAGCACTAGCCTCGAAGTAAGGCCCTGATTATCCTGGCAAAACGGGAGGCGTGCAGCAGCTCCATGAGGCCTTCATCGCTGTTCTGCTTTAGTTTCACGGTAGTAAGCTTTCCAAGACTCCTAGGGACTTTGCTTAAGCAACCGTTTCGGTACCAGAACACTGCGTAGAGACAGTAAGCTCTGGTCCTGCGTGTATGCTGCGTGTCAACCTAGAAATTGGAGACTGATGGCATAAGGCTTCTTTTCCCATTATGAAAGCTCCGTTCATGCGGCCTCGAAGCTACCTGAAAAGCATTGTTGTTGCCGGGGTTTTCCTCACTGCCAGCATGGTTCTGAGAAGAAAATGAGTTTTCTCCTAAGAAACCTTGGGTTTCCAGTTCCTTGTTGGAAGCTCACCCTGCTCTGCGCTATACCTAAAGTGAAAGTCAACGTGAGCCCAAGCTTCGAAGTAAGGCCCTGATTATCCTTGCAAAACGAGAGGCGTGCAGCAGCTCCATGAGGCCTTCATCGTTGTTCTGCTTTAGTTTCAAGGTAGTAAGCTTTTCAACACTCCTAGGGGCCTTGCTTCAGCACCCGTTTCAGTACCAGAACACTGCGTAGAACCAGGAAGCTCTGCTCCTGCGTGTATGCTGCGTGTCAACCTAGAAATTAGAGACTGATGGCACAAGGCTTGTTTTCCCGTTTTGAAAGCTCCATTCATGCGGCCTCGAAGCTACCTGAAAAGCACTGTTGTTACCGTGCTTTTACTTACAGCCGGCATGGCACATAGAAGAAAATGAGTTTTCTCGAAAGAAACCTTGTGCTTCCAGTTCCTAGTTGGAAGCTCACCCGGCTCTGCTCTATACCAAACGTGAAAGTCAATGTGAGCACTAGCCTCGAAGTAAGGCCCTGATTATGCTGGCAAAACGGGAGGCGTGCAGCAGCTCCATGAGGCCTTCATCGCTGTTCTGCTTTAGTTTCACGGTAGTAGCTTTCCAACATTCCTAGGGACTTTGCTTAAGCAACCGTTTCGGTACCAGAACACTGCGTAGAGACAGTAAGCTCTGGTCCTGCGTGTATGCTGCGAGTCAACCTAGAAATTGGAGACTGATGGCATAAGGCTTCTTTTGCCATTATGAAAGCTCCGTTCATGCGGCCTCGAAGCTACCTGAAAAGCATTGTTGTTGCCGGGGTTTTCCTCACTGCCGGCATGGTTCTGAGAAGAAAATGAGTTTTCTCCTAAGAAACCTTGGGTTTCCAGTTCCTTGTTGGAAGCTCACCCTGCTCTGCGCTATACCTAAAGTGAAAGTCAACGTGAGCCCAAGCTTCGAAGTAAGGCCCTGATTATCCTTGCAAAACGAGAGGCGTGCAGCAGCTCCATGAGGCCTTCATCGTTGTTCTGCTTTAGTTTCAAGGTAGTAAGCTTTTCAACACTCCTAGGGGCCTTGCTTCAGCACCCGTTTCAGTACCAGAACACTGCGTAGAACCAGGAAGTACTGCTCCTGCGTGTATGCTGCGTGTCAACCTAGTAATTAGAGGCTGACGGCACAAGGCTAGTTTTCCCATTATGAAAGCTCCGTTGATGCGGCCCCGAAGCTACCTGAAAAGCACTGTTGTTACCGTGCTTTTACTTACAGCCGGCATGGCACATAGAAGAAAATGAGTTTTCTCGAAAGAAACCTTGTGCTTCCAGTTCCTAGTTGGAAGCTCACCCGGCTCTGCTCTATACCAAACGTGAAAGTCAATGTGAGCACTAGCCTCGAAGTAAGGCCCTGATTATCCTGGCAAAACGGGAGGCGTGCAGCAGCTCCATGAGGCCTTCATCGCTGTTCTGCTTTAGTTTCACGGTAGTAAGCTTTCCAACATTCCTAGGGACTTTGCTTAAGCAACCGTTTCGGTACCAGAACACTGCGTAGAGACAGTAAGCTCTGGTCCTGCGTGTATGCTGCGTGTCAACCTAGAAATTGGAGACTGATGGCATAAGGCTTCTTTTCCCATTATGAAAGCTCCGTTCATGCGGCCTCGAAGCTACCTGAAAAGCATTGTTGTTGCCGGGGTTTTCCTCACTGCCAGCATGGTTCTGAGAAGAAAATGAGTTTTCTCCTAAGAAACCTTGGGTTTCCAGTTCCTTGTTGGAAGCTCACCCTGCTCTGCGCTATACCTAAAGTGAAAGTCAACGTGAGCCCAAGCTTCGAAGTAAGGCCCTGATTATCCTTGCAAAACGAGAGGCGTGCAGCAGCTCCATGAGGCCTTCATCGTTGTTCTGCTTTAGTTTCAAGGTAGTAAGCTTTTCAACACTCCTAGGGGCCTTGCTTCAGCACCCGTTTCAGTACCAGAACACTGCGTAGAACCAGGAAGCTCTGCTCCTGCGTGTATGCTGCGTGTCAACCTAGAAATTAGAGACTGATGGCACAAGGCTTGTTTTCCCGTTTTGAAAGCTCCATTCATGCGGCCTCGAAGCTACCTGAAAAGCACTGTTGTTACCGTGCTTTTACTTACAGCCGGCATGGCACATAGAAGAAAATGAGTTTTCTCGAAAGAAACCTTGTGCTTCCAGTTCCTAGTTGGAAGCTCACCCGGCTCTGCTCTATACCAAACGTGAAAGTCAATGTGAGCACTAGCCTCGAAGTAAGGCCCTGATTATGCTGGCAAAACGGGAGGCGTGCAGCAGCTCCATGAGGCCTTCATCGCTGTTCTGCTTTAGTTTCACGGTAGTAGCTTTCCAACATTCCTAGGGACTTTGCTTAAGCAACCGTTTCGGTACCAGAACACTGCGTAGAGACAGTAAGCTCTGGTCCTGCGTGTATGCTGCGAGTCAACCTAGAAATTGGAGACTGATGGCATAAGGCTTCTTTTCCCATTATGAAAGCTCCGTTCATGCGGCCTCGAAGCTACCTGAAAAGCATTGTTGTTGCCGGGGTTTTCCTCACTGCCGGCATGGTTCTGAGGAGAAAATGAGTTTTCTCCTAAGAAACCTTGGGTTTCCAGTTCTTTGTTGGATACTCACCCTGCTCTGCGCTATACCTAAAGTGAAAGTCAACGTGAGCCCAAGCTTCGAAGTAAGGCCCTGATTATCCTTGCAAAACGAGAGGCGTGCAGCAGCTCCATGAGGCCTTCATCGTTGTTCTGCTTTAGTTTCAAGGTAGTAAGCTTTTCAACACTCCTAGGGGCCTTGCTTCAGCACCCGTTTCAGTACCAGAACACTGCGTAGAACCAGGAAGCTCTGCTCCTGCGTGTATGCTGCGTGTCAACCTAGAAATTAGAGACTGATGGCACAAGGCTAGTTTTCCCATTATGAAAGCTCCGTTGATGCGGCCCCGAAGCTACCTGAAAAGCACTGTTGTTACCGTGCTTTTACTTAGAGCCGGCATGGCACATAGAAGAAAATGAGTTTTCTCGAAAGAAACCTTGTGCTTCCAGTTCCTAGTTGGAAGCTCACCCGGCTCTGCTCTATACCAAACGTGAAAGTCAATGTGAGCACTAGCCTCGAAGTAAGACCCTGATTATCCTGGCAAAACGGGAGGCGTGCAGCAGCTCCATGAGGCCTTCATCGCTGTTCTGCTTTAGTTTCACGGTAGTAAGCTTTCCAAGACTCCTAGGGACTTTGCTTAAGCAACCGTTTCGGTACCAGAACACTGCGTAGAGACAGTAAGCTCTGGTCCTGCGTGTATGCTGCGTGTCAACCTAGAAATTGGAGACTGATGGCATAAGGCTTCTTTTGCCATTATGAAAGCTCCGTTCATGCGGCCTCGAAGCTACCTGAAAAGCATTGTTGTTGCCGGGGTTTTCCTCACTGCCGGCATGGTTCTGAGAAGAAAATGAGTTTTCTCCTAAGAAACCTTGGGTTTCCAGTTCCTTGTTGGAAGCTCACCCTGCTCTGCGCTATACCTAAAGTGAAAGTCAACGTGAGCCCAAGCTTCGAAGTAAGGCCCTGATTATCCTTGCAAAACGAGAGGCGTGCAGCAGCTCCATGAGGCCTTCATCGTTGTTCTGCTTTAGTTTCAAGGTAGTAAGCTTTTCAACACTCCTAGGGGCCTTGCTTCAGCACCCGTTTCAGTACCAGAACACTGCGTAGAACCAGGAAGCTCTGCTCCTGCGTGTATGCTGCGTGTCAACCTAGAAATTAGAGACTGATGGCACAAGGCTTGTTTTCCCGTTTTGAAAGCTCCATTCATGCGGCCCCGAAGCTACCTGAAAAGCACTGTTGTTACCGTGCTTTTACTTACAGCCGGCATGGCACATAGAAGAAAATGAGTTTTCTCGAAAGAAACCTTGTGCTTCCAGTTCCTAGTTGGAAGCTCACCCGGCTCTGCTCTATACCAAACGTGAAAGTCAATGTGAGCACTAGACTCGAAGTAAGGCCCTGATTATCCTGGCAAAACGGGAGGCGTGCAGCAGCTCCATGAGGCCTTCATCGCTGTTCTGCTTTAGTTTCACGGTAGTAAGCTTTCCAAGACTCCTAGGGACTTTGCTTAAGCAACCGTTTCGGTACCAGAACACTGCGTAGAGACAGTAAGCTCTGGTCCTGCGTGTATGCTGCGTGTCAACCTAGAAATTGGAGACTGATGGCATAAGGCTTCTTTTGCCATTATGAAAGCTCCGTTCATGCGGCCTCGAAGCTACCTGAAAAGCATTGTTGTTGCCGGGGTTTTCCTCACTGCCGGCATGGTTCTGAGAAGAAAATGAGTTTTCTCCTAAGAAACCTTGGGTTTCCAGTTCCTTGTTGGAAGCTCACCCTGCTCTGCGCTATACCTAAAGTGAAAGTCAACGTGAGCCCAAGCTTCGAAGTAAGGCCCTGATTATCCTTGCAAAACGAGAGGCGTGCAGCAGCTCCATGAGGCCTTCATCGTTGTTCTGCTTTAGTTTCAAGGTAGTAAGCTTTTCAACACTCCTAGGGGCCTTGCTTCAGCACCCGTTTCAGTACCAGAACACTGCGTAGAACCAGGAAGCTCTGCTCCTGCGTGTATGCTGCGTGTCAACCTAGAAATTAGAGACTGATGGCACAAGGCTTGTTTTCCCGTTTTGAAAGCTCCATTCATGCGGCCCCGAAGCTACCTGAAAAGCACTGTTGTTACCGTGCTTTTACTTACAGCCGGCATGGCACATAGAAGAAAATGAGTTTTCTCGAAAGAAACCTTGTGCTTCCAGTTCCTAGTTGGAAGCTCACCCGGCTCTGCTCTATACCAAACGTGAAAGTCAATGTGAGCACTAGACTCGAAGTAAGGCCCTGATTATCCTGGCAAAACGGGAGGCGTGCAGCAGCTCCATGAGGCCTTCATCGCTGTTCTGCTTTAGTTTCACGGTAGTAAGCTTTCCAAGACTCCTAGGGACTTTGCTTAAGCAACCGTTTCGGTACCAGAACACTGCGTAGAGACAGTAAGCTCTGGTCCTGCGTGTATGCTGCCTGTCAACCTAGAAATTGGAGACTGATGGCATAAGGCTTCTTTTCCCATTATGAAAGCTCCGTTCATGCGGCCTCGAAGCTACCTGAAAAGCATTGTTGTTGCCGGGGTTTTCCTCACTGCCGGCATGGTTCTGAGAAGAAAATGAGTTTTCTCCTAAGAAACCTTGGGTTTCCAGTTCCTTGTTGGAAGCTCACCCTGCTCTGCGCTATACCTAAAGTGAAAGTCAACGTGAGCCCAAGCTTCGAAGTAAGGCCCTGATTATCCTTGCAAAACGAGAGGCGTGCAGCAGCTCCATGAGGCCTTCATCGTTGTTCTGCTTTAGTTTCAAGGTAGTAAGCTTTTCAACACTCCTAGGGGCCTTGCTTCAGCACCCGTTTCAGTACCAGAACACTGCGTAGAACCAGGAAGCTCTGCTCCTGCGTGTATGCTGCGTGTCAACCTAGAAATTAGAGACTGATGGCACAAGGCTTGTTTTCCCGTTTTGAAAGCTCCATTCATGCGGCCCCGAAGCTACCTGAAAAGCACTGTTGTTACCGTGCTTTTACTTACAGCCGGCATGGCACATAGAAGAAAATGAGTTTTCTCGAAAGAAACCTTGTGCTTCCAGTTCCTAGTTGGAAGCTCACCCGGCTCTGCTCTATACCAAACGTGAAAGTCAATGTGAGCACTAGCCTCGAAGTAAGGCCCTGATTATCCTGGCAAAACGGGAGGCGTGCAGCAGCTCCATGAGGCCTTCATCGCTGTTCTGCTTTAGTTTCACGGTAGTAAGCTTTCCAAGACTCCTAGGGACTTTGCTTAAGCAACCGTTTCGGTACCAGAACACTGCGTAGAGACAGTAAGCTCTGGTCCTGCGTGTATGCTGCGTGTCAACCTAGAAATTGGAGACTGATGGCATAAGGCTTCTTTTCCCATTATGAAAGCTCCGTTCATGCGGCCTCGAAGCTACCTGAAAAGCATTGTTGTTGCCGGGGTTTTCCTCACTGCCGGCATGGTTTTGAGAAGAAAATGAGTTTTCTCCTAAGAAACCTTGGGTTTCCAGTTCCTTGTTGGAAGCTCACCGTGCTCTGCGCTATACCTAAAGTGAAAGTCAACGTGAGCCCAAGCTTCGAAGTAAGGCCCTGATTATCCTTGCAAAACGAGAGGCGTGCAGCAGCTCCATGAGGCCTTCATCGTTGTTCTGCTTTAGTTTCAAGGTAGTAAGCTTTTCAACACTCCTAGGGGCCTTGCTTCAGCACCCGTTTCAGTACCAGAACACTGCGTAGAACCAGGAAGCTCTGCTCCTGCGTGTATGCTGCGTGTCAACCTAGAAATTAGAGAGTGATGGCACAAGGCTTGTTTTCCCGTTTTGAAAGCTCCATTCATGCGGCCCCGAAGCTACCTGAAAAGCACTGTTGTTACCGTGCTTTTACTTACAGCCGGCATGGCACATAGAAGAAAATGAGTTTTCTCGAAAGAAACCTTGTGCTTCCAGTTCCTAGTTGGAAGCTCACCCGGCTCTGCTCTATACCAAACGTGTAAGTCAATGTGAGCACTAGCCTCGAAGTAAGGCCCTGATTATGCTGGCAAAACGGGAGGCGTGCAGCAGCTCCATGAGGCCTTCATCGCTGTTCTGCTTTAGTTTCACGGTAGTAAGCTTTCCAACATTCCTAGGGACTTTGCTTAAGCAACCGTTTCGGTACCAGAACACTGCGTAGAGACAGTAAGCTCTGGTCCTGCGTGTATGCTGCCTGTCAACCTAGAAATTGGAGACTGATGGCATAAGGCTTCTTTTGCCATTATGAAAGCTCCGTTCATGCGGCCTCGAAGCTACCTGAAAAGCATTGTTGTTGCCGGGGTTTTCCTCACTGCCGGCATGGTTCTGAGAAGAAACTGAGTTTTCTCCTAAGAAACCTTGGGTTTCCAGTTCCTTGTTGGAAGCTCACCCTGCTCTGCGCTATACCTAAAGTGAAAGTCAACGTGAGCCCAAGCTTCGAAGTAAGGCCCTGATTATCCTTGCAAAACGAGAGGCGTGCAGCAGCTCCATGAGGCCTTCATCGTTGTTCTGCTTTAGTTTCAAGGTAGTAAGCTTTTCAACACTCCTAGGGGCCTTGCTTCAGCACCCGTTTCAGTACCAGAACACTGCGTAGAACCAGGAAGTTCTGCTCCTGCGTGTATGCTGCGTGTCAACCTAGAAATTAGAGGCTGACGGCACAAGGCTAGTTTTCCCATTATGAAAGCTCCGTTGATGCGGCCCCGAAGCTACCTGAAAAGCACTGTTGTTACCGTGCTTTTACTTACAGCCGGCATGGCACATAGAAGAAAATGAGTTTTCTCGAAAGAAACCTTGTGCTTCCAGTTCCTAGTTGGAAGCTCACCCGGCTCTGCTCTATACCAAACGTGAAAGTCAATGTGAGCACTAGCCTCGAAGTAAGGCCCTGATTATCCTGGCAAAACGGGAGGCGTGCAGCAGCTCCATGAGGCCTTCATCGCTGTTCTGCTTTAGTTTCACGGTAGTAAGCTTTCCAAGACTCCTAGGGACTTTGCTTAAGCAACCGTTTCGGTACCAGAACACTGCGTAGAGACAGTAAGCTCTGGTCCTGCGTGTATGCTGCGTGTCAACCTAGAAATTGGAGACTGATGGCATAAGGCTTCTTTTCCCATTATGAAAGCTCCGTTCATGCGGCCTCGAAGCTACCTGAAAAGCATTGTTGTTGCCGGGGTTTTCCTCACTGCCAGCATGGTTCTGAGAAGAAAATGAGTTTTCTCCTAAGAAACCTTGGGTTTCCAGTTCCTTGTTGGAAGCTCACCCTGCTCTGCGCTATACCTAAAGTGAAAGTCAACGTGAGCCCAAGCTTCGAAGTAGGGCCCTGATTATCCTTGCAAAACGAGAGGCATGCAGCAGCTCCATGAGGCCTTCATCGTTGTTCTGCTTTAGTTTCAAGGTAGTAAGCTTTTCAACACTCCTAGGGGCCTTGCTTCAGCACCCGTTTCAGTACCAGAACACTGCGTAGAACCAGGAAGCTCTGCTCCTGCGTGTATGCTGCGTGTCAACCTAGAAATTAGAGACTGATGGCACAAGGCTTGTTTTCCCGTTTTGAAAGCTCCATTCATGCGGCCTCGAAGCTACCTGAAAAGCACTGTTGTTACCGTGCTTTTACTTACAGCCGGCATGGCACATAGAAGAAAATGAGTTTTCTCGAAAGAAACCTTGTGCTTCCAGTTCCTAGTTGGAAGCTCACCCGGCTCTGCTCTATACCAAACGTGAAAGTCAATGTGAGCACTAGCCTCGAAGTAAGGCCCTGATTATGCTGGCAATACGGGAGGCGTGCAGCAGCTCCATGAGGCCTTCATCGCTGTTCTGCTTTAGTTTCACGGTAGTAGCTTTCCAACATTCCTAGGGACTTTGCTTAAGCAACCGTTTCGGTACCAGAACACTGCGTAGAGACAGTAAGCTCTGGTCCTGCGTGTATGCTGCGAGTCAACCTAGAAATTGGAGACTGATGGCATAAGGCTTCTTTTCCCATTATGAAAGCTCCGTTCATGCGGCCTCGAAGCTACCTGAAAAGCATTGTTGTTGCCGGGGTTTTCCTCACTGCCGGCATGGTTCTGAGGAGAAAATGAGTTTTCTCCTAAGAAACCTTGGGTTGCCAGTTCTTTGTTGGAAGCTCACCCTGCTCTGCGCTATACCTAAAGTGAAAGTCAACGTGAGCCCAAGCTTCGAAGTAAGGCCCTGATTATCCTTGCAAAACGAGAGGCGTGCAGCAGCTCCATGAGGCCTTCATCGTTGTTCTGCTTTAGTTTCAAGGTAGTAAGCTTTTCAACACTCCTAGGGGCCTTGCTTCAGCACCCGTTTCAGTACCAGAACACTGCGTAGAACCAGGAAGTTCTGCTCCTGCGTGTATGCTGCGTGTCAACCTAGAAATTAGAGGCTGACGGCACAAGGCTAGTTTTCCCATTATGAAAGCTCCGTTGATGCGGCCCCGAAGCTACCTGAAAAGCACTGTTGTTACCGTGCTTTTACTTACAGCCGGCATGGCACATAGAAGAAAATGAGTTTTCTCGAAAGAAACCTTGTGCTTCCAGTTCCTAGTTGGAAGCTCACCCGGCTCTGCTCTATACCAAACGTGAAAGTCAATGTGAGCACTAGCCTCGAAGTAAGGCCCTGATTATCCTGGCAAAACGGGAGGCGTGCAGCAGCTCCATGAGGCCTTCATCGCTGTTCTGCTTTAGTTTCACGGTAGTAAGCTTTCCAAGACTCCTAGGGACTTTGCTTAAGCAACCGTTTCGGTACCAGAACACTGCGTAGAGACAGTAAGCTCTGGTCCTGCGTGTATGCTGCGTGTCAACCTAGAAATTGGAGACTGATGGCATAAGGCTTCTTTTCCCATTATGAAAGCTCCGTTCATGCGGCCTCGAAGCTACCTGAAAAGCATTGTTGTTGCCGGGGTTTTCCTCACTGCCAGCATGGTTCTGAGAAGAAAATGAGTTTTCTCCTAAGAAACCTTGGGTTTCCAGTTCCTTGTTGGAAGCTCACCCTGCTCTGCGCTATACCTAAAGTGAAAGTCAACGTGAGCCCAAGCTTCGAAGTAAGGCCCTGATTATCCTTGCAAAACGAGAGGCGTGCAGCAGCTCCATGAGGCCTTCATCGTTGTTCTGCTTTAGTTTCAAGGTAGTAAGCTTTTCAACACTCCTAGGGGCCTTGCTTCAGCACCCGTTTCAGTACCAGAACACTGCGTAGAACCAGGAAGCTCTGCTCCTGCGTGTATGCTGCGTGTCAACCTAGAAATTAGAGACTGATGGCACAAGGCTTGTTTTCCCGTTTTGAAAGCTCCATTCATGCGGCCTCGAAGCTACCTGAAAAGCACTGTTGTTACCGTGCTTTTACTTACAGCCGGCATGGCACATAGAAGAAAATGAGTTTTCTCGAAAGAAACCTTGTGCTTCCAGTTCCTAGTTGGAAGCTCACCCGGCTCTGCTCTATACCAAACGTGAAAGTCAATGTGAGCACTAGCCTCGAAGTAAGGCCCTGATTATGCTGGCAAAACGGGAGGCGTGCAGCAGCTCCATGAGGCCTTCATCGCTGTTCTGCTTTAGTTTCACGGTAGTAGCTTTCCAACATTCCTAGGGACTTTGCTTAAGCAACCGTTTCGGTACCAGAACACTGCGTAGAGACAGTAAGCTCTGGTCCTGCGTGTATGCTGCGAGTCAACCTAGAAATTGGAGACTGATGGCATAAGGCTTCTTTTGCCATTATGAAAGCTCCGTTCATGCGGCCTCGAAGCTACCTGAAAAGCATTGTTGTTGCCGGGGTTTTCCTCACTGCCGGCATGGTTCTGAGAAGAAAATGAGTTTTCTCCTAAGAAACCTTGGGTTTCCAGTTCCTTGTTGGAAGCTCACCCTGCTCTGCGCTATACCTAAAGTGAAAGTCAACGTGAGCCCAAGCTTCGAAGTAAGGCCCTGATTATCCTTGCAAAACGAGAGGCGTGCAGCAGCTCCATGAGGCCTTCATCGTTGTTCTGCTTTAGTTTCAAGGTAGTAAGCTTTTCAACACTCCTAGGGGCCTTGCTTCAGCACCCGTTTCAGTACCAGAACACTGCGTAGAACCAGGAAGTACTGCTCCTGCGTGTATGCTGCGTGTCAACCTAGAAATTAGAGGCTGACGGCACAAGGCTAGTTTTCCCATTATGAAAGCTCCGTTGATGCGGCCCCGAAGCTACCTGAAAAGCACTGTTGTTACCGTGCTTTTACTTAGAGCCGGCATGGCACATAGAAGAAAATGAGTTTTCTCGAAAGAAACCTTGTGCTTCCAGTTCCTAGTTGGAAGCTCACCCGGCTCTGCTCTATACCAAACGTGAAAGTCAATGTGAGCACTAGCCTCGAAGTAAGGCCCTGATTATCCTGGCAAAACGGGAGGCGTGCAGCAGCTCCATGAGGCCTTCATCGCTGTTCTGCTTTAGTTTCACGGTAGTAAGCTTTCCAACATTCCTAGGGACTTTGCTTAAGCAACCGTTTCGGTACCAGAACACTGCGTAGAGACAGTAAGCTCTGGTCCTGCGTGTATGCTGCGTGTCAACCTAGAAATTGGAGACTGATGGCATAAGGCTTCTTTTCCCATTATGAAAGCTCCGTTCATGCGGCCTCGAAGCTACCTGAAAAACATTGTTGTTGCCGGGGTTTTCCTCACTGCCAGCATGGTTCTGAGAAGAAAATGAGTTTTCTCCTAAGAAACCTTGGGTTTCCAGTTCCTTGTTGGAAGCTCACCCTGCTCTGCGCTATACCTAAAGTGAAAGTCAACGTGAGCCCAAGCTTCGAAGTAAGGCCCTGATTATCCTTGCAAAACGAGAGGCGTGCAGCAGCTCCATGAGGCCTTCATCGTTGTTCTGCTTTAGTTTCAAGGTAGTAAGCTTTTCAACACTCCTAGGGGCCTTGCTTCAGCACCCGTTTCAGTACCAGAACACTGCGTAGAACCAGGAAGCTCTGCTCCTGCGTGTATGCTGCGTGTCAACCTAGAAATTAGAGACTGATGGCACAAGGCTTGTTTTCCCGTTTTGAAAGCTCCATTCATGCGGCCTCGAAGCTACCTGAAAAGCACTGTTGTTACCGTGCTTTTACTTACAGCCGGCATGGCACATAGAAGAAAATGAGTTTTCTCGAAAGAAACCTTGTGCTTCCAGTTCCTAGTTGGAAGCTCACCCGGCTCTGCTCTATACCAAACGTGAAAGTCAATGTGAGCACTAGCCTCGAAGTAAGGCCCTGATTATGCTGGCAAAACGGGAGGCGTGCAGCAGCTCCATGAGGCCTTCATCGCTGTTCTGCTTTAGTTTCACGGTAGTAGCTTTCCAACATTCCTAGGGACTTTGCTTAAGCAACCGTTTCGGTACCAGAACACTGCGTAGAGACAGTAAGCTCTGGTCCTGCGTGTATGCTGCGAGTCAACCTAGAAATTGGAGACTGATGGCATAAGGCTTCTTTTCCCATTATGAAAGCTCCGTTCATGCGGCCTCGAAGCTACCTGAAAAGCATTGTTGTTGCCGGGGTTTTCCTCACTGCCGGCATGGTTCTGAGGAGAAAATGAGTTTTCTCCTAAGAAACCTTGGGTTTCCAGTTCTTTGTTGGATACTCACCCTGCTCTGCGCTATACCTAAAGTGAAAGTCAACGTGAGCCCAAGCTTCGAAGTAAGGCCCTGATTATCCTTGCAAAACGAGAGGCGTGCAGCAGCTCCATGAGGCCTTCATCGTTGTTCTGCTTTAGTTTCAAGGTAGTAAGCTTTTCAACACTCCTAGGGGCCTTGCTTCAGCACCCGTTTCAGTACCAGAACACTGCGTAGAACCAGGAAGTTCTGCTCCTGCGTGTATGCTGCGTGTCAACCTAGAAATTAGAGGCTGACGGCACAAGGCTAGTTTTCCCATTATGAAAGCTCCGTTGATGCGGCCCCGAAGCTACCTGAAAAGCACTGTTGTTACCGTGCTTTTACTTACAGCCGGCATGGCACATAGAAGAAAATGAGTTTTCTCGAAAGAAACCTTGTGCTTCCAGTTCCTAGTTGGAAGCTCACCCGGCTCTGCTCTATACCAAACGTGAAAGTCAATGTGAGCACTAGCCTCGAAGTAAGGCCCTGATTATCCTGGCAAAACGGGAGGCGTGCAGCAGCTCCATGAGGCCTTCATCGCTGTTCTGCTTTAGTTTCACGGTAGTAAGCTTTCCAAGACTCCTAGGGACTTTGCTTAAGCAACCGTTTCGGTACCAGAACACTGCGTAGAGACAGTAAGCTCTGGTCCTGCGTGTATGCTGCGTGTCAACCTAGAAATTGGAGACTGATGGCATAAGGCTTCTTTTCCCATTATGAAAGCTCCGTTCATGCGGCCTCGAAGCTACCTGAAAAGCATTGTTGTTGCCGGGGTTTTCCTCACTGCCAGCATGGTTCTGAGAAGAAAATGAGTTTTCTCCTAAGAAACCTTGGGTTTCCAGTTCCTTGTTGGAAGCTCACCCTGCTCTGCGCTATACCTAAAGTGAAAGTCAACGTGAGCCCAAGCTTCGAAGTAAGGCCCTGATTATCCTTGCAAAACGAGAGGCGTGCAGCAGCTCCATGAGGCCTTCATCGTTGTTCTGCTTTAGTTTCAAGGTAGTAAGCTTTTCAACACTCCTAGGGGCCTTGCTTCAGCACCCGTTTCAGTACCAGAACACTGCGTAGAACCAGGAAGCTCTGCTCCTGCGTGTATGCTGCGTGTCAACCTAGAAATTAGAGACTGATGGCACAAGGCTTGTTTTCCCGTTTTGAAAGCTCCATTCATGCGGCCTCGAAGCTACCTGAAAAGCACTGTTGTTACCGTGCTTTTACTTACAGCCGGCATGGCACATAGAAGAAAATGAGTTTTCTCGAAAGAAACCTTGTGCTTCCAGTTCCTAGTTGGAAGCTCACCCGGCTCTGCTCTATACCAAACGTGAAAGTCAATGTGAGCACTAGCCTCGAAGTAAGGCCCTGATTATGCTGGCAAAACGGGAGGCGTGCAGCAGCTCCATGAGGCCTTCATCGCTGTTCTGCTTTAGTTTCACGGTAGTAGCTTTCCAACATTCCTAGGGACTTTGCTTAAGCAACCGTTTCGGTACCAGAACACTGCGTAGAGACAGTAAGCTCTGGTCCTGCGTGTATGCTGCGAGTCAACCTAGAAATTGGAGACTGATGGCATAAGGCTTCTTTTGCCATTATGAAAGCTCCGTTCATGCGGCCTCGAAGCTACCTGAAAAGCATTGTTGTTGCCGGGGTTTTCCTCACTGCCGGCATGGTTCTGAGAAGAAAATGAGTTTTCTCCTAAGAAACCTTGGGTTTCCAGTTCCTTGTTGGAAGCTCACCCTGTTCTGCGCTATACCTAAAGTGAAAGTCAACGTGAGCCCAAGCTTCGAAGTAAGGCCCTGATTATCCTTGCAAAACGAGAGGCGTGCAGCAGCTCCATGAGGCCTTCATCGTTGTTCTGCTTTAGTTTCAAGGTAGTAAGCTTTTCAACACTCCTAGGGGCCTTGCTTCAGCACCCGTTTCAGTACCAGAACACTGCGTAGAACCAGGAAGTACTGCTCCTGCGTGTATGCTGCGTGTCAACCTAGAAATTAGAGGCTGACGGCACAAGGCTAGTTTTCCCATTATGAAAGCTCCGTTGATGCGGCCCCGAAGCTACCTGAAAAGCACTGTTGTTACCGTGCTTTTACTTACAGCCGGCATGGCACATAGAAGAAAATGAGTTTTCTCGAAAGAAACCTTGTGCTTCCAGTTCCTAGTTGGAAGCTCACCCGGCTCTGCTCTATACCAAACGTGAAAGTCAATGTGAGCACTAGCCTCGAAGTAAGGCCCTGATTATCCTGGCAAAACGGGAGGCGTGCAGCAGCTCCATGAGGCCTTCATCGCTGTTCTGCTTTAGTTTCACGGTAGTAAGCTTTCCAACATTCCTAGGGACTTTGCTTAAGCAACCGTTTCGGTACCAGAACACTGTGTAGAGACAGTAAGCTCTGGTCCTGCGTGTATGCTGCGTGTCAACCTAGAAATTGGAGACTGATGGCATAAGGCTTCTTTTCCCATTATGAAAGCTCCGTTCATGCGGCCTCGAAGCTACCTGAAAAGCATTGTTGTTGCCGGGGTTTTCCTCACTGCCAGCATGGTTCTGAGAAGAAAATGAGTTTTCTCCTAAGAAACCTTGGGTTTCCAGTTCCTTGTTGGAAGCTCACCCTGCTCTGCGCTATACCTAAAGTGAAAGTCAACGTGAGCCCAAGCTTCGAAGTAAGGCCCTGATTATCCTTGCAAAACGAGAGGCGTGCAGCAGCTCCATGAGGCCTTCATCGTTGTTCTGCTTTAGTTTCAAGGTAGTAAGCTTTTCAACACTCCTAGGGGCCTTGCTTCAGCACCCGTTTCAGTACCAGAACACTGCGTAGAACCAGGAAGCTCTGCTCCTGCGTGTATGCTGCGTGTCAACCTAGAAATTAGAGACTGATGGCACAAGGCTTGTTTTCCCGTTTTGAAAGCTCCATTCATGCGGCCTCGAAGCTACCTGAAAAGCACTGTTGTTACCGTGCTTTTACTTACAGCCGGCATGGCACATAGAAGAAAATGAGTTTTCTCGAAAGAAACCTTGTGCTTCCAGTTCCTAGTTGGAAGCTCACCCGGCTCTGCTCTATACCAAACGTGAAAGTCAATGTGAGCACTAGCCTCGAAGTAAGGCCCTGATTATGCTGGCAAAACGGGAGGCGTGCAGCAGCTCCATGAGGCCTTCATCGCTGTTCTGCTTTAGTTTCACGGTAGTAGCTTTCCAACATTCCTAGGGACTTTGCTTAAGCAACCGTTTCGGTACCAGAACACTGCGTAGAGACAGTAAGCTCTGGTCCTGCGTGTATGCTGCGAGTCAACCTAGAAATTGGAGACTGATGGCATAAGGCTTCTTTTCCCATTATGAAAGCTCCGTTCATGCGGCCTCGAAGCTACCTGAAAAGCATTGTTGTTGCCGGGGTTTTCCTCACTGCCGGCATGGTTCTGAGGAGAAAATGAGTTTTCTCCTAAGAAACCTTGGGTTTCCAGTTCTTTGTTGGATACTCACCCTGCTCTGCGCTATACCTAAAGTGAAAGTCAACGTGAGCCCAAGCTTCGAAGTAAGGCCCTGATTATCCTTGCAAAACGAGAGGCGTGCAGCAGCTCCATGAGGCCTTCATCGTTGTTCTGCTTTAGTTTCAAGGTAGTAAGCTTTTCAACACTCCTAGGGGCCTTGCTTCAGCACCCGTTTCAGTACCAGAACACTGCGTAGAACCAGGAAGCTCTGCTCCTGCGTGTATGCTGCGTGTCAACCTAGAAATTAGAGACTGATGGCACAAGGCTAGTTTTCCCATTATGAAAGCTCCGTTGATGCGGCCCCGAAGCTACCTGAAAAGCACTGTTGTTACCGTGCTTTTACTTAGAGCCGGCATGGCACATAGAAGAAAATGAGTTTTCTCGAAAGAAACCTTGTGCTTCCAGTTCCTAGTTGGAAGCTCACCCGGCTCTGCTCTATACCAAACGTGAAAGTCAATGTGAGCACTAGCCTCGAAGTAAGACCCTGATTATCCTGGCAAAACGGGAGGCGTGCAGCAGCTCCATGAGGCCTTCATCGCTGTTCTGCTTTAGTTTCACGGTAGTAAGCTTTCCAAGACTCCTAGGGACTTTGCTTAAGCAACCGTTTCGGTACCAGAACACTGCGTAGAGACAGTAAGCTCTGGTCCTGCGTGTATGCTGCGTGTCAACCTAGAAATTGGAGACTGATGGCATAAGGCTTCTTTTGCCATTATGAAAGCTCCGTTCATGCGGCCTCGAAGCTACCTGAAAAGCATTGTTGTTGCCGGGGTTTTCCTCACTGCCGGCATGGTTCTGAGAAGAAAATGAGTTTTCTCCTAAGAAACCTTGGGTTTCCAGTTCCTTGTTGGAAGCTCACCCTGCTCTGCGCTATACCTAAAGTGAAAGTCAACGTGAGCCCAAGCTTCGAAGTAAGGCCCTGATTATCCTTGCAAAACGAGAGGCGTGCAGCAGCTCCATGAGGCCTTCATCGTTGTTCTGCTTTAGTTTCAAGGTAGTAAGCTTTTCAACACTCCTAGGGGCCTTGCTTCAGCACCCGTTTCAGTACCAGAACACTGCGTAGAACCAGGAAGCTCTGCTCCTGCGTGTATGCTGCGTGTCAACCTAGAAATTAGAGACTGATGGCACAAGGCTTGTTTTCCCGTTTTGAAAGCTCCATTCATGCGGCCCCGAAGCTACCTGAAAAGCACTGTTGTTACCGTGCTTTTACTTACAGCCGGCATGGCACATAGAAGAAAATGAGTTTTCTCGAAAGAAACCTTGTGCTTCCAGTTCCTAGTTGGAAGCTCACCCGGCTCTGCTCTATACCAAACGTGAAAGTCAATGTGAGCACTAGACTCGAAGTAAGGCCCTGATTATCCTGGCAAAACGGGAGGCGTGCAGCAGCTCCATGAGGCCTTCATCGCTGTTCTGCTTTAGTTTCACGGTAGTAAGCTTTCCAAGACTCCTAGGGACTTTGCTTAAGCAACCGTTTCGGTACCAGAACACTGCGTAGAGACAGTAAGCTCTGGTCCTGCGTGTATGCTGCGTGTCAACCTAGAAATTGGAGACTGATGGCATAAGGCTTCTTTTGCCATTATGAAAGCTCCGTTCATGCGGCCTCGAAGCTACCTGAAAAGCATTGTTGTTGCCGGGGTTTTCCTCACTGCCGGCATGGTTTTGAGAAGAAAATGAGTTTTCTCCTAAGAAACCTTGGGTTTCCAGTTCCTTGTTGGAAGCTCACCGTGCTCTGCGCTATACCTAAAGTGAAAGTCAACGTGAGCCCAAGCTTCGAAGTAAGGCCCTGATTATCCTTGCAAAACGAGAGGCGTGCAGCAGCTCCATGAGGCCTTCATCGTTGTTCTGCTTTAGTTTCAAGGTAGTAAGCTTTTCAACACTCCTAGGGGCCTTGCTTCAGCACCCGTTTCAGTACCAGAACACTGCGTAGAACCAGGAAGCTCTGCTCCTGCGTGTATGCTGCGTGTCAACCTAGAAATTAGAGAGTGATGGCACAAGGCTTGTTTTCCCGTTTTGAAAGCTCCATTCATGCGGCCTCGAAGCTACCTGAAAAGCACTGTTGTTACCGTGCTTTTACTTACAGCCGGCATGGCACATAGAAGAAAATGAGTTTTCTCGAAAGAAACCTTGTGCTTCCAGTTCCTAGTTGGAAGCTCACCCGGCTCTGCTCTATACCAAACGTGTAAGTCAATGTGAGCACTAGCCTCGAAGTAAGGCCCTGATTATGCTGGCAAAACGGGAGGCGTGCAGCAGCTCCATGAGGCCTTCATCGCTGTTCTGCTTTAGTTTCACGGTAGTAAGCTTTCCAACATTCCTAGGGACTTTGCTTAAGCAACCGTTTCGGTACCAGAACACTGCGTAGAGACAGTAAGCTCTGGTCCTGCGTGTATGCTGCCTGTCAACCTAGAAATTGGAGACTGATGGCATAAGGCTTCTTTTCCCATTATGAAAGCTCCGTTCATGCGGCCTCGAAGCTACCTGAAAAGCATTGTTGTTGCCGGGGTTTTCCTCACTGCCGGCATGGTTCTGAGAAGAAACTGAGTTTTCTCCTAAGAAACCTTGGGTTTCCAGTTCCTTGTTGGAAGCTCACCCTGCTCTGCGCTATACCTAAAGTGAAAGTCAACGTGAGCCCAAGCTTCGAAGTAAGGCCCTGATTATCCTTGCAAAACGAGAGGCGTGCAGCAGCTCCATGAGGCCTTCATCGTTGTTCTGCTTTAGTTTCAAGGTAGTAAGCTTTTCAACACTCCTAGGGGCCTTGCTTCAGCACCCGTTTCAGTACCAGAACACTGCGTAGAACCAGGAAGTTCTGCTCCTGCGTGTATGCTGCGTGTCAACCTAGAAATTAGAGGCTGACGGCACAAGGCTAGTTTTCCCATTATGAAAGCTCCGTTGATGCGGCCCCGAAGCTACCTGAAAAGCACTGTTGTTACCGTGCTTTTACTTACAGCCGGCATGGCACATAGAAGAAAATGAGTTTTCTCGAAAGAAACCTTGTGCTTCCAGTTCCTAGTTGGAAGCTCACCCGGCTCTGCTCTATACCAAACGTGAAAGTCAATGTGAGCACTAGCCTCGAAGTAAGGCCCTGATTATCCTGGCAAAACGGGAGGCGTGCAGCAGCTCCATGAGGCCTTCATCGCTGTTCTGCTTTAGTTTCACGGTAGTAAGCTTTCCAAGACTCCTAGGGACTTTGCTTAAGCAACCGTTTCGGTACCAGAACACTGCGTAGAGACAGTAAGCTCTGGTCCTGCGTGTATGCTGCGTGTCAACCTAGAAATTGGAGACTGATGGCATAAGGCTTCTTTTCCCATTATGAAAGCTCCGTTCATGCGGCCTCGAAGCTACCTGAAAAGCATTGTTGTTGCCGGGGTTTTCCTCACTGCCAGCATGGTTCTGAGAAGAAAATGAGTTTTCTCCTAAGAAACCTTGGGTTTCCAGTTCCTTGTTGGAAGCTCACCCTGCTCTGCGCTATACCTAAAGTGAAAGTCAACGTGAGCCCAAGCTTCGAAGTAAGGCCCTGATTATCCTTGCAAAACGAGAGGCGTGCAGCAGCTCCATGAGGCCTTCATCGTTGTTCTGCTTTAGTTTCAAGGTAGTAAGCTTTTCAACACTCCTAGGGGCCTTGCTTCAGCACCCGTTTCAGTACCAGAACACTGCGTAGAACCAGGAAGCTCTGCTCCTGCGTGTATGCTGCGTGTCAACCTAGAAATTAGAGACTGATGGCACAAGGCTTGTTTTCCCGTTTTGAAAGCTCCATTCATGCGGCCTCGAAGCTACCTGAAAAGCACTGTTGTTACCGTGCTTTTACTTACAGCCGGCATGGCACATAGAAGAAAATGAGTTTTCTCGAAAGAAACCTTGTGCTTCCAGTTCCTAGTTGGAAGCTCACCCGGCTCTGCTCTATACCAAACGTGAAAGTCAATGTGAGCACTAGCCTCGAAGTAAGGCCCTGATTATGCTGGCAAAACGGGAGGCATGCAGCAGCTCCATGAGGCCTTCATCGCTGTTCTGCTTTAGTTTCACGGTAGTAGCTTTCCAACATTCCTAGGGACTTTGCTTAAGCAACCGTTTCGGTACCAGAACACTGCGTAGAGACAGTAAGCTCTGGTCCTGCGTGTATGCTGCGAGTCAACCTAGAAATTGGAGACTGATGGCATAAGGCTTCTTTTCCCATTATGAAAGCTCCGTTCATGCGGCCTCGAAGCTACCTGAAAAGCATTGTTGTTGCCGGGGTTTTCCTCACTGCCGGCATGGTTCTGAGGAGAAAATGAGTTTTCTCCTAAGAAACCTTGGGTTTCCAGTTCTTTGTTGGAAGCTCACCCTGCTCTGCGCTATACCTAAAGTGAAAGTCAACGTGAGCCCAAGCTTCGAAGTAAGGCCCTGATTATCCTTGCAAAACGAGAGGCGTGCAGCAGCTCCATGAGGCCTTCATCGTTGTTCTGCTTTAGTTTCAAGGTAGTAAGCTTTTCAACACTCCTAGGGGCCTTGCTTCAGCACCCGTTTCAGTACCAGAACACTGCGTAGAACCAGGAAGTTCTGCTCCTGCGTGTATGCTGCGTGTCAACCTAGAAATTAGAGGCTGACGGCACAAGGCTAGTTTTCCCATTATGAAAGCTCCGTTGATGCGGCCCCGAAGCTACCTGAAAAGCACTGTTGTTACCGTGCTTTTACTTACAGCCGGCATGGCACATAGAAGAAAATGAGTTTTCTCGAAAGAAACCTTGTGCTTCCAGTTCCTAGTTGGAAGCTCACCCGGCTCTGCTCTATACCAAACGTGAAAGTCAATGTGAGCACTAGCCTCGAAGTAAGGCCCTGATTATCCTGGCAAAACGGGAGGCGTGCAGCAGCTCCATGAGGCCTTCATCGCTGTTCTGCTTTAGTTTCACGGTAGTAAGCTTTCCAAGACTCCTAGGGACTTTGCTTAAGCAACCGTTTCGGTACCAGAACACTGCGTAGAGACAGTAAGCTCTGGTCCTGCGTGTATGCTGCGTGTCAACCTAGAAATTGGAGACTGATGGCATAAGGCTTCTTTTCCCATTATGAAAGCTCCGTTCATGCGGCCTCGAAGCTACCTGAAAAGCATTGTTGTTGCCGGGGTTTTCCTCACTGCCAGCATGGTTCTGAGAAGAAAATGAGTTTTCTCCTAAGAAACCTTGGGTTTCCAGTTCCTTGTTGGAAGCTCACCCTGCTCTGCGCTATACCTAAAGTGAAAGTCAACGTGAGCCCAAGCTTCGAAGTAAGGCCCTGATTATCCTTGCAAAACGAGAGGCGTGCAGCAGCTCCATGAGGCCTTCATCGTTGTTCTGCTTTAGTTTCAAGGTAGTAAGCTTTTCAACACTCCTAGGGGCCTTGCTTCAGCACCCGTTTCAGTACCAGAACACTGCGTAGAACCAGGAAGCTCTGCTCCTGCGTGTATGCTGCGTGTCAACCTAGAAATTAGAGACTGATGGCACAAGGCTTGTTTTCCCGTTTTGAAAGCTCCATTCATGCGGCCTCGAAGCTACCTGAAAAGCACTGTTGTTACCGTGCTTTTACTTAGAGCCGGCATGGCACATAGAAGAAAATGAGTTTTCTCGAAAGAAACCTTGTGCTTCCAGTTCCTAGTTGGAAGCTCACCCGGCTCTGCTCTATACCAAACGTGAAAGTCAATGTGAGCACTAGCCTCGAAGTAAGGCCCTGATTATGCTGGCAAAACGGGAGGCATGCAGCAGCTCCATGAGGCCTTCATCGCTGTTCTGCTTTAGTTTCACGGTAGTAGCTTTCCAACATTCCTAGGGACTTTGCTTAAGCAACCGTTTCGGTACCAGAACACTGCGTAGAGACAGTAAGCTCTGGTCCTGCGTGTATGCTGCGAGTCAACCTAGAAATTGGAGACTGATGGCATAAGGCTTCTTTTCCCATTATGAAAGCTCCGTTCATGCGGCCTCGAAGCTACCTGAAAAGCATTGTTGTTGCCGGGGTTTTCCTCACTGCCGGCATGGTTCTGAGGAGAAAATGAGTTTTCTCCTAAGAAACCTTGGGTTTCCAGTTCTTTGTTGGAAGCTCACCCTGCTCTGCGCTATACCTAAAGTGAAAGTCAACGTGAGCCCAAGCTTCGAAGTAAGGCCCTGATTATCCTTGCAAAACGAGAGGCGTGCAGCAGCTCCATGAGCCCTTCATCGTTGTTCTGCTTTAGTTTCAAGGTAGTAAGCTTTTCAACACTCCTAGGGGCCTTGCTTCAGCACCCGTTTCAGTACCAGAACACTGCGTAGAACCAGGAAGCTCTGCTCCTGCGTGTATGCTGCGTGTCAACCTAGAAATTAGAGACTGACGGCACAAGGCTAGTTTTCCCATTATGAAAGCTCCGTTGATGCGGCCCCGAAGCTACCTGAAAAGCACTGTTGTTACCGTGCTTTTACTTAGAGCCGGCATGGCACATAGAAGAAAATGAGTTTTCTCGAAAGAAACCTTGTGCTTCCAGTTCCTAGTTGGAAGCTCACCCGGCTCTGCTCTATACCAAACGTGAAAGTCAATGTGAGCACTAGCCTCGAAGTAAGGCCCTGATTATCCTGGCAAAACGGGAGGCGTGCAGCAGCTCCATGAGGCCTTCATCGCTGTTCTGCTTTAGTTTCACGGTAGTAAGCTTTCCAAGACTCCTAGGGACTTTGCTTAAGCAACCGTTTCGGTACCAGAACACTGCGTAGAGACAGTAAGCTCTGGTCCTGCGTGTATGCTGCGTGTCCACCTAGAAATTGGAGACTGATGGCATAAGGCTTCTTTTCCCATTATGAAAGCTCCGTTCATGCGGCCTCGAAGCTACCTGAAAAGCATTGTTGTTGCCGGGGTTTTCCTCACTGCCGGCATGGTTCTGAGAAGAAAATGAGTTTTCTCCTAAGAAACCTTGGGTTTCCAGTTCCTTGTTGGAAGCTCACCCTGCTCTGCGCTATACCTAAAGTGAATGTCAACCTGAGCCCAAGCTTCGACGTAAGGCCCTGATTATCCTTGCAAAACGAGAGGCATGCAGCAGCTCCATGAGGCCTTCATCGTTGTTCTGCTTTAGTTTCAAGGTAGTAAGCTTTTCAACACTCCTAGGGGCCTTGCTTCAGCACCCGTTTCAGTACCAGAACACTGCGTAGAACCAGGAAGCTCTGCTCCTGCGTGTATGCTGCGTGTCAACCTAGAAATTAGAGACTGATGGCACAAGGCTTGTTTTCCCGTTTTGAAAGCTCCATTCATGCGGCCTCGAAGCTACCTGAAAAGCACTGTTGTTACCGTGCTTTTACTTACAGCCGGCATGGCACATAGAAGAAAATGAGTTTTCTCGAAAGAAACCTTGTGCTTCCAGTTCCTAGTTGGAAGCTCACCCGGCTCTGCTCTATACCAAACGTGAAAGTCAATGTGAGCACTAGCCTCGAAGTAAGGCCCTGATTATGCTGGCAATACGGGAGGCGTGCAGCAGCTCCATGAGGCCTTCATCGCTGTTCTGCTTTAGTTTCACGGTAGTAAGCTTTCCAACATTCCTAGGGACTTTGCTTAAGCAACCGTTTCGGTACCAGAAGACTGCGTAGAGACAGTAAGCTCTGGTCCTGCGTGTATGCTGCGTGTCAACCTAGAAATTGGAGACTGATGGCATAAGGCTTCTTTTGCCATTATGAAAGCTCCGTTCATGCGGCCTCGAAGCTACCTGAAAAGCATTGTTGTTGCCGGGGTTTTCCTCACTGCCGGCATGGTTCTGAGAAGAAAATGAGATTTCTCCTAAGAAACCTTGGGTTTCCAGTTCCTTGTTGGAAGCTCACCCTGCTCTGCTCTATACCTAAAGTGAAAGTCAACGTGAGCCCAAGCTTCGAAGTAAGGCCCTGATTATCCTTGCAAAACGAGAGGCGTGCAGCAGCTCCATGAGGCCTTCATCGTTGTTCTGCTTTAGTTTCAAGGTAGTAAGCTTTTCAACACTCCTAGGGGCCTTGCTTCAGCACCCGTTTCAGTACCAGAACACTGCGTAGAACCAGGAAGCTCTGCTCCTGCGTGTATGCTGCGTGTCAACCTAGAAATTAGAGACTGATGGCACAAGGCTTGTTTTCCCGTTTTGAAAGCTCCATTCATGCGGCCTCGAAGCTACCTGAAAAGCACTGTTGTTACCGTGCTTTTACTTACAGCCGGCATGGCACATAGAAGAAAATGAGTTTTCTCGAAAGAAACCTTGTGCTTCCAGTTCCTAGTTGGAAGCTCACCCGGCTCTGCTCTATACCAAACGTGAAAGTCAATGTGAGCACTAGCCTCGAAGTAAGGCCCTGATTATGCTGGCAATACGGGAGGCGTGCAGCAGCTCCATGAGGCCTTCATCGCTGTTCTGCTTTAGTTTCACGGTAGTAAGCTTTCCAACATTCCTAGGGACTTTGCTTAAGCAACCGTTTCGGTACCAGAACACTGCGTAGAGACAGTAAGCTCTGGTCCTGCGTGTATGCTGCGTGTCAACCTAGAAATTGGAGACTGATGGCATAAGGCTTCTTTTGCCATTATGAAAGCTCCGTTCATGCGGCCTCGAAGCTACCTGAAAAGCATTGTTGTTGCCGGGGTTTTCCTCACTGCCGGCATGGTTCTGAGAAGAAACTGAGTTTTCTCCTAAGAAACCTTGGGTTTCCAGTTCCTTGTTGGAAGCTCACCCTGCTCTGCGCTATACCTAAAGTGAAAGTCAACGTGAGCCCAAGCTTCGAAGTAAGGCCCTGATTATCCTTGCAAAACGAGAGGCGTGCAGCAGCTCCATGAGGCCTTCATCGTTGTTCTGCTTTAGTTTCAAGGTAGTAAGCTTTTCAACACTCCTAGGGGCCTTGCTTCAGCACCCGTTTCAGTACCAGAACACTGCGTAGAACCAGGAAGTTCTGCTCCTGCGTGTATGCTGCGTGTCAACCTAGAAATTAGAGGCTGACGGCACAAGGCTAGTTTTCCCATTATGAAAGCTCCGTTGATGCGGCCCCGAAGCTACCTGAAAAGCACTGTTGTTACCGTGCTTTTACTACAGCCGGCATGGCACATAGAAGAAAATGAGTTTTCTCGAAAGAAACCTTGTGCTTCCAGTTCCTAGTTGGAAGCTCACCCGGCTCTGCTCTATACCAAACGTGAAAGTCAATGTGAGCACTAGCCTCGAAGTAAGGCCCTGATTATGCTGGCAATACGGGAGGCGTGCAGCAGCTCCATGAGGCCTTCATCGCTGTTCTGCTTTAGTTTCACGGTAGTAAGCTTTCCAACATTCCTAGGGACTTTGCTTAAGCAACCGTTTCGGTACCAGAACACTGCGTAGAGACAGTAAGCTCTGGTCCTGCGTGTATGCTGCGTGTCAACCTAGAAATTGGAGACTGATGGCATAAGGCTTCTTTTGCCATTATGAAAGCTCCGTTCATGCGGCCTCGAAGCTACCTGAAAAGCATTGTTGTTGCCGGGGTTTTCCTCACTGCCAGCATGGTTCTGAGAAGAAAATGAGTTTTCTCCTAAGAAACCTTGGGTTTCCAGTTCCTTGTTGGAAGCTCACCCTGCTCTGCGCTATACCTAAAGTGAAAGTCAACGTGAGCCCAAGCTTCGAAGTAAGGCCCTGATTATCCTTGCAAAACGAGAGGCATGCAGCAGCTCCATGAGGCCTTCATCGTTGTTCTGCTTTAGTTTCAAGGTAGTAAGCTTTTCAACACTCCTAGGGGCCTTGCTTCAGCACCCGTTTCAGTACCAGAACACTGCGTAGAACCAGGAAGCTCTGCTCCTGCGTGTATGCTGCGTGTCAACCTAGAAATTAGAGACTGATGGCACAAGGCTTGTTTTCCCGTTTTGAAAGCTCCATTCATGCGGCCCCGAAGCTACCTGAAAAGCACTGTAGTTACCGTGCTTTTACTTACAGCTGGCATGGTTCATAGAAGAAAATGAGTTTTCTCGAAAGAAACCTTGTGCTTCCAGTTCCTAGTTGGAAGCTCACCCGGCTCTGCTCTATACCAAACGTGAAAGTCAATGTGAGCACTAGCCTCGAAGTAAGGCCCTGATTATGCTGGCAAAACGGGAGGCGTGCAGCAGCTCCATGAGGCCTTCATCGCTGTTCTGCTTTAGTTTCACGGTAGTAGCTTTCCAACATTCCTAGGGACTTTGCTTAAGCAACCGTTTCGGTACCAGAACACTGCGTAGAGACAGTAAGATCTGGTCCTGCGTGTATGCTGCGAGTCAACCTAGAAATTGGAGACTGATGGCATAAGGCTTCTTTTCCCATTATGAAAGCTCCGTTCATGCGGCCTCGAAGCTACCTGAAAAGCATTGTTGTTGCCGGGGTTTTCCTCACTGCCGGCATGGTTCTGAGGAGAAAATGAGTTTTCTCCTAAGAAACCTTGGGTTTCCAGTTTTTGTTGGAAGCTCACCCTGTTCTGCGCTATACCTAAAGTGAAAGTCAACGTGAGCCCAAGCTTCGAAGTAAGGCCCTGATTATCCTTGCAAAACGAGAGGCGTGCAGCAGCTCCATGAGCCCTTCATCGTTTTCTGCTTTAGTTTCAAGGTAGTGAGCTTTTCAACACTCCTAAGGGCCTTGCTTCAGCACCCGTTTCAGTACCAGAACACTGCGTAGAACCAGGAAGCTCTGCTCCTGCGTGTATGCTGCCTGTCAAGCTAGAAATTAGAGGCTGACGGCACAAGGCTAGTTTTCCCATTATGAAAGCTCCGTTGATGCGGCCCCGAAGCTACCTGAAAAGCACTGTTGTTACCGTGCTTTTACTTACAGCCGGCATGGCACATAGAAGAAAATGAGTTTTCTCGAAAGAAACCTTGTGCTTCCAGTTCCTAGTTGGAAGCTCACCCGGCTCTGCTCTATACCAAACGTGAAAGTCAATGTGAGCACTAGCCTCGAAGTAAGGCCCTGATTATCCTGGCAAAACGGGAGGCGTGCAGCAGCTCCATGAGGCCTTCATCGCTGTTCTGCTTTAGTTTCACGGTAGTAAGCTTTCCAAGACTCCTAGGGACTTTGCTTAAGCAACCATTTCGGGACCAGAACACTGCGTAGAGACAGTAAGCTCTGGTCCTGCGTGTATGCTGCGTGTCAACCTAGAAATTGGAGACTGATGGCATAAGGCTTCTTTTGCCATTATGAAAGCTCCGTTCATGAGGCTTCGAAGCTACCTGAAAAGCATTGTTGTTGCCGGGGTTTTCCTCACTGCCGGCATGGTTTTGAGAAGAAAATGAGTTTTCCCCTAAGAAACCTTGGGTTTCCAGTTCCTTGTTGGAAGCTCACCCTGCTCTGCGCTATACCTAAAGTGAAATTCAACGTGAGCCCAAGCTTCGAAGTAAGGCCCTGATTATCCTTGCAAAACGAGAGGCGTGCAGCAGCTCCATGAGGCCTTCATCGTTGTTCTGCTTTAGTTTCAAGGTAGTAAGCTTTTCAACACTCCTAGGGGCCTTGCTTCAGCACCCGTTTCAGTACCAGAACACTGCGTAGAACCAGGAAGCTCTGCTCCTGCGTGTATGCTGCGTGTCAACCTAGAAATTAGAGACTGATGGCACAAGGCTAGTTTTCCCATTATGAAAGCTCCGTTGATGCGGCCCCGAAGCTACCTGAAAAGCACTGTTGTTACCGTGCCTTTACTTCCAGCCGGCATGGTTCATAGAAGAAAATGAGTTTTCTCGAAAGAAACCTTGTGCTTCCAGTTCCTAGTTGGAAGCTCACCCGGCTCTGCTCTATACCAAACGTGAAAGTCAATGTGAGCACTAGCCTCGAAGTAAGGCCCTGATTATGCTGGCAATACGGGAGGCGTGCAGCAGCTCCATGAGGCCTTCATCGCTGTTCTGCTTTAGTTTCACGGTAGTAAGCTTTCCAAGACTCCTAGGGACTTTGCTTAAGCAACCGTTTCGGTACCAGAACACTGCGTAGAGACAGTAAGCTCTGATCCTGCGTGTATGCTGCGTGTCAACCTAGAAATTGGAGACTGATGGCATAAGGCTTCTTTTGCCATTATGAAAGCTCCGTTCATGCGGCCTCGAAGCTACCTGAAAAGCATTGTTGTTGCCGGGGTTTTCCTCACTGCCGGCATGGTTCTGAGAAGAAAATGAGTTTTCTCCTAAGAAACCTTGGGTTTCCAGTTCCTTGTTGGAAGCTCACCCTGCTCTGCGCTATACCTAAAGTGAAAGTCAACGTGAGCCCAAGCTTCGAAGTAAGGCCCTGATTATCCTTGCAAAACGAGAGGCGTGCAGCAGCTCCATGAGGCCTTCATCGTTGTTCTGCTTTAGTTTCAAGGTAGTAAGCTTTTCAACACTCCTAGGGGCCTTGCTTCAGCACCCGTTTCAGTACCAGAACACTGCGTAGAACCAGGAAGTTCTGCTCCTGCGTGTATGCTGCGTGTCAACCTAGAAATTAGAGGCTGACGGCACAAGGCTAGTTTTCCCATTATGAAAGCTCCGTTGATGCGGCCCCGAAGCTACCTGAAAAGCACTGTTGTTACCGTGCTTTTACTTACAGCCGGCATGGCACATAGAAGAAAATGAGTTTTCTCGAAAGAAACCTTGTGCTTCCAGTTCCTAGTTGGAAGCTCACCCGGCTCTGCTCTATACCAAACGTGAAAGTCAATGTGAGCACTAGCCTCGAAGTAAGGCCCTGATTATCCTGGCAAAACGGGAGGCGTGCAGCAGCTCCATGAGGCCTTCATCGCTGTTCTGCTTTAGTTTCAAGGTAGTAAGCTTTTCAACACTCCTAGGGGCCTTGCTTCAGCACCCGTTTCGGTACCAGAACACTGCGTAGAACCAGGAAGCTCTGCTCCTGCGTGTATGCTGCGTGTCAACCTAGAAATTAGAGACTGATGGCACAAGGCTTGTTTTCCCGTTTTGAAAGCTCCATTCATGCGGCGCCGAAGCTACCTGAAAAGCACTGTTGTTACCGTGCTTTTACTTACAGCCGGCATGGCACATAGAAGAAAATGAGTTTTCTCGAAAGAAACCTTGTGCTTCCAGTTCCTAGTTGGAAGCTCACCCGGCTCTGCTCTATACCAAACGTGAAAGTCAATGTGAGCACTAGACTCGAAGTAAGGCCCTGATTATCCTGGCAAAACGGGAGGCGTGCAGCAGCTCCATGAGGCCTTCATCGCTGTTCTGCTTTAGTTTCACGGTAGTAAGCTTTCCAAGACTCCTAGGGACTTTGCTTAAGCAACCGTTTCGGTACCAGAACACTGCGTAGAGACAGTAAGCTCTGGTCCTGCGTGTATGCTGCGTGTCAACCTAGAAATTGGAGACTGATGGCATAAGGCTTCTTTTCCCATTATGAAAGCTCCGTTCATGCGGCCTCGAAGCTACCTGAAAAGCATTGTTGTTGCCGGGGTTTTCCTCACTGCCGGCATGGTTTTGAGAAGAAAATGAGTTTTCTCCTAAGAAACCTTGGGTTTCCAGTTCCTTGTTGGAAGCTCACCCTGCTCTGCGCTATACCTAAAGTGAAAGTCAACGTGAGCCCAAGCTTCGAAGTAAGGCCCTGATTATCCTTGCAAAACGAGAGGCGTGCAGCAGCTCCATGAGGCCTTCATCGTTGTTCTGCTTTAGTTTCAAGGTAGTAAGCTTTTCAACACTCCTAGGGGCCTTGCTTCAGCACCCGTTTCAGTACCAGAACACTGCGTAGAACCAGGAAGCTCTGCTCCTGCGTGTATGCTGCGTGTCAACCTAGAAATTAGAGACTGATGGCACAAGGCTTGTTTTCCCGTTTTGAAAGCTCCATTCATGCGGCCTCGAAGCTACCTGAAAAGCACTGTTGTTACCGTGCTTTTACTTACAGCCGGCATGGCACATAGAAGAAAATGAGTTTTCTCGAAAGAAACCTTGTGCTTCCAGTTCGTAGTTGGAAGCTCACCCGGCTCTGCTCTATACCAAACGTGAAAGTCAATGTGAGCACTAGCCTCGAAGTGAGGCCCTGATTATGCTGGCAAAACGGGAGGCGTGCAGCAGCTCCATGAGGCCTTCATCGCTGTTCTGCTTTAGTTTCACGGTAGTAAGCTTTCCAACATTCCTAGGGACTTTGCTTAAGCAACCGTTTCGGTACCAGAACACTGCGTAGAGACAGTAAGCTCTGGTCCTGCGTGTATGCTGCGTGTCAACCTAGAAATTGGAGACTGATGGCATAAGGCTTCTTTTGCCATTATGAAAGCTCCGTTCATGCGGCCTCGAAGCTACCTGAAAAGCATTGTTGTTGCCGGGGTTTTCCTCACTGCCGGCATGGTTCTGAGAAGAAACTGAGTTTTCTCCTAAGAAACCTTGGGTTTCCAGTTCCTTGTTGGAAGCTCACCCTGCTCTGCGCTATACCTAAAGTGAAAGTCAACGTGAGCCCAAGCTTCGAAGTAAGGCCCTGATTATCCTTGCAAAACGAGAGGCGTGCAGCAGCTCCATGAGGCCTTCATCGTTGTTCTGCTTTAGTTTCAAGGTAGTAAGCTTTTCAACACTCCTAGGGGCCTTGCTTCAGCACCCGTTTCAGTACCAGAACACTGCGTAGAACCAGGAAGCTCTGCTCCTGCGTGTATGCTGCGTGTCAACCTAGAAATTAGAGGCTGACGGCACAAGGCTAGTTTTCCCATTATGAAAGCTCCGTTGATGCGGCCCCGAAGCTACCTGAAAAGCACTGTTGTTACCGTGCTTTTACTTACAGCCGGCATGGCACATAGAAGAAAATGAGTTTTCTCGAAAGAAACCTTGTGCTTCCAGTTCCTAGTTGGAAGCTCACCCGGCTCTGCTCTATACCAAACGTGAAAGTCAATGTGAGCACTAGCCTCGAAGTAAGGCCCTGATTATCCTGGCAAAACGGGAGGCGTGCAGCAGCTCCATGAGGCCTTCATCGCTGTTCTGCTTTAGTTTCACGGTAGTAAGCTTTCCAAGACTCCTAGGGACTTTGCTTAAGCAACCGTTTCGGTACCAGAACACTGCGTAGAGACAGTAAGCTCTGGTCCTGCGTGTATGCTGCGTGTCAACCTAGAAATTGGAGACTGATGGCATAAGGCTTCTTTTCCCATTATGAAAGCTCCGTTCATGCGGCCTCGAAGCTACCTGAAAAGCATTGTTGTTGCCGGGGTTTTCCTCCCTGCCAGCATGGTTCTGAGAAGAAAATGAGTTTTCTCCTAAGAAACCTTGGGTTTCCAGTTCCTTGTTGGAAGCTCACCCTGCTCTGCGCTATACCTAAAGTGAAAGTCAACGTGAGCCCAAGCTTCGAAGTAAGGCCCTGATTATCCTTGCAAAACGAGAGGCGTGCAGCAGCTCCATGAGGCCTTCATCGTTGTTCTGCTTTAGTTTCAAGGTAGTAAGCTTTTCAACACTCCTAGGGGCCTTGCTTCAGCACCCGTTTCAGTACCAGAACACTGCGTAGAACCAGGAAGCTCTGCTCCTGCGTGTATGCTGCGTGTCAACCTAGAAATTAGAGACTGATGGCACAAGGCTTGTTTTCCCGTTTTGAAAGCTCCATTCATGCGGCCTCGAAGCTACCTGAAAAGCACTGTTGTTACCGTGCTTTTACTTACAGCCGGCATGGCACATAGAAGAAAATGAGTTTTCTCGAAAGAAACCTTGTGCTTCCAGTTCCTAGTTGGAAGCTCACCCGGCTCTGCTCTATACCAAACGTGAAAGTCAATGTGAGCACTAGCCTCGAAGTAAGGCCCTGATTATGCTGGCAAAACGGGAGGCATGCAGCAGCTCCATGAGGCCTTCATCGCTGTTCTGCTTTAGTTTCACGGTAGTAGCTTTCCAACATTCCTAGGGACTTTGCTTAAGCAACCGTTTCGGTACCAGAACACTGCGTAGAGACAGTAAGCTCTGGTCCTGCGTGTATGCTGCGAGTCAACCTAGAAATTGGAGACTGATGGCATAAGGCTTCTTTTCCCATTATGAAAGCTCCGTTCATGCGGCCTCGAAGCTACCTGAAAAGCATTGTTCTTGCCGGGGTTTTCCTCACTGCCGGCATGGTTCTGAGGAGAAAATGAGTTTTCTCCTAAGAAACCTTGGGTTTCCAGTTCTTTGTTGGAAGCTCACCCTGCTCTGCGCTATACCTAAAGTGAAAGTCAACGTGAGCCCAAGCTTCGAAGTAAGGCCCTGATTATCCTTGCAAAACGAGAGGCGTGCAGCAGCTCCATGAGCCCTTCATCGTTGTTCTGCTTTAGTTTCAAGGTAGTAAGCTTTTCAACACTCCTAGGGGCCTTGCTTCAGCACCCGTTTCAGTACCAGAACACTGCGTAGAACCAGGAAGCTCTGCTCCTGCGTGTATGCTGCGTGTCAACCTAGAAATTAGAGACTGACGGCACAAGGCTAGTTTTCCCATTATGAAAGCTCCGTTGATGCGGCCCCGAAGCTACCTGAAAAGCACTGTTGTTACCGTGCTTTTACTTAGAGCCGGCATGGCACATAGAAGAAAATGAGTTTTCTCGAAAGAAACCTTGTGCTTCCAGTTCCTATTTGGAAGCTCACCCGGCTCTGCTCTATACCAAACGTGAAAGTCAATGTGAGCACTAGCCTCGAAGTAAGGCCCTGATTATGCTGGCAAAACGGGAGGCGTGCAGCAGCTCCATGAGGCCTTCATCGCTGTTCTGCTTTAGTTTCACGGTAGTAAGCTTTCCAAGACTCCTAGGGACTTTGCTTAAGCAACCGTTTCGGTACCAGAACACTGCGTAGAGACAGTAAGCTCTGGTCCTGCGTGTATGCTGCGTGTCCACCTAGAAATTGGAGACTGATGGCATAAGGCTTCTTTTCCCATTATGAAAGCTCCGTTCATGCGGCCTCGAAGCTACCTGAAAAGCATTGTTGTTGCCGGGGTTTTCCTCACTGCCGGCATGGTTCTGAGAAGAAAATGAGTTTTCTCCTAAGAAACCTTGGGTTTCCAGTTCCTTGTTGGAAGCTCACCCTGCTCTGCGCTATACCTAAAGTGAATGTCAACCTGAGCCCAAGCTTCGAAGTAAGGCCCTGATTATCCTTGCAAAACGAGAGGCATGCAGCAGCTCCATGAGGCCTTCATCGTTGTTCTGCTTTAGTTTCAAGGTAGTAAGCTTTTCAACACTCCTAGGGGCCTTGCTTCAGCACCCGTTTCAGTACCAGAACACTGCGTAGAACCAGGAAGCTCTGCTCCTGCGTGTATGCTGCGTGTCAACCTAGAAATTAGAGACTGATGGCACAAGGCTTGTTTTCCCGTTTTGAAAGCTCCATTCATGCGGCCTCGAAGCTACCTGAAAAGCACTGTTGTTACCGTGCTTTTACTTACAGCCGGCATGGCACATAGAAGAAAATGAGTTTTCTCGAAAGAAACCTTGTGCTTCCAGTTCGTAGTTGGAAGCTCACCCGGCTCTGCTCTATACCAAACGTGAAAGTCAATGTGAGCACTAGCCTCGAAGTGAGGCCCTGATTATGCTGGCAAAACGGGAGGCGTGCAGCAGCTCCATGAGGCCTTCATCGCTGTTCTGCTTTAGTTTCACGGTAGTAAGCTTTCCAACATTCCTAGGGACTTTGCTTAAGCAACCGTTTCGGTACCAGAACACTGCGTAGAGACAGTAAGCTCTGGTCCTGCGTGTATGCTGCGTGTCAACCTAGAAATTGGAGACTGATGGCATAAGGCTTCTTTTGCCATTATGAAAGCTCCGTTCATGCGGCCTCGAAGCTACCTGAAAAGCATTGTTGTTGCCGGGGTTTTCCTCACTGCCGGCATGGTTCTGAGAAGAAACTGAGTTTTCTCCTAAGAAACCTTGGGTTTCCAGTTCCTTGTTGGAAGCTCACCCTGCTCTGCGCTATACCTAAAGTGAAAGTCAACGTGAGCCCAAGCTTCGAAGTAAGGCCCTGATTATCCTTGCAAAACGAGAGGCGTGCAGCAGCTCCATGAGGCCTTCATCGTTGTTCTGCTTTAGTTTCAAGGTAGTAAGCTTTTCAACACTCCTAGGGGCCTTGCTTCAGCACCCGTTTCAGTACCAGAACACTGCGTAGAACCAGGAAGCTCTGCTCCTGCGTGTATGCTGCGTGTCAACCTAGAAATTAGAGGCTGACGGCACAAGGCTAGTTTTCCCATTATGAAAGCTCCGTTGATGCGGCCCCGAAGCTACCTGAAAAGCACTGTTGTTACCGTGCTTTTACTTACAGCCGGCATGGCACATAGAAGAAAATGAGTTTTCTCGAAAGAAACCTTGTGCTTCCAGTTCCTAGTTGGAAGCTCACCCGGCTCTGCTCTATACCAAACGTGAAAGTCAATGTGAGCACTAGCCTCGAAGTAAGGCCCTGATTATCCTGGCAAAACGGGAGGCGTGCAGCACCTCCATGAGGCCTTCATCGCTGTTCTGCTTTAGTTTCACGGTAGTAAGCTTTCCAAGACTCCTAGGGACTTTGCTTAAGCAACCGTTTCGGTACCAGAACACTGCGTAGAGACAGTAAGCTCTGGTCCTGCGTGTATGCTGCGTGTCAACCTAGAAATTGGAGACTGATGGCATAAGGCTTCTTTTCCCATTATGAAAGCTCCGTTCATGCGGCCTCGAAGCTACCTGAAAAGCATTGTTGTTGCCGGGGTTTTCCTCCCTGCCAGCATGGTTCTGAGAAGAAAATGAGTTTTCTCCTAAGAAACCTTGGGTTTCCAGTTCCTTGTTGGAAGCTCACCCTGCTCTGCGCTATACCTAAAGTGAAAGTCAACGTGAGCCCAAGCTTCGAAGTAAGGCCCTGATTATCCTTGCAAAACGAGAGGCGTGCAGCAGCTCCATGAGGCCTTCATCGTTGTTCTGCTTTAGTTTCAAGGTAGTAAGCTTTTCAACACTCCTAGGGGCCTTGCTTCAGCACCCGTTTCAGTACCAGAACACTGCGTAGAACCAGGAAGCTCTGCTCCTGCGTGTATGCTGCGTGTCAACCTAGAAATTAGAGACTGATGGCACAAGGCTTGTTTTCCCGTTTTGAAAGCTCCATTCATGCGGCCTCGAAGCTACCTGAAAAGCACTGTTGTTACCGTGCTTTTACTTACAGCCGGCATGGCACATAGAAGAAAATGAGTTTTCTCGAAAGAAACCTTGTGCTTCCAGTTCCTAGTTGGAAGCTCACCCGGCTCTGCTCTATACCAAACGTGAAAGTCAATGTGAGCACTAGCCTCGAAGTAAGGCCCTGATTATGCTGGCAAAACGGGAGGCATGCAGCAGCTCCATGAGGCCTTCATCGCTGTTCTGCTTTAGTTTCACGGTAGTAGCTTTCCAACATTCCTAGGGACTTTGCTTAAGCAACCGTTTCGGTACCAGAACACTGCGTAGAGACAGTAAGCTCTGGTCCTGCGTGTATGCTGCGAGTCAACCTAGAAATTGGAGACTGATGGCATAAGGCTTCTTTTCCCATTATGAAAGCTCCGTTCATGCGGCCTCGAAGCTACCTGAAAAGCATTGTTCTTGCCGGGGTTTTCCTCACTGCCGGCATGGTTCTGAGGAGAAAATGAGTTTTCTCCTAAGAAACCTTGGGTTTCCAGTTCTTTGTTGGAAGCTCACCCTGCTCTGCGCTATACCTAAAGTGAAAGTCAACGTGAGCCCAAGCTTCGAAGTAAGGCCCTGATTATCCTTGCAAAACGAGAGGCGTGCAGCAGCTCCATGAGCCCTTCATCGTTGTTCTGCTTTAGTTTCAAGGTAGTAAGCTTTTCAACACTCCTAGGGGCCTTGCTTCAGCACCCGTTTCAGTACCAGAACACTGCGTAGAACCAGGAAGCTCTGCTCCTGCGTGTATGCTGCGTGTCAACCTAGAAATTAGAGACTGACGGCACAAGGCTAGTTTTCCCATTATGAAAGCTCCGTTGATGCGGCCCCGAAGCTACCTGAAAAGCACTGTTGTTACCGTGCTTTTACTTAGAGCCGGCATGGCACATAGAAGAAAATGAGTTTTCTCGAAAGAAACCTTGTGCTTCCAGTTCCTATTTGGAAGCTCACCCGGCTCTGCTCTATACCAAACGTGAAAGTCAATGTGAGCACTAGCCTCGAAGTAAGGCCCTGATTATGCTGGCAAAACGGGAGGCGTGCAGCAGCTCCATGAGGCCTTCATCGCTGTTCTGCTTTAGTTTCACGGTAGTAAGCTTTCCAAGACTCCTAGGGACTTTGCTTAAGCAACCGTTTCGGTACCAGAACACTGCGTAGAGACAGTAAGCTCTGGTCCTGCGTGTATGCTGCGTGTCCACCTAGAAATTGGAGACTGATGGCATAAGGCTTCTTTTCCCATTATGAAAGCTCCGTTCATGCGGCCTCGAAGCTACCTGAAAAGCATTGTTGTTGCCGGGGTTTTCCTCACTGCCGGCATGGTTCTGAGAAGAAAATGAGTTTTCTCCTAAGAAACCTTGGGTTTCCAGTTCCTTGTTGGAAGCTCACCCTGCTCTGCGCTATACCTAAAGTGAATGTCAACCTGAGCCCAAGCTTCGAAGTAAGGCCCTGATTATCCTTGCAAAACGAGAGGCATGCAGCAGCTCCATGAGGCCTTCATCGTTGTTCTGCTTTAGTTTCAAGGTAGTAAGCTTTTCAACACTCCTAGGGGCCTTGCTTCAGCACCCGTTTCAGTACCAGAACACTGCGTAGAACCAGGAAGCTCTGCTCCTGCGTGTATGCTGCGTGTCAACCTAGAAATTAGAGACTGATGGCACAAGGCTTGTTTTCCCGTTTTGAAAGCTCCATTCATGCGGCCTCGAAGCTACCTGAAAAGCACTGTTGTTACCGTGCTTTTACTTACAGCCGGCATGGCACATAGAAGAAAATGAGTTTTCTCGAAAGAAACCTTGTGCTTCCAGTTCCTAGTTGGAAGCTCACCCGGCTCTGCTCTATACCAAACGTGAAAGTCAATGTGAGCACTAGCCTCGAAGTAAGGCCCTGATTATGCTGGCAATACGGGAGGCGTGCAGCAGCTCCATGAGGCCTTCATCGCTGTTCTGCTTTAGTTTCACGGTAGTAAGCTTTCCAACATTCCTAGGGACTTTGCTTAAGCAACCGATTCGGTACCAGAAGACTGCGTAGAGACAGTAAGCTCTGGTCCTGCGTGTATGCTGCGTGTCAACCTAGAAATTGGAGACTGATGGCATAAGGCTTCTTTTGCCATTATGAAAGCTCCGTTCATGCGGCCTCGAAGCTACCTGAAAAGCATTGTTGTTGCCGGGGTTTTCCTCACTGCCGGCATGGTTCTGAGAAGAAAATGAGTTTTCTCCTAAGAAACCTTGGGTTTCCAGTTCCTTGTTGGAAGCTCACCCTGCTCTGCGCTATACCTAAAGTGAAAGTCAACGTGAGCCCAAGCTTCGAAGTAAGGCCCTGATTATCCTTGCAAAACGAGAGGCGTGCAGCAGCTCCATGAGGCCTTCATCGTTGTTCTGCTTTAGTTTCAAGGTAGTAAGCTTTTCAACACTCCTAGGGGCCTTGCTTCAGCACCCGTTTCAGTACCAGAACACTGCGTAGAACCAGGAAGCTCTGCTCCTGCGTGTATGCTGCGTGTCAACCTAGAAATTAGAGACTGATGGCACAAGGCTTGTTTTCCCGTTTTGAAAGCTCCATTCATGCGGCCTCGAAGCTACCTGAAAAGCACTGTTGTTACCGTGCTTTTACTTACAGCCGGCATGGCACATAGAAGAAAATGAGTTTTCTCGAAAGAAACCTTGTGCTTCCAGTTCCTAGTTGGAAGCTCACCCGGCTCTGCTCTATACCAAACGTGAAAGTCAATGTGAGCACTAGCCTCGAAGTAAGGCCCTGATTATGCTGGCAATACGGGAGGCGTGCAGCAGCTCCATGAGGCCTTCATCGCTGTTCTGCTTTAGTTTCACGGTAGTAAGCTTTCCAACATTCCTAGGGACTTTGCTTAAGCAACCGTTTCGGTACCAGAACACTGCGTAGAGACAGTAAGCTCTGGTCCTGCGTGTATGCTGCGTGTCAACCTAGAAATTGGAGACTGATGGCATAAGGCTTCTTTTCCCATTATGAAAGCTCCGTTCATGCGGCCTCGAAGCTACCTGAAAAGCATTGTTGTTGCCGGGGTTTTCCTCACTGCCAGCATGGTTCTGAGAAGAAAATGAGTTTTCTCCTAAGAAACCTTGGGTTTCCAGTTCCTTGTTGGAAGCTCACCCTGCTCTGCGCTATACCTAAAGTGAAAGTCAACGTGAGCCCAAGCTTCGAAGTAAGGCCCTGATTATCCTTGCAAAACGAGAGGCGTGCAGCAGCTCCATGAGGCCTTCATCGTTGTTCTGCTTTAGTTTCAAGGTAGTAAGCTTTTCAACACTCCTAGGGGCCTTGCTTCAGCACCCGTTTCAGTACCAGAACACTGCGTAGAACCAGGAAGTTCTGCTCCTGCGTGTATGCTGCGTGTCAACCTAGAAATTAGAGGCTGACGGCACAAGGCTAGTTTTCCCATTATGAAAGCTCCGTTGATGCGGCCCCGAAGCTACCTGAAAAGCACTGTTGTTACCGTGCTTTTACTACAGCCGGCATGGCACATAGAAGAAAATGAGTTTTCTCGAAAGAAACCTTGTGCTTCCAGTTCCTAGTTGGAAGCTCACCCGGCTCTGCTCTATACCAAACGTGAAAGTCAATGTGAGCACTAGCCTCGAAGTAAGGCCCTGATTATCCTGGCAAAACGGGAGGCGTGCAGCAGCTCCATGAGGCCTTCATCGCTGTTCTGCTTTAGTTTCACGGTAGTAAGCTTTCCAAGACTCCTAGGGACTTTGCTTAAGCAACCGTTTCGGTACCAGAACACTGCGTAGAGACAGTAAGCTCTGGTCCTGCGTGTATGCTGCGAGTCAACCTAGAAATTGGAGACTGATGGCATAAGGCTTCTTTTGCCATTATGAAAGCTCCGTTCATGCGGCCTCGAAGCTACCTGAAAAGCATTGTTGTTGCCGGGGTTTTCCTCACTGCCCGCATGGTTCTGAGGAGAAAATGAGTTTTCTCCTAAGAAACCTTGGGTTGCCAGTTCTTTGTTGGAAGCTCACCCTGCTCTGCGCTATACCTAAAGTGAAAGTCAACGTGAGCCCAAGCTTCGAAGTAAGGCCCTGATTATCCTTGCAAAACGAGAGGCGTGCAGCAGCTCCATGAGGCCTTCATCGTTGTTCTGCTTTAGTTTCAAGGTAGTAAGCTTTTCAACACTCCTAGGGGCCTTGCTTCAGCACCCGTTTCGGTACCAGAACACTGCGTAGAACCAGGAAGCTCTGCTCCTGCGTGTATGCTGCGTGTCAACCTAGAAATTAGAGACTGATGGCACAAGGCTTGTTTTCCCGTTTTGAAAGCTCCATTCATGCGGCCCCGAAGCTACCTGAAAAGCACTGTAGTTACCGTGCTTTTACTTACAGCTGGCATGGTTCATAGAAGAAAATGAGTTTTCTCGAAAGAAACCTTGTGCTTCCAGTTCCTAGTTGGAAGCTCACCCGGCTCTGCTCTATACCAAACGTGAAAGTCAATGTGAGCACTAGCCTCGAAGTAAGGCCCTGATTATGCTGGCAAAACGGGAGGCGTGCAGCAGCTCCATGAGGCCTTCATCGCTGTTCTGCTTTAGTTTCACGAAGTAGCTTTCCAACATTCCTAGGGACTTTGCTTAAGCAACCGTTTCGGTACCAGAACACTGCGTAGAGACAGTAAGATCTGGTCCTGCGTGTATGCTGCGAGTCAACCTAGAAATTGGAGACTGATGGCATAAGGCTTCTTTTCCCATTATGAAAGCTCCGTTCATGCGGCCTCGAAGCTACCTGAAAAGCATTGTTGTTGCCGGGGTTTTCCTCACTGCCGGCATGGTTCTGAGGAGAAAATGAGTTTTCTCCTAAGAAACCTTGGGTTTCCAGTTTTTGTTGGAAGCTCACCCTGTTCTGCGCTATACCTAAAGTGAAAGTCAACGTGAGCCCAAGCTTCGAAGTAAGGCCCTGATTATCCTTGCAAAACGAGAGGTGTGCAGCAGCTCCATGAGCCCTTCATCGTTTTCTGCTTTAGTTTCAAGGTAGTGAGCTTTTCAACACTCCTAAGGGCCTTGCTTCAGCACCCGTTTCAGTACCAGAACACTGCGTAGAACCAGGAAGCTCTGCTCCTGCGTGTATGCTGCCTGTCAAGCTAGAAATTAGAGGCTGACGGCACAAGGCTAGTTTTCCCATTATGAAAGCTCCGTTGATGCGGCCCCGAAGCTACCTGAAAAGCACTGTTGTTACCGTGCTTTTACTTACAGCCGGCATGGCACATAGAAGAAAATGAGTTTTCTCGAAAGAAACCTTGTGCTTCCAGTTCCTAGTTGGAAGCTCACCCGGCTCTGCTCTATACCAAACGTGAAAGTCAATGTGAGCACTAGCCTCGAAGTAAGGCCCTGATTATCCTGGCAAAACGGGAGGCGTGCAGCAGCTCCATGAGGCCTTCATCGCTGTTCTGCTTTAGTTTCACGGTAGTAAGCTTTCCAAGACTCCTAGGGACTTTGCTTAAGCAACCGTTTCGGTACCAGAACACTGCGTAGAGACAGTAAGCTCTGGTCCTGCGTGTATGCTGCGTGTCAACCTAGAAATTGGAGACTGATGGCATAAGGCTTCTTTTGCCATTATGAAAGCTCCGTTCATGCGGCTTCGAAGCTACCTGAAAAGCATTGTTGTTGCCGGGGTTTTCCTCACTGCCGGCATGGTTTTGAGAAGAAAATGAGTTTTCCCCTAAGAAACCTTGGGTTTCCAGTTCCTTGTTGGAAGCTCACCCTGCTCTGCGCTATACCTAAAGTGAAAGTCAACGTGAGCCCAAGCTTCGAAGTAAGGCCCTGATTATCCTTGCAAAACGAGAGGCGTGCAGCAGCTCCATGAGGCCTTCATCGTTGTTCTGCTTTAGTTTCAAGGTAGTAAGCTTTTCAACACTCCTAGGGGCCTTGCTTCAGCACCCGTTTCAGTACCAGAACACTGCGTAGAACCAGGAAGCTCTGCTCCTGCGTGTATGCTGCGTGTCAACCTAGAAATTAGAGACTGATGGCACAAGGCTAGTTTTCCCATTATGAAAGCTCCGTTGATGCGGCCCCGAAGCTACCTGAAAAGCACTGTTGTTACCGTGCCTTTACTTCCAGCCGGCATGGTTCATAGAAGAAAATGAGTTTTCTCGAAAGAAACCTTGTGCTTCCAGTTCCTAGTTGGAAGCTCACCCGGCTCTGCTCTATACCAAACGTGAAAGTCAATGTGAGCACTAGCCTCGAAGTAAGGCCCTGATTATCCTGGCAAAACGGGAGGCGTGCAGCAGCTCCATGAGGCCTTCATCGCTGTTCTGCTTTAGTTTCACGGTAGTAAGCTTTCCAAGACTCCTAGGGACTTTGCTTAAGCAACCGTTTCGGTACCAGAACACTGCGTAGAGACAGTAAGCTCTGGTCCTGCGTGTATGCTGCGTGTCCACCTAGAAATTGGAGACTGATGGCATAAGGCTTCTTTTCCCATTATGAAAGCTCCGTTCATGCGGCCTCGAAGCTACCTGAAAAGCATTGTTGTTGCCGGGGTTTTCCTCACTGCCGGCATGGTTCTGAGAAGAAAATGAGTTTTCTCCTAAGAAACCTTGGGTTTCCAGTTCCTTGTTGGAAGCTCACCCTGCTCTGCGCTATACCTAAAGTGAATGTCAACCTGAGCCCAAGCTTCGAAGTAAGGCCCTGATTATCCTTGCAAAACGAGAGGCATGCAGCAGCTCCATGAGGCCTTCATCGTTGTTCTGCTTTAGTTTCAAGGTAGTAAGCTTTTCAACACTCCTAGGGGCCTTGCTTCAGCACCCGTTTCAGTACCAGAACACTGCGTAGAACCAGGAAGCTCTGCTCCTGCGTGTATGCTGCGTGTCAACCTAGAAATTAGAGACTGATGGCACAAGGCTTGTTTTCCCGTTTTGAAAGCTCCATTCATGCGGCCTCGAAGCTACCTGAAAAGCACTGTTGTTACCGTGCTTTTACTTACAGCCGGCATGGCACATAGAAGAAAATGAGTTTTCTCGAAAGAAACCTTGTGCTTCCAGTTCCTAGTTGGAAGCTCACCCGGCTCTGCTCTATACCAAACGTGAAAGTCAATGTGAGCACTAGCCTCGAAGTAAGGCCCTGATTATGCTGGCAATACGGGAGGCGTGCAGCAGCTCCATGAGGCCTTCATCGCTGTTCTGCTTTAGTTTCACGGTAGTAAGCTTTCCAACATTCCTAGGGACTTTGCTTAAGCAACCGTTTCGGTACCAGAAGACTGCGTAGAGACAGTAAGCTCTGGTCCTGCGTGTATACTGCGTGTCAACCTAGAAATTGGAGACTGATGGCATAAGGCTTCTTTTGCCATTATGAAAGCTCCGTTCATGCGGCCTCGAAGCTACCTGAAAAGCATTGTTGTTGCCGGGGTTTTCCTCACTGCCGGCATGGTTCTGAGAAGAAAATGAGTTTTCTCCTAAGAAACCTTGGGTTTCCAGTTCCTTGTTGGAAGCTCACCCTGCTCTGCTCTATACCTAAAGTGAAAGTCAACGTGAGCCCAAGCTTCGAAGTAAGGCCCTGATTATCCTTGCAAAACGAGAGGCGTGCAGCAGCTCCATGAGGCCTTCATCGTTGTTCTGCTTTAGTTTCAAGGTAGTAAGCTTTTCAACACTCCTAGGGGCCTTGCTTCAGCACCCGTTTCAGTACCAGAACACTGCGTAGAACCAGGAAGCTCTGCTCCTGCGTGTATGCTGCGTGTCAACCTAGAAATTAGAGACTGATGGCACAAGGCTTGTTTTCCCGTTTTGAAAGCTCCATTCATGCGGCCTCGAAGCTACCTGAAAAGCACTGTTGTTACCGTGCTTTTACTTACAGCCGGCATGGCACATAGAAGAAAATGAGTTTTCTCGAAAGAAACCTTGTGCTTCCAGTTCCTAGTTGGAAGCTCACCCGGCTCTGCTCTATACCAAACGTGAAAGTCAATGTGAGCACTAGCCTCGAAGTAAGGCCCTGATTATGCTGGCAATACGGGAGGCGTGCAGCAGCTCCATGAGGCCTTCATCGCTGTTCTGCTTTAGTTTCACGGTAGTAAGCTTTCCAACATTCCTAGGGACTTTGCTTAAGCAACCGTTTCGGTACCAGAAGACTGCGTAGAGACAGTAAGCTCTGGTCCTGCGTGTATGCTGCGTGTCAACCTAGAAATTGGAGACTGATGGCATAAGGCTTCTTTTGCCATTATGAAAGCTCCGTTCATGCGGCCTCGAAGCTACCTGAAAAGCATTGTTGTTGCCGGGGTTTTCCTCACTGCCGGCATGGTTCTGAGAAGAAAATGAGTTTTCTCCTAAGAAACCTTGGGTTTCCAGTTCCTTGTTGGAAGCTCACCCTGCTCTGCTCTATACCTAAAGTGAAAGTCAACGTGAGCCCAAGCTTCGAAGTAAGGCCCTGATTATCCTTGCAAAACGAGAGGCGTGCAGCAGCTCCATGAGGCCTTCATCGTTGTTCTGCTTTAGTTTCAAGGTAGTAAGCTTTTCAACACTCCTAGGGGCCTTGCTTCAGCACCCGTTTCAGTACCAGAATACTGCGTAGAACCAGGAAGCTCTGCTCCTGCGTGTATGCTGCGTGTCAACCTAGAAATTAGAGACTGACGGCACAAGGCTTGTTTTCCCGTTTTGAAAGCTCCATTCATGCGGCCTCGAAGCTACCTGAAAAGCACTGTTGTTACCGTGCTTTTACTTACAGCCGGCATGGCACATAGAAGAAAATGAGTTTTCTCGAAAGAAACCTTGTGCTTCCACTTCCTAGTTGGAAGCTCACCCGGCTCTGCTCTATACCAAACGTGAAAGTCAATGTGAGCACTAGCCTCGAAGTAAGGCCCTGATTATGCTGGCATACGGGAGGCGTGCAGCAGCTCCATGAGGCCTTCATCGCTGTTCTGCTTTAGTTTCACGGTAGTAAGCTTTCCAACATTCCTAGGGACTTTGCTTAAGCAACCGTTTCGGTACCAGAAGACTGCGTAGAGACAGTAAGCTCTGGTCCTGCGTGTATGCTGCGTGTCAACCTAGAAATTGGAGACTGATGGCATAAGGCTTCTTTTCCCATTATGAAAGCTCCGTTCATGCGGCCTCGAAGCTACCTGAAAAGCATTGTTGTTGCCGGGGTTTTCCTCACTGCCGGCATGGTTCTGAGAAGAAAATGAGTTTTCTCCTAAGAAACCTTGGGTTTCCAGTTCCTTGTTGGAAGCTCACCCTGCTCTGCGCTATACCTAAAGTGAAAGTCAACGTGAGCCCAAGCTTCGAAGTAAGGCCCTGATTATCCTTGCAAAACGAGAGGCGTGCAGCAGCTCCATGAGGCCTTCATCGTTGTTCTGCTTTAGTTTCAAGGTAGTAAGCTTTTCAACACTCCTAGGGGCCTTGCTTCAGCACCCGTTTCAGTACCAGAACACTGCGTAGAACCAGGAAGTTCTGCTCCTGCGTGTATGCTGCGTGTCAACCTAGAAATTAGAGGCTGACGGCACAAGGCTCGTTTTCCCATTATGAAAGCTCCATTCATGCGGCCCCGAAGCTACCTGAAAAGCACTGTTGTTACCGTGCTTTTACTACAGCCGGCATGGCACATAGAAGAAAATGAGTTTTCTCGAAAGAAACCTTGTGCTTCCAGTTCCTAGTTGGAAGCTCACCCGGCTCTGCTCTATACCAAACGTGAAAGTCAATGTGAGCACTAGCCTCGAAGTAAGGCCCTGATTATCCTGGCAAAACGGGAGGCGTGCAGCAGCTCCATGAGGCCTTCATCGCTGTTCTGCTTTAGTTTCACGGTAGTAAGCTTTCCAAGACTCCTAGGGACTTTGCTTAAGCAACCGTTTCGGTACCAGAACACTGCGTAGAGACAGTAAGCTCTGGTCCTGCGTGTATGCTGCGTGTCCACCTAGAAATTGGAGACTGATGGCATAAGGCTTCTTTTCCCATTATGAAAGCTCCGTTCATGCGGCCTCGAAGCTACCTGAAAAGCATTGTTGTTGCCGGGGTTTTCCTCACTGCCGGCATGGTTCTGAGAAGAAAATGAGTTTTCTCCTAAGAAACCTTGGGTTTCCAGTTCCTTGTTGGAAGCTCACCCTGCTCTGCGCTATACCTAAAGTGAATGTCAACCTGAGCCCAAGCTTCGAAGTAAGGCCCTGATTATCCTTGCAAAACGAGAGGCATGCAGCAGCTCCATGAGGCCTTCATCGTTGTTCTGCTTTAGTTTCAAGGTAGTAAGCTTTTCAACACTCCTAGGGGCCTTGCTTCAGCACCCGTTTCAGTACCAGAACACTGCGTAGAACCAGGAAGCTCTGCTCCTGCGTGTATGCTGCGTGTCAACCTAGAAATTAGAGACTGATGGCACAAGGCTTGTTTTCCCGTTTTGAAAGCTCCATTCATGCGGCCTCGAAGCTACCTGAAAAGCACTGTTGTTACCGTGCTTTTACTTACAGCCGGCATGGCACATAGAAGAAAATGAGTTTTCTCGAAAGAAACCTTGTGCTTCCAGTTCCTAGTTGGAAGCTCACCCGGCTCTGCTCTATACCAAACGTGAAAGTCAATGTGAGCACTAGCCTCGAAGTAAGGCCCTGATTATGCTGGCAATACGGGAGGCGTGCAGCAGCTCCATGAGGCCTTCATCGCTGTTCTGCTTTAGTTTCACGGTAGTAAGCTTTCCAACATTCCTAGGGACTTTGCTTAAGCAACCGATTCGGTACCAGAAGACTGCGTAGAGACAGTAAGCTCTGGTCCTGCGTGTATGCTGCGTGTCAACCTAGAAATTGGAGACTGATGGCATAAGGCTTCTTTTGCCATTATGAAAGCTCCGTTCATGCGGCCTCGAAGCTACCTGAAAAGCATTGTTGTTGCCGGGGTTTTCCTCACTGCCGGCATGGTTCTGAGAAGAAAATGAGTTTTCTCCTAAGAAACCTTGGGTTTCCAGTTCCTTGTTGGAAGCTCACCCTGCTCTGCTCTATACCTAAAGTGAAAGTCAACGTGAGCCCAAGCTTCGAAGTAAGGCCCTGATTATCCTTGCAAAACGAGAGGCGTGCAGCAGCTCCATGAGGCCTTCATCGTTGTTCTGCTTTAGTTTCAAGGTAGTAAGCTTTTCAACACTCCTAGGGGCCTTGCTTCAGCACCCGTTTCAGTACCAGAACACTGCGTAGAACCAGGAAGCTCTGCTCCTGCGTGTATGCTGCGTGTCAACCTAGAAATTAGAGACTGACGGCACAAGGCTTGTTTTCCCGTTTTGAAAGCTCCATTCATGCGGCCTCGAAGCTACCTGAAAAGCACTGTTGTTACCGTGCTTTTACTTACAGCCGGCATGGCACATAGAAGAAAATGAGTTTTCTCGAAAGAAACCTTGTGCTTCCAGTTCCTAGTTGGAAGCTCACCCGGCTCTGCTCTATACCAAACGTGAAAGTCAATGTGAGCACTAGCCTCGAAGTAAGGCCCTGATTATGCTGGCAATACGGGAGGCGTGCAGCAGCTCCATGAGGCCTTCATCGCTGTTCTGCTTTAGTTTCACGGTAGTAAGCTTTCCAAGACTCCTAGGGACTTTGCTTAAGCAACCGTTTCGGTACCAGAAGACTGCGTAGAGACAGTAAGCTCTGGTCCTGCGTGTATGCTGCGTGTCAACCTAGAAATTGGAGACTGATGGCATAAGGCTTCTTTTGCCATTATGAAAGCTCCGTTCATGCGGCCTCGAAGCTACCTGAAAAGCATTGTTGTTGCCGGGGTTTTCCTCACTGCCGGCATGGTTCTGAGAAGAAAATGAGTTTTCTCCTAAGAAACCTTGGGTTTCCAGTTCCTTGTTGGAAGCTCACCCTGCTCTGCTCTATACCTAAAGTGAAAGTCAACGTGAGCCCAAGCTTCGAAGTAAGGCCCTGATTATCCTTGCAAAACGAGAGGCGTGCAGCAGCTCCATGAGGCCTTCATCGTTGTTCTGCTTTAGTTTCAAGGTAGTAAGCTTTTCAACACTCCTAGGGGCCTTGCTTCAGCACCCGTTTCAGTACCAGAACACTGCGTAGAACCAGGAAGCTCTGCTCCTGCGTGTATGCTGCGTGTCAACCTAGAAATTAGAGACTGACGGCACAAGGCTTGTTTTCCCGTTTTGAAAGCTCCATTCATGCGGCCTCGAAGCTACCTGAAAAGCACTGTTGTTACCGTGCTTTTACTTACAGCCGGCATGGCACATAGAAGAAAATGAGTTTTCTCGAAAGAAACCTTGTGCTTCCACTTCCTAGTTGGAAGCTCACCCGGCTCTGCTCTATACCAAACGTGAAAGTCAATGTGAGCACTAGCCTCGAAGTAAGGCCCTGATTATGCTGGCATACGGGAGGCGTGCAGCAGCTCCATGAGGCCTTCATCGCTGTTCTGCTTTAGTTTCACGGTAGTAAGCTTTCCAACATTCCTAGGGACTTTGCTTAAGCAACCGTTTCGGTACCAGAAGACTGCGTAGAGACAGTAAGCTCTGGTCCTGCGTGTATGCTGCGTGTCAACCTAGAAATTGGAGACTGATGGCATAAGGCTTCTTTTCCCATTATGAAAGCTCCGTTCATGCGGCCTCGAAGCTACCTGAAAAGCATTGTTGTTGCCGGGGTTTTCCTCACTGCCGGCATGGTTCTGAGAAGAAAATGAGTTTTCTCCTAAGAAACCTTGGGTTTCCAGTTCCTTGTTGGAAGCTCACCCTGCTCTGCGCTATACCTAAAGTGAAAGTCAACGTGAGCCCAAGCTTCGAAGTAAGGCCCTGATTATCCTTGCAAAACGAGAGGCGTGCAGCAGCTCCATGAGGCCTTCATCGTTGTTCTGCTTTAGTTTCAAGGTAGTAAGCTTTTCAACACTCCTAGGGGCCTTGCTTCAGCACCCGTTTCAGTACCAGAACACTGCGTAGAACCAGGAAGTTCTGCTCCTGCGTGTATGCTGCGTGTCAACCTAGAAATTAGAGGCTGACGGCACAAGGCTCGTTTTCCCATTATGAAAGCTCCGTTGATGCGGCCCCGAAGCTACCTGAAAAGCACTGTTGTTACCGTGCTTTTACTACAGCCGGCATGGCACATAGAAGAAAATGAGTTTTCTCGAAAGAAACCTTGTGCTTCCAGTTCCTAGTTGGAAGCTCACCCGGCTCTGCTCTATACCAAACGTGAAAGTCAATGTGAGCACTAGCCTCGAAGTAAGGCCCTGATTATCCTGGCAAAACGGGAGGCGTGCAGCAGCTCCATGAGGCCTTCATCGCTGTTCTGCTTTAGTTTCACGGTAGTAAGCTTTCCAAGACTCCTAGGGACTTTGCTTAAGCAACCGTTTCGGTACCAGAACACTGCGTAGAGACAGTAAGCTCTGGTCCTGCGTGTATGCTGCGTGTCCACCTAGAAATTGGAGACTGATGGCATAAGGCTTCTTTTCCCATTATGAAAGCTCCGTTCATGCGGCCTCGAAGCTACCTGAAAAGCATTGTTGTTGCCGGGGTTTTCCTCACTGCCGGCATGGTTCTGAGAAGAAAATGAGTTTTCTCCTAAGAAACCTTGGGTTTCCAGTTCCTTGTTGGAAGCTCACCCTGCTCTGCGCTATACCTAAAGTGAATGTCAACCTGAGCCCAAGCTTCGAAGTAAGGCCCTGATTATCCTTGCAAAACGAGAGGCATGCAGCAGCTCCATGAGGCCTTCATCGTTGTTCTGCTTTAGTTTCAAGGTAGTAAGCTTTTCAACACTCCTAGGGGCCTTGCTTCAGCACCCGTTTCAGTACCAGAACACTGCGTAGAACCAGGAAGCTCTGCTCCTGCGTGTATGCTGCGTGTCAACCTAGAAATTAGAGACTGATGGCACAAGGCTTGTTTTCCCGTTTTGAAAGCTCCATTCATGCGGCCTCGAAGCTACCTGAAAAGCACTGTTGTTACCGTGCTTTTACTTACAGCCGGCATGGCACATAGAAGAAAATGAGTTTTCTCGAAAGAAACCTTGTGCTTCCAGTTCCTAGTTGGAAGCTCACCCGGCTCTGCTCTATACCAAACGTGAAAGTCAATGTGAGCACTAGCCTCGAAGTAAGGCCCTGATTATGCTGGCAATACGGGAGGCGTGCAGCAGCTCCATGAGGCCTTCATCGCTGTTCTGCTTTAGTTTCACGGTAGTAAGCTTTCCAACATTCCTAGGGACTTTGCTTAAGCAACCGATTCGGTACCAGAAGACTGCGTAGAGACAGTAAGCTCTGGTCCTGCGTGTATGCTGCGTGTCAACCTAGAAATTGGAGACTGATGGCATAAGGCTTCTTTTGCCATTATGAAAGCTCCGTTCATGCGGCCTCGAAGCTACCTGAAAAGCATTGTTGTTGCCGGGGTTTTCCTCACTGCCGGCATGGTTCTGAGAAGAAAATGAGTTTTCTCCTAAGAAACCTTGGGTTTCCAGTTCCTTGTTGGAAGCTCACCCTGCTCTGCTCTATACCTAAAGTGAAAGTCAACGTGAGCCCAAGCTTCGAAGTAAGGCCCTGATTATCCTTGCAAAACGAGAGGCGTGCAGCAGCTCCATGAGGCCTTCATCGTTGTTCTGCTTTAGTTTCAAGGTAGTAAGCTTTTCAACACTCCTAGGGGCCTTGCTTCAGCACCCGTTTCAGTACCAGAACACTGCGTAGAACCAGGAAGCTCTGCTCCTGCGTGTATGCTGCGTGTCAACCTAGAAATTAGAGACTGACGGCACAAGGCTTGTTTTCCCGTTTTGAAAGCTCTATTCATGCGGCCTCGAAGCTACCTGAAAAGCACTGTTGTTACCGTGCTTTTACTTACAGCCGGCATGGCACATAGAAGAAAATGAGTTTTCTCGAAAGAAACCTTGTGCTTCCAGTTCCTAGTTGGAAGCTCACCCGGCTCTGCTCTATACCAAACGTGAAAGTCAATGTGAGCACTAGCCTCGAAGTAAGGCCCTGATTATGCTGGCAATACGGGAGGCGTGCAGCAGCTCCATGAGGCCTTCATCGCTGTTCTGCTTTAGTTTCACGGTAGTAAGCTTTCCAAGACTCCTAGGGACTTTGCTTAAGCAACCGTTTCGGTACCAGAAGACTGCGTAGAGACAGTAAGCTCTGGTCCTGCGTGTATGCTGCGTGTCAACCTAGAAATTGGAGACTGATGGCATAAGGCTTCTTTTGCCATTATGAAAGCTCCGTTCATGCGGCCTCGAAGCTACCTGAAAAGCATTGTTGTTGCCGGGGTTTTCCTCACTGCCGGCATGGTTCTGAGAAGAAAATGAGTTTTCTCCTAAGAAACCTTGGGTTTCCAGTTCCTTGTTGGAAGCTCACCCTGCTCTGCTCTATACCTAAAGTGAAAGTCAACGTGAGCCCAAGCTTCGAAGTAAGGCCCTGATTATCCTTGCAAAACGAGAGGCGTGCAGCAGCTCCATGAGGCCTTCATCGTTGTTCTGCTTTAGTTTCAAGGTAGTAAGCTTTTCAACACTCCTAGGGGCCTTGCTTCAGCACCCGTTTCAGTACCAGAACACTGCGTAGAACCAGGAAGCTCTGCTCCTGCGTGTATGCTGCGTGTCAACCTAGAAATTAGAGACTGATGGCACAAGGCTTGTTTTCCCGTTTTGAAAGCTCCATTCATGCGGCCTCGAAGCTACCTGAAAAGCACTGTTGTTACCGTGCTTTTACTTACAGCCGGCATGGCACATAGAAGAAAATGAGTTTTCTCGAAAGAAACCTTGTGCTTCCAGTTCCTAGTTGGAAGCTCACCCGGCTCTGCTCTATACCAAACGTGAAAGTCAATGTGAGCACTAGCCTCGAAGTAAGGCCCTGATTATGCTGGCAATACGGGAGGCGTGCAGCAGCTCCATGAGGCCTTCATCGCTGTTCTGCTTTAGTTTCACGGTAGTAAGCTTTCCAACATTCCTAGGGACTTTGCTTAAGCAACCGTTTCGGTACCAGAACACTGCGTAGAGACAGTAAGCTCTGGTCCTGCGTGTATGCTGCGTGTCAACCTAGAAATTGGAGACTGATGGCATAAGGCTTCTTTTCCCATTATGAAAGCTCCGTTCATGCGGCCTCGAAGCTACCTGAAAAGCATTGTTGTTGCCGGGGTTTTCCTCACTGCCGGCATGGTTCTGAGAAGAAAATGAGTTTTCTCCTAAGAAACCTTGGGTTTCCAGTTCCTTGTTGGAAGCTCACCCTGCTCTGCGCTATACCTAAAGTGAAAGTCAACGTGAGCCCAAGCTTCGAAGTAAGGCCCTGATTATCCTTGCAAAACGAGAGGCGTGCAGCAGCTCCATGAGGCCTTCATCGTTGTTCTGCTTTAGTTTCAAGGTAGTAAGCTTTTCAACACTCCTAGGGGCCTTGCTTCAGCACCCGTTTCAGTACCAGAACACTGCGTAGAACCAGGAAGTTCTGCTCCTGCGTGTATGCTGCGTGTCAACCTAGAAATTAGAGGCTGACGGCACAAGGCTAGTTTTCCCATTATGAAAGCTCCGTTGATGCGGCCCCGAAGCTACCTGAAAAGCACTGTTGTTACCGTGCTTTTACTTAGAGCCGGCATGGCACATAGAAGAAAATGAGTTTTCTCGAAAGAAACCTTGTGCTTCCAGTTCCTAGTTGGAAGCTCACCCGGCTCTGCTCTATACCAAACGTGAAAGTCAATGTGAGCACTAGCCTCGAAGTAAGGCCCTGATTATCCTGGCAAAACGGGAGGCGTGCAGCAGCTCCATGAGGCCTTCATCGTTGTTCTGCTTTAGTTTCACGGTAGTAAGCTTTCCAAGACTCCTAGGGACTTTGCTTAAGCAACCGTTTCGGTACCAGAACACTGCGTAGAGACAGTAAGCTCTGGTCCTGCGTGTATGCTGCGTGTCAACCTAGAAATTGGAGACTGATGGCATAAGGCTTCTTTTCCCATTATGAAAGCTCCGTTCATGCGGCCTCGAAGCTACCTGAAAAGCATTGTTGTTGCCGGGGTTTTCCTCACTGCCGGCATGGTTTTGAGAAGAAAATGAGTTTTCTCTTAAGAAACCTTGGGTTTCCAGTTCCTTGTTGGAAGCTCACCGTGCTCTGCGCTATACCTAAAGTGAAAGTCAACGTGAGCCCAAGCTTCGAAGTAAGGCCCTGATTATCCTTGCAAAACGAGAGGCGTGCAGCAGCTCCATGAGGCCTTCATCGTTGTTCTGCTTTAGTTTCAAGGTAGTAAGCTTTTCAACACTCCTAGGGGCCTTGCTTCAGCACCCGTTTCAGTACCAGAACACTGCGTAGAACCAGGAAGCTCTGCTCCTGCGTGTATGCTGCGTGTCAACCTAGAAATTAGAGAGTGATGGCACAAGGCTTGTTTTCCCGTTTTGAAAGCTCCATTCATGCGGCCTCGAAGCTACCTGAAAAGCACTGTTGTTACCGTGCTTTTACTTACAGCCGGCATGGCACATAGAAGAAAATGAGTTTTCTCGAAAGAAACCTTGTGCTTCCAGTTCCTAGTTGGAAGCTCACCCGGCTCTGCTCTATACCAAACGTGAAAGTCAATGTGAGCACTAGCCTCGAAGTAAGGCCCTGATTATGCTGGCAAAACGGGAGGCGTGCAGCAGCTCCATGAGGCCTTCATCGCTGTTCTGCTTTAGTTTCACGGTAGTAAGCTTTCCAACATTCCTAGGGACTTTGCTTAAGCAACCGTTTCGGTACCAGAACACTGCGTAGAGACAGTAAGCTCTGGTCCTGCGTGTATGCTGCGTGTCAACCTAGAAATTGGAGACTGATGGCATAAGGCTTCTTTTGCCATTATGAAAGCTCCGTTCATGCGGCCTCGAAGCTACCTGAAAAGCATTGTTGTTGCCGGGGTTTTCCTCACTGCCGGCATGGTTCTGAGAAGACACTGAGTTTTCTCCTAAGAAACATTGGGTTTCCAGTTCCTTGTTGGAAGCTCACCCTGCTCAGCGCTATACCTAAAGTGAAAGTCAACGTGAGCCCAAGCTTCGAAGTAAGGCCCTGATTATCCTTGCAAAACGAGAGGCGTGCAGCAGCTCCATGAGGCCTTCATCGTTGTTCTGCTTTAGTTTCAAGGTAGTAAGCTTTTCAACACTCCTAGGGGCCTTGCTTCAGCACCCGTTTCAGTACCAGAACACTGCGTAGAACCAGGAAGTTCTGCTCCTGCGTGTATGCTGCGTGTCAACCTAGAAATTAGAGGCTGACGGCACAAGGCTAGTTTTCCCATTATGAAAGCTCCGTTGATGCGGCCCCGAAGCTACCTGAAAAGCACTGTTGTTACCGTGCTTTTACTTACAGCCGGCATGGCACATAGAAGAAAATGAGTTTTCTCGAAAGAAACCTTGTGCTTCCAGTTCCTAGTTGGAAGCTCACCCGGCTCTGCTCTATACCAAACGTGAAAGTCAATGTGAGCACTAGCCTCGAAGTAAGGCCCTGATTATCCTGGCAAAACGGGAGGCGTGCAGCAGCTCCATGAGGCCTTCATCGCTGTTCTGCTTTAGTTTCACGGTAGTAAGCTTTCCAAGACTCCTAGGGACTTTGCTTAAGCAACCGTTTCGGTACCAGAACACTGCGTAGAGACAGTAAGCTCTGGTCCTGCGTGTATGCTGCGTGTCAACCTAGAAATTGGAGACTGATGGCATAAGGCTTCTTTTCCCATTATGAAAGCTCCGTTCATGCGGCCTCGAAGCTACCTGAAAAGCATTGTTGTTGCCGGGGTTTTCCTCACTGCCAGCATGGTTCTGAGAAGAAAATGAGTTTTCTCCTAAGAAACCTTGGGTTTCCAGTTCCTTGTTGGAAGCTCACCCTGCTCTGCGCTATACCTAAAGTGAAAGTCAACGTGAGCCCAAGCTTCGAAGTAAGGCCCTGATTATCCTTGCAAAACGAGAGGCGTGCAGCAGCTCCATGAGGCCTTCATCGTTGTTCTGCTTTAGTTTCAAGGTAGTAAGCTTTTCAACACTCCTAGGGGCCTTGCTTCAGCACCCGTTTCAGTACCAGAACACTGCGTAGAACCAGGAAGCTCTGCTCCTGCGTGTATGCTGCGTGTCAACCTAGAAATTAGAGACTGATGGCACAAGGCTTGTTTTCCCGTTTTGAAAGCTCCATTCATGCGGCCTCGAAGCTACCTGAAAAGCACTGTTGTTACCGTGCTTTTACTTACAGCCGGCATGGCACATAGAAGAAAATGAGTTTTCTCGAAAGAAACCTTGTGCTTCCAGTTCCTACTTGGAAGCTCACCCGGCTCTGCTCTATACCAAACGTGAAAGTCAATGTGAGCACTAGCCTCGAAGTAAGGCCCTGATTATGCTGGCAAAACGGGAGGCGTGCAGCAGCTCCATGAGGCCTTCATCGCTGTTCTGCTTTAGTTTCACGGTAGTAGCTTTCCAACATTCCTAGGGACTTTGCTTAAGCAACCGTTTCGGTACCAGAACACTGCGTAGAGACAGTAAGCTCTGGTCCTGCGTGTATGCTGCGAGTCAACCTAGAAATTGGAGACTGATGGCATAAGGCTTCTTTTCCCATTATGAAAGCTCCGTTCATGCGGCCTCGAAGCTACCTGAAAAGCATTGTTGTTGCCGGGGTTTTCCTCACTGCCGGCATGGTTCTGAGGAGAAAATGAGTTTTCTCCTAAGAAACCTTGGGTTGCCAGTTCTTTGTTGGAAGCTCACCCTGCTCTGCGCTATACCTAAAGTGAAAGTCAACGTGAGCCCAAGCTTCGAAGTAAGGCCCTGATTATCCTTGCAAAACGAGAGGCGTGCAGCAGCTCCATGAGCCCTTCATCGTTGTTCTGCTTTAGTTTCAAGGTAGTAAGCTTTTCAACACTCCTAGGGGCCTTGCTTCAGCACCCGTTTCAGTACCAGAACACTGCGTAGAACCAGGAAGCTCTGCTCCTGCGTGTATGCTGCGTGTCAACCTAGAAATTAGAGACTGACGGCACAAGGCTAGTTTTCCCATTATGAAAGCTCCGTTGATGCGGCCCCGAAGCTACCTGAAAAGCACTGTTGTTACCGTGCTTTTACTTAGAGCCGGCATGGCACATAGAAGAAAATGAGTTTTCTCGAAAGAAACCTTGTGCTTCCAGTTCCTAGTTGGAAGCTCACCCGGCTCTGCTCTATACCAAACGTGAAAGTCAATGTGAGCACTAGCCTCGAAGTAAGGCCCTGATTATCCTGGCAAAACGGGAGGCGTGCAGCAGCTCCATGAGGCCTTCATCGCTGTTCTGCTTTAGTTTCACGGTAGTAAGCTTTCCAAGACTCCTAGGGACTTTGCTTAAGCAACCGTTTCGGTACCAGAACACTGCGTAGAGACAGTAAGCTCTGGTCCTGCGTGTATGCTGCGTGTCCACCTAGAAATTGGAGACTGATGGCATAAGGCTTCTTTTCCCATTATGAAAGCTCCGTTCATGCGGCCTCGAAGCTACCTGAAAAGCATTGTTGTTGCCGGGGTTTTCCTCACTGCCGGCATGGTTCTGAGAAGAAAATGAGTTTTCTCCTAAGAAACCTTGGGTTTCCAGTTCCTTGTTGGAAGCTCACCCTGCTCTGCGCTATACCTAAAGTGAATGTCAACCTGAGCCCAAGCTTCGAAGTAAGGCCCTGATTATCCTTGCAAAACGAGAGGCATGCAGCAGCTCCATGAGGCCTTCATCGTTGTTCTGCTTTAGTTTCAAGGTAGTAAGCTTTTCAACACTCCTAGGGGCCTTGCTTCAGCACCCGTTTCAGTACCAGAACACTGCGTAGAACCAGGAAGCTCTGCTCCTGCGTGTATGCTGCGTGTCAACCTAGAAATTAGAGACTGATGGCACAAGGCTTGTTTTCCCGTTTTGAAAGCTCCATTCATGCGGCCTCGAAGCTACCTGAAAAGCACTGTTGTTACCGTGCTTTTACTTACAGCCGGCATGGCACATAGAAGGAAATGAGTTTTCTCGAAAGAAACCTTGTGCTTCCAGTTCCTAGTTGGAAGCTCACCCGGCTCTGCTCTATACCAAACGTGAAAGTCAATGTGAGCACTAGCCTCGAAGTAAGGCCCTGATTATGCTGGCAATACGGGAGGCGTGCAGCAGCTCCATGAGGCCTTCATCGCTGTTCTGCTTTAGTTTCACGGTAGTAAGCTTTCCAACATTCCTAGGGACTTTGCTTAAGCAACCGATTCGGTACCAGAAGACTGCGTAGAGACAGTAAGCTCTGGTCCTGCGTGTATGCTGCGTGTCAACCTAGAAATTGGAGACTGATGGCATAAGGCTTCTTTTGCCATTATGAAAGCTCCGTTCATGCGGCCTCGAAGCTACCTGAAAAGCATTGTTGTTGCCGGGGTTTTCCTCACTGCCGGCATGGTTCTGAGAAGAAAATGAGTTTTCTCCTAAGAAACCTTGGGTTTCCAGTTCCTTGTTGGAAGCTCACCCTGCTCTGCGCTATACCTAAAGTGAATGTCAACCTGAGCCCAAGCTTCGAAGTAAGGCCCTGATTATCCTTGCAAAACGAGAGGCATGCAGCAGCTCCATGAGGCCTTCATCGTTGTTCTGCTTTAGTTTCAAGGTAGTAAGCTTTTCAACACTCCTAGGGGCCTTGCTTCAGCACCCGTTTCAGTACCAGAACACTGCGTAGAACCAGGAAGCTCTGCTCCTGCGTGTATGCTGCGTGTCAACCTAGAAATTAGAGACTGATGGCACAAGGCTTGTTTTCCCGTTTTGAAAGCTCCATTCATGCGGCCTCGAAGCTACCTGAAAAGCACTGTTGTTACCGTGCTTTTACTTACAGCCGGCATGGCACATAGAAGAAAATGAGTTTTCTCGAAAGAAACCTTGTGCTTCCAGTTCCTAGTTGGAAGCTCACCCGGCTCTGCTCTATACCAAACGTGAAAGTCAATGTGAGCACTAGCCTCGAAGTAAGGCCCTGATTATGCTGGCAATACGGGAGGCGTGCAGCAGCTCCATGAGGCCTTCATCGCTGTTCTGCTTTAGTTTCACGGTAGTAAGCTTTCCAACATTCCTAGGGACTTTGCTTAAGCAACCGTTTCGGTACCAGAAGACTGCGTAGAGACAGTAAGCTCTGGTCCTGCGTGTATGCTGCGTGTCAACCTAGAAATTGGAGACTGATGGCATAAGGCTTCTTTTGCCATTATGAAAGCTCCGTTCATGCGGCCTCGAAGCTACCTGAAAAGCATTGTTGTTGCCGGGGTTTTCCTCACTGCCGGCATGGTTCTGAGAAGAAAATGAGTTTTCTCCTAAGAAACCTTGGGTTTCCAGTTCCTTGTTGGAAGCTCACCCTGCTCTGCTCTATACCTAAAGTGAAAGTCAACGTGAGCCCAAGCTTCGAAGTAAGGCCCTGATTATCCTTGCAAAACGAGAGGCGTGCAGCAGCTCCATGAGGCCTTCATCGTTGTTCTGCTTTAGTTTCAAGGTAGTAAGCTTTTCAACACTCCTAGGGGCCTTGCTTCAGCACCCGTTTCAGTACCAGAACACTGCGTAGAACCAGGAAGCTCTGCTCCTGCGTGTATGCTGCGTGTCAACCTAGAAATTAGAGACTGATGGCACAAGGCTTGTTTTCCCGTTTTGAAAGCTCCATTCATGCGGCCTCGAAGCTACCTGAAAAGCACTGTTGTTACCGTGCTTTTACTTACAGCCGGCATGGCACATAGAAGAAAATGAGTTTTCTCGAAAGAAACCTTGTGCTTCCAGTTCCTAGTTGGAAGCTCACCCGGCTCTGCTCTATACCAAACGTGAAAGTCAATGTGAGCACTAGCCTCGAAGTAAGGCCCTGATTATGCTGGCAATACGGGAGGCGTGCAGCAGCTCCATGAGGCCTTCATCGCTGTTCTGCTTTAGTTTCACGGTAGTAAGCTTTCCAACATTCCTAGGGACTTTGCTTAAGCAACCGTTTCGGTACCAGAACACTGCGTAGAGACAGTAAGCTCTGGTCCTGCGTGTATGCTGCGTGTCAACCTAGAAATTGGAGACTGATGGCATAAGGCTTCTTTTGCCATTATGAAAGCTCCGTTCAAGCGGCCTCGAAGCTACCTGAAAAGCATTGTTGTTGCCGGGGTTTTCCTCACTGCCGGCATGGTTCTGAGAAGGAAATGAGTTTTCTCCTAAGAAACCTTGGGTTTCCAGTTCCTTGTTGGAAGCTCACCCTGCTCTGCGCTATACCTAAAGTGAAAGTCAACGTGAGCCCAAGCTTCGAAGTAAGGCCCTGATTATCCTTGCAAAACGAGAGGCGTGCAGCAGCTCCATGAGGCCTTCATCGTTGTTCTGCTTTAGTTTCAAGGTAGTAAGCTTTTCAACACTCCTAGGGGCCTTGCTTCAGCACCCGTTTCAGTACCAGAACACTGCGTAGAACCAGGAAGTTCTGCTCCTGCGTGTATGCTGCGTGTCAACCTAGAAATTAGAGGCTGACGGCACAAGGCTAGTTTTCCCATTATGAAAGCTCCGTTGATGCTGCCCCGAAGCTACCTGAAAAGCACTGTTGTTACCGTGCTTTTACTACAGCCGGCATGGCACATAGAAGAAAATGAGTTTTCTCGAAAGAAACCTTGTGCTTCCAGTTCCTAGTTGGAAGCTCACCCGGCTCTGCTCTATACCAAACGTGAAAGTCAATGTGAGCACTAGCCTCGAAGTAAGGCCCTGATTATCCTGGCAAAACGGGAGGCGTGCAGCAGCTCCATGAGGCCTTCATCGCTGTTCTGCTTTAGTTTCACGGTAGTAAGCTTTCCAAGACTCCTAGGGACTTTGCTTAAGCAACCGTTTCGGTACCAGAACACTGCGTAGAGACAGTAAGCTCTGGTCCTGCGTGTATGCTGCGAGTCAACCTAGAAATTGGAGACTGATGGCATAAGGCTTCTTTTGCCATTATGAAAGCTCCGTTCATGCGGCCTCGAAGCTACCTGAAAAGCATTGTTGTTGCCGGGGTTTTCCTCACTGCCGGCATGGTTCTGAGGAGAAAATGAGTTTTCTCCTAAGAAACCTTGGGTTGCCAGTTCTTTGTTGGAAGCTCACCCTGCTCTGCGCTATACCTAAAGTGAAAGTCAACGTGAGCCCAAGCTTCGAAGTAAGGCCCTGATTATCCTTGCAAAACGAGAGGCGTGCAGCAGCTCCATGAGGCCTTCATCGTTGTTCTGCTTTAGTTTCAAGGTAGTAAGCTTTTCAACACTCCTAGGGGACTTGCTTCAGCACCCGTTTCAGTACCAGAACACTGCGTAGAACCAGGAAGTTCTGCTCCTGCGTGTATGCTGCGTGTCAACCTAGAAATTAGAGGCTGACGGCACAAGGCTAGTTTTCCCATTATGAAAGCTCCGTTGATGCGGCCCCGAAGCTACCTGAAAAGCACTGTTGTTACCGTGCTTTTACTTACAGCCGGCATGGCACATAGAAGAAAATGAGTTTTCTCGAAAGAAACCTTGTGCTTCCAGTTCCTAGTTGGAAGCTCACCCGGCTCTGCTCTATACCAAACGTGAAAGTCAATGTGAGCACTAGCCTCGAAGTAAGGCCCTGATTATCCTGGCAAAACGGGAGGCGTGCAGCAGCTCCATGAGGCCTTCATCGCTGTTCTGCTTTAGTTTCAAGGTAGTAAGCTTTTCAACACTCCTAGGGGCCTTGCTTCAGCACCCGTTTCGGTACCAGAACACTGCGTAGAACCAGGAAGCTCTGCTCCTGCGTGTATGCTGCGTGTCAACCTAGAAATTAGAGACTGATGGCACAAGGCTTGTTTTCCCGTTTTGAAAGCTCCATTCATGCGGCCCCGAAGCTACCTGAAAAGCACTGTTGTTACCGTGCTTTTACTTACAGCCGGCATGGCACATAGAAGAAAATGAGTTTTCTCGAAAGAAACCTTGTGCTTCCAGTTCCTAGTTGGAAGCTCACCCGGCTCTGCTCTATACCAAACGTGAAAGTCAATGTGAGCACTAGACTCGAAGTAAGGCCCTGATTATGCTGGCAAAACGGGAGGCGTGCAGCAGCTCCATGAGGCCTTCATCGCTGTTCTGCTTTAGTTTCACGGTAGTAAGCTTTCCAAGACTCCTAGGGACTTTGCTTAAGCAACCGTTTCGGTACCAGAACACTGCGTAGAGACAGTAAGCTCTGGTCCTGCGTGTATGCTGCGTGTCAACCTAGAAATTGGAGACTGATGGCATAAGGCTTCTTTTCCCATTATGAAAGCTCCGTTCATGCGGCCTCGAAGCTACCTGAAAAGCATTGTTGTTGCCGGGGTTTTCCTCACTGCCAGCATGGTTCTGAGAAGAAAATGAGTTTTCTCCTAAGAAACCTTGGGTTTCCAGTTCCTTGTTGGAAGCTCACCCTGCTCTGCGCTATACCTAAAGTGAAAGTCAACGTGAGCCCAAGCTTCGAAGTAAGGCCCTGATTATCCTTGCAAAACGAGAGGCGTGCAGCAGCTCCATGAGGCCTTCATCGTTGTTCTGCTTTAGTTTCAAGGTAGTAAGCTTTTCAACATTCCTAGGGGCCTTGCTTCAGCACCCGTTTCAGTACCAGAACACTGCCTAGAACCAGAAAGCTCTGCTCCTGCGTGTATGCTGCGTGTCAACCTAGAAATTAGAGACTGATGGCACAAGGCTTGTTTTCCCGTTTTGAAAGCTCCATTCATGCGGCCTCGAAGCTACCTGAAAAGCACTGTTGTTACCGTGCTTTTACTTACAGCCGGCATGGCACATAGAAGAAAATGAGTTTTCTCGAAAGAAACCTTTTGCTTCCAGTTCCTAGTTGGAAGCTCACCCGGCTCTGCTCTATACCAAACGTGAAAGTCAATGTGAGCACTAGCCTCGAAGTAAGGCCCTGATTATGCTGGCAATACGGGAGGCGTGCAGCAGCTCCATGAGGCCTTCATCGCTGTTCTGCTTTAGTTTCACGGTAGTAAGCTTTCCAACATTCCTAGGGACTTTGCTTAAGCAACCGATTCGGTACCAGAAGACTGCGTAGAGACAGTAAGCTCTGGTCCTGCGTGTATGCTGCGTGTCAACCTAGAAATTGGAGACTGATGGCATAAGGCTTCTTTTGCCATTATGAAAGCTCCGTTCATGCGGCCTCGAAGCTACCTGAAAAGGATTGTTGTTGCCGGGGTTTTCCTCACTGCCGGCATGGTTCTGAGAAGAAAATGAGTTTTCTCCTAAGAAACCTTGGGTTTCCAGTTCCTTGTTGGAAGCTCACCCTGCTCTGCTCTATACCTAAAGTGAAAGTCAACGTGAGCCCAAGCTTCGAAGTAAGGCCCTGATTATCCTTGCAAAACGAGAGGCGTGCAGCAGCTCCATGAGGCCTTCATCGTTGTTCTGCTTTAGTTTCAAGGTAGTAAGCTTTTCAACACTCCTAGGGGCCTTGCTTCAGCACCCGTTTCAGTACCAGAACACTGCGTAGAACCAGGAAGCTCTGCTCCTGCGTGTATGCTGCGTGTCAACCTAGAAATTAGAGACTGATGGCACAAGGCTTGTTTTCCCGTTTTGAAAGCTCCATTCATGCGGCCCCGAAGCTACCTGAAAAGCACTGTAGTTACCGTGCTTTTACTTACAGCTGGCATGGTTCATAGAAGAAAATGAGTTTTCTCGAAAGAAACCTTGTGCTTCCAGTTCCTAGTTGGAAGCTCACCCGGCTCTGCTCTATACCAAACGTGAAAGTCAATGTGAGCACTAGCCTCGAAGTAAGGCCCTGATTATGCTGGCAAAACGGGAGGCGTGCAGCAGCTCCATGAGGCCTTCATCGCTGTTCTGCTTTAGTTTCACGGTAGTAGCTTTCCAACATTCCTAGGGACTTTGCTTAAGCAACCGTTTCGGTACCAGAACACTGCGTAGAGACAGTAAGCTCTGGTCCTGCGTGTATGCTGCGAGTCAACCTAGAAATTGGAGACTGATGGCATAAGGCTTCTTTTGCCATTATGAAAGCTCCGTTCATGCGGCCTCGAAGCTACCTGAAAAGCATTGTTGTTGCCGGGGTTTTCCTCACTGCCGGCATGGTTCTGAGGAGAAAATGAGTTTTCTCCTAAGAAACCTTGGGTTGCCAGTTCCTTGTTGGAAGCTCACCCTGCTCTGCGCTATACCTAAAGTGAAAGTCAACGTGAGCCCAAGCTTCGAAGTAAGGCCCTGATTATCCTTGCAAAACGAGAGGCGTGCAGCAGCTCCATGAGGCCTTCATCGTTGTTCTGCTTTAGTTTCAAGGTAGTAAGCTTTTCAACACTCCTAGGGGACTTGCTTCAGCACCCGTTTCAGTACCAGAACACTGCGTAGAACCAGGAAGTTCTGCTCCTGCGTGTATGCTGCGTGTCAACCTAGAAATTAGAGGCTGACGGCACAAGGCTAGTTTTCCCATTATGAAAGCTCCGTTGATGCGGCCCCGAAGCTACCTGAAAAGCACTGTTGTTACCGTGCTTTTACTTACAGCCGGCATGGCACATAGAAGAAAATGAGTTTTCTCGAAAGAAACCTTGTGCTTCCAGTTCCTAGTTGGAAGCTCACCCGGCTCTGCTCTATACCAAACGTGAAAGTCAATGTGAGCACTAGCCTCGAAGTAAGGCCCTGATTATCCTGGCAAAACGGGAGGCGTGCAGCAGCTCCATGAGGCCTTCATCGCTGTTCTGCTTTAGTTTCAAGGTAGTAAGCTTTTCAACACTCCTAGGGGCCTTGCTTCAGCACCCGTTTCGGTACCAGAACACTGCGTAGAACCAGGAAGCTCTGCTCCTGCGTGTATGCTGCGTGTCAACCTAGAAATTAGAGACTGATGGCACAAGGCTTGTTTTCCCGTTTTGAAAGCTCCATTCATGCGGCCCCGAAGCTACCTGAAAAGCACTGTTGTTACCGTGCTTTTACTTACAGCCGGCATGGCACATAGAAGAAAATGAGTTTTCTCGAAAGAAACCTTGTGCTTCCAGTTCCTAGTTGGAAGCTCACCCGGCTCTGCTCTATACCAAACGTGAAAGTCAATGTGAGCACTAGACTCGAAGTAAGGCCCTGATTATGCTGGCAAAACGGGAGGCGTGCAGCAGCTCCATGAGGCCTTCATCGCTGTTCTGCTTTAGTTTCACGGTAGTAAGCTTTCCAAGACTCCTAGGGACTTTGCTTAAGCAACCGTTTCGGTACCAGAACACTGCGTAGAGACAGTAAGCTCTGGTCCTGCGTGTATGCTGCGTGTCAACCTAGAAATTGGAGACTGATGGCATAAGGCTTCTTTTCCCATTATGAAAGCTCCGTTCATGCGGCCTCGAAGCTACCTGAAAAGCATTGTTGTTGCCGGGGTTTTCCTCACTGCCAGCATGGTTCTGAGAAGAAAATGAGTTTTCTCCTAAGAAACCTTGGGTTTCCAGTTCCTTGTTGGAAGCTCACCCTGCTCTGCGCTATACCTAAAGTGAAAGTCAACGTGAGCCCAAGCTTCGAAGTAAGGCCCTGATTATCCTTGCAAAACGAGAGGCGTGCAGCAGCTCCATGAGGCCTTCATCGTTGTTCTGCTTTAGTTTCAAGGTAGTAAGCTTTTCAACATTCCTAGGGGCCTTGCTTCAGCACCCGTTTCAGTACCAGAACACTGCCTAGAACCAGAAAGCTCTGCTCCTGCGTGTATGCTGCGTGTCAACCTAGAAATTAGAGACTGATGGCACAAGGCTTGTTTTCCCGTTTTGAAAGCTCCATTCATGCGGCCTCGAAGCTACCTGAAAAGCACTGTTGTTACCGTGCTTTTACTTACAGCCGGCATGGCACATAGAAGAAAATGAGTTTTCTCGAAAGAAACCTTTTGCTTCCAGTTCCTAGTTGGAAGCTCACCCGGCTCTGCTCTATACCAAACGTGAAAGTCAATGTGAGCACTAGCCTCGAAGTAAGGCCCTGATTATGCTGGCAATACGGGAGGCGTGCAGCAGCTCCATGAGGCCTTCATCGCTGTTCTGCTTTAGTTTCACGGTAGTAAGCTTTCCAACATTCCTAGGGACTTTGCTTAAGCAACCGATTCGGTACCAGAAGACTGCGTAGAGACAGTAAGCTCTGGTCCTGCGTGTATGCTGCGTGTCAACCTAGAAATTGGAGACTGATGGCATAAGGCTTCTTTTGCCATTATGAAAGCTCCGTTCATGCGGCCTCGAAGCTACCTGAAAAGGATTGTTGTTGCCGGGGTTTTCCTCACTGCCGGCATGGTTCTGAGAAGAAAATGAGTTTTCTCCTAAGAAACCTTGGGTTTCCAGTTCCTTGTTGGAAGCTCACCCTGCTCTGCTCTATACCTAAAGTGAAAGTCAACGTGAGCCCAAGCTTCGAAGTAAGGCCCTGATTATCCTTGCAAAACGAGAGGCGTGCAGCAGCTCCATGAGGCCTTCATCGTTGTTCTGCTTTAGTTTCAAGGTAGTAAGCTTTTCAACACTCCTAGGGGCCTTGCTTCAGCACCCGTTTCAGTACCAGAACACTGCGTAGAACCAGGAAGCTCTGCTCCTGCGTGTATGCTGCGTGTCAACCTAGAAATTAGAGACTGATGGCACAAGGCTTGTTTTCCCGTTTTGAAAGCTCCATTCATGCGGCCTCGAAGCTACCTGAAAAGCACTGTTGTTACCGTGCTTTTACTTACAGCCGGCATGGCACATAGAAGAAAATGAGTTTTCTCGAAAGAAACCTTGTGCTTCCAGTTCCTAGTTGGAAGCTCACCCGGCTCTGCTCTATACCAAACGTGAAAGTCAATGTGAGCACTAGCCTCGAAGTAAGGCCCTGATTATGCTGGCAATACGGGAGGCGTGCAGCAGCTCCATGAGGCCTTCATCGCTGTTCTGCTTTAGTTTCACGGTAGTAAGCTTTCCAACATTCCTAGGGACTTTGCTTAAGCAACCGTTTCGGTACCAGAACACTGCGTAGAGACAGTAAGCTCTGGTCCTGCGTGTATGCTGCGTGTCAACCTAGAAATTGGAGACTGATGGCATAAGGCTTCTTTTGCCATTATGAAAGCTCCGTTCAAGCGGCCTCGAAGCTACCTGAAAAGCATTGTTGTTGCCGGGGTTTTCCTCACTGCCGGCATGGTTCTGAGAAGAAAATGAGTTTTCTCCTAAGAAACCTTGGGTTTCCAGTTCCTTGTTGGAAGCTCACCCTGCTCTGCGCTATACCTAAAGTGAAAGTCAACGTGAGCCCAAGCTTCGAAGTAAGGCCCTGATTATCCTTGCAAAACGAGAGGCGTGCAGCAGCTCCATGAGGCCTTCATCGTTGTTCTGCTTTAGTTTCAAGGTAGTAAGCTTTTCAACACTCCTAGGGGCCTTGCTTCAGCACCCGTTTCAGTACCAGAACACTGCGTAGAACCAGGAAGTTCTGCTCCTGCGTGTATGCTGCGTGTCAACCTAGAAATTAGAGGCTGACGGCACAAGGCTAGTTTTCCCATTATGAAAGCTCCGTTGATGCGGCCCCGAAGCTACCTGAAAAGCACTGTTGTTACCGTGCTTTTACTACAGCCGGCATGGCACATAGAAGAAAATGAGTTTTCTCGAAAGAAACCTTGTGCTTCCAGTTCCTAGTTGGAAGCTCACCCGGCTCTGCTCTATACCAAACGTGAAAGTCAATGTGAGCACTAGCCTCGAAGTAAGGCCCTGATTATCCTGGCAAAACGGGAGGCGTGCAGCAGCTCCATGAGGCCTTCATCGCTGTTCTGCTTTAGTTTCACGGTAGTAAGCTTTCCAAGACTCCTAGGGACTTTGCTTAAGCAACCGTTTCGGTACCAGAACACTGCGTAGAGACAGTAAGCTCTGGTCCTGCGTGTATGCTGCGTGTCCACCTAGAAATTGGAGACTGATGGCATAAGGCTTCTTTTCCCATTATGAAAGCTCCGTTCATGCGGCCTCGAAGCTACCTGAAAAGCATTGTTGTTGCCGGGGTTTTCCTCACTGCCGGCATGGTTCTGAGAAGAAAATGAGTTTTCTCCTAAGAAACCTTGGGTTTCCAGTTCCTTGTTGGAAGCTCACCCTGCTCTGCGCTATACCTAAAGTGAATGTCAACCTGAGCCCAAGCTTCGAAGTAAGGCCCTGATTATCCTTGCAAAACGAGAGGCATGCAGCAGCTCCATGAGGCCTTCATCGTTGTTCTGCTTTAGTTTCAAGGTAGTAAGCTTTTCAACACTCCTAGGGGCCTTGCTTCAGCACCCGTTTCAGTACCAGAACACTGCGTAGAACCAGGAAGCTCTGCTCCTGCGTGTATGCTGCGTGTCAACCTAGAAATTAGAGACTGATGGCACAAGGCTTGTTTTCCCGTTTTGAAAGCTCCATTCATGCGGCCTCGAAGCTACCTGAAAAGCACTGTTGTTACCGTGCTTTTACTTACAGCCGGCATGGCACATAGAAGAAAATGAGTTTTCTCGAAAGAAACCTTGTGCTTCCAGTTCCTAGTTGGAAGCTCACCCGGCTCTGCTCTATACCAAACGTGAAAGTCAATGTGAGCACTAGCCTCGAAGTAAGGCCCTGATTATGCTGGCAATACGGGAGGCGTGCAGCAGCTCCATGAGGCCTTCATCGCTGTTCTGCTTTAGTTTCACGGTAGTAAGCTTTCCAACATTCCTAGGGACTTTGCTTAAGCAACCGATTCGGTACCAGAAGACTGCGTAGAGACAGTAAGCTCTGGTCCTGCGTGTATGCTGCGTGTCAACCTAGAAATTGGAGACTGATGGCATAAGGCTTCTTTTGCCATTATGAAAGCTCCGTTCATGCGGCCTCGAAGCTACCTGAAAAGCATTGTTGTTGCCGGGGTTTTCCTCACTGCCGGCATGGTTCTGAGAAGAAAATGAGTTTTCTCCTAAGAAACCTTGGGTTTCCAGTTCCTTGTTGGAAGCTCACCCTGCTCTGCTCTATACCTAAAGTGAAAGTCAACGTGAGCCCAAGCTTCGAAGTAAGGCCCTGATTATCCTTGCAAAACGAGAGGCGTGCAGCAGCTCCATGAGGCCTTCATCGTTGTTCTGCTTTAGTTTCAAGGTAGTAAGCTTTTCAACACTCCTAGGGGCCTTGCTTCAGCACCCGTTTCAGTACCAGAACACTGCGTAGAACCAGGAAGCTCTGCTCCTGCGTGTATGCTGCGTGTCAACCTAGAAATTAGAGACTGATGGCACAAGGCTTGTTTTCCCGTTTTGAAAGCTCCATTCATGCGGCCTCGAAGCTACCTGAAAAGCACTGTTGTTACCGTGCTTTTACTTACAGCCGGCATGGCACATAGAAGAAAATGAGTTTTCTCGAAAGAAACCTTGTGCTTCCAGTTCCTAGTTGGAAGCTCACCCGGCTCTGCTCTATACCAAACGTGAAAGTCAATGTGAGCACTAGCCTCGAAGTAAGGCCCTGATTATGCTGGCAATACGGGAGGCGTGCAGCAGCTCCATGAGGCCTTCATCGCTGTTCTGCTTTAGTTTCACGGTAGTAAGCTTTCCAACATTCCTAGGGACTTTGCTTAAGCAACCGTTTCGGTACCAGAACACTGCGTAGAGACAGTAAGCTCTGGTCCTGCGTGTATGCTGCGTGTCAACCTAGAAATTGGAGACTGATGGCATAAGGCTTCTTTTGCCATTATGAAAGCTCCGTTCAAGCGGCCTCGAAGCTACCTGAAAAGCATTGTTGTTGCCGGGGTTTTCCTCACTGCCGGCATGGTTCTGAGAAGGAAATGAGTTTTCTCCTAAGAAACCTTGGGTTTCCAGTTCCTTGTTGGAAGCTCACCCTGCTCTGCGCTATACCTAAAGTGAAAGTCAACGTGAGCCCAAGCTTCGAAGTAAGGCCCTGATTATCCTTGCAAAACGAGAGGCGTGCAGCAGCTCCATGAGGCCTTCATCGTTGTTCTGCTTTAGTTTCAAGGTAGTAAGCTTTTCAACACTCCTAGGGGCCTTGCTTCAGCACCCGTTTCAGTACCAGAACACTGCGTAGAACCAGGAAGTTCTGCTCCTGCGTGTATGCTGCGTGTCAACCTAGAAATTAGAGGCTGACGGCACAAGGCTAGTTTTCCCATTATGAAAGCTCCGTTGATGCGGCCCCGAAGCTACCTGAAAAGCACTGTTGTTACCGTGCTTTTACTACAGCCGGCATGGCACATAGAAGAAAATGAGTTTTCTCGAAAGAAACCTTGTGCTTCCAGTTCCTAGTTGGAAGCTCACCCGGCTCTGCTCTATACCAAACGTGAAAGTCAATGTGAGCACTAGCCTCGAAGTAAGGCCCTGATTATCCTGGCAAAACGGGAGGCGTGCAGCAGCTCCATGAGGCCTTCATCGCTGTTCTGCTTTAGTTTCACGGTAGTAAGCTTTCCAAGACTCCTAGGGACTTTGCTTAAGCAACCGTTTCGGTACCAGAACACTGCGTAGAGACAGTAAGCTCTGGTCCTGCGTGTATGCTGCGAGTCAACCTAGAAATTGGAGACTGATGGCATAAGGCTTCTTTTGCCATTATGAAAGCTCCGTTCATGCGGCCTCGAAGCTACCTGAAAAGCATTGTTGTTGCCGGGGTTTTCCTCACTGCCGGCATGGTTCTGAGAAGAAAATGAGTTTTCTCCTAAGAAACCTTGGGTTTCCAGTTCCTTGTTGGAAGCTCACCCTGCTCTGCTCTATACCTAAAGTGAAAGTCAACGTGAGCCCAAGCTTCGAAGTAAGGCCCTGATTATCCTTGCAAAACGAGAGGCGTGCAGCAGCTCCATGAGGCCTTCATCGTTGTTCTGCTTTAGTTTCAAGGTAGTAAGCTTTTCAACACTCCTAGGGGCCTTGCTTCAGCACCCGTTTCAGTACCAGAACACTGCGTAGAACCAGGAAGCTCTGCTCCTGCGTGTATGCTGCGTGTCAACCTAGAAATTAGAGACTGATGGCACAAGGCTTGTTTTCCCGTTTTGAAAGCTCCATTCATGCGGCCTCGAAGCTACCTGAAAAGCACTGTTGTTACCGTGCTTTTACTTACAGCCGGCATGGCACATAGAAGAAAATGAGTTTTCTCGAAAGAAACCTTGTGCTTCCAGTTCCTAGTTGGAAGCTCACCCGGCTCTGCTCTATACCAAACGTGAAAGTCAATGTGAGCACTAGCCTCGAAGTAAGGCCCTGATTATCCTGGCAATACGGGAGGCGTGCAGCAGCTCCATGAGGCCTTCATCGCTGTTCTGCTTTAGTTTCACGGTAGTAAGCTTTCCAACATTCCTAGGGACTTTGCTTAAGCAACCGTTTCGGTACCAGAAGACTGCGTAGAGACAGTAAGCTCTGGTCCTGCGTGTATGCTGCGTGTCAACCTAGAAATTGGAGACTGATGGCATAAGGCTTCTTTTGCCATTATGAAAGCTCCGTTCAAGCGGCCTCGAAGCTACCTGAAAAGCATTGTTGTTGCCGGGGTTTTCCTCACTGCCGGCATGGTTCTGAGAAGGAAATGAGTTTTCTCCTAAGAAACCTTGGGTTGCCAGTTCTTTGTTGGAAGCTCACCCTGCTCTGCGCTATACCTAAAGTGAAAGTCAACGTGAGCCCAAGCTTCGAAGTAAGGCCCTGATTATCCTTGCAAAACGAGAGGCGTGCAGCAGCTCCATGAGGCCTTCATCGTTGTTCTGCTTTAGTTTCAAGGTAGTAAGCTTTTCAACACTCCTAGGGGCCTTGCTTCAGCACCCGTTTCGGTACCAGAACACTGCGTAGAACCAGGAAGCTCTGCTCCTGCGTGTATGCTGCGTGTCAACCTAGAAATTAGAGACTGATGGCACAAGGCTTGTTTTCCCGTTTTGAAAGCTCCATTCATGCGGCCCCGAAGCTACCTGAAAAGCACTGTAGTTACCGTGCTTTTACTTACAGCTGGCATGGTTCATAGAAGAAAATGAGTTTTCTCGAAAGAAACCTTGTGCTTCCAGTTCCTAGTTGGAAGCTCACCCGGCTCTGCTCTATACCAAACGTGAAAGTCAATGTGAGCACTAGCCTCGAAGTAAGGCCCTGATTATGCTGGCAAAACGGGAGGCGTGCAGCAGCTCCATGAGGCCTTCATCGCTGTTCTGCTTTAGTTTCACGGTAGTAGCTTTCCAACATTCCTAGGGACTTTGCTTAAGCAACCGTTTCGGTACCAGAACACTGCGTAGAGACAGTAAGCTCTGGTCCTGCGTGTATGCTGCGAGTCAACCTAGAAATTGGAGACTGATGGCATAAGGCTTCTTTTGCCATTATGAAAGCTCCGTTCATGCGGCCTCGAAGCTACCTGAAAAGCATTGTTGTTGCCGGGGTTTTCCTCACTGCCGGCATGGTTCTGAGGAGAAAATGAGTTTTCTCCTAAGAAACCTTGGGTTGCCAGTTCCTTGTTGGAAGCTCACCCTGCTCTGCGCTATACCTAAAGTGAAAGTCAACGTGAGCCCAAGCTTCGAAGTAAGGCCCTGATTATCCTTGCAAAACGAGAGGCGTGCAGCAGCTCCATGAGGCCTTCATCGTTGTTCTGCTTTAGTTTCAAGGTAGTAAGCTTTTCAACACTCCTAGGGGACTTGCTTCAGCACCCGTTTCAGTACCAGAACACTGCGTAGAACCAGGAAGTTCTGCTCCTGCGTGTATGCTGCGTGTCAACCTAGAAATTAGAGGCTGACGGCACAAGGCTAGTTTTCCCATTATGAAAGCTCCGTTGATGCGGCCCCGAAGCTACCTGAAAAGCACTGTTGTTACCGTGCTTTTACTTACAGCCGGCATGGCACATAGAAGAAAATGAGTTTTCTCGAAAGAAACCTTGTGCTTCCAGTTCCTAGTTGGAAGCTCACCCGGCTCTGCTCTATACCAAACGTGAAAGTCAATGTGAGCACTAGCCTCGAAGTAAGGCCCTGATTATCCTGGCAAAACGGGAGGCGTGCAGCAGCTCCATGAGGCCTTCATCGCTGTTCTGCTTTAGTTTCAAGGTAGTAAGCTTTTCAACACTCCTAGGGGCCTTGCTTTAGCACCCGTTTCGGTACCAGAACACTGCGTAGAACCAGGAAGCTCTGCTCCTGCGTGTATGCTGCGTGTCAACCTAGAAATTAGAGACTGATGGCACAAGGCTTGTTTTCCCGTTTTGAAAGCTCCATTCATGCGGCCCCGAAGCTACCTGAAAAGCACTGTTGTTACCGTGCTTTTACTTACAGCCGGCATGGCACATAGAAGAAAATGAGTTTTCTCGAAAGAAACCTTGTGCTTCCAGTTCCTAGTTGGAAGCTCACCCGGCTCTGCTCTATACCAAACGTGAAAGTCAATGTGAGCACTAGACTCGAAGTAAGGCCCTGATTATCCTGGCAAAACGGGAGGCGTGCAGCAGCTCCATGAGGCCTTCATCGCTGTTCTGCTTTAGTTTCACGGTAGTAAGCTTTCCAAGACTCCTAGGGACTTTGCTTAAGCAACCGTTTCGGTACCAGAACACTGCGTAGAGACAGTAAGCTCTGGTCCTGCGTGTATGCTGCGTGTCAACCTAGAAATTGGAGACTGATGGCATAAGGCTTCTTTTGCCATTATGAAAGCTCCGTTCAAGCGGCCTCGAAGCTACCTGAAAAGCATTGTTGTTGCCGGGGTTTTCCTCACTGCCGGCATGGTTCTGAGAAGGAAATGAGTTTTCTCCTAAGAAACCTTGGGTTTCCAGTTCCTTGTTGGAAGCTCACCCTGCTCTGCGCTATACCTAAAGTGAAAGTCAACGTGAGCCCAAGCTTCGAAGTAAGGCCCTGATTATCCTTGCAAAACGAGAGGCGTGCAGCAGCTCCATGAGGCCTTCATCGTTGTTCTGCTTTAGTTTCAAGGTAGTAAGCTTTTCAACACTCCTAGGGGCCTTGCTTCAGCACCCGTTTCAGTACCAGAACACTGCGTAGAACCAGGAAGTTCTGCTCCTGCGTGTATGCTGCGTGTCAACCTAGAAATTAGAGGCTGACGGCACAAGGCTAGTTTTCCCATTATGAAAGCTCCGTTGATGCGGCCCCGAAGCTACCTGAAAAGCACTGTTGTTACCGTGCTTTTACTACAGCCGGCATGGCACATAGAAGAAAATGAGTTTTCTCGAAAGAAACCTTGTGCTTCCAGTTCCTAGTTGGAAGCTCACCCGGCTCTGCTCTATACCAAACGTGAAAGTCAATGTGAGCACTAGCCTCGAAGTAAGGCCCTGATTATCCTGGCAAAACGGGAGGCGTGCAGCAGCTCCATGAGGCCTTCATCGCTGTTCTGCTTTAGTTTCACGGTAGTAAGCTTTCCAAGACTCCTAGGGACTTTGCTTAAGCAACCGTTTCGGTACCAGAACACTGCGTAGAGACAGTAAGCTCTGGTCCTGCGTGTATGCTGCGAGTCAACCTAGAAATTGGAGACTGATGGCATAAGGCTTCTTTTGCCATTATGAAAGCTCCGTTCATGCGGCCTCGAAGCTACCTGAAAAGCATTGTTGTTGCCGGGGTTTTCCTCACTGCCGGCATGGTTCTGAGAAGAAAATGAGTTTTCTCCTAAGAAACCTTGGGTTTCCAGTTCCTTGTTGGAAGCTCACCCTGCTCTGCTCTATACCTAAAGTGAAAGTCAACGTGAGCCCAAGCTTCGAAGTAAGGCCCTGATTATCCTTGCAAAACGAGAGGCGTGCAGCAGCTCCATGAGGCCTTCATCGTTGTTCTGCTTTAGTTTCAAGGTAGTAAGCTTTTCAACACTCCTAGGGGCCTTGCTTCAGCACCCGTTTCAGTACCAGAACACTGCGTAGAACCAGGAAGCTCTGCTCCTGCGTGTATGCTGCGTGTCAACCTAGAAATTAGAGACTGATGGCACAAGGCTTGTTTTCCCGTTTTGAAAGCTCCATTCATGCGGCCTCGAAGCTACCTGAAAAGCACTGTTGTTACCGTGCTTTTACTTACAGCCGGCATGGCACATAGAAGAAAATGAGTTTTCTCGAAAGAAACCTTGTGCTTCCAGTTCCTAGTTGGAAGCTCACCCGGCTCTGCTCTATACCAAACGTGAAAGTCAATGTGAGCACTAGCCTCGAAGTAAGGCCCTGATTATGCTGGCAATACGGGAGGCGTGCAGCAGCTCCATGAGGCCTTCATCGCTGTTCTGCTTTAGTTTCACGGTAGTAAGCTTTCCAACATTCCTAGGGACTTTGCTTAAGCAACCGTTTCGGTACCAGAACACTGCGTAGAGACAGTAAGCTCTGGTCCTGCGTGTATGCTGCGTGTCAACCTAGAAATTGGAGACTGATGGCATAAGGCTTCTTTTGCCATTATGAAAGCTCCGTTCAAGCGGCCTCGAAGCTACCTGAAAAGCATTGTTGTTGCCGGGGTTTTCCTCACTGCCGGCATGGTTCTGAGAAGGAAATGAGTTTTCTCCTAAGAAACCTTGGGTTTCCAGTTCCTTGTTGGAAGCTCACCCTGCTCTGCGCTATACCTAAAGTGAAAGTCAACGTGAGCCCAAGCTTCGAAGTAAGGCCCTGATTATCCTTGCAAAACGAGAGGCGTGCAGCAGCTCCATGAGGCCTTCATCGTTGTTCTGCTTTAGTTTCAAGGTAGTAAGCTTTTCAACACTCCTAGGGGCCTTGCTTCAGCACCCGTTTCAGTACCAGAACACTGCGTAGAACCAGGAAGTTCTGCTCCTGCGTGTATGCTGCGTGTCAACCTAGAAATTAGAGGCTGACGGCACAAGGCTAGTTTTCCCATTATGAAAGCTCCGTTGATGCGGCCCCGAAGCTACCTGAAAAGCACTGTTGTTACCGTGCTTTTACTACAGCCGGCATGGCACATAGAAGAAAATGAGTTTTCTCGAAAGAAACCTTGTGCTTCCAGTTCCTAGTTGGAAGCTCACCCGGCTCTGCTCTATACCAAACGTGAAAGTCAATGTGAGCACTAGCCTCGAAGTAAGGCCCTGATTATCCTGGCAAAACGGGAGGCGTGCAGCAGCTCCATGAGGCCTTCATCGCTGTTCTGCTTTAGTTTCACGGTAGTAAGCTTTCCAAGACTCCTAGGGACTTTGCTTAAGCAACCGTTTCGGTACCAGAACACTGCGTAGAGACAGTAAGCTCTGGTCCTGCGTGTATGCTGCGAGTCAACCTAGAAATTGGAGACTGATGGCATAAGGCTTCTTTTGCCATTATGAAAGCTCCGTTCATGCGGCCTCGAAGCTACCTGAAAAGCATTGTTGTTGCCGGGGTTTTCCTCACTGCCGGCATGGTTCTGAGGAGAAAATGAGTTTTCTCCTAAGAAACCTTGGGTTGCCAGTTCTTTGTTGGAAGCTCACCCTGCTCTGCGCTATACCTAAAGTGAAAGTCAACGTGAGCCCAAGCTTCGAAGTAAGGCCCTGATTATCCTTGCAAAACGAGAGGCGTGCAGCAGCTCCATGAGGCCTTCATCGTTGTTCTGCTTTAGTTTCAAGGTAGTAAGCTTTTCAACACTCCTAGGGGCCTTGCTTCAGCACCCGTTTCGGTACCAGAACACTGCGTAGAACCAGGAAGCTCTGCTCCTGCGTGTATGCTGCGTGTCAACCTAGAAATTAGAGACTGATGGCACAAGGCTTGTTTTCCCGTTTTGAAAGCTCCATTCATGCGGCCCCGAAGCTACCTGAAAAGCACTGTAGTTACCGTGCTTTTACTTACAGCTGGCATGGTTCATAGAAGAAAATGAGTTTTCTCGAAAGAAACCTTGTGCTTCCAGTTCCTAGTTGGAAGCTCACCCGGCTCTGCTCTATACCAAACGTGAAAGTCAATGTGAGCACTAGCCTCGAAGTAAGGCCCTGATTATGCTGGCAAAACGGGAGGCGTGCAGCAGCTCCATGAGGCCTTCATCGCTGTTCTGCTTTAGTTTCACGGTAGTAGCTTTCCAACATTCCTAGGGACTTTGCTTAAGCAACCGTTTCGGTACCAGAACACTGCGTAGAGACAGTAAGCTCTGGTCCTGCGTGTATGCTGCGAGTCAACCTAGAAATTGGAGACTGATGGCATAAGGCTTCTTTTGCCATTATGAAAGCTCCGTTCATGCGGCCTCGAAGCTACCTGAAAAGCATTGTTGTTGCCGGGGTTTTCCTCACTGCCGGCATGGTTCTGAGGAGAAAATGAGTTTTCTCCTAAGAAACCTTGGGTTGCCAGTTCCTTGTTGGAAGCTCACCCTGCTCTGCGCTATACCTAAAGTGAAAGTCAACGTGAGCCCAAGCTTCGAAGTAAGGCCCTGATTATCCTTGCAAAACGAGAGGCGTGCAGCAGCTCCATGAGGCCTTCATCGTTGTTCTGCTTTAGTTTCAAGGTAGTAAGCTTTTCAACATTCCTAGGGGCCTTGCTTCAGCACCTGTTTCAGTACCAGAACACTGCCTAGAACCAGAAAGCTCTGCTCCTGCGTGTATGCTGCGTGTCAACCTAGAAATTAGAGACTGATGGCACAAGGCTTGTTTTCCCGTTTTGAAAGCTCCATTCATGCGGCCTCGAAGCTACCTGAAAAGCACTGTTGTTACCGTGCTTTTACTTACAGCCGGCATGGCACATAGAAGAAAATGAGTTTTCTCGAAAGAAACCTTTTGCTTCCAGTTCCTAGTTGGAAGCTCACCCGGCTCTGCTCTATACCAAACGTGAAAGTCAATGTGAGCACTAGCCTCGAAGTAAGGCCCTGATTATGCTGGCAATACGGGAGGCGTGCAGCAGCTCCATGAGGCCTTCATCGCTGTTCTGCTTTAGTTTCACGGTAGTAAGCTTTCCAACATTCCTAGGGACTTTGCTTAAGCAACCGATTCGGTACCAGAAGACTGCGTAGAGACAGTAAGCTCTGGTCCTGCGTGTATGCTGCGTGTCAACCTAGAAATTGGAGACTGATGGCATAAGGCTTCTTTTGCCATTATGAAAGCTCCGTTCATGCGGCCTCGAAGCTACCTGAAAAGGATTGTTGTTGCCGGGGTTTTCCTCACTGCCGGCATGGTTCTGAGAAGAAAATGAGTTTTCTCCTAAGAAACCTTGGGTTTCCAGTTCCTTGTTGGAAGCTCACCCTGCTCTGCGCTATACCTAAAGTGAAAGTCAACGTGAGCCCAAGCTTCGAAGTAAGGCCCTGATTATCCTTGCAAAACGAGAGGCGTGCAGCAGCTCCATGAGGCCTTCATCGTTGTTCTGCTTTAGTTTCAAGGTAGTAAGCTTTTCAACACTCCTAGGGGCCTTGCTTCAGCACCCGTTTCAGTACCAGAACACTGCGTAGAACCAGGAAGCTCTGCTCCTGCGTGTATGCTGCGTGTCAACCTAGAAATTAGAGACTGATGGCACAAGGCTTGTTTTCCCGTTTTGAAAGCTCCATTCATGCGGCCTCGAAGCTACCTGAAAAGCACTGTTGTTACCGTGCTTTTACTTACAGCCGGCATGGCACATAGAAGAAAATGAGTTTTCTCGAAAGAAACCTTGTGCTTCCAGTTCCTAGTTGGAAGCTCACCCGGCTCTGCTCTATACCAAACGTGAAAGTCAATGTGAGCACTAGCCTCGAAGTAAGGCCCTGATTATGCTGGCAATACGGGAGGCGTGCAGCAGCTCCATGAGGCCTTCATCGCTGTTCTGCTTTAGTTTCACGGTAGTAAGCTTTCCAACATTCCTAGGGACTTTGCTTAAGCAACCGTTTCGGTACCAGAACACTGCGTAGAGACAGTAAGCTCTGGTCCTGCGTGTATGCTGCGTGTCAACCTAGAAATTGGAGACTGATGGCATAAGGCTTCTTTTGCCATTATGAAAGCTCCGTTCAAGCGGCCTCGAAGCTACCTGAAAAGCATTGTTGTTGCCAGGGTTTTCCTCACTGCCGGCATGGTTCTGAGAAGAAAATGAGTTTTCTCCTAAGAAACCTTGGGTTTCCAGTTCCTTGTTGGAAGCTCACCCTGCTCTGCGCTATACCTAAAGTGAAAGTCAACGTGAGCCCAAGCTTCGAAGTAAGGCCCTGATTATCCTTGCAAAACGAGAGGCGTGCAGCAGCTCCATGAGGCCTTCATCGTTGTTCTGCTTTAGTTTCAAGGTAGTAAGCTTTTCAACACTCCTAGGGGCCTTGCTTCAGCACCCGTTTCAGTACCAGAACACTGCGTAGAACCAGGAAGTTCTGCTCCTGCGTGTATGCTGCGTGTCAACCTAGAAATTAGAGGCTGACGGCACAAGGCTAGTTTTCCCATTATGAAAGCTCCGTTGATGCGGCCCCGAAGCTACCTGAAAAGCACTGTTGTTACCGTGCTTTTACTACAGCCGGCATGGCACATAGAAGAAAATGAGTTTTCTCGAAAGAAACCTTGTGCTTCCAGTTCCTAGTTGGAAGCTCACCCGGCTCTGCTCTATACCAAACGTGAAAGTCAATGTGAGCACTAGCCTCGAAGTAAGGCCCTGATTATCCTGGCAAAACGGGAGGCGTGCAGCAGCTCCATGAGGCCTTCATCGCTGTTCTGCTTTAGTTTCACGGTAGTAAGCTTTCCAAGACTCCTAGGGACTTTGCTTAAGCAACCGTTTCGGTACCAGAACACTGCGTAGAGACAGTAAGCTCTGGTCCTGCGTGTATGCTGCGAGTCAACCTAGAAATTGGAGACTGATGGCATAAGGCTTCTTTTGCCATTATGAAAGCTCCGTTCATGCGGCCTCGAAGCTACCTGAAAAGCATTGTTGTTGCCGGGGTTTTCCTCACTGCCGGCATGGTTCTGAGGAGAAAATGAGTTTTCTCCTAAGAAACCTTGGGTTGCCAGTTCTTTGTTGGAAGCTCAACCTGCTCTGCGCTATACCTAAAGTGAAAGTCAACGTGAGCCCAAGCTTCGAAGTAAGGCCCTGATTATCCTTGCAAAACGAGAGGCGTGCAGCAGCTCCATGAGGCCTTCATCGTTGTTCTGCTTTAGTTTCAAGGTAGTAAGCTTTTCAACACTCCTAGGGGCCTTGCTTCAGCACCCGTTTCGGTACCAGAACACTGCGTAGAACCAGGAAGCTCTGCTCCTGCGTGTATGCTGCGTGTCAACCTAGAAATTAGAGACTGATGGCACAAGGCTTGTTTTCCCGTTTTGAAAGCTCCATTCATGCGGCCCCGAAGCTACCTGAAAAGCACTGTAGTTACCGTGCTTTTACTTACAGCTGGCATGGTTCATAGAAGAAAATGAGTTTTCTCGAAAGAAACCTTGTGCTTCCAGTTCCTAGTTGGAAGCTCACCCGGCTCTGCTCTATACCAAACGTGAAAGTCAATGTGAGCACTAGCCTCGAAGTAAGGCCCTGATTATGCTGGCAAAACGGGAGGCGTGCAGCAGCTCCATGAGGCCTTCATCGCTGTTCTGCTTTAGTTTCACGGTAGTAGCTTTCCAACATTCCTAGGGACTTTGCTTAAGCAACCGTTTCGGTACCAGAACACTGCGTAGAGACAGTAAGCTCTGGTCCTGCGTGTATGCTGCGAGTCAACCTAGAAATTGGAGACTGATGGCATAAGGCTTCTTTTGCCATTATGAAAGCTCCGTTCATGCGGCCTCGAAGCTACCTGAAAAGCATTGTTGTTGCCGGGGTTTTCCTCACTGCCGGCATGGTTCTGAGAAGAAAATGAGTTTTCTCCTAAGAAACCTTGGGTTGCCAGTTCCTTGTTGGAAGCTCACCCTGCTCTGCGCTATACCTAAAGTGAAAGTCAACGTGAGCCCAAGCTTCGAAGTAAGGCCCTGATTATCCTTGCAAAACGAGAGGCGTGCAGCAGCTCCATGAGGCCTTCATCGTTGTTCTGCTTTAGTTTCAAGGTAGTAAGCTTTTCAACACTCCTAGGGGCCTTGCTTCAGCACCCGTTTCAGTACCAGAACACTGCGTAGAACCAGGAAGTTCTGCTCCTGCGTGTATGCTGCGTGTCAACCTAGAAATTAGAGGCTGACGGCACAAGGCTAGTTTTCCCATTATGAAAGCTCCGTTGATGCGGCCCCGAAGCTACCTGAAAAGCACTGTTGTTACCGTGCTTTTACTTACAGCCGGCATGGCACATAGAAGAAAATGAGTTTTCTCGAAAGAAACCTTGTGCTTCCACTTCCTAGTTGGAAGCTCACCCGGCTCTGCTCTATACCAAACGTGAAAGTCAATGTGAGCACTAGCCTCGAAGTAAGGCCCTGATTATCCTGGCAAAACGGGAGGCGTGCAGCAGCTCCATGAGGCCTTCATCGCTGTTCTGCTTTAGTTTCAAGGTAGTAAGCTTTTCAACACTCCTAGGGGCCTTGCTTCAGCACCCGTTTCGGTACCAGAACACTGCGTAGAACCAGGAAGCTCTGCTCCTGCGTGTATGCTGCGTGTCAACCTAGAAATTAGAGACTGATGGCACAAGGCTTGTTTTCCCGTTTTGAAAGCTCCATTCATGCGGCCCCGAAGCTACCTGAAAAGCACTGTTGTTACCGTGCTTTTACTTACAGCCGGCATGGCACATAGAAGAAAATGAGTTTTCTCGAAAGAAACCTTGTGCTTCCAGTTCCTAGTTGGAAGCTCACCCGGCTCTGCTCTATACCAAACGTGAAAGTCAATGTGAGCACTAGCCTCGAAGTAAGGCCCTGATTATGCTGGCAATACGGGAGGCGTGCAGCAGCTCCATGAGGCCTTCATCGCTGTTCTGCTTTAGTTTCACGGTAGTAAGCTTTCCAACATTCCTAGGGACTTTGCTTAAGCAACCGTTTCGGTACCAGAACACTGCGTAGAGACAGTAAGCTCTGGTCCTGCGTGTATGCTGCGTGTCAACCTAGAAATTGGAGACTGATGGCATAAGGCTTCTTTTGCCATTATGAAAGCTCCGTTCAAGCGGCCTCGAAGCTACCTGAAAAGCATTGTTGTTGCCAGGGTTTTCCTCACTGCCGGCATGGTTCTGAGAAGAAAATGAGTTTTCTCCTAAGAAACCTTGGGTTTCCAGTTCCTTGTTGGAAGCTCACCCTGCTCTGCGCTATACCTAAAGTGAAAGTCAACGTGAGCCCAAGCTTCGAAGTAAGGCCCTGATTATCCTTGCAAAACGAGAGGCGTGCAGCAGCTCCATGAGGCCTTCATCGTTGTTCTGCTTTAGTTTCAAGGTAGTAAGCTTTTCAACACTCCTAGGGGCCTTGCTTCAGCACCCGTTTCAGTACCAGAACACTGCGTAGAACCAGGAAGTTCTGCTCCTGCGTGTATGCTGCGTGTCAACCTAGAAATTAGAGGCTGACGGCACAAGGCTAGTTTTCCCATTATGAAAGCTCCGTTGATGCGGCCCCGAAGCTACCTGAAAAGCACTGTTGTTACCGTGCTTTTACTACAGCCGGCATGGCACATAGAAGAAAATGAGTTTTCTCGAAAGAAACCTTGTGCTTCCAGTTCCTAGTTGGAAGCTCACCCGGCTCTGCTCTATACCAAACGTGAAAGTCAATGTGAGCACTAGCCTCGAAGTAAGGCCCTGATTATCCTGGCAAAACGGGAGGCGTGCAGCAGCTCCATGAGGCCTTCATCGCTGTTCTGCTTTAGTTTCACGGTAGTAAGCTTTCCAAGACTCCTAGGGACTTTGCTTAAGCAACCGTTTCGGTACCAGAACACTGCGTAGAGACAGTAAGCTCTGGTCCTGCGTGTATGCTGCGAGTCAACCTAGAAATTGGAGACTGATGGCATAAGGCTTCTTTTGCCATTATGAAAGCTCCGTTCATGCGGCCTCGAAGCTACCTGAAAAGCATTGTTGTTGCCGGGGTTTTCCTCACTGCCGGCATGGTTCTGAGGAGAAAATGAGTTTTCTCCTAAGAAACCTTGGGTTGCCAGTTCTTTGTTGGAAGCTCAACCTGCTCTGCGCTATACCTAAAGTGAAAGTCAACGTGAGCCCAAGCTTCGAAGTAAGGCCCTGATTATCCTTGCAAAACGAGAGGCGTGCAGCAGCTCCATGAGGCCTTCATCGTTGTTCTGCTTTAGTTTCAAGGTAGTAAGCTTTTCAACACTCCTAGGGGCCTTGCTTCAGCACCCGTTTCGGTACCAGAACACTGCGTAGAACCAGGAAGCTCTGCTCCTGCGTGTATGCTGCGTGTCAACCTAGAAATTAGAGACTGATGGCACAAGGCTTGTTTTCCCGTTTTGAAAGCTCCATTCATGCGGCCCCGAAGCTACCTGAAAAGCACTGTAGTTACCGTGCTTTTACTTACAGCTGGCATGGTTCATAGAAGAAAATGAGTTTTCTCGAAAGAAACCTTGTGCTTCCAGTTCCTAGTTGGAAGCTCACCCGGCTCTGCTCTATACCAAACGTGAAAGTCAATGTGAGCACTAGCCTCGAAGTAAGGCCCTGATTATGCTGGCAAAACGGGAGGCGTGCAGCAGCTCCATGAGGCCTTCATCGCTGTTCTGCTTTAGTTTCACGGTAGTAGCTTTCCAACATTCCTAGGGACTTTGCTTAAGCAACCGTTTCGGTACCAGAACACTGCGTAGAGACAGTAAGCTCTGGTCCTGCGTGTATGCTGCGAGTCAACCTAGAAATTGGAGACTGATGGCATAAGGCTTCTTTTGCCATTATGAAAGCTCCGTTCATGCGGCCTCGAAGCTACCTGAAAAGCATTGTTGTTGCCGGGGTTTTCCTCACTGCCGGCATGGTTCTGAGAAGAAAATGAGTTTTCTCCTAAGAAACCTTGGGTTGCCAGTTCCTTGTTGGAAGCTCACCCTGCTCTGCGCTATACCTAAAGTGAAAGTCAACGTGAGCCCAAGCTTCGAAGTAAGGCCCTGATTATCCTTGCAAAACGAGAGGCGTGCAGCAGCTCCATGAGGCCTTCATCGTTGTTCTGCTTTAGTTTCAAGGTAGTAAGCTTTTCAACACTCCTAGGGGCCTTGCTTCAGCACCCGTTTCAGTACCAGAACACTGCGTAGAACCAGGAAGTTCTGCTCCTGCGTGTATGCTGCGTGTCAACCTAGAAATTAGAGGCTGACGGCACAAGGCTAGTTTTCCCATTATGAAAGCTCCGTTGATGCGGCCCCGAAGCTACCTGAAAAGCACTGTTGTTACCGTGCTTTTACTTACAGCCGGCATGGCACATAGAAGAAAATGAGTTTTCTCGAAAGAAACCTTGTGCTTCCACTTCCTAGTTGGAAGCTCACCCGGCTCTGCTCTATACCAAACGTGAAAGTCAATGTGAGCACTAGCCTCGAAGTAAGGCCCTGATTATCCTGGCAAAACGGGAGGCGTGCAGCAGCTCCATGAGGCCTTCATCGCTGTTCTGCTTTAGTTTCAAGGTAGTAAGCTTTTCAACACTCCTAGGGGCCTTGCTTCAGCACCCGTTTCGGTACCAGAACACTGCGTAGAACCAGGAAGCTCTGCTCCTGCGTGTATGCTGCGTGTCAACCTAGAAATTAGAGACTGATGGCACAAGGCTTGTTTTCCCGTTTTGAAAGCTCCATTCATGCGGCCCCGAAGCTACCTGAAAAGCACTGTTGTTACCGTGCTTTTACTTACAGCCGGCATGGCACATAGAAGAAAATGAGTTTTCTCGAAAGAAACCTTGTGCTTCCAGTTCCTAGTTGGAAGCTCACCCGGCTCTGCTCTATACCAAACGTGAAAGTCAATGTGAGCACTAGACTCGAAGTAAGGCCCTGATTATCCTGGCAAAACGGGAGGCGTGCAGCAGCTCCATGAGGCCTTCATCGCTGTTCTGCTTTAGTTTCACGGTAGTAAGCTTTCCAAGACTCCTAGGGACTTTGCTTAAGCAACCGTTTCGGTACCAGAACACTGCGTAGAGACAGTAAGCTCTGGTCCTGCGTGTATGCTGCGTGTCAACCTAGAAATTGGAGACTGATGGCATAAGGCTTCTTTTCCCATTATGAAAGCTCCGTTCATGCGGCCTCGAAGCTACCTGAAAAGCATTGTTGTTGCCGGGGTTTTCCTCACTGCCAGCATGGTTCTGAGAAGAAAATGAGTTTTCTCCTAAGAAACCTTGGGTTTCCAGTTCCTTGTTGGAAGCTCACCCTGCTCTGCGCTATACCTAAAGTGAAAGTCAACGTGAGCCCAAGCTTCGAAGTAAGGCCCTGATTATCCTTGCAAAACGAGAGGCGTGCAGCAGCTCCATGAGGCCTTCATCGTTGTTCTGCTTTAGTTTCAAGGTAGTAAGCTTTTCAACACTCCTAGGGGCCTTGCTTCAGCACCCGTTTCAGTACCAGAACACTGCGTAGAACCAGGAAGCTCTGCTCCTGCGTGTATGCTGCGTGTCAACCTAGAAATTAGAGACTGATGGCACAAGGCTTGTTTTCCCGTTTTGAAAGCTCCATTCATGCGGCCCCGAAGCTACCTGAAAAGCACTGTAGTTACCGTGCTTTTACTTACAGCCGGCATGGTTCATAGAAGAAAATGAGTTTTCTCGAAAGAAACCTTGTGCTTCCAGTTCCTAGTTGGAAGCTCACCCGGCTCTGCTCTATACCAAACGTGAAAGTCAATGTGAGCACTAGCCTCGAAGTAAGGCCCTGATTATGCTGGCAAAACGGGAGGCGTGCAGCAGCTCCATGAGGCCTTCATCGCTGTTCTGCTTTAGTTTCACGGTAGTAGCTTTCCAACATTCCTAGGGACTTTGCTTAAGCAACCGTTTCGGTACCAGAACACTGCGTAGAGACAGTAAGCTCTGGTCCTGCGTGTATGCTGCGAGTCAACCTAGAAATTGGAGACTGATGGCATAAGGCTTCTTTTCCCATTATGAAAGCTCCGTTCATGCGGCCTCGAAGCTACCTGAAAAGCATTGTTGTTGCCGGGGTTTTCCTCACTGCCGGCATGGTTCTGAGGAGAAAATGAGTTTTCTCCTAAGAAACCTTGGGTTTCCAGTTCTTTGTTGGAAGCTCACCCTGTTCTGCGCTATACCTAAAGTGAAAGTCAACGTGAGCCCAAGCTTCGAAGTAAGGCCCTGATTATCCTTGCAAAACGAGAGGCGTGCAGCAGCTCCATGAGACCTTCATCGTTTTCTGCTTTAGTTTCAAGGTAGTAAGCTTTTCAACACTCCTAAGGGCCTTGCTTCAGCACCCGTTTCAGTACCAGAACACTGCGTAGAACCAGGAAGCTCTGCTCCTGCGTGTATGCTGCGTGTCAAGCTAGAAATTAGAGGCTGACGGCACAAGGCTAGTTTTCCCATTATGAAAGCTCCGTTGATGCGGCCCCGAAGCTACCTGAAAAGCACTGTTGTTACCGTGCTTTTACTTACAGCCGGCATGGCACATAGAAGAAAATGAGTTTTCTCGAAAGAAACCTTGTGCTTCCAGTTCCTAGTTGGAAGCTCACCCGGCTCTGCTCTATACCAAACGTGAAAGTCAATGTGAGCACTAGCCTCGAAGTAAGGCCCTGATTATCCTGGCAAAACGGGAGGCGTGCAGCAGCTCCATGAGGCCTTCATCGCTGTTCTGCTTTAGTTTCACGGTAGTAAGCTTTCCAAGACTCCTAGGAACTTTGCTTAAGCAACCGTTTCGGTACCAGAACACTGCGTAGAGACAGTAAGCTCTGGTCCTGCGTGTATGCTGCGTGTCAACCTAGAAATTGGAGACTGATGGCATAAGGCTTCTTTTGCCATTATGAAAGCTCCGTTCATGCGGCCTCGAAGCTACCTGAAAAGCATTGTTGTTGCCGGGGTTTTCCTCACTGCCGGCATGGTTTTGAGAAGAAAATGAGTTTTCTCCTAAGAAACCTTGGGTTTCCAGTTCCTTGTTGGAAGCTCACCCTGCTCTGCGCTATACCTAAAGTGAAAGTCAACGTGAGCCCAAGCTTCGAAGTAAGGCCCTGATTATCCTTGCAAAACGAGAGGCGTGCAGCAGCTCCATGAGGCCTTCATCGTTGTTCTGCTTTAGTTTCAAGGTAGTAAGCTTTTCAACACTCCTAGGGGCCTTGCTTCAGCACCCGTTTCAGTACCAGAACACTGCGTAGAACCAGGAAGCTCTGCTCCTGCGTGTATGCTGCGTGTCAACCTAGAAATTAGAGACTGATGGCACAAGGCTTGTTTTCCCGTTTTGAAAGCTCCATTCATGCGGCCTCGAAGCTACCTGAAAAGCACTGTTGTTACCGTGCTTTTACTTACAGCCGGCATGGCACATAGAAGAAAATGAGTTTTCTCGAAAGAAACCTTGTGCTTCCAGTTCCTAGTTGGAAGCTCACCCGGCTCTGCTCTATACCAAACGTGAAAGTCAATGTTAGCACTAGCCTCGAAGTAAGGCCCTGATTATGCTGGCAATACGGGAGGCGTGCAGCAGCTCCATGAGGCCTTCATCGCTGTTCTGCTTTAGTTTCACGGTAGTAAGCTTTCCAACATTCCTAGGGACTTTGCTTAAGCAACCGTTTCGGTACCAGAACACTGCGTAGAGACAGTAAGCTCTGGTCCTGCGTGTATGCTGCGTGTCAACCTAGAAATTGGAGACTGATGGCATAAGGCTTCTTTTGCCATTATGAAAGCTCCGTTCATGCGGCCTCGAAGCTACCTGAAAAGCATTGTTGTTGCCGGGGTTTTCCTCACTGCCGGCATGGTTCTGAGAAGAAAATGAGTTTTCTCCTAAGAAACCTTGGGTTTCCAGTTCCTTGTTGGAAGCTCACCCTGCTCTGCGCTATACCTAAAGTGAAAGTCAACGTGAGCCCAAGCTTCGAAGTAAGGCCCTGATTATCCTTGCAAAACGAGAGGCGTGCAGCAGCTCCATGAGGCCTTCATCGTTGTTCTGCTTTAGTTTCAAGGTAGTAAGCTTTTCAACACTCCTAGGGGCCTTGCTTCAGCACCCGTTTCAGTACCAGAACACTGCGTAGAACCAGGAAGCTCTGCTCCTGCGTGTATGCTGCGTGTCAACCTAGAAATTAGAGACTGATGGCACAAGGCTTGTTTTCCCGTTTTGAAAGCTCCATTCATGCGGCCCCGAAGCTACCTGAAAAGCACTGTAGTTACCGTGCTTTTACTTACAGCCGGCATGGTTCATAGAAGAAAATGAGTTTTCTCGAAAGAAACCTTGTGCTTCCAGTTCCTAGTTGGAAGCTCACCCGGCTCTGCTCTATACCAAACGTGAAAGTCAATGTGAGCACTAGCCTCGAAGTAAGGCCCTGATTATGCTGGCAAAACGGGAGGCGTGCAGCAGCTCCATGAGGCCTTCATCGCTGTTCTGCTTTAGTTTCACGGTAGTAGCTTTCCAACATTCCTAGGGACTTTGCTTAAGCAACCGTTTCGGTACCAGAACACTGCGTAGAGACAGTAAGCTCTGGTCCTGCGTGTATGCTGCGAGTCAACCTAGAAATTGGAGACTGATGGCATAAGGCTTCTTTTCCCATTATGAAAGCTCCGTTCATGCGGCCTCGAAGCTACCTGAAAAGCATTGTTGTTGCCGGGGTTTTCCTCACTGCCGGCATGGTTCTGAGGAGAAAATGAGTTTTCTCCTAAGAAACCTTGGGTTTCCAGTTCTTTGTTGGAAGCTCACCCTGTTCTGCGCTATACCTAAAGTGAAAGTCAACGTGAGCCCAAGCTTCGAAGTAAGGCCCTGATTATCCTTGCAAAACGAGAGGCGTGCAGCAGCTCCATGAGACCTTCATCGTTTTCTGCTTTAGTTTCAAGGTAGTAAGCTTTTCAACACTCCTAAGGGCCTTGCTTCAGCACCCGTTTCAGTACCAGAACACTGCGTAGAACCAGGAAGCTCTGCTCCTGCGTGTATGCTGCGTGTCAAGCTAGAAATTAGAGGCTGACGGCACAAGGCTAGTTTTCCCATTATGAAAGCTCCGTTGATGCGGCCCCGAAGCTACCTGAAAAGCACTGTTGTTACCGTGCTTTTACTTACAGCCGGCATGGCACATAGAAGAAAATGAGTTTTCTCGAAAGAAACCTTGTGCTTCCAGTTCCTAGTTGGAAGCTCACCCGGCTCTGCTCTATACCAAACGTGAAAGTCAATGTGAGCACTAGCCTCGAAGTAAGGCCCTGATTATCCTGGCAAAACGGGAGGCGTGCAGCAGCTCCATGAGGCCTTCATCGCTGTTCTGCTTTAGTTTCACGGTAGTAAGCTTTCCAAGACTCCTAGGAACTTTGCTTAAGCAACCGTTTCGGTACCAGAACACTGCGTAGAGACAGTAAGCTCTGGTCCTGCGTGTATGCTGCGTGTCAACCTAGAAATTGGAGACTGATGGCATAAGGCTTCTTTTGCCATTATGAAAGCTCCGTTCATGCGGCCTCGAAGCTACCTGAAAAGCATTGTTGTTGCCGGGGTTTTCCTCACTGCCGGCATGGTTTTGAGAAGAAAATGAGTTTTCTCCTAAGAAACCTTGGGTTTCCAGTTCCTTGTTGGAAGCTCACCCTGCTCTGCGCTATACCTAAAGTGAAAGTCAACGTGAGCCCAAGCTTCGAAGTAAGGCCCTGATTATCCTTGCAAAACGAGAGGCGTGCAGCAGCTCCATGAGGCCTTCATCGTTGTTCTGCTTTAGTTTCAAGGTAGTAAGCTTTTCAACACTCCTAGGGGCCTTGCTTCAGCACCCGTTTCAGTACCAGAACACTGCGTAGAACCAGGAAGCTCTGCTCCTGCGTGTATGCTGCGTGTCAACCTAGAAATTAGAGACTGATGGCACAAGGCTTGTTTTCCCGTTTTGAAAGCTCCATTCATGCGGCCTCGAAGCTACCTGAAAAGCACTGTTGTTACCGTGCTTTTACTTACAGCCGGCATGGCACATAGAAGAAAATGAGTTTTCTCGAAAGAAACCTTGTGCTTCCAGTTCCTAGTTGGAAGCTCACCCGGCTCTGCTCTATACCAAACGTGAAAGTCAATGTTAGCACTAGCCTCGAAGTAAGGCCCTGATTATGCTGGCAATACGGGAGGCGTGCAGCAGCTCCATGAGGCCTTCATCGCTGTTCTGCTTTAGTTTCACGGTAGTAAGCTTTCCAACATTCCTAGGGACTTTGCTTAAGCAACCGTTTCGGTACCAGAACACTGCGTAGAGACAGTAAGCTCTGGTCCTGCGTGTATGATGCGTGTCAACCTAGAAATTGGAGACTGATGGCATAAGGCTTCTTTTGCCATTATGAAAGCTCCGTTCATGCGGCCTCGAAGCTACCTGAAAAGCATTGTTGTTGCCGGGGTTTTCCTCACTGCCGGCATGGTTCTGAGAAGAAAATGAGTTTTCTCCTAAGAAACCTTGGGTTTCCAGTTCCTTGTTGGAAGCTCACCCTGCTCTGCGCTATACCTAAAGTGAAAGTCAACGTGAGCCCAAGCTTCGAAGTAAGGCCCTGATTATCCTTGCAAAACGAGAGGCGTGCAGCAGCTCCATGAGGCCTTCATCGTTGTTCTGCTTTAGTTTCAAGGTAGTAAGCTTTTCAACACTCCTAGGGGCCTTGCTTCAGCACCCGTTTCAGTACCAGAACACTGCGTAGAACCAGGAAGCTCTGCTCCTGCGTGTATGCTGCGTGTCAACCTAGAAATTAGAGACTGATGGCACAAGGCTTGTTTTCCCATTATGAAAGCTCCGTTGATGCGGCCCCGAAGCTACCTGAAAAGCACTGTTGTTACCGTGCTTTTACTTACAGCCGGCATGGCACATAGAATAAAATGAGTTTTCTCGAAAGAAACCTTGTGCTTCCAGTTCCTAGTTGGAAGCTCACCCGGCTCTGCTCTATACCAAACGTGAAAGTCAATGTGAGCACTAGCCTCGAAGTAAGGCCCTGATTATCCTGGCAAAACGGGAGGCGTGCAGCACCTCCATGAGGCCTTCATCGCTGTTCTGCTTTAGTTTCACGGTAGTAAGCTTTCCAAGACTCCTAGGGACTTTGCTTAAGCAACCGTTTCGGTACCAGAACACTGCGTAGAGACAGTAAGCTCTGGTCCTGCGTGTATGCTGCGTGTCAACCTAGAAATTGGAGACTGATGGCATAAGGCTTCTTTTCCCATTATGAAAGCTCCGTTCATGCAGCCTCGAAGCTACCTGAAAAGCATTGTTGTTGCCGGGGTTTTCCTCACTGCCAGCATGGTTCTGAGAAGAAAATGAGTTTTCTCCTAAGAAACCTTGGGTTTCCAGTTCCTTGTTGGAAGCTCACCCTGCTCTGCGCTATACCTAAAGTGAAAGTCAACGTGAGCCCAAGCTTCGAAGTAAGGCCCTGATTATCCTTGCAAAACGAGAGGCGTGCAGCAGCTCCATGAGGCCTTCATCGTTGTTCTGCTTTAGTTTCAAGGTAGTAAGCTTTTCAACACTCCTAGGGGCCTTGCTTCAGCACCCGTTTCAGTACCAGAACACTGCGTAGAACCAGGAAGCTCTGCTCCTGCGTGTATGCTGCGTGTCAACCTAGAAATTAGAGACTGATGGCACAAGGCTTGTTTTCCCGTTTTGAAAGCTCCATTCATGCGGCCTCGAAGCTACCTGAAAAGCACTGTTGTTACCGTGCTTTTACTTACAGCCGGCATGGCACATAGAAGAAAATGAGTTTTCTCGAAAGAAACCTTGTGCTTCCAGTTCCTAGTTGGAAGCTCACCCGGCTCTGCTCTATACCAAACGTGAAAGTCAATGTGAGCACTAGCCTCGAAGTAAGGCCCTGATTATGCTGGCAAAACGGGAGGCGTGCAGCAGCTCCATGAGGCCTTCATCGCTGTTCTGCTTTAGTTTCACGGTAGTAGCTTTCCAACATTCCTAGGGACTTTGCTTAAGTAACCGTTTCGGTACCAGAACACTGCGTAGAGACAGTAAGCTCTGGTCCTGCGTGTATGCTGCGTGTCAACCTAGAAATTGGAGACTGATGGCATAAGGCTTCTTTTGCCATTATGAAAGCTCCGTTCATGCGGCCTCGAAGCTACCTGAAAAGCATTGTTGTTGCCGGGGTTTTCCTCACTGCCGGCATGGTTCTGAGAAGAAAATGAGTTTTCTCCTAAGAAACCTTGGGTTTCCAGTTCCTTGTTGGAAGCTCACCCTGCTCTGCGCTATACCTAAAGTGAAAGTCAACGTGAGCCCAAGCTTCGAAGTAAGGCCCTGATTATCCTTGCAAAACGAGAGGCGTGCAGCAGCTCCATGAGGCCTTCATCGTTGTTCTGCTTTAGTTTCAAGGTAGTAAGCTTTTCAACACTCCTAGGGGCCTTGCTTCAGCACCCGTTTCAGTACCAGAACACTGCGTAGAACCAGGAAGTTCTGCTCCTGCGTGTATGCTGCGTGTCAACCTAGAAATTAGAGGCTGACGGCACAAGGCTAGTTTTCCCATTATGAAAGCTCCGTTGATGAGGCCCCGAAGCTACCTGAAAAGCACTGTTGTTACCGTGCTTTTACTTACAGCCGGCATGGCACATAGAAGAAAATGAGTTTTCTCGAAAGAAACCTTGTGCTTCCAGTTCCTAGTTGGAAGCTCACCCGGCGCTGCTCTATACCAAACGTGAAAGTCAATGTGAGCACTAGCCTCGAAGTAAGGCCCTGATTATCCTGGCAAAACGGGAGGCGTGCAGCAGCTCCATGAGGCCTTCATCGCTGTTCTGCTTTAGTTTCACGGTAGTAAGCTTTCCAAGACTCCTAGGGACTTTGCTTAAGCAACCGTTTCGGTACCAGAACACTGCGTAGAGACAGTAAGCTCTGGTCCTGCGTGTATGCTGCGTGTCAACCTAGAAATTGGAGACTGATGGCATAAGGCTTCTTTTGCCATTATGAAAGCTCCGTTCATGCGGCCTCGAAGCTACCTGAAAAGCATTGTTGTTGCCGGGGTTTTCCTCACTGCCGGCATGGTTCTGAGAAGAAAATGAGTTTTCTCCTAAGAAACCTTGGGTTTCCAGTTCCTTGTTGGAAGCTCACCCTGCTCTGCGCTATACCTAAAGTGAAAGTCAACGTGAGCCCAAGCTTCGAAGTAAGGCCCTGATTATCCTTGCAAAACGAGAGGCGTGCAGCAGCTCCATGAGGCCTTCATCGTTGTTCTGCTTTAGTTTCAAGGTAGTAAGCTTTTCAACACTCCTAGGGGCCTTGCTTCAGCACCCGTTTCAGTACCAGAACACTGCGTAGAACCAGGAAGCTCTGCTCCTGCGTGTATGCTGCGTGTCAACCTAGAAATTAGAGACTGATGGCACAAGGCTTGTTTTCCCGTTTTGAAAGCTCCATTCATGCGGCCTCGAAGCTACCTGAAAAGCACTGTTGTTACCGTGCTTTTACTTACAGCCGGCATGGCACATAGAAGAAAATGAGTTTTCTCGAAAGAAACCTTGTGCTTCCAGTTCCTAGTTGGAAGCTCACCCGGCTCTGCTCTATACCAAACGTGAAAGTCAATGTTAGCACTAGCCTCGAAGTAAGGCCCTGATTATGCTGGCAATACGGGAGGCGTGCAGCAGCTCCATGAGGCCTTCATCGCTGTTCTGCTTTAGTTTCATGGTAGTAAGCTTTCCAACATTCCTAGGGACTTTGCTTAAGCAACCGTTTCGGTACCAGAACACTGCGTAGAGACAGTAAGCTCTGGTCCTGCGTGTATGCTGCGTGTCAACCTAGAAATTGGAGACTGATGGCATAAGGCTTCTTTTGCCATTATGAAAGCTCCGTTCATGCGGCCTCGAAGCTACCTGAAAAGCATTGTTGTTGCCGGGGTTTTCCTCACTGCCGGCATGGTTCTGAGAAGAAAATGAGTTTTCTCCTAAGAAACCTTGGGTTTCCAGTTCCTTGTTGGAAGCTCACCCTGCTCTGCGCTATACCTAAAGTGAAAGTCAACGTGAGCCCAAGCTTCGAAGTAAGGCCCTGATTATCCTTGCAAAACGAGAGGCGTGCAGCAGCTCCATGAGGCCTTCATCGTTGTTCTGCTTTAGTTTCAAGGTAGTAAGCTTTTCAACACTCCTAGGGGACTTGCTTCAGCACCGTTTCAGTACCAGAACACTGCGTAGAACCAGGAAGCTCTGCTCCTGCGTGTATGCTGCGTGTCAACCTAGAAATTAGAGACTGATGGCACAAGGCTTGTTTTCCCATTATGAAAGCTCCGTTGATGCGGCCCCGAAGCTACCTGAAAAGCACTGTTGTTACCGTGCTTTTACTTACAGCCGGCATGGCACATAGAAGAAAATGAGTTTTCTCGAAAGAAACCTTGTGCTTCCAGTTCCTAGTTGGAAGCTCACCCGGCTCTGCTCTATACCAAACGTGAAAGTCAATGTGAGCACTAGCCTCGAAGTAAGGCCCTGATTATCCTGGCAAAACGGGAGGCGTGCAGCAGCTCCATGAGGCCTTCATCGCTGTTCTGCTTTAGTTTCACGGTAGTAAGCTTTCCAAGACTCCTAGGGACTTTGCTTAAGCAACCGTTTCGGTACCAGAACACTGCGTAGAGACAGTAAGCTCTGGTCCTGCGTGTATGCTGCGTGTCAACCTAGAAATTGGAGACTGATGGCATAAGGCTTCTTTTCCCATTATGAAAGCTCCGTTCATGCGGCCTCGAAGCTACCTGAAAAGCATTGTTGTTGCCGGGGTTTTCCTCACTGCCGGCATGGTTCTGAGAAGAAAATGAGTTTTCTCCTAAGAAACCTTGGGTTTCCAGTTCCTTGTTGGAAGCTCACCCTGCTCTGCGCTATACCTAAAGTGAAAGTCAACGTGAGCCCAAGCTTCGAAGTAAGGCCCTGATTATCCTTGCAAAACGAGAGGCGTGCAGCAGCTCCATGAGGCCTTCATCGTTGTTCTGCTTTAGTTTCAAGGTAGTAAGCTTTTCAACACTCCTAGGGGCCTTGCTTCAGCACCCGTTTCAGTACCAGAACACTGCGTAGAACCAGGAAGCTCTGCTCCTGCGTGTATGCTGCGTGTCAACCTAGAAATTAGAGACTGATGGCACAAGGCTTGTTTTCCCGTTTTGAAAGCTCCATTCATGCGGCCTCGAAGCTACCTGAAAAGCACTGTTGTTACCGTGCTTTTACTTACAGCCGGCATGGCACATAGAAGAAAATGAGTTTTCTCGAAAGAAACCTTGTGCTTCCAGTTCCTAGTTGGAAGCTCACCCGGCTCTGCTCTATACCAAACGTGAAAGTCAATGTGAGCACTAGCCTCGAAGTAAGGCCCTGATTATGCTGGCAAAACGGGAGGCGTGCAGCAGCTCCATGAGGCTTTCATCGCTGTTCTGCTTTAGTTTCACGGTAGTAGCTTTCCAACATTCCTAGGGACTTTGCTTAAGTAACCGTTTCGGTACCAGAACACTGCGTAGAGACAGTAAGCTCTGGTCCTGCGTGTATGCTGCGAGTCAACCTAGAAATTGGAGACTGATGCCATAAGGCTTCTTTTGCCATTATGAAAGCTCCGTTCATGCGGCCTCGAAGCTACCTGAAAAGCATTGTTGTTGCCGGGGTTTTCCTCACTGCCAGCATGGTTCTGAGAAGAAAATGAGTTTTCTCCTAAGAAACCTTGGGTTTCCAGTTCCTTGTTGGAAGCTCACCCTGCTCTGCGCTATACCTAAAGTGAAAGTCAACGTGAGCCCAAGCTTCGAAGTAAGGCCCTGATTATCCTTGCAAAACGAGAGGCGTGCAGCAGCTCCATGAGGCCTTCATCGTTGTTCTGCTTTAGTTTCAAGGTAGTAAGCTTTTCAACACTCCTAGGGGCCTTGCTTCAGCACCCGTTTCAGTACCAGAACACTGCGTAGAACCAGGAAGTTCTGCTCCTGCGTGTATGCTGCGTGTCAACCTAGAAATTAGAGACTGATGGCACAAGGCTTGTTTTCCCATTGTGAAAGCTCCGTTGATGCGGCCCCGAAGCTACCTGAAAAGCACTGTTGTTACCGTGCTTTTACTTACAGCCGGCATGGCACATAGAAGAAAATGAGTTTTCTCGAAAGAAACCTTGTGCTTCCAGTTCCTAGTTGGAAGCTCACCCGGCTCTGCTCTATACCAAACGTGAAAGTCAATGTGAGCACTAGCCTCGAAGTAAGGCCCTGATTATCCTGGCAAAACGGGAGGCGTGCAGCAGCTCCATGAGGCCTTCATCGCTGTTCTGCTTTAGTTTCACGGTAGTAAGCTTTCCAAGACTCCTAGGGACTTTGCTTAAGCAACCGTTTCGGTACCAGAACACTGCGTAGAGACAGTAAGCTCTGGTCCTGCGTGTATGCTGCGTGTCAACCTAGAAATTGGAGACTGATGGCATAAGGCTTCTTTTCCCATTATGAAAGCTCCGTTCATGCGGCCTCGAAGCTACCTGAAAAGCATTGTTGTTGCCGGGGTTTTCCTCACTGCCAGCATGGTTCTGAGAAGAAAATGAGTTTTCTCCTAAGAAACCTTGGGTTTCCAGTTCCTTGTTGGAAGCTCACCCTGCTCTGCGCTATACCTAAAGTGAAAGTCAACGTGAGCCCAAGCTTCGAAGTAAGGCCCTGATTATCCTTGCAAAACGAGAGGCGTGCAGCAGCTCCATGAGGCCTTCATCGTTGTTCTGCTTTAGTTTCAAGGTAGTAAGCTTTTCAACACTCCTAGGGGCCTTGCTTCAGCACCCGTTTCAGTACCAGAACACTGCGTAGAACCAGGAAGCTCTGCTCCTGCGTGTATGCTGCGTGTCAACCTAGAAATTAGAGAGTGATGGCACAAGGCTTGTTTTCCCGTTTTGAAAGCTCCATTCATGCGGCCTCGAAGCTACCTGAAAAGCACTGTTGTTACCGTGCTTTTACTTACAGCCGGCATGGCACATAGAAGAAAATGAGTTTTCTCGAAAGAAACCTTGTGCTTCCAGTTCCTAGTTGGAAGCTCACCCGGCTCTGCTCTATACCAAACGTGAAAGTCAATGTGAGCACTAGCCTCGAAGTAAGGCCCTGATTATGCTGGCAAAACGGGAGGCGTGCAGCAGCTCCATGAGGCCTTCATCGCTGTTCTGCTTTAGTTTCACGGTAGTAGCTTTCCAACATTCCTAGGGACTTTGCTTAAGCAACCGTTTCGGTACCAGAACACTGCGTAGAGACAGTAAGCTCTGGTCCTGCGTGTATGCTGCGAGTCAACCTAGAAATTGGAGACTGTTGGCATAAGGCTTCTTTTGCCATTATGAAAGCTCCGTTCATGCGGCCTCGAAGCTACCTGAAAAGCATTGTTGTTGCCGGGGTTTTCCTCACTGCCGGCATGGTTCTGAGGAGAAAATGAGTTTTCTCCTAAGAAACCTTGGGTTGCCAGTTCTTTGTTGGAAGCTCACCCTGCTCTGCGCTATACCTAAAGTGAAAGTCAACGTGAGCCCAAGCTTCGAAGTAAGGCCCTGATTATCCTTGCAAAACGAGAGGCGTGCAGCAGCTCCATGAGGCCTTCATCGTTGTTCTGCTTTAGTTTCAAGGTAGTAAGCTTTTCAACACTCCTAGGGGCCTTGCTTCAGCACCCGTTTCAGTACCAGAACACTGCGTAGAACCAGGAAGCTCTGCTCCTGCGTGTATGCTGCGTGTCAACCTAGAAATTAGAGACTGATGGCACAAGGCTTGTTTTCCCGTTTTGAAAGCTCCATTCATGCGGCCTCGAAGCTACCTGAAAAGCACTGTTGTTACCGTGCTTTTACTTACAGCCGGCATGGCACATAGAAGAAAATGAGTTTTCTCGAAAGAAACCTTGTGCTTCCAGTTCCTAGTTGGAAGCTCACCCGGCTCTGCTCTATACCAAACGTGAAAGTCAATGTGAGCACTAGCCTCGAAGTAAGGCCCTGATTATGCTGGCAATACGGGAGGCGTGCAGCAGCTCCATGAGGCCTTCATCGCTGTTCTGCTTTAGTTTCACGGTAGTAAGCTTTCCAACATTCCTAGGGACTTTGCTTAAGCAACCGTTTCGGTACCAGAAGACTGCGTAGAGACAGTAAGCTCTGGTCCTGCGTGTATGCTGCGTGTCAACCTAGAAATTGGAGACTGATGGCATAAGGCTTCTTTTGCCATTATGAAAGCTCCGTTCAAGCGGCCTCGAAGCTACCTGAAAAGCATTGTTGTTGCCGGGGTTTTCCTCACTGCCGGCATGGTTCTGAGAAGGAAATGAGTTTTCTCCTAAGAAACCTTGGGTTTCCAGTTCCTTGTTGGAAGCTCACCCTGCTCTGCGCTATACCTAAAGTGAAAGTCAACGTGAGCCCAAGCTTCGAAGTAAGGCCCTGATTATCCTTGCAAAACGAGAGGCGTGCAGCAGCTCCATGAGGCCTTCATCGTTGTTCTGCTTTAGTTTCAAGGTAGTAAGCTTTTCAACACTCCTAGGGGCCTTGCTTCAGCACCCGTTTCAGTACCAGAACACTGCGTAGAACCAGGAAGCTCTGCTCCTGCGTGTATGCTGCGTGTCAACCTAGAAATTAGAGGCTGACGGCACAAGGCTAGTTTTCCCATTATGAAAGCTCCGTTGATGCGGCCCCGAAGCTACCTGAAAAGCACTGTTGTTACCGTGCTTTTACTACAGCCGGCATGGCACATAGAAGAAAATGAGTTTTCTCGAAAGAAACCTTGTGCTTCCAGTTCCTAGTTGGAAGCTCACCCGGCTCTGCTCTATACCAAACGTGAAAGTCAATGTGAGCACTAGCCTCGAAGTAAGGCCCTGATTATCCTGGCAAAACGGGAGGCGTGCAGCAGCTCCATGAGGCCTTCATCGCTGTTCTGCTTTAGTTTCACGGTAGTAAGCTTTCCAAGACTCCTAGGGACTTTGCTTAAGCAACCGTTTCGGTACCAGAACACTGCGTAGAGACAGTAAGCTCTGGTCCTGCGTGTATGCTGCGAGTCAACCTAGAAATTGGAGACTGATGGCATAAGGCTTCTTTTGCCATTATGAAAGCTCCGTTCATGCGGCCTCGAAGCTACCTGAAAAGCATTGTTGTTGCCGGGGTTTTCCTCACTGCCGGCATGGTTCTGAGGAGAAAATGAGTTTTCTCCTAAGAAACCTTGGGTTGCCAGTTCTTTGTTGGAAGCTCACCCTGCTCTGCGCTATACCTAAAGTGAAAGTCAACGTGAGCCCAAGCTTCGAAGTAAGGCCCTGATTATCCTTGCAAAACGAGAGGCGTGCAGCAGCTCCATGAGGCCTTCATCGTTGTTCTGCTTTAGTTTCAAGGTAGTAAGCTTTTCAACACTCCTAGGGGCCTTGCTTCAGCACCCGTTTCGGTACCAGAACACTGCGTAGAACCAGGAAGCTCTGCTCCTGCGTGTATGCTGCGTGTCAACCTAGAAATTAGAGACTGATGGCACAAGGCTTGTTTTCCCGTTTTGAAAGCTCCATTCATGCGGCCCCGAAGCTACCTGAAAAGCACTGTAGTTACCGTGCTTTTACTTACAGCTGGCATGGTTCATAGAAGAAAATGAGTTTTCTCGAAAGAAACCTTGTGCTTCCAGTTCCTAGTTGGAAGCTCACCCGGCTCTGCTCTATACCAAACGTGAAAGTCAATGTGAGCACTAGCCTCGAAGTAAGGCCCTGATTATGCTGGCAAAACGGGAGGCGTGCAGCAGCTCCATGAGGCCTTCATCGCTGTTCTGCTTTAGTTTCACGGTAGTAGCTTTCCAACATTCCTAGGGACTTTGCTTAAGCAACCGTTTCGGTACCAGAACACTGCGTAGAGACAGTAAGCTCTGGTCCTGCGTGTATGCTGCGAGTCAACCTAGAAATTGGAGACTGATGGCATAAGGCTTCTTTTGCCATTATGAAAGCTCCGTTCATGCGGCCTCGAAGCTACCTGAAAAGCATTGTTGTTGCCGGGGTTTTCCTCACTGCCGGCATGGTTCTGAGGAGAAAATGAGTTTTCTCCTAAGAAACCTTGGGTTGCCAGTTCCTTGTTGGAAGCTCACCCTGCTCTGCGCTATACCTAAAGTGAAAGTCAACGTGAGCCCAAGCTTCGAAGTAAGGCCCTGATTATCCTTGCAAAACGAGAGGCGTGCAGCAGCTCCATGAGGCCTTCATCGTTGTTCTGCTTTAGTTTCAAGGTAGTAAGCTTTTCAACACTCCTAGGGGACTTGCTTCAGCACCCGTTTCAGTACCAGAACACTGCGTAGAACCAGGAAGTTCTGCTCCTGCGTGTATGCTGCGTGTCAACCTAGAAATTAGAGGCTGACGGCACAAGGCTAGTTTTCCCATTATGAAAGCTCCGTTGATGCGGCCCCGAAGCTACCTGAAAAGCACTGTTGTTACCGTGCTTTTACTTACAGCCGGCATGGCACATAGAAGAAAATGAGTTTTCTCGAAAGAAACCTTGTGCTTCCAGTTCCTAGTTGGAAGCTCACCCGGCTCTGCTCTATACCAAACGTGAAAGTCAATGTGAGCACTAGCCTCGAAGTAAGGCCCTGATTATCCTGGCAAAACGGGAGGCGTGCAGCAGCTCCATGAGGCCTTCATCGCTGTTCTGCTTTAGTTTCAAGGTAGTAAGCTTTTCAACACTCCTAGGGGCCTTGCTTCAGCACCCGTTTCGGTACCAGAACACTGCGTAGAACCAGGAAGCTCTGCTCCTGCGTGTATGCTGCGTGTCAACCTAGAAATTAGAGACTGATGGCACAAGGCTTGTTTTCCCGTTTTGAAAGCTCCATTCATGCGGCCCCGAAGCTACCTGAAAAGCACTGTTGTTACCGTGCTTTTACTTACAGCCGGCATGGCACATAGAAGAAAATGAGTTTTCTCGAAAGAAACCTTGTGCTTCCAGTTCCTAGTTGGAAGCTCACCCGGCTCTGCTCTATACCAAACGTGAAAGTCAATGTGAGCACTAGACTCGAAGTAAGGCCCTGATTATCCTGGCAAAACGGGAGGCGTGCAGCAGCTCCATGAGGCCTTCATCGCTGTTCTGCTTTAGTTTCACGGTAGTAAGCTTTCCAAGACTCCTAGGGACTTTGCTTAAGCAACCGTTTCGGTACCAGAACACTGCGTAGAGACAGTAAGCTCTGGTCCTGCGTGTATGCTGCGTGTCAACCTAGAAATTGGAGACTGATGGCATAAGGCTTCTTTTCCCATTATGAAAGCTCCGTTCATGCGGCCTCGAAGCTACCTGAAAAGCATTGTTGTTGCCGGGGTTTTCCTCACTGCCGGCATGGTTCTGAGAAGAAAATGAGTTTTCTCCTAAGAAACCTTGGGTTTCCAGTTCCTTGTTGGAAGCTCACCCTGCTCTGCTCTATACCTAAAGTGAAAGTCAACGTGAGCCCAAGCTTCGAAGTAAGGCCCTGATTATCCTTGCAAAACGAGAGGCGTGCAGCAGCTCCATGAGGCCTTCATCGTTGTTCTGCTTTAGTTTCAAGGTAGTAAGCTTTTCAACATTCCTAGGGGCCTTGCTTCAGCACCCGTTTCAGTACCAGAACACTGCCTAGAACCAGAAAGCTCTGCTCCTGCGTGTATGCTGCGTGTCAACCTAGAAATTAGAGACTGATGGCACAAGGCTTGTTTTCCCGTTTTGAAAGCTCCATTCATGCGGCCTCGAAGCTACCTGAAAAGCACTGTTGTTACCGTGCTTTTACTTACAGCCGGCATGGCACATAGAAGAAAATGAGTTTTCTCGAAAGAAACCTTTTGCTTCCAGTTCCTAGTTGGAAGCTCACCCGGCTCTGCTCTATACCAAACGTGAAAGTCAATGTGAGCACTAGCCTCGAAGTAAGGCCCTGATTATGCTGGCAATACGGGAGGCGTGCAGCAGCTCCATGAGGCCTTCATCGCTGTTCTGCTTTAGTTTCACGGTAGTAAGCTTTCCAACATTCCTAGGGACTTTGCTTAAGCAACCGATTCGGTACCAGAAGACTGCGTAGAGACAGTAAGCTCTGGTCCTGCGTGTATGCTGCGTGTCAACCTAGAAATTGGAGACTGATGGCATAAGGCTTCTTTTGCCATTATGAAAGCTCCGTTCATGCGGCCTCGAAGCTACCTGAAAAGGATTGTTGTTGCCGGGGTTTTCCTCACTGCCGGCATGGTTCTGAGAAGAAAATGAGTTTTCTCCTAAGAAACCTTGGGTTTCCAGTTCCTTGTTGGAAGCTCACCCTGCTCTGCTCTATACCTAAAGTGAAAGTCAACGTGAGCCCAAGCTTCGAAGTAAGGCCCTGATTATCCTTGCAAAACGAGAGGCGTGCAGCAGCTCCATGAGGCCTTCATCGTTGTTCTGCTTTAGTTTCAAGGTAGTAAGCTTTTCAACACTCCTAGGGGCCTTGCTTCAGCACCCGTTTCAGTACCAGAACACTGCGTAGAACCAGGAAGCTCTGCTCCTGCGTGTATGCTGCGTGTCAACCTAGAAATTAGAGACTGATGGCACAAGGCTTGTTTTCCCGTTTTGAAAGCTCCATTCATGCGGCCTCGAAGCTACCTGAAAAGCACTGTTGTTACCGTGCTTTTACTTACAGCCGGCATGGCACATAGAAGAAAATGAGTTTTCTCGAAAGAAACCTTGTGCTTCCAGTTCCTAGTTGGAAGCTCACCCGGCTCTGCTCTATACCAAACGTGAAAGTCAATGTGAGCACTAGCCTCGAAGTAAGGCCCTGATTATGCTGGCAATACGGGAGGCGTGCAGCAGCTCCATGAGGCCTTCATCGCTGTTCTGCTTTAGTTTCACGGTAGTAAGCTTTCCAACATTCCTAGGGACTTTGCTTAAGCAACCGTTTCGGTACCAGAACACTGCGTAGAGACAGTAAGCTCTGGTCCTGCGTGTATGCTGCGTGTCAACCTAGAAATTGGAGACTGATGGCATAAGGCTTCTTTTGCCATTATGAAAGCTCCGTTCAAGCGGCCTCGAAGCTACCTGAAAAGCATTGTTGTTGCCAGGGTTTTCCTCACTGCCGGCATGGTTCTGAGAAGAAAATGAGTTTTCTCCTAAGAAACCTTGGGTTTCCAGTTCCTTGTTGGAAGCTCACCCTGCTCTGCGCTATACCTAAAGTGAAAGTCAACGTGAGCCCAAGCTTCGAAGTAAGGCCCTGATTATCCTTGCAAAACGAGAGGCGTGCAGCAGCTCCATGAGGCCTTCATCGTTGTTCTGCTTTAGTTTCAAGGTAGTAAGCTTTTCAACACTCCTAGGGGCCTTGCTTCAGCACCCGTTTCAGTACCAGAACACTGCGTAGAACCAGGAAGTTCTGCTCCTGCGTGTATGCTGCGTGTCAACCTAGAAATTAGAGGCTGACGGCACAAGGCTAGTTTTCCCATTATGAAAGCTCCGTTGATGCGGCCCCGAAGCTACCTGAAAAGCACTGTTGTTACCGTGCTTTTACTACAGCCGGCATGGCACATAGAAGAAAATGAGTTTTCTCGAAAGAAACCTTGTGCTTCCAGTTCCTAGTTGGAAGCTCACCCGGCTCTGCTCTATACCAAACGTGAAAGTCAATGTGAGCACTAGCCTCGAAGTAAGGCCCTGATTATCCTGGCAAAACGGGAGGCGTGCAGCAGCTCCATGAGGCCTTCATCGCTGTTCTGCTTTAGTTTCACGGTAGTAAGCTTTCCAAGACTCCTAGGGACTTTGCTTAAGCAACCGTTTCGGTACCAGAACACTGCGTAGAGACAGTAAGCTCTGGTCCTGCGTGTATGCTGCGAGTCAACCTAGAAATTGGAGACTGATGGCATAAGGCTTCTTTTGCCATTATGAAAGCTCCGTTCATGCGGCCTCGAAGCTACCTGAAAAGCATTGTTGTTGCCGGGGTTTTCCTCACTGCCGGCATGGTTCTGAGGAGAAAATGAGTTTTCTCCTAAGAAACCTTGGGTTGCCAGTTCTTTGTTGGAAGCTCACCCTGCTCTGCGCTATACCTAAAGTGAAAGTCAACGTGAGCCCAAGCTTCGAAGTAAGGCCCTGATTATCCTTGCAAAACGAGAGGCGTGCAGCAGCTCCATGAGGCCTTCATCGTTGTTCTGCTTTAGTTTCAAGGTAGTAAGCTTTTCAACACTCCTAGGGGCCTTGCTTCAGCACCCGTTTCGGTACCAGAACACTGCGTAGAACCAGGAAGCTCTGCTCCTGCGTGTATGCTGCGTGTCAACCTAGAAATTAGAGACTGATGGCACAAGGCTTGTTTTCCCGTTTTGAAAGCTCCATTCATGCGGCCCCGAAGCTACCTGAAAAGCACTGTAGTTACCGTGCTTTTACTTACAGCTGGCATGGTTCATAGAAGAAAATGAGTTTTCTCGAAAGAAACCTTGTGCTTCCAGTTCCTAGTTGGAAGCTCACCCGGCTCTGCTCTATACCAAACGTGAAAGTCAATGTGAGCACTAGCCTCGAAGTAAGGCCCTGATTATGCTGGCAAAACGGGAGGCGTGCAGCAGCTCCATGAGGCCTTCATCGCTGTTCTGCTTTAGTTTCACGGTAGTAGCTTTCCAACATTCCTAGGGACTTTGCTTAAGCAACCGTTTCGGTACCAGAACACTGCGTAGAGACAGTAAGCTCTGGTCCTGCGTGTATGCTGCGAGTCAACCTAGAAATTGGAGACTGATGGCATAAGGCTTCTTTTGCCATTATGAAAGCTCCGTTCATGCGGCCTCGAAGCTACCTGAAAAGCATTGTTGTTGCCGGGGTTTTCCTCACTGCCGGCATGGTTCTGAGAAGAAAATGAGTTTTCTCCTAAGAAACCTTGGGTTGCCAGTTCCTTGTTGGAAGCTCACCCTGCTCTGCGCTATACCTAAAGTGAAAGTCAACGTGAGCCCAAGCTTCGAAGTAAGGCCCTGATTATCCTTGCAAAACGAGAGGCGTGCAGCAGCTCCATGAGGCCTTCATCGTTGTTCTGCTTTAGTTTCAAGGTAGTAAGCTTTTCAACACTCCTAGGGGCCTTGCTTCAGCACCCGTTTCAGTACCAGAACACTGCGTAGAACCAGGAAGTTCTGCTCCTGCGTGTATGCTGCGTGTCAACCTAGAAATTAGAGGCTGACGGCACAAGGCTAGTTTTCCCATTATGAAAGCTCCGTTGATGCGGCCCCGAAGCTACCTGAAAAGCACTGTTGTTACCGTGCTTTTACTTACAGCCGGCATGGCACATAGAAGAAAATGAGTTTTCTCGAAAGAAACCTTGTGCTTCCACTTCCTAGTTGGAAGCTCACCCGGCTCTGCTCTATACCAAACGTGAAAGTCAATGTGAGCACTAGCCTCGAAGTAAGGCCCTGATTATCCTGGCAAAACGGGAGGCGTGCAGCAGCTCCATGAGGCCTTCATCGCTGTTCTGCTTTAGTTTCAAGGTAGTAAGCTTTTCAACACTCCTAGGGGCCTTGCTTCAGCACACGTTTCGGTACCAGAACACTGCGTAGAACCAGGAAGCTCTGCTCCTGCGTGTATGCTGCGTGTCAACCTAGAAATTAGAGACTGATGGCACAAGGCTTGTTTTCCCGTTTTGAAAGCTCCATTCATGCGGCCCCGAAGCTACCTGAAAAGCACTGTTGTTACCGTGCTTTTACTTACAGCCGGCATGGCACATAGAAGAAAATGAGTTTTCTCGAAAGAAACCTTGTGCTTCCAGTTCCTAGTTGGAAGCTCACCCGGCTCTGCTCTATACCAAACGTGAAAGTCAATGTGAGCACTAGACTCGAAGTAAGGCCCTGATTATCCTGGCAAAACGGGAGGCGTGCAGCAGCTCCATGAGGCCTTCATCGCTGTTCTGCTTTAGTTTCACGGTAGTAAGCTTTCCAAGACTCCTAGGGACTTTGCTTAAGCAACCGTTTCGGTACCAGAACACTGCGTAGAGACAGTAAGCTCTGGTCCTGCGTGTATGCTGCGTGTCAACCTAGAAATTGGAGACTGATGGCATAAGGCTTCTTTTCCCATTATGAAAGCTCCGTTCATGCGGCCTCGAAGCTACCTGAAAAGCATTGTTGTTGCCGGGGTTTTCCTCACTGCCAGCATGGTTCTGAGAAGAAAATGAGTTTTCTCCTAAGAAACCTTGGGTTTCCAGTTCCTTGTTGGAAGCTCACCCTGCTCTGCGCTATACCTAAAGTGAAAGTCAACGTGAGCCCAAGCTTCGAAGTAAGGCCCTGATTATCCTTGCAAAACGAGAGGCGTGCAGCAGCTCCATGAGGCCTTCATCGTTGTTCTGCTTTAGTTTCAAGGTAGTAAGCTTTTCAACACTCCTAGGGGCCTTGCTTCAGCACCCGTTTCAGTACCAGAACACTGCGTAGAACCAGGAAGCTCTGCTCCTGCGTGTATGCTGCGTGTCAACCTAGAAATTAGAGACTGATGGCACAAGGCTTGTTTTCCCGTTTTGAAAGCTCCATTCATGCGGCCCCGAAGCTACCTGAAAAGCACTGTAGTTACCGTGCTTTTACTTACAGCCGGCATGGTTCATAGAAGAAAATGAGTTTTCTCGAAAGAAACCTTGTGCTTCCAGTTCCTAGTTGGAAGCTCACCCGGCTCTGCTCTATACCAAACGTGAAAGTCAATGTGAGCACTAGCCTCGAAGTAAGGCCCTGATTATGCTGGCAAAACGGGAGGCGTGCAGCAGCTCCATGAGGCCTTCATCGCTGTTCTGCTTTAGTTTCACGGTAGTAGCTTTCCAACATTCCTAGGGACTTTGCTTAAGCAACCGTTTCGGTACCAGAACACTGCGTAGAGACAGTAAGCTCTGGTCCTGCGTGTATGCTGCGAGTCAACCTAGAAATTGGAGACTGATGGCATAAGGCTTCTTTTCCCATTATGAAAGCTCCGTTCATGCGGCCTCGAAGCTACCTGAAAAGCATTGTTGTTGCCGGGGTTTTCCTCACTGCCGGCATGGTTCTGAGGAGAAAATGAGTTTTCTCCTAAGAAACCTTGGGTTTCCAGTTCTTTGTTGGAAGCTCACCCTGTTCTGCGCTATACCTAAAGTGAAAGTCAACGTGAGCCCAAGCTTCGAAGTAAGGCCCTGATTATCCTTGCAAAACGAGAGGCGTGCAGCAGCTCCATGAGCCCTTCATCGTTTTCTGCTTTAGTTTCAAGGTAGTAAGCTTTTCAACACTCCTAAGGGCCTTGCTTCAGCACCCGTTTCAGTACCAGAACACTGCGTAGAACCAGGAAGCTCTGCTCCTGCGTGTATGCTGCGTGTCAAGCTAGAAATTAGAGGCTGACGGCACAAGGCTAGTTTTCCCATTATGAAAGCTCCGTTGATGCGGCCCCGAAGCTACCTGAAAAGCACTGTTGTTACCGTGCTTTTACTTACAGCCGGCATGGCACATAGAAGAAAATGAGTTTTCTCGAAAGAAACCTTGTGCTTCCAGTTCCTAGTTGGAAGCTCACCCGGCTCTGCTCTATACCAAACGTGAAAGTCAATGTGAGCACTAGCCTCGAAGTAAGGCCCTGATTATCCTGGCAAAACGGGAGGCGTGCAGCAGCTCCATGAGGCCTTCATCGATGTTCTGCTTTAGTTTCACGGTAGTAAGCTTTCCAAGACTCCTAGGAACTTTGCTTAAGCAACCGTTTCGGTACCAGAACACTGCGTAGAGACAGTAAGCTCTGGTCCTGCGTGTATGCTGCGTGTCAACCTAGAAATTGGAGACTGATGGCATAAGGCTTCTTTTGCCATTATGAAAGCTCCGTTCATGCGGCCTCGAAGCTACCTGAAAAGCATTGTTGTTGCCGGGGTTTTCCTCACTGCCGGCATGGTTTTGAGAAGAAAATGAGTTTTCTCCTAAGAAACCTTGGGTTTCCAGTTCCTTGTTGGAAGCTCACCCTGCTCTGCGCTATACCTAAAGTGAAAGTCAACGTGAGCCCAAGCTTCGAAGTAAGGCCCTGATTATCCTTGCAAAACGAGAGGCGTGCAGCAGCTCCATGAGGCCTTCATCGTTGTTCTGCTTTAGTTTCAAGGTAGTAAGCTTTTCAACACTCCTAGGGGCCTTGCTTCAGCACCCGTTTCAGTACCAGAACACTGCGTAGAACCAGGAAGCTCTGCTCCTGCGTGTATGCTGCGTGTCAACCTAGAAATTAGAGACTGATGGCACAAGGCTTGTTTTCCCGTTTTGAAAGCTCCATTCATGCGGCCTCGAAGCTACCTGAAAAGCACTGTTGTTACCGTGCTTTTACTTACAGCCGGCATGGCACATAGAAGAAAATGAGTTTTCTCGAAAGAAACCTTGTGCTTCCAGTTCCTAGTTGGAAGCTCACCCGGCTCTGCTCTATACCAAACGTGAAAGTCAATGTTAGCACTAGCCTCGAAGTAAGGCCCTGATTATGCTGGCAATACGGGAGGCGTGCAGCAGCTCCATGAGGCCTTCATCGCTGTTCTGCTTTAGTTTCACGGTAGTAAGCTTTCCAACATTCCTAGGGACTTTGCTTAAGCAACCGTTTCGGTACCAGAACACTGCGTAGAGACAGTAAGCTCTGGTCCTGCGTGTATGCTGCGTGTCAACCTAGAAATTGGAGACTGATGGCATAAGGCTTCTTTTGCCATTATGAAAGCTCCGTTCATGCGGCCTCGAAGCTACCTGAAAAGCATTGTTGTTGCCGGGGTTTTCCTCACTGCCGGCATGGTTCTGAGAAGAAAATGAGTTTTCTCCTAAGAAACCTTGGGTTTCCAGTTCCTTGTTGGAAGCTCACCCTGCTCTGCGCTATACCTAAAGTGAAAGTCAACGTGAGCCCAAGCTTCGAAGTAAGGCCCTGATTATCCTTGCAAAACGAGAGGCGTGCAGCAGCTCCATGAGGCCTTCATCGTTGTTCTGCTTTAGTTTCAAGGTAGTAAGCTTTTCAACACTCCTAGGGGCCTTGCTTCAGCACCCGTTTCAGTACCAGAACACTGCGTAGAACCAGGAAGCTCTGCTCCTGCGTGTATGCTGCGTGTCAACCTAGAAATTAGAGACTGATGGCACAAGGCTTGTTTTCCCGTTTTGAAAGCTCCATTCATGCGGCCCCGAAGCTACCTGAAAAGCACTGTAGTTACCGTGCTTTTACTTACAGCCGGCATGGTTCATAGAAGAAAATGAGTTTTCTCGAAAGAAACCTTGTGCTTCCAGTTCCTAGTTGGAAGCTCACCCGGCTCTGCTCTATACCAAACGTGAAAGTCAATGTGAGCACTAGCCTCGAAGTAAGGCCCTGATTATGCTGGCAAAACGGGAGGCGTGCAGCAGCTCCATGAGGCCTTCATCGCTGTTCTGCTTTAGTTTCACGGTAGTAGCTTTCCAACATTCCTAGGGACTTTGCTTAAGCAACCGTTTCGGTACCAGAACACTGCGTAGAGACAGTAAGCTCTGGTCCTGCGTGTATGCTGCGAGTCAACCTAGAAATTGGAGACTGATGGCATAAGGCTTCTTTTCCCATTATGAAAGCTCCGTTCATGCGGCCTCGAAGCTACCTGAAAAGCATTGTTGTTGCCGGGGTTTTCCTCACTGCCGGCATGGTTCTGAGGAGAAAATGAGTTTTCTCCTAAGAAACCTTGGGTTTCCAGTTCTTTGTTGGAAGCTCACCCTGTTCTGCGCTATACCTAAAGTGAAAGTCAACGTGAGCCCAAGCTTCGAAGTAAGGCCCTGATTATCCTTGCAAAACGAGAGGCGTGCAGCAGCTCCATGAGACCTTCATCGTTTTCTGCTTTAGTTTCAAGGTAGTAAGCTTTTCAACACTCCTAAGGGCCTTGCTTCAGCACCCGTTTCAGTACCAGAACACTGCGTAGAACCAGGAAGCTCTGCTCCTGCGTGTATGCTGCGTGTCAAGCTAGAAATTAGAGGCTGACGGCACAAGGCTAGTTTTCCCATTATGAAAGCTCCGTTGATGCGGCCCCGAAGCTACCTGAAAAGCACTGTTGTTACCGTGCTTTTACTTACAGCCGGCATGGCACATAGAAGAAAATGAGTTTTCTCGAAAGAAACCTTGTGCTTCCAGTTCCTAGTTGGAAGCTCACCCGGCTCTGCTCTATACCAAACGTGAAAGTCAATGTGAGCACTAGCCTCGAAGTAAGGCCCTGATTATCCTGGCAAAACGGGAGGCGTGCAGCAGCTCCATGAGGCCTTCATCGCTGTTCTGCTTTAGTTTCACGGTAGTAAGCTTTCCAAGACTCCTAGGAACTTTGCTTAAGCAACCGTTTCGGTACCAGAACACTGCGTAGAGACAGTAAGCTCTGGTCCTGCGTGTATGCTGCGTGTCAACCTAGAAATTGGAGACTGATGGCATAAGGCTTCTTTTGCCATTATGAAAGCTCCGTTCATGCGGCCTCGAAGCTACCTGAAAAGCATTGTTGTTGCCGGGGTTTTCCTCACTGCCGGCATGGTTTTGAGAAGAAAATGAGTTTTCTCCTAAGAAACCTTGGGTTTCCAGTTCCTTGTTGGAAGCTCACCCTGCTCTGCGCTATACCTAAAGTGAAAGTCAACGTGAGCCCAAGCTTCGAAGTAAGGCCCTGATTATCCTTGCAAAACGAGAGGCGTGCAGCAGCTCCATGAGGCCTTCATCGTTGTTCTGCTTTAGTTTCAAGGTAGTAAGCTTTTCAACACTCCTAGGGGCCTTGCTTCAGCACCCGTTTCAGTACCAGAACACTGCGTAGAACCAGGAAGCTCTGCTCCTGCGTGTATGCTGCGTGTCAACCTAGAAATTAGAGACTGATGGCACAAGGCTTGTTTTCCCGTTTTGAAAGCTCCATTCATGCGGCCTCGAAGCTACCTGAAAAGCACTGTTGTTACCGTGCTTTTACTTACAGCCGGCATGGCACATAGAAGAAAATGAGTTTTCTCGAAAGAAACCTTGTGCTTCCAGTTCCTAGTTGGAAGCTCACCCGGCTCTGCTCTATACCAAACGTGAAAGTCAATGTTAGCACTAGCCTCGAAGTAAGGCCCTGATTATGCTGGCAATACGGGAGGCGTGCAGCAGCTCCATGAGGCCTTCATCGCTGTTCTGCTTTAGTTTCACGGTAGTAAGCTTTCCAACATTCCTAGGGACTTTGCTTAAGCAACCGTTTCGGTACCAGAACACTGCGTAGAGACAGTAAGCTCTGGTCCTGCGTGTATGATGCGTGTCAACCTAGAAATTGGAGACTGATGGCATAAGGCTTCTTTTGCCATTATGAAAGCTCCGTTCATGCGGCCTCGAAGCTACCTGAAAAGCATTGTTGTTGCCGGGGTTTTCCTCACTGCCGGCATGGTTCTGAGAAGAAAATGAGTTTTCTCCTAAGAAACCTTGGGTTTCCAGTTCCTTGTTGGAAGCTCACCCTGCTCTGCGCTATACCTAAAGTGAAAGTCAACGTGAGCCCAAGCTTCGAAGTAAGGCCCTGATTATCCTTGCAAAACGAGAGGCGTGCAGCAGCTCCATGAGGCCTTCATCGTTGTTCTGCTTTAGTTTCAAGGTAGTAAGCTTTTCAACACTCCTAGGGGCCTTGCTTCAGCACCCGTTTCAGTACCAGAACACTGCGTAGAACCAGGAAGCTCTGCTCCTGCGTGTATGCTGCGTGTCAACCTAGAAATTAGAGACTGATGGCACAAGGCTTGTTTTCCCATTATGAAAGCTCCGTTGATGCGGCCCCGAAGCTACCTGAAAAGCACTGTTGTTACCGTGCTTTTACTTACAGCCGGCATGGCACATAGAATAAAATGAGTTTTCTCGAAAGAAACCTTGTGCTTCCAGTTCCTAGTTGGAAGCTCACCCGGCTCTGCTCTATACCAAACGTGAAAGTCAATGTGAGCACTAGCCTCGAAGTAAGGCCCTGATTATCCTGGCAAAACGGGAGGCGTGCAGCACCTCCATGAGGCCTTCATCGCTGTTCTGCTTTAGTTTCACGGTAGTAAGCTTTCCAAGACTCCTAGGGACTTTGCTTAAGCAACCGTTTCGGTACCAGAACACTGCGTAGAGACAGTAAGCTCTGGTCCTGCGTGTATGCTGCGTGTCAACCTAGAAATTGGAGACTGATGGCATAAGGCTTCTTTTCCCAATATGAAAGCTCCGTTCATGCAGCCTCGAAGCTACCTGAAAAGCATTGTTGTTGCCGGGGTTTTCCTCACTGCCAGCATGGTTCTGAGAAGAAAATGAGTTTTCTCCTAAGAAACCTTGGGTTTCCAGTTCCTTGTTGGAAGCTCACCCTGCTCTGCGCTATACCTAAAGTGAAAGTCAACGTGAGCCCAAGCTTCGAAGTAAGGCCCTGATTATCCTTGCAAAACGAGAGGCGTGCAGCAGCTCCATGAGGCCTTCATCGTTGTTCTGCTTTAGTTTCAAGGTAGTAAGCTTTTCAACACTCCTAGGGGCCTTGCTTCAGCACCCGTTTCAGTACCAGAACACTGCGTAGAACCAGGAAGCTCTGCTCCTGCGTGTATGCTGCGTGTCAACCTAGAAATTAGAGACTGATGGCACAAGGCTTGTTTTCCCGTTTTGAAAGCTCCATTCATGCGGCCTCGAAGCTACCTGAAAAGCACTGTTGTTACCGTGCTTTTACTTACAGCCGGCATGGCACATAGAAGAAAATGAGTTTTCTCGAAAGAAACCTTGTGCTTCCAGTTCCTAGTTGGAAGCTCACCCGGCTCTGCTCTATACCAAACGTGAAAGTCAATGTGAGCACTAGCCTCGAAGTAAGGCCCTGATTATGCTGGCAAAACGGGAGGCGTGCAGCAGCTCCATGAGGCCTTCATCGCTGTTCTGCTTTAGTTTCACGGTAGTAGCTTTCCAACATTCCTAGGGACTTTGCTTAAGTAACCGTTTCGGTACCAGAACACTGCGTAGAGACAGTAAGCTCTGGTCCTGCGTGTATGCTGCGTGTCAACCTAGAAATTGGAGACTGATGGCATAAGGCTTCTTTTGCCATTATGAAAGCTCCGTTCATGCGGCCTCGAAGCTACCTGAAAAGCATTGTTGTTGCCGGGGTTTTCCTCACTGCCGGCATGGTTCTGAGAAGAAAATGAGTTTTCTCCTAAGAAACCTTGGGTTTCCAGTTCCTTGTTGGAAGCTCACCCTGCTCTGCGCTATACCTAAAGTGAAAGTCAACGTGAGCCCAAGCTTCGAAGTAAGGCCCTGATTATCCTTGCAAAACGAGAGGCGTGCAGCAGCTCCATGAGGCCTTCATCGTTGTTCTGCTTTAGTTTCAAGGTAGTAAGCTTTTCAACACTCCTAGGGGCCTTGCTTCAGCACCCGTTTCAGTACCAGAACACTGCGTAGAACCAGGAAGTTCTGCTCCTGCGTGTATGCTGCGTGTCAACCTAGAAATTAGAGGCTGACGGCACAAGGCTAGTTTTCCCATTATGAAAGCTCCGTTGATGCGGCCCCGAAGCTACCTGAAAAGCACTGTTGTTACCGTGCTTTTACTTACAGCCGGCATGGCACATAGAAGAAAATGAGTTTTCTCGAAAGAAACCTTGTGCTTCCAGTTCCTAGTTGGAAGCTCACCCGGCTCTGCTCTATACCAAACGTGAAAGTCAATGTGAGCACTAGCCTCGAAGTAAGGCCCTGATTATCCTGGCAAAACGGGAGGCGTGCAGCAGCTCCATGAGGCCTTCATCGCTGTTCTGCTTTAGTTTCACGGTAGTAAGCTTTCCAAGACTCCTAGGGACTTTGCTTAAGCAACCGTTTCGGTACCAGAACACTGCGTAGAGACAGTAAGCTCTGGTCCTGCGTGTATGCTGCGTGTCAACCTAGAAATTGGAGACTGATGGCATAAGGCTTCTTTTGCCATTATGAAAGCTCCGTTCATGCGGCCTCGAAGCTACCTGAAAAGCATTGTTGTTGCCGGGGTTTTCCTCACTGCCGGCATGGTTCTGAGAAGAAAATGAGTTTTCTCCTAAGAAACCTTGGGTTTCCAGTTCCTTGTTGGAAGCTCACCCTGCTCTGCGCTATACCTAAAGTGAAAGTCAACGTGAGCCCAAGCTTCGAAGTAAGGCCCTGATTATCCTTGCAAAACGAGAGGCGTGCAGCAGCTCCATGAGGCCTTCATCGTTGTTCTGCTTTAGTTTCAAGGTAGTAAGCTTTTCAACACTCCTAGGGGCCTTGCTTCAGCACCCGTTTCAGTACCAGAACACTGCGTAGAACCAGGAAGCTCTGCTCCTGCGTGTATGCTGCGTGTCAACCTAGAAATTAGAGACTGATGGCACAAGGCTTGTTTTCCCGTTTTGAAAGCTCCATTCATGCGGCCTCGAAGCTACCTGAAAAGCACTGTTGTTACCGTGCTTTTACTTACAGCCGGCATGGCACATAGAAGAAAATGAGTTTTCTCGAAAGAAACCTTGTGCTTCCAGTTCCTAGTTGGAAGCTCACCCGGCTCTGCTCTATACCAAACGTGAAAGTCAATGTTAGCACTAGCCTCGAAGTAAGGCCCTGATTATGCTGGCAATACGGGAGGCGTGCAGCAGCTCCATGAGGCCTTCATCGCTGTTCTGCTTTAGTTTCATGGTAGTAAGCTTTCCAACATTCCTAGGGACTTTGCTTAAGCAACCGTTTCGGTACCAGAACACTGCGTAGAGACAGTAAGCTCTGGTCCTGCGTGTATGCTGCGTGTCAACCTAGAAATTGGAGACTGATGGCATAAGGCTTCTTTTGCCATTATGAAAGCTCCGTTCATGCGGCCTCGAAGCTACCTGAAAAGCATTGTTGTTGCCGGGGTTTTCCTCACTGCCGGCATGGTTCTGAGAAGAAAATGAGTTTTCTCCTAAGAAACCTTGGGTTTCCAGTTCCTTGTTGGAAGCTCACCCTGCTCTGCGCTATACCTAAAGTGAAAGTCAACGTGAGCCCAAGCTTCGAAGTAAGGCCCTGATTATCCTTGCAAAACGAGAGGCGTGCAGCAGCTCCATGAGGCCTTCATCGTTGTTCTGCTTTAGTTTCAAGGTAGTAAGCTTTTCAACACTCCTAGGGGACTTGCTTCAGCACCGTTTCAGTACCAGAACACTGCGTAGAACCAGGAAGCTCTGCTCCTGCGTGTATGCTGCGTGTCAACCTAGAAATTAGAGACTGATGGCACAAGGCTTGTTTTCCCATTATGAAAGCTCCGTTGATGCGGCCCCGAAGCTACCTGAAAAGCACTGTTGTTACCGTGCTTTTACTTACAGCCGGCATGGCACATAGAAGAAAATGAGTTTTCTCGAAAGAAACCTTGTGCTTCCAGTTCCTAGTTGGAAGCTCACCCGGCTCTGCTCTATACCAAACGTGAAAGTCAATGTGAGCACTAGCCTCGAAGTAAGGCCCTGATTATCCTGGCAAAACGGGAGGCGTGCAGCAGCTCCATGAGGCCTTCATCGCTGTTCTGCTTTAGTTTCACGGTAGTAAGCTTTCCAAGACTCCTAGGGACTTTGCTTAAGCAACCGTTTCGGTACCAGAACACTGCGTAGAGACAGTAAGCTCTGGTCCTGCGTGTATGCTGCGTGTCAACCTAGAAATTGGAGACTGATGGCATAAGGCTTCTTTTCCCATTATGAAAGCTCCGTTCATGCGGCCTCGAAGCTACCTGAAAAGCATTGTTGTTGCCGGGGTTTTCCTCACTGCCGGCATGGTTCTGAGAAGAAAATGAGTTTTCTCCTAAGAAACCTTGGGTTTCCAGTTCCTTGTTGGAAGCTCACCCTGCTCTGCGCTATACCTAAAGTGAAAGTCAACGTGAGCCCAAGCTTCGAAGTAAGGCCCTGATTATCCTTGCAAAACGAGAGGCGTGCAGCAGCTCCATGAGGCCTTCATCGTTGTTCTGCTTTAGTTTCAAGGTAGTAAGCTTTTCAACACTCCTAGGGGCCTTGCTTCAGCACCCGTTTCAGTACCAGAACACTGCGTAGAACCAGGAAGCTCTGCTCCTGCGTGTATGCTGCGTGTCAACCTAGAAATTAGAGACTGATGGCACAAGGCTTGTTTTCCCGTTTTGAAAGCTCCATTCATGCGGCCTCGAAGCTACCTGAAAAGCACTGTTGTTACCGTGCTTTTACTTACAGCCGGCATGGCACATAGAAGAAAATGAGTTTTCTCGAAAGAAACCTTGTGCTTCCAGTTCCTAGTTGGAAGCTCACCCGGCTCTGCTCTATACCAAACGTGAAAGTCAATGTGAGCACTAGCCTCGAAGTAAGGCCCTGATTATGCTGGCAAAACGGGAGGCGTGCAGCAGCTCCATGAGGCTTTCATCGCTGTTCTGCTTTAGTTTCACGGTAGTAGCTTTCCAACATTCCTAGGGACTTTGCTTAAGTAACCGTTTCGGTACCAGAACACTGCGTAGAGACAGTAAGCTCTGGTCCTGCGTGTATGCTGCGAGTCAACCTAGAAATTGGAGACTGATGCCATAAGGCTTCTTTTGCCATTATGAAAGCTCCGTTCATGCGGCCTCGAAGCTACCTGAAAAGCATTGTTGTTGCCGGGGTTTTCCTCACTGCCAGCATGGTTCTGAGAAGAAAATGAGTTTTCTCCTAAGAAACCTTGGGTTTCCAGTTCCTTGTTGGAAGCTCACCCTGCTCTGCGCTATACCTAAAGTGAAAGTCAACGTGAGCCCAAGCTTCGAAGTAAGGCCCTGATTATCCTTGCAAAACGAGAGGCGTGCAGCAGCTCCATGAGGCCTTCATCGTTGTTCTGCTTTAGTTTCAAGGTAGTAAGCTTTTCAACACTCCTAGGGGCCTTGCTTCAGCACCCGTTTCAGTACCAGAACACTGCGTAGAACCAGGAAGTTCTGCTCCTGCGTGTATGCTGCGTGTCAACCTAGAAATTAGAGACTGATGGCACAAGGCTTGTTTTCCCATTGTGAAAGCTCCGTTGATGCGGCCCCGAAGCTACCTGAAAAGCACTGTTGTTACCATGCTTTTACTTACAGCCGGCATGGCACATAGAAGAAAATGAGTTTTCTCGAAAGAAACCTTGTGCTTCCAGTTCCTAGTTGGAAGCTCACCCGGCTCTGCTCTATACCAAACGTGAAAGTCAATGTGAGCACTAGCCTCGAAGTAAGGCCCTGATTATCCTGGCAAAACGGGAGGCGTGCAGCAGCTCCATGAGGCCTTCATCGCTGTTCTGCTTTAGTTTCACGGTAGTAAGCTTTCCAAGACTCCTAGGGACTTTGCTTAAGCAACCGTTTCGGTACCAGAACACTGCGTAGAGACAGTAAGCTCTGGTCCTGCGTGTATGCTGCGTGTCAACCTAGAAATTGGAGACTGATGGCATAAGGCTTCTTTTCCCATTATGAAAGCTCCGTTCATGCGGCCTCGAAGCTACCTGAAAAGCATTGTTGTTGCCGGGGTTTTCCTCACTGCCAGCATGGTTCTGAGAAGAAAATGAGTTTTCTCCTAAGAAACCTTGGGTTTCCAGTTCCTTGTTGGAAGCTCACCCTGCTCTGCGCTATACCTAAAGTGAAAGTCAACGTGAGCCCAAGCTTCGAAGTAAGGCCCTGATTATCCTTGCAAAACGAGAGGCGTGCAGCAGCTCCATGAGGCCTTCATCGTTGTTCTGCTTTAGTTTCAAGGTAGTAAGCTTTTCAACACTCCTAGGGGCCTTGCTTCAGCACCCGTTTCAGTACCAGAACACTGCGTAGAACCAGGAAGCTCTGCTCCTGCGTGTATGCTGCGTGTCAACCTAGAAATTAGAGAGTGATGGCACAAGGCTTGTTTTCCCGTTTTGAAAGCTCCATTCATGCGGCCTCGAAGCTACCTGAAAAGCACTGTTGTTACCGTGCTTTTACTTACAGCCGGCATGGCACATAGAAGAAAATGAGTTTTCTCGAAAGAAACCTTGTGCTTCCAGTTCCTAGTTGGAAGCTCACCCGGCTCTGCTCTATACCAAACGTGAAAGTCAATGTGAGCACTAGCCTCGAAGTAAGGCCCTGATTATGCTGGCAAAACGGGAGGCGTGCAGCAGCTCCATGAGGCCTTCATCGCTGTTCTGCTTTAGTTTCACGGTAGTAGCTTTCCAACATTCCTAGGGACTTTGCTTAAGCAACCGTTTCGGTACCAGAACACTGCGTAGAGACAGTAAGCTCTGGTCCTGCGTGTATGCTGCGAGTCAACCTAGAAATTGGAGACTGTTGGCATAAGGCTTCTTTTGCCATTATGAAAGCTCCGTTCATGCGGCCTCGAAGCTACCTGAAAAGCATTGTTGTTGCCGGGGTTTTCCTCACTGCCGGCATGGTTCTGAGGAGAAAATGAGTTTTCTCCTAAGAAACCTTGGGTTGCCAGTTCTTTGTTGGAAGCTCACCCTGCTCTGCGCTATACCTAAAGTGAAAGTCAACGTGAGCCCAAGCTTCGAAGTAAGGCCCTGATTATCCTTGCAAAACGAGAGGCGTGCAGCAGCTCCATGAGGCCTTCATCGTTGTTCTGCTTTAGTTTCAAGGTAGTAAGCTTTTCAACACTCCTAGGGGCCTTGCTTCAGCACCCGTTTCAGTACCAGAACACTGCGTAGAACCAGGAAGTTCTGCTCCTGCGTGTATGCTGCGTATCAAGCTAGAAATTAGAGGCTGACGGCACAAGGCTAGTTTTCCCATTATGAAAGCTCCGTTGATGCGGCCCCGAAGCTACCTGAAAAGCACTGTTGTTACCGTGCTTTTACTTACAGCCGGCATGGCACATAGAAGAAAATGAGTTTTCTCGAAAGAAACCTTGTGCTTCCAGTTCCTAGTTGGAAGCTCACCCGGCTCTGCTCTATACCAAACGTGAAAGTCAATGTGAGCACTAGCCTCGAAGTAAGGCCCTGATTATCCTGGCAAAACGGGAGGCGTGCAGCAGCTCCATGAGGCCTTCATCGCTGTTCTGCTTTAGTTTCACGGTAGTAAGCTTTCCAAGACTCCTAGGGACTTTGCTTAAGCAACCGTTTCGGTACCAGAACACTGCGTAGAGACAGTAAGCTCTGGTCCTGCGTGTATGCTGCGTGTCAACCTAGAAATTGGAGACTGATGGCATAAGGCTTCTTTTCCCATTATGAAAGCTCCGTTCATGCGGCCTCGAAGCTACCTGAAAAGCATTGTTGTTGCCGGGGTTTTCCTCACTGCCAGCATGGTTCTGAGAAGAAAATGAGTTTTCTCCTAAGAAACCTTGGGTTTCCAGTTCCTTGTTGGAAGCTCACCCTGCTCTGCGCTATACCTAAAGTGAAAGTCAACGTGAGCCCAAGCTTCGAAGTAAGGCCCTGATTATCCTTGCAAAACGAGAGGCGTGCAGCAGCTCCATGAGGCCTTCATCGTTGTTCTGCTTTAGTTTCAAGGTAGTAAGCTTTTCAACATTCCTAGGGGCCTTGCTTCAGCACCCGTTTCAGTACCAGAACACTGCGTAGAACCAGGAAGCTCTGCTCCTGCGTGTATGCTGCGTGTCAACCTAGAAATTAGAGACTGATGGCACAAGGCTTGTTTTCCCGTTTTGAAAGCTCCATTCATGCGGCCTCGAAGCTACCTGAAAAGCACTGTTGTTACCGTGCTTTTACTTACAGCCGGCATGGCACATAGAAGAAAATGAGTTTTCTCGAAAGAAACCTTGTGCTTCCAGTTCCTAGTTGGAAGCTCACCCGGCTCTGCTCTATACCAAACGTGAAAGTCAATGTGAGCACTAGCCTCGAAGTAAGGCCCTGATTATGCTGGCAAAACGGGAGGCGTGCAGCAGCTCCATGAGGCCTTCATCGCTGTTCTGCTTTAGTTTCACGGTAGTAGCTTTCCAACATTCCTAGGGACTTTGCTTAAGCAACCGTTTCGGTACCAGAACACTGCGTAGAGACAGTAAGCTCTGGTCCTGCGTGTATGCTGCGAGTCAACCTAGAAATTGGAGACTGATGGCATAAGGCTTCTTTTGCCATTATGAAAGCTCCGTTCATGCGGCCTCGAAGCTACCTGAAAAGCATTGTTGTTGCCGGGGTTTTCCTCACTGCCGGCATGGTTCTGAGGAGAAAATGAGTTTTCTCCTAAGAAACCTTGGGTTTCCAGTTCTTTGTTGGAAGCTCACCCTGTTCTGCGCTATACCTAAAGTGAAAGTCAACGTGAGCCCAAGCTTCGAAGTAAGGCCCTGATTATCCTTGCAAAACGAGAGGCGTGCAGCAGCTCCATGAGACCTTCATCGTTTTCTGCTTTAGTTTCAAGGTAGTGAGCTTTTCAACACTCCTAAGGGCCTTGCTTCAGCACCCGTTTCAGTACCAGAACACTGCGTAGAACCAGGAAGCTCTGCTCCTGCCTGTATGCTGCGTGTCAAGCTAGAAATTAGAGGCTGACGGCACAAGGCTAGTTTTCCCATTATGAAAGCTCCGTTGATGTGGCCCCGAAGCTACCTGAAAAGCACTGTTGTTACCGTGCTTTTACTTACAGCCGGCATGGCACATAGAATAAAATGAGTTTTCTCGAAAGAAACCTTGTGCTTCCAGTTCCTAGTTGGAAGCTCACCCGGCTCTGCTCTATACCAAACGTGAAAGTCAATGTGAGCACTAGCCTCGAAGTAAGGCCCTGATTATCCTGGCAAAACGGGAGGCGTGCAGCAGCTCCATGAGGCCTTCATCGCTGTTCTGCTTTAGTTTCACGGTAGTAAGCTTTCCAAGACTCCTAGGGACTTTGCTTAAGCAACCGTTTCGGTACCAGAACACTGCGTAGAGACAGTAAGCTCTGGTCCTGCGTGTATGCTGCGTGTCAACCTAGAAATTGGAGACTGATGGCATAAGGCTTCTTTTCCCATTATGAAAGCTCCGTTCATGCGGCCTCGAAGCTACCTGAAAAGCATTGTTGTTGCCGGGGTTTTCCTCACTGCCAGCATGGTTCTGAGAAGAAAATGAGTTTTCTCCTAAGAAACCTTGGGTTTCCAGTTCCTTGTTGGAAGCTCACCCTGCTCTGCGCTATACCTAAAGTGAAAGTCAACGTGAGCCCAAGCTTCGAAGTAAGGCCCTGATTATCCTTGCAAAACGAGAGGCGTGCAGCAGCTCCATGAGGCCTTCATCGTTGTTCTGCTTTAGTTTCAAGGTAGTAAGCTTTTCAACACTCCTAGGGGCCTTGCTTCAGCACCCGTTTCAGTACCAGAACACTGCGTAGAACCAGGAAGCTCTGCTCCTGCGTGTATGCTGCGTGTCAACCTAGAAATTAGAGACTGATGGCACAAGGCTTGTTTTCCCGTTTTGAAAGCTCCATTCATGCGGCCTCGAAGCTACCTGAAAAGCACTGTTGTTACCGTGCTTTTACTTACAGCCGGCATGGCACATAGAAGAAAATGAGTTTTCTCGAAAGAAACCTTGTGCTTCCAGTTCCTAGTTGGAAGCTCACCCGGCTCTGCTCTATACCAAACGTGAAAGTCAATGTGAGCACTAGCCTCGAAGTAAGGCCCTGATTATGCTGGCAAAACGGGAGGCGTGCAGCAGCTCCATGAGGCCTTCATCGCTGTTCTGCTTTAGTTTCACGGTAGTAGCTTTCCAACATTCCTAGGGACTTTGCTTAAGCAACCGTTTCGGTACCAGAACACTGCGTAGAGACAGTAAGCTCTGGTCCTGCGTGTATGCTGCGAGTCAACCTAGAAATTGGAGACTGATGGCATAAGGCTTCTTTTGCCATTATGAAAGCTCCGTTCATGCGGCCTCGAAGCTACCTGAAAAGCATTGTTGTTGCCGGGGTTTTCCTCACTGCCGGCATGGTTCTGAGGAGAAAATGAGTTTTCTCCTAAGAAACCTTGGGTTTCCAGTTCTTTGTTGGAAGCTCACCCTGCTCTGCGCTATACCTAAAGTGAAAGTCAACGTGAGCCCAAGCTTCGAAGTAAGGCCCTGATTATCCTTGCAAAACGAGAGGCGTGCAGCAGCTCCATGAGGCCTTCATCGTTGTTCTGCTTTAGTTTCAAGGTAGTAAGCTTTTCAACACTCCTAGGGGCCTTGCTTCAGCACCCGTTTCAGTACCAGAACACTGCGTAGAACCAGGAAGCTCTGCTCCTGCGTGTATGCTGCGTGTCAACCTAGAAATTAGAGGCTGACGGCACAAGGCTAGTTTTCCCATTATGAAAGCTCCGTTGATGCGGCCCCGAAGCTACCTGAAAAGCACTGTTGTTACCGTGTTTTTACTTAGAGCCGGCATGGCACATAGAAGAAAATGAGTTTTCTCGAAAGAAACCTTGTGCTTCCAGTTCCTAGTTGGAAGCTCACCCGGCTCTGCTCTATACCAAACGTGAAAGTCAATGTGAGCACTAGCCTCGAAGTAAGGCCCTGATTATCCTGGCAATACGGGAGGCGTGCAGCAGCTCCATGAGGCCTTCATCGCTGTTCTGCTTTAGTTTCACGGTAGTAAGCTTTCCAAGACTCCTAGGGACTTTGCTTAAGCAACCGTTTCGGTACCAGAACACTGCGTAGAGACAGTAAGCTCTGGTCCTGCGTGTATGCTGCGTGTCAACCTAGAAATTGGAGACTGATGGCATAAGGCTTCTTTTCCCATTATGAAAGCTCCGTTCATGCGGCCTCGAAGCTACCTGAAAAGCATTGTTGTTGCCGGGGTTTTCCTCACTGCCGGCATGGTTCTGAGAAGAAAATGAGTTTTCTCCTAAGAAACCTTGGGTTTCCAGTTCCTTGTTGGAAGCTCACCCTGCTCTGCGCTATACCTAAAGTGAATGTCAACCTGAGCCCAAGCTTCGAAGTAAGGCCCTGATTATCCTTGCAAAACGAGAGGCATGCAGCAGCTCCATGAGGCCTTCATCGTTGTTCTGCTTTAGTTTCAAGGTAGTAAGCTTTTCAACACTCCTAGGGGCCTTGCTTCAGCACCCATTTCAGTACCAGAACACTGCGTAGAACCAGGAAGCTCTGCTCCTGCGTGTATGCTGCGTGTCAACCTAGAAATTAGAGACTGATGGCACAAGGCTTGTTTTCCCGTTTTGAAAGCTCCATTCATGCGGCCTCGAAGCTACCTGAAAAGCACTGTTGTTACCGTGCTTTTACTTACAGCCGGCATGGCACATAGAAGAAAATGAGTTTTCTCGAAAGAAACCTTGTGCTTCCAGTTCCTAGTTGGAAGCTCACCCGGCTCTGCTCTATACCAAACGTGAAAGTCAATGTGAGCACTAGCCTCGAAGTAAGGCCCTGATTATGCTGGCAATACGGGAGGCGTGCAGCAGCTCCATGAGGCCTTCATCGCTGTTCTGCTTTAGTTTCACGGTAGTAAGCTTTCCAACATTCCTAGGGACTTTGCTTAAGCAACCGTTTCGGTACCAGAAGACTGCGTAGAGACAGTAAGCTCTGGTCCTGCGTGTATGCTGCGTGTCAACCTAGAAATTGGAGACTGATGGCATAAGGCTTCTTTTCCCATTATGAAAGCTCCGTTCATGCGGCCTCGAAGCTACCTGAAAAGCATTGTTGTTGCCGGGGTTTTCCTCACTGCCGGCATGGTTCTGAGAAGAAAATGAGTTTTCTCCTAAGAAACCTTGGGTTTCCAGTTCCTTGTTGGAAGCTCACCCTGCTCTGCGCTATACCTAAAGTGAAAGTCAACGTGAGCCCAAGCTTCGAAGTAAGGCCCTGATTATCCTTGCAAAACGAGAGGCGTGCAGCAGCTCCATGAGGCCTTCATCGTTGTTCTGCTTTAGTTTCAAGGTAGTAAGCTTTTCAACACTCCTAGGGGCCTTGCTTCAGCACCCGTTTCAGTACCAGAACACTGCGTAGAACCAGGAAGCTCTGCTCCTGCGTGTATGCTGCGTGTCAACCTAGAAATTAGAGACTGATGGCACAAGGCTTGTTTTCCCGTTTTGAAAGCTCCATTCATGCGGCCCCGAAGCTACCTGAAAAGCACTGTTGTTACCGTGCTTTTACTTACAGCCGGCATGGCACATAGAAGAAAATGAGTTTTCTCGAAAGAAACCTTGTGCTTCCAGTTCCTAGTTGGAAGCTCACCCGGCTCTGCTCTATACCAAACGTGAAAGTCAATGTGAGCACTAGCCTCGAAGTAAGGCCCTGATTATGCTGGCAAAACGGGAGGCGTGCAGCAGCTCCATGAGGCCTTCATCGCTGTTCTGCTTTAGTTTCACGGTAGTAAGCTTTCCAAGACTCCTAGGGACTTTGCTTAAGCAACCGTTTCGGTACCAGAACACTGCGTAGAGTCAGTAAGCTCTGGTCCTGCGTGTATGCTGCGTGTCAACCTAGAAATTGGAGACTGATGGCATAAGGCTTCTTTTGCCATTATGAAAGCTCCGTTCATGCGGCCTCGAAGCTACCTGAAAAGCATTGTTGTTGCCGGGGTTTTCCTCACTGCCGGCATGGTTCTGAGAAGAAAATGAGTTTTCTCCTAAGAAACCTTGGGTTTCCAGTTCCTTGTTGGAAGCTCACCCTGCTCTGCGCTATACCTAAAGTGAAAGTCAACGTGAGCCCAAGCTTCGAAGTAAGGCCCTGATTATCCTTGCAAAACGAGAGGCGTGCAGCAGCTCCATGAGGCCTTCATCGTTGTTCTGCTTTAGTTTCAAGGTAGTAAGCTTTTCAACACTCCTAGGGGCCTTGCTTCAGCACCCGTTTCAGTACCAGAACACTGCGTAGAACCAGGAAGCTCTGCTCCTGCGTGTATGCTGCGTGTCAACCTAGAAATTAGAGACTGATGGCACAAGGCTTGTTTTCCCATTATGAAAGCTCCGTTGATGCGGCCCCGAAGCTACCTGAAAAGCACTGTTGTTACCGTGCTTTTACTTACAGCCGGCATGGCACATAGAAGAAAATGAGTTTTCTCGAAAGAAACCTTATGCTTCCAGTTCCTAGTTGGAAGCTCACCCGGCTCTGCTCTATACCAAACGTGAAAGTCAATGTGAGCACCAGCCTCGAAGTAAGGCCCTGATTATCCTGGCAAAACGGGAGGCGTGCAGCAGCTCCATGAGGCCTTCATCGCTGTTCTGCTTTAGTTTCACGGTAGTAAGCTTTCCAAGACTCCTAGGGACTTTGCTTAAGCAACCGTTTCGGTACCAGAACACTGCGTAGAGACAGTAAGCTCTGGTCCTGCGTGTATGCTGCGTGTCAACCTAGAAATTGGAGACTGATGGCATAAGGCTTCTTTTCCCATTATGAAAGCTCCGTTCATGCGGCCTCGAAGCTACCTGAAAAGCATTGTTGTTGCCGGGGTTTTCCTCACTGCCGGCATGGATCTGAGAAGAAAATGAGTTTTCTCCTAAGAAACCTTGGGTTTCCAGTTCCTTGTTGGAAGCTCACCCTGCTCTGCGCTATACCTAAAGTGAAAGTCAACGTGAGCCCAAGCTTCGAAGTAAGGCCCTGATTATCCTTGCAAAACGAGAGGCGTGCAGCAGCTCCATGAGGCCTTCATCGTTGTTCTGCTTTAGTTTCAAGGTAGTAAGCTTTTCAACACTCCTAGGGGCCTTGCTTCAGCACCCGTTTCAGTACCAGAACACTGCGTAGAACCAGGAAGCTCTGCTCCTGCGTGTATGCTGCGTGTCAAACTAGAAATTAGAGACTGATGGCACAAGGCTTGTTTTCCCGTTTTGAAAGCTCCATTCATGCGGCCTCGAAGCTACGTGAAAAGCACTGTTGTTACCGTGCTTTTACTTACAGCCGGCATGGCACATAGAAGAAAATGAGTTTTCTCGAAAGAAACCTTATGCTTCCAGTTCCTAGTTGGAAGCTCACCCGGCTCTGCTCTATACCAAACGTGAAAGTCAATGTGAGCACTAGCCTCGAAGTAAGGCCCTGATTATCCTGGCAAAACGGGAGGCGTGCAGCAGCTCCATGAGGCCTTCATCGCTGTTCTGCTTTAGTTTCACGGTAGTAAGCTTTCCAAGACTCCTAGGGACTTTGCTTAAGCAACCGTTTCGGTACCAGAACACTGCGTAGAGACAGTAAGCTCTGGTCCTGCGTGTATGCTGCGTGTCAACCTAGAAATTGGAGACTGATGGCATAAGGCTTCTTTTCCCATTATGAAAGCTCCGTTCATGCGGCCTCGAAGCTACCTGAAAAGCATTGTTGTTGCCGGGGTTTTCCTCACTGCCGGCATGGATCTGAGAAGAAAATGAGTTTTCTCCTAAGAAACCTTGGGTTTCCAGTTCCTTGTTGGAAGCTCACCCTGCTCTGCGCTATACCTAAAGTGAAAGTCAACGTGAGCCCAAGCTTCGAAGTAAGGCCCTGATTATCCTTGCAAAACGAGAGGCGTGCAGCAGCTCCATGAGGCCTTCATCGTTGTTCTGCTTTAGTTTCAAGGTAGTAAGCTTTTCAACACTCCTAGGGGCCTTGCTTCAGCACCCGTTTCAGTACCAGAACACTGCGTAGAACCAGGAAGTTCTGCTCCTGCGTGTATGCTGCGTGTCAACCTAGAAATTAGAGACTGATGGCACAAGGCTTGTTTTCCCATTATGAAAGCTCCGTTGATGCGGCCCCGAAGCTACCTGAAAAGCACTGTTGTTACCGTGCTTTTACTTACAGCTGGCATGGCACATAGAAGAAAATGAGTTTTCTCGAAAGAAACCTTGTGCTTCCAGTTCCTAGTTGGAAGCTCACCCGGCTCTGCTCTATACCAAACGTGAAAGTCAATGTGAGCACTAGCCTCGAAGTAAGGCCCTGATTATGCTGGCAAAACGGGAGGCGTGCAGCAGCTCCATGAGGCCTTCATCGCTGTTCTGCTTTAGTTTCACGGTAGTAAGCTTTCCAAGACTCCTAGGGACTTTGCTTAAGCAACCGTTTCGGTACCAGAACACTGCGTAGAGACAGTAAGCTCTGGTCCTGCGTGTATGCTGCGTGTCAACCTAGAAATTGGAGACTGATGGCATAAGGCTTCTTTTCCCATTATGAAAGCTCCGTTCATGCGGCCTCGAAGCTACCTGAAAAGCATTGTTGTTGCCGGGGTTTTCCTCACTGCCAGCATGGTTCTGAGAAGAAAATGAGTTTTCTCCTAAGAAACCTTGGGTTTCCAGTTCCTTGTTGGAAGCTCACCCTGCTCTGCGCTATACCTAAAGTGAAAGTCAACGTGAGCCCAAGCTTCGAAGTAAGGCCCTGATTATCCTTGCAAAACGAGAGGCGTGCAGCAGCTCCATGAGGCCTTCATCGTTGTTCTGCTTTAGTTTCAAGGTAGTAAGCTTTTCAACACTCCTAGGGGCCTTGCTTCAGCACCCGTTTCAGTACCAGAACACTGCGTAGAACCAGGAAGCTCTGCTCCTGCGTGTATGCTGCGTGTCAAACTAGAAATTAGAGACTGATGGCACAAGGCTTGTTTTCCCGTTTTGAAAGCTCCATTCATGCGGCCTCGAAGCTACCTGAAAAGCACTGTTGTTACCGTGCTTTTACTTACAGCCGGCATGGCACATAGAAGAAAATGAGTTTTCTCGAAAGAAACCTTGTGCTTCCAGTTCCTAGTTGGAAGCTCACCCGGCTCTGCTCTATACCAAACGTGAAAGTCAATGTGAGCACTAGCCTCGAAGTAAGGCCCTGATTATGCTGGCAAAACGGGAGGCGTGCAGCAGCTCCATGAGGCCTTCATCGCTGTTCTGCTTTAGTTTCACGGTAGTAGCTTTCCAACATTCCTAGGGACTTTGCTTAAGCAACCGTTTCGGTACCAGAACACTGCGTAGAGACAGTAAGCTCTGGTCCTGCGTGTATGCTGCGAGTCAACCTAGAAATTGGAGACTGATGGCATAAGGCTTCTTTTGCCATTATGAAAGCTCCGTTCATGCGGCCTCGAAGCTACCTGAAAAGCATTGTTGTTGCCGGGGTTTTCCTCACTGCCGGCATGGTTCTGAGGAGAAAATGAGTTTTCTCCTAAGAAACCTTGGGTTTCCAGTTCTTTGTTGGAAGCTCACCCTGTTCTGCGCTATACCTAAAGTGAAAGTCAACGTGAGCCCAAGCTTCGAAGTAAGGCCCTGATTATCCTTGCAAAACGAGAGGCGTGCAGCAGCTCCATGAGACCTTCATCGTTTTCTGCTTTAGTTTCAAGGTAGTGAGCTTTTCAACACTCCTAAGGGCCTTGCTTCAGCACCCGTTTCAGTACCAGAACACTGCGTAGAACCTGGAAGCTCTGCTCCTGCCTGTATGCTGCGTGTCAAGCTAGAAATTAGAGGCTGACGGCACAAGGCTAGTTTTCCCATTATGAAAGCTCCGTTGATGCGGCCCCGAAGCTACCTGAAAAGCACTGTTGTTACCGTGCTTTTACTTACAGCCGGCATGGCACATAGAAGAAAATGAGTTTTCTCGAAAGAAACCTTGTGCTTCCAGTTCCTAGTTGGAAGCTCACCCGGCTCTGCTCTATACCAAACGTGAAAGTCAATGTGAGCACTAGCCTCGAAGTAAGGCCCTGATTATGCTGGCAAAACGGGAGGCGTGCAGCAGCTCCATGAGGCCTTCATCGCTGTTCTGCTTTAGTTTCACGGTAGTAAGCTTTCCAAGACTCCTAGGGACTTTGCTTAAGCAACCGTTTCGGTACCAGAACACTGCGTAGAGACAGTAAGCTCTGGTCCTGCGTGTATGCTGCGTGTCAACCTAGAAATTGGAGACTGATGGCATAAGGCTTCTTTTCCCATTATGAAAGCTCCGTTCATGCGGCCTCGAAGCTACCTGAAAAGCATTGTTGTTGCCGGGGTTTTCCTCACTGCCGGCATGGTTCTGAGGAGAAAATGAGTTTTCTCCTAAGAAACCTTGGGTTTCCAGTTCTTTGTTGGAAGCTCACCCTGCTCTGCGCTATACCTAAAGTGAAAGTCAACGTGAGCCCAAGCTTCGAAGTAAGGCCCTGATTATCCTGGCAAAACGAGAGGCGTGCAGCAGCTCCATGAGGCCTTCATCGTTGTTCTGCTTTAGTTTCAAGGTAGTAAGCTTTTCAACACTCCTAGGGGCCTTGCTTCAGCACCCGTTTCAGTACCAGAACACTGCGTAGAACCAGGAAGCTCTGCTCCTGCGTGTATGCTGCGTGTCAACCTAGAAATTAGAGACTGATGGCACAAGGCTTGTTTTCCCGTTTTGAAAGCTCCATTCATGCGGCCTCGAAGCTACCTGAAAAGCACTGTTGTTACCGTGCTTTTACTTACAGCCGGCATGGCACATAGAAGAAAATGAGTTTTCTCGAAAGAAACCTTGTGCTTCCAGTTCCTAGTTGGAAGCTCACCCGGCTCTGCTCTATACCAAACGTGAAAGTCAATGTGAGCACTAGCCTCGAAGTAAGGCCCTGATTATGCTGGCAAAACGGGAGGCGTGCAGCAGCTCCATGAGGCCTTCATCGCTGTTCTGCTTTAGTTTCACGGTAGTAGCTTTCCAACATTCCTAGGGACTTTGCTTAAGCAACCGTTTCGGTACCAGAACACTGCGTAGAGACAGTAAGCTCTGGTCCTGCGTGTATGCTGCGAGTCAACCTAGAAATTGGAGACTGATGGCATAAGGCTTCTTTTGCCATTATGAAAGCTCCGTTCATGCGGCCTCGAAGCTACCTGAAAAGCATTGTTGTTGCCGGGGTTTTCCTCACTGCCGGCATGGTTCTGAGGAGAAAATGAGTTTTCTCCTAAGAAACCTTGGGTTTCCAGTTCTTTGTTGGAAGCTCACCCTGCTCTGCGCTATACCTAAAGTGAAAGTCAACGTGAGCCCAAGCTTCGAAGTAAGGCCCTGATTATACTTGCAAAACGAGAGGCGTGCAGCAGCTCCATGAGGCCTTCATCGTTGTTCTGGTTTAGTTTCAAGGTAGTAAGCTTTTCAACACTCCTAGGGGCCTTGCTTCAGCACCCGTTTCAGTACCAGAACACTGCGTAGAACCAGGAAGCTCTGCTCCTGCGTGTATGCTGCGTGTCAACCTAGAAATTAGAGGCTGACGGCACAAGGCTAGTTTTCCCATTATGAAAGCTCCGTTGATGCGGCCCCGAAGCTACCTGAAAAGCACTGTTGTTACCGTGTTTTTACTTAGAGCCGGCATGGCACATAGAAGAAAATGAGTTTTCTCGAAAGAAACCTTGTGCTTCCAGTTCCTAGTTGGAAGCTCACCCGGCTCTGCTCTATACCAAACGTGAAAGTCAATGTGAGCACTAGCCTCGAAGTAAGGCCCTGATTATCCTGGCAATACGGGAGGCGTGCAGCAGCTCCATGAGGCCTTCATCGCTGTTCTGCTTTAGTTTCACGGTAGTAAGCTTTCCAAGACTCCTAGGGACTTTGCTTAAGCAACCGTTTCGGTACCAGAACACTGCGTAGAGACAGTAAGCTCTGGTCCTGCGTGTATGCTGCGTGTCAACCTAGAAATTGGAGACTGATGGCATAAGGCTTCTTTTCCCATTATGAAAGCTCCGTTCATGCGGCCTCGAAGCTACCTGAAAAGCATTGTTGTTGCCGGGGTTTTCCTCACTGCCGGCATGGTTCTGAGAAGAAAATGAGTTTTCTCCTAAGAAACCTTGGGTTTCCAGTTCCTTGTTGGAAGCTCACCCTGCTCTGCGCTATACCTAAAGTGAATGTCAACCTGAGCCCAAGCTTCGAAGTAAGGCCCTGATTATCCTTGCAAAACGAGAGGCATGCAGCAGCTCCATGAGGCCTTCATCGTTGTTCTGCTTTAGTTTCAAGGTAGTAAGCTTTTCAACACTCCTAGGGGCCTTGCTTCAGCACCCATTTCAGTACCAGAACACTGCGTAGAACCAGGAAGCTCTGCTCCTGCGTGTATGCTGCGTGTCAACCTAGAAATTAGAGACTGATGGCACAAGGCTTGTTTTCCCGTTTTGAAAGCTCCATTCATGCGGCCTCGAAGCTACCTGAAAAGCACTGTTGTTACCGTGCTTTTACTTACAGCCGGCATGGCACATAGAAGAAAATGAGTTTTCTCGAAAGAAACCTTGTGCTTCCAGTTCCTAGTTGGAAGCTCACCCGGCTCTGCTCTATAGCAAACGTGAAAGTCAATGTGAGCACTAGCCTCGAAGTAAGGCCCTGATTATGCTGGCAATACGGGAGGCGTGCAGCAGCTCCATGAGGCCTTCATCGCTGTTCTGCTTTAGTTTCACGGTAGTAAGCTTTCCAACATTCCTAGGGACTTTGCTTAAGCAACCGTTTCGGTACCAGAAGACTGCGTAGAGACAGTAAGCTCTGGTCCTGCGTGTATGCTGCGTGTCAACCTAGAAATTGGAGACTGATGGCATAAGGCTTCTTTTCCCATTATGAAAGCTCCGTTCATGCGGCCTCGAAGCTACCTGAAAAGCATTGTTGTTGCCGGGGTTTTCCTCACTGCCGGCATGGTTCTGAGAAGAAAATGAGTTTTCTCCTAAGAAACCTTGGGTTTCCAGTTCCTTGTTGGAAGCTCACCCTGCTCTGCGCTATACCTAAAGTGAAAGTCAACGTGAGCCCAAGCTTCGAAGTAAGGCCCTGATTATCCTTGCAAAACGAGAGGCGTGCAGCAGCTCCATGAGGCCTTCATCGTTGTTCTGCTTTAGTTTCAAGGTAGTAAGCTTTTCAACACTCCTAGGGGCCTTGCTTCAGCACCCGTTTCAGTACCAGAACACTGCGTAGAACCAGGAAGCTCTGCTCCTGCGTGTATGCTGCGTGTCAACCTAGAAATTAGAGACTGATGGCACAAGGCTTGTTTTCCCATTATGAAAGCTCCGTTGATGCGGCCCCGAAGCTACCTGAAAAGCACTGTTGTTACCGTGCTTTTACTTACAGCCGGCATGGCACATAGAAGAAAATGAGTTTTCTCGAAAGAAACCTTATGCTTCCAGTTCCTAGTTGGAAGCTCACCCGGCTCTGCTCTATACCAAACGTGAAAGTCAATGTGAGCACTAGCCTCGAAGTAAGGCCCTGATTATCCTGGCAAAACGGGAGGCGTGCAGCAGCTCCATGAGGCCTTCATCGCTGTTCTGCTTTAGTTTCACGGTAGTAAGCTTTCCAAGACTCCTAGGGACTTTGCTTAAGCAACCGTTTCGGTACCAGAACACTGCGTAGAGACAGTAAGCTCTGGTCCTGCGTGTATGCTGCGTGTCAACCTAGAAATTGGAGACTGATGGCATAAGGCTTCTTTTCCCATTATGAAAGCTCCGTTCATGCGGCCTCGAAGCTACCTGAAAAGCATTGTTGTTGCCGGGGTTTTCCTCACTGCCGGCATGGATCTGAGAAGAAAATGAGTTTTCTCCTAAGAAACCTTGGGTTTCCAGTTCCTTGTTGGAAGCTCACCCTGCTCTGCGCTATACCTAAAGTGAAAGTCAACGTGAGCCCAAGCTTCGAAGTAAGGCCCTGATTATCCTTGCAAAACGAGAGGCGTGCAGCAGCTCCATGAGGCCTTCATCGTTGTTCTGCTTTAGTTTCAAGGTAGTAAGCTTTTCAACACTCCTAGGGACCTTGCTTCAGCACCCGTTTCAGTACCAGAACACTGCGTAGAACCAGGAAGTTCTGCTCCTGCGTGTATGCTGCGTGTCAACCTAGAAATTAGAGACTGATGGCACAAGGCTTGTTTTCCCATTATGAAAGCTCCGTTGATGCGGCCCCGAAGCTACCTGAAAAGCACTGTTGTTACCGTGCTTTTACTTACAGCTGGCATGGCACATAGAAGAAAATGAGTTTTCTCGAAAGAAACCTTGTGCTTCCAGTTCCTAGTTGGAAGCTCACCCGGCTCTGCTCTATACCAAACGTGAAAGTCAATGTGAGCACTAGCCTCGAAGTAAGGCCCTGATTATGCTGGCAAAACGGGAGGCGTGCAGCAGCTCCATGAGGCCTTCATCGCTGTTCTGCTTTAGTTTCACGGTAGTAAGCTTTCCAAGACTCCTAGGGACTTTGCTTAAGCAACCGTTTCGGTACCAGAACACTGCGTAGAGACAGTAAGCTCTGGTCCTGCGTGTATGCTGCGTGTCAACCTAGAAATTGGAGACTGATGGCATAAGGCTTCTTTTCCCATTATGAAAGCTCCGTTCATGCGGCCTCGAAGCTACCTGAAAAGCATTGTTGTTGCCGGGGTTTTCCTCACTGCCAGCATGGTTCTGAGAAGAAAATGAGTTTTCTCCTAAGAAACCTTGGGTTTCCAGTTCCTTGTTGGAAGCTCACCCTGCTCTGCGCTATACCTAAAGTGAAAGTCAACGTGAGCCCAAGCTTCGAAGTAAGGCCCTGATTATCCTTGCAAAACGAGAGGCGTGCAGCAGCTCCATGAGGCCTTCATCGTTGTTCTGCTTTAGTTTCAAGGTAGTAAGCTTTTCAACACTCCTAGGGGCCTTGCTTCAGCACCCGTTTCAGTACCAGAACACTGCGTAGAACCAGGAAGTTCTGCTCCTGCGTGTATGCTGCGTGTCAACCTAGAAATTAGAGGCTGACGGCACAAGGCTAGTTTTCCCATTATGAAAGCTCCGTTGATGCGGCCCCGAAGCTACCTGAAAAGCACTGTTGTTACCGTGCTTTTACTTACAGCCGGCATGGCACATAGAAGCAAATGAGTTTTCTCGAAAGAAACCTTGTGCTTCCAGTTCCTAGTTGGAAGCTCACCCGGCTCTGCTCTATACCAAACGTGAAAGTCAATGTGAGCACTAGCCTCGAAGTAAGGCCCTGATTATCCTGGCAAAACGGGAGGCGTGCAGCAGCTCCATGAGGCCTTCATCGCTGTTCTGCTTTAGTTTCACGGTAGTAAGCTTTCCAAGACTCCTAGGGACTTTGCTTAAGCAACCGTTTCGGTACCAGAACACTGCGTAGAGACAGTAAGCTCTGGTCCTGCGTGTATGCTGCGTGTCAACCTAGAAATTGGAGACTGATGGCATAAGGCTTCTTTTCCCATTATGAAAGCTCCGTTCATGCGGCCTCGAAGCTACCTGAAAAGCATTGTTGTTGCCGGGGTTTTCCTCACTGCCAGCATGGTTCTGAGAAGAAAATGAGTTTTCTCCTAAGAAACCTTGGGTTTCCAGTTCCTTGTTGGAAGCTCACCCTGCTCTGCGCTATACCTAAAGTGAAAGTCAACGTGAGCCCAAGCTTCGAAGTAAGGCCCTGATTATCCTTGCAAAACGAGAGGCGTGCAGCAGCTCCATGAGGCCTTCATCGTTGTTCTGCTTTAGTTTCAAGGTAGTAAGCTTTTCAACACTCCTAGGGGCCTTGCTTCAGCACCCGTTTCAGTACCAGAACACTGCGTAGAACCAGGAAGCTCTGCTCCTGCGTGTATGCTGCGTGTCAACCTAGAAATTAGAGACTGATGGCACAAGGCTTGTTTTCCCGTTTTGAAAGCTCCATTCATGCGGCCTCGAAGCTACCTGAAAAGCACTGTTGTTACCGTGCTTTTACTTACAGCCGGCATGGCACATAGAAGAAAATGAGTTTTCTCGAAAGAAACCTTGTGCTTCCAGTTCCTAGTTGGAAGCTCACCCGGCTCTGCTCTATACCAAACGTGAAAGTCAATGTGAGCACTAGCCTCGAAGTAAGGCCCTGATTATGCTGGCAAAACGGGAGGCGTGCAGCAGCTCCATGAGGCCTTCATCGCTGTTCTGCTTTAGTTTCACGGTAGTAGCTTTCCAACATTCCTAGGGACTTTGCTTAAGCAACCGTTTCGGTACCAGAACACTGCGTAGAGACAGTAAGCTCTGGTCCTGCGTGTATGCTGCGAGTCAACCTAGAAATTGGAGACTGATGGCATAAGGCTTCTTTTGCCATTATGAAAGCTCCGTTCATGCGGCCTCGAAGCTACCTGAAAAGCATTGTTGTTGCCGGGGTTTTCCTCACTGCCGGCATGGTTCTGAGGAGAAAATGAGTTTTCTCCTAAGAAACCTTGGGTTTCCAGTTCTTTGTTGGAAGCTCACCCTGCTCTGCGCTATACCTAAAGTGAAAGTCAACGTGAGCCCAAGCTTCGAAGTAAGGCCCTGATTATCCTTGCAAAACGAGAGGCGTGCAGCAGCTCCATGAGGCCTTCATCGTTGTTCTGCTTTAGTTTCAAGGTAGTAAGCTTTTCAACACTCCTAGGGGCCTTGCTTCAGCACCCGTTTCAGTACCAGAACACTGCGTAGAACCAGGAAGCTCTGCTCCTGCGTGTATGCTGCGTGTCAACCTAGAAATTAGAGGCTGACGGCACAAGGCTAGTTTTCCCATTATGAAAGCTCCGTTGATGCGGCCCCGAAGCTACCTGAAAAGCACTGTTGTTACCGTGCTTTTACTTAGAGCCGGCATGGCACATAGAAGAAAATGAGTTTTCTCGAATGAAACCTTGTGCTTCCAGTTTCTAGTTGGAAGCTCACCCGGCTCTGCTCTATACCAAACGTGAAAGTCAATGTGAGCACTAGCCTCGAAGTAAGGCCCTGATTATCCTGGCAAAACGGGAGGCGTGCAGCAGCTCCATGAGGCCTTCATCGCTGTTCTGCTTTAGTTTCACGGTAGTAAGCTTTCCAAGACTCCTAGGGACTTTGCTTAAGCAACCGTTTCGGTACCAGAACACTGCGTAGAGACAGTAAGCTCTGGTCCTGCGTGTATGCTGCGTGTCAACCTAGAAATTGGAGACTGATGGCATAAGGCTTCTTTTCCCATTATGAAAGCTCCGTTCATGCGGCCTCGAAGCTACCTGAAAAGCATTGTTGTTGCCGGGGTTTTCCTCACTGCCGGCATGGATCTGAGAAGAAAATGAGTTTTCTCCTAAGAAACCTTGGGTTTCCAGTTCCTTGTTGGAAGCTCACCCTGCTCTGCGCTATACCTAAAGTGAAAGTCAACGTGAGCCCAAGCTTCGAAGTAAGGCCCTGATTATCCTTGCAAAACGAGAGGCGTGCAGCAGCTCCATGAGGCCTTCATCGTTGTTCTGCTTTAGTTTCAAGGTAGTAAGCTTTTCAACACTCCTAGGGACCTTGCTTCAGCACCCGTTTCAGTACCAGAACACTGCGTAGAACCAGGAAGTTCTGCTCCTGCGTGTATGCTGCGTGTCAACCTAGAAATTAGAGACTGATGGCACAAGGCTTGTTTTCCCATTATGAAAGCTCCGTTGATGCGGCCCCGAAGCTACCTGAAAAGCACTGTTGTTACCGTGCTTTTACTTACAGCTGGCATGGCACATAGAAGAAAATGAGTTTTCTCGAAAGAAACCTTGTGCTTCCAGTTCCTAGTTGGAAGCTCACCCGGCTCTGCTCTATACCAAACGTGAAAGTCAATGTGAGCACTAGCCTCGAAGTAAGGCCCTGATTATGCTGGCAAAACGGGAGGCGTGCAGCAGCTCCATGAGGCCTTCATCGCTGTTCTGCTTTAGTTTCACGGTAGTAAGCTTTCCAAGACTCCTAGGGACTTTGCTTAAGCAACCGTTTCGGTACCAGAACACTGCGTAGAGACAGTAAGCTCTGGTCCTGCGTGTATGCTGCGTGTCAACCTAGAAATTGGAGACTGATGGCATAAGGCTTCTTTTCCCATTATGAAAGCTCCGTTCATGCGGCCTCGAAGCTACCTGAAAAGCATTGTTGTTGCCGGGGTTTTCCTCACTGCCAGCATGGTTCTGAGAAGAAAATGAGTTTTCTCCTAAGAAACCTTGGGTTTCCAGTTCCTTGTTGGAAGCTCACCCTGCTCTGCGCTATACCTAAAGTGAAAGTCAACGTGAGCCCAAGCTTCGAAGTAAGGCCCTGATTATCCTTGCAAAACGAGAGGCGTGCAGCAGCTCCATGAGGCCTTCATCGTTGTTCTGCTTTAGTTTCAAGGTAGTAAGCTTTTCAACACTCCTAGGGGCCTTGCTTCAGCACCCGTTTCAGTACCAGAACACTGCGTAGAACCAGGAAGTTCTGCTCCTGCGTGTATGCTGCGTGTCAACCTAGAAATTAGAGGCTGACGGCACAAGGCTAGTTTTCCCATTATGAAAGCTCCGTTGATGCGGCCCCGAAGCTACCTGAAAAGCACTGTTGTTACCGTGCTTTTACTTACAGCCGGCATGGCACATAGAAGCAAATGAGTTTTCTCGAAAGAAACCTTGTGCTTCCAGTTCCTAGTTGGAAGCTCACCCGGCTCTGCTCTATACCAAACGTGAAAGTCAATGTGAGCACTAGCCTCGAAGTAAGGCCCTGATTATCCTGGCAAAACGGGAGGCGTGCAGCAGCTCCATGAGGCCTTCATCGCTGTTCTGCTTTAGTTTCACGGTAGTAAGCTTTCCAAGACTCCTAGGGACTTTGCTTAAGCAACCGTTTCGGTACCAGAACACTGCGTAGAGACAGTAAGCTCTGGTCCTGCGTGTATGCTGCGTGTCAACCTAGAAATTGGAGACTGATGGCATAAGGCTTCTTTTCCCATTATGAAAGCTCCGTTCATGCGGCCTCGAAGCTACCTGAAAAGCATTGTTGTTGCCGGGGTTTTCCTCACTGCCAGCATGGTTCTGAGAAGAAAATGAGTTTTCTCCTAAGAAACCTTGGGTTTCCAGTTCCTTGTTGGAAGCTCACCCTGCTCTGCGCTATACCTAAAGTGAAAGTCAACGTGAGCCCAAGCTTCGAAGTAAGGCCCTGATTATCCTTGCAAAACGAGAGGCGTGCAGCAGCTCCATGAGGCCTTCATCGTTGTTCTGCTTTAGTTTCAAGGTAGTAAGCTTTTCAACACTCCTAGGGGCCTTGCTTCAGCACCCGTTTCAGTACCAGAACACTGCGTAGAACCAGGAAGCTCTGCTCCTGCGTGTATGCTGCGTGTCAACCTAGAAATTAGAGACTGATGGCACAAGGCTTGTTTTCCCGTTTTGAAAGCTCCATTCATGCGGCCTCGAAGCTACCTGAAAAGCACTGTTGTTACCGTGCTTTTACTTACAGCCGGCATGGCACATAGAAGAAAATGAGTTTTCTCGAAAGAAACCTTGTGCTTCCAGTTCCTAGTTGGAAGCTCACCCGGCTCTGCTCTATACCAAACGTGAAAGTCAATGTGAGCACTAGCCTCGAAGTAAGGCCCTGATTATGCTGGCAAAACGGGAGGCGTGCAGCAGCTCCATGAGGCCTTCATCGCTGTTCTGCTTTAGTTTCACGGTAGTAGCTTTCCAACATTCCTAGGGACTTTGCTTAAGCAACCGTTTCGGTACCAGAACACTGCGTAGAGACAGTAAGCTCTGGTCCTGCGTGTATGCTGCGAGTCAACCTAGAAATTGGAGACTGATGGCATAAGGCTTCTTTTGCCATTATGAAAGCTCCGTTCATGCGGCCTCGAAGCTACCTGAAAAGCATTGTTGTTGCCGGGGTTTTCCTCACTGCCGGCATGGTTCTGAGGAGAAAATGAGTTTTCTCCTAAGAAACCTTGGGTTTCCAGTTCTTTGTTGGAAGCTCACCCTGCTCTGCGCTATACCTAAAGTGAAAGTCAACGTGAGCCCAAGCTTCGAAGTAAGGCCCTGATTATCCTTGCAAAACGAGAGGCGTGCAGCAGCTCCATGAGGCCTTCATCGTTGTTCTGCTTTAGTTTCAAGGTAGTAAGCTTTTCAACACTCCTAGGGGCCTTGCTTCAGCACCCGTTTCAGTACCAGAACACTGCGTAGAACCAGGAAGCTCTGCTCCTGCGTGTATGCTGCGTGTCAACCTAGAAATTAGAGGCTGACGGCACAAGGCTAGTTTTCCCATTATGAAAGCTCCGTTGATGCGGCCCCGAAGCTACCTGAAAAGCACTGTTGTTACCGTGCTTTTACTTAGAGCCGGCATGGCACATAGAAGAAAATGAGTTTTCTCGAATGAAACCTTGTGCTTCCAGTTTCTAGTTGGAAGCTCACCCGGCTCTGCTCTATACCAAACGTGAAAGTCAATGTGAGCACTAGCCTCGAAGTAAGGCCCTGATTATCCTGGCAATACGGGAGGCGTGCAGCAGCTCCATGAGGCCTTCATCGCTGTTCTGCTTTAGTTTCACGGTAGTAAGCTTTCCAAGACTCCTAGGGACTTTGCTTAAGCAACCGTTTCGGTACCAGAACACTGCGTAGAGACAGTAAGCTCTGGTCCTGCGTGTATGCTGCGTGTCAACCTAGAAATTGGAGACTGATGGCATAAGGCTTCTTTTGCCATTATGAAAGCTCCGTTCATGCGGCCTCGAAGCTACCTGAAAAGCATTGTTGTTGCCGGGGTTTTCCTCACTGCCGGCATGGTTCTGAGAAGAAAATGAGTTTTCTCCTAAGAAACCTTGGGTTTCCAGTTCCTTGTTGGAAGCTCACCCTGCTCTGCGCTATACCTAAAGTGAAAGTCAACGTGAGCCCAAGCTTCGAAGTAAGGCCCTGATTATCCTTGCAAAACGAGAGGCGTGCAGCAGCTCCATGAGGCCTTCATCGTTGTTCTGCTTTAGTTTCAAGGTAGTAAGCTTTTCAACACTCCTAGGGGCCTTGCTTCAGCACCCGTTTCAGTACCAGAACACTGCGTAGAACCAGGAAGCTCTGCTCCTGCGTGTATGCTGCGTGTCAACCTAGAAATTAGAGACTGATGGCACAAGGCTTGTTTTCCCGTTTTGAAAGCTCCATTCATGCGGCCCCGAAGCTACCTGAAAAGCACTGTTGTTACCGTGCTTTTACTTACAGCCGGCATGGCACATAGAAGAAAATGAGTTTTCTCGAAAGAAACCTTGTGCTTCCAGTTCCTAGTTGGAAGCTCACCCGGCTCTGCTCTATACCAAACGTGAAAGTCAATGTGAGCACTAGCCTCGAAGTAAGGCCCTGATTATCCTGGCAATACGGGAGGCGTGCAGCAGCTCCATGAGGCCTTCATCGCTGTTCTGCTTTAGTTTCACGGTAGTAAGCTTTCCAACATTCCTAGGGACTTTGCTTAAGCAACCGTTTCGGTACCAGAAGACTGCGTAGAGACAGTAAGCTCTGGTCCTGCGTGTATGCTGCGTGTCAACCTAGAAATTGGAGACTGATGGCATAAGGCTTCTTTTGCCATTATGAAAGCTCCGTTCATGCGGCCTCGAAGCTATCTGAAAAGCATTGTTGTTGCCGGGGTTTTCCTCACTGCCGGCATGGTTCTGAGAAGAAAATGAGTTTTCTCCTAAGAAACCTTGGGTTTCCAGTTCCTTGTTGGAAGCTCACCCTGCTCTGCGCTATACCTAAAGTGAAAGTCAACGTGAGCCCAAGCTTCGAAGTAAGGCCCTGATTATCCTTGCAAAACGAGAGGCGTGCAGCAGCTCCATGAGGCCTTCATCGTTGTTCTGCTTTAGTTTCAAGGTAGTAAGCTTTTCAACACTCCTAGGGGCCTTGCTTCAGCACCCGTTTCAGTACCAGAACACTGCATAGAACCAGGAAGCTCTGCTCCTGCGTGTATGCTGCGTGTCAACCTAGAAATTAGAGACTGATGGCACAAGGCTTGTTTTCCCGTTTTGAAAGCTCCATTCATGCGGCCTCGAAGCTACCTGAAAAGCACTGTTGTTACCGTGCTTTTACTTACAGACGGCATGGCACATAGAAGAAAATGAGTTTTCTCGAAAGAAACCTTGTGCTTCCAGTTCCTAGTTGGAAGCTCACCCGGCTCTGCTCTATACCAAACGTGAAAGTCAATGTGAGCACTAGCCTCGAAGTAAGGCCCTGATTATGCTGGCAAAACGGGAGGCGTGCAGCAGCTCCATGAGGCCTTCATCGCTGTTCTGCTTTAGTTTCACGGTAGTAGCTTTCCAACATTCCTAGGGACTTTGCTTAAGCAACCGTTTCGGTACCAGAACACTGCGTAGAGACAGTAAGCTCTGGTCCTGCGTGTATGCTGCGAGTCAACCTAGAAATTGGAGACTGATGGCATAAGGCTTCTTTTCCCATTATGAAAGCTCCGTTCATGCGGCCTCGAAGCTACCTGAAAAGCATTGTTGTTGCCGGGGTTTTCCTCACTGCCGGCATGGTTCTGAGGAGAAAATGAGTTTTCTCCTAAGAAACCTTGGGTTTCTAGTTCTTTGTTGGATACTCACCCTGCTCTGCGCTATACCTAAAGTGAAAGTCAACGTGAGCCCAAGCTTCGAAGTAAGGCCCTGATTATCCTTGCAAAACGAGAGGCGTGCAGCAGCTCCATGAGGCCTTCATCGTTGTTCTGCTCTAGTTTCAAGGTAGTAAGCTTTTCAACACTCCTAGGGGCCTTGCTTCAGCACCCGTTTCAGTACCAGAACACTGCGTAGAACCAGGAAGCTCTGCTCCTGCGTGTATGCTGCGTGTCAACCTAGAAATTAGAGACTGACGGCACAAGGCTAGTTTTCCCATTATGAAAGCTCCGTTGATGCGGCCCCGAAGCTACCTGAAAAGCACTGTTGTTACCGTGCTTTTACTTACAGCCGGCATGGCACATAGAAGAAAATGAGTTTTCTCGAAAGAAACCTTGTGCTTCCAGTTCCTAGTTGGAAGCTCACCCGGCTCTGCTCTATACCAAACGTGAAAGTCAATGTGAGCACTAGCCTCGAAGTAAGGCCCTGATTATCCTGGCAAAACGGGAGGCGTGCAGCAGCTCCATGAGGCCTTCATCGCTGTTCTGCTTTAGTTTCACGGTAGTAAGCTTTCCAAGACTCCTAGGGACTTTGCTTAAGCAACCGTTTCGGTACCAGAACACTGCGTAGAGACAGTAAGCTCTGGTCCTGCGTGTATGCTGCGTGTCAACCTAGAAATTGGAGACTGATGGCATAAGGCTTCTTTTCCCATTATGAAAGCTCCGTTCATGCGGCCTCGAAGCTACCTGAAAAGCATTGTTGTTGCCGGGGTTTTCCTCACTGCCGGCATGGTTCTGAGAAGAAAATGAGTTTTCTCCTACGAAACCTTGGGTTTCCAGTTCCTTGTTGGAAGCTCACCCTGCTCTGCGCTATACCTAAAGTGAAAGTCAACCTGAGCCCAAGCTTCGAAGTAAGGCCCTGATTATCCTTGCAAAACGAGAGGCATGCAGCAGCTCCATGAGGCCTTCATCGTTGTTCTGCTTTAGTTTCAAGGTAGTAAGCTTTTCAACACTCCTAGGGGCCTTGCTTCAGCACCCGTTTCAGTACCAGAACACTGCGTAGAACCAGGAAGCTCTGCTCCTGCGTGTATGCTGCGTGTCAACCTAGAAATTAGAGACTGATGGCACAAGGCTTGTTTTCCCGTTTTGAAAGCTCCATTCATGCGGCCTCGAAGCTACCTGAAAAGCACTGTTGTTACCGTGCTTTTACTTACAGCCGGCATGGCACATAGAAGAAAATGAGTTTTCTCGAAAGAAACCTTGTGCTTCCAGTTCCTAGTTGGAAGCTCACCCGGCTCTGCTCTATACCAAACGTGAAAGTCAATGTGAGCACTAGCCTCGAAGTAAGGCCCTGATTATGCTGGCAATACGGGAGGCGTGCAGCAGCTCCATGAGGCCTTCATCGCTGTTCTGCTTTAGTTTCACGGTAGTAAGCTTTCCAACATTCCTAGGGACTTTGCTTAAGCAACCGTTTCGGTACCAGAAGACTGCGTAGAGACAGTAAGCTCTGGTCCTGCGTGTATGCTGGGTGTCAACCTAGAAATTGGAGACTGATGGCATAAGGCTTCTTTTGCCATTATGAAAGCTCCGTTCATGCGGCCTCGAAGCTACCTGAAAAGCATTGTTGTTGCCGGGGTTTTCCTCACTGCCGGCATGGTTCTGAAGAAAATGAGTTTTCTCCTAAGAAACCTTGGGTTTCCAGTTCCTTGTTGGAAGCTCACCCTGCTCTGCGCTATACCTAAAGTGAAAGTCAACGTGAGCCCAAGCTTCGAAGTAAGGCCCTGATTATCCTTGCAAAACGAGAGGCGTGCAGCAGCTCCATGAGGCCTTCATCGTTGTTCTGCTTTAGTTTCAAGGTAGTAAGCTTTTCAACACTCCTAGGGGCCTTGCTTCAGCACCCGTTTCAGTACCAGAACACTGAGTAGAACCAGGAAGCTCTGCTCCTGCGTGTATGCTGCGTGTCAACCTAGAAATTAGAGACTGACGGCACAAGGCTTGTTTTCCCGTTTTGAAAGCTCCATTCATGCGGCCCCGAAGCTACCTGAAAAGCACTGTTGTTACCGTGCTTTTACTTACAGCCGGCATGGCACATAGAAGAAAATGAGTTTTCTCGAAAGAAACCTTGTGCTTCCAGTTCCTAGTTGGAAGCTCACCCGGCTCTGCTCTATACCAAACGTGAAAGTCAATGTGAGCACTAGCCTCGAAGTAAGGCCCTGATTATCCTGGCAAAACGGGAGGCGTGCAGCAGCTCCATGAGGCCTTCATCGCTGTTCTGCTTTAGTTTCACGGTAGTAAGCTTTCCAAGACTCCTAGGGACTTTGCTTAAGCAACCGTTTCGGTACCAGAACACTGCGTAGAGACAGTAAGCTCTGGTCCTGCGTGTATGCTGCGTGTCAACCTAGAAATTGGAGACTGATGGCATAAGGCTTCTTTTGCCATTATGAAAGCTCCGTTCATGCGGCCTCGAAGCTACCTGAAAAGCATTGTTGTTGCCGGGGTTTTCCTCACTGCCGGCATGGTTCTGAGAAGAAAATGAGTTTTCTCCTAAGAAACCTTGGGTTTCCAGTTCCTTGTTGGAAGCTCACCCTGCTCTGCGCTATACCTAAAGTGAAAGTCAACCTGAGCCCAAGCTTCGAAGTAAGGCCCTGATTATCCTTGCAAAACGAGAGGCATGCAGCAGCTCCATGAGGCCTTCATCGTTGTTCTGCTTTAGTTTCAAGGTAGTAAGCTTTTCAACACTCCTAGGGGCCTTGCTTCAGCACCCGTTTCAGTACCAGAACACTGCGTAGAACCAGGAAGCTCTGCTCCTGCGTGTATGCTGCGTGTCAACCTAGAAATTAGAGACTGATGGCACAAGGCTTGTTTTCCCGTTTTGAAAGCTCCATTCATGCGGCCTCGAAGCTACCTGAAAAGCACTGTTGTTACCGTGCTTTTACTTACAGCCGGCATGGCACATAGAAGAAAATGAGTTTTCTCGAAAGAAACCTTGTGCTTCCAGTTCCTAGTTGGAAGCTCACCCGGCTCTGCTCTATACCAAACGTGAAAGTCAATGTGAGCACTAGCCTCGAAGTAAGGCCCTGATTATGCTGGCAATACGGGAGGCGTGCAGCAGCTCCATGAGGCCTTCATCGCTGTTCTGCTTTAGTTTCACGGTAGTAAGCTTTCCAACATTCCTAGGGACTTTGCTTAAGCAACCGTTTCGGTACCAGAACACTGCGTAGAGACAGTAAGCTCTGGTCCTGCGTGTATGCTGCGTGTCAACCTAGAAATTGGAGACTGATGGCATAAGGCTTCTTTTGCCATTATGAAAGCTCCGTTCATGCGGCCTCGAAGCTACCTGAAAAGCATTGTTGTTGCCGGGGTTTTCCTCACTGCCGGCATGGTTCTGAGAAGAAAATGAGTTTTCTCCTAAGAAACCTTGGGTTTCCAGTTCCTTGTTGGAAGCTCACCCTGCTCTGCGCTATACCTAAAGTGAAAGTCAACCTGAGCCCAAGCTTCGAAGTAAGGCCCTGATTATCCTTGCAAAACGAGAGGCATGCAGCAGCTCCATGAGGCCTTCATCGTTGTTCTGCTTTAGTTTCAAGGTAGTAAGCTTTTCAACACTCCTAGGGGCCTTGCTTCAGCACCCGTTTCAGTACCAGAACACTGCGTACAACCAGGAAGCTCTGCTCCTGCGTGTATGCTGCGTGTCAACCTAGAAATTAGAGACTGATGGCACAAGGCTTGTTTTCCCGTTTTGAAAGCTCCATTCATGCGGCCCCGAAGCTACCTGAAAAGCACTGTTGTTACCGTGCTTTTACTTACAGCCGGCATGGCACATAGAAGAAAATGAGTTTTCTCGAAAGAAACCTTGTGCTTCCAGTTCCTAGTTGGAAGCTCACCCTGCTCTGCTCTATACCAAACGTGAAAGTCAATGTGAGCACTAGCCTCGAAGTAAGGCCCTGATTATCCTGGCAAAACGGGAGGCGTGCAGCAGCTCCATGAGGCCTTCATCGCTGTTCTGCTTTAGTTTCACGGTAGTAAGCTTTCCAAGACTCCTAGGGACTTTGCTTAAGCAACCGTTTCGGTACCAGAACACTGCGTAGAGACAGTAAGCTCTGGTCCTGCGTGTATGCTGCGTGTCAACCTAGAAATTGGAGACTGATGGCATAAGGCTTCTTTTCCCATTATGAAAGCTCCGTTCATGCGGCCTCGAAGCTACCTGAAAAGCATTGTTGTTGCCGGGGTTTTCCTCACTGCCGGCATGGTTCTGAGGAGAAAATGAGTTTTCTCCTAAGAAACCTTGGGTTTCCAGTTCCTTGTTGGAAGCTCACCCTGCTCTGCGCTATACCTAAAGTGAAAGTCAACGTGAGCCCAAGCTTCGAAGTAAGGCCCTGATTATCCTTGCAAAACGAGAGGCATGCAGCAGCTCCATGAGGCCTTCATCGTTGTTCTGCTTTAGTTTCAAGGTAGTAAGCTTTTCAACACTCCTAGGGGCCTTGCTTCAGCACCCGTTTCAGTACCAGAACACTGCGTAGAACCAGGAAGCTCTGCTCCTGCGTGTATGCTGCGTGTCAACCTAGAAATTAGAGACTGACGGCACAAGGCTAGTTTTCCCATTATGAAAGCTCCGTTGATGCGGCCCCGAAGCTACCTGAAAAGCACTGTTGTTACCGTGCTTTTACTTAGAGCCGGCATGGCACATAGAAGAAAATGAGTTTTCTCGAAAGAAACCTTGTGCTTCCAGTTCCTAGTTGGAAGCTCACCCGGCTCTGCTCTATACCAAACGTGAAAGTCAATGTGAGCACTAGCCTCGAAGTAAGGCCCTGATTATCCTGGCAAAACGGGAGGCGTGCAGCAGCTCCATGAGGCCTTCATCGCTGTTCTGCTTTAGTTTCACGGTAGTAAGCTTTCCAAGACTCCTAGGGACTTTGCTTAAGCAACCGTTTCGGTACCAGAACACTGCGTAGAGACAGTAAGCTCTGGTCCTGCGTGTATGCTGCGTGTCAACCTAGAAATTGGAGACTGATGGCATAAGGCTTCTTTTCCCATTATGAAAGCTCCGTTCATGCGGCCTCGAAGCTACCTGAAAAGCATTGTTGTTGCCGGGGTTTTCCTCACTGCCGGCATGGTTCTGAGAAGAAAATGAGTTTTCTCCTAAGAAACCTTGGGTTTCCAGTTCCTTGTTGGAAGCTCACCCTGCTCTGCGCTATACCTAAAGTGAATGTCAACCTGAGCCCAAGCTTCGAAGTAAGGCCCTGATTATCCTTGCAAAACGAGAGGCATGCAGCAGCTCCATGAGGCCTTCATCGTTGTTCTGCTTTAGTTTCAAGGTAGTAAGCTTTTCAACACTCCTAGGGGCCTTGCTTCAGCACCCGTTTCAGTACCAGAACACTGCGTACAACCAGGAAGCTCTGCTCCTGCGTGTATGCTGCGTGTCAACCTAGAAATTAGAGACTGATGGCACAAGGCTTGTTTTCCCGTTTTGAAAGCTCCATTCATGCGGCCTCGAAGCTACCTGAAAAGCACTGTTGTTACCGTGCTTTTACTTACAGCCGGCATGGCACATAGAAGAAAATGAGTTTTCTCGAAAGAAACCTTGTGCTTCCAGTTCCTAGTTGGAAGCTCACCCGGCTCTGCTCTATACCAAACGTGAAAGTCAATGTGAGCACTAGCCTCGAAGTAAGGCCCTGATTATGCTGGCAATACGGGAGGCGTGCAGCAGCTCCATGAGGCCTTCATCGCTGTTCTGCTTTAGTTTCACGGTAGTAAGCTTTCCAACATTCCTAGGGACTTTGCTTAAGCAACCGTTTCGGTACCAGAAGACTGCGTAGAGACAGTAAGCTCTGGTCCTGCGTGTATGCTGCGTGTCAACCTAGAAATTGGAGACTGATGGCATAAGGCTTCTTTTGCCATTATGAAAGCTCCGTTCATGCGGCCTCGAAGCTACCTGAAAAGCATTGTTGTTGCCGGGGTTTTCCTCACTGCCGGCATGGTTCTGAGAAGAAAATGAGTTTTCTCCTAAGAAACCTTGGGTTTCCAGTTCCTTGTTGGAAGCTCACCCTGCTCTGCGCTATACCTAAAGTGAAAGTCAACCTGAGCCCAAGCTTCGAAGTAAGGCCCTGATTATCCTTGCAAAACGAGAGGCATGCAGCAGCTCCATGAGGCCTTCATCGTTGTTCTGCTTTAGTTTCAAGGTAGTAAGCTTTTCAACACTCCTAGGGGCCTTGCTTCAGCACCCGTTTCAGTACCAGAACACTGCGTACAACCAGGAAGCTCTGCTCCTGCGTGTATGCTGCGTGTCAACCTAGAAATTAGAGACTGATGGCACAAGGCTTGTTTTCCCGTTTTGAAAGCTCCATTCATGCGGCCTCGAAGCTACCTGAAAAGCACTGTTGTTACCGTGCTTTTACTTACAGCCGGCATGGCACATAGAAGAAAATGAGTTTTCTCGAAAGAAACCTTGTGCTTCCAGTTCCTAGTTGGAAGCTCACCCGGCTCTGCTCTATACCAAACGTGAAAGTCAATGTGAGCACTAGCCTCGAAGTAAGGCCCTGATTATGCTGGCAATACGGGAGGCGTGCAGCAGCTCCATGAGGCCTTCATCGCTGTTCTGCTTTAGTTTCACGGTAGTAAGCTTTCCAACATTCCTAGGGACTTTGCTTAAGCAACCGTTTCGGTACCAGAAGACTGCGTAGAGACAGTAAGCTCTGGTCCTGCGTGTATGCTGCGTGTCAACCTAGAAATTGGAGACTGATGGCATAAGGCTTCTTTTGCCATTATGAAAGCTCCGTTCATGCGGCCTCGAAGCTACCTGAAAAGCATTGTTGTTGCCGGGGTTTTCCTCACTGCCGGCATGGTTCTGAGAAGAAAATGAGTTTTCTCCTAAGAAACCTTGGGTTTCCAGTTCCTTGTTGGAAGCTCACCCTGCTCTGCGCTATACCTAAAGTGAAAGTCAACCTGAGCCCAAGCTTCGAAGTAAGGCCCTGATTATCCTTGCAAAACGAGAGGCATGCAGCAGCTCCATGAGGCCTTCATCGTTGTTCTGCTTTAGTTTCAAGGTAGTAAGCTTTTCAACACTCCTAGGGGCCTTGCTTCAGCACGCGTTTCAGTACCAGAACACTGCGTACAACCAGGAAGCTCTGCTCCTGCGTGTATGCTGCGTGTCAACCTAGAAATTAGAGACTGATGGCACAAGGCTTGTTTTCCCGTTTTGAAAGCTCCATTCATGCGGCCTCGAAGCTACCTGAAAAGCACTGTTGTTACCGTGCTTTTACTTACAGCCGGCATGGCACATAGAAGAAAATGAGTTTTCTCGAAAGAAACCTTGTGCTTCCAGTTCCTAGTTGGAAGCTCACCCGGCTCTGCTCTATACCAAACGTGAAAGTCAATGTGAGCACTAGCCTCGAAGTAAGGCCCTGATTATGCTGGCAATACGGGAGGCGTGCAGCAGCTCCATGAGGCCTTCATCGCTGTTCTGCTTTAGTTTCACGGTAGTAAGCTTTCCAACATTCCTAGGGACTTTGCTTAAGCAACCGTTTCGGTACCAGAAGACTGCGTAGAGACAGTAAGCTCTGGTCCTGCGTGTATGCTGGGTGTCAACCTAGAAATTGGAGACTGATGGCATAAGGCTTCTTTTGCCATTATGAAAGCTCCGTTCATGCGGCCTCGAAGCTACCTGAAAAGCATTGTTGTTGCCGGGGTTTTCCTCACTGCCGGCATGGTTCTGAAGAAAATGAGTTTTCTCCTAAGAAACCTTGGGTTTCCAGTTCCTTGTTGGAAGCTCACCCTGCTCTGCGCTATACCTAAAGTGAAAGTCAACGTGAGCCCAAGCTTCGAAGTAAGGCCCTGATTATCCTTGCAAAACGAGAGGCGTGCAGCAGCTCCATGAGGCCTTCATCGTTGTTCTGCTTTAGTTTCAAGGTAGTAAGCTTTTCAACACTCCTAGGGGCCTTGCTTCAGCACCCGTTTCAGTACCAGAACACTGAGTAGAACCAGGAAGCTCTGCTCCTGCGTGTATGCTGCGTGTCAACCTAGAAATTAGAGACTGATGGCACAAGGCTTGTTTTCCCGTTTTGAAAGCTCCATTCATGCGGCCCCGAAGCTACCTGAAAAGCACTGTTGTTACCGTGCTTTTACTTACAGCCGGCATGGCACATAGAAGAAAATGAGTTTTCTCGAAAGAAACCTTGTGCTTCCAGTTCCTAGTTGGAAGCTCACCCTGCTCTGCTCTATACCAAACGTGAAAGTCAATGTGAGCACTAGCCTCGAAGTAAGGCCCTGATTATCCTGGCAAAACGGGAGGCGTGCAGCAGCTCCATGAGGCCTTCATCGCTGTTCTGCTTTAGTTTCACGGTAGTAAGCTTTCCAAGACTCCTAGGGACTTTGCTTAAGCAACCGTTTCGGTACCAGAAGACTGCGTAGAGACAGTAAGCTCTGGTCCTGCGTGTATGCTGCGTGTCAACCTAGAAATTGGAGACTGATGGCATAAGGCTTCTTTTCCCATTATGAAAGCTCCGTTCATGCGGCCTCGAAGCTACCTGAAAAGCATTGTTGTTGCCGGGGTTTTCCTCACTGCCGGCATGGTTCTGAGGAGAAAATGAGTTTTCTCCTAAGAAACCTTGGGTTTCCAGTTCCTTGTTGGAAGCTCACCCTGCTCTGCGCTATACCTAAAGTGAAAGTCAACGTGAGCCCAAGCTTCGAAGTAAGGCCCTGATTATCCTTGCAAAACGAGAGGCATGCAGCAGCTCCATGAGGCCTTCATCGTTGTTCTGCTTTAGTTTCAAGGTAGTAAGCTTTTCAACACTCCTAGGGGCCTTGCTTCAGCACCCGTTTCAGTACCAGAACACTGCGTAGAACCAGGAAGCTCTGCTCCTGCGTGTATGCTGCGTGTCAACCTAGAAATTAGAGACTGACGGCACAAGGCTAGTTTTCCCATTATGAAAGCTCCGTTGATGCGGCCCCGAAGCTACCTGAAAAGCACTGTTGTTACCGTGCTTTTACTTAGAGCCGGCATGGCACATAGAAGAAAATGAGTTTTCTCGAAAGAAACCTTGTGCTTCCAGTTCCTAGTTGGAAGCTCACCCGGCTCTGCTCTATACCAAACGTGAAAGTCAATGTGAGCACTAGCCTCGAAGTAAGGCCCTGATTATCCTGGCAAAACGGGAGGCGTGCAGCAGCTCCATGAGGCCTTCATCGCTGTTCTGCTTTAGTTTCACGGTAGTAAGCTTTCCAAGACTCCTAGGGACTTTGCTTAAGCAACCGTTTCGGTACCAGAACACTGCGTAGAGACAGTAAGCTCTGGTCCTGCGTGTATGCTGCGTGTCAACCTAGAAATTGGAGACTGATGGCATAAGGCTTCTTTTCCCATTATGAAAGCTCCGTTCATGCGGCCTCGAAGCTACCTGAAAAGCATTGTTGTTGCCGGGGTTTTCCTCACTGCCGGCATGGTTCTGAGAAGAAAATGAGTTTTCTCCTAAGAAACCTTGGGTTTCCAGTTCCTTGTTGGAAGCTCACCCTGCTCTGCGCTATACCTAAAGTGAATGTCAACCTGAGCCCAAGCTTCGAAGTAAGGCCCTGATTATCCTTGCAAAACGAGAGGCATGCAGCAGCTCCATGAGGCCTTCATCGTTGTTCTGCTTTAGTTTCAAGGTAGTAAGCTTTTCAACACTCCTAGGGGCCTTGCTTCAGCACCCGTTTCAGTACCAGCACACTGCGTACAACCAGGAAGCTCTGCTCCTGCGTGTATGCTGCGTGTCAACCTAGAAATTAGAGACTGATGGCACAAGGCTTGTTTTCCCGTTTTGAAAGCTCCATTCATGCGGCCTCGAAGCTACCTGAAAAGCACTGTTGTTACCGTGCTTTTACTTACAGCCGGCATGGCACATAGAAGAAAATGAGTTTTCTCGAAAGAAACCTTGTGCTTCCAGTTCCTAGTTGGAAGCTCACCCGGCTCTGCTCTATACCAAACGTGAAAGTCAATGTGAGCACTAGCCTCGAAGTAAGGCCCTGATTATGCTGGCAATACGGGAGGCGTGCAGCAGCTCCATGAGGCCTTCATCGCTGTTCTGCTTTAGTTTCACGGTAGTAAGCTTTCCAACATTCCTAGGGACTTTGCTTAAGCAACCGTTTCGGTACCAGAAGACTGCGTAGAGACAGTAAGCTCTGGTCCTGCGTGTATGCTGCGTGTCAACCTAGAAATTGGAGACTGATGGCATAAGGCTTCTTTTGCCATTATGAAAGCTCCGTTCATGCGGCCTCGAAGCTACCTGAAAAGCATTGTTGTTGCCGGGGTTTTCCTCACTGCCGGCATGGTTCTGAGAAGAAAATGAGTTTTCTCCTAAGAAACCTTGGGTTTCCAGTTCCTTGTTGGAAGCTCACCCTGCTCTGCGCTATACCTAAAGTGAAAGTCAACGTGAGCCCAAGCTTCGAAGTAAGGCCCTGATTATCCTTGCAAAACGAGAGGCGTGCAGCAGCTCCATGAGGCCTTCATCGTTGTTCTGCTTTAGTTTCAAGGTAGTAAGCTTTTCAACACTCCTAGGGGCCTTGCTTCAGCACCCGTTTCAGTACCAGAACACTGCGTAGAACCAGGAAGCTCTGCTCCTGCGTGTATGCTGCGTGTCAACCTAGAAATTAGAGACTGACGGCACAAGGCTAGTTTTCCCATTATGAAAGCTCCGTTGATGCGGCCCCGAAGCTACCTGAAAAGCACTGTTGTTACCGTGCTTTTACTTACAGCCGGCATGGCACATAGAAGAAAATGAGTTTTCTCGAAAGAAACCTTGTGCTTCCAGTTCCTAGTTGGAAGCTCACCCGGCTCTGCTCTATACCAAACGTGAAAGTCAATGTGAGCACTAGCCTCGAAGTAAGGCCCTGATTATCCTGGCAAAACGGGAGGCGTGCAGCAGCTCCATGAGGCCTTCATCGCTGTTCTGCTTTAGTTTCACGGTAGTAAGCTTTCCAAGACTCCTAGGGACTTTGCTTAAGCAACCGTTTCGGTACCAGAACACTGCGTAGAGACAGTAAGCTCTGGTCCTGCGTGTATGCTGCGTGTCAACCTAGAAATTGGAGACTGATGGCATAAGGCTTCTTTTGCCATTATGAAAGCTCCGTTCATGCGGCCTCGAAGCTACCTGAAAAGCATTGTTGTTGCCGGGGTTTTCCTCACTGCCGGCATGGTTCTGAGAAGAAAATGAGTTTTCTCCTAAGAAACCTTGGGTTTCCAGTTCCTTGTTGGAAGCTCACCCTGCTCTGCGCTATACCTAAAGTGAATGTCAACCTGAGCCCAAGCTTCGAAGTAAGGCCCTGATTATCCTTGCAAAACGAGAGGCATGCAGCAGCTCCATGAGGCCTTCATCGTTGTTCTGCTTTAGTTTCAAGGTAGTAAGCTTTTCAACACTCCTAGGGGCCTTGCTTCAGCACCCGTTTCAGTACCAGAACACTGCGTACAACCAGGAAGCTCTGCTCCTGCGTGTATGCTGCGTGTCAACCTAGAAATTAGAGACTGATGGCACAAGGCTTGTTTTCCCGTTTTGAAAGCTCCATTCATGCGGCCTCGAAGCTACCTGAAAAGCACTGTTGTTACCGTGCTTTTACTTACAGCCGGCATGGCACATAGAAGAAAATGAGTTTTCTCGAAAGAAACCTTGTGCTTCCAGTTCCTAGTTGGAAGCTCACCCGGCTCTGCTCTATACCAAACGTGAAAGTCAATGTGAGCACTAGCCTCGAAGTAAGGCCCTGATTATGCTGGCAATACGGGAGGCGTGCAGCAGCTCCATGAGGCCTTCATCGCTGTTCTGCTTTAGTTTCACGGTAGTAGCTTTCCAACATTCCTAGGGACTTTGCTTAAGCAACCGTTTCGGTACCAGAACACTGCGTAGAGACAGTAAGCTCTGGTCCTGCGTGTATGCTGCGTGTCAACCTAGAAATTGGAGACTGATGGCATAAGGCTTCTTTTCCCATTATGAAAGCTCCGTTCATGCGGCCTCGAAGCTACCTGAAAAGCATTGTTGTTGCCGGGGTTTTCCTCACTGCCGGCATGGTTCTGAGGAGAAAATGAGTTTTCTCCTAAGAAACCTTGGGTTTCCAGTTCTTTGTTGGAAGCTCACCCTGCTCTGCGCTATACCTAAAGTGAAAGTCAACGTGAGCCCAAGCTTCGAAGTAAGGCCCTGATTATCCTTGCAAAACGAGAGGCGTGCAGCAGCTCCATGAGGCCTTCATCGTTGTTCTGCTTTAGTTTCAAGGTAGTAAGCTTTTCAACACTCCTAGGGGCCTTGCTTCAGCACCCGTTTCAGTACCAGAACACTGCGTAGAACCAGGAAGTTCTGCTCCTGCGTGTATGCTGCGTGTCAACCTAGAAATTAGAGGCTGACGGCACAAGGCTAGTTTTCCCATTATGAAAGCTCCGTTGATGCGGCCCCGAAGCTACCTGAAAAGCACTGTTGTTACCGTGCTTTTACTTACAGCCGGCATGGCACATAGAAGAAAATGAGTTTTCTCGAAAGAAACCTTGTGCTTCCAGTTCCAAGTTGGAAGCTCACCCGGCTCTGCTCTATACCAAACGTGAAAGTCAATGTGAGCACTAGCCTCGAAGTAAGGCCCTGATTATCCTGGCAAAACGGGAGGCGTGCAGCAGCTCCATGAGGCCTTCATCGCTGTTCTGCTTTAGTTTCACGGTAGTAAGCTTTCCAAGACTCCTAGGGACTTTGCTTAAGCAACCGTTTCGGTACCAGAACACTGCGTAGAGACAGTAAGCTCTGGTCCTGCGTGTATGCTGCGTGTCAACCTAGAAATTGGAGACTGATGGCATAAGGCTTCTTTTCCCATTATGAAAGCTCCGTTCATGCGGCCTCGAAGCTACCTGAAAAGCATTGTTGTTGCCGGGGTTTTCCTCACTGCCAGCATGGTTCTGAGAAGAAAATGAGTTTTCTCCTAAGAAACCTTGGGTTTCCAGTTCCTTGTTGGAAGCTCACCCTGCTCTGCGCTATACCTAAAGTGAAAGTCAACGTGAGCCCAAGCTTCGAAGTAAGGCCCTGATTATCCTTGCAAAACGAGAGGCGTGCAGCAGCTCCATGAGGCCTTCATCGTTGTTCTGCTTTAGTTTCAAGGTAGTAAGCTTTTCAACACTCCTAGGGGCCTTGCTTCAGCACCCGTTTCAGTACCAGAACACTGCGTAGAACCAGGAAGCTCTGCTCCTGCGTGTATGCTGCGTGTCAACCTAGAAATTAGAGAGTGATGGCACAAGGCTTGTTTTCCCGTTTTGAAAGCTCCATTCATGCGGCCTCGAAGCTACCTGAAAAGCACTGTTGTTACCGTGCTTTTACTTACAGCCGGCATGGCACATAGAAGAAAATGAGTTTTCTCGAAAGAAACCTTGTGCTTCCAGTTCCTAGTTGGAAGCTCACCCGGCTCTGCTCTATACCAAACGTGAAAGTCAATGTGAGCACTAGCCTCGAAGTAAGGCCCTGATTATGCTGGCAAAACGGGAGGCGTGCAGCAGCTCCATGAGGCCTTCATCGCTGTTCTGCTTTAGTTTCACGGTAGTAGCTTTCCAACATTCCTAGGGACTTTGCTTAAGCAACCGTTTCGGTACCAGAACACTGCGTAGAGACAGTAAGCTCTGGTCCTGCGTGTATGCTGCGAGTCAACCTAGAAATTGGAGACTGATGGCATAAGGCTTCTTTTCCCATTATGAAAGCTCCGTTCATGCGGCCTCGAAGCTACCTGAAAAGCATTGTTGTTGCCGGGGTTTTCCTCACTGCCGGCATGGTTCTGAGGAGAAAATGAGTTTTCTCCTAAGAAACCTTGGGTTTCCAGTTCTTTGTTGGATACTCACCCTGCTCTGCGCTATACCTAAAGTGAAAGTCAACGTGAGCCCAAGCTTCGAAGTAAGGCCCTGATTATCCTTGCAAAACGAGTGGCGTGCAGCAGCTCCATGAGGCCTTCATCGTTGTTCTGCTTTAGTTTCAAGGTAGTAAGCTTTTCAACACTCCTAGGGGCCTTGCTTCAGCACCCGTTTCAGTACCAGAACACTGCGTAGAACCAGGAAGCTCTGCTCCTGCGTGTATGCTGCGTGTCAACCTAGAAATTAGAGACTCACGGCAGAAGGCTAGTTTTCCCATTATGAAAGCTCTGTTGATGCGGCCCCGAAGATACCTGAAAAGCACTGTTGTTACCGTGCTTTTACTTACAGCCGGCATGGCACATAGAAGAAAATGAGTTTTCTCGAAAGAAACCTTGTGCTTCCAGTTCCTAGTTGGAAGCTCACCCGGCTCTGCTCTATACCAAACGTGAAAGTCAATGTGAGCACTAGCCTCGAAGTAAGGCCCTGATTATCCTGGCAAAACGGGAGGCGTGCAGCAGCTCCATGAGGCCTTCATCGCTGTTCTGCTTTAGTTTCACGGTAGTAAGCTTTCCAAGACTCCTAGGGACTTTGCTTAAGCAACCGTTTCGGTACCAGAACACTGCGTAGAGACAGTAAGCTCTGGTCCTGCGTGTATGCTGCGTGTCAACCTAGAAATTGGAGACTGATGGCATAAGGCTTCTTTTCCCATTATGAAAGCTCCGTTCATGCGGCCTCGAAGCTACCTGAAAAGCACTGTTGTTACCGTGCTTTTACTACAGCCGGCATGGCACATAGAAGAAAATGAGTTTTCTCGAAAGAAACCTTGTGCTTCCAGTTCCTAGTTGGAAGCTCACCCGGCTCTGCTCTATACCAAACGTGAAAGTCAATGTGAGCACTAGCCTCGAAGTAAGGCCCTGATTATCCTGGCAAAACGGGAGGCGTGCAGCAGCTCCATGAGGCCTTCATCGCTGTTCTGCTTTAGTTTCACGGTAGTAAGCTTTCCAAGACTCCTAGGGACTTTGCTTAAGCAACCGTTTCGGTACCAGAACACTGCGTAGAGACAGTAAGCTCTGGTCCTGCGTGTATGCTGCGTGTCAACCTAGAAATTGGAGACTGATGGCATAAGGCTTCTTTTCCCATTATGAAAGCTCCGTTCATGCGGCCTCGAAGCTACCTGAAAAGCATTGTTGTTGCCGGGGTTTTCCTCACTGCCGGCATGGTTCTGAGAAGAAAATGAGTTTTCTCCTAAGAAACCTTGGGTTTCCAGTTCCTTGTTGGAAGCTCACCCTGCTCTGCGCTATACCTAAAGTGAATGTCAACCTGAGCCCAAGCTTCGAAGTAAGGCCCTGATTATCCTTGCAAAACGAGAGGCATGCAGCAGCTCCATGAGGCCTTCATCGTTGTTCTGCTTTAGTTTCAAGGTAGTAAGCTTTTCAACACTCCTAGGGGCCTTGCTTCAGCACCCGTTTCAGTACCAGAACACTGCGTACAACCAGGAAGATCTGCTCCTGCGTGTATGCTGCGTGTCAACCTAGAAATTAGAGACTGATGGCACAAGGCTTGTTTTCCCGTTTTGAAAGCTCCATTCATGCGGCCTCGAAGCTACCTGAAAAGCACTGTTGTTACCGTGCTTTTACTTACAGCCGGCATGGCACATAGAAGAAAATGAGTTTTCTCGAAAGAAACCTTGTGCTTCCAGTTCCTAGTTGGAAGCTCACCCGGCTCTGCTCTATACCAAACGTGAAAGTCAATGTGAGCACTAGCCTCGAAGTAAGGCCCTGATTATGCTGGCAATACGGGAGGCGTGCAGCAGCTCCATGAGGCCTTCATCGCTGTTCTGCTTTAGTTTCACGGTAGTAGCTTTCCAACATTCCTAGGGACTTTGCTTAAGCAACCGTTTCGGTACCAGAACACTGCGTAGAGACAGTAAGCTCTGGTCCTGCGTGTATGCTGCGAGTCAACCTAGAAATTGGAGACTGATGGCATAAGGCTTCTTTTCCCATTATGAAAGCTCCGTTCATGCGGCCTCGAAGCTACCTGAAAAGCATTGTTGTTGCCGGGGTTTTCCTCACTGCCGGCATGGTTCTGAGGAGAAAATGAGTTTTCTCCTAAGAAACCTTGGGTTGCCAGTTCTTTGTTGGAAGCTCACCCTGCTCTGCGCTATACCTAAAGTGAAAGTCAACGTGAGCCCAAGCTTCGAAGTAAGGCCCTGATTATCCTTGCAAAACGAGAGGCGTGCAGCAGCTCCATGAGGCCTTCATCGTTGTTCTGCTTTAATTTCAAGGTAGTAAGCTTTTCAACACTCCTAGGGGCCTTGATTCAGCACCCGTTTCAGTACCAGAACACTGCGTAGAACCAGGAAGTTCTGCTCCTGCGTGTATGCTGCGTGTCAACCTAGAAATTAGAGGCTGACGGCACAAGGCTAGTTTTCCCATTATGAAAGCTCCGTTGATGCGGCCCCGAAGCTACCTGAAAAGCACTGTTGTTACCGTGCTTTTACTTACAGCCGGCATGGCACATAGAAGAAAATGAGTTTTCTCGAAAGAAACCTTGTGCTTCCAGTTCCTAGTTGGAAGCTCACCCGGCTCTGCTCTATACCAAACGTGAAAGTCAATGTGAGCACTAGCCTCGAAGTAAGGCCCTGATTATCCTGGCAAAACGGGAGGCGTGCAGCAGCTCCATGAGGCCTTCATCGCTGTTCTGCTTTAGTTTCACGGTAGTAGCTTTCCAACATTCCTAGGGACTTTGCTTAAGCAACCGTTTCGGTACCAGAACACTGCGTAGAGACAGTAAGCTCTGGTCCTGCGTGTATGCTGCGTGTCAACCTAGAAATTGGAGACTGATGGCATAAGGCTTCTTTTCCCATTATGAAAGCTCCATTCATGCGGCCTCGAAGCTACCTGAAAAGCATTGTTGTTGCCGGGGTTTTCCTCACTGCCAGCATGGTTCTGAGAAGAAAATGAGTTTTCTCCTAAGAAACCTTGGGTTTCCAGTTCCTTGTTGGAAGCTCACCCTGCTCTGCGCTATACCTAAAGTGAAAGTCAACGTGAGCCCAAGCTTCGAAGTAAGGCCCTGATTATCCTTGCAAAACGAGAGGCGTGCAGCAGCTCCATGAGGCCTTCATCGTTGTTCTGCTTTAGTTTCAAGGTAGTAAGCTTTTCAACACTCCTAGGGGCCTTGCTTCAGCACCCGTTTCAGTACCAGAACACTGCGTAGAACCAGGAAGCTCTGCTCCTGCGTGTATGCTGCGTGTCAACCTAGAAATTAGAGAGTGATGGCACAAGGCTTGTTTTCCCGTTTTGAAAGCTCCATTCATGCGGCCCCGAAGCTACCTGAAAAGCACTGTTGTTACCGTGCTTTTACTTACAGCCGGCATGGCACATAGAAGAAAATGAGTTTTCTCGAAAGAAACCTTGTGCTTCCAGTTCCTAGTTGGAAGCTCACCCGGCTCTGCTCTATACCAAACGTGAAAGTCAATGTGAGCACTAGCCTCGAAGTAAGGCCCTGATTATGCTGGCAAAACGGGAGGCGTGCAGCAGCTCCATGAGGCCTTCATCGTTGTTCTGCTTTAGTTTCAAGGTAGTAAGCTTTTCAACACTCCTAGGGGCCTTGCTTCAGCACCCGTTTCAGTACCAGAACACTGCTTAGAACCAGGAAGCTCTGCTCCTGCGTGTATGCTGCGTGTCAACCTAGAAATTAGAGACTCACGGCACAAGGCTAGTTTTCCCATTATGAAAGCTCTGTTGATGCGGCCCCGAAGATACCTGAAAAGCACTGTTGTTACCGTGCTTTTACTTACAGCCGGCATGGCACATAGAAGAAAATGAGTTTTCTCGAAAGAAACCTTGTGCTTCCAGTTCCTAGTTGGAAGCTCACCCGGCTCTGCTCTATACCAAACGTGAAAGTCAATGTGAGCACTAGCCTCGAAGTAAGGCCCTGATTATGCTGGCAAAACGGGAGGCGTGCAGCAGCTCCATGAGGCCTTCATCGTTGTTCTGCTTTAGTTTCAAGGTAGTAAGCTTTTCAACACTCCTAGGGGCCTTGCTTCAGCACCCGTTTCAGTACCAGAACACTGCGTAGAACCAGGAAGCTCTGCTCCTGCGTGTATGCTGCGTGTCAACCTAGAAATTAGAGACTGACGGCACAAGGCTTGTTTTCCCGTTTTGAAAGCTCCGTTCATGCGGCCCCGAAGCTACCTGAAAAGCACTGTAGTTACCGTGCTTTTACTTACAGCTGGCATGGTTCATAGAAGAAAATGAGTTTTCTCGAAAGAAACCTTGTGCTTCCAGTTCCTAGTTGGAAGCTCACCCGGCTCTGCTCTATACCAAACGTGAAAGTCAATGTGAGCACTAGCCTCGAAGTAAGGCCCTGATTATGCTGGCAAAACGGGAGGCGTGCAGCAGCTCCATGAGGCCTTCATCGCTGTTCTGCTTTAGTTTCACGGTAGTAGCTTTCCAACATTCCTAGGGACTTTGCTTAAGCAACCGTTTCGGTACCAGAACACTGCGTAGAGACAGTAAGATCTGGTCCTGCGTGTATGCTGCGAGTCAACCTAGAAATTGGAGACTGATGGCATAAGGCTTCTTTTCCCATTTTGAAAGCTCCGTTCATGCGGCCTCGAAGCTACCTGAAAAGCATTGTTGTTGCCGGGGTTTTCCTCACTGCCGGCATGGTTCTGAGGAGAAAATGAGTTTTCTCCTAAGAAACCTTGGGTTTCCAGTTCTTTGTTGGAAGCTCACCCTGTTCTGCGCTATACCTAAAGTGAAAGTCAACGTGAGCCCAAGCTTCGAAGTAAGGCCCTGATTATCCTTGCAAAACGAGAGGCGTGCAGCAGCTCCATGAGCCCTTCATCGTTTTCTGCTTTAGTTTCAAGGTAGTGAGCTTTTCAACACTCCTAAGGGCCTTGCTTCAGCACCCGTTTCAGTACCAGAACACTGCGTAGAACCAGGAAGCTCTGCTCCTGCGTGTATGCTGCGTGTCAAGCTAGAAATTAGAGGCTGACGGCACAAGGCTAGTTTTCCCATTATGAAAGCTCCGTTGATGCGGCCCCGAAGCTACCTGAAAAGCACTGTTGTTACCGTGCTTTTACTTACAGCCGGCATGGCACATAGAAGAAAATGAGTTTTCTCGAAAGAAACCTTGTGCTTCCAGTTCCTAGTTGGAAGCTCACCCGGCTCTGCTCTATACCAAACGTGAAAGTCAATGTGAGCACTAGCCTCGAAGTAAGGCCCTGATTATCCTGGCAAAACGGGAGGCGTGCAGCAGCTCCATGAGGCCTTCATCGTTGTTCTGCTTTAGTTTCAAGGTAGTAAGCTTTTCAACACTCCTAGGGGCCTTGCTTCAGCACCCGTTTCAGTACCAGAACACTGCGTAGAACCAGGAAGTTCTGCTCCTGCGTGTATGCTGCGTGTCAACCTAGAAATTAGAAGCTGACGGCACAAGGCTAGTTTTCCCATTATGAAAGCTCCGTTGATGCGGCCGCGAAGCTACCTGAAAAGCACTGTTGTTACCGTGCTTTTACTTACAGCCGGCATGGCACATAGAAGAAAATGAGTTTTCTCGAAAGAAACCTTGTGCTTCCAGTTCCTAGTTGGAAGCTCACCCGGCTCTGCTCTATACCAAACGTGAAAGTCAATGTGAGCACTAGCCTCGAAGTAAGGCCCTGATTATCCTGGCAAAACGGGAGGCGTGCAGCAGCTCCATGAGGCCTTCATCGCTGTTCTGCTTTAGTTTCACGGTAGTAAGCTTTCCAAGACTCCTAGGGACTTTGCTTAAGCAACCGTTTCGGTACCAGAACACTGCGTAGAGACAGTAAGCTCTGGTCCTGCGTGTATGCTGCGTGTCAACCTAGAAATTGGAGACTGATGGCATAAGGCTTCTTTTCCCATTATGAAAGCTCCGTTCATGCGGCCTCGAAGCTACCTGAAAAGCATTGTTGTTGCCGGGGTTTTCCTCACTGCCAGCATGGTTCTGAGAAGAAAATGAGTTTTCTCCTAAGAAACCTTGGGTTTCCAGTTCCTTGTTGGAAGCTCACCCTGCTCTGCGCTATACCTAAAGTGAAAGTCAACGTGAGCCCAAGCTTCGAAGTAAGGCCCTGATTATCCTTGCAAAACGAGAGGCGTGCAGCAGCTCCATGAGGCCTTCATCGTTGTTCTGCTTTAGTTTCAAGGTAGTAAGCTTTTCAACACTCCTAGGGGCCTTGCTTCAGCACCCGTTTCAGTACCAGAACACTGCGTAGAACCAGGAAGCTCTGCTCCTGCGTGTATGCTGCGTGTCAACCTAGAAATTAGAGACTGATGGCACAAGGCTTGTTTTCCCGTTTTGAAAGCTCCATTCATGCGGCCTCGAAGCTACCTGAAAAGCACTGTTGTTACCGTGCTTTTACTTACAGCCGGCATGGCACATAGAAGAAAATGAGTTTTCTCGAAAGAAACCTTGTGCTTCCAGTTCCTAGTTGGAAGCTCACCCGGCTCTGCTCTATACCAAACGTGAAAGTCAATGTGAGCACTAGCCTCGAAGTAAGGCCCTGATTATGCTGGCAAAACGGGAGGCGTGCAGCAGCTCCATGAGGCCTTCATCGCTGTTCTGCTTTAGTTTCACGGTAGTAGCTTTCCAACATTCCTAGGGACTTTGCTTAAGCAACCGTTTCGGTACAAGAACACTGCGTAGAGACAGTAAGCTCTGGTCCTGCGTGTATGCTGCGAGTCAACCTAGAAATTGGAGACTGATGGCATAAGGCTTCTTTTGCCATTATGAAAGCTCCGTTCATGCGGCCTCGAAGCTACCTGAAAAGCATTGTTGTTGCCGGGGTTTTCCTCACTGCCGGCATGGTTCTGAGAAGAAAATGAGTTTTCTCCTAAGAAACCTTGGGTTTCCAGTTCCTTGTTGGAAGCTCACCCTGCTCTGCGCTATACCTAAAGTGAAAGTCAACGTGAGCCCAAGCTTCGAAGTAAGGCCCTGATTATCCTTGCAAAACGAGAGGCGTGCAGCAGCTCCATGAGGCCTTCATCGTTGTTCTGCTTTAGTTTCAAGGTAGTAAGCTTTTCAACACTCCTAGGGGCCTTGCTTCAGCACCCGTTTCAGTACCAGAACACTGCGTAGAACCAGGAAGTTCTGCTCCTGCGTGTATGCTGCGTGTCAACCTAGAAATTAGAGACTGATGGCACAAGGCTTGTTTTCCCATTATGAAAGCTCCGTTGATGCGGCCCCGAAGCTACCTGAAAAGCACTGTTGTTACCGTGCTTTTACTTACAGCCGGCATGGCACATAGAAGAAAATGAGTTTTCTCGAAAGAAACCTTGTGCTTCCAGTTCCTAGTTGGAAGCTCACCCGGCTCTGCTCTATACCAAACGTGAAAGTCAATGTGAGCACTAGCCTCGAAGTAAGGCCCTGATTATCCTGGCAAAACGGGAGGCGTGCAGCAGCTCCATGAGGCCTTCATCGCTGTTCTGCTTTAGTTTCACGGTAGTAAGCTTTCCAAGACTCCTAGGGACTTTGCTTAAGCAACCGTTTCGGTACCAGAACACTGCGTAGAGACAGTAAGCTCTGGTCCTGCGTGTATGCTGCGAGTCAACCTAGAAATTGGAGACTGATGGCATAAGGCTTCTTTTGCCATTATGAAAGCTCCGTTCATGCGGCCTCGAAGCTACCTGAAAAGCATTGTTGTTGCCGGGGTTTTCCTCACTGCCGGCATGGTTCTGAGGAGAAAATGAGTTTTCTCCTAAGAAACCTTGGGTTGCCAGTTCTTTGTTGGAAGCTCACCCTGCTCTGCGCTATACCTAAAGTGAAAGTCAACGTGAGCCCAAGCTTCGAAGTAAGGCCCTGATTATCCTTGCAAAACGAGAGGCGTGCAGCAGCTCCATGAGGCCTTCATCGTTGTTCTGCTTTAGTTTCAAGGTAGTAAGCTTTTCAACACTCCTAGGGGCCTTGCTTCAGCACCCGTTTCAGTACCAGAACACTGCGTAGAACCAGGAAGTTCTGCTCCTGCGTGTATGCTGCGTGTCAACCTAGAAATTAGAGGCTGACGGCACAAGGCTAGTTTTCCCATTATGAAAGCTCCGTTGATGCGGCCCCGAAGCTACCTGAAAAGCACTGTTGTTACCGTGCTTTTACTACAGCCGGCATGGCACATAGAAGAAAATGAGTTTTCTCGAAAGAAACCTTGTGCTTCCAGTTCCTAGTTGGAAGCTCACCCGGCTCTGCTCTATACCAAACGTGAAAGTCAATGTGAGCACTAGCCTCGAAGTAAGGCCCTGATTATCCTGGCAAAACGGGAGGCGTGCAGCAGCTCCATGAGGCCTTCATCGCTGTTCTGCTTTAGTTTCACGGTAGTAAGCTTTCCAAGACTCCTAGGGACTTTGCTTAAGCAACCGTTTCGGTACCAGAACACTGCGTAGAGACAGTAAGCTCTGGTCCTGCGTGTATGCTGCGTGTCAACCTAGAAATTGGAGACTGGTGGCATAAGGCTTCTTTTCCCATTATGAAAGCTCCGTTCATGCGGCCTCGAAGCTACCTGAAAAGCATTGTTGTTGCCGGGGTTTTCCTCACTGCCAGCATGGTTCTGAGAAGAAAATGAGTTTTCTCCTAAGAAACCTTGGGTTTCCAGTTCCTTGTTGGAAGCTCACCCTGCTCTGCGCTATACCTAAAGTGAAAGTCAACGTGAGCCCAAGCTTCGAAGTAAGGCCCTGATTATCCTTGCAAAACGAGAGGCGTGCAGCAGCTCCATGAGGCCTTCATCGTTGTTCTGCTTTAGTTTCAAGGTAGTAAGCTTTTCAACACTCCTAGGGGCCTTGCTTCAGCACCCGTTTCAGTACCAGAACACTGCGTAGAACCAGGAAGCTCTGCTCCTGCGTGTATGCTGCGTGTCAACCTAGAAATTAGAGACTGATGGCACAAGGCTTGTTTTCCCGTTTTGAAAGCTCCATTCATGCGGCCTCGAAGCTACCTGAAAAGCACCGTTGTTACCGTGCTTTTACTTACAGCCGGCATGGCACATAGAAGAAAATGAGTTTTCTCGAAAGAAACCTTGTGCTTCCAGTTCCTAGTTGGAAGCTCACCCGGCTCTGCTCTATACCAAACGTGAAAGTCAATGTGAGCACTAGCCTCGAAGTAAGGCCCTGATTATGCTGGCAAAACGGGAGGCGTGCAGCAGCTCCATGAGGCCTTCATCGCTGTTCTGCTTTAGTTTCACGGTAGTAGCTTTCCAACATTCCTAGGGACTTTGCTTAAGCAACCGTTTCGGTACCAGAACACTGCGTAGAGACAGTAAGCTCTGGTCCTGCGTGTATGCTGCGAGTCAACCTAGAAATTGGAGACTGATGGCATAAGGCTTCTTTTGCCATTATGAAAGCTCCGTTCATGCGGCCTCGAAGCTACCTGAAAAGCATTGTTGGTGCCGGGGTTTTCCTCACTGCCGGCATGGTTCTGAGGAGAAAATGAGTTTTCTCCTAAGAAACCTTGGGTTGCCAGTTCTTTGTTGGAAGCTCACCCTGCTCTGCGCTATACCTAAAGTGAAAGTCAACGTGAGCCCAAGCTTCGAAGTAAGGCCCTGATTATCCTTGCAAAACGAGAGGCGTGCAGCAGCTCCATGAGGCCTTCATCGTTGTTCTGCTTTAGTTTCAAGGTAGTAAGCTTTTCAACACTCCTAGGGGCCTTGCTTCAGCACCCGTTTCAGTACCAGAACACTGCGTAGAACCAGGAAGTTCTGCTCCTGCGTGTATGCTGCGTGTCAACCTAGAAATTAGAGGCTGACGGCACAAGGCTAGTTTTCCCATTATGAAAGCTCCGTTGATGCGGCCCCGAAGCTACCTGAAAAGCACTGTTGTTACCGTGCTTTTACTACAGCCGGCATGGCACATAGAAGAAAATGAGTTTTCTCGAAAGAAACCTTGTGCTTCCAGTTCCTAGTTGGAAGCTCACCCGGCTCTGCTCTATACCAAACGTGAAAGTCAATGTGAGCACTAGCCTCGAAGTAAGGCCCTGATTATCCTGGCAAAACGGGAGGCGTGCAGCAGCTCCATGAGGCCTTCATCGCTGTTCTGCTTTAGTTTCACGGTAGTAAGCTTTCCAAGACTCCTAGGGACTTTGCTTAAGCAACCGTTTCGGTACCAGAACACTGCGTAGAGACAGTAAGCTCTGGTCCTGCGTGTATGCTGCGTGTCAACCTAGAAATTGGAGACTGATGGCATAAGGCTTCTTTTCCCATTATGAAAGCTCCGTTCATGCGGCCTCGAAGCTACCTGAAAAGCATTGTTGTTGCCGGGGTTTTCCTCACTGCCAGCATGGTTCTGAGAAGAAAATGAGTTTTCTCCTAAGAAACCTTGGGTTTCCAGTTCCTTGTTGGAAGCTCACCCTGCTCTGCGCTATACCTAAAGTGAAAGTCAACGTGAGCCCAAGCTTCGAAGTAAGGCCCTGATTATCCTTGCAAAACGAGAGGCGTGCAGCAGCTCCATGAGGCCTTCATCGTTGTTCTGCTTTAGTTTCAAGGTAGTAAGCTTTTCAACACTCCTAGGGGCCTTGCTTCAGCACCCGTTTCAGTACCAGAACACTGCGTAGAACCAGGAAGCTCTGCTCCTGCGTGTATGCTGCGTGTCAACCTAGAAATTAGAGGCTGACGGCACAAGGCTAGTTTTCCCATTATGAAAGCTCCGTTGATGCGGCCCCGAAGCTACCTGAAAAGCACTGTTGTTACCGTGCTTTTACTACAGCCGGCATGGCACATAGAAGAAAATGAGTTTTCTCGAAAGAAACCTTGTGCTTCCAGTTCCTAGTTGGAAGCTCACCCGGCTCTGCTCTATACCAAACGTGAAAGTCAATGTGAGCACTAGCCTCGAAGTAAGGCCCTGATTATCCTGGCAAAACGGGAGGCGTGCAGCAGCTCCATGAGGCCTTCATCGCTGTTCTGCTTTAGTTTCACGGTAGTAAGCTTTCCAAGACTCCTAGGGACTTTGCTTAAGCAACCGTTTCGGTACCAGAACACTGCGTAGAGACAGTAAGCTCTGGTCCTGCGTGTATGCTGCGTGTCAACCTAGAAATTGGAGACTGATGGCATAAGGCTTCTTTTCCCATTATGAAAGCTCCGTTCATGCGGCCTCGAAGCTACCTGAAAAGCATTGTTGTTGCCGGGGTTTTCCTCACTGCCAGCATGGTTCTGAGAAGAAAATGAGTTTTCTCCTAAGAAACCTTGGGTTTCCAGTTCCTTGTTGGAAGCTCACCCTGCTCTGCGCTATACCTAAAGTGAAAGTCAACGTGAGCCCAAGCTTCGAAGTAAGGCCCTGATTATCCTTGCAAAACGAGAGGCGTGCAGCAGCTCCATGAGGCCTTCATCGTTGTTCTGCTTTAGTTTCAAGGTAGTAAGCTTTTCAACACTCCTAGGGGCCTTGCTTCAGCACCCGTTTCAGTACCAGAACACTGCGTAGAACCAGGAAGCTCTGCTCCTGCGTGTATGCTGCGTGTCAACCTAGAAATTAGAGACTGATGGCACAAGGCTTGTTTTCCCGTTTTGAAAGCTCCATTCATGCGGCCTCGAAGCTACCTGAAAAGCACCGTTGTTACCGTGCTTTTACTTACAGCCGGCATGGCACATAGAAGAAAATGAGTTTTCTCGAAAGAAACCTTGTGCTTCCAGTTCCTAGTTGGAAGCTCACCCGGCTCTGCTCTATACCAAACGTGAAAGTCAATGTGAGCACTAGCCTCGAAGTAAGGCCCTGATTATGCTGGCAAAACGGGAGGCGTGCAGCAGCTCCATGAGGCCTTCATCGCTGTTCTGCTTTAGTTTCACGGTAGTAGCTTTCCAACATTCCTAGGGACTTTGCTTAAGCAACCGTTTCGGTACCAGAACACTGCGTAGAGACAGTAAGCTCTGGTCCTGCGTGTATGCTGCGAGTCAACCTAGAAATTGGAGACTGATGGCATAAGGCTTCTTTTGCCATTATGAAAGCTCCGTTCATGCGGCCTCGAAGCTACCTGAAAAGCATTGTTGTTGCCGGGGTTTTCCTCACTGCCGGCATGGTTCTGAGGAGAAAATGAGTTTTCTCCTAAGAAACCTTGGGTTGCCAGTTCTTTGTTGGAAGCTCACCCTGCTCTGCGCTATACCTAAAGTGAAAGTCAACGTGAGCCCAAGCTTCGAAGTAAGGCCCTGATTATCCTTGCAAAACGAGAGGCGTGCAGCAGCTCCATGAGGCCTTCATCGTTGTTCTGCTTTAGTTTCAAGGTAGTAAGCTTTTCAACACTCCTAGGGGCCTTGCTTCAGCACCCGTTTCAGTACCAGAACACTGCGTAGAACCAGGAAGTTCTGCTCCTGCGTGTATGCTGCGTGTCAACCTAGAAATTAGAGGCTGACGGCACAAGGCTAGTTTTCCCATTATGAAAGCTCCGTTGATGCGGCCCCGAAGCTACCTGAAAAGCACTGTTGTTACCGTGCTTTTACTACAGCCGGCATGGCACATAGAAGAAAATGAGTTTTCTCGAAAGAAACCTTGTGCTTCCAGTTCCTAGTTGGAAGCTCACCCGGCTCTGCTCTATACTAAACGTGAAAGTCAATGTGAGCACTAGACTCGAAGTAAGGCCCTGATTATCCTGGCAAAACGGGAGGCGTGCAGCAGCTCCATGAGGCCTTCATCGCTGTTCTGCTTTAGTTTCACGGTAGTAAGCTTTCCAAGACTCCTAGGGACTTTGCTTAAGCAACCGTTTCGGTACCAGAACACTGCGTAGAGACAGTAAGCTCTGGTCCTGCGTGTATGCTGCGTGTCAACCTAGAAATTGGAGACTGATGGCATAAGGCTTCTTTTCCCATTATGAAAGCTCCGTTCATGCGGCCTCGAAGCTACCTGAAAAGCATTGTTGTTGCCGGGGTTTTCCTCACTGCCAGCATGGTTCTGAGAAGAAAATGAGTTTTCTCCTAAGAAACCTTGGGTTTCCAGTTCCTTGTTGGAAGCTCACCCTGCTCTGCGCTATACCTAAAGTGAAAGTCAACGTGAGCCCAAGCTTCGAAGTAAGGCCCTGATTATCCTTGCAAAACGAGAGGCGTGCAGCAGCTCCATGAGGCCTTCATCGTTGTTCTGCTTTAGTTTCAAGGTAGTAAGCTTTGCAACACTCCTAGGGGCCTTGCTTCAGCACCCGTTTCAGTACCAGAACACTGCGTAGAACCAGGAAGCTCTGCTCCTGCGTGTATGCTGCGTGTCAACCTAGAAATTAGAGACTGACGGCACAAGGCTTGTTTTCCCGTTTTGAAAGCTCCGTTCATGCGGCCCCGAAGCTACCTGAAAAGCACTGTAGTTACCGTGCTTTTACTTACAGCTGGCATGGTTCATAGAAGAAAATGAGTTTTCTCGAAAGAAACCTTGTGCTTCCAGTTCCTAGTTGGAAGCTCACCCGGCTCTGCTCTATACCAAACGTGAAAGTCAATGTGAGCACTAGCCTCGAAGTAAGGCCCTGATTATGCTGGCAAAACGGGAGGCGTGCAGCAGCTCCATGAGGCCTTCATCGCTGTTCTGCTTTAGTTTCACGGTAGTAGCTTTCCAACATTCCTAGGGACTTTGCTTAAGCAACCGTTTCGGTACCAGAACACTGCGTAGAGACAGTAAGCTCTGGTCCTGCGTGTATGCTGCGAGTCAACCTAGAAATTGGAGACTGATGGCATAAGGCTTCTTTTCCCATTATGAAAGCTCCGTTCATGCGGCCTCGAAGCTACCTGAAAAGCATTGTTGTTGCCGGGGTTTTCCTCACTGCCGGCATGGTTCTGAGGAGAAAATGAGTTTTCTCCTAAGAAACCTTGGGTTTCCAGTTCTTTGTTGGAAGCTCACCCTGTTCTGCGCTATACCTAAAGTGAAAGTCAACGTGAGCCCAAGCTTCGAAGTAAGGCCCTGATTATCCTTGCAAAACGAGAGGCGTGCAGCAGCTCCATGAGCCCTTCATCGTTTTCTGCTTTAGTTTCAAGGTAGTGAGCTTTTCAACACTCCTAAGGGCCTTGCTTCAGCACCCGTTTCAGTACCAGAACACTGCGTAGAACCAGGAAGCTCTGCTCCTGCGTGTATGCTGCGTGTCAACCTAGAAATTAGAGGCTGACGGCACAAGGCTAGTTTTCCCATTATGAAAGCTCCGTTGATGCGGCCCCGAAGCTACCTGAAAAGCACTGTTGTTACCGTGCTTTTACTTACAGCCGGCATGGCACATAGAAGAAAATGAGTTTTCTCGAAAGAAACCTTGTGCTTCCAGTTCCTAGTTGGAAGCTCACCCGGCTCTGCTCTATACCAAACGTGAAAGTCAATGTGAGCACTAGCCTCGAAGTAAGGCCCTGATTATCCTGGCAAAACGGGAGGCGTGCAGCAGCTCCATGAGGCCTTCATCGTTGTTCTGCTTTAGTTTCAAGGTAGTAAGCTTTTCAACACTCCTAGGGGCCTTGCTTCAGCACCCGTTTCAGTACCAGAACACTGCGTAGAACCAGGAAGTTCTGCTCCTGCGTGTATGCTGCGTGTCAACCTAGAAATTAGAAGCTGACGGCACAAGGCTAGTTTTCCCATTATGAAAGCTCCGTTGATGCGGCCCCGAAGCTACCTGAAAAGCACTGTTGTTACCGTGCTTTTACTTACAGCCGGCATGGCACATAGAAGAAAATGAGTTTTCTCGAAAGAAACCTTGTGCTTCCAGTTCCTAGTTGGAAGCTCACCCGGCTCTGCTCTATACCAAACGTGAAAGTCAATGTGAGCACTAGCCTCGAAGTAAGGCCCTGATTATCCTGGCAAAACGGGAGGCGTGCAGCAGCTCCATGAGGCCTTCATCGCTGTTCTGCTTTAGTTTCACGGTAGTAAGCTTTCCAAGACTCCTAGGGACTTTGCTTAAGCAACCGTTTCGGTACCAGAACACTGCGTAGAGACAGTAAGCTCTGGTCCTGCGTGTATGCTGCGTGTCAACCTAGAAATTGGAGACTGATGGCATAAGGCTTCTTTTCCCATTATGAAAGCTCCGTTCATGCGGCCTCGAAGCTACCTGAAAAGCATTGTTGTTGCCGGGGTTTTCCTCACTGCCAGCATGGTTCTGAGAAGAAAATGAGTTTTCTCCTAAGAAACCTTGGGTTTCCAGTTCCTTGTTGGAAGCTCACCCTGCTCTGCGCTATACCTAAAGTGAAAGTCAACGTGAGCCCAAGCTTCGAAGTAAGGCCCTGATTATCCTTGCAAAACGAGAGGCGTGCAGCAGCTCCATGAGGCCTTCATCGTTGTTCTGCTTTAGTTTCAAGGTAGTAAGCTTTTCAACACTCCTAGGGGCCTTGCTTCAGCACCCGTTTCAGTACCAGAACACTGCGTAGAACCAGGAAGCTCTGCTCCTGCGTGTATGCTGCGTGTCAACCTAGAAATTAGAGACTGATGGCACAAGGCTTGTTTTCCCGTTTTGAAAGCTCCATTCATGCGGCCTCGAAGCTACCTGAAAAGCACTGTTGTTACCGTGCTTTTACTTACAGCCGGCATGGCACATAGAAGAAAATGAGTTTTCTCGAAAGAAACCTTGTTCTTCCAGTTCCTAGTTGGAAGCTCACCCGGCTCTGCTCTATACCAAACGTGAAAGTCAATGTGAGCACTAGCCTCGAAGTAAGGCCCTGATTATGCTGGCAAAACGGGAGGCGTGCAGCAGCTCCATGAGGCCTTCATCGCTGTTCTGCTTTAGTTTCACGGTAGTAGCTTTCCAACATTCCTAGGGACTTTGCTTAAGCAACCGTTTCGGTACAAGAACACTGCGTAGAGACAGTAAGCTCTGGTCCTGCGTGTATGCTGCGAGTCAACCTAGAAATTGGAGACTGATGGCATAAGGCTTCTTTTGCCATTATGAAAGCTCCGTTCATGCAGCCTCGAAGCTACCTGAAAAGCATTGTTGTTGCCGGGGTTTTCCTCACTGCCGGCATGGTTCTGAGAAGAAAATGAGTTTTCTCCTAAGAAACCTTGGGTTTCCAGTTCCTTGTTGGAAGCTCACCCTGCTCTGCGCTATACCTAAAGTGAAAGTCAACGTGAGCCCAAGCTTCGAAGTAAGGCCCTGATTATCCTTGCAAAACGAGAGGCGTGCAGCAGCTCCATGAGCCCTTCATCGTTTTCTGCTTTAGTTTCAAGGTAGTGAGCTTTTCAACACTCCTAAGGGCCTTGCTTCAGCACCCGTTTCAGTACCAGAACACTGCGTAGAACCAGGAAGCTCTGCTCCTGCGTGTATGCTGCGTGTCAACCTAGAAATTAGAGGCTGACGGCACAAGGCTAGTTTTCCCATTATGAAAGCTCCGTTGATGCGGCCCCGAAGCTACCTGAAAAGCACTGTTGTTACCGTGCTTTTACTTACAGCCGGCATGGCACATAGAAGAAAATGAGTTTTCTCGAAAGAAACCTTGTGCTTCCAGTTCCTAGTTGGAAGCTCACCCGGCTCTGCTCTATACCAAACGTGAAAGTCAATGTGAGCACTAGCCTCGAAGTAAGGCCCTGATTATCCTGGCAAAACGGGAGGCGTGCAGCAGCTCCATGAGGCCTTCATCGTTGTTCTGCTTTAGTTTCAAGGTAGTAAGCTTTTCAACACTCCTAGGGGCCTTGCTTCAGCACCCGTTTCAGTACCAGAACACTGCGTAGAACCAGGAAGTTCTGCTCCTGCGTGTATGCTGCGTGTCAACCTAGAAATTAGAAGCTGACGGCACAAGGCTAGTTTTCCCATTATGAAAGCTCCGTTGATGCGGCCCCGAAGCTACCTGAAAAGCACTGTTGTTACCGTGCTTTTACTTACAGCCGGCATGGCACATAGAAGAAAATGAGTTTTCTCGAAAGAAACCTTGTGCTTCCAGTTCCTAGTTGGAAGCTCACCCGGCTCTGCTCTATACCAAACGTGAAAGTCAATGTGAGCACTAGCCTCGAAGTAAGGCCCTGATTATCCTGGCAAAACGGGAGGCGTGCAGCAGCTCCATGAGGCCTTCATCGCTGTTCTGCTTTAGTTTCACGGTAGTAAGCTTTCCAAGACTCCTAGGGACTTTGCTTAAGCAACCGTTTCGGTACCAGAACACTGCGTAGAGACAGTAAGCTCTGGTCCTGCGTGTATGCTGCGTGTCAACCTAGAAATTGGAGACTGATGGCATAAGGCTTCTTTTCCCATTATGAAAGCTCCGTTCATGCGGCCTCGAAGCTACCTGAAAAGCATTGTTGTTGCCGGCGTTTTCCTCACTGCCAGCATGGTTCTGAGAAGAAAATGAGTTTTCTCCTAAGAAACCTTGGGTTTCCAGTTCCTTGTTGGAAGCTCACCCTGCTCTGCGCTATACCTAAAGTGAAAGTCAACGTGAGCCCAAGCTTCGAAGTAAGGCCCTGATTATCCTTGCAAAACGAGAGGCGTGCAGCAGCTCCATGAGGCCTTCATCGTTGTTCTGCTTTAGTTTCAAGGTAGTAAGCTTTTCAACACTCCTAGGGGCCTTGCTTCAGCACCCGTTTCAGTACCAGAACACTGCGTAGAACCAGGAAGCTCTGCTCCTGCGTGTATGCTGCGTGTCAACCTAGAAATTAGAGACTGATGGCACAAGGCTTGTTTTCCCGTTTTGAAAGCTCCATTCATGCGGCCTCGAAGCTACCTGAAAAGCACTGTTGTTACCGTGCTTTTACTTACAGCCGGCATGGCACATAGAAGAAAATGAGTTTTCTCGAAAGAAACCTTGTGCTTCCAGTTCCTAGTTGGAAGCTCACCCGGCTCTGCTCTATACCAAACGTGAAAGTCAATGTGAGCACTAGCCTCGAAGTAAGGCCCTGATTATGCTGGCAAAACGGGAGGCGTGCAGCAGCTCCATGAGGCCTTCATCGCTGTTCTGCTTTAGTTTCACGGTAGTAGCTTTCCAACATTCCTAGGGACTTTGCTTAAGCAACCGTTTCGGTACAAGAACACTGCGTAGAGACAGTAAGCTCTGGTCCTGCGTGTATGCTGCGAGTCAACCTAGAAATTGGAGACTGATGGCATAAGGCTTCTTTTGCCATTATGAAAGCTCCGTTCATGCAGCCTCGAAGCTACCTGAAAAGCATTGTTGTTGCCGGGGTTTTCCTCACTGCCGGCATGGTTCTGAGAAGAAAATGAGTTTTCTCCTAAGAAACCTTGGGTTTCCAGTTCCTTGTTGGAAGCTCACCCTGCTCTGCGCTATACCTAAAGTGAAAGTCAACGTGAGCCCAAGCTTCGAAGTAAGGCCCTGATTATCCTTGCAAAACGAGAGGCGTGCAGCAGCTCCATGAGGCCTTCATCGTTGTTCTGCTTTAGTTTCAAGGTAGTAAGCTTTTCAACACTCCTAGGGGCCTTGCTTCAGCACCCGTTTCAGTACCAGAACACTGCGTAGAACCAGGAAGTTCTGCTCCTGCGTGTATGCTGCGTGTCAACCTAGAAATTAGAGACTGATGGCACAAGGCTTGTTTTCCCATTATGAAAGCTCCGTTGATGCGGCCCCGAAGCTACCTGAAAAGCACTGTTGTTACCGTGCTTTTACTTACAGCCGGCATGGCACATAGAAGAAAATGAGTTTTCTCGAAAGAAACCTTGTGCTTCCAGTTCCTAGTTGGAAGCTCACCCGGCTCTGCTCTATACCAAACGTGAAAGTCAATGTGAGCACTAGCCTCGAAGTAAGGCCCTGATTATCCTGGCAAAACGGGAGGCGTGCAGCAGCTCCATGAGGCCTTCATCGCTGTTCTGCTTTAGTTTCACGGTAGTAAGCTTTCCAAGACTCCTAGGGACTTTGCTTAAGCAACCGTTTCGGTACCAGAACACTGCGTAGAGACAGTAAGCTCTGGTCCTGCGTGTATGCTGCGTGTCAACCTAGAAATTGGAGACTGATGGCATAAGGCTTCTTTTCCCATTATGAAAGCTCCGTTCATGCGGCCTCGAAGCTACCTGAAAAGCATTGTTGTTGCCGGGGTTTTCCTCACTGCCAGCATGGTTCTGAGAAGAAAATGAGTTTTCTCCTAAGAAACCTTGGGTTTCCAGTTCCTTGTTGGAAGCTCACCCTGCTCTGCGCTATACCTAAAGTGAAAGTCAACGTGAGCCCAAGCTTCGAAGTAAGGCCCTGATTATCCTTGCAAAACGAGAGGCGTGCAGCAGCTCCATGAGGCCTTCATCGTTGTTCTGCTTTAGTTTCAAGGTAGTAAGCTTTTCAACACTCCTAGGGGCCTTGCTTCAGCACCCGTTTCAGTACCAGAACACTGCGTAGAACCAGGAAGCTCTGCTCCTGCGTGTATGCTGCGTGTCAACCTAGAAATTAGAGACTGATGGCACAAGGCTTGTTTTCCCGTTTTGAAAGCTCCATTCATGCGGCCTCGAAGCTACCTGAAAAGCACCGTTGTTACCGTGCTTTTACTTACAGCCGGCATGGCACATAGAAGAAAATGAGTTTTCTCGAAAGAAACCTTGTGCTTCCAGTTCCTAGTTGGAAGCTCACCCGGCTCTGCTCTATACCAAACGTGAAAGTCAATGTGAGCACTAGCCTCGAAGTAAGGCCCTGATTATGCTGGCAAAACGGGAGGCGTGCAGCAGCTCCATGAGGCCTTCATCGCTGTTCTGCTTTAGTTTCACGGTAGTAGCTTTCCAACATTCCTAGGGACTTTGCTTAAGCAACCGTTTCGGTACCAGAACACTGCGTAGAGACAGTAAGCTCTGGTCCTGCGTGTATGCTGCGAGTCAACCTAGAAATTGGAGACTGATGGCATAAGGCTTCTTTTCCCATTATGAAAGCTCCGTTCATGCGGCCTCGAAGCTACCTGAAAAGCATTGTTGTTGCCGGGGTTTTACTCACTGCCGGCATGGTTCTGAGAAGAAACTGAGTTTTCTCCTAAGAAACCTTGGGTTTCCAGTTCCTTGTTGGAAGCTCACCCTGCTCTGCGCTATACCTAAAGTGAAAGTCAACGTGAGCCCAAGCTTCGAAGTAAGGCCCTGATTATCCTTGCAAAACGAGAGGCGTGCAGCAGCTCCATGAGGCCTTCATCGTTGTTCTGCTTTAGTTTCAAGGTAGTAAGCTTTTCAACACTCCTAGGGGCCTTGCTTCAGCACCCGTTTCAGTACCAGAACACTGCGTAGAACCAGGAAGTTCTGCTCCTGCGTGTATGCTGCGTGTCAACCTAGAAATTAGAAGCTGACGGCACAAGGCTAGTTTTCCCATTATGAAAGCTCCGTTGATGCGGCCCCGAAGCTACCTGAAAAGCACTGTTGTTACCGTGCTTTTACTTAGAGCCGGCATGGCACATAGAAGAAAATGAGTTTTCTCGAAAGAAACCTTGTGCTTCCAGTTCCTAGTTGGAAGCTCACCCGGCTCTGCTCTATACCAAACGTGAAAGTCAATGTGAGCACTAGCCTCGAAGTAAGGCCCTGATTATGCTGGCAAAACGGGAGGCGTGCAGCAGCTCCATGAGGCCTTCATCGCTGTTCTGCTTTAGTTTCACGGTAGTAGCTTTCCAACATTCCTAGGGACTTTGCTTAAGCAACCGTTTCGGTACCAGAACACTGCGTAGAGACAGTAAGCTCTGGTCCTGCGTGTATGCTGCGAGTCAACCTAGAAATTGGAGACTGATGGCATAAGGCTTCTTTTCCCATTATGAAAGCTCCGTTCATGCGGCCTCGAAGCTACCTGAAAAGCATTGTTGTTGCCGGGGTTTTCCTCACTGCCGGCATGGTTCTGAGGAGAAAATGAGTTTTCTCCTAAGAAACCTTGGGTTGCCAGTTCTTTGTTGGAAGCTCACCCTGCTCTGCGCTATACCTAAAGTGAAAGTCAACGTGAGCCCAAGCTTCGAAGTAAGGCCCTGATTATCCTTGCAAAACGAGAGGCGTGCAGCAGCTCCATGAGGCCTTCATCGTTGTTCTGCTTTAGTTTCAAGGTAGTAAGCTTTTCAACACTCCTAGGGGCCTTGCTTCAGCACCCGTTTCAGTACCAGAACACTGCGTAGAACCAGGAAGTTCTGCTCCTGCGTGTATGCTGCGTGTCAACCTAGAAATTAGAGACTGACGGCACAAGGCTAGTTTTCCCATTATGAAAGCTCCGTTGATGCGGCCCCGAAGCTACCTGAAAAGCACTGTTGTTACCGTGCTTTTACTTACAGCCGGCATGGCACATAGAAGAAAATGAGTTTTCTCGAAAGAAACCTTGTGCTTCCAGTTCCTAGTTGGAAGCTCACCCGGCTCTGCTCTATACCAAACGTGAAAGTCAATGTGAGCACTAGCCTCGAAGTAAGGCCCTGATTATCCTGGCAAAACGGGAGGCGTGCAGCAGCTCCATGAGGCCTTCATCGCTGTTCTGCTTTAGTTTCACGGTAGTAAGCTTTCCAAGACTCCTAGTGACTTTGCTTAAGCAACCGTTTCGGTACCAGAACACTGCGTAGAGACAGTAAGCTCTGGTCCTGCGTGTATGCTGCGTGTCAACCTAGAAATTGGAGACTGATGGCATAAGGCTTCTTTTCCCATTATGAAAGCTCCGTTCATGCGGCCTCGAAGCTACCTGAAAAGCATTGTTGTTGCCGGGGTTTTCCTCACTGCCAGCATGGTTCTGAGAAGAAAATGAGTTTTCTCCTAAGAAACCTTGGGTTTCCAGTTCCTTGTTGGAAGCTCACCCTGCTCTGCGCTATACCTAAAGTGAAAGTCAACGTGAGCCCAAGCTTCGAAGTAAGGCCCTGATTATCCTTGCAAAACGAGAGGCGTGCAGCAGCTCCATGAGGCCTTCATCGTTGTTCTGCTTTAGTTTCAAGGTAGTAAGCTTTTCAACACTCCTAGGGGCCTTGCTTCAGCACCCGTTTCAGTACCAGAACACTGCGTAGAACCAGGAAGTTCTGCTCCTGCGTGTATGCTGCGTGTCAACCTAGAAATTAGAGACTGACGGCACAAGGCTAGTTTTCCCATTATGAAAGCTCCGTTGATGCGGCCCCGAAGCTACCTGAAAAGCACTGTTGTTACCGTGCTTTTACTTACAGCCGGCATGGCACATAGAAGAAAATGAGTTTTCTCGAAAGAAACCTTGTGCTTCCAGTTCCTAGTTGGAAGCTCACCCGGCTCTGCTCTATACCAAACGTGAAAGTCAATGTGAGCACTAGCCTCGAAGTAAGGCCCTGATTATCCTGGCAAAACGGGAGGCGTGCAGCAGCTCCATGAGGCCTTCATCGCTGTTCTGCTTTAGTTTCACGGTAGTAAGCTTTCCAAGACTCCTAGTGACTTTGCTTAAGCAACCGTTTCGGTACCAGAACACTGCGTAGAGACAGTAAGCTCTGGTCCTGCGTGTATGCTGCGTGTCAACCTAGAAATTGGAGACTGATGGCATAAGGCTTCTTTTCCCATTATGAAAGCTCCGTTCATGCGGCCTCGAAGCTACCTGAAAAGCATTGTTGTTGCCGGGGTTTTCCTCACTGCCAGCATGGTTCTGAGAAGAAAATGAGTTTTCTCCTAAGAAACCTTGGGTTTCCAGTTCCTTGTTGGAAGCTCACCCTGCTCTGCGCTATACCTAAAGTGAAAGTCAACGTGAGCCCAAGCTTCGAAGTAAGGCCCTGATTATCCTTGCAAAACGAGAGGCGTGCAGCAGCTCCATGAGGCCTTCATCGTTGTTCTGCTTTAGTTTCAAGGTAGTAAGCTTTTCAACACTCCTAGGGGCCTTGCTTCAGCACCCGTTTCAGTACCAGAACACTGCGTAGAACCAGGAAGTTCTGCTCCTGCGTGTATGCTGCGTGTCAACCTAGAAATTAGAGGCTGACGGCACAAGGCTAGTTTTCCCATTATGAAAGCTCCGTTGATGCGGCCCCGAAGCTACCTGAAAAGCACTGTTGTTACCGTGCTTTTACTTACAGCCGGCATGGCACATAGAAGAAAATGAGTTTTCTCGAAAGAAACCTTGTGCTTCCAGTTCCTAGTTGGAAGCTCACCCGGCTCTGCTCTATACCAAACGTGAAAGTCAATGTGAGCACTAGCCTCGAAGTAAGGCCCTGATTATCCTGGCAAAACGGGAGGCGTGCAGCAGCTCCATGAGGCCTTCATCGCTGTTCTGCTTTAGTTTCACGGTAGTAAGCTTTCCAAGACTCCTAGGGACTTTGCTTAAGCAACCGTTTCGGTACCAGAACACTGCGTAGAGACAGGAAGCTCTGGTCCTGCGTGTATGCTGCGTGTCAACCTAGAAATTGGAGACTGATGGCATAAGGCTTCTTTTCCCATTATGAAAGCTCCGTTCATGCGGCCTCGAAGCTACCTGAAAAGCATTGTTGTTGCCGGGGTTTTCCTCACTGCCGGCATGGTTCTGAGAAGAAAATGAGTTTTCTCCTAAGAAACCTTGGGTTTCCAGTTCCTTGTTGGAAGCTCACCCTGCTCTGCGCTATACCTAAAGTGAATGTCAACCTGAGCCCAAGCTTCGAAGTAAGGCCCTGATTATCCTTGCAAAACGAGAGGCATGCAGCAGCTCCATGAGGCCTTCATCGTTGTTCTGCTTTAGTTTCAAGGTAGTAAGCTTTTCAACACTCCTAGGGGCCTTGCTTCAGCACCCGTTTCAGTACCAGAACACTGCGTAGAACCAGGAAGCTCTGCTCCTGCGTGTATGCTGCGTGTCAACCTAGAAATTAGAGACTGATGGCACAAGGCTTGTTTTCCCGTTTTGAAAGCTCCATTCATGCGGCCTCGAAGCTACCTGAAAAGCACTGTTGTTACCGTGCTTTTACTTACAGCCGGCATGGCACATAGAAGAAAATGAGTTTTCTCGAAAGAAACCTTGTGCTTCCAGTTCCTAGTTGGAAGCTCACCCGGCTCTGCTCTATACCAAACGTGAAAGTCAATGTGAGCACTAGCCTCGAAGTAAGGCCCTGATTATGCTGGCAAAACGGGAGGCGTGCAGCAGCTCCATGAGGCCTTCATCGCTGTTCTGCTTTAGTTTCACGGTAGTAAGCTTTCCAACATTCCTAGGGACTTTGCTTAAGCAACCGTTTCGGTACCAGAAGACTGCGTAGAGACAGTAAGCTCTGGTCCTGCGTGTATGCTGGGTGTCAACCTAGAAATTGGAGACTGATGGCATAAGGCTTCTTTTGCCATTATGAAAGCTCCGTTCATGCGGCCTCGAAGCTACCTGAAAAGCATTGTTGTTGCCGGGGTTTTCCTCACTGCCGGCATGGTTCTGAGAAGAAAATGAGTTTTCTCCTAAGAAACCTTGGGTTTCCAGTTCCTTGTTGGAAGCTCACCCTGCTCTGCGCTATACCTAAAGTGAAAGTCAACGTGAGCCCAAGCTTCGAAGTAAGGCCCTGATTATCCTTGCAAAACGAGAGGCGTGCAGCAGCTCCATGAGGCCTTTTTCGTTGTTCTGCTTTAGTTTCAAGGTAGTAAGCTTTTCAACACTCCTAGGGGCCTTGCTTCAGCACCCGTTTCAGTACCAGAACACTGCGTAGAACCAGGAAGCTCTGCTCCTGCGTGTATGCTGCGTGTCAACCTAGAAATTAGAGACTGATGGCACAAGGCTTGTTTTCCCGTTTTGAAAGCTCCATTCATGCGGCCCCGAAGCTACCTGAAAAGCACTGTTGTTACCGTGCTTTTACTTACAGCCGGCATGGCACATAGAAGAAAATGAGTTTTCTCGAAAGAAACCTTGTGCTTCCAGTTCCTAGTTGGAAGCTCACCCGGCTCTGCTCTATACCAAACGTGAAAGTCAATGTGAGCACTAGCCTCGAAGTAAGGCCCTGATTATCCTGGCAAACGGGAGGCGTGCAGCAGCTCCATGAGGCCTTCATCGCTGTTCTGCTTTAGTTTCACGGTAGTAAGCTTTCCAAGACTCCTAGGGACTTTGCTTAAGCAACCGTTTCGGTACCAGAACACTGCGTAGAGACAGTAAGCTCTGGTCCTGCGTGTATGCTGCGTGTCAACCTAGAAATTGGAGACTGATGGCATAAGGCTTCTTTTCCCATTATGAAAGCTCCGTTCATGCGGCCTCGAAGCTACCTGAAAAGCATTGTTGTTGCCGGGGTTTTCCTCACTGCCGGCATGGTTCTGAGGAGAAAATGAGTTTTCTCCTAAGAAACCTTGGGTTGCCAGTTCTTTGTTGGAAGCTCACCCTGCTCTGCGCTATACCTAAAGTGAAAGTCAACGTGAGCCCAAGCTTCGAAGTAAGGCCCTGATTATCCTTGCAAAACGAGAGGCGTGCAGCAGCTCCATGAGGCCTTCATCGTTGTTCTGCTTTAGTTTCAAGGTAGTAAGCTTTTCAACACTCCTAGGGGCCTTGCTTCAGCACCCGTTTCAGTACCAGAACACTGCGTAGAACCAGGAAGCTCTGCTCCTGCGTGTATGCTGCGTGTCAACCTAGAAATTAGAGACTGACGGCACAAGGCTAGTTTTCCCATTATGAAAGATCCGTTGATGCGGCCCCGAAGCTACCTGAAAAGCACTGTTGTTACCGTGCTTTTTCTTAGAGCCGGCATGGCACATAGAAGAAAATGAGTTTTCTCGAAAGAAACCTTGTGCTTCCAGTTCCTAGTTGGAAGCTCACCCGGCTCTGCTCTATACCAAACGTGAAAGTCAATGTGAGCACTAGCCTCGAAGTAAGGCCCTGATTATCCTGGCAAAACGGGAGGCGTGCAGCAGCTCCATGAGGCCTTCATCGCTGTTCTGCTTTAGTTTCACGGTAGTAAGCTTTCCAAGACTCCTAGGGACTTTGCTTAAGCAACCGTTTCGGTACCAGAACACTGCGTAGAGACAGTAAGCTCTGGTCCTGCGTGTATGCTGCGTGTCAACCTAGAAATTGGAGACTGATGGCATAAGGCTTCTTTTCCCATTATGAAAGCTCCGTTCATGCGGCCTCGAAGCTACCTGAAAAGCATTGTTGTTGCCGGGGTTTTCCTCACTGCCGGCATGGTTCTGAGAAGAAAATGAGTTTTCTCCTAAGAAACCTTGGGTTTCCAGTTCCTTGTTGGAAGCTCACCCTGCTCTGCGCTATACCTAAAGTGAATGTCAACCTGAGCCCAAGCTTCGAAGTAAGGCCCTGATTATCCTTGCAAAACGAGAGGCATGCAGCAGCTCCATGAGGCCTTCATCGTTGTTCTGCTTTAGTTTCAAGGTAGTAAGCTTTTCAACACTCCTAGGGGCCTTGCTTCAGCACCCGTTTCAGTACCAGAACACTGCGTAGAACCAGGAAGCTCTGCTCCTGCGTGTATGCTGCGTGTCAACCTAGAAATTAGAGACTGATGGCACAAGGCTTGTTTTCCCGTTTTGAAAGCTCCATTCATGCGGCCTCGAAGCTACCTGAAAAACACCGTTGTTACCGTGCTTTTACTTACAGCCGGCATGGCACATAGAAGAAAATGAGTTTTCTCGAAAGAAACCTTGTGCTTCCAGTTCCTAGTTGGAAGCTCACCCGGCTCTGCTCTATACCAAACGTGAAAGTCAATGTGAGCACTAGCCTCGAAGTAAGGCCCTGATTATGCTGGCAAAACGGGAGGCGTGCAGCAGCTCCATGAGGCCTTCATCGCTGTTCTGCTTTAGTTTCACGGTAGTAAGCTTTCCAACATTCCTAGGGACTTTGCTTAAGCAACCGTTTCGGTACCAGAAGACTGCGTAGAGACAGTAAGCTCTGGTCCTGCGTGTATGCTGCGTGTCAACCTAGAAATTGGAGACTGATGGCATAAGGCTTCTTTTGCCATTATGAAAGCTCCGTTCATGCGGCCTCGAAGCTACCTGAAAAGCATTGTTGTTGCCGGGGTTTTCCTCACTGCCGGCATGGTTCTGAGAAGAAAATGAGTTTTCTCCTAAGAAACCTTGGGTTTCCAGTTCCTTGTTGGAAGCTCACCCTGCTCTGCGCTATACCTAAAGTGAAAGTCAACGTGAGCCCAAGCTTCGAAGTAAGGCCCTGATTATCCTTGCAAAACGAGAGGCGTGCAGCAGCTCCATGAGGCCTTCATCGTTGTTCTGCTTTAGTTTCAAGGTAGTAAGCTTTTCAACACTCCTAGGGGCCTTGCTTCAGCACCCGTTTCAGTACCAGAACACTGCGTAGAACCAGGAAGCTCTGCTCCTGCGTGTATGCTGCGTGTCAACCTAGAAATTAGAGACTGACGGCACAAGGCTAGTTTTCCCATTATGAAAGCTCCGTTGATGCGGCCCCGAAGCTACCTGAAAAGCACTGTTGTTACCGTGCTTTTACTTAGAGCCGGCATGGCACATAGAAGAAAATGAGTTTTCTCGAAAGAAACCTTGTGCTTCCAGTTCCTAGTTGGAAGCTCACCCGGCTCTGCTCTATACCAAACGTGAAAGTCAATGTGAGCACTAGCCTCGAAGTAAGGCCCTGATTATCCTGGCAAAACGGGAGGCGTGCAGCAGCTCCATGAGGCCTTCATCGCTGTTCTGCTTTAGTTTCACGGTAGTAAGCTTTCCAAGACTCCTAGGGACTTTGCTTAAGCAACCGTTTCGGTACCAGAACACTGCGTAGAGACAGTAAGCTCTGGTCCTGCGTGTATGCTACGAGTCAACCTAGAAACTGGAGACTGATGGCATAAGGCTTCTTTTCCCATTATGAAAGCTCCGTTCATGCGGCCTCGAAGCTACCTGAAAAGCATTGTTGTTGCCGGGGTTTTCCTCACTGCCAGCATGGTTCTGAGAAGAAAATGAGTTTTCTCCTAAGAAACCTTGGGTTTCCAGTTCCTTGTTGGAAGCTCACCCTGCTCTGCGCTATACCTAAAGTGAAAGTCAACGTGAGCCCAAGCTTCGAAGTAAGGCCCTGATTATCCTTGCAAAACGAGAGGCGTGCAGCAGCTCCATGAGGCCTTCATCGTTGTTCTGCTTTAGTTTCAAGGTAGTAAGCTTTTCAACACTCCTAGGGGCCTTGCTTCAGCACCCGTTTCAGTACCAGAACACTGCGTAGAACCAGGAAGCTCTGCTCCTGCGTGTATGCTGCGTGTCAACCTAGAAATTAGAGACTGATGGCACAAGGCTTGTTTTCCCGTTTTGAAAGCTCCATTCATGCGGCCTCGAAGCTACCTGAAAAGCACTGTTGTTACCGTGCTTTTACTTACAGCCGGCATGGCACATAGAAGAAAATGAGTTTTGTCGAAAGAAACCTTGTGCTTCCAGTTCCTAGTTGGAAGCTCACCCGGCTCTGCTCTATACCAAACGTGAAAGTCAATGTGAGCACTAGCCTTGAAGTAAGGCCCTGATTATGCTGGCAAAACGGGAGGCGTGCAGCAGCTCCATGAGGCCTTCATCGCTGTTCTGCTTTAGTTTCACGGTAGTAGCTTTCCAACATTCCTAGGGACTTTGCTTAAGCAACCGTTTCGGTACCAGAACACTGCGTAGAGACAGTAAGCTCTGGTCCTGCGTGTATGCTGCGAGTCAACCTAGAAATTGGAGACTGATGGCATAAGGCTTCTGTTGCCATTATGAAAGCTCCGTTCATGCGGCCTCGAAGCTACGTGAAAAGCATTGTTGTTGCCGGGGTTTTCCTCACTGCCGGCATGGTTCTGAGGAGAAAATGAGTTTTCTCCTAAGAAACCTTGGGTTTCCAGTTCTTTGTTGGAAGCTCACCCTGCTCTGCGCTATACCTAAAGTGAAAGTCAACGTGAGCCCAAGCTTCGAAGTAAGGCCCTGATTATCCTTGCAAAACGAGAGGCGTGCAGCAGCTCCATGAGGCCTTCATCGTTGTTCTGCTTTAGTTTCAAGGTAGTAAGCTTTTCAACACTCCTAGGGGCCTTGCTTCAGCACCCGTTTCAGTACCAGAACACTGCGTAGAACCAGGAAGTTCTGCTCCTGCGTGTATGCTGCGTGTCAACCTAGAAATTAGAGGCTGACGGCACAAGGCTAGTTTTCCCATTATGAAAGCTCCGTTGATGCGGCCCCGAAGCTACCTGAAAAGCACTGTTGTTACCGTGCTTTTACTTACAGCCGGCATGGCACATACAATAAAATGAGTTTTCTCGAAAGAAACCTTGTGCTTCCAGTTCCTAGTTGGAAGCTCACCCGGCTCTGCTCTATACCAAACGTGAAAGTCAATGTGAGCACTAGCCTCGAAGTAAGGCCCTGATTATCCTGGCAAAACGGGAGGCGTGCAGCAGCTCCATGAGGCCTTCATCGCTGTTCTGCTTTAGTTTCACGGTAGTAAGCTTTCCAAGACTCCTAGGGACTTTGCTTAAGCAACCGGTTCGGTACCAGAACACTGCGTAGAGACAGTAAGCTCTGGTCCTGCGTGTATGCTGCGTGTCAACCTAGAAATTGGAGACTGATGGCATAAGGCTTCTTTTGCCATTATGAAAGCTCCGTTCATGCGGCCTCGAAGCTACCTGAAAAGCATTGTTGTTGCCGGGGTTTTCCTCACTGCCAGCATGGTTCTGAGAAGAAAATGAGTTTTCTCCTAAGAAACCTTGGGTTTCCAGTTCCTTGTTGGAAGCTCACCCTGCTCTGCGCTATACCTAAAGTGAAAGTCAACGTGAGCCCAAGCTTCGAAGTAAGGCCCTGATTATCCTTGCAAAACGAGAGGCGTGCAGCAGCTCCATGAGGCCTTCATCGTTGTTCTGCTTTAGTTTCAAGGTAGTAAGCTTTTCAACACTCCTAGGGGCCTTGCTTCAGCACCCGTTTCAGTACCAGAACACTGCGTAGAACCAGGAAGCTCTGCTCTTGCGTGTATGCTGCGTGTCAACCTAGAAATTAGAGACTGATGGCACAAGGCTTGTTTTCCCGTTTTGAAAGCTCCATTCATGCGGCCTCGAAGCTACCTGAAAAGCACTGTTGTTACCGTGCTTTTACTTACAGCCGGCATGGCACATAGAAGAAAATGAGTTTTCTCGAAAGAAACCTTGTGCTTCCAGTTCCTAGTTGGAAGCTCACCCGGCTCTGCTCTATACCAAACGTGAAAGTCAATGTGAGCACTAGCCTCGAAGTAAGGCCCTGATTATGCTGGCAAAACGGGAGGCGTGCAGCAGCTCCATGAGGCCTTCATCGCTGTTCTGCTTTAGTTTCACGGTAGTAGCTTTCCAACATTCCTAGGGACTTTGCTTAAGCAACCGTTTCGGTACCAGAACACTGCGTAGAGACAGTAAGCTCTGGTCCTGCGTGTATGCTGCGAGTCAACCTAGAAATTGGAGACTGATGGCATAAGGCTTCTTTTCCCATTATGAAAGCTCCGTTCATGCGGCCTCGAAGCTACCTGAAAAGCATTGTTGTTGCCGGGGTTTTCCTCACTGCCGGCATGGTTCTGAGGAGAAAATGAGTTTTCTCCTAAGAAACCTTGGGTTGCCAGTTCTTTGTTGGAAGCTCACCCTGCTCTGCGCTATACCTAAAGTGAAAGTCAACGTGAGCCCAAGCTTCGAAGTAAGGCCCTGATTATCCTTGCAAAACGAGAGGCGTGCAGCAGCTCCATGAGGCCTTCATCGTTGTTCTGCTTTAGTTTCAAGGTAGTAAGCTTTTCAACACTCCTAGGGGCCTTGCTTCAGCACCCGTTTCAGTACCAGAACACTGCGTAGAACCAGGAAGTTCTGCTCCTGCGTGTATGCTGCGTGTCAACCTAGAAATTAGAGGCTGACGGCACAAGGCTAGTTTTCCCATTATGAAAGCTCCGTTGATGCGGCCCCGAAGCTACCTGAAAAGCACTGTTGTTACCGTGCTTTTACTTAGAGCCGGCATGGCACATAGAAGAAAATGAGTTTTCTCGAAAGAAACCTTGTGCTTCCAGTTCCTAGTTGGAAGCTCACCCGGCTCTGCTCTATACCAAACGTGAAAGTCAATGTGAGCACTAGCCTCGAAGTAAGGCCCTGATTATGCTGGCAAAACGGGAGGCGTGCAGCAGCTCCATGAGGCCTTCATCGCTGTTCTGCTTTAGTTTCACGGTAGTAAGCTTTCCAAGACTCCTAGGGACTTTGCTTAAGCAACCGTTTCGGTACCAGAACACTGCGTAGAGACAGTAAGCTCTGGTCCTGCGTGTATGCTGCGTGTCAACCTAGAAATTGGAGACTGATGGCATAAGGCTTCTTTTGCCATTATGAAAGCTCCGTTCATGCGGCCTCGAAGCTACCTGAAAAGCATTGTTGTTGCCGGGGTTTTCCTCACTGCCGGCATGGTTCTGAGAAGAAAATGAGTTTTCTCCTAAGAAACCTTGGGTTTCCAGTTCCTTGTTGGAAGCTCACCCTGCTCTGCGCTATACCTAAAGTGAAAGTCAACGTGAGCCCAAGCTTCGAAGTAAGGCCCTGATTATCCTTGCAAAACGAGAGGCGTGCAGCAGCTCCATGAGGCCTTCATCGTTGTTCTGCTTTAGTTTCAAGGTAGTAAGCTTTTCAACACTCCTAGGGGCCTTGCTTCAGCACCCGTTTCAGTACCAGAACACTGCGTAGAACCAGGAAGCTCTGCTCCTGCGTGTATGCTGCGTGTCAACCTAGAAATTAGAGACTGATGGCACAAGGCTTGTTTTCCCGTTTTGAAAGCTCCATTCATGCGGCCTCGAAGCTACCTGAAAAGCACTGTTGTTACCGTGCTTTTACTTACAGCCGGCATGGCACATAGAAGAAAATGAGTTTTCTCGAAAGAAACCTTGTGCTTCCAGTTCCTAGTTGGAAGCTCACCCGGCTCTGCTCTATACCAAACGTGAAAGTCAATGTGAGCACTAGCCTCGAAGTAAGGCCCTGATTATGCTGGCAAAACGGGAGGCGTGCAGCAGCTCCATGAGGCCTTCATCGCTGTTCTGCTTTAGTTTCACGGTAGTAGCTTTCCAACATTCCTAGGGACTTTGCTTAAGCAACCGTTTCGGTACCAGAACACTGCGTAGAGACAGTAAGCTCTGGTCCTGCGTGTATGCTGCGAGTCAACCTAGAAATTGGAGACTGATGGCATAAGGCTTCTTTTCCCATTATGAAAGCTCCGTTCATGCGGCCTCGAAGCTACCTGAAAAGCATTGTTGTTGCCGGGGTTTTCCTCACTGCCGGCATGGTTCTGAGGAGAAAATGAGTTTTCTCCTAAGAAACCTTGGGTTGCCAGTTCTTTGTTGGAAGCTCACCCTGCTCTGCGCTATACCTAAAGTGAAAGTCAACGTGAGCCCAAGCTTCGAAGTAAGGCCCTGATTATCCTTGCAAAACGAGAGGCGTGCAGCAGCTCCATGAGGCCTTCATCGTTGTTCTGCTTTAGTTTCAAGGTAGTAAGCTTTTCAACACTCCTAGGGGCCTTGCTTCAGCACCCGTTTCAGTACCAGAACACTGCGTAGAACCAGGAAGTTCTGCTCCTGCGTGTATGCTGCGTGTCAACCTAGAAATTAGAGGCTGACGGCACAAGGCTAGTTTTCCCATTATGAAAGCTCCGTTGATGCGGCCCCGAAGCTACCTGAAAAGCACTGTTGTTACCGTGCTTTTACTTAGAGCCGGCATGGCACATAGAAGAAAATGAGTTTTCTCGAAAGAAACCTTGTGCTTCCAGTTCCTAGTTGGAAGCTCACCCGGCTCTGCTCTATACCAAACGTGAAAGTCAATGTGAGCACTAGCCTCGAAGTAAGGCCCTGATTATGCTGGCAAAACGGGAGGCGTGCAGCAGCTCCATGAGGCCTTCATCGCTGTTCTGCTTTAGTTTCACTGTAGTAAGCTTTCCAAGACTCCTAGGGACTTTGCTTAAGCAACCGTTTCGGTACCAGAACACTGCGTAGAGACAGTAAGCTCTGGTCCTGCGTGTATGCTGCGTGTCAACCTAGAAATTGGAGACTGATGGCATAAGGCTTCTTTTGCCATTATGAAAGCTCCGTTCATGCGGCCTCGAAGCTACCTGAAAAGCATTGTTGTTGCCGGGGTTTTCCTCACTGCCGGCATTGTTCTGAGAAGAAAATGAGTTTAATCCTAAGAAACCTTGGGTTTCCAGTTCCTTGTTGGAAGCTCACCCTGCTCTGCGCTATACCTAAAGTGAATGTCAACCTGAGCCCAAGCTTCGAAGTAAGGCCCTGATTATCCTTGCAAAACGAGAGGCATGCAGCAGCTCCATGAGGCCTTCTTCGTTGTTCTGCTTTAGTTTCAAGGTAGTAAGCTTTTCAACACTCCTAGGGGCCTTGCTTCAGCACCCGTTTCAGTACCAGAACACTGCGTAGAACCAGGAAGCTCTGCTCCTGCGTGTATGCTGCGTGTCAACCTAGAAATTAGAGACTGATGGCACAAGGCTTGTTTTCCCGTTTTGAAAGCTCCATTCATGCGGCCTCGAAGCTACCTGAAAAGCACTGTTGTTACCGTGCTTTTACTTACAGCCGGCATGGCACATAGAAGAAAATGAGTTTTCTCGAAAGAAACCTTGTGCTTCCAGTTCCTAGTTGGAAGCTCACCCGGCTCTGCTCTATACCAAACGTGAAAGTCAATGTGAGCACTAGCCTCGAAGTAAGGCCCTGATTATGCTGGCAATACGGGAGACGTGCAGCAGCTCCATGAGGCCTTCATCGCTGTTCTGCTTTAGTTTCACGGTAGTAAGCTTTCCAACATTCCTAGGGACTTTGCTTAAGCAACCGTTTCGGTACCAGAACACTGCGTAGAGACAGTAAGCTCTGGTCCTGCGTGTATGCTGCGTGTCAACCTAGAAATTGGAGACTGATGGCATAAGGCTTCTTTTGCCATTATGAAAGCTCCGTTCATGCGGCCTCGAAGCTACCTGAAAAGCATTGTTGTTGCCGGGGTTTTCCTCACTGCCGGCATGGTTCTGAGAAGAAAATGAGTTTTCTCCTAAGAAACCTTGGGTTTCCAGTTCCTTGTTGGAAGCTCACCCTGCTCTGCGCTATACCTAAAGTGAAAGTCAACGTGAGCCCAAGCTTCGAAGTAAGGCCCTGATTATCCTTGCAAAACGAGAGGCGTGCAGCAGCTCCATGAGGCCTTCATCGTTGTTCTGCTTTAGTTTCAAGGTAGTAAGCTTTTCAACACTCCTAGGGGCCTTGCTTCAGCACCCGTTTCAGTACCAGAACACTGCGTAGAACCAGGAAGCTCTGCTCCTGCGTGTATGCTGCGTGTCAACCTAGAAATTAGAGACTGACGGCACAAGGCTAGTTTTCCCATTATGAAAGCTCCGTTGATGCGGCCCCGAAGCTACCTGAAAAGCACTGTTGTTACCGTGCTTTTACTTACAGCCGGCATGGCACATAGAAGAAAATGAGTTTTCTCGAAAGAAACCTTGTGCTTCCAGTTCCTAGTTGGAAGCTCACCCGGCTCTGCTCTATACCAAACGTGAAAGTCAATGTGAGCACTAGCCTCGAAGTAAGGCCCTGATTATCCTGGCAAAACGGGAGGCGTGCAGCAGCTCCATGAGGCCTTCATCGCTGTTCCGCTTTAGTTTCACGGTAGTAAGCTTTCCAAGACTCCTAGGGACTTTGCTTAAGCAACCGTTTCGGTACCAGAACACTGCGTAGAGACAGTAAGCTCTGGTCCTGCGTGTATGCTGCGTGTCAACCTAGAAATTGGAGACTGATGGCATAAGGCTTCTTTTCCCATTATGAAAGCTCCGTTCATGCGGCCTCGAAGCTACCTGAAAAGCATTGTTGTTGCCGGGGTTTTCCTCACTGCCGGCATGGTTCTGAGGAGAAAATGAGTTTTCTCCTAAGAAACCTTGGGTTTCCAGGTCTTTGTTGGAAGCTCACCCTGCTCTGCGCTATACCTAAAGTGAAAGTCAACGTGAGCCCAAGCTTCGAAGTAAGGCCCTGATTATCCTTGCAAAACGAGAGGCATGCAGCAGCTCCATGAGGCCTTCATCGTTGTTCTGCTTTAGTTTCAAGGTAGTAAGCTTTTCAACACTCCTAGGGGCCTTGCTTCAGCACCCGTTTCAGTACCAGAACACTGCGTAGAACCAGGAAGTTCTGCTCCTGCGTGTATGCTGCGTGTCAACCTAGAAATTAGAGGCTGATGGCACAAGGCTAGTTTTCCCATTATGAAAGCTCCGTTGATGCGGCCCCGAAGCTACCTGAAAAGCACTGTTGTTACCGTGCTTTTACTTACAGCCGGCATGGCACATAGAAGAAAATGAGTTTTCTCGAAAGAAACCTTGTGCTTCCAGTTCCTAGTTGGAAGCTCACCCGGCTCTGCTCTATACCAAACGTGAAAGTCAATGTGAGCACTAGCCTCGAAGTAAGGCCCTGATTATCCTGGCAAAACGGGAGGCGTGCAGCAGCTCCATGAGGCCTTCATCGCTGTTCTGCTTTAGTTTCACGGTAGTAAGCTTTCCAAGACTCCTAGGGACTTTGCTTAAGCAACCGTTTCGGTACCAGAACACTGCGTAGAGACAGTAAGCTCTGGTCCTGCGTGTATGCTGCGTGTCAACCTAGAAATTGGAGACTGATGGCATAAGGCTTCTTTTCCCATTATGAAAGCTCCGTTCATGCGGCCTCGAAGCTACCTGAAAAGCATTGTTGTTGCCGGGGTTTTCCTCACTGCCGGCATGGTTCTGAGAAGAAAATGAGTTTTCTCCTAAGAAACCTTGGGTTTCCAGTTCCTTGTTGGAAGCTCACCCTGCTCTGCGCTATACCTAAAGTGAAAGTCAACGTGAGCCCAAGCTTCGAAGTAAGGCCCTGATTATCCTTGCAAAACGAGAGGCGTGCAGCAGCTCCATGAGGCCTTCATCGTTGTTCTGCTTTAGTTTCAAGGTAGTAAGCTTTTCAACACTCCTAGGGGCCTTGCTTCAGCACCCGTTTCAGTACCAGAACACTGCGTAGAACCAGGAAGCTCTGCTCCTGCGTGTATGCTGCGTGTCAACCTAGAAATTAGAGACTGATGGCACAAGGCTTGTTTTCCCGTTTTGAAAGCTCCATTCATGCGGCCTCGAAGCTACCTGAAAAGCACTGTTGTTACCGTGCTTTTACTTACAGCCGGCATGGCACATAGAAGAAAATGAGTTTTCTCGAAAGAAACCTTGTGCTTCCAGTTCCTAGTTGGAAGCTCACCCGGCTCTGCTCTATACCAAACGTGAAAGTCAATGTGAGCACTAGCCTCGAAGTAAGGCCCTGATTATGCTGGCAAAACGGGAGGCGTGCAGCAGCTCCATGAGGCCTTCATCGCTGTTCTGCTTTAGTTTCACGGTAGTAAGCTTTCCAAGACTCCTAGGGACTTTGCTTAAGCAACCGTTTCGGTACCAGAACACTGCGTAGAGGCAGTAAGCTCTGGTCCTGCGTGTATGCTGCGTGTCAACCTAGAAATTGGAGACTGATGGCATAAGGCTTCTTTTCCCATTATGAAAGCTCCGTTCATGCGGCCTCGAAGCTACCTGAAAAGCATTGTTGTTGCCGGGGTTTTCCTCACTGCCGGCATGGTTCTGAGGAGAAAATGAGTTTTCTCCTAAGAAACCTTGGGTTTCCAGTTCTTTGTTGGAAGCTCACCCTGCTCTGCGCTATACCTAAAGTGAAAGTCAACGTGAGCCCAAGCTTCGAAGTAAGGCCCTGATTATCCTTGCAAAACGAGAGGCGTGCAGCAGCTCCATGAGGCCTTCATCGTTGTTCTGCTTTAGTTTCAAGGTAGTAAGCTTTTCAACACTCCTAGGGGCCTTGCTTCAGCACCCGTTTCAGTACCAGAACACTGCGTAGAACCAGGAAGCTCTGCTCCTGCGTGTATGCTGCGTGTCAACCTAGAAATTAGAGACTGACGGCACAAGGCTAGTTTTCCCATTATGAAAGCTCCGTTGATGCGGCCCCGAAGCTACCTGAAAAGCACTGTTGTTACCGTGCTTTTACTTACAGCCGGCATGGCACATAGAAGAAAATGAGTTTTCTCGAAAGAAACCTTGTGCTTCCAGTTCCTAGTTGGAAGCTCACCCGGCTCTGCTCTATACCAAACGTGAAAGTCAATGTGAGCACTAGCCTCGAAGTAAGGCCCTGATTATCCTGGCAAAACGGGAGGCGTGCAGCAGCTCCATGAGGCCTTCATCGCTGTTCTGCTTTAGTTTCACGGTAGTAAGCTTTCCAACATTCCTAGGGACTTTGCTTAAGCAACCGTTTCGGTACCAGAACACTGCGTAGAGACAGTAAGCTCTGGTCCTGCGTGTATGCTGCGTGTCAACCTAGAAATTGGAGACTGATGGCATAAGGCTTCTTTTCCCATTATGAAAGCTCCGTTCATGCGGCCTCGAAGCTACCTGAAAAGCATTGTTGTTGCCGGGGTTTTCCTCACTGCCGGCATGGTTCTGAGAAGAAACTGAGTTTTCTCCTAAGAAACCTTGGGTTTCCAGTTCCTTGTTGGAAGCTCACCCTGCTCTGCGCTATACCTAAAGTGAAAGTCAACGTGAGCCCAAGCTTCGAAGTAAGGCCCTGATTATCCTTGCAAAACGAGAGGCGTGCAGCAGCTCCATGAGGCCTTCATCGTTGTTCTGCTTTAGTTTCAAGGTAGTAAGCTTTTCAACACTCCTAGGGGCCTTGCTTCAGCACCCGTTTCAGTACCAGAACACTGCGTAGAACCAGGAAGCTCTGCTCCTGCGTGTATGCTGCGTGTCAACCTAGAAATTAGAGGCTGACGGCACAAGGCTAGTTTTCCCATTATGAAAGCTCCGTTGATGCGGCCCCGAAGCTACCTGAAAAGCACTGTTGTTACCGTGCTTTTACTTACAGCCGGCATGGCACATAGAAGAAAATGAGTTTTCTCGAAAGAAACCTTGTGCTTCCAGTTCCTAGTTGGAAGCTCACCCGGCTCTGCTCTATACCAAACGTGAAAGTCAATGTGAGCACTAGCCTCGAAGTAAGGCCCTGATTATCCTGGCAAAACGGGAGGCGTGCAGCAGCTCCATGAGGCCTTCATCGCTGTTCTGCTTTAGTTTCACGGTAGTAAGCTTTCCAAGACTCCTAGGGACTTTGCTTAAGCAACCGGTTCGGTACCAGAACACTGCGTAGAGACAGTAAGCTCTGGTCCTGCGTGTATGCTGCGTGTCAACCTAGAAATTGGAGAGTGATGGCATAAGGCTTCTTTTGCCATTATGAAAGCTCCGTTCATGCGGCCTCGAAGCTACCTGAAAAGCATTGTTGTTGCCGGGGTTTTCCTCACTGCCAGCATGGTTCTGAGAAGAAAATGAGTTTTCTCCTAAGAAACCTTGGGTTTCCAGTTCCTTGTTGGAAGCTCACCCTGCTCTGCGCTATACCTAAAGTGAAAGTCAACGTGAGCCCAAGCTTCGAAGTAAGGCCCTGATTATCCTTGCAAAACGAGAGGCGTGCAGCAGCTCCATGAGGCCTTCATCGTTGTTCTGCTTTAGTTTCAAGGTAGTAAGCTTTTCAACACTCCTAGGGGCCTTGCTTCAGCACCCGTTTCAGTACCAGAACACTGCGTAGAACCAGGAAGCTCTGCTCTTGCGTGTATGCTGCGTGTCAACCTAGAAATTAGAGACTGATGGCACAAGGCTTGTTTTCCCGTTTTGAAAGCTCCATTCATGCGGCCTCGAAGCTACCTGAAAAGCACTGTTGTTACCGTGCTTTTACTTACAGCCGGCATGGCACATAGAAGAAAATGAGTTTTCTCGAAAGAAACCTTGTGCTTCCAGTTCCTAGTTGGAAGCTCACCCGGCTCTGCTCTATACCAAACGTGAAAGTCAATGTGAGCACTAGCCTCGAAGTAAGGCCCTGATTATGCTGGCAAAACGGGAGGCGTGCAGCAGCTCCATGAGGCCTTCATCGCTGTTCTGCTTTAGTTTCACGGTAGTAGCTTTCCAACATTCCTAGGGACTTTGCTTAAGCAACCGTTTCGGTACCAGAACACTGCGTAGAGACAGTAAGCTCTGGTCCTGCGTGTATGCTGCGAGTCAACCTAGAAATTGGAGACTGATGGCATAAGGCTTCTTTTCCCATTATGAAAGCTCCGTTCATGCGGCCTCGAAGCTACCTGAAAAGCATTGTTGTTGCCGGGGTTTTCCTCACTGCCGGCATGGTTCTGAGGAGAAAATGAGTTTTCTCCTAAGAAACCTTGGGTTGCCAGTTCTTTGTTGGAAGCTCACCCTGCTCTGCGCTATACCTAAAGTGAAAGTCAACGTGAGCCCAAGCTTCGAAGTAAGGCCCTGATTATCCTTGCAAAACGAGAGGCGTGCAGCAGCTCCATGAGGCCTTCATCGTTGTTCTGCTTTAGTTTCAAGGTAGTAAGCTTTTCAACACTCCTAGGGGCCTTGCTTCAGCACCCGTTTCAGTACCAGAACACTGCGTAGAACCAGGAAGCTCTGCTCCTGCGTGTATGCTGCGTGTCAACCTAGAAATTAGAGACTGATGGCACAAGGCTTGTTTTCCCGTTTTGAAAGCTCCATTCATGCGGCCTCGAAGCTACCTGAAAAGCACTGTTGTTACCGTGCTTTTACTTAGAGCCGGCATGGCACATAGAAGAAAATGAGTTTTCTCGAAAGAAACCTTGTGCTTCCAGTTCCTAGTTGGAAGCTCACCCGGCTCTGCTCTATACCAAACGTGAAAGTCAATGTGAGCACTAGCCTCGAAGTAAGGCCCTGATTATGCTGGCAAAACGGGAGGCGTGCAGCAGCTCCATGAGGCCTTCATCGCTGTTCTGCTTTAGTTTCACGGTAGTAGCTTTCCAACATTCCTAGGGACTTTGCTTAAGCAACCGTTTCGGTACCAGAACACTGCGTAGAGACAGTAAGCTCTGGTCCTGCGTGTATGCTGCGAGTCAACCTAGAAATTGGAGACTGATGGCATAAGGCTTCTTTTCCCATTATGAAAGCTCCGTTCATGCGGCCTCGAAGCTACCTGAAAAGCATTGTTGTTGCCGGGGTTTTCCTCACTGCCGGCATGGTTCTGAGGAGAAAATGAGTTTTCTCCTAAGAAACCTTGGGTTGCCAGTTCTTTGTTGGAAGCTCACCCTGCTCTGCGCTATACCTAAAGTGAAAGTCAACGTGAGCCCAAGCTTCGAAGTAAGGCCCTGATTATCCTTGCAAAACGAGAGGCGTGCAGCAGCTCCATGAGGCCTTCATCGTTGTTCTGCTTTAGTTTCAAGGTAGTAAGCTTTTCAACACTCCTAGGGGCCTTGCTTCAGCACCCGTTTCAGTACCAGAACACTGCGTAGAACCAGGAAGTTCTGCTCCTGCGTGTATGCTGCGTGTCAACCTAGAAATTAGAGGCTGACGGCACAAGGCTAGTTTTCCCATTATGAAAGCTCCGTTGATGCGGCCCCGAAGCTACCTGAAAAGCACTGTTGTTACCGTGCTTTTACTTAGAGCCGGCATGGCACATAGAAGAAAATGAGTTTTCTCGAAAGAAACCTTGTGCTTCCAGTTCCTAGTTGGAAGCTCACCCGGCTCTGCTCTATACCAAACGTGAAAGTCAATGTGAGCACTAGCCTCGAAGTAAGGCCCTGATTATGCTGGCAAAACGGGAGGCGTGCAGCAGCTCCATGAGGCCTTCATCGCTGTTCTGCTTTAGTTTCACGGTAGTAAGCTTTCCAAGACTCCTAGGGACTTTGCTTAAGCAACCGTTTCGGTACCAGAACACTGCGTAGAGACAGTAAGCTCTGGTCCTGCGTGTATGCTGCGTGTCAACCTAGAAATTGGAGACTGATGGCATAAGGCTTCTTTTGCCATTATGAAAGCTCCGTTCATGCGGCCTCGAAGCTACCTGAAAAGCATTGTTGTTGCCGGGGTTTTCCTCACTGCCGGCATTGTTCTGAGAAGAAAATGAGTTTTCTCCTAAGAAACCTTGGGTTTCCAGTTCCTTGTTGGAAGCTCACCCTGCTCTGCGCTATACCTAAAGTGAATGTCAACCTGAGCCCAAGCTTCGAAGTAAGGCCCTGATTATCCTTGCAAAACGAGAGGCATGCAGCAGCTCCATGAGGCCTTCATCGTTGTTCTGCTTTAGTTTCAAGGTAGTAAGCTTTTCAACACTCCTAGGGGCCTTGCTTCAGCACCCGTTTCAGTACCAGAACACTGCGTAGAACCAGGAAGCTCTGCTCCTGCGTGTATGCTGCGTGTCAACCTAGAAATTAGAGACTGATGGCACAAGGCTTGTTTTCCCGTTTTGAAAGCTCCATTCATGCGGCCTCGAAGCTACCTGAAAAGCACTGTTGTTACCGTGCTTTTACTTACAGCCGGCATGGCACATAGAAGAAAATGAGTTTTCTCGAAAGAAACCTTGTGCTTCCAGTTCCTAGTTGGAAGCTCACCCGGCTCTGCTCTATACCAAACGTGAAAGTCAATGTGAGCACTAGCCTCGAAGTAAGGCCCTGATTATGCTGGCAATACGGGAGGCGTGCAGCAGCTCCATGAGGCCTTCATCGCTGTTCTGCTTTAGTTTCACGGTAGTAAGCTTTCCAACATTCCTAGGGACTTTGCTTAAGCAACCGTTTCGGTACCAGAACACTGCGTAGAGACAGTAAGCTCTGGTCCTGCGTGTATGCTGCGTGTCAACCTAGAAATTGGAGACTGATGGCATAAGGCTTCTTTTGCCATTATGAAAGCTCCGTTCATGCGGCCTCGAAGCTACCTGAAAAGCATTGTTGTTGCCGGGGTTTTCCTCACTGCCGGCATGGTTCTGAGAAGAAAATGAGTTTTCTCCTAAGAAACCTTGGGTTTCCAGTTCCTTGTTGGAAGCTCACCCTGCTCTGCGCTATACCTAAAGTGAAAGTCAACGTGAGCCCAAGCTTCGAAGTAAGGCCCTGATTATCCTTGCAAAACGAGAGGCGTGCAGCAGCTCCATGAGGCCTTCATCGTTGTTCTGCTTTAGTTTCAAGGTAGTAAGCTTTTCAACACTCCTAGGGGCCTTGCTTCAGCACCCGTTTCAGTACCAGAACACTGCGTAGAACCAGGAAGCTCTGCTCCTGCGTGTATGCTGCGTGTCAACCTAGAAATTAGAGACTGACGGCACAAGGCTAGTTTTCCCATTATGAAAGCTCCGTTGATGCGGCCCCGAAGCTACCTGAAAAGCACTGTTGTTACCGTGCTTTTACTTACAGCCGGCATGGCACATAGAAGAAAATGAGTTTTCTCGAAAGAAACCTTGTGCTTCCAGTTCCTAGTTGGAAGCTCACCCGGCTCTGCTCTATACCAAACGTGAAAGTCAATGTGAGCACTAGCCTCGAAGTAAGGCCCTGATTATCCTGGCAAAACGGGAGGCGTGCAGCAGCTCCATGAGGCCTTCATCGCTGTTCTGCTTTAGTTTCACGGTAGTAAGCTTTCCAAGACTCCTAGGGACTTTGCTTAAGCAACCGTTTCGGTACCAGAACACTGCGTAGAGACAGTAAGCTCTGGTCCTGCGTGTATGCTGCGTGTCAACCTAGAAATTGGAGACTGATGGCATAAGGCTTCTTTTCCCATTATGAAAGCTCCGTTCATGCGGCCTCGAAGCTACCTGAAAATCATTGTTGTTGCCGGGGTTTTCCTCACTGCCAGCATGGTTCTGAGAAGAAAATGAGTTTTCTCCTAAGAAACCTTGGGTTTCCAGTTCCTTGTTGGAAGCTCACCCTGCTCTGCGCTATACCTAAAGTGAAAGTCAACGTGAGCCCAAGCTTCGAAGTAAGGCCCTGATTATCCTTGCAAAACGAGAGGCGTGCAGCAGCTCCATGAGGCCTTCATCGTTGTTCTGCTTTAGTTTCAAGGTAGTAAGCTTTTCAACACTCCTAGGGGCCTTGCTTCAGCACCCGTTTCAGTACCAGAACACTGCGTAGAACCAGGAAGCTCTGCTCCTGCGTGTATGCTGCGTGTCAACCTAGAAATTAGAGACTGATGGCACAAGGCTTGTTTTCCCGTTTTGAAAGCTCCATTCATGCGGCCTCGAAGCTACCTGAAAAGCACTGTTGTTACCGTGCTTTTACTTACAGCCGGCATGGCACATAGAAGAAAATGAGTTTTCTCGAAAGAAACCTTGTGCTTCCAGTTCCTAGTTGGAAGCTCACCCGGCTCTGCTCTATACCAAACGTGAAAGTCAATGTGAGCACTAGCCTCGAAGTAAGGCCCTGATTATGCTGGCAAAACGGGAGGCGTGCAGCAGCTCCATGAGGCCTTCATCGCTGTTCTGCTTTAGTTTCACGGTAGTAGCTTTCCAACATTCCTAGGGACTTTGCTTAAGCAACCGTTTCGGTACCAGAACACTGCGTAGAGACAGTAAGCTCTGGTCCTGCGTGTATGCTGCGAGTCAACCTAGAAATTGGAGACTGATGGCATAAGGCTTCTTTTCCCATTATGAAAGCTCCGTTCATGCGGCCTCGAAGCTACCTGAAAAGCATTGTTGTTGCCGGGGTTTTCCTCACTGCCGGCATGGTTCTGAGGAGAAAATGAGTTTTCTCCTAAGAAACCTTGGGTTGCCAGTTCTTTGTTGGAAGCTCACCCTGCTCTGCGCTATACCTAAAGTGAAAGTCAACGTGAGCCCAAGCTTCGAAGTAAGGCCCTGATTATCCTTGCAAAACGAGAGGCGTGCAGCAGCTCCATGAGGCCTTCATCGTTGTTCTGCTTTAGTTTCAAGGTAGTAAGCTTTTCAACACTCCTAGGGGCCTTGCTTCAGCACCCGTTTCAGTACCAGAACACTGCGTAGAACCAGGAAGTTCTGCTCCTGCGTGTATGCTGCGTGTCAACCTAGAAATTAGAGGCTGACGGCACAAGGCTAGTTTTCCCATTATGAAAGCTCCGTTGATGCGGCCCCGAAGCTACCTGAAAAGCACTGTTGTTACCGTGCTTTTACTTACAGCCGGCATGGCACATAGAAGAAAATGAGTTTTCTCGAAAGAAACCTTGTGCTTCCAGTTCCTAGTTGGAAGCTCACCCGGCTCTGCTCTATACCAAACGTGAAAGTCAATGTGAGCACTAGCCTCGAAGTAAGGCCCTGATTATGCTGGCAAAACGGGAGGCGTGCAGCAGCTCCATGAGGCCTTCATCGCTGTTCTGCTTTAGTTTCACGGTAGTAAGCTTTCCAAGACTCCTAGGGACTTTGCTTAAGCAACCGTTTCGGTACCAGAACACTGCGTAGAGACAGTAAGCTCTGGTCCTGCGTGTATGCTGCGTGTCAACCTAGAAATTGGAGACTGATGGCATAAGGCTTCTTTTCCCATTATGAAAGCTCCGTTCATGCGGCCTCGAAGCTACCTGAAAAGCATTGTTGTTGCCGGGGTTTTCCTCACTGCCAGCATGGTTCTGAGAAGAAAATGAGTTTTCTCCTAAGAAACCTTGGGTTTCCAGTTCCTTGTTGGAAGCTCACCCTGCTCTGCGCTATACCTAAAGTGAAAGTCAACGTGAGCCCAAGCTTCGAAGTAAGGCCCTGATTATCCTTGCAAAACGAGAGGCGTGCAGCAGCTCCATGAGGCCTTCATCGTTGTTCTGCTTTAGTTTCAAGGTAGTAAGCTTTTCAACACTCCTAGGGGCCTTGCTTCAGCACCCGTTTCAGTACCAGAACACTGCGTAGAACCAGGAAGCTCTGCTCCTGCGTGTATGCTGCGTGTCAACCTAGAAATTAGAGACTGATGGCACAAGGCTTGTTTTCCCGTTTTGAAAGCTCCATTCATGCGGCCTCGAAGCTACCTGAAAAGCACTGTTGTTACCGTGCTTTTACTTACAGCCGGCATGGCACATAGAAGAAAATGAGTTTTCTCGAAAGAAACCTTGTGCTTCCAGTTCCTAGTTGGAAGCTCACCCGGCTCTGCTCTATACCAAACGTGAAAGTCAATGTGAGCACTAGCCTCGAAGTAAGGCCCTGATTATGCTGGCAAAACGGGAGGCGTGCAGCAGCTCCATGAGGCCTTCATCGCTGTTCTGCTTTAGTTTCACGGTAGTAGCTTTCCAACATTCCTAGGGACTTTGCTTAAGCAACCGTTTCGGTACCAGAACACTGCGTAGAGACAGTAAGCTCTGGTCCTGCGTGTATGCTGCGAGTCAACCTACAAATTGGAGACTGATGGCATAAGGCTTCTTTTCCCATTATGAAAGCTCCGTTCATGCGGCCTCGAAGCTACCTGAAAAGCATTGTTGTTGCCGGGGTTTTCCTCACTGCCGGCATGGTTCTGAGGAGAAAATGAGTTTTCTCCTAAGAAACCTTGGGTTGCCAGTTCTTTGTTGGAAGCTCACCCTGCTCTGCGCTATACCTAAAGTGAAAGTCAACGTGAGCCCAAGCTTCGAAGTAAGGCCCTGATTATCCTTGCAAAACGAGAGGCGTGCAGCAGCTCCATGAGGCCTTCATCGTTGTTCTGCTTTAGTTTCAAGGTAGTAAGCTTTTCAACACTCCTAGGGGCCTTGCTTCAGCACCCGTTTCAGTACCAGAACACTGCGTAGAACCAGGAAGTTCTGCTCCTGCGTGTATGCTGCGTGTCAACCTAGAAATTAGAGGCTGACGGCACAAGGCTAGTTTTCCCATTATGAAAGCTCCGTTGATGCGGCCCCGAAGCTACCTGAAAAGCACTGTTGTTACCGTGCTTTTACTTACAGCCGGCATGGCACATAGAAGAAAATGAGTTTTCTCGAAAGAAACCTTGTGCTTCCAGTTCCTAGTTGGAAGCTCACCCGGCTCTGCTCTATACCAAACGTGAAAGTCAATGTGAGCACTAGCCTCGAAGTAAGGCCCTGATTATCCTGGCAAAACGGGAGGCGTGCAGCAGCTCCATGAGGCCTTCATCGCTGTTCTGCTTTAGTTTCACGGTAGTAAGCTTTCCAAGACTCCTAGGGACTTTGCTTAAGCAACCGTTTCGGTACCAGAACACTGCGTAGAGACAGTAAGCTCTGGTCCTGCGTGTATGCTGCGTGTCAACCTAGAAATTGGAGACTGATGGCATAAGGCTTCTTTTCCCATTATGAAAGCTCCGTTCATGCGGCCTCGAAGCTACCTGAAAAGCATTGTTGTTGCCGGGGTTTTCCTCACTGCCGGCATGGTTCTGAGAAGAAAATGAGTTTTCTCCTAAGAAACCTTGGGTTTCCAGTTCCTTGTTGGAAGCTCACCCTGCTCTGCGCTATACCTAAAGTGAATGTCAACCTGAGCCCAAGCTTCGAAGTAAGGCCCTGATTATCCTTGCAAAACGAGAGGCATGCAGCAGCTCCATGAGGCCTTCATCGTTGTTCTGCTTTAGTTTCAAGGTAGTAAGCTTTTCAACACTCCTAGGGGCCTTGCTTCAGCACCCGTTTCAGTACCAGAACACTGCGTAGAACCAGGAAGCTCTGCTCCTGCGTGTATGCTGCGTGTCAACCTAGAAATTAGAGACTGATGGCACAAGGCTTGTTTTCCCGTTTTGAAAGCTCCATTCATGCGGCCTCGAAGCTACCTGAAAAGCACTGTTGTTACCGTGCTTTTACTTACAGCCGGCATGGCACATAGAAGAAAATGAGTTTTCTCGAAAGAAACCTTGTGCTTCCAGTTCCTAGTTGGAAGCTCACCCGGCTCTGCTCTATACGAAACGTGAAAGTCAATGTGAGCACTAGCCTCGAAGTAAGGCCCTGATTATCCTGGCAAACGGGAGGCGTGCAGCAGCTCCATGAGGCCTTCATCGCTGTTCTGCTTTAGTTTCACGGTAGTAAGCTTTCCAAGACTCCTAGGGACTTTGCTTAAGCAACCGTTTCGGTACCAGAACACTGCGTAGAGGCAGTAAGCTCTGGTCCTGCGTGTATGCTGCGTGTCAACCTAGAAATTGGAGACTGATGGCATAAGGCTTCTTTTCCCATTATGAAAGCTCCGTTCATGCGGCCTCGAAGCTACCTGAAAAGCATTGTTGTTGCCGGGGTTTTCCTCACTGCCGGCATGGTTCTGAGGAGAAAATGAGTTTTCTCCTAAGAAACCTTGGGTTTCCAGTTCTTTGTTGGAAGCTCACCCTGCTCTGCGCTATACCTAAAGTGAAAGTCAACGTGAGCCCAAGCTTCGAAGTAAGGCCCTGATTATCCTTGCAAAACGAGAGGCGTGCAGCAGCTCCATGAGGCCTTCATCGTTGTTCTGCTTTAGTTTCAAGGTAGTAAGCTTTTCAACACTCCTAGGGGCCTTGCTTCAGCACCCGTTTCAGTACCAGAACACTGCGTAGAACCAGGAAGCTCTGCTCCTGCGTGTATGCTGCGTGTCAACCTAGAAATTAGAGACTGACGGCACAAGGCTAGTTTTCCCATTATGAAAGCTCCGTTGATGCGGCCCCGAAGCTACCTGAAAAGCACTGTTGTTACCGTGCTTTTACTTAGAGCCGGCATGGCACATAGAAGAAAATGAGTTTTCTCGAAAGAAACCTTGTGCTTCCAGTTCCTAGTTGGAAGCTCACCCGGCTCTGCTCTATACCAAACGTGAAAGTCAATGTGAGCACTAGCCTCGAAGTAAGGCCCTGATTATCCTGGCAAAACGGGAGGCGTGCAGCAGCTCCATGAGGCCTTCATCGCTGTTCCGCTTTAGTTTCACGGTAGTAAGCTTTCCAAGACTCCTAGGGACTTTGCTTAAGCAACCGTTTCGGTACCAGAACACTGCGTAGAGACAGTAAGCTCTGGTCCTGCGTGTATGCTGCGTGTCAACCTAGAAATTGGAGACTGATGGCATAAGGCTTCTTTTCCCATTATGAAAGCTCCGTTCATGCGGCCTCGAAGCTACCTGAAAAGCATTGTTGTTGCCGGGGTTTTCCTCACTGCCAGCATGGTTCTGAGAAGAAAATGAGTTTTCTCCTAAGAAACCTTGGGTTTCCAGTTCCTTGTTGGAAGCTCACCCTGCTCTGCGCTATACCTAAAGTGAAAGTCAACGTGAGCCCAAGCTTCGAAGTAAGGCCCTGATTATCCTTGCAAAACGAGAGGCGTGCAGCAGCTCCATGAGGCCTTCATCGTTGTTCTGCTTTAGTTTCAAGGTAGTAAGCTTTTCAACACTCCTAGGGGCCTTGCTTCAGCACCCGTTTCAGTACCAGAACACTGCGTAGAACCAGGAAGCTCTGCTCCTGCGTGTATGCTGCGTGTCAACCTAGAAATTAGAGACTGATGGCACAAGGCTTGTTTTCCCGTTTTGAAAGCTCCATTCATGCGGCCTCGAAGCTACCTGAAAAGCACTGTTGTTACCGTGCTTTTACTTACAGCCGGCATGGCACATAGAAGAAAATGAGTTTTCTCGAAAGAAACCTTGTGCTTCCAGTTCCTAGTTGGAAGCTCACCCGGCTCTGCTCTATACCAAACGTGAAAGTCAATGTGAGCACTAGCCTCGAAGTAAGGCCCTGATTATGCTGGCAAAACGGGAGGCGTGCAGCAGCTCCATGAGGCCTTCATCGCTGTTCTGCTTTAGTTTCACGGTAGTAGCTTTCCAACATTCCTAGGGACTTTGCTTAAGCAACCGTTTCGGTACCAGAACACTGCGTAGAGACAGTAAGCTCTGGTCCTGCGTGTATGCTGCGAGTCAACCTAGAAATTGGAGACTGATGGCATAAGGCTTCTTTTCCCATTATGAAAGCTCCGTTCATGCGGCCTCGAAGCTACCTGAAAAGCATTGTTGTTGCCGGGGTTTTCCTCACTGCCGGCATGGTTCTGAGGAGAAAATGAGTTTTCTCCTAAGAAACCTTGGGTTGCCAGTTCTTTGTTGGAAGCTCACCCTGCTCTGCGCTATACCTAAAGTGAAAGTCAACGTGAGCCCAAGCTTCGAAGTAAGGCCCTGATTATCCTTGCAAAACGAGAGGCGTGCAGCAGCTCCATGAGGCCTTCATCGTTGTTCTGCTTTAGTTTCAAGGTAGTAAGCTTTTCAACACTCCTAGGGGCCTTGCTTCAGCACCCGTTTCAGTACCAGAACACTGCGTAGAACCAGGAAGTTCTGCTCCTGCGTGTATGCTGCGTGTCAACCTAGAAATTAGAGGCTGACGGCACAAGGCTAGTTTTCCCATTATGAAAGCTCCGTTGATGCGGCCCCGAAGCTACCTGAAAAGCACTGTTGTTACCGTGCTTTTACTTACAGCCGGCATGGCACATAGAAGAAAATGAGTTTTCTCGAAAGAAACCTTGTGCTTCCAGTTCCTAGTTGGAAGCTCACCCGGCTCTGCTCTATACCAAACGTGAAAGTCAATGTGAGCACTAGCCTCGAAGTAAGGCCCTGATTATCCTGGCAAAACGGGAGGCGTGCAGCAGCTCCATGAGGCCTTCATCGCTGTTCTGCTTTAGTTTCACGGTAGTAAGCTTTCCAAGACTCCTAGGGACTTTGCTTAAGCAACCGTTTCGGTACCAGAACACTGCGTAGAGACAGTAAGCTCTGGTCCTGCGTGTATGCTGCGTGTCAACCTAGAAATTGGAGACTGATGGCATAAGGCTTCTTTTGCCATTATGAAAGCTCCGTTCATGCGGCCTCGAAGCTACCTGAAAAGCATTGTTGTTGCCGGGGTTTTCCTCACTGCCGGCATGGTTCTGAGAAGAAAATGAGTTTTCTCCTAAGAAACCTTGGGTTTCCAGTTCCTTGTTGGAAGCTCACCCTGCTCTGCGCTATACCTAAAGTGAATGTCAACCTGAGCCCAAGCTTCGAAGTAAGGCCCTGATTATCCTTGCAAAACGAGAGGCATGCAGCAGCTCCATGAGGCCTTCATCGTTGTTCTGCTTTAGTTTCAAGGTAGTAAGCTTTTCAACACTCCTAGGGGCCTTGCTTCAGCACCCGTTTCAGTACCAGAACACTGCGTAGAACCAGGAAGCTCTGCTCCTGCGTGTATGCTGCGTGTCAACCTAGAAATTAGAGACTGATGGCACAAGGCTTGTTTTCCCGTTTTGAAAGCTCCATTCATGCGGCCTCGAAGCTACCTGAAAAGCACTGTTGTTACCGTGCTTTTACTTACAGCCGGCATGGCACATAGAAGAAAATGAGTTTTCTCGAAAGAAACCTTGTGCTTCCAGTTCCTAGTTGGAAGCTCACCCGGCTCTGCTCTATACCAAACGTGAAAGTCAATGTGAGCACTAGCCTCGAAGTAAGGCCCTGATTATGCTGGCAATACGGGAGGCGTGCAGCAGCTCCATGAGGCCTTCATCGCTGTTCTGCTTTAGTTTCACGGTAGTAAGCTTTCCAACATTCCTAGGGACTTTGCTTAAGCAACCGTTTCGGTACCAGAACACTGCGTAGAGACAGTAAGCTCTGGTCCTGCGTGTATGCTGCGTGTCAACCTAGAAATTGGAGACTGATGGCATAAGGCTTCTTTTGCCATTATGAAAGCTCCGTTCATGCGGCCTCGAAGCTACCTGAAAAGCATTGTTGTTGCCGGGGTTTTCCTCACTGCCGGCATGGTTCTGAGAAGAAAATGAGTTTTCTCCTAAGAAACCTTGGGTTTCCAGTTCCTTGTTGGAAGCTCACCCTGCTCTGCGCTATACCTAAAGTGAAAGTCAACGTGAGCCCAAGCTTCGAAGTAAGGCCCTGATTATCCTTGCAAAACGAGAGGCGTGCAGCAGCTCCATGAGGCCTTCATCGTTGTTCTGCTTTAGTTTCAAGGTAGTAAGCTTTTCAACACTCCTAGGGGCCTTGCTTCAGCACCCGTTTCAGTACCAGAACACTGCGTAGAACCAGGAAGCTCTGCTCCTGCGTGTATGCTGCGTGTCAACCTAGAAATTAGAGACTGACGGCACAAGGCTAGTTTTCCCATTATGAAAGCTCCGTTGATGCGGCCCCGAAGCTACCTGAAAAGCACTGTTGTTACCGTGCTTTTACTTACAGCCGGCATGGCACATAGAAGAAAATGAGTTTTCTCGAAAGAAACCTTGTGCTTCCAGTTCCTAGTTGGAAGCTCACCCGGCTCTGCTCTATACCAAACGTGAAAGTCAATGTGAGCACTAGCCTCGAAGTAAGGCCCTGATTATCCTGGCAAAACGGGAGGCGTGCAGCAGCTCCATGAGGCCTTCATCGCTGTTCTGCTTTAGTTTCACGGTAGTAAGCTTTCCAAGACTCCTAGGGACTTTGCTTAAGCAACCGTTTCGGTACCAGAACACTGCGTAGAGACAGTAAGCTCTGGTCCTGCGTGTATGCTGCGTGTCAACCTAGAAATTGGAGACTGATGGCATAAGGCTTCTTTTCCCATTATGAAAGCTCCGTTCATGCGGCCTCGAAGCTACCTGAAAAGCATTGTTGTTGCCGGGGTTTTCCTCACTGCCAGCATGGTTCTGAGAAGAAAATGAGTTTTCTCCTAAGAAACCTTGGGTTTCCAGTTCCTTGTTGGAAGCTCACCCTGCTCTGCGCTATACCTAAAGTGAAAGTCAACGTGAGCCCAAGCTTCGAAGTAAGGCCCTGATTATCCTTGCAAAACGAGAGGCGTGCAGCAGCTCCATGAGGCCTTCATCGTTGTTCTGCTTTAGTTTCAAGGTAGTAAGCTTTTCAACACTCCTAGGGGCCTTGCTTCAGCACCCGTTTCAGTACCAGAACACTGCGTAGAACCAGGAAGCTCTGCTCCTGCGTGTATGCTGCGTGTCAACCTAGAAATTAGAGACTGATGGCACAAGGCTTGTTTTCCCGTTTTGAAAGCTCCATTCATGCGGCCTCGAAGCTACCTGAAAAGCACTGTTGTTACCGTGCTTTTACTTACAGCCGGCATGGCACATAGAAGAAAATGAGTTTTCTCGAAAGAAACCTTGTGCTTCCAGTTCCTAGTTGGAAGCTCACCCGGCTCTGCTCTATACCAAACGTGAAAGTCAATGTGAGCACTAGCCTCGAAGTAAGGCCCTGATTATGCTGGCAAAACGGGAGGCGTGCAGCAGCTCCATGAGGCCTTCATCGCTGTTCTGCTTTAGTTTCACGGTAGTAAGCTTTCCAAGACTCCTAGGGACTTTGCTTAAGCAACCGTTTCGGTACCAGAACACTGCGTAGAGACAGTAAGCTCTGGTCCTGCGTGTATGCTGCGTGTCAACCTAGAAATTGGAGACTGATGGCATAAGGCTTCTTTTGCCATTATGAAAGCTCCGTTCATGCGGCCTCGAAGCTACCTGAAAAGCATTGTTGTTGCCGGGGTTTTCCTCACTGCCGGCATGGTTCTGAGAAGAAAATGAGTTTTCTCCTAAGAAACCTTGGGTTTCCAGTTCCTTGTTGGAAGCTCACCCTGCTCTGCGCTATACCTAAAGTGAAAGTCAACGTGAGCCCAAGCTTCGAAGTAAGGCCCTGATTATCCTTGCAAAACGAGAGGCGTGCAGCAGCTCCATGAGGCCTTCATCGTTGTTCTGCTTTAGTTTCAAGGTAGTAAGCTTTTCAACACTCCTAGGGGCCTTGCTTCAGCACCCGTTTCAGTACCAGAACACTGCGTAGAACCAGGAAGCTCTGCTCCTGCGTGTATGCTGCGTGTCAACCTAGAAATTAGAGACTGATGGCACAAGGCTTGTTTTCCCGTTTTGAAAGCTCCATTCATGCGGCCTCGAAGCTACCTGAAAAGCACTGTTGTTACCGTGCTTTTACTTACAGCCGGCATGGCACATAGAAGAAAATGAGTTTTCTCGAAAGAAACCTTGTGCTTCCAGTTCCTAGTTGGAAGCTCACCCGGCTCTGCTCTATACCAAACGTGAAAGTCAATGTGAGCACTAGCCTCGAAGTAAGGCCCTGATTATGCTGGCAAAACGGGAGGCGTGCAGCAGCTCCATGAGGCCTTCATCGCTGTTCTGCTTTAGTTTCACGGTAGTAAGCTTTCCAACATTCCTAGGGACTTTGCTTAAGCAACCGTTTCGGTACCAGAACACTGCGTAGAGACAGTAAGCTCTGGTCCTGCGTGTATGCTGCGTGTCAACCTAGAAATTGGAGACTGATGGCATAAGGCTTCTTTTGCCATTATGAAAGCTCCGTTCATGCGGCCTCGAAGCTACCTGAAAAGCATTGTTGTTGCCGGGGTTTTCCTCACTGCCAGCATGGTTTTGAGAAGAAAATGAGTTTTCTCCTAAGAAACCTTGGGTTTCCAGTTCCTTGTTGGAAGCTCACCCTGCTCTGCGCTATACCTAAAGTGAAAGTCAACGTGAGCCCAAGCTTCGAAGTAAGGCCCTGATTATCCTTGCAAAACGAGAGGCGTGCAGCAGCTCCATGAGGCCTTCATCGTTGTTCTGCTTTAGTTTCAAGGTAGTAAGCTTTTCAACACTCCTAGGGGCCTTGCTTCAGCACCCGTTTCAGTACCAGAACACTGCGTAGAACCAGGAAGCTCTGCTCCTGCGTGTATGCTGCGTGTCAACCTAGAAATTAGAGACTGATGGCACAAGGCTTGTTTTCCCGTTTTGAAAGCTCCATTCATGCGGCCTCGAAGCTACCTGAAAAGCACTGTTGTTACCGTGCTTTTACTTACAGCCGGCATGGCACATAGAAGAAAATGAGTTTTCTCGAAAGAAACCTTGTGCTTCCAGTTCCTAGTTGGAAGCTCACCCGGCTCTGCTCTATACCAAACGTGAAAGTCAATGTGAGCACTAGCCTCGAAGTAAGGCCCTGATTATGCTGGCAAAACGGGAGGCGTGCAGCAGCTCCATGAGGCCTTCATCGCTGTTCTGCTTTAGTTTCACGGTAGTAGCTTTCCAACATTCCTAGGGACTTTGCTTAAGCAACCGTTTCGGTACCAGAACACTGCGTAGAGACAGTAAGCTCTGGTCCTGCGTGTATGCTGCGTGTCAACCTAGAAATTGGAGACTGATGGCATAAGGCTTCTTTTCCCATTATGAAAGCTCCGTTCATGCGGCCTCGAAGCTACCTGAAAAGCATTGTTGTTGCCGGGGTTTTCCTCACTGCCGGCATGGTTCTGAGGAGAAAATGAGTTTTCTCCTAAGAAACCTTGGGTTTCCAGTTCCTTGTTGGATACTCACCCTGCTCTGCGCTATACCTAAAGTGAAAGTCAACGTGAGCCCAAGCTTCGAAGTAAGGCCCTGATTATCCTTGCAAAACGAGAGGCGTGCAGCAGCTCCATGAGGCCTTCATCGTTGTTCTGCTTTAGTTTCAAGGTAGTAAGCTTTTCAACACTCCTAGGGGCCTTGCTTCGGCACCCGTTTCAGTACCAGAACACTGCGTAGAACCAGGAAGCTCTGCTCCTGCGTGTATGCTGCGTGTCAACCTAGAAATTAGAGACTGACGGCACAAGGCTAGTTTTCCCATTATGAAAGCTCCGTTGATGCGGCCCCGAAGCTACCTGAAAAGCACTGTTGTTACCGTGCTTTTACTTAGAGCCGGCATGGCACATAGAAGAAAATGAGTTTTCTCGAAAGAAACCTTGTGCTTCCAGTTTCTAGTTGGAAGCTCACCCGGCTCTGCTCTATACCAAACGTGAAAGTCAATGTGAGCACTAGCCTCGAAGTAAGGCCCTGATTATCCTGGCAAAACGGGAGGCGTGCAGCAGCTCCATGAGGCCTTCATCGCTGTTCTGCTTTAGTTTCACGGTAGTAAGCTTTCCAAGACTCCTAGGGACTTTGCTTAAGCAACCGTTTCGGTACCAGAACACTGCGTAGAGACAGTAAGCTCTGGTCCTGCGTGTATGCTGCGTGTCAACCTAGAAATTGGAGACTGATGGCATAAGGCTTCTTTTCCCATTATGAAAGCTCCGTTCATGCGGCCTCGAAGCTACCTGAAAAGCATTGTTGTTGCCGGGGTTTTCCTCACTGCCGGCATGGTTCTGAGAAGAAAATGAGTTTTCTCCTAAGAAACCTTGGGTTTCCAGTTCCTTGTTGGAAGCTCACCCTGCTCTGCGCTATACCTAAAGTGAATGTCAACCTGAGCCCAAGCTTCGAAGTAAGGCCCTGATTATCCTTGCAAAACGAGAGGCATGCAGCAGCTCCATGAGGCCTTCATCGTTGTTCTGCTTTAGTTTCAAGGTAGTAAGCTTTTCAACACTCCTAGGGGCCTTGCTTCAGCACCCGTTTCAGTACCAGAACACTGCGTAGAACCAGGAAGCTCTGCTCCTGCGTGTATGCTGCGTGTCAACCTAGAAATTAGAGACTGATGGCACAAGGCTTGTTTTCCCGTTTTGAAAGCTCCATTCATGCGGCCTCGAAGCTACCTGAAAAGCACTGTTGTTACCGTGCTTTTACTTACAGCCGGCATGGCACATAGAAGAAAATGAGTTTTCTCGAAACAAACCTTGTGCTTCCAGTTCCTAGTTGGAAGCTCACCCTGCTCTGCTCTATACCAAACGTGAAAGTCAATGTGAGCACTAGCCTCGAAGTAAGGCCCTGATTATCCTGGCAAAACGGGAGGCGTGCAGCAGCTCCATGAGGCCTTCATCGCTGTTCTGCTTTAGTTTCACCGTAGTAAGCTTTCCAAGACTCCTAGGGACTTTGCTTAAGCAACCGTTTCGGTACCAGAACACTGCGTAGAGACAGTAAGCTCTGGTCCTGCGTGTATGCTGCGTGTCAACCTAGAAATTGGAGACTGATGGCATAAGGCTTCTTTTCCCGTTATGAAAGCTCCGTTCATGCGGCCTCGAAGCTACCTGAAAAGCATTGTTGTTGCCGGGGTTTTCCTCACTGCCGGCATGGTTCTGAGGAGAAAATGAGTTTTCTCCTAAGAAACCTTGGGTTTCCAGTTCCTTGTTGGAAGCTCACCCTGCTCTGCGCTATACCTAAAGTGAAAGTCAACGTGAGCCCAAGCTTCGAAGTAAGGCCCTGATTATCCTTGCAAAACGAGAGGCGTGCAGCAGCTCCATGAGGCCTTCATCGTTGTTCTGCTTTAGTTTCAAGGTAGTAAGCTTTTCAACACTCCTAGGGGCCTTGCTTCAGCACCCGTTTCAGTACCAGAACACTGCGTAGAACCAGGAAGCTCTGCTCCTGCGTGTATGCTGCGTGTCAACCTAGAAATTAGAGACTGACGGCACAAGGCTAGTTTTCCCACTATGAAAGCTCCGTTGATGCGGCCCCGAAGCTACCTGAAAAGCACTGTTGTTACCGTGCTTTTACTTACAGCCGGCATGGCACATAGAAGAAAATGAGTTTTCTCGAAAGAAACCTTGTGCTTCCAGTTCCTAGTTGGAAGCTCACCCGGCTCTGCTCTATACCAAACGTGAAAGTCAATGTGAGCACTAGCCTCGAAGTAAGGCCCTGATTATCCTGGCAAAACGGGAGGCGTGCAGCAGCTCCATGAGGCCTTCATCGCTGTTGTGCTTTAGTTTCACGGTAGTAAGCTTTCCAAGACTCCTAGGGACTTTGCTTAAGCAACCGTTTCGATACCAGAACACTGCGTAGAGACAGTAAGCTCTGGTCCTGCGTGTATGCTGCGTGTCAACCTAGAAATTGGAGACTGATGGCATAAGGCTTCTTTTCCCATTATGAAAGCTCCGTTCATGCGGCCTCGAAGCTACCTGAAAAGCATTGTTGTTGCCGGGGTTTTCCTCACTGCCGGCATGGTTCTGAGAAGAAAATGAGTTTTCTCCTAAGAAACCTTGGGTTTCCAGTTCTTTGTTGGAAGCTCACCCTGCTCTGCGCTATACCTAAAGTGAAAGTCAACGTGAGCCCAAGCTTCGAAGTAAGGCCCTGATTATCCTTGCAAAACGAGAGGCGTGCAGCAGCTCCATGAGGCCTTCATCGTTGTTCTGCTTTAGTTTCAAGGTAGTAAGCTTTTCAACACTCCTAGGGGCCTTGCTTCAGCACCCGTTTCAGTACCAGAACACTGCGTAGAACCAGGAAGCTCTGCTCCTGCGTGTATGCTGCGTGTCAACCTAGAAATTAGAGACTGACGGCACAAGGCTAGTTTTCCCATTATGAAAGCTCCGTTGATGCGGCCCCGAAGCTACCTGAAAAGCACTGTTGTTACCGTGCTTTTACTTAGAGCCGGCATGGCACATAGAAGAAAATGAGTTTTCTCGAAAGAAACCTTGTGCTTCCAGTTCCTAGTTGGAAGCTCACCCGGCTCTGCTCTATACCAAACGTGAAAGTCAATGTGAGCACTAGCCTCGAAGTAAGGCCCTGATTATCCTGGCAAAACGGGAGGCGTGCAGCAGCTCCATGAGGCCTTCATCGCTGTTCTGCTTTAGTTTCACGGTAGTAAGCTTTCCAAGACTCCTAGGGACTTTGCTTAAGCAACCGTTTCGGTACCAGAACACTGCGTAGAGACAGTAAGCTCTGGTCCTGCGTGTATGCTGCGTGTCAACCTAGAAATTGGAGACTGATGGCATAAGGCTTCTTTTCCCATTATGAAAGCTCCGTTCATGCGGCCTCGAAGCTACCTGAAAAGCATTGTTGTTGCCGGGGTTTTCCTCACTGCCGGCATGGTTCTGAGGAGAAAATGAGTTTTCTCCTAAGAAACCTTGGGTTTCCAGTTCCTTGTTGGAAGCTCACCCTGCTCTGCGCTATACCTAAAGTGAATGTCAACCTGAGCCCAAGCTTCGAAGTAAGGCCCTGATTATCCTTGCAAAACGAGAGGCGTGCAGCAGCTCCATGAGGCCTTCATCGTTGTTCTGCTTTAGTTTCAAGGTAGTAAGCTTTTCAACACTCCTAGGGGCCTTGCTTCAGCACCCGTTTCAGTACCAGAACACTGCGTAGAACCAGGAAGCTCTGCTCCTGCGTGTATGCTGCGTGTCAACCTAGAAATTAGAGACTGATGGCACAAGGCTTGTTTTCCCGTTTTGAAAGCTCCATTCATGCGGCCTCGAAGCTACCTGAAAAGCACTGTTGTTACCGTGCTTTTACTTACAGCCGGCATGGCACATAGAAGAAAATGAGTTTTCTCGAAAGAAACCTTGTGCTTCCAGTTCCTAGTTGGAAGCTCACCCGGCTCTGCTCTATACCAAACGTGAAAGTCAATGTGAGCACTAGCCTCGAAGTAAGGCCCTGATTATGCTGGCAAAACGGGAGGCGTGCAGCAGCTCCATGAGGCCTTCATCGCTGTTCTGCTTTAGTTTCACGGTAGTAGCTTTCCAACATTCCTAGGGACTTTGCTTAAGCAACCGTTTCGGTACCAGAACACTGCGTAGAGACAGTAAGCTCTGGTCCTGCGTGTATGCTGCGAGTCAACCTAGAAATTGGAGACTGATGGCATAAGGCTTCTTTTCCCATTATGAAAGCTCCGTTCATGCGGCCTCGAAGCTACCTGAAAAGCATTGTTGTTGCCGGGGTTTTCCTCACTGCCGGCATGGTTCTGAGGAGAAAATGAGTTTTCTCCTAAGAAACCTTGGGTTTCCAGTTCTTTGTTGGATACTCACCCTGCTCTGCGCTATACCTAAAGTGAAAGTCAACGTGAGCCCAAGCTTCGAAGTAAGGCCCTGATTATCCTTGCAAAACGAGAGGCGTGCAGCAGCTCCATGAGGCCTTCATCGTTGTTCTGCTTTAGTTTCAAGGTAGTAAGCTTTTCAACACTCCTAGGGGCCTTGCTTCAGCACCCGTTTCAGTACCAGAACACTGCGTAGAACCAGGAAGCTCTGCTCCTGCGTGTATGCTGCGTGTCAACCTAGAAATTAGAGACTGACGGCACAAGGCTAGTTTTCCCATTATGAAAGCTCCGTTGATGCGGCCCCGAAGCTACCTGAAAAGCACTGTTGTTACCGTGCTTTTACTTAGAGCCGGCATGGCACATAGAAGAAAATGAGTTTTCTCGAAAGAAACCTTGTGCTTCCAGTTCCTAGTTGGAAGCTCACCCGGCTCTGCTCTATACCAAACGTGAAAGTCAATGTGAGCACTAGCCTCGAAGTAAGGCCCTGATTATCCTGGCAAAACGGGAGGCGTGCAGCAGCTCCATGAGGCCTTCATCGCTGTTCTGCTTTAGTTTCACGGTAGTAAGCTTTCCAAGACTCCTAGGGACTTTGCTTAAGCAACCGTTTCGGTACCAGAACACTGCGTAGAGACAGTAAGCTCTGGTCCTGCGTGTATGCTGCGTGTCAACCTAGAAATTGGAGACTGATGGCATAAGGCTTCTTTTGCCATTATGAAAGCTCCGTTCATGCGGCCTCGAAGCTACCTGAAAAGCATTGTTGTTGCCGGGGTTTTCCTCACTGCCGGCATGGTTCTGAGGAGAAAATGAGTTTTCTCCTAAGAAACCTTGGGTTTCCAGTTCCTTGTTGGAAGCTCACCCTGCTCTGCGCTATACCTAAAGTGAATGTCAACCTGAGCCCAAGCTTCGAAGTAAGGCCCTGATTATCCTTGCAAAACGAGAGGCGTGCAGCAGCTCCATGAGGCCTTCATCGTTGTTCTGCTTTAGTTTCAAGGTAGTAAGCTTTTCAACACTCCTAGGGGCCTTGCTTCAGCACCCGTTTCAGTACCAGAACACTGCGTAGAACCAGGAAGTTCTGCTCCTGCGTGTATGCTGCGTGTCAACCTAGAAATTAGAGGCTGACGGCACAAGGCTAGTTTTCCCATTATGAAAGCTCCGTTGATGCGGCCCCGAAGCTACCTGAAAAGCACTGTTGTTACCGTGCTTTTACTTACAGCCGGCATGGCACATAGAAGAAAATGAGTTTTCTCGAAAGAAACCTTGTGCTTCCAGTTCCTAGTTGGAAGCTCACCCGGCTCTGCTCTATACCAAACGTGAAAGTCAATGTGAGCACTAGCCTCGAAGTAAGGCCCTGATTATCCTGGCAAAACGGGAGGCGTGCAGCAGCTCCATGAGGCCTTCATCGCTGTTCTGCTTTAGTTTCACGGTAGTAAGCTTTCCAAGACTCCTAGGGACTTTGCTTAAGCAACCGTTTCGGTACCAGAACACTGCGTAGAGACAGTAAGCTCTGGTCCTGCGTGTATGCTGCGTGTCAACCTAGAAATTGGAGAGTGATGGCATAAGGCTTCTTTTGCCATTATGAAAGCTCCGTTCATGCGGCCTCGAAGCTACCTGAAAAGCATTGTTGTTGCCGGGGTTTTCCTCACTGCCGGCATGGTTCTGAGAAGAAACTGAGTTTTCTCCTAAGAAACCTTGGGTTTCCAGTTCCTTGTTGGAAGCTCACCCTGCTCTGCGCTATACCTAAAGTGAAAGTCAACGTGAGCCCAAGCTTCGAAGTAAGGCCCTGATTATCCTTGCAAAACGAGAGGCGTGCAGCAGCTCCATGAGGCCTTCATCGTTGTTCTGCTTTAGTTTCAAGGTAGTAAGCTTTTCAACACTCCTAGGGGCCTTGCTTCAGCACCCGTTTCAGTACCAGAACACTGCGTAGAACCAGGAAGTTCTGCTCCTGCGTGTATGCTGCGTGTCAACCTAGAAATTAGAGGCTGACGGCACAAGGCTAGTTTTCCCATTATGAAAGCTCCGTTGATGCGGCCCCGAAGCTACCTGAAAAGCACTGTTGTTACCGTGCTTTTACTTACAGCCGGCATGGCACATAGAAGAAAATGAGTTTTCTCGAAAGAAACCTTGTGCTTCCAGTTCCTATTTGGAAGCTCACCCGGCTCTGCTCTATACCAAACGTGAAAGTCAATGTGAGCACTAGCCTCGAAGTAAGGCCCTGATTATCCTGGCAAAACGGGAGGCGTGCAGCAGCTCCATGAGGCCTTCATCGCTGTTCTGCTTTAGTTTCACGGTAGTAAGCTTTCCAAGACTCCTAGGGACTTTGCTTAAGCAACCGTTTCGGTACCAGAACACTGCGTAGAGACAGTAAGCTCTGGTCCTGCGTGTATGCTGCGTGTCAACCTAGAAATTGGAGACTGATGGCATAAGGCTTCTTTTCCCATTATGAAAGCTCCGTTCATGCGGCCTCGAAGCTACCTGAAAAGCATTGTTGTTGCCGGGGTTTTCCTCACTGCCAGCATGGTTCTGAGAAGAAAATGAGTTTTCTCCTAAGAAACCTTGGGTTTCCAGTTCCTTGTTGGAAGCTCACCCTGCTCTGCGCTATACCTAAAGTGAAAGTCAACGTGAGCCCAAGCTTCGAAGTAAGGCCCTGATTATCCTTGCAAAACGAGAGGCGTGCAGCAGCTCCATGAGGCCTTCATCGTTGTTCTGCTTTAGTTTCAAGGTAGTAAGCTTTTCAACACTCCTAGGGGCCTTGCTTCAGCACCCGTTTCAGTACCAGAACACTGCGTAGAACCAGGAAGCTCTGCTCCTGCGTGTATGCTGCGTGTCAACCTAGAAATTAGAGACTGATGGCACAAGGCTTGTTTTCCCGTTTTGAAAGCTCCATTCATGCGGCCTCGAAGCTACCTGAAAAGCACTGTTGTTACCGTGCTTTTACTTACAGCCGGCATGGCACATAGAAGAAAATGAGTTTTCTCGAAAGAAACCTTGTGCTTCCAGTTCCTAGTTGGAAGCTCACCCGGCTCTGCTCTATACCAAACGTGAAAGTCAATGTGAGCACTAGCCTCGAAGTAAGGCCCTGATTATGCTGGCAAAACGGGAGGCGTGCAGCAGCTCCATGAGGCCTTCTTCGCTGTTCTGCTTTAGTTTCACGGTAGTAGCTTTCCAACATTCCTAGGGACTTTGCTTAAGCAACCGTTTCGGTACCAGAACACTGCGTAGAGACAGTAAGCTCTGGTCCTGCGTGTATGCTGCGAGTCAACCTAGAAATTGGAGACTGATGGCATAAGGCTTCTTTTCCCATTATGAAAGCTCCGTTCATGCGGCCTCGAAGCTACCTGAAAAGCATTGTTGTTGCCGGGGTTTTCCTCACTGCCGGCATGGTTCTGAGGAGAAAATGAGTTTTCTCCTAAGAAACCTTGGGTTTCCAGTTCTTTGTTGGATACTCACCCTGCTCTGCGCTATACCTAAAGTGAAAGTCAACGTGAGCCCAAGCTTCGAAGTAAGGCCCTGATTATCCTTGCAAAACGAGAGGCGTGCAGCAGCTCCATGAGGCCTTCATCGTTGTTCTGCTTTAGTTTCAAGGTAGTAAGCTTTTCAACACTCCTAGGGGCCTTGCTTCAGCACCCGTTTCAGTACCAGAACACTGCGTAGAACCAGGAAGCTCTGCTCCTGCGTGTATGCTGCGTGTCAACCTAGAAATTAGAGACTGACGGCACAAGGCTAGTTTTCCCATTATGAAAGCTCCGTTGATGCGGCCCCGAAGCTACCTGAAAAGCACTGTTGTTACCGTGCTTTTACTTAGAGCCGGCATGGCACATAGAAGAAAATGAGTTTTCTCGAAAGAAACCTTGTGCTTCCAGTTCCTAGTTGGAAGCTCACCCGGCTCTGCTCTATACCAAACGTGAAAGTCAATGTGAGCACTAGCCTCGAAGTAAGGCCCTGATTATCCTGGCAAAACGGGAGGCGTGCAGCAGCTCCATGAGGCCTTCATCGCTGTTCTGCTTTAGTTTCACGGTAGTAAGCTTTCCAAGACTCCTAGGGACTTTGCTTAAGCAACCGTTTCGGTACCAGAACACTGCGTAGAGACAGTAAGCTCTGGTCCTGCGTGTATGCTGCGTGTCAACCTAGAAATTGGAGACTGATGGCATAAGGCTTCTTTTCCCATTATGAAAGCTCCGTTCATGCGGCCTCGAAGCTACCTGAAAAGCATTGTTGTTGCCGGGGTTTTCCTCACTGCCGGCATGGTTCTGAGGAGAAAATGAGTTTTCTCCTAAGAAACCTTGGGTTTCCAGTTCCTTGTTGGAAGCTCACCCTGCTCTGCGCTATACCTAAAGTGAATGTCAACCTGAGCCCAAGCTTCGAAGTAAGGCCCTGATTATCCTTGCAAAATGAGAGGCGTGCAGCAGCTCCATGAGGCCTTCATCGTTGTTCTGCTTTAGTTTCAAGGTAGTAAGCTTTTCAACACTCCTAGGGGCCTTGCTTCAGCACCCGTTTCAGTACCAGAACACTGCGTAGAACCAGGAAGTTCTGCTCCTGCGTGTATGCTGCGTGTCAACCTAGAAATTAGAGGCTGACGGCACAAGGCTAGTTTTCCCATTATGAAAGCTCCGTTGATGCGGCCCCGAAGCTACCTGAAAAGCACTGTTGTTACCGTGCTTTTACTTACAGCCGGCATGGCACATAGAAGAAAATGAGTTTTCTCGAAAGAAACCTTGTGCTTCCAGTTCCTAGTTGGAAGCTCACCCGGCTCTGCTCTATACCAAACGTGAAAGTCAATGTGAGCACTAGCCTCGAAGTAAGGCCCTGATTATCCTGGCAAAACGGGAGGCGTGCAGCAGCTCCATGAGGCCTTCATCGCTGTTCTGCTTTAGTTTCACGGTAGTAAGTTTTCCAAGACTCCTAGGGACTTTGCTTAAGCAACCGTTTCGGTACCAGAACACTGCGTAGAGACAGTAAGCTCTGGTCCTGCGTGTATGCTGCGTGTCAACCTAGAAATTGGAGACTGATGGCATAAGGCTTCTTTTCCCATTATGAAAGCTCCGTTCATGCGGCCTCGAAGCTACCTGAAAAGCATTGTTGTTGCCGGGGTTTTCCTCACTGCCAGCATGGTTCTGAGAAGAAAATGAGTTTTCTCCTAAGAAACCTTGGGTTTCCAGTTCCTTGTTGGAAGCTCACCCTGCTCTGCGCTATACCTAAAGTGAAAGTCAACGTGAGCCCAAGCTTCGAAGTAAGGCCCTGATTATCCTTGCAAAACGAGAGGCGTGCAGCAGCTCCATGAGGCCTTCATCGTTGTTCTGCTTTAGTTTCAAGGTAGTAAGCTTTTCAACACTCCTAGGGGCCTTGCTTCAGCACCCGTTTCAGTACCAGAACACTGCGTAGAACCAGGAAGCTCTGCTCCTGCGTGTATGCTGCGTGTCAACCTAGAAATTAGAGACTGATGGCACAAGGCTTGTTTTCCCGTTTTGAAAGCTCCATTCATGCGGCCTCGAAGCTACCTGAAAAGCACTGTTGTTACCGTGCTTTTACTTACAGCCGGCATGGCACATAGAAGAAAATGAGTTTTCTCGAAAGAAACCTTGTGCTTCCAGTTCCTAGTTGGAAGCTCACCCGGCTCTGCTCTATACCAAACGTGAAAGTCAATGTGAGCACTAGCCTCGAAGTAAGGCCCTGATTATGCTGGCAAAACGGGAGGCGTGCAGCAGCTCCATGAGGCCTTCATCGCTGTTCTGCTTTAGTTTCACGGTAGTAGCTTTCCAACATTCCTAGGGACTTTGCTTAAGCAACCGTTTCGGTACCAGAACACTGCGTAGAGACAGTAAGCTCTGGTCCTGCGTGTATGCTGCGAGTCAACCTACAAATTGGAGACTGATGGCATAAGGCTTCTTTTCCCATTATGAAAGCTCCGTTCATGCGGCCTCGAAGCTACCTGAAAAGCATTGTTGTTGCCGGGGTTTTCCTCACTGCCGGCATGGTTCTGAGGAGAAAATGAGTTTTCTCCTAAGAAACCTTGGGTTTCCAGTTCTTTGTTGGATACTCACCCTGCTCTGCGCTATACCTAAAGTGAAAGTCAACGTGAGCCCAAGCTTCGAAGTAAGGCCCTGATTATCCTTGCAAAACGAGAGGCGTGCAGCAGCTCCATGAGGCCTTCATCGTTGTTCTGCTTTAGTTTCAAGGTAGTAAGCTTTTCAACACTCCTAGGGGCCTTGCTTCAGCACCCGTTTCAGTACCAGAACACTGCGTAGAACCAGGAAGCTCTGCTCCTGCGTGTATGCTGCGTGTCAACCTAGAAATTAGAGACTGACGGCACAAGGCTAGTTTTCCCATTATGAAAGCTCCGTTGATGCGGCCCCGAAGCTACCTGAAAAGCACTGTTGTTACCGTGCTTTTACTTAGAGCCGGCATGGCACATAGAAGAAAATGAGTTTTCTCGAAAGAAACCTTGTGCTTCCAGTTCCTAGTTGGAAGCTCACCCGGCTCTGCTCTATACCAAACGTGAAAGTCAATGTGAGCACTAGCCTCGAAGTAAGGCCCTGATTATCCTGGCAAAACGGGAGGCGTGCAGCAGCTCCATGAGGCCTTCATCGCTGTTCTGCTTTAGTTTCACGGTAGTAAGCTTTCCAAGACTCCTAGGGACTTTGCTTAAGCAACCGTTTCGGTACCAGAACACTGCGTAGAGACAGTAAGCTCTGGTCCTGCGTGTATGCTGCGTGTCAACCTAGAAATTGGAGACTGATGGCATAAGGCTTCTTTTCCCATTATGAAAGCTCCGTTCATGCGGCCTCGAAGCTACCTGAAAAGCATTGTTGTTGCCGGGGTTTTCCTCACTGCCGGCATGGTTCTGAGAAGAAAATGAGTTTTCTCCTAAGAAACCTTGGGTTTCCAGTTCCTTGTTGGAAGCTCACCCTGCTCTGCGCTATACCTAAAGTGAAAGTCAACGTGAGCCCAAGCTTCGAAGTAAGGCCCTGATTATCCTTGCAAAACGAGAGGCGTGCAGCAGCTCCATGAGGCCTTCATCGTTGTTCTGCTTTAGTTTCAAGGTAGTAAGCTTTTCAACACTCCTAGGGGCCTTGCTTCAGCACCCGTTTCAGTACCAGAACACTGCGTAGAACCAGGAAGCTCTGCTCCTGCGTGTATGCTGCGTGTCAACCTAGAAATTAGAGACTGATGGCACAAGGCTTGTTTTCCCGTTTTGAAAGCTCCATTCATGCGGCCTCGAAGCTACCTGAAAAGCACTGTTGTTACCGTGCTTTTACTTACAGCCGGCATGGCACATAGAAGAAAATGAGTTTTCTCGAAAGAAACCTTGTGCTTCCAGTTCCTAGTTGGAAGCTCACCCGGCTCTGCTCTATACCAAACGTGAAAGTCAATGTGAGCACTAGCCTCGAAGTAAGGCCCTGATTATGCTGGCAAAACGGGAGGCGTGCAGCAGCTCCATGAGGCCTTCATCGCTGTTCTGCTTTAGTTTCACGGTAGTAGCTTTCCAACATTCCTAGGGACTTTGCTTAAGCAACCGTTTCGGTACCAGAACACTGCGTAGAGACAGTAAGCTCTGGTCCTGCGTGTATGCTGCGAGTCAACCTAGAAATTGGAGACTGATGGCATAAGGCTTCTTTTCCCATTATGAAAGCTCCGTTCATGCGGCCTCGAAGCTACCTGAAAAGCATTGTTGTTGCCGGGGTTTTCCTCACTGCCGGCATGGTTCTGAGGAGAAAATGAGTTTTCTCCTAAGAAACCTTGGGTTTCCAGTTCTTTGTTGGATACTCACCCTGCTCTGCGCTATACCTAAAGTGAAAGTCAACGTGAGCCCAAGCTTCGAAGTAAGGCCCTGATTATCCTTGCAAAACGAGAGGCGTGCAGCAGCTCCATGAGGCCTTCATCGTTGTTCTGCTTTAGTTTCAAGGTAGTAAGCTTTTCAACACTCCTAGGGGCCTTGCTTCAGCACCCGTTTCAGTACCAGAACACTGCGTAGAACCAGGAAGCTCTGCTCCTGCGTGTATGCTGCGTGTCAACCTAGAAATTAGAGACTGACGGCACAAGGCTAGTTTTCCCATTATGAAAGCTCCGTTGATGCGGCCCCGAAGCTACCTGAAAAGCACTGTTGTTACCGTGCTTTTACTTAGAGCCGGCATGGCACATAGAAGAAAATGAGTTTTCTCGAAAGAAACCTTGTGCTTCCAGTTCCTAGTTGGAAGCTCACCCGGCTCTGCTCTATACCAAACGTGAAAGTCAATGTGAGCACTAGCCTCGAAGTAAGGCCCTGATTATCCTGGCAAAACGGGAGGCGTGCAGCAGCTCCATGAGGCCTTCATCGCTGTTCTGCTTTAGTTTCACGGTAGTAAGCTTTCCAAGACTCCTAGGGACTTTGCTTAAGCAACCGTTTCGGTACCAGAACACTGCGTAGAGACAGTAAGCTCTGGTCCTGCGTGTATGCTGCGTGTCAACCTAGAAATTGGAGACTGATGGCATAAGGCTTCTTTTCCCATTATGAAAGCTCCGTTCATGCGGCCTCGAAGCTACCTGAAAAGCATTGTTGTTGCCGGGGTTTTCCTCACTGCCGGCATGGTTCTGAGGAGAAAATGAGTTTTCTCCTAAGAAACCTTGGGTTTCCAGTTCCTTGTTGGAAGCTCACCCTGCTCTGCGCTATACCTAAAGTGAATGTCAACCTGAGCCCAAGCTTCGAAGTAAGGCCCTGATTATCCTTGCAAAACGAGAGGCGTGCAGCAGCTCCATGAGGCCTTCATCGTTGTTCTGCTTTAGTTTCAAGGTAGTAAGCTTTTCAACACTCCTAGGGGCCTTGCTTCAGCACCCGTTTCAGTACCAGAACACTGCGTAGAACCAGGAAGTTCTGCTCCTGCGTGTATGCTGCGTGTCAACCTAGAAATTAGAGGCTGACGGCACAAGGCTAGTTTTCCCATTATGAAAGCTCCGTTGATGCGGCCCCGAAGCTACCTGAAAAGCACTGTTGTTACCGTGCTTTTACTTACAGCCGGCATGGCACATAGAAGAAAATGAGTTTTCTCGAAAGAAACCTTGTGCTTCCAGTTCCTAGTTGGAAGCTCACCCGGCTCTGCTCTATACCAAACGTGAAAGTCAATGTGAGCACTAGCCTCGAAGTAAGGCCCTGATTATCCTGGCAAAACGGGAGGCGTGCAGCAGCTCCATGAGGCCTTCATCGCTGTTCTGCTTTAGTTTCACGGTAGTAAGCTTTCCAAGACTCCTAGGGACTTTGCTTAAGCAACCGTTTCGGTACCAGAACACTGCGTAGAGACAGTAAGCTCTGGTCCTGCGTGTATGCTGCGTGTCAACCTAGAAATTGGAGACTGATGGCATAAGGCTTCTTTTCCCATTATGAAAGCTCCGTTCATGCGGCCTCGAAGCTACCTGAAAAGCATTGTTGTTGCCGGGGTTTTCCTCACTGCCAGCATGGTTCTGAGAAGAAAATGAGTTTTCTCCTAAGAAACCTTGGGTTTCCAGTTCCTTGTTGGAAGCTCACCCTGCTCTGCGCTATACCTAAAGTGAAAGTCAACGTGAGCCCAAGCTTCGAAGTAAGGCCCTGATTATCCTTGCAAAACGAGAGGCGTGCAGCAGCTCCATGAGGCCTTCATCGTTGTTCTGCTTTAGTTTCAAGGTAGTAAGCTTTTCAACACTCCTAGGGGCCTTGCTTCAGCACCCGTTTCAGTACCAGAACACTGCGTAGAACCAGGAAGCTCTGCTCCTGCGTGTATGCTGCGTGTCAACCTAGAAATTAGAGACTGATGGCACAAGGCTTGTTTTCCCGTTTTGAAAGCTCCATTCATGCGGCCTCGAAGCTACCTGAAAAGCACTGTTGTTACCGTGCTTTTACTTACAGCCGGCATGGCACATAGAAGAAAATGAGTTTTCTCGAAAGAAACCTTGTGCTTCCAGTTCCTAGTTGGAAGCTCACCCGGCTCTGCTCTATACCAAACGTGAAAGTCAATGTGAGCACTAGCCTCGAAGTAAGGCCCTGATTATGCTGGCAAAACGGGAGGCGTGCAGCAGCTCCATGAGGCCTTCATCGCTGTTCTGCTTTAGTTTCACGGTAGTAGCTTTCCAACATTCCTAGGGACTTTGCTTAAGCAACCGTTTCGGTACCAGAACACTGCGTAGAGACAGTAAGCTCTGGTCCTGCGTGTATGCTGCGAGTCAACCTACAAATTGGAGACTGATGGCATAAGGCTTCTTTTCCCATTATGAAAGCTCCGTTCATGCGGCCTCGAAGCTACCTGAAAAGCATTGTTGTTGCCGGGGTTTTCCTCACTGCCGGCATGGTTCTGAGGAGAAAATGAGTTTTCTCCTAAGAAACCTTGGGTTTCCAGTTCTTTGTTGGATACTCACCCTGCTCTGCGCTATACCTAAAGTGAAAGTCAACGTGAGCCCAAGCTTCGAAGTAAGGCCCTGATTATCCTTGCAAAACGAGAGGCGTGCAGCAGCTCCATGAGGCCTTCATCGTTGTTCTGCTTTAGTTTCAAGGTAGTAAGCTTTTCAACACTCCTAGGGGCCTTGCTTCAGCACCCGTTTCAGTACCAGAACACTGCGTAGAACCAGGAAGCTCTGCTCCTGCGTGTATGCTGCGTGTCAACCTAGAAATTAGAGACTGACGGCACAAGGCTAGTTTTCCCATTATGAAAGCTCCGTTGATGCGGCCCCGAAGCTACCTGAAAAGCACTGTTGTTACCGTGCTTTTACTTAGAGCCGGCATGGCACATAGAAGAAAATGAGTTTTCTCGAAAGAAACCTTGTGCTTCCAGTTCCTAGTTGGAAGCTCACCCGGCTCTGCTCTATACCAAACGTGAAAGTCAATGTGAGCACTAGCCTCGAAGTAAGGCCCTGATTATCCTGGCAAAACGGGAGGCGTGCAGCAGCTCCATGAGGCCTTCATCGCTGTTCTGCTTTAGTTTCACGGTAGTAAGCTTTCCAAGACTCCTAGGGACTTTGCTTAAGCAACCGTTTCGGTACCAGAACACTGCGTAGAGACAGTAAGCTCTGGTCCTGCGTGTATGCTGCGTGTCAACCTAGAAATTGGAGACTGATGGCATAAGGCTTCTTTTCCCATTATGAAAGCTCCGTTCATGCGGCCTCGAAGCTACCTGAAAAGCATTGTTGTTGCCGGGGTTTTCCTCACTGCCGGCATGGTTCTGAGAAGAAAATGAGTTTTCTCCTAAGAAACCTTGGGTTTCCAGTTCCTTGTTGGAAGCTCACCCTGCTCTGCGCTATACCTAAAGTGAATGTCAACCTGAGCCCAAGCTTCGAAGTAAGGCCCTGATTATCCTTGCAAAACGAGAGGCATGCAGCAGCTCCATGAGGCCTTCATCGTTGTTCTGCTTTAGTTTCAAGGTAGTAAGCTTTTCAACACTCCTAGGGGCCTTGCTTCAGCACCCGTTTCAGTACCAGAACACTGCGTAGAACCAGGAAGCTCTGCTCCTGCGTGTATGCTGCGTGTCAACCTAGAAATTAGAGACTGATGGCACAAGGCTTGTTTTCCCGTTTTGAAAGCTCCATTCATGCGGCCTCGAAGCTACCTGAAAAGCACTGTTGTTACCGTGCTTTTACTTACAGCCGGCATGGCACATAGAAGAAAATGAGTTTTCTCGAAAGAAACCTTGTGCTTCCAGTTCCTAGTTGGAAGCTCACCCGGCTCTGCTCTATACCAAACGTGAAAGTCAATGTGAGCACTAGCCTCGAAGTAAGGCCCTGATTATCCTGGCAAAATGGGAGGCGTGCAGCAGCTCCATGAGGCCTTCATCGCTGTTCTGCTTTAGTTTCACGGTAGTAAGCTTTCCAAGACTCCTAGGGACTTTGCTTAAGCAACCGTTTCGGTACCAGAACACTGCGTAGAGACAGTAAGCTCTGGTCCTGCGTGTATGCTGCGTGTCAACCTAGAAATTGGAGACTGATGGCATAAGGCTTCTTTTGCCATTATGAAAGCTCCGTTCATGCGGCCTCGAAGCTACCTGAAAAGCATTGTTGTTGCCGGGGTTTTCCTCACTGCCGGCATGGTTCTGAGAAGAAAATGAGTTTTCTCCTAAGAAACCTTGGGGTTCCAGTTCCTTGTTGGAAGCTCACCCTGCTCTGCGCTATACCTAAAGTGAAAGTCAACGTGAGCCCAAGCTTCGAAGTAAGGCCCTGATTATCCTTGCAAAACGAGAGGCGTGCAGCAGCTCCATGAGGCCTTCATCGTTGTTCTGCTTTAGTTTCAAGGTAGTAAGCTTTTCAACACTCCTAGGGGCCTTGCTTCAGCACCCGTTTCAGTACCAGAACACTGCGTAGAACCAGGAAGCTCTGCTCCTGCGTGTATGCTGCGTGTCAACCTAGAAATTAGAGACTGACGGCACAAGGCTAGTTTTCCCATTATGAAAGCTCCGTTGATGCGGCCCCGAAGCTACCTGAAAAGCACTGTTGTTACCGTGCTTTTACTTAGAGCCGGCATGGCACATAGAAGAAAATGAGTTTTCTCGAAAGAAACCTTGTGCTTCCAGTTCCTAGTTGGAAGCTCACCCGGCTCTGCTCTATACCAAACGTGAAAGTCAATGTGAGCACTAGCCTCGAAGTAAGGCCCTGATTATGCTGGCAATACGGGAGGCGTGCAGCAGCTCCATGAGGCCTTCATCGCTGTTCTGCTTTAGTTTCACGGTAGTAAGCTTTCCAACATTCCTAGGGACTTTGCTTAAGCAACCGTTTCGGTACCAGAACACTGCGTAGAGACAGTAAGCTCTGGTCCTGCGTGTATGCTGCGTGTCAACCTAGAAATTGGAGACTGATGGCATAAGGCTTCTTTTGCCATTATGAAAGCTCCGTTCATGCGGCCTCGAAGCTACCTGAAAAGCATTGTTGTTGCCGGGGTTTTCCTCACTGCCGGCATGGTTCTGAGAAGAAAATGAGTTTTCTCCTAAGAAACCTTGGGTTTCCAGTTCCTTGTTGGAAGCTCACCCTGCTCTGCGCTATACCTAAAGTGAAAGTCAACGTGAGCCCAAGCTTCGAAGTAAGGCCCTGATTATCCTTGCAAAACGAGAGGCGTGCAGCAGCTCCATGAGGCCTTCATCGTTGTTCTGCTTTAGTTTCAAGGTAGTAAGCTTTTCAACACTCCTAGGGGCCTTGCTTCAGCACCCGTTTCAGTACCAGAACACTGCGTAGAACCAGGAAGCTCTGCTCCTGCGTGTATGCTGCGTGTCAACCTAGAAATTAGAGACTGACGGCACAAGGCTAGTTTTCCCATTATGAAAGCTCCGTTGATGCGGCCCCGAAGCTACCTGAAAAGCACTGTTGTTACCGTGCTTTTACTTAGAGCCGGCATGGCACATAGAAGAAAATGAGTTTTCTCGAAAGAAACCTTGTGCTTCCAGTTCCTAGTTGGAAGCTCACCCGGCTCTGCTCTATACCAAACGTGAAAGTCAATGTGAGCACTAGCCTCGAAGTAAGGCCCTGATTATCCTGGCAAAATGGGAGGCGTGCAGCAGCTCCATGAGGCCTTCATCGCTGTTCTGCTTTAGTTTCACGGTAGTAAGCTTTCCAAGACTCCTAGGGACTTTGCTTAAGCAACCGTTTCGGTACCAGAACACTGCGTAGAGACAGTAAGCTCTGGTCCTGCGTGTATGCTGCGTGTCAACCTAGAAATTGGAGACTGATGGCATAAGGCTTCTTTTCCCATTATGAAAGCTCCGTTCATGCGGCCTCGAAGCTACCTGAAAAGCATTGTTGTTGCCGGGGTTTTCCTCACTGCCGGCATGGTTCTGAGGAGAAAATGAGTTTTCTCCCAAGAAACCTTGGGTTGCCAGTTCTTTGTTGGAAGCTCACCCTGCTCTGCGCTATACCTAAAGTGAAAGTCAACGTGAGCCCAAGCTTCGAAGTAAGGCCCTGATTATCCTTGCAAAACGAGAGGCGTGCAGCAGCTCCATGAGGCCTTCATCGTTGTTCTGCTTTAGTTTCAAGGTAGTAAGCTTTTCAACACTCCTAGGGGCCTTGCTTCAGCACCCGTTTCAGTACCAGAACACTGCGTAGAACCAGGAAGCTCTGCTCCTGCGTGTATGCTGCGTGTCAACCTAGAAATTAGAGACTGACGGCACAAGGCTAGTTTTCCCATTATGAAAGCTCCGTTGATGCGGCCCCGAAGCTACCTGAAAAGCACTGTTGTTACCGTGCTTTTACTTAGAGCCGGCATGGCACATAGAAGAAAATGAGTTTTCTCGAAAGAAACCTTGTGCTTCCAGTTCCTAGTTGGAAGCTCACCCGGCTCTGCTCTATACCAAACGTGAAAGTCAATGTGAGCACTAGCCTCGAAGTAAGGCCCTGATTATCCTGGCAAAACGGGAGGCGTGCAGCAGCTCCATGAGGCCTTCATCGCTGTTCTGCTTTAGTTTCACGGTAGTAAGCTTTCCAAGACTCCTAGGGACTTTGCTTAAGCAACCGTTTCGGTACCAGAACACTGCGTAGAGACAGTAAGCTCTGGTCCTGCGTGTATGCTGCGTGTCAACCTAGAAATTGGAGACTGATGGCATAAGGCTTCTTTTGCCATTATGAAAGCTCCGTTCATGCGGCCTCGAAGCTACCTGAAAAGCATTGTTGTTGCCGGGGTTTTCCTCACTGCCGGCATGGTTCTGAGAAGAAAATGAGTTTTCTCCTAAGAAACCTTGGGTTTCCAGTTCCTTGTTGGAAGCTCACCCTGCTCTGCGCTATACCTAAAGTGAATGTCAACCTGAGCCCAAGCTTCGAAGTAAGGCCCTGATTATCCTTGCAAAACGAGAGGCATGCAGCAGCTCCATGAGGCCTTCATCGTTGTTCTGCTTTAGTTTCAAGGTAGTAAGCTTTTCAACACTCCTAGGGGCCTTGCTTCAGCACCCGTTTCAGTACCAGAACACTGCGTAGAACCAGGAAGTTCTGCTCCTGCGTGTATGCTGCGTGTCAACCTAGAAATTAGAGACTGATGGCACAAGGCTTGTTTTCCCGTTTTGAAAGCTCCATTCATGCGGCCTCGAAGCTACCTGAAAAGCACTGTTGTTACCGTGCTTTTACTTACAGCCGGCATGGCACATAGAAGAAAATGAGTTTTCTCGAAAGAAACCTTGTGCTTCCAGTTCCTAGTTGGAAGCTCACCCGGCTCTGCTCTATACCAAACGTGAAAGTCAATGTGAGCACTAGCCTCGAAGTAAGGCCCTGATTATGCTGGCAATACGGGAGGCGTGCAGCAGCTCCATGAGGCCTTCATCGCTGTTCTGCTGTAGTTTCACGGTAGTAGCTTTCCAACATTCCTAGGGACTTTGCTTAAGCAACCGTTTCGGTACCAGAACACTGCGTAGAGACAGTAAGCTCTGGTCCTGCGTGTATGCTGCGAGTCAACCTAGAAATTGGAGACTGATGGCATAAGGCTTCTTTTCCCATTATGAAAGCTCCGTTCATGCGGCCTCGAAGCTACCTGAAAAGCATTGTTGTTGCCGGGGTTTTCCTCACTGCCGGCATGGTTCTGAGGAGAAAATGAGTTTTCTCCTAAGAAACCTTGGGTTGCCAGTTCTTTGTTGGAAGCTCACCCTGCTCTGCGCTATACCTAAAGTGAAAGTCAACGTGAGCCCAAGCTTCGAAGTAAGGCCCTGATTATCCTTGCAAAACGAGAGGCGTGCAGCAGCTCCATGAGGCCTTCATCGTTGTTCTGCTTTAGTTTCAAGGTAGTAAGCTTTTCAACACTCCTAGGGGCCTTGCTTCAGCACCCGTTTCAGTACCAGAACACTGCGTAGAACCAGGAAGTTCTGCTCCTGCGTGTATGCTGCGTGTCAACCTAGAAATTAGAGGCTGACGGCACAAGGCTAGTTTTCCCATTATGAAAGCTCCGTTGATGCGGCCCCGAAGCTACCTGAAAAGCACTGTTGTTACCGTGCTTTTACTTAGAGCCGGCATGGCACATAGAAGAAAATGAGTTTTCTCGAAAGAAACCTTGTGCTTCCAGTTCCTAGTTGGAAGCTCACCCGGCTCTGCTCTATACCAAACGTGAAAGTCAATGTGAGCACTAGCCTCGAAGTAAGGCCCTGATTATCCTGGCAAAACGGGAGGCGTGCAGCAGCTCCATGAGGCCTTCATCGCTGTTCTGCTTTAGTTTCACGGTAGTAAGCTTTCCAAGACTCCTAGGGACTTTGCTTAAGCAACCGTTTCGGTACCAGAACACTGCGTAGAGACAGTAAGCTCTGGTCCTGCGTGTATGCTGCGTGTCAACCTAGAAATTGGAGACTGATGGCATAAGGCTTCTTTTGCCATTATGAAAGCTCCGTTCATGCGGCCTCGAAGCTACCTGAAAAGCATTGTTGTTGCCGGGGTTTTCCTCACTGCCGGCATGGTTCTGAGAAGAAAATGAGTTTTCTCCTAAGAAACCTTGGGTTTCCAGTTCCTTGTTGGAAGCTCACCCTGCTCTGCTCTATACCTAAAGTGAAAGTCAACGTGAGCCCAAGCTTCGAAGTAAGGCCCTGATTATCCTTGCAAAACGAGAGGCGTGCAGCAGCTCCATGAGGCCTTCATCGTTGTTCTGCTTTAGTTTCAAGGTAGTAAGCTTTTCAACACTCCTAGGGGCCTTGCTTCAGCACCCGTTTCAGTACCAGAACACTGCGTAGAACCAGGAAGCTCTGCTCCTGCGTGTATGCTGCGTGTCAACCTAGAAATTAGAGACTGATGGCACAAGGCTTGTTTTCCCGTTTTGAAAGCTCCGTTGATGCGGCCCCGAAGCTACCTGAAAAGCACTGTTGTTACCGTGCTTTTACTTAGAGCCGGCATGGCACATAGAAGAAAATGAGTTTTCTCGAAAGAAACCTTGTGCTTCCAGTTCCTAGTTGGAAGCTCACCCGGCTCTGCTCTATACCAAACGTGAAAGTCAATGTGAGCACTAGCCTCGAAGTAAGGCCCTGATTATCCTGGCAAAACGGGAGGCGTGCAGCAGCTCCATGAGGCCTTCATCGCTGTTCTGCTTTAGTTTCACGGTAGTAAGCTTTCCAACATTCCTAGGGACTTTGCTTAAGCAACCGTTTCGGTACCAGAACACTGCGTAGAGACAGTAAGCTCTGGTCCTGCGTGTATGCTGCGTGTCAACCTAGAAATTGGAGACTGATGGCATAAGGCTTCTTTTGCCATTATGAAAGCTCCGTTCATGCGGTCTCGAAGCTACCTGAAAAGCATTGTTGTTGCCGGGGTTTTCCTCACTGCCGGCATGGTTCTGAGAAGAAAATGAGTTTTCTCCTAAGAAACCTTGGGTTTCCAGTTCCTTGTTGGAAGCTCACCCTGCTCTGCGCTATACCTAAAGTGAAAGTCAACGTGAGCCCAAGCTTCGAAGTAAGGCCCTGATTATCCTTGCAAAACGAGAGGCGTGCAGCAGCTCCATGAGGCCTTCATCGTTGTTCTGCTTTAGTTTCAAGGTAGTAAGCTTTTCAACACTCCTAGGGGCCTTGCTTCAGCACCCGTTTCAGTACCAGAACACTGCGTAGAACCAGGAAGTTCTGCTCCTGCGTGTATGCTGCGTGTCAACCTAGAAATTAGAGGCTGACGGCACAAGGCTAGTTTTCCCATTATGAAAGCTCCGTTGATGCGGCCCCGAAGCTACCTGAAAAGCACTGTTGTTACCGTGCTTTTACTTACAGCCGGCATGGCACATAGAAGAAAATGAGTTTTCTCGAAAGAAACCTTGTGCTTCCAGTTCCTAGTTGGAAGCTCACCCGGCTCTGCTCTATACCAAACGTGAAAGTCAATGTGAGCACTAGCCTCGAAGTAAGGCCCTGATTATCCTGGCAAAACGGGAGGCGTGCAGCAGCTCCATGAGGCCTTCATCGCTGTTCTGCTTTAGTTTCACGGTAGTAAGCTTTCCAAGACTCCTAGGGACTTTGCTTAAGCAACCGTTTCGGTACCAGAACACTGCGTAGAGACAGTAAGCTCTGGTCCTGCGTGTATGCTGCGTGTCAACCTAGAAATTGGAGACTGATGGCATAAGGCTTCTTTTGCCATTATGAAAGCTCCGTTCATGCGGCCTCGAAGCTACCTGAAAAGCATTGTTGTTGCCGGGGTTTTCCTCACTGCCGGCATGGTTTTGAGAAGAAAATGAGTTTTCTCCTAAGAAACCTTGGGTTTCCAGTTCCTTGTTGGAAGCTCACCCTGCTCTGCGCTATACCTAAAGTGAAAGTCAACGTGAGCCCAAGCTTCGAAGTAAGGCCCTGATTATCCTTGCAAAACGAGAGGCGTGCAGCAGCTCCATGAGGCCTTCATCGTTGTTCTGCTTTAGTTTCAAGGTAGTAAGCTTTTCAACACTCCTAGGGGCCTTGCTTCAGCACCCGTTTCAGTACCAGAACACTGCATAGAACCAGGAAGCTCTGCTCCTGCGTGTATGCTGCGTGTCAACCTAGAAATTAGAGACTGATGGCACAAGGCTTGTTTTCCCGTTTTGAAAGCTCCATTCATGCGGCCTCGAAGCTACCTGAAAAGCACTGTTGTTACCGTGCTTTTACTTAGAGCCGGCATGGCACATAGAAGAAAATGAGTTTTCTCGAAAGAAACCTTGTGCTTCCAGTTCCTAGTTGGAAGCTCACCCGGCTCTGCTCTATACCAAACGTGAAAGTCAATGTGAGCACTAGCCTCGAAGTAAGGCCCTGATTATGCTGGCAAAAAGGGAGGCGTGCAGCAGCTCCATGAGGCCTTCATCGCTGTTCTGCTTTAGTTTCACGGTAGTAAGCTTTCCAAGACTCCTAGGGACTTTGCTTAAGCAACCGTTTCGGTACCAGAACACTGCGTAGAGACAGTAAGCTCTGGTCCTGCGTGTATGCTGCGTGTCAACCTAGAAATTGGAGACTGATGGCATAAGGCTTCTTTTGCCATTATGAAAGCTCCGTTCATGCGGCCTCGAAGCTACCTGAAAAGCATTGTTGTTGCCGGGGTTTTCCTCACTGGCGGCATGGTTCTGAGAAGAAACTGAGTTTTCTCCTAAGAAAACTTGGGTTTCCAGTTCCTTGTTGGAAGCTCACCCTGCTCTGCGCTATACCTAAAGTGAAAGTCAACGTGAGCCCAAGCTTCGAAGTAAGGCCCTGATTATCCTTGCAAAACGAGAGGCGTGCAGCAGCTCCATGGGGCCTTCATCGTTGTTCTGGTTTAGTTTCAAGGTAGTAAGCTTTTCAACACTCCTAGGGGCCTTGCTTCAGCACCCGTTTCAGTACCAGAACACTGCGTAGAACCAGGAAGTTCTGCTCCTGCGTGTATGCTGCGTGTCAACCTAGAAATTAGAGGCTGACGGCACAAGGCTAGTTTTCCCATTATGAAAGCTCCGTTGATGCGGCCCCGAAGCTACCTGAAAAGCACTGTTGTTACCGTGCTTTTACTTACAGCCGGCATGGCACATAGAAGAAAATGAGTTTTCTCGAAAGAAACCTTGTGCTTCCAGTTCCTAGTTGGAAGCTCACCCGGCTCTGCTCTATACCAAACGTGAAAGTCAATGTGAGCACTAGCCTCGAAGTAAGGCCCTGATTATGCTGGCAAAACGGGAGGCGTGCAGCAGCTCCATGAGGCCTTCATCGCTGTTCTGCTTTAGTTTCACGGTAGTAGCTTTCCAACATTCCTAGGGACTTTGCTTAAGCAACAGTTTCGGTACCAGAACACTGCGTAGAGACAGTAAGCTCTGGTCCTGCGTGTATGCTGCGAGTCAACCTAGAAATTGGAGACTGATGGCATAAGGCTTCTTTTGCCATTATGAAAGCTCCGTTCATGCGGCCTCGAAGCTACCTGAAAAGCATTGTTGTTGCCGGGGTTTTCCTCACTGCCGGCATGGTTCTGAGGAGAAAATGAGTTTTCTCCTAAGAAACCTTGGGTTGCCAGTTCTTTGTTGGAAGCTCACCCTGCTCTGCGCTATACCTAAAGTGAAAGTCAACGTGAGCCCAAGCTTCGAAGTAAGGCCCTGATTATCCTTGCAAAACGAGAGGCGTGCAGCAGCTCCATGAGCCCTTCATCGTTGTTCTGCTTTAGTTTCAAGGTAGTAAGCTTTTCAACACTCCTAGGGGCCTTGCTTCAGCACCCGTTTCAGTACCAGAACACTGCGTAGAACCAGGAAGCTCTGCTCCTGCGTGTATGCTGCGTGTCAACCTAGAAATTAGAGACTGATGGCACAAGGCTTGTTTTCCCGTTTTGAAAGCTCCATTCATGCGGCCTCGAAGCTACCTGAAAAGCACTGTTGTTACCGTGCTTTTACTTACAGCCGGCATGGCACATAGAAGAAAATGAGTTTTCTCGAAAGAAACCTTGTGCTTCCAGTTCCTAGTTGGAAGCTCACCCGGCTCTGCTCTATACCAAACGTGAAAGTCAATGTGAGCACTAGCCTCGAAGTAAGGCCCTGATTATGCTGGCAATACGGGAGGCGTGCAGCAGCTCCATGAGGCCTTCATCGCTGTTCTGCTTTAGTTTCACGGTAGTAAGCTTTCCAACATTCCTAGGGACTTTGCTTAAGCAACCGTTTCGGTACCAGAACACTGCGTAGAGACAGTAAGCTCTGGTCCTGCGTGTATGCTGCGTGTCAACCTAGAAATTGGAGACTGATGGCATAAGGCTTCTTTTGCCATTATGAAAGCTCCGTTCATGCGGCCTCGAAGCTACCTGAAAAGCATTGTTGTTGCCGGGGTTTTCCTCACTGCCGGCATGGTTCTGAGAAGAAACTGAGTTTTCTCCTAAGAAAACTTGGGTTTCCAGTTCCTTGTTGGAAGCTCACCCTGCTCTGCGCTATACCTAAAGTGAAAGTCAACGTGAGCCCAAGCTTCGAAGTAAGGCCCTGATTATCCTTGCAAAACGAGAGGCGTGCAGCAGCTCCATGAGGCCTTCATCGTTGTTCTGGTTTAGTTTCAAGGTAGTAAGCTTTTCAACACTCCTAGGGGCCTTGCTTCAGCACCCGTTTCAGTACCAGAACACTGCGTAGAACCAGGAAGTTCTGCTCCTGCGTGTATGCTGCGTGTCAACCTAGAAATTAGAGGCTGACGGCACAAGGCTAGTTTTCCCATTATGAAAGCTCCGTTGATGCGGCCCCGAAGCTACCTGAAAAGCACTGTTGTTACCGTGCTTTTACTTACAGCCGGCATGGCACATAGAAAAAAATGAGTTTTCTCGAAAGAAACCTTGTGCTTCCAGTTCCTAGTTGGAAGCTCACCCGGCTCTGCTCTATACCAAACGTGAAAGTCAATGTGAGCACTAGCCTCGAAGTAAGGCCCTGATTATCCTGGAAAAACGAGAGGCGTGCAGCAGCTCCATGAGGCCTTCATCGCTGTTCTGCTTTAGTTTCACGGTAGTAAGCTTTCCAAGACTCCTAGGGACTTTGCTTAAGCAACCGTTTCGGTACCAGAACACTGCGTAGAGACAGTAAGCTCTGGTCCTGCGTGTATGCTGCGTGTCAACCTAGAAATTGGAGACTGATGGCATAAGGCTTCTTTTCCCATTATGAAAGCTCCGTTCATGCGGCCTCGAAGCTACCTGAAAAGCATTGTTGTTGCCGGGGTTTTCCTCACTGCCAGCATGGTTCTGAGAAGAAAATGAGTTTTCTCCTAAGAAACCTTGGGTTTCCAGTTCCTTGTTGGAAGCTCACCCTGCTCTGCGCTATACCTAAAGTGAAAGTCAACGTGAGCCCAAGCTTCGAAGTAAGGCCCTGATTATCCTTGCAAAACGAGAGGCGTGCAGCAGCTCCATGAGGCCTTCATCGTTGTTCTGCTTTAGTTTCAAGGTAGTAAGCTTTTCAACACTCCTAGGGGCCTTGCTTCAGCACCCGTTTCAGTACCAGAACACTGCGTAGAACCAGGAAGCTCTGCTCCTGCGTGTATGCTGCGTGTCAACCTAGAAATTAGAGACTGACGGCACAAGGCTTGTTTTCCCGTTTTGAAAGCTCCATTCATGCGGCCTCGAAGCTACCTGAAAAGCACTGTTGTTACCGTGCTTTTACTTACAGCCGGCATGGCACATAGAAGAAAATGAGTTTTCTCGAAAGAAACCTTGTGCTTCCAGTTCCTAGTTGGAAGCTCAACCGGCTCTGCTCTATACCAAACGTGAAAGTCAATGTGAGCACTAGCCTCGAAGTAAGGCCCTGATTATGCTGGCAAAACGGGAGGCGTGCAGCAGCTCCATGAGGCCTTCATCGCTGTTCTGCTTTAGTTTCACGGTAGTAGCTTTCCAACATTCCTAGGGACTTTGCTTAAGCAACCGTTTCGGTACCAGAACACTGCGTAGAGACAGTAAGCTCTGGTCCTGCGTGTATGCTGCGAGTCAACCTAGAAATTGGAGACTGATGGCATAAGGCTTCTTTTGCCATTATGAAAGCTCCGTTCATGCGGCCTCGAAGCTACCTGAAAAGCATTGTTGTTGCCGGGGTTTTCCTCACTGCCGGCATGGTTCTGAGGAGAAAATGAGTTTTCTCCTACGAAACCTTGGGTTGCCAGTTCTTTGTTGGAAGCTCACCCTGCTCTGCGCTATACCTAAAGTGAAAGTCAACGTGAGCCCAAGCTTCGAAGTAAGGCCCTGATTATCCTTGCAAAACGAGAGGCGTGCAGCAGCTCCATGAGCCCTTCATCGTTGTTCTGCTTTAGTTTCAAGGTAGTAAGCTTTTCAACACTCCTAGGGGCCTTGCTTCAGCACCCGTTTCAGTACCAGAACACTGCGTAGAACCAGGAAGCTCTGCTCCTGCGTGTATGCTGCGTGTCAACCTAGAAATTAGAGACTGATGGCACAAGGCTTGTTTTCCCGTTTTGAAAGCTCCATTCATGCGGCCCCGAAGCTACCTGAAAAGCACTGTAGTTACCGTGCTTTTACTTACAGCTGGCATGGTTCATAGAAGAAAATGAGTTTTCTCGAAAGAAACCTTGTGCTTCCAGTTCCTAGTTGGAAGCTCACCCGGCTCTGCTCTATACCAAACGTGAAAGTCAATGTGAGCACTAGCCTCGAAGTAAGGCCCTGATTATGCTGGCAAAACGGGAGGCGTGCAGCAGCTCCATGAGGCCTTCATCGCTGTTCTGCTTTAGTTTCACGGTAGTAGCTTTCCAACATTCCTAGGGACTTTGCTTAAGCAACCGATTCGGTACCAGAACACTGCGTAGAGACAGTAAGATCTGGTCCTGCGTGTATGCTGCGAGTCAACCTAGAAATTGGAGACTGATGGCATAAGGCTTCTTTTCCCATTATGAAAGCTCCGTTCATGCGGCCTCGAAGCTACCTGAAAAGCATTGTTGTTGCCGGGGTTTTCCTCACTGCCGGCATGGTTCTGAGGAGAAAATGAGTTTTCTCCTAAGAAACCTTGGGTTTCCAGTTCTTTGTTGGAAGCTCACCCTGTTCTGCGCTATACCTAAAGTGAAAGTCAACGTGAGCCCAAGCTTCGAAGTAAGGCCCTGATTATCCTTGCAAAACGAGAGGCGTGCAGCAGCTCCATGAGCCCTTCATCGTTTTCTGCTTTAGTTTCAAGGTAGTGAGCTTTTCAACACTCCTAAGGGCCTTGCTTCAGCACCCGTTTCAGTACCAGAACACTGCGTAGAACCAGGAAGCTGTGCTCCTGCGTGTATGCTGCGTGTCAAGCTAGAAATTAGAGGCTGACGGCACAAGGTTAGTTTTCCCATTATGAAAGCTCCGTTGATGCGGCCCCGAAGCTACCTGAAAAGCACTGTTGTTACCGTGCTTTTACTTACAGCCGGCATGGCACATAGAAGAAAATGAGTTTTCTCGAAAGAAACCTTGTGCTTCCAGTTCCTAGTTGGAAGCTCACCCGGCTCTGCTCTATACCAAACGTGAAAGTCAATGTGAGCACTAGCCTCGAAGTAAGGCCCTGATTATGCTGGCAATACGGGAGGCGTGCAGCAGCTCCATGAGGCCTTCATCGCTGTTCTGCTTTAGTTTCACGGTAGTAAGCTTTCCAAGACTCCTAGGGACTTTGCTTAAGCAACCGTTTCGGTACCAGAACACTGCGTAGAGACAGTAAGCTCTGGTCCTGCGTGTATGCTGCGTGTCAACCTAGAAATTGGAGACTGATGGCATAAGGCTTCTTTTGCCATTATGAAAGCTCCGTTCATGCGGCTTCGAAGCTACCTGAAAAGCATTGTTGTTGCCGGAGTTTTCCTCACTGCCGGCATGGTTTTGAGAAGAAAATGAGTTTTCCCCTAAGAAACCTTTGGTTTCCAGTTCCTTGTAGGAAGCTCACCCTGCTCTGCGCTATACCTAAAGTGAAAGTCAACGTGAGCCCAAGCTTCGAAGTAAGGCCCTGATTATCCTTGCAAAACGAGAGGCGTGCAGCAGCTCCATGAGGCCTTCATCGTTGTTCTGCTTTAGTTTCAAGGTAGTAAGCTTTTCAACACTCCTAGGGGCCTTGCTTCGGCACCCGTTTCAGTACCAGAACACTGCGTAGAACCAGGAAGCTCTGCTCCTGCGTGTATGCTGCGTGTCAACCTAGAAACTAGAGACTGACGGCACAAGGCTAGTTTTCCCATTATGAAAGCTCCGTTGATGCGGCCCCGAAGCTACCTGAAAAGCACTGTTGTTACCGTGCTTTTACTTAGAGCCGGCATGGCACATAGAAGAAAATGAGTTTTCTCGAAAGAAACCTTGTGCTTCCAGTTCCTAGTTGGAAGCTCACCCGGCTCTGCTCTATACCAAACGTGAAAGTCAATGTGAGCACTAGCCTCGAAGTAAGGCCCTGATTATCCTGGCAAAACGGGAGGCGTGCAGCAGCTCCATGAGGCCTTCATCGCTGTTCTGCTTTAGTTTCACGGTAGTAAGCTTTCCAAGACTCCTAGGGACTTTGCTTAAGCAACCGTTTCGGTACCAGAACACTGCGTAGAGACAGTAAGCTCTGGTCCTGCGTGTATGCTGCGTGTCAACCTAGAAATTGGAGACTGATGGCATAAGGCTTCTTTTCCCATTATGAAAGCTCCGTTCATGCGGCCTCGAAGCTACCTGAAAAGCATTGTTGTTGCCGGGGTTTTCCTCACTGCCGGCATGGTTCTGAGAAGAAAATGAGTTTTCTCCTAAGAAACCTTGGGTTTCCAGTTCATTGTTGGAAGCTCACCCTGCTCTGCGCTATACCTAAAGTGAATGTCAACCTGAGCCCAAGCTTCGAAGTAAGGCCCTGATTATCCTTGCAAAACGAGAGGCATGCAGCAGCTCCATGAGGCCTTCATCGTTGTTCTGCTTTAGTTTCAAGGTAGTAAGCTTTTCAACACTCCTAGGGGCCTTGCTTCAGCACCCGTTTCAGTACCAGAACACTGCGTAGAACCAGGAAGCTCTGCTCCTGCGTGTATGCTGCGTGTCAACCTAGAAATTAGAGACTGATGGCACAAGGCTTGTTTTCCCGTTTTGAAAGCTCCATTCATGCGGCCTCGAAGCTACCTGAAAAGCACTGTTGTTACCGTGCTTTTACTTACAGCCGGCATGGCACATAGAAGAAAATGAGTTTTCTCGAAAGAAACCTTGTGCTTCCAGTTCCTAGTTGGAAGCTCACCCGGCTCTGCTCTATACCAAACGTGAAAGTCAATGTGAGCACTAGCCTCGAAGTAAGGCCCTGATTATCGTGGCAAAACGGGAGGCGTGCAGCAGCTCCATGAGGCCTTCATCGCTGTTCTGCTTTAGTTTCACGGTAGTAAGCTTTCCAACATTCCTAGGGACTTTGCTTAAGCAACCGTTTCGGTACCAGAACACTGCGTAGAGACAGTAAGCTCTGGTCCTGCGTGTATGCTGCGTGTCAACCTAGAAATTGGAGACTGATGGCATAAGGCTTCTTTTGCCATTATGAAAGCTCCGTTCATGCGGCCTCGAAGCTACCTGAAAAGCATTGTTGTTGCCGGGGTTTTCCTCACTGGCGGCATGGTTCTGAGAAGAAACTGAGTTTTCTCCTAAGAAAACTTGGGTTTCCAGTTCCTTGTTGGAAGCTCACCCTGCTCTGCGCTATACCTAAAGTGAAAGTCAACGTGAGCCCAAGCTTCGAAGTAAGGCCCTGATTATCCTTGCAAAACGAGAGGCGTGCAGCAGCTCCATGGGGCCTTCATCGTTGTTCTGGTTTAGGTTCAAGGTAGTAAGCTTTTCAACACTCCTAGGGGCCTTGCTTCAGCACCCGTTTCAGTACCAGAACACTGCGTAGAACCAGGAAGTTCTGCTCCTGCGTGTATGCTGCGTGTCAACCTAGAAATTAGAGGCTGACGGCACAAGGCTAGTTTTCCCATTATGAAAGCTCCGTTGATGCGGCCCCGAAGCTACCTGAAAAGCACTGTTGTTACCGTGCTTTTACTTACAGCCGGCATGGCACATAGAAAAAAATGAGTTTTCTCGAAAGAAACCTTGTGCTTCCAGTTCCTAGTTGGAAGCTCACCCGGCTCTGCTCTATACCAAACGTGAAAGTCAATGTGAGCACTAGCCTCGAAGTAAGGCCCTGATTATCCTGGAAAAACGAGAGGCGTGCAGCAGCTCCATGAGGCCTTCATCGCTGTTCTGCTTTAGTTTCACGGTAGTAAGCTTTCCAAGACTCCTAGGGACTTTGCTTAAGCAACCGTTTCGGTACCAGAACACTGCGTAGAGACAGTAAGCTCTGGTCCTGCGTGTATGCTGCGTGTCAACCTAGAAATTGGAGACTGATGGCATAAGGCTTCTTTTCCCATTATGAAAGCTCCGTTCATGCGGCCTCGAAGCTACCTGAAAAGCATTGTTGTTGCCGGGGTTTTCCTCACTGCCAGCATGGTTCTGAGAAGAAAATGAGTTTTCTCCTAAGAAACCTTGGGTTTCCAGTTCCTTGTTGGAAGCTCACCCTGCTCTGCGCTATACCTAAAGTGAAAGTCAACGTGAGCCCAAGCTTCGAAGTAAGGCCCTGATTATCCTTGCAAAACGAGAGGCGTGCAGCAGCTCCATGAGGCCTTCATCGTTGTTCTGCTTTAGTTTCAAGGTAGTAAGCTTTTCAACACTCCTAGGGGCCTTGCTTCAGCACCCGTTTCAGTACCAGAACACTGCGTAGAACCAGGAAGCTCTGCTCCTGCGTGTATGCTGCGTGTCAACCTAGAAATTAGAGACTGACGGCACAAGGCTTGTTTTCCCGTTTTGAAAGCTCCATTCATGCGGCCTCGAAGCTACCTGAAAAGCACTGTTGTTACCGTGCTTTTACTTACAGCCGGCATGGCACATAGAAGAAAATGAGTTTTCTCGAAAGAAACCTTGTGCTTCCAGTTCCTAGTTGGAAGCTCAACCGGCTCTGCTCTATACCAAACGTGAAAGTCAATGTGAGCACTAGCCTCGAAGTAAGGCCCTGATTATGCTGGCAAAACGGGAGGCGTGCAGCAGCTCCATGAGGCCTTCATCGCTGTTCTGCTTTAGTTTCACGGTAGTAGCTTTCCAACATTCCTAGGGACTTTGCTTAAGCAACCGTTTCGGTACCAGAACACTGCGTAGAGACAGTAAGCTCTGGTCCTGCGTGTATGCTGCGAGTCAACCTAGAAATTGGAGACTGATGGCATAAGGCTTCTTTTGCCATTATGAAAGCTCCGTTCATGCGGCCTCGAAGCTACCTGAAAAGCATTGTTGTTGCCGGGGTTTTCCTCACTGCCGGCATGGTTCTGAGGAGAAAATGAGTTTTCTCCTAAGAAACCTTGGGTTGCCAGTTCTTTGTTGGAAGCTCACCCTGCTCTGCGCTATACTTAAAGTGAAAGTCAACGTGAGCCCAAGCTTCGAAGTAAGGCCCTGATTATCCTTGCAAAACGAGAGGCGTGCAGCAGCTCCATGAGCCCTTCATCGTTGTTCTGCTTTAGTTTCAAGGTAGTAAGCTTTTCAACACTCCTAGGGGCCTTGCTTCAGCACCCGTTTCAGTACCAGAACACTGCGTAGAACCAGGAAGCTCTGCTCCTGCGTGTATGCTGCGTGTCAACCTAGAAATTAGAGACTGATGGCACAAGGCTTGTTTTCCCGTTTTGAAAGCTCCATTCATGCGGCCCCGAAGCTACCTGAAAAGCACTGTAGTTACCGTGCTTTTACTTACAGCTGGCATGGTTCATAGAAGAAAATGAGTTTTCTCGAAAGAAACCTTGTGCTTCCAGTTCCTAGTTGGAAGCTCACCCGGCTCTGCTCTATACCAAACGTGAAAGTCAATGTGAGCACTAGCCTCGAAGTAAGGCCCTGATTATGCTGGCAAAACGGGAGGCGTGCAGCAGCTCCATGAGGCCTTCATCGCTGTTCTGCTTTAGTTTCACGGTAGTAGCTTTCCAACATTCCTAGGGACTTTGCTTAAGCAACCGTTTCGGTACCAGAACACTGCGTAGAGACAGTAAGATCTGGTCCTGCGTGTATGCTGCGAGTCAACCTAGAAATTGGAGACTGATGGCATAAGGCTTCTTTTCCCATTATGAAAGCTCCGTTCATGCGGCCTCGAAGCTACCTGAAAAGCATTGTTGTTGCCGGGGTTTTCCTCACTGCCGGCATGGTTCTGAGGAGAAAATGAGTTTTCTCCTAAGAAACCTTGGGTTTCCAGTTCTTTGTTGGAAGCTCACCCTGTTCTGCGCTATACCTAAAGTGAAAGTCAACGTGAGCCCAAGCTTCGAAGTAAGGCCCTGATTATCCTTGCAAAACGAGAGGCGTGCAGCAGCTCCATGAGCCCTTCATCGTTTTCTGCTTTAGTTTCAAGGTAGTGAGCATTTCAACACTCCTAAGGGCCTTGCTTCAGCACCCGTTTCAGTACCAGAACACTGCGTAGAACCAGGAAGCTCTGCTCCTGCGTGTATGCTGCGTGTCAAGCTAGAAATTAGAGGCTGACGGCACAAGGTTAGTTTTCCCATTATGAAAGCTCCGTTGATGCGGCCCCGAAGCTACCTGAAAAGCACTGTTGTTACCGTGCTTTTACTTAGAGCCGGCATGGCACATAGAAGAAAATGAGTTTTCTCGAAAGAAACCTTGTGCTTCCAGTTCCTAGTTGGAAGCTCACCCGGCTCTGCTCTATACCAAACGTGAAAGTCAATGTGAGCACTAGCCTCGAAGTAAGGCCCTGATTATCCTGGCAAAACGGGAGGCGTGCAGCAGCTCCATGAGGCCTTCATCGCTGTTCTGCTTTAGTTTCACGGTAGTAAGCTTTCCAAGACTCCTAGGGACTTTGCTTAAGCAACCGTTTCGGTACCAGAACACTGCGTAGAGACAGTAAGCTCTGGTCCTGCGTGTATGCTGCGTGTCAACCTAGAAATTGGAGACTGATGGCATAAGGCTTCTTTTCCCATTATGAAAGCTCCGTTCATGCGGCCTCGAAGCTACCTGAAAAGCATTGTTGTTGCCGGGGTTTTCCTCACTGCCGGCATGGTTCTGAGAAGAAAATGAGTTTTCTCCTAAGAAACCTTGGGTTTCCAGTTCCTTGTTGGAAGCTCACCCTGCTCTGCGCTATACCTAAAGTGAATGTCAACCTGAGCCCAAGCTTCGAAGTAAGGCCCTGATTATCCTTGCAAAACGAGAGGCATGCAGCAGCTCCATGAGGCCTTCATCGTTGTTCTGCTTTAGTTTCAAGGTAGTAAGCTTTTCAACACTCCTAGGGGCCTTGCTTCAGCACCCGTTTCAGTACCAGAACACTGCGTAGAACCAGGAAGCTCTGCTCCTGCGTGTATGCTGCGTGTCAACCTAGAAATTAGAGACTGATGGCACAAGGCTTGTTTTCCCGTTTTGAAAGCTCCATTCATGCGGCCTCGAAGCTACCTGAAAAGCACTGTTGTTACCGTGCTTTTACTTACAGCCGGCATGCACATAGAAGAAAATGAGTTTTCTCGAAAGAAACCTTGTGCTTCCAGTTCCTAGTTGGAAGCTCACCCGGCTCTGCTCTATACCAAACGTGAAAGTCAATGTGAGCACTAGCCTCGAAGTAAGGCCCTGATTATCGTGGCAAAACGGGAGGCGTGCAGCAGCTCCATGAGGCCTTCATCGCTGTTCTGCTTTAGTTTCACGGTAGTAAGCTTTCCAACATTCCTAGGGACTTTGCTTAAGCAACCGTTTCGGTACCAGAACACTGCGTAGAGACAGTAAGCTCTGGTCCTGCGTGTATGCTGCGTGTCAACCTAGAAATTGGAGACTGATGGCATAAGGCTTCTTTTGCCATTATGAAAGCTCCGTTCATGCGGCCTCGAAGCTACCTGAAAAGCATTGTTGTTGCCGGGGTTTTCCTCACTGGCGGCATGGTTCTGAGAAGAAACTGAGTTTTCTCCTAAGAAAACTTGGGTTTCCAGTTCCTTGTTGGAAGCTCACCCTGCTCTGCGCTATACCTAAAGTGAAAGTCAACGTGAGCCCAAGCTTCGAAGTAAGGCCCTGATTATCCTTGCAAAACGAGAGGCGTGCAGCAGCTCCATGAGGCCTTCATCGTTGTTCTGGTTTAGTTTCAAGGTAGTAAGCTTTTCAACACTCCTAGGGGCCTTGCTTCAGCACCCGTTTCAGTACCAGAACACTGCGTAGAACCAGGAAGTTCTGCTCCTGCGTGTATGCTGCGTGTCAACCTAGAAATTAGAGGCTGACGGCACAAGGCTAGTTTTCCCATTATGAAAGCTCCGTTGATGCGGCCCCGAAGCTACCTGAAAAGCACTGTTGTTACCGTGCTTTTACTTACAGCCGGCATGGCACATAGAAAAAAATGAGTTTTCTCGAAAGAAACCTTGTGCTTCCAGTTCCTAGTTGGAAGCTCACCCGGCTCTGCTCTATACCAAACGTGAAAGTCAATGTGAGCACTAGCCTCGAAGTAAGGCCCTGATTATCCTGGAAAAACGAGAGGCGTGCAGCAGCTCCATGAGGCCTTCATCGCTGTTCTGCTTTAGTTTCACGGTAGTAAGCTTTCCAAGACTCCTAGGGACTTTGCTTAAGCAACCGTTTCGGTACCAGAACACTGCGTAGAGACAGTAAGCTCTGGTCCTGCGTGTATGCTGCGTGTCAACCTAGAAATTGGAGACTGATGGCATAAGGCTTCTTTTCCCATTATGAAAGCTCCGTTCATGCGGCCTCGAAGCTACCTGAAAAGCATTGTTGTTGCCGGGGTTTTCCTCACTGCCAGCATGGTTCTGAGAAGAAAATGAGTTTTCTCCTAAGAAACCTTGGCTTTCCAGTTCCTTGTTGGAAGCTCACCCTGCTCTGCGCTATACCTAAAGTGAAAGTCAACGTGAGCCCAAGCTTCGAAGTAAGGCCCTGATTATCCTTGCAAAACGAGAGGCGTGCAGCAGCTCCATGAGGCCTTCATCGTTGTTCTGCTTTAGTTTCAAGGTAGTAAGCTTTTCAACACTCCTAGGGGCCTTGCCTCAGCACCCGTTTCAGTACCAGAACACTGCGTAGAACCAGGAAGCTCTGCTCCTGCGTGTATGCTGCGTGTCAACCTAGAAATTAGAGACTGACGGCACAAGGCTTGTTTTCCCGTTTTGAAAGCTCCATTCATGCGGCCTCGAAGCTACCTGAAAAGCACTGTTGTTACCGTGCTTTTACTTACAGCCGGCATGGCACATAGAAGAAAATGAGTTTTCTCGAAAGAAACCTTGTGCTTCCAGTTCCTAGTTGGAAGCTCAACCGGCTCTGCTCTATACCAAACGTGAAAGTCAATGTGAGCACTAGCCTCGAAGTAAGGCCCTGATTATGCTGGCAAAACGGGAGGCGTGCAGCAGCTCCATGAGGCCTTCATCGCTGTTCTGCTTTAGTTTCACGGTAGTAGCTTTCCAACATTCCTAGGGACTTTGCTTAAGCAACCGTTTCGGTACCAGAACACTGCGTAGAGACAGTAAGCTCTGGTCCTGCGTGTATGCTGCGAGTCAACCTAGAAATTGGAGACTGATGGCATAAGGCTTCTTTTGCCATTATGAAAGCTCCGTTCATGCGGCCTCGAAGCTACCTGAAAAGCATTGTTGTTGCCGGGGTTTTCCTCACTGCCGGCATGGTTCTGAGGAGAAAATGAGTTTTCTCCTAAGAAACCTTGGGTTGCCAGTTCTTTGTTGGAAGCTCACCCTGCTCTGCGCTATACCTAAAGTGAAAGTCAACGTGAGCCCAAGCTTCGAAGTAAGGCCCTGATTATCCTTGCAAAATGAGAGGCGTGCAGCAGCTCCATGAGCCCTTCATCGTTGTTCTGCTTTAGTTTCAAGGTAGTAAGCTTTTCAACACTCCTAGGGGCCTTGCTTCAGCACCCGTTTCAGTACCAGAACACTGCGTAGAACCAGGAAGCTCTGCTCCTGCGTGTATGCTGCGTGTCAACCTAGAAATTAGAGACTGATGGCACAAGGCTTGTTTTCCCGTTTTGAAAGCTCCATTCATGCGGCCCCGAAGCTACCTGAAAAGCACTGTAGTTACCGTGCTTTTACTTACAGCTGGCATGGTTCATAGAAGAAAATGAGTTTTCTCGAAAGAAACCTTGTGCTTCCAGGTCCTAGTTGGAAGCTCACCCGGCTCTGCTCTATACCAAACGTGAAAGTCAATGTGAGCACTAGCCTCGAAGTAAGGCCCTGATTATGCTGGCAAAACGGGAGGCGTGCAGCAGCTCCATGAGGCCTTCATCGCTGTTCTGCTTTAGTTTCACGGTAGTAGCTTTCCAACATTCCTAGGGACTTTGCTTAAGCAACCGTTTCGGTACCAGAACACTGCGTAGAGACAGTAAGATCTGGTCCTGCGTGTATGCTGCGAGTCAACCTAGAAATTGGAGACTGATGGCATAAGGCTTCTTTTCCCATTATGAAAGCTCCGTTCATGCGGCCTCGAAGCTACCTGAAAAGCATTGTTGTTGCCGGGGTTTTCCTCACTGCCGGCATGGTTCTGAGGAGAAAATGAGTTTTCTCCTAAGAAACCTTGGGTTTCCAGTTCTTTGTTGGAAGCTCACCCTGTTCTGCGCTATACCTAAAGTGAAAGTCAACGTGAGCCCAAGCTTCGAAGTAAGGCCCTGATTATCCTTGCAAAACGAGAGGCGTGCAGCAGCTCCATGAGCCCTTCATCGTTTTCTGCTTTAGTTTCAAGGTAGTGAGCTTTTCAACACTCCTAAGGGCCTTGCTTCAGCACCCGTTTCAGTACCAGAACACTGCGTAGAACCAGGAAGCTCTGCTCCTGCGTGTATGCTGCGTGTCAAGCTAGAAATTAGAGACTGACGGCACAAGGTTAGTTTTCCCATTATGAAAGCTCCGTTGATGCGGCCCCGAAGCTACCTGAAAAGCACTGTTGTTACCGTGCTTTTACTTACAGCCGGCATGGCACATAGAAGAAAATGAGTTTTCTCGAAAGAAACCTTGTGCTTCCAGTTCCTAGTTGGAAGCTCACCCGGCTCTGCTCTATACCAAACGTGAAAGTCAATGTGAGCACTAGCCTCGAAGTAAGGCCCTGATTATGCTGGCAATACGGGAGGCGTGCAGCAGCTCCATGAGGCCTTCATCGCTGTTCTGCTTTAGTTTCACGGTAGTAAGCTTTCCAAGACTCCTAGGGACTTTGCTTAAGCAACCGTTTCGGTACCAGAACACTGCGTAGAGACAGTAAGCTCTGGTCCTGCGTGTATGCTGCGTGTCAACCTAGAAATTGGAGACTGATGGCATAAGGCTTCTTTTGCCATTATGAAAGCTCCGTTCATGCGGCTTCGAAGCTACCTGAAAAGCATTGTTGTTGCCGGAGTTTTCCTCACTGCCGGCATGGTTTTGAGAAGAAAATGAGTTTTCCCCTAAGAAACCTTTGGTTTCCAGTTCCTTGTAGGAAGCTCACCCTGCTCTGCGCTATACCTAAATTGAAAGTCAACGTGAGCCCAAGCTTCGAAGTAAGGCCCTGATTATCCTTGCAAAACGAGAGGCGTGCAGCAGCTCCATGAGGCCTTCATCGTTGTTCTGCTTTAGTTTCAAGGTAGTAAGCTTTTCAACACTCCTAGGGGCCTTGCTTCGACACCCGTTTCAGTACCAGAACACTGCGTAGAACCAGGAAGCTCTGCTCCTGCGTGTATGCTGCGTGTCAACCTAGAAATTAGAGACTGACGGCACAAGGCTAGTTTTCCCATTATGAAAGCTCCGTTGATGCGGCCCCGAAGCTACCTGAAAAGCACTGTTGTTACCGTGCTTTTACTTAGAGCCGGCATGGCACATAGAAGAAAATGAGTTTTCTCGAAAGAAACCTTGTGCTTCCAGTTCCTAGTTGGAAGCTCACCCGGCTCTGCTCTATACCAAACGTGAAAGTCAATGTGAGCACTAGCCTCGAAGTAAGGCCCTGATTATCCTGGCAAAACGGGAGGCGTGCAGCAGCTCCATGAGGCCTTCATCGCTGTTCTGCTTTAGTTTCACGGTAGTAAGCTTTCCAAGACTCCTAGGGACTTTGCTTAAGCAACCGTTTCGGTACCAGAACACTGCGTAGAGACAGTAAGCTCTGGTCCTGCGTGTATGCTGCGTGTCAACCTAGAAATTGGAGACTGATGGCATAAGGCTTCTTTTCCCATTATGAAAGCTCCGTTCATGCGGCCTCGAAGCTACCTGAAAAGCATTGTTGTTGCCGGGGTTTTCCTCACTGCCGGCATGGTTCTGAGAAGAAAATGAGTTTTCTCCTAAGAAACCTTGGGTTTCCAGTTCCTTGTTGGAAGCTCACCCTGCTCTGCGCTATACCTAAAGTGAATGTCAACCTGAGCCCAAGCTTCGAAGTAAGGCCCTGATTATCCTTGCAAAACGAGAGGCATGCAGCAGCTCCATGAGGCCTTCATCGTTGTTCTGCTTTAGTTTCAAGGTAGTAAGCTTTTCAACACTCCTAGGGGCCTTGCTTCAGCACCCGTTTCAGTACCAGAACACTGCGTAGAACCAGGAAGCTATGCTCCTGCGTGTATGCTGCGTGTCAACCTAGAAATTAGAGACTGATGGCACAAGGCTTGTTTTCCCGTTTTGAAAGCTCCATTCATGCGGCCTCGAAGCTACCTGAAAAGCACTGTTGTTACCGTGCTTTTACTTACAGCCGGCATGGCACATAGAAGAAAATGAGTTTTCTCGAAAGAAACCTTGTGCTTCCAGTTCCTAGTTGGAAGCTCACCCGGCTCTGCTCTATACCAAACGTGAAAGTCAATGTGAGCACTAGCCTCGAAGTAAGGCCCTGATTATCGTGGCAAAACGGGAGGCGTGCAGCAGCTCCATGAGGCCTTCATCGCTGTTCTGCTTTAGTTTCACGGTAGTAAGCTTTCCAACATTCCTAGGGACTTTGCTTAAGCAACCGTTTCGGTACCAGAACACTGCGTAGAGACAGTAAGCTCTGGTCCTGCGTGTATGCTGCGTGTCAACCTAGAAATTGGAGACTGATGGCATAAGGCTTCTTTTCCCATTATGAAAGCTCCGTTCATGCGGCCTCGAAGCTACCTGAAAAGCATTGTTGTTGCCGGGGTTTTCCTCACTGCCGGCATGGTTCTGAGAAGAAAATGAGTTTTCTCCTAAGAAACCTTGGGTTTCCAGTTCCTTGTTGGAAGCTCACCCTGCTCTGCGCTATACCTAAAGTGAAAGTCAACGTGAGCCCAAGCTTCGAAGTAAGGCCCTGATTATCCTTGCAAAACGAGAGGCGTGCAGCAGCTCCATGAGGCCTTCATCGTTGTTCTGCTTTAGTTTCAAGGTAGTAAGCTTTTCAACACTCCTAGGGGACTTGCTTCAGCACCCGTTTCAGTACCAGAACACTGCGTAGAACCAGGAAGCTCTGCTCCTGCGTGTATGCTGCGTGTCAACCTAGAAATTAGAGACTGATGGCACAAGGCTAGTTTTCCCATTATGAAAGCTCCGTTGATGCTGCCCCGAAGCTACCTGAAAATCACTGTTGTTACCGTGCTTTTACTTACAGCCGGCATGGTTCATAGAAGAAAATGAGTTTTCTCGAAAGAAACCTTGTGCTTCCAGTTCCTAGTTGGAAGCTCACCCGGCTCTGCTCTATACCAAACGTGAAAGTCAATGTGAGCACTAGCCTCGAAGTAAGGCCCTGATTATCCTGGCAAAACGGGAGGCGTGCAGCAGCTCCATGAGGCCTTCATCGCTGTTCTGCTTTAGTTTCACGGTAGTAAGCTTTCCAAGACTCCTAGGGACTTTGCTTAAGCAACCGTTTCGGTACCAGAACACTGCGTAGAGACAGTAAGCTCTGGTCCTGCATGTATGCTGCGTGTCAACCTAGAAATTGGAGACTGATGGCATAAGGCTTCTTTTCCCATTATGAAAGCTCCGTTCATGCGGCCTCGAAGCTACCTGAAAAGCATTGTTGTTGCCGGGGTTTTCCTCACTGCCAGCATGGTTCTGAGAAGAAAATGAGTTTTCTCCTAAGAAACCTTGGGGTTCCAGTTCCTTGTTGGAAGCTCACCCTGCTCTGCGCTATACCTAAAGTGAAAGTCAACGTGAGCCCAAGCTTCGAAGTAAGGCCCTGATTATCCTTGCAAAACGAGAGGCGTGCAGCAGCTCCATGAGGCCTTCATCGTTGTTCTGCTTTAGTTTCAAGGTAGTAAGCTTTTCAACACTCCTAGGGGACTTGCTTCAGCACCCGTTTCAGTACCAGAACACTGCGTAGAACCAGGAAGCTCTGCTCCTGCGTGTATGCTGCGTGTCAACCTAGAAATTAGAGACTGATGGCACAAGGCTAGTTTTCCCATTATGAAAGCTCCGTTGATGCTGCCCCGAAGCTACCTGAAAAGCACTGTTGTTACCGTGCTTTTACTTACAGCCGGCATGGTTCATAGAAGAAAATGAGTTTTCTCGAAAGAAACCTTGTGCTTCCAGTTCCTAGTTGGAAGCTCACCCGGCTCTGCTCTATACCAAACGTGAAAGTCAATGTGAGCACTAGCCTCGAAGTAAGGCCCTGATTATCCTGGCAAAACGGGAGGCGTGCAGCAGCTCCATGAGGCCTTCATCGCTGTTCTGCTTTAGTTTCACGGTAGTAAGCTTTCCAACATTCCTAGGGACTTTGCTTAAGCAACCGTTTCGGTACCAGAACACTGCGTAGAGACAGTAAGCTCTGGTCCTGCGTGTATGCTGCGAGTCAACCTAGAAATTGGAGACTGATGGCATAAGGCTTCTTTTCCCATTATGAAAGCTCCGTTCATGCGGCCTCGAAGCTACCTGAAAAGCATTGTTGTTGCCGGGGTTTTCCTCACTGCCGGCATGGTTCTGAGGAGAAAATGAGTTTTCTCCTAAGAAACCTTGGGTTTCCAGTTCCTTGTTGGATACTCACCCTGCTCTGCGCTATACCTAAAGTGAAAGTCAACGTGAGCCCAAGCTTCGAAGTAAGGCCCTGATTATCCTTGCAAAACGAGAGGCGTGCAGCAGCTCCATGAGGCCTTCATCGTTGTTCTGCTTTAGTTTCAAGGTAGTAAGCTTTTCAACACTCCTAGGGGCCTTGCTTCAGCACCCGTTTCAGTACCAGAACACTGCGTAGAACCAGGAAGCTCTGCTCCTGCGTGTATGCTGCGTGTCAACCTAGAAATTAGAGACTGACGGCACAAGGCTAGTTTTCCCATTATGAAAGCTCCGTTGATGCGGCCCCGAAGCTACCTGAAAAGCACTGTTGTTACCGTGCTTTTACTTAGAGCCGGCATGGCACATAGAAGAAAATGAGTTTTCTCGAAAGAAACCTTGTGCTTCCAGTTCCTAGTTGGAAGCTCACCCGGCTCTGCTCTATACCAAACGTGAAAGTCAATGTGAGCACTAGCCTCGAAGTAAGGCCCTGATTATCCTGGCAAAACGGGAGGCGTGCAGCAGCTCCATGAGGCCTTCATCGCTGTTCTGCTTTAGTTTCACGGTAGTAAGCTTTCCAAGACTCCTAGGGACTTTGCTTAAGCAACCGTTTCGGTACCAGAACACTGCGTAGAGACAGTAAGCTCTGGTCCTGCGTGTATGCTGCGTGTCAACCTAGAAATTGGAGACTGATGGCATAAGGCTTCTTTTCCCATTATGAAAGCTCCGTTCATGCGGCCTCGAAGCTACCTGAAAAGCATTGTTGTTGCCGGGGTTTTCCTCACTGCCGGCATGGTTCTGAGAAGAAAATGAGTTTTCTCCTAAGAAACCTTGGGGTTCCAGTTCCTTGTTGGAAGCTCACCCTGCTCTGCGCTATACCTAAAGTGAAAGTCAACGTGAGCCCAAGCTTCGAAGTAAGGCCCTGATTATCCTTGCAAAACGAGAGGCGTGCAGCAGCTCCATGAGGCCTTCATCGTTGTTCTGCTTTAGTTTCAAGGTAGTAAGCTTTTCAACACTCCTAGGGGACTTGCTTCAGCACCCGTTTCAGTACCAGAACACTGCGTAGAACCAGGAAGCTCTGCTCCTGCGTGTATGCTGCGTGTCAACCTAGAAATTAGAGACTGATGGCACAAGGCTAGTTTTCCCATTATGAAAGCTCCGTTGATGCTGCCCCGAAGCTACCTGAAAAGCACTGTTGTTACCGTGCTTTTACTTACAGCCGGCATGGTTCATAGAAGAAAATGAGTTTTCTCGAAAGAAACCTTGTGCTTCCAGTTCCTAGTTGGAAGCTCACCCGGCTCTGCTCTATACCAAACGTGAAAGTCAATGTGAGCACTAGCCTCGAAGTAAGGCCCTGATTATCCTGGCAAAACGGGAGGCGTGCAGCAGCTCCATGAGGCCTTCATCGCTGTTCTGCTTTAGTTTCACGGTAGTAAGCTTTCCAACATTCCTAGGGACTTTGCTTAAGCAACCGTTTCGGTACCAGAACACTGCGTAGAGACAGTAAGCTCTGGTCCTGCGTGTATGCTGCGAGTCAACCTAGAAATTGGAGACTGATGGCATAAGGCTTCTTTTCCCATTATGAAAGCTCCGTTCATGCGGCCTCGAAGCTACCTGAAAAGCATTGTTGTTGCCGGGGTTTTCCTCACTGCCGGCATGGTTCTGAGGAGAAAATGTGTTTTCTCCTAAGAAACCTTGGGTTTCCAGTTCCTTGTTGGATACTCACCCTGCTCTGCGCTATACCTAAAGTGAAAGTCAACGTGAGCCCAAGCTTCGAAGTAAGGCCCTGATTATCCTTGCAAAACGAGAGGCGTGCAGCAGCTCCATGAGGCCTTCATCGTTGTTCTGCTTTAGTTTCAAGGTAGTAAGCTTTTCAACACTCCTAGGGGCCTTGCTTCGGCACCCGTTTCAGTACCAGAACACTGCGTAGAACCAGGAAGCTCTGCTCCTGCGTGTATGCTGCGTGTCAACCTAGAAATTAGAGACTGACGGCACAAGGCTAGTTTTCCCATTATGAAAGCTCCGTTGATGCGGCCCCGAAGCTACCTGAAAAGCACTGTTGTTACCGTGCTTTTACTTACAGCCGGCATGGCACATAGAAGAAAATGAGTTTTCTCGAAAGAAACCTTGTGCTTCCAGTTCCTAGTTGGAAGCTCACCCGGCTCTGCTCTATACCAAACGTGAAAGTCAATGTGAGCACTAGCCTCGAAGTAAGGCCCTGATTATCCTGGCAAAACGGGAGGCGTGCAGCAGCTCCATGAGGCCTTCATCGCTGTTCTGCTTTAGTTTCACGGTAGTAAGCTTTCCAAGACTCCTAGGGACTTTGCTTAAGCAACCGTTTCGGTACCAGAACACTGCGTAGAGACAGTAAGCTCTGGTCCTGCGTGTATGCTGCGTGTCAACCTAGAAATTGGAGACTGATGGCATAAGGCTTCTTTTCCCATTATGAAAGCTCCGTTCATGCGGCCTCGAAGCTACCTGAAAAGCATTGTTGTTGCCGGGGTTTTCCTCACTGCCGGCATGGTTCTGAGAAGAAAATGAGTTTTCTCCTAAGAAACCTTGGGTTTCCAGTTCCTTGTTGGAAGCTCACCCTGCTCTTCGCTATACCTAAAGTGAATGTCAACCTGAGCCCAAGCTTCGAAGTAAGGCCCTGATTATCCTTGCAAAACGAGAGGCATGCAGCAGCTCCATGAGGCCTTCATCGTTGTTCTGCTTTAGTTTCAAGGTAGTAAGCTTTTCAACACTCCTAGGGGCCTTGCTTCAGCACCCGTTTCAGTACCAGAACACTGCGTAGAACCAGGAAGCTCTGCTCCTGCGTGTATGCTGCGTGTCAACCTAGAAATTAGAGACTGATGGCACAAGGCTTGTTTTCCCGTTTTGAAAGCTCCATTCATGCGGCCTCGAAGCTACCTGAAAAGCACTGTTGTTACCGTGCTTTTACTTACAGCCGGCATGGCACATAGAAGAAAATGAGTTTTCTCGAAAGAAACCTTGTGCTTCCAGTTCCTAGTTGGAAGCTCACCCGGCTCTGCTCTATACCAAACGTGAAAGTCAATGTGAGCACTAGCCTCGAAGTAAGGCCCTGATTATGCTGGCAATACGGGAGGCGTGCAGCAGCTCCATGAGGCCTTCATCGCTGTTCTGCTTTAGTTTCACGGTAGTAAGCTTTCCAACATTCCTAGGGACTTTGCTTAAGCAACCGTTTCGGTACCAGAACACTGCGTAGAGACAGTAAGCTCTGGTCCTGCGTGTATGCTGCGTGTCAACCTAGAAATTGGAGACTGATGGCATAAGGCTTCTTTTCCCATTATGAAAGCTCCGTTCATGCGGCCTCGAAGCTACCTGAAAAGCATTGTTGTTGCCGGGGTTTTCCTCACTGCCGGCATGGTTCTGAGAAGAAAATGAGTTTTCTCCTAAGAAACCTTGGGTTTCCAGTTCCTTGTTGGAAGCTCACCCTGCTCTGCGCTATACCTAAAGTGAAAGTCAACGTGAGCCCAAGCTTCGAAGTAAGGCCCTGATTATCCTTGCAAAACGAGAGGCATGCAGCAGCTCCATGAGGCCTTCATCGTTGTTCTGCTTTAGTTTCAAGGTAGTAAGCTTTTCAACACTCCTAGGGGCCTTGCTTCAGCACCCGTTTCAGTACCAGAACACTGCGTAGAACCAGGAAGCTCTGCTCCTGCGTGTATGCTGCGTGTCAACCTAGAAATTAGAGACTGACGGCACAAGGCTAGTTTTCCCATTATGAAAGCTCCGTTGATGCGGCCACGAAGCTACCTGAAAAGCACTGTTGTTACCGTGCTTTTACTTAGAGCCGGCATGGCACATAGAAGAAAATGAGTTTTCTCTAAAGAAACCTTGTGCTTCCAGTTCCTAGTTGGAAGCTCACCCGGCTCTGCTCTATACCAAACGTGAAAGTCAATGTGAGCACTAGCCTCGAAGTAAGGCCCTGATTATCCTGGCAAAACGGGAGGCGTGCAGCAGCTCCATGAGGCCTTCATCGCTGTTCTGCTTTAGTTTCACGGTAGTAAGCTTTCCAAGACTCCTAGGGACTTTGCTTAAGCAACCGTTTCGGTACCAGAACACTGCGTAGAGACAGTAAGCTCTGGTCCTGCGTGTATGCTGCGTGTCAACCTAGAAATTGGAGACTGATGGCATAAGGCTTCTTTTCCCATTATGAAAGCTCCGTTCATGCGGCCTCGAAGCTACCTGAAAAGCATTGTTGTTGCCGGGGTTTTCCTCACTGCCGGCATGGTTCTGAGAAGAAAATGAGTTTTCTCCTAAGAAACCTTGGGTTTCCAGTTCCTTGTTGGAAGCTCACCCTGCTCTGCGCTATACCTAAAGTGAAAGTCAACGTGAGCCCAAGCTTCGAAGTAAGGCCCTGATTATCCTTGCAAAACGAGAGGCGTGCAGCAGCTCCATGAGGCCTTCATCGTTGTTCTGCTTTAGTTTCAAGGTAGTAAGCTTTTCAACACTCCTAGGGGCCTTGCTTCAGCACCCGTTTCAGTACCAGAACACTGCGTAGAACCAGGAAGCTCTGCTCCTGCGTGTATGCTGCGTGTCAACCTAGAAATTAGAGACTGATGGTACAAGGCTTGTTTTCCCGTTTTGAAAGCTCCATTCATGCGGCCTCGAAGCTACCTGAAAAGCACTGTTGTTACCGTGCTTTTACTTACAGCCGGCATGGCACATAGAAGAAAATGAGTTTTCTCGAAAGAAACCTTGTGCTTCCAGTTCCTAGTTGGAAGCTCACCCGGCTCTGCTCTATACCAAACGTGAAAGTCAATGTGAGCACTAGCCTCGAAGTAAGGCCCTGATTATGCTGGCAAAACGGGAGGCGTGCAGCAGCTCCATGAGGCCTTCATCGCTGTTCTGCTTTAGTTTCACGGTAGTAGCTTTCCAACATTCCTAGGGACTTTGCTTAAGCAACCGTTTCGGTACCAGAACACTGCGTAGAGACAGTAAGCTCTGGTCCTGCGTGTATGCTGCGAGTCAACCTAGAAATTGGAGACTGATGGCATAAGGCTTCTTTTGCCATTATGAAAGCTCCGTTCATGCGGCCTCGAAGCTACCTGAAAAGCATTGTTGTTGCCGGGGTTTTCCTCACTGCCGGCATGGTTCTGAGGAGAAAATGAGTTTTCTCCTAAGAAACCTTGGGTTTCCAGTTCTTTGTTGGAAGCTCACCCTGCTCTGCGCTATACCTAAAGTGAAAGTCAACGTGAGCCCAAGCTTCGAAGTAAGGCCCTGATTATCCTTGCAAAACGAGAGGCGTGCAGCAGCTCCATGAGGCCTTCATCGTTGTTCTGCTTTAGTTTCAAGGTAGTAAGCTTTTCAACACTCCTAGGGGCCTTGCTTCAGCACCCGTTTCAGTACCAGAACACTGCGTAGAACCAGGAAGCTCTGCTCCTGCGTGTATGCTGCGTGTCAACCTAGAAATTAGAGGCTGACGGCACAAGGCTAGTTTTCCCATTATGAAAGCTCCGTTGATGCGGCCCCGAAGCTACCTGAAAAGCACTGTTGTTACCGTGTTTTTACTTAGAGCCGGCATGGCACATAGAAGAAAATGAGTTTTCTCGAAAGAAACCTTGTGCTTCCAGTTCCTATTTGGAAGCTCACCCGGCTCTGCTCTATACCAAACGTGAAAGTCAATGTGAGCACTAGCCTCGAAGTAAGGCCCTGATTATGCTGGCAATACGGGAGGCGTGCAGCAGCTCCATGAGGCCTTCATCGCTGTTCTGCTTTAGTTTCACGGTAGTAAGCTTTCCAACATTCCTAGGGACTTTGCTTAAGCAACCGTTTCGGTACCAGAACACTGCGTAGAGACAGTAAGCTCTGGTCCTGCGTGTATGCTGCGTGTCAACCTAGAAATTGGAGACTGATGGCATAAGGCTTCTTTTGCCATTATGAAAGCTCCGTTCATGCGGCCTCGAAGCTACCTGAAAAGCATTGTTGTTGCCGGGGTTTTCCTCACTGCCAGCATGGTTCTGAGAAGAAAATGAGTTTTCTCCTAAGAAACCTTGGGTTTCCAGTTCCTTGTTGGAAGCTCACCCTGCTCTGCGCTATACCTAAAGTGAAAGTCAACGTGAGCCCAAGCTTCGAAGTAAGGCCCTGATTATCCTTGCAAAACGAGAGGCATGCAGCAGCTCCATGAGGCCTTCATCGTTGTTCTGCTTTAGTTTCAAGGTAGTAAGCTTTTCAACACTCCTAGGGGCCTTGCTTCAGCACCCGTTTCAGTACCAGAACACTGCGTAGAACCAGGAAGCTCTGCTCCTGCGTGTATGCTGCGTGTCAACCTAGAAATTAGAGACTGATGGCACAAGGCTTGTTTTCCCGTTTTGAAAGCTCCATTCATGCGGCCTCGAAGCTACCTGAAAAGCACTGTTGTTACCGTGCTTTTACTTACAGCCGGCATGGCACATAGAAGAAAATGAGTTTTCTCGAAAGAAACCTTGTGCTTCCAGTTCCTAGTTGGAAGCTCACCCGGCTCTGCTCTATACCAAACGTGAAAGTCAATGTGAGCACTAGCCTCGAAGTAAGGCCCTGATTATGCTGGCAAAACGGGAGGCGTGCAGCAGCTCCATGAGGCCTTCATCGCTGTTCTGCTTTAGTTTCACGGTAGTAGCTTTCCAACATTCCTAGGGACTTTGCTTAAGCAACCGTTTCGGTACCAGAACACTGCGTAGAGACAGTAAGCTCTGGTCCTGCGTGTATGCTGCGAGTCAACCTAGAAATTGGAGACTGATGGCATAAGGCTTCTGTTGCCATTATGAAAGCTCCGTTCATGCGGCCTCGAAGCTACCTGAAAAGCATTGTTGTTGCCGGGGTTTTCCTCACTGCCGGCATGGTTCTGAGGAGAAAATGAGTTTTCTCCTAAGAAACCTTGGGTTTCCAGTTCTTTGTTGGAAGCTCACCCTGCTCTGCGCTATACCTAAAGTGAAAGTCAACGTGAGCCCAAGCTTCGAAGTAAGGCCCTGATTATCCTTGCAAAACGAGAGGCGTGCAGCAGCTCCATGAGGCCTTCATCGTTGTTCTGCTTTAGTTTCAAGGTAGTAAGCTTTTCAACACTCCTAGGGGCCTTGCTTCAGCACCCGTTTCAGTACCAGAACACTGCGTAGAACCAGGAAGCTCTGCTCCTGCGTGTATGCTGCGTGTCAACCTAGAAATTAGAGGCTGACGGCACAAGGCTAGTTTTCCCATTATGAAAGCTCCGTTGATGCGGCCCCGAAGCTACCTGAAAAGCACTGTTGTTACCGTGTTTTTACTTACAGCCGGCATGGCACATAGAAGAAAATGAGTTTTCTCGAAAGAAACCTTGTGCTTCCAGTTCCTATTTGGAAGCTCACCCGGCTCTGCTCTATACCAAACGTGAAAGTCAATGTGAGCACTAGCCTCGAAGTAAGGCCCTGATTATGCTGGCAATACGGGAGGCGTGCAGCAGCTCCATGAGGCCTTCATCGCTGTTCTGCTTTAGTTTCACGGTAGTAAGCTTTCCAACATTCCTAGGGACTTTGCTTAAGCAACCGTTTCGGTACCAGAACACTGCGTAGAGACAGTAAGCTCTGGTCCTGCGTGTATGCTGCGTGTCAACCTAGAAATTGGAGACTGATGGCATAAGGCTTCTTTTGCCATTATGAAAGCTCCGTTCATGCGGCCTCGAAGCTACCTGAAAAGCATTGTTGTTGCCGGGGTTTTCCTCACTGCCAGCATGGTTCTGAGAAGAAAATGAGTTTTCTCCTAAGAAACCTTGGGTTTCCAGTTCCTTGTTGGAAGCTCACCCTGCTCTGCGCTATACCTAAAGTGAAAGTCAACGTGAGCCCAAGCTTCGAAGTAAGGCCCTGATTATCCTTGCAAAACGAGAGGCATGCAGCAGCTCCATGAGGCCTTCATCGTTGTTCTGCTTTAGTTTCAAGGTAGTAAGCTTTTCAACACTCCTAGGGGCCTTGCTTCAGCACCCGTTTCAGTACCAGAACACTGCGTAGAACCAGGAAGCTCTGCTCCTGCGTGTATGCTGCGTGTCAACCTAGAAATTAGAGACTGATGGCACAAGGCTTGTTTTCCCGTTTTGAAAGCTCCATTCATGCGGCCTCGAAGCTACCTGAAAAGCACTGTTGTTACCGTGCTTTTACTTACAGCCGGCATGGCACATAGAAGAAAATGAGTTTTCTCGAAAGAAACCTTGTGCTTCCAGTTCCTAGTTGGAAGCTCACCCGGCTCTGCTCTATACCAAACGTGAAAGTCAATGTGAGCACTAGCCTCGAAGTAAGGCCCTGATTATGCTGGCAAAACGGGAGGCGTGCAGCAGCTCCATGAGGCCTTCATCGCTGTTCTGCTTTAGTTTCACGGTAGTAGCTTTCCAACATTCCTAGGGACTTTGCTTAAGCAACCGTTTCGGTACCAGAACACTGCGTAGAGACAGTAAGCTCTGGTCCTGCGTGTATGCTGCGAGTCAACCTAGAAATTGGAGACTGATGGCATAAGGCTTCTTTTGCCATTATGAAAGCTCCGTTCATGCGGCCTCGAAGCTACCTGAAAAGCATTGTTGTTGCCGGGGTTTTCCTCACTGCCAGCATGGTTCTGAGAAGAAAATGAGTTTTCTCCTAAGAAACCTTGGGTTTCCAGTTCCTTGTTGGAAGCTCACCCTGCTCTGCGCTATACCTAAAGTGAAAGTCAACGTGAGCCCAAGCTTCGAAGTAAGGCCCTGATTATCCTTGCAAAACGAGAGGCATGCAGCAGCTCCATGAGGCCTTCATCGTTGTTCTGCTTTAGTTTCAAGGTAGTAAGCTTTTCAACACTCCTAGGGGCCTTGCTTCAGCACCCGTTTCAGTACCAGAACACTGCGTAGAACCAGGAAGCTCTGCTCCTGCGTGTATGCTGCGTGTCAACCTAGAAATTAGAGACTGACGGCACAAGGCTTGTTTTCCCGTTTTGAAAGCTCCGTTGATGCGGCCCCGAAGCTACCTGAAAAGCACTGTTGTTACCGTGCTTTTACTTACAGCCGGCATGGCACATAGAAGAAAATGAGTTTTCTCGAAAGAAACCTTGTGCTTCCAGTTCCTAGTTGGAAGCTCACCCGGCTCTGCTCTATACCAAACGTGAAAGTCAATGTGAGCACTAGCCTCGAAGTAAGGCCCTGATTATGCTGGCAAAACGGGAGGCGTGCAGCAGCTCCATGAGGCCTTCATCGCTGTTCTGCTTTAGTTTCACGGTAGTAGCTTTCCAACATTCCTAGGGACTTTGCTTAAGCAACCGTTTCGGTACCAGAACACTGCGTAGAGACAGTAAGCTCTGGTCCTGCGTGTATGCTGCGAGTCAACCTAGAAATTGGAGACTGATGGCATAAGGCTTCTTTTGCCATTATGAAAGCTCCGTTCATGCGGCCTCGAAGCTACCTGAAAAGCATTGTTGTTGCCGGGGTTTTCCTCACTGCCAGCATGGTTCTGAGAAGAAAATGAGTTTTCTCCTAAGAAACCTTGGGTTTCCAGTTCCTTGTTGGAAGCTCACCCTGCTCTGCGCTATACCTAAAGTGAAAGTCAACGTGAGCCCAAGCTTCGAAGTAAGGCCCTGATTATCCTTGCAAAACGAGAGGCGTGCAGCAGCTCCATGAGGCCTTCATCGTTGTTCTGCTTTAGTTTCAAGGTAGTAAGCTTTTCAACACTCCTAGGGGCCTTGCTTCAGCACCCGTTTCAGTACCAGAACACTGCGTAGAACCAGGAAGCTCTGCTCCTGCGTGTATGCTGCGTGTCAACCTAGAAATTAGAGACTGACGGCACAAGGCTTGTTTTCCCGTTTTGAAAGCTCCATTCATGCGGCCTCGAAGCTACCTGAAAAGCACTGTTGTTACCGTGCTTTTACTTACAGCCGGCATGGCACATAGAAGAAAATGAGTTTTCTCGAAAGAAACCTTGTGCTTCCAGTTCCTAGTTGGAAGCTCACCCGGCTCTGCTCTATACCAAACGTGAAAGTCAATGTGAGCACTAGCCTCGAAGTAAGGCCCTGATTATGCTGGCAAAACGGGAGGCGTGCAGCAGCTCCATGAGGCCTTCATCGCTGTTCTGCTTTAGTTTCACGGTAGTAGCTTTCCAACATTCCTAGGGACTTTGCTTAAGCAACCGTTTCGGTACCAGAACACTGCGTAGAGACAGTGAGCTCTGGTCCTGCGTGTATGCTGCGTGTCAACCTAGAAATTGGAGACTGATGGCATAAGGCTTCTTTTCCCATTATGAAAGCTCCGTTCATGCGGCCTCGAAGCTACCTGAAAAGCATTGTTGTTGCCGGGGTTTTCCTCACTGCCGGCATGGTTCTGAGAAGAAAATGAGTTTTCTCCTAAGAAACCTTGGGTTTCCAGTTCCTTGTTGGAAGCTCACCCTGCTCTGCGCTATACCTAAAGTGAAAGTCAACGTGAGCCCAAGCTTCGAAGTAAGGCCCTGATTATCCTTGCAAAACGAGAGGCGTGCAGCAGCTCCATGAGGCCTTCATCGTTGTTCTGCTTTAGTTTCAAGGTAGTAAGCTTTTCAACACTCCTAGGGGCCTTGCTTCAGCACCCGTTTCAGTACCAGAACACTGCGTGGAACCAGGAAGTTCTGCTCCTGCGTGTATGCTGCGTGTCAACCTAGAAATTAGAGGCTGACGGCACAAGGCTAGTTTTCCCATTATGAAAGCTCCGTTGATGCGGCCCCGAAGCTACCTGAAAAGCACTGTTGTTACCGTGCTTTTACTACAGCCGGCATGGCACATAGAAGAAAATGAGTTTTCTCGAAAGAAACCTTGTGCTTCCAGTTCCTAGTTGGAAGCTCACCCGGCTCTGCTCTATACCAAACGTGAAAGTCAATGTGAGCACTAGCCTCGAAGTAAGGCCCTGATTATCCTGGCAAAACGGGAGGCGTGCAGCAGCTCCATGAGGCCTTCATCGCTGTTCTGCTTTAGTTTCACGGTAGTAAGCTTTCCAAGACTCCTAGGGACTTTGCTTAAGCAACCGTTTCGGTACCAGAACACTGCGTAGAGACAGTAAGCTCTGGTCCTGCGTGTATGCTGCGTGTCAACCTAGAAATTGGAGACTGATGGCATAAGGCTTCTTTTGCCATTATGAAAGCTCCGTTCATGCGGCCTCGAAGCTACCTGAAAAGCATTGTTGTTGCCGGGGTTTTCCTCACTGCCGGCATGGTTTTGAGAAGAAAATGAGTTTTCTCCTAAGAAACCTTGGGTTTCCAGTTCCTTGTTGGAAGCTCACCCTGCTCTGCGCTATACCTAAAGTGAAAGTCAACGTGAGCCCAAGCTTCGAAGTAAGGCCCTGATTATCCTTGCAAAACGAGAGGCGTGCAGCAGCTCCATGAGGCCTTCATCGTTGTTCTGCTTTAGTTTCAAGGTAGTAAGCTTTTCAACACTCCTAGGGGCCTTGCTTCAGCACCCGTTTCAGTACCAGAACACTGCGTAGAACCAGGAAGCTCTGCTCCTGCGTGTATGCTGCGTGTCAACCTAGAAATTAGAGACTGATGGCACAAGGCTTGTTTTCCCATTTTGAAAGCTCCATTCATGCGGCCTCGAAGCTACCTGAAAAGCACTGTTGTTACCGTGCTTTTACTTACAGCCGGCATGGCACATAGAAGAAAATGAGTTTTCTCGAAAGAAACCTTGTGCTTCCAGTTCCTATTTGGAAGCTCACCCGGCTCTGCTCTATACCAAACGTGAAAGTCAATGTGAGCACTAGCCTCTAAGTAAGGCCCTGATTATGCTGGCAATACGGGAGGCGTGCAGCAGCTCCATGAGGCCTTCATCGCTGTTCTGCTTTAGTTTCACGGTAGTAAGCTTTCCAACATTCCTAGGGACTTTGCTTAAGCAACCGTTTCGGTACCAGAACACTGCGTAGAGACAGTAAGCTCTGGTCCTGCGTGTATGCTGCGTGTCAACCTAGAAATTGGAGACTGATGGCATAAGGCTTCTTTTGCCATTATGAAAGCTCCGTTCATGCGGCCTCGAAGCTACCTGAAAAGCATTGTTGTTGCCGGGGTTTTCCTCACTGCCAGCATGGTTCTGAGAAGAAAATGAGTTTTCTCCTAAGAAACCTTGGGTTTCCAGTTCCTTGTTGGAAGCTCACCCTGCTCTGCGCTATACCTAAAGTGAAAGTCAACGTGAGCCCAAGCTTCGAAGTAAGGCCCTGATTATCCTTGCAAAACGAGAGGCATGCAGCAGCTCCATGAGGCCTTCATCGTTGTTCTGCTTTAGTTTCAAGGTAGTAAGCTTTTCAACACTCCTAGGGGCCTTGCTTCAGCACCCGTTTCAGTACCAGAACACTGCGTAGAACCAGGAAGCTCTGCTCCTGCGTGTATGCTGCGTGTCAACCTAGAAATTAGAGACTGACGGCACAAGGCTTGTTTTCCCGTTTTGAAAGCTCCGTTGATGCGGCCCCGAAGCTACCTGAAAAGCACTGTTGTTACCGTGCTTTTACTTACAGCCGGCATGGCACATAGAAGAAAATGAGTTTTCTCGAAAGAAACCTTGTGCTTCCAGTTCCTAGTTGGAAGCTCACCCGGCTCTGCTCTATACCAAACGTGAAAGTCAATGTGAGCACTAGCCTCGAAGTAAGGCCCTGATTATGCTGGCAAAACGGGAGGCGTGCAGCAGCTCCATGAGGCCTTCATCGCTGTTCTGCTTTAGTTTCACGGTAGTAGCTTTCCAACATTCCTAGGGACTTTGCTTAAGCAACCGTTTCGGTACCAGAACACTGCGTAGAGACAGTGAGCTCTGGTCCTGCGTGTATGCTGCGTGTCAACCTAGAAATTGGAGACTGATGGCATAAGGCTTCTTTTCCCATTATGAAAGCTCCGTTCATGCGGCCTCGAAGCTACCTGAAAAGCATTGTTGTTGCCGGGGTTTTCCTCACTGCCGGCATGGTTCTGAGAAGAAAATGAGTTTTCTCCTAAGAAACCTTGGGTTTCCAGTTCCTTGTTGGAAGCTCACCCTGCTCTGCGCTATACCTAAAGTGAAAGTCAACGTGAGCCCAAGCTTCGAAGTAAGGCCCTGATTATCCTTGCAAAACGAGAGGCGTGCAGCAGCTCCATGAGGCCTTCATCGTTGTTCTGCTTTAGTTTCAAGGTAGTAAGCTTTTCAACACTCCTAGGGGCCTTGCTTCAGCACCCGTTTCAGTACCAGAACACTGCGTGGAACCAGGAAGTTCTGCTCCTGCGTGTATGCTGCGTGTCAACCTAGAAATTAGAGGCTGACGGCACAAGGCTAGTTTTCCCATTATGAAAGCTCCGTTGATGCGGCCCCGAAGCTACCTGAAAAGCACTGTTGTTACCGTGCTTTTACTACAGCCGGCATGGCACATAGAAGAAAATGAGTTTTCTCGAAAGAAACCTTGTGCTTCCAGTTCCTAGTTGGAAGCTCACCCGGCTCTGCTCTATACCAAACGTGAAAGTCAATGTGAGCACTAGCCTCGAAGTAAGGCCCTGATTATCCTGGCAAAACGGGAGGCGTGCAGCAGCTCCATGAGGCCTTCATCGCTGTTCTGCTTTAGTTTCACGGTAGTAGCTTTCCAACATTCCTAGGGACTTTGCTTAAGCAACCGTTTCGGTACCAGAACACTGCGTAGAGACAGTAAGCTCTGGTCCTGCGTGTATGCTGCGAGTCAACCTAGAAATTGGAGACTGATGGCATAAGTCTTCTTTTGCCATTATGAAAGCTCTGTTCATGCGGCCTCGAAGCTACCTGAAAAGCATTGTTGTTGCCGGGGTTATCCTCACTGCCGGCATGGTTCTGAGGAGAAAATGAGTTTTCTCCTAAGAAACCTTGGGTTGCCAGTTCTTTGTTGGAAGCTCACCCTGCTCTGCGCTATACCTAAAGTGAAAGTCAACGTGAGCCCAAGCTTCGAAGTAAGGCCCTGATTATCCTTGCAAAACGAGAGGCGTGCAGCAGCTCCATGAGGCCTTCATCGTTGTTCTGCTTTAGTTTCAAGGTAGTAAGCTTTTCAACACTCCTAGGGGCCTTGCTTCAGCACCCGTTTCAGTACCAGAACACTGCGTAGAACCAGGAAGCTCTGCTCCTGCGTGTATGCTGCGTGTCAACCTAGAAATTAGAGACTGACGGCACAAGGCTTGTTTTCCCGTTTTGAAAGCTCCGTTGATGCGGCCCCGAAGCTACCTGAAAAGCACTGTTGTTACCGTGCTTTTACTTACAGCCGGCATGGCACATAGAAGAAAATGAGTTTTCTCGAAAGAAACCTTGTGCTTCCAGTTCCTAGTTGGAAGCTCACCCGGCTCTGCTCTATACCAAACGTGAAAGTCAATGTGAGCACTAGCCTCGAAGTAAGGCCCTGATTATGCTGGCAAAACGGGAGGCGTGCAGCAGCTCCATGAGGCCTTCATCGCTGTTCTGCTTTAGTTTCACGGTAGTAAGCTTTCCAACATTCCTAGGGACTTTGCTTAAGCAACCGTTTCGGTACCAGAACACTGCGTAGAGACAGTAAGCTCTGGTCCTGCGTGTATGCTGCGTGTCAACCTAGAAATTGGAGACTGATGGCATAAGGCTTCTTTTCCCATTATGAAAGCTCCATTCATGCGGCCTCGAAGCTACCTGAAAAGCACTGTTGTTACCGTGCTTTTACTTACAGCCGGCATGGCACATAGAAGAAAATGAGTTTTCTCGAAAGAAACCTTGTGCTTCCAGTTCCTATTTGGAAGCTCACCCGTCTCTGCTCTATACCAAACGTGAAAGTCAATGTGAGCACTAGCCTCGAAGTAAGGCCCTGATTATGCTGGCAATACGGGAGGCGTGCAGCAGCTCCATGAGGCCTTCATCGCTGTTCTGCTTTAGTTTCACGGTAGTAAGCTTTCCAACATTCCTAGGGACTTTGCTTAAGCAACCGTTTCGGTACCAGAACACTGCGTAGAGACAGTAAGCTCTGGTCCTGCGTGTATGCTGCGTGTCAACCTAGAAATTGGAGACTGATGGCATAAGGCTTCTTTTGCCATTATGAAAGCTCCGTTCATGCGGCCTCGAAGCTACCTGAAAAGCATTGTTGTTGCCGGGGTTTTCCTCACTGCCAGCATGGTTCTGAGAAGAAAATGAGTTTTCTCCTAAGAAACCTTGGGTTTCCAGTTCCTTGTTGGAAGCTCACCCTGCTCTGCGCTATACCTAAAGTGAAAGTCAACGTGAGCCCAAGCTTCGAAGTAAGGCCCTGATTATCCTTGCAAAACGAGAGGCATGCAGCAGCTCCATGAGGCCTTCATCGTTGTTCTGCTTTAGTTTCAAGGTAGTAAGCTTTTCAACACTCCTAGGGGCCTTGCTTCAGCACCCGTTTCAGTACCAGAACACTGCGTAGAACCAGGAAGCTCTGCTCCTGCGTGTATGCTGCGTGTCAACCTAGAAATTAGAGACTGACGGCACAAGGCTTGTTTTCCCGTTTTGAAAGCTCCGTTGATGCGGCCCCGAAGCTACCTGAAAAGCACTGTTGTTACCGTGCTTTTACTTACAGCCGGCATGGCACATAGAAGAAAATGAGTTTTCTCGAAAGAAACCTTGTGCTTCCAGTTCCTAGTTGGAAGCTCACCCGGCTCTGCTCTATACCAAACGTGAAAGTCAATGTGAGCACTAGCCTCGAAGTAAGGCCCTGATTATGCTGGCAAAACGGGAGGCGTGCAGCAGCTCCATGAGGCCTTCATCGCTGTTCTGCTTTAGTTTCACGGTAGTAGCTTTCCAACATTCCTAGGGACTTTGCTTAAGCAACCGTTTCGGTACCAGAACACTGCGTAGAGACAGTAAGCTCTGGTCCTGCGTGTATGCTGCGAGTCAACCTAGAAATTGGAGACTGATGGCATAAGGCTTCTTTTGCCATTATGAAAGCTCCGTTCATGCGGCCTCGAAGCTACCTGAAAAGCATTGTTGTTGCCGGGGTTTTCCTCACTGCCAGCATGGTTCTGAGAAGAAAATGAGTTTTCTCCTAAGAAACCTTGGGTTTCCAGTTCTTTGTTGGAAGCTCACCCTGCTCTGCGCTATACCTAAAGTGAAAGTCAACGTGAGCCCAAGCTTCGAAGTAAGGCCCTGATTATCCTTGCAAAACGAGAGGCATGCAGCAGCTCCATGAGGCCTTCATCGTTGTTCTGCTTTAGTTTCAAGGTAGTAAGCTTTTCAACACTCCTAGGGGCCTTGCTTCAGCACCCGTTTCAGTACCAGAACACTGCGTAGAACCAGGAAGCTCTGCTCCTGCGTGTATGCTGCGTGTCAACCTAGAAATTAGAGACTGACGGCACAAGGCTTGTTTTCCCGTTTTGAAAGCTCCGTTGATGCGGCCCCGAAGCTACCTGAAAAGCACTGTTGTTACCGTGCTTTTACTTACAGCCGGCATGGCACATAGAAGAAAATGAGTTTTCTCGAAAGAAACCTTGTGCTTCCAGTTCCTAGTTGGAAGCTCACCCGGCTCTGCTCTATACCAAACGTGAAAGTCAATGTGAGCACTAGCCTCGAAGTAAGGCCCTGATTATGCTGGCAAAACGGGAGGCGTGCAGCAGCTCCATGAGGCCTTCATCGCTGTTCTGCTTTAGTTTCACGGTAGTAGCTTTCCAACATTCCTAGGGACTTTGCTTAAGCAACCGTTTCGGTACCAGAACACTGCGTAGAGACAGTAAGCTCTGGTCCTGCGTGTATGCTGCGAGTCAACCTAGAAATTGGAGACTGATGGCATAAGGCTTCTTTTGCCATTATGAAAGCTCCGTTCATGCGGCCTCGAAGCTACCTGAAAAGCATTGTTGTTGCCGGGGTTTTCCTCACTGCCGGCATGGTTCTGAGAAGAAAATGAGTTTTCTCCTAAGAAACCTTGGGTTTCCAGTTCCTTGTTGGAAGCTCACCCTGCTCTGCGCTATACCTAAAGTGAAAGTCAACGTGAGCCCAAGCTTCGAAGTAAGGCCCTGATTATCCTTGCAAAACGAGAGGCGTGCAGCAGCTCCATGAGGCCTTCATCGTTGTTCTGCTTTAGTTTCAAGGTAGTAAGCTTTTCAACACTCCTAGGGGCCTTGCTTCAGCACCCGTTTCAGTACCAGAACACTGCGTAGAACCAGGAAGCTCTGCTCCTGCGTGTATGCTGCGTGTCAACCTAGAAATTAGAGACTGACGGCACAAGGTTTGTTTTCCCGTTTTGAAAGCTCCGTTGATGCGGCCCCGAAGCTACCTGAAAAGCACTGTTGTTACCGTGCTTTTACTTACAGCCGGCATGGCACATAGAAGAAAATGAGTTTTCTCGAAAGAAACCTTGTGCTTCCAGTTCCTAGTTGGAAGCTCACCCGGCTCTGCTCTATACCAAACGTGAAAGTCAATGTGAGCACTAGCCTCGAAGTAAGGCCCTGATTATGCTGGCAAAACGGGAGGCGTGCAGCAGCTCCATGAGGCCTTCATCGCTGTTCTGCTTTAGTTTCACGGTAGTAGCTTTCCAACATTCCTAGGGACTTTGCTTAAGCAACCGTTTCGGTACCAGAACACTGCGTAGAGACAGTAAGCTCTGGTCCTGCGTGTATGCTGCGAGTCAACCTAGAAATTGGAGACTGATGGCATAAGGCTTCTTTTGCCATTATGAAAGCTCCGTTCATGCGGCCTCGAAGCTACCTGAAAAGCATTGTTGTTGTCGGGGTTTTCCTCACTGCCAGCATGGTTCTGAGAAGAAAATGAGTTTTCTCCTAAGAAACCTTGGGTTTCCAGTTCCTTGTTGGAAGCTCACCCTGCTCTGCGCTATACCTAAAGTGAAAGTCAACGTGAGCCCAAGCTTCGAAGTAAGGCCCTGATTATCCTTGCAAAACGAGAGGCGTGCAGCAGCTCCATGAGGCCTTCATCGTTGTTCTGCTTTAGTTTCAAGGTAGTAAGCTTTTCAACACTCCTAGGGGCCTTGCTTCAGCACCCGTTTCAGTACCAGAACACTGCGTAGAACCAGGAAGCTCTGCTCCTGCGTGTATGCTGCGTGTCAACCTAGAAATTAGAGACTGATGGCACAAGGCTTGTTTTCCCGTTTTGAAAGCTCCATTCATGCGGCCTCGAAGCTACCTGAAAAGCACTGTTGTTACCGTGCTTTTACTTACAGCCGGCATGGCACATAGAAGAAAATGAGTTTTCTCGAAAGAAACCTTGTGCTTCCAGTTCCTAGTTGGAAGCTCACCCGGCTCTGCTCTATACCAAACGTGAAAGTCAATGTGAGCACTAGCCTCGAAGTAAGGCCCTGATTATGCTGGCAAAACGGGAGGCGTGCAGCAGCTCCATGAGGCCTTCATCGCTGTTCTGCTTTAGTTTCACGGTAGTAGCTTTCCAACATTCCTAGGGACTTTGCTTAAGCAACCGTTTCGGTACCAGAACACTGCGTAGAGACAGTAAGCTCTGGTCCTGCGTGTATGCTGCGAGTCAACCTAGAAATTGGAGACTGATGGCATAAGGCTTCTTTTGCCATTATGAAAGCTCCGTTCATGCGGCCTCGAAGCTACCTGAAAAGCATTGTTGTTGCCGGGGTTTTCCTCACTGCCAGCATGGTTCTGAGAAGAAAATGAGTTTTCTCCTAAGAAACCTTGGGTTTCCAGTTCCTTGTTGGAAGCTCACCCTGCTCTGCGCTATACCTAAAGTGAAAGTCAACGTGAGCCCAAGCTTCGAAGTAAGGCCCTGATTATCCTTGCAAAACGAGAGGCGTGCAGCAGCTCCATGAGGCCTTCATCGTTGTTCTGCTTTAGTTTCAAGGTAGTAAGCTTTTCAACACTCCTAGGGGCCTTGCTTCAGCACCCGTTTCAGTACCAGAACACTGCGTAGAACCAGGAAGCTCTGCTCCTGCGTGTATGCTGCCTGTCAACCTAGAAATTAGAGACTGATGGCACAAGGCTTGTTTTCCCGTTTTGAAAGCTCCATTCATGCGGCCTCGAAGCTACCTGAAAAGCACTGTTGTTACCGTGCTTTTACTTACAGCCGGCATGGCACATAGAAGAAAATGAGTTTTCTCGAAAGAAACCTTGTGCTTCCAGTTCCTAGTTGGAAGCTCACCCGGCTCTGCTCTATACCAAACGTGAAAGTCAATGTGAGCACTAGCCTCGAAGTAAGGCCCTGATTATGCTGGCAAAACGGGAGGCGTGCAGCAGCTCCATGAGGCCTTCATCGCTGTTCTGCTTTAGTTTCACGGTAGTAGCTTTCCAACATTCCTAGGGACTTTGCTTAAGCAACCGTTTCGGTACCAGAACACTGCGTAGAGACAGTAAGCTCTGGTCCTGCGTGTATGCTGCGAGTCAACCTAGAAATTGGAGACTGATGGCATAAGGCTTCTTTTCCCATTATGAAAGCTCCGTTCATGCGGCCTCGAAGCTACCTGAAAAGCATTGTTGTTGCCGGGGTTTTCCTCACTGCCAGCATGGTTCTGAGAAGAAAATGAGTTTTCTCCTAAGAAACCTTGGGTTTCCAGTTCCTTGTTGGAAGCTCACCCTGCTCTGCGCTATACCTAAAGTGAAAGTCAACGTGAGCCCAAGCTTCGAAGTAAGGCCCTGATTATCCTTGCAAAACGAGAGGCGTGCAGCAGCTCCATGAGGCCTTCATCGTTGTTCTGCTTTAGTTTCAAGGTAGTAAGCTTTTCAACACTCCTAGGGGCCTTGCTTCAGCACCCGTTTCAGTACCAGAACACTGCGTAGAACCAGGAAGCTCTGCTCCTGCGTGTATGCTGCGTGTCAACCTAGAAATTAGAGGCTGACGGCACAAGGCTAGTTTTCCCATTATGAAAGCTCCGTTGATGCGGCCCCGAAGCTACCTGAAAAGCACTGTTGTTACCGTGTTTTTACTTAGAGCCGGCATGGCACATAGAAGAAAATGAGTTTTCTCGAAAGAAACCTTGTGCTTCCAGTTCCTAGTTGGAAGCTCACCCGGCTCTGCTCTATACCAAACGTGAAAGTCAATGTGAGCACTAGCCTCGAAGTAAGGCCCTGATTATGCTGGCAAAACGGGAGGCGTGCAGCAGCTCCATGAGGCCTTCATCGCTGTTCTGCTTTAGTTTCACGGTAGTAGCTTTCCAACATTCCTAGGGACTTTGCTTAAGCAACCGTTTCATTACCAGAACACTGCGTAGAGACAGTAAGCTCTGGTCCTGCGTGTATGCTGCGAGTCAACCTAGAAATTGGAGACTGATGGCATAAGGCTTCTTTTGCCATTATGAAAGCTCCGTTCATGCGGCCTCGAAGCTACCTGAAAAGCATTGTTGTTGCCGGGGTTTTCCTCACTGCCAGCATGGTTCTGAGAAGAAAATGAGTTTTCTCCTAAGAAACCTTGGGTTTCCAGTTCTTTGTTGGAAGCTCACCCTGCTCTGCGCTATACCTAAAGTGAAAGTCAACGTGAGCCCAAGCTTCGAAGTAAGGCCCTGATTATCCTTGCAAAACGAGAGGCATGCAGCAGCTCCATGAGGCCTTCATCGTTGTTCTGCTTTAGTTTCAAGGTAGTAAGCTTTTCAACACTCCTAGGGGCCTTGCTTCAGCACCCGTTTCAGTACCAGAACACTGCGTAGAACCAGGAAGCTCTGCTCCTGCGTGTATGCTGCGTGTCAACCTAGAAATTAGAGACTGACGGCACAAGGCTTGTTTTCCCGTTTTGAAAGCTCCGTTGATGCGGCCCCGAAGCTACCTGAAAAGCACTGTTGTTACCGTGCTTTTACTTACAGCCGGCATGGCACATAGAAGAAAATGAGTTTTCTCGAAAGAAACCTTGTGCTTCCAGTTCCTAGTTGGAAGCTCACCCGGCTCTGCTCTATACCAAACGTGAAAGTCAATGTGAGCACTAGCCTCGAAGTAAGGCCCTGATTATGCTGGCAAAACGGGAGGCGTGCAGCAGCTCCATGAGGCCTTCATCGCTGTTCTGCTTTAGTTTCACGGTAGTAGCTTTCCAACATTCCTAGGGACTTTGCTTAAGCAACCGTTTCGGTACCAGAACACTGCGTAGAGACAGTAAGCTCTGGTCCTGCGTGTATGCTGCGAGTCAACCTAGAAATTGGAGACTGATGGCATAAGGCTTCTTTTGCCATTATGAAAGCTCCGTTCATGCGGCCTCGAAGCTACCTGAAAAGCATTGTTGTTGCCGGGGTTTTCCTCACTGCCGGCATGGTTCTGAGGAGAAAATGAGTTTTCTCCTAAGAAACCTTGGGTTTCCAGTTCTTTGTTGGAAGCTCACCCTGCTCTGCGCTATACCTAAAGTGAAAGTCAACGTGAGCCCAAGCTTCGAAGTAAGGCCCTGATTATCCTTGCAAAACGAGAGGCGTGCAGCAGCTCCATGAGGCCTTCATCGTTGTTCTGCTTTAGTTTCAAGGTAGTAAGCTTTTCAACACTCCTAGGGGCCTTGCTTCAGCACCCGTTTCAGTACCAGAACACTGCGTAGAACCAGGAAGCTCTGCTCCTGCGTGTATGCTGCGTGTCAACCTAGAAATTAGAGGCTGACGGCACAAGGCTAGTTTTCCCATTATGAAAGCTCCGTTGATGCGGCCCCGAAGCTACCTGAAAAGCACTGTTGTTACCGTGTTTTTACTTAGAGCCGGCATGGCACATAGAAGAAAATGAGTTTTCTCGAAAGAAACCTTGTGCTTCCAGTTCCTATTTGGAAGCTCACCCGGCTCTGCTCTATACCAAACGTGAAAGTCAATGTGAGCACTAGCCTCGAAGTAAGGCCCTGATTATGCTGGCAATACGGGAGGCGTGCAGCAGCTCCATGAGGCCTTCATCGCTGTTCTGCTTTAGTTTCACGGTAGTAAGCTTTCCAACATTCCTAGGGACTTTGCTTAAGCAACCGTTTCGGTACCAGAACACTGCGTAGAGACAGTAAGCTCTGGTCCTGCGTGTATGCTGCGAGTCAACCTAGAAATTGGAGACTGATGGCATAAGGCTTCTTTTGCCATTATGAAAGCTCCGTTCATGCGGCCTCGAAGCTACCTGAAAAGCATTGTTGTTGCCGGGGTTTTCCTCACTGCCAGCATGGTTCTGAGAAGAAAATGAGTTTTCTCCTAAGAAACCTTGGGTTTCCAGTTCCTTGTTGGAAGCTCACCCTGCTCTGCGCTATACCTAAAGTGAAAGTCAACGTGAGCCCAAGCTTCGAAGTAAGGCCCTGATTATCCTTGCAAAACGAGAGGCGTGCAGCAGCTCCATGAGGCCTTCATCGTTGTTCTGCTTTAGTTTCAAGGTAGTAAGCTTTTCAACACTCCTAGGGGCCTTGCTTCAGCACCCGTTTCAGTACCAGAACACTGCGTAGAACCTGGAAGCTCTGCTCCTGCGTGTATGCTGCCTGTCAACCTAGAAATTAGAGACTGATGGCACAAGGCTTGTTTTCCCGTTTTGAAAGCTCCATTCATGCGGCCTCGAAGCTACCTGAAAAGCACTGTTGTTACCGTGCTTTTACTTACAGCCGGCATGGCACATAGAAGAAAATGAGTTTTCTCGAAAGAAACCTTGTGCTTCCAGTTCCTAGTTGGAAGCTCACCCGGCTCTGCTCTATACCAAACGTGAAAGTCAATGTGAGCACTAGCCTCGAAGTAAGGCCCTGATTATGCTGGCAAAACGGGAGGCGTGCAGCAGCTCCATGAGGCCTTCATCGCTGTTCTGCTTTAGTTTCACGGTAGTAGCTTTCCAACATTCCTAGGGACTTTGCTTAAGCAACCGTTTCGGTACCAGAACACTGCGTAGAGACAGTAAGCTCTGGTCCTGCGTGTATGCTGCGAGTCAACCTAGAAATTGGAGACTGATGGCATAAGGCTTCTTTTGCCATTATGAAAGCTCCGTTCATGCGGCCTCGAAGCTACCTGAAAAGCATTGTTGTTGCCGGGGTTTTCCTCACTGCCAGCATGGTTCTGAGAAGAAAATGAGTTTTCTCCTAAGAAACCTTGGGTTTCCAGTTCCTTGTTGGAAGCTCACCCTGCTCTGCGCTATACCTAAAGTGAAAGTCAACGTGAGCCCAAGCTTCGAAGTAAGGCCCTGATTATCCTTGCAAAACGAGAGGCGTGCAGCAGCTCCATGAGGCCTTCATCGTTGTTCTGCTTTAGTTTCAAGGTAGTAAGCTTTTCAACACTCCTAGGGGCCTTGCTTCAGCACCCGTTTCAGTACCAGAACACTGCGTAGAACCAGGAAGCTCTGCTCCTGCGTGTATGCTGCGTGTCAACCTAGAAATTAGAGGCTGACGGCACAAGGCTAGTTTTCCCATTATGAAAGCTCCGTTGATGCGGCCCCGAAGCTACCTGAAAAGCACTGTTGTTACCGTGTTTTTACTTAGAGCCGGCATGGCACATAGAAGAAAATGAGTTTTCTCGAAAGAAACCTTGTGCTTCCAGTTCCTAGTTGGAAGCTCACCCGGCTCTGCTCTATACCAAACGTGAAAGTCAATGTGAGCACTAGCCTCGAAGTAAGGCCCTGATTATGCTGGCAAAACGGGAGGCGTGCAGCAGCTCCATGAGGCCTTCATCGCTGTTCTGCTTTAGTTTCACGGTAGTAGCTTTCCAACATTCCTAGGGACTTTGCTTAAGCAACCGTTTCATTACCAGAACACTGCGTAGAGACAGTAAGCTCTGGTCCTGCGTGTATGCTGCGAGTCAACCTAGAAATTGGAGACTGATGGCATAAGGCTTCTTTTGCCATTATGAAAGCTCCGTTCATGCGGCCTCGAAGCTACCTGAAAAGCATTGTTGTTGCCGGGGTTTTCCTCACTGCCAGCATGGTTCTGAGAAGAAAATGAGTTTTCTCCTAAGAAACCTTGGGTTTCCAGTTCTTTGTTGGAAGCTCACCCTGCTCTGCGCTATACCTAAAGTGAAAGTCAACGTGAGCCCAAGCTTCGAAGTAAGGCCCTGATTATCCTTGCAAAACGAGAGGCATGCAGCAGCTCCATGAGGCCTTCATCGTTGTTCTGCTTTAGTTTCAAGGTAGTAAGCTTTTCAACACTCCTAGGGGCCTTGCTTCAGCACCCGTTTCAGTACCAGAACACTGCGTAGAACCAGGAAGCTCTGCTCCTGCGTGTATGCTGCGTGTCAACCTAGAAATTAGAGACTGACGGCACAAGGCTTGTTTTCCCGTTTTGAAAGCTCCGTTGATGCGGCCCCGAAGCTACCTGAAAAGCACTGTTGTTACCGTGCTTTTACTTACAGCCGGCATGGCACATAGAAGAAAATGAGTTTTCTCGAAAGAAACCTTGTGCTTCCAGTTCCTAGTTGGAAGCTCACCCGGCTCTGCTCTATACCAAACGTGAAAGTCAATGTGAGCACTAGCCTCGAAGTAAGGCCCTGATTATGCTGGCAAAACGGGAGGCGTGCAGCAGCTCCATGAGGCCTTCATCGCTGTTCTGCTTTAGTTTCACGGTAGTAGCTTTCCAACATTCCTAGGGACTTTGCTTAAGCAACCGTTTCGGTACCAGAACACTGCGTAGAGACAGTAAGCTCTGGTCCTGCGTGTATGCTGCGAGTCAACCTAGAAATTGGAGACTGATGGCATAAGGCTTCTTTTGCCATTATGAAAGCTCCGTTCATGCGGCCTCGAAGCTACCTGAAAAGCATTGTTGTTGCCGGGGTTTTCCTCACTGCCGGCATGGTTCTGAGGAGAAAATGAGTTTTCTCCTAAGAAACCTTGGGTTTCCAGTTCTTTGTTGGAAGCTCACCCTGCTCTGCGCTATACCTAAAGTGAAAGTCAACGTGAGCCCAAGCTTCGAAGTAAGGCCCTGATTATCCTTGCAAAACGAGAGGCGTGCAGCAGCTCCATGAGGCCTTCATCGTTGTTCTGCTTTAGTTTCAAGGTAGTAAGCTTTTCAACACTCCTAGGGGCCTTGCTTCAGCACCCGTTTCAGTACCAGAACACTGCGTAGAACCAGGAAGCTCTGCTCCTGCGTGTATGCTGCGTGTCAACCTAGAAATTAGAGGCTGACGGCACAAGGCTAGTTTTCCCATTATGAAAGCTCCGTTGATGCGGCCCCGAAGCTACCTGAAAAGCACTGTTGTTACCGTGTTTTTACTTAGAGCCGGCATGGCACATAGAAGAAAATGAGTTTTCTCGAAAGAAACCTTGTGCTTCCAGTTCCTATTTGGAAGCTCACCCGGCTCTGCTCTATACCAAACGTGAAAGTCAATGTGAGCACTAGCCTCGAAGTAAGGCCCTGATTATGCTGGCAATACGGGAGGCGTGCAGCAGCTCCATGAGGCCTTCATCGCTGTTCTGCTTTAGTTTCACGGTAGTAAGCTTTCCAACATTCCTAGGGACTTTGCTTAAGCAACCGTTTCGGTACCAGAACACTGCGTAGAGACAGTAAGCTCTGGTCCTGCGTGTATGCTGCGAGTCAACCTAGAAATTGGAGACTGATGGCATAAGGCTTCTTTTGCCATTATGAAAGCTCCGTTCATGCGGCCTCGAAGCTACCTGAAAAGCATTGTTGTTGCCGGGGTTTTCCTCACTGCCAGCATGGTTCTGAGAAGAAAATGAGTTTTCTCCTAAGAAACCTTGGGTTTCCAGTTCCTTGTTGGAAGCTCACCCTGCTCTGCGCTATACCTAAAGTGAAAGTCAACGTGAGCCCAAGCTTCGAAGTAAGGCCCTGATTATCCTTGCAAAACGAGAGGCGTGCAGCAGCTCCATGAGGCCTTCATCGTTGTTCTGCTTTAGTTTCAAGGTAGTAAGCTTTTCAACACTCCTAGGGGCCTTGCTTCAGCACCCGTTTCAGTACCAGAACACTGCGTAGAACCTGGAAGCTCTGCTCCTGCGTGTATGCTGCCTGTCAACCTAGAAATTAGAGACTGATGGCACAAGGCTTGTTTTCCCGTTTTGAAAGCTCCATTCATGCGGCCTCGAAGCTACCTGAAAAGCACTGTTGTTACCGTGCTTTTACTTACAGCCGGCATGGCACATAGAAGAAAATGAGTTTTCTCGAAAGAAACCTTGTGCTTCCAGTTCCTAGTTGGAAGCTCACCCGGCTCTGCTCTATACCAAACGTGAAAGTCAATGTGAGCACTAGCCTCGAAGTAAGGCCCTGATTATGCTGGCAAAACGGGAGGCGTGCAGCAGCTCCATGAGGCCTTCATCGCTGTTCTGCTTTAGTTTCACGGTAGTAGCTTTCCAACATTCCTAGGGACTTTGCTTAAGCAACCGTTTCGGTACCAGAACACTGCGTAGAGACAGTAAGCTCTGGTCCTGCGTGTATGCTGCGAGTCAACCTAGAAATTGGAGACTGATGGCATAAGGCTTCTTTTCCCATTATGAAAGCTCCGTTCATGCGGCCTCGAAGCTACCTGAAAAGCATTGTTGTTGCCGGGGTTTTCCTCACTGCCAGCATGGTTCTGAGAAGAAAATGAGTTTTCTCCTAAGAAACCTTGGGTTTCCAGTTCCTTGTTGGAAGCTCACCCTGCTCTGCGCTATACCTAAAGTGAAAGTCAACGTGAGCCCAAGCTTCGAAGTAAGGCCCTGATTATCCTTGCAAAACGAGAGGCGTGCAGCAGCTCCATGAGGCCTTCATCGTTGTTCTGCTTTAGTTTCAAGGTAGTAAGCTTTTCAACACTCCTAGGGGCCTTGCTTCAGCACCCGTTTCAGTACCAGAACACTGCGTAGAACCAGGAAGCTCTGCTCCTGCGTGTATGCTGCGTGTCAACCTAGAAATTAGAGGCTGACGGCACAAGGCTAGTTTTCCCATTATGAAAGCTCCGTTGATGCGGCCCCGAAGCTACCTGAAAAGCACTGTTGTTACCGTGTTTTTACTTAGAGCCGGCATGGCACATAGAAGAAAATGAGTTTTCTCGAAAGAAACCTTGTGCTTCCAGTTCCTAGTTGGAAGCTCACCCGGCTCTGCTCTATACCAAACGTGAAAGTCAATGTGAGCACTAGCCTCGAAGTAAGGCCCTGATTATGCTGGCAAAACGGGAGGCGTGCAGCAGCTCCATGAGGCCTTCATCGCTGTTCTGCTTTAGTTTCACGGTAGTAGCTTTCCAACATTCCTAGGGACTTTGCTTAAGCAACCGTTTCGGTACCAGAACACTGCGTAGAGACAGTAAGCTCTGGTCCTGCGTGTATGCTGCGAGTCAACCTAGAAATTGGAGACTGATGGCATAAGGCTTCTTTTGCCATTATGAAAGCTCCGTTCATGCGGCCTCGAAGCTACCTGAAAAGCATTGTTGTTGCCGGGGTTTTCCTCACTGCCAGCATGGTTCTGAGAAGAAAATGAGTTTTCTCCTAAGAAACCTTGGGTTTCCAGTTCTTTGTTGGAAGCTCACCCTGCTCTGCGCTATACCTAAAGTGAAAGTCAACGTGAGCCCAAGCTTCGAAGTAAGGCCCTGATTATCCTTGCAAAACGAGAGGCATGCAGCAGCTCCATGAGGCCTTCATCGTTGTTCTGCTTTAGTTTCAAGGTAGTAAGCTTTTCAACACTCCTAGGGGCCTTGCTTCAGCACCCGTTTCAGTACCAGAACACTGCGTAGAACCAGGAAGCTCTGCTCCTGCGTGTATGCTGCGTGTCAACCTAGAAATTAGAGACTGACGGCACAAGGCTTGTTTTCCCGTTTTGAAAGCTCCGTTGATGCGGCCCCGAAGCTACCTGAAAAGCACTGTTGTTACCGTGCTTTTACTTACAGCCGGCATGGCACATAGAAGAAAATGAGTTTTCTCGAAAGAAACCTTGTGCTTCCAGTTCCTAGTTGGAAGCTCACCCGGCTCTGCTCTATACCAAACGTGAAAGTCAATGTGAGCACTAGCCTCGAAGTAAGGCCCTGATTATGCTGGCAAAACGGGAGGCGTGCAGCAGCTCCATGAGGCCTTCATCGCTGTTCTGCTTTAGTTTCACGGTAGTAGCTTTCCAACATTCCTAGGGACTTTGCTTAAGCAACCGTTTCGGTACCAGAACACTGCGTAGAGACAGTAAGCTCTGGTCCTGCGTGTATGCTGCGAGTCAACCTAGAAATTGGAGACTGATGGCATAAGGCTTCTTTTGCCATTATGAAAGCTCCGTTCATGCGGCCTCGAAGCTACCTGAAAAGCATTGTTGTTGCCGGGGTTTTCCTCACTGCCAGCATGGTTCTGAGAAGAAAATGAGTTTTCTCCTAAGAAACCTTGGGTTTCCAGTTCCTTGTTGGAAGCTCACCCTGCTCTGCGCTATACCTAAAGTGAAAGTCAACGTGAGCCCAAGCTTCGAAGTAAGGCCCTGATTATCCTTGCAAAACGAGAGGCGTGCAGCAGCTCCATGAGGCCTTCATCGTTGTTCTGCTTTAGTTTCAAGGTAGTAAGCTTTTCAACACTCCTAGGGGCCTTGCTTCAGCACCCGTTTCAGTACCAGAACACTGCGTAGAACCAGGAAGCTCTGCTCCTGCGTGTATGCTGCGTGTCAACCTAGAAATTAGAGACTGATGGCACAAGGCTTGTTTTCCCGTTTTGAAAGCTCCATTCATGCGGCCTCGAAGCTACCTGAAAAGCACTGTTGTTACCGTGCTTTTACTTACAGCCGGCATGGCACATAGAAGAAAATGAGTTTTCTCGAAAGAAACCTTGTGCTTCCAGTTCCTAGTTGGAAGCTCACCCGGCTCTGCTCTATACCAAACGTGAAAGTCAATGTGAGCACTAGCCTCGAAGTAAGGCCCTGATTATGCTGGCAAAACGGGAGGCGTGCAGCAGCTCCATGAGGCCTTCATCGCTGTTCTGCTTTAGTTTCACGGTAGTAAGCTTTCCAACATTCCTAGGGACTTTGCTTAAGCAACCGTTTCGGTACCAGAACACTGCGTAGAGACAGTAAGCTCTGGTCCTGCGTGTATGCTGCGTGTCAACCTAGAAATTGGAGACTGATGGCATAAGGCTTCTTTTGCCATTATGAAAGCTCCGTTCATGCGGCCTCGAAGCTACCTGAAAAGCATTGTTGTTGCCGGGGTTTTCCTCACTGCCAGCATGGTTCTGAGAAGAAAATGAGTTTTCTCCTAAGAAACCTTGGGTTTCCAGTTCCTTGTTGGAAGCTCACCCTGCTCTGCGCTATACCTAAAGTGAAAGTCAACGTGAGCCCAAGCTTCGAAGTAAGGCCCTGATTATCCTTGCAAAACGAGAGGCATGCAGCAGCTCCATGAGGCCTTCATCGTTGTTCTGCTTTAGTTTCAAGGTAGTAAGCTTTTCAACACTCCTAGGGGCCTTGCTTCAGCACCCGTTTCAGTACCAGAACACTGCGTAGAACCAGGAAGCTCTGCTCCTGCGTGTATGCTGCGTGTCAACCTAGAAATTAGAGACTGATGGCACAAGGCTTGTTTTCCCGTTTTGAAAGCTCCATTCATGCGGCCTCGAAGCTACCTGAAAAGCACTGTTGTTACCGTGCTTTTACTTACAGCCGGCATGGCACATAGAAGAAAATGAGTTTTCTCGAAAGAAACCTTGTGCTTCCAGTTCCTAGTTGGAAGCTCACCCGGCTCTGCTCTATACCAAACGTGAAAGTCAATGTGAGCACTAGCCTCGAAGTAAGGCCCTGATTATGCTGGCAAAACGGGAGGCGTGCAGCAGCTCCATGAGGCCTTCATCGCTGTTCTGCTTTAGTTTCACGGTAGTAGCTTTCCAACATTCCTAGGGACTTTGCTTAAGCAACCGTTTCGGTACCAGAACACTGCGTAGAGACAGTAAGCTCTGGTCCTGCGTGTATGCTGCGAGTCAACCTAGAAATTGGAGACTGATGGCATAAGGCTTCTTTTGCCATTATGAAAGCTCCGTTCATGCGGCCTCGAAGCTACCTGAAAAGCATTGTTGTTGCCGGGGTTTTCCTCACTGCCGGCATGGTTCTGAGGAGAAAATGAGTTTTCTCCTAAGAAACCTTGGGTTTCCAGTTCTTTGTTGGAAGCTCACCCTGCTCTGCGCTATACCTAAAGTGAAAGTCAACGTGAGCCCAAGCTTCGAAGTAAGGCCCTGATTATCCTTGCAAAACGAGAGGCGTGCAGCAGCTCCATGAGGCCTTCATCGTTGTTCTGCTTTAGTTTCAAGGTAGTAAGCTTTTCAACACTCCTAGGGGCCTTGCTTCAGCACCCGTTTCAGTACCAGAACACTGCGTAGAACCAGGAAGCTCTGCTCCTGCGTGTATGCTGCGTGTCAACCTAGAAATTAGAGGCTGACGGCACAAGGCTAGTTTTCCCATTATGAAAGCTCCGTTGATGCGGCCCCGAAGCTACCTGAAAAGCACTGTTGTTACCGTGTTTTTACTTAGAGCCGGCATGGCACATAGAAGAAAATGAGTTTTCTCGAAAGAAACCTTGTGCTTCCAGTTCCTATTTGGAAGCTCACCCGGCTCTGCTCTATACCAAACGTGAAAGTCAATGTGAGCACTAGCCTCGAAGTAAGGCCCTGATTATGCTGGCAATACGGGAGGCGTGCAGCAGCTCCATGAGGCCTTCATCGCTGTTCTGCTTTAGTTTCACGGTAGTAAGCTTTCCAACATTCCTAGGGACTTTGCTTAAGCAACCGTTTCGGTACCAGAACACTGCGTAGAGACAGTAAGCTCTGGTCCTGCGTGTATGCTGCGTGTCAACCTAGAAATTGGAGACTGATGGCATAAGGCTTCTTTTGCCATTATGAAAGCTCCGTTCATGCGGCCTCGAAGCTACCTGAAAAGCATTGTTGTTGCCGGGGTTTTCCTCACTGCCAGCATGGTTCTGAGAAGAAAATGAGTTTTCTCCTAAGAAACCTTGGGTTTCCAGTTCCTTGTTGGAAGCTCACCCTGCTCTGCGCTATACCTAAAGTGAAAGTCAACGTGAGCCCAAGCTTCGAAGTAAGGCCCTGATTATCCTTGCAAAACGAGAGGCATGCAGCAGCTCCATGAGGCCTTCATCGTTGTTCTGCTTTAGTTTCAAGGTAGTAAGCTTTTCAACACTCCTAGGGGCCTTGCTTCAGCACCCGTTTCAGTACCAGAACACTGCGTAGAACCAGGAAGCTCTGCTCCTGCGTGTATGCTGCGTGTCAACCTAGAAATTAGAGACTGATGGCACAAGGCTTGTTTTCCCGTTTTGAAAGCTCCATTCATGCGGCCTCGAAGCTACCTGAAAAGCACTGTTGTTACCGTGCTTTTACTTACAGCCGGCATGGCACATAGAAGAAAATGAGTTTTCTCGAAAGAAACCTTGTGCTTCCAGTTCCTAGTTGGAAGCTCACCCGGCTCTGCTCTATACCAAACGTGAAAGTCAATGTGAGCACTAGCCTCGAAGTAAGGCCCTGATTATGCTGGCAAAACGGGAGGCGTGCAGCAGCTCCATGAGGCCTTCATCGCTGTTCTGCTTTAGTTTCACGGTAGTAGCTTTCCAACATTCCTAGGGACTTTGCTTAAGCAACCGTTTCGGTACCAGAACACTGCGTAGAGACAGTAAGCTCTGGTCCTGCGTGTATGCTGCGAGTCAACCTAGAAATTGGAGACTGATGGCATAAGGCTTCTTTTGCCATTATGAAAGCTCCGTTCATGCGGCCTCGAAGCTACCTGAAAAGCATTGTTGTTGCCGGGGTTTTCCTCACTGCCGGCATGGTTCTGAGGAGAAAATGAGTTTTCTCCTAAGAAACCTTGGGTTTCCAGGTCTTTGTTGGAAGCTCACCCTGCTCTGCGCTATACCTAAAGTGAAAGTCAACGTGAGCCCAAGCTTCGAAGTAAGGCCCTGATTATCCTTGCAAAACGAGAGGCGTGCAGCAGCTCCATGAGGCCTTCATCGTTGTTCTGCTTTAGTTTCAAGGTAGTAAGCTTTTCAACACTCCTAGGGGCCTTGCTTCAGCACCCGTTTCAGTACCAGAACACTGCGTAGAACCAGGAAGCTCTGCTCCTGCGTGTATGCTGCGTGTCAACCTAGAAATTAGAGGCTGACGGCACAAGGCTAGTTTTCCCATTATGAAAGCTCCGTTGATGCGGCCCCGAAGCTACCTGAAAAGCACTGTTGTTACCGTGTTTTTACTTAGAGCCGGCATGGCACATAGAAGAAAATGAGTTTTCTCGAAAGAAACCTTGTGCTTCCAGTTCCTAGTTGGAAGCTCACCCGGCTCTGCTCTATACCAAACGTGAAAGTCAATGTGAGCACTAGCCTCGAAGTAAGGCCCTGATTATGCTGGCAATACGGGAGGCGTGCAGCAGCTCCATGAGGCCTTCATCGCTGTTCTGCTTTAGTTTCACGGTAGTAAGCTTTCCAACATTCCTAGGGACTTTGCTTAAGCAACCGTTTCGGTACCAGAACACTGCGTAGAGACAGTAAGCTCTGGTCCTGCGTGTATGCTGCGTGTCAACCTAGAAATTGGAGACTGATGGCATAAGGCTTCTTTTGCCATTATGAAAGCTCCGTTCATGCGGCCTCGAAGCTACCTGAAAAGCATTGTTGTTGCCGGGGTTTTCCTCACTGCCAGCATGGTTCTGAGAAGAAAATGAGTTTTCTCCTAAGAAACCTTGGGTTTCCAGTTCCTTGTTGGAAGCTCACCCTGCTCTGCGCTATACCTAAAGTGAAAGTCAACGTGAGCCCAAGCTTCGAAGTAAGGCCCTGATTATCCTTGCAAAACGAGAGGCATGCAGCAGCTCCATGAGGCCTTCATCGTTGTTCTGCTTTAGTTTCAAGGTAGTAAGCTTTTCAACACTCCTAGGGGCCTTGCTTCAGCACCCGTTTCAGTACCAGAACACTGCGTAGAACCAGGAAGCTCTGCTCCTGCGTGTATGCTGCGTGTCAACCTAGAAATTAGAGACTGACGGCACAAGGCTTGTTTTCCCGTTTTGAAAGCTCCGTTGATGCGGCCCCGAAGCTACCTGAAAAGCACTGTTGTTACCGTGCTTTTACTTACAGCCGGCATGGCACATAGAAGAAAATGAGTTTTCTCGAAAGAAACCTTGTGCTTCCAGTTCCTAGTTGGAAGCTCACCCGGCTCTGCTCTATACCAAACGTGAAAGTCAATGTGAGCACTAGCCTCGAAGTAAGGCCCTGATTATGCTGGCAAAACGGGAGGCGTGCAGCAGCTCCATGAGGCCTTCATCGCTGTTCTGCTTTAGTTTCACGGTAGTAGCTTTCCAACATTCCTAGGGACTTTGCTTAAGCAACCGTTTCGGTACCAGAACACTGCGTAGAGACAGTAAGCTCTGGTCCTGCGTGTATGCTGCGAGTCAACCTAGAAATTGGAGACTGATGGCATAAGGCTTCTTTTGCCATTATGAAAGCTCCGTTCATGCGGCCTCGAAGCTACCTGAAAAGCATTGTTGTTGTCGGGGTTTTCCTCACTGCCAGCATGGTTCTGAGAAGAAAATGAGTTTTCTCCTAAGAAACCTTGGGTTTCCAGTTCCTTGTTGGAAGCTCACCCTGCTCTGCGCTATACCTAAAGTGAAAGTCAACGTGAGCCCAAGCTTCGAAGTAAGGCCCTGATTATCCTTGCAAAACGAGAGGCGTGCAGCAGCTCCATGAGGCCTTCATCGTTGTTCTGCTTTAGTTTCAAGGTAGTAAGCTTTTCAACACTCCTAGGGGCCTTGCTTCAGCACCCGTTTCAGTACCAGAACACTGCGTAGAACCAGGAAGCTCTGCTCCTGCGTGTATGCTGCGTGTCAACCTAGAAATTAGAGACTGATGGCACAAGGCTTGTTTTCCCGTTTTGAAAGCTCCATTCATGCGGCCTCGAACCTACCTGAAAAGCACTGTTGTTACCGTGCTTTTACTTACAGCCGGCATGGCACATAGAAGAAAATGAGTTTTCTCGAAAGAAACCTTGTGCTTCCAGTTCCTAGTTGGAAGCTCACCCGGCTCTGCTCTATACCAAACGTGAAAGTCAATGTGAGCACTAGCCTCGAAGTAAGGCCCTGATTATGCTGGCAAAACGGGAGGCGTGCAGCAGCTCCATGAGGCCTTCATCGCTGTTCTGCTTTAGTTTCACGGTAGTAGCTTTCCAACATTCCTAGGGACTTTGCTTAAGCAACCGTTTCGGTACCAGAACACTGCGTAGAGACAGTAAGCTCTGGTCCTGCGTGTATGCTGCGAGTCAACCTAGAAATTGGAGACTGATGGCATAAGGCTTCTTTTGCCATTATGAAAGCTCCGTTCATGCGGCCTCGAAGCTACCTGAAAAGCATTGTTGTTGCCGGGGTTTTCCTCACTGCCGGCATGGTTCTGAGGAGAAAATGAGTTTTCTCCTAAGAAACCTTGGGTTGCCAGTTCTTTGTTGGAAGCTCACCCTGCTCTGCGCTATACCTAAAGTGAAAGTCAACGTGAGCCCAAGCTTCGAAGTAAGGCCCTGATTATCCTTGCAAAACGAGAGGCGTGCAGCAGCTCCATGAGGCCTTCATCGTTGTTCTGCTTTAGTTTCAAGGTAGTAAGCTTTTCAACACTCCTAGGGGCCTTGCTTCAGCACCCGTTTCAGTACCAGAACACTGCGTAGAACCAGGAAGCTCTGCTCCTGCGTGTATGCTGCGTGTCAACCTAGAAATTAGAGGCTGACGGCACAAGGCTAGTTTTCCCATTATGAAAGCTCCGTTGATGCGGCCCCGAAGCTACCTGAAAAGCACTGTTGTTACCGTGTTTTTACTTAGAGCCGGCATGGCACATAGAAGAAAATGAGTTTTCTCGAAAGAAACCTTGTGCTTCCAGTTCCTATTTGGAAGCTCACCCGGCTCTGCTCTATACCAAACGTGAAAGTCAATGTGAGCACTAGCCTCGAAGTAAGGCCCTGATTATGCTGGCAATACGGGAGGCGTGCAGCAGCTCCATGAGGCCTTCATCGCTGTTCTGCTTTAGTTTCACGGTAGTAAGCTTTCCAACATTCCTAGGGACTTTGCTTAAGCAACCGTTTCGGTACCAGAACACTGCGTAGAGACAGTAAGCTCTGGTCCTGCGTGTATGCTGCGAGTCAACCTAGAAATTGGAGACTGATGGCATAAGGCTTCTTTTGCCATTATGAAAGCTCCGTTCATGCGGCCTCGAAGCTACCTGAAAAGCATTGTTGTTGCCGGGGTTTTCCTCACTGCCAGCATGGTTCTGAGAAGAAAATGAGTTTTCTCCTAAGAAACCTTGGGTTTCCAGTTCCTTGTTGGAAGCTCACCCTGCTCTGCGCTATACCTAAAGTGAAAGTCAACGTGAGCCCAAGCTTCGAAGTAAGGCCCTGATTATCCTTGCAAAACGAGAGGCGTGCAGCAGCTCCATGAGGCCTTCATCGTTGTTCTGCTTTAGTTTCAAGGTAGTAAGCTTTTCAACACTCCTAGGGGCCTTGCTTCAGCACCCGTTTCAGTACCAGAACACTGCGTAGAACCAGGAAGCTCTGCTCCTGCGTGTATGCTGCGTGTCAACCTAGAAATTAGAGACTGATGGCACAAGGCTTGTTTTCCCGTTTTGAAAGCTCCATTCATGCGGCCTCGAAGCTACCTGAAAAGCACTGTTGTTACCGTGCTTTTACTTACAGCCGGCATGGCACATAGAAGAAAATGAGTTTTCTCGAAAGAAACCTTGTGCTTCCAGTTCCTAGTTGGAAGCTCACCCGGCTCTGCTCTATACCAAACGTGAAAGTCAATGTGAGCACTAGCCTCGAAGTAAGGCCCTGATTATGCTGGCAAAACGGGAGGCGTGCAGCAGCTCCATGAGGCCTTCATCGCTGTTCTGCTTTAGTTTCACGGTAGTAGCTTTCCAACATTCCTAGGGACTTTGCTTAAGCAACCGTTTCGGTACCAGAACACTGCGTAGAGACAGTAAGCTCTGGTCCTGCGTGTATGCTGCGAGTCAACCTAGAAATTGGAGACTGATGGCATAAGGCTTCTTTTCCCATTATGAAAGCTCCGTTCATGCGGCCTCGAAGCTACCTGAAAAGCATTGTTGTTGCCGGGGTTTTCCTCACTGCCAGCATGGTTCTGAGAAGAAAATGAGTTTTCTCCTAAGAAACCTTGGGTTTCCAGTTCCTTGTTGGAAGCTCACCCTGCTCTGCGCTATACCTAAAGTGAAAGTCAACGTGAGCCCAAGCTTCGAAGTAAGGCCCTGATTATCCTTGCAAAACGAGAGGCGTGCAGCAGCTCCATGAGGCCTTCATCGTTGTTCTGCTTTAGTTTCAAGGTAGTAAGCTTTTCAACACTCCTAGGGGCCTTGCTTCAGCACCCGTTTCAGTACCAGAACACTGCGTAGAACCAGGAAGCTCTGCTCCTGCGTGTATGCTGCGTGTCAACCTAGAAATTAGAGGCTGACGGCACAAGGCTAGTTTTCCCATTATGAAAGCTCCGTTGATGCGGCCCCGAAGCTACCTGAAAAGCACTGTTGTTACCGTGTTTTTACTTAGAGCCGGCATGGCACATAGAAGAAAATGAGTTTTCTCGAAAGAAACCTTGTGCTTCCAGTTCCTAGTTGGAAGCTCACCCGGCTCTGCTCTATACCAAACGTGAAAGTCAATGTGAGCACTAGCCTCGAAGTAAGGCCCTGATTATCCTGGCAATACGGGAGGCGTGCAGCAGCTCCATGAGGCCTTCATCGCTGTTCTGCTTTAGTTTCACGGTAGTAAGCTTTCCAAGACTCCTAGGGACTTTGCTTAAGCAACCGTTTCGGTACCAGAACACTGCGTAGAGACAGTAAGCTCTGGTCCTGCGTGTATGCTGCGTGTCAACCTAGAAATTGGAGACTGATGGCATAAGGCTTCTTTTCCCATTATGAAAGCTCCGTTCATGCGGCCTCGAAGCTACCTGAAAAGCATTGTTGTTGCCGGGGTTTTCCTCACTGCCGGCATGGTTCTGAGAAGAAAATGAGTTTTCTCCTAAGAAACCTTGGGTTTCCAGTTCCTTGTTGGAAGCTCACCCTGCTCTGCGCTATACCTAAAGTGAAAGTCAACGTGAGCCCAAGCTTCGAAGTAAGGCCCTGATTATCCTTGCAAAACGAGAGGCGTGCAGCAGCTCCATGAGGCCTTCATCGTTGTTCTGCTTTAGTTTCAAGGTAGTAAGCTTTTCAACACTCCTAGGGGCCTTGCTTCAGCACCCGTTTCAGTACCAGAACACTGCGTAGAACCAGGAAGCTCTGCTCCTGCGTGTATGCTGCGTGTCAACCTAGAAATTAGAGACTGATGGCACAAGGCTTGTTTTCCCGTTTTGAAAGCTCCATTCATGCGGCCTCGAACCTACCTGAAAAGCACTGTTGTTACCGTGCTTTTACTTACAGCCGGCATGGCACATAGAAGAAAATGAGTTTTCTCGAAAGAAACCTTGTGCTTCCAGTTCCTAGTTGGAAGCTCACCCGGCTCTGCTCTATACCAAACGTGAAAGTCAATGTGAGCACTAGCCTCGAAGTAAGGCCCTGATTATGCTGGCAAAACGGGAGGCGTGCAGCAGCTCCATGAGGCCTTCATCGCTGTTCTGCTTTAGTTTCACGGTAGTAGCTTTCCAACATTCCTAGGGACTTTGCTTAAGCAACCGTTTCGGTACCAGAACACTGCGTAGAGACAGTAAGCTCTGGTCCTGCGTGTATGCTGCGAGTCAACCTAGAAATTGGAGACTGATGGCATAAGGCTTCTTTTGCCATTATGAAAGCTCCGTTCATGCGGCCTCGAAGCTACCTGAAAAGCATTGTTGTTGCCGGGGTTTTCCTCACTGCCGGCATGGTTCTGAGGAGAAAATGAGTTTTCTCCTAAGAAACCTTGGGTTGCCAGTTCTTTGTTGGAAGCTCACCCTGCTCTGCGCTATACCTAAAGTGAAAGTCAACGTGAGCCCAAGCTTCGAAGTAAGGCCCTGATTATCCTTGCAAAACGAGAGGCGTGCAGCAGCTCCATGAGGCCTTCATCGTTGTTCTGCTTTAGTTTCAAGGTAGTAAGCTTTTCAACACTCCTAGGGGCCTTGCTTCAGCACCCGTTTCAGTACCAGAACACTGCGTAGAACCAGGAAGTTCTGCTCCTGCGTGTATGCTGCGTGTCAACCTAGAAATTAGAGGCTGTCGGCACAAGGCTAGTTTTCCCATTATGAAAGCTCCGTTGATGCGGCCCCGAAGCTACCTGAAAAGCACTGTTGTTACCGTGCGTTTACTTACAGCCGGCATGGCACATAGAAGAAAATGAGTGTTCTCGAAAGAAACCTTGTGCTTCCAGTTCCTAGTTGGAAGCTCACCCGGCTCTGCTCTATACCAAACGTAAAAGTCAATGTGAGCACTAGCCTCGAAGTAAGGCCCTGATTATCCTGGCAAAACGGGAGGCGTGCAGCAGCTCCATGAGGCCTTCATCGCTGTTCTGCTTTAGTTTCACGGTAGTAAGCTTTCCAACATTCCTAGGGACTTTGCTTAAGCAACCGTTTCGGTACCAGAACACTGCGTAGAGACAGTAAGCTCTGGTCCTGCGTGTATGCTGCGTGTCAACCTAGAAATTGGAGACTGATGGCATAAGGCTTCTTTTGCCATTATGAAAGCTCCGTTCATGCGGCCTCGAAGCTACCTGAAAAGCATTGTTGTTGCCGGGGTTTTCCTCACTGCCAGCATGGTTCTGAGAAGAAAATGAGTTTTCTCCTAAGAAACCTTGGGTTTCCAGTTCCTTGTTGGAAGCTCACCCTGCTCTGCGCTATACCTAAAGTGAAAGTCAACGTGAGCCCAAGCTTCGAAGTAAGGCCCTGATTATCCTTGCAAAACGAGAGGCGTGCAGCAGCTCCATGAGGCCTTCATCGTTGTTCTGCTTTAGTTTCAAGGTAGTAAGCTTTTCAACATTCCTAGGGGCCTTGCTTCAGCACCCGTTTCAGTACCAGAACACTGCGTAGAACCAGGAAGCTCTGCTCCTGCGTGTATGCTGCGTGTCAACCTAGAAATTAGAGACTGATGGCACAAGGCTTGTTTTCCCGTTTTGAAAGCTCCATTCATGCGGCCTCGAAGCTACCTGAAAAGCACTGTTGTTACCGTGCTTTTACTTACAGCCGGCATGGCACATAGAAGAAAATGAGTTTTCTCGAAAGAAACCTTGTGCTTCCAGTTCCTAGTTGGAAGCTCACCCGGCTCTGCTCTATACCAAACGTGAAAGTCAATGTGAGCACTAGCCTCGAAGTAAGGCCCTGATTATGCTGGCAAAACGGGAGGCGTGCAGCAGCTCCATGAGGCCTTCATCGCTGTTCTGCTTTAGTTTCACGGTAGTAGCTTTCCAACATTCCTAGGGACTTTGCTTAAGCAACCGTTTCGGTACCAGAACACTGCGTAGAGACAGTAAGCTCTGGTCCTGCGTGTATGCTGCGAGTCAACCTAGAAATTGGAGACTGATGGCATAAGTCTTCTTTTGCCATTATGAAAGCTCCGTTCATGCGGCCTCGAAGCTACCTGAAAAGCATTGTTGTTGCCGGGGTTATCCTCACTGCCGGCATGGTTCTGAGGAGAAAATGAGTTTTCTCCTAAGAAACCTTGGGTTGCCAGTTCTTTGTTGGAAGCTCACCCTGCTCTGCGCTATACCTAAAGTGAAAGTCAACGTGAGCCCAAGCTTCGAAGTAAGGCCCTGATTATCCTTGCAAAACGAGAGGCGTGCAGCAGCTCCATGAGGCCTTCATCGTTGTTCTGCTTTAGTTTCAAGGTAGTAAGCTTTTCAACACTCCTAGGGGCCTTGCTTCAGCACCCGTTTCAGTACCAGAACACTGCGTAGAACCAGGAAGCTCTGCTCCTGCGTGTATGCTGCGTGTCAACCTAGAAATTAGAGACTGATGGCACAAGGCTTGTTTTCCCGTTTTGAAAGCTCCATTCATGCGGCCTCGAAGCTACCTGAAAAGCACTGTTGTTACCGTGCTTTTACTTACAGCCGGCATGGCACATAGAAGAAAATGAGTTTTCTCGAAAGAAACCTTGTGCTTCCAGTTCCTAGTTGGAAGCTCACCCGGCTCTGCTCTATACCAAACGTGAAAGTCAATGTGAGCACTAGCCTCGAAGTAAGGCCCTGATTATGCTGGCAAAACGGGAGGCGTGCAGCAGCTCCATGAGGCCTTCATCGCTGTTCTGCTTTAGTTTCACGGTAGTAGCTTTCCAACATTCCTAGGGACTTTGCTTAAGCAACCGTTTCGGTACCAGAACACTGCGTAGAGACAGTAAGCTCTGGTCCTGCGTGTATGCTGCGAGTCAACCTAGAAATTGGAGACTGATGGCATAAGGCTTCTTTTGCCATTATGAAAGCTCCGTTCATGCGGCCTCGAAGCTACCTGAAAAGCATTGTTGTTGCCGGGGTTTTCCTCACTGCCGGCATGGTTCTGAGGAGAAAATGAGTTTTCTCCTAAGAAACCTTGGGTTTCCAGTTCTTTGTTGGAAGCTCACCCTGCTCTGCGCTATACCTAAAGTGAAAGTCAACGTGAGCCCAAGCTTCGAAGTAAGGCCCTGATTATCCTTGCAAAACGAGAGGCGTGCAGCAGCTCCATGAGGCCTTCATCGTTGTTCTGCTTTAGTTTCAAGGTAGTAAGCTTTTCAACACTCCTAGGGGCCTTGCTTCAGCACCCGTTTCAGTACCAGAACACTGCGTAGAACCAGGAAGCTCTGCTCCTGCGTGTATGCTGCGTGTCAACCTAGAAATTAGAGGCTGACGGCACAAGGCTAGTTTTCCCATTATGAAAGCTCCGTTGATGCGGCCCCGAAGCTACCTGAAAAGCACTGTTGTTACCGTGTTTTTACTTAGAGCCGGCATGGCACATAGAAGAAAATGAGTTTTCTCGAAAGAAACCTTGTGCTTCCAGTTCCTATTTGGAAGCTCACCCGGCTCTGCTCTATACCAAACGTGAAAGTCAATGTGAGCACTAGCCTCGAAGTAAGGCCCTGATTATGCTGGCAATACGGGAGGCGTGCAGCAGCTCCATGAGGCCTTCATCGCTGTTCTGCTTTAGTTTCACGGTAGTAAGCTTTCCAACATTCCTAGGGACTTTGCTTAAGCAACCGTTTCGGTACCAGAACACTGCGTAGAGACAGTAAGCTCTGGTCCTGCGTGTATGCTGCGTGTCAACCTAGAAATTGGAGACTGATGGCATAAGGCTTCTTTTGCCATTATGAAAGCTCCGTTCATGCGGCCTCGAAGCTACCTGAAAAGCATTGTTGTTGCCGGGGTTTTCCTCACTGCCAGCATGGTTCTGAGAAGAAAATGAGTTTTCTCCTAAGAAACCTTGGGTTTCCAGTTCCTTGTTGGAAGCTCACCCTGCTCTGCGCTATACCTAAAGTGAAAGTCAACGTGAGCCCAAGCTTCGAAGTAAGGCCCTGATTATCCTTGCAAAACGAGAGGCATGCAGCAGCTCCATGAGGCCTTCATCGTTGTTCTGCTTTAGTTTCAAGGTAGTAAGCTTTTCAACACTCCTAGGGGCCTTGCTTCAGCACCCGTTTCAGTACCAGAACACTGCGTAGAACCAGGAAGCTCTGCTCCTGCGTGTATGCTGCGTGTCAACCTAGAAATTAGAGACTGATGGCACAAGGCTTGTTTTCCCGTTTTGAAAGCTCCATTCATGCGGCCTCGAAGCTACCTGAAAAGCACTGTTGTTACCGTGCTTTTACTTACAGCCGGCATGGCACATAGAAGAAAATGAGTTTTCTCGAAAGAAACCTTGTGCTTCCAGTTCCTAGTTGGAAGCTCACCCGGCTCTGCTCTATACCAAACGTGAAAGTCAATGTGAGCACTAGCCTCGAAGTAAGGCCCTGATTATGCTGGCAAAACGGGAGGCGTGCAGCAGCTCCATGAGGCCTTCATCGCTGTTCTGCTTTAGTTTCACGGTAGTAGCTTTCCAACATTCCTAGGGACTTTGCTTAAGCAACCGTTTCGGTACCAGAACACTGCGTAGAGACAGTAAGCTCTGGTCCTGCGTGTATGCTGCGAGTCAACCTAGAAATTGGAGACTGATGGCATAAGGCTTCTTTTGCCATTATGAAAGCTCCGTTCATGCGGCCTCGAAGCTACCTGAAAAGCATTGTTGTTGCCGGGGTTTTCCTCACTGCCGGCATGGTTCTGAGGAGAAAATGAGTTTTCTCCTAAGAAACCTTGGGTTTCCAGGTCTTTGTTGGAAGCTCACCCTGCTCTGCGCTATACCTAAAGTGAAAGTCAACGTGAGCCCAAGCTTCGAAGTAAGGCCCTGATTATCCTTGCAAAACGAGAGGCGTGCAGCAGCTCCATGAGGCCTTCATCGTTGTTCTGCTTTAGTTTCAAGGTAGTAAGCTTTTCAACACTCCTAGGGGCCTTGCTTCAGCACCCGTTTCAGTACCAGAACACTGCGTAGAACCAGGAAGCTCTGCTCCTGCGTGTATGCTGCGTGTCAACCTAGAAATTAGAGGCTGACGGCACAAGGCTAGTTTTCCCATTATGAAAGCTCCGTTGATGCGGCCCCGAAGCTACCTGAAAAGCACTGTTGTTACCGTGTTTTTACTTAGAGCCGGCATGGCACATAGAAGAAAATGAGTTTTCTCGAAAGAAACCTTGTGCTTCCAGTTCCTAGTTGGAAGCTCACCCGGCTCTGCTCTATACCAAACGTGAAAGTCAATGTGAGCACTAGCCTCGAAGTAAGGCCCTGATTATGCTGGCAATACGGGAGGCGTGCAGCAGCTCCATGAGGCCTTCATCGCTGTTCTGCTTTAGTTTCACGGTAGTAAGCTTTCCAACATTCCTAGGGACTTTGCTTAAGCAACCGTTTCGGTACCAGAACACTGCGTAGAGACAGTAAGCTCTGGTCCTGCGTGTATGCTGCGTGTCAACCTAGAAATTGGAGACTGATGGCATAAGGCTTCTTTTGCCATTATGAAAGCTCCGTTCATGCGGCCTCGAAGCTACCTGAAAAGCATTGTTGTTGCCGGGGTTTTCCTCACTGCCAGCATGGTTCTGAGAAGAAAATGAGTTTTCTCCTAAGAAACCTTGGGTTTCCAGTTCCTTGTTGGAAGCTCACCCTGCTCTGCGCTATACCTAAAGTGAAAGTCAACGTGAGCCCAAGCTTCGAAGTAAGGCCCTGATTATCCTTGCAAAACGAGAGGCATGCAGCAGCTCCATGAGGCCTTCATCGTTGTTCTGCTTTAGTTTCAAGGTAGTAAGCTTTTCAACACTCCTAGGGGCCTTGCTTCAGCACCCGTTTCAGTACCAGAACACTGCGTAGAACCAGGAAGCTCTGCTCCTGCGTGTATGCTGCGTGTCAACCTAGAAATTAGAGACTGACGGCACAAGGCTTGTTTTCCCGTTTTGAAAGCTCCGTTGATGCGGCCCCGAAGCTACCTGAAAAGCACTGTTGTTACCGTGCTTTTACTTACAGCCGGCATGGCACATAGAAGAAAATGAGTTTTCTCGAAAGAAACCTTGTGCTTCCAGTTCCTAGTTGGAAGCTCACCCGGCTCTGCTCTATACCAAACGTGAAAGTCAATGTGAGCACTAGCCTCGAAGTAAGGCCCTGATTATGCTGGCAAAACGGGAGGCGTGCAGCAGCTCCATGAGGCCTTCATCGCTGTTCTGCTTTAGTTTCACGGTAGTAGCTTTCCAACATTCCTAGGGACTTTGCTTAAGCAACCGTTTCGGTACCAGAACACTGCGTAGAGACAGTAAGCTCTGGTCCTGCGTGTATGCTGCGAGTCAACCTAGAAATTGGAGACTGATGGCATAAGGCTTCTTTTGCCATTATGAAAGCTCCGTTCATGCGGCCTCGAAGCTACCTGAAAAGCATTGTTGTTGTCGGGGTTTTCCTCACTGCCAGCATGGTTCTGAGAAGAAAATGAGTTTTCTCCTAAGAAACCTTGGGTTTCCAGTTCCTTGTTGGAAGCTCACCCTGCTCTGCGCTATACCTAAAGTGAAAGTCAACGTGAGCCCAAGCTTCGAAGTAAGGCCCTGATTATCCTTGCAAAACGAGAGGCGTGCAGCAGCTCCATGAGGCCTTCATCGTTGTTCTGCTTTAGTTTCAAGGTAGTAAGCTTTTCAACACTCCTAGGGGCCTTGCTTCAGCACCCGTTTCAGTACCAGAACACTGCGTAGAACCAGGAAGCTCTGCTCCTGCGTGTATGCTGCGTGTCAACCTAGAAATTAGAGACTGATGGCACAAGGCTTGTTTTCCCGTTTTGAAAGCTCCATTCATGCGGCCTCGAACCTACCTGAAAAGCACTGTTGTTACCGTGCTTTTACTTACAGCCGGCATGGCACATAGAAGAAAATGAGTTTTCTCGAAAGAAACCTTGTGCTTCCAGTTCCTAGTTGGAAGCTCACCCGGCTCTGCTCTATACCAAACGTGAAAGTCAATGTGAGCACTAGCCTCGAAGTAAGGCCCTGATTATGCTGGCAAAACGGGAGGCGTGCAGCAGCTCCATGAGGCCTTCATCGCTGTTCTGCTTTAGTTTCACGGTAGTAGCTTTCCAACATTCCTAGGGACTTTGCTTAAGCAACCGTTTCGGTACCAGAACACTGCGTAGAGACAGTAAGCTCTGGTCCTGCGTGTATGCTGCGAGTCAACCTAGAAATTGGAGACTGATGGCATAAGGCTTCTTTTGCCATTATGAAAGCTCCGTTCATGCGGCCTCGAAGCTACCTGAAAAGCATTGTTGTTGCCGGGGTTTTCCTCACTGCCGGCATGGTTCTGAGGAGAAAATGAGTTTTCTCCTAAGAAACCTTGGGTTGCCAGTTCTTTGTTGGAAGCTCACCCTGCTCTGCGCTATACCTAAAGTGAAAGTCAACGTGAGCCCAAGCTTCGAAGTAAGGCCCTGATTATCCTTGCAAAACGAGAGGCGTGCAGCAGCTCCATGAGGCCTTCATCGTTGTTCTGCTTTAGTTTCAAGGTAGTAAGCTTTTCAACACTCCTAGGGGCCTTGCTTCAGCACCCGTTTCAGTACCAGAACACTGCGTAGAACCAGGAAGCTCTGCTCCTGCGTGTATGCTGCGTGTCAACCTAGAAATTAGAGGCTGACGGCACAAGGCTAGTTTTCCCATTATGAAAGCTCCGTTGATGCGGCCCCGAAGCTACCTGAAAAGCACTGTTGTTACCGTGTTTTTACTTAGAGCCGGCATGGCACATAGAAGAAAATGAGTTTTCTCGAAAGAAACCTTGTGCTTCCAGTTCCTATTTGGAAGCTCACCCGGCTCTGCTCTATACCAAACGTGAAAGTCAATGTGAGCACTAGCCTCGAAGTAAGGCCCTGATTATGCTGGCAATACGGGAGGCGTGCAGCAGCTCCATGAGGCCTTCATCGCTGTTCTGCTTTAGTTTCACGGTAGTAAGCTTTCCAACATTCCTAGGGACTTTGCTTAAGCAACCGTTTCGGTACCAGAACACTGCGTAGAGACAGTAAGCTCTGGTCCTGCGTGTATGCTGCGAGTCAACCTAGAAATTGGAGACTGATGGCATAAGGCTTCTTTTGCCATTATGAAAGCTCCGTTCATGCGGCCTCGAAGCTACCTGAAAAGCATTGTTGTTGCCGGGGTTTTCCTCACTGCCAGCATGGTTCTGAGAAGAAAATGAGTTTTCTCCTAAGAAACCTTGGGTTTCCAGTTCCTTGTTGGAAGCTCACCCTGCTCTGCGCTATACCTAAAGTGAAAGTCAACGTGAGCCCAAGCTTCGAAGTAAGGCCCTGATTATCCTTGCAAAACGAGAGGCGTGCAGCAGCTCCATGAGGCCTTCATCGTTGTTCTGCTTTAGTTTCAAGGTAGTAAGCTTTTCAACACTCCTAGGGGCCTTGCTTCAGCACCCGTTTCAGTACCAGAACACTGCGTAGAACCAGGAAGCTCTGCTCCTGCGTGTATGCTGCGTGTCAACCTAGAAATTAGAGACTGATGGCACAAGGCTTGTTTTCCCGTTTTGAAAGCTCCATTCATGCGGCCTCGAAGCTACCTGAAAAGCACTGTTGTTACCGTGCTTTTACTTACAGCCGGCATGGCACATAGAAGAAAATGAGTTTTCTCGAAAGAAACCTTGTGCTTCCAGTTCCTAGTTGGAAGCTCACCCGGCTCTGCTCTATACCAAACGTGAAAGTCAATGTGAGCACTAGCCTCGAAGTAAGGCCCTGATTATGCTGGCAAAACGGGAGGCGTGCAGCAGCTCCATGAGGCCTTCATCGCTGTTCTGCTTTAGTTTCACGGTAGTAGCTTTCCAACATTCCTAGGGACTTTGCTTAAGCAACCGTTTCGGTACCAGAACACTGCGTAGAGACAGTAAGCTCTGGTCCTGCGTGTATGCTGCGAGTCAACCTAGAAATTGGAGACTGATGGCATAAGGCTTCTTTTCCCATTATGAAAGCTCCGTTCATGCGGCCTCGAAGCTACCTGAAAAGCATTGTTGTTGCCGGGGTTTTCCTCACTGCCAGCATGGTTCTGAGAAGAAAATGAGTTTTCTCCTAAGAAACCTTGGGTTTCCAGTTCCTTGTTGGAAGCTCACCCTGCTCTGCGCTATACCTAAAGTGAAAGTCAACGTGAGCCCAAGCTTCGAAGTAAGGCCCTGATTATCCTTGCAAAACGAGAGGCGTGCAGCAGCTCCATGAGGCCTTCATCGTTGTTCTGCTTTAGTTTCAAGGTAGTAAGCTTTTCAACACTCCTAGGGGCCTTGCTTCAGCACCCGTTTCAGTACCAGAACACTGCGTAGAACCAGGAAGCTCTGCTCCTGCGTGTATGCTGCGTGTCAACCTAGAAATTAGAGGCTGACGGCACAAGGCTAGTTTTCCCATTATGAAAGCTCCGTTGATGCGGCCCCGAAGCTACCTGAAAAGCACTGTTGTTACCGTGTTTTTACTTAGAGCCGGCATGGCACATAGAAGAAAATGAGTTTTCTCGAAAGAAACCTTGTGCTTCCAGTTCCTAGTTGGAAGCTCACCCGGCTCTGCTCTATACCAAACGTGAAAGTCAATGTGAGCACTAGCCTCGAAGTAAGGCCCTGATTATCCTGGCAATACGGGAGGCGTGCAGCAGCTCCATGAGGCCTTCATCGCTGTTCTGCTTTAGTTTCACGGTAGTAAGCTTTCCAAGACTCCTAGGGACTTTGCTTAAGCAACCGTTTCGGTACCAGAACACTGCGTAGAGACAGTAAGCTCTGGTCCTGCGTGTATGCTGCGTGTCAACCTAGAAATTGGAGACTGATGGCATAAGGCTTCTTTTCCCATTATGAAAGCTCCGTTCATGCGGCCTCGAAGCTACCTGAAAAGCATTGTTGTTGCCGGGGTTTTCCTCACTGCCGGCATGGTTCTGAGAAGAAAATGAGTTTTCTCCTAAGAAACCTTGGGTTTCCAGTTCCTTGTTGGAAGCTCACCCTGCTCTGCGCTATACCTAAAGTGAAAGTCAACGTGAGCCCAAGCTTCGAAGTAAGGCCCTGATTATCCTTGCAAAACGAGAGGCGTGCAGCAGCTCCATGAGGCCTTCATCGTTGTTCTGCTTTAGTTTCAAGGTAGTAAGCTTTTCAACACTCCTAGGGGCCTTGCTTCAGCACCCGTTTCAGTACCAGAACACTGCGTAGAACCAGGAAGCTCTGCTCCTGCGTGTATGCTGCGTGTCAACCTAGAAATTAGAGACTGATGGCACAAGGCTTGTTTTCCCGTTTTGAAAGCTCCATTCATGCGGCCTCGAACCTACCTGAAAAGCACTGTTGTTACCGTGCTTTTACTTACAGCCGGCATGGCACATAGAAGAAAATGAGTTTTCTCGAAAGAAACCTTGTGCTTCCAGTTCCTAGTTGGAAGCTCACCCGGCTCTGCTCTATACCAAACGTGAAAGTCAATGTGAGCACTAGCCTCGAAGTAAGGCCCTGATTATGCTGGCAAAACGGGAGGCGTGCAGCAGCTCCATGAGGCCTTCATCGCTGTTCTGCTTTAGTTTCACGGTAGTAGCTTTCCAACATTCCTAGGGACTTTGCTTAAGCAACCGTTTCGGTACCAGAACACTGCGTAGAGACAGTAAGCTCTGGTCCTGCGTGTATGCTGCGAGTCAACCTAGAAATTGGAGACTGATGGCATAAGGCTTCTTTTGCCATTATGAAAGCTCCGTTCATGCGGCCTCGAAGCTACCTGAAAAGCATTGTTGTTGCCGGGGTTTTCCTCACTGCCGGCATGGTTCTGAGGAGAAAATGAGTTTTCTCCTAAGAAACCTTGGGTTGCCAGTTCTTTGTTGGAAGCTCACCCTGCTCTGCGCTATACCTAAAGTGAAAGTCAACGTGAGCCCAAGCTTCGAAGTAAGGCCCTGATTATCCTTGCAAAACGAGAGGCGTGCAGCAGCTCCATGAGGCCTTCATCGTTGTTCTGCTTTAGTTTCAAGGTAGTAAGCTTTTCAACACTCCTAGGGGCCTTGCTTCAGCAACCGTTTCAGTACCAGAACACTGCGTAGAACCAGGAAGTTCTGCTCCTGCGTGTATGCTGCGTGTCAACCTAGAAATTAGAGGCTGTCGGCACAAGGCTAGTTTTCCCATTATGAAAGCTCCGTTGATGCGGCCCCGAAGCTACCTGAAAAGCACTGTTGTTACCGTGCGTTTACTTACAGCCGGCATGGCACATAGAAGAAAATGAGTGTTCTCGAAAGAAACCTTGTGCTTCCAGTTCCTAGTTGGAAGCTCACCCGGCTCTGCTCTATACCAAACGTGAAAGTCAATGTGAGCACTAGCCTCGAAGTAAGGCCCTGATTATCCTGGCAAAACGGGAGGCGTGCAGCAGCTCCATGAGGCCTTCATCGCTGTTCTGCTTTAGTTTCACGGTAGTAAGCTTTCCAACATTCCTAGGGACTTTGCTTAAGCAACCGTTTCGGTACCAGAACACTGCGTAGAGACAGTAAGCTCTGGTCCTGCGTGTATGCTGCGTGTCAACCTAGAAATTGGAGACTGATGGCATAAGGCTTCTTTTGCCATTATGAAAGCTCCGTTCATGCGGCCTCGAAGCTACCTGAAAAGCATTGTTGTTGCCGGGGTTTTCCTCACTGCCAGCATGGTTCTGAGAAGAAAATGAGTTTTCTCCTAAGAAACCTTGGGTTTCCAGTTCCTTGTTGGAAGCTCACCCTGCTCTGCGCTATACCTAAAGTGAAAGTCAACGTGAGCCCAAGCTTCGAAGTAAGGCCCTGATTATCCTTGCAAAACGAGAGGCGTGCAGCAGCTCCATGAGGCCTTCATCGTTGTTCTGCTTTAGTTTCAAGGTAGTAAGCTTTTCAACATTCCTAGGGGCCTTGCTTCAGCACCCGTTTCAGTACCAGAACACTGCGTAGAACCAGGAAGCTCTGCTCCTGCGTGTATGCTGCGTGTCAACCTAGAAATTAGAGACTGATGGCACAAGGCTTGTTTTCCCGTTTTGAAAGCTCCATTCATGCGGCCTCGAAGCTACCTGAAAAGCACTGTTGTTACCGTGCTTTTACTTACAGCCGGCATGGCACATAGAAGAAAATGAGTTTTCTCGAAAGAAACCTTGTGCTTCCAGTTCCTAGTTGGAAGCTCACCCGGCTCTGCTCTATACCAAACGTGAAAGTCAATGTGAGCACTAGCCTCGAAGTAAGGCCCTGATTATGCTGGCAAAACGGGAGGCGTGCAGCAGCTCCATGAGGCCTTCATCGCTGTTCTGCTTTAGTTTCACGGTAGTAGCTTTCCAACATTCCTAGGGACTTTGCTTAAGCAACCGTTTCGGTACCAGAACACTGCGTAGAGACAGTAAGCTCTGGTCCTGCGTGTATGCTGCGAGTCAACCTAGAAATTGGAGACTGATGGCATAAGTCTTCTTTTGCCATTATGAAAGCTCCGTTCATGCGGCCTCGAAGCTACCTGAAAAGCATTGTTGTTGCCGGGGTTATCCTCACTGCCGGCATGGTTCTGAGGAGAAAATGAGTTTTCTCCTAAGAAACCTTGGGTTGCCAGTTCTTTGTTGGAAGCTCACCCTGCTCTGCGCTATACCTAAAGTGAAAGTCAACGTGAGCCCAAGCTTCGAAGTAAGGCCCTGATTATCCTTGCAAAACGAGAGGCGTGCAGCAGCTCCATGAGGCCTTCATCGTTGTTCTGCTTTAGTTTCAAGGTAGTAAGCTTTTCAACACTCCTAGGGGCCTTGCTTCAGCACCCGTTTCAGTACCAGAACACTGCGTAGAACCAGGAAGCTCTGCTCCTGCGTGTATGCTGCGTGTCAACCTAGAAATTAGAGACTGATGGCACAAGGCTTGTTTTCCCGTTTTGAAAGCTCCATTCATGCGGCCTCGAAGCTACCTGAAAAGCACTGTTGTTACCGTGCTTTTACTTACAGCCGGCATGGCACATAGAAGAAAATGAGTTTTCTCGAAAGAAACCTTGTGCTTCCAGTTCCTAGTTGGAAGCTCACCCGGCTCTGCTCTATACCAAACGTGAAAGTCAATGTGAGCACTAGCCTCGAAGTAAGGCCCTGATTATGCTGGCAAAACGGGAGGCGTGCAGCAGCTCCATGAGGCCTTCATCGCTGTTTTGCTTTAGTTTCACGGTAGTAGCTTTCCAACATTCCTAGGGACTTTGCTTAAGCAACCGTTTCGGTACCAGAACACTGCGTAGAGACAGTAAGCTCTGGTCCTGCGTGTATGCTGCGAGTCAACCTAGAAATTGGAGACTGATGGCATAAGGCTTCTTTTGCCATTATGAAAGCTCCGTTCATGCGGCCTCGAAGCTACCTGAAAAGCATTGTTGTTGCCGGGGTTTTCCTCACTGCCGGCATGGTTCTGAGGAGAAAATGAGTTTTCTCCTAAGAAACCTTGGGTTTCCAGTTCTTTGTTGGAAGCTCACCCTGCTCTGCGCTATACCTAAAGTGAAAGTCAACGTGAGCCCAAGCTTCGAAGTAAGGCCTTGATTATCCTTGCAAAACGAGAGGCGTGCAGCAGCTCCATGAGGCCTTCATCGTTGTTCTGCTTTAGTTTCAAGGTAGTAAGCTTTTCAACACTCCTAGGGGCCTTGCTTCAGCACCCGTTTCAGTACCAGAACACTGCGTAGAACCAGGAAGCTCTGCTCCTGCGTGTATGCTGCGTGTCAACCTAGAAATTAGAGGCTGACGGCACAAGGCTAGTTTTCCCATTATGAAAGCTCCGTTGATGCGGCCCCGAAGCTACCTGAAAAGCACTGTTGTTACCGTGTTTTTACTTAGAGCCGGCATGGCACATAGAAGAAAATGAGTTTTCTCGAAAGAAACCTTGTGCTTCCAGTTCCTATTTGGAAGCTCACCCGGCTCTGCTCTATACCAAACGTGAAAGTCAATGTGAGCACTAGCCTCGAAGTAAGGCCCTGATTATGCTGGCAATACGGGAGGCGTGCAGCAGCTCCATGAGGCCTTCATCGCTGTTCTGCTTTAGTTTCACGGTAGTAAGCTTTCGAACATTCCTAGGGACTTTGCTTAAGCAACCGTTTCGGTACCAGAACACTGCGTAGAGACAGTAAGCTCTGGTCCTGCGTGTATGCTGCGTGTCAACCTAGAAATTGGAGACTGATGGCATAAGGCTTCTTTTGCCATTATGAAAGCTCCGTTCATGCGGCCTCGAAGCTACCTGAAAAGCATTGTTGTTGCCGGGGTTTTCCTCACTGCCAGCATGGTTCTGAGAAGAAAATGAGTTTTCTCCTAAGAAACCTTGGGTTTCCAGTTCCTTGTTGGAAGCTCACCCTGCTCTGCGCTATACCTAAAGTGAAAGTCAACGTGAGCCCAAGCTTCGAAGTAAGGCCCTGATTATCCTTGCAAAACGAGAGGCATGCAGCAGCTCCATGAGGCCTTCATCGTTGTTCTGCTTTAGTTTCAAGGTAGTAAGCTTTTCAACACTCCTAGGGGCCTTGCTTCAGCACCCGTTTCAGTACCAGAACACTGCGTAGAACCAGGAAGCTCTGCTCCTGCGTGTATGCTGCGTGTCAACCTAGAAATTAGAGACTGACGGCACAAGGCTTGTTTTCCCGTTTTGAAAGCTCCGTTGATGCGGCCCCGAAGCTACCTGAAAAGCACTGTTGTTACCGTGCTTTTACTTACAGCCGGCATGGCACATAGAAGAAAATGAGTTTTCTCGAAAGAAACCTTGTGCTTCCAGTTCCTAGTTGGAAGCTCACCCGGCTCTGCTCTATACCAAACGTGAAAGTCAATGTGAGCACTAGCCTCGAAGTAAGGCCCTGATTATGCTGGCAAAACGGGAGGCGTGCAGCAGCTCCATGAGACCTTCATCGCTGTTCTGCTTTAGTTTCACGGTAGTAGCTTTCCAACATTCCTAGGGACTTTGCTTAAGCAACCGTTTCGGTACCAGAACACTGCGTAGAGACAGTAAGCTCTGGTCCTGCGTGTATGCTGCGAGTCAACCTAGAAATTGGAGACTGATGGCATAAGGCTTCTTTTGCCATTATGAAAGCTCCGTTCATGCGGCCTCGAAGCTACCTGAAAAGCATTGTTGTTGCCGGGGTTTTCCTCACTGCCAGCATGGTTCTGAGAAGAAAATGAGTTTTCTCCTAAGAAACCTTGGGTTTCCAGTTCCTTGTTGGAAGCTCACCCTGCTCTGCGCTATACCTAAAGTGAAAGTCAACGTGAGCCCAAGCTTCGAAGTAAGGCCCTGATTATCCTTGCAAAACGAGAGGCGTGCAGCAGCTCCATGAGGCCTTCATCGTTGTTCTGCTTTAGTTTCAAGGTAGTAAGCTTTTCAACACTCCTAGGGGCCTTGCTTCAGCACCCGTTTCAGTACCAGAACACTGCGTAGAACCAGGAAGCTCTGCTCCTGCGTGTATGCTGCGTGTCAACCTAGAAATTAGAGACTGATGGCACAAGGCTTGTTTTCCCGTTTTGAAAGCTCCATTCATGCGGCCTCGAAGCTACCTGAAAAGCACTGTTGTTACCGTGCTTTTACTTACAGCCGGCATGGCACATAGAAGAAAATGAGTTTTCTCGAACGAAACCTTGTGCTTCCAGTTCCTAGTTGGAAGCTCACCCGGCTCTGCTCTATACCAAACGTGAAAGTCAATGTGAGCACTAGCCTCGAAGTAAGGCCCTGATTATGCTGGCAAAACGGGAGGCGTGCAGCAGCTCCATGAGGCCTTCATCGCTGTTCTGCTTTAGTTTCACGGTAGTAGCTTTCCAACATTCCTAGGGACTTTGCTTAAGCAACCGTTTCGGTACCAGAACACTGCGTAGAGACAGTAAGCTCTGGTCCTGCGTGTATGCTGCGAGTCAACCTAGAAATTGGAGACTGATGGCATAAGGCTTCTTTTCCCATTATGAAAGCTCCGTTCATGCGGCCTCGAAGCTACCTGAAAAGCATTGTTGTTGCCGGGGTTTTCCTCACTGCCAGCATGGTTCTGAGAAGAAAATGAGTTTTCTCCTAAGAAACCTTGGGTTTCCAGTTCCTTGTTGGAAGCTCACCCTGCTCTGCGCTATACCTAAAGTGAAAGTCAACGTGAGCCCAAGCTTCGAAGTAAGGCCCTGATTATCCTTGCAAAACGAGAGGCGTGCAGCAGCTCCATGAGGCCTTCATCGTTGTTCTGCTTTAGTTTCAAGGTAGTAAGCTTTTCAACACTCCTAGGGGCCTTGCTTCAGCACCCGTTTCAGTACCAGAACACTGCGTAGAACCAGGAAGCTCTGCTCCTGCGTGTATGCTGCGTGTCAACCTAGAAATTAGAGGCTGACGGCACAAGGCTAGTTTTCCCATTATGAAAGCTCCGTTGATGCGGCCCCGAAGCTACCTGAAAAGCACTGTTGTTACCGTGTTTTTACTTAGAGCCGGCATGGCACATAGAAGAAAATGAGTTTTCTCGAAAGAAACCTTGTGCTTCCAGTTCCTAGTTGGAAGCTCACCCGGCTCTGCTCTATACCAAACGTGAAAGTCAATGTGAGCACTAGCCTCGAAGTAAGGCCCTGATTATCCTGGCAAAACGGGAGGCGTGCAGCAGCTCCATGAGGCCTTCATCGCTGTTCTGCTTTAGTTTCACGGTAGTAAGCTTTCCAAGACTCCTAGGGACTTTGCTTAAGCAACCGTTACGGTACCAGAACACTGCGTAGAGACAGTAAGCTCTGGTCCTGCGTGTATGCTGCGTGTCAACCTAGAAATTGGAGACTGATGGCATAAGGCTTCTTTTCCCATTATGAAAGCTCCGTTCATTCAGCCTCGAAGCTACCTGAAAAGCATTGTTGTTGCCGGGGTTTTCCTCACTGCCGGCATGGTTCTGAGAAGAAAATGAGTTTTCTCCTAAGAAACCTTGGGTTTCCAGTTCCTTGTTGGAAGCTCACCCTGCTCTGCGCTATACCTAAAGTGAAAGTCAACGTGAGCCCAAGCTTCGAAGTAAGGCCCTGATTATCCTTGCAAAACGAGAGGCGTGCAGCAGCTCCATGAGGCCTTCATCGTTGTTCTGCTTTAGTTTCAAGGTAGTAAGCTTTTCAACACTCCTAGGGGCCTTGCTTCAGCACCCGTTTCAGTACCAGAACACTGCGTAGAACCAGGAAGCTCTGCTCCTGCGTGTATGCTGCGTGTCAACCTAGAAATTAGAGACTGATGGCACAAGGCTTGTTTTCCCGTTTTGAAAGCTCCATTCATGCGGCCTCGAAGCTACCTGAAAAGCACTGTTGTTACCGTGCTTTTACTTACAGCCGGCATGGCACATAGAAGAAAATGAGTTTTCTCGAAAGAAACCTTGTGCTTCCAGTTCCTAGTTGGAAGCTCACCCGGCTCTGCTCTATACCAAACGTGAAAGTCAATGTGAGCACTAGCCTCGAAGTAAGGCCCTGATTATGCTGGCAAAACGGGAGGCGTGCAGCAGCTCCATGAGGCCTTCATCGCTGTTCTGCTTTAGTTTCACGGTAGTAGCTTTCCAACATTCCTAGGGACTTTGCTTAAGCAACCGTTTCGGTACCAGAACACTGCGTAGAGACAGTAAGCTCTGGTCCTGCGTGTATGCTGCGAGTCAACCTAGAAATTGGAGACTGATGGCATAAGGCTTCTTTTCCCATTATGAAAGCTCCGTTCATGCGGCCTCGAAGCTACCTGAAAAGCATTGTTGTTGCCGGGGTTTTCCTCACTGCCGGCATGGTTCTGAGAAGAAAATGAGTTTTCTCCTAAGAAACCTTGGGTTTCCAGTTCCTTGTTGGGAGCTCACCCTGCTCTGCGCTATACCTAAAGTGAAAGTCAACGTGAGCCCAAGCTTCGAAGTAAGGCCCTGATTATCCTTGCAAAACGAGAGGCGTGCAGCAGCTCCATGAGGCCTTCATCGTTGTTCTGCTTTAGTTTCAAGGTAGTAAGCTTTTCAACACTCCTAGGGGCCTTGCTTCAGCACCCGTTTCAGTACCAGAACACTGCGTAGAACCAGGAAGCTCTGCTCCTGCGTGTATGCTGCGTGTCAACCTAGAAATTAGAGGCTGACGGCACAAGGCTAGTTTTCCCATTATGAAAGCTCCGTTGATGCGGCCCCGAAGCTACCTGAAAAGCACTGTTGTTACCGTGTTTTTACTTAGAGCCGGCATGGCACATAGAAGAAAATGAGTTTTCTCGAAAGAAACCTTGTGCTTCCAGTTCCTAGTTGGAAGCTCACCCGGCTCTGCTCTATACCAAACGTGAAAGTCAATGTGAGCACTAGCCTCGAAGTAAGGCCCTGATTATGCTGGCAATACGGGAGGCGTGCAGCAGCTCCATGAGGCCTTCATCGCTGTTCTGCTTTAGTTTCACGGTAGTAAGCTTTCCAAGACTCCTAGGGACTTTGCTTAAGCAACCGTTTCGGTACCAGAACACTGCGTAGAGACAGTAAGCTCTGGTCCTGCGTGTATGCTGCGTGTCAACCTAGAAATTGGAGACTGATGGCATAAGGCTTCTTTTCCCATTATGAAAGCTCCGTTCATGCGGCCTCGAAGCTACCTGAAAAACATTGTTGTTGCCGGGGTTTTCCTCACTGCCGGCATGGTTCTGAGAAGAAAATGAGTTTTCTCCTAAGAAACCTTGGGTTTCCAGTTCCTTGTTGGAAGCTCACCCTGCTCTGCGCTATACCTAAAGTGAATGTCAACCTGAGCCCAAGCTTCGAAGTAAGGCCCTGATTATCCTTGCAAAACGAGAGGCATGCAGCAGCTCCATGAGGCCTTCATCGTTGTTCTGCTTTAGTTTCAAGGTAGTAAGCTTTTCAACACTCCTAGGGGCCTTGCTTCAGCACCCGTTTCAGTACCAGAACACTGCGTAGAACCAGGAAGCTCTGCTCCTGCGTGTATGCTGCGTGTCAACCTAGAAATTAGAGACTGATGGCACAAGGCTAGTTTTCCCATTATGAAAGCTCCGTTGATGCGGCCCCGAAGCTACCTGAAAAGCACTGTTGTTACCGTGCTTTTACTTACAGCCGGCATGGCACATAGAAGAAAATGAGTTTTCTCGAAAGAAACCTTGTGCTTCCAGTTCCTAGTTGGAAGCTCACCCGGCTCTGCTCTATACCAAACGTGAAAGTCAATGTGAGCACTAGCCTCGAAGTAAGGCCCTGATTATCCTGGCAAAACGGGAGGCGTGCAGCAGCTCCATGAGGCCTTCATCGCTGTTCTGCTTTAGTTTCACGGTAGTAAGCTTTCCAAGACTCCTAGGGACTTTGCTTAAGCAACCATTACGGTACCAGAACACTGCGTAGAGACAGTAAGCTCTGGTCCTGCGTGTATGCTGCGTGTCAACCTAGAAATTGGAGACTGATGGCATAAGGCTTCTTTTCCCATTATGAAAGCTCCGTTCATTCAGCCTCGAAGCTACCTGAAAAGCATTGTTGTTGCCGGGGTTTTCCTCACTGCCGGCATGGTTCTGAGAAGAAAATGAGTTTTCTCCTAAGAAACCTTGGGTTTCCAGTTCCTTGTTGGAAGCTCACCCTGCTCTGCGCTATACCTAAAGTGAAAGTCAACGTGAGCCCAAGCTTCGAAGTAAGGCCCTGATTATCCTTGCAAAACGAGAGGCGTGCAGCAGCTCCATGAGGCCTTCATCGTTGTTCTGCTTTAGTTTCAAGGTAGTAAGCTTTTCAACACTCCTAGGGGCCTTGCTTCAGCACCCGTTTCAGTACCAGAACACTGCGTAGAACCAGGAAGCTGTGCTCCTGCGTGTATGCTGCGTGTCAACCTAGAAATTAGAGACTGATGGCACAAGGCTTGTTTTCCCGTTTTGAAAGCTCCATTCATGCGGCCTCGAAGCTACCTGAAAAGCACTGTTGTTACCGTGCTTTTACTTACAGCCGGCATGGCACATAGAAGAAAATGAGTTTTCTCGAAAGAAACCTTGTGCTTCCAGTTCCTAGTTGGAAGCTCACCCGGCTCTGCTCTATACCAAACGTGAAAGTCAATGTGAGCACTAGCCTCGAAGTAAGGCCCTGATTATGCTGGCAAAACGGGAGGCGTGCAGCAGCTCCATGAGGCCTTCATCGCTGTTCTGCTTTAGTTTCACGGTAGTAGCTTTCCAACATTCCTAGGGACTTTGCTTAAGCAACCGTTTCGGTACCAGAACACTGCGTAGAGACAGTAAGCTCTGGTCCTGCGTGTATGCTGCGAGTCAACCTAGAAATTGGAGACTGATGGCATAAGGCTTCTTTTGCCATTATGAAAGCTCCGTTCATGCGGCCTCGAAGCTACCTGAAAAGCATTGTTGTTGCCGGGGTTTTCCTCACTGCCGGCATGGTTCTGAGAAGAAAATGAGTTTTCTCCTAAGAAACCTTGGGTTTCCAGTTCCTTGTTGGAAGCTCACCCTGCTCTGCGCTATACCTAAAGTGAAAGTCAACGTGAGCCCAAGCTTCGAAGTAAGGCCCTGATTATCCTTGCAAAACGAGAGGCGTGCAGCAGCTCCATGAGGCCTTCATCGTTGTTCTGCTTTAGTTTCAAGGTAGTAAGCTTTTCAACACTCCTAGGGGCCTTGCTTCAGCACCCGTTTCAGTACCAGAACACTGCGTAGAACCAGGAAGTTCTGCTCCTGCGTGTATGCTGCGTGTCAACCTAGAAATTAGAGACTGATGGCACAAGGCTTGTTTTCCCATTATGAAAGCTCCGTTGATGCGGCCCCGAAGCTACCTGAAAAGCACTGTTGTTACCGTGCTTTTACTTACAGCCGGCATGGCACATAGAAGAAAATGAGTTTTCTCGAAAGAAACCTTGTGCTTCCAGTTCCTAGTTGGAAGCTCACCCGGCTCTGCTCTATACCAAACGTGAAAGTCAATGTGAGCACTAGCCTCGAAGTAAGGCCCTGATTATCCTGGCAAAACGGGAGGCGTGCAGCAGCTCCATGAGGCCTTCATCGCTGTTCTGCTTTAGTTTCACGGTAGTAGCTTTCCAACATTCCTAGGGACTTTGCTTAAGCAACCGTTTCGGTACCAGAACACTGCGTAGAGACAGTAAGCTCTGGTCCTGCGTGTATGCTGCGAGTCAACCTAGAAATTGGAGACTGATGGCATAAGGCTTCTTTTGCCATTATGAAAGCTCCGTTCATGCGGCCTCGAAGCTACCTGAAAAGCATTGTTGTTGCCGGGGTTTTCCTCACTGCCAGCATGGTTCTGAGAAGAAAATGAGTTTTCTCCTAAGAAACCTTGGGTTTCCAGTTCCTTGTTGGAAGCTCACCCTGCTCTGCGCTATACCTAAAGTGAAAGTCAACGTGAGCCCAAGCTTCGAAGTAAGGCCCTGATTATCCTTGCAAAACGAGAGGCGTGCAGCAGCTCCATGAGGCCTTCATCGTTGTTCTGCTTTAGTTTCAAGGTAGTAAGCTTTTCAACACTCCTAGGGGCCTTGCTTCAGCACCCGTTTCAGTACCAGAACACTGCGTAGAACCAGGAAGCTCTGCTCCTGCGTGTATGCTGCGTGTCAACCTAGAAATTAGAGACTGATGGCACAAGGCTTGTTTTCCCGTTTTGAAAGCTCCATTCATGCGGCCTCGAAGCTACCTGAAAAGCACTGTTGTTACCGTGCTTTTACTTACAGCCGGCATGGCACATAGAAGAAAATGAGTTTTCTCGAACGAAACCTTGTGCTTCCAGTTCCTAGTTGGAAGCTCACCCGGCTCTGCTCTATACCAAACGTGAAAGTCAATGTGAGCACTAGCCTCGAAGTAAGGCCCTGATTATGCTGGCAAAACGGGAGGCGTGCAGCAGCTCCATGAGGCCTTCATCGCTGTTCTGCTTTAGTTTCACGGTAGTAGCTTTCCAACATTCCTAGGGACTTTGCTTAAGCAACCGTTTCGGTACCAGAACACTGCGTAGAGACAGTAAGCTCTGGTCCTGCGTGTATGCTGCGAGTCAACCTAGAAATTGGAGACTGATGGCATAAGGCTTCTTTTCCCATTATGAAAGCTCCGTTCATGCGGCCTCGAAGCTACCTGAAAAGCATTGTTGTTGCCGGGGTTTTCCTCACTGCCAGCATGGTTCTGAGAAGAAAATGAGTTTTCTCCTAAGAAACCTTGGGTTTCCAGTTCCTTGTTGGAAGCTCACCCTGCTCTGCGCTATACCTAAAGTGAAAGTCAACGTGAGCCCAAGCTTCGAAGTAAGGCCCTGATTATCCTTGCAAAACGAGAGGCGTGCAGCAGCTCCATGAGGCCTTCATCGTTGTTCTGCTTTAGTTTCAAGGTAGTAAGCTTTTCAACACTCCTAGGGGCCTTGCTTCAGCACCCGTTTCAGTACCAGAACACTGCGTAGAACCAGGAAGCTCTGCTCCTGCGTGTATGCTGCGTGTCAACCTAGAAATTAGAGGCTGACGGCACAAGGCTAGTTTTCCCATTATGAAAGCTCCGTTGATGCGGCCCCGAAGCTACCTGAAAAGCACTGTTGTTACCGTGTTTTTACTTAGAGCCGGCATGGCACATAGAAGAAAATGAGTTTTCTCGAAAGAAACCTTGTGCTTCCAGTTCCTAGTTGGAAGCTCACCCGGCTCTGCTCTATACCAAACGTGAAAGTCAATGTGAGCACTAGCCTCGAAGTAAGGCCCTGATTATCCTGGCAAAACGGGAGGCGTGCAGCAGCTCCATGAGGCCTTCATCGCTGTTCTGCTTTAGTTTCACGGTAGTAAGCTTTCCAAGACTCCTAGGGACTTTGCTTAAGCAACCGTTACGGTACCAGAACACTGCGTAGAGACAGTAAGCTCTGGTCCTGCGTGTATGCTGCGTGTCAACCTAGAAATTGGAGACTGATGGCATAAGGCTTCTTTTCCCATTATGAAAGCTCCGTTCATTCAGCCTCGAAGCTACCTGAAAAGCATTGTTGTTGCCGGGGTTTTCCTCACTGCCGGCATGGTTCTGAGAAGAAAATGAGTTTTCTCCTAAGAAACCTTGGGTTTCCAGTTCCTTGTTGGAAGCTCACCCTGCTCTGCGCTATACCTAAAGTGAAAGTCAACGTGAGCCCAAGCTTCGAAGTAAGGCCCTGATTATCCTTGCAAAACGAGAGGCGTGCAGCAGCTCCATGAGGCCTTCATCGTTGTTCTGCTTTAGTTTCAAGGTAGTAAGCTTTTCAACACTCCTAGGGGCCTTGCTTCAGCACCCGTTTCAGTACCAGAACACTGCGTAGAACCAGGAAGCTCTGCTCCTGCGTGTATGCTGCGTGTCAACCTAGAAATTAGAGACTGATGGCACAAGGCTTGTTTTCCCGTTTTGAAAGCTCCATTCATGCGGCCTCGAAGCTACCTGAAAAGCACTGTTGTTACCGTGCTTTTACTTACAGCCGGCATGGCACATAGAAGAAAATGAGTTTTCTCGAAAGAAACCTTGTGCTTCCAGTTCCTAGTTGGAAGCTCACCCGGCTCTGCTCTATACCAAACGTGAAAGTCAATGTGAGCACTAGCCTCGAAGTAAGGCCCTGATTATGCTGGCAAAACGGGAGGCGTGCAGCAGCTCCATGAGGCCTTCATCGCTGTTCTGCTTTAGTTTCACGGTAGTAGCTTTCCAACATTCCTAGGGACTTTGCTTAAGCAACCGTTTCGGTACCAGAACACTGCGTAGAGACAGTAAGCTCTGGTCCTGCGTGTATGCTGCGAGTCAACCTAGAAATTGGAGACTGATGGCATAAGGCTTCTTTTCCCATTATGAAAGCTCCGTTCATGCGGCCTCGAAGCTACCTGAAAAGCATTGTTGTTGCCGGGGTTTTCCTCACTGCCGGCATGGTTCTGAGAAGAAAATGAGTTTTCTCCTAAGAAACCTTGGGTTTCCAGTTCCTTGTTGGGAGCTCACCCTGCTCTGCGCTATACCTAAAGTGAAAGTCAACGTGAGCCCAAGCTTCGAAGTAAGGCCCTGATTATCCTTGCAAAACGAGAGGCGTGCAGCAGCTCCATGAGGCCTTCATCGTTGTTCTGCTTTAGTTTCAAGGTAGTAAGCTTTTCAACACTCCTAGGGGCCTTGCTTCAGCACCCGTTTCAGTACCAGAACACTGCGTAGAACCAGGAAGCTCTGCTCCTGCGTGTATGCTGCGTGTCAACCTAGAAATTAGAGGCTGACGGCACAAGGCTAGTTTTCCCATTATGAAAGCTCCGTTGATGCGGCCCCGAAGCTACCTGAAAAGCACTGTTGTTACCGTGTTTTTACTTAGAGCCGGCATGGCACATAGAAGAAAATGAGTTTTCTCGAAAGAAACCTTGTGCTTCCAGTTCCTAGTTGGAAGCTCACCCGGCTCTGCTCTATACCAAACGTGAAAGTCAATGTGAGCACTAGCCTCGAAGTAAGGCCCTGATTATGCTGGCAATACGGGAGGCGTGCAGCAGCTCCATGAGGCCTTCATCGCTGTTCTGCTTTAGTTTCACGGTAGTAAGCTTTCCAAGACTCCTAGGGACTTTGCTTAAGCAACCGTTTCGGTACCAGAACACTGCGTAGAGACAGTAAGCTCTGGTCCTGCGTGTATGCTGCGTGTCAACCTAGAAATTGGAGACTGATGGCATAAGGCTTCTTTTCCCATTATGAAAGCTCCGTTCATGCGGCCTCGAAGCTACCTGAAAAACATTGTTGTTGCCGGGGTTTTCCTCACTGCCGGCATGGTTCTGAGAAGAAAATGAGTTTTCTCCTAAGAAACCTTGGGTTTCCAGTTCCTTGTTGGAAGCTCACCCTGCTCTGCGCTATACCTAAAGTGAATGTCAACCTGAGCCCAAGCTTCGAAGTAAGGCCCTGATTATCCTTGCAAAACGAGAGGCATGCAGCAGCTCCATGAGGCCTTCATCGTTGTTCTGCTTTAGTTTCAAGGTAGTAAGCTTTTCAACACTCCTAGGGGCCTTGCTTCAGCACCCGTTTCAGTACCAGAACACTGCGTAGAACCAGGAAGCTCTGCTCCTGCGTGTATGCTGCGTGTCAACCTAGAAATTAGAGACTGATGGCACAAGGCTAGTTTTCCCATTATGAAAGCTCCGTTGATGCGGCCCCGAAGCTACCTGAAAAGCACTGTTGTTACCGTGCTTTTACTTACAGCCGGCATGGCACATAGAAGAAAATGAGTTTTCTCGAAAGAAACCTTGTGCTTCCAGTTCCTAGTTGGAAGCTCACCCGGCTCTGCTCTATACCAAACGTGAAAGTCAATGTGAGCACTAGCCTCGAAGTAAGGCCCTGATTATCCTGGCAAAACGGGAGGCGTGCAGCAGCTCCATGAGGCCTTCATCGCTGTTCTGCTTTAGTTTCACGGTAGTAAGCTTTCCAAGACTCCTAGGGACTTTGCTTAAGCAACCATTACGGTACCAGAACACTGCGTAGAGACAGTAAGCTCTGGTCCTGCGTGTATGCTGCGTGTCAACCTAGAAATTGGAGACTGATGGCATAAGGCTTCTTTTCCCATTATGAAAGCTCCGTTCATTCAGCCTCGAAGCTACCTGAAAAGCATTGTTGTTGCCGGGGTTTTCCTCACTGCCGGCATGGTTCTGAGAAGAAAATGAGTTTTCTCCTAAGAAACCTTGGGTTTCCAGTTCCTTGTTGGAAGCTCACCCTGCTCTGCGCTATACCTAAAGTGAAAGTCAACGTGAGCCCAAGCTTCGAAGTAAGGCCCTGATTATCCTTGCAAAACGAGAGGCGTGCAGCAGCTCCATGAGGCCTTCATCGTTGTTCTGCTTTAGTTTCAAGGTAGTAAGCTTTTCAACACTCCTAGGGGCCTTGCTTCAGCACCCGTTTCAGTACCAGAACACTGCGTAGAACCAGGAAGCTGTGCTCCTGCGTGTATGCTGCGTGTCAACCTAGAAATTAGAGACTGATGGCACAAGGCTTGTTTTCCCGTTTTGAAAGCTCCATTCATGCGGCCTCGAAGCTACCTGAAAAGCACTGTTGTTACCGTGCTTTTACTTACAGCCGGCATGGCACATAGAAGAAAATGAGTTTTCTCGAAAGAAACCTTGTGCTTCCAGTTCCTAGTTGGAAGCTCACCCGGCTCTGCTCTATACCAAACGTGAAAGTCAATGTGAGCACTAGCCTCGAAGTAAGGCCCTGATTATGCTGGCAAAACGGGAGGCGTGCAGCAGCTCCATGAGGCCTTCATCGCTGTTCTGCTTTAGTTTCACGGTAGTAGCTTTCCAACATTCCTAGGGACTTTGCTTAAGCAACCGTTTCGGTACCAGAACACTGCGTAGAGACAGTAAGCTCTGGTCCTGCGTGTATGCTGCGAGTCAACCTAGAAATTGGAGACTGATGGCATAAGGCTTCTTTTGCCATTATGAAAGCTCCGTTCATGCGGCCTCGAAGCTACCTGAAAAGCATTGTTGTTGCCGGGGTTTTCCTCACTGCCGGCATGGTTCTGAGAAGAAAATGAGTTTTCTCCTAAGAAACCTTGGGTTTCCAGTTCCTTGTTGGAAGCTCACCCTGCTCTGCGCTATACCTAAAGTGAAAGTCAACGTGAGCCCAAGCTTCGAAGTAAGGCCCTGATTATCCTTGCAAAACGAGAGGCGTGCAGCAGCTCCATGAGGCCTTCATCGTTGTTCTGCTTTAGTTTCAAGGTAGTAAGCTTTTCAACACTCCTAGGGGCCTTGCTTCAGCACCCGTTTCAGTACCAGAACACTGCGTAGAACCAGGAAGTTCTGCTCCTGCGTGTATGCTGCGTGTCAACCTAGAAATTAGAGACTGATGGCACAAGGCTTGTTTTCCCATTATGAAAGCTCCGTTGATGCGGCCCCGAAGCTACCTGAAAAGCACTGTTGTTACCGTGCTTTTACTTACAGCCGGCATGGCACATAGAAGAAAATGAGTTTTCTCGAAAGAAACCTTGTGCTTCCAGTTCCTAGTTGGAAGCTCACCCGGCTCTGCTCTATACCAAACGTGAAAGTCAATGTGAGCACTAGCCTCGAAGTAAGGCCCTGATTATCCTGGCAAAACGGGAGGCGTGCAGCAGCTCCATGAGGCCTTCATCGCTGTTCTGCTTTAGTTTCACGGTAGTAAGCTTTCCAAGACTCCTAGGGACTTTGCTTAAGCAACCGTTTCGGTACCAGAACACTGCGTAGAGACAGTAAGCTCTGGTCCTGCGTGTATGCTGCGTGTCAACCTAGAAATTGGAGACTGATGGCATAAGGCTTCTTTTCCCATTATGAAAGCTCCGTTCATGCGGCCTCGAAGCTACCTGAAAAGCATTGTTGTTGCCGGGGTTTTCCTCACTGCCAGCATGGTTCTGAGAAGAAAATGAGTTTTCTCCTAAGAAACCTTGGGTTTCCAGTTCCTTGTTGGAAGCTCACCCTGCTCTGCGCTATACCTAAAGTGAAAGTCAACGTGAGCCCAAGCTTCGAAGTAAGGCCCTGATTATCCTTGCAAAACGAGAGGCGTGCAGCAGCTCCATGAGGCCTTCATCGTTGTTCTGCTTTAGTTTCAAGGTAGTAAGCTTTTCAACACTCCTAGGGGCCTTGCTTCAGCACCCGTTTCAGTACCAGAACACTGCGTAGAACCAGGAAGCTCTGCTCCTGCGTGTATGCTGCGTGTCAACCTAGAAATTAGAGACTGATGGCACAAGGCTTGTTTTCCCGTTTTGAAAGCTCCATTCATGCGGCCTCGAAGCTACCTGGAAAGCACTGTTGTTACCGTGCTTTTACTTACAGCCGGCATGGCACATAGAAGAAAATGAGTTTTCTCGAAAGAAACCTTGTGCTTCCAGTTCCTAGTTGGAAGCTCACCCGGCTCTGCTCTATACCAAACGTGAAAGTCAATGTGAGCACTAGCCTCGAAGTAAGGCCCTGATTATGCTGGCAAAACGGGAGGCGTGCAGCAGCTCCATGAGGCCTTCATCGCTGTTCTGCTTTAGTTTCACGGTAGTAGCTTTCCAACATTCCTAGGGACTTTGCTTAAGCAACCGTTTCGGTACCAGAACACTGCGTAGAGACAGTAAGCTCTGGTCCTGCGTGTATGCTGCGAGTCAACCTAGAAATTGGAGACTGATGGCATAAGGCTTCTTTTGCCATTATGAAAGCTCCGTTCATGCGGCCTCGAAGCTACCTGAAAAGCATTGTTGTTGCCGGGGTTTTCCTCACTGCCGGCATGGTTCTGAGGAGAAAATGAGTTTTCTCCTAAGAAACCTTGGGTTGCCAGTTCTTTGTTGGAAGCTCACCCTGCTCTGCGCTATACCTAAAGTGAAAGTCAACGTGAGCCCAAGCTTCGAAGTAAGGCCCTGATTATCCTTGCAAAACGAGAGGCGTGCAGCAGCTCCATGAGGCCTTCATCGTTGTTCTGCTTTAGTTTCAAGGTAGTAAGCTTTTCAACACTCCTAGGGGCCTTGCTTCAGCACCCGTTTCAGTACCAGAACACTGCGTAGAACCAGGAAGTTCTGCTCCTGCGTGTATGCTGCGTGTCAACCTAGAAATTAGAGGCTGACGGCACAAGGCTAGTTTTCCCATTATGAAAGCTCCGTTGATGCGGCCCCGAAGCTACCTGAAAAGCACTGTTGTTACCGTGCTTTTACTTACAGCCGGCATGGCACATAGAAGAAAATGAGTGTTCTCGAAAGAAACCTTGTGCTTCCAGTTCCTAGTTGGAAGCTCACCCGGCTCTGCTCTATACCAAACGTGAAAGTCAATGTGAGCACTAGCCTCGAAGTAAGGCCCTGATTATCCTGGCAAAACGGGAGGCGTGCAGCAGCTCCATGAGGCCTTCATCGCTGTTCTGCTTTAGTTTCACGGTAGTAAGCTTTCCAACATTCCTAGGGACTTTGCTTAAGCAACCGTTTCGGTACCAGAACACTGCGTAGAGACAGTAAGCTCTGGTCCTGCGTGTATGCTGCGTGTCAACCTAGAAATTGGAGACTGATGGCATAAGGCTTCTTTTGCCATTATGAAAGCTCCGTTCATGCGGCCTCGAAGCTACCTGAAAAGCATTGTTGTTGCCGGGGTTTTCCTCACTGCCAGCATGGTTCTGAGAAGAAAATGAGTTTTCTCCTAAGAAACCTTGGGTTTCCAGTTCCTTGTTGGAAGCTCACCCTGCTCTGCGCTATACCTAAAGTGAAAGTCAACGTGAGCCCAAGCTTCGAAGTAAGGCCCTGATTATCCTTGCAAAACGAGAGGCGTGCAGCAGCTCCATGAGGCCTTCATCGTTGTTCTGCTTTAGTTTCAAGGTAGTAAGCTTTTCAACATTCCTAGGGGCCTTGCTTCAGCACCCGTTTCAGTACCAGAACACTGCGTAGAACTAGGAAGCTCTGCTCCTGCGTGTATGCTGCGTGTCAACCTAGAAATTAGAGACTGATGGCACAAGGCTTGTTTTCCCGTTTTGAAAGCTCCATTCATGCGGCCTCGAAGCTACCTGAAAAGCACTGTTGTTACCGTGCTTTTACTTACAGCCGGCATGGCACATAGAAGAAAATGAGTTTTGTCGAAAGAAACCTTGTGCTTCCAGTTCCTAGTTGGAAGCTCACCCGGCTCTGCTCTATACCAAACGTGAAAGTCAATGTGAGCACTAGCCTCGAAGTAAGGCCCTGATTATGCTGGCAAAACGGGAGGCGTGCAGCAGCTCCATGAGGCCTTCATCGCTGTTCTGCTTTAGTTTCACGGTAGTAGCTTTCCAACATTCCTAGGGACTTTGCTTAAGCAACCGTTTCGGTACCAGAACACTGCGTAGAGACAGTAAGCTCTGGTCCTGCGTGTATGCTGCGAGTCAACCTAGAAATTGGAGACTGATGGCATAAGTCTTCTTTTGCCATTATGAAAGCTCCGTTCATGCGGCCTCGAAGCTACCTGAAAAGCATTGTTGTTGCCGGGGTTATCCTCACTGCCGGCATGGTTCTGAGGAGAAAATGAGTTTTCTCCTAAGAAACCTTGGGTTGCCAGTTCTTTGTTGGAAGCTCACCCTGCTCTGCGCTATACCTAAAGTGAAAGTCAACGTGAGCCCAAGCTTCGAAGTAAGGCCCTGATTATCCTTGCAAAACGAGAGGCGTGCAGCAGCTCCATGAGGCCTTCATCGTTGTTCTGCTTTAGTTTCAAGGTAGTAAGCTTTTCAACACTCCTAGGGGCCTTGCTTCAGCACCCGTTTCAGTACCAGAACACTGCGTAGAACCAGGAAGCTCTGCTCCTGCGTGTATGCTGCGTGTCAACCTAGAAATTAGAGACTGAGGGCACAAGGCTTGTTTTCCCGTTTTGAATGCTCCATTCATTCGGCCCCGAAGCTACCTCAAAAGCACTGTAGTTACCGTGCTTTTACTTACAGCCGGCATGGTTCATAGAAGAAAATGAGTTTTCTCGAAAGAAACCTTGTGCTTCCAGTTCCTAGTTGGAAGCTCACCCGGCTCTGCTCTATACCAAACGTGAAAGTCAATGTGAGCACTAGCCTCGAAGTAAGGCCCTGATTATGCTGGCAAAACGGGAGGCGTGCAGCAGCTCCATGAGGCCTTCATCGCTGTTCTGCTTTAGTTTCACGGTAGTAGCTTTCCAACATTCCTAGGGACTTTGCTTAAGCAACCGTTTCGGTACCAGAACACTGCGTAGAGACAGTAAGCTCTGGTCCTGCGTGTATGCTGCGAGTCAACCTAGAAATTGGAGACTGATGGCATAAGGCTTCTTTTCCCATTATGAAAGCTCCGTTCATGCGTCCTCGAAGCTACCTGAAAAGCATTGTTGTTGCCGGGGTTTTCCTCACTGCCGGCATGGTTCTGAGGAGAAAATGAGTTTTCTCCTAAGAAACCTTGGGTTTCCAGTTCTTTGTTGGAAGCTCACCCTGTTCTGCGCTATACCTAAAGTGAAAGTCAACGTGAGCCCAAGCTTCGAAGTAAGGCCCTGATTATCCTTGCAAAACGAGAGGCGTGCAGCAGCTCCATGAGGCCTTCATCGTTGTTCTGCTTTAGCTTCAAGGTAGTGAGCTTTTCAACACTCCTAAGGGCCTTGCTTCAGCACCCGTTTCAGTACCAGAACACTGCGTAGAACCAGGAAGCTCTGCTCCTGCGTGTATGCTGCGTGTCAAGCTAGAAATTAGAGGCTGACGGCACAAGGCTAGTTTTCCCATTATGAAAGCTCCGTTGATGCGGCCCCGAAGCTACCTGAAAAGCACTGTTGTTACCGTGCTTTTACTTACAGCCGGCATGGCACATAGAAGAAAATGAGTTTTCTCGAAAGAAACCTTGTGCTTCCAGTTCCTAGTTGGAAGCTCACCCGGCTCTGCTCTATACCAAACGTGAAAGTCAATGTGAGCACTAGCCTCGAAGTAAGGCCCTGATTATCCTGGCAAAACGGGAGGCGTGCAGCAGCTCCATGAGGCCTTCATCGCTGTTCTGCTTTAGTTTCACGGTAGTAAGCTTTCCAAGACTCCTAGGGACTTTGCTTAAGCAACCGTTTCGGTACCAGAACACTGCGTAGAGACAGTAAGCTCTGGTCCTGCGTGTATGCTGCGTGTCAACCTAGAAATTGGAGACTGATGGCATAAGGCTTCTTTTCCCATTATGAAAGCTCCGTTCATGCGGCCTCGAAGCTACCTGAAAAGCATTGTTGTTGCCGGGGTTTTCCTCACTGCCGGCATGGTTCTGAGAAGAAAATGAGTTTTCTCCTAAGAAACCTTGGGTTTCCAGTTCCTTGTTGGAAGCTCACCCTGCTCTGCGCTATACCTAAAGTGAAAGTCAACGTGAGCCCAAGCTTCGAAGTAAGGCCCTGATTATCCTTGCAAAACGAGAGGCGTGCAGCAGCTCCATGAGGCCTTCATCGTTGTTCTGCTTTAGTTTCAAGGTAGTAAGCTTTTCAACACTCCTAGGGGCCTTGCTTCAGCACCCGTTTCAGTACCAGAACACTGCGTAGAACCAGGAAGCTCTGCTCCTGCGTGTATGCTGCGTGTCAACCTAGAAATTAGAGACTGATGGCACAAGGCTTGTTTTCCCGTTTTGAAAGCTCCATTCATGCGGCCTCGAAGCTACCTGAAAAGCACTGTTGTTACCGTGCTTTTACTTACAGCCGGCATGGCACATAGAAGAAAATGAGTTTTCTCGAAAGAAACCTTGTGCTTCCAGTTCCTAGTTGGAAGCTCACCCGGCTCTGCTCTATACCAAACGTGAAAGTCAATGTGAGCACTAGCCTCGAAGTAAGGCCCTGATTATGCTGGCAATACGGGAGGCGTGCAGCACCTCCATGAGGCCTTCATCGCTGTTCTGCTTTAGTTTCACGGTAGTAAGCTTTCCAAGACTCCTAGGGACTTTGCTTAAGCAACCGTTTCGGTACCAGAACACTGCGTAGAGACAGTAAGCTCTGGTCCTGCGTGTATGCTGCGTGTCAACCTAGAAATTGGAGACTGATGGCATAAGGCTTCTTTTGCCATTATGAAAGCTCCGTTCATGCGGCCTCGAAGCTACCTGAAAAGCATTGTTGTTGCCGGGGTTTTCCTCACTGCCGGCATGGTTCTGAGAAGAAACTGAGTTTTCTCCTAAGAAACCTTGGGTTTCCAGTTCCTTGTTGGAAGCTCACCCTGCTCTGCGCTATACCTAAAGTGAAAGTCAACGTGAGCCCAAGCTTCGAAGTAAGGCCCTGATTATCCTTGCAAAACGAGAGGCGTGCAGCAGCTCCATGAGGCCTTCATCGTTGTTCTGCTTTAGTTTCAAGGTAGTAAGCTTTTCAACACTCCTAGGGGCCTTGCTTCAGCACCCGTTTCAGTACCAGAACACTGCGTAGAACCAGGAAGCTGTGCTCCTGCGTGTATGCTGCGTGTCAACCTAGAAATTAGAGACTGATGGCACAAGGCTTGTTTTCCCGTTTTGAAAGCTCCATTCATGCGGCCTCGAAGCTACCTGAAAAGCACTGTTGTTACCGTGCTTTTACTTACAGCCGGCATGGCACATAGAAGAAAATGAGTTTTCTCGAAAGAAACCTTGTGCTTCCAGTTCCTAGTTGGAAGCTCACCCGGCTCTGCTCTATACCAAACGTGAAAGTCAATGTGAGCACTAGCCTCGAAGTAAGGCCCTGATTATGCTGGCAAAACGGGAGGCGTGCAGCAGCTCCATGAGGCCTTCATCGCTGTTCTGCTTTAGTTTCACGGTAGTAGCTTTCCAACATTCCTAGGGACTTTGCTTAAGCAACCGTTTCGGTACCAGAACACTGCGTAGAGACAGTAAGCTCTGGTCCTGCGTGTATGCTGCAAGTCAACCTAGAAATTGGAGACTGATGGCATAAGGCTTCTTTTCCCATTATGAAAGCTCCGTTCATGCGGCCTCGAAGCTACCTGAAAAGCATTGTTGTTGCCGGGGTTTTCCTCACTGCCGGCATGGTTCTGAGGAGAAAATGAGTTTTCTCCTAAGAAACCTTGGGTTGCCAGTTCTTTGTTGGAAGCTCACCCTGCTCTGCGCTATACCTAAAGTGAAAGTCAACGTGAGCCCAAGCTTCGAAGTAAGGCCCTGATTATCCTTGCAAAACGAGAGGCGTGCAGCAGCTCCATGAGGCCTTCATCGTTGTTCTGCTTTAGTTTCAAGGTAGTAAGCTTTTCAACACTCCTAGGGGCCTTGCTTCAGCACCCGTTTCAGTACCAGAACACTGCGTAGAACCAGGAAGTTCTGCTCCTGCGTGTATGCTGCGTGTCAACCTAGAAATTAGAGGCTGACGGCACAAGGCTAGTTTTCCCATTATGAAAGCTCCGTTGATGCGGCCCCGAAGCTACCTGAAAAGCACTGTTGTTACCGTGCTTTTACTTACAGCCGGCATGGCACATAGAAGAAAATGAGTTTTCTCGAAAGAAACCTTGTGCTTCCAGTTCCTAGTTGGAAGCTCACCCGGCTCTGCTCTATACCAAACGTGAAAGTCAATGTGAGCACTAGCCTCGAAGTAAGGCCCTGATTATCCTGGCAAAACGGGAGGCGTGCAGCAGCTCCATGAGGCCTTCATCGCTGTTCTGCTTTAGTTTCACGGTAGTAAGCTTTCCAAGACTCCTAGGGACTTTGCTTAAGCAACCGTTTCGGTACCAGAACACTGCGTAGAGACAGTAAGCTCTGGTCCTGCGTGTATGCTGCGTGTCAACCTAGAAATTGGAGACTGATGGCATAAGGCTTCTTTTCCCATTATGAAAGCTCCGTTCATGCGGCCTCGAAGCTACCTGAAAAGCATTGTTGTTGCCGGGGTTTTCCTCACTGCCAGCATGGTTCTGAGAAGAAAATGAGTTTTCTCCTAAGAAACCTTGGGTTTCCAGTTCCTTGTTGGAAGCTCACCCTGCTCTGCGCTATACCTAAAGTGAAAGTCAACGTGAGCCCAAGCTTCGAAGTAAGGCCCTGATTATCCTTGCAAAACGAGAGGCGTGCAGCAGCTCCATGAGGCCTTCATCGTTGTTCTGCTTTAGTTTCAAGGTAGTAAGCTTTTCAACACTCCTAGGGGCCTTGCTTCAGCACCCGTTTCAGTACCAGAACACTGCGTAGAACCAGGAAGCTCTGCTCCTGCGTGTATGCTGCGTGTCAACCTAGAAATTAGAGACTGATGGCACAAGGCTTGTTTTCCCGTTTTGAAAGCTCCATTCATGCGGCCTCGAAGCTACCTGAAAAGCACTGTTGTTACCGTGCTTTTACTTACAGCCGGCATGGCACATAGAAGAAAATGAGTTTTGTCGAAAGAAACCTTGTGCTTCCAGTTCCTAGTTGGAAGCTCACCCGGCTCTGCTCTATACCAAACGTGAAAGTCAATGTGAGCACTAGCCTCGAAGTAAGGCCCTGATTATGCTGGCAAAACGGGAGGCGTGCAGCAGCTCCATGAGGCCTTCATCGCTGTTCTGCTTTAGTTTCACGGTAGTAGCTTTCCAACATTCCTAGGGACTTTGCTTAAGCAACCGTTTCGGTACCAGAACACTGCGTAGAGACAGTAAGCTCTGGTCCTGCGTGTATGCTGCAAGTCAACCTAGAAATTGGAGACTGATGGCATAAGGCTTCTTTTGCCATTATGAAAGCTCCGTTCATGCGGCCTCGAAGCTACCTGAAAAGCATTGTTGTTGCCGGGGTTTTCCTCACTGCCGGCATGGTTCTGAGGAGAAAATGAGTTTTCTCCTAAGAAACCTTGGGTTGCCAGTTCTTTGTTGGAAGCTCACCCTGTTCTGCGCTATACCTAAAGTGAAAGTCAACGTGAGCCCAAGCTTCGAAGTAAGGCCCTGATTATCCTTGCAAAACGAGAGGCGTGCAGCAGCTCCATGAGGCCTTCATCGTTGTTCTGCTTTAGTTTCAAGGTAGTAAGCTTTTCAACACTCCTAGGGGCCTTGCTTCAGCACCCGTTTCAGTACCAGAACACTGCGTAGAACCAGGAAGTTCTGCTCCTGCGTGTATGCTGCGTGTCAACCTAGAAATTAGAGACTGACGGCACAAGGCTAGTTTTCCCATTATGAAAGCTCCGTTGATGCGGCCCCGAAGCTACCTGAAAAGCACTGTTGTTACCGTGCTTTTACTTACAGCCGGCATGGCACATAGAAGAAAATGAGTTTTCTCGAAAGAAACCTTGTGCTTCCAGTTCCTAGTTGGAAGCTCACCCGGCTCTGCTCTATACCAAACGTGAAAGTCAATGTGAGCACTAGCCTCGAAGTAAGGCCCTGATTATCCTGGCAAAACGGGAGGCGTGCAGCAGCTCCATGAGGCCTTCATCGCTGTTCTGCTTTAGTTTCACGGTAGTAAGCTTTCCAAGACTCCTAGGGACTTTGCTTAAGCAACCGTTTCGGTACCAGAACACTGCGTAGAGACAGTAAGCTCTGGTCCTGCGTGTATGCTGCGTGTCAACCTAGAAATTGGAGACTGATGGCATAAGGCTTCTTTTCCCATTATGAAAGCTCCGTTCATGCGGCCTCGAAGCTACCTGAAAAGCATTGTTGTTGCCGGGGTTTTCCTCACTGCCGGCATGGTTCTGAGGAGAAAATGAGTTTTCTCCTAAGAAACCTTGGGTTGCCAGTTCTTTGTTGGAAGCTCACCCTGCTCTGCGCTATACCTAAAGTGAAAGTCAACGTGAGCCCAAGCTTCGAAGTAAGGCCCTGATTATCCTTGCAAAACGAGAGGCGTGCAGCAGCTCCATGAGGCCTTCATCGTTGTTCTGCTTTAGTTTCAAGGTAGTAAGCTTTTCAACACTCCTAGGGGCCTTGCTTCAGCACCCGTTTCAGTACCAGAACACTGCGTAGAACCAGGAAGCTCTGCTCCTGCGTGTATGCTGCGTGTCAACCTAGAAATTAGAGACTGATGGCACAAGGCTTGTTTTCCCGTTTTGAAAGCTCCATTCATGCGGCCCCGAAGCTACCTGAAAAGCACTGTAGTTACCGTGCTTTTACTTACAGCCGGCATGGTTCATAGAAGAAAATGAGTTTTCTCGAAAGAAACCTTGTGCTTCCAGTTCCTAGTTGGAAGCTCACCCGGCTCTGCTCTATACCAAACGTGAAAGTCAATGTGAGCACTAGCCTCGAAGTAAGGCCCTGATTATGCTGGCAAAACGGGAGGCGTGCAGCAGCTCCATGAGGCCTTCATCGCTGTTCTGCTTTAGTTTCACGGTAGTAGCTTTCCAACATTCCTAGGGACTTTGCTTAAGCAACCGTTTCGGTACCAGAACACTGCGTAGAGACAGTAAGCTCTGGTCCTGCGTGTATGCTGCGTGTCAACCTAGAAATTGGAGACTGATGGCATAAGGCTTCTTTTCCCATTATGAAAGCTCCGTTCATGCGGCCTCGAAGCTACCTGAAAAGCATTGTTGTTGCCGGGGTTTTCCTCACTGCCGGCATGGTTCTGAGGAGAAAATGAGTTTTCTCCTAAGAAACCTTGGGTTTCCAGTTCTTTGTTGGAAGCTCACCCTGTTCTGCGCTATACCTAAAGTGAAAGTCAACGTGAGCCCAAGCTTCGAAGTAAGGCCCTGATTATCCTTGCAAAACGAGAGGCGTGCAGCAGCTCCATGAGGCCTTCATCGTTGTTCTGCTTTAGTTTCAAGGTAGTGAGCTTTTCAACACTCCTAAGGGCCTTGCTTCAGCACCCGTTTCAGTACCAGAACACTGCGTAGAACCAGGAAGCTCTGCTCCTGCGTGTATGCTGCGTGTCAAGCTAGAAATTAGAGGCTGACGGCACAAGGCTAGTTTTCCCATTATGAAAGCTCCGTTGATGCGGCCCCGAAGCTACCTGAAAAGCACTGTTGTTACCGTGCTTTTACTTACAGCCGGCATGGCACATAGAAGAAAATGAGTTTTCTCGAAAGAAACCTTGTGCTTCCAGTTCCTAGTTGGAAGCTCACCCGGCTCTGCTCTATACCAAACGTGAAAGTCAATGTGAGCACTAGCCTCGAAGTAAGGCCCTGATTATCCTGGCAAAACGGGAGGCGTGCAGCAGCTCCATGAGGCCTTCATCGCTGTTCTGCTTTAGTTTCACGGTAGTAAGCTTTCCAAGACTCCTAGGGACTTTGCTTAAGCAACCGTTTCGGTACCAGAACACTGCGTAGAGACAGTAAGCTCTGGTCCTGCGTGTATGCTGCGTGTCAACCTAGAAATTGGAGACTGATGGCATAAGGCTTCTTTTCCCATTATGAAAGCTCCGTTCATGCGGCCTCGAAGCTACCTGAAAAGCATTGTTGTTGCCGGGGTTTTCCTCACTACCGGCATGGTTCTGAGAAGAAAATGAGTTTTCTCCTAAGAAACCTTGGGTTTCCAGTTCCTTGTTGGAAGCTCACCCTGCTCTGCGCTATACCTAAAGTGAAAGTCAACGTGAGCCCAAGCTTCGAAGTAAGGCCCTGATTATCCTTGCAAAACGAGAGGCGTGCAGCAGCTCCATGAGGCCTTCATCGTTGTTCTGCTTTAGTTTCAAGGTAGTAAGCTTTTCAACACTCCTAGGGGCCTTGCTTCAGCACCCGTTTCAGTACCAGAACACTGCGTAGAACCAGGAAGCTCTGCTCCTGCGTGTATGCTGCGTGTCAACCTAGAAATTAGAGACTGATGGCACAAGGCTTGTTTTCCCGTTTTGAAAGCTCCATTCATGCGGCCTCGAAGCTACCTGAAAAGCACTGTTGTTACCGTGCTTTTACTTACAGCCGGCATGGCACATAGAAGAAAATGAGTTTTCTCGAAAGAAACCTTGTGCTTCCAGTTCCTAGTTGGAAGCTCACCCGGCTCTGCTCTATACCAAACGTGAAAGTCAATGTGAGCACTAGCCTCGAAGTAAGGCCCTGATTATGCTGGCAATACGGGAGGCGTGCAGCAGCTCCATGAGGCCTTCATCGCTGTTCTGCTTTAGTTTCACGGTAGTAAGCTTTCCAACATTCCTAGGGACTTTGCTTAAGCAACCGTTTCGGTACCAGAACACTGCGTAGAGACAGTAAGCTCTGGTCCTGCGTGTATGCTGCGTGTCAACCTAGAAATTGGAGACTGATGGCATAAGGCTTCTTTTGCCATTATGAAAGCTCCGTTCATGCGGCCTCGAAGCTACCTGAAAAGCATTGTTGTTGCCGGGGTTTTCCTCACTGCCGGCATGGTTCTGAGAAGAAACTGAGTTTTCTCCTAAGAAACCTTGGGTTTCCAGTTCCTTGTTGGAATCTCACCCTGCTCTGCGCTATACCTAAAGTGAAAGTCAACGTGAGCCCAAGCTTCGAAGTAAGGCCCTGATTATCCTTGCAAAACGAGAGGCGTGCAGCAGCTCCATGAGGCCTTCATCGTTGTTCTGCTTTAGTTTCAAGGTAGTAAGCTTTTCAACACTCCTAGGGGCCTTGCTTCAGCACCCGTTTCAGTACCAGAACACTGCGTAGAACCAGGAAGCTCTGCTCCTGCGTGTATGCTGCGTGTCAAGCTAGAAATTAGAGGCTGACGGCACAAGGCTAGTTTTCCCATTATGAAAGCTCCGTTGATGCGGCCCCGAAGCTACCTGAAAAGCACTGTTGTTACCGTGCTTTTACTTACAGCCGGCATGGCACATAGAAGAAAATGAGTTTTCTCGAAAGAAACCTTGTGCTTCCAGTTCCTAGTTGGAAGCTCACCCGGCTCTGCTCTATACCAAACGTGAAAGTCAATGTGAGCACTAGCCTCGAAGTAAGGCCCTGATTATCCTGGCAAAACGGGAGGCGTGCAGCAGCTCCATGAGGCCTTCATCGCTGTTCTGCTTTAGTTTCACGGTAGTAAGCTTTCCAAGACTCCTAGGGACTTTGCTTAAGCAACCGTTTCGGTACCAGAACACTGCGTAGAGACAGTAAGCTCTGGTCCTGCGTGTATGCTGCGTGTCAACCTAGAAATTGGAGACTGATGGCATAAGGCTTCTTTTCCCATTATGAAAGCTCCGTTCATGCGGCCTCGAAGCTACCTGAAAAGCATTGTTGTTGCCGGGGTTTTCCTCACTGCCGGCATGGTTCTGAGAAGAAAATGAGTTTTCTCCTAAGAAACCTTGGGTTTCCAGTTCCTTGTTGGAAGCTCACCCTGCTCTGCGCTATACCTAAAGTGAAAGTCAACGTGAGCCCAAGCTTCGAAGTAAGGCCCTGATTATCCTTGCAAAACGAGAGGCGTGCAGCAGCTCCATGAGGCCTTCATCGTTGTTCTGCTTTAGTTTCAAGGTAGTAAGCTTTTCAACACTCCTAGGGGCCTTGCTTCAGCACCCGTTTCAGTACCAGAACACTGCGTAGAACCAGGAAGCTCTGCTCCTGCGTGTATGCTGCGTGTCAACCTAGAAATTAGAGACTGATGGCACAAGGCTTGTTTTCCCGTTTTGAAAGCTCCATTCATGCGGCCTCGAAGCTACCTGAAAAGCACTGTTGTTACCGTGCTTTTACTTACAGCCGGCATGGCACATAGAAGAAAATGAGTTTTCTCGAAAGAAACCTTGTGCTTCCAGTTCCTAGTTGGAAGCTCACCCGGCTCTGCTCTATACCAAACGTGAAAGTCAATGTGAGCACTAGCCTCGAAGTAAGGCCCTGATTATGCTGGCAATACGGGAGGCGTGCAGCAGCTCCATGAGGCCTTCATCGCTGTTCTGCTTTAGTTTCACGGTAGTAAGCTTTCCAACATTCCTAGGGACTTTGCTTAAGCAACCGTTTCGGTACCAGAACACTGCGTAGAGACAGTAAGCTCTGGTCCTGCGTGTATGCTGCGTGTCAACCTAGAAATTGGAGACTGATGGCATAAGGCTTCTTTTGCCATTATGAAAGCTCCGTTCATGCGGCCTCGAAGCTACCTGAAAAGCATTGTTGTTGCCGGGGTTTTCCTCACTGCCGGCATGGTTCTGAGAAGAAACTGAGTTTTCTCCTAAGAAACCTTGGGTTTCCAGTTCCTTGTTGGAATCTCACCCTGCTCTGCGCTATACCTAAAGTGAAAGTCAACGTGAGCCCAAGCTTCGAAGTAAGGCCCTGATTATCCTTGCAAAACGAGAGGCGTGCAGCAGCTCCATGAGGCCTTCATCGTTGTTCTGCTTTAGTTTCAAGGTAGTAAGCTTTTCAACACTCCTAGGGGCCTTGCTTCAGCACCCGTTTCAGTACCAGAACACTGCGTAGAACCAGGAAGCTCTGCTCCTGCGTGTATGCTGCGTGTCAAGCTAGAAATTAGAGACTGACGGCACAAGGCTAGTTTTCCCATTATGAAAGCTCCGTTGATGCGGCCCCGAAGCTACCTGAAAAGCACTGTTGTTACCGTGCTTTTACTTACAGCCGGCATGGCACATAGAAGAAAATGAGTTTTCTCGAAAGAAACCTTGTGCTTCCAGTTCCTAGTTGGAAGCTCACCCGGCTCTGCTCTATACCAAACGTGAAAGTCAATGTGAGCACTAGCCTCGAAGTAAGGCCCTGATTATCCTGGCAAAACGGGAGGCGTGCAGCAGCTCCATGAGGCCTTCATCGCTGTTCTGCTTTAGTTTCACGGTAGTAAGCTTTCCAAGACTCCTAGGGACTTTGCTTAAGCAACCGTTTCGGTACCAGAACACTGCGTAGAGACAGTAAGCTCTGGTCCTGCGTGTATGCTGCGTGTCAACCTAGAAATTGGAGACTGATGGCATAAGGCTTCTTTTCCCATTATGAAAGCTCCGTTCATGCGGCCTCGAAGCTACCTGAAAAGCATTGTTGTTGCCGGGGTTTTCCTCACTGCCGGCATGGTTCTGAGAAGAAAATGAGTTTTCTCCTAAGAAACCTTGGGTTTCCAGTTCCTTGTTGGAAGCTCACCCTGCTCTGCGCTATACCTAAAGTGAAAGTCAACGTGAGCCCAAGCTTCGAAGTAAGGCCCTGATTATCCTTGCAAAACGAGAGGCGTGCAGCAGCTCCATGAGGCCTTCATCGTTGTTCTGCTTTAGTTTCAAGGTAGTAAGCTTTTCAACACTCCTAGGGGCCTTGCTTCAGCACCCGTTTCAGTACCAGAACACTGCGTAGAACCAGGAAGCTCTGCTCCTGCGTGTATGCTGCGTGTCAACCTAGAAATTAGAGACTGATGGCACAAGGCTTGTTTTCCCGTTTTGAAAGCTCCATTCATGCGGCCTCGAAGCTACCTGAAAAGCACTGTTGTTACCGTGCTTTTACTTACAGCCGGCATGGCACATAGAAGAAAATGAGTTTTCTCGAAAGAAACCTTGTGCTTCCAGTTCCTAGTTGGAAGCTCACCCGGCTCTGCTCTATACCAAACGTGAAAGTCAATGTGAGCACTAGCCTCGAAGTAAGGCCCTGATTATGCTGGCAATACGGGAGGCGTGCAGCAGCTCCATGAGGCCTTCATCGCTGTTCTGCTTTAGTTTCACGGTAGTAAGCTTTCCAACATTCCTAGGGACTTTGCTTAAGCAACCGTTTCGGTACCAGAACACTGCGTAGAGACAGTAAGCTCTGGTCCTGCGTGTATGCTGCGTGTCAACCTAGAAATTGGAGACTGATGGCATAAGGCTTCTTTTGCCATTATGAAAGCTCCGTTCATGCGGCCTCGAAGCTACCTGAAAAGCATTGTTGTTGCCGGGGTTTTCCTCACTGCCGGCATGGTTCTGAGAAGAAACTGAGTTTTCTCCTAAGAAACCTTGGGTTTCCAGTTCCTTGTTGGAATCTCACCCTGCTCTGCGCTATACCTAAAGTGAAAGTCAACGTGAGCCCAAGCTTCGAAGTAAGGCCCTGATTATCCTTGCAAAACGAGAGGCGTGCAGCAGCTCCATGAGGCCTTCATCGTTGTTCTGCTTTAGTTTCAAGGTAGTAAGCTTTTCAACACTCCTAGGGGCCTTGCTTCAGCACCCGTTTCAGTACCAGAACACTGCGTAGAACCAGGAAGTTCTGCTCCTGCGTGTATGCTGCGTGTCAACCTAGAAATTAGAGGGTGACGGCACAAGGCTAGTTTTCCCATTTGAAAGCTCCGTTGATGCGGCCCCGAAGCTACCTGAAAAGCACTGTTGTTACCGTGCTTTTACTTACAGCCGGCATGGCACATAGAAGAAAATGAGTTTTCTCGAAAGAAACCTTGTGCTTCCAGTTCCTAGTTGGAAGCTCACCCGGCTCTGCTCTATACCAAACGTGAAAGTCAATGTGAGCACTAGCCTCGAAGTAAGGCCCTGATTATCCTGGCAAAACGGGAGGCGTGCAGCACCTCCATGAGGCCTTCATCGCTGTTCTGGTTTAGTTTCACGGTAGTAAGCTTTCCAAGACTCCTAGGGACTTTGCTTAAGCAACCGTTTCGGTACCAGAACACTGCGTAGAGACAGTAAGCTCTGGTCCTGCGTGTATGCTGCGTGTCAACCTAGAAATTGGAGACTGATGGCATAAGGCTTCTTTTCCCATTATGAAAGCTCCGTTCATGCGGCCTCGAAGCTACCTGAAAAGCATTGTTGTTGCCGGGGTTTTCCTCACTGCCAGCATGGTTCTGAGAAGAAAATGAGTTTTCTCCTAAGAAACCTTGGGTTTCCAGTTCCTTGTTGGAAGCTCACCCTGCTCTGCGCTATACCTAAAGTGAAAGTCAACGTGAGCCCAAGCTTCGAAGTAAGGCCCTGATTATCCTTGCAAAACGAGAGGCGTGCAGCAGCTCCATGAGGCCTTCATCGTTGTTCTGCTTTAGTTTCAAGGTAGTAAGCTTTTCAACACTCCTAGGGGCCTTGCTTCAGCACCCGTTTCAGTACCAGAACACTGCGTAGAACCAGGAAGCTCTGCTCCTGCGTGTATGCTGCGTGTCAACCTAGAAATTAGAGACTGATGATACAAGGCTTGTTTTCCCGTTTTGAAAGCTCCATTCATGCGGCCTCGAAGCTACCTGAAAAGCACTGTTGTTACCGTGCTTTTACTTACAGCCGGCATGGCACATAGAAGAAAATGAGTTTTCTCGAAAGAAACCTTGTGCTTCCAGTTCCTAGTTGGAAGCTCACCCGGCTCTGCTCTATACCAAACGTGAAAGTCAATGTGAGCACTAGCCTCGAAGTAAGGCCCTGATTATCCTGGCAATACGGGAGGCGTGCAGCAGCTCCATGAGGCCTTCATCGCTGTTCTGCTTTAGTTTCACGGTAGTAAGCTTTCCAAGACTCCTAGGGACTTTGCTTAAGCAACCGTTTCGGTACCAGAACACTGCGTAGAGACAGTAAGCTCTGGTCCTGCGTGTATGCTGCGTGTCAACCTAGAAATTGGAGACTGATGGCATAAGGCTTCTTTTCCCATTATGAAAGCTCCGTTCATGCGGCCTCGAAGCTACCTGAAAAACATTGTTGTTGCCGGGGTTTTCCTCACTGCCGGCATGGTTCTGAGAAGAAAATGAGTTTTCTCCTAAGAAACCTTGGGTTTCCAGTTCCTTGTTGGAAGCTCACCCTGCTCTGCGCTATACCTAAAGTGAATGTCAACCTGAGCCCAAGCTTCGAAGTAAGGCCCTGATTATCCTTGCAAAACGAGAGGCATGCAGCAGCTCCATGAGGCCTTCATCGTTGTTCTGCTTTAGTTTCAAGGTAGTAAGCTTTTCAACACTCCTAGGGGCCTTGCTTCAGCACCCGTTTCAGTACCAGAACACTGCGTAGAACCAGGAAGCTCTGCTCCTGCGTGTATGCTGCGTGTCAACCTAGAAATTAGAGACTGATGGCACAAGGCTTGTTTTCCCATTATGAAAGCTCCGTTGATGCGGCCCCGAAGCTACCTGAAAAGCACTGTTGTTACCGTGCTTTTACTTACAGCCGGCATGGCACATAGAAGAAAATGAGTTTTCTCGAAAGAAACCTTGTGCTTCCAGTTCCTAGTTGGAAGCTCACCCGGCTCTGCTCTATACCAAACGTGAAAGTCAATGTGAGCACTAGCCTCGAAGTAAGGCCCTGATTATCCTGGCAAAACGGGAGGCGTGCAGCAGCTCCATGAGGCCTTCATCGCTGTTCTGCTTTAGTTTCACGGTAGTAAGCTTTCCAAGACTCCTAGGGACTTTGCTTAAGCAACCGTTACGGTACCAGAACACTGCGTAGAGACAGTAAGCTCTGGTCCTGCGTGTATGCTGCGTGTCAACCTAGAAATTGGAGACTGATGGCATAAGGCTTCTTTTCCCATTATGAAAGCTCCGTTCATTCAGCCTCGAAGCTACCTGAAAAGCATTGTTGTTGCCGGGGTTTTCCTCACTGCCGGCATGGTTCTGAGAAGAAAATGAGTTTTCTCCTAAGAAACCTTGGGTTTCCAGTTCCTTGTTGGAAGCTCACCCTGCTCTGCGCTATACCTAAAGTGAAAGTCAACGTGAGCCCAAGCTTCGAAGTAAGGCCCTGATTATCCTTGCAAAACGAGAGGCGTGCAGCAGCTCCATGAGGCCTTCATCGTTGTTCTGCTTTAGTTTCAAGGTAGTAAGCTTTTCAACACTCCTAGGGGCCTTGCTTCAGCACCCGTTTCAGTACCAGAACACTGCGTAGAACCAGGAAGCTCTGCTCCTGCGTGTATGCTGCGTGTCAACCTAGAAATTAGAGACTGATGGCACAAGGCTTGTTTTCCCGTTTTGAAAGCTCCATTCATGCGGCCTCGAAGCTACCTGAAAAGCACTGTTGTTACCGTGCTTTTACTTACAGCCGGCATGGCACATAGAAGAAAATGAGTTTTCTCGAAAGAAACCTTGTGCTTCCAGTTCCTAGTTGGAAGCTCACCCGGCTCTGCTCTATACCAAACGTGAAAGTCAATGTGAGCACTAGCCTCGAAGTAAGGCCCTGATTATGCTGGCAAAACGGGAGGCGTGCAGCAGCTCCATGAGGCCTTCATCGCTGTTCTGCTTTAGTTTCACGGTAGTAGCTTTCCAACATTCCTAGGGACTTTGCTTAAGCAACCGTTTCGGTACCAGAACACTGCGTAGAGACAGTAAGCTCTGGTCCTGCGTGTATGCTGCGAGTCAACCTAGAAATTGGAGACTGATGGCATAAGGCTTCTTTTGCCATTATGAAAGCTCCGTTCATGCGGCCTCGAAGCTACCTGAAAAGCATTGTTGTTGCCGGGGTTTTCCTCACTGCCGGCATGGTTCTGAGAAGAAAATGAGTTTTCTCCTAAGAAACCTTGGGTTTCCAGTTCCTTGTTGGAAGCTCACCCTGCTCTGCGCTATACCTAAAGTGAAAGTCAACGTGAGCCCAAGCTTCGAAGTAAGGCCCTGATTATCCTTGCAAAACGAGAGGCGTGCAGCAGCTCCATGAGGCCTTCATCGTTGTTCTGCTTTAGTTTCAAGGTAGTAAGCTTTTCAACACTCCTAGGGGCCTTGCTTCAGCACCCGTTTCAGTACCAGAACACTGCGTAGAACCAGGAAGTTCTGCTCCTGCGTGTATGCTGCGTGTCAACCTAGAAATTAGAGACTGATGGCACAAGGCTTGTTTTCCCATTATGAAAGCTCCGTTGATGCGGCCCCGAAGCTACCTGAAAAGCACTGTTGTTACCGTGCTTTTACTTACAGCCGGCATGGCACATAGAAGAAAATGAGTTTTCTCGAAAGAAACCTTGTGCTTCCAGTTCCTAGTTGGAAGCTCACCCGGCTCTGCTCTATACCAAACGTGAAAGTCAATGTGAGCACTAGCCTCGAAGTAAGGCCCTGATTATCCTGGCAAAACGGGAGGCGTGCAGCAGCTCCATGAGGCCTTCATCGCTGTTCTGCTTTAGTTTCACGGTAGTAAGCTTTCCAAGACTCCTAGGGACTTTGCTTAAGCAACCGTTTCGGTACCAGAACACTGCGTAGAGACAGTAAGCTCTGGTCCTGCGTGTATGCTGCGTGTCAACCTAGAAATTGGAGACTGATGGCATAAGGCTTCTTTTCCCATTATGAAAGCTCCGTTCATGCGGCCTCGAAGCTACCTGAAAAGCATTGTTGTTGCCGGGGTTTTCCTCACTGCCAGCATGGTTCTGAGAAGAAAATGAGTTTTCTCCTAAGAAACCTTGGGTTTCCAGTTCCTTGTTGGAAGCTCACCCTGCTCTGCGCTATACCTAAAGTGAAAGTCAACGTGAGCCCAAGCTTCGAAGTAAGGCCCTGATTATCCTTGCAAAACGAGAGGCGTGCAGTAGCTCCATGAGGCCTTCATCGTTGTTCTGCTTTAGTTTCAAGGTAGTAAGCTTTTCAACACTCCTAGGGGCCTTGCTTCAGCACCCGTTTCAGTACCAGAACACTGCGTAGAACCAGGAAGCTCTGCTCCTGCGTGTATGCTGCGTGTCAACCTAGAAATTAGAGACTGATGGCACAAGGCTTGTTTTCCCGTTTTGAAAGCTCCATTCATGCGGCCTCGAAGCTACCTGGAAAGCACTGTTGTTACCGTGCTTTTACTTACAGCCGGCATGGCACATAGAAGAAAATGAGTTTTCTCGAAAGAAACCTTGTGCTTCCAGTTCCTAGTTGGAAGCTCACCCGGCTCTGCTCTATACCAAACGTGAAAGTCAATGTGAGCACTAGCCTTGAAGTAAGGCCCTGATTATGCTGGCAAAACGGGAGGCGTGCAGCAGCTCCATGAGGCCTTCATCGCTGTTCTGCTTTAGTTTCACGGTAGTAGCTTTCCAACATTCCTAGGGACTTTGCTTAAGCAACCGTTTCGGTACCAGAACACTGCGTAGAGACAGTAAGCTCTGGTCCTGCGTGTATGCTGCGAGTCAACCTAGAAATTGGAGACTGATGGCATAAGGCTTCTTTTGCCATTATGAAAGCTCCGTTCATGCGGCCTCGAAGCTACCTGAAAAGCATTGTTGTTGCCGGGGTTTTCCTCACTGCCGGCATGGTTCTGAGGAGAAAATGAGTTTTCTCCTAAGAAACCTTGGGTTGCCAGTTCTTTGTTGGAAGCTCACCCTGCTCTGCGCTATACCTAAAGTGAAAGTCAACGTGAGCCCAAGCTTCGAAGTAAGGCCCTGATTATCCTTGCAAAACGAGAGGCGTGCAGCAGCTCCATGAGGCCTTCATCGTTGTTCTGCTTTAGTTTCAAGGTAGTAAGCTTTTCAACACTCCTAGGGGCCTTGCTTCAGCACCCGTTTCAGTACCAGAACACTGCGTAGAACCAGGAAGTTCTGCTCCTGCGTGTATGCTGCGTGTCAACCTAGAAATTAGAGGCTGACGGCACAAGGCTAGTTTTCCCATTATGAAAGCTCCGTTGATGCGGCCCCGAAGCTACCTGAAAAGCACTGTTGTTACCGTGCTTTTACTTACAGCCGGCATGGCACATAGAAGAAAATGAGTGTTCTCGAAAGAAACCTTGTGCTTCCAGTTCCTAGTTGGAAGCTCACCCGGCTCTGCTCTATACCAAACGTGAAAGTCAATGTGAGCACTAGCCTCGAAGTAAGGCCCTGATTATCCTGGCAAAACGGGAGGCGTGCAGCAGCTCCATGAGGCCTTCATCGCTGTTCTGCTTTAGTTTCACGGTAGTAAGCTTTCCAACATTCCTAGGGACTTTGCTTAAGCAACCGTTTCGGTACCAGAACACTGCGTAGAGACAGTAAGCTCTGGTCCTGCGTGTATGCTGCGTGTCAACCTAGAAATTGGAGACTGATGGCATAAGGCTTCTTTTGCCATTATGAAAGCTCCGTTCATGCGGCCTCGAAGCTACCTGAAAAGCATTGTTGTTGCCGGGGTTTTCCTCACTGCCAGCATGGTTCTGAGAAGAAAATGAGTTTTCTCCTAAGAAACCTTGGGTTTCCAGTTCCTTGTTGGAAGCTCACCCTGCTCTGCGCTATACCTAAAGTGAAAGTCAACGTGAGCCCAAGCTTCGAAGTAAGGCCCTGATTATCCTTGCAAAACGAGAGGCGTGCAGCAGCTCCATGAGGCCTTCATCGTTGTTCTGCTTTAGTTTCAAGGTAGTAAGCTTTTCAACATTCCTAGGGGCCTTGCTTCAGCACCCGTTTCAGTACCAGAACACTGCGTAGAACCAGGAAGCTCTGCTCCTGCGTGTATGCTGCGTGTCAACCTAGAAATTAGAGACTGATGGCACAAGGCTTGTTTTCCCGTTTTGAAAGCTCCATTCATGCGGCCTCGAATCTACCTGAAAAGCACTGTTGTTACCGTGCTTTTACTTACAGCCGGCATGGCACATAGAAGAAAATGAGTTTTCTCGAAAGAAACCTTGTGCTTCCAGTTCCTAGTTGGAAGCTCACCCGGCTCTGCTCTATACCAAACGTGAAAGTCAATGTGAGCACTAGCCTCGAAGTAAGGCCCTGATTATGCTGGCAAAACGGGAGGCGTGCAGCAGCTCCATGAGGCCTTCATCGCTGTTCTGCTTTAGTTTCACGGTAGTAGCTTTCCAACATTCCTAGGGACTTTGCTTAAGCAACCGTTTCGGTACCAGAACACTGCGTAGAGACAGTAAGCTCTGGTCCTGCGTGTATGCTGCGAGTCAACCTAGAAATTGGAGACTGATGGCATAAGTCTTCTTTTGCCATTATGAAAGCTCCGTTCATGCGGCCTCGAAGCTACCTGAAAAGCATTGTTGTTGCCGGGGTTATCCTCACTGCCGGCATGGTTCTGAGGAGAAAATGAGTTTTCTCCTAAGAAACCTTGGGTTGCCAGTTCTTTGTTGGAAGCTCACCCTGCTCTGCGCTATACCTAAAGTGAAAGTCAACGTGAGCCCAAGCTTCGAAGTAAGGCCCTGATTATCCTTGCAAAACGAGAGGCGTGCAGCAGCTCCATGAGGCCTTCATCGTTGTTCTGCTTTAGTTTCAAGGTAGTAAGCTTTTCAACACTCCTAGGGGCCTTGCTTCAGCACCCGTTTCAGTACCAGAACACTGCGTAGAACCAGGAAGCTCTGCTCCTGCGTGTATGCTGCGTGTCAACCTAGAAATTAGAGACTGATGGCACAAGGCTTGTTTTCCCGTTTTGAAAGCTCCATTCATTCGGCCCCGAAGCTACCTGAAAAGCACTGTAGTTACCGTGCTTTTACTTACAGCCGGCATGGTTCATAGAAGAAAATGAGTTTTCTCGAAAGAAACCTTGTGCTTCCAGTTCCTAGTTGGAAGCTCACCCGGCTCTGCTCTATACCAAACGTGAAAGTCAATGTGAGCACTAGCCTCGAAGTAAGGCCCTGATTATGCTGGCAAAACGGGAGGCGTGCAGCAGCTCCATGAGGCCTTCATCGCTGTTCTGCTTTAGTTTCACGGTAGTAGCTTTCCAACATTCCTAGGGACTTTGCTTAAGCAACCGTTTCGGTACCAGAACACTGCGTAGAGACAGTAAGCTCTGGTCCTGCGTGTATGCTGCGAGTCAACCTAGAAATTGGAGACTGATGGCATAAGGCTTCTTTTCCCATTATGAAAGCTCCGTTCATGCGGCCTCGAAGCTACCTGAAAAGCATTGTTGTTGCCGGGGTTTTCCTCACTGCCGGCATGGTTCTGAGGAGAAAATGAGTTTTCTCCTAAGAAACCTTGGGTTTCCAGTTCTTTGTTGGAAGCTCACCCTGTTCTGCGCTATACCTAAAGTGAAAGTCAACGTGAGCCCAAGCTTCGAAGTAAGGCCCTGATTATCCTTGCAAAACGAGAGGCGTGCAGCAGCTCCATGAGGCCTTCATCGTTGTTCTGCTTTAGCTTCAAGGTAGTGAGCTTTTCAACACTCCTAAGGGCCTTGCTTCAGCACCCGTTTCAGTACCAGAACACTGCGTAGAACCAGGAAGCTCTGCTCCTGCGTGTATGCTGCGTGTCAACCTAGAAATTAGAGACTGACGGCACAAGGCTAGTTTTCCCATTATGAAAGCTCCGTTGATGCGGCCCCGAAGCTACCTGAAAAGCACTGTTGTTACCGTGCTTTTACTTACAGCCGGCATGGCACATAGAAGAAAATGAGTTTTCTCGAAAGAAACCTTGTGCTTCCAGTTCCTAGTTGGAAGCTCACCCGGCTCTGCTCTATACCAAACGTGAAAGTCAATGTGAGCACTAGCCTCGAAGTAAGGCCCTGATTATCCTGGCAAAACGGGAGGCGTGCAGCAGCTCCATGAGGCCTTCATCGCTGTTCTGCTTTAGTTTCACGGTAGTAAGCTTTCCAAGACTCCTAGGGACTTTGCTTAAGCAACCGTTTCGGTACCAGAACACTGCGTAGAGACAGTAAGCTCTGGTCCTGCGTGTATGCTGCGAGTCAACCTAGAAATTGGAGACTGATGGCATAAGGCTTCTTTTCCCATTATGAAAGCTCCGTTCATGCGGCCTCGAAGCTACCTGAAAAGCATTGTTGTTGCCGGGGTTTTCCTCACTGCCGGCATGGTTCTGAAGAAAATGAGTTTTCTCCTAAGAAACCTTGGGTTTCCAGTTCCTTGTTGGAAGCTCACCCTGCTCTGCGCTATACCTAAAGTGAAAGTCAACGTGAGCCCAAGCTTCGAAGTAAGGCCCTGATTATCCTTGCAAAACGAGAGGCGTGCAGCAGCTCCATGAGGCCTTCATCGTTGTTCTGCTTTAGTTTCAAGGTAGTAAGCTTTTCAACACTCCTAGGGGCCTTGCTTCAGCACCCGTTTCAGTACCAGAACACTGCGTAGAACCAGGAAGCTCTGCTCCTGCGTGTATGCTGCGTGTCAACCTAGAAATTAGAGACTGATGGCACAAGGCTTGTTTTCCCGTTTTGAAAGCTCCATTCATGCGGCCTCGAAGCTACCTGAAAAGCACTGTTGTTACCGTGCTTTTACTTACAGCCGGCATGGCACATAGAAGAAAATGAGTTTTCTCGAAAGAAACCTTGTGCTTCCAGTTCCTAGTTGGAAGCTCACCCGGCTCTGCTCTATACCAAACGTGAAAGTCAATGTGAGCACTAGCCTCGAAGTAAGGCCCTGATTATGCTGGCAATACGGGAGGCGTGCAGCAGCTCCATGAGGCCTTCATCGCTGTTCTGCTTTAGTTTCACGGTAGTAGCTTTCCAACATTCCTAGGGACTTTGCTTAAGCAACCGTTTCGGTACCAGAACACTGCGTAGAGACAGTAAGGTCTGGTCCTGCGTGTATGCTGCGAGTCAACCTAGAAATTGGAGACTGATGGCATAAGGCTTCTTTTGCCATTATGAAAGCTCCGTTCATGCGGCCTCGAAGCTACCTGAAAAGCATTGTTGTTGCCGGGGTTTTCCTCACTGCCGGCATGGTTCTGAGAAGAAAATGAGTTTTCTCCTAAGAAACCTTGGGTTTCCAGTTCCTTGTTGGAAGCTCACCCTGCTCTGCGCTATACCTAAAGTGAAAGTCAACGTGAGCCCAAGCTTCGAAGTAAGGCCCTGATTATCCTTGCAAAACGAGAGGCGTGCAGCAGCTCCATGAGGCCTTCATCGTTGTTCTGCTTTAGTTTCAAGGTAGTAAGCTTTTCAACACTCCTAGGGGCCTTGCTTCAGCACCCGTTTCAGTACCAGAACACTGCGTAGAACCAGGAAGTTCTGCTCCTGCGTGTATGCTGCGTGTCAACCTAGAAATTAGAGACTGATGGCACAAGGCTTGTTTTCCCATTATGAAAGCTCCGTTGATGCGGCCCCGAAGCTACCTGAAAAGCACTGTTGTTACCGTGCTTTTACTTACAGCCGGCATGGCACATAGAAGAAAATGAGTTTTCTCGAAAGAAACCTTGTGCTTCCAGTTCCTAGTTGGAAGCTCACCCGGCTCTGCTCTATACCAAACGTGAAAGTCAATGTGAGCACTAGCCTCGAAGTAAGGCCCTGATTATCCTGGCAAAACGGGAGGCGTGCAGCAGCTCCATGAGGCCTTCATCGCTGTTCTGCTTTAGTTTCACGGTAGTAAGCTTTCCAAGACTCCTAGGGACTTTGCTTAAGCAACCGTTTCGGTACCAGAACACTGCGTAGAGACAGTAAGCTCTGGTCCTGCGTGTATGCTGCGTGTCAACCTAGAAATTGGAGACTGATGGCATAAGGCTTCTTTTCCCATTATGAAAGCTCCGTTCATGCGGCCTCGAAGCTACCTGAAAAGCATTGTTGTTGCCGGGGTTTTCCTCACTGCCAGCATGGTTCTGAGAAGAAAATGAGTTTTCTCCTAAGAAACCTTGGGTTTCCAGTTCCTTGTTGGAAGCTCACCCTGCTCTGCGCTATACCTAAAGTGAAAGTCAACGTGAGCCCAAGCTTCGAAGTAAGGCCCTGATTATCCTTGCAAAACGAGAGGCGTGCAGTAGCTCCATGAGGCCTTCATCGTTGTTCTGCTTTAGTTTCAAGGTAGTAAGCTTTTCAACACTCCTAGGGGCCTTGCTTCAGCACCCGTTTCAGTACCAGAACACTGCGTAGAACCAGGAAGCTCTGCTCCTGCGTGTATGCTGCGTGTCAACCTAGAAATTAGAGACTGATGGCACAAGGCTTGTTTTCCCGTTTTGAAAGCTCCATTCATGCGGCCTCGAAGCTACCTGGAAAGCACTGTTGTTACCGTGCTTTTACTTACAGCCGGCATGGCACATAGAAGAAAATGAGTTTTCTCGAAAGAAACCTTGTGCTTCCAGTTCCTAGTTGGAAGCTCACCCGGCTCTGCTCTATACCAAACGTGAAAGTCAATGTGAGCACTAGCCTCGAAGTAAGGCCCTGATTATGCTGGCAAAACGGGAGGCGTGCAGCAGCTCCATGAGGCCTTCATCGCTGTTCTGCTTTAGTTTCACGGTAGTAGCTTTCCAACATTCCTAGGGACTTTGCTTAAGCAACCGTTTCGGTACCAGAACACTGCGTAGAGACAGTAAGCTCTGGTCCTGCGTGTATGCTGCGAGTCAACCTAGAAATTGGAGACTGATGGCATAAGGCTTCTTTTGCCATTATGAAAGCTCCGTTCATGCGGCCTCGAAGCTACCTGAAAAGCATTGTTGTTGCCGGGGTTTTCCTCACTGCCGGCATGGTTCTGAGGAGAAAATGAGTTTTCTCCTAAGAAACCTTGGGTTGCCAGTTCTTTGTTGGAAGCTCACCCTGCTCTGCGCTATACCTAAAGTGAAAGTCAACGTGAGCCCAAGCTTCGAAGTAAGGCCCTGATTATCCTTGCAAAACGAGAGGCGTGCAGCAGCTCCATGAGGCCTTCATCGTTGTTCTGCTTTAGTTTCAAGGTAGTAAGCTTTTCAACACTCCTAGGGGCCTTGCTTCAGCACCCGTTTCAGTACCAGAACACTGCGTAGAACCAGGAAGTTCTGCTCCTGCGTGTATGCTGCGTGTCAACCTAGAAATTAGAGGCTGACGGCACAAGGCTAGTTTTCCCATTATGAAAGCTCCGTTGATGCGGCCCCGAAGCTACCTGAAAAGCACTGTTGTTACCGTGCTTTTACTTACAGCCGGCATGGCACATAGAAGAAAATGAGTGTTCTCGAAAGAAACCTTGTGCTTCCAGTTCCTAGTTGGAAGCTCACCCGGCTCTGCTCTATACCAAACGTGAAAGTCAATGTGAGCACTAGCCTCGAAGTAAGGCCCTGATTATCCTGGCAAAACGGGAGGCGTGCAGCAGCTCCATGAGGCCTTCATCGCTGTTCTGCTTTAGTTTCACGGTAGTAAGCTTTCCAACATTCCTAGGGACTTTGCTTAAGCAACCGTTTCGGTACCAGAACACTGCGTAGAGACAGTAAGCTCTGGTCCTGCGTGTATGCTGCGTGTCAACCTAGAAATTGGAGACTGATGGCATAAGGCTTCTTTTGCCATTATGAAAGCTCCGTTCATGCGGCCTCGAAGCTACCTGAAAAGCATTGTTGTTGCCGGGGTTTTCCTCACTGCCAGCATGGTTCTGAGAAGAAAATGAGTTTTCTCCTAAGAAACCTTGGGTTTCCAGTTCCTTGTTGGAAGCTCACCCTGCTCTGCGCTATACCTAAAGTGAAAGTCAACGTGAGCCCAAGCTTCGAAGTAAGGCCCTGATTATCCTTGCAAAACGAGAGGCGTGCAGCAGCTCCATGAGGCCTTCATCGTTGTTCTGCTTTAGTTTCAAGGTAGTAAGCTTTTCAACATTCCTAGGGGCCTTGCTTCAGCACCCGTTTCAGTACCAGAACACTGCGTAGAACCAGGAAGCTCTGCTCCTGCGTGTATGCTGCGTGTCAACCTAGAAATTAGAGACTGATGGCACAAGGCTTGTTTTCCCGTTTTGAAAGCTCCATTCATGCGGCCTCGAATCTACCTGAAAAGCACTGTTGTTACCGTGCTTTTACTTACAGCCGGCATGGCACATAGAAGAAAATGAGTTTTCTCGAAAGAAACCTTGTGCTTCCAGTTCCTAGTTGGAAGCTCACCCGGCTCTGCTCTATACCAAACGTGAAAGTCAATGTGAGCACTAGCCTCGAAGTAAGGCCCTGATTATGCTGGCAAAACGGGAGGCGTGCAGCAGCTCCATGAGGCCTTCATCGCTGTTCTGCTTTAGTTTCACGGTAGTAGCTTTCCAACATTCCTAGGGACTTTGCTTAAGCAACCGTTTCGGTACCAGAACACTGCGTAGAGACAGTAAGCTCTGGTCCTGCGTGTATGCTGCGAGTCAACCTAGAAATTGGAGACTGATGGCATAAGTCTTCTTTTGCCATTATGAAAGCTCCGTTCATGCGGCCTCGAAGCTACCTGAAAAGCATTGTTGTTGCCGGGGTTATCCTCACTGCCGGCATGGTTCTGAGGAGAAAATGAGTTTTCTCCTAAGAAACCTTGGGTTGCCAGTTCTTTGTTGGAAGCTCACCCTGCTCTGCGCTATACCTAAAGTGAAAGTCAACGTGAGCCCAAGCTTCGAAGTAAGGCCCTGATTATCCTTGCAAAACGAGAGGCGTGCAGCAGCTCCATGAGGCCTTCATCGTTGTTCTGCTTTAGTTTCAAGGTAGTAAGCTTTTCAACACTCCTAGGGGCCTTGCTTCAGCACCCGTTTCAGTACCAGAACACTGCGTAGAACCAGGAAGCTCTGCTCCTGCGTGTATGCTGCGTGTCAACCTAGAAATTAGAGACTGATGGCACAAGGCTTGTTTTCCCGTTTTGAAAGCTCCATTCATTCGGCCCCGAAGCTACCTGAAAAGCACTGTAGTTACCGTGCTTTTACTTACAGCCGGCATGGTTCATAGAAGAAAATGAGTTTTCTCGAAAGAAACCTTGTGCTTCCAGTTCCTAGTTGGAAGCTCACCCGGCTCTGCTCTATACCAAACGTGAAAGTCAATGTGAGCACTAGCCTCGAAGTAAGGCCCTGATTATGCTGGCAAAACGGGAGGCGTGCAGCAGCTCCATGAGGCCTTCATCGCTGTTCTGCTTTAGTTTCACGGTAGTAGCTTTCCAACATTCCTAGGGACTTTGCTTAAGCAACCGTTTCGGTACCAGAACACTGCGTAGAGACAGTAAGCTCTGGTCCTGCGTGTATGCTGCGAGTCAACCTAGAAATTGGAGACTGATGGCATAAGGCTTCTTTTCCCATTATGAAAGCTCCGTTCATGCGGCCTCGAAGCTACCTGAAAAGCATTGTTGTTGCCGGGGTTTTCCTCACTGCCGGCATGGTTCTGAGGAGAAAATGAGTTTTCTCCTAAGAAACCTTGGGTTTCCAGTTCTTTGTTGGAAGCTCACCCTGCTCTGCGCTATACCTAAAGTGAAAGTCAACGTGAGCCCAAGCTTCGAAGTAAGGCCCTGATTATCCTTGCAAAACGAGAGGCGTGCAGCAGCTCCATGAGGCCTTCATCGTTGTTCTGCTTTAGCTTCAAGGTAGTGAGCTTTTCAACACTCCTAAGGGCCTTGCTTCAGCACCCGTTTCAGTACCAGAACACTGCGTAGAACCAGGAAGCTCTGCTCCTGCGTGTATGCTGCGTGTCAACCTAGAAATTAGAGACTGACGGCACAAGGCTAGTTTTCCCATTATGAAAGCTCCGTTGATGCGGCCCCGAAGCTACCTGAAAAGCACTGTTGTTACCGTGCTTTTACTTACAGCCGGCATGGCACATAGAAGAAAATGAGTTTTCTCGAAAGAAACCTTGTGCTTCCAGTTCCTAGTTGGAAGCTCACCCGGCTCTGCTCTATACCAAACGTGAAAGTCAATGTGAGCACTAGCCTCGAAGTAAGGCCCTGATTATCCTGGCAAAACGGGAGGCGTGCAGCAGCTCCATGAGGCCTTCATCGCTGTTCTGCTTTAGTTTCACGGTAGTAAGCTTTCCAAGACTCCTAGGGACTTTGCTTAAGCAACCGTTTCGGTACCAGAACACTGCGTAGAGACAGTAAGCTCTGGTCCTGCGTGTATGCTGCGAGTCAACCTAGAAATTGGAGACTGATGGCATAAGGCTTCTTTTCCCATTATGAAAGCTCCGTTCATGCGGCCTCGAAGCTACCTGAAAAGCATTGTTGTTGCCGGGGTTTTCCTCACTGCTGGCATGGTTCTGAGAAGAAAATGAGTTTTCTCCTAAGAAACCTTGGGTTTCCAGTTCCTTGTTGGAAGCTCACCCTGCTCTGCGCTATACCTAAAGTGAAAGTCAACGTGAGCCCAAGCTTCGAAGTAAGGCCCTGATTATCCTTGCAAAACGAGAGGCGTGCAGCAGCTCCATGAGGCCTTCATCGTTGTTCTGCTTTAGTTTCAAGGTAGTAAGCTTTTCAACACTCCTAGGGGCCTTGCTTCAGCACCCGTTTCAGTACCAGAACACTGCGTAGAACCAGGAAGCTCTGCTCCTGCGTGTATGCTGCGTGTCAACCTAGAAATTAGAGACTGATGGCACAAGGCTTGTTTTCCCGTTTTGAAAGCTCCATTCATGCGGCCTCGAAGCTACCTGAAAAGCACTGTTGTTACCGTGCTTTTACTTACAGCCGGCATGGCACATAGAAGAAAATGAGTTTTCTCGAAAGAAACCTTGTGCTTCCAGTTCCTAGTTGGAAGCTCACCCGGCTCTGCTCTATACCAAACGTGAAAGTCAATGTGAGCACTAGCCTCGAAGTAAGGCCCTGATTATGCTGGCAATACGGGAGGCGTGCAGCAGCTCCATGAGGCCTTCATCGCTGTTCTGCTTTAGTTTCACGGTAGTAAGCTTTCCAACATTCCTAGGGACTTTGCTTAAGCAACCGTTTCGGTACCAGAACACTGCGTAGAGACAGTAAGCTCTGGTCCTGCGTGTATGCTGCGTGTCAACCTAGAAATTGGAGACTGATGGCATAAGGCTTCTTTTGCCATTATGAAAGCTCCGTTCATGCGGCCTCGAAGCTACCTGAAAAGCATTGTTGTTGCCGGGGTTTTCCTCACTGCCGGCATGGTTCTGAGAAGAAACTGAGTTTTCTCCTAAGAAACCTTGGGTTTCCAGTTCCTTGTTGGAAGCTCACCCTGCTCTGCGCTATACCTAAAGTGAAAGTCAACGTGAGCCCAAGCTTCGAAGTAAGGCCCTGATTATCCTTGCAAAACGAGAGGCGTGCAGCAGCTCCATGAGGCCTTCATCGTTGTTCTGCTTTAGTTTCAAGGTAGTAAGCTTTTCAACACTCCTAGGGGCCTTGCTTCAGCACCCGTTTCAGTACCAGAACACTGCGTAGAACCAGGAAGCTCTGCTCCTGCGTGTATGCTGCGTGTCAACCTAGAAATTAGAGGCTGACGGCACAAGGCTAGTTTTCCCATTATGAAAGCTCCGTTGATGCGGCCCCGAAGCTACCTGAAAAGCACTGTTGTTACCGTGCTTTTACTTACAGCCGGCATGGCACATAGAAGAAAATGAGTTTTCTCGAAAGAAACCTTGTGCTTCCAGTTCCTAGTTGGAAGCTCACCCGGCTCTGCTCTATACCAAACGTGAAAGTCAATGTGAGCACTAGCCTCGAAGTAAGGCCCTGATTATCCTGGCAAAACGGGAGGCGTGCAGCAGCTCCATGAGGCCTTCATCGCTGTTCTGCTTTAGTTTCACGGTAGTAAGCTTTCCAAGACTCCTAGGGACTTTGCTTAAGCAACCGTTTCGGTACCAGAACACTGCGTAGAGACAGTAAGCTCTGGTCCTGCGTGTATGCTGCGTGTCAACCTAGAAATTGGAGACTGATGGCATAAGGCTTCTTTTCCCATTATGAAAGCTCCGTTCATGCGGCCTCGAAGCTACCTGAAAAGCATTGTTGTTGCCGGGGTTTTCCTCACTGCCAGCATGGTTCTGAGAAGAAAATGAGTTTTCTCCTAAGAAACCTTGGGTTTCCAGTTCCTTGTTGGAAGCTCACCCTGCTCTGCGCTATACCTAAAGTGAAAGTCAACGTGAGCCCAAGCTTCGAAGTAAGGCCCTGATTATCCTTGCAAAACGAGAGGCGTGCAGCAGCTCCATGAGGCCTTCATCGTTGTTCTGCTTTAGTTTCAAGGTAGTAAGCTTTTCAACACTCCTAGGGGCCTTGCTTCAGCACCCGTTTCAGTACCAGAACACTGCGTAGAACCAGGAAGCTCTGCTCCTGCGTGTATGCTGCGTGTCAACCTAGAAATTAGAGACTGATGGCACAAGGCTTGTTTTCCCGTTTTGAAAGCTCCATTCATGCGGCCTCGAAGCTACCTGAAAAGCACTGTTGTTACCGTGCTTTTACTTACAGCCGGCATGGCACATAGAAGAAAATGAGTTTTCTCGAAAGAAACCTTGTGCTTCCAGTTCCTAGTTGGAAGCTCACCCGGCTCTGCTCTATACCAAACGTGAAAGTCAATGTGAGCACTAGCCTCGAAGTAAGGCCCTGATTATGCTGGCAAAACGGGAGGCGTGCAGCAGCTCCATGAGGCCTTCATCGCTGTTCTGCTTTAGTTTCACGGTAGTAGCTTTCCAACATTCCTAGGGACTTTGCTTAAGCAACCGTTTCGGTACCAGAACACTGCGTAGAGACAGTAAGCTCTGGTCCTGCGTGTATGCTGCAAGTCAACCTAGAAATTGGAGACTGATGGCATAAGGCTTCTTTTCCCATTATGAAAGCTCCGTTCATGCGGCCTCGAAGCTACCTGAAAAGCATTGTTGTTGCCGGGGTTTTCCTCACTGCCGGCATGGTTCTGAGGAGAAAATGAGTTTTCTCCTAAGAAACCTTGGGTTGCCAGTTCTTTGTTGGAAGCTCACCCTGCTCTGCGCTATACCTAAAGTGAAAGTCAACGTGAGCCCAAGCTTCGAAGTAAGGCCCTGATTATCCTTGCAAAACGAGAGGCGTGCAGCAGCTCCATGAGGCCTTCATCGTTGTTCTGCTTTAGTTTCAAGGTAGTAAGCTTTTCAACACTCCTAGGGGCCTTGCTTCAGCACCCGTTTCAGTACCAGAACACTGCGTAGAACCAGGAAGCTCTGCTCCTGCGTGTATGCTGCGTGTCAACCTAGAAATTAGAGACTGACGGCACAAGGCTAGTTTTCCCATTATGAAAGCTCCGTTGATGCGGCCCCGAAGCTACCTGAAAAGCACTGTTGTTACCGTGCTTTTACTTACAGCCGGCATGGCACATAGAAGAAAATGAGTTTTCTCGAAAGAAACCTTGTGCTTCCAGTTCCTAGTTGGAAGCTCACCCGGCTCTGCTCTATACCAAACGTGAAAGTCAATGTGAGCACTAGCCTCGAAGTAAGGCCCTGATTATCCTGGCAAAACGGGAGGCGTGCAGCAGCTCCATGAGGCCTTCATCGCTGTTCTGCTTTAGTTTCACGGTAGTAAGCTTTCCAAGACTCCTAGGGACTTTGCTTAAGCAACCGTTTCGGTACCAGAACACTGCGTAGAGACAGTAAGCTCTGGTCCTGCGTGTATGCTGCGTGTCAACCTAGAAATTGGAGACTGATGGCATAAGGCTTCTTTTCCCATTATGAAAGCTCCGTTCATGCGGCCTCGAAGCTACCTGAAAAGCATTGTTGTTGCCGGGGTTTTCCTCACTGCCGGCATGGTTCTGAGGAGAAAATGAGTTTTCTCCTAAGAAACCTTGGGTTGCCAGTTCTTTGTTGGAAGCTCACCCTGCTCTGCGCTATACCTAAAGTGAAAGTCAACGTGAGCCCAAGCTTCGAAGTAAGGCCCTGATTATCCTTGCAAAACGAGAGGCGTGCAGCAGCTCCATGAGGCCTTCATCGTTGTTCTGCTTTAGTTTCAAGGTAGTAAGCTTTTCAACACTCCTAGGGGCCTTGCTTCAGCACCCGTTTCAGTACCAGAACACTGCGTAGAACCAGGAAGCTCTGCTCCTGCGTGTATGCTGCGTGTCAACCTAGAAATTAGAGACTGATGGCACAAGGCTTGTTTTCCCGTTTTGAAAGCTCCATTCATGCGGCCCCGAAGCTACCTGAAAAGCACTGTAGTTACCGTGCTTTTACTTACAGCCGGCATGGTTCATAGAAGAAAATGAGTTTTCTCGAAAGAAACCTTGTGCTTCCAGTTCCTAGTTGGAAGCTCACCCGGCTCTGCTCTATACCAAACGTGAAAGTCAATGTGAGCACTAGCCTCGAAGTAAGGCCCTGATTATGCTGGCAAAACGGGAGGCGTGCAGCAGCTCCATGAGGCCTTCATCGCTGTTCTGCTTTAGTTTCACGGTAGTAGCTTTCCAACATTCCTAGGGACTTTGCTTAAGCAACCGTTTCGGTACCAGAACACTGCGTAGAGACAGTAAGCTCTGGTCCTGCGTGTATGCTGCGAGTCAACCTAGAAATTGGAGACTGATGGCATAAGGCTTCTTTTCCCATTATGAAAGCTCCGTTCATGCGGCCTCGAAGCTACCTGAAAAGCATTGTTGTTGCCGGGGTTTTCCTCACTGCCGGCATGGTTCTGAGGAGAAAATGAGTTTTCTCCTAAGAAACCTTGGGTTTCCAGTTCTTTGTTGGAAGCTCACCCTGTTCTGCGCTATACCTAAAGTGAAAGTCAACGTGAGCCCAAGCTTCGAAGTAAGGCCCTGATTATCCTTGCAAAACGAGAGGCGTGCAGCAGCTCCATGAGGCCTTCATCGTTGTTCTGCTTTAGTTTCAAGGTAGTGAGCTTTTCAACACTCCTAAGGGCCTTGCTTCAGCACCCGTTTCAGTACCAGAACACTGCGTAGAACCAGGAAGCTCTGCTCCTGCGTGTATGCTGCGTGTCAAGCTAGAAATTAGAGGCTGACGGCACAAGGCTAGTTTTCCCATTATGAAAGCTCCGTTGATGCGGCCCCGAAGCTACCTGAAAAGCACTGTTGTTACCGTGCTTTTACTTACAGCCGGCATGGCACATAGAAGAAAATGAGTTTTCTCGAAAGAAACCTTGTGCTTCCAGTTCCTAGTTGGAAGCTCACCCGGCTCTGCTCTATACCAAACGTGAAAGTCAATGTGAGCACTAGCCTCGAAGTAAGGCCCTGATTATCCTGGCAAAACGGGAGGCGTGCAGCAGCTCCATGAGGCCTTCATCGCTGTTCTGCTTTAGTTTCACGGTAGTAAGCTTTCCAAGACTCCTAGGGACTTTGCTTAAGCAACCGTTTCGGTACCAGAACACTGCGTAGAGACAGTAAGCTCTGGTCCTGCGTGTATGCTGCGTGTCAACCTAGAAATTGGAGACTGATGGCATAAGGCTTCTTTTCCCATTATGAAAGCTCCGTTCATGCGGCCTCGAAGCTACCTGAAAAGCATTGTTGTTGCCGGGGTTTTCCTCACTGCCGGCATGGTTCTGAGAAGAAAATGAGTTTTCTCCTAAGAAACCTTGGGTTTCCAGTTCCTTGTTGGAAGCTCACCCTGCTCTGCGCTATACCTAAAGTGAAAGTCAACGTGAGCCCAAGCTTCGAAGTAAGGCCCTGATTATCCTTGCAAAACGAGAGGCGTGCAGCAGCTCCATGAGGCCTTCATCGTTGTTCTGCTTTAGTTTCAAGGTAGTGAGCTTTTCAACACTCCTAAGGGCCTTGCTTCAGCACCCGTTTCAGTACCAGAACACTGCGTAGAACCAGGAAGCTCTGCTCCTGCGTGTATGCTGCGTGTCAAGCTAGAAATTAGAGGCTGACGGCACAAGGCTAGTTTTCCCATTATGAAAGCTCCGTTGATGCGGCCCCGAAGCTACCTGAAAAGCACTGTTGTTACCGTGCTTTTACTTACAGCCGGCATGGCACATAGAAGAAAATGAGTTTTCTCGAAAGAAACCTTGTGCTTCCAGTTCCTAGTTGGAAGCTCACCCGGCTCTGCTCTATACCAAACGTGAAAGTCAATGTGAGCACTAGCCTCGAAGTAAGGCCCTGATTATCCTGGCAAAACGGGAGGCGTGCAGCAGCTCCATGAGGCCTTCATCGCTGTTCTGCTTTAGTTTCACGGTAGTAAGCTTTCCAAGACTCCTAGGGACTTTGCTTAAGCAACCGTTTCGGTACCAGAACACTGCGTAGAGACAGTAAGCTCTGGTCCTGCGTGTATGCTGCGTGTCAACCTAGAAATTGGAGACTGATGGCATAAGGCTTCTTTTCCCATTATGAAAGCTCCGTTCATGCGGCCTCGAAGCTACCTGAAAAGCATTGTTGTTGCCGGGGTTTTCCTCACTGCCGGCATGGTTCTGAGAAGAAAATGAGTTTTCTCCTAAGAAACCTTGGGTTTCCAGTTCCTTGTTGGAAGCTCACCCTGCTCTGCGCTATACCTAAAGTGAAAGTCAACGTGAGCCCAAGCTTCGAAGTAAGGCCCTGATTATCCTTGCAAAACGAGAGGCGTGCAGCAGCTCCATGAGGCCTTCATCGTTGTTCTGCTTTAGTTTCAAGGTAGTAAGCTTTTCAACACTCCTAGGGGCCTTGCTTCAGCACCCGTTTCAGTACCAGAACACTGCGTAGAACCAGGAAGCTCTGCTCCTGCGTGTATGCTGCGTGTCAACCTAGAAATTAGAGACTGATGGCACAAGGCTTGTTTTCCCGTTTTGAAAGCTCCATTCATGCGGACTCGAAGCTACCTGAAAAGCACTGTTGTTACCGTGCTTTTACTTACAGCCGGCATGGCACATAGAAGAAAATGAGTTTTCTCGAAAGAAACCTTGTGCTTCCAATTCCTAGTTGGAAGCTCACCCGGCTCTGCTCTATACCAAACGTGAAAGTCAATGTGAGCACTAGCCTCGAAGTAAGGCCCTGATTATGCTGGCAATACGGGAGGCGTGCAGCAGCTCCATGAGGCCTTCATCGCTGTTCTGCTTTAGTTTCACGGTAGTAAGCTTTCCAACATTCCTAGGGACTTTGCTTAAGCAACCGTTTCGGTACCAGAACACTGCGTAGAGACAGTAAGCTCTGGTCCTGCGTGTATGCTGCGTGTCAACCTAGAAATTGGAGACTGATGGCATAAGGCTTCTTTTGCCATTATGAAAGCTCCGTTCATGCGGCCTCGAAGCTACCTGAAAAGCATTGTTGTTGCCGGGGTTTTCCTCACTGCCGGCATGGTTCTGAGAAGAAACTGAGTTTTCTCCTAAGAAACCTTGGGTTTCCAGTTCCTTGTTGGAATCTCACCCTGCTCTGCGCTATACCTAAAGTGAAAGTCAACGTGAGCCCAAGCTTCGAAGTAAGGCCCTGATTATCCTTGCAAAACGAGAGGCGTGCAGCAGCTCCATGAGGCCTTCATCGTTGTTCTGCTTTAGTTTCAAGGTAGTAAGCTTTTCAACACTCCTAGGGGCCTTGCTTCAGCACCCGTTTCAGTACCAGAACACTGCGTAGAACCAGGAAGTTCTGCTCCTGCGTGTATGCTGCGTGTCAACCTAGAAATTAGAGGGTGACGGCACAAGGCTAGTTTTCCCATTTGAAAGCTCCGTTGATGCGGCCCCGAAGCTACCTGAAAAGCACTGTTGTTACCGTGCTTTTACTTACAGCCGGCATGGCACATAGAAGAAAATGAGTTTTCTCGAAAGAAACCTTGTGCTTCCAGTTCCTAGTTGGAAGCTCACCCGGCTCTGCTCTATACCAAACGTGAAAGTCAATGTGAGCACTAGCCTCGAAGTAAGGCCCTGATTATCCTGGCAAAACGGGAGGCGTGCAGCACCTCCATGAGGCCTTCATCGCTGTTCTGCTTTAGTTTCACGGTAGTAAGCTTTCCAAGACTCCTAGGGACTTTGCTTAAGCAACCGTTTCGGTACCAGAACACTGCGTAGAGACAGTAAGCTCTGGTCCTGCGTGTATGCTGCGTGTCAACCTAGAAATTGGAGACTGATGGCATAAGGCTTCTTTTCCCATTATGAAAGCTCCGTTCATGCGGCCTCGAAGCTACCTGAAAAGCATTGTTGTTGCCGGGGTTTTCCTCACTGCCAGCATGGTTCTGAGAAGAAAATGAGTTTTCTCCTAAGAAACCTTGGGTTTCCAGTTCCTTGTTGGAAGCTCACCCTGCTCTGCGCTATACCTAAAGTGAAAGTCAACGTGAGCCCAAGCTTCGAAGTAAGGCCCTGATTATCCTTGCAAAACGAGAGGCGTGCAGCAGCTCCATGAGGCCTTCATCGTTGTTCTGCTTTAGTTTCAAGGTAGTAAGCTTTTCAACACTCCTAGGGGCCTTGCTTCAGCACCCGTTTCAGTACCAGAACACTGCGTAGAACCAGGAAGCTCTGCTCCTGCGTGTATGCTGCGTGTCAACCTAGAAATTAGAGACTGATGATACAAGGCTTGTTTTCCCGTTTTGAAAGCTCCATTCATGCGGCCTCGAAGCTACCTGAAAAGCACTGTTGTTACCGTGCTTTTACTTACAGCCGGCATGGCACATAGAAGAAAATGAGTTTTCTCGAAAGAAACCTTGTGCTTCCAGTTCCTAGTTGGAAGCTCACCCGGCTCTGCTCTATACCAAACGTGAAAGTCAATGTGAGCACTAGCCTCGAAGTAAGGCCCTGATTATGCTGGCAAAACGGGAGGCGTGCAGCAGCTCCATGAGGCCTTCATCGCTGTTCTGCTTTAGTTTCACGGTAGTAGCTTTCCAACATTCCTAGGGACTTTGCTTAAGCAACCGTTTCGGTACCAGAACACTGCGTAGAGACAGTAAGCTCTGGTCCTGCGTGTATGCTGCAAGTCAACCTAGAAATTGGAGACTGATGGCATAAGGCTTCTTTTCCCATTATGAAAGCTCCGTTCATGCGGCCTCGAAGCTACCTGAAAAGCATTGTTGTTGCCGGGGTTTTCCTCACTGCCGGCATGGTTCTGAGGAGAAAATGAGTTTTCTCCTAAGAAACCTTGGGTTGCCAGTTCTTTGTTGGAAGCTCACCCTGCTCTGCGCTATACCTAAAGTGAAAGTCAACGTGAGCCCAAGCTTCGAAGTAAGGCCCTGATTATCCTTGCAAAACGAGAGGCGTGCAGCAGCTCCATGAGGCCTTCATCGTTGTTCTGCTTTAGTTTCAAGGTAGTAAGCTTTTCAACACTCCTAGGGGCCTTGCTTCAGCACCCGTTTCAGTACCAGAACACTGCGTAGAACCAGGAAGTTCTGCTCCTGCGTGTATGCTGCGTGTCAACCTAGAAATTAGAGGCTGACGGCACAAGGCTAGTTTTCCCATTATGAAAGCTCCGTTGATGCGGCCCCGAAGCTACCTGAAAAGCACTGTTGTTACCGTGCTTTTACTTACAGCCGGCATGGCACATAGAAGAAAATGAGTTTTCTCGAAAGAAACCTTGTGCTTCCAGTTCCTAGTTGGAAGCTCACCCGGCTCTGCTCTATACCAAACGTGAAAGTCAATGTGAGCACTAGCCTCGAAGTAAGGCCCTGATTATCCTGGCAAAACGGGAGGCGTGCAGCAGCTCCATGAGGCCTTCATCGCTGTTCTGCTTTAGTTTCACGGTAGTAAGCTTTCCAAGACTCCTAGGGACTTTGCTTAAGCAACCGTTTCGGTACCAGAACACTGCGTAGAGACAGTAAGCTCTGGTCCTGCGTGTATGCTGCGTGTCAACCTAGAAATTGGAGACTGATGGCATAAGGCTTCTTTTCCCATTATGAAAGCTCCGTTCATGCGGCCTCGAAGCTACCTGAAAAGCATTGTTGTTGCCGGGGTTTTCCTCACTGCCAGCATGGTTCTGAGAAGAAAATGAGTTTTCTCCTAAGAAACCTTGGGGTTCCAGTTCCTTGTTGGAAGCTCACCCTGCTCTGCGCTATACCTAAAGTGAAAGTCAACGTGAGCCCAAGCTTCGAAGTAAGGCCCTGATTATCCTTGCAAAACGAGAGGCGTGCAGCAGCTCCATGAGGCCTTCATCGTTGTTCTGCTTTAGTTTCAAGGTAGTAAGCTTTTCAACACTCCTAGGGGCCTTGCTTCAGCACCCGTTTCAGTACCAGAACACTGCGTAGAACCAGGAAGCTCTGCTCCTGCGTGTATGCTGCGTGTCAACCTAGAAATTAGAGACTGATGGCACAAGGCTTGTTTTCCCGTTTTGAAAGCTCCATTCATGCGGCCTCGAAGCTACCTGAAAAGCACTGTTGTTACCGTGCTTTTACTTACAGCCGGCATGGCACATAGAAGAAAATGAGTTTTCTCGAAAGAAACCTTGTGCTTCCAGTTCCTAGTTGGAAGCTCACCCGGCTCTGCTCTATACCAAACGTGAAAGTCAATGTGAGCACTAGCCTCGAAGTAAGGCCCTGATTATGCTGGCAAAACGGGAGGCGTGCAGCAGCTCCATGAGGCCTTCATCGCTGTTCTGCTTTAGTTTCACGGTAGTAGCTTTCCAACATTCCTAGGGACTTTGCTTAAGCAACCGTTTCGGTACCAGAACACTGCGTAGAGACAGTAAGCTCTGGTCCTGCGTGTATGCTGCGAGTCAACCTAGAAATTGGAGACTGATGGCATAAGGCTTCTTTTGCCATTATGAAAGCTCCGTTCATGCGGCCTCGAAGCTACCTGAAAAGCATTGTTGTTGCCGGGGTTTTCCTCACTGCCAGCATGGTTCTGAGAAGAAAATGAGTTTTCTCCTAAGAAACCTTGGGTTTCCAGTTCCTTGTTGGAAGCTCACCCTGCTCTGCGCTATACCTAAAGTGAAAGTCAACGTGAGCCCAAGCTTCGAAGTAAGGCCCTGATTATCCTTGCAAAACGAGAGGCGTGCAGCAGCTCCATGAGGCCTTCATCGTTGTTCTGCTTTAGTTTCAAGGTAGTAAGCTTTTCAACACTCCTAGGGGCCTTGCTTCAGCACCCGTTTCAGTACCAGAACACTGCGTAGAACCAGGAAGCTCTGCTCCTGCGTGTATGCTGCGTGTCAATCTAGAAATTAGAGACTGATGGCACAAGGCTTGTTTTCCCGTTTTGAAAGCTCCATTCATGCGGCCTCGAAGCTACCTGAAAAGCACTGTTGTTACCGTGCTTTTACTTACAGCCGGCATGGCACATAGAAGAAAATGAGTTTTCTCGAAAGAAACCTTGTGCTTCCAGTTCCTAGTTGGAAGCTCACCCGGCTCTGCTCTATACCAAACGTGAAAGTCAATGTGAGCACTAGCCTCGAAGTAAGGCCCTGATTATGCTGGCAAAACGGGAGGCGTGCAGCAGCTCCATGAGGCCTTCATCGCTGTTCTGCTTTAGTTTCACGGTAGTAGCTTTCCAACATTCCTAGGGACTTTGCTTAAGCAACCGTTTCGGTACCAGAACACTGCGTAGAGACAGTAAGCTCTGGTCCTGCGTGTATGCTGCGTGTCAACCTAGAAATTGGAGACTGATGGCATAAGGCTTCTTTTCCCATTATGAAAGCTCCGTTCATGCGGCCTCGAAGCTACCTGAAAAGCATTGTTGTTGCCGGGGTTTTCCTCACTGCCAGCATGGTTCTGAGAAGAAAATGAGTTTTCTCCTAAGAAACCTTGGGTTTCCAGTTCCTTGTTGGAAGCTCACCCTGCTCTGCGCTATACCTAAAGTGAAAGTCAACGTGAGCCCAAGCTTCGAAGTAAGGCCCTGATTATCCTTGCAAAACGAGAGGCGTGCAGCAGCTCCATGAGGCCTTCATCGTTGTTCTGCTTTAGTTTCAAGGTAGTAAGCTTTTCAACACTCCTAGGGGCCTTGCTTCAGCACCCGTTTCAGTACCAGAACACTGCGTAGAACCAGGAAGCTCTGCTCCTGCGTGTATGCTGCGTGTCAACCTAGAAATTAGAGACTGATGGCACAAGGCTTGTTTTCCCGTTTTGAAAGCTCCATTCATGCGGCCTCGAAGCTACCTGAAAAGCACTGTTGTTACCGTGCTTTTACTTACAGCCGGCATGGCACATAGAAGAAAATGAGTTTTCTCGAAAGAAACCTTGTGCTTCCAGTTCCTAGTTGGAAGCTCACCCGGCTCTGCTCTATACCAAACGTGAAAGTCAATGTGAGCACTAGCCTCGAAGTAAGGCCCTGATTATGCTGGCAAAACGGGAGGCGTGCAGCAGCTCCATGAGGCCTTCATCGCTGTTCTGCTTTAGTTTCACGGTAGTAGCTTTCCAACATTCCTAGGGACTTTGCTTAAGCAACCGTTTCGGTACCAGAACACTGCGTAGAGACAGTAAGCTCTGGTCCTGCGTGTATGCTGCGAGTCAACCTAGAAATTGGAGACTGATGGCATAAGGCTTCTTTTGCCATTATGAAAGCTCCGTTCATGCGGCCTCGAAGCTACCTGAAAAGCATTGTTGTTGCCGGGGTTTTCCTCACTGCCAGCATGGTTCTGAGAAGAAAATGAGTTTTCTCCTAAGAAACCTTGGGTTTCCAGTTCCTTGTTGGAAGCTCACCCTGCTCTGCGCTATACCTAAAGTGAAAGTCAACGTGAGCCCAAGCATCGAAGTAAGGCCCTGATTATCCTTGCAAAACGAGAGGCGTGCAGCAGCTCCATGAGGCCTTCATCGTTGTTCTGCTTTAGTTTCAAGGTAGTAAGCTTTTCAACACTCCTAGGGGCCTTGCTTCAGCACCCGTTTCAGTACCAGAACACTGCGTAGAACCAGGAAGCTCTGCTCCTGCGTGTATGCTGCGTGTCAACCTAGAAATTAGAGACTGACGGCACAAGGCTAGTTTTCCCATTATGAAAGATCCGTTGATGCGGCCCCGAAGCTACCTGAAAAGCACTGTTGTTACCGTGCTTTTACTTACAGCCGGCATGGCACATAGAAGAAAATGAGTTTTCTCGAAAGAAACCTTGTGCTTCCAGTTCCTAGTTGGAAGCTCACCCGGCTCTGCTCTATACCAAACGTGAAAGTCAATGTGAGCACTAGCCTCGAAGTAAGGCCCTGATTATCCTGGCAAAACGGGAGGCGTGCAGCAGCTCCATGAGGCCTTCATCGCTGTTCTGCTTTAGTTTCACGGTAGTAAGCTTTCCAAGACTCCTAGGGACTTTGCTTAAGCAACCGTTTCGGTACCAGAACACTGCGTAGAGACAGTAAGCTCTGGTCCTGCGTGTATGCTGCGTGTCAACCTAGAAATTGGAGACTGATGGCATAAGGCTTCTTTTCCCATTATGAAAGCTCCGTTCATGCGGCCTCGAAGCTACCTGAAAAGCATTGTTGTTGCCGGGGTTTTCCTCACTGCCGGCATGGTTCTGAGGAGAAAATGAGTTTTCTCCTAAGAAACCTTGGGTTGCCAGTTCTTTGTTGGAAGCTCACCCTGCTCTGCGCTATACCTAAAGTGAAAGTCAACGTGAGCCCAAGCTTCGAAGTAAGGCCCTGATTATCCTTGCAAAACGAGAGGCGTGCAGCAGCTCCATGAGGCCTTCATCGTTGTTCTGCTTTAGTTTCAAGGTAGTAAGCTTTTCAACACTCCTAGGGGCCTTGCTTCAGCACCCGCTTCAGTACCAGAACACTGCGTAGAACCAGGAAGCTCTGCTCCTGCGTGTATGCTGCGTGTCAACCTAGAAATTAGAGACTGATGGCACAAGGCTTGTTTTCCCGTTTTGAAAGCTCCATTCATGCGGCCTCGAAGCTACCTGAAAAGCACTGTTGTTACTGTGCTTTTACTTACAGCCGGCATGGCACATAGAAGAAAATGAGTTTTCTCGAAAGAAACCTTGTGCTTCCAGTTCCTAGTTGGAAGCTCACCCGGCTCTGCTCTATACCAAACGTGAAAGTCAATGTGAGCACTAGCCTCGAAGTAAGGCCCTGATTATGCTGGCAAAACGGGAGGCGTGCAGCAGCTCCATGAGGCCTTCATCGCTGTTCTGCTTTAGTTTCACGGTAGTAGCTTTCCAACATTCCTAGGGACTTTGCTTAAGCAACCGTTTCGGTACCAGAACACTGCGTAGAGACAGTAAGCTCTGGTCCTGCGTGTATGCTGCGTGTCAACCTAGAAATTGGAGACTGATGGCCTAAGGCTTCTTTTCCCATTATGAAAGCTCCGTTCATGCGGCCTCGAAGCTACCTGAAAAGCATTGTTGTTGCCGGGGTTTTCCTCACTGCCAGCATGGTTCTGAGAAGAAAATGAGTTTTCTCCTAAGAAACCTTGGGTTTCCAGTTCCTTGTTGGAAGCTCACCCTGCTCTGCGCTATACCTAAAGTGAAAGTCAACGTGAGCCCAAGCTTCGAAGTAAGGCCCTGATTATCCTTGCAAAACGAGAGGCGTGCAGCAGCTCCATGAGGCCTTCATCGTTGTTCTGCTTTAGTTTCAAGGTAGTAAGCTTTTCAACACTCCTAGGGGCCTTGCTTCAGCACCCGTTTCAGTACCAGAACACTGCGTAGAACCAGGAAGCTCTGCTCCTGCGTGTATGCTGCGTGTCAACCTAGAAATTAGAGACTGATGGCACAAGGCTTGTTTTCCCGTTTTGAAAGCTCCATTCATGCGGCCTCGAAGCTACCTGAAAAGCACTGTTGTTACCGTGCTTTTACTTACAGCCGGCATGGCACATAGAAGAAAATGAGTTTTCTCGAAAGAAACCTTGTGCTTCCAGTTCCTAGTTGGAAGCTCACCCGGCTCTGCTCTATACCAAACGTGAAAGTCAATGTGAGCACTAGCCTCGAAGTAAGGCCCTGATTATGCTGGCAAAACGGGAGGCGTGCAGCAGCTCCATGAGGCCTTCATCGCTGTTCTGCTTTAGTTTCACGGTAGTAGCTTTCCAACATTCCTAGGGACTTTGCTTAAGCAACCGTTTCGGTACCAGAACACTGCGTAGAGACAGTAAGCTCTGGTCCTGCGTGTATGCTGCGAGTCAACCTAGAAATTGGAGACTGATGGCATAAGGCTTCTTTTGCCATTATGAAAGCTCCGTTCATGCGGCCTCGAAGCTACCTGAAAAGCATTGTTGTTGCCGGGGTTTTCCTCACTGCCAGCATGGTTCTGAGAAGAAAATGAGTTTTCTCCTAAGAAACCTTGGGTTTCCAGTTCCTTGTTGGAAGCTCACCCTGCTCTGCGCTATACCTAAAGTGAAAGTCAACGTGAGCCCAAGCTTCGAAGTAAGGCCCTGATTATCCTTGCAAAACGAGAGGCGTGCAGCAGCTCCATGAGGCCTTCATCGTTGTTCTGCTTTAGTTTCAAGGTAGTAAGCTTTTCAACACTCCTAGGGGCCTTGCTTCAGCACCCGTTTCAGTACCAGAACACTGCGTAGAACCAGGAAGCTCTGCTCCTGCGTGTATGCTGCGTGTCAACCTAGAAATTAGAGACTGACGGCACAAGGCTAGTTTTCCCATTATGAAAGCTCCGTTGATGCGGCCCCGAAGCTACCTGAAAAGCACTATTGTTACCGTGCTTTTACTTACAGCCGGCATGGCACATAGAAGAAAATGAGTTTTCTCGAAAGAAACCTTGTGCTTCCAGTTCCTAGTTGGAAGCTCACCCGGCTCTGCTCTATACCAAACGTGAAAGTCAATGTGAGCACTAGCCTCGAAGTAAGGCCCTGATTATCCTGGCAAAACGGGAGGCGTGCAGCAGCTCCATGAGGCCTTCATCGCTGTTCTGCTTTAGTTTCACGGTAGTAAGCTTTCCAAGACTCCTAGGGACTTTGCTTAAGCAACCGTTTCGGTACCAGAACACTGCGTAGAGACAGTAAGCTCTGGTCCTGCGTGTATGCTGCGTGTCAACCTAGAAATTGGAGACTGATGGCATAAGGCTTCTTTTCCCATTATGAAAGCTCCGTTCATGCGGCCTCGAAGCTACCTGAAAAGCATTGTTGTTGCCGGGGTTTTCCTCACTGCCGGCATGGTTCTGAGGAGAAAATGAGTTTTCTCCTAAGAAACCTTGGGTTGCCAGTTCTTTGTTGGAAGCTCACCCTGCTCTGCGCTATACCTAAAGTGAAAGTCAACGTGAGCCCAAGCTTCGAAGTAAGGCCCTGATTATCCTTGCAAAACGAGAGGCGTGCAGCAGCTCCATGAGGCCTTCATCGTTGTTCTGCTTTAGTTTCAAGGTAGTAAGCTTTTCAACACTTCTAGGGGCCTTGCTTCAGCACCCGTTTCAGTACCAGAACACTGCGTAGAACCAGGAAGCTCTGCTCCTGCGTGTATGCTGCGTGTCAACCTAGAAATTAGAGACTGATGGCACAAGGCTTGTTTTCCCGTTTTGAAAGCTCCATTCATGCGGCCCCGAAGCTACCTGAAAAGCACTGTAGTTACCGTGCTTTTACTTACAGCCGGCATGGTTCATAGAAGAAAATGAGTTTTCTCGAAAGAAACCTTGTGCTTCCAGTTCCTAGTTGGAAGCTCACCCGGCTCTGCTCTATACCAAACGTGAAAGTCAATGTGAGCACTAGCCTCGAAGTAAGGCCCTGATTATGCTGGCAAAACGGGAGGCGTGCAGCAGCTCCATGAGGCCTTCATCGCTGTTCTGCTTTAGTTTCACGGTAGTAGCTTTCCAACATTCCTAGGGACTTTGCTTAAGCAACCGTTTCGGTACCAGAACACTGCGTAGAGACAGTAAGCTCTGGTCCTGCGTGTATGCTGCGAGTCAACCTAGAAATTGGAGACTGATGGCATAAGGCTTCTTTTCCCATTATGAAAGCTCCGTTCATGCGGCCTCGAAGCTACCTGAAAAGCATTGTTGTTGCCGGGGTTTTCCTCACTGCCGGCATGGTTCTGAGGAGAAAATGAGTTTTCTCCTAAGAAACCTTGGGTTTCCAGTTCTTTGTTGGAAGCTCACCCTGTTCTGCGCTATACCTAAAGTGAAAGTCAACGTGAGCCCAAGCTTCGAAGTAAGGCCCTGATTATCCTTGCAAAACGAGAGGCGTGCAGCAGCTCCATGAGGCCTTCATCGTTGTTCTGCTTTAGTTTCAAGGTAGTGAGCTTTTCAACACTCCTAAGGGCCTTGCTTCAGCACCCGTTTCAGTACCAGAACACTGCGTAGAACCAGGAAGCTCTGCTCCTGCGTGTATGCTGCGTGTCAAGCTAGAAATTAGAGGCTGACGGCACAAGGCTAGTTTTCCCATTATGAAAGCTCCGTTGATGCGGCCCCGAAGCTACCTGAAAAGCACTGTTGTTACCGTGCTTTTACTTACAGCCGGCATGGCACATAGAAGAAAATGAGTTTTCTCGAAAGAAACCTTGTGCTTCCAGTTCCTAGTTGGAAGCTCACCCGGCTCTGCTCTATACCAAACGTGAAAGTCAATGTGAGCACTAGCCTCGAAGTAAGGCCCTGATTATCCTGGCAAAACGGGAGGCGTGCAGCAGCTCCATGAGGCCTTCATCGCTGTTCTGCTTTAGTTTCACGGTAGTAAGCTTTCCAACATTCCTAGGGACTTTGCTTAAGCAACCGTTTCGGTACCAGAACACTGCGTAGAGACAGTAAGCTCTGGTCCTGCGTGTATGCTGCGTGTCAACCTAGAAATTGGAGACTGATGGCATAAGGCTTCTTTTCCCATTATGAAAGCTCCGTTCATGCGGCCTCGAAGCTACCTGAAAAGCATTGTTGTTGCCGGGGTTTTCCTCACTGCCGGCATGGTTCTGAGAAGAAAATGAGTTTTCTCCTAAGAAACCTTGGGTTTCCAGTTCCTTGTTGGAAGCTCACCCTGCTCTGCGCTATACCTAAAGTGAAAGTCAACGTGAGCCCAAGCTTCGAAGTAAGGCCCTGATTATCCTTGCAAAACGAGAGGCATGCAGCAGCTCCATGAGGCCTTCATCGTTGTTCTGCTTTAGTTTCAAGGTAGTAAGCTTTTCAACACTCCTAGGGGCCTTGCTTCAGCACCCGTTTCAGTACCAGAACACTGCGTAGAACCAGGAAGCTCTGCTCCTGCGTGTATGCTGCGTGTCAACCTAGAAATTAGAGACTGATGGCACAAGGCTTGTTTTCCCGTTTTGAAAGCTCCATTCATGCGGCCTCGAAGCTACCTGAAAAGCACTGTTGTTACCGTGCTTTTACTTACAGCCGGCATGGCACATAGAAGAAAATGAGTTTTCTCGAAAGAAACCTTGTGCTTCCAGTTCCTAGTTGGAAGCTCACCCGGCTCTGCTCTATACCAAACGTGAAAGTCAATGTGAGCACTAGCCTCGAAGTAAGGCCCTGATTATGCTGGCAATACGGGAGGCGTGCAGCAGCTCCATGAGGCCTTCATCGCTGTTCTGCTTTAGTTTCACGGTAGTAAGCTTTCCAACATTCCTAGGGACTTTGCTTAAGCAACCGTTTCGGTACCAGAACACTGCGTAGAGACAGTAAGCTCTGGTCCTGCGTGTATGCTGCGTGTCAACCTAGAAATTGGAGACTGATGGCATAAGGCTTCTTTTGCCATTATGAAAGCTCCGTTCATGCGGCCTCGAAGCTACCTGAAAAGCATTGTTGTTGCCGGGGTTTTCCTCACTGCCGGCATGGTTCTGAGAAGAAACTGAGTTTTCTCCTAAGAAACCTTGGGTTTCCAGTTCCTTGTTGGAATCTCACCCTGCTCTGCGCTATACCTAAAGTGAAAGTCAACGTGAGCCCAAGCTTCGAAGTAAGGCCCTGATTATCCTTGCAAAACGAGAGGCGTGCAGCAGCTCCATGAGGCCTTCATCGTTGTTCTGCTTTAGTTTCAAGGTAGTAAGCTTTTCAACACTCCTAGGGGCCTTGCTTCAGCACCCGTTTCAGTACCAGAACACTGCGTAGAACCAGGAAGTTCTGCTCCTGCGTGTATGCTGCGTGTCAACCTAGAAATTAGAGGCTGACGGCACAAGGCTAGTTTTCCCATTTGAAAGCTCCGTTGATGCGGCCCCGAAGCTACCTGAAAAGCACTGTTGTTACCGTGCTTTTACTTACAGCCGGCATGGCACGTAGAAGAAAATGAGTTTTCTCGAAAGAAACCTTGTGCTTCCAGTTCCTAGTTGGAAGCTCACCCGGCTCTGCTCTATACCAAACGTAAAAGTCAATGTGAGCACTAGCCTCGAAGTAAGGCCCTGATTATCCTGGCAAAACGGGAGGCGTGCAGCACCTCCATGAGGCCTTCATCGCTGTTCTGCTTTAGTTTCAAGGTAGTAAGCTTTCCAAGACTCCTAGGGACTTTGCTTAAGCAACCGTTTCGGTACCAGAACACTGCGTAGAGACAGTAAGCTCTGGTCCTGCGTGTATGCTGCGTGTCAACCTAGAAATTGGAGACTGATGGCATAAGGCTTCTTTTCCCATTATGAAAGCTCCGTTCATGCGGCCTCGAAGCTACCTGAAAAGCATTGTTGTTGCCGGTGTTTTCCTCACTGCCAGCATGGTTCTGAGAAGAAAATGAGTTTTCTCCTAAGAAACCTTGGGTTTCCAGTTCCTTGTTGGAAGCTCACCCTGCTCTGCGCTATACCTAAAGTGAAAGTCAACGTGAGCCCAAGCTTCGAAGTAAGGCCCTGATTATCCTTGCAAAACGAGAGGCGTGCAGCAGCTCCATGAGGCCTTCATCGTTGTTCTGCTTTAGTTTCAAGGTAGTAAGCTTTTCAACACTCCTAGGGGCCTTGCTTCAGCACCCGTTTCAGTACCAGAACACTGCGTAGAACCAGGAAGCTCTGCTCCTGCGTGTATGCTGCGTGTCAACCTAGAAATTAGAGACTGATGGCACAAGGCTTGTTTTCCCGTTTTGAAAGCTCCATTCATGCGGCCTCGAAGCTACCTGAAAAGCACTGTTGTTACCGTGCTTTTACTTACAGCCGGCATGGCACATAGAAGAAAATGAGTTTTCTCGAAAGAAACCTTGTGCTTCCAGTTCCTAGTTGGAAGCTCACCCGGCTCTGCTCTATACCAAACGTGAAAGTCAATGTGAGCACTAGCCTCGAAGTAAGGCCCTGATTATGCTGGCAAAACGGGAGGCGTGCAGCAGCTCCATGAGGCCTTCATCGCTGTTCTGCTTTAGTTTCACGGTAGTAGCTTTCCAACATTCCTAGGGACTTTGCTTAAGCAACCGTTTCGGTACCAGAACACTGCGTAGAGACAGTAAGCTCTGGTCCTGCGTGTATGCTGCAAGTCAACCTAGAAATTGGAGACTGATGGCATAAGGCTTCTTTTCCCATTATGAAAGCTCCGTTCATGCGGCCTCGAAGCTACCTGAAAAGCATTGTTGTTGCCGGGGTTTTCCTCACTGCCGGCATGGTTCTGAGGAGAAAATGAGTTTTCTCCTAAGAAACCTTGGGTTGCCAGTTCTTTGTTGGAAGCTCACCCTGCTCTGCGCTATACCTAAAGTGAAAGTCAACGTGAGCCCAAGCTTCGAAGTAAGGCCCTGATTATCCTTGCAAAACGAGAGGCGTGCAGCAGCTCCATGAGGCCTTCATCGTTGTTCTGCTTTAGTTTCAAGGTAGTAAGCTTTTCAACACTCCTAGGGGCCTTGCTTCAGCACCCGTTTCAGTACCAGAACACTGCGTAGAACCAGGAAGTTCTGCTCCTGCGTGTATGCTGCGTGTCAACCTAGAAATTAGAGGCTGACGGCACAAGGCTAGTTTTCCCATTATGAAAGCTCCGTTGATGCGGCCCCGAAGCTACCTGAAAAGCACTGTTGTTACCGTGCTTTTACTTACAGCCGGCATGGCACATAGAAGAAAATGAGTTTTCTCGAAAGAAACCTTGTGCTTCCAGTTCCTAGTTGGAAGCTCACCCGGCTCTGCTCTATACCAAACGTGAAAGTCAATGTGAGCACTAGCCTCGAAGTAAGGCCCTGATTATCCTGGCAAAACGGGAGGCGTGCAGCACCTCCATGAGGCCTTCATCGCTGTTCTGCTTTAGTTTCACGGTAGTAAGCTTTCCAAGACTCCTAGGGACTTTGCTTAAGCAACCGTTTCGGTACCAGAACACTGCGTAGAGACAGTAAGCTCTGGTCCTGCGTGTATGCTGCGTGTCAACCTAGAAATTGGAGACTGATGGCATAAGGCTTCTTTTCCCATTATGAAAGCTCCGTTCATGCGGCCTCGAAGCTACCTGAAAAGCATTGTTGTTGCCGGGGTTTTCCTCACTGCCAGCATGGTTCTGAGAAGAAAATGAGTTTTCTCCTAAGAAACCTTGGGTTTCCAGTTCCTTGTTGGAAGCTCACCCTGCTCTGCGCTATACCTAAAGTGAAAGTCAACGTGAGCCCAAGCTTCGAAGTAAGGCCCTGATTATCCTTGCAAAACGAGAGGCGTGCAGCAGCTCCATGAGGCCTTCATCGTTGTTCTGCTTTAGTTTCAAGGTAGTAAGCTTTTCAACACTCCTAGGGGCCTTGCTTCAGCACCCGTTTCAGTACCAGAACACTGCGTAGAACCAGGAAGCTCTGCTCCTGCGTGTATGCTGCGTGTCAACCTAGAAATTAGAGACTGATGGCACAAGGCTTGTTTTCCCGTTTTGAAAGCTCCATTCATGCGGCCTCGAAGCTACCTGAAAAGCACTGTTGTTACCGTGCTTTTACTTACAGCCGGCATGGCACATAGAAGAAAATGAGTTTTCTCGAAAGAAACCTTGTGCTTCCAGTTCCTAGTTGGAAGCTCACCCGGCTCTGCTCTATACCAAACGTGAAAGTCAATGTGAGCACTAGCCTCGAAGTAAGGCCCTGATTATGCTGGCAAAACGGGAGGCGTGCAGCAGCTCCATGAGGCCTTCATCGCTGTTCTGCTTTAGTTTCACGGTAGTAAGCTTTCCAACATTCCTAGGGACTTTGCTTAAGCAACCGTTTCGGTACCAGAACACTGCATAGAGACAGTAAGCTCTGGTCCTGCGTGTATGCTGCGAGTCAACCTAGAAATTGGAGACTGATGGCATAAGGCTTCTTTTGCCATTATGAAAGCTCCGTTCATGCGGCCTCGAAGCTACCTGAAAAGCATTGTTGTTGCCAGGGTTTTCCTCACTGCCAGCATGGTTCTGAGAAGAAAATGAGTTTTCTCCTAAGAAACCTTGGGTTTCCAGTTCTTTGTTGGAAGCTCACCCTGCTCTGCGCTATACCTAAAGTGAAAGTCAACGTGAGCCCAAGCTTCGAAGTAAGGCCCTGATTATCCTTGCAAAACGAGAGGCGTGCAGCAGCTCCATGAGGCCTTCATCGTTGTTCTGCTTTAGTTTCAAGGTAGTAAGCTTTTCAACACTCCTAGGGGCCTTGCTTCAGCACCCGTTTCAGTACCAGAACACTGCGTAGAACCAGGAAGCTCTGCTCCTGCGTGTATGCTGCGTGTCAACCTAGAAATTAGAGACTGATGGCACAAGGCTTGTTTTCCCGTTTTGAAAGCTCCATTCATGCGGCCTCGAAGCTACCTGAAAAGCACTGTTGTTACCGTGCTTTTACTTACAGCCGGCATGGCACATAGAAGAAAATGAGTTTTCTCGAAAGAAACCTTGTGCTTCCAGTTCCTAGTTGGAAGCTCACCCGGCTCTGCTCTATACCAAACGTGAAAGTCAATGTGAGCACTAGCCTCGAAGTAAGGCCCTGATTATGCTGGCAAAACGGGAGGCGTGCAGCAGCTCCATGAGGCCTTCATCGCTGTTCTGCTTTAGTTTCACGGTAGTAGCTTTCCAACATTCCTAGGGACTTTGCTTAAGCAACCGTTTCGGTACCAGAACACTGCGTAGAGACAGTAAGCTCTGGTCCTGCGTGTATGCTGCAAGTCAACCTAGAAATTGGAGACTGATGGCATAAGGCTTCTTTTCCCATTATGAAAGCTCCGTTCATGCGGCCTCGAAGCTACCTGAAAAGCATTGTTGTTGCCGGGGTTTTCCTCACTGCCGGCATGGTTCTGAGAAGAAAATGAGTTTTCTCCTAAGAAAACTTGGGTTTCCAGTTCCTTGTTGGAAGCTCACCCTGCTCTGCGCTATACCTAAAGTGAAAGTCAACGTGAGCCCAAGCTTCGAAGTAAGGCCCTGATTATCCTTGCAAAACGAGAGGCGTGCAGCAGCTCCATGAGGCCTTCATCGTTGTTCTGCTTTAGTTTCAAGGTAGTAAGCTTTTCAACACTCCTAGGGGCCTTGCTTCAGCACCCGTTTCAGTACCAGAACACTGCGTAGAACCAGGAAGCTCTGCTCCTGCGTGTATGCTGCGTGTCAACCTAGAAATTAGAGACTGATGGCACAAGGCTTGTTTTCCCGTTTTGAAAGCTCCATTCATGCGGCCTCGAAGCTACCTGAAAAGCACTGTTGTTACCGTGCTTTTACTTACAGCCGGCATGGCACATAGAAGAAAATGAGTTTTCTCGAAAGAAACCTTGTGCTTCCAGTTCCTAGTTGGAAGCTCACCCGGCTCTGCTCTATACCAAACGTGAAAGTCAATGTGAGCACTAGCCTCGAAGTAAGGCCCTGATTATGCTGGCAAAACGGGAGGCGTGCAGCAGCTCCATGAGGCCTTCATCGCTGTTCTGCTTTAGTTTCACGGTAGTAGCTTTCCAACATTCCTAGGGACTTTGCTTAAGCAACCGTTTCGGTACCAGAACACTGCGTAGAGACAGTAAGCTCTGGTCCTGCGTGTATGCTGCGAGTCAACCTAGAAATTGGAGACTGATGGCATAAGGCTTCTTTTCCCATTATGAAAGCTCCGTTCATGCGGCCTCGAAGCTACCTGAAAAGCATTGTTGTTGCCGGGGTTTTCCTCACTGCCGGCATGGTTCTGAGGAGAAAATGAGTTTTCTCCTAAGAAACCTTGGGTTGCCAGTTCTTTGTTGGAAGCTCACCCTGCTCTGCGCTATACCTAAAGTGAAAGTCAACGTGAGCCCAAGCTTCGAAGTAAGGCCCTGATTATCCTTGCAAAACGAGAGGCGTGCAGCAGCTCCATGAGGCCTTCATCGTTGTTCTGCTTTAGTTTCAAGGTAGTAAGCTTTTCAACACTCCTAGGGGCCTTGCTTCAGCACCCGTTTCAGTACCAGAACACTGCGTAGAACCAGGAAGTTCTGCTCCTGCGTGTATGCTGCGTGTCAACCTAGAAATTAGAGGCTGACGGCACAAGGCTAGTTTTCCCATTATGAAAGCTCCGTTGATGCGGCCCCGAAGCTACCTGAAAAGCACTGTTGTTACCGTGCTTTTACTTACAGCCGGCATGGCACATAGAAGAAAATGAGTTTTCACGAAAGAAACCTTGTGCTTCCAGTTCCTAGTTGGAAGCTCACCCGGCTCTGCTCTATACCAAACGTGAAAGTCAATGTGAGCACTAGCCTCGAAGTAAGGCCCTGATTATCCTGGCAAAACGGGAGGCGTGCAGCACCTCCATGAGGCCTTCATCGCTGTTCTGCTTTAGTTTCACGGTAGTAAGCTTTCCAAGACTCCTAGGGACTTTGCTTAAGCAACCGTTTCGGTACCAGAACACTGCGTAGAGACAGTAAGCTCTGGTCCTGCGTGTATGCTGCGTGTCAACCTAGAAATTGGAGACTGATGGCATAAGGCTTCTTTTCCCATTATGAAAGCTCCGTTCATGCGGCCTCGAAGCTACCTGAAAAGCATTGTTGTTGCCGGGGTTTTCCTCACTGCCGGCATGGTTCTGAGAAGAAAATGAGTTTTCTCCTAAGAAACCTTGGGTTTCCAGTTCCTTGTTGGAAGCTCACCCTAGTCTGCGCTATACTTAAAGTGAAAGTCAACGTGAGCCCAAGCTTCGAAGTAAGGCCCTGATTATCCTTGCAAAACGAGAGGCGTGCAGCAGCTCCATGAGGCCTTCATCGTTGTTCTGCTTTAGTTTCAAGGTAGTAAGCTTTTCAACACTCCTAGGGGCCTTGCTTCAGCACCCGTTTCAGTACCAGAACACTGCGTAGAACCAGGAAGCTCTGCTCCTGCGTGTATGCTGCGTGTCAACCTAGAAATTAGAGACTGATGGCACAAGGCTTGTTTTCCCGTTTTGAAAGCTCCATTCATGCGGCCTCGAAGCTACCTGAAAAGCACTGTTGTTACCGTGCTTTTACTTACAGCCGGCATGGCACATAGAAGAAAATGAGTTTTGTCGAAAGAAACCTTGTGCTTCCAGTTCCTAGTTGGAAGCTCACCCGGCTCTGCTCTATACCAAACGTGAAAGTCAATGTGAGCACTAGCCTCGAAGTAAGGCCCTGATTATGCTGGCAAAACGGGAGGCGTGCAGCAGCTCCATGAGGCCTTCATCGCTGTTCTGCTTTAGTTTCACGGTAGTAGCTTTCCAACATTCCTAGGGACTTTGCTTAAGCAACCGTTTCGGTACCAGAACACTGCGTAGAGACAGTAAGCTCTGGTCCTGCGTGTATGCTGCAAGTCAACCTAGAAATTGGAGACTGATGGCATAAGGCTTCTTTTCCCATTATGAAAGCTCCGTTCATGCGGCCTCGAAGCTACCTGAAAAGCATTGTTGTTGCCGGGGTTTTCCTCACTGCCGGCATGGTTCTGAGAAGAAAATGAGTTTTCTCCTAAGAAACCTTGGGTTTCCAGTTCCTTGTTGGAAGCTCACCCTGCTCTGCGCTATACCTAAAGTGAAAGTCAACGTGAGCCCAAGCTTCGAAGTAAGGCCCTGATTATCCTTGCAAAACGAGAGGCGTGCAGCAGCTCCATGAGGCCTTCATCGTTGTTCTGCTTTAGTTTCAAGGTAGTAAGCTTTTCAACACTCCTAGGGGCCTTGCTTCAGCACCCGTTTCAGTACCAGAACACTGCGTAGAACCAGGAAGCTCTGCTCCTGCGTGTATGCTGCGTGTCAACCTAGAAATTAGAGACTGATGGCACAAGGCTTGTTTTCCCGTTTTGAAAGCTCCATTCATGCGGCCTCGAAGCTACCTGAAAAGCACTGTTGTTACCGTGCTTTTACTTACAGCCGGCATGGCACATAGAAGAAAATGAGTTTTCTCGAAAGAAACCTTGTGCTTCCAGTTCCTAGTTGGAAGCTCACCCGGCTCTGCTCTATACCAAACGTGAAAGTCAATGTGAGCACTAGCCTCGAAGTAAGGCCCTGATTATGCTGGCAATACGGGAGGCGTGCAGCAGCTCCATGAGGCCTTCATCGCTGTTCTGCTTTAGTTTCACGGTAGTAAGCTTTCCAACATTCCTAGGGACTTTGCTTAAGCAACCGTTTCGGTACCAGAACACTGCGTAGAGACAGTAAGCTCTGGTCCTGCGTGTATGCTGCGTGTCAACCTAGAAATTGGAGACTGATGGCATAAGGCTTCTTTTGCCATTATGAAAGCTCCGTTCATGCGGCCTCGAAGCTACCTGAAAAGCATTGTTGTTGCCGGGGTTTTCCTCACTGCCGGCATGGTTCTGAGAAGAAACTGAGTTTTCTCCTAAGAAACCTTGGGTTTCCAGTTCCTTGTTGGAAGCTCACCCTGCTCTGCGCTATACCTAAAGTGAAAGTCAACGTGAGCCCAAGCTTCGAAGTAAGGCCCTGATTATCCTTGCAAAACGAGAGGCGTGCAGCAGCTCCATGAGGCCTTCATCGTTGTTCTGCTTTAGTTTCAAGGTAGTAAGCTTTTCAACACTCCTAGGGGCCTTGCTTCAGCACCCGTTTCAGTACCAGAACACTGCGTAGAACCAGGAAGCTCTGCTCCTGCGTGTATGCTGCGTGTCAACCTAGAAATTAGAGACTGATGGCACAAGGCTTGTTTTCCCGTTTTGAAAGCTCCATTCATGCGGCCTCGAAGCTACCTGAAAAGCACTGTTGTTACCGTGCTTTTACTTACAGCCGGCATGGCACATAGAAGAAAATGAGTTTTGTCGAAAGAAACCTTGTGCTTCCAGTTCCTAGTTGGAAGCTCACCCGGCTCTGCTCTATACCAAACGTGAAAGTCAATGTGAGCACTAGCCTCGAAGTAAGGCCCTGATTATGCTGGCAAAACGGGAGGCGTGCAGCAGCTCCATGAGGCCTTCATCGCTGTTCTGCTTTAGTTTCACGGTAGTAGCTTTCCAACATTCCTAGGGACTTTGCTTAAGCAACCGTTTCGGTACCAGAACACTGCGTAGAGACAGTAAGCTCTGGTCCTGCGTGTATGCTGCAAGTCAACCTAGAAATTGGAGACTGATGGCATAAGGCTTCTTTTCCCATTATGAAAGCTCCGTTCATGCGGCCTCGAAGCTACCTGAAAAGCATTGTTGTTGCCGGGGTTTTCCTCACTGCCGGCATGGTTCTGAGGAGAAAATGAGTTTTCTCCTAAGAAACCTTGGGTTGCCAGTTCTTTGTTGGAAGCTCACCCTGCTCTGCGCTATACCTAAAGTGAAAGTCAACGTGAGCCCAAGCTTCGAAGTAAGGCCCTGATTATCCTTGCAAAACGAGAGGCGTGCAGCAGCTCCATGAGGCCTTCATCGTTGTTCTGCTTTAGTTTCAAGGTAGTAAGCTTTTCAACACTCCTAGGGGCCTTGCTTCAGCACCCGTTTCAGTACCAGAACACTGCGTAGAACCAGGAAGTTCTGCTCCTGCGTGTATGCTGCGTGTCAACCTAGAAATTAGAGGCTGACGGCACAAGTCTAGTTTTCCCATTATGAAAGCTCCGTTGATGCGGCCCCGAAGCTACCTGAAAAGCACTGTTGTTACCGTGCTTTTACTTACAGCCGGCATGGCACATAGAAGAAAATGAGTTTTCTCGAAAGAAACCTTGTGCTTCCAGTTCCTAGTTGGAAGCTCACCCGGCTCTGCTCTATACCAAACGTGAAAGTCAATGTGAGCACTAGCCTCGAAGTAAGGCCCTGATTATCCTGGCAAAACGGGAGGCGTGCAGCAGCTCCATGAGGCCTTCATCGCTGTTCTGCTTTAGTTTCACGGTAGTAAGCTTTCCAAGACTCCTAGGGACTTTGCTTAAGCAACCGTTTCGGTACCAGAACACTGCGTAGAGACAGTAAGCTCTGGTCCTGCGTGTATGCTGCGTGTCAACCTAGAAATTGGAGACTGATGGCATAAGGCTTCTTTTCCCATTATGAAAGCTCCGTTCATGCGGCCTCGAAGCTACCTGAAAAGCATTGTTGTTGCCGGGGTTTTCCTCACTGCCAGCATGGTTCTGAGAAGAAAATGAGTTTTCTCCTAAGAAACCTTGGGTTTCCAGTTCCTTGTTGGAAGCTCACCCTGCTCTGCGCTATACCTAAAGTGAAAGTCAACGTGAGCCCAAGCTTCGAAGTAAGGCCCTGATTATCCTTGCAAAACGAGAGGCGTGCAGCAGCTCCATGAGGCCTTCATCGTTGTTCTGCTTTAGTTTCAAGGTAGTAAGCTTTTCAACACTCCTAGGGGCCTTGCTTCAGCAACCGTTTCAGTACCAGAACACTGCGTAGAACCAGGAAGCTCTGCTCCTGCGTGTATGCTGCGTGTCAACCTAGAAATTAGAGACTGATGGCACAAGGCTTGTTTTCCCGTTTTGAAAGCTCCATTCATGCGGCCTCGAAGCTACCTGAAAAGCACTGTTGTTACCGTGCTTTTACTTACAGCCGGCATGGCACATAGAAGAAAATGAGTTTTCTCGAAAGAAACCTTGTGCTTCCAGTTCCTAGTTGGAAGCTCACCCGGCTCTGCTCTATACCAAACGTGAAAGTCAATGTGAGCACTAGCCTCGAAGTAAGGCCCTGATTATGCTGGCAAAACGGGAGGCGTGCAGCAGCTCCATGAGGCCTTCATCGCTGTTCTGCTTTAGTTTCACGGTAGTAGCTTTCCAACATTCCTAGGGACTTTGCTTAAGCAACCGTTTCGGTACCAGAACACTGCGTAGAGACAGTAAGCTCTGGTCCTGCGTGTATGCTGCGAGTCAACCTAGAAATTGGAGACTGATGGCATAAGGCTTCTTTTGCCATTATGAAAGCTCCGTTCATGCGGCCTCGAAGCTACCTGAAAAGCATTGTTGTTGCCGGGGTTTTCCTCACTGCCAGCATGGTTCTGAGAAGAAAATGAGTTTTCTCCTAAGAAACCTTGGGTTTCCAGTTCCTTGTTGGAAGCTCACCCTGCTCTGCGCTATACCTAAAGTGAAAGTCAACGTGAGCCCAAGCTTCGAAGTAAGGCCCTGATTATCCTTGCAAAACGAGAGGCGTGCAGCAGCTCCATGAGGCCTTCATCGTTGTTCTGCTTTAGTTTCAAGGTAGTAAGCTTTTCAACACTCCTAGGGGCCTTGCTTCAGCACCCGTTTCAGTACCAGAACACTGCGTAGAACCAGGAAGCTCTGCTCCTGCGTGTATGCTGCGTGTCAACCTAGAAATTAGAGACTGATGGCACAAGGCTTGTTTTCCCGTTTTGAAAGCTCCATTCATGCGGCCTCGAAGCTACCTGAAAAGCACTGTTGTTACCGTGCTTTTACTTACAGCCGGCATGGCACATAGAAGAAAATGAGTTTTCTCGAAAGAAACCTTGTGCTTCCAGTTCCTAGTTGGAAGCTCACCCGGCTCTGCTCTATACCAAACGTGAAAGTCAATGTGAGCACTAGCCTCGAAGTAAGGCCCTGATTATGCTGGCAAAACGGGAGGCGTGCAGCAGCTCCATGAGGCCTTCATCGCTGTTCTGCTTTAGTTTCACGGTAGTAGCTTTCCAACATTCCTAGGGACTTTGCTTAAGCAACCGTTTCGGTACCAGAACACTGCGTAGAGACAGTAAGCTCTGGTCCTGCGTGTATGCTGCGAGTCAACCTAGAAATTGGAGACTGATGGCATAAGGCTTCTTTTCCCATTATGAAAGCTCCGTTCATGCGGCCTCGACGCTACCTGAAAAGCATTGTTGTTGCCGGGGTTTTCCTCACTGCCGGCATGGTTCTGAGGAGAAAATGAGTTTTCTCCTAAGAAACCTTGGGTTTCCAGTTCTTTGTTGGAAGCTCACCCTGCTCTGCGCTATACCTAAAGTGAAAGTCAACGTGAGCCCAAGCTTCGAAGTAAGGCCCTGATTATCCTTGCAAAACGAGAGGCGTGCAGCAGCTCCATGAGGCCTTCATCGTTGTTCTGCTTTAGTTTCAAGGTAGTAAGCTTTTCAACACTCCTAGGGGCCTTGCTTCAGCACCCGTTTCAGTACCAGAACACTGCGTAGAACCAGGAAGCTCTGCTCCTGCGTGTATGCTGCGTGTCAACCTAGAAATTAGAGGCTGACGGCACAAGGCTAGTTTTCCCATTATGAAAGCTCCGTTGATGCGGCCCCGAAGCTACCTGAAAAGCACTGTTGTTACCGTGTTTTTACTTAGAGCCGGCATGGCACATAGAAGAAAATGAGTTTTCTCGAAAGAAACCTTGTGCTTCCAGTTCCTAGTTGGAAGCTCACCCGGCTCTGCTCTATACCAAACGTGAAAGTCAATGTGAGCACTAGCCTCGAAGTAAGGCCCTGATTATCCTGGCAATACGGGAGGCGTGCAGCAGCTCCATGAGGCCTTCCTCGCTGTTCTGCTTTAGTTTCACGGTAGTAAGCTTTCCAAGACTCCTAGGGACTTTGCTTAAGCAACCGTTTCGGTACCAGAACACTGCGTAGAGACAGTAAGCTCTGGTCCTGCGTGTATGCTGCGTGTCAACCTAGAAATTGGAGACTGATGGCATAAGGCTTCTTTTCCCATTATGAAAGCTCCGTTCATGCGGCCTCGAAGCTACCTGAAAAACATTGTTGTTGCCGGGGTTTTCCTCACTGCCGGCATGGTTCTGAGAAGGAAATGAGTTTTCTCCTAAGAAACCTTGGGTTTCCAGTTCCTTGTTGGAAGCTCACCCTGCTCTGCGCTATACCTAAAGTGAATGTCAACCTGAGCCCAAGCTTCGAAGTAAGGCCCTGATTATCCTTGCAAAACGAGAGGCATGCAGCAGCTCCATGAGGCCTTCATCGTTGTTCTGCTTTAGTTTCAAGGTAGTAAGCTTTTCAACACTCCTAGGGGCCTTGCTTCAGCACCCGTTTCAGTACCAGAACACTGCGTAGAACCAGGAAGCTCTGCTCCTGCGTGTATGCTGCGTGTCAACCTAGAAATTAGAGACTGATGGCACAAGGCTTGTTTTCCCGTTTTGAAAGCTCCATTCATGCGGCCTCGAAGCTACCTGAAAAGCACTGTTGTTACCGTGCTTTTACTTACAGCCGGCATGGCACATAGAAGAAAATGAGTTTTCTCGAAAGAAACCTTGTGCTTCCAGTTCCTAGTTGGAAGCTCACCCGGCTCTGCTCTATACCAAACGTGAAAGTCAATGTGAGCACTAGCCTCGAAGTAAGGCCCTGATTATGCTGGCAATACGGGAGGCGTGCAGCAGCTCCATGAGGCCTTCATCGCTGTTCTGCTTTAGTTTCACGGTAGTAAGCTTTCCAACATTCCTAGGGACTTTGCTTAAGCAACCGTTTCGGTACCAGAAGACTGCGTAGAGACAGTAAGCTCTGGTCCTGCGTGTATGCTGGGTGTCAACCTAGAAATTGGAGACTGATGGCATAAGGCTTCTTTTCCCATTATGAAAGCTCCGTTCATGCGGCCTCGAAGCTACCTGAAAAGCATTGTTGTTGCCGGGGTTTTCCTCACTGCCGGCATGGTTCTGAGAAGAAAATGAGTTTTCTCCTAAGAAACCTTGGGTTTCCAGTTCCTTGTTGGAAGCTCACCCTGCTCTGCGCTATACCTAAAGTGAAAGTCAACGTGAGCCCAAGCTTCGAAGTAAGGCCCTGATTATCCTTGCAAAACGAGAGGCGTGCAGCAGCTCCATGAGGCCTTCATCGTTGTTCTGCTTTAGTTTCAAGGTAGTAAGCTTTTCAACACTCCTAGGGGCCTTGCTTCAGCACCCGTTTCAGTACCAGAACACTGCGTAGAACCAGGAAGCTCTGCTCCTGCGTGTATGCTGCGTGTCAACCTAGAAATTAGAGACTGATGGCACAAGGCTTGTTTTCCCGTTTTGAAAGCTCCATTCATGCGGCCCCGAAGCTACCTGAAAAGCACTGTTGTTACCGTGCTTTTACTTACAGCCGGCATGGCACATAGAAGAAAATGAGTTTTCTCGAAAGAAACCTTGTGCTTCCAGTTCCTAGTTGGAAGCTCACCCGGCTCTGCTCTATACCAAACGTGAAAGTCAATGTGAGCACTAGCCTCGAAGTAAGGCCCTGATTATCCTGGCAAAACGGGAGGCGTGCAGCAGCTCCATGAGGCCTTCATCGCTGTTCTGCTTTAGTTTCACGGTAGTAAGCTTTCCAAGACTCCTAGGGACTTTGCTTAAGCAACCGTTTCGGTACCAGAACACTGCGTAGAGACAGTAAGCTCTGGTCCTGCCTGTATGCTGCGTGTCAACCTAGAAATTGGAGACTGATGGCATAAGGCTTCTTTTCCCATTATGAAAGCTCCATTCATGCGGCCTCGAAGCTACCTGAAAAGCATTGTTGTTGCCGGGGTTTTCCTCACTGCCAGCATGGTTCTGAGAAGAAAATGAGTTTTCTCCTAAGAAACCTTGGGTTTCCAGTTCCTTGTTGGAAGCTCACCCTAGTCTGCGCTATACTTAAAGTGAAAGTCAACGTGAGCCCAAGCTTCGAAGTAAGGCCCTGATTATCCTTGCAAAACGAGAGGCGTGCAGCAGCTCCATGAGGCCTTCATCGTTGTTCTGCTTTAGTTTCAAGGTAGTAAGCTTTTCAACACTCCTAGGGGCCTTGCTTCAGCACCCGTTTCAGTACCAGAACACTGCGTAGAACCAGGAAGCTCTGCTCCTGCGTGTATGCTGCGTGTCAACCTAGAAATTAGAGACTGATGGCACAAGGCTTGTTTTCCCGTTTTGAAAGCTCCATTCATGCGGCCTCGAAGCTACCTGAAAAGCACTGTTGTTACCGTGCTTTTACTTACAGCCGGCATGGCACATAGAAGAAAATGAGTTTTCTCGAAAGAAACCTTGTGCTTCCAGTTCCTAGTTGGAAGCTCACCCGGCTCTGCTCTATACCAAACGTGAAAGTCAATGTGAGCACTAGCCTCGAAGTAAGGCCCTGATTATGCTGGCAAAACGGGAGGCGTGCAGCAGCTCCATGAGGCCTTCATCGCTGTTCTGCTTTAGTTTCACGGTAGTAGCTTTCCAACATTCCTAGGGACTTTGCTTAAGCAACCGTTTCGGTACCAGAACACTGCGTAGAGACAGTAAGCTCTGGTCCTGCGTGTATGCTGCGAGTCAACCTAGAAATTGGAGACTGATGGCATAAGGCTTCTTTTGCCATTATGAAAGCTCCGTTCATGCGGCCTCGAAGCTACCTGAAAAGCATTGTTGTTGCCGGGGTTTTCCTCACTGCCAGCATGGTTCTGAGAAGAAAATGAGTTTTCTCCTAAGAAACCTTGGGTTTCCAGTTCTTTGTTGGAAGCTCACCCTGCTCTGCGCTATACCTAAAGTGAAAGTCAACGTGAGCCCAAGCTTCGAAGTAAGGCCCTGATTATCCTTGCAAAACGAGAGGCGTGCAGCAGCTCCATGAGGCCTTCATCGTTGTTCTGCTTTAGTTTCAAGGTAGTAAGCTTTTCAACACTCCTAGGGGCCTTGCTTCAGCACCCGTTTCAGTACCAGAACACTGCGTAGAACCAGGAAGCTCTGCTCCTGCGTGTATGCTGCGTGTCAACCTAGAAATTAGAGGCTGACGGCACAAGGCTAGTTTTCCCATTATGAAAGCTCCGTTGATGCGGCCCCGAAGCTACCTGAAAAGCACTGTTGTTACCGTGTTTTTACTTAGAGCCGGCATGGCACATAGAAGAAAATGAGTTTTCTCGAAAGAAACCTTGTGCTTCCAGTTCCTAGTTGGAAGCTCACCCGGCTCTGCTCTATACCAAACGTGAAAGTCAATGTGAGCACTAGCCTCGAAGTAAGGCCCTGATTATCCTGGCAATACGGGAGGCGTGCAGCAGCTCCATGAGGCCTTCATCGCTGTTCTGCTTTAGTTTCACGGTAGTAAGCTTTCCAACATTCCTAGGGACTTTGCTTAAGCAACCGTTTCGGTACCAGAACACTGCGTAGAGACAGTAAGCTCTGGTCCTGCGTGTATGCTGCGTGTCAACCTAGAAATTGGAGACTGATGGCATAAGGCTTCTTTTCCCATTATGAAAGCTCCGTTCATGCGGCCTCGAAGCTACCTGAAAAGCATTGTTGTTGCCGGGGTTTTCCTCACTGCCGGCATGGTTCTGAGAAGAAAATGAGTTTTCTCCTAAGAAACCTTGGGTTTCCAGTTCCTTGTTGGAAGCTCACCCTGCTCTGCGCTATACCTAAAGTGAATGTCAACCTGAGCCCAAGCTTCGAAGTAAGGCCCTGATTATCCTTGCAAAACGAGAGGCATGCAGCAGCTCCATGAGGCCTTCATCGTTGTTCTGCTTTAGTTTCAAGGTAGTAAGCTTTTCAACACTCCTAGGGGCCTTGCTTCAGCACCCGTTTCAGTACCAGAACACTGCGTAGAACCAGGAAGCTCTGCTCCTGCGTGTATGCTGCGTGTCAACCTAGAAATTAGAGACTGATGGCACAAGGCTTGTTTTCCCGTTTTGAAAGCTCCATTCATGCGGCCTCGAAGCTACCTGAAAAGCACTGTTGTTACCGTGCTTTTACTTACAGCCGGCATGGCACATAGAAGAAAATGAGTTTTCTCGAAAGAAACCTTGTGCTTCCAGTTCCTAGTTGGAAGCTCACCCGGCTCTGCTCTATACCAAACGTGAAAGTCAATGTGAGCACTAGCCTCGAAGTAAGGCCCTGATTATGCTGGCAATACGGGAGGCGTGCAGCAGCTCCATGAGGCCTTCATCGCTGTTCTGCTTTAGTTTCACGGTAGTAAGCTTTCCAACATTCCTAGGGACTTTGCTTAAGCAACCGTTTCGGTACCAGAAGACTGCGTAGAGACAGTAAGCTCTGGTCCTGCGTGTATGCTGGGTGTCAACCTAGAAATTGGAGACTGATGGCATAAGGCTTCTTTTCCCATTATGAAAGCTCCGTTCATGCGGCCTCGAAGCTACCTGAAAAGCATTGTTGTTGCCGGGGTTTTCCTCACTGCCGGCATGGTTCTGAGAAGAAAATGAGTTTTCTCCTAAGAAACCTTGGGTTTCCAGTTCCTTGTTGGAAGCTCACCCTGCTCTGCGCTATACCTAAAGTGAAAGTCAACGTGAGCCCAAGCTTCGAAGTAAGGCCCTGATTATCCTTGCAAAACGAGAGGCATGCAGCAGCTCCATGAGGCCTTCATCGTTGTTCTGCTTTAGTTTCAAGGTAGTAAGCTTTTCAACACTCCTAGGGGCCTTGCTTCAGCACCCGTTTCAGTACCAGAACACTGCGTAGAACCAGGAAGCTCTGCTCCTGCGTGTATGCTGCGTGTCAACCTAGAAATTAGAGACTGATGGCACAAGGCTTGTTTTCCCGTTTTGAAAGCTCCATTCATGCGGCCCCGAAGCTACCTGAAAAGCACTGTTGTTACCGTGCTTTTACTTAGAGCCGGCATGGCACATAGAAGAAAATGAGTTTTCTCGAAAGAAACCTTGTGCTTCCAGTTCCTAGTTGGAAGCTCACCCGGCTCTGCTCTATACCAAACGTGAAAGTCAATGTGAGCACTAGCCTCGAAGTAAGGCCCTGATTATCCTGGCAAAACGGGAGGCGTGCAGCAGCTCCATGAGGCCTTCATCGCTGTTCTGCTTTAGTTTCACGGTAGTAAGCTTTCCAAGACTCCTAGGGACTTTGCTTAAGCAACCGTTTCGGTACCAGAACACTGCGTAGAGACAGTAAGCTCTGGTCCTGCGTGTATGCTGCGTGTCAACCTAGAAATTGGAGACTGATGGCATAAGGCTTCTTTTCCCATTATGAAAGCTCCGTTCATGCGGCCTCGAAGCTACCTGAAAAGCATTGTTGTTGCCGGGGTTTTCCTCACTGCCGGCATGGTTCTGAGGAGAAAATGAGTTTTCTCCTAAGAAACCTTGGGTTTCCAGTTCTTTGTTGGAAGCTCACCCTGCTCTGCGCTATACCTAAAGTGAAAGTCAACGTGAGCCCAAGCTTCGAAGTAAGGCCCTGATTATCCTTGCAAAACGAGAGGCGTGCAGCAGCTCCATGAGGCCTTCATCGTTGTTCTGCTTTAGTTTCAAGGTAGTAAGCTTTTCAACACTCCTAGGGGCCTTGCTTCAGCACCCGTTTCAGTACCAGAACACTGCGTAGAACCAGGAAGCTCTGCTCCTGCGTGTATGCTGCGTGTCAACCTAGAAATTAGAGACTGACGGCACAAGGCTAGTTTTCCCATTATGAAAGCTCCGTTGATGCGGCCCCGAAGCTACCTGAAAAGCACTGTTGTTACCGTGCTTTTACTTAGAGCCGGCATGGCACATAGAAGAAAATGAGTTTTCTCGAAAGAAACCTTGTGCTTCCAGTTCCTAGTTGGAAGCTCACCTGGCTCTGCTCTATACCAAACGTGAAAGTCAATGTGAGCACTAGCCTCGAAGTAAGGCCCTGATTATCCTGGCAAAACGGGAGGCGTGCAGCAGCTCCATGAGGCCTTCATCGCTGTTCTGCTTTAGTTTCACGGTAGTAAGCTTTCCAAGACTCCTAGGGACTTTGCTTAAGCAACCGTTTCGGTACCAGAAGACTGCGTAGAGACAGTAAGCTCTGGTCCTGCGTGTATGCTGCGTGTCAACCTAGAAATTGGAGACTGATGGCATAAGGCTTCTTTTCCCATTATGAAAGCTCCGTTCATGCGGCCTCGAAGCTACCTGAAAAGCATTGTTGTTGCCGGGGTTTTCCTCACTGCCGGCATGGTTCTGAGGAGAAAATGAGTTTTCTCCTAAGAAACCTTGGGTTTCCAGTTCTTTGTTGGAAGCTCACCCTGCTCTGCGCTATACCTAAAGTGAAAGTCAACGTGAGCCCAAGCTTCGAAGTAAGGCCCTGATTATCCTTGCAAAACGAGAGGCGTGCAGCAGCTCCATGAGGCCTTCATCGTTGTTCTGCTTTAGTTTCAAGGTAGTAAGCTTTTCAACACTCCTAGGGGCCTTGCTTCAGCACCCGTTTCAGTACCAGAACACTGCGTAGAACCAGGAAGCTCTGCTCCTGCGTGTATGCTGCGTGTCAACCTAGAAATTAGAGACTGACGGCACAAGGCTAGTTTTCCCATTATGAAAGCTCCGTTGATGCGGCCCCGAAGCTACCTGAAAAGCACTGTTGTTACCGTGCTTTTACTTAGAGCCGGCATGGCACATAGAAGAAAATGAGTTTTCTCGAAAGAAACCTTGTGCTTCCAGTTCCTAGTTGGAAGCTCACCTGGCTCTGCTCTATACCAAACGTGAAAGTCAATGTGAGCACTAGCCTCGAAGTAAGGCCCTGATTATCCTGGCAAAACGGGAGGCGTGCAGCAGCTCCATGAGGCCTTCATCGCTGTTCTGCTTTAGTTTCACGGTAGTAAGCTTTCCAAGACTCCTAGGGACTTTGCTTAAGCAACCGTTTCGGTACCAGAAGACTGCGTAGAGACAGTAAGCTCTGGTCCTGCGTGTATGCTGCGTGTCAACCTAGAAATTGGAGACTGATGGCATAAGGCTTCTTTTCCCATTATGAAAGCTCCGTTCATGCGGCCTCGAAGCTACCTGAAAAGCACTGTTGTTACCGTGCTTTTACTTACAGCCGGCATGGCACATAGAAGAAAATGAGTTTTCTCGAAAGAAACCTTGTGCTTCCAGTTCCTAGTTGGAAGCTCACCCGGCTCTGCTCTATACCAAACGTGAAAGTCAATGTGAGCACTAGCCTCGAAGTAAGGCCCTGATTATGCTGGCAATACGGGAGGCGTGCAGCAGCTCCATGAGGCCTTCATCGCTGTTCTGCTTTAGTTTCACGGTAGTAAGCTTTCCAACATTCCTAGGGACTTTGCTTAAGCAACCGTTTCGGTACCAGAAGACTGCGTAGAGACAGTAAGCTCTGGTCCTGCGTGTATGCTGCGTGTCAACCTAGAAATTGGAGACTGATGGCATAAGGCTTCTTTTCCCATTATGAAAGCTCCGTTCATGCGGCCTCGAAGCTACCTGAAAAGCATTGTTGTTGCCGGGGTTTTCCTCACTGCCGGCATGGTTCTGAGAAGAAAATGAGTTTTCTCCTAAGAAACCTTGGGTTTCCAGTTCCTTGTTGGAAGCTCACCCTGCTCTGCGGTATACCTAAAGTGAAAGTCAACGTGAGCCCAAGCTTCGAAGTAAGGCCCTGATTATCCTTGCAAAACGAGAGGCGTGCAGCAGCTCCATGAGGCCTTCATCGTTGTTCTGCTTTAGTTTCAAGGTAGTAAGCTTTTCAACACTCCTAGGGGCCTTGCTTCAGCACCCGTTTCAGTACCAGAACACTGCGTAGAACCAGGAAGCTCTGCTCCTGCGTGTATGCTGCGTGTCAACCTAGAAATTAGAGGCTGACGGCACAAGGCTAGTTTTCCCATTATGAAAGCTCCGTTGATGCGGCCCCGAAGCTACCTGAAAAGCACTGTTGTTACCGTGTTTTTACTTAGAGCCGGCATGGCACATAGAAGAAAATGAGTTTTCTCGAAAGAAACCTTGTGCTTCCAGTTCCTAGTTGGAAGCTCACCCGGCTCTGCTCTATACCAAACGTGAAAGTCAATGTGAGCACTAGCCTCGAAGTAAGGCCCTGATTATCCTGGCAATACGGGAGGCGTGCAGCAGCTCCATGAGGCCTTCATCGCTGTTCTGCTTTAGTTTCACGGTAGTAAGCTTTCCAAGACTCCTAGGGACTTTGCTTAAGCAACCGTTTCGGTACCAGAACACTGCGTAGAGACAGTAAGCTCTGGTCCTGCGTGTATGCTGCGTGTCAACCTAGAAATTGGAGACTGATGGCATAAGGCTTCTTTTCCCATTATGAAAGCTCCGTTCATGCGGCCTCGAAGCTACCTGAAAAACATTGTTGTTGCCGGGGTTTTCCTCACTGCCGGCATGGTTCTGAGAAGAAAATGAGTTTTCTCCTAAGAAACCTTGGGTTTCCAGTTCCTTGTTGGAAGCTCACCCTGCTCTGCGCTATACCTAAAGTGAATGTCAACCTGAGCCCAAGCTTCGAAGTAAGGCCCTGATTATCCTTGCAAAACGAGAGGCATGCAGCAGCTCCATGAGGCCTTCATCGTTGTTCTGCTTTAGTTTCAAGGTAGTAAGCTTTTCAACACTCCTAGGGGCCTTGCTTCAGCACCCGTTTCAGTACCAGAACACTGCGTAGAACCAGGAAGCTCTGCTCCTGCGTGTATGCTGCGTGTCAACCTAGAAATTAGAGACTGATGGCACAAGGCTTGTTTTCCCGTTTTGAAAGCTCCATTCATGCGGCCTCGAAGCTACCTGAAAAGCACTGTTGTTACCGTGCTTTTACTTACAGCCGGCATGGCACATAGAAGAAAATGAGTTTTCTCGAAAGAAACCTTGTGCTTCCAGTTCCTAGTTGGAAGCTCACCCGGCTCTGCTCTATACCAAACGTGAAAGTCAATGTGAGCACTAGCCTCGAAGTAAGGCCCTGATTATGCTGGCAATACGGGAGGCGTGCAGCAGCTCCATGAGGCCTTCATCGCTGTTCTGCTTTAGTTTCACGGTAGTAAGCTTTCCAACATTCCTAGGGACTTTGCTTAAGCAACCGTTTCGGTACCAGAAGACTGCGTAGAGACAGTAAGCTCTGGTCCTGCGTGTATGCTGGGTGTCAACCTAGAAATTGGAGACTGATGGCATAAGGCTTCTTTTCCCATTATGAAAGCTCCGTTCATGCGGCCTCGAAGCTACCTGAAAAGCATTGTTGTTGCCGGGGTTTTCCTCACTGCCGGCATGGTTCTGAGAAGAAAATGAGTTTTCTCCTAAGAAACCTTGGGTTTCCAGTTCCTTATTGGAAGCTCACCCTGCTCTGCGCTATACCTAAAGTGAAAGTCAACGTGAGCCCAAGCTTCGAAGTAAGGCCCTGATTATCCTTGCAAAACGAGAGGCATGCAGCAGCTCCATGAGGCCTTCATCGTTGTTCTGCTTTAGTTTCAAGGTAGTAAGCTTTTCAACACTCCTAGGGGCCTTGCTTCAGCACCCGTTTCAGTACCAGAACACTGCGTAGAACCAGGAAGCTCTGCTCCTGCGTGTATGCTGCGTGTCAACCTAGAAATTAGAGACTGATGGCACAAGGCTTGTTTTCCCGTTTTGAAAGCTCCATTCATGCGGCCCCGAAGCTACCGGAAAAGCACTGTTGTTACCGTGCTTTTACTTACAGCCGGCATGGCACATAGAAGAAAATGAGTTTTCTCGAAAGAAACCTTGTGCTTCCAGTTCCTAGTTGGAAGCTCACCCGGCTCTGCTCTATACCAAACGTGAAAGTCAATGTGAGCACTAGCCTCGAAGTAAGGCCCTGATTATCCTGGCAATACGGGAGGCGTGCAGCAGCTCCATGAGGCCTTCATCGCTGTTCTGCTTTAGTTTCACGGTAGTAAGCTTTCCAAGACTCCTAGGGACTTTGCTTAAGCAACCGTTTCGGTACCAGAACACTGCGTAGAGACAGTAAGCTCTGGTCCTGCGTGTATGCTGCGTGTCAACCTAGAAATTGGAGACTGATGGCATAAGGCTTCTTTTCCCATTATGAAAGCTCCGTTCATGCGGCCTCGAAGCTACCTGAAAAACATTGTTGTTGCCGGGGTTTTCCTCACTGCCGGCATGGTTCTGAGAAGAAAATGAGTTTTCTCCTAAGAAACCTTGGGTTTCCAGTTCCTTGTTGGAAGCTCACCCTGCTCTGCGCTATACCTAAAGTGAATGTCAACCTGAACCCAAGCTTCGAAGTAAGGCCCTGATTATCCTTGCAAAACGAGAGGCATGCAGCAGCTCCATGAGGCCTTCATCGTTGTTCTGCTTTAGTTTCAAGGTAGTAAGCTTTTCAACACTCCTAGGGGCCTTGCTTCAGCACCCGTTTCAGTACCAGAACACTGCGTAGAACCAGGAAGCTCTGCTCCTGCGTGTATGCTGCGTGTCAACCTAGAAATTAGAGACTGATGGCACAAGGCTTGTTTTCCCGTTTTGAAAGCTCCATTCATGCGGCCTCGAAGCTACCTGAAAAGCACTGTTGTTACCGTGCTTTTACTTACAGCCGGCATGGCACATAGAAGAAAATGAGTTTTCTCGAAAGAAACCTTGTGCTTCCAGTTCCTAGTTGGAAGCTCACCCGGCTCTGCTCTATACCAAACGTGAAAGTCAATGTGAGCACTAGCCTCGAAGTAAGGCCCTGATTATGCTGGCAATACGGGAGGCGTGCAGCAGCTCCATGAGGCCTTCATCGCTGTTCTGCTTTAGTTTCACGGTAGTAAGCTTTCCAACATTCCTAGGGACTTTGCTTAAGCAACCGTTTCGGTACCAGAAGACTGCGTAGAGACAGTAAGCTCTGGTCCTGCGTGTATGCTGGGTGTCAACCTAGAAATTGGAGACTGATGGCATAAGGCTTCTTTTCCCATTATGAAAGCTCCGTTCATGCGGCCTCGAAGCTACCTGAAAAGCATTGTTGTTGCCGGGGTTTTCCTCACTGCCGGCATGGTTCTGAGAAGAAAATGAGTTTTCTCCTAAGAAACCTTGGGTTTCCAGTTCCTTGTTGGAAGCTCACCCTGCTCTGCGCTATACCTAAAGTGAAAGTCAACGTGAGCCCAAGCTTCGAAGTAAGGCCCTGATTATCCTGGCAAAACGAGAGGCGTGCAGCAGCTCCATGAGGCCTTCATCGTTGTTCTGCTTTAGTTTCAAGGTAGTAAGCTTTTCAACACTCCTAGGGGCCTTGCTTCAGCACCCGTTTCAGTACCAGAACACTGCGTAGAACCAGGAAGCTCTGCTCCTGCGTGTATGCTGCGTGTCAACCTAGAAATTAGAGACTGACGGCACAAGGCTAGTTTTCCCATTATGAAAGCTCCGTTGATGCGGCCCCGAAGCTACCTGAAAAGCACTGTTGTTACCGTGCTTTTACTTACAGCCGGCATGGCACATAGAAGAAAATGAGTTTTCTCGAAAGAAACCTTGTGCTTCCAGTTCCTAGTTGGAAGCTCACCCGGCTCTGCTCTATACCAAACGTGAAAGTCAATGTGAGCACTCGCCTCGAAGTAAGGCCCTGATTATCCTGGCAAAACGGGAGGCGTGCAGCAGCTCCATGAGGCCTTCATCGCTGTTCTGCTTTAGTTTCACGGTAGTAAGCTTTCCAAGACTCCTAGGGACTTTGCTTAAGCAACCGTTTCGGTACCAGAACACTGCGTAGAGACAGTAAGCTCTGGTCCTGCGTGTATGCTGCGTGTCAACCTAGAAATTGGAGACTGATGGCATAAGGCTTCTTTTCCCATTATGAAAGCTCCGTTCATGCGGCCTCGAAGCTACCTGAAAAGCATTGTTGTTGCCGGGGTTTCCTCACTGCCGGCATGGTTCTGAGAAGAAAATGAGTTTTCTCCTAAGAAACCTTGGGTTTCCAGTTCCTTGTTGGAAGCTCACCCTGCTCTGCGCTATACCTAAAGTGAAAGTCAACGTGAGCCCAAGCTTCGAAGTAAGGCCCTGATTATCCTTGCAAAACGAGAGGCGTGCAGCAGCTCCATGAGGCCTTCATCGTTGTTCTGCTTTAGTTTCAAGGTAGTAAGCTTTTCAACACTCCTAGGGGCCTTGCTTCAGCACCCGTTTCAGTACCAGAACACTGCGTAGAACCAGGAAGCTCTGCTCCTGCGTGTATGCTGCGTGTCAACCTAGAAATTAGAGACTGATGGCACAAGGCTTGTTTTCCCGTTTTGAAAGCTCCATTCATGCGGCCTCGAAGCTACCTGAAAAGCACTGTTGTTACCGTGCTTTTACTTACAGCCGGCATGGCACATAGAAGAAAATGAGTTTTCTCGAAAGAAACCTTGTGCTTCCAGTTCCTAGTTGGAAGCTCACCCGGCTCTGCTCTATACCAAACGTGAAAGTCAATGTGAGCACTAGCCTCGAAGTAAGGCCCTGATTATGCTGGCAAAACGGGAGGCGTGCAGCAGCTCCATGAGGCCTTCATCGCTGTTCTGCTTTAGTTTCACGGTAGTAGCTTTCCAACATTCCTAGGGACTTTGCTTAAGCAACCGTTTCGGTACCAGAACACTGCGTAGAGACAGTAAGCTCTGGTCCTGCGTGTATGCTGCGAGTCAACCTAGAAATTGGAGACTGATGGCATAAGGCTTCTTTTCCCATTATGAAAGCTCCGTTCATGCGGCCTCGAAGCTACCTGAAAAGCATTGTTGTTGCCGGGGTTTTCCTCACTGCCGGCATGGTTCTGAGGAGAAAATGAGTTTTCTCCTAAGAAACCTTGGGTTGCCAGTTCTTTGTTGGAAGCTCACCCTGCTCTGCGTTATACCTAAAGTGAATGTCAACCTGAGCCCAAGCTTCGAAGTAAGGCCCTGATTATCCTTGCAAAACGAGAGGCGTGCAGCAGCTCCATGAGGCCTTCATCGTTGTTCTGCTTTAGTTTCAAGGTAGTAAGCTTTTCAACACTCCTAGGGGCCTTGCTTCAGCACCCGTTTCAGTACCAGAACACTGCGTAGAACCAGGAAGTTCTGCTCCTGCGTGTATGCTGCGTGTCAACCTAGAAATTAGAGGCTGACGGCACAAGGCTAGTTTTCCCATTATGAAAGCTCCGTTGATGCGGCCCCGAAGCTACCTGAAAAGCACTGTTGTTACCGTGCTTTTACTTAGAGCCGGCATGGCACATAGAAGAAAATGAGTTTTCTCGAAAGAAACCTTGTGCTTCCAGTTCCTAGTTGGAAGCTCACCCGGCTCTGCTCTATACCAAACGTGAAAGTCAATGTGAGCACTAGCCTCGAAGTAAGGCCCTGATTATCCTGGCAAAACGGGAGGCGTGCAGCAGCTCCATGAGGCCTTCATCGCTGTTCTGCTTTAGTTTCACGGTAGTAAGCTTTCCAAGACTCCTAGGGACTTTGCTTAAGCAACCGTTTCGGTACCAGAACACTGCGTAGAGACAGTAAGCTCTGGTCCTGCGTGTATGCTGCGTGTCAACCTAGAAATTGGAGAGTGATGGCATAAGGCTTCTTTTCCCATTATGAAAGCTCCGTTCATGCGGCCTCGAAGCTACCTGAAAAGCATTGTTGTTGCCGGGGTTTCCTCACTGCCGGCATGGTTCTGAGAAGAAAATGAGTTTTCTCCTAAGAAACCTTGGGTTTCCAGTTCCTTGTTGGAAGCTCACCCTGCTCTGCGCTATACCTAAAGTGAAAGTCAACGTGAGCCCAAGCTTCGAAGTAAGGCCCTGATTATCCTTGCAAAACGAGAGGCGTGCAGCAGCTCCATGAGGCCTTCATCGTTGTTCTGCTTTAGTTTCAAGGTAGTAAGCTTTTCAACACTCCTAGGGGCCTTGCTTCAGCACCCGTTTCAGTACCAGAACACTGCGTAGAACCAGGAAGCTCTGCTCCTGCGTGTATGCTGCGTGTCAACCTAGAAATTAGAGACTGATGGCACAAGGCTTGTTTTCCCGTTTTGAAAGCTCCATTCATGCGGCCTCGAAGCTACCTGAAAAGCACTGTTGTTACCGTGCTTTTACTTACAGCCGGCATGGCACATAGAAGAAAATGAGTTTTCTCGAAAGAAACCTTGTGCTTCCAGTTCCTAGTTGGAAGCTCACCCGGCTCTGCTCTATACCAAACGTGAAAGTCAATGTGAGCACTAGCCTCGAAGTAAGGCCCTGATTATCCTGGCAAAACGGGAGGCGTGCAGCAGCTCCATGAGGCCTTCATCGCTGTTCTGCTTTAGTTTCACGGTAGTAAGCTTTCCAAGACTCCTAGGGACTTTGCTTAAGCAACCGTTTCGGTACCAGAACACTGCGTAGAGACAGTAAGCTCTGGTCCTGCGTGTATGCTGCGTGTCAACCTAGAAATTGGAGACTGATGGCATAAGGCTTCTTTTCCCATTATGAAAGCTCCGTTCATGCGGCCTCGAAGCTACCTGAAAAGCATTGTTGTTGCCGGGGTTTTCCTCACTGCCAGCATGGTTCTGAGAAGAAAATGAGTTTTCTCCTAAGAAACCTTGGGTTTCCAGTTCCTTGTTGGAAGCTCACCCTGCTCTGCGCTATACCTAAAGTGAAAGTCAACGTGAGCCCAAGCTTCGAAGTAAGGCCCTGATTATCCTTGCAAAACGAGAGGCGTGCAGCAGCTCCATGAGGCCTTCATCGTTGTTCTGCTTTAGTTTCAAGGTAGTAAGCTTTTCAACACTCCTAGGGGCCTTGCTTCAGCACCCGTTTCAGTACCAGAACACTGCGTAGAACCAGGAAGCTCTGCTCCTGCGTGTATGCTGCGTGTCAACCTAGAAATTAGAGACTGATGGCACAAGGCTTGTTTTCCCGTTTTGAAAGCTCCATTCATGCGGCCTCGAAGCTACCTGAAAAGCACTGTTGTTACCGTGCTTTTACTTACAGCCGGCATGGCACATAGAAGAAAATGAGTTTTCTCGAAAGAAACCTTGTGCTTCCAGTTCCTAGTTGGAAGCTCACCCGGCTCTGCTCTATACCAAACGTGAAAGTCAATGTGAGCACTAGCCTCGAAGTAAGGCCCTGATTATGCTGGCAAAACGGGAGGCGTGCAGCAGCTCCATGAGGCCTTCATCGCTGTTCTGCTTTAGTTTCACGGTAGTAGCTTTCCAACATTCCTAGGGACTTTGCTTAAGCAACCGTTTCGGTACCAGAACACTGCGTAGAGACAGTAAGCTCTGGTCCTGCGTGTATGCTGCGAGTCAACCTAGAAATTGGAGACTGATGGCATAAGGCTTCTTTTCCCATTATGAAAGCTCCGTTCATGCGGCCTCGAAGCTACCTGAAAAGCATTGCTGTTGCCGGGGTTTTCCTCACTGCCGGCATGGTTCTGAGGAGAAAATGAGTTTTCTCCTAAGAAACCTTGGGTTGCCAGTTCTTTGTTGGAAGCTCACCCTGCTCTGCGCTATACCTAAAGTGAAAGTCAACGTGAGCCCAAGCTTCGAAGTAAGGCCCTGATTATCCTTGCAAAACGAGAGGCGTGCAGCAGCTCCATGAGGCCTTCATCGTTGTTCTGCTTTAGTTTCAAGGTAGTAAGCTTTTCAACACTCCTAGGGGCCTTGCTTCAGCACCCGTTTCAGTACCAGAACACTGCGTAGAACCAGGAAGTTCTGCTCCTGCGTGTATGCTGCGTGTCAACCTAGAAATTAGAGGCTGACGGCACAAGGCTAGTTTTCCCATTATGAAAGCTCCGTTGATGCGGCCCCGAAGCTACCTGAAAAGCACTGTTGTTACCGTGCTTTTACTTAGAGCCGGCATGGCACATAGAAGAAAATGAGTTTTCTCGAAAGAAACCTTGTGCTTCCAGTTCCTAGTTGGAAGCTCACCCGGCTCTGCTCTATACCAAACGTGAAAGTCAATGTGAGCACTAGCCTCGAAGTAAGGCCCTGATTATCCTGGCAAAACTGGAGGCGTGCAGCAGCTCCATGAGGCCTTCATCGCTGTTCTGCTTTAGTTTCACGGTAGTAAGCTTTCCAAGACTCCTAGGGACTTTGCTTAAGCAACCGTTTCGGTACCAGAACACTGCGTAGAGACAGTAAGCTCTGGTCCTGCGTGTATGCTGCGTGTCAACCTAGAAATTGGAGACTGATGGCATAAGGCTTCTTTTCCCATTATGAAAGCTCCGTTCATGCGGCCTCGAAGCTACCTGAAAAGCATTGTTGTTGCCGGGGTTTTCCTCACTGCCAGCATGGTTCTGAGAAGAAAATGAGTTTTCTCCTAAGAAACCTTGGGTTTCCAGTTCCTTGTTGGAAGCTCACCCTGCTCTGCGCTATACCTAAAGTTAAAGTCAACGTGAGCCCAAGCTTCGAAGTAAGGCCCTGATTATCCTTGCAAAACGAGAGGCGTGCAGCAGCTCCATGAGGCCTTCATCGTTGTTCTGCTTTAGTTTCAAGGTAGTAAGCTTTTCAACACTCCTAGGGGCCTTGCTTCAGCACCCGTTTCAGTACCAGAACACTGCGTAGAACCAGGAAGCTCTGCTCCTGCGTGTATGCTGCGTGTCAACCTAGAAATTAGAGACTGATGGCACAAGGCTTGTTTTCCCGTTTTGAAAGCTCCATTCATGCGGCCTCGAAGCTAACTGAAAAGCACTGTTGTTACCGTGCTTTTACTTACAGCCGGCATGGCACATAGAAGAAAATGAGTTTTCTCGAAAGAAACCTTGTGCTTCCAGTTCCTAGTTGGAAGCTCACCCTGCTCTGCTCTATACCAAACGTGAAAGTCAATGTGAGCACTAGCCTCGAAGTAAGGCCCTGATTATGCTGGCAAAACGGGAGGCGTGCAGCAGCTCCATGAGGCCTTCATCGCTGTTCTGCTTTAGTTTCACGGTAGTAGCTTTCCAACATTCCTAGGGACTTTGCTTAAGCAACCGTTTCGGTACCAGAACACTGCGTAGAGACAGTAAGCTCTGGTCCTGCGTGTATGCTGCGAGTCAACCTAGAAATTGGAGACTGATGGCATAAGGCTTCTTTTCCCATTATGAAAGCTCCGTTCATGCGGCCTCGAAGCTACCTGAAAAGCATTGTTGTTGCCGGGGTTTTCCTCACTGCCGGCATGGTTCTGAGGAGAAAATGAGTTTTCTCCTAAGAAACCTTGGGTTTCCAGTTCTTTGTTGGATACTCACCCTGCTCTGCGCTATACCTAAAGTGAAAGTCAACGTGAGCCCAAGCTTCGAAGTAAGGCCCTGATTATCCTTGCAAAACGAGAGGCGTGCAGCAGCTCCATGAGGCCTTCATCGTTGTTCTGCTTTAGTTTCAAGGTAGTAAGCTTTTCAACACTCCTAGGGGCCTTGCTTCAGCACCCGTTTCAGTACCAGAACACTGCGTAGAACCAGGAAGCTCTGCTCCTGCGTGTATGCTGCGTGTCAACCTAGAAATTAGAGACTGACGGCACAAGGCTAGTTTTCCCATTATGAAAGCTCCGTTGATGCGGCCCCGAAGCTACCTGAAAAGCACTGTTGTTACCGTGCTTTTACTTAGAGCCGGCATGGCACATAGAAGAAAATGAGTTTTCTCGAAAGAAACCTTGTGCTTCCAGTTCCTAGTTGGAAGCTCACCCGGCTCTGCTCTATACCAAACGTGAAAGTCAATGTGAGCACTAGCCTCGAAGTAAGGCCCTGATTATGCTGGCAATACATGAGGCGTGCAGCAGCTCCATGAGGCCTTCATCGCTGTTCTGCTTTAGTTTCACGGTAGTAAGCTTTCCAACATTCCTAGGGACTTTGCTTAAGCAACCGTTTCGGTACCTGAAGACTGCGTAGAGACAGTAAGCTCTGGTCCTGCGTGTATGCTGGGTGTCAACCTAGAAATTGGAGACTGATGGCATAAGGCTTCTTTTGCCATTATGAAAGCTCCGTTCATGCGGCCTCGAAGCTACCTGAAAAGCATTGTTGTTGCCGGGGTTTTCCTCACTGCCGGCATGGTTCTGAGAAGAAAATGAGTTTTCTCCTAAGAAACCTTGGGTTTCCAGTTCCTTGTTGGAAGCTCACCCTGCTCTGCGCTATACCTAAAGTGAAAGTCAACGTGAGCCCAAGCTTCGAAGTAAGGCCCTGATTATCCTTGCAAAACGAGAGGCGTGCAGCAGCTCCATGAGGCCTTCATCGTTGTTCTGCTTTAGTTTCAAGGTAGTAAGCTTTTCAACACTCCTAGGGGCCTTGCTTCAGCACCCGTTTCAGTACCAGAACACTGCGTAGAACCAGGAAGCTCTGCTCCTGCGTGTATGCTGCGTGTCAACCTAGAAATTAGAGACTGATGGCACAAGGCTTGTTTTCCCGTTTTGAAAGCTCCATTCATGCGGCCCCGAAGCTACCTGAAAAGCACTGTTGTTACCGTGCTTTTACTTACAGCCGGCATGGCACATAGAAGAAAATGAGTTTTCTCGAAAGAAACCTTGTGCTTCCAGTTCCTAGTTGGAAGCTCACCCTGCTCTGCTCTATACCAAACGTGAAAGTCAATGTGAGCACTAGCCTCGAAGTAAGGCCCTGATTATCCTGGCAAAACGGGAGGCGTGCAGCAGCTCCATGAGGCCTTCATCGCTGTTCTGCTTTAGTTTCACGGTAGTAAGCTTTCCAAGACTCCTAGGGACTTTGCTTAAGCAACCGTTTCGGTACCAGAACACTGCGTAGAGACAGTAAGCTCTGGTCCTGCGTGTATGCTGCGTGTCAACCTAGAAATTGGAGACTGATGGCATAAGGCTTCTTTTGCCATTATGAAAGCTCCGTTCATGCGGCCTCGAAGCTACCTGAAAAGCATTGTTGTTGCCGGGGTTTTCCTCACTGCCGGCATGGTTCTGAGGAGAAAATGAGTTTTCTCCTAAGAAACCTTGGGTTTCCAGTTCTTTGTTGGAAGCTCACCCTGCTCTGCGCTATACCTAAAGTGAAAGTCAACGTGAGCCCAAGCTTCGAAGTAAGGCCCTGATTATCCTTGCAAAACGAGAGGCGTGCAGCAGCTCCATGAGGCCTTCATCGTTGTTCTGCTTTAGTTTCAAGGTAGTAAGCTTTTCAACACTCCTAGGGGCCTTGCTTCAGCACCCGTTTCAGTACCAGAACACTGCGTAGAACCAGGAAGCTCTGCTCCTGCGTGTATGCTGCGTGTCAACCTAGAAATTAGAGACTGACGGCACAAGGCTAGTTTTCCCATTATGAAAGCTCCGTTGATGCGGCCCCGAAGCTACCTGAAAAGCACTGTTGTTACCGTGCTTTTACTTAGAGCCGGCATGGCACATAGAAGAAAATGAGTTTTCTCGAAAGAAACCTTGTGCTTCCAGTTCCTAGTTGGAAGCTCACCCGGCTCTGCTCTATACCAAACGTGAAAGTCAATGTGAGCACTAGCCTCGAAGTAAGGCCCTGATTATCCTGGCAAAACGGGAGGCGTGCAGCAGCTCCATGAGGCCTTCATCGCTGTTCTGCTTTAGTTTCACGGTAGTAAGCTTTCCAAGACTCCTAGGGACTTTGCTTAAGCAACCGTTTCGGTACCAGAACACTGCGTAGAGACAGTAAGCTCTGGTCCTGCGTGTATGCTGCGTGTCAACCTAGAAATTGGAGACTGATGGCATAAGGCTTCTTTTCCCATTATGAAAGCTCCGTTCATGCGGCCTCGAAGCTACCTGAAAAGCATTGTTGTTGCCGGGGTTTTCCTCACTGCCGGCATGGTTCTGAGAAGAAAATGAGTTTTCTCCTAAGAAACCTTGGGTTTCCAGTTCCTTGTTGGAAGCTCACCCTGCTCTGCGCTATACCTAAAGTGAATGTCAACCTGAGCCCAAGCTTCGAAGTAAGGCCCTGATTATCCTTGCAAAACGAGAGGCATGCAGCAGCTCCATGAGGCCTTCATCGTTGTTCTGCTTTAGTTTCAAGGTAGTAAGCTTTTCAACACTCCTAGGGGCCTTGCTTCAGCACCCGTTTCAGTACCAGAACACTGCGTAGAACCAGGAAGCTCTGCTCCTGCGTGTATGCTGCGTGTCAACCTAGAAATTAGAGGCTGACGGCACAAGGCTAGTTTTCCCATTATGAAAGCTCCGTTGATGCGGACCCGAAGCTACCTGAAAAGCACTGTTGTTACCGTGCTTTTACTTAGAGCCGGCATGGCACATAGAAGAAAATGAGTTTTCTCGAAAGAAACCTTGTGCTTCCAGTTCCTAGTTGGAAGCTCACCCTGCTCTGCTCTATACCAAACGTGAAAGTCAATGTGAGCACTAGCCTCGAAGTAAGGCCCTGATTATCCTGGCAAAACGGGAGGCGTGCAGCAGCTCCATGAGGCCTTCATCGCTGTTCTGCTTTAGTTTCACGGTAGTAAGCTTTCCAAGACTCCTAGGGACTTTGCTTAAGCAACCGTTTCGGTACCAGAACACTGCGTAGAGACAGTAAGCTCTGGTCCTGCGTGTATGCTGCGTGTCAACCTAGAAATTGGAGACTGATGGCATAAGGCTTCTTTTCCCATTATGAAAGCTCCGTTCATGCGGCCTCGAAGCTACCTGAAAAGCATTGTTGTTGCCGGGGTATTCCTCACTGCCGGCATGGTTCTGAGGAGAAAATGAGTTTTCTCCTAAGAAACCTTGGGTTTCCAGTTCTTTGTTGGAAGCTCACCCTGCTCTGCGCTATACCTAAAGTGAAAGTCAACGTGAGCCCAAGCTTCGAAGTAAGGCCCTGATTATCCTTGCAAAACGAGAGGCGTGCAGCAGCTCCATGAGGCCTTCATCGTTGTTCTGCTTTAGTTTCAAGGTAGTAAGCTTTTCAACACTCCTAGGGGCCTTGCTTCAGCACCCGTTTCAGTACCAGAACACTGCGTAGAACCAGGAAGCTCTGCTCCTGCGTGTATGCTGCGTGTCAACCTAGAAATTAGAGACTGACGGCACAAGGCTAGTTTTCCCATTATGAAAGCTCCGTTGATGCGGCCCCGAAGCTACCTGAAAAGCACTGTTGTTACCGTGCTTTTACTTAGAGCCGGCATGGCACATAGAAGAAAATGAGTTTTCTCGAAAGAAACCTTGTGCTTCCAGTTCCTAGTTGGAAGCTCACCCGGCTCTGCTCTATACCAAACGTGAAAGTCAATGTGAGCAGTAGCCTCGAAGTAAGGCCCTGATTATCCTGGCAAAACGGGAGGCGTGCAGCAGCTCCATGAGGCCTTCATCGCTGTTCTGCTTTAGTTTCACGGTAGTAAGCTTTCCAAGACTCCTAGGGACTTTGCTTAAGCAACCGTTTCGGTACCAGAACACTGCGTAGAGACAGTAAGCTCTGGTCCTGCGTGTATGCTGCGTGTCAACCTAGAAATTGGAGACTGATGGCATAAGGCTTCTTTTCCCATTATGAAAGCTCCGTTCATGCGGCCTCGAAGCTACCTGAAAAGCATTGTTGTTGCCGGGGTTTTCCTCACTGCCGGCATGGTTCTGAGAAGAAAATGAGTTTTCTCCTAAGAAACCTTGGGTTTCCAGTTCCTTGTTGGAAGCTCACCCTGCTCTGCGCTATACCTAAAGTGAATGTCAACCTGAGCCCAAGCTTCGAAGTAAGGCCCTGATTATCCTTGCAAAACGAGAGGCATGCAGCAGCTCCATGAGGCCTTCATCGTTGTTCTGCTTTAGTTTCAAGGTAGTAAGCTTTTCAACACTCCTAGGGGCCTTGCTTCAGCACCCGTTTCAGTACCAGAACACTGCGTAGAACCAGGAAGCTCTGCTCCTGCGTGTATGCTGCGTGTCAACCTAGAAATTAGAGGCTGACGGCACAAGGCTAGTTTTCCCATTATGAAAGCTCCGTTGATGCGGACCCGAAGCTACCTGAAAAGCACTGTTGTTACCGTGCTTTTACTTAGAGCCGGCATGGCACATAGAAGAAAATGAGTTTTCTCGAAAGAAACCTTGTGCTTCCAGTTCCTAGTTGGAAGCTCACCCGGCTCTGCTCTATACCAAACGTGAAAGTCAATGTGAGCACTAGCCTCGAAGTAAGGCCCTGATTATCCTGGCAAAACGGGAGGCGTGCAGCAGCTCCATGAGGCCTTCATCGCTGTTCTGCTTTAGTTTCACGGTAGTAAGCTTTCCAAGACTCCTAGGGACTTTGCTTAAGCAACCGTTTCGGTACCAGAAGACTGCGTAGAGACAGTAAGCTCTGGTCCTGCGTGTATGCTGGGTGTCAACCTAGAAATTGGAGACTGATGGCATAAGGCTTCTTTTGCCATTATGAAAGCTCCGTTCATGCGGCCTCGAAGCTACCTGAAAAGCATTGTTGTTGCCGGGGTTTTCCTCACTGCCGGCATGGTTCTGAAGAAAATGAGTTTTCTCCTAAGAAACCTTGGGTTTCCAGTTCCTTGTTGGAAGCTCACCCTGCTCTGCGCTATACCTAAAGTGAAAGTCAACGTGAGCCCAAGCTTCGAAGTAAGGCCCTGATTATCCTTGCAAAACGAGAGGCGTGCAGCAGCTCCATGAGGCCTTCATCGTTGTTCTGCTTTAGTTTCAAGGTAGTAAGCTTTTCAACACTCCTAGGGGCCTTGCTTCAGCACCCGTTTCAGTACCAGAACACTGCGTAGAACCAGGAAGCTCTGCTCCTGCGTGTATGCTGCGTGTCAACCTAGAAATTAGAGACTGATGGCACAAGGCTTGTTTTCCCGTTTTGAAAGCTCCATTCATGCGGCCTCGAAGCTACCTGAAAAGCACTGTTGTTACCGTGCTTTTACTTAGAGCCGGCATGGCACATAGAAGAAAATGAGTTTTCTCGAAAGAAACCTTGTGCTTCCAGTTCCTAGTTGGAAGCTCACCCGGCTCTGCTCTATACCAAACGTGAAAGTCAATGTGAGCACTAGCCTCGAAGTAAGGCCCTGATTATGCTGGCAATACATGAGGCGTGCAGCAGCTCCATGAGGCCTTCATCGCTGTTCTGCTTTAGTTTCACGGTAGTAAGCTTTCCAACATTCCTAGGGACTTTGCTTAAGCAACCGTTTCGGTACCAGAAGACTGCGTAGAGACAGTAAGCTCTGGTCCTGCGTGTATGCTGGGTGTCAACCTAGAAATTGGAGACTGATGGCATAAGGCTTCTTTTGCCATTATGAAAGCTCCGTTCATGCGGCCTCGAAGCTACCTGAAAAGCATTGTTGTTGCCGGGGTTTTCCTCACTGCCGGCATGGTTCTGAAGAAAATGAGTTTTCTCCTAAGAAACCTTGGGTTTCCAGTTCCTTGTTGGAAGCTCACCCTGCTCTGCGCTATACCTAAAGTGAAAGTCAACGTGAGCCCAAGCTTCGAAGTAAGGCCCTGATTATCCTTGCAAAACGAGAGGCGTGCAGCAGCTCCATGAGGCCTTCATCGTTGTTCTGCTTTAGTTTCAAGGTAGTAAGCTTTTCAACACTCCTAGGGGCCTTGCTTCAGCACCCGTTTCAGTACCAGAACACTGCGTAGAACCAGGAAGCTCTGCTCCTGCGTGTATGCTGCGTGTCAACCTAGAAATTAGAGACTGATGGCACAAGGCTTGTTTTCCCGTTTTGAAAGCTCCATTCATGCGGCCCCGAAGCTACCTGAAAAGCACTGTTGTTACCGTGCTTTTACTTACAGCCGGCATGGCACATAGAAGAAAATGAGTTTTCTCGAAAGAAACCTTGTGCTTCCAGTTCCTAGTTGGAAGCTCACCCGGCTCTGCTCTATACCAAACGTGAAAGTCAATGTGAGCACTAGCCTCGAAGTAAGGCCCTGATTATCCTGGCAAAACGGGAGGCGTGCAGCAGCTCCATGAGGCCTTCATCGCTGTTCTGCTTTAGTTTCACGGTAGTAAGCTTTCCAAGACTCCTAGGGACTTTGCTTAAGCAACCGTTTCGGTACCAGAACACTGCGTAGAGACAGTAAGCTCTTGTCCTGCGTGTATGCTGCGTGTCAACCTAGAAATTGGAGACTGATGGCATAAGGCTTCTTTTGCCATTATGAAAGCTCCGTTCATGCGGCCTCGAAGCTACCTGAAAAGCATTGTTGTTGCCGGGGTTTTCCTCACTGCCGGCATGGTTCTGAGGAGAAAATGAGTTTTCTCCTAAGAAACCTTGGGTTTCCAGTTCTTTGTTGGAAGCTCACCCTGCTCTGCGCTATACCTAAAGTGAAAGTCAACGTGAGCCCAAGCTTCGAAGTAAGGCCCTGATTATCCTTGCAAAACGAGAGGCGTGCAGCAGCTCCATGAGGCCTTCATCGTTGTTCTGCTTTAGTTTCAAGGTAGTAAGCTTTTCAACACTCCTAGGGGCCTTGCTTCAGCACCCGTTTCAGTACCAGAACACTGCGTAGAACCAGGAAGCTCTGCTCCTGCGTGTATGCTGCGTGTCAACCTAGAAATTAGAGACTGATGGCACAAGGCTTGTTTTCCCGTTTTGAAAGCTCCATTCATGCGGCCTCGAAGCTACCTGAAAAGCACTGTTGTTACCGTGCTTTTACTTACAGCCGGCATGGCACATAGAAGAAAATGAGTTTTCTCGAAAGAAACCTTGTGCTTCCAGTTCCTAGTTGGAAGCTCACCCGGCTCTGCTCTATACCAAACGTGAAAGTCAATGTGAGCACTAGCCTCGAAGTAAGGTCCTGATTATGCTGGCAATACGGGAGGCGTGCAGCAGCTCCATGAGGCCTTCATCGCTGTTCTGCTTTAGTTTCACGGTAGTAAGCTTTCCAACATTCCTAGGGACTTTTCTTAAGCAACCGTTTCGGTACCAGAAGACTGCGTAGAGACAGTAAGCTCTGGTCCTGCGTGTATGCTGCGTGTCAACCTAGAAATTGGAGACTGATGGCATAAGGCTTCTTTTGCCATTATGAAAGCTCCGTTCATGCGGCCTCGAAGCTACCTGAAAAGCATTGTTGTTGCCGGGGTTTTCCTCACTGCCGGCATGGTTCTGAGAAGAAAATGAGTTTTCTCCTAAGAAACCTTGGGTTTCCAGTTCCTTGTTGGAAGCTCACCCTGCTCTGCGCTATACCTAAAGTGAATGTCAACCTGAGCCCAAGCTTCGAAGTAAGGCCCTGATTATCCTTGCAAAACGAGAGGCATGCAGCAGCTCCATGAGGCCTTCATCGTTGTTCTGCTTTAGTTTCAAGGTAGTAAGCTTTTCAACACTCCTAGGGGCCTTGCTTCAGCACCCGTTTCAGTACCAGAACACTGCGTAGAACCAGGAAGCTCTGCTCCTGCGTGTATGCTGCGTGTCAACCTAGAAATTAGAGACTGATGGCACAAGGCTTGTTTTCCCGTTTTGAAAGCTCCATTCATGCGGCCTCGAAGCTACCTGAAAAGCACTGTTGTTACCGTGCTTTTACTTAGAGCCGGCATGGCACATAGAAGAAAATGAGTTTTCTCGAAAGAAACCTTGTGCTTCCAGTTCCTAGTTGGAAGCTCACCCGGCTCTGCTCTATACCAAACGTGAAAGTCAATGTGAGCACTAGCCTCGAAGTAAGGCCCTGATTATGCTGGCAATACATGAGGCGTGCAGCAGCTCCATGAGGCCTTCATCGCTGTTCTGCTTTAGTTTCACGGTAGTAAGCTTTCCAACATTCCTAGGGACTTTGCTTAAGCAACCGTTTCGGTACCAGAAGACTGCGTAGAGACAGTAAGCTCTGGTCCTGCGTGTATGCTGGGTGTCAACCTAGAAATTGGAGACTGATGGCATAAGGCTTCTTTTGCCATTATGAAAGCTCCGTTCATGCGGCCTCGAAGCTACCTGAAAAGCATTGTTGTTGCCGGGGTTTTCCTCACTGCCGGCATGGTTCTGAAGAAAATGAGTTTTCTCCTAAGAAACCTTGGGTTTCCAGTTCCTTGTTGGAAGCTCACCCTGCTCTGCGCTATACCTAAAGTGAAAGTCAACGTGAGCCCAAGCTTCGAAGTAAGGCCCTGATTATCCTTGCAAAACGAGAGGCGTGCAGCAGCTCCATGAGGCCTTCATCGTTGTTCTGCTTTAGTTTCAAGGTAGTAAGCTTTTCAACACTCCTAGGGGCCTTGCTTCAGCACCCGTTTCAGTACCAGAACACTGCGTAGAACCAGGAAGCTCTGCTCCTGCGTGTATGCTGCGTGTCAACCTAGAAATTAGAGACTGATGGCACAAGGCTTGTTTTCCCGTTTTGAAAGCTCCATTCATGCGGCCTCGAAGCTACCTGAAAAGCACTGTTGTTACCGTGCTTTTACTTACAGCCGGCATGGCACATAGAAGAAAATGAGTTTTCTCGAAAGAAACCTTGTGCTTCCAGTTCCTAGTTGGAAGCTCACCCGGCTCTGCTCTATACCAAACGTGAAAGTCAATGTGAGCACTAGCCTCGAAGTAAGGTCCTGATTATGCTGGCAATACGGGAGGCGTGCAGCAGCTCCATGAGGCCTTCATCGCTGTTCTGCTTTAGTTTCACGGTAGTAAGCTTTCCAACATTCCTAGGGACTTTTCTTAAGCAACCGTTTCGGTACCAGAAGACTGCGTAGAGACAGTAAGCTCTGGTCCTGCGTGTATGCTGCGTGTCAACCTAGAAATTGGAGACTGATGGCATAAGGCTTCTTTTGCCATTATGAAAGCTCCGTTCATGCGGCCTCGAAGCTACCTGAAAAGCATTGTTGTTGCCGGGGTTTTCCTCACTGCCGGCATGGTTCTGAGAAGAAAATGAGTTTTCTCCTAAGAAACCTTGGGTTTCCAGTTCCTTGTTGGAAGCTCACCCTGCTCTGCGCTATACCTAAAGTGAATGTCAACCTGAGCCCAAGCTTCGAAGTAAGGCCCTGATTATCCTTGCAAAACGAGAGGCATGCAGCAGCTCCATGAGGCCTTCATCGTTGTTCTGCTTTAGTTTCAAGGTAGTAAGCTTTTCAACACTCCTAGGGGCCTTGCTTCAGCACCCGTTTCAGTACCAGAACACTGCGTAGAACCAGGAAGCTCTGCTCCTGCGTGTATGCTGCGTGTCAACCTAGAAATTAGAGACTGATGGCACAAGGCTTGTTTTCCCGTTTTGAAAGCTCCATTCATGCGGCCTCAAAGCTACCTGAAAAGCACTGTTGTTACCGTGCTTTTACTTAGAGCCGGCATGGCACATAGAAGAAAATGAGTTTTCTCGAAAGAAACCTTGTGCTTCCAGTTCCTAGTTGGAAGCTCACCCGGCTCTGCTCTATACCAAACGTGAAAGTCAATGTGAGCACTAGCCTCGAAGTAAGGCCCTGATTATGCTGGCAATACATGAGGCGTGCAGCAGCTCCATGAGGCCTTCATCGCTGTTCTGCTTTAGTTTCACGGTAGTAAGCTTTCCAACATTCCTAGGGACTTTGCTTAAGCAACCGTTTCGGTACCAGAAGACTGCGTAGAGACAGTAAGCTCTGGTCCTGCGTGTATGCTGGGTGTCAACCTAGAAATTGGAGACTGATGGCATAAGGCTTCTTTTGCCATTATGAAAGCTTCGTTCATGCGGCCTCGAAGCTACCTGAAAAGCATTGTTGTTGCCGGGGTTTTCCTCACTGCCGGCATGGTTCTGAAGAAAATGAGTTTTCTCCTAAGAAACCTTGGGTTTCCAGTTCCTTGTTGGAAGCTCACCCTGCTCTGCGCTATACCTAAAGTGAAAGTCAACGTGAGCCCAAGCTTCGAAGTAAGGCCCTGATTATCCTTGCAAAACGAGAGGCGTGCAGCAGCTCCATGAGGCCTTCATCGTTGTTCTGCTTTAGTTTCAAGGTAGTAAGCTTTTCAACACTCCTAGGGGCCTTGCTTCAGCACCCGTTTCAGTACCAGAACACTGCGTAGAACCAGGAAGCTCTGCTCCTGCGTGTATGCTGCGTGTCAACCTAGAAATTAGAGACTGATGGCACAAGGCTTGTTTTCCCGTTTTGAAAGCTCCATTCATGCGGCCCCGAAGCTACCTGAAAAGCACTGTTGTTACCGTGCTTTTACTTACAGCCGGCATGGCACATAGAAGAAAATGAGTTTTCTCGAAAGAAACCTTGTGCTTCCAGTTCCTAGTTGGAAGCTCACCCTGCTCTGCTCTATACCAAACGTGAAAGTCAATGTGAGCACTAGCCTCGAAGTAAGGCCCTGATTATCCTGGCAAAACGGGAGGCGTGCAGCAGCTCCATGAGGCCTTCATCGCTGTTCTGCTTTAGTTTCACGGTAGTAAGCTTTCCAACATTCCTAGGGACTTTGCTTAAGCAACCGTTTCGGTACCAGAAGACTGCGTAGAGACAGTAAGCTCTGGTCCTGCGTGTATGCTGCGAGTCAACCTAGAAATTGGAGACTGATGGCATAAGGCTTCTTTTGCCATTATGAAAGCTCCGTTCATGCGGCCTCGAAGCTACCTGAAAAGCATTGTTGTTGCCGGGGTTTTCCTCACTGCCGGCATGGTTCTGAGAAGAAAATGAGTTTTCTCCTAAGAAACCTTGGGTTTCCAGTTCCTTGTTGGAAGCTCACCCTGCTCTGCGCTATACCTAAAGTGAAAGTCAACGTGAGCCCAAGCTTCGAAGTAAGGCCCTGATTATCCTTGCAAAACGAGAGGCGTGCAGCTGCTCCATGAGGCCTTCATCGCTGTTCTGCTTTAGTTTCACGGTAGTAAGCTTTCCAAGACTCCTAGGGACTTTGCTTAAGCAACAGTTTCGGTACCAGAACACTGCGTAGAGACAGTAAGCTCTGGTCCTGCGTGTATGCTGCGTGTCAACCTAGAAATTGGAGACTGATGGCATAAGGCTTCTTTTCCCATTATGAAAGCTCCGTTCATGCGGCCTCGAAGCTACCTGAAAAGCATTGTTGTTGCCGGGGTTTTCCTCACTGCCGGCATGGTTCTGAGGAGAAAATGAGTTTTCTCCTAAGAAACCTTGGGTTTCCAGTTCTTTGTTGGAAGCTCACCCTGCTCTGCGCTATACCTAAAGTGAAAGTCAACGTGAGCCCAAGCTTCGAAGTAAGGCCCTGATTATCCTTGCAAAACGAGAGGCGTGCAGCAGCTCCATGAGGCCTTCATCGTTGTTCTGCTTTAGTTTCAAGGTAGTAAGCTTTTCAACACTCCTAGGGGACTTGCTTCAGCACCCGTTTCAGTACCAGAACACTGCGTAGAACCAGGAAGCTCTGCTCCTGCGTGTATGCTGCGTGTCAACCTAGAAATTAGAGACTGACGGCACAAGGCTAGTTTTCCCATTATGAAAGCTCCGTTGATGCGGCCCCGAAGCTACCTGAAAAGCACTGTTGTTACCGTGCTTTTACTTAGAGCCGGCATGGCACATAGAAGAAAATGAGTTTTCTCGAAAGAAACCTTGTGCTTCCAGTTCCTAGTTGGAAGCTCACCCGGCTCTGCTCTATACCAAACGTGAAAGTCAATGTGAGCACTAGCCTCGAAGTAAGGCCCTGATTATCCTGGCAAAACGGGAGGCGTGCAGCAGCTCCATGAGGCCTTCATCGCTGTTCTGCTTTAGTTTCACGGTAGTAAGCTTTCCAAGACTCCTAGGGACTTTGCTTAAGCAACCGTTTCGGTACCAGAACACTGCGTAGAGACAGTAAGCTCTGGTCCTGCGTGTATGCTGCGTGTCAACCTAGAAATTGGAGACTGATGGCATAAGGCTTCTTTTGCCATTATGAAAGCTCCGTTCATGCGGCCTCGAAGCTACCTGAAAAGCATTGTTGTTGCCGGGGTTTTCCTCACTGCCGGCATGGTTCTGAGAAGAAAATGAGTTTTCTCCTAAGAAACCTTGGGTTTCCAGTTCCTTGTTGGAAGCTCACCCTGCTCTGCGCTATACCTAAAGTGAATGTCAACCTGAGCCCAAGCTTCGAAGTAAGGCCCTGATTATCCTTGCAAAACGAGAGGCATGCAGCAGCTCCATGAGGCCTTCATCGTTGTTCTGCTTTAGTTTCAAGGTAGTAAGCTTTTCAACACTCCTAGGGGCCTTGCTTCAGCACCCGTTTCAGTACCAGAACACTGCGTAGAACCAGGAAGCTCTGCTCCTGCGTGTATGCTGCGTGTCAACCTAGAAATTAGAGACTGATGGCACAAGGCTTGTTTTCCCGTTTTGAAAGCTCCATTCATGCGGCCTCGAAGCTACCTGAAAAGCACTGTTGTTACCGTGCTTTTACTTAGAGCCGGCATGGCACATAGAAGAAAATGAGTTTTCTCGAAAGAAACCTTGTGCTTCCAGTTCCTAGTTGGAAGCTCACCCGGCTCTGCTCTATACCAAACGTGAAAGTCAATGTGAGCACTAGCCTCGAAGTAAGGCCCTGATTATGCTGGCAATACATGAGGCGTGCAGCAGCTCCATGAGGCCTTCATCGCTGTTCTGCTTTAGTTTCACGGTAGTAAGCTTTCCAACATTCCTAGGGACTTTGCTTAAGCAACCGTTTCGGTACCAGAAGACTGCGTAGAGACAGTAAGCTCTGGTCCTGCGTGTATGCTGGGTGTCAACCTAGAAATTGGAGACTGATGGCATAAGGCTTCTTTTGCCATTATGAAAGCTCCGTTCATGCGGCCTCGAAGCTACCTGAAAAGCATTGTTGTTGCCGGGGTTTTCCTCACTGCCGGCATGGTTCTGAAGAAAATGAGTTTTCTCCTAAGAAACCTTGGGTTTCCAGTTCCTTGTTGGAAGCTCACCCTGCTCTGCGCTATACCTAAAGTGAAAGTCAACGTGAGCCCAAGCTTCGAAGTAAGGCCCTGATTATCCTTGCAAAACGAGAGGCGTGCAGCAGCTCCATGAGGCCTTCATCGTTGTTCTGCTTTAGTTTCAAGGTAGTAAGCTTTTCAACACTCCTAGGGGCCTTGCTTCAGCACCCGTTTCAGTACCAGAACACTGCGTAGAACCAGGAAGCTCTGCTCCTGCGTGTATGCTGCGTGTCAACCTAGAAATTAGAGACTGATGGCACAAGGCTTGTTTTCCCGTTTTGAAAGCTCCATTCATGCGGCCCCGAAGCTACCTGAAAAGCACTGTTGTTACCGTGCTTTTACTTACAGCCGGCATGGCACATAGAAGAAAATGAGTTTTCTCGAAAGAAACCTTGTGCTTCCAGTTCCTAGTTGGAAGCTCACCCTGCTCTGCTCTATACCAAACGTGAAAGTCAATGTGAGCACTAGCCTCGAAGTAAGGCCCTGATTATCCTGGCAAAACGGGAGGCGTGCAGCAGCTCCATGAGGCCTTCATCGCTGTTCTGCTTTAGTTTCACGGTAGTAAGCTTTCCAAGACTCCTAGGGACTTTGCTTAAGCAACCGTTTCGGTACCAGAACACTGCGTAGAGACAGTAAGCTCTGGTCCTGCGTGTATGCTGCGTGTCAACCTAGAAATTGGAGACTGATGGCATAAGGCTTCTTTTCCCATTATGAAAGCTCCGTTCATGCGGCCTCGAAGCTACCTGAAAAGCATTGTTGTTGCCGGGGTTTTCCTCACTGCCGGCATGGTTCTGAGGAGAAAATGAGTTTTCTCCTAAGAAACCTTGGGTTTCCAGTTCTTTGTTGGAAGCTCACCCTGCTCTGCGCTATACCTAAAGTGAAAGTCAACGTGAGCCCAAGCTTCGAAGTAAGGCCCTGATTATCCTTGCAAAACGAGAGGCGTGCAGCAGCTCCATGAGGCCTTCATCGTTGTTCTGCTTTAGTTTCAAGGTAGTAAGCTTTTCAACACTCCTAGGGGCCTTGCTTCAGCACCCGTTTCAGTACCAGAAGACTGCGTAGAGACAGTAAGCTCTGGTCCTGCGTGTATGCTGGGTGTCAACCTAGAAATTGGAGACTGATGGCATAAGGCTTCTTTTGCCATTATGAAAGCTCCGTTCATGCGGCCTCGAAGCTACCTGAAAAGCATTGTTGTTGCCGGGGTTTTCCTCACTGCCGGCATGGTTCTGAAGAAAATGAGTTTTCTCCTAAGAAACCTTGGGTTTCCAGTTCCTTGTTGGAAGCTCACCCTGCTCTGCGCTATACCTAAAGTGAAAGTCAACGTGAGCCCAAGCTTCGAAGTAAGGCCCTGATTATCCTTGCAAAACGAGAGGCGTGCAGCAGCTCCATGAGGCCTTCATCGTTGTTCTGCTTTAGTTTCAAGGTAGTAAGCTTTTCAACACTCCTAGGGGCCTTGCTTCAGCACCCGTTTCAGTACCAGAACACTGCGTAGAACCAGGAAGCTCTGCTCCTGCGTGTATGCTGCGTGTCAACCTAGAAATTAGAGACTGATGGCACAAGGCTTGTTTTCCCGTTTTGAAAGCTCCATTCATGCGGCCCCGAAGCTACCTGAAAAGCACTGTTGTTACCGTGCTTTTACTTACAGCCGGCATGGCACATAGAAGAAAATGAGTTTTCTCGAAAGAAACCTTGTGCTTCCAGTTCCTAGTTGGAAGCTCACCCGGCTCTGCTCTATACCAAACGTGAAAGTCAATGTGAGCACTAGCCTCGAAGTAAGGCCCTGATTATCCTGGCAAAACGGGAGGCGTGCAGCAGCTCCATGAGGCCTTCATCGCTGTTCTGCTTTAGTTTCACGGTAGTAAGCTTTCCAAGACTCCTAGGGACTTTGCTTAAGCAACCGTTTCGGTACCAGAACACTGCGTAGAGACAGTAAGCTCTTGTCCTGCGTGTATGCTGCGTGTCAACCTAGAAATTGGAGACTGATGGCATAAGGCTTCTTTTGCCATTATGAAAGCTCCGTTCATGCGGCCTCGAAGCTACCTGAAAAGCATTGTTGTTGCCGGGGTTTTCCTCACTGCCGGCATGGTTCTGAGGAGAAAATGAGTTTTCTCCTAAGAAACCTTGGGTTTCCAGTTCTTTGTTGGAAGCTCACCCTGCTCTGCGCTATACCTAAAGTGAAAGTCAACGTGAGCCCAAGCTTCGAAGTAAGGCCCTGATTATCCTTGCAAAACGAGAGGCGTGCAGCAGCTCCATGAGGCCTTCATCGTTGTTCTGCTTTAGTTTCAAGGTAGTAAGCTTTTCAACACTCCTAGGGGCCTTGCTTCAGCACCCGTTTCAGTACCAGAACACTGCGTAGAACCAGGAAGCTCTGCTCCTGCGTGTATGCTGCGTGTCAACCTAGAAATTAGAGACTGATGGCACAAGGCTTGTTTTCCCGTTTTGAAAGCTCCATTCATGCGGCCTCGAAGCTACCTGAAAAGCACTGTTGTTACCGTGCTTTTACTTACAGCCGGCATGGCACATAGAAGAAAATGAGTTTTCTCGAAAGAAACCTTGTGCTTCCAGTTCCTAGTTGGAAGCTCACCCGGCTCTGCTCTATACCAAACGTGAAAGTCAATGTGAGCACTAGCCTCGAAGTAAGGTCCTGATTATGCTGGCAATACGGGAGGCGTGCAGCAGCTCCATGAGGCCTTCATCGCTGTTCTGCTTTAGTTTCACGGTAGTAAGCTTTCCAACATTCCTAGGGACTTTTCTTAAGCAACCGTTTCGGTACCAGAAGACTGCGTAGAGACAGTAAGCTCTGGTCCTGCGTGTATGCTGCGTGTCAACCTAGAAATTGGAGACTGATGGCATAAGGCTTCTTTTGCCATTATGAAAGCTCCGTTCATGCGGCCTCGAAGCTACCTGAAAAGCATTGTTGTTGCCGGGGTTTTCCTCACTGCCGGCATGGTTCTGAGAAGAAAATGAGTTTTCTCCTAAGAAACCTTGGGTTTCCAGTTCCTTGTTGGAAGCTCACCCTGCTCTGCGCTATACCTAAAGTGAATGTCAACCTGAGCCCAAGCTTCGAAGTAAGGCCCTGATTATCCTTGCAAAACGAGAGGCATGCAGCAGCTCCATGAGGCCTTCATCGTTGTTCTGCTTTAGTTTCAAGGTAGTAAGCTTTTCAACACTCCTAGGGGCCTTGCTTCAGCACCCGTTTCAGTACCAGAACACTGCGTAGAACCAGGAAGCTCTGCTCCTGCGTGTATGCTGCGTGTCAACCTAGAAATTAGAGACTGATGGCACAAGGCTTGTTTTCCCGTTTTGAAAGCTCCATTCATGCGGCCTCGAAGCTACCTGAAAAGCACTGTTGTTACCGTGCTTTTACTTAGAGCCGGCATGGCACATAGAAGAAAATGAGTTTTCTCGAAAGAAACCTTGTGCTTCCAGTTCCTAGTTGGAAGCTCACCCGGCTCTGCTCTATACCAAACGTGAAAGTCAATGTGAGCACTAGCCTCGAAGTAAGGCCCTGATTATGCTGGCAATACATGAGGCGTGCAGCAGCTCCATGAGGCCTTCATCGCTGTTCTGCTTTAGTTTCACGGTAGTAAGCTTTCCAACATTCCTAGGGACTTTGCTTAAGCAACCGTTTCGGTACCAGAAGACTGCGTAGAGACAGTAAGCTCTGGTCCTGCGTGTATGCTGGGTGTCAACCTAGAAATTGGAGACTGATGGCATAAGGCTTCTTTTGCCATTATGAAAGCTCCGTTCATGCGGCCTCGAAGCTACCTGAAAAGCATTGTTGTTGCCGGGGTTTTCCTCACTGCCGGCATGGTTCTGAAGAAAATGAGTTTTCTCCTAAGAAACCTTGGGTTTCCAGTTCCTTGTTGGAAGCTCACCCTGCTCTGCGCTATACCTAAAGTGAAAGTCAACGTGAGCCCAAGCTTCGAAGTAAGGCCCTGATTATCCTTGCAAAACGAGAGGCGTGCAGCAGCTCCATGAGGCCTTCATCGTTGTTCTGCTTTAGTTTCAAGGTAGTAAGCTTTTCAACACTCCTAGGGGCCTTGCTTCAGCACCCGTTTCAGTACCAGAACACTGCGTAGAACCAGGAAGCTCTGCTCCTGCGTGTATGCTGCGTGTCAACCTAGAAATTAGAGACTGATGGCACAAGGCTTGTTTTCCCGTTTTGAAAGCTCCATTCATGCGGCCTCGAAGCTACCTGAAAAGCACTGTTGTTACCGTGCTTTTACTTACAGCCGGCATGGCACATAGAAGAAAATGAGTTTTCTCGAAAGAAACCTTGTGCTTCCAGTTCCTAGTTGGAAGCTCACCCGGCTCTGCTCTATACCAAACGTGAAAGTCAATGTGAGCACTAGCCTCGAAGTAAGGTCCTGATTATGCTGGCAATACGGGAGGCGTGCAGCAGCTCCATGAGGCCTTCATCGCTGTTCTGCTTTAGTTTCACGGTAGTAAGCTTTCCAACATTCCTAGGGACTTTTCTTAAGCAACCGTTTCGGTACCAGAAGACTGCGTAGAGACAGTAAGCTCTGGTCCTGCGTGTATGCTGCGTGTCAACCTAGAAATTGGAGACTGATGGCATAAGGCTTCTTTTGCCATTATGAAAGCTCCGTTCATGCGGCCTCGAAGCTACCTGAAAAGCATTGTTGTTGCCGGGGTTTTCCTCACTGCCGGCATGGTTCTGAGAAGAAAATGAGTTTTCTCCTAAGAAACCTTGGGTTTCCAGTTCCTTGTTGGAAGCTCACCCTGCTCTGCGCTATACCTAAAGTGAATGTCAACCTGAGCCCAAGCTTCGAAGTAAGGCCCTGATTATCCTTGCAAAACGAGAGGCATGCAGCAGCTCCATGAGGCCTTCATCGTTGTTCTGCTTTAGTTTCAAGGTAGTAAGCTTTTCAACACTCCTAGGGGCCTTGCTTCAGCACCCGTTTCAGTACCAGAACACTGCGTAGAACCAGGAAGCTCTGCTCCTGCGTGTATGCTGCGTGTCAACCTAGAAATTAGAGACTGATGGCACAAGGCTTGTTTTCCCGTTTTGAAAGCTCCATTCATGCGGCCTCAAAGCTACCTGAAAAGCACTGTTGTTACCGTGCTTTTACTTAGAGCCGGCATGGCACATAGAAGAAAATGAGTTTTCTCGAAAGAAACCTTGTGCTTCCAGTTCCTAGTTGGAAGCTCACCCGGCTCTGCTCTATACCAAACGTGAAAGTCAATGTGAGCACTAGCCTCGAAGTAAGGCCCTGATTATGCTGGCAATACATGAGGCGTGCAGCAGCTCCATGAGGCCTTCATCGCTGTTCTGCTTTAGTTTCACGGTAGTAAGCTTTCCAACATTCCTAGGGACTTTGCTTAAGCAACCGTTTCGGTACCAGAAGACTGCGTAGAGACAGTAAGCTCTGGTCCTGCGTGTATGCTGGGTGTCAACCTAGAAATTGGAGACTGATGGCATAAGGCTTCTTTTGCCATTATGAAAGCTTCGTTCATGCGGCCTCGAAGCTACCTGAAAAGCATTGTTGTTGCCGGGGTTTTCCTCACTGCCGGCATGGTTCTGAAGAAAATGAGTTTTCTCCTAAGAAACCTTGGGTTTCCAGTTCCTTGTTGGAAGCTCACCCTGCTCTGCGCTATACCTAAAGTGAAAGTCAACGTGAGCCCAAGCTTCGAAGTAAGGCCCTGATTATCCTTGCAAAACGAGAGGCGTGCAGCAGCTCCATGAGGCCTTCATCGTTGTTCTGCTTTAGTTTCAAGGTAGTAAGCTTTTCAACACTCCTAGGGGCCTTGCTTCAGCACCCGTTTCAGTACCAGAACACTGCGTAGAACCAGGAAGCTCTGCTCCTGCGTGTATGCTGCGTGTCAACCTAGAAATTAGAGACTGATGGCACAAGGCTTGTTTTCCCGTTTTGAAAGCTCCATTCATGCGGCCCCGAAGCTACCTGAAAAGCACTGTTGTTACCGTGCTTTTACTTACAGCCGGCATGGCACATAGAAGAAAATGAGTTTTCTCGAAAGAAACCTTGTGCTTCCAGTTCCTAGTTGGAAGCTCACCCTGCTCTGCTCTATACCAAACGTGAAAGTCAATGTGAGCACTAGCCTCGAAGTAAGGCCCTGATTATCCTGGCAAAACGGGAGGCGTGCAGCAGCTCCATGAGGCCTTCATCGCTGTTCTGCTTTAGTTTCACGGTAGTAAGCTTTCCAACATTCCTAGGGACTTTGCTTAAGCAACCGTTTCGGTACCAGAAGACTGCGTAGAGACAGTAAGCTCTGGTCCTGCGTGTATGCTGCGAGTCAACCTAGAAATTGGAGACTGATGGCATAAGGCTTCTTTTGCCATTATGAAAGCTCCGTTCATGCGGCCTCGAAGCTACCTGAAAAGCATTGTTGTTGCCGGGGTTTTCCTCACTGCCGGCATGGTTCTGAGAAGAAAATGAGTTTTCTCCTAAGAAACCTTGGGTTTCCAGTTCCTTGTTGGAAGCTCACCCTGCTCTGCGCTATACCTAAAGTGAAAGTCAACGTGAGCCCAAGCTTCGAAGTAAGGCCCTGATTATCCTTGCAAAACGAGAGGCGTGCAGCTGCTCCATGAGGCCTTCATCGCTGTTCTGCTTTAGTTTCACGGTAGTAAGCTTTCCAAGACTCCTAGGGACTTTGCTTAAGCAACAGTTTCGGTACCAGAACACTGCGTAGAGACAGTAAGCTCTGGTCCTGCGTGTATGCTGCGTGTCAACCTAGAAATTGGAGACTGATGGCATAAGGCTTCTTTTCCCATTATGAAAGCTCCGTTCATGCGGCCTCGAAGCTACCTGAAAAGCATTGTTGTTGCCGGGGTTTTCCTCACTGCCGGCATGGTTCTGAGGAGAAAATGAGTTTTCTCCTAAGAAACCTTGGGTTTCCAGTTCTTTGTTGGAAGCTCACCCTGCTCTGCGCTATACCTAAAGTGAAAGTCAACGTGAGCCCAAGCTTCGAAGTAAGGCCCTGATTATCCTTGCAAAACGAGAGGCGTGCAGCAGCTCCATGAGGCCTTCATCGTTGTTCTGCTTTAGTTTCAAGGTAGTAAGCTTTTCAACACTCCTAGGGGACTTGCTTCAGCACCCGTTTCAGTACCAGAACACTGCGTAGAACCAGGAAGCTCTGCTCCTGCGTGTATGCTGCGTGTCAACCTAGAAATTAGAGACTGACGGCACAAGGCTAGTTTTCCCATTATGAAAGCTCCGTTGATGCGGCCCCGAAGCTACCTGAAAAGCACTGTTGTTACCGTGCTTTTACTTAGAGCCGGCATGGCACATAGAAGAAAATGAGTTTTCTCGAAAGAAACCTTGTGCTTCCAGTTCCTAGTTGGAAGCTCACCCGGCTCTGCTCTATACCAAACGTGAAAGTCAATGTGAGCACTAGCCTCGAAGTAAGGCCCTGATTATCCTGGCAAAACGGGAGGCGTGCAGCAGCTCCATGAGGCCTTCATCGCTGTTCTGCTTTAGTTTCACGGTAGTAAGCTTTCCAAGACTCCTAGGGACTTTGCTTAAGCAACCGTTTCGGTACCAGAACACTGCGTAGAGACAGTAAGCTCTGGTCCTGCGTGTATGCTGCGTGTCAACCTAGAAATTGGAGACTGATGGCATAAGGCTTCTTTTGCCATTATGAAAGCTCCGTTCATGCGGCCTCGAAGCTACCTGAAAAGCATTGTTGTTGCCGGGGTTTTCCTCACTGCCGGCATGGTTCTGAGAAGAAAATGAGTTTTCTCCTAAGAAACCTTGGGTTTCCAGTTCCTTGTTGGAAGCTCACCCTGCTCTGCGCTATACCTAAAGTGAATGTCAACCTGAGCCCAAGCTTCGAAGTAAGGCCCTGATTATCCTTGCAAAACGAGAGGCATGCAGCAGCTCCATGAGGCCTTCATCGTTGTTCTGCTTTAGTTTCAAGGTAGTAAGCTTTTCAACACTCCTAGGGGCCTTGCTTCAGCACCCGTTTCAGTACCAGAACACTGCGTAGAACCAGGAAGCTCTGCTCCTGCGTGTATGCTGCGTGTCAACCTAGAAATTAGAGACTGATGGCACAAGGCTTGTTTTCCCGTTTTGAAAGCTCCATTCATGCGGCCTCGAAGCTACCTGAAAAGCACTGTTGTTACCGTGCTTTTACTTAGAGCCGGCATGGCACATAGAAGAAAATGAGTTTTCTCGAAAGAAACCTTGTGCTTCCAGTTCCTAGTTGGAAGCTCACCCGGCTCTGCTCTATACCAAACGTGAAAGTCAATGTGAGCACTAGCCTCGAAGTAAGGCCCTGATTATGCTGGCAATACATGAGGCGTGCAGCAGCTCCATGAGGCCTTCATCGCTGTTCTGCTTTAGTTTCACGGTAGTAAGCTTTCCAACATTCCTAGGGACTTTGCTTAAGCAACCGTTTCGGTACCAGAAGACTGCGTAGAGACAGTAAGCTCTGGTCCTGCGTGTATGCTGGGTGTCAACCTAGAAATTGGAGACTGATGGCATAAGGCTTCTTTTGCCATTATGAAAGCTCCGTTCATGCGGCCTCGAAGCTACCTGAAAAGCATTGTTGTTGCCGGGGTTTTCCTCACTGCCGGCATGGTTCTGAAGAAAATGAGTTTTCTCCTAAGAAACCTTGGGTTTCCAGTTCCTTGTTGGAAGCTCACCCTGCTCTGCGCTATACCTAAAGTGAAAGTCAACGTGAGCCCAAGCTTCGAAGTAAGGCCCTGATTATCCTTGCAAAACGAGAGGCGTGCAGCAGCTCCATGAGGCCTTCATCGTTGTTCTGCTTTAGTTTCAAGGTAGTAAGCTTTTCAACACTCCTAGGGGCCTTGCTTCAGCACCCGTTTCAGTACCAGAACACTGCGTAGAACCAGGAAGCTCTGCTCCTGCGTGTATGCTGCGTGTCAACCTAGAAATTAGAGACTGATGGCACAAGGCTTGTTTTCCCGTTTTGAAAGCTCCATTCATGCGGCCCCGAAGCTACCTGAAAAGCACTGTTGTTACCGTGCTTTTACTTACAGCCGGCATGGCACATAGAAGAAAATGAGTTTTCTCGAAAGAAACCTTGTGCTTCCAGTTCCTAGTTGGAAGCTCACCCTGCTCTGCTCTATACCAAACGTGAAAGTCAATGTGAGCACTAGCCTCGAAGTAAGGCCCTGATTATCCTGGCAAAACGGGAGGCGTGCAGCAGCTCCATGAGGCCTTCATCGCTGTTCTGCTTTAGTTTCACGGTAGTAAGCTTTCCAAGACTCCTAGGGACTTTGCTTAAGCAACCGTTTCGGTACCAGAACACTGCGTAGAGACAGTAAGCTCTGGTCCTGCGTGTATGCTGCGTGTCAACCTAGAAATTGGAGACTGATGGCATAAGGCTTCTTTTCCCATTATGAAAGCTCCGTTCATGCGGCCTCGAAGCTACCTGAAAAGCATTGTTGTTGCCGGGGTTTTCCTCACTGCCGGCATGGTTCTGAGGAGAAAATGAGTTTTCTCCTAAGAAACCTTGGGTTTCCAGTTCTTTGTTGGAAGCTCACCCTGCTCTGCGCTATACCTAAAGTGAAAGTCAACGTGAGCCCAAGCTTCGAAGTAAGGCCCTGATTATCCTTGCAAAACGAGAGGCGTGCAGCAGCTCCATGAGGCCTTCATCGTTGTTCTGCTTTAGTTTCAAGGTAGTAAGCTTTTCAACACTCCTAGGGGCCTTGCTTCAGCACCCGTTTCAGTACCAGAACACTGCGTAGAACCAGGAAGCTCTGCTCCTGCGTGTATGCTGCGTGTCAACCTAGAAATTAGAGACTGATGGCACAAGGCTTGTTTTCCCGTTTTGAAAGCTCCATTCATGCGGCCTCGAAGCTACCTGAAAAGCACTGTTGTTACCGTGCTTTTACTTACAGCCGGCATGGCACATAGAAGAAAATGAGTTTTCTCGAAAGAAACCTTGTGCTTCCAGTTCCTAGTTGGAAGCTCACCCGGCTCTGCTCTATACCAAACGTGAAAGTCAATGTGAGCACTAGCCTCGAAGTCAGGCCCTGATTATGCTGGCAATACATGAGGCGTGCAGCAGCTCCATGAGGCCTTCATCGCTGTTCTGCTTTAGTTTCACGGTAGTAAGCTTTCCAACATTCCTAGGGACTTTGCTTAAGCAACCGTTTCGGTACCAGAAGACTGCGTAGAGACAGTAAGCTCTGGTCCTGCGTGTATGCTGGGTGTCAACCTAGAAATTGGAGACTGATGGCATAAGGCTTCTTTTGCCATTATGAAAGCTCCGTTCATGCGGCCTCGAAGCTACCTGAAAAGCATTGTTGTTGCCGGGGTTTTCCTCACTGCCGGCATGGTTCCGAAGAAAATGAGTTTTCTCCTAAGAAACCTTGGGTTTCCAGTTCCTTGTTGGAAGCTCACCCTGCTCTGCGCTATACCTAAAGTGAAAGTCAACGTGAGCCCAAGCTTCGAAGTAAGGCCCTGATTATCCTTGCAAAACGAGAGGCGTGCAGCAGCTCCATGAGGCCTTCATCGTTGTTCTGCTTTAGTTTCAAGGTAGTAAGCTTTTCAACACTCCTAGGGGCCTTGCTTCAGCACCCGTTTCAGTACCAGAACACTGCGTAGAACCAGGAAGCTCTGCTCCTGCGTGTATGCTGCGTGTCAACCTAGAAATTAGAGACTGATGGCACAAGGCTTGTTTTCCCGTTTTGAAAGCTCCATTCATGCGGCCCCGAAGCTACCTGAAAAGCACTGTTGTTACCGTGCTTTTACTTACAGCCGGCATGGCACATAGAAGAAAATGAGTTTTCTCGAAAGAAACCTTGTGCTTCCAGTTCCTAGTTGGAAGCTCACCCTGCTCTGCTCTATACCAAACGTGAAAGTCAATGTGAGCACTAGCCTCGAAGTAAGGCCCTGATTATCCTGGCAAAACGGGAGGCGTGCAGCAGCTCCATGAGGCCTTCATCGCTGTTCTGCTTTAGTTTCACGGTAGTAAGCTTTCCAACATTCCTAGGGACTTTGCTTAAGCAACCGTTTCGGTACCAGAAGACTGCGTAGAGACAGTAAGCTCTGGTCCTGCGTGTATGCTGCGAGTCAACCTAGAAATTGGAGACTGATGGCATAAGGCTTCTTTTGCCATTATGAAAGCTCCGTTCATGCGGCCTCGAAGCTACCTGAAAAGCATTGTTGTTGCCGGGGTTTTCCTCACTGCCGGCATGGTTCTGAGAAGAAAATGAGTTTTCTCCTAAGAAACCTTGGGTTTCCAGTTCCTTGTTGGAAGCTCACCCTGCTCTGCGCTATACCTAAAGTGAAAGTCAACGTGAGCCCAAGCTTCGAAGTAAGGCCCTGATTATCCTTGCAAAACGAGAGGCGTGCAGCAGCTCCATGAGGCCTTCATCGCTGTTCTGCTTTAGTTTCACGGTAGTAAGCTTTCCAAGACTCCTAGGGACTTTGCTTAAGCAACAGTTTCGGTACCAGAACACTGCGTAGAGACAGTAAGCTCTGGTCCTGCGTGTATGCTGCGTGTCAACCTAGAAATTGGAGACTGATGGCATAAGGCTTCTTTTGCCATTATGAAAGCTCCGTTCATGCGGCCTCGAAGCTACCTGAAAAGCATTGTTGTTGCCGGGGTTTTCCTCACTGCCGGCATGGTTCTGAGGAGAAAATGAGTTTTCTCCTAAGAAACCTTGGGTTTCCAGTTCTTTGTTGGAAGCTCACCCTGCTCTGCGCTATACCTAAAGTGAAAGTCAACGTGAGCCCAAGCTTCGAAGTAAGGCCCTGATTATCCTTGCAAAACGAGAGGCGTGCAGCAGCTCCATGAGGCCTTCATCGTTGTTCTGCTTTAGTTTCAAGGTAGTAAGCTTTTCAACACTCCTAGGGGCCTTGCTTCAGCACCCGTTTCAGTACCAGAACACTGCGTAGAACCAGGAAGCTCTGCTCCTGCGTGTATGCTGCGTGTCAACCTAGAAATTAGAGACTGACGGCACAAGGCTAGTTTTCCCATTATGAAAGCTCCGTTGATGCGGCCCCGAAGCTACCTGAAAAGCACTGTTGTTACCGTGCTTTTACTTAGAGCCGGCATGGCACATAGAAGAAAATGAGTTTTCTCGAAAGAAACCTTGTGCTTCCAGTTCCTAGTTGGAAGCTCACCCGGCTCTGCTCTATACCAAACGTGAAAGTCAATGTGAGCACTAGCCTCGAAGTAAGGCCCTGATTATCCTGGCAAAACGGGAGGCGTGCAGCAGCTCCATGAGGCCTTCATCGCTGTTCTGCTTTAGTTTCACGGTAGTAAGCTTTCCAAGACTCCTAGGGACTTTGCTTAAGCAACCGTTTCGGTACCAGAACACTGCGTAGAGACAGTAAGCTCTGGTCCTGCGTGTATGCTGCGTGTCAACCTAGAAATTGGAGACTGATGGCATAAGGCTTCTTTTCCCATTATGAAAGCTCCGTTCATGCGGCCTCGAAGCTACCTGAAAAGCATTGTTGTTGCCGGGGTTTTCCTCACTGCCGGCATGGTTCTGAGAAGAAAATGAGTTTTCTCCTAAGAAACCTTGGGTTTCCAATTCCTTGTTGGAAGCTCACCCTGCTCTGCGCTATACCTAAAGTGAAAGTCAACGTGAGCCCAAGCTTCGAAGTAGGGCCCTGATTATCCTTGCAAAACGAGAGGCATGCAGCAGCTCCATGAGGCCTTCATCGTTGTTCTGCTTTAGTTTCAAGGTAGTAAGCTTTTCAACACTCCTAGGGGCCTTGCTTCAGCACCCGTTTCAGTACCAGAACACTGCGTAGAACCAGGAAGCTCTGCTCCTGCGTGTATGCTGCGTGTCAACCTAGAAATTAGAGACTGATGGCACAAGGCTTGTTTTCCCGTTTTGAAAGCTCCATTCATGCGGCCTCGAAGCTACCTGAAAAGCACTGTTGTTACCGTGCTTTTACTTACAGCCGGCATGGCACATAGAAGAAAATGAGTTTTCTCGAAAGAAACCTTGTGCTTCCAGTTCCTAGTTGGAAGCTCACCCGGCTCTGCTCTATACCAAACGTGAAAGTCAATGTGAGCACTAGCCTCGAAGTAAGGCCCTGATTATGCTGGCAATACGGGAGGCGTGCAGCAGCTCCATGAGGCCTTCATCGCTGTTCTGCTTTAGTTTCACGGTAGTAGCTTTCCAACATTCCTAGGGACTTTGCTTAAGCAACCGTTTCGGTACCAGAACACTGCGTAGAGACAGTAAGCTCTGGTCCTGCGTGTATGCTGCGAGTCAACCTAGAAATTGGAGACTGATGGCATAAGGCTTCTTTTCCCATTATGAAAGCTCCGTTCATGCGGCCTCGAAGCTACCTGAAAAGCATTGTTGTTGCCGGGGTTTTCCTCACTGCCGGCATGGTTCTGAGGAGAAAATGAGTTTTCTCCTAAGAAACCTTGGGTTGCCAGTTCTTTGTTGGAAGCTCACCCTGCTCTGCGCTATACCTAAAGTGAAAGTCAACGTGAGCCCAAGCTTCGAAGTAAGGCCCTGATTATCCTTGCAAAACGAGAGGCGTGCAGCAGCTCCATGAGGCCTTCATCGTTGTTCTGCTTTAGTTTCAAGGTAGTAAGCTTTTCAACACTCCTAGGGGCCTTGCTTCAGCACCCGTTTCAGTACCAGAACACTGCGTAGAACCAGGAAGTTCTGCTCCTGCGTGTATGCTGCGTGTCAACCTAGAAATTAGAGGCTGACGGCACAAGGCTAGTTTTCCCATTATGAAAGCTCCGTTGATGCGGCCCCGAAGCTACCTGAAAAGCACTGTTGTTACCGTGCTTTTACTTACAGCCGGCATGGCACATAGAAGAAAATGAGTTTTCTCGAAAGAAACCTTGTGCTTCCAGTTCCTAGTTGGAAGCTCACCCGGCTCTGCTCTATACCAAACGTGAAAGTCAATGTGAGCACTAGCCTCGAAGTAAGGCCCTGATTATCCTGGCAAAACGGGAGGCGTGCAGCAGCTCCATGAGGCCTTCATCGCTGTTCTGCTTTAGTTTCACGGTAGTAAGCTTTCCAAGACTCCTAGGGACTTTGCTTAAGCAACCGTTTCGGTACCAGAACACTGCGTAGAGACAGTAAGCTCTGGTCCTGCGTGTATGCTGCGTGTCAACCTAGAAATTGGAGACTGATGGCATAAGGCTTCTTTTCCCATTATGAAAGCTCCGTTCATGCGGCCTCGAAGCTACCTGAAAAGCATTGTTGTTGCCGGGGTTTTCCTCACTGCCAGCATGGTTCTGAGAAGAAAATGAGTTTTCTCCTAAGAAACCTTGGGTTTCCAGTTCCTTGTTGGAAGCTCACCCTGCTCTGCGCTATACCTAAAGTGAAAGTCAACGTGAGCCCAAGCTTCGAAGTAAGGCCCTGATTATCCTTGCAAAACGAGAGGCATGCAGCAGCTCCATGAGGCCTTCATCGTTGTTCTGCTTTAGTTTCAAGGTAGTAAGCTTTTCAACACTCCTAGGGGCCTTGCTTCAGCACCCGTTTCAGTACCAGAACACTGCGTAGAACCAGGAAGCTCTGCTCCTGCGTGTATGCTGCGTGTCAACCTAGAAATTAGAGACTGATGGCACAAGGCTTGTTTTCCCGTTTTGAAAGCTCCATTCATGCGGCCTCGAAGCTACCTGAAAAGCACTGTTGTTACCGTGCTTTTACTTACAGCCGGCATGGCACATAGAAGAAAATGAGTTTTCTCGAAAGAAACCTTGTGCTTCCAGTTCCTAGTTGGAAGCTCACCCGGCTCTGCTCTATACCAAACGTGAAAGTCAATGTGAGCACTAGCCTCGAAGTAAGGCCCTGATTATGCTGGCAAAACGGGAGGCGTGCAGCAGCTCCATGAGGCCTTCATCGCTGTTCTGCTTTAGTTTCACGGTAGTAGCTTTCCAACATTCCTAGGGACTTTGCTTAAGCAACCGTTTCGGTACCAGAACACTGCGTAGAGACAGTAAGCTCTGGTCCTGCGTGTATGCTGCGAGTCAACCTAGAAATTGGAGACTGATGGCATAAGGCTTCTTTTGCCATTATGAAAGCTCCGTTCATGCGGCCTCGAAGCTACCTGAAAAGCATTGTTGTTGCCGGGGTTTTCCTCACTGCCGGCATGGTTCTGAAGAAAATGAGTTTTCTCCTAAGAAACCTTGGGTTTCCAGTTCCTTGTTGGAAGCTCACCCTGCTCTGCGCTATACCTAAAGTGAAAGTCAACGTGAGCCCAAGCTTCGAAGTAAGGCCCTGATTATCCTTGCAAAACGAGAGGCGTGCAGCAGCTCCATGAGGCCTTCATCGTCGTTCTGCTTTAGTTTCAAGGTAGTAAGCTTTTCAACACTCCTAGGGGCCTTGCTTCAGCACCCGTTTCAGTACCAGAACACTGCGTAGAACCAGGAAGCTCTGCTCCTGCGTGTATGCTGCGTGTCAACCTAGAAATTAGAGACTGATGGCACAAGGCTTGTTTTCCCGTTTTGAAAGCTCCATTCATGCGGCCCCGAAGCTACCTGAAAAGCACTGTTGTTACCGTGCTTTTACTTACAGCCGGCATGGCACATAGAAGAAAATGAGTTTTCTCGAAAGAAACCTTGTGCTTCCAGTTCCTAGTTGGAAGCTCACCCTGCTCTGCTCTATACCAAACGTGAAAGTCAATGTGAGCACTAGCCTCGAAGTAAGGCCCTGATTATCCTGGCAAAACGGGAGGCGTGCAGCAGCTCCATGAGGCCTTCATCGCTGTTCTGCTTTAGTTTCACGGTAGTAAGCTTTCCAAGACTCCTAGGGACTTTGCTTAAGCAACCGTTTCGGTACCAGAACACTGCGTAGAGACAGTAAGCTCTGGTCCTGCGTGTATGCTGCGTGTCAACCTAGAAATTGGAGACTGATGGCATAAGGCTTCTTTTCCCATTATGAAAGCTCCGTTCATGCGGCCTCGAAGTTACCTGAAAAGCATTGTTGTTGCCGGGGTTTTCCTCACTGCCGGCATGGTTCTGAGGAGAAAATGAGTTTTCTCCTAAGAAACCTTGGGTTTCCAGTTCTTTGTTGGAAGCTCACCCTGCTCTGCGCTATACCTAAAGTGAAAGTCAACGTGAGCCCAAGCTTCGAAGTAAGGCCCTGATTATCCTTGCAAAACGAGAGGCGTGCAGCAGCTCCATGAGGCCTTCATCGTTGTTCTGCTTTAGTTTCAAGGTAGTAAGCTTTTCAACACTCCTAGGGGCCTTGCTTCAGCACCCGTTTCAGTACCAGAACACTGCGTAGAACCAGGAAGCTCTGCTCCTGCGTGTATGCTGCGTGTCAACCTAGAAATTAGAGACTGATGGCACAAGGCTTGTTTTCCCGTTTTGAAAGCTCCATTCATGCGGCCTCGAAGCTACCTGAAAAGCACTGTTGTTACCGTGCTTTTACTTACAGCCGGCATGGCACATAGAAGAAAATGAGTTTTCTCGAAAGAAACCTTGTGCTTCCAGTTCCTAGTTGGAAGCTCACCCGGCTCTGCTCTATACCAAACGTGAAAGTCAATGTGAGCACTAGCCTCGAAGTAAGGTCCTGATTATGCTGGCAATACGGGAGGCGTGCAGCAGCTCCATGAGGCCTTCATCGCTGTTCTGCTTTAGTTTCACGGTAGTAAGCTTTCCAACATTCCTAGGGACTTTTCTTAAGCAACCGTTTCGGTACCAGAAGACTGCGTAGAGACAGTAAGCTCTGGTCCTGCGTGTATGCTGCGTGTCAACCTAGAAATTGGAGACTGATGGCATAAGGCTTCTTTTGCCATTATGAAAGCTCCGTTCATGCGGCCTCGAAGCTACCTGAAAAGCATTGTTGTTGCCGGGGTTTTCCTCACTGCCGGCATGGTTCTGAGAAGAAAATGAGTTTTCTCCTAAGAAACCTTGGGTTTCCAGTTCCTTGTTGGAAGCTCACCCTGCTCTGCGCTATACCTAAAGTGAATGTCAACCTGAGCCCAAGCTTCGAAGTAAGGCCCTGATTATCCTTGCAAAACGAGAGGCATGCAGCAGCTCCATGAGGCCTTCATCGTTGTTCTGCTTTAGTTTCAAGGTAGTAAGCTTTTCAACACTCCTAGGGGCCTTGCTTCAGCACCCGTTTCAGTACCAGAACACTGCGTAGAACCAGGAAGCTCTGCTCCTGCGTGTATGCTGCGTGTCAACCTAGAAATTAGAGACTGATGGCACAAGGCTTGTTTTCCCGTTTTGAAAGCTCCATTCATGCGGCCTCGAAGCTACCTGAAAAGCACTGTTGTTACCGTGCTTTTACTTAGAGCCGGCATGGCACATAGAAGAAAATGAGTTTTCTCGAAAGAAACCTTGTGCTTCCAGTTCCTAGTTGGAAGCTCACCCGGCTCTGCTCTATACCAAACGTGAAAGTCAATGTGAGCACTAGCCTCGAAGTAAGGCCCTGATTATGCTGGCAATACATGAGGCGTGCAGCAGCTCCATGAGGCCTTCATCGCTGTTCTGCTTTAGTTTCACGGTAGTAAGCTTTCCAACATTCCTAGGGACTTTGCTTAAGCAACCGTTTCGGTACCAGAAGACTGCGTAGAGACAGTAAGCTCTGGTCCTGCGTGTATGCTGGGTGTCAACCTAGAAATTGGAGACTGATGGCATAAGGCTTCTTTTGCCATTATGAAAGCTCCGTTCATGCGGCCTCGAAGCTACCTGAAAAGCATTGTTGTTGCCGGGGTTTTCCTCACTGCCGGCATGGTTCTGAAGAAAATGAGTTTTCTCCTAAGAAACCTTGGGTTTCCAGTTCCTTGTTGGAAGCTCACCCTGCTCTGCGCTATACCTAAAGTGAAAGTCAACGTGAGCCCAAGCTTCGAAGTAAGGCCCTGATTATCCTTGCAAAACGAGAGGCGTGCAGCAGCTCCATGAGGCCTTCATCGTTGTTCTGCTTTAGTTTCAAGGTAGTAAGCTTTTCAACACTCCTAGGGGCCTTGCTTCAGCACCCGTTTCAGTACCAGAACACTGCGTAGAACCAGGAAGCTCTGCTCCTGCGTGTATGCTGCGTGTCAACCTAGAAATTAGAGACTGATGGCACAAGGCTTGTTTTCCCGTTTTGAAAGCTCCATTCATGCGGCCCCGAAGCTACCTGAAAAGCACTGTTGTTACCGTGCTTTTACTTACAGCCGGCATGGCACATAGAAGAAAATGAGTTTTCTCGAAAGAAACCTTGTGCTTCCAGTTCCTAGTTGGAAGCTCACCCGGCTCTGCTCTATACCAAACGTGAAAGTCAATGTGAGCACTAGCCTCGAAGTAAGGCCCTGATTATCCTGGCAAAACGGGAGGCGTGCAGCAGCTCCATGAGGCCTTCATCGCTGTTCTGCTTTAGTTTCACGGTAGTAGCTTTCCAACATTCCTAGGGACTTTGCTTAAGCAACCGTTTCGGTACCAGAACACTGCGTAGAGACAGTAAGCTCTGGTCCTGCGTGTATGCTGCGAGTCAACCTAGAAATTGGAGACTGATGGCATAAGGCTTCTTTTGCCATTATGAAAGCTCCGTTCATGCGGCCTCGAAGCTACCTGAAAAGCATTGTTGTTGCCGGGGTTTTCCTCACTGCCGGCATGGTTCTGAGAAGAAAATGAGTTTTCTCCTAAGAAACCTTGGGTTTCCAGTTCCTTGTTGGAAGCTCACCCTGCTCTGCGCTATACCTAAAGTGAAAGTCAACGTGAGCCCAAGCTTCGAAGTAAGGCCCTGATTATCCTTGCAAAACGAGAGGCGTGCAGCAGCTCCATGAGGCCTTCATCGTTGTTCTGCTTTAGTTTCAAGGTAGTAAGCTTTTCAACACTCCTAGGGGCCTTGCTTCAGCACCCGTTTCAGTACCAGAACACTGCGTAGAACCAGGAAGTACTGCTCCTGCGTGTATGCTGCGTGTCAACCTAGAAATTAGAGGCTGACGGCACAAGGCTAGTTTTCCCATTATGAAAGCTCCGTTGATGCGGCCCCGAAGCTACCTGAAAAGCACTGTTGTTACCGTGCTTTTACTTACAGCCGGCATGGCACATAGAAGAAAATGAGTTTTCTCGAAAGAAACCTTGTGCTTCCAGTTCCTAGTTGGAAGCTCACCCGGCTCTGCTCTATACCAAACGTGAAAGTCAATGTGAGCACTAGCCTCGAAGTAAGGCCCTGATTATCCTGGCAAAACGGGAGGCGTGCAGCAGCTCCATGAGGCCTTCATCGCTGTTCTGCTTTAGTTTCACGGTAGTAAGCTTTCCAACATTCCTAGGGACTTTGCTTAAGCAACCGTTTCGGTACCAGAACACTGCGTAGAGACAGTAAGCTCTGGTCCTGCGTGTATGCTGCGTGTCAACCTAGAAATTGGAGACTGATGGCATAAGGCTTCTTTTCCCATTATGAAAGCTCCGTTCATGCGGCCTCGAAGCTACCTGAAAAGCATTGTTGTTGCCGGGGTTTTCGTCACTGCCAGCATGGTTCTGAGAAGAAAATGAGTTTTCTCCTAAGAAACCTTGGGTTTCCAGTTCCTTGTTGGAAGCTCACCCTGCTCTGCGCTATACCTAAAGTGAAAGTCAACGTGAGCCCAAGCTTCGAAGTAAGGCCCTGATTATCCTTGCAAAACGAGAGGCGTGCAGCAGCTCCATGAGGCCTTCATCGTTGTTCTGCTTTAGTTTCAAGGTAGTAAGCTTTTCAACACTCCTAGGGGCCTTGCTTCAGCACCCGTTTCAGTACCAGAACACTGCGTAGAACCAGGAAGCTCTGCTCCTGCGTGTATGCTGCGTGTCAACCTAGAAATTAGAGACTGATGGCACAAGGCTTGTTTTCCCGTTTTGAAAGCTCCATTCATGCGGCCTCGAAGCTACCTGAAAAGCACTGTTGTTACCGTGCTTTTACTTACAGCCGGCATGGCACATAGAAGAAAATGAGTTTTCTCGAAAGAAACCTTGTGCTTCCAGTTCCTAGTTGGAAGCTCACCCGGCTCTGCTCTATACCAAACGTGAAAGTCAATGTGAGCACTAGCCTCGAAGTAAGGCCCTGATTATGCTGGCAAAACGGGAGGCGTGCAGCAGCTCCATGAGGCCTTCATCGCTGTTCTGCTTTAGTTTCACGGTAGTAGCTTTCCAACATTCCTAGGGACTTTGCTTAAGCAACCGTTTCGGTACCAGAACACTGCGTAGAGACAGTAAGCTCTGGTCCTGCGTGTATGCTGCGAGTCAACCTAGAAATTGGAGACTGATGGCATAAGGCTTCTTTTGCCATTATGAAAGCTCCGTTCATGCGGCCTCGAAGCTACCTGAAAAGCATTGTTGTTGCCGGGGTTTTCCTCACTGCCGGCATGGTTCTGAGAAGAAAATGAGTTTTCTCCTAAGAAACCTTGGGTTTCCAGTTCCTTGTTGGAAGCTCACCCTGCTCTGCGCTATACCTAAAGTGAAAGTCAACGTGAGCCCAAGCTTCGAAGTAAGGCCCTGATTATCCTTGCAAAACGAGAGGCGTGCAGCAGCTCCATGAGGCCTTCATCGTTGTTCTGCTTTAGTTTCAAGGTAGTAAGCTTTTCAACACTCCTAGGGGCCTTGCTTCAGCACCCGTTTCAGTACCAGAACACTGCGTAGAACCAGGAAGTACTGCTCCTGCGTGTATGCTGCGTGTCAACCTAGAAATTAGAGGCTGACGGCACAAGGCTAGTTTTCCCATTATGAAAGCTCCGTTGATGCGGCCCCGAAGCTACCTGAAAAGCACTGTTGTTACCGTGCTTTTACTTACAGCCGGCATGGCACATAGAAGAAAATGAGTTTTCTCGAAAGAAACCTTGTGCTTCCAGTTCCTAGTTGGAAGCTCACCCGGCTCTGCTCTATACCAAACGTGAAAGTCAATGTGAGCACTAGCCTCGAAGTAAGGCCCTGATTATCCTGGCAAAACGGGAGGCGTGCAGCAGCTCCATGAGGCCTTCATCGCTGTTCTGCTTTAGTTTCACGGTAGTAAGCTTTCCAACATTCCTAGGGACTTTGCTTAAGCAACCGTTTCGGTACCAGAACACTGCGTAGAGACAGTAAGCTCTGGTCCTGCGTGTATGCTGCGTGTCAACCTAGAAATTGGAGACTGATGGCATAAGGCTTCTTTTCCCATTATGAAAGCTCCGTTCATGCGGCCTCGAAGCTACCTGAAAAGCATTGTTGTTGCCGGGGTTTTCCTCACTGCCAGCATGGTTCTGAGAAGAAAATGAGTTTTCTCCTAAGAAAACTTGGGTTTCCAGTTCCTTGTTGGAAGCTCACCCTGCTCTGCGCTATACCTAAAGTGAAAGTCAACGTGAGCCCAAGCTTCGAAGTAAGGCCCTGATTATCCTTGCAAAACGAGAGGCGTGCAGCAGCTCCATGAGGCCTTCATCGTTGTTCTGCTTTAGTTTCAAGGTAGTAAGCTTTTCAACACTCCTAGGGGCCTTGCTTCAGCACCCGTTTCAGTACCAGAACACTGCGTAGAACCAGGAAGTACTGCTCCTGCGTGTATGCTGCGTGTCAACCTAGAAATTAGAGGCTGACGGCACAAGGCTAGTTTTCCCATTATGAAAGCTCCGTTGATGCGGCCCCGAAGCTACCTGAAAAGCACTGTTGTTACCGTGCTTTTACTTACAGCCGGCATGGCACATAGAAGAAAATGAGTTTTCTCGAAAGAAACCTTGTGCTTCCAGTTCCTAGTTGGAAGCTCACCCGGCTCTGCTCTATACCAAACGTGAAAGTCAATGTGAGCACTAGCCTCGAAGTAAGGCCCTGATTATCCTGGCAAAACGGGAGGCGTGCAGCAGCTCCATGAGGCCTTCATCGCTGTTCTGCTTTAGTTTCACGGTAGTAAGCTTTCCAACATTCCTAGGGACTTTGCTTAAGCAACCGTTTCGGTACCAGAACACTGCGTAGAGACAGTAAGCTCTGGTCCTGCGTGTATGCTGCGTGTCAACCTAGAAATTGGAGACTGATGGCATAAGGCTTCTTTTCCCATTATGAAAGCTCCGTTCATGCGGCCTCGAAGCTACCTGAAAAGCATTGTTGTTGCCGGGGTTTTCCTCACTGCCAGCATGGTTCTGAGAAGAAAATGAGTTTTCTCCTAAGAAACCTTGGGTTTCCAGTTCCTTGTTGGAAGCTCACCCTGCTCTGCGCTATACCTAAAGTGAAAGTCAACGTGAGCCCAAGCTTCGAAGTAAGGCCCTGATTATCCTTGCAAAACGAGAGGCGTGCAGCAGCTCCATGAGGCCTTCATCGTTGTTCTGCTTTAGTTTCAAGGTAGTAAGCTTTTCAACACTCCTAGGGGCCTTGCTTCAGCACCCGTTTCAGTACCAGAACACTGCGTAGAACCAGGAAGCTCTGCTCCTGCGTGTATGCTGCGTGTCAACCTAGAAATTAGAGACTGATGGCACAAGGCTTGTTTTCCCGTTTTGAAAGCTCCATTCATGCGGCCTCGAAGCTACCTGAAAAGCACTGTTGTTACCGTGCTTTTACTTACAGCCGGCATGGCACATAGAAGAAAATGAGTTTTCTCGAAAGAAACCTTGTGCTTCCAGTTCCTAGTTGGAAGCTCACCCGGCTCTGCTCTATACCAAACGTGAAAGTCAATGTGAGCACTAGCCTCGAAGTAAGGCCCTGATTATGCTGGCAAAACGGGAGGCGTGCAGCAGCTCCATGAGGCCTTCATCGCTGTTCTGCTTTAGTTTCACGGTAGTAGCTTTCCAACATTCCTAGGGACTTTGCTTAAGCAACCGTTTCGGTACCAGAACACTGCGTAGAGACAGTAAGCTCTGGTCCTGCGTGTATGCTGCGAGTCAACCTAGAAATTGGAGACTGATGGCATAAGGCTTCTTTTCCCATTATGAAAGCTCCGTTCATGCGGCCTCGAAGCTACCTGAAAAGCATTGTTGTTGCCGGGGTTTTCCTCACTGCCGGCATGGTTCTGAGGAGAAAATGAGTTTTCTCCTAAGAAACCTTGGGTTTCCAGTTCTTTGTTGGATACTCACCCTGCTCTGCGCTATACCTAAAGTGAAAGTCAACGTGAGCCCAAGCTTCGAAGTAAGGCCCTGATTATCCTTGCAAAACGAGAGGCGTGCAGCAGCTCCATGAGGCCTTCATCGTTGTTCTGCTTTAGTTTCAAGGTAGTAAGCTTTTCAACACTCCTAGGGGCCTTGCTTCAGCACCCGTTTCAGTACCAGAACACTGCGTAGAACCAGGAAGCTCTGCTCCTGCGTGTATGCTGCGTGTCAACCTAGAAATTAGAGACTGACGGCACAAGGCTAGTTTTCCCATTATGAAAGCTCCGTTGATGCGGCCCCGAAGCTACCTGAAAAGCACTGTTGTTACCGTGCTTTTACTTAGAGCCGGCATGGCACATAGAAGAAAATGAGTTTTCTCGAAAGAAACCTTGTGCTTCCAGTTCCTAGTTGGAAGCTCACCCGGCTCTGCTCTATACCAAACGTGAAAGTCAATGTGAGCACTAGCCTCGAAGTAAGACCCTGATTATCCTGGCAAAACGGGAGGCGTGCAGCAGCTCCATGAGGCCTTCATCGCTGTTCTGCTTTAGTTTCACGGTAGTAAGCTTTCCAAGACTCCTAGGGACTTTGCTTAAGAAACCGTTTCGGTACCAGAACACTGCGTAGAGACAGTAAGCTCTGGTCCTGCGTGTATGCTGCGTGTCAACCTAGAAATTGGAGACTGATGGCATAAGGCTTCTTTTGCCATTATGAAAGCTCCGTTCATGCGGCCTCGAAGCTACCTGAAAAGCATTGTTGTTGCCGGGGTTTTCCTCACTGCCGGCATGGTTCTGAGAAGAAAATGAGTTTTCTCCTAAGAAACCTTGGGTTTCCAGTTCCTTGTTGGAAGCTCACCCTGCTCTGCGCTATACCTAAAGTGAAAGTCAACGTGAGCCCAAGCTTCGAAGTAAGGCCCTGATTATCCTTGCAAAACGAGAGGCATGCAGCAGCTCCATGAGGCCTTCATCGTTGTTCTGCTTTAGTTTCAAGGTAGTAAGCTTTTCAACACTCCTAGGGGCCTTGCTTCAGCACCCGTTTCAGTACCAGAACACTGCGTAGAACCAGGAAGCTCTGCTCCTGCGTGTATGCTGCGTGTCAACCTAGAAATTAGAGACTGATGGCACAAGGCTTGTTTTCCCGTTTTGAAAGCTCCATTCATGCGGCCTCGAAGCTACCTGAAAAGCACTGTTGTTACCGTGCTTTTACTTACAGCCGGCATGGCACATAGAAGAAAATGAGTTTTCTCGAAAGAAACCTTGTGCTTCCAGTTCCTAGTTGGAAGCTCACCCGGCTCTGCTCTATACCAAACGTGAAAGTCAATGTGAGCACTAGCCTCGAAGTAAGGCCCTGATTATGCTGGCAAAACGGGAGGCGTGCAGCAGCTCCATGAGGCCTTCATCGCTGTTCTGCTTTAGTTTCACGGTAGTAGCTTTCCAACATTCCTAGGGACTTTGCTTAAGCAACCGTTTCGGTACCAGAACACTGCGTAGAGACAGTAAGCTCTGGTCCTGCGTGTATGCTGCGAGTCAACCTAGAAATTGGAGACTGATGGCATAAGGCTTCTTTTCCCATTATGAAAGCTCCGTTCATGCGGCCTCGAAGCTACCTGAAAAGCATTGTTGTTGCCGGGGTTTTCCTCACTGCCGGCATGGTTCTGAGGAGAAAATGAGTTTTCTCCTAAGAAACCTTGGGTTGCCAGTTCTTTGTTGGAAGCTCACCCTGCTCTGCGCTATACCTAAAGTGAAAGTCAACGTGAGCCCAAGCTTCGAAGTAAGGCCCTGATTATCCTTGCAAAACGAGAGGCGTGCAGCAGCTCCATGAGGCCTTCATCGTTGTTCTGCTTTAGTTTCAAGGTAGTAAGCTTTTCAACACTCCTAGGGGCCTTGCTTCAGCACCCGTTTCAGTACCAGAACACTGCGTAGAACCAGGAAGTTCTGCTCCTGCGTGTATGCTGCGTGTCAACCTAGAAATTAGAGGCTGACGGCACAAGGCTAGTTTTCCCATTATGAAAGCTCCGTTGATGCGGCCCCGAAGCTACCTGAAAAGCACTGTTGTTACCGTGCTTTTACTTACAGCCGGCATGGCACATAGAAGAAAATGAGTTTTCTCGAAAGAAACCTTGTGCTTCCAGTTCCTAGTTGGAAGCTCACCCGGCTCTGCTCTATACCAAACGTGAAAGTCAATGTGAGCACTAGCCTCGAAGTAAGGCCCTGATTATCCTGGCAAAACGGGAGGCGTGCAGCAGCTCCATGAGGCCTTCATCGCTGTTCTGCTTTAGTTTCACGGTAGTAAGCTTTCCAAGACTCCTAGGGACTTTGCTTAAGCAACCGTTTCGGTACCAGAACACTGCGTAGAGACAGTAAGCTCTGGTCCTGCGTGTATGCTGCGTGTCAACCTAGAAATTGGAGACTGATGGCATAAGGCTTCTTTTCCCATTATGAAAGCTCCGTTCATGCGGCCTCGAAGCTACCTGAAAAGCATTGTTGTTGCCCGGGTTTTCCTCACTGCCAGCATGGTTCTGAGAAGAAAATGAGTTTTCTCCTAAGAAACCTTGGGTTTCCAGTTCCTTGTTGGAAGCTCACCCTGCTCTGCGCTATACCTAAAGTGAAAGTCAACGTGAGCCCAAGCTTCGAAGTAAGGCCCTGATTATCCTTGCAAAACGAGAGGCGTGCAGCAGCTCCATGAGGCCTTCATCGTTGTTCTGCTTTAGTTTCAAGGTAGTAAGCTTTTCAACACTCCTAGGGGCCTTGCTTCAGCACCCGTTTCAGTACCAGAACACTGCGTAGAACCAGGAAGCTCTGCTCCTGCGTGTATGCTGCGTGTCAACCTAGAAATTAGAGACTGATGGCACAAGGCTTGTTTTCCCGTTTTGAAAGCTCCATTCATGCGGCCTCGAAGCTACCTGAAAAGCACTGTTGTTACCGTGCTTTTACTTAGAGCCGGCATGGCACATAGAAGAAAATGAGTTTTCTCGAAAGAAACCTTGTGCTTCCAGTTCCTAGTTGGAAGCTCACCCGGCTCTGCTCTATACCAAACGTGAAAGTCAATGTGAGCACTAGCCTCGAAGTAAGGCCCTGATTATGCTGGCAAAACGGGAGGCGTGCAGCAGCTCCATGAGGCCTTCATCGCTGTTCTGCTTTAGTTTCACGGTAGTAGCTTTCCAACATTCCTAGGGACTTTGCTTAAGCAACCGTTTCGGTACCAGAACACTGCGTAGAGACAGTAAGCTCTGGTCCTGCGTGTATGCTGCGAGTCAACCTAGAAATTGGAGACTGATGGCATAAGGCTTCTTTTGCCATTATGAAAGCTCCGTTCATGCGGCCTCGAAGCTACCTGAAAAGCATTGTTGTTGCCGGGGTTTTCCTCACTGCCGGCATGGTTCTGAGAAGAAAATGAGTTTTCTCCTAAGAAACCTTGGGTTTCCAGTTCCTTGTTGGAAGCTCACCCTGTTCTGCGCTATACCTAAAGTGAAAGTCAACGTGAGCCCAAGCTTCGAAGTAAGGCCCTGATTATCCTTGCAAAACGAGAGGCGTGCAGCAGCTCCATGAGGCCTTCATCGTTGTTCTGCTTTAGTTTCAAGGTAGTAAGCTTTTCAACACTCCTAGGGGCCTTGCTTCAGCACCCGTTTCAGTACCAGAACACTGCGTAGAACCAGGAAGTACTGCTCCTGCGTGTATGCTGCGTGTCAACCTAGAAATTAGAGGCTGACGGCACAAGGCTAGTTTTCCCATTATGAAAGCTCCGTTGATGCGGCCCCGAAGCTACCTGAAAAGCACTGTTGTTACCGTGCTTTTACTTACAGCCGGCATGGCACATAGAAGAAAATGAGTTTTCTCGAAAGAAACCTTGTGCTTCCAGTTCCTAGTTGGAAGCTCACCCGGCTCTGCTCTATACCAAACGTGAAAGTCAATGTGAGCACTAGCCTCGAAGTAAGGCCCTGATTATGCTGGCAATACGGGAGGCGTGCAGCAGCTCCATGAGGCCTTCATCGCTGTTCTGCTTTAGTTTCACGGTAGTAGCTTTCCAACATTCCTAGGGACTTTGCTTAAGCAACCGTTTCGGTACCAGAACACTGCGTAGAGACAGTAAGCTCTGGTCCTGCGTGTATGCTGCGTGTCAACCTAGAAATTGGAGACTGATGGCATAAGGCTTCTTTTCCCATTATGAAAGCTCCGTTCATGCGGCCTCGAAGCTACCTGAAAAGCATTGTTGTTGCCGGGGTTTTCCTCACTGCCGGCATGGTTCTGAGGAGAAAATGAGTTTTCTCCTAAGAAACCTTGGGTTGCCAGTTCTTTGTTGGAAGCTCACCCTGCTCTGCGCTATACCTAAAGTGAAAGTCAACGTGAGCCCAAGCTTCGAAGTAAGGCCCTGATTATCCTTGCAAAACGAGAGGCGTGCAGCAGCTCCATGAGGCCTTCATCGTTGTTCTGCTTTAGTTTCAAGGTAGTAAGCTTTTCAACACTCCTAGGGGCCTTGCTTCAGCACCCGTTTCAGTACCAGAACACTGCGTAGAACCAGGAAGTTCTGCTCCTGCGTGTATGCTGCGTGTCAACCTAGAAATTAGAGGCTGACGGCACAAGGCTAGTTTTCCCATTATGAAAGCTCCGTTGATGCGGCCCCGAAGCTACCTGAAAAGCACTGTTGTTACCGTGCTTTTACTTACAGCCGGCATGGCACATAGAAGAAAATGAGTTTTCTCGAAAGAAACCTTGTGCTTCCAGTTCCTAGTTGGAAGCTCACCCGGCTCTGCTCTATACCAAACGTGAAAGTCAATGTGAGCACTAGCCTCGAAGTAAGGCCCTGATTATCCTGGCAAAACGGGAGGCGTGCAGCAGCTCCATGAGGCCTTCATCGCTGTTCTGCTTTAGTTTCACGGTAGTAAGCTTTCCAAGACTCCTAGGGACTTTGCTTAAGCAACCGTTTCGGTACCAGAACACTGCGTAGAGACAGTAAGCTCTGGTCCTGCGTGTATGCTGCGTGTCAACCTAGAAATTGGAGACTGATGGCATAAGGCTTCTTTTCCCATTATGAAAGCTCCGTTCATGCGGCCTCGAAGCTACCTGAAAAGCATTGTTGTTGCCGGGGTTTTCCTCACTGCCAGCATGGTTCTGAGAAGAAAATGAGTTTTCTCCTAAGAAACCTTGGGTTTCCAGTTCCTTGTTGGAAGCTCACCCTGCTCTGCGCTATACCTAAAGTGAAAGTCAACGTGAGCCCAAGCTTCGAAGTAAGGCCCTGATTATCCTTGCAAAACGAGAGGCGTGCAGCAGCTCCATGAGGCCTTCATCGTTGTTCTGCTTTAGTTTCAAGGTAGTAAGCTTTTCAACACTCCTAGGGGCCTTGCTTCAGCACCCGTTTCAGTACCAGAACACTGCGTAGAACCAGGAAGCTCTGCTCCTGCGTGTATGCTGCGTGTCAACCTAGAAATTAGAGACTGATGGCACAAGGCTTGTTTTCCCGTTTTGAAAGCTCCATTCATGCGGCCTCGAAGCTACCTGAAAAGCACTGTTGTTACCGTGCTTTTACTTACAGCCGGCATGGCACATAGAAGAAAATGAGTTTTCTCGAAAGAAACCTTGTGCTTCCAGTTCCTAGTTGGAAGCTCACCCGGCTCTGCTCTATACCAAACGTGAAAGTCAATGTGAGCACTAGCCTCGAAGTAAGGCCCTGATTATGCTGGCAAAACGGGAGGCGTGCAGCAGCTCCATGAGGCCTTCATCGCTGTTCTGCTTTAGTTTCACGGTAGTAGCTTTCCAACATTCCTAGGGACTTTGCTTAAGCAACCGTTTCGGTACCAGAACACTGCGTAGAGACAGTAAGCTCTGGTCCTGCGTGTATGCTGCGTGTCAACCTAGAAATTGGAGACTGATGGCATAAGGCTTCTTTTGCCATTATGAAAGCTCCGTTCATGCGGCCTCGAAGCTACCTGAAAAGCATTGTTGTTGCCGGGGTTTTCCTCACTGCCGGCATGGTTCTGAGAAGAAAATGAGTTTTCTCCTAAGAAACCTTGGGTTTCCAGTTCCTTGTTGGAAGCTCACCCTGCTCTGCGCTATACCTAAAGTGAAAGTCAACGTGAGCCCAAGCTTCGAAGTAAGGCCCTGATTATCCTTGCAAAACGAGAGGCGTGCAGCAGCTCCATGAGGCCTTCATCGTTGTTCTGCTTTAGTTTCAAGGTAGTAAGCTTTTCAACACTCCTAGGGGCCTTGCTTCAGCACCCGTTTCAGTACCAGAACACTGCGTAGAACCAGGAAGTACTGCTCCTGCGTGTATGCTGCGTGTCAACCTAGAAATTAGAGGCTGACGGCACAAGGCTAGTTTTCCCATTATGAAAGCTCCGTTGATGCGGCCCCGAAGCTACCTGAAAAGCACTGTTGTTACCGTGCTTTTACTTACAGCCGGCATGGCACATAGAAGAAAATGAGTTTTCTCGAAAGAAACCTTGTGCTTCCAGTTCCTAGTTGGAAGCTCACCCGGCTCTGCTCTATACCAAACGTGAAAGTCAATGTGAGCACTAGCCTCGAAGTAAGGCCCTGATTATCCTGGCAAAACGGGAGGCGTGCAGCAGCTCCATGAGGCCTTCATCGCTGTTCTGCTTTAGTTTCACGGTAGTAAGCTTTCCAACATTCCTAGGGACTTTGCTTAAGCAACCGTTTCGGTACCAGAACACTGCGTAGAGACAGTAAGCTCTGGTCCTGCGTGTATGCTGCGTGTCAACCTAGAAATTGGAGACTGATGGCATAAGGCTTCTTTTCCCATTATGAAAGCTCCGTTCATGCGGCCTCGAAGCTACCTGAAAAGCATTGTTGTTGCCGGGGTTTTCCTCACTGCCAGCATGGTTCTGAGAAGAAAATGAGTTTTCTCCTAAGAAACCTTGGGTTTCCAGTTCCTTGTTGGAAGCTCACCCTGCTCTGCGCTATACCTAAAGTGAAAGTCAACGTGAGCCCAAGCTTCGAAGTAAGGCCCTGATTATCCTTGCAAAACGAGAGGCGTGCAGCAGCTCCATGAGGCCTTCATCGTTGTTCTGCTTTAGTTTCAAGGTAGTAAGCTTTTCAACACTCCTAGGGGCCTTGCTTCAGCACCCGTTTCAGTACCAGAACACTGCGTAGAACCAGGAAGCTCTGCTCCTGCGTGTATGCTGCGTGTCAACCTAGAAATTAGAGACTGATGGCACAAGGCTTGTTTTCCCGTTTTGAAAGCTCCATTCATGCGGCCTCGAAGCTACCTGAAAAGCACTGTTGTTACCGTGCTTTTACTTACAGCCGGCATGGCACATAGAAGAAAATGAGTTTTCTCGAAAGAAACCTTGTGCTTCCAGTTCCTAGTTGGAAGCTCACCCGGCTCTGCTCTATACCAAACGTGAAAGTCAATGTGAGCACTAGCCTCGAAGTAAGGCCCTGATTATGCTGGCAAAACGGGAGGCGTGCAGCAGCTCCATGAGGCCTTCATCGCTGTTCTGCTTTAGTTTCACGGTAGTAGCTTTCCAACATTCCTAGGGACTTTGCTTAAGCAACCGTTTCGGTACCAGAACACTGCGTAGAGACAGTAAGCTCTGGTCCTGCGTGTATGCTGCGAGTCAACCTAGAAATTGGAGACTGATGGCATAAGGCTTCTTTTCCCATTATGAAAGCTCCGTTCATGCGGCCTCGAAGCTACCTGAAAAGCATTGTTGTTGCCGGGGTTTTCCTCACTGCCGGCATGGTTCTGAGGAGAAAATGAGTTTTCTCCTAAGAAACCTTGGGTTTCCAGTTCTTTGTTGGATACTCACCCTGCTCTGCGCTGTACCTAAAGTGAAAGTCAACGTGAGCCCAAGCTTCGAAGTAAGGCCCTGATTATCCTTGCAAAACGAGAGGCGTGCAGCAGCTCCATGAGGCCTTCATCGTTGTTCTGCTTTAGTTTCAAGGTAGTAAGCTTTTCAACACTCCTAGGGGCCTTGCTTCAGCACCCGTTTCAGTACCAGAACACTGCGTAGAACCAGGAAGCTCTGCTCCTGCGTGTATGCTGCGTGTCAACCTAGAAATTAGAGACTGACGGCACAAGGCTAGTTTTCCCATTATGAAAGCTCCGTTGATGCGGCCCCGAAGCTACCTGAAAAGCACTGTTGTTACCGTGCTTTTACTTAGAGCCGGCATGGCACATAGAAGAAAATGAGTTTTCTCGAAAGAAACCTTGTGCTTCCAGTTCCTAGTTGGAAGCTCACCCGGCTCTGCTCTATACCAAACGTGAAAGTCAATGTGAGCACTAGCCTCGAAGTAAGACCCTGATTATCCTGGCAAAACGGGAGGCGTGCAGCAGCTCCATGAGGCCTTCATCGCTGTTCTGCTTTAGTTTCACGGTAGTAAGCTTTCCAAGACTCCTAGGGACTTTGCTTAAGCAACCGTTTCGGTACCAGAACACTGCGTAGAGACAGTAAGCTCTGGTCCTGCGTGTATGCTGCGTGTCAACCTAGAAATTGGAGACTGATGGCATAAGGCTTCTTTTGCCATTATGAAAGCTCCGTTCATGCGGCCTCGAAGCTACCTGAAAAGCATTGTTGTTGCCGGGGTTTTCCTCACTGCCGGCATGGTTCTGAGAAGAAAATGAGTTTTCTCCTAAGAAACCTTGGGTTTCCAGTTCCTTGTTGGAAGCTCACCCTGCTCTGCGCTATACCTAAAGTGAATGTCAACCTGAGCCCAAGCTTCGAAGTAAGGCCCTGATTATCCTTGCAAAACGAGAGGCGTGCAGCAGCTCCATGAGGCCTTCATCGTTGTTCTGCTTTAGTTTCAAGGTAGTAAGCTTTTCAACACTCCTAGGGGCCTTGCTTCAGCACCCGTTTCAGTACCAGAACACTGCGTAGAACCAGGAAGCTCTGCTCCTGCGTGTATGCTGCGTGTCAACCTAGAAATTAGAGACTGATGGCACAAGGCTTGTTTTCCCGTTTTGAAAGCTCCATTCATGCGGCCTCGAAGCTACCTGAAAAGCACTGTTGTTACCGTGCTTTTACTTACAGCCGGCATGGCACATAGAAGAAAATGAGTTTTCTCGAAAGAAACCTTGTGCTTCCAGTTCCTAGTTGGAAGCTCACCCGGCTCTGCTCTATACCAAACGTGAAAGTCAATGTGAGCACTAGCCTCTAAGTAAGGCCCTGATTATGCTGGCAAAAAGGGAGGCGTGCAGCAGCTCCATGAGGCCTTCATCGCTGTTCTGCTTTAGTTTCACGGTAGTAAGCTTTCCAAGACTCCTAGGGACTTTGCTTAAGCAACCGTTTCGGTACCAGAAGACTGCGTAGAGACAGTAAGCTCTGGTCCTGCGTGTATGCTGCGTGTCAACCTAGAAATTGGAGACTGATGGCATAAGGCTTCTTTTGCCATTATGAAAGCTCCGTTCATGCGGCCTCGAAGCTACCTGAAAAGCATTGTTGTTGCCGGGGTTTTCCTCACTGCCGGCATGGTTCTGAGAAGAAAATGAGTTTTCTCCTAAGAAACCTTGGGTTTCCAGTTCCTTGTTGGAAGCTCACCCTGCTCTGCGCTATACCTAAAGTGAAAGTCAACGTGAGCCCAAGCTTCGAAGTAAGGCCCTGATTATCCTTGCAAAACGAGAGGCGTGCAGCAGCTCCATGAGGCCTTCATCGTTGTTCTGCTTTAGTTTCAAGGTAGTAAGCTTTTCAACACTCCTAGGGGCCTTGCTTCAGCACCCGTTTCAGTACCAGAACACTGCGTAGAACCAGGAAGCTCTGCTCCTGCGTGTATGCTGCGTGTCAACCTAGAAATTAGAGAGTGATGGCACAAGGCTTGTTTTCCCGTTTTGAAAGCTCCATTCATGCGGCCTCGAAGCTACCTGAAAAGCACTGTTGTTACCGTGCTTTTACTTACAGCCGGCATGGCACATAGAAGAAAATGAGTTTTCTCGAAAGAAACCTTGTGCTTCCAGTTCCTAGTTGGAAGCTCACCCGGCTCTGCTCTATACCAAACGTGTAAGTCAATGTGAGCACTAGCCTCGAAGTAAGGCCCTGATTATGCTGGCAAAACGGGAGGCGTGCAGCAGCTCCATGAGGCCTTCATCGCTGTTCTGCTTTAGTTTCACGGTAGTAAGCTTTCCAACATTCCTAGGGACTTTGCTTAAGCAACCGTTTCGGTACCAGAACACTGCGTAGAGACAGTAAGCTCTGGTCCTGCGTGTATGCTGCGTGTCAACCTAGAAATTGGAGACTGATGGCATAAGGCTTCTTTTGCCATTATGAAAGCTCCGTTCATGCGGCCTCGAAGCTACCTGAAAAGCATTGTTGTTGCCGGGGTTTTCCTCACTGCCGGCATGGTTCTGAGAAGAAACTGAGTTTTCTCCTAAGAAACCTTGGGTTTCCAGTTCCTTGTTGGAAGCTCACCCTGCTCTGCGCTATACCTAAAGTGAAAGTCAACGTGAGCCCAAGCTTCGAAGTAAGGCCCTGATTATCCTTGCAAAACGAGAGGCGTGCAGCAGCTCCATGAGGCCTTCATCGTTGTTCTGCTTTAGTTTCAAGGTAGTAAGCTTTTCAACACTCCTAGGGGCCTTGCTTCAGCACCCGTTTCAGTACCAGAACACTGCGTAGAACCAGGAAGTTCTGCTCCTGCGTGTATGCTGCGTGTCAACCTAGAAATTAGAGGCTGACGGCACAAGGCTAGTTTTCCCATTATGAAAGCTCCGTTGATGCGGCCCCGAAGCTACCTGAAAAGCACTGTTGTTACCGTGCTTTTACTTACAGCCGGCATGGCACATAGAAGAAAATGAGTTTTCTCGAAAGAAACCTTGTGCTTCCAGTTCCTAGTTGGAAGCTCACCCGGCTCTGCTCTATACCAAACGTGAAAGTCAATGTGAGCACTAGCCTCGAAGTAAGGCCCTGATTATCCTGGCAAAACGGGAGGCGTGCAGCAGCTCCATGAGGCCTTCATCGCTGTTCTGCTTTAGTTTCACGGTAGTAAGCTTTCCAAGACTCCTAGGGACTTTGCTTAAGCAACCGTTTCGGTACCAGAACACTGCGTAGAGACAGTAAGCTCTGGTCCTGCGTGTATGCTGCGTGTCAACCTAGAAATTGGAGACTGATGGCATAAGGCTTCTTTTCCCATTATGAAAGCTCCGTTCATGCGGCCTCGAAGCTACCTGAAAAGCATTGTTGTTGCCGGGGTTTTCCTCACTGCCAGCATGGTTCTGAGAAGAAAATGAGTTTTCTCCTAAGAAACCTTGGGTTTCCAGTTCCTTGTTGGAAGCTCACCCTGCTCTGCGCTATACCTAAAGTGAAAGTCAACGTGAGCCCAAGCTTCGAAGTAAGGCCCTGATTATCCTTGCAAAACGAGAGGCGTGCAGCAGCTCCATGAGGCCTTCATCGTTGTTCTGCTTTAGTTTCAAGGTAGTAAGCTTTTCAACACTCCTAGGGGCCTTGCTTCAGCACCCGTTTCAGTACCAGAACACTGCGTAGAACCAGGAAGCTCTGCTCCTGCGTGTATGCTGCGTGTCAACCTAGAAATTAGAGACTGATGGCACAAGGCTTGTTTTCCCGTTTTGAAAGCTCCATTCATGCGGCCTCGAAGCTACCTGAAAAGCACTGTTGTTACCGTGCTTTTACTTACAGCCGGCATGGCACATAGAAGAAAATGAGTTTTCTCGAAAGAAACCTTGTGCTTCCAGTTCCTAGTTGGAAGCTCACCCGGCTCTGCTCTATACCAAACGTGAAAGTCAATGTGAGCACTAGCCTCGAAGTAAGGCCCTGATTATGCTGGCAAAACGGGAGGCATGCAGCAGCTCCATGAGGCCTTCATCGCTGTTCTGCTTTAGTTTCACGGTAGTAGCTTTCCAACATTCCTAGGGACTTTGCTTAAGCAACCGTTTCGGTACCAGAACACTGCGTAGAGACAGTAAGCTCTGGTCCTGCGTGTATGCTGCGAGTCAACCTAGAAATTGGAGACTGATGGCATAAGGCTTCTTTTCCCATTATGAAAGCTCCGTTCATGCGGCCTCGAAGCTACCTGAAAAGCATTGTTGTTGCCGGGGTTTTCCTCACTGCCGGCATGGTTCTGAGGAGAAAATGAGTTTTCTCCTAAGAAACCTTGGGTTTCCAGTTCTTTGTTGGAAGCTCACCCTGCTCTGCGCTATACCTAAAGTGAAAGTCAACGTGAGCCCAAGCTTCGAAGTAAGGCCCTGATTATCCTTGCAAAACGAGAGGCGTGCAGCAGCTCCATGAGCCCTTCATCGTTGTTCTGCTTTAGTTTCAAGGTAGTAAGCTTTTCAACACTCCTAGGGGCCTTGCTTCAGCACCCGTTTCAGTACCAGAACACTGCGTAGAACCAGGAAGCTCTGCTCCTGCGTGTATGCTGCGTGTCAACCTAGAAATTAGAGACTGACGGCACAAGGCTAGTTTTCCCATTATGAAAGCTCCGTTGATGCGGCCCCGAAGCTACCTGAAAAGCACTGTTGTTACCGTGCTTTTACTTAGAGCCGGCATGGCACATAGAAGAAAATGAGTTTTCTCGAAAGAAACCTTGTGCTTCCAGTTCCTAGTTGGAAGCTCACCCGGCTCTGCTCTATACCAAACGTGAAAGTCAATGTGAGCACTAGCCTCGAAGTAAGGCCCTGATTATCCTGGCAAAACGGGAGGCGTGCAGCAGCTCCATGAGGCCTTCATCGCTGTTCTGCTTTAGTTTCACGGTAGTAAGCTTTCCAAGACTCCTAGGGACTTTGCTTAAGCAACCGTTTCGGTACCAGAACACTGCGTAGAGACAGTAAGCTCTGGTCCTGCGTGTATGCTGCGTGTCCACCTAGAAATTGGAGACTGATGGCATAAGGCTTCTTTTCCCATTATGAAAGCTCCGTTCATGCGGCCTCGAAGCTACCTGAAAAGCATTGTTGTTGCCGGGGTTTTCCTCACTGCCGGCATGGTTCTGAGAAGAAAATGAGTTTTCTCCTAAGAAACCTTGGGTTTCCAGTTCCTTGTTGGAAGCTCACCCTGCTCTGCGCTATACCTAAAGTGAATGTCAACCTGAGCCCAAGCTTCGAAGTAAGGCCCTGATTATCCTTGCAAAACGAGAGGCATGCAGCAGCTCCATGAGGCCTTCATCGTTGTTCTGCTTTAGTTTCAAGGTAGTAAGCTTTTCAACACTCCTAGGGGCCTTGCTTCAGCACCCGTTTCAGTACCAGAACACTGCGTAGAACCAGGAAGCTCTGCTCCTGCGTGTATGCTGCGTGTCAACCTAGAAATTAGAGACTGATGGCACAAGGCTTGTTTTCCCGTTTTGAAAGCTCCATTCATGCGGCCTCGAAGCTACCTGAAAAGCACTGTTGTTACCGTGCTTTTACTTACAGCCGGCATGGCACATAGAAGAAAATGAGTTTTCTCGAAAGAAACCTTGTGCTTCCAGTTCCTAGTTGGAAGCTCACCCGGCTCTGCTCTATACCAAACGTGAAAGTCAATGTGAGCACTAGCCTCGAAGTAAGGCCCTGATTATGCTGGCAATACGGGAGGCGTGCAGCAGCTCCATGAGGCCTTCATCGCTGTTCTGCTTTAGTTTCACGGTAGTAAGCTTTCCAACATTCCTAGGGACTTTGCTTAAGCAACCGTTTCGGTACCAGAAGACTGCGTAGAGACAGTAAGCTCTGGTCCTGCGTGTATGCTGCGTGTCAACCTAGAAATTGGAGACTGATGGCATAAGGCTTCTTTTGCCATTATGAAAGCTCCGTTCATGCGGCCTCGAAGCTACCTGAAAAGCATTGTTGTTGCCGGGGTTTTCCTCACTGCCGGCATGGTTCTGAGAAGAAAATGAGTTTTCTCCTAAGAAACCTTGGGTTTCCAGTTCCTTGTTGGAAGCTCACCCTGCTCTGCTCTATACCTAAAGTGAAAGTCAACGTGAGCCCAAGCTTCGAAGTAAGGCCCTGATTATCCTTGCAAAACGAGAGGCGTGCAGCAGCTCCATGAGGCCTTCATCGTTGTTCTGCTTTAGTTTCAAGGTAGTAAGCTTTTCAACACTCCTAGGGGCCTTGCTTCAGCACCCGTTTCAGTACCAGAACACTGCGTAGAACCAGGAAGCTCTGCTCCTGCGTGTATGCTGCGTGTCAACCTAGAAATTAGAGACTGATGGCACAAGGCTTGTTTTCCCGTTTTGAAAGCTCCATTCATGCGGCCTCGAAGCTACCTGAAAAGCACTGTTGTTACCGTGCTTTTACTTACAGCCGGCATGGCACATAGAAGAAAATGAGTTTTCTCGAAAGAAACCTTGTGCTTCCAGTTCCTAGTTGGAAGCTCACCCGGCTCTGCTCTATACCAAACGTGAAAGTCAATGTGAGCACTAGCCTCGAAGTAAGGCCCTGATTATGCTGGCAATACGGGAGGCGTGCAGCAGCTCCATGAGGCCTTCATCGCTGTTCTGCTTTAGTTTCACGGTAGTAAGCTTTCCAACATTCCTAGGGACTTTGCTTAAGCAACCGTTTCGGTACCAGAACACTGCGTAGAGACAGTAAGCTCTGGTCCTGCGTGTATGCTGCGTGTCAACCTAGAAATTGGAGACTGATGGCATAAGGCTTCTTTTGCCATTATGAAAGCTCCGTTCATGCGGCCTCGAAGCTACCTGAAAAGCATTGTTGTTGCCGGGGTTTTCCTCACTGCCGGCATGGTTCTGAGAAGAAACTGAGTTTTCTCCTAAGAAACCTTGGGTTTCCAGTTCCTTGTTGGAAGCTCACCCTGCTCTGCGCTATACCTAAAGTGAAAGTCAACGTGAGCCCAAGCTTCGAAGTAAGGCCCTGATTATCCTTGCAAAACGAGAGGCGTGCAGCAGCTCCATGAGGCCTTCATCGTTGTTCTGCTTTAGTTTCAAGGTAGTAAGCTTTTCAACACTCCTAGGGGCCTTGCTTCAGCACCCGTTTCAGTACCAGAACACTGCGTAGAACCAGGAAGTTCTGCTCCTGCGTGTATGCTGCGTGTCAACCTAGAAATTAGAGGCTGATGGCACAAGGCTAGTTTTCCCATTATGAAAGCTCCGTTGATGCGGCCCCGAAGCTACCTGAAAAGCACTGTTGTTACCGTGCTTTTACTACAGCCGGCATGGCACATAGAAGAAAATGAGTTTTCTCGAAAGAAACCTTGTGCTTCCAGTTCCTAGTTGGAAGCTCACCCGGCTCTGCTCTATACCAAACGTGAAAGTCAATGTGAGCACTAGACTCGAAGTAAGGCCCTGATTATCCTGGCAAAACGGGAGGCGTGCAGCAGCTCCATGAGGCCTTCATCGCTGTTCTGCTTTAGTTTCACGGTAGTAAGCTTTCCAAGACTCCTAGGGACTTTGCTTAAGCAACCGTTTCGGTACCAGAACACTGCGTAGAGACAGTAAGCTCTGGTCCTGCGTGTATGCTGCGTGTCAACCTAGAAATTGGAGACTGATGGCATAAGGCTTCTTTTGCCATTATGAAAGCTCCGTTCATGCGGCCTCGAAGCTACCTGAAAAGCATTGTTGTTGCCGGGGTTTTCCTCACTGCCGGCATGGTTTTGAGAAGAAAATGAGTTTTCTCCTAAGAAACCTTGGGTTTCCAGTTCCTTGTTGGAAGCTCACCCTGCTCTGCGCTATACCTAAAGTGAAAGTCAACGTGAGCCCAAGCTTCGAAGTAAGGCCCTGATTATCCTTGCAAAACGAGAGGCGTGCAGCAGCTCCATGAGGCCTTCATCGTTGTTCTGCTTTAGTTTCAAGGTAGTAAGCTTTTCAACACTCCTAGGGGCCTTGCTTCAGCACCCGTTTCAGTACCAGAACACTGCGTAGAACCAGGAAGCTCTGCTCCTGCGTGTATGCTGCGTGTCAACCTAGAAATTAGAGACTGATGGCACAAGGCTTGTTTTCCCATTTTGAAAGCTCCATTCATGCGGCCTCGAAGCTACCTGAAAAGCACTGTTGTTACCGTGCTTTTACTTACAGCCGGCATGGCACATAGAAGAAAATGAGTTTTCTCGAAAGAAACCTTGTGCTTCCAGTTCCTAGTTGGAAGCTCACCCGGCTCTGCTCTATACCAAACGTGAAAGTCAATGTGAGCACTAGCCTCGAAGTAAGGCCCTGATTATGCTGGCAATACGGGAGGCGTGCAGCAGCTCCATGAGGCCTTCATCGCTGTTCTGCTTTAGTTTCACGGTAGTAAGCTTTCCAAGACTCCTAGGGACTTTGCTTAAGCAACCGTTTCGGTACCAGAACACTGCGTAGAGACAGTAAGCTCTGGTCCTGCGTGTATGCTGCGTGTCAACCTAGAAATTGGAGACTGATGGCATAAGGCTTCTTTTGCCATTATGAAAGCTCCGTTCATGCGGCCTCGAAGCTACCTGAAAAGCATTGTTGTTGCCGGGGTTTTCCTCACTGCCAGCATGGTTCTGAGAAGAAAATGAGTTTTCTCCTAAGAAACCTTGGGTTTCCAGTTCCTTGTTGGAAGCTCACCCTGCTCTGCGCTATACCTAAAGTGAAAGTCAACGTGAGCCCAAGCTTCGAAGTAAGGCCCTGATTATCCTTGCAAAACGAGAGGCATGCAGCAGCTCCATGAGGCCTTCATCGTTGTTCTGCTTTAGTTTCAAGGTAGTAAGCTTTTCAACACTCCTAGGGGCCTTGCTTCAGCACCCGTTTCAGTACCAGAACACTGCGTAGAACCAGGAAGCTCTGCTCCTGCGTGTATGCTGCGTGTCAACCTAGAAATTAGAGACTGACGGCACAAGGCTTGTTTTCCCGTTTTGAAAGCTCCATTCATGCGGCCTCGAAGCTACCTGAAAAGCACTGTTGTTACCGTGCTTTTACTTACAGCCGGCATGGCACATAGAAGAAAATGAGTTTTCTCGAAAGAAACCTTGTGCTTCCAGTTCCTAGTTGGAAGCTCAACCGGCTCTGCTCTATACCAAACGTGAAAGTCAATGTGAGCACTAGCCTCGAAGTAAGGCCCTGATTATGCTGGCAAAACGGGAGGCGTGCAGCAGCTCCATGAGGCCTTCATCGCTGTTCTGCTTTAGTTTCACGGTAGTAGCTTTCCAACATTCCTAGGGACTTTGCTTAAGCAACCGTTTCGGTACCAGAACACTGCGTAGAGACAGTAAGCTCTGGTCCTGCGTGTATGCTGCGAGTCAACCTAGAAATTGGAGACTGATGGCATAAGGCTTCTTTTGCCATTATGAAAGCTCCGTTCATGCGGCCTCGAAGCTACCTGAAAAGCATTGTTGTTGCCGGGGTTTTCCTCACTGCCGGCATGGTTCTGAGGAGAAAATGAGTTTTCTCCTAAGAAACCTTGGGTTTCCAGTTCTTTGTTGGAAGCTCACCCTGCTCTGCGCTATACCTAAAGTGAAAGTCAACGTGAGCCCAAGCTTCGAAGTAAGGCCCTGATTATCCTTGCAAAACGAGAGGCGTGCAGCAGCTCCATGAGGCCTTCATCGTTGTTCTGCTTTAGTTTCAAGGTAGTAAGCTTTTCAACACTCCTAGGGGCCTTGCTTCAGCACCCGTTTCAGTACCAGAACACTGCGTAGAACCAGGAAGCTCTGCTCCTGCGTGTATGCTGCGTGTCAACCTAGAAATTAGAGACTGATGGCACAAGGCTTGTTTTCCCATTTTGAAAGCTCCATTCATGCGGCCTCGAAGCTACCTGAAAAGCACTGTTGTTACCGTGCTTTTACTTACAGCCGGCATGGCACATAGAAGAAAATGAGTTTTCTCGAAAGAAACCTTGTGCTTCCAGTTCCTAGTTGGAAGCTCACCCGGCTCTGCTCTATACCAAACGTGAAAGTCAATGTGAGCACTAGCCTCGAAGTAAGGCCCTGATTATGCTGGCAATACGGGAGGCGTGCAGCAGCTCCATGAGGCCTTCATCGCTGTTCTGCTTTAGTTTCACGGTAGTAAGCTTTCCAACATTCCTAGGGACTTTGCTTAAGCAACCGTTTCGGTACCAGAACACTGCGTAGAGACAGTAAGCTCTGGTCCTGCGTGTATGCTGCGTGTCAACCTAGAAATTGGAGACTGATGGCATAAGGCTTCTTTTGCCATTATGAAAGCTCCGTTCATGCGGCCTCGAAGCTACCTGAAAAGCATTGTTGTTGCCGGGGTTTTCCTCACTGCCAGCATGGTTCTGAGAAGAAAATGAGTTTTCTCCTAAGAAACCTTGGGTTTCCAGTTCCTTGTTGGAAGCTCACCCTGCTCTGCGCTATACCTAAAGTGAAAGTCAACGTGAGCCCAAGCTTCGAAGTAAGGCCCTGATTATCCTTGCAAAACGAGAGGCATGCAGCAGCTCCATGAGGCCTTCATCGTTGTTCTGCTTTAGTTTCAAGGTAGTAAGCTTTTCAACACTCCTAGGGGCCTTGCTTCAGCACCCGTTTCAGTACCAGAACACTGCGTAGAACCAGGAAGCTCTGCTCCTGCGTGTATGCTGCGTGTCAACCTAGAAATTAGAGACTGACGGCACAAGGCTTGTTTTCCCGTTTTGAAAGCTCCATTCATGCGGCCTCGAAGCTACCTGAAAAGCACTGTTGTTACCGTGCTTTTACTTACAGCCGGCATGGCACATAGAAGAAAATGAGTTTTCTCGAAAGAAACCTTGTGCTTCCAGTTCCTAGTTGGAAGCTCAACCGGCTCTGCTCTATACCAAACGTGAAAGTCAATGTGAGCACTAGCCTCGAAGTAAGGCCCTGATTATGCTGGCAAAACGGGAGGCGTGCAGCAGCTCCATGAGGCCTTCATCGCTGTTCTGCTTTAGTTTCACGGTAGTAGCTTTCCAACATTCCTAGGGACTTTGCTTAAGCAACCGTTTCGGTACCAGAACACTGCGTAGAGACAGTAAGCTCTGGTCCTGCGTGTATGCTGCGAGTCAACCTAGAAATTGGAGACTGATGGCATAAGGCTTCTTTTGCCATTATGAAAGCTCCGTTCATGCGGCCTCGAAGCTACCTGAAAAGCATTGTTGTTGCCGGGGTTTTCCTCACTGCCGGCATGGTTCTGAGGAGAAAATGAGTTTTCTCCTAAGAAACCTTGGGTTTCCAGTTCTTTGTTGGAAGCTCACCCTGCTCTGCGCTATACCTAAAGTGAAAGTCAACGTGAGCCCAAGCTTCGAAGTAAGGCCCTGATTATCCTTGCAAAACGAGAGGCGTGCAGCAGCTCCATGAGGCCTTCATCGTTGTTCTGCTTTAGTTTCAAGGTAGTAAGCTTTTCAACACTCCTAGGGGCCTTGCTTCAGCACCCGTTTCGGTACCAGAACACTGCGTAGAACCAGGAAGCTCTGCTCCTGCGTGTATGCTGCGTGTCAACCTAGAAATTAGAGACTGATGGCACAAGGCTTGTTTTCCCGTTTTGAAAGCTCCATTCATGCGGCCCCGAAGCTACCTGAAAAGCACTGTAGTTACCGTGCTTTTACTTACAGCTGGCATGGTTCATAGAAGAAAATGAGTTTTCTCGAAAGAAACCTTGTGCTTCCAGTTCCTAGTTGGAAGCTCACCCGGCTCTGCTCTATACCAAACGTGAAAGTCAATGTGAGCACTAGCCTCGAAGTAAGGCCCTGATTATGCTGGCAAAACGGGAGGCGTGCAGCAGCTCCATGAGGCCTTCATCGCTGTTCTGCTTTAGTTTCACGGTAGTAGCTTTCCAACATTCCTAGGGACTTTGCTTAAGCAACCGTTTCGGTACCAGAACACTGCGTAGAGACAGTAAGATCTGGTCCTGCGTGTATGCTGCGAGTCAACCTAGAAATTGGAGACTGATGGCATAAGGCTTCTTTTCCCATTATGAAAGCTCCGTTCATGCGGCCTCGAAGCTACCTGAAAAGCATTGTTGTTGCCGGGGTTTTCCTCACTGCCGGCATGGTTTTGAGAAGAAAATGAGTTTTCCCCTAAGAAACCTTGTGTTTCCAGTTCCTTGTTGGAAGCTCACCCTGCTCTGCGCTATACCTAAAGTGAAAGTCAACGTGAGCCCAAGCTTCGAAGTAAGGCCCTGATTATCCTTGCAAAACGAGAGGCGTGCAGCAGCTCCATGAGGCCTTCATCGTTGTTCTGCTTTAGTTTCAAGGTAGTAAGCTTTTCAACACTCCTAGGGGCCTTGCTTCAGCACCCGTTTCAGTACCAGAACACTGCGTAGAACCAGGAAGCTCTGCTCCTGCGTGTATGCTGCGTGTCAACCTAGAAATTAGAGACTGATGGCACAAGGCTAGTTTTCCCATTATGAAAGCTCCGTTGATGCGGCCCCGAAGCTACCTGAAAAGCACTGTTGTTACCGTGCCTTTACTTCCAGCCGGCATGGTTCATAGAAGAAAATGAGTTTTCTCGAAAGAAACCTTGTGCTTCCAGTTCCTAGTTGGAAGCTCACCCGGCTCTGCTCTATACCAAACGTGAAAGTCAATGTGAGCACTAGCCTCGAAGTAAGGCCCTGATTATGCTGGCAATACGGGAGGCGTGCAGCAGCTCCATGAGGCCTTCATCGCTGTTCTGCTTTAGTTTCACGGTAGTAAGCTTTCCAAGACTCCTAGGGACTTTGCTTAAGCAACCGTTTCGGTACCAGAACACTGCGTAGAGACAGTAAGCTCTGATCCTGCGTGTATGCTGCGTGTCAACCTAGAAATTGGAGACTGATGGCATAAGGCTTCTTTTGCCATTATGAAAGCTCCGTTCATGCGGCCTCGAAGCTACCTGAAAAGCATTGTTGTTGCCGGGGTTTTCCTCACTGCCGGCATGGTTCTGAGAAGAAACTGAGTTTTCTCCTAAGAAACCTTGGGTTTCCAGTTCCTTGTTGGAAGCTCACCCTGCTCTGCGCTATACCTAAAGTGAAAGTCAACGTGAGCCCAAGCTTCGAAGTAAGGCCCTGATTATCCTTGCAAAACGAGAGGCGTGCAGCAGCTCCATGAGGCCTTCATCGTTGTTCTGCTTTAGTTTCAAGGTAGTAAGCTTTTCAACACTCCTAGGGGCCTTGCTTCAGCACCCGTTTCAGTACCAGAACACTGCGTAGAACCAGGAAGTTCTGCTCCTGCGTGTATGCTGCGTGTCAACCTAGAAATTAGAGGCTGACGGCACAAGGCTAGTTTTCCCATTATGAAAGCTCCGTTGATGCGGCCCCGAAGCTACCTGAAAAGCACTGTTGTTACCGTGCTTTTACTTACAGCCGGCATGGCACATAGAAGAAAATGAGTTTTCTCGAAAGAAACCTTGTGCTTCCAGTTCCTAGTTGGAAGCTCACCCGGCTCTGCTCTATACCAAACGTGAAAGTCAATGTGAGCACTAGCCTCGAAGTAAGGCCCTGATTATCCTGGCAAAACGGGAGGCGTGCAGCAGCTCCATGAGGCCTTCATCGCTGTTCTGCTTTAGTTTCAAGGTAGTAAGCTTTTCAACACTCCTAGGGGCCTTGCTTCAGCACCCGTTTCGGTACCAGAACACTGCGTAGAACCAGGAAGCTCTGCTCCTGCGTGTATGCTGCGTGTCAACCTAGAAATTAGAGACTGATGGCACAAGGCTTGTTTTCCCGTTTTGAAAGCTCCATTCATGCGGCGCCGAAGCTACCTGAAAAGCACTGTTGTTACCGTGCTTTTACTTACAGCCGGCATGGCACATAGAAGAAAATGAGTTTTCTCGAAAGAAACCTTGTGCTTCCAGTTCCTAGTTGGAAGCTCACCCGGCTCTGCTCTATACCAAACGTGAAAGTCAATGTGAGCACTAGACTCGAAGTAAGGCCCTGATTATCCTGGCAAAACGGGAGGCGTGCAGCAGCTCCATGAGGCCTTCATCGTTGTTCTGCTTTAGTTTCAAGGTAGTAAGCTTTTCAACACTCCTAGGGGCCTTGCTTCAGCACCCGTTTCAGTACCAGAACACTGCGTAGAACCAGGAAGCTCTGCTCCTGCGTGTATGCTGCGTGTCAACCTAGAAATTGGAGACTGATGGCATAAGGCTTCTTTTGCCATTATGAAAGCTCCGTTCATGCGGCCTCGAAGCTACCTGAAAAGCATTGTTGTTGCCGGGGTTTTCCTCACTGCCGGCATGGTTCTGAGGAGAAAATGAGTTTTCTCCTAAGAAACCTTGGGTTTCCAGTTCTTTGTTGGAAGCTCACCCTGCTCTGCGCTATACCTAAAGTGAAAGTCAACGTGAGCCCAAGCTTCGAAGTAAGGCCCTGATTATCCTTGCAAAACGAGAGGCGTGCAGCAGCTCCATGAGGCCTTCATCGTTGTTCTGCTTTAGTTTCAAGGTAGTAAGCTTTTCAACACTCCTAGGGGCCTTGCTTCAGCACCCGTTTCGGTACCAGAACACTGCGTAGAACCAGGAAGCTCTGCTCCTGCGTGTATGCTGCGTGTCAACCTAGAAATTAGAGACTGATGGCACAAGGCTTGTTTTCCCGTTTTGAAAGCTCCATTCATGCGGCCCCGAAGCTACCTGAAAAGCACTGTAGTTACCGTGCTTTTACTTACAGCTGGCATGGTTCATAGAAGAAAATGAGTTTTCTCGAAAGAAACCTTGTGCTTCCAGTTCCTAGTTGGAAGCTCACCCGGCTCTGCTCTATACCAAACGTGAAAGTCAATGTGAGCACTAGCCTCGAAGTAAGGCCCTGATTATGCTGGCAAAACGGGAGGCGTGCAGCAGCTCCATGAGGCCTTCATCGCTGTTCTGCTTTAGTTTCACGGTAGTAGCTTTCCAACATTCCTAGGGACTTTGCTTAAGCAACCGTTTCGGTACCAGAACACTGCGTAGAGACAGTAAGATCTGGTCCTGCGTGTATGCTGCGAGTCAACCTAGAAATTGGAGACTGATGGCATAAGGCTTCTTTTCCCATTATGAAAGCTCCGTTCATGCGGCCTCGAAGCTACCTGAAAAGCATTGTTGTTGCCGGGGTTTTCCTCACTGCCGGCATGGTTCTGAGGAGAAAATGAGTTTTCTCCTAAGAAACCTTGGGTTTCCAGTTTTTGTTGGAAGCTCACCCTGTTCTGCGCTATACCTAAAGTGAAAGTCAACGTGAGCCCAAGCTTCGAAGTAAGGCCCTGATTATCCTTGCAAAACGAGAGGCGTGCAGCAGCTCCATGAGCCCTTCATCGTTTTCTGCTTTAGTTTCAAGGTAGTGAGCTTTTCAACACTCCTAAGGGCCTTGCTTCAGCACCCGTTTCAGTACCAGAACACTGCGTAGAACCAGGAAGCTCTGCTCCTGCGTGTATGCTGCCTGTCAAGCTAGAAATTAGAGGCTGACGGCACAAGGCTAGTTTTCCCATTATGAAAGCTCCGTTGATGCGGCCCCGAAGCTACCTGAAAAGCACTGTTGTTACCGTGCTTTTACTTACAGCCGGCATGGCACATAGAAGAAAATGAGTTTTCTCGAAAGAAACCTTGTGCTTCCAGTTCCTAGTTGGAAGCTCACCCGGCTCTGCTCTATACCAAACGTGAAAGTCAATGTGAGCACTAGCCTCGAAGTAAGGCCCTGATTATCCTGGCAAAACGGGAGGCGTGCAGCAGCTCCATGAGGCCTTCATCGCTGTTCTGCTTTAGTTTCACGGTAGTAAGCTTTCCAAGACTCCTAGGGACTTTGCTTAAGCAACCATTTCGGTACCAGAACACTGCGTAGAGACAGTAAGCTCTGGTCCTGCGTGTATGCTGCGTGTCAACCTAGAAATTGGAGACTGATGGCATAAGGCTTCTTTTGCCATTATGAAAGCTCCGTTCATGCGGCTTCGAAGCTACCTGAAAAGCATTGTTGTTGCCGGGGTTTTCCTCACTGCCGGCATGGTTTTGAGAAGAAAATGAGTTTTCCCCTAAGAAACCTTGTGTTTCCAGTTCCTTGTTGGAAGCTCACCCTGCTCTGCGCTATACCTAAAGTGAAAGTCAACGTGAGCCCAAGCTTCGAAGTAAGGCCCTGATTATCCTTGCAAAACGAGAGGCGTGCAGCAGCTCCATGAGCCCTTCATCGTTGTTCTGCTTTAGTTTCAAGGTAGTAAGCTTTTCAACACTCCTAGGGGCCTTGCTTCAGCACCCGTTTCAGTACCAGAACACTGCGTAGAACCAGGAAGCTCTGCTCCTGCGTGTATGCTGCGTGTCAACCTAGAAATTAGAGACTGATGGCACAAGGCTAGTTTTCCCATTATGAAAGCTCCGTTGATGCGGCCCCGAAGCTACCTGAAAAGCACTGTTGTTACCGTGCCTTTACTTCCAGCCGGCATGGTTCATAGAAGAAAATGAGTTTTCTCGAAAGAAACCTTGTGCTTCCAGTTCCTAGTTGGAAGCTCACCCGGCTCTGCTCTATACCAAACGTGAAAGTCAATGTGAGCACTAGCCTCGAAGTAAGGCCCTGATTATGCTGGCAATACGGGAGGCGTGCAGCAGCTCCATGAGGCCTTCATCGCTGTTCTGCTTTAGTTTCACGGTAGTAAGCTTTCCAAGACTCCTAGGGACTTTGCTTAAGCAACCGTTTCGGTACCAGAACACTGCGTAGAGACAGTAAGCTCTGATCCTGCGTGTATGCTGCGTGTCAACCTAGAAATTGGAGACTGATGGCATAAGGCTTCTTTTGCCATTATGAAAGCTCCGTTCATGCGGCCTCGAAGCTACCTGAAAAGCATTGTTGTTGCCGGGGTTTTCCTCACTGCCGGCATGGTTCTGAGAAGAAACTGAGTTTTCTCCTAAGAAACCTTGGGTTTCCAGTTCCTTGTTGGAAGCTCACCCTGCTCTGCGCTATACCTAAAGTGAAAGTCAACGTGAGCCCAAGCTTCGAAGTAAGGCCCTGATTATCCTTGCAAAACGAGAGGCGTGCAGCAGCTCCATGAGGCCTTCATCGTTGTTCTGCTTTAGTTTCAAGGTAGTAAGCTTTTCAACACTCCTAGGGGCCTTGCTTCAGCACCCGTTTCAGTACCAGAACACTGCGTAGAACCAGGAAGTTCTGCTCCTGCGTGTATGCTGCGTGTCAACCTAGAAATTAGAGGCTGACGGCACAAGGCTAGTTTTCCCATTATGAAAGCTCCGTTGATGCGGCCCCGAAGCTACCTGAAAAGCACTGTTGTTACCGTGCTTTTACTTACAGCCGGCATGGCACATAGAAGAAAATGAGTTTTCTCGAAAGAAACCTTGTGCTTCCAGTTCCTAGTTGGAAGCTCACCCGGCTCTGCTCTATACCAAACGTGAAAGTCAATGTGAGCACTAGCCTCGAAGTAAGGCCCTGATTATCCTGGCAAAACGGGAGGCGTGCAGCAGCTCCATGAGGCCTTCATCGCTGTTCTGCTTTAGTTTCAAGGTAGTAAGCTTTTCAACACTCCTAGGGGCCTTGCTTCAGCACCCGTTTCGGTACCAGAACACTGCGTAGAACCAGGAAGCTCTGCTCCTGCGTGTATGCTGCGTGTCAACCTAGAAATTAGAGACTGATGGCACAAGGCTTGTTTTCCCGTTTTGAAAGCTCCATTCATGCGGCCCCGAAGCTACCTGAAAAGCACTGTTGTTACCGTGCTTTTACTTACAGCCGGCATGGCACATAGAAGAAAATGAGTTTTCTCGAAAGAAACCTTGTGCTTCCAGTTCCTAGTTGGAAGCTCACCCGGCTCTGCTCTATACCAAACGTGAAAGTCAATGTGAGCACTAGACTCGAAGTAAGGCCCTGATTATCCTGGCAAAACGGGAGGCGTGCAGCAGCTCCATGAGGCCTTCATCGCTGTTCTGCCTTAGTTTCACGGTAGTAAGCTTTCCAAGACTCCTAGGGACTTTGCTTAAGCAACCTTTTCGGTACCAGAACACTGCGTAGAGACAGTAAGCTCTGGTCCTGCGTGTATGCTGCGTGTCAACCTAGAAATTGGAGACTGATGGCATAAGGCTTCTTTTCCCATTATGAAAGCTCCGTTCATGCGGCCTCGAAGCTACCTGAAAAGCATTGTTGTTGCCGGGGTTTTCCTCACTGCCGGCATGGTTTTGAGAAGAAAATGAGTTTTCTCCTAAGAAACCTTGGGTTTCCAGTTCCTTGTTGGAAGCTCACCCTGCTCTGCGCTATACCTAAAGTGAAAGTCAACGTGAGCCCAAGCTTCGAAGTAAGGCCCTGATTATCCTTGCAAAACGAGAGGCGTGCAGCAGCTCCATGAGGCCTTCATCGTTGTTCTGCTTTAGTTTCAAGGTAGTAAGCTTTTCAACACTCCTAGGGGCCTTGCTTCAGCACCCGTTTCAGTACCAGAACACTGCGTAGAACCAGGAAGCTCTGCTCCTGCGTGTATGCTGCGTGTCAACCTAGAAATTAGAGACTGATGGCACAAGGCTTGTTTTCCCGTTTTGAAAGCTCCATTCATGCGGCCTCGAAGCTACCTGAAAAGCACTGTTGTTACCGTGCTTTTACTTACAGCCGGCATGGCACATAGAAGAAAATGAGTTTTCTCGAAAGAAACCTTGTGCTTCCAGTTCCTAGTTGGAAGCTAACCCGGCTCTGCTCTATACCAAACGTGAAAGTCAATGTGAGCACTAGCCTCGAAGTGAGGCCCTGATTATGCTGGCAAAACGGGAGGCGTGCAGCAGCTCCATGAGGCCTTCATCGCTGTTCTGCTTTAGTTTCACGGTAGTAAGCTTTCCAACATTCCTAGGGACTTTGCTTAAGCAACCGTTTCGGTACCAGAACACTGCGTAGAGACAGTAAGCTCTGGTCCTGCGTGTATGCTGCGTGTCAACCTAGAAATTGGAGACTGATGGCATAAGGCTTCTTTTGCCATTATGAAAGCTCCGTTCATGCGGCCTCGAAGCTACCTGAAAAGCATTGTTGTTGCCGGGGTTTTCCTCACTGCCGGCATGGTTCTGAGAAGAAAATGAGTTTTCTCCTAAGAAACCTTGGGTTTCCAGTTCCTTGTTGGAAGCTCACCCTGCTCTGCGCTATACCTAAAGTGAAAGTCAACGTGAGCCCAAGCTTCGAAGTAAGGCCCTGATTATCCTTGCAAAACGAGAGGCGTGCAGCAGCTCCATGAGGCCTTCATCGTTGTTCTGCTTTAGTTTCAAGGTAGTAAGCTTTTCAACACTCCTAGGGGCCTTGCTTCAGCACCCGTTTCAGTACCAGAACACTGCGTAGAACCAGGAAGCTCTGCTCCTGCGTGTATGCTGCGTGTCAACCTAGAAATTAGAGGCTGACGGCACAAGGCTAGTTTTCCCATTATGAAAGCTCCGTTGATGCGGCCCCGAAGCTACCTGAAAAGCACTGTTGTTACCGTGCTTTTACTTACAGCCGGCATGGCACATAGAAGAAAATGAGTTTTCTCGAAAGAAACCTTGTGCTTCCAGTTCCTAGTTGGAAGCTCACCCGGCTCTGCTCTATACCAAACGTGAAAGTCAATGTGAGCACTAGCCTCGAAGTAAGGCCCTGATTATCCTGGCAAAACGGGAGGCGTGCAGCAGCTCCATGAGGCCTTCATCACTGTTCTGCTTTAGTTTCACGGTAGTAAGCTTTCCAAGACTCCTAGGGACTTTGCTTAAGCAACCGTTTCGGTACCAGAACACTGCGTAGAGACAGTAAGCTCTGGTCCTGCGTGTATGCTGCGTGTCAACCTAGAAATTGGAGACTGATGGCATAAGGCTTCTTTTCCCATTATGAAAGCTCCGTTCATGCGGCCTCGAAGCTACCTGAAAAGCATTGTTGTTGCCGGGGTTTTCCTCCCTGCCAGCATGGTTCTGAGAAGAAAATGAGTTTTCTCCTAAGAAACCTTGGGTTTCCAGTTCCTTGTTGGAAGCTCACCCTGCTCTGCGCTATACCTAAAGTGAAAGTCAACGTGAGCCCAAGCTTCGAAGTAAGGCCCTGATTATCCTTGCAAAACGAGAGGCGTGCAGCAGCTCCATGAGGCCTTCATCGTTGTTCTGCTTTAGTTTCAAGGTAGTAAGCTTTTCAACACTCCTAGGGGCCTTGCTTCAGCACCCGTTTCAGTACCAGAACACTGCGTAGAACCAGGAAGCTCTGCTCCTGCGTGTATGCTGCGTGTCAACCTAGAAATTAGAGACTGATGGCACAAGGCTTGTTTTCCCGTTTTGAAAGCTCCATTCATGCGGCCTCGAAGCTACCTGAAAAGCACTGTTGTTACCGTGCTTTTACTTACAGCCGGCATGGCACATAGAAGAAAATGAGTTTTCTCGAAAGAAACCTTGTGCTTCCAGTTCCTAGTTGGAAGCTCACCCGGCTCTGCTCTATACCAAACGTGAAAGTCAATGTGAGCACTAGCCTCGAAGTAAGGCCCTGATTATGCTGGCAAAACGGGAGGCATGCAGCAGCTCCATGAGGCCTTCATCGCTGTTCTGCTTTAGTTTCACGGTAGTAGCTTTCCAACGTTCCTAGGGACTTTGCTTAAGCAACCGTTTCGGTACCAGAACACTGCGTAGAGACAGTAAGCTCTGGTCCTGCGTGCATGCTGCGAGTCAACCTAGAAATTGGAGACTGATGGCATAAGGCTTCTTTTCCCATTATGAAAGCTCCGTTCATGCGGCCTCGAAGCTACCTGAAAAGCATTGTTGTTGCCGGGGTTTTCCTCACTGCCGGCATGGTTCTGAGGAGAAAATGAGTTTTCTCCTAAGAAACCTTGGGTTTCCAGTTCCTTGTTGGAAGCTCACCCTGCTCTGCGCTATACCTAAAGTGAAAGTCAACGTGAGCCCAAGCTTCGAAGTAAGGCCCTGATTATCCTTGCAAAACGAGAGGCGTGCAGCAGCTCCATGAGCCCTTCATCGTTGTTCTGCTTTAGTTTCAAGGTAGTAAGCTTTTCAACACTCCTAGGGGCCTTGCTTCAGCACCCGTTTCAGTACCAGAACACTGCGTAGAACCAGGAAGCTCTGCTCCTGCGTGTATGCTGCGTGTCAACCTAGAAATTAGAGACTGACGGCACAAGGCTAGTTTTCCCATTATGAAAGCTCCGTTGATGCGGCCCCGAAGCTACCTGAAAAGCACTGTTGTTACCGTGCTTTTACTTAGAGCCGGCATGGCACATAGAAGAAAATGAGTTTTCTCGAAAGAAACCTTGTGCTTCCAGTTCCTAGTTGGAAGCTCACCCGGCTCTGCTCTATACCAAACGTGAAAGTCAATGTGAGCACTAGCCTCGAAGTAAGGCCCTGATTATGCTGGCAAAACGGGAGGCGTGCAGCAGCTCCATGAGGCCTTCATCGCTGTTCTGCTTTAGTTTCACGGTAGTAAGCTTTCCAAGACTCCTAGGGACTTTGCTTAAGCAACCGTTTCGGTACCAGAACACTGCGTAGAGACAGTAAGCTCTGGTCCTGCGTGTATGCTGCGTGTCCACCTAGAAATTGGAGACTGATGGCATAAGGCTTCTTTTCCCATTATGAAAGCTCCGTTCATGCGGCCTCGAAGCTACCTGAAAAGCATTGTTGTTGCCGGGGTTTTCCTCACTGCCGGCATGGTTCTGAGAAGAAAATGAGTTTTCTCCTAAGAAACCTTGGGTTTCCAGTTCCTTGTTGGAAGCTCACCCTGCTCTGCGCTATACCTAAAGTGAATGTCAACCTGAGCCCAAGCTTCGAAGTAAGGCCCTGATTATCCTTGCAAAACGAGAGGCATGCAGCAGCTCCATGAGGCCTTCATCGTTGTTCTGCTTTAGTTTCAAGGTAGTAAGCTTTTCAACACTCCTAGGGGCCTTGCTTCAGCACCCGTTTCAGTACCAGAACACTGCGTAGAACCAGGAAGCTCTGCTCCTGCGTGTATGCTGCGTGTCAACCTAGAAATTAGAGACTGATGGCACAAGGCTTGTTTTCCCGTTTTGAAAGCTCCATTCATGCGGCCTCGAAGCTACCTGAAAAGCACTGTTGTTACCGTGCTTTTACTTACAGCCGGCATGGCACATAGAAGAAAATGAGTTTTCTCGAAAGAAATCTTGTGCTTCCAGTTCCTAGTTGGAAGCTCACCCGGCTCTGCTCTATACCAAACGTGAAAGTCAATGTGAGCACTAGCCTCGAAGTAAGGCCCTGATTATGCTGGCAATACGGGAGGCGTGCAGCAGCTCCATGAGGCCTTCATCGCTGTTCTGCTTTAGTTTCACGGTAGTAAGCTTTCCAACATTCCTAGGGACTTTGCTTAAGCAACCGATTCGGTACCAGAAGACTGCGTAGAGACAGTAAGCTCTGGTCCTGCGTGTATGCTGCGTGTCAACCTAGAAATTGGAGACTGATGGCATAAGGCTTCTTTTGCCATTATGAAAGCTCCGTTCATGCGGCCTCGAAGCTACCTGAAAAGCATTGTTGTTGCCGGGGATTTCCTCACTGCCGGCATGGTTCTGAGAAGAAAATGAGTTTTCTCCTAAGAAACCTTGGGTTTCCAGTTCCTTGTTGGAAGCTCACCCTGCTCTGCTCTATACCTAAAGTGAAAGTCAACGTGAGCCCAAGCTTCGAAGTAAGGCCCTGATTATCCTTGCAAAACGAGAGGCGTGCAGCAGCTCCATGAGGCCTTCATCGTTGTTCTGCTTTAGTTTCAAGGTAGTAAGCTTTTCAACACTCCTAGGGGCCTTGCTTCAGCACCCGTTTCAGTACCAGAACACTGCGTAGAACCAGGAAGCTCTGCTCCTGCGTGTATGCTGCGTGTCAACCTAGAAATTAGAGACTGATGGCACAAGGCTTGTTTTCCCGTTTTGAAAGCTCCATTCATGCGGCCTCGAAGCTACCTGAAAAGCACTGTTGTTACCGTGCTTTTACTTACAGCCGGCATGGCACATAGAAGAAAATGAGTTTTCTCGAAAGAAATCTTGTGCTTCCAGTTCCTAGTTGGAAGCTCACCCGGCTCTGCTCTATACCAAACGTGAAAGTCAATGTGAGCACTAGCCTCGAAGTAAGGCCCTGATTATGCTGGCAATACGGGAGGCGTGCAGCAGCTCCATGAGGCCTTCATCGCTGTTCTGCTTTAGTTTCACGGTAGTAAGCTTTCCAACATTCCTAGGGACTTTGCTTAAGCAACCGTTTCGGTACCAGAACACTGCGTAGAGACAGTAAGCTCTGGTCCTGCGTGTATGCTGCGTGTCAACCTAGAAATTGGAGACTGATGGCATAAGGCTTCTTTTCCCATTATGAAAGCTCCGTTCATGCGGCCTCGAAGCTACCTGAAAAGCATTGTTGTTGCCGGGGTTTTCCTCACTGCCAGCATGGTTCTGAGAAGAAAATGAGTTTTCTCCTAAGAAACCTTGGGTTTCCAGTTCCTTGTTGGAAGCTCACCCTGCTCTGCGCTATACCTAAAGTGAAAGTCAACGTGAGCCCAAGCTTCGAAGTAAGGCCCTGATTATCCTTGCAAAACGAGAGGCGTGCAGCAGCTCCATGAGGCCTTCATCGTTGTTCTGCTTTAGTTTCAAGGTAGTAAGCTTTTCAACACTCCTAGGGGCCTTGCTTCAGCACCCGTTTCAGTACCAGAACACTGCGTAGAACCAGGAAGCTCTGCTCCTGCGTGTATGCTGCGTGTCAACCTAGAAATTAGAGGCTGACGGCACAAGGCTAGTTTTCCCATTATGAAAGCTCCGTTGATGCGGCCCCGAAGCTACCTGAAAAGCACTGTTGTTACCGTGCTTTTACTACAGCCGGCATGGCACATAGAAGAAAATGAGTTTTCTCGAAAGAAACCTTGTGCTTCCAGTTCCTAGTTGGAAGCTCACCCGGCTCTGCTCTATACCAAACGTGAAAGTCAATGTGAGCACTAGCCTCGAAGTAAGGCCCTGATTATCCTGGCAAAACGGGAGGCGTGCAGCAGCTCCATGAGGCCTTCATCGCTGTTCTGCTTTAGTTTCACGGTAGTAAGCTTTCCAAGACTCCTAGGGACTTTGCTTAAGCAACCGTTTCGGTACCAGAACACTGCGTAGAGACAGTAAGCTCTGGTCCTGCGTGTATGCTGCGAGTCAACCTAGAAATTGGAGACTGATGGCATAAGGCTTCTTTTGCCATTATGAAAGCTCCGTTCATGCGGCCTCGAAGCTACCTGAAAAGCATTGTTGTTGCCGGGGTTTTCCTCACTGCCCGCATGGTTCTGAGGAGAAAAGGAGTTTTCTCCTAAGAAACCTTGGGTTGCCAGTTCTTTGTTGGAAGCTCACCCTGCTCTGCGCTATACCTAAAGTGAAAGTCAACGTGAGCCCAAGCTTCGAAGTAAGGCCCTGATTATCCTTGCAAAACGAGAGGCGTGCAGCAGCTCCATGAGGCCTTCATCGTTGTTCTGCTTTAGTTTCAAGGTAGTAAGCTTTTCAACACTCCTAGGGGCCTTGCTTCAGCACCCGTTTCGGTACCAGAACACTGCATAGAACCAGGAAGCTCTGCTCCTGCGTGTATGCTGCGTGTCAACCTAGAAATTAGAGACTGATGGCACAAGGCTTGTTTTCCCGTTTTGAAAGCTCCATTCATGCGGCCCCGAAGCTACCTGAAAAGCACTGTAGTTACCGTGCTTTTACTTACAGCTGGCATGGTTCATAGAAGAAAATGAGTTTTCTCGAAAGAAACCTTGTGCTTCCAGTTCCTAGTTGGAAGCTCACCCGGCTCTGCTCTATACCAAACGTGAAAGTCAATGTGAGCACTAGCCTCGAAGTAAGGCCCTGATTATGCTGGCAAAACGGGAGGCGTGCAGCAGCTCCATGAGGCCTTCATCGCTGTTCTGCTTTAGTTTCACGAAGTAGCTTTCCAACATTCCTAGGGACTTTGCTTAAGCAACCGTTTCGGTACCAGAACACTGCGTAGAGACAGTAAGATCTGGTCCTGCGTGTATGCTGCGAGTCAACCTAGAAATTGGAGACTGATGGCATAAGGCTTCTTTTCCCATTATGAAAGCTCCGTTCATGCGGCCTCGAAGCTACCTGAAAAGCATTGTTGTTGCCGGGGTTTTCCTCACTGCCGGCATGGTTCTGAGGAGAAAATGAGTTTTCTCCTAAGAAACCTTGGGTTTCCAGTTTTTGTTGGAAGCTCACCCTGTTCTGCGCTATACCTAAAGTGAAAGTCAACGTGAGCCCAAGCTTCGAAGTAAGGCCCTGATTATCCTTGCAAAACGAGAGGCGTGCAGCAGCTCCATGAGCCCTTCATCGTTTTCTGCTTTAGTTTCAAGGTAGTGAGCTTTTCAACACTCCTAAGGGCCTTGCTTCAGCACCCGTTTCAGTACCAGAACACTGCGTAGAACCAGGAAGCTCTGCTCCTGCGTGTATGCTGCCTGTCAAGCTAGAAATTAGAGGCTGACGGCACAAGGCTAGTTTTCCCATTATGAAAGCTCCGTTGATGCGGCCCCGAAGCTACCTGAAAAGCACTGTTGTTACCGTGCTTTTACTTACAGCCGGCATGGCACATAGAAGAAAATGAGTTTTCTCGAAAGAAACCTTGTGCTTCCAGTTCCTAGTTGGAAGCTCACCCGGCTCTGCTCTATACCAAACGTGAAAGTCAATGTGAGCACTAGCCTCGAAGTAAGGCCCTGATTATCCTGGCAAAACGGGAGGCGTGCAGCAGCTCCATGAGGCCTTCATCGCTGTTCTGCTTTAGTTTCACGGTAGTAAGCTTTCCAAGACTCCTAGGGACTTTGCTTAAGCAACCGTTTCGGTACCAGAACACTGCGTAGAGACAGTAAGCTCTGGTCCTGCGTGTATGCTGCGTGTCAACCTAGAAATTGGAGACTGATGGCATAAGGCTTCTTTTGCCATTATGAAAGCTCCGTTCATGCGGCTTCGAAGCTACCTGAAAAGCATTGTTGTTGCCGGGGTTTTCCTCACTGCCGGCATGGTTTTGAGAAGAAAATGAGTTTTCCCCTAAGAAACCTTGGGTTTCCAGTTCCTTGTTGGAAGCTCACCCTGCTCTGCGCTATACCTAAAGTGAAAGTCAACGTGAGCCCAAGCTTCGAAGTAAGGCCCTGATTATCCTTGCAAAACGAGAGGCGTGCAGCAGCTCCATGAGGCCTTCATCGTTGTTCTGCTTTAGTTTCAAGGTAGTAAGCTTTTCAACACTCCTAGGGGCCTTGCTTCAGCACCCGTTTCAGTACCAGAACACTGCGTAGAACCAGGAAGCTCTGCTCCTGCGTGTATGCTGCGTGTCAACCTAGAAATTAGAGACTGATGGCACAAGGCTAGTTTTCCCATTATGAAAGCTCCGTTGATGCGGCCCCGAAGCTACCTGAAAAGCACTGTTGTTACCGTGCCTTTACTTCCAGCCGGCATGGTTCATAGAAGAAAATGAGTTTTCTCGAAAGAAACCTTGTGCTTCCAGTTCCTAGTTGGAAGCTCACCCGGCTCTGCTCTATACCAAACGTGAAAGTCAATGTGAGCACTAGCCTCGAAGTAAGGCCCTGATTATCCTGGCAAAAAGGGAGGCGTGCAGCAGCTCCATGAGGCCTTCATCGCTGTTCTGCTTTAGTTTCACGGTAGTAAGCTTTCCAAGACTCCTAGGGACTTTGCTTAAGCAACCGTTTCGGTACCAGAACACTGCGTAGAGACAGTAAGCTCTGATCCTGCGTGTATGCTGCGTGTCAACCTAGAAATTGGAGACTGATGGCATAAGGCTTCTTTTGCCATTATGAAAGCTCCGTTCATGCGGCCTCGAAGCTACCTGAAAAGCACTGTTGTTACCGTGCTTTTACTTACAGCCGGCATGGCACATAGAAGAAAATGAGTTTTCTCGAAAGAAACCTTGTGCTTCCAGTTCCTAGTTGGAAGCTCACCCGGCTCTGCTCTATACCAAACGTGAAAGTCAATGTGAGCACTAGCCTCGAAGTAAGGCCCTGATTATCCTGGCAAAACGGGAGGCGTGCAGCAGCTCCATGAGGCCTTCATCGCTGTTCTGCTTTAGTTTCAAGGTAGTAAGCTTTTCAACACTCCTAGGGGCCTTGCTTCAGCACCCGTTTCGGTACCAGAACACTGCGTAGAACCAGGAAGCTCTGCTCCTGCGTGTATGCTGCGTGTCAACCTAGAAATTAGAGACTGATGGCACAAGGCTTGTTTTCCCGTTTTGAAAGCTCCATTCATGCGGCCCCGAAGCTACCTGAAAAGCACTGTTGTTACCGTGCTTTTACTTACAGCCGGCATGGCACATAGAAGAAAATGAGTTTTCTCGAAAGAAACCTTGTGCTTCCAGTTCCTAGTTGGAAGCTCACCCGGCTCTGCTCTATACCAAACGTGAAAGTCAATGTGAGCACTAGACTCGAAGTAAGGCCCTGATTATCCTGGCAAAACGGGAGGCGTGCAGCAGCTCCATGAGGCCTTCATCGCTGTTCTGCTTTAGTTTCACGGTAGTAAGCTTTCCAAGACTCCTAGGGACTTTGCTTAAGCAACCGTTTCGGTACCAGAACACTGCGTAGAGACAGTAAGCTCTGGTCCTGCGTGTATGCTGCGTGTCAACCTAGAAATTGGAGACTGATGGCATAAGGCTTCTTTTCCCATTATGAAAGTTCCGTTCATGCGGCCTCGAAGCTACCTGAAAAGCATTGTTGTTGCCGGGGTTTTCCTCACTGCCAGCATGGTTCTGAGAAGAAAATGAGTTTTCTCCTAAGAAACCTTGGGTTTCCAGTTCCTTGTTGGAAGCTCACCCTGCTCTGCGCTATACCTAAAGTGAAAGTCAACGTGAGCCCAAGCTTCGAAGTAAGGCCCTGATTATCCTTGCAAAACGAGAGGCGTGCAGCAGCTCCATGAGGCCTTCATCGTTGTTCTGCTTTAGTTTCAAGGTAGTAAGCTTTTCAACACTCCTAGGGGCCTTGCTTCAGCACCCGTTTCAGTACCAGAACACTGCGTAGAACCAGGAAGCTCTGCTCCTGCGTGTATGCTGCGTGTCAACCTAGAAATTAGAGACTGATGGCACAAGGCTTGTTTTCCCGTTTTGAAAGCTCCATTCATGCGGCCTCGAAGCTACCTGAAAAGCACTGTTGTTACCGTGCTTTTACTTACAGCCGGCATGGCACATAGAAGAAAATGAGTTTTCTCGAAAGAAACCTTGTGCTTCCAGTTCCTAGTTGGAAGCTCACCCGGCTCTGCTCTATACCAAACGTGAAAGTCAATGTGAGCACTAGCCTCGAAGTAAGGCCCTGATTATGCTGGCAAAACGGGAGGCGTGCAGCAGCTCCATGAGGCCTTCATCGCTGTTCTGCTTTAGTTTCACGAAGTAGCTTTCCAACATTCCTAGGGACTTTGCTTAAGCAACCGTTTCGGTACCAGAACACTGCGTAGAGACAGTAAGATCTGGTCCTGCGTGTATGCTGCGAGTCAACCTAGAAATTGGAGACTGATGGCATAAGGCTTCTTTTCCCATTATGAAAGCTCCGTTCATGCGGCCTCGAAGCTACCTGAAAAGCATTGTTGTTGCCGGGGTTTTCCTCACTGCCGGCATGGTTCTGAGGAGAAAATGAGTTTTCTCCTAAGAAACCTTGGGTTTCCAGTTTTTGTTGGAAGCTCACCCTGTTCTGCGCTATACCTAAAGTGAAAGTCAACGTGAGCCCAAGCTTCGAAGTAAGGCCCTGATTATCCTTGCAAAACGAGAGGCGTGCAGCAGCTCCATGAGCCCTTCATCGTTTTCTGCTTTAGTTTCAAGGTAGTGAGCTTTTCAACACTCCTAAGGGCCTTGCTTCAGCACCCGTTTCAGTACCAGAACACTGCGTAGAACCAGGAAGCTCTGCTCCTGCGTGTATGCTGCCTGTCAAGCTAGAAATTAGAGGCTGACGGCACAAGGCTAGTTTTCCCATTATGAAAGCTCCGTTGATGCGGCCCCGAAGCTACCTGAAAAGCACTGTTGTTACCGTGCTTTTACTTACAGCCGGCATGGCACATAGAAGAAAATGAGTTTTCTCGAAAGAAACCTTGTGCTTCCAGTTCCTAGTTGGAAGCTCACCCGGCTCTGCTCTATACCAAACGTGAAAGTCAATGTGAGCACTAGCCTCGAAGTAAGGCCCTGATTATCCTGGCAAAACGGGAGGCGTGCAGCAGCTCCATGAGGCCTTCATCGCTGTTCTGCTTTAGTTTCACGGTAGTAAGCTTTCCAAGACTCCTAGGGACTTTGCTTAAGCAACCGTTTCGGTACCAGAACACTGCGTAGAGACAGTAAGCTCTGGTCCTGCGTGTATGCTGCGTGTCAACCTAGAAATTGGAGACTGATGGCATAAGGCTTCTTTTGCCATTATGAAAGCTCCGTTCATGCGGCTTCGAAGCTACCTGAAAAGCATTGTTGTTGCCGGGGTTTTCCTCACTGCCGGCATGGTTTTGAGAAGAAAATGAGTTTTCCCCTAAGAAACCTTGGGTTTCCAGTTCCTTGTTGGAAGCTCACCCTGCTCTGCGCTATACCTAAAGTGAAAGTCAACGTGAGCCCAAGCTTCGAAGTAAGGCCCTGATTATCCTTGCAAAACGAGAGGCGTGCAGCAGCTCCATGAGGCCTTCATCGTTGTTCTGCTTTAGTTTCAAGGTAGTAAGCTTTTCAACACTCCTAGGGGCCTTGCTTCAGCACCCGTTTCAGTACCAGAACACTGCGTAGAACCAGGAAGCTCTGCTCCTGCGTGTATGCTGCGTGTCAACCTAGAAATTAGAGACTGATGGCACAAGGCTAGTTTTCCCATTATGAAAGCTCCGTTGATGCGGCCCCGAAGCTACCTGAAAAGCACTGTTGTTACCGTGCCTTTACTTCCAGCCGGCATGGTTCATAGAAGAAAATGAGTTTTCTCGAAAGAAACCTTGTGCTTCCAGTTCCTAGTTGGAAGCTCACCCGGCTCTGCTCTATACCAAACGTGAAAGTCAATGTGAGCACTAGCCTCGAAGTAAGGCCCTGATTATACTGGCAAAAAGGGAGGCGTGCAGCAGCTCCATGAGGCCTTCATCGCTGTTCTGCTTTAGTTTCACGGTAGTAAGCTTTCCAAGACTCCTAGGGACTTTGCTTAAGCAACCGTTTCGGTACCAGAACACTGCGTAGAGACAGTAAGCTCTGATCCTGCGTGTATGCTGCGTGTCAACCTAGAAATTGGAGACTGATGGCATAAGGCTTCTTTTGCCATTATGAAAGCTCCGTTCATGCGGCCTCGAAGCTACCTGAAAAGCATTGTTGTTGCCGGGGTTTTCCTCACTGCCGGCATGGTTCTGAGAAGAAAATGAGTTTTCTCCTAAGAAACCTTGGGTTTCCAGTTCCTTGTTGGAAGCTCACCCTGCTCTGCGCTATACCTAAAGTGAAAGTCAACGTGAGCCCAAGCTTCGAAGTAAGGCCCTGATTATCCTTGCAAAACGAGAGGCGTGCAGCAGCTCCATGAGGCCTTCATCGTTGTTCTGCTTTAGTTTCAAGGTAGTAAGCTTTTCAACACTCCTAGGGGCCTTGCTTCAGCACCCGTTTCAGTACCAGAACACTGCGTAGAACCAGGAAGTTCTGCTCCTGCGTGTATGCTGCGTGTCAACCTAGAAATTAGAGGCTGACGGCACAAGGCTAGTTTTCCCATTATGAAAGCTCCGTTGATGCGGCCCCGAAGCTACCTGAAAAGCACTGTTGTTACCGTGCTTTTACTTACAGCCGGCATGGCACATAGAAGAAAATGAGTTTTCTCGAAAGAAACCTTGTGCTTCCAGTTCCTAGTTGGAAGCTCACCCGGCTCTGCTCTATACCAAACGTGAAAGTCAATGTGAGCCCAAGCTTCGAAGTAAGGCCCTGATTATCCTGGCAAAACGGGAGGCGTGCAGCAGCTCCATGAGGCCTTCATCGCTGTTCTGCTTTAGTTTCAAGGTAGTAAGCTTTTCAACACTCCTAGGGGCCTTGCTTCAGCACCCGTTTCGGTACCAGAACACTGCGTAGAACCAGGAAGCTCTGCTCCTGCGTGTATGCTGCGTGTCAACCTAGAAATTAGAGACTGATGGCACAAGGCTTGTTTTCCCGTTTTGAAAGCTCCATTCATGCGGCCCCGAAGCTACCTGAAAAGCACTGTTGTTACCGTGCTTTTACTTACAGCCGGCATGGCACATAGAAGAAAATGAGTTTTCTCGAAAGAAACCTTGTGCTTCCAGTTCCTAGTTGGAAGCTCACCCGGCTCTGCTCTATACCAAACGTGAAAGTCAATGTGAGCACTAGACTCGAAGTAAGGCCCTGATTATCCTGGCAAAACGGGAGGCGTGCAGCAGCTCCATGAGGCCTTCATCGCTGTTCTGCTTTAGTTTCACGGTAGTAAGCTTTCCAAGACTCCTAGGGACTTTGCTTAAGCAACCGTTTCGGTACCAGAACACTGCGTAGAGACAGTAAGCTCTGGTCCTGCGTGTATGCTGCGTGTCAACCTAGAAATTGGAGACTGATGGCATAAGGCTTCTTTTGCCATTATGAAAGCTCCGTTCATGCGGCCTCGAAGCTACCTGAAAAGCATTGTTGTTGCCGGGGTTTTCCTCACTGCCGGCATGGTTCTGAGAAGACACTGAGTTTTCTCCTAAGAAACCTTGGGTTTCCAGTTCCTTGTTGGAAGCTCACCCTGCTCTGCGCTATACCTAAAGTGAAAGTCAACGTGAGCCCAAGCTTCGAAGTAAGGCCCTGATTATCCTTGCAAAACGAGAGGCGTGCAGCAGCTCCATGAGGCCTTCATCGTTGTTCTGCTTTAGTTTCAAGGTAGTAAGCTTTTCAACACTCCTAGGGGCCTTGCTTCAGCACCCGTTTCAGTACCAGAACACTGCGTAGAACCAGGAAGTTCTGCTCCTGCGTGTATGCTGCGTTTCAACCTAGAAATTAGAGGCTGACGGCACAAGGCTAGTTTTCCCATTATGAAAGCTCCGTTGATGCGGCCCCGAAGCTACCTGAAAAGCACTGTTGTTACCGTGCTTTTACTTACAGCCGGCATGGCACATAGAAGAAAATGAGTTTTCTCGAAAGAAACCTTGTGCTTCCAGTTCCTAGTTGGAAGCTCACCCGGCTCTGCTCTATACCAAACGTGAAAGTCAATGTGAGCACTAGCCTCGAAGTAAGGCCCTGATTATGCTGGCAAAACGGGAGGCGTGCAGCAGCTCCATGAGGCCTTCATCGCTGTTCTGCTTTAGTTTCACGGTAGTAAGCTTTCCAAGACTCCTAGGGACTTTGCTTAAGCAACCGTTTCGGTACCAGAACACTGCGTAGAGACAGTAAGCTCTGGTCCTGCGTGTATGCTGCGTGTCAACCTAGAAATTGGAGACTGATGGCATAAGGCTTCTTTTCCCATTATGAAAGCTCCGTTCATGCGGCCTCGAAGCTACCTGAAAAGCATTGTTGTTGCCGGGGTTTTCCTCACTGCCGGCATGGTTCTGAGAAGAAAATGAGTTTTCTCCTAAGAAACCTTGGGTTTCCAGTTCCTTGTTGGAAGCTCACCCTGCTCTGCGCTATACCTAAAGTGAATGTCAACCTGAGCCCAAGCTTCGAAGTAAGGCCCTGATTATCCTTGCAAAACGAGAGGCATGCAGCAGCTCCATGAGGCCTTCATCGTTGTTCTGCTTTAGTTTCAAGGTAGTAAGCTTTTCAACACTCCTAGGGGCCTTGCTTCAGCACCCGTTTCAGTACCAGAACACTGCGTAGAACCAGGAAGCTCTGCTCCTGCGTGTATGCTGCGTGTCAACCTAGAAATTAGAGACTGATGGCACAAGGCTTGTTTTCCCGTTTTGAAAGCTCCATTCATGCGGCCTCGAAGCTACCTGAAAAGCACTGTTGTTACCGTGCTTTTACTTACAGCCGGCATGGCACATAGAAGAAAATGAGTTTTCTCGAAAGAAACCTTGTGCTTCCAGTTCCTAGTTGGAAGCTCACCCGGCTCTGCTCTATACCAAACGTGAAAGTCAATGTGAGCACTAGCCTCGAAGTAAGGCCCTGATTATGCTGGCATACGGGAGGCGTGCAGCAGCTCCATGAGGCCTTCATCGCTGTTCTGCTTTAGTTTCACGATAGTAAGCTTTCCAACATTCCTAGGGACTTTGCTTAAGCAACCGTTTCGGTACCAGAACACTGCGTAGAGACAGTAAGCTCTGGTCCTGCGTGTATGCTGCGTGTCAACCTAGAAATTGGAGACTGATGGCATAAGGCTTCTTTTGCCATTATGAAAGCTCCGTTCATGCGGCCTCGAAGCTACCTGAAAAGCATTGTTGTTGCCGGGGTTTTCCTCACTGCCGGCATGGTTCTGAGAAGACACTGAGTTTTCTCCTAAGAAACCTTGGGTTTCCAGTTCCTTGTTGGAAGCTCACCCTGCCCTGCGCTATACCTAAAGTGAAAGTCAACGTGAGCCCAAGCTTCGAAGTAAGGCCCTGATTATCCTTGCAAAACGAGAGGCGTGCAGCAGCTCCATGAGGCCTTCATCGTTGTTCTGCTTTAGTTTCAAGGTAGTAAGCTTTTCAACACTCCTAGGGGCCTTGCTTCAGCACCCGTTTCAGTACCAGAACACTGCGTAGAACCAGGAAGTTCTGCTCCTGCGTGTATGCTGCGTTTCAACCTAGAAATTAGAGGCTGACGGCACAAGGCTAGTTTTCCCATTATGAAAGCTCCGTTGATGCGGCCCCGAAGCTACCTGAAAAGCACTGTTGTTACCGTGCTTTTACTTACAGCCGGCATGGCACATAGAAGAAAATGAGTTTTCTCGAAAGAAACCTTGTGCTTCCAGTTCCTAGTTGGAAGCTCACCCGGCTCTGCTCTATACCAAACGTGAAAGTCAATGTGAGCACTAGCCTCGAAGTAAGGCCCTGATTATGCTGGCAAAACGGGAGGCGTGCAGCAGCTCCATGAGGCCTTCATCGCTGTTCTGCTTTAGTTTCACGGTAGTAAGCTTTCCAAGACTCCTAGGGACTTTGCTTAAGCAACCGTTTCGGTACCAGAACACTGCGTAGAGACAGTAAGCTCTGGTCCTGCGTGTATGCTGCGTGTCAACCTAGAAATTGGAGACTGATGGCATAAGGCTTCTTTTCCCATTATGAAAGCTCCGTTCATGCGGCCTCGAAGCTACCTGAAAAGCATTGTTGTTGCCGGGGTTTTCCTCACTGCCGGCATGGTTCTGAGAAGAAAATGAGTTTTCTCCTAAGAAACCTTGGGTTTCCAGTTCCTTGTTGGAAGCTCACCCTGCTCTGCGCTATACCTAAAGTGAATGTCAACCTGAGCCCAAGCTTCGAAGTAAGGCCCTGATTATCCTTGCAAAACGAGAGGCATGCAGCAGCTCCATGAGGCCTTCATCGTTGTTCTGCTTTAGTTTCAAGGTAGTAAGCTTTTCAACACTCCTAGGGGCCTTGCTTCAGCACCCGTTTCAGTACCAGAACACTGCGTAGAACCAGGAAGCTCTGCTCCTGCGTGTATGCTGCGTGTCAACCTAGAAATTAGAGACTGATGGCACAAGGCTTGTTTTCCCGTTTTGAAAGCTCCATTCATGCGGCCTCGAAGCTACCTGAAAAGCACTGTTGTTACCGTGCTTTTACTTACAGCCGGCATGGCACATAGAAGAAAATGAGTTTTCTCGAAAGAAACCTTGTGCTTCCAGTTCCTAGTTGGAAGCTCACCCGGCTCTGCTCTATACCAAACGTGAAAGTCAATGTGAGCACTAGCCTCGAAGTAAGGCCCTGATTATGCTGGCATACGGGAGGCGTGCAGCAGCTCCATGAGGCCTTCATCGCTGTTCTGCTTTAGTTTCACGATAGTAAGCTTTCCAACATTCCTAGGGACTTTGCTTAAGCAACCGTTTCGGTACCAGAACACTGCGTAGAGACAGTAAGCTCTGGTCCTGCGTGTATGCTGCGTGTCAACCTAGAAATTGGAGACTGATGGCATAAGGCTTCTTTTCCCATTATGAAAGCTCCGTTCATGCGGCCTCGAAGCTACCTGAAAAGCATTGTTGTTGCCGGGGTTTTCCTCACTGCCGGCATGGTTCTGAGAAGAAAATGAGTTTTCTCCTAAGAAACCTTGGGTTTCCAGTTCCTTGTTGGAAGCTCACCCTGCTCTGCGCTATACCTAAAGTGAAAGTCAACGTGAGCCCAAGCTTCGAAGTAAGGCCCTGATTATCCTTGCAAAACGAGAGGCGTGCAGCAGCTCCATGAGGCCTTCATCGTTGTTCTGCTTTAGTTTCAAGGTAGTAAGCTTTTCAACACTCCTAGGGGCCTTGCTTCAGCACCCGTTTCAGTACCAGAACACTGCGTAGAACCAGGAAGTTCTGCTCCTGCGTGTATGCTGCGTGTCAACCTACAAATTAGAGGCTGACGGCACAAGGCTAGTTTTCCCATTATGAAAGCTCCGTTGATGCGGCCCCGAAGCTACCTGAAAAGCACTGTTGTTACCGTGCTTTTACTACAGCCGGCATGGCACATAGAAGAAAATGAGTTTTCTCGAAAGAAACCTTGTGCTTCCAGTTCCTAGTTGGAAGCTCACCCGGCTCTGCTCTATACCAAACGTGAAAGTCAATGTGAGCACTAGCCTCGAAGTAAGGCCCTGATTATCCTGGCAAAACGGGAGGCGTGCAGCAGCTCCATGAGGCCTTCATCGCTGTTCTGCTTTAGTTTCACGGTAGTAAGCTTTCCAAGACTCCTAGGGACTTTGCTTAAGCAACCGTTTCGGTACCAGAACACTGCGTAGAGACAGTAAGCTCTGGTCCTGCGTGTATGCTGCGTGTCCACCTAGAAATTGGAGACTGATGGCATAAGGCTTCTTTTCCCATTATGAAAGCTCCGTTCATGCGGCCTCGAAGCTACCTGAAAAGCATTGTTGTTGCCGGGGTTTTCCTCACTGCCGGCATGGTTCTGAGAAGAAAATGAGTTTTCTCCTAAGAAACCTTGGGTTTCCAGTTCCTTGTTGGAAGCTCACCCTGCTCTGCGCTATACCTAAAGTGAAGGTCAACCTGAGCCCAAGCTTCGAAGTAAGGCCCTGATTATCCTTGCAAAACGAGAGGCGTGCAGCAGCTCCATGAGGCCTTCATCGTTGTTCTGCTTTAGTTTCAAGGTAGTAAGCTTTTCAACACTCCTAGGGGCCTTGCTTCAGCACCCGTTTCAGTACCAGAACACTGCGTAGAACCAGGAAGTTCTGCTCCTGCGTGTATGCTGCGTGTCAACCTAGAAATTAGAGACTGATGGCACAAGGCTTGTTTTCCCGTTTTGAAAGCTCCATTCATGCGGCCTCGAAGCTACCTGAAAAGCACTGTTGTTACCGTGCTTTTACTTACAGCCGGCATGGCACATAGAAGAAAATGAGTTTTCTCGAAAGAAACCTTGTGCTTCCAGTTCCTAGTTGGAAGCTCACCCGGCTCTGCTCTATACCAAACGTGAAAGTCAATGTGAGCACTAGCCTCGAAGTAAGGCCCTGATTATGCTGGCAATACGGGAGGCGTGCAGCAGCTCCATGAGGCCTTCATCGCTGTTCTGCTTTAGTTTCACGGTAGTAAGCTTTCCAACATTCCTAGGGACTTTGCTTAAGCAACCGTTTCGGTACCAGAAGACTGCGTAGAGACAGTAAGCTCTGGTCCTGCGTGTATGCTGCGTGTCAACCTAGAAATTGGAGACTGATGGCCTAAGGCTTCTTTTGCCATTATGAAAGCTCCGTTCATGCGGCCTCGAAGCTACCTGAAAAGCATTGTTGTTGCCGGGGTTTTCCTCACTGCCGGCATGGTTCTGAGAAGAAAATGAGTTTTCTCCTAAGAAACCTTGGGTTTCCAGTTCCTTGTTGGAAGCTCACCCTGCTCTGCGCTATACCTAAAGTGAATGTCAACCTGAGCCCAAGCTTCGAAGTAAGGCCCTGATTATCCTTGCAAAACGAGAGGCATGCAGCAGCTCCATGAGGCCTTCATCGTTGTTCTGCTTTAGTTTCAAGGTAGTAAGCTTTTCAACACTCCTAGGGGCCTTGCTTCAGCACCCGTTTCAGTACCAGAACACTGCGTAGAACCAGGAAGCTCTGCTCCTGCGTGTATGCTGCGTGTCAACCTAGAAATTAGAGACTGATGGCACAAGGCTTGTTTTCCCGTTTTGAAAGCTCCATTCATGCGGCCTCGAAGCTACCTGAAAAGCACTGTTGTTACCGTGCTTTTACTTACAGCCGGCATGGCACATAGAAGAAAATGAGTTTTCTCGAAAGAAACCTTGTGCTTCCAGTTCCTAGTTGGAAGCTCACCCGGCTCTGCTCTATACCAAACGTGAAAGTCAATGTGAGCACTAGCCTCGAAGTAAGGCCCTGATTATGCTGGCAATACGGGAGGCGTGCAGCAGCTCCATGAGGCCTTCATCGCTGTTCTGCTTTAGTTTCACGGTAGTAAGCTTTCCAACATTCCTAGGGACTTTGCTTAAGCAACCGTTTCGGTACCAGAAGACTGCGTAGAGACAGTAAGCTCTGGTCCTGCATGTATGCTGCGTGTCAACCTAGAAATTGGAGACTGATGGCATAAGGCTTCTTTTGCCATTATGAAAGCTCCGTTCATGCGGCCTCGAAGCTACCTGAAAAGCATTGTTGTTGCCGGGGTTTTCCTCACTGCCGGCATGGTTCTGAGAAGAAAATGAGTTTTCTCCTAAGAAACCTTGGGTTTCCAGTTCCTTGTTGGAAGCTCACCCTGCTCTGCTCTATACCTAAAGTGAAAGTCAACGTGAGCCCAAGCTTCGAAGTAAGGCCCTGTTTATCCTTGCAAAACGAGAGGCGTGCAGCAGCTCCATGAGGCCTTCATCGTTGTTCTGCTTTAGTTTCAAGGTAGTAAGCTTTTCAACACTCCTAGGGGCCTTGCTTCAGCACCCGTTTCAGTACCAGAACACTGCGTAGAACCAGGAAGCTCTGCTCCTGCGTGTATGCTGCGTGTCAACCTAGAAATTAGAGACTGACGGCACAAGGCTTGTTTTCCCGTTTTGAAAGCTCCATTCATGCGGCCTCGAAGCTACCTGAAAAGCACTGTTGTTACCGTGCTTTTACTTACAGCCGGCATGGCACATAGAAGAAAATGAGTTTTCTCGAAAGAAACCTTGTGCTTCCAGTTCCTAGTTGGAAGCTCACCCGGCTCTGCTCTATACCAAACGTGAAAGTCAATGTGAGCACTAGCCTCGAAGTAAGGCCCTGATTATGCTGGCAATACGGGAGGCGTGCAGCAGCTCCATGAGGCCTTCATCGCTGTTCTGCTTTAGTTTCACGGTAGTAAGCTTTCCAAGACTCCTAGGGACTTTGCTTAAGCAACCGTTTCGGTACCAGAAGACTGCGTAGAGACAGTAAGCTCTGGTCCTGCGTGTATGCTGCGTGTCAACCTAGAAATTGGAGACTGATGGCATAAGGCTTCTTTTGCCATTATGAAAGCTCCGTTCATGCGGCCTCGAAGCTACCTGAAAAGCATTGTTGTTGCCGGGGTTTTCCTCACTGCCGGCATGGTTCTGAGAAGAAAATGAGTTTTCTCCTAAGAAACCTTGGGTTTCCAGTTCCTTGTTGGAAGCTCACCCTGCTCTGCTCTATACCTAAAGTGAAAGTCAACGTGAGCCCAAGCTTCGAAGTAAGGCCCTGATTATCCTTGCAAAACGAGAGGCGTGCAGCAGCTCCATGAGGCCTTCATCGTTGTTCTGCTTTAGTTTCAAGGTAGTAAGCTTTTCAACACTCCTAGGGGCCTTGCTTCAGCACCCGTTTCAGTACCAGAACACTGCGTAGAACCAGGAAGCTCTGCTCCTGCGTGTATGCTGCGTGTCAACCTAGAAATTAGAGACTGATGGCACAAGGCTTGTTTTCCCGTTTTGAAAGCTCCATTCATGCGGCCTCGAAGCTACCTGAAAAGCACTGTTGTTACCGTGCTTTTACTTACAGCCGGCATGGCACATAGAAGAAAATGAGTTTTCTCGAAAGAAACCTTGTGCTTCCAGTTCCTAGTTGGAAGCTCACCCGGCTCTGCTCTATACCAAACGTGAAAGTCAATGTGAGCACTAGCCTCGAAGTAAGGCCCTGATTATGCTGGCAATACGGGAGGCGTGCAGCAGCTCCATGAGGCCTTCATCGCTGTTCTGCTTTAGTTTCACGGTAGTAAGCTTTCCAACATTCCTAGGGACTTTGCTTAAGCAACCGTTTCGGTACCAGAAGACTGCGTAGAGACAGTAAGCTCTGGTCCTGTGTGTATGCTGCGTGTCAACCTAGAAATTGGAGACTGATGGCATAAGGCTTCTTTTGCCATTATGAAAGCTCCGTTCATGCGGCCTCGAAGCTACCTGAAAAGCATTGTTGTTGCCGGGGTTTTCCTCACTGCCGGCATGGTTCTGAGAAGAAAATGAGTTTTCTCCTAAGAAACCTTGGGTTTCCAGTTCCTTGTTGGAAGCTCACCCTGCTCTGCTCTATACCTAAAGTGAAAGTCAACGTGAGCCCAAGCTTCGAAGTAAGGCCCTGTTTATCCTTGCAAAACGAGAGGCGTGCAGCAGCTCCATGAGGCCTTCATCGTTGTTCTGCTTTAGTTTCAAGGTAGTAAGCTTTTCAACACTCCTAGGGGCCTTGCTTCAGCACCCGTTTCAGTACCAGAACACTGCGTAGAACCAGGAAGCTCTGCTCCTGCGTGTATGCTGCGTGTCAACCTAGAAATTAGAGACTGACGGCACAAGGCTTGTTTTCCCGTTTTGAAAGCTCCATTCATGCGGCCTCGAAGCTACCTGAAAAGCACTGTTGTTACCGTGCTTTTACTTACAGCCGGCATGGCACATAGAAGAAAATGAGTTTTCTCGAAAGAAACCTTGTGCTTCCAGTTCCTAGTTGGAAGCTCACCCGGCTCTGCTCTATACCAAACGTGAAAGTCAATGTGAGCACTAGCCTCGAAGTAAGGCCCTGATTATGCTGGCAATACGGGAGGCGTGCAGCAGCTCCATGAGGCCTTCATCGCTGTTCTGCTTTAGTTTCACGGTAGTAAGCTTTCCAAGACTCCTAGGGACTTTGCTTAAGCAACCGTTTCGGTACCAGAAGACTGCGTAGAGACAGTAAGCTCTGGTCCTGCGTGTATGCTGCGTGTCAACCTAGAAATTGGAGACTGATGGCATAAGGCTTCTTTTGCCATTATGAAAGCTCCGTTCATGCGGCCTCGAAGCTACCTGAAAAGCATTGTTGTTGCCGGGGTTTTCCTCACTGCCGGCATGGTTCTGAGAAGAAAATGAGTTTTCTCCTAAGAAACCTTGGGTTTCCAGTTCCTTGTTGGAAGCTCACCCTGCTCTGCTCTATACCTAAAGTGAAAGTCAACGTGAGCCCAAGCTTCGAAGTAAGGCCCTGATTATCCTTGCAAAACGAGAGGCGTGCAGCAGCTCCATGAGGCCTTCATCGTTGTTCTGCTTTAGTTTCAAGGTAGTAAGCTTTTCAACACTCCTAGGGGCCTTGCTTCAGCACCCGTTTCAGTACCAGAACACTGCGTAGAACCAGGAAGCTCTGCTCCTGCGTGTATGCTGCGTGTCAACCTAGAAATTAGAGACTGATGGCACAAGGCTTGTTTTCCCGTTTTGAAAGCTCCATTCATGCGGCCTCGAAGCTACCTGAAAAGCACTGTTGTTACCGTGCTTTTACTTACAGCCGGCATGGCACATAGAAGAAAATGAGTTTTCTCGAAAGAAACCTTGTGCTTCCAGTTCCTAGTTGGAAGCTCACCCGGCTCTGCTCTATACCAAACGTGAAAGTCAATGTGAGCACTAGCCTCGAAGTAAGGCCCTGATTATGCTGGCAATACGGGAGGCGTGCAGCAGCTCCATGAGGCCTTCATCGCTGTTCTGCTTTAGTTTCACGGTAGTAAGCTTTCCAACATTCCTAGGGACTTTGCTTAAGCAACCGTTTCGGTACCAGAACACTGCGTAGAGACAGTAAGCTCTGGTCCTGCGTGTATGCTGCGTGTCAACCTAGAAATTGGAGACTGATGGCATAAGGCTTCTTTTGCCATTATGAAAGCTCCGTTCATGCGGCCTCGAAGCTACCTGAAAAGCATTGTTGTTGCCGGGGTTTTCCTCACTGCCGGCATGGTTCTGAGAAGACACTGAGTTTTCTCCTAAGAAACCTTGGGTTTCCAGTTCCTTGTTGGAAGCTCACCCTGCTCTGCGCTATACCTAAAGTGAAAGTCAACGTGAGCCCAAGCTTCGAAGTAAGGCCCTGATTATCCTTGCAAAACGAGAGGCGTGCAGCAGCTCCATGAGGCCTTCATCGTTGTTCTGCTTTAGTTTCAAGGTAGTAAGCTTTTCAACACTCCTAGGGGCCTTGCTTCAGCACCCGTTTCAGTACCAGAACACTGCGTAGAACCAGGAAGTTCTGCTCCTGCGTGTATGCTGCGTGTCAACCTAGAAATTAGAGGCTGACGGCACAAGGCTAGTTTTCCCATTATGAAAGCTCCGTTGATGCGGCCCCGAAGCTACCTGAAAAGCACTGTTGTTACCGTGCTTTTACTTACAGCCGGCATGGCACATAGAAGAAAATGAGTTTTCTCGAAAGAAACCTTGTGCTTCCAGTTCCTAGTTGGAAGCTCACCCGGCTCTGCTCTATACCAAACGTGAAAGTCAATGTGAGCACTAGCCTCGAAGTAAGGCCCTGATTATCCTGGCAAAACGGGAGGCGTGCAGCAGCTCCATGAGGCCTTCATCGCTGTTCTGCTTTAGTTTCACGGTAGTAAGCTTTCCAAGACTCCTAGGGACTTTGCTTAAGCAACCGTTTCGGTACCAGAACACTGCGTAGAGACAGTAAGCTCTGGTCCTGCGTGTATGCTGCGTGTCAACCTAGAAATTGGAGACTGATGGCATAAGGCTTCTTTTCCCATTATGAAAGCTCCGTTCATGCGGCCTCGAAGCTACCTGAAAAGCATTGTTGTTGCCGGGGTTTTCCTCACTGCCGGCATGGTTCTGAGAAGAAAATGAGTTTTCTCCTAAGAAACCTTGGGTTTCCAGTTCCTTGTTGGAAGCTCACCCTGCTCTGCGCTATACCTAAAGTGAAAGTCAACGTGAGCCCAAGCTTCGAAGTAAGGCCCTGATTATCCTTGCAAAACGAGAGGCGTGCAGCAGCTCCATGAGGCCTTCATCGTTGTTCTGCTTTAGTTTCAAGGTAGTAAGCTTTTCAACACTCCTAGGGGCCTTGCTTCAGCACCCGTTTCAGTACCAGAACACTGCGTAGAACCAGGAAGCTCTGCTCCTGCGTGTATGCTGCGTGTCAACCTAGAAATTAGAGACTGATGGCACAAGGCTTGTTTTCCCGTTTTGAAAGCTCCATTCATGCGGCCTCGAAGCTACCTGAAAAGCACTGTTGTTACCGTGCTTTTACTTACAGCCGGCATGGCACATAGAAGAAAATGAGTTTTCTCGAAAGAAACCTTGTGCTTCCAGTTCCTAGTTGGAAGCTCACCCGGCTCTGCTCTATACCAAACGTGAAAGTCAATGTGAGCACTAGCCTCGAAGTAAGGCCCTGATTATGCTGGCAAAACGGGAGGCGTGCAGCAGCTCCATGAGGCCTTCATCGCTGTTCTGCTTTAGTTTCACGGTAGTAGCTTTCCAACATTCCTAGGGACTTTGCTTAAGCAACCGTTTCGGTACCAGAACACTGCGTAGAGACAGTAAGCTCTGGTCCTGCGTGTATGCTGCGAGTCAACCTAGAAATTGGAGACTGATGGCATAAGGCTTCTTTTCCCATTATGAAAGCTCCGTTCATGCGGCCTCGAAGCTACCTGAAAAGCATTGTTGTTGCCGGGGTTTTCCTCACTGCCGGCATGGTTCTGAGAAGAAAATGAGTTTTCTCCTAAGAAACCTTGGGTTTCCAGTTCCTTGTAGGAAGCTCACCCTGCTCTGCGCTATACCTAAAGTGAATGTCAACCTGAGCCCAAGCTTCGAAGTAAGGCCCTGATTATCCTTGCAAAACGAGAGGCATGCAGCAGCTCCATGAGGCCTTCATCGTTGTTCTGCTTTAGTTTCAAGGTAGTAAGCTTTTCAACACTCCTAGGGGCCTTGCTTCAGCACCCGTTTCAGTACCAGAACACTGCGTAGAACCAGGAAGCTCTGCTCCTGCGTGTATGCTGCGTGTCAACCTAGAAATTAGAGACTGATGGCACAAGGCTTGTTTTCCCGTTTTGAAAGCTCCATTCATGCGGCCTCGAAGCTACCTGAAAAGCACTGTTGTTACCGTGCTTTTACTTAGAGCCGGCATGGCACATAGAAGAAAATGAGTTTTCTCGAAAGAAACCTTGTGCTTCCAGTTCCTAGTTGGAAGCTCACCCGGCTCTGCTCTATACCAAACGTGAAAGTCAATGTGAGCACTAGCCTCGAAGTAAGGCCCTGATTATGCTGGCAATACATGAGGCGTGCAGCAGCTCCATGAGGCCTTCATCGCTGTTCTGCTTTAGTTTCACGGTAGTAAGCTTTCCAACATTCCTAGGGACTTTGCTTAAGCAACCGTTTCGGTACCAGAAGACTGCGTAGAGACAGTAAGCTCTGGTCCTGCGTGTATGCTGGGTGTCAACCTAGAAATTGGAGACTGATGGCATAAGGCTTCTTTTGCCATTATGAAAGCTCCGTTCATGCGGCCTCGAAGCTACCTGAAAAGCATTGTTGTTGCCGGGGTTTTCCTCACTGCCGGCATGGTTCTGAGGAGAAAATGAGTTTTCTCCTAAGAAACCTTGGGTTTCCAGTTCTTTGTTGGAAGCTCACCCTGCTCTGCGCTATACCTAAAGTGAAAGTCAACGTGAGCCCAAGCTTCGAAGTAAGGCCCTGATTATCCTTGCAAAACGAGAGGCGTGCAGCAGCTCCATGAGGCCTTCATCGTTGTTCTGCTTTAGTTTCAAGGTAGTAAGCTTTTCAACACTCCTAGGGGCCTTGCTTCAGCACCCGTTTCAGTACCAGAACACTGCGTAGAACCAGGAAGCTCTGCTCCTGCGTGTATGCTGCGTGTCAACCTAGAAATTAGAGACTGATGGCACAAGGCTTGTTTTCCCGTTTTGAAAGCTCCATTCATGCGGCCTCGAAGCTACCTGAAAAGCACTGTTGTTACCGTGCTTTTACTTACAGCCGGCATGGCACATAGAAGAAAATGAGTTTTCTCGAAAGAAACCTTGTGCTTCCAGTTCCTAGTTGGAAGCTCACCCGGCTCTGCTCTATACCAAACGTGAAAGTCAATGTGAGCACTAGCCTCGAAGTAAGGTCCTGATTATGCTGGCAATACGGGAGGCGTGCAGCAGCTCCATGAGGCCTTCATCGCTGTTCTGCTTTAGTTTCACGGTAGTAAGCTTTCCAACATTCCTAGGGACTTTTCTTAAGCAACCGTTTCGGTACCAGAAGACTGCGTAGAGACAGTAAGCTCTGGTCCTGCGTGTATGCTGCGTGTCAACCTAGAAATTGGAGACTGATGGCATAAGGCTTCTTTTGCCATTATGAAAGCTCCGTTCATGCGGCCTCGAAGCTACCTGAAAAGCATTGTTGTTGCCGGGGTTTTCCTCACTGCCGGCATGGTTCTGAGAAGAAAATGAGTTTTCTCCTAAGAAACCTTGGGTTTCCAGTTCCTTGTTGGAAGCTCACCCTGCTCTGCGCTATACCTAAAGTGAATGTCAACCTGAGCCCAAGCTTCGAAGTAAGGCCCTGATTATCCTTGCAAAACGAGAGGCATGCAGCAGCTCCATGAGGCCTTCATCGTTGTTCTGCTTTAGTTTCAAGGTAGTAAGCTTTTCAACACTCCTAGGGGCCTTGCTTCAGCACCCGTTTCAGTACCAGAACACTGCGTAGAACCAGGAAGCTCTGCTCCTGCGTGTATGCTGCGTGTCAACCTAGAAATTAGAGACTGATGGCACAAGGCTTGTTTTCCCGTTTTGAAAGCTCCATTCATGCGGCCCCGAAGCTACCTGAAAAGCACTGTTGTTACCGTGCTTTTACTTAGAGCCGGCATGGCACATAGAAGAAAATGAGTTTTCTCGAAAGAAACCTTGTGCTTCCAGTTCCTAGTTGGAAGCTCACCCGGCTCTGCTCTATACCAAACGTGAAAGTCAATGTGAGCACTAGCCTCGAAGTAAGGCCCTGATTATCCTGGCAAAACGGGAGGCGTGCAGCAGCTCCATGAGGCCTTCATCGCTGTTCTGCTTTAGTTTCACGGTAGTAAGCTTTCCAACATTCCTAGGGACTTTGCTTAAGCAACCGTTTCGGTACCAGAAGACTGCGTAGAGACAGTAAGCTCTGGTCCTGCGTGTATGCTGCGAGTCAACCTAGAAATTGGAGACTGATGGCATAAGGCTTCTTTTCCCATTATGAAAGCTCCGTTCATGCGGCCTCGAAGCTACCTGAAAAGCATTGTTGTTGCCGGGGTTTTCCTCACTGCCGGCATGGTTCTGAGAAGAAAATGAGTTTTCTCCTAAGAAACCTTGGGTTTCCAGTTCCTTGTTGGAAGCTCACCCTGCTCTGCGCTATACCTAAAGTGAAAGTCAACGTGAGCCCAAGCTTCGAAGTAAGGCCCTGATTATCCTTGCAAAACGAGAGGCGTGCAGCAGCTCCATGAGGCCTTCATCGTTGTTCTGCTTTAGTTTCAAGGTAGTAAGCTTTTCAACACTCCTAGGGGCCTTGCTTCAGCACCCGTTTCAGTACCAGAACACTGCGTAGAACCAGGAAGCTCTGCTCCTGCGTGTATGCTGCGTGTCAACCTAGAAATTAGAGACTGATGGCACAAGGCTTGTTTTCCCGTTTTGAAAGCTCCATTCATGCGGCCCCGAAGCTACCTGAAAAGCACTGTTGTTACCGTGCTTTTACTTACAGCCGGCATGGCACATAGAAGAAAATGAGTTTTCTCGAAAGAAACCTTGTGCTTCCAGTTCCTAGTTGGAAGCTCACCCTGCTCTGCTCTATACCAAACGTGAAAGTCAATGTGAGCACTAGCCTCGAAGTAAGGCCCTGATTATCCTGGCAAAACGGGAGGCGTGCAGCAGCTCCATGAGGCCTTCATCGCTGTTCTGCTTTAGTTTCACGGTAGTAAGCTTTCCAACATTCCTAGGGACTTTGCTTAAGCAACCGTTTCGGTACCAGAAGACTGCGTAGAGACAGTAAGCTCTGGTCCTGCGTGTATGCTGCGAGTCAACCTAGAAATTGGAGACTGATGGCATAAGGCTTCTTTTGCCATTATGAAAGCTCCGTTCATGCGGCCTCGAAGCTACCTGAAAAGCATTGTTGTTGCCGGGGTTTTCCTCACTGCCGGCATGGTTCTGAGAAGAAAATGAGTTTTCTCCTAAGAAACCTTGGGTTTCCAGTTCCTTGTTGGAAGCTCACCCTGCTCTGCGCTATACCTAAAGTGAAAGTCAACGTGAGCCCAAGCTTCGAAGTAAGGCCCTGATTATCCTTGCAAAACGAGAGGCGTGCAGCAGCTCCATGAGGCCTTCATCGTTGTTCTGCTTTAGTTTCAAGGTAGTAAGCTTTTCAACACTCCTAGGGGCCTTGCTTCAGCACCCGTTTCAGTACCAGAACACTGCATAGAACCAGGAAGCTCTGCTCCTGCGTGTATGCTGCGTGTCAACCTAGAAATTAGAGACTGATGGCACAAGGCTTGTTTTCCCGTTTTGAAAGCTCCATTCATGCGGCCCCGAAGCTACCTGAAAAGCACTGTTGTTACCGTGCTTTTACTTACAGCCGGCATGGCACATAGAAGAAAATGAGTTTTCTCGAAAGAAACCTTGTGCTTCCAGTTCCTAGTTGGAAGCTCACCCTGCTCTGCTCTATACCAAACGTGAAAGTCAATGTGAGCACTAGCCTCGAAGTAAGGCCCTGATTATCCTGGCAAAACGGGAGGCGTGCAGCAGCTCCATGAGGCCTTCATCGCTGTTCTGCTTTAGTTTCACGGTAGTAAGCTTTCCAACATTCCTAGGGACTTTGCTTAAGCAACCGTTTCGGTACCAGAAGACTGCGTAGAGACAGTAAGCTCTGGTCCTGCGTGTATGCTGCGAGTCAACCTAGAAATTGGAGACTGATGGCATAAGGCTTCTTTTGCCATTATGAAAGCTCCGTTCATGCGGCCTCGAAGCTACCTGAAAAGCATTGTTGTTGCCGGGGTTTTCCTCACTGCCGGCATGGTTCTGAGAAGAAAATGAGTTTTCTCCTAAGAAACCTTGGGTTTCCAGTTCCTTGTTGGAAGCTCACCCTGCTCTGCGCTATACCTAAAGTGAAAGTCAACGTGAGCCCAAGCTTCGAAGTAAGGCCCTGATTATCCTTGCAAAACGAGAGGCGTGCAGCAGCTCCATGAGGCCTTCATCGCTGTTCTGCTTTAGTTTCACGGTAGTAAGCTTTCCAAGACTCCTAGGGACTTTGCTTAAGCAACAGTTTCGGTACCAGAACACTGCGTAGAGACAGTAAGCTCTGGTCCTGCGTGTATGCTGCGTGTCAACCTAGAAATTGGAGACTGATGGCATAAGGCTTCTTTTCCCATTATGAAAGCTCCGTTCATGCGGCCTCGAAGCTACCTGAAAAGCATTGTTGTTGCCGGGGTTTTCCTCACTGCCGGCATGGTTCTGAGGAGAAAATGAGTTTTCTCCTAAGAAACCTTGGGTTTCCAGTTCTTTGTTGGAAGCTCACCCTGCTCTGCGCTATACCTAAAGTGAAAGTCAACGTGAGCCCAAGCTTCGAAGTAAGGCCCTGATTATCCTTGCAAAACGAGAGGCGTGCAGCAGCTCCATGAGGCCTTCATCGTTGTTCTGCTTTAGTTTCAAGGTAGTAAGCTTTTCAACACTCCTAGGGGCCTTGCTTCAGCACCCGTTTCAGTACCAGAACACTGCGTAGAACCAGGAAGTTCTGCTCCTGCGTGTATGCTGCGTGTCAACCTAGAAATTAGAGGCTGACGGCACAAGGCTAGTTTTCCCATTATGAAAGCTCCGTTGATGCGGCCCCGAAGCTACCTGAAAAGCACTGTTGTTACCGTGCTTTTACTTACAGCCGGCATGGCACATAGAAGAAAATGAGTTTTCTCGAAAGAAACCTTGTGCTTCCAGTTCCTAGTTGGAAGCTCACCCGGCTCTGCTCTATACCAAACGTGAAAGTCAATGTGAGCACTAGCCTCGAAGTAAGGCCCTGATTATCCTGGCAAAACGGGAGGCGTGCAGCAGCTCCATGAGGCCTTCATCGCTGTTCTGCTTTAGTTTCACGGTAGTAAGCTTTCCAAGACTCCTAGGGACTTTGCTTAAGCAACCGTTTCGGTACCAGAACACTGCGTAGAGACAGTAAGCTCTGGTCCTGCGTGTATGCTGCGTGTCAACCTAGAAATTGGAGACTGATGGCATAAGGCTTCTTTTGCCATTATGAAAGCTCCGTTCATGCGGCCTCGAAGCTACCTGAAAAGCATTGTTGTTGCCGGGGTTTTCCTCACTGCCGGCATGGTTCTGAGAAGAAAATGAGTTTTCTCCTAAGAAACCTTGGGTTTCCAGTTCCTTGTTGGAAGCTCACCCTGCTCTGCGCTATACCTAAAGTGAATGTCAACCTGAGCCCAAGCTTCGAAGTAAGGCCCTGATTATCCTTGCAAAACGAGAGGCATGCAGCAGCTCCATGAGGCCTTCATCGTTGTTCTGCTTTAGTTTCAAGGTAGTAAGCTTTTCAACACTCCTAGGGGCCTTGCTTCAGCACCCGTTTCAGTACCAGAACACTGCGTAGAACCAGGAAGCTCTGCTCCTGCGTGTATGCTGCGTGTCAACCTAGAAATTAGAGACTGATGGCACAAGGCTTGTTTTCCCGTTTTGAAAGCTCCATTCATGCGGCCTCGAAGCTACCTGAAAAGCACTGTTGTTACCGTGCTTTTACTTAGAGCCGGCATGGCACATAGAAGAAAATGAGTTTTCTCGAAAGAAACCTTGTGCTTCCAGTTCCTAGTTGGAAGCTCACCCGGCTCTGCTCTATACCAAACGTGAAAGTCAATGTGAGCACTAGCCTCGAAGTAAGGCCCTGATTATGCTGGCAATACATGAGGCGTGCAGCAGCTCCATGAGGCCTTCATCGCTGTTCTGCTTTAGTTTCACGGTAGTAAGCTTTCCAAGACTCCTAGGGACTTTGCTTAAGCAACAGTTTCGGTACCAGAACACTGCGTAGAGACAGTAAGCTCTGGTCCTGCGTGTATGCTGCGTGTCAACCTAGAAATTGGAGACTGATGGCATAAGGCTTCTTTTCCCATTATGAAAGCTCCGTTCATGCGGCCTCGAAGCTACCTGAAAAGCATTGTTGTTGCCGGGGTTTTCCTCACTGCCGGCATGGTTCTGAGGAGAAAATGAGTTTTCTCCTAAGAAACCTTGGGTTTCCAGTTCTTTGTTGGAAGCTCACCCTGCTCTGCGCTATACCTAAAGTGAAAGTCAACGTGAGCCCAAGCTTCGAAGTAAGGCCCTGATTATCCTTGCAAAACGAGAGGCGTGCAGCAGCTCCATGAGGCCTTCATCGTTGTTCTGCTTTAGTTTCAAGGTAGTAAGCTTTTCAACACTCCTAGGGGCCTTGCTTCAGCACCCGTTTCAGTACCAGAACACTGCGTAGAACCAGGAAGTTCTGCTCCTGCGTGTATGCTGCGTGTCAACCTAGAAATTAGAGGCTGACGGCACAAGGCTAGTTTTCCCATTATGAAAGCTCCGTTGATGCGGCCCCGAAGCTACCTGAAAAGCACTGTTGTTACCGTGCTTTTACTTACAGCCGGCATGGCACATAGAAGAAAATGAGTTTTCTCGAAAGAAACCTTGTGCTTCCAGTTCCTAGTTGGAAGCTCACCCGGCTCTGCTCTATACCAAACGTGAAAGTCAATGTGAGCACTAGCCTCGAAGTAAGGCCCTGATTATCCTGGCAAAACGGGAGGCGTGCAGCAGCTCCATGAGGCCTTCATCGCTGTTCTGCTTTAGTTTCACGGTAGTAAGCTTTCCAAGACTCCTAGGGACTTTGCTTAAGCAACCGTTTCGGTACCAGAACACTGCGTAGAGACAGTAAGCTCTGGTCCTGCGTGTATGCTGCGTGTCAACCTAGAAATTGGAGACTGATGGCATAAGGCTTCTTTTGCCATTATGAAAGCTCCGTTCATGCGGCCTCGAAGCTACCTGAAAAGCATTGTTGTTGCCGGGGTTTTCCTCACTGCCGGCATGGTTCTGAGGAGAAAATGAGTTTTCTCCTAAGAAACCTTGGGTTTCCAGTTCTTTGTTGGAAGCTCACCCTGCTCTGCGCTATACCTAAAGTGAAAGTCAACGTGAGCCCAAGCTTCGAAGTAAGGCCCTGATTATCCTTGCAAAACGAGAGGCGTGCAGCAGCTCCATGAGGCCTTCATCGTTGTTCTGCTTTAGTTTCAAGGTAGTAAGCTTTTCAACACTCCTAGGGGCCTTGCTTCAGCACCCGTTTCAGTACCAGAACACTGCGTAGAACCAGGAAGCTCTGCTCCTGCGTGTATGCTGCGTGTCAACCTAGAAATTAGAGACTGATGGCACAAGGCTTGTTTTCCCGTTTTGAAAGCTCCATTCATGCGGCCTCGAAGCTACCTGAAAAGCACTGTTGTTACCGTGCTTTTACTTACAGCCGGCATGGCACATAGAAGAAAATGAGTTTTCTCGAAAGAAACCTTGTGCTTCCAGTTCCTAGTTGGAAGCTCACCCGGCTCTGCTCTATACCAAACGTGAAAGTCAATGTGAGCACTAGCCTCGAAGTAAGGCCCTGATTATGCTGGCAATACATGAGGCGTGCAGCAGCTCCATGAGGCCTTCATCGCTGTTCTGCTTTAGTTTCACGGTAGTAAGCTTTCCAACATTCCTAGGGACTTTGCTTAAGCAACCGTTTCGGTACCAGAAGACTGCGTAGAGACAGTAAGCTCTGGTCCTGCGTGTATGCTGGGTGTCAACCTAGAAATTGGAGACTGATGGCATAAGGCTTCTTTTGCCATTATGAAAGCTCCGTTCATGCGGCCTCGAAGCTACCTGAAAAGCATTGTTGTTGCCGGGGTTTTCCTCACTGCCGGCATGGTTCTGAAGAAAATGAGTTTTCTCCTAAGAAACCTTGGGTTTCCAGTTCCTTGTTGGAAGCTCACCCTGCTCTGCGCTATACCTAAAGTGAAAGTCAACGTGAGCCCAAGCTTCGAAGTAAGGCCCTGATTATCCTTGCAAAACGAGAGGCGTGCAGCAGCTCCATGAGGCCTTCATCGTTGTTCTGCTTTAGTTTCAAGGTAGTAAGCTTTTCAACACTCCTAGGGGCCTTGCTTCAGCACCCGTTTCAGTACCAGAACACTGCGTAGAACCAGGAAGCTCTGCTCCTGCGTGTATGCTGCGTGTCAACCTAGAAATTAGAGACTGATGGCACAAGGCTTGTTTTCCCGTTTTGAAAGCTCCATTCATGCGGCCCCGAAGCTACCTGAAAAGCACTGTTGTTACCGTGCTTTTACTTACAGCCGGCATGGCACATAGAAGAAAATGAGTTTTCTCGAAAGAAACCTTGTGCTTCCAGTTCCTAGTTGGAAGCTCACCCTGCTCTGCTCTATACCAAACGTGAAAGTCAATGTGAGCACTAGCCTCGAAGTAAGGCCCTGATTATCCTGGCAAAACGGGAGGCGTGCAGCAGCTCCATGAGGCCTTCATCGCTGTTCTGCTTTAGTTTCACGGTAGTAAGCTTTCCAACATTCCTAGGGACTTTGCTTAAGCAACCGTTTCGGTACCAGAAGACTGCGTAGAGACAGTAAGCTCTGGTCCTGCGTGTATGCTGCGAGTCAACCTAGAAATTGGAGACTGATGGCATAAGGCTTCTTTTGCCATTATGAAAGCTCCGTTCATGCGGCCTCGAAGCTACCTGAAAAGCATTGTTGTTGCCGGGGTTTTCCTCACTGCCGGCATGGTTCTGAGAAGAAAATGAGTTTTCTCCTAAGAAACCTTGGGTTTCCAGTTCCTTGTTGGAAGCTCACCCTGCTCTGCGCTATACCTAAAGTGAAAGTCAACGTGAGCCCAAGCTTCGAAGTAAGGCCCTGATTATCCTTGCAAAACGAGAGGCGTGCAGCAGCTCCATGAGGCCTTCATCGCTGTTCTGCTTTAGTTTCACGGTAGTAAGCTTTCCAAGACTCCTAGGGACTTTGCTTAAGCAACAGTTTCGGTACCAGAACACTGCGTAGAGACAGTAAGCTCTGGTCCTGCGTGTATGCTGCGTGTCAACCTAGAAATTGGAGACTGATGGCATAAGGCTTCTTTTCCCATTATGAAAGCTCCGTTCATGCGGCCTCGAAGCTACCTGAAAAGCATTGTTGTTGCCGGGGTTTTCCTCACTGCCGGCATGGTTCTGAGGAGAAAATGAGTTTTCTCCTAAGAAACCTTGGGTTTCCAGTTCTATGTTGGAAGCTCACCCTGCTCTGCGCTATACCTAAAGTGAAAGTCAACGTGAGCCCAAGCTTCGAAGTAAGGCCCTGATTATCCTTGCAAAACGAGAGGCGTGCAGCAGCTCCATGAGGCCTTCATCGTTGTTCTGCTTTAGTTTCAAGGTAGTAAGCTTTTCAACACTCCTAGGGGACTTGCTTCAGCACCCGTTTCAGTACCAGAACACTGCGTAGAACCAGGAAGCTCTGCTCCTGCGTGTATGCTGCGTGTCAACCTAGAAATTAGAGGCTGACGGCACAAGGCTAGTTTTCCCATTATGAAAGCTCCGTTGATGCGGCCCCGAAGCTACCTGAAAAGCACTGTTGTTACCGTGCTTTTACTTAGAGCCGGCATGGCACATAGAAGAAAATGAGTTTTCTCGAAAGAAACCTTGTGCTTCCAGTTCCTAGTTGGAAGCTCACCCGGCTCTGCTCTATACCAAACGTGAAAGTCAATGTGAGCACTAGCCTCGAAGTAAGGCCCTGATTATCCTGGCAAAACGGGAGGCGTGCAGCAGCTCCATGAGGCCTTCATCGCTGTTCTGCTTTAGTTTCACGGTAGTAAGCTTTCCAAGACTCCTAGGGACTTTGCTTAAGCAACCGTTTCGGTACCAGAACACTGCGTAGAGACAGTAAGCTCTGGTCCTGCGTGTATGCTGCGTGTCAACCTAGAAATTGGAGACTGATGGCATAAGGCTTCTTTTCCCATTATGAAAGCTCCGTTCATGCGGCCTCGAAGCTACCTGAAAAGCATTGTTGTTGCCGGGGTTTCCCTCACTGCCGGCATGGTTCTGAGAAGAAAATGAGTTTTCTCCTAAGAAACCTTGGGTTTCCAGTTCCTTGTTGGAAGCTCACCCTGCTCTGCGCTATACCTAAAGTGAAAGTCAACGTGAGCCCAAGCTTCGAAGTAGGGCCCTGATTATCCTTGCAAAACGAGAGGCGTGCAGCAGCTCCATGAGGCCTTCATCGTTGTTCTGCTTTAGTTTCAAGGTAGTAAGCTTTTCAACACTCCTAGGGGCCTTGCTTCAGCACCCGTTTCAGTACCAGAACACTGCGTAGAACCAGGAAGCTCTGCTCCTGCGTGTATGCTGCGTGTCAACCTAGAAATTAGAGACTGATGGCACAAGGCTTGTTTTCCCGTTTTGAAAGCTCCATTCATGCGGCCTCGAAGCTACCTGAAAAGCACTGTTGTTACCGTGCTTTTACTTACAGCCGGCATGGCACATAGAAGAAAATGAGTTTTCTCGAAAGAAACCTTGTGCTTCCAGTTCCTAGTTGGAAGCTCACCCGGCTCTGCTCTATACCAAACGTGAAAGTCAATGTGAGCACTAGCCTCGAAGTAAGGCCCTGATTATGCTGGCAATACGGGAGGCGTGCAGCAGCTCCATGAGGCCTTCATCGCTGTTCTGCTTTAGTTTCACGGTAGTAGCTTTCCAACATTCCTAGGGACTTTGCTTAAGCAACCGTTTCGGTACCAGAACACTGCGTAGAGACAGTAAGCTCTGGTCCTGCGTGTATGCTGCGAGTCAACCTAGAAATTGGAGACTGATGGCATAAGGCTTCTTTTCCCATTATGAAAGCTCCGTTCATGCGGCCTCGAAGCTACCTGAAAAGCATTGTTGTTGCCGGGGTTTTCCTCACTGCCGGCATGGTTCTGAGGAGAAAATGAGTTTTCTCCTAAGAAACCTTGGGTTGCCAGTTCTTTGTTGGAAGCTCACCCTGCTCTGCGCTATACCTAAAGTGAAAGTCAACGTGAGCCCAAGCTTCGAAGTAAGGCCCTGATTATCCTTGCAAAACGAGAGGCGTGCAGCAGCTCCATGAGGCCTTCATCGTTGTTCTGCTTTAGTTTCAAGGTAGTAAGCTTTTCAACACTCCTAGGGGCCGTGCTTCAGCACCCGTTTCAGTACCAGAACACTGCGTAGAACCAGGAAGTTCTGCTCCTGCGTGTATGCTGCGTGTCAACCTAGAAATTAGAGGCTGACGGCACAAGGCTAGTTTTCCCATTATGAAAGCTCCGTTGATGCGGCCCCGAAGCTACCTGAAAAGCACTGTTGTTACCGTGCTTTTACTTACAGCCGGCATGGCACATAGAAGAAAATGAGTTTTCTCGAAAGAAACCTTGTGCTTCCAGTTCCTAGTTGGAAGCTCACCCGGCTCTGCTCTATACCAAACGTGAAAGTCAATGTGAGCACTAGCCTCGAAGTAAGGCCCTGATTATCCTGGCAAAACGGGAGGCGTGCAGCAGCTCCATGAGGCCTTCATCGCTGTTCTGCTTTAGTTTCACGGTAGTAAGCTTTCCAAGACTCCTAGGGACTTTGCTTAAGCAACCGTTTCGGTACCAGAACACTGCGTAGAGACAGTAAGCTCTGGTCCTGCGTGTATGCTGCGTGTCAACCTAGAAATTGGAGACTGATGGCATAAGGCTTCTTTTCCCATTATGAAAGCTCCGTTCATGCGGCCTCGAAGCTACCTGAAAAGCATTGTTGTTGCCGGGGTTTTCCTCACTGCCAGCATGGTTCTGAGAAGAAAATGAGTTTTCTCCTAAGAAACCTTGGGTTTCCAGTTCCTTGTTGGAAGCTCACCCTGCTCTGCGCTATACCTAAAGTGAAAGTCAACGTGAGCCCAAGCTTCGAAGTAAGGCCCTGATTATCCTTGCAAAACGAGAGGCGTGCAGCAGCTCCATGAGGCCTTCATCGTTGTTCTGCTTTAGTTTCAAGGTAGTAAGCTTTTCAACACTCCTAGGGGCCTTGCTTCAGCACCCGTTTCAGTACCAGAACACTGCGTAGAACCAGGAAGCTCTGCTCCTGCGTGTATGCTGCGTGTCAACCTAGAAATTAGAGACTGATGGCACAAGGCTTGTTTTCCCGTTTTGAAAGCTCCATTCATGCGGCCTCGAAGCTACCTGAAAAGCACTGTTGTTACCGTGCTTTTACTTACAGCCGGCATGGCACATAGAAGAAAATGAGTTTTCTCGAAAGAAACCTTGTGCTTCCAGTTCCTAGTTGGAAGCTCACCCGGCTCTGCTCTATACCAAACGTGAAAGTCAATGTGAGCACTAGCCTCGAAGTAAGGCCCTGATTATGCTGGCAAAACGGGAGGCGTGCAGCAGCTCCATGAGGCCTTCATCGCTGTTCTGCTTTAGTTTCACGGTAGTAGCTTTCCAACATTCCTAGGGACTTTGCTTAAGCAACCGTTTCGGTACCAGAACACTGCGTAGAGACAGTAAGCTCTGGTCCTGCGTGTATGCTGCGAGTCAACCTAGAAATTGGAGACTGATGGCATAAGGCTTCTTTTGCCATTATGAAAGCTCCGTTCATGCGGCCTCGAAGCTACCTGAAAAGCATTGTTGTTGCCGGGGTTTTCCTCACTGCCGGCATGGTTCTGAAGAAAATGAGTTTTCTCCTAAGAAACCTTGGGTTTCCAGTTCCTTGTTGGAAGCTCACCCTGCTCTGCGCTATACCTAAAGTGAAAGTCAACGTGAGCCCAAGCTTCGAAGTAAGGCCCTGATTATCCTTGCAAAACGAGAGGCGTGCAGCAGCTCCATGAGGCCTTCATCGTCGTTCTGCTTTAGTTTCAAGGTAGTAAGCTTTTCAACACTCCTAGGGGCCTTGCTTCAGCACCCGTTTCAGTACCAGAACACTGCGTAGAACCAGGAAGCTCTGCTCCTGCGTGTATGCTGCGTGTCAACCTAGAAATTAGAGACTGATGGCACAAGGCTTGTTTTCCCGTTTTGAAAGCTCCATTCATGCGGCCCCGAAGCTACCTGAAAAGCACTGTTGTTACCGTGCTTTTACTTACAGCCGGCATGGCACATAGAAGAAAATGAGTTTTCTCGAAAGAAACCTTGTGCTTCCAGTTCCTAGTTGGAAGCTCACCCTGCTCTGCTCTATACCAAACGTGAAAGTCAATGTGAGCACTAGCCTCGAAGTAAGGCCCTGATTATCCTGGCAAAACGGGAGGCGTGCAGCAGCTCCATGAGGCCTTCATCGCTGTTCTGCTTTAGTTTCACGGTAGTAAGCTTTCCAAGACTCCTAGGGACTTTGCTTAAGCAACCGTTTCGGTACCAGAACACTGCGTAGAGACAGTAAGCTCTGGTCCTGCGTGTATGCTGCGTGTCAACCTAGAAATTGGAGACTGATGGCATAAGGCTTCTTTTCCCATTATGAAAGCTCCGTTCATGCGGCCTCGAAGCTACCTGAAAAGCATTGTTGTTGCCGGGGTTTTCCTCACTGCCGGCATGGTTCTGAGGAGAAAATGAGTTTTCTCCTAAGAAACCTTGGGTTTCCAGTTCTTTGTTGGAAGCTCACCCTGCTCTGCGCTATACCTAAAGTGAAAGTCAACGTGAGCCCAAGCTTCGAAGTAAGGCCCTGATTATCCTTGCAAAACGAGAGGCGTGCAGCAGCTCCATGAGGCCTTCATCGTTGTTCTGCTTTAGTTTCAAGGTAGTAAGCTTTTCAACACTCCTAGGGGCCTTGCTTCAGCACCCGTTTCAGTACCAGAACACTGCGTAGAACCAGGAAGCTCTGCTCCTGCGTGTATGCTGCGTGTCAACCTAGAAATTAGAGACTGATGGCACAAGGCTTGTTTTCCCGTTTTGAAAGCTCCATTCATGCGGCCTCGAAGCTACCTGAAAAGCACTGTTGTTACCGTGCTTTTACTTACAGCCGGCATGGCACATAGAAGAAAATGAGTTTTCTCGAAAGAAACCTTGTGCTTCCAGTTCCTAGTTGGAAGCTCACCCGGCTCTGCTCTATACCAAACGTGAAAGTCAATGTGAGCACTAGCCTCGAAGTAAGGCCCTGATTATGCTGGCAATACGGGAGGCGTGCAGCAGCTCCATGAGGCCTTCATCGCTGTTCTGCTTTAGTTTCACGGTAGTAAGCTTTCCAACATTCCTAGGGACTTTGCTTAAGCAACCGTTTCGGTACCAGAAGACTGCGTAGAGACAGTAAGCTCTGGTCCTGCGTGTATGCTGCGTGTCAACCTAGAAATTGGAGACTGATGGCATAAGGCTTCTTTTGCCATTATGAAAGCTCCGTTCATGCGGCCTCGAAGCTACCTGAAAAGCATTGTTGTTGCCGGGGTTTTCCTCACTGCCGGCATGGTTCTGAGAAGAAAATGAGTTTTCTCCTAAGAAACCTTGGGTTTCCAGTTCCTTGTTGGAAGCTCACCCTGCTCTGCTCTATACCTAAAGTGAAAGTCAACGTGAGCCCAAGCTTCGAAGTAAGGCCCTGTTTATCCTTGCAAAACGAGAGGCGTGCAGCAGCTCCATGAGGCCTTCATCGTTGTTCTGCTTTAGTTTCAAGGTAGTAAGCTTTTCAACACTCCTAGGGGCCTTGCTTCAGCACCCGTTTCAGTACCAGAACACTGCGTAGAACCAGGAAGCTCTGCTCCTGCGTGTATGCTGCGTGTCAACCTAGAAATTAGAGACTGACGGCACAAGGCTTGTTTTCCCGTTTTGAAAGCTCCATTCATGCGGCCTCGAAGCTACCTGAAAAGCACTGTTGTTACCGTGCTTTTACTTACAGCCGGCATGGCACATAGAAGAAAATGAGTTTTCTCGAAAGAAACCTTGTGCTTCCAGTTCCTAGTTGGAAGCTCACCCGGCTCTGCTCTATACCAAACGTGAAAGTCAATGTGAGCACTAGCCTCGAAGTAAGGCCCTGATTATGCTGGCAATACGGGAGGCGTGCAGCAGCTCCATGAGGCCTTCATCGCTGTTCTGCTTTAGTTTCACGGTAGTAAGCTTTCCAAGACTCCTAGGGACTTTGCTTAAGCAACCGTTTCGGTACCAGAAGACTGCGTAGAGACAGTAAGCTCTGGTCCTGCGTGTATGCTGCGTGTCAACCTAGAAATTGGAGACTGATGGCATAAGGCTTCTTTTGCCATTATGAAAGCTCCGTTCATGCGGCCTCGAAGCTACCTGAAAAGCATTGTTGTTGCCGGGGTTTTCCTCACTGCCGGCATGGTTCTGAGAAGAAAATGAGTTTTCTCCTAAGAAACCTTGGGTTTCCAGTTCCTTGTTGGAAGCTCACCCTGCTCTGCTCTATACCTAAAGTGAAAGTCAACGTGAGCCCAAGCTTCGAAGTAAGGCCCTGATTATCCTTGCAAAACGAGAGGCGTGCAGCAGCTCCATGAGGCCTTCATCGTTGTTCTGCTTTAGTTTCAAGGTAGTAAGCTTTTCAACACTCCTAGGGGCCTTGCTTCAGCACCCGTTTCAGTACCAGAACACTGCGTAGAACCAGGAAGCTCTGCTCCTGCGTGTATGCTGCGTGTCAACCTAGAAATTAGAGACTGATGGCACAAGGCTTGTTTTCCCGTTTTGAAAGCTCCATTCATGCGGCCTCGAAGCTACCTGAAAAGCACTGTTGTTACCGTGCTTTTACTTACAGCCGGCATGGCACATAGAAGAAAATGAGTTTTCTCGAAAGAAACCTTGTGCTTCCAGTTCCTAGTTGGAAGCTCACCCGGCTCTGCTCTATACCAAACGTGAAAGTCAATGTGAGCACTAGCCTCGAAGTAAGGCCCTGATTATGCTGGCAATACGGGAGGCGTGCAGCAGCTCCATGAGGCCTTCATCGCTGTTCTGCTTTAGTTTCACGGTAGTAAGCTTTCCAACATTCCTAGGGACTTTGCTTAAGCAACCGTTTCGGTACCAGAAGACTGCGTAGAGACAGTAAGCTCTGGTCCTGTGTGTATGCTGCGTGTCAACCTAGAAATTGGAGACTGATGGCATAAGGCTTCTTTTGCCATTATGAAAGCTCCGTTCATGCGGCCTCGAAGCTACCTGAAAAGCATTGTTGTTGCCGGGGTTTTCCTCACTGCCGGCATGGTTCTGAGAAGAAAATGAGTTTTCTCCTAAGAAACCTTGGGTTTCCAGTTCCTTGTTGGAAGCTCACCCTGCTCTGCTCTATACCTAAAGTGAAAGTCAACGTGAGCCCAAGCTTCGAAGTAAGGCCCTGTTTATCCTTGCAAAACGAGAGGCGTGCAGCAGCTCCATGAGGCCTTCATCGTTGTTCTGCTTTAGTTTCAAGGTAGTAAGCTTTTCAACACTCCTAGGGGCCTTGCTTCAGCACCCGTTTCAGTACCAGAACACTGCGTAGAACCAGGAAGCTCTGCTCCTGCGTGTATGCTGCGTGTCAACCTAGAAATTAGAGACTGACGGCACAAGGCTTGTTTTCCCGTTTTGAAAGCTCCATTCATGCGGCCTCGAAGCTACCTGAAAAGCACTGTTGTTACCGTGCTTTTACTTACAGCCGGCATGGCACATAGAAGAAAATGAGTTTTCTCGAAAGAAACCTTGTGCTTCCAGTTCCTAGTTGGAAGCTCACCCGGCTCTGCTCTATACCAAACGTGAAAGTCAATGTGAGCACTAGCCTCGAAGTAAGGCCCTGATTATGCTGGCAATACGGGAGGCGTGCAGCAGCTCCATGAGGCCTTCATCGCTGTTCTGCTTTAGTTTCACGGTAGTAAGCTTTCCAAGACTCCTAGGGACTTTGCTTAAGCAACCGTTTCGGTACCAGAAGACTGCGTAGAGACAGTAAGCTCTGGTCCTGCGTGTATGCTGCGTGTCAACCTAGAAATTGGAGACTGATGGCATAAGGCTTCTTTTGCCATTATGAAAGCTCCGTTCATGCGGCCTCGAAGCTACCTGAAAAGCATTGTTGTTGCCGGGGTTTTCCTCACTGCCGGCATGGTTCTGAGAAGAAAATGAGTTTTCTCCTAAGAAACCTTGGGTTTCCAGTTCCTTGTTGGAAGCTCACCCTGCTCTGCTCTATACCTAAAGTGAAAGTCAACGTGAGCCCAAGCTTCGAAGTAAGGCCCTGATTATCCTTGCAAAACGAGAGGCGTGCAGCAGCTCCATGAGGCCTTCATCGTTGTTCTGCTTTAGTTTCAAGGTAGTAAGCTTTTCAACACTCCTAGGGGCCTTGCTTCAGCACCCGTTTCAGTACCAGAACACTGCGTAGAACCAGGAAGCTCTGCTCCTGCGTGTATGCTGCGTGTCAACCTAGAAATTAGAGACTGATGGCACAAGGCTTGTTTTCCCGTTTTGAAAGCTCCATTCATGCGGCCTCGAAGCTACCTGAAAAGCACTGTTGTTACCGTGCTTTTACTTACAGCCGGCATGGCACATAGAAGAAAATGAGTTTTCTCGAAAGAAACCTTGTGCTTCCAGTTCCTAGTTGGAAGCTCACCCGGCTCTGCTCTATACCAAACGTGAAAGTCAATGTGAGCACTAGCCTCGAAGTAAGGCCCTGATTATGCTGGCAATACGGGAGGCGTGCAGCAGCTCCATGAGGCCTTCATCGCTGTTCTGCTTTAGTTTCACGGTAGTAAGCTTTCCAACATTCCTAGGGACTTTGCTTAAGCAACCGTTTCGGTACCAGAACACTGCGTAGAGACAGTAAGCTCTGGTCCTGCGTGTATGCTGCGTGTCAACCTAGAAATTGGAGACTGATGGCATAAGGCTTCTTTTGCCATTATGAAAGCTCCGTTCATGCGGCCTCGAAGCTACCTGAAAAGCATTGTTGTTGCCGGGGTTTTCCTCACTGCCGGCATGGTTCTGAGAAGACACTGAGTTTTCTCCTAAGAAACCTTGGGTTTCCAGTTCCTTGTTGGAAGCTCACCCTGCTCTGCGCTATACCTAAAGTGAAAGTCAACGTGAGCCCAAGCTTCGAAGTAAGGCCCTGATTATCCTTGCAAAACGAGAGGCGTGCAGCAGCTCCATGAGGCCTTCATCGTTGTTCTGCTTTAGTTTCAAGGTAGTAAGCTTTTCAACACTCCTAGGGGCCTTGCTTCAGCACCCGTTTCAGTACCAGAACACTGCGTAGAACCAGGAAGTTCTGCTCCTGCGTGTATGCTGCGTGTCAACCTAGAAATTAGAGGCTGACGGCACAAGGCTAGTTTTCCCATTATGAAAGCTCCGTTGATGCGGCCCCGAAGCTACCTGAAAAGCACTGTTGTTACCGTGCTTTTACTTACAGCCGGCATGGCACATAGAAGAAAATGAGTTTTCTCGAAAGAAACCTTGTGCTTCCAGTTCCTAGTTGGAAGCTCACCCGGCTCTGCTCTATACCAAACGTGAAAGTCAATGTGAGCACTAGCCTCGAAGTAAGGCCCTGATTATCCTGGCAAAACGGGAGGCGTGCAGCAGCTCCATGAGGCCTTCATCGCTGTTCTGCTTTAGTTTCACGGTAGTAAGCTTTCCAAGACTCCTAGGGACTTTGCTTAAGCAACCGTTTCGGTACCAGAACACTGCGTAGAGACAGTAAGCTCTGGTCCTGCGTGTATGCTGCGTGTCAACCTAGAAATTGGAGACTGATGGCATAAGGCTTCTTTTCCCATTATGAAAGCTCCGTTCATGCGGCCTCGAAGCTACCTGAAAAGCATTGTTGTTGCCGGGGTTTTCCTCACTGCCGGCATGGTTCTGAGAAGAAAATGAGTTTTCTCCTAAGAAACCTTGGGTTTCCAGTTCCTTGTTGGAAGCTCACCCTGCTCTGCGCTATACCTAAAGTGAAAGTCAACGTGAGCCCAAGCTTCGAAGTAAGGCCCTGATTATCCTTGCAAAACGAGAGGCGTGCAGCAGCTCCATGAGGCCTTCATCGTTGTTCTGCTTTAGTTTCAAGGTAGTAAGCTTTTCAACACTCCTAGGGGCCTTGCTTCAGCACCCGTTTCAGTACCAGAACACTGCGTAGAACCAGGAAGCTCTGCTCCTGCGTGTATGCTGCGTGTCAACCTAGAAATTAGAGACTGATGGCACAAGGCTTGTTTTCCCGTTTTGAAAGCTCCATTCATGCGGCCTCGAAGCTACCTGAAAAGCACTGTTGTTACCGTGCTTTTACTTACAGCCGGCATGGCACATAGAAGAAAATGAGTTTTCTCGAAAGAAACCTTGTGCTTCCAGTTCCTAGTTGGAAGCTCACCCGGCTCTGCTCTATACCAAACGTGAAAGTCAATGTGAGCACTAGCCTCGAAGTAAGGCCCTGATTATGCTGGCAAAACGGGAGGCGTGCAGCAGCTCCATGAGGCCTTCATCGCTGTTCTGCTTTAGTTTCACGGTAGTAGCTTTCCAACATTCCTAGGGACTTTGCTTAAGCAACCGTTTCGGTACCAGAACACTGCGTAGAGACAGTAAGCTCTGGTCCTGCGTGTATGCTGCGAGTCAACCTAGAAATTGGAGACTGATGGCATAAGGCTTCTTTTCCCATTATGAAAGCTCCGTTCATGCGGCCTCGAAGCTACCTGAAAAGCATTGTTGTTGCCGGGGTTTTCCTCACTGCCGGCATGGTTCTGAGAAGAAAATGAGTTTTCTCCTAAGAAACCTTGGGTTTCCAGTTCCTTGTAGGAAGCTCACCCTGCTCTGCGCTATACCTAAAGTGAATGTCAACCTGAGCCCAAGCTTCGAAGTAAGGCCCTGATTATCCTTGCAAAACGAGAGGCATGCAGCAGCTCCATGAGGCCTTCATCGTTGTTCTGCTTTAGTTTCAAGGTAGTAAGCTTTTCAACACTCCTAGGGGCCTTGCTTCAGCACCCGTTTCAGTACCAGAACACTGCGTAGAACCAGGAAGCTCTGCTCCTGCGTGTATGCTGCGTGTCAACCTAGAAATTAGAGACTGATGGCACAAGGCTTGTTTTCCCGTTTTGAAAGCTCCATTCATGCGGCCTCGAAGCTACCTGAAAAGCACTGTTGTTACCGTGCTTTTACTTAGAGCCGGCATGGCACATAGAAGAAAATGAGTTTTCTCGAAAGAAACCTTGTGCTTCCAGTTCCTAGTTGGAAGCTCACCCGGCTCTGCTCTATACCAAACGTGAAAGTCAATGTGAGCACTAGCCTCGAAGTAAGGCCCTGATTATGCTGGCAATACATGAGGCGTGCAGCAGCTCCATGAGGCCTTCATCGCTGTTCTGCTTTAGTTTCACGGTAGTAAGCTTTCCAACATTCCTAGGGACTTTGCTTAAGCAACCGTTTCGGTACCAGAAGACTGCGTAGAGACAGTAAGCTCTGGTCCTGCGTGTATGCTGGGTGTCAACCTAGAAATTGGAGACTGATGGCATAAGGCTTCTTTTGCCATTATGAAAGCTCCGTTCATGCGGCCTCGAAGCTACCTGAAAAGCATTGTTGTTGCCGGGGTTTTCCTCACTGCCGGCATGGTTCTGAGGAGAAAATGAGTTTTCTCCTAAGAAACCTTGGGTTTCCAGTTCTTTGTTGGAAGCTCACCCTGCTCTGCGCTATACCTAAAGTGAAAGTCAACGTGAGCCCAAGCTTCGAAGTAAGGCCCTGATTATCCTTGCAAAACGAGAGGCGTGCAGCAGCTCCATGAGGCCTTCATCGTTGTTCTGCTTTAGTTTCAAGGTAGTAAGCTTTTCAACACTCCTAGGGGCCTTGCTTCAGCACCCGTTTCAGTACCAGAACACTGCGTAGAACCAGGAAGCTCTGCTCCTGCGTGTATGCTGCGTGTCAACCTAGAAATTAGAGACTGATGGCACAAGGCTTGTTTTCCCGTTTTGAAAGCTCCATTCATGCGGCCTCGAAGCTACCTGAAAAGCACTGTTGTTACCGTGCTTTTACTTACAGCCGGCATGGCACATAGAAGAAAATGAGTTTTCTCGAAAGAAACCTTGTGCTTCCAGTTCCTAGTTGGAAGCTCACCCGGCTCTGCTCTATACCAAACGTGAAAGTCAATGTGAGCACTAGCCTCGAAGTAAGGTCCTGATTATGCTGGCAATACGGGAGGCGTGCAGCAGCTCCATGAGGCCTTCATCGCTGTTCTGCTTTAGTTTCACGGTAGTAAGCTTTCCAACATTCCTAGGGACTTTTCTTAAGCAACCGTTTCGGTACCAGAAGACTGCGTAGAGACAGTAAGCTCTGGTCCTGCGTGTATGCTGCGTGTCAACCTAGAAATTGGAGACTGATGGCATAAGGCTTCTTTTGCCATTATGAAAGCTCCGTTCATGCGGCCTCGAAGCTACCTGAAAAGCATTGTTGTTGCCGGGGTTTTCCTCACTGCCGGCATGGTTCTGAGAAGAAAATGAGTTTTCTCCTAAGAAACCTTGGGTTTCCAGTTCCTTGTTGGAAGCTCACCCTGCTCTGCGCTATACCTAAAGTGAATGTCAACCTGAGCCCAAGCTTCGAAGTAAGGCCCTGATTATCCTTGCAAAACGAGAGGCATGCAGCAGCTCCATGAGGCCTTCATCGTTGTTCTGCTTTAGTTTCAAGGTAGTAAGCTTTTCAACACTCCTAGGGGCCTTGCTTCAGCACCCGTTTCAGTACCAGAACACTGCGTAGAACCAGGAAGCTCTGCTCCTGCGTGTATGCTGCGTGTCAACCTAGAAATTAGAGACTGATGGCACAAGGCTTGTTTTCCCGTTTTGAAAGCTCCATTCATGCGGCCCCGAAGCTACCTGAAAAGCACTGTTGTTACCGTGCTTTTACTTAGAGCCGGCATGGCACATAGAAGAAAATGAGTTTTCTCGAAAGAAACCTTGTGCTTCCAGTTCCTAGTTGGAAGCTCACCCGGCTCTGCTCTATACCAAACGTGAAAGTCAATGTGAGCACTAGCCTCGAAGTAAGGCCCTGATTATCCTGGCAAAACGGGAGGCGTGCAGCAGCTCCATGAGGCCTTCATCGCTGTTCTGCTTTAGTTTCACGGTAGTAAGCTTTCCAACATTCCTAGGGACTTTGCTTAAGCAACCGTTTCGGTACCAGAAGACTGCGTAGAGACAGTAAGCTCTGGTCCTGCGTGTATGCTGCGAGTCAACCTAGAAATTGGAGACTGATGGCATAAGGCTTCTTTTCCCATTATGAAAGCTCCGTTCATGCGGCCTCGAAGCTACCTGAAAAGCATTGTTGTTGCCGGGGTTTTCCTCACTGCCGGCATGGTTCTGAGAAGAAAATGAGTTTTCTCCTAAGAAACCTTGGGTTTCCAGTTCCTTGTTGGAAGCTCACCCTGCTCTGCGCTATACCTAAAGTGAAAGTCAACGTGAGCCCAAGCTTCGAAGTAAGGCCCTGATTATCCTTGCAAAACGAGAGGCGTGCAGCAGCTCCATGAGGCCTTCATCGTTGTTCTGCTTTAGTTTCAAGGTAGTAAGCTTTTCAACACTCCTAGGGGCCTTGCTTCAGCACCCGTTTCAGTACCAGAACACTGCGTAGAACCAGGAAGCTCTGCTCCTGCGTGTATGCTGCGTGTCAACCTAGAAATTAGAGACTGATGGCACAAGGCTTGTTTTCCCGTTTTGAAAGCTCCATTCATGCGGCCCCGAAGCTACCTGAAAAGCACTGTTGTTACCGTGCTTTTACTTACAGCCGGCATGGCACATAGAAGAAAATGAGTTTTCTCGAAAGAAACCTTGTGCTTCCAGTTCCTAGTTGGAAGCTCACCCTGCTCTGCTCTATACCAAACGTGAAAGTCAATGTGAGCACTAGCCTCGAAGTAAGGCCCTGATTATCCTGGCAAAACGGGAGGCGTGCAGCAGCTCCATGAGGCCTTCATCGCTGTTCTGCTTTAGTTTCACGGTAGTAAGCTTTCCAACATTCCTAGGGACTTTGCTTAAGCAACCGTTTCGGTACCAGAAGACTGCGTAGAGACAGTAAGCTCTGGTCCTGCGTGTATGCTGCGAGTCAACCTAGAAATTGGAGACTGATGGCATAAGGCTTCTTTTGCCATTATGAAAGCTCCGTTCATGCGGCCTCGAAGCTACCTGAAAAGCATTGTTGTTGCCGGGGTTTTCCTCACTGCCGGCATGGTTCTGAGAAGAAAATGAGTTTTCTCCTAAGAAACCTTGGGTTTCCAGTTCCTTGTTGGAAGCTCACCCTGCTCTGCGCTATACCTAAAGTGAAAGTCAACGTGAGCCCAAGCTTCGAAGTAAGGCCCTGATTATCCTTGCAAAACGAGAGGCGTGCAGCAGCTCCATGAGGCCTTCATCGTTGTTCTGCTTTAGTTTCAAGGTAGTAAGCTTTTCAACACTCCTAGGGGCCTTGCTTCAGCACCCGTTTCAGTACCAGAACACTGCATAGAACCAGGAAGCTCTGCTCCTGCGTGTATGCTGCGTGTCAACCTAGAAATTAGAGACTGATGGCACAAGGCTTGTTTTCCCGTTTTGAAAGCTCCATTCATGCGGCCCCGAAGCTACCTGAAAAGCACTGTTGTTACCGTGCTTTTACTTACAGCCGGCATGGCACATAGAAGAAAATGAGTTTTCTCGAAAGAAACCTTGTGCTTCCAGTTCCTAGTTGGAAGCTCACCCTGCTCTGCTCTATACCAAACGTGAAAGTCAATGTGAGCACTAGCCTCGAAGTAAGGCCCTGATTATCCTGGCAAAACGGGAGGCGTGCAGCAGCTCCATGAGGCCTTCATCGCTGTTCTGCTTTAGTTTCACGGTAGTAAGCTTTCCAACATTCCTAGGGACTTTGCTTAAGCAACCGTTTCGGTACCAGAAGACTGCGTAGAGACAGTAAGCTCTGGTCCTGCGTGTATGCTGCGAGTCAACCTAGAAATTGGAGACTGATGGCATAAGGCTTCTTTTGCCATTATGAAAGCTCCGTTCATGCGGCCTCGAAGCTACCTGAAAAGCATTGTTGTTGCCGGGGTTTTCCTCACTGCCGGCATGGTTCTGAGAAGAAAATGAGTTTTCTCCTAAGAAACCTTGGGTTTCCAGTTCCTTGTTGGAAGCTCACCCTGCTCTGCGCTATACCTAAAGTGAAAGTCAACGTGAGCCCAAGCTTCGAAGTAAGGCCCTGATTATCCTTGCAAAACGAGAGGCGTGCAGCAGCTCCATGAGGCCTTCATCGCTGTTCTGCTTTAGTTTCACGGTAGTAAGCTTTCCAAGACTCCTAGGGACTTTGCTTAAGCAACAGTTTCGGTACCAGAACACTGCGTAGAGACAGTAAGCTCTGGTCCTGCGTGTATGCTGCGTGTCAACCTAGAAATTGGAGACTGATGGCATAAGGCTTCTTTTCCCATTATGAAAGCTCCGTTCATGCGGCCTCGAAGCTACCTGAAAAGCATTGTTGTTGCCGGGGTTTTCCTCACTGCCGGCATGGTTCTGAGGAGAAAATGAGTTTTCTCCTAAGAAACCTTGGGTTTCCAGTTCTTTGTTGGAAGCTCACCCTGCTCTGCGCTATACCTAAAGTGAAAGTCAACGTGAGCCCAAGCTTCGAAGTAAGGCCCTGATTATCCTTGCAAAACGAGAGGCGTGCAGCAGCTCCATGAGGCCTTCATCGTTGTTCTGCTTTAGTTTCAAGGTAGTAAGCTTTTCAACACTCCTAGGGGCCTTGCTTCAGCACCCGTTTCAGTACCAGAACACTGCGTAGAACCAGGAAGTTCTGCTCCTGCGTGTATGCTGCGTGTCAACCTAGAAATTAGAGGCTGACGGCACAAGGCTAGTTTTCCCATTATGAAAGCTCCGTTGATGCGGCCCCGAAGCTACCTGAAAAGCACTGTTGTTACCGTGCTTTTACTTACAGCCGGCATGGCACATAGAAGAAAATGAGTTTTCTCGAAAGAAACCTTGTGCTTCCAGTTCCTAGTTGGAAGCTCACCCGGCTCTGCTCTATACCAAACGTGAAAGTCAATGTGAGCACTAGCCTCGAAGTAAGGCCCTGATTATCCTGGCAAAACGGGAGGCGTGCAGCAGCTCCATGAGGCCTTCATCGCTGTTCTGCTTTAGTTTCACGGTAGTAAGCTTTCCAAGACTCCTAGGGACTTTGCTTAAGCAACCGTTTCGGTACCAGAACACTGCGTAGAGACAGTAAGCTCTGGTCCTGCGTGTATGCTGCGTGTCAACCTAGAAATTGGAGACTGATGGCATAAGGCTTCTTTTGCCATTATGAAAGCTCCGTTCATGCGGCCTCGAAGCTACCTGAAAAGCATTGTTGTTGCCGGGGTTTTCCTCACTGCCGGCATGGTTCTGAGAAGAAAATGAGTTTTCTCCTAAGAAACCTTGGGTTTCCAGTTCCTTGTTGGAAGCTCACCCTGCTCTGCGCTATACCTAAAGTGAATGTCAACCTGAGCCCAAGCTTCGAAGTAAGGCCCTGATTATCCTTGCAAAACGAGAGGCATGCAGCAGCTCCATGAGGCCTTCATCGTTGTTCTGCTTTAGTTTCAAGGTAGTAAGCTTTTCAACACTCCTAGGGGCCTTGCTTCAGCACCCGTTTCAGTACCAGAACACTGCGTAGAACCAGGAAGCTCTGCTCCTGCGTGTATGCTGCGTGTCAACCTAGAAATTAGAGACTGATGGCACAAGGCTTGTTTTCCCGTTTTGAAAGCTCCATTCATGCGGCCTCGAAGCTACCTGAAAAGCACTGTTGTTACCGTGCTTTTACTTAGAGCCGGCATGGCACATAGAAGAAAATGAGTTTTCTCGAAAGAAACCTTGTGCTTCCAGTTCCTAGTTGGAAGCTCACCCGGCTCTGCTCTATACCAAACGTGAAAGTCAATGTGAGCACTAGCCTCGAAGTAAGGCCCTGATTATGCTGGCAATACATGAGGCGTGCAGCAGCTCCATGAGGCCTTCATCGCTGTTCTGCTTTAGTTTCACGGTAGTAAGCTTTCCAAGACTCCTAGGGACTTTGCTTAAGCAACAGTTTCGGTACCAGAACACTGCGTAGAGACAGTAAGCTCTGGTCCTGCGTGTATGCTGCGTGTCAACCTAGAAATTGGAGACTGATGGCATAAGGCTTCTTTTCCCATTATGAAAGCTCCGTTCATGCGGCCTCGAAGCTACCTGAAAAGCATTGTTGTTGCCGGGGTTTTCCTCACTGCCGGCATGGTTCTGAGGAGAAAATGAGTTTTCTCCTAAGAAACCTTGGGTTTCCAGTTCTTTGTTGGAAGCTCACCCTGCTCTGCGCTATACCTAAAGTGAAAGTCAACGTGAGCCCAAGCTTCGAAGTAAGGCCCTGATTATCCTTGCAAAACGAGAGGCGTGCAGCAGCTCCATGAGGCCTTCATCGTTGTTCTGCTTTAGTTTCAAGGTAGTAAGCTTTTCAACACTCCTAGGGGCCTTGCTTCAGCACCCGTTTCAGTACCAGAACACTGCGTAGAACCAGGAAGTTCTGCTCCTGCGTGTATGCTGCGTGTCAACCTAGAAATTAGAGGCTGACGGCACAAGGCTAGTTTTCCCATTATGAAAGCTCCGTTGATGCGGCCCCGAAGCTACCTGAAAAGCACTGTTGTTACCGTGCTTTTACTTACAGCCGGCATGGCACATAGAAGAAAATGAGTTTTCTCGAAAGAAACCTTGTGCTTCCAGTTCCTAGTTGGAAGCTCACCCGGCTCTGCTCTATACCAAACGTGAAAGTCAATGTGAGCACTAGCCTCGAAGTAAGGCCCTGATTATCCTGGCAAAACGGGAGGCGTGCAGCAGCTCCATGAGGCCTTCATCGCTGTTCTGCTTTAGTTTCACGGTAGTAAGCTTTCCAAGACTCCTAGGGACTTTGCTTAAGCAACCGTTTCGGTACCAGAACACTGCGTAGAGACAGTAAGCTCTGGTCCTGCGTGTATGCTGCGTGTCAACCTAGAAATTGGAGACTGATGGCATAAGGCTTCTTTTGCCATTATGAAAGCTCCGTTCATGCGGCCTCGAAGCTACCTGAAAAGCATTGTTGTTGCCGGGGTTTTCCTCACTGCCGGCATGGTTCTGAGGAGAAAATGAGTTTTCTCCTAAGAAACCTTGGGTTTCCAGTTCTTTGTTGGAAGCTCACCCTGCTCTGCGCTATACCTAAAGTGAAAGTCAACGTGAGCCCAAGCTTCGAAGTAAGGCCCTGATTATCCTTGCAAAACGAGAGGCGTGCAGCAGCTCCATGAGGCCTTCATCGTTGTTCTGCTTTAGTTTCAAGGTAGTAAGCTTTTCAACACTCCTAGGGGCCTTGCTTCAGCACCCGTTTCAGTACCAGAACACTGCGTAGAACCAGGAAGCTCTGCTCCTGCGTGTATGCTGCGTGTCAACCTAGAAATTAGAGACTGATGGCACAAGGCTTGTTTTCCCGTTTTGAAAGCTCCATTCATGCGGCCTCGAAGCTACCTGAAAAGCACTGTTGTTACCGTGCTTTTACTTACAGCCGGCATGGCACATAGAAGAAAATGAGTTTTCTCGAAAGAAACCTTGTGCTTCCAGTTCCTAGTTGGAAGCTCACCCGGCTCTGCTCTATACCAAACGTGAAAGTCAATGTGAGCACTAGCCTCGAAGTAAGGCCCTGATTATGCTGGCAATACATGAGGCGTGCAGCAGCTCCATGAGGCCTTCATCGCTGTTCTGCTTTAGTTTCACGGTAGTAAGCTTTCCAACATTCCTAGGGACTTTGCTTAAGCAACCGTTTCGGTACCAGAAGACTGCGTAGAGACAGTAAGCTCTGGTCCTGCGTGTATGCTGGGTGTCAACCTAGAAATTGGAGACTGATGGCATAAGGCTTCTTTTGCCATTATGAAAGCTCCGTTCATGCGGCCTCGAAGCTACCTGAAAAGCATTGTTGTTGCCGGGGTTTTCCTCACTGCCGGCATGGTTCTGAAGAAAATGAGTTTTCTCCTAAGAAACCTTGGGTTTCCAGTTCCTTGTTGGAAGCTCACCCTGCTCTGCGCTATACCTAAAGTGAAAGTCAACGTGAGCCCAAGCTTCGAAGTAAGGCCCTGATTATCCTTGCAAAACGAGAGGCGTGCAGCAGCTCCATGAGGCCTTCATCGTTGTTCTGCTTTAGTTTCAAGGTAGTAAGCTTTTCAACACTCCTAGGGGCCTTGCTTCAGCACCCGTTTCAGTACCAGAACACTGCGTAGAACCAGGAAGCTCTGCTCCTGCGTGTATGCTGCGTGTCAACCTAGAAATTAGAGACTGATGGCACAAGGCTTGTTTTCCCGTTTTGAAAGCTCCATTCATGCGGCCCCGAAGCTACCTGAAAAGCACTGTTGTTACCGTGCTTTTACTTACAGCCGGCATGGCACATAGAAGAAAATGAGTTTTCTCGAAAGAAACCTTGTGCTTCCAGTTCCTAGTTGGAAGCTCACCCTGCTCTGCTCTATACCAAACGTGAAAGTCAATGTGAGCACTAGCCTCGAAGTAAGGCCCTGATTATCCTGGCAAAACGGGAGGCGTGCAGCAGCTCCATGAGGCCTTCATCGCTGTTCTGCTTTAGTTTCACGGTAGTAAGCTTTCCAACATTCCTAGGGACTTTGCTTAAGCAACCGTTTCGGTACCAGAAGACTGCGTAGAGACAGTAAGCTCTGGTCCTGCGTGTATGCTGCGAGTCAACCTAGAAATTGGAGACTGATGGCATAAGGCTTCTTTTGCCATTATGAAAGCTCCGTTCATGCGGCCTCGAAGCTACCTGAAAAGCATTGTTGTTGCCGGGGTTTTCCTCACTGCCGGCATGGTTCTGAGAAGAAAATGAGTTTTCTCCTAAGAAACCTTGGGTTTCCAGTTCCTTGTTGGAAGCTCACCCTGCTCTGCGCTATACCTAAAGTGAAAGTCAACGTGAGCCCAAGCTTCGAAGTAAGGCCCTGATTATCCTTGCAAAACGAGAGGCGTGCAGCAGCTCCATGAGGCCTTCATCGCTGTTCTGCTTTAGTTTCACGGTAGTAAGCTTTCCAAGACTCCTAGGGACTTTGCTTAAGCAACAGTTTCGGTACCAGAACACTGCGTAGAGACAGTAAGCTCTGGTCCTGCGTGTATGCTGCGTGTCAACCTAGAAATTGGAGACTGATGGCATAAGGCTTCTTTTCCCATTATGAAAGCTCCGTTCATGCGGCCTCGAAGCTACCTGAAAAGCATTGTTGTTGCCGGGGTTTTCCTCACTGCCGGCATGGTTCTGAGGAGAAAATGAGTTTTCTCCTAAGAAACCTTGGGTTTCCAGTTCTATGTTGGAAGCTCACCCTGCTCTGCGCTATACCTAAAGTGAAAGTCAACGTGAGCCCAAGCTTCGAAGTAAGGCCCTGATTATCCTTGCAAAACGAGAGGCGTGCAGCAGCTCCATGAGGCCTTCATCGTTGTTCTGCTTTAGTTTCAAGGTAGTAAGCTTTTCAACACTCCTAGGGGACTTGCTTCAGCACCCGTTTCAGTACCAGAACACTGCGTAGAACCAGGAAGCTCTGCTCCTGCGTGTATGCTGCGTGTCAACCTAGAAATTAGAGGCTGACGGCACAAGGCTAGTTTTCCCATTATGAAAGCTCCGTTGATGCGGCCCCGAAGCTACCTGAAAAGCACTGTTGTTACCGTGCTTTTACTTAGAGCCGGCATGGCACATAGAAGAAAATGAGTTTTCTCGAAAGAAACCTTGTGCTTCCAGTTCCTAGTTGGAAGCTCACCCGGCTCTGCTCTATACCAAACGTGAAAGTCAATGTGAGCACTAGCCTCGAAGTAAGGCCCTGATTATCCTGGCAAAACGGGAGGCGTGCAGCAGCTCCATGAGGCCTTCATCGCTGTTCTGCTTTAGTTTCACGGTAGTAAGCTTTCCAAGACTCCTAGGGACTTTGCTTAAGCAACCGTTTCGGTACCAGAACACTGCGTAGAGACAGTAAGCTCTGGTCCTGCGTGTATGCTGCGTGTCAACCTAGAAATTGGAGACTGATGGCATAAGGCTTCTTTTCCCATTATGAAAGCTCCGTTCATGCGGCCTCGAAGCTACCTGAAAAGCATTGTTGTTGCCGGGGTTTCCCTCACTGCCGGCATGGTTCTGAGAAGAAAATGAGTTTTCTCCTAAGAAACCTTGGGTTTCCAGTTCCTTGTTGGAAGCTCACCCTGCTCTGCGCTATACCTAAAGTGAAAGTCAACGTGAGCCCAAGCTTCGAAGTAAGGCCCTGATTATCCTTGCAAAACGAGAGGCGTGCAGCAGCTCCATGAGGCCTTCATCGTTGTTCTGCTTTAGTTTCAAGGTAGTAAGCTTTTCAACACTCCTAGGGGCCTTGCTTTAGCACCCGTTTCAGTACCAGAACACTGCGTAGAACCAGGAAGCTCTGCTCCTGCGTGTATGCTGCGTGTCAACCTAGAAATTAGAGACTGATGGCACAAGGCTTGTTTTCCCGTTTTGAAAGCTCCATTCATGCGGCCTCGAAGCTACCTGAAAAGCACTGTTGTTACCGTGCTTTTACTTACAGCCGGCATGGCACATAGAAGAAAATGAGTTTTCTCGAAAGAAACCTTGTGCTTCCAGTTCCTAGTTGGAAGCTCACCCGGCTCTGCTCTATACCAAACGTGAAAGTCAATGTGAGCACTAGCCTCGAAGTAAGGCCCTGATTATGCTGGCAAAACGGGAGGCGTGCAGCAGCTCCATGAGGCCTTCATCGCTGTTCTGCTTTAGTTTCACGGTAGTAGCTTTCCAACATTCCTAGGGACTTTGCTTAAGCAACCGTTTCGGTACCAGAACACTGCGTAGAGACAGTAAGCTCTGGTCCTGCGTGTATGCTGCGAGTCAACCTAGAAATTGGAGACTGATGGCATAAGGCTTCTTTTGCCATTATGAAAGCTCCGTTCATGCGGCCTCGAAGCTACCTGAAAAGCATTGTTGTTGCCGGGGTTTTCCTCACTGCCGGCATGGTTCTGAAGAAAATGAGTTTTCTCCTAAGAAACCTTGGGTTTCCAGTTCCTTGTTGGAAGCTCACCCTGCTCTGCGCTATACCTAAAGTGAAAGTCAACGTGAGCCCAAGCTTCGAAGTAAGGCCCTGATTATCCTTGCAAAACGAGAGGCGTGCAGCAGCTCCATGAGGCCTTCATCGTCGTTCTGCTTTAGTTTCAAGGTAGTAAGCTTTTCAACACTCCTAGGGGCCTTGCTTCAGCACCCGTTTCAGTACCAGAACACTGCGTAGAACCAGGAAGCTCTGCTCCTGCGTGTATGCTGCGTGTCAACCTAGAAATTAGAGACTGATGGCACAAGGCTTGTTTTCCCGTTTTGAAAGCTCCATTCATGCGGCCCCGAAGCTACCTGAAAAGCACTGTTGTTACCGTGCTTTTACTTACAGCCGGCATGGCACATAGAAGAAAATGAGTTTTCTCGAAAGAAACCTTGTGCTTCCAGTTCCTAGTTGGAAGCTCACCCTGCTCTGCTCTATACCAAACGTGAAAGTCAATGTGAGCACTAGCCTCGAAGTAAGGCCCTGATTATCCTGGCAAAACGGGAGGCGTGCAGCAGCTCCATGAGGCCTTCATCGCTGTTCTGCTTTAGTTTCACGGTAGTAAGCTTTCCAAGACTCCTAGGGACTTTGCTTAAGCAACCGTTTCGGTACCAGAACACTGCGTAGAGACAGTAAGCTCTGGTCCTGCGTGTATGCTGCGTGTCAACCTAGAAATTGGAGACTGATGGCATAAGGCTTCTTTTCCCATTATGAAAGCTCCGTTCATGCGGCCTCGAAGCTACCTGAAAAGCATTGTTGTTGCCGGGGTTTTCCTCACTGCCGGCATGGTTCTGAGGAGAAAATGAGTTTTCTCCTAAGAAACCTTGGGTTTCCAGTTCTTTGTTGGAAGCTCACCCTGCTCTGCGCTATACCTAAAGTGAAAGTCAACGTGAGCCCAAGCTTCGAAGTAAGGCCCTGATTATCCTTGCAAAACGAGAGGCGTGCAGCAGCTCCATGAGGCCTTCATCGTTGTTCTGCTTTAGTTTCAAGGTAGTAAGCTTTTCAACACTCCTAGGGGCCTTGCTTCAGCACCCGTTTCAGTACCAGAACACTGCGTAGAACCAGGAAGCTCTGCTCCTGCGTGTATGCTGCGTGTCAACCTAGAAATTAGAGACTGATGGCACAAGGCTTGTTTTCCCGTTTTGAAAGCTCCATTCATGCGGCCTCGAAGCTACCTGAAAAGCACTGTTGTTACCGTGCTTTTACTTAGAGCCGGCATGGCACATAGAAGAAAATGAGTTTTCTCGAAAGAAACCTTGTGCTTCCAGTTCCTAGTTGGAAGCTCACCCGGCTCTGCTCTATACCAAACGTGAAAGTCAATGTGAGCACTAGCCTCGAAGTAAGGTCCTGATTATGCTGGCAATACGGGAGGCGTGCAGCAGCTCCATGAGGCCTTCATCGCTGTTCTGCTTTAGTTTCACGGTAGTAAGCTTTCCAACATTCCTAGGGACTTTTCTTAAGCAACCGTTTCGGTACCAGAAGACTGCGTAGAGACAGTAAGCTCTGGTCCTGCGTGTATGCTGCGTGTCAACCTAGAAATTGGAGACTGATGGCATAAGGCTTCTTTTGCCATTATGAAAGCTCCGTTCATGCGGCCTCGAAGCTACTTGAAAAGCATTGTTGTTGCCGGGGTTTTCCTCACTGCCGGCATGGTTCTGAGAAGAAAATGAGTTTTCTCCTAAGAAACCTTGGGTTTCCAGTTCCTTGTTGGAAGCTCACCCTGCTCTGCGCTATACCTAAAGTGAATGTCAACCTGAGCCCAAGCTTCGAAGTAAGGCCCTGATTATCCTTGCAAAACGAGAGGCATGCAGGAGCTCCATGAGGCCTTCATCGTTGTTCTGCTTTAGTTTCAAGGTAGTAAGCTTTTCAACACTCCTAGGGGCCTTGCTTCAGCACCCGTTTCAGTACCAGAACACTGCGTAGAACCAGGAAGCTCTGCTCCTGCGTGTATGCTGCGTGTCAACCTAGAAATTAGAGACTGATGGCACAAGGCTTGTTTTCCCGTTTTGAAAGCTCCATTCATGCGGCCTCGAAGCTACCTGAAAAGCACTGTTGTTACCGTGCTTTTACTTAGAGCCGGCATGGCACATAGAAGAAAATGAGTTTTCTCGAAAGAAACCTTGTGCTTCCAGTTCCTAGTTGGAAGCTCACCCGGCTCTGCTCTATACCAAACGTGAAAGTCAATGTGAGCACTAGCCTCGAAGTAAGGCCCTGATTATGCTGGCAATACATGAGGCGTGCAGCAGCTCCATGAGGCCTTCATCGCTGTTCTGCTTTAGTTTCACGGTAGTAAGCTTTCCAACATTCCTAGGGACTTTGCTTAAGCAACCGTTTCGGTACCAGAAGACTGCGTAGAGACAGTAAGCTCTGGTCCTGCGTGTATGCTGGGTGTCAACCTAGAAATTGGAGACTGATGGCATAAGGCTTCTTTTGCCATTATGAAAGCTCCGTTCATGCGGCCTCGAAGCTACCTGAAAAGCATTGTTGTTGCCGGGGTTTTCCTCACTGCCGGCATGGTTCTGAAGAAAATGAGTTTTCTCCTAAGAAACCTTGGGTTTCCAGTTCCTTGTTGGAAGCTCACCCTGCTCTGCGCTATACCTAAAGTGAAAGTCAACGTGAGCCCAAGCTTCGAAGTAAGGCCCTGATTATCCTTGCAAAACGAGAGGCGTGCAGCAGCTCCATGAGGCCTTCATCGTTGTTCTGCTTTAGTTTCAAGGTAGTAAGCTTTTCAACACTCCTAGGGGCCTTGCTTCAGCACCCGTTTCAGTACCAGAACACTGCGTAGAACCAGGAAGCTCTGCTCCTGCGTGTATGCTGCGTGTCAACCTAGAAATTAGAGACTGATGGCACAAGGCTTGTTTTCCCGTTTTGAAAGCTCCATTCATGCGGCCCCGAAGCTACCTGAAAAGCACTGTTGTTACCGTGCTTTTACTTACAGCCGGCATGGCACATAGAAGAAAATGAGTTTTCTCGAAAGAAACCTTGTGCTTCCAGTTCCTAGTTGGAAGCTCACCCGGCTCTGCTCTATACCAAACGTGAAAGTCAATGTGAGCACTAGCCTCGAAGTAAGGCCCTGATTATCCTGGCAAAACGGGAGGCGTGCAGCAGCTCCATGAGGCCTTCATCGCTGTTCTGCTTTAGTTTCACGGTAGTAGCTTTCCAACATTCCTAGGGACTTTGCTTAAGCAACCGTTTCGGTACCAGAACACTGCGTAGAGACAGTAAGCTCTGGTCCTGCGTGTATGCTGCGAGTCAACCTAGAAATTGGAGACTGATGGCATAAGGCTTCTTTTGCCATTATGAAAGCTCCGTTCATGCGGCCTCGAAGCTACCTGAAAAGCATTGTTGTTGCCGGGGTTTTCCTCACTGCCGGCATGGTTCTGAGAAGAAAATGAGTTTTCTCCTAAGAAACCTTGGGTTTCCAGTTCCTTGTTGGAAGCTCACCCTGCTCTGCGCTATACCTAAAGTGAAAGTCAACGTGAGCCCAAGCTTCGAAGTAAGGCCCTGATTATCCTTGCAAAACGAGAGGCGTGCAGCAGCTCCATGAGGCCTTCATCGTTGTTCTGCTTTAGTTTCAAGGTAGTAAGCTTTTCAACACTCCTAGGGGCCTTGCTTCAGCACCCGTTTCAGTACCAGAACACTGCGTAGAACCAGGAAGCTCTGCTCCTGCGTGTATGCTGCGTGTCAACCTAGAAATTAGAGACTGATGGCACAAGGCTTGTTTTCCCGTTTTGAAAGCTCCATTCATGCGGCCTCGAAGCTACCTGAAAAGCACTGTTGTTACCGTGCTTTTACTTACAGCCGGCATGGCACATAGAAGAAAATGAGTTTTCTCGAAAGAAACCTTGTGCTTCCAGTTCCTAGTTGGAAGCTCACCCGGCTCTGCTCTATACCAAACGTGAAAGTCAATGTGAGCACTAGCCTCGAAGTAAGGCCCTGATTATGCTGGCAAAACGGGAGGCGTGCAGCAGCTCCATGAGGCCTTCATCGCTGTTCTGCTTTAGTTTCACGGTAGTAGCTTTCCAACATTCCTAGGGACTTTGCTTAAGCAACCGTTTCGGTACCAGAACACTGCGTAGAGACAGTAAGCTCTGGTCCTGCGTGTATGCTGCGAGTCAACCTAGAAATTGGAGACTGATGGCATAAGGCTTCTTTTGCCATTATGAAAGCTCCGTTCATGCGGCCTCGAAGCTACCTGAAAAGCATTGTTGTTGCCGGGGTTTTCCTCACTGCCGGCATGGTTCTGAAGAAAATGAGTTTTCTCCTAAGAAACCTTGGGTTTCCAGTTCCTTGTTGGAAGCTCACCCTGCTCTGCGCTATACCTAAAGTGAAAGTCAACGTGAGCCCAAGCTTCGAAGTAAGGCCCTGATTATCCTTGCAAAACGAGAGGCGTGCAGCAGCTCCATGAGGCCTTCATCGTCGTTCTGCTTTAGTTTCAAGGTAGTAAGCTTTTCAACACTCCTAGGGGCCTTGCTTCAGCACCCGTTTCAGTACCAGAACACTGCGTAGAACCAGGAAGCTCTGCTCCTGCGTGTATGCTGCGTGTCAACCTAGAAATTAGAGACTGATGGCACAAGGCTTGTTTTCCCGTTTTGAAAGCTCCATTCATGCGGCCCCGAAGCTACCTGAAAAGCACTGTTGTTACCGTGCTTTTACTTACAGCCGGCATGGCACATAGAAGAAAATGAGTTTTCTCGAAAGAAACCTTGTGCTTCCAGTTCCTAGTTGGAAGCTCACCCTGCTCTGCTCTATACCAAACGTGAAAGTCAATGTGAGCACTAGCCTCGAAGTAAGGCCCTGATTATCCTGGCAAAACGGGAGGCGTGCAGCAGCTCCATGAGGCCTTCATCGCTGTTCTGCTTTAGTTTCACGGTAGTAAGCTTTCCAAGACTCCTAGGGACTTTGCTTAAGCAACCGTTTCGGTACCAGAACACTGCGTAGAGACAGTAAGCTCTGGTCCTGCGTGTATGCTGCGTGTCAACCTAGAAATTGGAGACTGATGGCATAAGGCTTCTTTTCCCATTATGAAAGCTCCGTTCATGCGGCCTCGAAGCTACCTGAAAAGCATTGTTGTTGCCGGGGTTTTCCTCACTGCCGGCATGGTTCTGAGGAGAAAATGAGTTTTCTCCTAAGAAACCTTGGGTTTCCAGTTCTTTGTTGGAAGCTCACCCTGCTCTGCGCTATACCTAAAGTGAAAGTCAACGTGAGCCCAAGCTTCGAAGTAAGGCCCTGATTATCCTTGCAAAACGAGAGGCGTGCAGCAGCTCCATGAGGCCTTCATCGTTGTTCTGCTTTAGTTTCAAGGTAGTAAGCTTTTCAACACTCCTAGGGGCCTTGCTTCAGCACCCGTTTCAGTACCAGAACACTGCGTAGAACCAGGAAGCTCTGCTCCTGCGTGTATGCTGCGTGTCAACCTAGAAATTAGAGACTGATGGCACAAGGCTTGTTTTCCCGTTTTGAAAGCTCCATTCATGCGGCCTCGAAGCTACCTGAAAAGCACTGTTGTTACCGTGCTTTTACTTAGATCCGGCATGGCACATAGAAGAAAATGAGTTTTCTCGAAAGAAACCTTGTGCTTCCAGTTCCTAGTTGGAAGCTCACCCGGCTCTGCTCTATACCAAACGTGAAAGTCAATGTGAGCACTAGCCTCGAAGTAAGGTCCTGATTATGCTGGCAATACGGGAGGCGTGCAGCAGCTCCATGAGGCCTTCATCGCTGTTCTGCTTTAGTTTCACGGTAGTAAGCTTTCCAACATTCCTAGGGACTTTTCTTAAGCAACCGTTTCGGTACCAGAAGACTGCGTAGAGACAGTAAGCTCTGGTCCTGCGTGTATGCTGCGTGTCAACCTAGAAATTGGAGACTGATGGCATAAGGCTTCTTTTGCCATTATGAAAGCTCCGTTCATGCGGCCTCGAAGCTACTTGAAAAGCATTGTTGTTGCCGGGGTTTTCCTCACTGCCGGCATGGTTCTGAGAAGAAAATGAGTTTTCTCCTAAGAAACCTTGGGTTTCCAGTTCCTTGTTGGAAGCTCACCCTGCTCTGCGCTATACCTAAAGTGAATGTCAACCTGAGCCCAAGCTTCGAAGTAAGGCCCTGATTATCCTTGCAAAACGAGAGGCATGCAGGAGCTCCATGAGGCCTTCATCGTTGTTCTGCTTTAGTTTCAAGGTAGTAAGCTTTTCAACACTCCTAGGGGCCTTGCTTCAGCACCCGTTTCAGTACCAGAACACTGCGTAGAACCAGGAAGCTCTGCTCCTGCGTGTATGCTGCGTGTCAACCTAGAAATTAGAGACTGATGGCACAAGGCTTGTTTTCCCGTTTTGAAAGCACCATTCATGCGGCCTCGAAGCTACCTGAAAAGCACTGTTGTTACCGTGCTTTTACTTAGAGCCGGCATGGCACATAGAAGAAAATGAGTTTTCTCGAAAGAAACCTTGTGCTTCCAGTTCCTAGTTGGAAGCTCACCCGGCTTTGCTCTATACCAAACGTGAAAGTCAATGTGAGCACTAGCCTCGAAGTAAGGCCCTGATTATGCTGGCAATACATGAGGCGTGCAGCAGCTCCATGAGGCCTTCATCGCTGTTCTGCTTTAGTTTCACGGTAGTAAGCTTTCCAACATTCCTAGGGACTTTGCTTAAGCAACCGTTTCGGTACCAGAAGACTGCGTAGAGACAGTAAGCTCTGGTCCTGCGTGTATGCTGGGTGTCAACCTAGAAATTGGAGACTGATGGCATAAGGCTTCTTTTGCCATTATGAAAGCTCCGTTCATGCGGCCTCGAAGCTACCTGAAAAGCATTGTTGTTGCCGGGGTTTTCCTCACTGCCGGCATGGTTCTGAAGAAAATGAGTTTTCTCCTAAGAAACCTTGGGTTTCCAGTTCCTTGTTGGAAGCTCACCCTGCTCTGCGCTATACCTAAAGTGAAAGTCAACGTGAGCCCAAGCTTCGAAGTAAGGCCCTGATTATCCTTGCAAAACGAGAGGCGTGCAGCAGCTCCATGAGGCCTTCATCGTTGTTCTGCTTTAGTTTCAAGGTAGTAAGCTTTTCAACACTCCTAGGGGCCTTGCTTCAGCACCCGTTTCAGTACCAGAACACTGCGTAGAACCAGGAAGCTCTGCTCCTGCGTGTATGCTGCGTGTCAACCTAGAAATTAGAGACTGATGGCACAAGGCTTGTTTTCCCGTTTTGAAAGCTCCATTCATGCGGCCCCGAAGCTACCTGAAAAGCACTGTTGTTACCGTGCTTTTACTTACAGCCGGCATGGCACATAGAAGAAAATGAGTTTTCTCGAAAGAAACCTTGTGCTTCCAGTTCCTAGTTGGAAGCTCACCCGGCTCTGCTCTATACCAAACGTGAAAGTCAATGTGAGCACTAGCCTCGAAGTAAGGCCCTGATTATCCTGGCAAAACGGGAGGCGTGCAGCAGCTCCATGAGGCCTTCATCGCTGTTCTGCTTTAGTTTCACGGTAGTAGCTTTCCAACATTCCTAGGGACTTTGCTTAAGCAACCGTTTCGGTACCAGAACACTGCGTAGAGACAGTAAGCTCTGGTCCTGCGTGTATGCTGCGAGTCAACCTAGAAATTGGAGACTGATGGCATAAGGCTTCTTTTGCCATTATGAAAGCTCCGTTCATGCGGCCTCGAAGCTACCTGAAAAGCATTGTTGTTGCCGGGGTTTTCCTCACTGCCGGCATGGTTCTGAGAAGAAAATGAGTTTTCTCCTAAGAAACCTTGGGTTTCCAGTTCCTTGTTGGAAGCTCACCCTGCTCTGCGCTATACCTAAAGTGAAAGTCAACGTGAGCCCAAGCTTCGAAGTAAGGCCCTGATTATCCTTGCAAAACGAGAGGCGTGCAGCAGCTCCATGAGGCCTTCATCGTTGTTCTGCTTTAGTTTCAAGGTAGTAAGCTTTTCAACACTCCTAGGGGCCTTGCTTCAGCACCCGTTTCAGTACCAGAACACTGCGTAGAACCAGGAAGTACTGCTCCTGCGTGTATGCTGCGTGTCAACCTAGAAATTAGAGGCTGACGGCACAAGGCTAGTTTTCCCATTATGAAAGCTCCGTTGATGCGGCCCCGAAGCTACCTGAAAAGCACTGTTGTTACCGTGCTTTTACTTACAGCCGGCATGGCACATAGAAGAAAATGAGTTTTCTCGAAAGAAACCTTGTGCTTCCAGTTCCTAGTTGGAAGCTCACCCGGCTCTGCTCTATACCAAACGTGAAAGTCAATGTGAGCACTAGCCTCGAAGTAAGGCCCTGATTATCCTGGCAAAACGGGAGGCGTGCAGCAGCTCCATGAGGCCTTCATCGCTGTTCTGCTTTAGTTTCACGGTAGTAAGCTTTCCAACATTCCTAGGGACTTTGCTTAAGCAACCGTTTCGGTACCAGAACACTGCGTAGAGACAGTAAGCTCTGGTCCTGCGTGTATGCTGCGTGTCAAACTAGAAATTGGAGACTGATGGCATAAGGCTTCTTTTCCCATTATGAAAGCTCCGTTCATGCGGCCTCGAAGCTACCTGAAAAGCATTGTTGTTGCCGGGGTTTTCCTCACTGCCAGCATGGTTCTGAGAAGAAAATGAGTTTTCTCCTAAGAAACCTTGGGTTTCCAGTTCCTTGTTGGAAGCTCACCCTGCTCTGCGCTATACCTAAAGTGAAAGTCAACGTGAGCCCAAGCTTCGAAGTAAGGCCCTGATTATCCTTGCAAAACGAGAGGCGTGCAGCAGCTCCATGAGGCCTTCATCGTTGTTCTGCTTTAGTTTCAAGGTAGTAAGCTTTTCAACACTCCTAGGGGCCTTGCTTCAGCACCCGTTTCAGTACCAGAACACTGCGTAGAACCAGGAAGCTCTGCTCCTGCGTGTATGCTGCGTGTCAACCTAGAAATTAGAGACTGATGGCACAAGGCTTGTTTTCCCGTTTTGAAAGCTCCATTCATGCGGCCTCGAAGCTACCTGAAAAGCACTGTTGTTACCGTGCTTTTACTTACAGCCGGCATGGCACATAGAAGAAAATGAGTTTTCTCGAAAGAAACCTTGTGCTTCCAGTTCCTAGTTGGAAGCTCACCCGGCTCTGCTCTATACCAAACGTGAAAGTCAATGTGAGCACTAGCCTCGAAGTAAGGCCCTCATTATGCTGGCAAAACGGGAGGCGTGCAGCAGCTCCATGAGGCCTTCATCGCTGTTCTGCTTTAGTTTCACGGTAGTAGCTTTCCAACATTCCTAGGGACTTTGCTTAAGCAACCGTTTCGGTACCAGAACACTGCGTAGAGACAGTAAGCTCTGGTCCTGCGTGTATGCTGCGAGTCAACCTAGAAATTGGAGACTGATGGCATAAGGCTTCTTTTGCCATTATGAAAGCTCCGTTCATGCGGCCTCGAAGCTACCTGAAAAGCATTGTTGTTGCCGGGGTTTTCCTCACTGCCGGCATGGTTCTGAGAAGAAAATGAGTTTTCTCCTAAGAAACCTTGGGTTTCCAGTTCCTTGTTGGAAGCTAACCCTGCTCTGCCCTATACCTAAAGTGAAAGTCAACGTGAGCCCAAGCTTCGAAGTAAGGCCCTGATTATCCTTGCAAAACGAGAGGCGTGCAGCAGCTCCATGAGGCCTTCATCGTTGTTCTGCTTTAGTTTCAAGGTAGTAAGCTTTTCAACACTCCTAGGGGCCTTGCTTCAGCACCCGTTTCAGTACCAGAACACTGCGTAGAACCAGGAAGTACTGCTCCTGCGTGTATGCTGCGTGTCAACCTAGAAATTAGAGGCTGACGGCACAAGGCTAGTTTTCCCATTATGAAAGCTCCGTTGATGCGGCCCCGAAGCTACCTGAAAAGCACTGTTGTTACCGTGCTTTTACTTACAGCCGGCATGGCACATAGAAGAAAATGAGTTTTCTCGAAAGAAACCTTGTGCTTCCAGTTCCTAGTTGGAAGCTCACCCGGCTCTGCTCTATACCAAACGTGAAAGTCAATGTGAGCACTAGCCTCGAAGTAAGGCCCTGATTATCCTGGCAAAACGGGAGGCGTGCAGCAGCTCCATGAGGCCTTCATCGCTGTTCTGCTTTAGTTTCACGGTAGTAAGCTTTCCAACATTCCTAGGGACTTTGCTTAAGCAACCGTTTCGGTACCAGAACACTGCGTAGAGACAGTAAGCTCTGGTCCTGCGTGTATGCTGCGTGTCAACCTAGAAATTGGAGACTGATGGCATAAGGCTTCTTTTGCCATTATGAAAGCTCCGTTCATGCGGCCTCGAAGCTACCTGAAAAGCATTGTTGTTGCCGGGGTTTTCCTCACTGCCAGCATGGTTCTGAGAAGAAAATGAGTTTTCTCCTAAGAAACCTTGGGTTTCCAGTTCCTTGTTGGAAGCTCACCCTGCTCTGCGCTATACCTAAAGTGAAAGTCAACGTGAGCCCAAGCTTCGAAGTAAGGCCCTGATTATCCTTGCAAAACGAGAGGCGTGCAGCAGCTCCATGAGGCCTTCATCGTTGTTCTGCTTTAGTTTCAAGGTAGTAAGCTTTTCAACACTCCTAGGGGCCTTGCTTCAGCACCCGTTTCAGTACCAGAACACTGCGTAGAACCAGGAAGCTCTGCTCCTGCGTGTATGCTGCGTGTCAACCTAGAAATTAGAGACTGATGGCACAAGGCTTGTTTTCCCGTTTTGAAAGCTCCATTCATGCGGCCTCGAAGCTACCTGAAAAGCACTGTTGTTACCGTGCTTTTACTTACAGCCGGCATGGCACATAGAAGAAAATGAGTTTTCTCGAAAGAAACCTTGTGCTTCCAGTTCCTAGTTGGAAGCTCACCCGGCTCTGCTCTATACCAAACGTGAAAGTCAATGTGAGCACTAGCCTCGAAGTAAGGCCCTCATTATGCTGGCAAAACGGGAGGCGTGCAGCAGCTCCATGAGGCCTTCATCGCTGTTCTGCTTTAGTTTCACGGTAGTAGCTTTCCAACATTCCTAGGGACTTTGCTTAAGCAACCGTTTCGGTACCAGAACACTGCGTAGAGACAGTAAGCTCTGGTCCTGCGTGTATGCTGCGAGTCAACCTAGAAATTGGAGACTGATGGCATAAGGCTTCTTTTGCCATTATGAAAGCTCCGTTCATGCGGCCTCGAAGCTACCTGAAAAGCATTGTTGTTGCCGGGGTTTTCCTCACTGCCGGCATGGTTCTGAGAAGAAAATGAGTTTTCTCCTAAGAAACCTTGGGTTTCCAGTTCCTTGTTGGAAGCTAACCCTGCTCTGCCCTATACCTAAAGTGAAAGTCAACGTGAGCCCAAGCTTCGAAGTAAGGCCCTGATTATCCTTGCAAAACGAGAGGCGTGCAGCAGCTCCATGAGGCCTTCATCGTTGTTCTGCTTTAGTTTCAAGGTAGTAAGCTTTTCAACACTCCTAGGGGCCTTGCTTCAGCACCCGTTTCAGTACCAGAACACTGCGTAGAACCAGGAAGTACTGCTCCTGCGTGTATGCTGCGTGTCAACCTAGAAATTAGAGGCTGACGGCACAAGGCTAGTTTTCCCATTATGAAAGCTCCGTTGATGCGGCCCCGAAGCTACCTGAAAAGCACTGTTGTTACCGTGCTTTTACTTACAGCCGGCATGGCACATAGAAGAAAATGAGTTTTCTCGAAAGAAACCTTGTGCTTCCAGTTCCTAGTTGGAAGCTCACCCGGCTCTGCTCTATACCAAACGTGAAAGTCAATGTGAGCACTAGCCTCGAAGTAAGGCCCTGATTATCCTGGCAAAACGGGAGGCGTGCAGCAGCTCCATGAGGCCTTCATCGCTGTTCTGCTTTAGTTTCACGGTAGTAAGCTTTCCAACATTCCTAGGGACTTTGCTTAAGCAACCGTTTCGGTACCAGAACACTGCGTAGAGACAGTAAGCTCTGGTCCTGCGTGTATGCTGCGTGTCAACCTAGAAATTGGAGACTGATGGCATAAGGCTTCTTTTGCCATTATGAAAGCTCCGTTCATGCGGCCTCGAAGCTACCTGAAAAGCATTGTTGTTGCCGGGGTTTTCCTCACTGCCAGCATGGTTCTGAGAAGAAAATGAGTTTTCTCCTAAGAAAACTTGGGTTTCCAGTTCCTTGTTGGAAGCTCACCCTGCTCTGCGCTATACCTAAAGTGAAAGTCAACGTGAGCCCAAGCTTCGAAGTAAGGCCCTGATTATCCTTGCAAAACGAGAGGCGTGCAGCAGCTCCATGAGGCCTTCATCGTTGTTCTGCTTTAGTTTCAAGGTAGTAAGCTTTTCAACACTCCTAGGGGCCTTGCTTCAGCACCCGTTTCAGTACCAGAACACTGCGTAGAACCAGGAAGTACTGCTCCTGCGTGTATGCTGCGTGTCAACCTAGAAATTAGAGGCTGACGGCACAAGGCTAGTTTTCCCATTATGAAAGCTCCGTTGATGCGGCCCCGAAGCTACCTGAAAAGCACTGTTGTTACCGTGCTTTTACTTACAGCCGGCATGGCACATAGAAGAAAATGAGTTTTCTCGAAAGAAACCTTGTGCTTCCAGTTCCTAGTTGGAAGCTCACCCGGCTCTGCTCTATACCAAACGTGAAAGTCAATGTGAGCACTAGCCTCGAAGTAAGGCCCTGATTATCCTGGCAAAACGGGAGGCGTGCAGCAGCTCCATGAGGCCTTCATCGCTGTTCTGCTTTAGTTTCACGGTAGTAAGCTTTCCAACATTCCTAGGGACTTTGCTTAAGCAACCGTTTCGGTACCAGAACACTGCGTAGAGACAGTAAGCTCTGGTCCTGCGTGTATGCTGCGTGTCAACCTAGAAATTGGAGACTGATGGCATAAGGCTTCTTTTGCCATTATGAAAGCTCCGTTCATGCGGCCTCGAAGCTACCTGAAAAGCATTGTTGTTGCCGGGGTTTTCCTCACTGCCAGCATGGTTCTGAGAAGAAAATGAGTTTTCTCCTAAGAAACCTTGGGTTTCCAGTTCCTTGTTGGAAGCTCACCCTGCTCTGCGCTATACCTAAAGTGAAAGTCAACGTGAGCCCAAGCTTCGAAGTAAGGCCCTGATTATCCTTGCAAAACGAGAGGCGTGCAGCAGCTCCATGAGGCCTTCATCGTTGTTCTGCTTTAGTTTCAAGGTAGTAAGCTTTTCAACACTCCTAGGGGCCTTGCTTCAGCACCCGTTTCAGTACCAGAACACTGCGTAGAACCAGGAAGCTCTGCTCCTGCGTGTATGCTGCGTGTCAACCTAGAAATTAGAGAGTGATGGCACAAGGCTTGTTTTCCCGTTTTGAAAGCTCCATTCATGCGGCCTCGAAGCTACCTGAAAAGCACTGTTGTTACCGTGCTTTTACTTACAGCCGGCATGGCACATAGAAGAAAATGAGTTTTCTCGAAAGAAACCTTGTGCTTCCAGTTCCTAGTTGGAAGCTCACCCGGCTCTGCTCTATACCAAACGTGAAAGTCAATGTGAGCACTAGCCTCGAAGTAAGGCCCTGATTATGCTGGCAAAACGGGAGGCGTGCAGCAGCTCCATGAGGCCTTCATCGCTGTTCTGCTTTAGTTTCACGGTAGTAGCTTTCCAACATTCCTAGGGACTTTGCTTAAGCAACCGTTTCGGTACCAGAACACTGCGTAGAGACAGTAAGCTCTGGTCCTGCGTGTATGCTGCGAGTCAACCTAGAAATTGGAGACTGATGGCATAAGGCTTCTTTTCCCATTATGAAAGCTCCGTTCATGCGGCCTCGAAGCTACCTGAAAAGCATTGTTGTTGCCGGGGTTTTCCTCACTGCCGGCATGGTTCTGAGGAGAAAATGAGTTTTCTCCTAAGAAACCTTGGGTTTCCAGTTCTTTGTTGGATACTCACCCTGCTCTGCGCTATACCTAAAGTGAAAGTCAACGTGAGCCCAAGCTTCGAAGTAAGGCCCTGATTATCCTTGCAAAACGAGAGGCGTGCAGCAGCTCCATGAGGCCTTCATCGTTGTTCTGCTTTAGTTTCAAGGTAGTAAGCTTTTCAACACTCCTAGGGGCCTTGCTTCAGCACCCGTTTCAGTACCAGAACACTGCGTAGAACCAGGAAGCTCTGCTCCTGCGTGTATGCTGCGTGTCAACCTAGAAATTAGAGACTGACGGCACAAGGCTAGTTTTCCCATTATGAAAGCTCCGTTGATGCGGCCCCGAAGCTACCTGAAAAGCACTGTTGTTACCGTGCTTTTACTTAGAGCCGGCATGGCACATAGAAGAAAATGAGTTTTCTCGAAAGAAACCTTGTGCTTCCAGTTCCTAGTTGGAAGCTCACCCGGCTCTGCTCTATACCAAACGTGAAAGTCAATGTGAGCACTAGCCTCGAAGTAAGACCCTGATTATCCTGGCAAAACGGGAGGCGTGCAGCAGCTCCATGAGGCCTTCATCGCTGTTCTGCTTTAGTTTCACGGTAGTAAGCTTTCCAAGACTCCTAGGGACTTTGCTTAAGCAACCGTTTCGGTACCAGAACACTGCGTAGAGACAGTAAGCTCTGGTCCTGCGTGTATGCTGCGTGTCAACCTAGAAATTGGAGACTGATGGCATAAGGCTTCTTTTGCCATTATGAAAGCTCCGTTCATGCGGCCTCGAAGCTACCTGAAAAGCATTGTTGTTGCCGGGGTTTTCCTCACTGCCGGCATGGTTCTGAGAAGAAAATGAGTTTTCTCCTAAGAAACCTTGGGTTTCCAGTTCCTTGTTGGAAGCTCACCCTGCTCTGCGCTATACCTAAAGTGAAAGTCAACGTGAGCCCAAGCTTCGAAGTAGGGCCCTGATTATCCTTGCAAAACGAGAGGCATGCAGCAGCTCCATGAGGCCTTCATCGTTGTTCTGCTTTAGTTTCAAGGTAGTAAGCTTTTCAACACTCCTAGGGGCCTTGCTTCAGCACCCGTTTCAGTACCAGAACACTGCGTAGAACCAGGAAGCTCTGCTCCTGCGTGTATGCTGCGTGTCAACCTAGAAATTAGAGACTGATGGCACAAGGCTTGTTTTCCCGTTTTGAAAGCTCCATTCATGCGGCCTCGAAGCTACCTGAAAAGCACTGTTGTTACCGTGCTTTTACTTACAGCCGGCATGGCACATAGAAGAAAATGAGTTTTCTCGAAAGAAACCTTGTGCTTCCAGTTCCTAGTTGGAAGCTCACCCGGCTCTGCTCTATACCAAACGTGAAAGTCAATGTGAGCACTAGCCTCGAAGTAAGGCCCTGATTATGCTGGCAATACGGGAGGCGTGCAGCAGCTCCATGAGGCCTTCATCGCTGTTCTGCTTTAGTTTCACGGTAGTAGCTTTCCAACATTCCTAGGGACTTTGCTTAAGCAACCGTTTCGGTACCAGAACACTGCGTAGAGACAGTAAGCTCTGGTCCTGCGTGTATGCTGCGAGTCAACCTAGAAATTGGAGACTGATGGCATAAGGCTTCTTTTGCCATTATGAAAGCTCCGTTCATGCGGCCTCGAAGCTACCTGAAAAGCATTGTTGTTGCCGGGGTTTTCCTCACTGCCGGCATGGTTCTGAGGAGAAAATGAGTTTTCTCCTAAGAAACCTTGGGTTGCCAGTTCTTTGTTGGAAGCTCACCCTGCTCTGCGCTATACCTAAAGTGAAAGTCAACGTGAGCCCAAGCTTCGAAGTAAGGCCCTGATTATCCTTGCAAAACGAGAGGCGTGCAGCAGCTCCATGAGGCCTTCATCGTTGTTCTGCTTTAGTTTCAAGGTAGTAAGCTTTTCAACACTCCTAGGGGCCTTGCTTCAGCACCCGTTTCAGTACCAGAACACTGCGTAGAACCAGGAAGTTCTGCTCCTGCGTGTATGCTGCGTGTCAACCTAGAAATTAGAGGCTGACGGCACAAGGCTAGTTTTCCCATTATGAAAGCTCCGTTGATGCGGCCCCGAAGCTACCTGAAAAGCACTGTTGTTACCGTGCTTTTACTTACAGCCGGCATGACACATAGAAGAAAATGAGTTTTCTCGAAAGAAACCTTGTGCTTCCAGTTCCTAGTTGGAAGCTCACCCGGCTCTGCTCTATACCAAACGTGAAAGTCAATGTGAGCACTAGCCTCGAAGTAAGGCCCTGATTATCCTGGCAAAACGGGAGGCGTGCAGCAGCTCCATGAGGCCTTCATCGCTGTTCTGCTTTAGTTTCACGGTAGTAAGCTTTCCAAGACTCCTAGGGACTTTGCTTAAGCAACCGTTTCGGTACCAGAACACTGCGTAGAGACAGTAAGCTCTGGTCCTGCGTGTATGCTGCGTGTCAACCTAGAAATTGGAGACTGATGGCATAAGGCTTCTTTTCCCATTATGAAAGCTCCGTTCATGCGGCCTCGAAGCTACCTGAAAAGCATTGTTGTTGCCGGGGTTTTCCTCACTGCCAGCATGGTTCTGAGAAGAAAATGAGTTTTCTCCTAAGAAACCTTGGGTTTCCAGTTCCTTGTTGGAAGCTCACCCTGCTCTGCGCTATACGTAAAGTGAAAGTCAACGTGAGCCCAAGCTTCGAAGTAAGGCCCTGATTATCCTTGCAAAACGAGAGGCGTGCAGCAGCTCCATGAGGCCTTCATCGTTGTTCTGCTTTAGTTTCAAGGTAGTAAGCTTTTCAACACTCCTAGGGGCCTTGCTTCAGCACCCGTTTCAGTACCAGAACACTGCGTAGAACCAGGAAGCTCTGCTCCTGCGTGTATGCTGCGTGTCAACCTAGAAATTAGAGACTGATGGCACAAGGCTTGTTTTCCCGTTTTGAAAGCTCCATTCATGCGGCCTCGAAGCTACCTGAAAAGCACTGTTGTTACCGTGCTTTTACTTACAGCCGGCATGGCACATAGAAGAAAATGAGTTTTCTCGAAAGAAACCTTGTGCTTCCAGTTCCTAGTTGGAAGCTCACCCGGCTCTGCTCTATACCAAACGTGAAAGTCAATGTGAGCACTAGCCTCGAAGTAAGGCCCTCATTATGCTGGCAAAACGGGAGGCGTGCAGCAGCTCCATGAGGCCTTCATCGCTGTTCTGCTTTAGTTTCACGGTAGTAGCTTTCCAACATTCCTAGGGACTTTGCTTAAGCAACCGTTTCGGTACCAGAACACTGCGTAGAGACAGTAAGCTCTGGTCCTGCGTGTATGCTGCGAGTCAACCTAGAAATTGGAGACTGATGGCATAAGGCTTCTTTTGCCATTATGAAAGCTCCGTTCATGCGGCCTCGAAGCTACCTGAAAAGCATTGTTGTTGCCGGGGTTTTCCTCACTGCCGGCATGGTTCTGAGAAGAAAATGAGTTTTCTCCTAAGAAACCTTGGGTTTCCAGTTCCTTGTTGGAAGCTCACCCTGCTCTGCGCTATACCTAAAGTGAAAGTCAACGTGAGCCCAAGCTTCGAAGTAAGGCCCTGATTATCCTTGCAAAACGAGAGGCGTGCAGCAGCTCCATGAGGCCTTCATCGTTGTTCTGCTTTAGTTTCAAGGTAGTAAGCTTTTCAACACTCCTAGGGGCCTTGCTTCAGCACCCGTTTCAGTACCAGAACACTGCGTAGAACCAGGAAGTACTGCTCCTGCGTGTATGCTGCGTGTCAACCTAGAAATTAGAGGCTGACGGCACAAGGCTAGTTTTCCCATTATGAAAGCTCCGTTGATGCGGCCCCGAAGCTACCTGAAAAGCACTGTTGTTACCGTGCTTTTACTTACAGCCGGCATGGCACATAGAAGAAAATGAGTTTTCTCGAAAGAAACCTTGTGCTTCCAGTTCCTAGTTGGAAGCTCACCCGGCTCTGCTCTATACCAAACGTGAAAGTCAATGTGAGCACTAGCCTCGAAGTAAGGCCCTGATTATCCTGGCAAAACGGGAGGCGTGCAGCAGCTCCATGAGGCCTTCATCGCTGTTCTGCTTTAGTTTCACGGTAGTAAGCTTTCCAACATTCCTAGGGACTTTGCTTAAGCAACCGTTTCGGTACCAGAACACTGCGTAGAGACAGTAAGCTCTGGTCCTGCGTGTATGCTGCGTGTCAACCTAGAAATTGGAGACTGATGGCATAAGGCTTCTTTTGCCATTATGAAAGCTCCGTTCATGCGGCCTCGAAGCTACCTGAAAAGCATTGTTGTTGCCGGGGTTTTCCTCACTGCCAGCATGGTTCTGAGAAGAAAATGAGTTTTCTCCTAAGAAACCTTGGGTTTCCAGTTCCTTGTTGGAAGCTCACCCTGCTCTGCGCTATACCTAAAGTGAAAGTCAACGTGAGCCCAAGCTTCGAAGTAAGGCCCTGATTATCCTTGCAAAACGAGAGGCGTGCAGCAGCTCCATGAGGCCTTCATCGTTGTTCTGCTTTAGTTTCAAGGTAGTAAGCTTTTCAACACTCCTAGGGGCCTTGCTTCAGCACCCGTTTCAGTACCAGAACACTGCGTAGAACCAGGAAGCTCTGCTCCTGCGTGTATGCTGCGTGTCACCCTAGAAATTAGAGACTGATGGCACAAGGCTTGTTTTCCCGTTTTGAAAGCTCCATTCATGCGGCCTCGAAGCTACCTGAAAAGCACTGTTGTTACCGTGCTTTTACTTACAGCCGGCATGGCACATAGAAGAAAATGAGTTTTCTCGAAAGAAACCTTGTGCTTCCAGTTCCTAGTTGGAAGCTCACCCGGCTCTGCTCTATACCAAACGTGAAAGTCAATGTGAGCACTAGCCTCGAAGTAAGGCCCTGATTATCCTGGCAAAACGGGAGGCGTGCAGCAGCTCCATGAGGCCTTCATCGCTGTTCTGCTTTAGTTTCACGGTAGTAAGCTTTCCAACATTCCTAGGGACTTTGCTTAAGCAACCGTTTCGGTACCAGAACACTGCGTAGAGACAGTAAGCTCTGGTCCTGCGTGTATGCTGCGTGTCAACCTAGAAATTGGAGACTGATGGCATAAGGCTTCTTTTCCCATTATGAAAGCTCCGTTCATGCGGCCTCGAAGCTACCTGAAAAGCATTGTTGTTGCCGGGGTTTTCGTCACTGCCAGCATGGTTCTGAGAAGAAAATGAGTTTTCTCCTAAGAAACCTTGGGTTTCCAGTTCCTTGTTGGAAGCTCACCCTGCTCTGCGCTATACCTAAAGTGAAAGTCAACGTGAGCCCAAGCTTCGAAGTAAGGCCCTGATTATCCTTGCAAAACGAGAGGCGTGCAGCAGCTCCATGAGGCCTTCATCGTTGTTCTGCTTTAGTTTCAAGGTAGTAAGCTTTTCAACACTCCTAGGGGCCTTGCTTCAGCACCCGTTTCAGTACCAGAACACTGCGTAGAACCAGGAAGCTCTGCTCCTGCGTGTATGCTGCGTGTCAACCTAGAAATTAGAGACTGATGGCACAAGGCTTGTTTTCCCGTTTTGAAAGCTCCATTCATGCGGCCTCGAAGCTACCTGAAAAGCACTGTTGTTACCGTGCTTTTACTTACAGCCGGCATGGCACATAGAAGAAAATGAGTTTTCTCGAAAGAAACCTTGTGCTTCCAGTTCCTAGTTGGAAGCTCACCCGGCTCTGCTCTATACCAAACGTGAAAGTCAATGTGAGCACTAGCCTCGAAGTAAGGCCCTGATTATGCTGGCAAAACGGGAGGCGTGCAGCAGCTCCATGAGGCCTTCATCGCTGTTCTGCTTTAGTTTCACGGTAGTAGCTTTCCAACATTCCTAGGGACTTTGCTTAAGCAACCGTTTCGGTACCAGAACACTGCGTAGAGACAGTAAGCTCTGGTCCTGCGTGTATGCTGCGAGTCAACCTAGAAATTGGAGACTGATGGCATAAGGCTTCTTTTGCCATTATGAAAGCTCCGTTCATGCGGCCTCGAAGCTACCTGAAAAGCATTGTTGTTGCCGGGGTTTTCCTCACTGCCGGCATGGTTCTGAGAAGAAAATGAGTTTTCTCCTAAGAAACCTTGGGTTTCCAGTTCCTTGTTGGAAGCTCACCCTGCTCTGCGCTATACCTAAAGTGAAAGTCAACGTGAGCCCAAGCTTCGAAGTAAGGCCCTGATTATCCTTGCAAAACGAGAGGCGTGCAGCAGCTCCATGAGGCCTTCATCGTTGTTCTGCTTTAGTTTCAAGGTAGTAAGCTTTTCAACACTCCTAGGGGCCTTGCTTCAGCACCCGTTTCAGTACCAGAACACTGCGTAGAACCAGGAAGTACTGCTCCTGCGTGTATGCTGCGTGTCAACCTAGAAATTAGAGGCTGACGGCACAAGGCTAGTTTTCCCATTATGAAAGCTCCGTTGATGCGGCCCCGAAGCTACCTGAAAAGCACTGTTGTTACCGTGCTTTTACTTAGAGCCGGCATGGCACATAGAAGAAAATGAGTTTTCTCGAAAGAAACCTTGTGCTTCCAGTTCCTAGTTGGAAGCTCACCCGGCTCTGCTCTATACCAAACGTGAAAGTCAATGTGAGCACTAGCCTCGAAGTAAGGCCCTGATTATCCTGGCAAAACGGGAGGCGTGCAGCAGCTCCATGAGGCCTTCATCGCTGTTCTGCTTTAGTTTCACGGTAGTAAGCTTTCCAACATTCCTAGGGACTTTGCTTAAGCAACCGTTTCGGTACCAGAACACTGCGTAGAGACAGTAAGCTCTGGTCCTGCGTGTATGCTGCGTGTCAACCTAGAAATTGGAGACTGATGGCATAAGGCTTCTTTTGCCATTATGAAAGCTCCGTTCATGCGGCCTCGAAGCTACCTGAAAAGCATTGTTGTTGCCGGGGTTTTCCTCACTGCCAGCATGGTTCTGAGAAGAAAATGAGTTTTCTCCTAAGAAACCTTGGGTTTCCAGTTCCTTGTTGGAAGCTCACCCTGCTCTGCGCTATACCTAAAGTGAAAGTCAACGTGAGCCCAAGCTTCGAAGTAAGGCCCTGATTATCCTTGCAAAACGAGAGGCGTGCAGCAGCTCCATGAGGCCTTCATCGTTGTTCTGCTTTAGTTTCAAGGTAGTAAGCTTTTCAACACTCCTAGGGGCCTTGCTTCAGCACCCGTTTCAGTACCAGAACACTGCGTAGAACCAGGAAGCTCTGCTCCTGCGTGTATGCTGCGTGTCACCCTAGAAATTAGAGACTGATGGCACAAGGCTTGTTTTCCCGTTTTGAAAGCTCCATTCATGCGGCCTCGAAGCTACCTGAAAAGCACTGTTGTTACCGTGCTTTTACTTACAGCCGGCATGGCACATAGAAGAAAATGAGTTTTCTCGAAAGAAACCTTGTGCTTCCAGTTCCTAGTTGGAAGCTCACCCGGCTCTGCTCTATACCAAACGTGAAAGTCAATGTGAGCACTAGCCTCGAAGTAAGGCCCTGATTATCCTGGCAAAACGGGAGGCGTGCAGCAGCTCCATGAGGCCTTCATCGCTGTTCTGCTTTAGTTTCACGGTAGTAAGCTTTCCAACATTCCTAGGGACTTTGCTTAAGCAACCGTTTCGGTACCAGAACACTGCGTAGAGACAGTAAGCTCTGGTCCTGCGTGTATGCTGCGTGTCAACCTAGAAATTGGAGACTGATGGCATAAGGCTTCTTTTCCCATTATGAAAGCTCCGTTCATGCGGCCTCGAAGCTACCTGAAAAGCATTGTTGTTGCCGGGGTTTTCGTCACTGCCAGCATGGTTCTGAGAAGAAAATGAGTTTTCTCCTAAGAAACCTTGGGTTTCCAGTTCCTTGTTGGAAGCTCACCCTGCTCTGCGCTATACCTAAAGTGAAAGTCAACGTGAGCCCAAGCTTCGAAGTAAGGCCCTGATTATCCTTGCAAAACGAGAGGCGTGCAGCAGCTCCATGAGGCCTTCATCGTTGTTCTGCTTTAGTTTCAAGGTAGTAAGCTTTTCAACACTCCTAGGGGCCTTGCTTCAGCACCCGTTTCAGTACCAGAACACTGCGTAGAACCAGGAAGCTCTGCTCCTGCGTGTATGCTGCGTGTCAACCTAGAAATTAGAGACTGATGGCACAAGGCTTGTTTTCCCGTTTTGAAAGCTCCATTCATGCGGCCTCGAAGCTACCTGAAAAGCACTGTTGTTACCGTGCTTTTACTTACAGCCGGCATGGCACATAGAAGAAAATGAGTTTTCTCGAAAGAAACCTTGTGCTTCCAGTTCCTAGTTGGAAGCTCACCCGGCTCTGCTCTATACCAAACGTGAAAGTCAATGTGAGCACTAGCCTCGAAGTAAGGCCCTGATTATGCTGGCAAAACGGGAGGCGTGCAGCAGCTCCATGAGGCCTTCATCGCTGTTCTGCTTTAGTTTCACGGTAGTAGCTTTCCAACATTCCTAGGGACTTTGCTTAAGCAACCGTTTCGGTACCAGAACACTGCGTAGAGACAGTAAGCTCTGGTCCTGCGTGTATGCTGCGAGTCAACCTAGAAATTGGAGACTGATGGCATAAGGCTTCTTTTGCCATTATGAAAGCTCCGTTCATGCGGCCTCGAAGCTACCTGAAAAGCATTGTTGTTGCCGGGGTTTTCCTCACTGCCGGCATGGTTCTGAGAAGAAAATGAGTTTTCTCCTAAGAAACCTTGGGTTTCCAGTTCCTTGTTGGAAGCTCACCCTGCTCTGCGCTATACCTAAAGTGAAAGTCAACGTGAGCCCAAGCTTCGAAGTAAGGCCCTGATTATCCTTGCAAAACGAGAGGCGTGCAGCAGCTCCATGAGGCCTTCATCGTTGTTCTGCTTTAGTTTCAAGGTAGTAAGCTTTTCAACACTCCTAGGGGCCTTGCTTCAGCACCCGTTTCAGTACCAGAACACTGCGTAGAACCAGGAAGTACTGCTCCTGCGTGTATGCTGCGTGTCAACCTAGAAATTAGAGGCTGACGGCACAAGGCTAGTTTTCCCATTATGAAAGCTCCGTTGATGCGGCCCCGAAGCTACCTGAAAAGCACTGTTGTTACCGTGCTTTTACTTACAGCCGGCATGGCACATAGAAGAAAATGAGTTTTCTCGAAAGAAACCTTGTGCTTCCAGTTCCTAGTTGGAAGCTCACCCGGCTCTGCTCTATACCAAACGTGAAAGTCAATGTGAGCACTAGCCTCGAAGTAAGGCCCTGATTATCCTGGCAAAACGGGAGGCGTGCAGCAGCTCCATGAGGCCTTCATCGCTGTTCTGCTTTAGTTTCACGGTAGTAAGCTTTCCAACATTCCTAGGGACTTTGCTTAAGCAACCGTTTCGGTACCAGAACACTGCGTAGAGACAGTAAGCTCTGGTCCTGCGTGTATGCTGCGTGTCAACCTAGAAATTGGAGACTGATGGCATAAGGCTTCTTTTGCCATTATGAAAGCTCCGTTCATGCGGCCTCGAAGCTACCTGAAAAGCATTGTTGTTGCCGGGGTTTTCCTCACTGCCAGCATGGTTCTGAGAAGAAAATGAGTTTTCTCCTAAGAAAACTTGGGTTTCCAGTTCCTTGTTGGAAGCTCACCCTGCTCTGCGCTATACCTAAAGTGAAAGTCAACGTGAGCCCAAGCTTCGAAGTAAGGCCCTGATTATCCTTGCAAAACGAGAGGCGTGCAGCAGCTCCATGAGGCCTTCATCGTTGTTCTGCTTTAGTTTCAAGGTAGTAAGCTTTTCAACACTCCTAGGGGCCTTGCTTCAGCACCCGTTTCAGTACCAGAACACTGCGTAGAACCAGGAAGTACTGCTCCTGCGTGTATGCTGCGTGTCAACCTAGAAATTAGAGGCTGACGGCACAAGGCTAGTTTTCCCATTATGAAAGCTCCGTTGATGCGGCCCCGAAGCTACCTGAAAAGCACTGTTGTTACCGTGCTTTTACTTACAGCCGGCATGGCACATAGAAGAAAATGAGTTTTCTCGAAAGAAACCTTGTGCTTCCAGTTCCTAGTTGGAAGCTCACCCGGCTCTGCTCTATACCAAACGTGAAAGTCAATGTGAGCACTAGCCTCGAAGTAAGGCCCTGATTATCCTGGCAAAACGGGAGGCGTGCAGCAGCTCCATGAGGCCTTCATCGCTGTTCTGCTTTAGTTTCACGGTAGTAAGCTTTCCAACATTCCTAGGGACTTTGCTTAAGCAACCGTTTCGGTACCAGAACACTGCGTAGAGACAGTAAGCTCTGGTCCTGCGTGTATGCTGCGTGTCAACCTAGAAATTGGAGACTGATGGCATAAGGCTTCTTTTCCCATTATGAAAGCTCCGTTCATGCGGCCTCGAAGCTACCTGAAAAGCATTGTTGTTGCCGGGGTTTTCCTCACTGCCAGCATGGTTCTGAGAAGAAAATGAGTTTTCTCCTAAGAAACCTTGGGTTTCCAGTTCCTTGTTGGAAGCTCACCCTGCTCTGCGCTATACCTAAAGTGAAAGTCAACGTGAGCCCAAGCTTCGAAGTAAGGCCCTGATTATCCTTGCAAAACGAGAGGCGTGCAGCAGCTCCATGAGGCCTTCATCGTTGTTCTGCTTTAGTTTCAAGGTAGTAAGCTTTTCAACACTCCTAGGGGCCTTGCTTCAGCACCCGTTTCAGTACCAGAACACTGCGTAGAACCAGGAAGCTCTGCTCCTGCGTGTATGCTGCGTGTCAACCTAGAAATTAGAGACTGATGGCACAAGGCTTGTTTTCCCGTTTTGAAAGCTCCATTCATGCGGCCTCGAAGCTACCTGAAAAGCACTGTTGTTACCGTGCTTTTACTTACAGCCGGCATGGCACATAGAAGAAAATGAGTTTTCTCGAAAGAAACCTTGTGCTTCCAGTTCCTAGTTGGAAGCTCACCCGGCTCTGCTCTATACCAAACGTGAAAGTCAATGTGAGCACTAGCCTCGAAGTAAGGCCCTGATTATGCTGGCAAAACGGGAGGCGTGCAGCAGCTCCATGAGGCCTTCATCGCTGTTCTGCTTTAGTTTCACGGTAGTAGCTTTCCAACATTCCTAGGGACTTTGCTTAAGCAACCGTTTCGGTACCAGAACACTGCGTAGAGACAGTAAGCTCTGGTCCTGCGTGTATGCTGCGAGTCAACCTAGAAATTGGAGAATGATGGCATAAGGCTTCTTTTCCCATTATGAAAGCTCCGTTCATGCGGCCTCGAAGCTACCTGAAAAGCATTGTTGTTGCCGGGGTTTTCCTCACTGCCGGCATGGTTCTGAGGAGAAAATGAGTTTTCTCCTAAGAAACCTTGGGTTTCCAGTTCTTTGTTGGATACTCACCCTGCTCTGCGCTATACCTAAAGTGAAAGTCAACGTGAGCCCAAGCTTCGAAGTAAGGCCCTGATTATCCTTGCAAAACGAGAGGCGTGCAGCAGCTCCATGAGGCCTTCATCGTTGTTCTGCTTTAGTTTCAAGGTAGTAAGCTTTTCAACACTCCTAGGGGCCTTGCTTCAGCACCCGTTTCAGTACCAGAACACTGCGTAGAACCAGGAAGCTCTGCTCCTGCGTGTATGCTGCGTGTCAACCTAGAAATTAGAGACTGACGGCACAAGGCTAGTTTTCCCATTATGAAAGCTCCGTTGATGCGGCCCCGAAGCTACCTGAAAAGCACTGTTGTTACCGTGCTTTTACTTAGAGCCGGCATGGCACATAGAAGTAAATGAGTTTTCTCGAAAGAAACCTTGTGCTTCCAGTTCCTAGTTGGAAGCTCACCCGGCTCTGCTCTATACCAAACGTGAAAGTCAATGTGAGCACTAGCCTCGAAGTAAGACCCTGATTATCCTGGCAAAACGGGAGGCGTGCAGCAGCTCCATGAGGCCTTCATCGCTGTTCTGCTTTAGTTTCACGGTAGTAAGCTTTCCAAGACTCCTAGGGACTTTGCTTAAGCAACCGTTTCGGTACCAGAACACTGCGTAGAGACAGTAAGCTCTGGTCCTGCGTGTATGCTGCGTGTCAACCTAGAAATTGGAGACTGATGGCATAAGGCTTCTTTTGCCATTATGAAAGCTCCGTTCATGCGGCCTCGAAGCTACCTGAAAAGCATTGTTGTTGCCGGGGTTTTCCTCACTGCCGGCATGGTTCTGAGAAGAAAATGAGTTTTCTCCTAAGAAACCTTGGGTTTCCAGTTCCTTGTTGGAAGCTCACCCTGCTCTGCGCTATACCTAAAGTGAAAGTCAACGTGAGCCCAAGCTTCGAAGTAGGGCCCTGATTATCCTTGCAAAACGAGAGGCATGCAGCAGCTCCATGAGGCCTTCATCGTTGTTCTGCTTTAGTTTCAAGGTAGTAAGCTTTTCAACACTCCTAGGGGCCTTGCTTCAGCACCCGTTTCAGTACCAGAACACTGCGTAGAACCAGGAAGCTCTGCTCCTGCGTGTATGCTGCGTGTCAACCTAGAAATTAGAGACTGATGGCACAAGGCTTGTTTTCCCGTTTTGAAAGCTCCATTCATGCGGCCTCGAAGCTACCTGAAAAGCACTGTTGTTACCGTGCTTTTACTTACAGCCGGCATGGCACATAGAAGAAAATGAGTTTTCTCGAAAGAAACCTTGTGCTTCCAGTTCCTAGTTGGAAGCTCACCCGGCTCTGCTCTATACCAAACGTGAAAGTCAATGTGAGCACTAGCCTCGAAGTAAGGCCCTGATTATGCTGGCAATACGGGAGGCGTGCAGCAGCTCCATGAGGCCTTCATCGCTGTTCTGCTTTAGTTTCACGGTAGTAGCTTTCCAACATTCCTAGGGACTTTGCTTAAGCAACCGTTTCGGTACCAGAACACTGCGTAGAGACAGTAAGCTCTGGTCCTGCGTGTATGCTGCGAGTCAACCTAGAAATTGGAGACTGATGGCATAAGGCTTCTTTTGCCATTATGAAAGCTCCGTTCATGCGGCCTCGAAGCTACCTGAAAAGCATTGTTGTTGCCGGGGTTTTCCTCACTGCCGGCATGGTTCTGAGGAGAAAATGAGTTTTCTCCTAAGAAACCTTGGGTTGACAGTTCTTTGTTGGAAGCTCACCCTGCTCTGCGCTATACCTAAAGTGAAAGTCAACGTGAGCCCAAGCTTCGAAGTAAGGCCCTGATTATCCTTGCAAAACGAGAGGCGTGCAGCAGCTCCATGAGGCCTTCATCGTTGTTCTGCTTTAGTTTCAAGGTAGTAAGCTTTTCAACACTCCTAGGGGCCTTGCTTCAGCACCCGTTTCAGTACCAGAACACTGCGTAGAACCAGGAAGTTCTGCTCCTGCGTGTATGCTGCGTGTCAACCTAGAAATTAGAGGCTGACGGCACAAGGCTAGTTTTCCCATTATGAAAGCTCCGTTGATGCGGCCCCGAAGCTACCTGAAAAGCACTGTTGTTACCGTGCTTTTACTTACAGCCGGCATGGCACATAGAAGAAAATGAGTTTTCTCGAAAGAAACCTTGTGCTTCCAGTTCCTAGTTGGAAGCTCACCCGGCTCTGCTCTATACCAAACGTGAAAGTCAATGTGAGCACTAGCCTCGAAGTAAGGCCCTGATTATCCTGGCAAAACGGGAGGCGTGCAGCAGCTCCATGAGGCCTTCATCGCTGTTCTGCTTTAGTTTCACGGTAGTAAGCTTTCCAAGACTCCTAGGGACTTTGCTTAAGCAACCGTTTCGGTACCAGAACACTGCGTAGAGACAGTAAGCTCTGGTCCTGCGTGTATGCTGCGTGTCAACCTAGAAATTGGAGACTGATGGCATAAGGCTTCTTTTCCCATTATGAAAGCTCCGTTCATGCGGCCTCGAAGCTACCTGAAAAGCATTGTTGTTGCCGGGGTTTTCCTCACTGCCAGCATGGTTCTGAGAAGAAAATGAGTTTTCTCCTAAGAAACCTTGGGTTTCCAGTTCCTTGTTGGAAGCTCACCCTGCTCTGCGCTATACCTAAAGTGAAAGTCAACGTGAGCCCAAGCTTCGAAGTAAGGCCCTGATTATCCTTGCAAAACGAGAGGCGTGCAGCAGCTCCATGAGGCCTTCATCGTTGTTCTGCTTTAGTTTCAAGGTAGTAAGCTTTTCAACACTCCTAGGGGCCTTGCTTCAGCACCCGTTTCAGTACCAGAACACTGCGTAGAACCAGGAAGCTCTGCTCCTGCGTGTATGCTGCGTGTCAACCTAGAAATTAGAGACTGATGGCACAAGGCTTGTTTTCCCGTTTTGAAAGCTCCATTCATGCGGCCTCGAAGCTACCTGAAAAGCACTGTTGTTACCGTGCTTTTACTTACAGCCGGCATGGCACATAGAAGAAAATGAGTTTTCTCGAAAGAAACCTTGTGCTTCCAGTTCCTAGTTGGAAGCTCACCCGGCTCTGCTCTATACCAAACGTGAAAGTCAATGTGAGCACTAGCCTCGAAGTAAGGCCCTCATTATGCTGGCAAAACGGGAGGCGTGCAGCAGCTCCATGAGGCCTTCATCGCTGTTCTGCTTTAGTTTCACGGTAGTAGCTTTCCAACATTCCTAGGGACTTTGCTTAAGCAACCGTTTCGGTACCAGAACACTGCGTAGAGACAGTAAGCTCTGGTCCTGCGTGTATGCTGCGAGTCAACCTAGAAATTGGAGACTGATGGCATAAGGCTTCTTTTGCCATTATGAAAGCTCCGTTCATGCGGCCTCGAAGCTACCTGAAAAGCATTGTTGTTGCCGGGGTTTTCCTCACTGCCGGCATGGTTCTGAGAAGAAAATGAGTTTTCTCCTAAGAAACCTTGGGTTTCCAGTTCCTTGTTGGAAGCTCACCCTGCTCTGCGCTATACCTAAAGTGAAAGTCAACGTGAGCCCAAGCTTCGAAGTAAGGCCCTGATTATCCTTGCAAAACGAGAGGCGTGCAGCAGCTCCATGAGGCCTTCATCGTTGTTCTGCTTTAGTTTCAAGGTAGTAAGCTTTTCAACACTCCTAGGGGCCTTGCTTCAGCACCCGTTTCAGTACCAGAACACTGCGTAGAACCAGGAAGTACTGCTCCTGCGTGTATGCTGCGTGTCAACCTAGAAATTAGAGGCTGACGGCACAAGGCTAGTTTTCCCATTATGAAAGCTCCGTTGATGCGGCCCCGAAGCTACCTGAAAAGCACTGTTGTTACCGTGCTTTTACTTACAGCCGGCATGGCACATAGAAGAAAATGAGTTTTCTCGAAAGAAACCTTGTGCTTCCAGTTCCTAGTTGGAAGCTCACCCGGCTCTGCTCTATACCAAACGTGAAAGTCAATGTGAGCACTAGCCTCGAAGTAAGACCCTGATTATCCTGGCAAAACGGGAGGCGTGCAGCAGCTCCATGAGGCCTTCATCGCTGTTCTGCTTTAGTTTCACGGTAGTAAGCTTTCCAAGACTCCTAGGGACTTTGCTTAAGCAACCGTTTCGGTACCAGAACACTGCGTAGAGACAGTAAGCTCTGGTCCTGCGTGTATGCTGCGTGTCAACCTAGAAATTGGAGACTGATGGCATAAGGCTTCTTTTGCCATTATGAAAGCTCCGTTCATGCGGCCTCGAAGCTACCTGAAAAGCATTGTTGTTGCCGGGGTTTTCCTCACTGCCGGCATGGTTCTGAGAAGAAAATGAGTTTTCTCCTAAGAAACCTTGGGTTTCCAGTTCCTTGTTGGAAGCTCACCCTGCTCTGCGCTATACCTAAAGTGAAAGTCAACGTGAGCCCAAGCTTCGAAGTAGGGCCCTGATTATCCTTGCAAAACGAGAGGCATGCAGCAGCTCCATGAGGCCTTCATCGTTGTTCTGCTTTAGTTTCAAGGTAGTAAGCTTTTCAACACTCCTAGGGGCCTTGCTTCAGCACCCGTTTCAGTACCAGAACACTGCGTAGAACCAGGAAGCTCTGCTCCTGCGTGTATGCTGCGTGTCAACCTAGAAATTAGAGACTGATGGCAAAAGGCTTGTTTTCCCGTTTTGAAAGCTCCATTCATGCGGCCTCGAAGCTACCTGAAAAGCACTGTTGTTACCGTGCTTTTACTTACAGCCGGCATGGCACATAGAAGAAAATGAGTTTTCTCGAAAGAAACCTTGTGCTTCCAGTTCCTAGTTGGAAGCTCACCCGGCTCTGCTCTATACCAAACGTGAAAGTCAATGTGAGCACTAGCCTCGAAGTAAGGCCCTGATTATGCTGGCAATACGGGAGGCGTGCAGCAGCTCCATGAGGCCTTCATCGCTGTTCTGCTTTAGTTTCACGGTAGTAGCTTTCCAACATTCCTAGGGACTTTGCTTAAGCAACCGTTTCGGTACCAGAACACTGCGTAGAGACAGTAAGCTCTGGTCCTGCGTGTATGCTGCGAGTCAACCTAGAAATTGGAGACTGATGGCATAAGGCTTCTTTTCCCATTATGAAAGCTCCGTTCATGCGGCCTCGAAGCTACCTGAAAAGCATTGTTGTTGCCGGGGTTTTCCTCACTGCCAGCATGGTTCTGAGGAGAAAATGAGTTTTCTCCTAAGAAACCTTGGGTTTCCAGTTCTTTGTTGGAAGCTCACCCTGCTCTGCGCTATACCTAAAGTGAAAGTCAACGTGAGCCCAAGCTTCGAAGTAAGGCCCTGATTATCCTTGCAAAACGAGAGGCGTGCAGCAGCTCCATGAGGCCTTCATCGTTGTTCTGCTTTAGTTTCAAGGTAGTAAGCTTTTCAACACTCCTAGGGGCCTTGCTTCAGCACCCGTTTCAGTACCAGAACACTGCGTAGAACCAGGAAGTTCTGCTCCTGCGTGTATGCTGCGTGTCAACCTAGAAATTAGAGGCTGACGGCACAAGGCTAGTTTTCCCATTATGAAAGCTCCGTTGATGCGGCCCCGAAGCTACCTGAAAAGCACTGTTGTTACCGTGCTTTTACTTACAGCCGGCATGGCACATAGAAGAAAATGAGTTTTCTCGAAAGAAACCTTGTGCTTCCAGTTCCTAGTTGGAAGCTCACCCGGCTCTGCTCTATACCAAACGTGAAAGTCAATGTGAGCACTAGCCTCGAAGTAAGGCCCTGATTATCCTGGCAAAACGGGAGGCGTGCAGCAGCTCCATGAGGCCTTCATCGCTGTTCTGCTTTAGTTTCACGGTAGTAAGCTTTCCAAGACTCCTAGGGACTTTGCTTAAGCAACCGTTTCGGTACCAGAACACTGCGTAGAGACAGTAAGCTCTGGTCCTGCGTGTATGCTGCGTGTCAACCTAGAAATTGGAGACTGATGGCATAAGGCTTCTTTTCCCATTATGAAAGCTCCGTTCATGCGGCCTCGAAGCTACCTGAAAAGCATTGTTGTTGCCGGGGTTTTCCTCACTGCCAGCATGGTTCTGAGAAGAAAATGAGTTTTCTCCTAAGAAACCTTGGGTTTCCAGTTCCTTGTTGGAAGCTCACCCTGCTCTGCGCTATACCTAAAGTGAAAGTCAACGTGAGCCCAAGCTTCGAAGTAAGGCCCTGATTATCCTTGCAAAACGAGAGGCGTGCAGCAGCTCCATGAGGCCTTCATCGTTGTTCTGCTTTAGTTTCAAGGTAGTAAGCTTTTCAACACTCCTAGGGGCCTTGCTTCAGCACCCGTTTCAGTACCAGAACACTGCGTAGAACCAGGAAGCTCTGCTCCTGCGTGTATGCTGCGTGTCAACCTAGAAATTAGAGACTGATGGCACAAGGCTTGTTTTCCCGTTTTGAAAGCTCCATTCATGCGGCCTCGAAGCTACCTGAAAAGCACTGTTGTTACCGTGCTTTTACTTACAGCCGGCATGGCACATAGAAGAAAATGAGTTTTCTCGAAAGAAACCTTGTGCTTCCAGTTCCTAGTTGGAAGCTCACCCGGCTCTGCTCTATACCAAACGTGAAAGTCAATGTGAGCACTAGCCTCGAAGTAAGGCCCTGATTATGCTGGCAAAACGGGAGGCGTGCAGCAGCTCCATGAGGCCTTCATCGCTGTTCTGCTTTAGTTTCACGGTAGTAGCTTTCCAACATTCCTAGGGACTTTGCTTAAGCAACCGTTTCGGTACCAGAACACTGCGTAGAGACAGTAAGCTCTGGTCCTGCGTGTATGCTGCGAGTCAACCTAGAAATTGGAGACTGATGGCATAAGGCTTCTTTTCCCATTATGAAAGCTCCGTTCATGCGGCCTCGAAGCTACCTGAAAAGCATTGTTGTTGCCGGGGTTTTCCTCACTGCCGGCATGGTTCTGAGGAGAAAATGAGTTTTCTCCTAAGAAACCTTGGGTTTCCAGTTCTTTGTTGGATACTCACCCTGCTCTGCGCTATACCTAAAGTGAAAGTCAACGTGAGCCCAAGCTTCGAAGTAAGGCCCTGATTATCCTTGCAAAACGAGAGGCGTGCAGCAGCTCCATGAGGCCTTCATCGTTGTTCTGCTTTAGTTTCAAGGTAGTAAGCTTTTCAACACTCCTAGGGGCCTTGCTTCAGCACCCGTTTCAGTACCAGAACACTGCGTAGAACCAGGAAGCTCTGCTCCTGCGTGTATGCTGCGTGTCAACCTAGAAATTAGAGACTGACGGCACAAGGCTAGTTTTCCCATTATGAAAGCTCCGTTGATGCGGCCCCGAAGCTACCTGAAAAGCACTGTTGTTACCGTGCTTTTACTTAGAGCCGGCATGGCACATAGAAGAAAATGAGTTTTCTCGAAAGAAACCTTGTGCTTCCAGTTCCTAGTTGGAAGCTCACCCGGCTCTGCTCTATACCAAACGTGAAAGTCAATGTGAGCACTAGCCTCGAAGTAAGACCCTGATTATCCTGGCAAAACGGGAGGCGTGCAGCAGCTCCATGAGGCCTTCATCGCTGTTCTGCTTTAGTTTCACGGTAGTAAGCTTTCCAAGACTCCTAGGGACTTTGCTTAAGCAACCGTTTCGGTACCAGAACACTGCGTAGAGACAGTAAGCTCTGGTCCTGCGTGTATGCTGCGTGTCAACCTAGAAATTGGAGACTGATGGCATAAGGCTTCTTTTGCCATTATGAAAGCTCCGTTCATGCGGCCTCGAAGCTACCTGAAAAGCATTGTTGTTGCCGGGGTTTTCCTCACTGCCGGCATGCTTCTGAGAAGAAAATGAGTTTTCTCCTAAGAAACCTTGGGTTTCCAGTTCCTTGTTGGAAGCTCACCCTGCTCTGCGCTATACCTAAAGTGAATGTCAACCTGAGCCCAAGCTTCGAAGTAAGGCCCTGATTATCCTTGCAAAACGAGAGGCGTGCAGCAGCTCCATGAGGCCTTCATCGTTGTTCTGCTTTAGTTTCAAGGTAGTAAGCTTTTCAACACTCCTAGGGGCCTTGCTTCAGCACCCGTTTCAGTACCAGAACACTGCGTAGAACCAGGAAGCTCTGCTCCTGCGTGTATGCTGCGTGTCAACCTAGAAATTAGAGACTGATGGCACAAGGCTTGTTTTCCCGTTTTGAAAGCTCCATTCATGCGGCCTCGAAGCTACCTGAAAAGCACTGTTGTTACCGTGCTTTTACTTACAGCCGGCATGGCACATAGAAGAAAATGAGTTTTCTCGAAAGAAACCTTGTGCTTCCAGTTCCTAGTTGGAAGCTCACCCGGCTCTGCTCTATACCAAACGTGAAAGTCAATGTGAGCACTAGCCTCGAAGTAAGGCCCTGATTATGCTGGCAAAAAGGGAGGCGTGCAGCAGCTCCATGAGGCCTTCATCGCTGTTCTGCTTTAGTTTCACGGTAGTAAGCTTTCCAAGACTCCTAGGGACTTTGCTTAAGCAACCGTTTCGGTACCAGAAGAGTGCGTAGAGACAGTAAGCTCTGGTCCTGCGTGTATGCTGCGTGTCAACCTAGAAATTGGAGACTGATGGCATAAGGCTTCTTTTGCCATTATGAAAGCTCCGTTCATGCGGCCTCGAAGCTACCTGAAAAGCATTGTTGTTGCCGGGGTTTTCCTCACTGCCGGCATGGTTCTGAGAAGAAAATGAGTTTTCTCCTAAGAAACCTTGGGTTTCCAGTTCCTTGTTGGAAGCTCACCCTGCTCTGCGCTATACCTAAAGTGAAAGTCAACGTGAGCCCAAGCTTCGAAGTAAGGCCCTGATTATCCTTGCAAAACGAGAGGCGTGCAGCAGCTCCATGAGGCCTTCATCGTTGTTCTGCTTTAGTTTCAAGGTAGTAAGCTTTTCAACACTCCTAGGGGCCTTGCTTCAGCACCCGTTTCAGTACCAGAACACTGCGTAGAACCAGGAAGCTCTGCTCCTGCGTGTATGCTGCGTGTCAACCTAGAAATTAGAGGCTGACGGCACAAGGCTAGTTTTCCCATTATGAAAGCTCCGTTGATGCGGCCCCGAAGCTACCTGAAAAGCACTGTTGTTACCGTGCTTTTACTTACAGCCGGCATGGCACATAGAAGAAAATGAGTTTTCTCGAAAGAAACCTTGTGCTTCCAGTTCCTAGTTGGAAGCTCACCCGGCTCTGCTCTATACCAAACGTGAAAGTCAATGTGAGCACTAGCCTCGAAGTAAGGCCCTGATTATCCTGGCAAAACGGGAGGCGTGCAGCAGCTCCATGAGGCCTTCATCGCTGTTCTGCTTTAGTTTCACGGTAGTAAGCTTTCCAAGACTCCTAGGGACTTTGCTTAAGCAACCGTTTCGGTACCAGAAGACTGCGTAGAGACAGTAAGCTCTGGTCCTGCGTGTATGCTGCGTGTCAACCTAGAAATTGGAGACTGATGGCATAAGGCTTCTTTTCCCATTATGAAAGCTCCGTTCATGAGGCCTCGAAGCTACCTGAAAAGCATTGTTGTTGCCGGGGTTTTCCTCACTGCCAGCATGGTTCTGAGAAGAAAATGAGTTTTCTCCTAAGAAACCTTGGGTTTCCAGTTCCTTGTTGGAAGCTCACCCTGCTCTGCGCTATACCTAAAGTGAAAGTCAACGTGAGCCCAAGCTTCGAAGTAAGGCCCTGATTATCCTTGCAAAACGAGAGGCGTGCAGCAGCTCCATGAGGCCTTCATCGTTGTTCTGCTTTAGTTTCAAGGTAGTAAGCTTTTCAACACTCCTAGGGGCCTTGCTTCAGCACCCGTTTCAGTACCAGAACACTGCGTAGAACCAGGAAGCTCTGCTCCTGCGTGTATGCTGCGTGTCAACCTAGAAATTAGAGACTGATGGCACAAGGCTTGTTTTCCCGTTTTGAAAGCTCCATTCATGCGGCCTCGAAGCTACCTGAAAAGCACTGTTGTTACCGTGCTTTTACTTACAGCCGGCATGGCACATAGAAGAAAATGAGTTTTCTCGAAAGAAACCTTGTGCTTCCAGTTCCTAGTTGGAAGCTCACCCGGCTCTGCTCTATACCAAACGTGAAAGTCAATGTGAGCACTAGCCTCGAAGTAAGGCCCTGATTATGCTGGCAAAACGGGAGGCGTGCAGCAGCTCCATGAGGCCTTCATCGCTGTTCTGCTTTAGTTTCACGGTAGTAGCTTTCCAACATTCCTAGGGACTTTGCTTAAGCAACCGTTTCGGTACCAGAACACTGCGTAGAGACAGTAAGCTCTGGTCCTGCGTGTATGCTGCGAGTCAACCTAGAAATTGGAGACTGATGGCATAAGGCTTCTTTTGCCATTATGAAAGCTCCGTTCATGCGGCCTCGAAGCTACCTGAAAAGCATTGTTGTTGCCGGGGTTTTCCTCACTGCCGGCATGGTTCTGAGAAGAAAATGAGTTTTCTCCTAAGAAACCTTGGGTTTCCAGTTCCTTGTTGGAAGCTCACCCTGCTCTGCGCTATACCTAAAGTGAAAGTCAACGTGAGCCCAAGCTTCGAAGTAAGGCCCTGATTATCCTTGCAAAACGAGAGGCGTGCAGCAGCTCCATGAGGCCTTCATCGTTGTTCTGCTTTAGTTTCAAGGTAGTAAGCTTTTCAACACTCCTAGGGGCCTTGTTTCAGCACCCGTTTCAGTACCAGAACACTGCGTAGAACCAGGAAGTACTGCTCCTGCGTGTATGCTGCGTGTCAACCTAGAAATTAGAGGCTGACGGCACAAGGCTAGTTTTCCCATTATGAAAGCTCCGTTGATGCGGCCCCGAAGCTACCTGAAAAGCACTGTTGTTACCGTGCTTTTACTTACAGCCGGCATGGCACATAGAAGAAAATGAGTTTTCTCGAAAGAAACCTTGTGCTTCCAGTTCCTAGTTGGAAGCTCACCCGGCTCTGCTCTATACCAAACGTGAAAGTCAATGTGAGCACTAGCCTCGAAGTAAGGCCCTGATTATCCTGGCAAAACGGGAGGCGTGCAGCAGCTCCATGAGGCCTTCATCGCTGTTCTGCTTTAGTTTCACGGTAGTAAGCTTTCCAACATTCCTAGGGACTTTGCTTAAGCAACCGTTTCGGTACCAGAACACTGCGTAGAGACAGTAAGCTCTGGTCCTGCGTGTATGCTGCGTGTCAACCTAGAAATTGGAGACTGATGGCATAAGGCTTCTTTTCCCATTATGAAAGCTCCGTTCATGCGGCCTCGAAGCTACCTGAAAAGCATTGTTGTTGCCGGGGTTTTCCTCACTGCCAGCATGGTTCTGAGAAGAAAATGAGTTTTCTCCTAAGAAACCTTGGGTTTCCAGTTCCTTGTTGGAAGCTCACCCTGCTCTGCGCTATACCTAAAGTGAAAGTCAACGTGAGCCCAAGCTTCGAAGTAAGGCCCTGATTATCCTTGCAAAACGAGAGGCGTGCAGCAGCTCCATGAGGCCTTCATCGTTGTTCTGCTTTAGTTTCAAGGTAGTAAGCTTTTCAACACTCCTAGGGGCCTTGCTTCAGCACCCGTTTCAGTACCAGAACACTGCGTAGAACCAGGAAGCTCTGCTCCTGCGTGTATGCTGCGTGTCAACCTAGAAATTAGAGACTGATGGCACAAGGCTTGTTTTCCCGTTTTGAAAGCTCCATTCATGCGGCCTCGAAGCTACCTGAAAAGCACTGTTGTTACCGTGCTTTTACTTACAGCCGGCATGGCACATAGAAGAAAATGAGTTTTCTCGAAAGAAACCTTGTGCTTCCAGTTCCTAGTTGGAAGCTCACCCGGCTCTGCTCTATACCAAACGTGTAAGTCAATGTGAGCACTAGCCTCGAAGTAAGGCCCTGATTATGCTGGCAAAACGGGAGGCGTGCAGCAGCTCCATGAGGCCTTCATCGCTGTTCTGCTTTAGTTTCACGGTAGTAAGCTTTCCAACATTCCTAGGGACTTTGCTTAAGCAACCGTTTCGGTACCAGAACACTGCGTAGAGACAGTAAGCTCTGGTCCTGCGTGTATGCTGCGTGTCAACCTAGAAATTGGAGACTGATGGCATAAGGCTTCTTTTGCCATTATGAAAGCTCCGTTCATGCGGCCTCGAAGCTACCTGAAAAGCATTGTTGTTGCCGGGGTTTTCCTCACTGCCGGCATGGTTCTGAGAAGAAACTGAGTTTTCTCCTAAGAAACCTTGGGCTTCCAGTTCCTTGTTGGAAGCTCACCCTGCTCTGTGCTATACCTAAAGTGAAAGTCAACGTGAGCCCAAGCTTCGAAGTAAGGCCCTGATTATCCTTGCAAAACGAGAGGCGTGCAGCAGCTCCATGAGGCCTTCATCGTTGTTCTGCTTTAGTTTCAAGGTAGTAAGCTTTTCAACACTCCTAGGGGCCTTGCTTCAGCACCCGTTTCAGTACCAGAACACTGCGTAGAACCAGGAAGTTCTGCTCCTGCGTGTATGCTGCGTGTCAACCTAGAAATTAGAGGCTGACGGCACAAGGCTAGTTTTCCCATTATGAAAGCTCCGTTGATGCGGCCCCGAAGCTACCTGAAAAGCACTGTTGTTACCGTGCTTTTACTTACAGCCGGCATGGCACATAGAAGAAAATGAGTTTTCTCGAAAGAAACCTTGTGCTTCCAGTTCCTAGTTGGAAGCTCACCCGGCTCTGCTCTATACCAAACGTGAAAGTCAATGTGAGCACTAGCCTCGAAGTAAGGCCCTGATTATCCTGGCAAAACGGGAGGCGTGCAGCAGCTCCATGAGGCCTTCATCGCTGTTCTGCTTTAGTTTCACGGTAGTAAGCTTTCCAAGACTCCTAGGGACTTTGCTTAAGCAACCGTTTCGGTACCAGAAGACTGCGTAGAGACAGTAAGCTCTGGTCCTGCGTGTATGCTGCGTGTCAACCTAGAAATTGGAGACTGATGGCATAAGGCTTCTTTTCCCATTATGAAAGCTCCGTTCATGCGGCCTCGAAGCTACCTGAAAAGCATTGTTGTTGCCGGGGTTTTCCTCACTGCCAGCATGGTTCTGAGAAGAAAATGAGTTTTCTCCTAAGAAACCTTGGGTTTCCAGTTCCTTGTTGGAAGCTCACCCTGCTCTGCGCTATACCTAAAGTGAAAGTCAACGTGAGCCCAAGCTTCGAAGTAAGGCCCTGATTATCCTTGCAAAACGAGAGGCGTGCAGCAGCTCCATGAGGCCTTCATCGTTGTTCTGCTTTAGTTTCAAGGTAGTAAGCTTTTCAACACTCCTAGGGGCCTTGCTTCAGCACCCGTTTCAGTACCAGAACACCGCGTAGAACCAGGAAGCTCTGCTCCTGCGTGTATGCTGCGTGTCAACCTAGAAATTAGAGACTGATGGCACAAGGCTTGTTTTCCCGTTTTGAAAGCTCCATTCATGCGGCCTCGAAGCTACCTGAAAAGCACTGTTGTTACCGTGCTTTTACTTACAGCCGGCATGGCACATAGAAGAAAATGAGTTTTCTCGAAAGAAACCTTGTGCTTCCAGTTCCTAGTTGGAAGCTCACCCGGCTCTGCTCTATACCAAACGTGAAAGTCAATGTGAGCACTAGCCTCGAAGTAAGGCCCTGATTATGCTGGCAAAACGGGAGGCATGCAGCAGCTCCATGAGGCCTTCATCGCTGTTCTGCATTAGTTTCACGGTAGTAGCTTTCCAACATTCCTAGGGACTTTGCTTAAGCAACCGTTTCGGTACCAGAACACTGCGTAGAGACAGTAAGCTCTGGTCCTGCGTGTATGCTGCGAGTCAACCTAGAAATTGGAGACTGATGGCATAAGGCTTCTTTTCCCATTATGAAAGCTCCGTTCATGCGGCCTCGAAGCTACCTGAAAAGCATTGTTGTTGCCGGGGTTTTCCTCACTGCCGGCATGGTTCTGAGGAGAAAATGAGTTTTCTCCTAAGAAACCTTGGGTTTCCAGTTCTTTGTTGGAAGCTCACCCTGCTCTGCGCTATACCTAAAGTGAAAGTCAACGTGAGCCCAAGCTTCGAAGTAAGGCCCTGATTATCCTTGCAAAACGAGAGGCGTGCAGCAGCTCCATGAGCCCTTCATCGTTGTTCTGCTTTAGTTTCAAGGTAGTAAGCTTTTCAACACTCCTAGGGGCCTTGCTTCAGCACCCGTTTCAGTACCAGAACACTGCGTAGAACCAGGAAGCTCTGCTCCTGCGTGTATGCTGCGTGTCAACCTAGAAATTAGAGACTGACGGCACAAGGCTAGTTTTCCCATTATGAAAGCTCCGTTGATGCGGCCCCGAAGCTACCTGAAAAGCACTGTTGTTACCGTGCTTTTACTTAGAGCCGGCATGGCACATAGAAGAAAATGAGTTTTCTCGAAAGAAACCTTGTGCTTCCAGTTCCTAGTTGGAAGCTCACCCGGCTCTGCTCTATACCAAACGTGAAAGTCAATGTGAGCACTAGCCTCGAAGTAAGGCCCTGATTATCCTGGCAAAACGGGAGGCGTGCAGCAGCTCCATGAGGCCTTCATCGCTGTTCTGCTTTAGTTTCAAGGTAGTAAGCTTTTCAACACTCCTAGGGGCCTTGCTTCAGCACCCGTTTCAGTACCAGAACACTGCGTAGAACCAGGAAGCTCTGCTCCTGCGTGTATGCTGCGTGTCAACCTAGAAATTAGAGACTGATGGCACAAGGCTTGTTTTCCCGTTTTGAAAGCTCCATTCATGCGGCCTCGAAGCTACCTGAAAAGCACTGTTGTTACCGTGCTTTTACTTACAGCCGGCATGGCACATAGAAGAAAATGAGTTTTCTCGAAAGAAACCTTGTGCTTCCAGTTCCTAGTTGGAAGCTCACCCGGCTCTGCTCTATACCAAACGTGAAAGTCAATGTGAGCACTAGCCTCGAAGTAAGGCCCTGATTATGCTGGCAATACGGGAGGCGTGCAGCAGCTCCATGAGGCCTTCATCGCTGTTCTGCTTTAGTTTCACGGTAGTAGCTTTCCAACATTCCTAGGGACTTTGCTTAAGCAACCGTTTCGGTACCAGAACACTGCGTAGAGACAGTAAGCTCTGGTCCTGCGTGTATGCTGCGAGTCAACCTAGAAATTGGAGACTGATGGCATAAGGCTTCTTTTCCCATTATGAAAGCTCCGTTCATGCGGCCTCGAAGCTACCTGAAAAGCATTGTTGTTGCCGGGGTTTTCCTCACTGCCGGCATGGTTCTGAGGAGAAAATGAGTTTTCTCCTAAGAAACCTTGGGTTGCCAGTTCTTTGTTGGAAGCTCACCCTGCTCTGCGCTATACCTAAAGTGAAAGTCAACGTGAGCCCAAGCTTCGAAGTAAGGCCCTGATTATCCTTGCAAAACGAGAGGCGTGCAGCAGCTCCATGAGGCCTTCATCGTTGTTCTGCTTTAGTTTCAAGGTAGTAAGCTTTTCAACACTCCTAGGGGCCTTGCTTCAGCACCCGTTTCAGTACCAGAACACTGCGTAGAACCAGGAAGCTCTGCTCCTGCGTGTATGCTGCGTGTCAACCTAGAAATTAGAGGCTGACGGCACAAGGCTAGTTTTCCCATTATGAAAGCTCCGTTGATGCGGCCCCGAAGCTACCTGAAAAGCACTGTTGTTACCGTGCTTTTACTTAGAGCCGGCATGGCACATAGAAGAAAATGAGTTTTCTCGAAAGAAACCTTGTGCTTCCAGTTCCTAGTTGGAAGCTCACCCGGCTCTGCTCTATACCAAACGTGAAAGTCAATGTGAGCACTAGCCTCGAAGTAAGACCCTGATTATCCTGGCAAAACGGGAGGCGTGCAGCAGCTCCATGAGGCCTTCATCGCTGTTCTGCTTTAGTTTCACGGTAGTAAGCTTTCCAAGACTCCTAGGGACTTTGCTTAAGCAACCGTTTCGGTACCAGAACACTGCGTAGAGACAGTAAGCTCTGGTCCTGCGTGTATGCTGCGTGTCAACCTAGAAATTGGAGACTGATGGCATAAGGCTTCTTTTGCCATTATGAAAGCTCCGTTCATGCGGCCTCGAAGCTACCTGAAAAGCATTGTTGTTGCCGGGGTTTTCCTCACTGCCGGCATGCTTCTGAGAAGAAAATGAGTTTTCTCCTAAGAAACCTTGGGTTTCCAGTTCCTTGTTGGAAGCTCACCCTGCTCTGCGCTATACCTAAAGTGAATGTCAACCTGAGCCCAAGCTTCGAAGTAAGGCCCTGATTATCCTTGCAAAACGAGAGGCGTGCAGCAGCTCCATGAGGCCTTCATCGTTGTTCTGCTTTAGTTTCAAGGTAGTAAGCTTTTCAACACTCCTAGGGGCCTTGCTTCAGCACCCGTTTCAGTACCAGAACACTGCGTAGAACCAGGAAGCTCTGCTCCTGCGTGTATGCTGCGTGTCAACCTAGAAATTAGAGACTGATGGCACAAGGCTTGTTTTCCCGTTTTGAAAGCTCCATTCATGCGGCCTCGAAGCTACCTGAAAAGCACTGTTGTTACCGTGCTTTTACTTACAGCCGGCATGGCACATAGAAGAAAATGAGTTTTCTCGAAAGAAACCTTGTGCTTCCAGTTCCTAGTTGGAAGCTCACCCGGCTCTGCTCTATACCAAACGTGAAAGTCAATGTGAGCACTAGCCTCGAAGTAAGGCCCTGATTATGCTGGCAAAAAGGGAGGCGTGCAGCAGCTCCATGAGGCCTTCATCGCTGTTCTGCTTTAGTTTCACGGTAGTAAGCTTTCCAAGACTCCTAGGGACTTTGCTTAAGCAACCGTTTCGGTACCAGAAGAGTGCGTAGAGACAGTAAGCTCTGGTCCTGCGTGTATGCTGCGTGTCAACCTAGAAATTGGAGACTGATGGCATAAGGCTTCTTTTGCCATTATGAAAGCTCCGTTCATGCGGCCTCGAAGCTACCTGAAAAGCATTGTTGTTGCCGGGGTTTTCCTCACTGCCGGCATGGTTCTGAGAAGAAAATGAGTTTTCTCCTAAGAAACCTTGGGTTTCCAGTTCCTTGTTGGAAGCTCACCCTGCTCTGCGCTATACCTAAAGTGAAAGTCAACGTGAGCCCAAGCTTCGAAGTAAGGCCCTGATTATCCTTGCAAAACGAGAGGCGTGCAGCAGCTCCATGAGGCCTTCATCGTTGTTCTGCTTTAGTTTCAAGGTAGTAAGCTTTTCAACACTCCTAGGGGCCTTGCTTCAGCACCCGTTTCAGTACCAGAACACTGCGTAGAACCAGGAAGCTCTGCTCCTGCGTGTATGCTGCGTGTCAACCTAGAAATTAGAGACTGATGGCACAAGGCTTGTTTTCCCGTTTTGAAAGCTCCATTCATGCGGCCCCGAAGCTACCTGAAAAGCACTGTTGTTACCGTGCTTTTACTTACAGCCGGCATGGCACATAGAAGAAAATGAGTTTTCTCGAAAGAAACCTTGTGCTTCCAGTTCCTAGTTGGAAGCTCACCCGGCTCTGCTCTATACCAAACGTGAAAGTCAATGTGAGCACTAGCCTCGAAGTAAGGCCCTGATTATCCTGGCAAAACGGGAGGCGTGCAGCAGCTCCATGAGGCCTTCATCGCTGTTCTGCTTTAGTTTCACGGTAGTAAGCTTTCCAAGACTCCTAGGGACTTTGCTTAAGCAACCGTTTCGGTACCAGAAGACTGCGTAGAGACAGTAAGCTCTGGTCCTGCGTGTATGCTGCGTGTCAACCTAGAAATTGGAGACTGATGGCATAAGGCTTCTTTTCCCATTATGAAAGCTCCGTTCATGCGGCCTCGAAGCTACCTGAAAAGCATTGTTGTTGCCGGGGTTTTCCTCACTGCCAGCATGGTTCTGAGAAGAAAATGAGTTTTCTCCTAAGAAACCTTGGGTTTCCAGTTCCTTGTTGGAAGCTCACCCTGCTCTGCGCTATACCTAAAGTGAAAGTCAACGTGAGCCCAAGCTTCGAAGTAAGGCCCTGATTATCCTTGCAAAACGAGAGGCGTGCAGCAGCTCCATGAGGCCTTCATCGTTGTTCTGCTTTAGTTTCAAGGTAGTAAGCTTTTCAACACTCCTAGGGGCCTTGCTTCAGCACCCGTTTCAGTACCAGAACACCGCGTAGAACCAGGAAGCTCTGCTCCTGCGTGTATGCTGCGTGTCAACCTAGAAATTAGAGACTGATGGCACAAGGCTTGTTTTCCCGTTTTGAAAGCTCCATTCATGCGGCCTCGAAGCTACCTGAAAAGCACTGTTGTTACCGTGCTTTTACTTACAGCCGGCATGGCACATAGAAGAAAATGAGTTTTCTCGAAAGAAACCTTGTGCTTCCAGTTCCTAGTTGGAAGCTCACCCGGCTCTGCTCTATACCAAACGTGAAAGTCAATGTGAGCACTAGCCTCGAAGTAAGGCCCTGATTATGCTGGCAAAACGGGAGGCATGCAGCAGCTCCATGAGGCCTTCATCGCTGTTCTGCATTAGTTTCACGGTAGTAGCTTTCCAACATTCCTAGGGACTTTGCTTAAGCAACCGTTTCGGTACCAGAACACTGCGTAGAGACAGTAAGCTCTGGTCCTGCGTGTATGCTGCGAGTCAACCTAGAAATTGGAGACTGATGGCATAAGGCTTCTTTTCCCATTATGAAAGCTCCGTTCATGCGGCCTCGAAGCTACCTGAAAAGCATTGTTGTTGCCGGGGTTTTCCTCACTGCCGGCATGGTTCTGAGGAGAAAATGAGTTTTCTCCTAAGAAACCTTGGGTTTCCAGTTCTTTGTTGGAAGCTCACCCTGCTCTGCGCTATACCTAAAGTGAAAGTCAACGTGAGCCCAAGCTTCGAAGTAAGGCCCTGATTATCCTTGCAAAACGAGAGGCGTGCAGCAGCTCCATGAGCCCTTCATCGTTGTTCTGCTTTAGTTTCAAGGTAGTAAGCTTTTCAACACTCCTAGGGGCCTTGCTTCAGCACCCGTTTCAGTACCAGAACACTGCGTAGAACCAGGAAGCTCTGCTCCTGCGTGTATGCTGCGTGTCAACCTAGAAATTAGAGACTGACGGCACAAGGCTAGTTTTCCCATTATGAAAGCTCCGTTGATGCGGCCCCGAAGCTACCTGAAAAGCACTGTTGTTACCGTGCTTTTACTTAGAGCCGGCATGGCACATAGAAGAAAATGAGTTTTCTCGAAAGAAACCTTGTGCTTCCAGTTCCTAGTTGGAAGCTCACCCGGCTCTGCTCTATACCAAACGTGAAAGTCAATGTGAGCACTAGCCTCGAAGTAAGGCCCTGATTATCCTGGCAAAACGGGAGGCGTGCAGCAGCTCCATGAGGCCTTCATCGCTGTTCTGCTTTAGTTTCAAGGTAGTAAGCTTTTCAACACTCCTAGGGGCCTTGCTTCAGCACCCGTTTCAGTACCAGAACACTGCGTAGAACCAGGAAGCTCTGCTCCTGCGTGTATGCTGCGTGTCAACCTAGAAATTAGAGACTGATGGCACAAGGCTTGTTTTCCCGTTTTGAAAGCTCCATTCATGCGGCCTCGAAGCTACCTGAAAAGCACTGTTGTTACCGTGCTTTTACTTACAGCCGGCATGGCACATAGAAGAAAATGAGTTTTCTCGAAAGAAACCTTGTGCTTCCAGTTCCTAGTTGGAAGCTCACCCGGCTCTGCTCTATACCAAACGTGAAAGTCAATGTGAGCACTAGCCTCGAAGTAAGGCCCTGATTATGCTGGCAATACGGGAGGCGTGCAGCAGCTCCATGAGGCCTTCATCGCTGTTCTGCTTTAGTTTCACGGTAGTAGCTTTCCAACATTCCTAGGGACTTTGCTTAAGCAACCGTTTCGGTACCAGAACACTGCGTAGAGACAGTAAGCTCTGGTCCTGCGTGTATGCTGCGAGTCAACCTAGAAATTGGAGACTGATGGCATAAGGCTTCTTTTCCCATTATGAAAGCTCCGTTCATGCGGCCTCGAAGCTACCTGAAAAGCATTGTTGTTGCCGGGGTTTTCCTCACTGCCGGCATGGTTCTGAGGAGAAAATGAGTTTTCTCCTAAGAAACCTTGGGTTGCCAGTTCTTTGTTGGAAGCTCACCCTGCTCTGCGCTATACCTAAAGTGAAAGTCAACGTGAGCCCAAGCTTCGAAGTAAGGCCCTGATTATCCTTGCAAAACGAGAGGCGTGCAGCAGCTCCATGAGGCCTTCATCGTTGTTCTGCTTTAGTTTCAAGGTAGTAAGCTTTTCAACACTCCTAGGGGCCTTGCTTCAGCACCCGTTTCAGTACCAGAACACTGCGTAGAACCAGGAAGCTCTGCTCCTGCGTGTATGCTGCGTGTCAACCTAGAAATTAGAGGCTGACGGCACAAGGCTAGTTTTCCCATTATGAAAGCTCCGTTGATGCGGCCCCGAAGCTACCTGAAAAGCACTGTTGTTACCGTGCTTTTACTTAGAGCCGGCATGGCACATAGAAGAAAATGAGTTTTCTCGAAAGAAACCTTGTGCTTCCAGTTCCTAGTTGGAAGCTCACCCGGCTCTGCTCTATACCAAACGTGAAAGTCAATGTGAGCACTAGCCTCGAAGTAAGGCCCTGATTATCCTGGCAAAACGGGAGGCGTGCAGCAGCTCCATGAGGCCTTCATCGCTGTTCTGCTTTAGTTTCACGGTAGTAAGCTTTCCAAGACTCCTAGGGACTTTGCTTAAGCAACCGTTTCGGTACCAGAACACTGCGTAGAGACAGTAAGCTCTGGTCCTGCGTGTATGCTGCGTGTCAACCTAGAAATTGGAGACTGATGGCATAAGGCTTCTTTTGCCATTATGAAAGCTCCGTTCATGCGGCCTCGAAGCTACCTGAAAAGCATTGTTGTTGCCGGGGTTTTCCTCACTGCCGGCATGCTTCTGAGAAGAAAATGAGTTTTCTCCTAAGAAACCTTGGGTTTCCAGTTCCTTGTTGGAAGCTCACCCTGCTCTGCGCTATACCTAAAGTGAATGTCAACCTGAGCCCAAGCTTCGAAGTAAGGCCCTGATTATCCTTGCAAAACGAGAGGCGTGCAGCAGCTCCATGAGGCCTTCATCGTTGTTCTGCTTTAGTTTCAAGGTAGTAAGCTTTTCAACACTCCTAGGGGCCTTGCTTCAGCACCCGTTTCAGTACCAGAACACTGCGTAGAACCAGGAAGCTCTGCTCCTGCGTGTATGCTGCGTGTCAACCTAGAAATTAGAGACTGATGGCACAAGGCTTGTTTTCCCGTTTTGAAAGCTCCATTCATGCGGCCTCGAAGCTACCTGAAAAGCACTGTTGTTACCGTGCTTTTACTTACAGCCGGCATGGCACATAGAAGAAAATGAGTTTTCTCGAAAGAAACCTTGTGCTTCCAGTTCCTAGTTGGAAGCTCACCCGGCTCTGCTCTATACCAAACGTGAAAGTCAATGTGAGCACTAGCCTCGAAGTAAGGCCCTGATTATGCTGGCAAAAAGGGAGGCGTGCAGCAGCTCCATGAGGCCTTCATCGCTGTTCTGCTTTAGTTTCACGGTAGTAAGCTTTCCAAGACTCCTAGGGACTTTGCTTAAGCAACCGTTTCGGTACCAGAAGAGTGCGTAGAGACAGTAAGCTCTGGTCCTGCGTGTATGCTGCGTGTCAACCTAGAAATTGGAGACTGATGGCATAAGGCTTCTTTTGCCATTATGAAAGCTCCGTTCATGCGGCCTCGAAGCTACCTGAAAAGCATTGTTGTTGCCGGGGTTTTCCTCACTGCCGGCATGGTTCTGAGAAGAAAATGAGTTTTCTCCTAAGAAACCTTGGGTTTCCAGTTCCTTGTTGGAAGCTCACCCTGCTCTGCGCTATACCTAAAGTGAAAGTCAACGTGAGCCCAAGCTTCGAAGTAAGGCCCTGATTATCCTTGCAAAACGAGAGGCGTGCAGCAGCTCCATGAGGCCTTCATCGTTGTTCTGCTTTAGTTTCAAGGTAGTAAGCTTTTCAACACTCCTAGGGGCCTTGCTTCAGCACCCGTTTCAGTACCAGAACACTGCGTAGAACCAGGAAGCTCTGCTCCTGCGTGTATGCTGCGTGTCAACCTAGAAATTAGAGACTGATGGCACAAGGCTTGTTTTCCCGTTTTGAAAGCTCCATTCATGCGGCCCCGAAGCTACCTGAAAAGCACTGTTGTTACCGTGCTTTTACTTACAGCCGGCATGGCACATAGAAGAAAATGAGTTTTCTCGAAAGAAACCTTGTGCTTCCAGTTCCTAGTTGGAAGCTCACCCGGCTCTGCTCTATACCAAACGTGAAAGTCAATGTGAGCACTAGACTCGAAGTAAGGCCCTGATTATCCTGGCAAAACGGGAGGCGTGCAGCAGCTCCATGAGGCCTTCATCGCTGTTCTGCTTTAGTTTCACGGTAGTAAGCTTTCCAAGACTCCTAGGGACTTTGCTTAAGCAACCGTTTCGGTACCAGAACACTGCGTAGAGACAGTAAGCTCTGGTCCTGCGTGTATGCTGCGTGTCAACCTAGAAATTGGAGACTGATGGCATAAGGCTTCTTTTCCCATTATGAAAGCTCCGTTCATGCGGCCTCGAAGCTACCTGAAAAGCATTGTTGTTGCCGGGGTTTTCCTCACTGCCGGCATGGTTTTGAGAAGAAAATGAGTTTTCTCCTAAGAAACCTTGGGTTTCCAGTTCCTTGTTGGAAGCTCACCGTGCTCTGCGCTATACCTAAAGTGAAAGTCAACGTGAGCCCAAGCTTCGAAGTAAGGCCCTGATTATCCTTGCAAAACGAGAGGCGTGCAGCAGCTCCATGAGGCCTTCATCGTTGTTCTGCTTTAGTTTCAAGGTAGTAAGCTTTTCAACACTCCTAGGGGCCTTGCTTCAGCACCCGTTTCAGTACCAGAACACTGCGTAGAACCAGGAAGCTCTGCTCCTGCGTGTATGCTGCGTGTCAACCTAGAAATTAGAGAGTGATGGCACAAGGCTTGTTTTCCCGTTTTGAAAGCTCCATTCATGCGGCCTCGAAGCTACCTGAAAAGCACTGTTGTTACCGTGCTTTTACTTACAGCCGGCATGGCACATAGAAGAAAATGAGTTTTCTCGAAAGAAACCTTGTGCTTCCAGTTCCTAGTTGGAAGCTCACCCGGCTCTGCTCTATACCAAACGTGTAAGTCAATGTGAGCACTAGCCTCGAAGTAAGGCCCTGATTATGCTGGCAAAACGGGAGGCGTGCAGCAGCTCCATGAGGCCTTCATCGCTGTTCTGCTTTAGTTTCACGGTAGTAAGCTTTCCAACATTCCTAGGGACTTTGCTTAAGCAACCGTTTCGGTACCAGAACACTGCGTAGAGACAGTAAGCTCTGGTCCTGCGTGTATGCTGCGTGTCAACCTAGAAATTGGAGACTGATGGCATAAGGCTTCTTTTGCCATTATGAAAGCTCCGTTCATGCGGCCTCGAAGCTACCTGAAAAGCATTGTTGTTGCCGGGGTTTTCCTCACTGCCGGCATGGTTCTGAGAAGAAACTGAGTTTTCTCCTAAGAAACCTTGGGCTTCCAGTTCCTTGTTGGAAGCTCACCCTGCTCTGTGCTATACCTAAAGTGAAAGTCAACGTGAGCCCAAGCTTCGAAGTAAGGCCCTGATTATCCTTGCAAAACGAGAGGCGTGCAGCAGCTCCATGAGGCCTTCATCGTTGTTCTGCTTTAGTTTCAAGGTAGTAAGCTTTTCAACACTCCTAGGGGCCTTGCTTCAGCACCCGTTTCAGTACCAGAACACTGCGTAGAACCAGGAAGTTCTGCTCCTGCGTGTATGCTGCGTGTCAACCTAGAAATTAGAGGCTGACGGCACAAGGCTAGTTTTCCCATTATGAAAGCTCCGTTGATGCGGCCCCGAAGCTACCTGAAAAGCACTGTTGTTACCGTGCTTTTACTTACAGCCGGCATGGCACATAGAAGAAAATGAGTTTTCTCGAAAGAAACCTTGTGCTTCCAGTTCCTAGTTGGAAGCTCACCCGGCTCTGCTCTATACCAAACGTGAAAGTCAATGTGAGCACTAGCCTCGAAGTAAGGCCCTGATTATCCTGGCAAAACGGGAGGCGTGCAGCAGCTCCATGAGGCCTTCATCGCTGTTCTGCTTTAGTTTCACGGTAGTAAGCTTTCCAAGACTCCTAGGGACTTTGCTTAAGCAACCGTTTCGGTACCAGAAGACTGCGTAGAGACAGTAAGCTCTGGTCCTGCGTGTATGCTGCGTGTCAACCTAGAAATTGGAGACTGATGGCATAAGGCTTCTTTTCCCATTATGAAAGCTCCGTTCATGCGGCCTCGAAGCTACCTGAAAAGCATTGTTGTTGCCGGGGTTTTCCTCACTGCCAGCATGGTTCTGAGAAGAAAATGAGTTTTCTCCTAAGAAACCTTGGGTTTCCAGTTCCTTGTTGGAAGCTCACCCTGCTCTGCGCTATACCTAAAGTGAAAGTCAACGTGAGCCCAAGCTTCGAAGTAAGGCCCTGATTATCCTTGCAAAACGAGAGGCGTGCAGCAGCTCCATGAGGCCTTCATCGTTGTTCTGCTTTAGTTTCAAGGTAGTAAGCTTTTCAACACTCCTAGGGGCCTTGCTTCAGCACCCGTTTCAGTACCAGAACACTGCGTAGAACCAGGAAGCTCTGCTCCTGCGTGTATGCTGCGTGTCAACCTAGAAATTAGAGACTGATGGAACAAGGCTTGTTTTCCCGTTTTGAAAGCTCCATTCATGCGGCCTCGAAGCTACCTGAAAAGCACTGTTGTTACCGTGCTTTTACTTACAGCCGGCATGGCACATAGAAGAAAATGAGTTTTCTCGAAAGAAACCTTGTGCTTCCAGTTCCTAGTTGGAAGCTCACCCGGCTCTGCTCTATACCAAACGTGAAAGTCAATGTGAGCACTAGCCTCGAAGTAAGGCCCTGATTATGCTGGCAAAACGGGAGGCATGCAGCAGCTCCATGAGGCCTTCATCGCTGTTCTGCATTAGTTTCACGGTAGTAGCTTTCCAACATTCCTAGGGACTTTGCTTAAGCAACCGTTTCGGTACCAGAACACTGCGTAGAGACAGTAAGCTCTGGTCCTGCGTGTATGCTGCGAGTCAACCTAGAAATTGGAGACTGATGGCATAAGGCTTCTTTTCCCATTATGAAAGCTCCGTTCATGCGGCCTCGAAGCTACCTGAAAAGCATTGTTGTTGCCGGGGTTTTCCTCACTGCCGGCATGGTTCTGAGGAGAAAATGAGTTTTCTCCTAAGAAACCTTGGGTTGCCAGTTCTTTGTTGGAAGCTCACCCTGCTCTGCGCTATACCTAAAGTGAAAGTCAACGTGAGCCCAAGCTTCGAAGTAAGGCCCTGATTATCCTTGCAAAACGAGAGGCGTGCAGCAGCTCCATGAGCCCTTCATCGTTGTTCTGCTTTAGTTTCAAGGTAGTAAGCTTTTCAACACTCCTAGGGGCCTTGCTTCAGCACCCGTTTCAGTACCAGAACACTGCGTAGAACCAGGAAGCTCTGCTCCTGCGTGTATGCTGCGTGTCAACCTAGAAATTAGAGACTGACGGCACAAGGCTAGTTTTCCCATTATGAAAGCTCCGTTGATGCGGCCCCGAAGCTACCTGAAAAGCACTGTTGTTACCGTGCTTTTACTTAGAGCCGGCATGGCACATAGAAGAAAATGAGTTTTCTCGAAAGAAACCTTGTGCTTCCAGTTCCTAGTTGGAAGCTCACCCGGCTCTGCTCTATACCAAACGTGAAAGTCAATGTGAGCACTAGCCTCGAAGTAAGGCCCTGATTATCCTGGCAAAACGGGAGGCGTGCAGCAGCTCCATGAGGCCTTCATCGCTGTTCTGCTTTAGTTTCAAGGTAGTAAGCTTTTCAACACTCCTAGGGGCCTTGCTTCAGCACCCGTTTCAGTACCAGAACACTGCGTAGAACCAGGAAGCTCTGCTCCTGCGTGTATGCTGCGTGTCAACCTAGAAATTAGAGACTGATGGCACAAGGCTTGTTTTCCCGTTTTGAAAGCTCCATTCATGCGGCCTCGAAGCTACCTGAAAAGCACTGTTGTTACCGTGCTTTTACTTACAGCCGGCATGGCACATAGAAGAAAATGAGTTTTCTCGAAAGAAACCTTGTGCTTCCAGTTCCTAGTTGGAAGCTCACCCGGCTCTGCTCTATACCAAACGTGAAAGTCAATGTGAGCACTAGCCTCGAAGTAAGGCCCTGATTATGCTGGCAATACGGGAGGCGTGCAGCAGCTCCATGAGGCCTTCATCGCTGTTCTGCTTTAGTTTCACGGTAGTAGCTTTCCAACATTCCTAGGGACTTTGCTTAAGCAACCGTTTCGGTACCAGAACACTGCGTAGAGACAGTAAGCTCTGGTCCTGCGTGTATGCTGCGAGTCAACCTAGAAATTGGAGACTGATGGCATAAGGCTTCTTTTCCCATTATGAAAGCTCCGTTCATGCGGCCTCGAAGCTACCTGAAAAGCATTGTTGTTGCCGGGGTTTTCCTCACTGCCGGCATGGTTCTGAGGAGAAAATGAGTTTTCTCCTAAGAAACCTTGGGTTGCCAGTTCTTTGTTGGAAGCTCACCCTGCTCTGCGCTATACCTAAAGTGAAAGTCAACGTGAGCCCAAGCTTCGAAGTAAGGCCCTGATTATCCTTGCAAAACGAGAGGCGTGCAGCAGCTCCATGAGGCCTTCATCGTTGTTCTGCTTTAGTTTCAAGGTAGTAAGCTTTTCAACACTCCTAGGGGCCTTGCTTCAGCACCCGTTTCAGTACCAGAACACTGCGTAGAACCAGGAAGTTCTGCTCCTGCGTGTATGCTGCGTGTCAACCTAGAAATTAGAGGCTGACGGCACAAGGCTAGTTTTCCCATTATGAAAGCTCCGTTGATGCGGCCCCGAAGCTACCTGAAAAGCACTGTTGTTACCGTGCTTTTACTTACAGCCGGCATGGCACATAGAAGAAAATGAGTTTTCTCGAAAGAAACCTTGTGCTTCCAGTTCCTAGTTGGAAGCTCACCCGGCTCTGCTCTATACCAAACGTGAAAGTCAATGTGAGCACTAGCCTCGAAGTAAGGCCCTGATTATCCTGGCAAAACGGGAGGCGTGCAGCAGCTCCATGAGGCCTTCATCGCTGTTCTGCTTTAGTTTCACGGTAGTAAGCTTTCCAAGACTCCTAGGGACTTTGCTTAAGCAACCGTTTCGGTACCAGAAGACTGCGTAGAGACAGTAAGCTCTGGTCCTGCGTGTATGCTGCGTGTCAACCTAGAAATTGGAGACTGATGGCATAAGGCTTCTTTTCCCATTATGAAAGCTCCGTTCATGCGGCCTCGAAGCTACCTGAAAAGCATTGTTGTTGCCGGGGTTTTCCTCACTGCCAGCATGGTTCTGAGAAGAAAATGAGTTTTCTCCTAAGAAACCTTGGGTTTCCAGTTCCTTGTTGGAAGCTCACCCTGCTCTGCGCTATACCTAAAGTGAAAGTCAACGTGAGCCCAAGCTTCGAAGTAAGGCCCTGATTATCCTTGCAAAACGAGAGGCGTGCAGCAGCTCCATGAGGCCTTCATCGTTGTTCTGCTTTAGTTTCAAGGTAGTAAGCTTTTCAACACTCCTAGGGGCCTTGCTTCAGCACCCGTTTCAGTACCAGAACACTGCGTAGAACCAGGAAGCTCTGCTCCTGCGTGTATGCTGCGTGTCAACCTAGAAATTAGAGACTGATGGCACAAGGCTTGTTTTCCCGTTTTGAAAGCTCCATTCATGCGGCCTCGAAGCTACCTGAAAAGCACTGTTGTTACCGTGCTTTTACTTACAGCCGGCATGGCACATAGAAGAAAATGAGTTTTCTCGAAAGAAACCTTGTGCTTCCAGTTCCTAGTTGGAAGCTCACCCGGCTCTGCTCTATACCAAACGTGAAAGTCAATGTGAGCACTAGCCTCGAAGTAAGGCCCTGATTATGCTGGCAAAACGGGAGGCGTGCAGCAGCTCCATGAGGCCTTCATCGCTGTTCTGCTTTAGTTTCACGGTAGTAGCTTTCCAACATTCCTAGGGACTTTGCTTAAGCAACCGTTTCGGTACCAGAACACTGCGTAGAGACAGTAAGCTCTGGTCCTGCGTGTATGCTGCGAGTCAACCTAGAAATTGGAGACTGATGGCATAAGGCTTCTTTTGCCATTATGAAAGCTCCGTTCATGCGGCCTCGAAGCTACCTGAAAAGCATTGTTGTTGCCGGGGTTTTCCTCACTGCCGGCATGGTTCTGAGAAGAAAATGAGTTTTCTCCTAAGAAACCTTGGGTTTCCAGTTCCTTGTTGGAAGCTCACCCTGCTCTGCGCTATACCTAAAGTGAAAGTCAACGTGAGCCCAAGCTTCGAAGTAAGGCCCTGATTATCCTTGCAAAACGAGAGGCGTGCAGCAGCTCCATGAGGCCTTCATCGTTGTTCTGCTTTAGTTTCAAGGTAGTAAGCTTTTCAACACTCCTAGGGGCCTTGTTTCAGCACCCGTTTCAGTACCAGAACACTGCGTAGAACCAGGAAGTACTGCTCCTGCGTGTATGCTGCGTGTCAACCTAGAAATTAGAGGCTGACGGCACAAGGCTAGTTTTCCCATTATGAAAGCTCCGTTGATGCGGCCCCGAAGCTACCTGAAAAGCACTGTTGTTACCGTGCTTTTACTTACAGCCGGCATGGCACATAGAAGAAAATGAGTTTTCTCGAAAGAAACCTTGTGCTTCCAGTTCCTAGTTGGAAGCTCACCCGGCTCTGCTCTATACCAAACGTGAAAGTCAATGTGAGCACTAGCCTCGAAGTAAGGCCCTGATTATCCTGGCAAAACGGGAGGCGTGCAGCAGCTCCATGAGGCCTTCATCGCTGTTCTGCTTTAGTTTCACGGTAGTAAGCTTTCCAACATTCCTAGGGACTTTGCTTAAGCAACCGTTTCGGTACCAGAACACTGCGTAGAGACAGTAAGCTCTGGTCCTGCGTGTATGCTGCGTGTCAACCTAGAAATTGGAGACTGATGGCATAAGGCTTCTTTTCCCATTATGAAAGCTCCGTTCATGCGGCCTCGAAGCTACCTGAAAAGCATTGTTGTTGCCGGGGTTTTCCTCACTGCCAGCATGGTTCTGAGAAGAAAATGAGTTTTCTCCTAAGAAACCTTGGGTTTCCAGTTCCTTGTTGGAAGCTCACCCTGCTCTGCGCTATACCTAAAGTGAAAGTCAACGTGAGCCCAAGCTTCGAAGTAAGGCCCTGATTATCCTTGCAAAACGAGAGGCGTGCAGCAGCTCCATGAGGCCTTCATCGTTGTTCTGCTTTAGTTTCAAGGTAGTAAGCTTTTCAACACTCCTAGGGGCCTTGCTTCAGCACCCGTTTCAGTACCAGAACACTGCGTAGAACCAGGAAGCTCTGCTCCTGCGTGTATGCTGCGTGTCAACCTAGAAATTAGAGACTGATGGCACAAGGCTTGTTTTCCCGTTTTGAAAGCTCCATTCATGCGGCCTCGAAGCTACCTGAAAAGCACTGTTGTTACCGTGCTTTTACTTACAGCCGGCATGGCACATAGAAGAAAATGAGTTTTCTCGAAAGAAACCTTGTGCTTCCAGTTCCTAGTTGGAAGCTCACCCGGCTCTGCTCTATACCAAACGTGTAAGTCAATGTGAGCACTAGCCTCGAAGTAAGGCCCTGATTATGCTGGCAAAACGGGAGGCGTGCAGCAGCTCCATGAGGCCTTCATCGCTGTTCTGCTTTAGTTTCACGGTAGTAAGCTTTCCAACATTCCTAGGGACTTTGCTTAAGCAACCGTTTCGGTACCAGAACACTGCGTAGAGACAGTAAGCTCTGGTCCTGCGTGTATGCTGCGTGTCAACCTAGAAATTGGAGACTGATGGCATAAGGCTTCTTTTGCCATTATGAAAGCTCCGTTCATGCGGCCTCGAAGCTACCTGAAAAGCATTGTTGTTGCCGGGGTTTTCCTCACTGCCGGCATGGTTCTGAGAAGAAACTGAGTTTTCTCCTAAGAAACCTTGGGCTTCCAGTTCCTTGTTGGAAGCTCACCCTGCTCTGTGCTATACCTAAAGTGAAAGTCAACGTGAGCCCAAGCTTCGAAGTAAGGCCCTGATTATCCTTGCAAAACGAGAGGCGTGCAGCAGCTCCATGAGGCCTTCATCGTTGTTCTGCTTTAGTTTCAAGGTAGTAAGCTTTTCAACACTCCTAGGGGCCTTGCTTCAGCACCCGTTTCAGTACCAGAACACTGCGTAGAACCAGGAAGTTCTGCTCCTGCGTGTATGCTGCGTGTCAACCTAGAAATTAGAGGCTGACGGCACAAGGCTAGTTTTCCCATTATGAAAGCTCCGTTGATGCGGCCCCGAAGCTACCTGAAAAGCACTGTTGTTACCGTGCTTTTACTTACAGCCGGCATGGCACATAGAAGAAAATGAGTTTTCTCGAAAGAAACCTTGTGCTTCCAGTTCCTAGTTGGAAGCTCACCCGGCTCTGCTCTATACCAAACGTGAAAGTCAATGTGAGCACTAGCCTCGAAGTAAGGCCCTGATTATCCTGGCAAAACGGGAGGCGTGCAGCAGCTCCATGAGGCCTTCATCGCTGTTCTGCTTTAGTTTCACGGTAGTAAGCTTTCCAAGACTCCTAGGGACTTTGCTTAAGCAACCGTTTCGGTACCAGAAGACTGCGTAGAGACAGTAAGCTCTGGTCCTGCGTGTATGCTGCGTGTCAACCTAGAAATTGGAGACTGATGGCATAAGGCTTCTTTTCCCATTATGAAAGCTCCGTTCATGCGGCCTCGAAGCTACCTGAAAAGCATTGTTGTTGCCGGGGTTTTCCTCACTGCCAGCATGGTTCTGAGAAGAAAATGAGTTTTCTCCTAAGAAACCTTGGGTTTCCAGTTCCTTGTTGGAAGCTCACCCTGCTCTGCGCTATACCTAAAGTGAAAGTCAACGTGAGCCCAAGCTTCGAAGTAAGGCCCTGATTATCCTTGCAAAACGAGAGGCGTGCAGCAGCTCCATGAGGCCTTCATCGTTGTTCTGCTTTAGTTTCAAGGTAGTAAGCTTTTCAACACTCCTAGGGGCCTTGCTTCAGCACCCGTTTCAGTACCAGAACACTGCGTAGAACCAGGAAGCTCTGCTCCTGCGTGTATGCTGCGTGTCAACCTAGAAATTAGAGACTGATGGCACAAGGCTTGTTTTCCCGTTTTGAAAGCTCCATTCATGCGGCCTCGAAGCTACCTGAAAAGCACTGTTGTTACCGTGCTTTTACTTACAGCCGGCATGGCACATAGAAGAAAATGAGTTTTCTCGAAAGAAACCTTGTGCTTCCAGTTCCTAGTTGGAAGCTCACCCGGCTCTGCTCTATACCAAACGTGAAAGTCAATGTGAGCACTAGCCTCGAAGTAAGGCCCTGATTATGCTGGCAAAACGGGAGGCATGCAGCAGCTCCATGAGGCCTTCATCGCTGTTCTGCATTAGTTTCACGGTAGTAGCTTTCCAACATTCCTAGGGACTTTGCTTAAGCAACCGTTTCGGTACCAGAACACTGCGTAGAGACAGTAAGCTCTGGTCCTGCGTGTATGCTGCGAGTCAACCTAGAAATTGGAGACTGATGGCATAAGGCTGCTTTTCCCATTATGAAAGCTCCGTTCATGCGGCCTCGAAGCTACCTGAAAAGCATTGTTGTTGCCGGGGTTTTCCTCACTGCCGGCATGGTTCTGAGGAGAAAATGAGTTTTCTCCTAAGAAACCTTGGGTTTCCAGTTCTTTGTTGGAAGCTCACCCTGCTCTGCGCTATACCTAAAGTGAAAGTCAACGTGAGCCCAAGCTTCGAAGTAAGGCCCTGATTATCCTTGCAAAACGAGAGGCGTGCAGCAGCTCCATGAGCCCTTCATCGTTGTTCTGCTTTAGTTTCAAGGTAGTAAGCTTTTCAACACTCCTAGGGGCCTTGCTTCAGCACCCGTTTCAGTACCAGAACACTGCGTAGAACCAGGAAGCTCTGCTCCTGCGTGTATGCTGCGTGTCAACCTAGAAATTAGAGACTGACGGCACAAGGCTAGTTTTCCCATTATGAAAGCTCCGTTGATGCGGCCCCGAAGCTACCTGAAAAGCACTGTTGTTACCGTGCTTTTACTTAGAGCCGGCATGGCACATAGAAGAAAATGAGTTTTCTCGAAAGAAACCTTGTGCTTCCAGTTCCTAGTTGGAAGCTCACCCGGCTCTGCTCTATACCAAACGTGAAAGTCAATGTGAGCACTAGCCTCGAAGTAAGGCCCTGATTATCCTGGCAAAACGGGAGGCGTGCAGCAGCTCCATGAGGCCTTCATCGCTGTTCTGCTTTAGTTTCAAGGTAGTAAGCTTTTCAACACTCCTAGGGGCCTTGCTTCAGCACCCGTTTCAGTACCAGAACACTGCGTAGAACCAGGAAGCTCTGCTCCTGCGTGTATGCTGCGTGTCAACCTAGAAATTAGAGACTGATGGCACAAGGCTTGTTTTCCCGTTTTGAAAGCTCCATTCATGCGGCCTCGAAGCTACCTGAAAAGCACTGTTGTTACCGTGCTTTTACTTACAGCCGGCATGGCACATAGAAGAAAATGAGTTTTCTCGAAAGAAACCTTGTGCTTCCAGTTCCTAGTTGGAAGCTCACCCGGCTCTGCTCTATACCAAACGTGAAAGTCAATGTGAGCACTAGCCTCGAAGTAAGGCCCTGATTATGCTGGCAATACGGGAGGCGTGCAGCAGCTCCATGAGGCCTTCATCGCTGTTCTGCTTTAGTTTCACGGTAGTAGCTTTCCAACATTCCTAGGGACTTTGCTTAAGCAACCGTTTCGGTACCAGAACACTGCGTAGAGACAGTAAGCTCTGGTCCTGCGTGTATGCTGCGAGTCAACCTAGAAATTGGAGACTGATGGCATAAGGCTTCTTTTCCCATTATGAAAGCTCCGTTCATGCGGCCTCGAAGCTACCTGAAAAGCATTGTTGTTGCCGGGGTTTTCCTCACTGCCGGCATGGTTCTGAGGAGAAAATGAGTTTTCTCCTAAGAAACCTTGGGTTGCCAGTTCTTTGTTGGAAGCTCACCCTGCTCTGCGCTATACCTAAAGTGAAAGTCAACGTGAGCCCAAGCTTCGAAGTAAGGCCCTGATTATCCTTGCAAAACGAGAGGCGTGCAGCAGCTCCATGAGGCCTTCATCGTTGTTCTGCTTTAGTTTCAAGGTAGTAAGCTTTTCAACACTCCTAGGGGCCTTGCTTCAGCACCCGTTTCAGTACCAGAACACTGCGTAGAACCAGGAAGTTCTGCTCCTGCGTGTATGCTGCGTGTCAACCTAGAAATTAGAGGCTGACGGCACAAGGCTAGTTTTCCCATTATGAAAGCTCCGTTGATGCGGCCCCGAAGCTACCTGAAAAGCACTGTTGTTACCGTGCTTTTACTTACAGCCGGCATGGCACATAGAAGAAAATGAGTTTTCTCGAAAGAAACCTTGTGCTTCCAGTTCCTAGTTGGAAGCTCACCCGGCTCTGCTCTATACCAAACGTGAAAGTCAATGTGAGCACTAGCCTCGAAGTAAGGCCCTGATTATGCTGGCAAAACGGGAGGCGTGCAGCAGCTCCATGAGGCCTTCATCGCTGTTCTGCTTTAGTTTCACGGTAGTAAGCTTTTCAACACTCCTAGGGGCCTTGTTTCAGCACCCGTTTCAGTACCAGAACACTGCGTAGAACCAGGAAGTACTGCTCCTGCGTGTATGCTGCGTGTCAACCTAGAAATTAGAGGCTGACGGCACAAGGCTAGTTTTCCCATTATGAAAGCTCCGTTGATGCGGCCCCGAAGCTACCTGAAAAGCACTGTTGTTACCGTGCTTTTACTTACAGCCGGCATGGCACATAGAAGAAAATGAGTTTTCTCGAAAGAAACCTTGTGCTTCCAGTTCCTAGTTGGAAGCTCACCCGGCTCTGCTCTATACCAAACGTGAAAGTCAATGTGAGCACTAGCCTCGAAGTAAGGCCCTGATTATCCTGGCAAAACGGGAGGCGTGCAGCAGCTCCATGAGGCCTTCATCGCTGTTCTGCTTTAGTTTCACGGTAGTAAGCTTTCCAACATTCCTAGGGACTTTGCTTAAGCAACCGTTTCGGTACCAGAACACTGCGTAGAGACAGTAAGCTCTGGTCCTGCGTGTATGCTGCGTGTCAACCTAGAAATTGGAGACTGATGGCATAAGGCTTCTTTTCCCATTATGAAAGCTCCGTTCATGCGGCCTCGAAGCTACCTGAAAAGCATTGTTGTTGCCGGGGTTTTCCTCACTGCCAGCATGGTTCTGAGAAGAAAATGAGTTTTCTCCTAAGAAACCTTGGGTTTCCAGTTCCTTGTTGGAAGCTCACCCTGCTCTGCGCTATACCTAAAGTGAAAGTCAACGTGAGCCCAAGCTTCGAAGTAAGGCCCTGATTATCCTTGCAAAACGAGAGGCGTGCAGCAGCTCCATGAGGCCTTCATCGTTGTTCTGCTTTAGTTTCAAGGTAGTAAGCTTTTCAACACTCCTAGGGGCCTTGCTTCAGCACCCGTTTCAGTACCAGAACACTGCGTAGAACCAGGAAGCTCTGCTCCTGCGTGTATGCTGCGTGTCAACCTAGAAATTAGAGACTGATGGCACAAGGCTTGTTTTCCCGTTTTGAAAGCTCCATTCATGCGGCCTCGAAGCTACCTGAAAAGCACTGTTGTTACCGTGCTTTTACTTACAGCCGGCATGGCACATAGAAGAAAATGAGTTTTCTCGAAAGAAACCTTGTGCTTCCAGTTCCTAGTTGGAAGCTCACCCGGCTCTGCTCTATACCAAACGTGAAAGTCAATGTGAGCACTAGCCTCGAAGTAAGGCCCTGATTATGCTGGCAAAACGGGAGGCGTGCAGCAGCTCCATGAGGCCTTCATCGCTGTTCTGCTTTAGTTTCACGGTAGTAGCTTTCCAACATTCCTAGGGACTTTGCTTAAGCAACCGTTTCGGTACCAGAACACTGCGTAGAGACAGTAAGCTCTGGTCCTGCGTGTATGCTGCGAGTCAACCTAGAAATTGGAGACTGATGGCATAAGGCTTCTTTTCCCATTATGAAAGCTCCGTTCATGCGGCCTCGAAGCTACCTGAAAAGCATTGTTGTTGCCGGGGTTTTCCTCACTGCCGGCATGGTTCTGAGGAGAAAATGAGTTTTCTCCTAAGAAACCTTGGGTTTCCAGTTCTTTGTTGGATACTCACCCTGCTCTGCGCTATACCTAAAGTGAAAGTCAACGTGAGCCCAAGCTTCGAAGTAAGGCCCTGATTATCCTTGCAAAACGAGAGGCGTGCAGCAGCTCCATGAGGCCTTCATCGTTGTTCTGCTTTAGTTTCAAGGTAGTAAGCTTTTCAACACTCCTAGGGGCCTTGCTTCAGCACCCGTTTCAGTACCAGAACACTGCGTAGAACCAGGAAGCTCTGCTCCTGCGTGTATGCTGCGTGTCAACCTAGAAATTAGAGACTGACGGCACAAGGCTAGTTTTCCCATTATGAAAGCTCCGTTGATGCGGCCCCGAAGCTACCTGAAAAGCACTGTTGTTACCGTGCTTTTACTTAGAGCCGGCATGGCACATAGAAGAAAATGAGTTTTCTCGAAAGAAACCTTGTGCTTCCAGTTCCTAGTTGGAAGCTCACCCGGCTCTGCTCTATACCAAACGTGAAAGTCAATGTGAGCACTAGCCTCGAAGTAAGACCCTGATTATCCTGGCAAAACGGGAGGCGTGCAGCAGCTCCATGAGGCCTTCATCGCTGTTCTGCTTTAGTTTCACGGTAGTAAGCTTTCCAAGACTCCTAGGGACTTTGCTTAAGCAACCGTTTCGGTACCAGAACACTGCGTAGAGACAGTAAGCTCTGGTCCTGCGTGTATGCTGCGTGTCAACCTAGAAATTGGAGACTGATGGCATAAGGCTTCTTTTGCCATTATGAAAGCTCCGTTCATGCGGCCTCGAAGCTACCTGAAAAGCATTGTTGTTGCCGGGGTTTTCCTCACTGCCGGCATGCTTCTGAGAAGAAAATGAGTTTTCTCCTAAGAAACCTTGGGTTTCCAGTTCCTTGTTGGAAGCTCACCCTGCTCTGCGCTATACCTAAAGTGAATGTCAACCTGAGCCCAAGCTTCGAAGTAAGGCCCTGATTATCCTTGCAAAACGAGAGGCGTGCAGCAGCTCCATGAGGCCTTCATCGTTGTTCTGCTTTAGTTTCAAGGTAGTAAGCTTTTCAACACTCCTAGGGGCCTTGCTTCAGCACCCGTTTCAGTACCAGAACACTGCGTAGAACCAGGAAGCTCTGCTCCTGCGTGTATGCTGCGTGTCAACCTAGAAATTAGAGACTGATGGCACAAGGCTTGTTTTCCCGTTTTGAAAGCTCCATTCATGCGGCCTCGAAGCTACCTGAAAAGCACTGTTGTTACCGTGCTTTTACTTACAGCCGGCATGGCACATAGAAGAAAATGAGTTTTCTCGAAAGAAACCTTGTGCTTCCAGTTCCTAGTTGGAAGCTCACCCGGCTCTGCTCTATACCAAACGTGAAAGTCAATGTGAGCACTAGCCTCGAAGTAAGGCCCTGATTATGCTGGCAAAAAGGGAGGCGTGCAGCAGCTCCATGAGGCCTTCATCGCTGTTCTGCTTTAGTTTCACGGTAGTAAGCTTTCCAAGACTCCTAGGGACTTTGCTTAAGCAACCGTTTCGGTACCAGAAGACTGCGTAGAGACAGTAAGCTCTGGTCCTGCGTGTATGCTGCGTGTCAACCTAGAAATTGGAGACTGATGGCATAAGGCTTCTTTTGCCATTATGAAAGCTCCGTTCATGCGGCCTCGAAGCTACCTGAAAAGCATTGTTGTTGCCGGGGTTTTCCTCACTGCCGGCATGGTTCTGAGAAGAAAATGAGTTTTCTCCTAAGAAACCTTGGGTTTCCAGTTCCTTGTTGGAAGCTCACCCTGCTCTGCGCTATACCTAAAGTGAAAGTCAACGTGAGCCCAAGCTTCGAAGTAAGGCCCTGATTATCCTTGCAAAACGAGAGGCGTGCAGCAGCTCCATGAGGCCTTCATCGTTGTTCTGCTTTAGTTTCAAGGTAGTAAGCTTTTCAACACTCCTAGGGGCCTTGCTTCAGCACCCGTTTCAGTACCAGAACACTGCGTAGAACCAGGAAGCTCTGCTCCTGCGTGTATGCTGCGTGTCAACCTAGAAATTAGAGACTGATGGCACAAGGCTTGTTTTCCCGTTTTGAAAGCTCCATTCATGCGGCCCCGAAGCTACCTGAAAAGCACTGTTGTTACCGTGCTTTTACTTACAGCCGGCATGGCACATAGAAGAAAATGAGTTTTCTCGAAAGAAACCTTGTGCTTCCAGTTCCTAGTTGGAAGCTCACCCGGCTCTGCTCTATACCAAACGTGAAAGTCAATGTGAGCACTAGCCTCGAAGTAAGGCCCTGATTATCCTGGCAAAACGGGAGGCGTGCAGCAGCTCCATGAGGCCTTCATCGCTGTTCTGCTTTAGTTTCACGGTAGTAAGCTTTTCAACACTCCTAGGGGCCTTGTTTCAGCACCCGTTTCAGTACCAGAACACTGCGTAGAACCAGGAAGTACTGCTCCTGCGTGTATGCTGCGTGTCAACCTAGAAATTAGAGGCTGACGGCACAAGGCTAGTTTTCCCATTATGAAAGCTCCGTTGATGCGGCCCCGAAGCTACCTGAAAAGCACTGTTGTTACCGTGCTTTTACTTACAGCCGGCATGGCACATAGAAGAAAATGAGTTTTCTCGAAAGAAACCTTGTGCTTCCAGTTCCTAGTTGGAAGCTCACCCGGCTCTGCTCTATACCAAACGTGAAAGTCAATGTGAGCACTAGCCTCGAAGTAAGGCCCTGATTATCCTGGCAAAACGGGAGGCGTGCAGCAGCTCCATGAGGCCTTCATCGCTGTTCTGCTTTAGTTTCACGGTAGTAAGCTTTCCAACATTCCTAGGGACTTTGCTTAAGCAACCGTTTCGGTACCAGAACACTGCGTAGAGACAGTAAGCTCTGGTCCTGCGTGTATGCTGCGTGTCAACCTAGAAATTGGAGACTGATGGCATAAGGCTTCTTTTCCCATTATGAAAGCTCCGTTCATGCGGCCTCGAAGCTACCTGAAAAGCATTGTTGTTGCCGGGGTTTTCCTCACTGCCAGCATGGTTCTGAGAAGAAAATGAGTTTTCTCCTAAGAAACCTTGGGTTTCCAGTTCCTTGTTGGAAGCTCACCCTGCTCTGCGCTATACCTAAAGTGAAAGTCAACGTGAGCCCAAGCTTCGAAGTAAGGCCCTGATTATCCTTGCAAAACGAGAGGCGTGCAGCAGCTCCATGAGGCCTTCATCGTTGTTCTGCTTTAGTTTCAAGGTAGTAAGCTTTTCAACACTCCTAGGGGCCTTGCTTCAGCACCCGTTTCAGTACCAGAACACTGCGTAGAACCAGGAAGCTCTGCTCCTGCGTGTATGCTGCGTGTCAACCTAGAAATTAGAGACTGATGGCACAAGGCTTGTTTTCCCGTTTTGAAAGCTCCATTCATGCGGCCTCGAAGCTACCTGAAAAGCACTGTTGTTACCGTGCTTTTACTTACAGCCGGCATGGCACATAGAAGAAAATGAGTTTTCTTGAAAGAAACCTTGTGCTTCCAGTTCCTAGTTGGAAGCTCACCCGGCTCTGCTCTATACCAAACGTGAAAGTCAATGTGAGCACTAGCCTCGAAGTAAGGCCCTGATTATGCTGGCAAAACGGGAGGCGTGCAGCAGCTCCATGAGGCCTTCATCGCTGTTCTGCTTTAGTTTCACGGTAGTAGCTTTCCAACATTCCTAGGGACTTTGCTTAAGCAACCGTTTCGGTACCAGAACACTGCGTAGAGACAGTAAGCTCTGGTCCTGCGTGTATGCTGCGAGTCAACCTAGAAATTGGAGACTGATGGCATAAGGCTTCTTTTCCCATTATGAAAGCTCCGTTCATGCGGCCTCGAAGCTACCTGAAAAGCATTGTTGTTGCCGGGGTTTTCCTCACTGCCGGCATGGTTCTGAGGAGAAAATGAGTTTTCTCCTAAGAAACCTTGGGTTTCCAGTTCTTTGTTGGATACTCACCCTGCTCTGCGCTATACCTAAAGTGAAAGTCAACGTGAGCCCAAGCTTCGAAGTAAGGCCCTGATTATCCTTGCAAAACGAGAGGCGTGCAGCAGCTCCATGAGGCCTTCATCGTTGTTCTGCTTTAGTTTCAAGGTAGTAAGCTTTTCAACACTCCTAGGGGCCTTGCTTCAGCACCCGTTTCAGTACCAGAACACTGCGTAGAACCAGGAAGCTCTGCTCCTGCGTGTATGCTGCGTGTCAACCTAGAAATTAGAGACTGACGGCACAAGGCTAGTTTTCCCATTATGAAAGCTCCGTTGATGCGGCCCCGAAGCTACCTGAAAAGCACTGTTGTTACCGTGCTTTTACTTAGAGCCGGCATGGCACATAGAAGAAAATGAGTTTTCTCGAAAGAAACCTTGTGCTTCCAGTTCCTAGTTGGAAGCTCACCCGGCTCTGCTCTATACCAAACGTGAAAGTCAATGTGAGCACTAGCCTCGAAGTAAGACCCTGATTATCCTGGCAAAACGGGAGGCGTGCAGCAGCTCCATGAGGCCTTCATCGCTGTTCTGCTTTAGTTTCACGGTAGTAAGCTTTCCAAGACTCCTAGGGACTTTGCTTAAGCAACCGTTTCGGTACCAGAACACTGCGTAGAGACAGTAAGCTCTGGTCCTGCGTGTATGCTGCGTGTCAACCTAGAAATTGGAGACTGATGGCATAAGGCTTCTTTTGCCATTATGAAAGCTCCGTTCATGCGGCCTCGAAGCTACCTGAAAAGCATTGTAGTTGCCGGGGTTTTCCTCACTGCCGGCATGCTTCTGAGAAGAAAATGAGTTTTCTCCTAAGAAACCTTGGGTTTCCAGTTCCTTGTTGGAAGCTCACCCTGCTCTGCGCTATACCTAAAGTGAATGTCAACCTGAGCCCAAGCTTCGAAGTAAGGCCCTGATTATCCTTGCAAAACGAGAGGCGTGCAGCAGCTCCATGAGGCCTTCATCGTTGTTCTGCTTTAGTTTCAAGGTAGTAAGCTTTTCAACACTCCTAGGGGCCTTGCTTCAGCACCCGTTTCAGTACCAGAACACTGCGTAGAACCAGGAAGCTCTGCTCCTGCGTGTATGCTGCGTGTCAACCTAGAAATTAGAGACTGATGGCACAAGGCTTGTTTTCCCGTTTTGAAAGCTCCATTCATGCGGCCTCGAAGCTACCTGAAAAGCACTGTTGTTACCGTGCTTTTACTTACAGCCGGCATGGCACATAGAAGAAAATGAGTTTTCTCGAAAGAAACCTTGTGCTTCCAGTTCCTAGTTGGAAGCTCACCCGGCTCTGCTCTATACCAAACGTGAAAGTCAATGTGAGCACTAGCCTCGAAGTAAGGCCCTGATTATGCTGGCAAAAAGGGAGGCGTGCAGCAGCTCCATGAGGCCTTCATCGCTGTTCTGCTTTAGTTTCACGGTAGTAAGCTTTCCAAGACTCCTAGGGACTTTGCTTAAGCAACCGTTTCGGTACCAGAAGACTGCGTAGAGACAGTAAGCTCTGGTCCTGCGTGTATGCTGCGTGTCAACCTAGAAATTGGAGACTGATGGCATAAGGCTTCTTTTGCCATTATGAAAGCTCCGTTCATGCGGCCTCGAAGCTACCTGAAAAGCATTGTTGTTGCCGGGGTTTTCCTCACTGCCGGCATGGTTCTGAGAAGAAAATGAGTTTTCTCCTAAGAAACCTTGGGTTTCCAGTTCCTTGTTGGAAGCTCACCCTGCTCTGCGCTATACCTAAAGTGAAAGTCAACGTGAGCCCAAGCTTCGAAGTAAGGCCCTGATTATCCTTGCAAAACGAGAGGCGTGCAGCAGCTCCATGAGGCCTTCATCGTTGTTCTGCTTTAGTTTCAAGGTAGTAAGCTTTTCAACACTCCTAGGGGCCTTGCTTCTGCACCCGTTTCAGTACCAGAACACTGCGTAGAACCAGGAAGCTCTGCTCCTGCGTGTATGCTGCGTGTCAACCTAGAAATTAGAGACTGATGGCACAAGGCTTGTTTTCCCGTTTTGAAAGCTCCATTCATGCGGCCCCGAAGCTACCTGAAAAGCACTGTTGTTACCGTGCTTTTACTTACAGCCGGCATGGCACATAGAAGAAAATGAGTTTTCTCGAAAGAAACCTTGTGCTTCCAGTTCCTAGTTGGAAGCTCACCCGGCTCTGCTCTATACCAAACGTGAAAGTCAATGTGAGCACTAGACTCGAAGTAAGGCCCTGATTATCCTGGCAAAACGGGAGGCGTGCAGCAGCTCCATGAGGCCTTCATCGCTGTTCTGCTTTAGTTTCACGGTAGTAAGCTTTCCAACATTCCTAGGGACTTTGCTTAAGCAACCGTTTCGGTACCAGAACACTGCGTAGAGACAGTAAGCTCTGGTCCTGCGTGTATGCTGCGTGTCAACCTAGAAATTGGAGACTGATGGCATAAGGCTTCTTTTGCCATTATGAAAGCTCCGTTCATGCGGCCTCGAAGCTACCTGAAAAGCATTGTTGTTGCCGGGGTTTTCCTCACTGCCGGCATGGTTCTGAGAAGAAACTGAGTTTTCTCCTAAGAAACCTTGGGTTTCCAGTTCCTTGTTGGAAGCTCACCCTGCTCTGCGCTATACCTAAAGTGAAAGTCAACGTGAGCCCAAGCTTCGAAGTAAGGCCCTGATTATCCTTGCAAAACGAGAGGCGTGCAGCAGCTCCATGAGGCCTTCATCGTTGTTCTGCTTTAGTTTCAAGGTAGTAAGCTTTTCAACACTCCTAGGGGCCTTGCTTCAGCACCCGTTTCAGTACCAGAACACTGCGTAGAACCAGGAAGTTCTGCTCCTGCGTGTATGCTGCGTGTCAACCTAGAAATTAGAGGCTGACGGCACAAGGCTAGTTTTCCCATTATGAAAGCTCCGTTGATGCGGCCCCGAAGCTACCTGAAAAGCACTGTTGTTACCGTGCTTTTACTTACAGCCGGCATGGCACATAGAAGAAAATGAGTTTTCTCGAAAGAAACCTTGTGCTTCCAGTTCCTAGTTGGAAGCTCACCCGGCTCTGCTCTATACCAAACGTGAAAGTCAATGTGAGCACTAGCCTCGAAGTAAGGCCCTGATTATCCTGGCAAAACGGGAGGCGTGCAGCAGCTCCATGAGGCCTTCATCGCTGTTCTGCTTTAGTTTCACGGTAGTAAGCTTTCCAACATTCCTAGGGACTTTGCTTAAGCAACCGTTTCGGTACCAGAACACTGCGTAGAGACAGTAAGCTCTGGTCCTGCGTGTATGCTGCGTGTCAACCTAGAAATTGGAGACTGATGGCATAAGGCTTCTTTTCCCATTATGAAAGCTCCGTTCATGCGGCCTCGAAGCTACCTGAAAAGCATTGTTGTTGCCGGGGTTTTCCTCACTGCCAGCATGGTTCTGAGAAGAAAATGAGTTTTCTCCTAAGAAACCTTGGGTTTCCAGTTCCTTGTTGGAAGCTCACCCTGCTCTGCGCTATACCTAAAGTGAAAGTCAACGTGAGCCCAAGCTTCGAAGTAAGGCCCTGATTATCCTTGCAAAACGAGAGGCGTGCAGCAGCTCCATGAGGCCTTCATCGTTGTTCTGCTTTAGTTTCAAGGTAGTAAGCTTTTCAACACTCCTAGGGGCCTTGCTTCAGCACCCGTTTCAGTACCAGAACACTGCGTAGAACCAGGAAGCTCTGCTCCTGCGTGTATGCTGCGTGTCAACCTAGAAATTAGAGACTGATGGCACAAGGCTTGTTTTCCCGTTTTGAAAGCTCCATTCATGCGGCCTCGAAGCTACCTGAAAAGCACTGTTGTTACCGTGCTTTTACTTACAGCCGGCATGGCACATAGAAGAAAATGAGTTTTCTCGAAAGAAACCTTGTGCTTCCAGTTCCTAGTTGGAAGCTCACCCGGCTCTGCTCTATACCAAACGTGAAAGTCAATGTGAGCACTAGCCTCGAAGTAAGGCCCTGATTATGCTGGCAAAACGGGAGGCGTGCAGCAGCTCCATGAGGCCTTCATCGCTGTTCTGCTTTAGTTTCACGGTAGTAGCTTTCCAACATTCCTAGGGACTTTGCTTAAGCAACCGTTTCGGTACCAGAACACTGCGTAGAGACAGTAAGCTCTGGTCCTGCGTGTATGCTGCGAGTCAACCTAGAAATTGGAGACTGATGGCATAAGGCTTCTTTTCCCATTATGAAAGCTCCGTTCATGCGGCCTCGAAGCTACCTGAAAAGCATTGTTGTTGCCGGGGTTTTCCTCACTGCCGGCATGGTTCTGAGGAGAAAATGAGTTTTCTCCTAAGAAACCTTGGGTTTCCAGTTCTTTGTTGGATACTCACCCTGCTCTGCGCTATACCTAAAGTGAAAGTCAACGTGAGCCCAAGCTTCGAAGTAAGGCCCTGATTATCCTTGCAAAACGAGAGGCGTGCAGCAGCTCCATGAGGCCTTCATCGTTGTTCTGCTTTAGTTTCAAGGTAGTAAGCTTTTCAACACTCCTAGGGGCCTTGCTTCAGCACCCGTTTCAGTACCAGAACACTGCGTAGAACCAGGAAGCTCTGCTCCTGCGTGTATGCTGCGTGTCAACCTAGAAATTAGAGACTGACGGCACAAGGCTAGTTTTCCCATTATGAAAGCTCCGTTGATGCGGCCCCGAAGCTACCTGAAAAGCACTGTTGTTACCGTGCTTTTACTTAGAGCCGGCATGGCACATAGAAGAAAATGAGTTTTCTCGAAAGAAACCTTGTGCTTCCAGTTCCTAGTTGGAAGCTCACCCGGCTCTGCTCTATACCAAACGTGAAAGTCAATGTGAGCACTAGCCTCGAAGTAAGACCCTGATTATCCTGGCAAAACGGGAGGCGTGCAGCAGCTCCATGAGGCCTTCATCGCTGTTCTGCTTTAGTTTCACGGTAGTAAGCTTTCCAAGACTCCTAGGGACTTTGCTTAAGCAACCGTTTCGGTACCAGAACACTGCGTAGAGACAGTAAGCTCTGGTCCTGCGTGTATGCTGCGTGTCAACCTAGAAATTGGAGACTGATGGCATAAGGCTTCTTTTGCCATTATGAAAGCTCCGTTCATGCGGCCTCGAAGCTACCTGAAAAGCATTGTTGTTGCCGGGGTTTTCCTCACTGCCGGCATGCTTCTGAGAAGAAAATGAGTTTTCTCCTAAGAAACCTTGGGTTTCCAGTTCCTTGTTGGAAGCTCACCCTGCTCTGCGCTATACCTAAAGTGAAAGTCAACGTGAGCCCAAGCTTCGAAGTAAGGCCCTGATTATCCTTGCAAAACGAGAGGCGTGCAGCAGCTCCATGAGGCCTTCATCGTTGTTCTGCTTTAGTTTCAAGGTAGTAAGCTTTTCAACACTCCTAGGGGCCTTGCTTCAGCACCCGTTTCAGTACCAGAACACTGCGTAGAACCAGGAAGCTCTGCTCCTGCGTGTATGCTGCGTGTCAACCTAGAAATTAGAGACTGATGGCACAAGGCTTGTTTTCCCGTTTTGAAAGCTCCATTCATGCGGCCTCGAAGCTACCTGAAAAGCACTGTTGTTACCGTGCTTTTACTTACAGCCGGCATGGCACATAGAAGAAAATGAGTTTTCTCGAAAGAAACCTTGTGCTTCCAGTTCCTAGTTGGAAGCTCACCCGGCTCTGCTCTATACCAAACGTGAAAGTCAATGTGAGCACTAGCCTCGAAGTAAGGCCCTGATTATGCTGGCAAAAAGGGAGGCGTGCAGCAGCTCCATGAGGCCTTCATCGCTGTTCTGCTTTAGTTTCACGGTAGTAAGCTTTCCAAGACTCCTAGGGACTTTGCTTAAGCAACCGTTTCGGTACCAGAAGACTGCGTAGAGACAGTAAGCTCTGGTCCTGCGTGTATGCTGCGTGTCAACCTAGAAATTGGAGACTGATGGCATAAGGCTTCTTTTGCCATTATGAAAGCTCCGTTCATGCGGCCTCGAAGCTACCTGAAAAGCATTGTTGTTGCCGGGGTTTTCCTCACTGCCGGCATGGTTCTGAGAAGAAAATGAGTTTTCTCCTAAGAAACCTTGGGTTTCCAGTTCCTTGTTGGAAGCTCACCCTGCTCTGCGCTATACCTAAAGTGAAAGTCAACGTGAGCCCAAGCTTCGAAGTAAGGCCCTGATTATCCTTGCAAAACGAGAGGCGTGCAGCAGCTCCATGAGGCCTTCATCGTTGTTCTGCTTTAGTTTCAAGGTAGTAAGCTTTTCAACACTCCTAGGGGCCTTGCTTCAGCACCCGTTTCAGTACCAGAACACTGCGTAGAACCAGGAAGCTCTGCTCCTGCGTGTATGCTGCGTGTCAACCTAGAAATTAGAGACTGATGGCACAAGGCTTGTTTTCCCGTTTTGAAAGCTCCATTCATGCGGCCCCGAAGCTACCTGAAAAGCACTGTTGTTACCGTGCTTTTACTTACAGCCGGCATGGCACATAGAAGAAAATGAGTTTTCTCGAAAGAAACCTTGTGCTTCCAGTTCCTAGTTGGAAGCTCACCCGGCTCTGCTCTATACCAAACGTGAAAGTCAATGTGAGCACTAGACTCGAAGTAAGGCCCTGATTATCCTGGCAAAACGGGAGGCGTGCAGCAGCTCCATGAGGCCTTCATCGCTGTTCTGCTTTAGTTTCACGGTAGTAAGCTTTCCAACATTCCTAGGGACTTTGCTTAAGCAACCGTTTCGGTACCAGAACACTGCGTAGAGACAGTAAGCTCTGGTCCTGCGTGTATGCTGCGTGTCAACCTAGAAATTGGAGACTGATGGCATAAGGCTTCTTTTGCCATTATGAAAGCTCCGTTCATGCGGCCTCGAAGCTACCTGAAAAGCATTGTTGTTGCCGGGGTTTTCCTCACTGCCGGCATGGTTCTGAGGAGAAAATGAGTTTTCTCCTAAGAAACCTTGGGTTTCCAGTTCTTTGTTGGAAGCTCACCCTGCTCTGCGCTATACCTAAAGTGAAAGTCAACGTGAGCCCAAGCTTCGAAGTAAGGCCCTGATTATCCTTGCAAAACGAGAGGCGTGCAGCAGCTCCATGAGCCCTTCATCGTTGTTCTGCTTTAGTTTCAAGGTAGTAAGCTTTTCAACACTCCTAGGGGCCTTGCTTCAGCACCCGTTTCAGTACCAGAACACTGCGTAGAACCAGGAAGCTCTGCTCCTGCGTGTATGCTGCGTGTCAACCTAGAAATTAGAGACTAACGGCACAAGGCTAGTTTTCCCATTATGAAAGCTCCGTTGATGCGGCCCCGAAGCTACCTGAAAAGCACTGTTGTTACCGTGCTTTTACTTAGAGCCGGCATGGCACATAGAAGAAAATGAGTTTTCTCGAAAGAAACCTTGTGCTTCCAGTTCCTAGTTGGAAGCTCACCCGGCTCTGCTCTATACCAAACGTGAAAGTCAATGTGAGCACTAGCCTCGAAGTAAGGCCCTGATTATCCTGGCAAAACGGGAGGCGTGCAGCAGCTCCATGAGGCCTTCATCGCTGTTCTGCTTTAGTTTCACGGTAGTAAGCTTTCCAAGACTCCTAGGGACTTTGCTTAAGCAACCGTTTCGGTACCAGAACACTGCGTAGAGACAGTAAGCTCTGGTCCTGCGTGTATGCTGCGTGTCCACCTAGAAATTGGAGACTGATGGCATAAGGCTTCTTTTCCCATTATGAAAGCTCCGTTCATGCGGCCTCGAAGCTACCTGAAAAGCATTGTTGTTGCCGGGGTTTTCCTCACTGCCGGCATGGTTCTGAGAAGAAAATGAGTTTTCTCCTAAGAAACCTTGGGTTTCCAGTTCCTTGTTGGAAGCTCACCCTGCTCTGCGCTATACCTAAAGTGAATGTCAACCTGAGCCCAAGCTTCGAAGTAAGGCCCTGATTATCCTTGCAAAACGAGAGGCATGCAGCAGCTCCATGAGGCCTTCATCGTTGTTCTGCTTTAGTTTCAAGGTAGTAAGCTTTTCAACACTCCTAGGGGCCTTGCTTCAGCACCCGTTTCAGTACCAGAACACTGCGTAGAACCAGGAAGCTCTGCTCCTGCGTGTATGCTGCGTGTCAACCTAGAAATTAGAGACTGATGGCACAAGGCTTGTTTTCCCGTTTTGAAAGCTCCATTCATGCGGCCTCGAAGCTACCTGAAAAGCACTGTTGTTACCGTGCTTTTACTTACAGCCGGCATGGCACATAGAAGAAAATGAGTTTTCTCGAAAGAAACCTTGTGCTTCCAGTTCCTAGTTGGAAGCTCACCCGGCTCTGCTCTATACCAAACGTGAAAGTCAATGTGAGCACTAGCCTCGAAGTAAGGCCCTGATTATGCTGGCAATACGGGAGGCGTGCAGCAGCTCCATGAGGCCTTCATCGCTGTTCTGCTTTAGTTTCACGGTAGTAAGCTTTCCAACATTCCTAGGGACTTTGCTTAAGCAACCGTTTCGGTACCAGAAGACTGCGTAGAGACAGTAAGCTCTGGTCCTGCGTGTATGCTGCGTGTCAACCTAGAAATTGGAGACTGATGGCATAAGGCTTCTTTTGCCATTATGAAAGCTCCGTTCATGCGGCCTCGAAGCTACCTGAAAAGCATTGTTGTTGCCGGGGTTTTCCTCACTGCCGGCATGGTTCTGAGAAGAAAATGAGTTTTCTCCTAAGAAACCTTGGGTTTCCAGTTCCTTGTTGGAAGCTCACCCTGCTCTGCTCTATACCTAAAGTGAAAGTCAACGTGAGCCCAAGCTTCGAAGTAAGGCCCTGATTATCCTTGCAAAACGAGAGGCGTGCAGCAGCTCCATGAGGCCTTCATCGTTGTTCTGCTTTAGTTTCAAGGTAGTAAGCTTTTCAACACTCCTAGGGGCCTTGCTTCAGCACCCGTTTCAGTACCAGAACACTGCGTAGAACCAGGAAGCTCTGCTCCTGCGTGTATGCTGCGTGTCAACCTAGAAATTAGAGACTGATGGCACAAGGCTTGTTTTCCCGTTTTGAAAGCTCCATTCATGCGGCCTCGAAGCTACCTGAAAAGCACTGTTGTTACCGTGCTTTTACTTACAGCCGGCATGGCACATAGAAGAAAATGAGTTTTCTCGAAAGAAACCTTGTGCTTCCAGTTCCTAGTTGGAAGCTCACCCGGCTCTGCTCTATACCAAACGTGAAAGTCAATGTGAGCACTAGCCTCGAAGTAAGGCCCTGATTATGCTGGCAATACGGGAGGCGTGCAGCAGCTCCATGAGGCCTTCATCGCTGTTCTGCTTTAGTTTCACGGTAGTAAGCTTTCCAACATTCCTAGGGACTTTGCTTAAGCAACCGTTTCGGTACCAGAACACTGCGTAGAGACAGTAAGCTCTGGTCCTGCGTGTATGCTGCGTGTCAACCTAGAAATTGGAGACTGATGGCATAAGGCTTCTTTTGCCATTATGAAAGCTCCGTTCATGCGGCCTCGAAGCTACCTGAAAAGCATTGTTGTTGCCGGGGTTTTCCTCACTGCCGGCATGGTTCTGAGAAGAAACTGAGTTTTCTCCTAAGAAACCTTGGGTTTCCAGTTCCTTGTTGGAAGCTCACCCTGCTCTGCGCTATACCTAAAGTGAAAGTCAACGTGAGCCCAAGCTTCGAAGTAAGGCCCTGATTATCCTTGCAAAACGAGAGGCGTGCAGCAGCTCCATGAGGCCTTCATCGTTGTTCTGCTTTAGTTTCAAGGTAGTAAGCTTTTCAACACTCCTAGGGGCCTTGCTTCAGCACCCGTTTCAGTACCAGAACACTGCGTAGAACCAGGAAGTTCTGCTCCTGCGTGTATGCTGCGTGTCAACCTAGAAATTAGAGGCTGACGGCACAAGGCTAGTTTTCCCATTATGAAAGCTCCGTTGATGCGGCCCCGAAGCTACCTGAAAAGCACTGTTGTTACCGTGCTTTTACTACAGCCGGCATGGCACATAGAAGAAAATGAGTTTTCTCGAAAGAAACCTTGTGCTTCCAGTTCCTAGTTGGAAGCTCACCCGGCTCTGCTCTATACCAAACGTGAAAGTCAATGTGAGCACTAGACTCGAAGTAAGGCCCTGATTATCCTGGCAAAACGGGAGGCGTGCAGCAGCTCCATGAGGCCTTCATCGCTGTTCTGCTTTAGTTTCACGGTAGTAAGCTTTCCAAGACTCCTAGGGACTTTGCTTAAGCAACCGTTTCGGTACCAGAACACTGCGTAGAGACAGTAAGCTCTGGTCCTGCGTGTATGCTGCGTGTCAACCTAGAAATTGGAGACTGATGGCATAAGGCTTCTTTTGCCATTATGAAAGCTCCGTTCATGCGGCCTCGAAGCTACCTGAAAAGCATTGTTGTTGCCGGGGTTTTCCTCACTGCCGGCATGGTTTTGAGAAGAAAATGAGTTTTCTCCTAAGAAACCTTGGGTTTCCAGTTCCTTGTTGGAAGCTCACCCTGCTCTGCGCTATACCTAAAGTGAAAGTCAACGTGAGCCCAAGCTTCGAAGTAAGGCCCTGATTATCCTTGCAAAACGAGAGGCGTGCAGCAGCTCCATGAGGCCTTCATCGTTGTTCTGCTTTAGTTTCAAGGTAGTAAGCTTTTCAACACTCCTAGGGGCCTTGCTTCAGCACCCGTTTCAGTACCAGAACACTGCGTAGAACCAGGAAGCTCTGCTCCTGCGTGTATGCTGCGTGTCAACCTAGAAATTAGAGACTGATGGCACAAGGCTTGTTTTCCCATTTTGAAAGCTCCATTCATGCGGCCTCGAAGCTACCTGAAAAGCACTGTTGTTACCGTGCTTTTACTTACAGCCGGCATGGCACATAGAAGAAAATGAGTTTTCTCGAAAGAAACCTTGTGCTTCCAGTTCCTAGTTGGAAGCTCACCCGGCTCTGCTCTATACCAAACGTGAAAGTCAATGTGAGCACTAGCCTCGAAGTAAGGCCCTGATTATGCTGGCAATACGGGAGGCGTGCAGCAGCTCCATGAGGCCTTCATCGCTGTTCTGCTTTAGTTTCACGGTAGTAAGCTTTCCAACATTCCTAGGGACTTTGCTTAAGCAACCGTTTCGGTACCAGAACACTGCGTAGAGACAGTAAGCTCTGGTCCTGCGTGTATGCTGCGTGTCAACCTAGAAATTGGAGACTGATGGCATAAGGCTTCTTTTGCCATTATGAAAGCTCCGTTCATGCGGCCTCGAAGCTACCTGAAAAGCATTGTTGTTGCCGGGGTTTTCCTCACTGCCAGCATGGTTCTGAGAAGAAAATGAGTTTTCTCCTAAGAAACCTTGGGTTTCCAGTTCCTTGTTGGAAGCTCACCCTGCTCTGCGCTATACCTAAAGTGAAAGTCAACGTGAGCCCAAGCTTCGAAGTAAGGCCCTGATTATCCTTGCAAAACGAGAGGCATGCAGCAGCTCCATGAGGCCTTCATCGTTGTTCTGCTTTAGTTTCAAGGTAGTAAGCTTTTCAACACTCCTAGGGGCCTTGCTTCAGCACCCGTTTCAGTACCAGAACACTGCGTAGAACCAGGAAGCTCTGCTCCTGCGTGTATGCTGCGTGTCAACCTAGAAATTAGAGACTGACGGCACAAGGCTTGTTTTCCCGTTTTGAAAGCTCCATTCATGCGGCCTCGAAGCTACCTGAAAAGCACTGTTGTTACCGTGCTTTTACTTACAGCCGGCATGGCACATAGAAGAAAATGAGTTTTCTCGAAAGAAACCTTGTGCTTCCAGTTCCTAGTTGGAAGCTCAACAGGCTCTGCTCTATACCAAACGTGAAAGTCAATGTGAGCACTAGCCTCGAAGTAAGGCCCTGATTATGCTGGCAAAACGGGAGGCGTGCAGCAGCTCCATGAGGCCTTCATCGCTGTTCTGCTTTAGTTTCACGGTAGTAGCTTTCCAACATTCCTAGGGACTTTGCTTAAGCAACCGTTTCGGTACCAGAACACTGCGTAGAGACAGTAAGCTCTGGTCCTGCGTGTATGCTGCGAGTCAACCTAGAAATTGGAGACTGATGGCATAAGGCTTCTTTTCCCATTATGAAAGCTCCGTTCATGCGGCCTCGAAGCTACCTGAAAAGCATTGTTGTTGCCGGGGTTTTCCTCACTGCCGGCATGGTTCTGAGGAGAAAATGAGTTTTCTCCTAAGAAACCTTGGGTTTCCAGTTCTTTGTTGGAAGCTCACCCTGCTCTGCGCTATACCTAAAGTGAAAGTCAACGTGAGCCCAAGCTTCGAAGTAAGGCCCTGATTATCCTTGCAAAACGAGAGGCGTGCAGCAGCTCCATGAGGCCTTCATCGTTGTTCTGCTTTAGTTTCAAGGTAGTAAGCTTTTCAACACTCCTAGGGGCCTTGCTTCAGCACCCGTTTCGGTACCAGAACACTGCGTAGAACCAGGAAGCTCTGCTCCTGCGTGTATGCTGCGTGTCAACCTAGAAATTAGAGACTGATGGCACAAGGCTTGTTTTCCCGTTTTGAAAGCTCCATTCATGCGGCCCCGAAGCTACCTGAAAAGCACTGTAGTTACCGTGCTTTTACTACAGCCGGCATGGCACATAGAAGAAAATGAGTTTTCTCGAAAGAAACCTTGTGCTTCCAGTTCCTAGTTGGAAGCTCACCCGGCTCTGCTCTATACCAAACGTGAAAGTCAATGTGAGCACTAGCCTCGAAGTAAGGCCCTGATTATGCTGGCAATACGGGAGGCGTGCAGCAGCTCCATGAGGCCTTCATCGCTGTTCTGCTTTAGTTTCACGGTAGTAAGCTTTCCAACATTCCTAGGGACTTTGCTTAAGCAACCGTTTCGGTACCAGAACACTGCGTAGAGACAGTAAGCTCTGGTCCTGCGTGTATGCTGCGTGTCAACCTAGAAATTGGAGACTGATGGCATAAGGCTTCTTTTGCCATTATGAAAGCTCCGTTCATGCGGCCTCGAAGCTACCTGAAAAGCATTGTTGTTGCCGGGGTTTTCCTCACTGCCAGCATGGTTCTGAGAAGAAAATGAGTTTTCTCCTAAGAAACCTTGGGTTTCCAGTTCCTTGTTGGAAGCTCACCCTGCTCTGCGCTATACCTAAAGTGAAAGTCAACGTGAGCCCAAGCTTCGAAGTAAGGCCCTGATTATCCTTGCAAAACGAGAGGCATGCAGCAGCTCCATGAGGCCTTCATCGTTGTTCTGCTTTAGTTTCAAGGTAGTAAGCTTTTCAACACTCCTAGGGGCCTTGCTTCAGCACCCGTTTCAGTACCAGAACACTGCGTAGAACCAGGAAGCTCTGCTCCTGCGTGTATGCTGCGTGTCAACCTAGAAATTAGAGACTGACGGCACAAGGCTTGTTTTCCCGTTTTGAAAGCTCCATTCATGCGGCCTCGAAGCTACCTGAAAAGCACTGTTGTTACCGTGCTTTTACTTACAGCCGGCATGGCACATAGAAGAAAATGAGTTTTCTCGAAAGAAACCTTGTGCTTCCAGTTCCTAGTTGGAAGCTCAACCGGCTCTGCTCTATACCAAACGTGAAAGTCAATGTGAGCACTAGCCTCGAAGTAAGGCCCTGATTATGCTGGCAAAACGGGAGGCGTGCAGCAGCTCCATGAGGCCTTCATCGCTGTTCTGCTTTAGTTTCACGGTAGTAGCTTTCCAACATTCCTAGGGACTTTGCTTAAGCAACCGTTTCGGTACCAGAACACTGCGTAGAGACAGTAAGATCTGGTCCTGCGTGTATGCTGCGAGTCAACCTAGAAATTGGAGACTGATGGCATAAGGCTTCTTTTCCCATTATGAAAGCTCCGTTCATGCGGCCTCGAAGCTACCTGAAAAGCATTGTTGTTGCCGGGGTTTTCCTCACTGCCGGCATGGTTCTGAGGAGAAAATGAGTTTTCTCCTAAGAAACCTTGGGTTTCCAGTTTTTGTTGGAAGCTCACCCTGTTCTGCGCTATACCTAAAGTGAAAGTCAACGTGAGCCCAAGCTTCGAAGTAAGGCCCTGATTATCCTTGCAAAACGAGAGGCGTGCAGCAGCTCCATGAGCCCTTCATCGTTTTCTGCTTTAGTTTCAAGGTAGTGAGCTTTTCAACACTCCTAAGGGCCTTGCTTCAGCACCCGTTTCAGTACCAGAACACTGCGTAGAACCAGGAAGCTCTGCTCCTGCGTGTATGCTGCCTGTCAAGCTAGAAATTAGAGGCTGACGGCACAAGGCTAGTTTTCCCATTATGAAAGCTCCGTTGATGCGGCCCCGAAGCTACCTGAAAAGCACTGTTGTTACCGTGCTTTTACTTACAGCCGGCATGGCACATAGAAGAAAATGAGTTTTCTCGAAAGAAACCTTGTGCTTCCAGTTCCTAGTTGGAAGCTCACCCGGCTCTGCTCTATACCAAACGTGAAAGTCAATGTGAGCACTAGCCTCGAAGTAAGGCCCTGATTATCCTGGCAAAACGGGAGGCGTGCAGCAGCTCCATGAGGCCTTCATCGCTGTTCTGCTTTAGTTTCACGGTAGTAAGCTTTCCAAGACTCCTAGGGACTTTGCTTAAGCAACCATTTCGGTACCAGAACACTGCGTAGAGACAGTAAGCTCTGGTCCTGCGTGTATGCTGCGTGTCAACCTAGAAATTGGAGACTGATGGCATAAGGCTTCTTTTGCCATTATGAAAGCTCCGTTCATGCGGCTTCGAAGCTACCTGAAAAGCATTGTTGTTGCCGGGGTTTTCCTCACTGCCGGCATGGTTTTGAGAAGAAAATGAGTTTTCCCCTAAGAAACCTTGGGTTTCCAGTTCCTTGTTGGAAGCTCACCCTGCTCTGCGCTATACCTAAAGTGAAAGTCAACGTGAGCCCAAGCTTCGAAGTAAGGCCCTGATTATCCTTGCAAAACGAGAGGCGTGCAGCAGCTCCATGAGGCCTTCATCGTTGTTCTGCTTTAGTTTCAAGGTAGTAAGCTTTTCAACACTCCTAGGGGCCTTGCTTCAGCACCCGTTTCAGTACCAGAACACTGCGTAGAACCAGGAAGCTCTGCTCCTGCGTGTATGCTGCGTGTCAACCTAGAAATTAGAGACTGATGGCACAAGGCTAGTTTTCCCATTATGAAAGCTCCGTTGATGCGGCCCCGAAGCTACCTGAAAAGCACTGTTGTTACCGTGCCTTTACTTCCAGCCGGCATGGTTCATAGAAGAAAATGAGTTTTCTCGAAAGAAACCTTGTGCTTCCAGTTCCTAGTTGGAAGCTCACCCGGCTCTGCTCTATACCAAACGTGAAAGTCAATGTGAGCACTAGCCTCGAAGTAAGGCCCTGATTATGCTGGCAATACGGGAGGCGTGCAGCAGCTCCATGAGGCCTTCATCGCTGTTCTGCTTTAGTTTCACGGTAGTAAGCTTTCCAAGACTCCTAGGGACTTTGCTTAAGCAACCGTTTCGGTACCAGAACACTGCGTAGAGACAGTAAGCTCTGATCCTGCGTGTATGCTGCGTGTCAACCTAGAAATTGGAGACTGATGGCATAAGGCTTCTTTTGCCATTATGAAAGCTCCGTTCATGCGGCCTCGAAGCTACCTGAAAAGCATTGTTGTTGCCGGGGTTTTCCTCACTGCCGGCATGGTTTTGAGAAGAAAATGAGTTTTCCCCTAAGAAACCTTGGGTTTCCAGTTCCTTGTTGGAAGCTCACCCTGCTCTGCGCTATACCTAAAGTGAAAGTCAACGTGAGCCCAAGCTTCGAAGTAAGGCCCTGATTATCCTTGCAAAACGAGAGGCGTGCAGCAGCTCCATGAGGCCTTCATCGTTGTTCTGCTTTAGTTTCAAGGTAGTAAGCTTTTCAACACTCCTAGGGGCCTTGCTTCAGCACCCGTTTCAGTACCAGAACACTGCGTAGAACCAGGAAGCTCTGCTCCTGCGTGTATGCTGCGTGTCAACCTAGAAATTAGAGACTGATGGCACAAGGCTAGTTTTCCCATTATGAAAGCTCCGTTGATGCGGCCCCGAAGCTACCTGAAAAGCACTGTTGTTACCGTGCCTTTACTTCCAGCCGGCATGGTTCATAGAAGAAAATGAGTTTTCTCGAAAGAAACCTTGTGCTTCCAGTTCCTAGTTGGAAGCTCACCCGGCTCTGCTCTATACCAAACGTGAAAGTCAATGTGAGCACTAGCCTCGAAGTAAGGCCCTGATTATGCTGGCAATACGGGAGGCGTGCAGCAGCTCCATGAGGCCTTCATCGCTGTTCTGCTTTAGTTTCACGGTAGTAAGCTTTCCAAGACTCCTAGGGACTTTGCTTAAGCAACCGTTTCGGTACCAGAACACTGCGTAGAGACAGTAAGCTCTGATCCTGCGTGTATGCTGCGTGTCAACCTAGAAATTGGAGACTGATGGCATAAGGCTTCTTTTGCCATTATGAAAGCTCCGTTCATGCGGCCTCGAAGCTACCTGAAAAGCATTGTTGTTGCCGGGGTTTTCCTCACTGCCGGCATGGTTCTGAGAAGAAAATGAGTTTTCTCCTAAGAAACCTTGGGTTTCCAGTTCCTTGTTGGAAGCTCACCCTGCTCTGCGCTATACCTAAAGTGAAAGTCAACGTGAGCCCAAGCTTCGAAGTAAGGCCCTGATTATCCTTGCAAAACGAGAGGCGTGCAGCAGCTCCATGAGGCCTTCATCGTTGTTCTGCTTTAGTTTCAAGGTAGTAAGCTTTTCAACACTCCTAGGGGCCTTGCTTCAGCACCCGTTTCAGTACCAGAACACTGCGTAGAACCAGGAAGTTCTGCTCCTGCGTGTATGCTGCGTGTCAACCTAGAAATTAGAGGCTGACGGCACAAGGCTAGTTTTCCCATTATGAAAGCTCCGTTGATGCGGCCCCGAAGCTACCTGAAAAGCACTGTTGTTACCGTGCTTTTACTTACAGCCGGCATGGCACATAGAAGAAAATGAGTTTTCTCGAAAGAAACCTTGTGCTTCCAGTTCCTAGTTGGAAGCTCACCCGGCTCTGCTCTATACCAAACGTGAAAGTCAATGTGAGCACTAGCCTCGAAGTAAGGCCCTGATTATCCTGGCAAAACGGGAGGCGTGCAGCAGCTCCATGAGGCCTTCATCGCTGTTCTGCTTTAGTTTCAAGGTAGTAAGCTTTTCAACACTCCTAGGGGCCTTGCTTCAGCACCCGTTTCGGTACCAGAACACTGCGTAGAACCAGGAAGCTCTGCTCCTGCGTGTATGCTGCGTGTCAACCTAGAAATTAGAGACTGATGGCACAAGGCTTGTTTTCCCGTTTTGAAAGCTCCATTCATGCGGCGCCGAAGCTACCTGAAAAGCACTGTTGTTACCGTGCTTTTACTTACAGCCGGCATGGCACATAGAAGAAAATGAGTTTTCTCGAAAGAAACCTTGTGCTTCCAGTTCCTAGTTGGAAGCTCACCCGGCTCTGCTCTATACCAAACGTGAAAGTCAATGTGAGCACTAGACTCGAAGTAAGGCCCTGATTATCCTGGCAAAACGGGAGGCGTGCAGCAGCTCCATGAGGCCTTCATCGCTGTTCTGCTTTAGTTTCACGGTAGTAAGCTTTCCAACATTCCTAGGGACTTTGCTTAAGCAACCGTTTCGGTACCAGAACACTGCGTAGAGACAGTAAGCTCTGGTCCTGCGTGTATGCTGCGTGTCAACCTAGAAATTGGAGACTGATGGCATAAGGCTTCTTTTGCCATTATGAAAGCTCCGTTCATGCGGCCTCGAAGCTACCTGAAAAGCATTGTTGTTGCCGGGGTTTTCCTCACTGCCGGCATGGTTCTGAGAAGAAACTGAGTTTTCTCCTAAGAAACCTTGGGTTTCCAGTTCCTTGTTGGAAGCTCACCCTGCTCTGCGCTATACCTAAAGTGAAAGTCAACGTGAGCCCAAGCTTCGAAGTAAGGCCCTGATTATCCTTGCAAAACGAGAGGCGTGCAGCAGCTCCATGAGGCCTTCATCGTTGTTCTGCTTTAGTTTCAAGGTAGTAAGCTTTTCAACACTCCTAGGGGCCTTGCTTCAGCACCCGTTTCAGTACCAGAACACTGCGTAGAACCAGGAAGTTCTGCTCCTGCGTGTATGCTGCGTGTCAACCTAGAAATTAGAGGCTGACGGCACAAGGCTAGTTTTCCCATTATGAAAGCTCCGTTGATGCGGCCCCGAAGCTACCTGAAAAGCACTGTTGTTACCGTGCTTTTACTTAGAGCCGGCATGGCACATAGAAGAAAATGAGTTTTCTCGAAAGAAACCTTGTGCTTCCAGTTCCTAGTTGGAAGCTCACCCGGCTCTGCTCTATACCAAACGTGAAAGTCAATGTGAGCACTAGCCTCGAAGTAAGGCCCTGATTATCCTGGCAAAACGGGAGGCGTGCAGCAGCTCCATGAGGCCTTCATCGCTGTTCTGCTTTAGTTTCACGGTAGTAAGCTTTCCAAGACTCCTAGGGACTTTGCTTAAGCAACCGTTTCGGTACCAGAACACTGCGTAGAGACAGTAAGCTCTGGTCCTGCGTGTATGCTGCGTGTCCACCTAGAAATTGGAGACTGATGGCATAAGGCTTCTTTTCCCATTATGAAAGCTCCGTTCATGCGGCCTCGAAGCTACCTGAAAAGCATTGTTGTTGCCGGGGTTTTCCTCACTGCCGGCATGGTTCTGAGAAGAAAATGAGTTTTCTCCTAAGAAACCTTGGGTTTCCAGTTCCTTGTTGGAAGCTCACCCTGCTCTGCGCTATACCTAAAGTGAATGTCAACCTGAGCCCAAGCTTCGAAGTAAGGCCCTGATTATCCTTGCAAAACGAGAGGCATGCAGCAGCTCCATGAGGCCTTCATCGTTGTTCTGCTTTAGTTTCAAGGTAGTAAGCTTTTCAACACTCCTAGGGGCCTTGCTTCAGCACCCGTTTCAGTACCAGAACACTGCGTAGAACCAGGAAGCTCTGCTCCTGCGTGTATGCTGCGTGTCAACCTAGAAATTAGAGACTGATGGCACAAGGCTTGTTTTCCCGTTTTGAAAGCTCCATTCATGCGGCCTCGAAGCTACCTGAAAAGCACTGTTGTTACCGTGCTTTTACTTACAGCCGGCATGGCACATAGAAGAAAATGAGTTTTCTCGAAAGAAACCTTGTGCTTCCAGTTCCTAGTTGGAAGCTCACCCGGCTCTGCTCTATACCAAACGTGAAAGTCAATGTGAGCACTAGCCTCGAAGTAAGGCCCTGATTATGCTGGCAATACGGGAGGCGTGCAGCAGCTCCATGAGGCCTTCATCGCTGTTCTGCTTTAGTTTCACGGTAGTAAGCTTTCCAACATTCCTAGGGACTTTGCTTAAGCAACCGTTTCGGTACCAGAAGACTGCGTAGAGACAGTAAGCTCTGGTCCTGCGTGTATGCTGCGTGTCAACCTAGAAATTGGAGACTGATGGCATAAGGCTTCTTTTGCCATTATGAAAGCTCCGTTCATGCGGCCTCGAAGCTACCTGAAAAGCATTGTTGTTGCCGGGGTTTTCCTCACTGCCGGCATGGTTCTGAGAAGAAAATGAGTTTTCTCCTAAGAAACCTTGGGTTTCCAGTTCCTTGTTGGAAGCTCACCCTGCTCTGCTCTATACCTAAAGTGAAAGTCAACGTGAGCCCAAGCTTCGAAGTAAGGCCCTGATTATCCTTGCAAAACGAGAGGCGTGCAGCAGCTCCATGAGGCCTTCATCGTTGTTCTGCTTTAGTTTCAAGGTAGTAAGCTTTTCAACACTCCTAGGGGCCTTGCTTCAGCACCCGTTTCAGTACCAGAACACTGCGTAGAACCAGGAAGCTCTGCTCCTGCGTGTATGCTGCGTGTCAACCTAGAAATTAGAGACTGATGGCACAAGGCTTGTTTTCCCGTTTTGAAAGCTCCATTCATGCGGCCTCGAAGCTACCTGAAAAGCACTGTTGTTACCGTGCTTTTACTTACAGCCGGCATGGCACATAGAAGAAAATGAGTTTTCTCGAAAGAAACCTTGTGCTTCCAGTTCCTAGTTGGAAGCTCACCCGGCTCTGCTCTATACCAAACGTGAAAGTCAATGTGAGCACTAGCCTCGAAGTAAGGCCCTGATTATGCTGGCAATACGGGAGGCGTGCAGCAGCTCCATGAGGCCTTCATCGCTGTTCTGCTTTAGTTTCACGGTAGTAAGCTTTCCAACATTCCTAGGGACTTTGCTTAAGCAACCGTTTCGGTACCAGAACACTGCGTAGAGACAGTAAGCTCTGGTCCTGCGTGTATGCTGCGTGTCAACCTAGAAATTGGAGACTGATGGCATAAGGCTTCTTTTGCCATTATGAAAGCTCCGTTCATGCGGCCTCGAAGCTACCTGAAAAGCATTGTTGTTGCCGGGGTTTTCCTCACTGCCGGCATGGTTCTGAGAAGAAACTGAGTTTTCTCCTAAGAAACCTTGGGTTTCCAGTTCCTTGTTGGAAGCTCACCCTGCTCTGCGCTATACCTAAAGTGAAAGTCAACGTGAGCCCAAGCTTCGAAGTAAGGCCCTGATTATCCTTGCAAAACGAGAGGCGTGCAGCAGCTCCATGAGGCCTTCATCGTTGTTCTGCTTTAGTTTCAAGGTAGTAAGCTTTTCAACACTCCTAGGGGCCTTGCTTCAGCACCCGTTTCAGTACCAGAACACTGCGTAGAACCAGGAAGTTCTGCTCCTGCGTGTATGCTGCGTGTCAACCTAGAAATTAGAGGCTGACGGCACAAGGCTAGTTTTCCCATTATGAAAGCTCCGTTGATGCGGCCCCGAAGCTACCTGAAAAGCACTGTTGTTACCGTGCTTTTACTACAGCCGGCATGGCACATAGAAGAAAATGAGTTTTCTCGAAAGAAACCTTGTGCTTCCAGTTCCTAGTTGGAAGCTCACCCGGCTCTGCTCTATACCAAACGTGAAAGTCAATGTGAGCACTAGACTCGAAGTAAGGCCCTGATTATCCTGGCAAAACGGGAGGCGTGCAGCAGCTCCATGAGGCCTTCATCGCTGTTCTGCTTTAGTTTCACGGTAGTAAGCTTTCCAAGACTCCTAGGGACTTTGCTTAAGCAACCGTTTCGGTACCAGAACACTGCGTAGAGACAGTAAGCTCTGGTCCTGCGTGTATGCTGCGTGTCAACCTAGAAATTGGAGACTGATGGCATAAGGCTTCTTTTGCCATTATGAAAGCTCCGTTCATGCGGCCTCGAAGCTACCTGAAAAGCATTGTTGTTGCCGGGGTTTTCCTCACTGCCGGCATGGTTTTGAGAAGAAAATGAGTTTTCTCCTAAGAAACCTTGGGTTTCCAGTTCCTTGTTGGAAGCTCACCCTGCTCTGCGCTATACCTAAAGTGAAAGTCAACGTGAGCCCAAGCTTCGAAGTAAGGCCCTGATTATCCTTGCAAAACGAGAGGCGTGCAGCAGCTCCATGAGGCCTTCATCGTTGTTCTGCTTTAGTTTCAAGGTAGTAAGCTTTTCAACACTCCTAGGGGCCTTGCTTCAGCACCCGTTTCAGTACCAGAACACTGCGTAGAACCAGGAAGCTCTGCTCCTGCGTGTATGCTGCGTGTCAACCTAGAAATTAGAGACTGATGGCACAAGGCTTGTTTTCCCATTTTGAAAGCTCCATTCATGCGGCCTCGAAGCTACCTGAAAAGCACTGTTGTTACCGTGCTTTTACTTACAGCCGGCATGGCACATAGAAGAAAATGAGTTTTCTCGAAAGAAACCTTGTGCTTCCAGTTCCTAGTTGGAAGCTCACCCGGCTCTGCTCTATACCAAACGTGAAAGTCAATGTGAGCACTAGCCTCGAAGTAAGGCCCTGATTATGCTGGCAATACGGGAGGCGTGCAGCAGCTCCATGAGGCCTTCATCGCTGTTCTGCTTTAGTTTCACGGTAGTAAGCTTTCCAACATTCCTAGGGACTTTGCTTAAGCAACCGTTTCGGTACCAGAACACTGCGTAGAGACAGTAAGCTCTGGTCCTGCGTGTATGCTGCGTGTCAACCTAGAAATTGGAGACTGATGGCATAAGGCTTCTTTTGCCATTATGAAAGCTCCGTTCATGCGGCCTCGAAGCTACCTGAAAAGCATTGTTGTTGCCGGGGTTTTCCTCACTGCCAGCATGGTTCTGAGAAGAAAATGAGTTTTCTCCTAAGAAACCTTGGGTTTCCAGTTCCTTGTTGGAAGCTCACCCTGCTCTGCGCTATACCTAAAGTGAAAGTCAACGTGAGCCCAAGCTTCGAAGTAAGGCCCTGATTATCCTTGCAAAACGAGAGGCATGCAGCAGCTCCATGAGGCCTTCATCGTTGTTCTGCTTTAGTTTCAAGGTAGTAAGCTTTTCAACACTCCTAGGGGCCTTGCTTCAGCACCCGTTTCAGTACCAGAACACTGCGTAGAACCAGGAAGCTCTGCTCCTGCGTGTATGCTGCGTGTCAACCTAGAAATTAGAGACTGACGGCACAAGGCTTGTTTTCCCGTTTTGAAAGCTCCATTCATGCGGCCTCGAAGCTACCTGAAAAGCACTGTTGTTACCGTGCTTTTACTTACAGCCGGCATGGCACATAGAAGAAAATGAGTTTTCTCGAAAGAAACCTTGTGCTTCCAGTTCCTAGTTGGAAGCTCAACAGGCTCTGCTCTATACCAAACGTGAAAGTCAATGTGAGCACTAGCCTCGAAGTAAGGCCCTGATTATGCTGGCAAAACGGGAGGCGTGCAGCAGCTCCATGAGGCCTTCATCGCTGTTCTGCTTTAGTTTCACGGTAGTAGCTTTCCAACATTCCTAGGGACTTTGCTTAAGCAACCGTTTCGGTACCAGAACACTGCGTAGAGACAGTAAGCTCTGGTCCTGCGTGTATGCTGCGAGTCAACCTAGAAATTGGAGACTGATGGCATAAGGCTTCTTTTCCCATTATGAAAGCTCCGTTCATGCGGCCTCGAAGCTACCTGAAAAGCATTGTTGTTGCCGGGGTTTTCCTCACTGCCGGCATGGTTCTGAGGAGAAAATGAGTTTTCTCCTAAGAAACCTTGGGTTTCCAGTTCTTTGTTGGAAGCTCACCCTGCTCTGCGCTATACCTAAAGTGAAAGTCAACGTGAGCCCAAGCTTCGAAGTAAGGCCCTGATTATCCTTGCAAAACGAGAGGCGTGCAGCAGCTCCATGAGGCCTTCATCGTTGTTCTGCTTTAGTTTCAAGGTAGTAAGCTTTTCAACACTCCTAGGGGCCTTGCTTCAGCACCCGTTTCGGTACCAGAACACTGCGTAGAACCAGGAAGCTCTGCTCCTGCGTGTATGCTGCGTGTCAACCTAGAAATTAGAGACTGATGGCACAAGGCTTGTTTTCCCGTTTTGAAAGCTCCATTCATGCGGCCCCGAAGCTACCTGAAAAGCACTGTAGTTACCGTGCTTTTACTACAGCCGGCATGGCACATAGAAGAAAATGAGTTTTCTCGAAAGAAACCTTGTGCTTCCAGTTCCTAGTTGGAAGCTCACCCGGCTCTGCTCTATACCAAACGTGAAAGTCAATGTGAGCACTAGCCTCGAAGTAAGGCCCTGATTATGCTGGCAATACGGGAGGCGTGCAGCAGCTCCATGAGGCCTTCATCGCTGTTCTGCTTTAGTTTCACGGTAGTAAGCTTTCCAACATTCCTAGGGACTTTGCTTAAGCAACCGTTTCGGTACCAGAACACTGCGTAGAGACAGTAAGCTCTGGTCCTGCGTGTATGCTGCGTGTCAACCTAGAAATTGGAGACTGATGGCATAAGGCTTCTTTTGCCATTATGAAAGCTCCGTTCATGCGGCCTCGAAGCTACCTGAAAAGCATTGTTGTTGCCGGGGTTTTCCTCACTGCCAGCATGGTTCTGAGAAGAAAATGAGTTTTCTCCTAAGAAACCTTGGGTTTCCAGTTCCTTGTTGGAAGCTCACCCTGCTCTGCGCTATACCTAAAGTGAAAGTCAACGTGAGCCCAAGCTTCGAAGTAAGGCCCTGATTATCCTTGCAAAACGAGAGGCATGCAGCAGCTCCATGAGGCCTTCATCGTTGTTCTGCTTTAGTTTCAAGGTAGTAAGCTTTTCAACACTCCTAGGGGCCTTGCTTCAGCACCCGTTTCAGTACCAGAACACTGCGTAGAACCAGGAAGCTCTGCTCCTGCGTGTATGCTGCGTGTCAACCTAGAAATTAGAGACTGACGGCACAAGGCTTGTTTTCCCGTTTTGAAAGCTCCATTCATGCGGCCTCGAAGCTACCTGAAAAGCACTGTTGTTACCGTGCTTTTACTTACAGCCGGCATGGCACATAGAAGAAAATGAGTTTTCTCGAAAGAAACCTTGTGCTTCCAGTTCCTAGTTGGAAGCTCAACCGGCTCTGCTCTATACCAAACGTGAAAGTCAATGTGAGCACTAGCCTCGAAGTAAGGCCCTGATTATGCTGGCAAAACGGGAGGCGTGCAGCAGCTCCATGAGGCCTTCATCGCTGTTCTGCTTTAGTTTCACGGTAGTAGCTTTCCAACATTCCTAGGGACTTTGCTTAAGCAACCGTTTCGGTACCAGAACACTGCGTAGAGACAGTAAGATCTGGTCCTGCGTGTATGCTGCGAGTCAACCTAGAAATTGGAGACTGATGGCATAAGGCTTCTTTTCCCATTATGAAAGCTCCGTTCATGCGGCCTCGAAGCTACCTGAAAAGCATTGTTGTTGCCGGGGTTTTCCTCACTGCCGGCATGGTTCTGAGGAGAAAATGAGTTTTCTCCTAAGAAACCTTGGGTTTCCAGTTTTTGTTGGAAGCTCACCCTGTTCTGCGCTATACCTAAAGTGAAAGTCAACGTGAGCCCAAGCTTCGAAGTAAGGCCCTGATTATCCTTGCAAAACGAGAGGCGTGCAGCAGCTCCATGAGCCCTTCATCGTTTTCTGCTTTAGTTTCAAGGTAGTGAGCTTTTCAACACTCCTAAGGGCCTTGCTTCAGCACCCGTTTCAGTACCAGAACACTGCGTAGAACCAGGAAGCTCTGCTCCTGCGTGTATGCTGCCTGTCAAGCTAGAAATTAGAGGCTGACGGCACAAGGCTAGTTTTCCCATTATGAAAGCTCCGTTGATGCGGCCCCGAAGCTACCTGAAAAGCACTGTTGTTACCGTGCTTTTACTTACAGCCGGCATGGCACATAGAAGAAAATGAGTTTTCTCGAAAGAAACCTTGTGCTTCCAGTTCCTAGTTGGAAGCTCACCCGGCTCTGCTCTATACCAAACGTGAAAGTCAATGTGAGCACTAGCCTCGAAGTAAGGCCCTGATTATCCTGGCAAAACGGGAGGCGTGCAGCAGCTCCATGAGGCCTTCATCGCTGTTCTGCTTTAGTTTCACGGTAGTAAGCTTTCCAAGACTCCTAGGGACTTTGCTTAAGCAACCATTTCGGTACCAGAACACTGCGTAGAGACAGTAAGCTCTGGTCCTGCGTGTATGCTGCGTGTCAACCTAGAAATTGGAGACTGATGGCATAAGGCTTCTTTTGCCATTATGAAAGCTCCGTTCATGCGGCTTCGAAGCTACCTGAAAAGCATTGTTGTTGCCGGGGTTTTCCTCACTGCCGGCATGGTTTTGAGAAGAAAATGAGTTTTCCCCTAAGAAACCTTGGGTTTCCAGTTCCTTGTTGGAAGCTCACCCTGCTCTGCGCTATACCTAAAGTGAAAGTCAACGTGAGCCCAAGCTTCGAAGTAAGGCCCTGATTATCCTTGCAAAACGAGAGGCGTGCAGCAGCTCCATGAGGCCTTCATCGTTGTTCTGCTTTAGTTTCAAGGTAGTAAGCTTTTCAACACTCCTAGGGGCCTTGCTTCAGCACCCGTTTCAGTACCAGAACACTGCGTAGAACCAGGAAGCTCTGCTCCTGCGTGTATGCTGCGTGTCAACCTAGAAATTAGAGACTGATGGCACAAGGCTAGTTTTCCCATTATGAAAGCTCCGTTGATGCGGCCCCGAAGCTACCTGAAAAGCACTGTTGTTACCGTGCCTTTACTTCCAGCCGGCATGGTTCATAGAAGAAAATGAGTTTTCTCGAAAGAAACCTTGTGCTTCCAGTTCCTAGTTGGAAGCTCACCCGGCTCTGCTCTATACCAAACGTGAAAGTCAATGTGAGCACTAGCCTCGAAGTAAGGCCCTGATTATGCTGGCAATACGGGAGGCGTGCAGCAGCTCCATGAGGCCTTCATCGCTGTTCTGCTTTAGTTTCACGGTAGTAAGCTTTCCAAGACTCCTAGGGACTTTGCTTAAGCAACCGTTTCGGTACCAGAACACTGCGTAGAGACAGTAAGCTCTGATCCTGCGTGTATGCTGCGTGTCAACCTAGAAATTGGAGACTGATGGCATAAGGCTTCTTTTGCCATTATGAAAGCTCCGTTCATGCGGCCTCGAAGCTACCTGAAAAGCATTGTTGTTGCCGGGGTTTTCCTCACTGCCGGCATGGTTTTGAGAAGAAAATGAGTTTTCCCCTAAGAAACCTTGGGTTTCCAGTTCCTTGTTGGAAGCTCACCCTGCTCTGCGCTATACCTAAAGTGAAAGTCAACGTGAGCCCAAGCTTCGAAGTAAGGCCCTGATTATCCTTGCAAAACGAGAGGCGTGCAGCAGCTCCATGAGGCCTTCATCGTTGTTCTGCTTTAGTTTCAAGGTAGTAAGCTTTTCAACACTCCTAGGGGCCTTGCTTCAGCACCCGTTTCAGTACCAGAACACTGCGTAGAACCAGGAAGCTCTGCTCCTGCGTGTATGCTGCGTGTCAACCTAGAAATTAGAGACTGATGGCACAAGGCTAGTTTTCCCATTATGAAAGCTCCGTTGATGCGGCCCCGAAGCTACCTGAAAAGCACTGTTGTTACCGTGCCTTTACTTCCAGCCGGCATGGTTCATAGAAGAAAATGAGTTTTCTCGAAAGAAACCTTGTGCTTCCAGTTCCTAGTTGGAAGCTCACCCGGCTCTGCTCTATACCAAACGTGAAAGTCAATGTGAGCACTAGCCTCGAAGTAAGGCCCTGATTATGCTGGCAATACGGGAGGCGTGCAGCAGCTCCATGAGGCCTTCATCGCTGTTCTGCTTTAGTTTCACGGTAGTAAGCTTTCCAAGACTCCTAGGGACTTTGCTTAAGCAACCGTTTCGGTACCAGAACACTGCGTAGAGACAGTAAGCTCTGATCCTGCGTGTATGCTGCGTGTCAACCTAGAAATTGGAGACTGATGGCATAAGGCTTCTTTTGCCATTATGAAAGCTCCGTTCATGCGGCCTCGAAGCTACCTGAAAAGCATTGTTGTTGCCGGGGTTTTCCTCACTGCCGGCATGGTTCTGAGAAGAAAATGAGTTTTCTCCTAAGAAACCTTGGGTTTCCAGTTCCTTGTTGGAAGCTCACCCTGCTCTGCGCTATACCTAAAGTGAAAGTCAACGTGAGCCCAAGCTTCGAAGTAAGGCCCTGATTATCCTTGCAAAACGAGAGGCGTGCAGCAGCTCCATGAGGCCTTCATCGTTGTTCTGCTTTAGTTTCAAGGTAGTAAGCTTTTCAACACTCCTAGGGGCCTTGCTTCAGCACCCGTTTCAGTACCAGAACACTGCGTAGAACCAGGAAGTTCTGCTCCTGCGTGTATGCTGCGTGTCAACCTAGAAATTAGAGGCTGACGGCACAAGGCTAGTTTTCCCATTATGAAAGCTCCGTTGATGCGGCCCCGAAGCTACCTGAAAAGCACTGTTGTTACCGTGCTTTTACTTACAGCCGGCATGGCACATAGAAGAAAATGAGTTTTCTCGAAAGAAACCTTGTGCTTCCAGTTCCTAGTTGGAAGCTCACCCGGCTCTGCTCTATACCAAACGTGAAAGTCAATGTGAGCACTAGCCTCGAAGTAAGGCCCTGATTATCCTGGCAAAACGGGAGGCGTGCAGCAGCTCCATGAGGCCTTCATCGCTGTTCTGCTTTAGTTTCAAGGTAGTAAGCTTTTCAACACTCCTAGGGGCCTTGCTTCAGCACCCGTTTCGGTACCAGAACACTGCGTAGAACCAGGAAGCTCTGCTCCTGCGTGTATGCTGCGTGTCAACCTAGAAATTAGAGACTGATGGCACAAGGCTTGTTTTCCCGTTTTGAAAGCTCCATTCATGCGGCGCCGAAGCTACCTGAAAAGCACTGTTGTTACCGTGCTTTTACTTACAGCCGGCATGGCACATAGAAGAAAATGAGTTTTCTCGAAAGAAACCTTGTGCTTCCAGTTCCTAGTTGGAAGCTCACCCGGCTCTGCTCTATACCAAACGTGAAAGTCAATGTGAGCACTAGACTCGAAGTAAGGCCCTGATTATCCTGGCAAAACGGGAGGCGTGCAGCAGCTCCATGAGGCCTTCATCGCTGTTCTGCTTTAGTTTCACGGTAGTAAGCTTTCCAAGACTCCTAGGGACTTTGCTTAAGCAACCGTTTCGGTACCAGAACACTGCGTAGAGACAGTAAGCTCTGGTCCTGCGTGTATGCTGCGTGTCAACCTAGAAATTGGAGACTGATGGCATAAGGCTTCTTTTCCCATTATGAAAGCTCCGTTCATGCGGCCTCGAAGCTACCTGAAAAGCATTGTTGTTGCCGGGGTTTTCCTCACTGCCGGCATGGTTTTGAGAAGAAAATGAGTTTTCTCCTAAGAAACCTTGGGTTTCCAGTTCCTTGTTGGAAGCTCACCCTGCTCTGCGCTATACCTAAAGTGAAAGTCAACGTGAGCCCAAGCTTCGAAGTAAGGCCCTGATTATCCTTGCAAAACGAGAGGCGTGCAGCAGCTCCATGAGGCCTTCATCGTTGTTCTGCTTTAGTTTCAAGGTAGTAAGCTTTTCAACACTCCTAGGGGCCTTGCTTCAGCACCCGTTTCAGTACCAGAACACTGCGTAGAACCAGGAAGCTCTGCTCCTGCGTGTATGCTGCGTGTCAACCTAGAAATTAGAGACTGATGGCACAAGGCTTGTTTTCCCGTTTTGAAAGCTCCATTCATGCGGCCTCGAAGCTACCTGAAAAGCACTGTTGTTACCGTGCTTTTACTTACAGCCGGCATGGCACATAGAAGAAAATGAGTTTTCTCGAAAGAAACCTTGTGCTTCCAGTTCCTAGTTGGAAGCTCACCCGGCTCTGCTCTATACCAAACGTGAAAGTCAATGTGAGCACTAGCCTCGAAGTGAGGCCCTGATTATGCTGGCAAAACGGGAGGCGTGCAGCAGCTCCATGAGGCCTTCATCGCTGTTCTGCTTTAGTTTCACGGTAGTAAGCTTTCCAACATTCCTAGGGACTTTGCTTAAGCAACCGTTTCGGTACCAGAACACTGCGTAGAGACAGTAAGCTCTGGTCCTGCGTGTATGCTGCGTGTCAACCTAGAAATTGGAGACTGATGGCATAAGGCTTCTTTTGCCATTATGAAAGCTCCGTTCATGCGGCCTCGAAGCTACCTGAAAAGCATTGTTGTTGCCGGGGTTTTCCTCACTGCCGGCATGGTTCTGAGAAGAAACTGAGTTTTCTCCTAAGAAACCTTGGGTTTCCAGTTCCTTGTTGGAAGCTCACCCTGCTCTGCGCTATACCTAAAGTGAAAGTCAACGTGAGCCCAAGCTTCGAAGTAAGGCCCTGATTATCCTTGCAAAACGAGAGGCGTGCAGCAGCTCCATGAGGCCTTCATCGTTGTTCTGCTTTAGTTTCAAGGTAGTAAGCTTTTCAACACTCCTAGGGGCCTTGCTTCAGCACCCGTTTCAGTACCAGAACACTGCGTAGAACCAGGAAGCTCTGCTCCTGCGTGTATGCTGCGTGTCAACCTAGAAATTAGAGGCTGACGGCACAAGGCTAGTTTTCCCATTATGAAAGCTCCGTTGATGCGGCCCCGAAGCTACCTGAAAAGCACTGTTGTTACCGTGCTTTTACTTACAGCCGGCATGGCACATAGAAGAAAATGAGTTTTCTCGAAAGAAACCTTGTGCTTCCAGTTCCTAGTTGGAAGCTCACCCGGCTCTGCTCTATACCAAACGTGAAAGTCAATGTGAGCACTAGCCTCGAAGTAAGGCCCTGATTATCCTGGCAAAACGGGAGGCGTGCAGCAGCTCCATGAGGCCTTCATCGCTGTTCTGCTTTAGTTTCACGGTAGTAAGCTTTCCAAGACTCCTAGGGACTTTGCTTAAGCAACCGTTTCGGTACCAGAACACTGCGTAGAGACAGTAAGCTCTGGTCCTGCGTGTATGCTGCGTGTCAACCTAGAAATTGGAGACTGATGGCATAAGGCTTCTTTAGCCATTATGAAAGCTCCGTTCATGCGGCCTCGAAGCTACCTGAAAAGCATTGTTGTTGCCGGGGTTTTCCTCACTGCCGGCATGGTTCTGAGGAGAAAATGAGTTTTCTCCTAAGAAACCTTGGGTTTCCAGTTCTTTGTTGGAAGCTCACCCTGCTCTGCGCTATACCTAAAGTGAAAGTCAACGTGAGCCCAAGCTTCGAAGTAAGGCCCTGATTATCCGTGCAAAACGAGAGGCGTGCAGCAGCTCCATGAGCCCTTCATCGTTGTTCTGCTTTAGTTTCAAGGTAGTAAGCTTTTCAACACTCCTAGGGGCCTTGCTTCAGCACCCGTTTCAGTACCAGAACACTGCGTAGAACCAGGAAGCTCTGCTCCTGCGTGTATGCTGCGTGTCAACCTAGAAATTAGAGACTGACGGCACAAGGCTAGTTTTCCCATTATGAAAGCTCCGTTGATGCGGCCCCGAAGCTACCTGAAAAGCACTGTTGTTACCGTGCTTTTACTTAGAGCCGGCATGGCACATAGAAGAAAATGAGTTTTCTCGAAAGAAACCTTGTGCTTCCAGTTCCTAGTTGGAAGCTCACCCGGCTCTGCTCTATACCAAACGTGAAAGTCAATGTGAGCACTAGCCTCGAAGTAAGGCCCTGATTATGCTGGCAAAACGGGAGGCGTGCAGCAGCTCCATGAGGCCTTCATCGCTGTTCTGCTTTAGTTTCACGGTAGTAAGCTTTCCAAGACTCCTAGGGACTTTGCTTAAGCAACCGTTTCGGTACCAGAACACTGCGTAGAGACAGTAAGCTCTGGTCCTGCGTGTATGCTGCGTGTCCACCTAGAAATTGGAGACTGATGGCATAAGGCTTCTTTTCCCATTATGAAAGCTCCGTTCATGCGGCCTCGAAGCTACCTGAAAAGCATTGTTGTTGCCGGGGTTTTCCTCACTGCCGGCATGGTTCTGAGAAGAAAATGAGTTTTCTCCTAAGAAACCTTGGGTTTCCAGTTCCTTGTTGGAAGCTCACCCTGCTCTGCGCTATACCTAAAGTGAATGTCAACCTGAGCCCAAGCTTCGAAGTAAGGCCCTGATTATCCTTGCAAAACGAGAGGCATGCAGCAGCTCCATGAGGCCTTCATCGTTGTTCTGCTTTAGTTTCAAGGTAGTAAGCTTTTCAACACTCCTAGGGGCCTTGCTTCAGCACCCGTTTCAGTACCAGAACACTGCGTAGAACCAGGAAGCTCTGCTCCTGCGTGTATGCTGCGTGTCAACCTAGAAATTAGAGACTGATGGCACAAGGCTTGTTTTCCCGTTTTGAAAGCTCCATTCATGCGGCCTCGAAGCTACCTGAAAAGCACTGTTGTTACCGTGCTTTTACTTACAGCCGGCATGGCACATAGAAGAAAATGAGTTTTCTCGAAAGAAACCTTGTGCTTCCAGTTCCTAGTTGGAAGCTCACCCGGCTCTGCTCTATACCAAACGTGAAAGTCAATGTGAGCACTAGCCTCGAAGTAAGGCCCTGATTATGCTGGCAATACGGGAGGCGTGCAGCAGCTCCATGAGGCCTTCATCGCTGTTCTGCTTTAGTTTCACGGTAGTAAGCTTTCCAACATTCCTAGGGACTTTGCTTAAGCAACCGATTCGGTACCAGAAGACTGCGTAGAGACAGTAAGCTCTGGTCCTGCGTGTATGCTGCGTGTCAACCTAGAAATTGGAGACTGATGGCATAAGGCTTCTTTTGCCATTATGAAAGCTCCGTTCATGCGGCCTCGAAGCTACCTGAAAAGCATTGTTGTTGCCGGGGTTTTCCTCACTGCCGGCATGGTTCTGAGAAGAAAATGAGTTTTCTCCTAAGAAACCTTGGGTTTCCAGTTCCTTGTTGGAAGCTCACCCTGCTCTGCTCTATACCTAAAGTGAAAGTCAACGTGAGCCCAAGCTTCGAAGTAAGGCCCTGATTATCCTTGCAAAACGAGAGGCGTGCAGCAGCTCCATGAGGCCTTCATCGTTGTTCTGCTTTAGTTTCAAGGTAGTAAGCTTTTCAACACTCCTAGGGGCCTTGCTTCAGCACCCGTTTCAGTACCAGAACACTGCGTAGAACCAGGAAGCTCTGCTCCTGCGTGTATGCTGCGTGTCAACCTAGAAATTAGAGACTGATGGCACAAGGCTTGTTTTCCCGTTTTGAAAGCTCCATTCATGCGGCCTCGAAGCTACCTGAAAAGCACTGTTGTTACCGTGCTTTTACTTACAGCCGGCATGGCACATAGAAGAAAATGAGTTTTCTCGAAAGAAACCTTGTGCTTCCAGTTCCTAGTTGGAAGCTCACCCGGCTCTGCTCTATACCAAACGTGAAAGTCAATGTGAGCACTAGCCTCGAAGTAAGGCCCTGATTATGCTGGCAATACGGGAGGCGTGCAGCAGCTCCATGAGGCCTTCATCGCTGTTCTGCTTTAGTTTCACGGTAGTAAGCTTTCCAACATTCCTAGGGACTTTGCTTAAGCAACCGTTTCGGTACCAGAACACTGCGTAGAGACAGTAAGCTCTGGTCCTGCGTGTATGCTGCGTGTCAACCTAGAAATTGGAGACTGATGGCATAAGGCTTCTTTTCCCATTATGAAAGCTCCGTTCATGCGGCCTCGAAGCTACCTGAAAAGCATTGTTGTTGCCGGGGTTTTCCTCACTGCCAGCATGGTTCTGAGAAGAAAATGAGTTTTCTCCTAAGAAACCTTGGGTTTCCAGTTCCTTGTTGGAAGCTCACCCTGCTCTGCGCTATACCTAAAGTGAAAGTCAACGTGAGCCCAAGCTTCGAAGTAAGGCCCTGATTATCCTTGCAAAACGAGAGGCGTGCAGCAGCTCCATGAGGCCTTCATCGTTGTTCTGCTTTAGTTTCAAGGTAGTAAGCTTTTCAACACTCCTAGGGGCCTTGCTTCAGCACCCGTTTCAGTACCAGAACACTGCGTAGAACCAGGAAGCTCTGCTCCTGCGTGTATGCTGCGTGTCAACCTAGAAATTAGAGACTGATGGCACAAGGCTTGTTTTCCCGTTTTGAAAGCTCCATTCATGCGGCCTCGAAGCTACCTGAAAAGCACTGTTGTTACCGTGCTTTTACTTACAGCCGGCATGGCACATAGAAGAAAATGAGTTTTCTCGAAAGAAACCTTGTGCTTCCAGTTCCTAGTTGGAAGCTCACCCGGCTCTGCTCTATACCAAACGTGAAAGTCAATGTGAGCACTAGCCTCGAAGTAAGGCCCTGATTATGCTGGCAATACGGGAGGCGTGCAGCAGCTCCATGAGGCCTTCATCGCTGTTCTGCTTTAGTTTCACGGTAGTAAGCTTTCCAACATTCCTAGGGACTTTGCTTAAGCAACCGTTTCGGTACCAGAACACTGCGTAGAGACAGTAAGCTCTGGTCCTGCGTGTATGCTGCGTGTCAACCTAGAAATTGGAGACTGATGGCATAAGGCTTCTTTTCCCATTATGAAAGCTCCGTTCATGCGGCCTCGAAGCTACCTGAAAAGCATTGTTGTTGCCGGGGTTTTCCTCACTGCCAGCATGGTTCTGAGAAGAAAATGAGTTTTCTCCTAAGAAACCTTGGGTTTCCAGTTCCTTGTTGGAAGCTCACCCTGCTCTGCGCTATACCTAAAGTGAAAGTCAACGTGAGCCCAAGCTTCGAAGTAAGGCCCTGATTATCCTTGCAAAACGAGAGGCGTGCAGCAGCTCCATGAGGCCTTCATCGTTGTTCTGCTTTAGTTTCAAGGTACTAAGCTTTTCAACACTCCTAGGGGCCTTGCTTCAGCACCCGTTTCAGTACCAGAACACTGCGTAGAACCAGGAAGTTCTGCTCCTGCGTGTATGCTGCGTGTCAACCTAGAAATTAGAGGCTGACGGCACAAGGCTAGTTTTCCCATTATGAAAGCTCCGTTGATGCGGCCCCGAAGCTACCTGAAAAGCACTGTTGTTACCGTGCTTTTACTACAGCCGGCATGGCACATAGAAGAAAATGAGTTTTCTCGAAAGAAACCTTGTGCTTCCAGTTCCTAGTTGGAAGCTCACCCGGCTCTGCTCTATACCAAACGTGAAAGTCAATGTGAGCACTAGCCTCGAAGTAAGGCCCTGATTATCCTGGCAAAACGGGAGGCGTGCAGCAGCTCCATGAGGCCTTCATCGCTGTTCTGCTTTAGTTTCACGGTAGTAAGCTTTCCAAGACTCCTAGGGACTTTGCTTAAGCAACCGTTTCGGTACCAGAACACTGCGTAGAGACAGTAAGCTCTGGTCCTGCGTGTATGCTGCGAGTCAACCTAGAAATTGGAGACTGATGGCATAAGGCTTCTTTTGCCATTATGAAAGCTCCGTTCATGCGGCCTCGAAGCTACCTGAAAAGCATTGTTGTTGCCGGGGTTTTCCTCACTGCCCGCATGGTTCTGAGGAGAAAATGAGTTTTCTCCTAAGAAACCTTGGGTTGCCAGTTCTTTGTTGGAAGCTCACCCTGCTCTGCGCTATACCTAAAGTGAAAGTCAACGTGAGCCCAAGCTTCGAAGTAAGGCCCTGATTATCCTTGCAAAACGAGAGGCGTGCAGCAGCTCCATGAGGCCTTCATCGTTGTTCTGCTTTAGTTTCAAGGTAGTAAGCTTTTCAACACTCCTAGGGGCCTTGCTTCAGCACCCGTTTCGGTACCAGAACACTGCGTAGAACCAGGAAGCTCTGCTCCTGCGTGTATGCTGCGTGTCAACCTAGAAATTAGAGACTGATGGCACAAGGCTTGTTTTCCCGTTTTGAAAGCTCCATTCATGCGGCCCCGAAGCTACCTGAAAAGCACTGTAGTTACCGTGCTTTTACTTACAGCTGGCATGGTTCATAGAAGAAAATGAGTTTTCTCGAAAGAAACCTTGTGCTTCCAGTTCCTAGTTGGAAGCTCACCCGGCTCTGCTCTATACCAAACGTGAAAGTCAATGTGAGCACTAGCCTCGAAGTAAGGCCCTGATTATGCTGGCAAAACGGGAGGCGTGCAGCAGCTCCATGAGGCCTTCATCGCTGTTCTGCTTTAGTTTCACGAAGTAGCTTTCCAACATTCCTAGGGACTTTGCTTAAGCAACCGTTTCGGTACCAGAACACTGCGTAGAGACAGTAAGATCTGGTCCTGCGTGTATGCTGCGAGTCAACCTAGAAATTGGAGACTGATGGCATAAGGCTTCTTTTGCCATTATGAAAGCTCCGTTCATGCGGCCTCGAAGCTACCTGAAAAGCATTGTTGTTGCCGGGGTTTTCCTCACTGCCGGCATGGTTCTGAGGAGAAAATGAGTTTTCTCCTAAGAAACCTTGGGTTTCCAGTTTTTGTTGGAAGCTCACCCTGTTCTGCGCTATACCTAAAGTGAAAGTCAACGTGAGCCCAAGCTTCGAAGTAAGGCCCTGATTATCCTTGCAAAACGAGAGGCGTGCAGCAGCTCCATGAGCCCTTCATCGTTTTCTGCTTTAGTTTCAAGGTAGTGAGCTTTTCAACACTCCTAAGGGCCTTGCTTCAGCACCCGTTTCAGTACCAGAACACTGCGTAGAACCAGGAAGCTCTGCTCCTGCGTGTATGCTGCCTGTCAAGCTAGAAATTAGAGGCTGACGGCACAAGGCTAGTTTTCCCATTATGAAAGCTCCGTTGATGCGGCCCCGAAGCTACCTGAAAAGCACTGTTGTTACCGTGCTTTTACTTACAGCCGGCATGGCACATAGAAGAAAATGAGTTTTCTCGAAAGAAACCTTGTGCTTCCAGTTCCTAGTTGGAAGCTCACCCGGCTCTGCTCTATACCAAACGTGAAAGTCAATGTGAGCACTAGCCTCGAAGTAAGGCCCTGATTATCCTGGCAAAAAGGGAGGCGTGCAGCAGCTCCATGAGGCCTTCATCGCTGTTCTGCTTTAGTTTCACGGTAGTAAGCTTTCCAAGACTCCTAGGGACTTTGCTTAAGCAACCGTTTCGGTACCAGAACACTGCGTAGAGACAGTAAGCTCTGGTCCTGCGTGTATGCTGCGTGTCAACCTAGAAATTGGAGACTGATGGCATAAGGCTTCTTTTGCCATTATGAAAGCTCCGTTCATGCGGCTTCGAAGCTACCTGAAAAGCATTGTTGTTGCCGGGGTTTTCCTCACTGCCGGCATGGTTTTGAGAAGAAAATGAGTTTTCCCCTAAGAAACCTTGGGTTTCCAGTTCCTTGTTGGAAGCTCACCCTGCTCTGCGCTATACCTAAAGTGAAAGTCAACGTGAGCCCAAGCTTCGAAGTAAGGCCCTGATTATCCTTGCAAAACGAGAGGCGTGCAGCAGCTCCATGAGGCCTTCATCGTTGTTCTGCTTTAGTTTCAAGGTAGTAAGCTTTTCAACACTCCTAGGGGCCTTGCTTCAGCACCCGTTTCGGTACCAGAACACTGCGTAGAACCAGGAAGCTCTGCTCCTGCGTGTATGCTGCGTGACAACCTAGAAATTAGAGACTGATGGCACAAGGCTTGTTTTCCCGTTTTGAAAGCTCCATTCATGCGGCCCCGAAGCTACCTGAAAAGCACTGTTGTTACCGTGCTTTTACTTACAGCCGGCATGGCACATAGAAGAAAATGAGTTTTCTCGAAAGAAACCTTGTGCTTCCAGTTCCTAGTTGGAAGCTCACCCGGCTCTGCTCTATACCAAACGTGAAAGTCAATGTGAGCACTAGACTCGAAGTAAGGCCCTGATTATCCTGGCAAAACGGGAGGCGTGCAGCAGCTCCAGGAGGCCTTCATCGCTGTTCTGCTTTAGTTTCACGGTAGTAAGCTTTCCAAGACTCCTAGGGACTTTGCTTAAGCAACCGTTTCGGTACCAGAACACTGCGTAGAGACAGTAAGCTCTGGTCCTGCGTGTATGCTGCGTGTCAACCTAGAAATTGGAGACTGATGGCATAAGGCTTCTTTTGCCATTATGAAAGCTCCGTTCATGCGGCCTCGAAGCTACCTGAAAAGCATTGTTGTTGCCGGGGTTTTCCTCACTGCCGGCATGGTTCTGAGAAGACACTGAGTTTTCTCCTAAGAAACCTTGGGTTTCCAGTTCCTTGTTGGAAGCTCACCCTGCTCTGCGCTATACCTAAAGTGAAAGTCAACGTGAGCCCAAGCTTCGAAGTAAGGCCCTGATTATCCTTGCAAAACGAGAGGCGTGCAGCAGCTCCATGAGGCCTTCATCGTTGTTCTGCTTTAGTTTCAAGGTAGTAAGCTTTTCAACACTCCTAGGGGCCTTGCTTCAGCACCCGTTTCAGTACCAGAACACTGCGTAGAACCAGGAAGTTCTGCTCCTGCGTGTATGCTGCGTGTCAACCTAGAAATTAGAGGCTGACGGCACAAGGCTAGTTTTCCCATTATGAAAGCTCCGTTGATGCGGCCCCGAAGCTACCTGAAAAGCACTGTTGTTACCGTGCTTTTACTTACAGCCGGCATGGCACATAGAAGAAAATGAGTTTTCTCGAAAGAAACCTTGTGCTTCCAGTTCCTAGTTGGAAGCTCACCCGGCTCTGCTCTATACCAAACGTGAAAGTCAATGTGAGCACTAGCCTCGAAGTAAGGCCCTGATTATCCTGGCAAAACGGGAGGCGTGCAGCAGCTCCATGAGGCCTTCATCGCTGTTCTGCTTTAGTTTCACGGTAGTAAGCTTTCCAAGACTCCTAGGGACTTTGCTTAAGCAACCGTTTCGGTACCAGAACACTGCGTAGAGACAGTAAGCTCTGGTCCTGCGTGTATGCTGCGTGTCAACCTAGAAATTGGAGACTGATGGCATAAGGCTTCTTTTCCCATTATGAAAGTTCCGTTCATGCGGCCTCGAAGCTACCTGAAAAGCATTGTTGTTGCCGGGGTTTTCCTCACTGCCAGCATGGTTCTGAGAAGAAAATGAGTTTTCTCCTAAGAAACCTTGGGTTTCCAGTTCCTTGTTGGAAGCTCACCCTGCTCTGCGCTATACCTAAAGTGAAAGTCAACGTGAGCCCAAGCTTCGAAGTAAGGCCCTGATTATCCTTGCAAAACGAGAGGCGTGCAGCAGCTCCATGAGGCCTTCATCGTTGTTCTGCTTTAGTTTCAAGGTAGTAAGCTTTTCAACACTCCTAGGGGCCTTGCTTCAGCACCCGTTTCAGTACCAGAACACTGCGTAGAACCAGGAAGCTCTGCTCCTGCGTGTATGCTGCGTGTCAACCTAGAAATTAGAGACTGATGGCACAAGGCTTGTTTTCCCGTTTTGAAAGCTCCATTCATGCGGCCTCGAAGCTACCTGAAAAGCACTGTTGTTACCGTGCTTTTACTTACAGCCGGCATGGCACATAGAAGAAAATGAGTTTTCTCGAAAGAAACCTTGTGCTTCCAGTTCCTAGTTGGAAGCTCACCCGGCTCTGCTCTATACCAAACGTGAAAGTCAATGTGAGCACTAGCCTCGAAGTAAGGCCCTGATTATCCTGGCAAAACGGGAGGCGTGCAGCAGCTCCATGAGGCCTTCATCGCTGTTCTGCTTTAGTTTCACGGTAGTAAGCTTTCCAAGACTCCTAGGGACTTTGCTTAAGCAACCGTTTCGGTACCAGAACACTGCGTAGAGACAGTAAGCTCTGGTCCTGCGTGTATGCTGCGTGTCCACCTAGAAATTGGAGACTGATGGCATAAGGCTTCTTTTCCCATTATGAAAGCTCCGTTCATGCGGCCTCGAAGCTACCTGAAAAGCATTGTTGTTGCCGGGGTTTTCCTCACTGCCGGCATGGTTCTGAGAAGAAAATGAGTTTTCTCCTAAGAAACCTTGGGTTTCCAGTTCCTTGTTGGAAGCTCACCCTGCTCTGCGCTATACCTAAAGTGAATGTCAACCTGAGCCCAAGCTTCGAAGTAAGGCCCTGATTATCCTTGCAAAACGAGAGGCATGCAGCAGCTCCATGAGGCCTTCATCGTTGTTCTGCTTTAGTTTCAAGGTAGTAAGCTTTTCAACACTCCTAGGGGCCTTGCTTCAGCACCCGTTTCAGTACCAGAACACTGCGTAGAACCAGGAAGCTCTGCTCCTGCGTGTATGCTGCGTGTCAACCTAGAAATTAGAGACTGATGGCACAAGGCTTGTTTTCCCGTTTTGAAAGCTCCATTCATGCGGCCTCGAAGCTACCTGAAAAGCACTGTTGTTACCGTGCTTTTACTTACAGCCGGCATGGCACATAGAAGAAAATGAGTTTTCTCGAAAGAAACCTTGTGCTTCCAGTTCCTAGTTGGAAGCTCACCCGGCTCTGCTCTATACCAAACGTGAAAGTCAATGTGAGCACTAGCCTCGAAGTAAGGCCCTGATTATGCTGGCAATACGGGAGGCGTGCAGCAGCTCCATGAGGCCTTCATCGCTGTTCTGCTTTAGTTTCACGGTAGTAAGCTTTCCAACATTCCTAGGGACTTTGCTTAAGCAACCGTTTCGGTACCAGAAGACTGCGTAGAGACAGTAAGCTCTGGTCCTGCGTGTATGCTGCGTGTCAACCTAGAAATTGGAGACTGATGGCATAAGGCTTCTTTTGCCATTATGAAAGCTCCGTTCATGCGGCCTCGAAGCTACCTGAAAAGCATTGTTGTTGCCGGGGTTTTCCTCACTGCCGGCATGGTTCTGAGAAGAAAATGAGTTTTCTCCTAAGAAACCTTGGGTTTCCAGTTCCTTGTTGGAAGCTCACCCTGCTCTGCTCTATACCTAAAGTGAAAGTCAACGTGAGCCCAAGCTTCGAAGTAAGGCCCTGATTATCCTTGCAAAACGAGAGGCGTGCAGCAGCTCCATGAGGCCTTCATCGTTGTTCTGCTTTAGTTTCAAGGTAGTAAGCTTTTCAACACTCCTAGGGGCCTTGCTTCAGCACCCGTTTCAGTACCAGAACACTGCGTAGAACCAGGAAGCTCTGCTCCTGCGTGTATGCTGCGTGTCAACCTAGAAATTAGAGACTGATGGCACAAGGCTTGTTTTCCCGTTTTGAAAGCTCCATTCATGCGGCCTCGAAGCTACCTGAAAAGCACTGTTGTTACCGTGCTTTTACTTACAGCCGGCATGGCACATAGAAGAAAATGAGTTTTCTCGAAAGAAACCTTGTGCTTCCAGTTCCTAGTTGGAAGCTCACCCGGCTCTGCTCTATACCAAACGTGAAAGTCAATGTGAGCACTAGCCTCGAAGTAAGGCCCTGATTATGCTGGCATACGGGAGGCGTGCAGCAGCTCCATGAGGCCTTCATCGCTGTTCTGCTTTAGTTTCACGGTAGTAAGCTTTCCAACATTCCTAGGGACTTTGCTTAAGCAACCGTTTCGGTACCAGAACACTGCGTAGAGACAGTAAGCTCTGGTCCTGCGTGTATGCTGCGTGTCAACCTAGAAATTGGAGACTGATGGCATAAGGCTTCTTTTCCCATTATGAAAGCTCCGTTCATGCGGCCTCGAAGCTACCTGAAAAGCATTGTTGTTGCCGGGGTTTTCCTCACTGCCGGCATGGTTCTGAGAAGAAAATGAGTTTTCTCCTAAGAAACCTTGGGTTTCCAGTTCCTTGTTGGAAGCTCACCCTGCTCTGCGCTATACCTAAAGTGAAAGTCAACGTGAGCCCAAGCTTCGAAGTAAGGCCCTGATTATCCTTGCAAAACGAGAGGCGTGCAGCAGCTCCATGAGGCCTTCATCGTTGTTCTGCTTTAGTTTCAAGGTAGTAAGCTTTTCAACACTCCTAGGGGCCTTGCTTCAGCACCCGTTTCAGTACCAGAACACTGCGTAGAACCAGGAAGTTCTGCTCCTGCGTGTATGCTGCGTGTCAACCTAGAAATTAGAGGCTGACGGCACAAGGCTAGTTTTCCCATTATGAAAGCTCCGTTGATGCGGCCCCGAAGCTACCTGAAAAGCACTGTTGTTACCGTGCTTTTACTACAGCCGGCATGGCACATAGAAGAAAATGAGTTTTCTCGAAAGAAACCTTGTGCTTCCAGTTCCTAGTTGGAAGCTCACCCGGCTCTGCTCTATACCAAACGTGAAAGTCAATGTGAGCACTAGCCTCGAAGTAAGGCCCTGATTATCCTGGCAAAACGGGAGGCGTGCAGCAGCTCCATGAGGCCTTCATCGCTGTTCTGCTTTAGTTTCACGGTAGTAAGCTTTCCAAGACTCCTAGGGACTTTGCTTAAGCAACCGTTTCGGTACCAGAACACTGCGTAGAGACAGTAAGCTCTGGTCCTGCGTGTATGCTGCGTGTCCACCTAGAAATTGGAGACTGATGGCATAAGGCTTCTTTTCCCATTATGAAAGCTCCGTTCATGCGGCCTCGAAGCTACCTGAAAAGCATTGTTGTTGCCGGGGTTTTCCTCACTGCCGGCATGGTTCTGAGAAGAAAATGAGTTTTCTCCTAAGAAACCTTGGGTTTCCAGTTCCTTGTTGGAAGCTCACCCTGCTCTGCGCTATACCTAAAGTGAATGTCAACCTGAGCCCAAGCTTCGAAGTAAGGCCCTGATTATCCTTGCAAAACGAGAGGCATGCAGCAGCTCCATGAGGCCTTCATCGTTGTTCTGCTTTAGTTTCAAGGTAGTAAGCTTTTCAACACTCCTAGGGGCCTTGCTTCAGCACCCGTTTCAGTACCAGAACACTGCGTAGAACCAGGAAGCTCTGCTCCTGCGTGTATGCTGCGTGTCAACCTAGAAATTAGAGACTGATGGCACAAGGCTTGTTTTCCCGTTTTGAAAGCTCCATTCATGCGGCCTCGAAGCTACCTGAAAAGCACTGTTGTTACCGTGCTTTTACTTACAGCCGGCATGGCACATAGAAGAAAATGAGTTTTCTCGAAAGAAACCTTGTGCTTCCAGTTCCTAGTTGGAAGCTCACCCGGCTCTGCTCTATACCAAACGTGAAAGTCAATGTGAGCACTAGCCTCGAAGTAAGGCCCTGATTATCCTGGCAAAACGGGAGGCGTGCAGCAGCTCCATGAGGCCTTCATCGCTGTTCTGCTTTAGTTTCACGGTAGTAAGCTTTCCAAGACTCCTAGGGACTTTGCTTAAGCAACCGTTTCGGTACCAGAACACTGCGTAGAGACAGTAAGCTCTGGTCCTGCGTGTATGCTGCGTGTCAACCTAGAAATTGGAGACTGATGGCATAAGGCTTCTTTTCCCATTATGAAAGTTCCGTTCATGCGGCCTCGAAGCTACCTGAAAAGCATTGTTGTTGCCGGGGTTTTCCTCACTGCCAGCATGGTTCTGAGAAGAAAATGAGTTTTCTCCTAAGAAACCTTGGGTTTCCAGTTCCTTGTTGGAAGCTCACCCTGCTCTGCGCTATACCTAAAGTGAAAGTCAACGTGAGCCCAAGCTTCGAAGTAAGGCCCTGATTATCCTTGCAAAACGAGAGGCGTGCAGCAGCTCCATGAGGCCTTCATCGTTGTTCTGCTTTAGTTTCAAGGTAGTAAGCTTTTCAACACTCCTAGGGGCCTTGCTTCAGCACCCGTTTCAGTACCAGAACACTGCGTAGAACCAGGAAGCTCTGCTCCTGCGTGTATGCTGCGTGTCAACCTAGAAATTAGAGACTGATGGCACAAGGCTTGTTTTCCCGTTTTGAAAGCTCCATTCATGCGGCCTCGAAGCTACCTGAAAAGCACTGTTGTTACCGTGCTTTTACTTACAGCCGGCATGGCACATAGAAGAAAATGAGTTTTCTCGAAAGAAACCTTGTGCTTCCAGTTCCTAGTTGGAAGCTCACCCGGCTCTGCTCTATACCAAACGTGAAAGTCAATGTGAGCACTAGCCTCGAAGTAAGGCCCTGATTATCCTGGCAAAACGGGAGGCGTGCAGCAGCTCCATGAGGCCTTCATCGCTGTTCTGCTTTAGTTTCACGGTAGTAAGCTTTCCAAGACTCCTAGGGACTTTGCTTAAGCAACCGTTTCGGTACCAGAACACTGCGTAGAGACAGTAAGCTCTGGTCCTGCGTGTATGCTGCGTGTCCACCTAGAAATTGGAGACTGATGGCATAAGGCTTCTTTTCCCATTATGAAAGCTCCGTTCATGCGGCCTCGAAGCTACCTGAAAAGCATTGTTGTTGCCGGGGTTTTCCTCACTGCCGGCATGGTTCTGAGAAGAAAATGAGTTTTCTCCTAAGAAACCTTGGGTTTCCAGTTCCTTGTTGGAAGCTCACCCTGCTCTGCGCTATACCTAAAGTGAATGTCAACCTGAGCCCAAGCTTCGAAGTAAGGCCCTGATTATCCTTGCAAAACGAGAGGCATGCAGCAGCTCCATGAGGCCTTCATCGTTGTTCTGCTTTAGTTTCAAGGTAGTAAGCTTTTCAACACTCCTAGGGGCCTTGCTTCAGCACCCGTTTCAGTACCAGAACACTGCGTAGAACCAGGAAGCTCTGCTCCTGCGTGTATGCTGCGTGTCAACCTAGAAATTAGAGACTGATGGCACAAGGCTTGTTTTCCCGTTTTGAAAGCTCCATTCATGCGGCCTCGAAGCTACCTGAAAAGCACTGTTGTTACCGTGCTTTTACTTACAGCCGGCATGGCACATAGAAGAAAATGAGTTTTCTCGAAAGAAACCTTGTGCTTCCAGTTCCTAGTTGGAAGCTCACCCGGCTCTGCTCTATACCAAACGTGAAAGTCAATGTGAGCACTAGCCTCGAAGTAAGGCCCTGATTATGCTGGCAATACGGGAGGCGTGCAGCAGCTCCATGAGGCCTTCATCGCTGTTCTGCTTTAGTTTCACGGTAGTAAGCTTTCCAACATTCCTAGGGACTTTGCTTAAGCAACCGTTTCGGTACCAGAAGACTGCGTAGAGACAGTAAGCTCTGGTCCTGCGTGTATGCTGCGTGTCAACCTAGAAATTGGAGACTGATGGCATAAGGCTTCTTTTGCCATTATGAAAGCTCCGTTCATGCGGCCTCGAAGCTACCTGAAAAGCATTGTTGTTGCCGGGGTTTTCCTCACTGCCGGCATGGTTCTGAGAAGAAAATGAGTTTTCTCCTAAGAAACCTTGGGTTTCCAGTTCCTTGTTGGAAGCTCACCCTGCTCTGCTCTATACCTAAAGTGAAAGTCAACGTGAGCCCAAGCTTCGAAGTAAGGCCCTGATTATCCTTGCAAAACGAGAGGCGTGCAGCAGCTCCATGAGGCCTTCATCGTTGTTCTGCTTTAGTTTCAAGGTAGTAAGCTTTTCAACACTCCTAGGGGCCTTGCTTCAGCACCCGTTTCAGTACCAGAACACTGCGTAGAACCAGGAAGCTCTGCTCCTGCGTGTATGCTGCGTGTCAACCTAGAAATTAGAGACTGATGGCACAAGGCTTGTTTTCCCGTTTTGAAAGCTCCATTCATGCGGCCTCGAAGCTACCTGAAAAGCACTGTTGTTACCGTGCTTTTACTTACAGCCGGCATGGCACATAGAAGAAAATGAGTTTTCTCGAAAGAAACCTTGTGCTTCCAGTTCCTAGTTGGAAGCTCACCCGGCTCTGCTCTATACCAAACGTGAAAGTCAATGTGAGCACTAGCCTCGAAGTAAGGCCCTGATTATGCTGGCATACGGGAGGCGTGCAGCAGCTCCATGAGGCCTTCATCGCTGTTCTGCTTTAGTTTCACGGTAGTAAGCTTTCCAACATTCCTAGGGACTTTGCTTAAGCAACCGTTTCGGTACCAGAACACTGCGTAGAGACAGTAAGCTCTGGTCCTGCGTGTATGCTGCGTGTCAACCTAGAAATTGGAGACTGATGGCATAAGGCTTCTTTTCCCATTATGAAAGCTCCGTTCATGCGGCCTCGAAGCTACCTGAAAAGCATTGTTGTTGCCGGGGTTTTCCTCACTGCCGGCATGGTTCTGAGAAGAAAATGAGTTTTCTCCTAAGAAACCTTGGGTTTCCAGTTCCTTGTTGGAAGCTCACCCTGCTCTGCGCTATACCTAAAGTGAAAGTCAACGTGAGCCCAAGCTTCGAAGTAAGGCCCTGATTATCCTTGCAAAACGAGAGGCGTGCAGCAGCTCCATGAGGCCTTCATCGTTGTTCTGCTTTAGTTTCAAGGTAGTAAGCTTTTCAACACTCCTAGGGGCCTTGCTTCAGCACCCGTTTCAGTACCAGAACACTGCGTAGAACCAGGAAGTTCTGCTCCTGCGTGTATGCTGCGTGTCAACCTAGAAATTAGAGGCTGACGGCACAAGGCTAGTTTTCCCATTATGAAAGCTCCGTTGATGCGGCCCCGAAGCTACCTGAAAAGCACTGTTGTTACCGTGCTTTTACTACAGCCGGCATGGCACATAGAAGAAAATGAGTTTTCTCGAAAGAAACCTTGTGCTTCCAGTTCCTAGTTGGAAGCTCACCCGGCTCTGCTCTATACCAAACGTGAAAGTCAATGTGAGCACTAGCCTCGAAGTAAGGCCCTGATTATCCTGGCAAAACGGGAGGCGTGCAGCAGGTCCATGAGGCCTTCATCGCTGTTCTGCTTTAGTTTCACGGTAGTAAGCTTTCCAAGACTCCTAGGGACTTTGCTTAAGCAACCGTTTCGGTACCAGAACACTGCGTAGAGACAGTAAGCTCTGGTCCTGCGTGTATGCTGCGTGTCCACCTAGAAATTGGAGACTGATGGCATAAGGCTTCTTTTCCCATTATGAAAGCTCCGTTCATGCGGCCTCGAAGCTACCTGAAAAGCATTGTTGTTGCCGGGGTTTTCCTCACTGCCGGCATGGTTCTGAGAAGAAAATGAGTTTTCTCCTAAGAAACCTTGGGTTTCCAGTTCCTTGTTGGAAGCTCACCCTGCTCTGCGCTATACCTAAAGTGAATGTCAACCTGAGCCCAAGCTTCGAAGTAAGGCCCTGATTATCCTTGCAAAACGAGAGGCATGCAGCAGCTCCATGAGGCCTTCATCGTTGTTCTGCTTTAGTTTCAAGGTAGTAAGCTTTTCAACACTCCTAGGGGCCTTGCTTCAGCACCCGTTTCAGTACCAGAACACTGCGTAGAACCAGGAAGCTCTGCTCCTGCGTGTATGCTGCGTGTCAACCTAGAAATTAGAGACTGATGGCACAAGGCTTGTTTTCCCGTTTTGAAAGCTCCATTCATGCGGCCTCGAAGCTACCTGAAAAGCACTGTTGTTACCGTGCTTTTACTTACAGCCGGCATGGCACATAGAAGAAAATGAGTTTTCTCGAAAGAAACCTTGTGCTTCCAGTTCCTAGTTGGAAGCTCACCCGGCTCTGCTCTATACCAAACGTGAAAGTCAATGTGAGCACTAGCCTCGAAGTAAGGCCCTGATTATGCTGGCAATACGGGAGGCGTGCAGCAGCTCCATGAGGCCTTCATCGCTGTTCTGCTTTAGTTTCACGGTAGTAAGCTTTCCAACATTCCTAGGGACTTTGCTTAAGCAACCGTTTCGGTACCAGAAGACTGCGTAGAGACAGTAAGCTCTGGTCCTGCGTGTATGCTGCGTGTCAACCTAGAAATTGGAGACTGATGGCATAAGGCTTCTTTTGCCATTATGAAAGCTCCGTTCATGCGGCCTCGAAGCTACCTGAAAAGCATTGTTGTTGCCGGGGTTTTCCTCACTGCCGGCATGGTTCTGAGAAGAAAATGAGTTTTCTCCTAAGAAACCTTGGGTTTCCAGTTCCTTGTTGGAAGCTCACCCTGCTCTGCTCTATACCTAAAGTGAAAGTCAACGTGAGCCCAAGCTTCGAAGTAAGGCCCTGATTATCCTTGCAAAACGAGAGGCGTGCAGCAGCTCCATGAGGCCTTCATCGTTGTTCTGCTTTAGTTTCAAGGTAGTAAGCTTTTCAACACTCCTAGGGGCCTTGCTTCAGCACCCGTTTCAGTACCAGAACACTGCGTAGAACCAGGAAGCTCTGCTCCTGCGTGTATGCTGCGTGTCAACCTAGAAATTAGAGACTGACGGCACAAGGCTTGTTTTCCCGTTTTGAAAGCTCCATTCATGCGGCCTCGAAGCTACCTGAAAAGCACTGTTGTTACCGTGCTTTTACTTACAGCCGGCATGGCACATAGAAGAAAATGAGTTTTCTCGAAAGAAACCTTGTGCTTCCAGTTCCTAGTTGGAAGCTCACCCGGCTCTGCTCTATACCAAACGTGAAAGTCAATGTGAGCACTAGCCTCGAAGTAAGGCCCTGATTATGCTGGCATACGGGAGGCGTGCAGCAGCTCCATGAGGCCTTCATCGCTGTTCTGCTTTAGTTTCACGGTAGTAAGCTTTCCAACATTCCTAGGGACTTTGCTTAAGCAACCGTTTCGGTACCAGAACACTGCGTAGAGACAGTAAGCTCTGGTCCTGCGTGTATGCTGCGTGTCAACCTAGAAATTGGAGACTGATGGCATAAGGCTTCTTTTCCCATTATGAAAGCTCCGTTCATGCGGCCTCGAAGCTACCTGAAAAGCATTGTTGTTGCCGGGGTTTTCCTCACTGCCGGCATGGTTCTGAGAAGAAAATGAGTTTTCTCCTAAGAAACCTTGGGTTTCCAGTTCCTTGTTGGAAGCTCACCCTGCTCTGCGCTATACCTAAAGTGAAAGTCAACGTGAGCCCAAGCTTCGAAGTAAGGCCCTGATTATCCTTGCAAAACGAGAGGCGTGCAGCAGCTCCATGAGGCCTTCATCGTTGTTCTGCTTTAGTTTCAAGGTAGTAAGCTTTTCAACACTCCTAGGGGCCTTGCTTCAGCACCCGTTTCAGTACCAGAACACTGCGTAGAACCAGGAAGCTCTGCTCCTGCGTGTATGCTGCGTGTCAACCTAGAAATTAGAGACTGATGGCACAAGGCTTGTTTTCCCGTTTTGAAAGCTCCATTCATGCGGCCTCGAAGCTACCTGAAAAGCACTGTTGTTACCGTGCTTTTACTTACAGCCGGCATGGCACATAGAAGAAAATGAGTTTTCTCGAAAGAAACCTTGTGCTTCCAGTTCCTAGTTGGAAGCTCACCCGGCTCTGCTCTATACCAAACGTGAAAGTCAATGTGAGCACTAGCCTCGAAGTAAGGCCCTGATTATGCTGGCAATACGGGAGGCGTGCAGCAGCTCCATGAGGCCTTCATCGCTGTTCTGCTTTAGTTTCACGGTAGTAAGCTTTCCAACATTCCTAGGGACTTTGCTTAAGCAACCGTTTCGGTACCAGAAGACTGCGTAGAGACAGTAAGCTCTGGTCCTGCGTGTATGCTGCGTGTCAACCTAGAAATTGGAGACTGATGGCATAAGGCTTCTTTTGCCATTATGAAAGCTCCGTTCATGCGGCCTCGAAGCTACCTGAAAAGCATTGTTGTTGCCGGGGTTTTCCTCACTGCCGGCATGGTTCTGAGAAGAAAATGAGTTTTCTCCTAAGAAACCTTGGGTTTCCAGTTCCTTGTTGGAAGCTCACCCTGCTCTGCTCTATACCTAAAGTGAAAGTCAACGTGAGCCCAAGCTTCGAAGTAAGGCCCTGATTATCCTTGCAAAACGAGAGGCGTGCAGCAGCTCCATGAGGCCTTCATCGTTGTTCTGCTTTAGTTTCAAGGTAGTAAGCTTTTCAACACTCCTAGGGGCCTTGCTTCAGCACCCGTTTCAGTACCAGAACACTGCGTAGAACCAGGAAGCTCTGCTCCTGCGTGTATGCTGCGTGTCAACCTAGAAATTAGAGACTGACAGCACAAGGCTTGTTTTCCCGTTTTGAAAGCTCCATTCATGCGGCCTCGAAGCTACCTGAAAAGCACTGTTGTTACCGTGCTTTTACTTACAGCCGGCATGGCACATAGAAGAAAATGAGTTTTCTCGAAAGAAACCTTGTGCTTCCAGTTCCTAGTTGGAAGCTCACCCGGCTCTGCTCTATACCAAACGTGAAAGTCAATGTGAGCACTAGCCTCGAAGTAAGGCCCTGATTATGCTGGCAATACGGGAGGCGTGCAGCAGCTCCATGAGGCCTTCATCGCTGTTCTGCTTTAGTTTCACGGTAGTAAGCTTTCCAAGACTCCTAGGGACTTTGCTTAAGCAACCGTTTCGGTACCAGAAGACTGCGTAGAGACAGTAAGCTCTGGTCCTGCGTGTATGCTGCGTGTCAACCTAGAAATTGGAGACTGATGGCATAAGGCTTCTTTTGCCATTATGAAAGCTCCGTTCATGCGGCCTCGAAGCTACCTGAAAAGCATTGTTGTTGCCGGGGTTTTCCTCACTGCCGGCATGGTTCTGAGAAGAAAATGAGTTTTCTCCTAAGAAACCTTGGGTTTCCAGTTCCTTGTTGGAAGCTCACCCTGCTCTGCTCTATACCTAAAGTGAAAGTCAACGTGAGCCCAAGCTTCGAAGTAAGGCCCTGATTATCCTTGCAAAACGAGAGGCGTGCAGCAGCTCCATGAGGCCTTCATCGTTGTTCTGCTTTAGTTTCAAGGTAGTAAGCTTTTCAACACTCCTAGGGGCCTTGCTTCAGCACCCGTTTCGGTACCAGAACACTGCGTAGAACCAGGAAGCTCTGCTCCTGCGTGTATGCTGCGTGTCAACCTAGAAATTAGAGACTGATGGCACAAGGCTTGTTTTCCCGTTTTGAAAGCTCCATTCATGCGGCCCCGAAGCTACCTGAAAAGCACTGTTGTTACCGTGCTTTTACTTACAGCCGGCATGGCACATAGAAGAAAATGAGTTTTCTCGAAAGAAACCTTGTGCTTCCAGTTCCTAGTTGGAAGCTCACCCGGCTCTGCTCTATACCAAACGTGAAAGTCAATGTGAGCACTAGACTCGAAGTAAGGCCCTGATTATCCTGGCAAAACGGGAGGCGTGCAGCAGCTCCATGAGGCCTTCATCGTTGTTCTGCTTTAGTTTCACGGTAGTAAGCTTTCCAAGACTCCTAGGGACTTTGCTTAAGCAACCGTTTCGGTACCAGAACACTGCGTAGAGACAGTAAGCTCTGGTCCTGCGTGTATGCTGCGTGTCAACCTAGAAATTGGAGACTGATGGCATAAGGCTTCTTTTCCCATTATGAAAGCTCCGTTCATGCGGCCTCGAAGCTACCTGAAAAGCATTGTTGTTGCCGGGGTTTTCCTCACTGCCGGCATGGTTTTGAGAAGAAAATGAGTTTTCTCTTAAGAAACCTTGGGTTTCCAGTTCCTTGTTGGAAGCTCACCGTGCTCTGCGCTATACCTAAAGTGAAAGTCAACGTGAGCCCAAGCTTCGAAGTAAGGCCCTGATTATCCTTGCAAAACGAGAGGCGTGCAGCAGCTCCATGAGGCCTTCATCGTTGTTCTGCTTTAGTTTCAAGGTAGTAAGCTTTTCAACACTCCTAGGGGCCTTGCTTCAGCACCCGTTTCAGTACCAGAACACTGCGTAGAACCAGGAAGCTCTGCTCCTGCGTGTATGCTGCGTGTCAACCTAGAAATTAGAGACTGATGGCACAAGGCTTGTTTTCCCGTTTTGAAAGCTCCATTCATGCGGCCTCGAAGCTACCTGAAAAGCACTGTTGTTACCGTGCTTTTACTTACAGCCGGCATGGCACATAGAAGAAAATGAGTTTTCTCGAAAGAAACCTTGTGCTTCCAGTTCCTAGTTGGAAGCTCACCCGGCTCTGCTCTATACCAAACGTGAAAGTCAATGTGAGCACTAGCCTCGAAGTAAGGCCCTGATTATGCTGGCAAAACGGGAGGCGTGCAGCAGCTCCATGAGGCCTTCATCGCTGTTCTGCTTTAGTTTCACGGTAGTAAGCTTTCCAACATTCCTAGGGACTTTGCTTAAGCAACCGTTTCGGTACCAGAACACTGCGTAGAGACAGTAAGCTCTGGTCCTGCGTGTATGCTGCGTGTCAACCTAGAAATTGGAGACTGATGGCATAAGGCTTCTTTTGCCATTATGAAAGCTCCGTTCATGCGGCCTCGAAGCTACCTGAAAAGCATTGTTGTTGCCGGGGTTTTCCTCACTGCCGGCATGGTTCTGAGAAGACACTGAGTTTTCTCCTAAGAAACCTTGGGTTTCCAGTTCCTTGTTGGAAGCTCACCCTGCTCTGCGCTATACCTAAAGTGAAAGTCAACGTGAGCCCAAGCTTCGAAGTAAGGCCCTGATTATCCTTGCAAAACGAGAGGCGTGCAGCAGCTCCATGAGGCCTTCATCGTTGTTCTGCTTTAGTTTCAAGGTAGTAAGCTTTTCAACACTCCTAGGGGCCTTGCTTCAGCACCCGTTTCAGTACCAGAACACTGCGTAGAACCAGGAAGTTCTGCTCCTGCGTGTATGCTGCGTGTCAACCTAGAAATTAGAGGCTGACGGCACAAGGCTAGTTTTCCCATTATGAAAGCTCCGTTGATGCGGCCCCGAAGCTACCTGAAAAGCACTGTTGTTACCGTGCTTTTACTACAGCCGGCATGGCACATAGAAGAAAATGAGTTTTCTCGAAAGAAACCTTGTGCTTCCAGTTCCTAGTTGGAAGCTCACCCGGCTCTGCTCTATACCAAACGTGAAAGTCAATGTGAGCACTAGCCTCGAAGTAAGGCCCTGATTATCCTGGCAAAACGGGAGGCGTGCAGCAGCTCCATGAGGCCTTCATCGCTGTTCTGCTTTAGTTTCACGGTAGTAAGCTTTCCAAGACTCCTAGGGACTTTGCTTAAGCAACCGTTTCGGTACCAGAACACTGCGTAGAGACAGTAAGCTCTGGTCCTGCGTGTATGCTGCGTGTCCACCTAGAAATTGGAGACTGATGGCATAAGGCTTCTTTTCCCATTATGAAAGCTCCGTTCATGCGGCCTCGAAGCTACCTGAAAAGCATTGTTGTTGCCGGGGTTTTCCTCACTGCCGGCATGGTTCTGAGAAGAAAATGAGTTTTCTCCTAAGAAACCTTGGGTTTCCAGTTCCTTGTTGGAAGCTCACCCTGCTCTGCGCTATACCTAAAGTGAATGTCAACCTGAGCCCAAGCTTCGAAGTAAGGCCCTGATTATCCTTGCAAAACGAGAGGCATGCAGCAGCTCCATGAGGCCTTCATCGTTGTTCTGCTTTAGTTTCAAGGTAGTAAGCTTTTCAACACTCCTAGGGGCCTTGCTTCAGCACCCGTTTCAGTACCAGAACACTGCGTAGAACCAGGAAGCTCTGCTCCTGCGTGTATGCTGCGTGTCAACCTAGAAATTAGAGACTGATGGCACAAGGCTTGTTTTCCCGTTTTGAAAGCTCCATTCATGCGGCCTCGAAGCTACCTGAAAAGCACTGTTGTTACCGTGCTTTTACTTACAGCCGGCATGGCACATAGAAGAAAATGAGTTTTCTCGAAAGAAACCTTGTGCTTCCAGTTCCTAGTTGGAAGCTCACCCGGCTCTGCTCTATACCAAACGTGAAAGTCAATGTGAGCACTAGCCTCGAAGTAAGGCCCTGATTATCCTGGCAAAACGGGAGGCGTGCAGCAGCTCCATGAGGCCTTCATCGCTGTTCTGCTTTAGTTTCACGGTAGTAAGCTTTCCAAGACTCCTAGGGACTTTGCTTAAGCAACCGTTTCGGTACCAGAACACTGCGTAGAGACAGTAAGCTCTGGTCCTGCGTGTATGCTGCGTGTCAACCTAGAAATTGGAGACTGATGGCATAAGGCTTCTTTTCCCATTATGAAAGTTCCGTTCATGCGGCCTCGAAGCTACCTGAAAAGCATTGTTGTTGCCGGGGTTTTCCTCACTGCCAGCATGGTTCTGAGAAGAAAATGAGTTTTCTCCTAAGAAACCTTGGGTTTCCAGTTCCTTGTTGGAAGCTCACCCTGCTCTGCGCTATACCTAAAGTGAAAGTCAACGTGAGCCCAAGCTTCGAAGTAAGGCCCTGATTATCCTTGCAAAACGAGAGGCGTGCAGCAGCTCCATGAGGCCTTCATCGTTGTTCTGCTTTAGTTTCAAGGTAGTAAGCTTTTCAACACTCCTAGGGGCCTTGCTTCAGCACCCGTTTCAGTACCAGAACACTGCGTAGAACCAGGAAGCTCTGCTCCTGCGTGTATGCTGCGTGTCAACCTAGAAATTAGAGACTGATGGCACAAGGCTTGTTTTCCCGTTTTGAAAGCTCCATTCATGCGGCCTCGAAGCTACCTGAAAAGCACTGTTGTTACCGTGCTTTTACTTACAGCCGGCATGGCACATAGAAGAAAATGAGTTTTCTCGAAAGAAACCTTGTGCTTCCAGTTCCTAGTTGGAAGCTCACCCGGCTCTGCTCTATACCAAACGTGAAAGTCAATGTGAGCACTAGCCTCGAAGTAAGGCCCTGATTATCCTGGCAAAACGGGAGGCGTGCAGCAGCTCCATGAGGCCTTCATCGCTGTTCTGCTTTAGTTTCACGGTAGTAAGCTTTCCAAGACTCCTAGGGACTTTGCTTAAGCAACCGTTTCGGTACCAGAACACTGCGTAGAGACAGTAAGCTCTGGTCCTGCGTGTATGCTGCGTGTCCACCTAGAAATTGGAGACTGATGGCATAAGGCTTCTTTTCCCATTATGAAAGCTCCGTTCATGCGGCCTCGAAGCTACCTGAAAAGCATTGTTGTTGCCGGGGTTTTCCTCACTGCCGGCATGGTTCTGAGAAGAAAATGAGTTTTCTCCTAAGAAACCTTGGGTTTCCAGTTCCTTGTTGGAAGCTCACCCTGCTCTGCGCTATACCTAAAGTGAATGTCAACCTGAGCCCAAGCTTCGAAGTAAGGCCCTGATTATCCTTGCAAAACGAGAGGCATGCAGCAGCTCCATGAGGCCTTCATCGTTGTTCTGCTTTAGTTTCAAGGTAGTAAGCTTTTCAACACTCCTAGGGGCCTTGCTTCAGCACCCGTTTCAGTACCAGAACACTGCGTAGAACCAGGAAGCTCTGCTCCTGCGTGTATGCTGCGTGTCAACCTAGAAATTAGAGACTGATGGCACAAGGCTTGTTTTCCCGTTTTGAAAGCTCCATTCATGCGGCCTCGAAGCTACCTGAAAAGCACTGTTGTTACCGTGCTTTTACTTACAGCCGGCATGGCACATAGAAGAAAATGAGTTTTCTCGAAAGAAACCTTGTGCTTCCAGTTCCTAGTTGGAAGCTCACCCGGCTCTGCTCTATACCAAACGTGAAAGTCAATGTGAGCACTAGCCTCGAAGTAAGGCCCTGATTATGCTGGCAATACGGGAGGCGTGCAGCAGCTCCATGAGGCCTTCATCGCTGTTCTGCTTTAGTTTCACGGTAGTAAGCTTTCCAACATTCCTAGGGACTTTGCTTAAGCAACCGTTTCGGTACCAGAAGACTGCGTAGAGACAGTAAGCTCTGGTCCTGCGTGTATGCTGCGTGTCAACCTAGAAATTGGAGACTGATGGCATAAGGCTTCTTTTGCCATTATGAAAGCTCCGTTCATGCGGCCTCGAAGCTACCTGAAAAGCATTGTTGTTGCCGGGGTTTTCCTCACTGCCGGCATGGTTCTGAGAAGAAAATGAGTTTTCTCCTAAGAAACCTTGGGTTTCCAGTTCCTTGTTGGAAGCTCACCCTGCTCTGCTCTATACCTAAAGTGAAAGTCAACGTGAGCCCAAGCTTCGAAGTAAGGCCCTGATTATCCTTGCAAAACGAGAGGCGTGCAGCAGCTCCATGAGGCCTTCATCGTTGTTCTGCTTTAGTTTCAAGGTAGTAAGCTTTTCAACACTCCTAGGGGCCTTGCTTCAGCACCCGTTTCAGTACCAGAACACTGCGTAGAACCAGGAAGCTCTGCTCCTGCGTGTATGCTGCGTGTCAACCTAGAAATTAGAGACTGATGGCACAAGGCTTGTTTTCCCGTTTTGAAAGCTCCATTCATGCGGCCTCGAAGCTACCTGAAAAGCACTGTTGTTACCGTGCTTTTACTTACAGCCGGCATGGCACATAGAAGAAAATGAGTTTTCTCGAAAGAAACCTTGTGCTTCCAGTTCCTAGTTGGAAGCTCACCCGGCTCTGCTCTATACCAAACGTGAAAGTCAATGTGAGCACTAGCCTCGAAGTAAGGCCCTGATTATGCTGGCATACGGGAGGCGTGCAGCAGCTCCATGAGGCCTTCATCGCTGTTCTGCTTTAGTTTCACGGTAGTAAGCTTTCCAACATTCCTAGGGACTTTGCTTAAGCAACCGTTTCGGTACCAGAACACTGCGTAGAGACAGTAAGCTCTGGTCCTGCGTGTATGCTGCGTGTCAACCTAGAAATTGGAGACTGATGGCATAAGGCTTCTTTTCCCATTATGAAAGCTCCGTTCATGCGGCCTCGAAGCTACCTGAAAAGCATTGTTGTTGCCGGGGTTTTCCTCACTGCCGGCATGGTTCTGAGAAGAAAATGAGTTTTCTCCTAAGAAACCTTGGGTTTCCAGTTCCTTGTTGGAAGCTCACCCTGCTCTGCGCTATACCTAAAGTGAAAGTCAACGTGAGCCCAAGCTTCGAAGTAAGGCCCTGATTATCCTTGCAAAACGAGAGGCGTGCAGCAGCTCCATGAGGCCTTCATCGTTGTTCTGCTTTAGTTTCAAGGTAGTAAGCTTTTCAACACTCCTAGGGGCCTTGCTTCAGCACCCGTTTCAGTACCAGAACACTGCGTAGAACCAGGAAGTTCTGCTCCTGCGTGTATGCTGCGTGTCAACCTAGAAATTAGAGGCTGACGGCACAAGGCTAGTTTTCCCATTATGAAAGCTCCGTTGATGCGGCCCCGAAGCTACCTGAAAAGCACTGTTGTTACCGTGCTTTTACTACAGCCGGCATGGCACATAGAAGAAAATGAGTTTTCTCGAAAGAAACCTTGTGCTTCCAGTTCCTAGTTGGAAGCTCACCCGGCTCTGCTCTATACCAAACGTGAAAGTCAATGTGAGCACTAGCCTCGAAGTAAGGCCCTGATTATCCTGGCAAAACGGGAGGCGTGCAGCAGCTCCATGAGGCCTTCATCGCTGTTCTGCTTTAGTTTCACGGTAGTAAGCTTTCCAAGACTCCTAGGGACTTTGCTTAAGCAACCGTTTCGGTACCAGAACACTGCGTAGAGACAGTAAGCTCTGGTCCTGCGTGTATGCTGCGTGTCCACCTAGAAATTGGAGACTGATGGCATAAGGCTTCTTTTCCCATTATGAAAGCTCCGTTCATGCGGCCTCGAAGCTACCTGAAAAGCATTGTTGTTGCCGGGGTTTTCCTCACTGCCGGCATGGTTCTGAGAAGAAAATGAGTTTTCTCCTAAGAAACCTTGGGTTTCCAGTTCCTTGTTGGAAGCTCACCCTGCTCTGCGCTATACCTAAAGTGAATGTCAACCTGAGCCCAAGCTTCGAAGTAAGGCCCTGATTATCCTTGCAAAACGAGAGGCATGCAGCAGCTCCATGAGGCCTTCATCGTTGTTCTGCTTTAGTTTCAAGGTAGTAAGCTTTTCAACACTCCTAGGGGCCTTGCTTCAGCACCCGTTTCAGTACCAGAACACTGCGTAGAACCAGGAAGCTCTGCTCCTGCGTGTATGCTGCGTGTCAACCTAGAAATTAGAGACTGATGGCACAAGGCTTGTTTTCCCGTTTTGAAAGCTCCATTCATGCGGCCTCGAAGCTACCTGAAAAGCACTGTTGTTACCGTGCTTTTACTTACAGCCGGCATGGCACATAGAAGAAAATGAGTTTTCTCGAAAGAAACCTTGTGCTTCCAGTTCCTAGTTGGAAGCTCACCCGGCTCTGCTCTATACCAAACGTGAAAGTCAATGTGAGCACTAGCCTCGAAGTAAGGCCCTGATTATGCTGGCAATACGGGAGGCGTGCAGCAGCTCCATGAGGCCTTCATCGCTGTTCTGCTTTAGTTTCACGGTAGTAAGCTTTCCAACATTCCTAGGGACTTTGCTTAAGCAACCGTTTCGGTACCAGAAGACTGCGTAGAGACAGTAAGCTCTGGTCCTGCGTGTATGCTGCGTGTCAACCTAGAAATTGGAGACTGATGGCATAAGGCTTCTTTTGCCATTATGAAAGCTCCGTTCATGCGGCCTCGAAGCTACCTGAAAAGCATTGTTGTTGCCGGGGTTTTCCTCACTGCCGGCATGGTTCTGAGAAGAAAATGAGTTTTCTCCTAAGAAACCTTGGGTTTCCAGTTCCTTGTTGGAAGCTCACCCTGCTCTGCTCTATACCTAAAGTGAAAGTCAACGTGAGCCCAAGCTTCGAAGTAAGGCCCTGATTATCCTTGCAAAACGAGAGGCGTGCAGCAGCTCCATGAGGCCTTCATCGTTGTTCTGCTTTAGTTTCAAGGTAGTAAGCTTTTCAACACTCCTAGGGGCCTTGCTTCAGCACCCGTTTCAGTACCAGAACACTGCGTAGAACCAGGAAGCTCTGCTCCTGCGTGTATGCTGCGTGTCAACCTAGAAATTAGAGACTGACGGCACAAGGCTTGTTTTCCCGTTTTGAAAGCTCCATTCATGCGGCCTCGAAGCTACCTGAAAAGCACTGTTGTTACCGTGCTTTTACTTACAGCCGGCATGGCACATAGAAGAAAATGAGTTTTCTCGAAAGAAACCTTGTGCTTCCAGTTCCTAGTTGGAAGCTCACCCGGCTCTGCTCTATACCAAACGTGAAAGTCAATGTGAGCACTAGCCTCGAAGTAAGGCCCTGATTATGCTGGCATACGGGAGGCGTGCAGCAGCTCCATGAGGCCTTCATCGCTGTTCTGCTTTAGTTTCACGGTAGTAAGCTTTCCAACATTCCTAGGGACTTTGCTTAAGCAACCGTTTCGGTACCAGAACACTGCGTAGAGACAGTAAGCTCTGGTCCTGCGTGTATGCTGCGTGTCAACCTAGAAATTGGAGACTGATGGCATAAGGCTTCTTTTCCCATTATGAAAGCTCCGTTCATGCGGCCTCGAAGCTACCTGAAAAGCATTGTTGTTGCCGGGGTTTTCCTCACTGCCGGCATGGTTCTGAGAAGAAAATGAGTTTTCTCCTAAGAAACCTTGGGTTTCCAGTTCCTTGTTGGAAGCTCACCCTGCTCTGCGCTATACCTAAAGTGAAAGTCAACGTGAGCCCAAGCTTCGAAGTAAGGCCCTGATTATCCTTGCAAAACGAGAGGCGTGCAGCAGCTCCATGAGGCCTTCATCGTTGTTCTGCTTTAGTTTCAAGGTAGTAAGCTTTTCAACACTCCTAGGGGCCTTGCTTCAGCACCCGTTTCAGTACCAGAACACTGCGTAGAACCAGGAAGCTCTGCTCCTGCGTGTATGCTGCGTGTCAACCTAGAAATTAGAGACTGATGGCACAAGGCTTGTTTTCCCGTTTTGAAAGCTCCATTCATGCGGCCTCGAAGCTACCTGAAAAGCACTGTTGTTACCGTGCTTTTACTTACAGCCGGCATGGCACATAGAAGAAAATGAGTTTTCTCGAAAGAAACCTTGTGCTTCCAGTTCCTAGTTGGAAGCTCACCCGGCTCTGCTCTATACCAAACGTGAAAGTCAATGTGAGCACTAGCCTCGAAGTAAGGCCCTGATTATGCTGGCAATACGGGAGGCGTGCAGCAGCTCCATGAGGCCTTCATCGCTGTTCTGCTTTAGTTTCACGGTAGTAAGCTTTCCAACATTCCTAGGGACTTTGCTTAAGCAACCGTTTCGGTACCAGAAGACTGCGTAGAGACAGTAAGCTCTGGTCCTGCGTGTATGCTGCGTGTCAACCTAGAAATTGGAGACTGATGGCATAAGGCTTCTTTTGCCATTATGAAAGCTCCGTTCATGCGGCCTCGAAGCTACCTGAAAAGCATTGTTGTTGCCGGGGTTTTCCTCACTGCCGGCATGGTTCTGAGAAGAAAATGAGTTTTCTCCTAAGAAACCTTGGGTTTCCAGTTCCTTGTTGGAAGCTCACCCTGCTCTGCTCTATACCTAAAGTGAAAGTCAACGTGAGCCCAAGCTTCGAAGTAAGGCCCTGATTATCCTTGCAAAACGAGAGGCGTGCAGCAGCTCCATGAGGCCTTCATCGTTGTTCTGCTTTAGTTTCAAGGTAGTAAGCTTTTCAACACTCCTAGGGGCCTTGCTTCAGCACCCGTTTCAGTACCAGAACACTGCGTAGAACCAGGAAGCTCTGCTCCTGCGTGTATGCTGCGTGTCAACCTAGAAATTAGAGACTGACAGCACAAGGCTTGTTTTCCCGTTTTGAAAGCTCCATTCATGCGGCCTCGAAGCTACCTGAAAAGCACTGTTGTTACCGTGCTTTTACTTACAGCCGGCATGGCACATAGAAGAAAATGAGTTTTCTCGAAAGAAACCTTGTGCTTCCAGTTCCTAGTTGGAAGCTCACCCGGCTCTGCTCTATACCAAACGTGAAAGTCAATGTGAGCACTAGCCTCGAAGTAAGGCCCTGATTATGCTGGCAATACGGGAGGCGTGCAGCAGCTCCATGAGGCCTTCATCGCTGTTCTGCTTTAGTTTCACGGTAGTAAGCTTTCCAAGACTCCTAGGGACTTTGCTTAAGCAACCGTTTCGGTACCAGAAGACTGCGTAGAGACAGTAAGCTCTGGTCCTGCGTGTATGCTGCGTGTCAACCTAGAAATTGGAGACTGATGGCATAAGGCTTCTTTTGCCATTATGAAAGCTCCGTTCATGCGGCCTCGAAGCTACCTGAAAAGCATTGTTGTTGCCGGGGTTTTCCTCACTGCCGGCATGGTTCTGAGAAGAAAATGAGTTTTCTCCTAAGAAACCTTGGGTTTCCAGTTCCTTGTTGGAAGCTCACCCTGCTCTGCTCTATACCTAAAGTGAAAGTCAACGTGAGCCCAAGCTTCGAAGTAAGGCCCTGATTATCCTTGCAAAACGAGAGGCGTGCAGCAGCTCCATGAGGCCTTCATCGTTGTTCTGCTTTAGTTTCAAGGTAGTAAGCTTTTCAACACTCCTAGGGGCCTTGCTTCAGCACCCGTTTCGGTACCAGAACACTGCGTAGAACCAGGAAGCTCTGCTCCTGCGTGTATGCTGCGTGTCAACCTAGAAATTAGAGACTGATGGCACAAGGCTTGTTTTCCCGTTTTGAAAGCTCCATTCATGCGGCCCCGAAGCTACCTGAAAAGCACTGTTGTTACCGTGCTTTTACTTACAGCCGGCATGGCACATAGAAGAAAATGAGTTTTCTCGAAAGAAACCTTGTGCTTCCAGTTCCTAGTTGGAAGCTCACCCGGCTCTGCTCTATACCAAACGTGAAAGTCAATGTGAGCACTAGACTCGAAGTAAGGCCCTGATTATCCTGGCAAAACGGGAGGCGTGCAGCAGCTCCATGAGGCCTTCATCGTTGTTCTGCTTTAGTTTCACGGTAGTAAGCTTTCCAAGACTCCTAGGGACTTTGCTTAAGCAACCGTTTCGGTACCAGAACACTGCGTAGAGACAGTAAGCTCTGGTCCTGCGTGTATGCTGCGTGTCAACCTAGAAATTGGAGACTGATGGCATAAGGCTTCTTTTCCCATTATGAAAGCTCCGTTCATGCGGCCTCGAAGCTACCTGAAAAGCATTGTTGTTGCCGGGGTTTTCCTCACTGCCGGCATGGTTTTGAGAAGAAAATGAGTTTTCTCTTAAGAAACCTTGGGTTTCCAGTTCCTTGTTGGAAGCTCACCGTGCTCTGCGCTATACCTAAAGTGAAAGTCAACGTGAGCCCAAGCTTCGAAGTAAGGCCCTGATTATCCTTGCAAAACGAGAGGCGTGCAGCAGCTCCATGAGGCCTTCATCGTTGTTCTGCTTTAGTTTCAAGGTAGTAAGCTTTTCAACACTCCTAGGGGCCTTGCTTCAGCACCCGTTTCAGTACCAGAACACTGCGTAGAACCAGGAAGCTCTGCTCCTGCGTGTATGCTGCGTGTCAACCTAGAAATTAGAGACTGATGGCACAAGGCTTGTTTTCCCGTTTTGAAAGCTCCATTCATGCGGCCTCGAAGCTACCTGAAAAGCACTGTTGTTACCGTGCTTTTACTTACAGCCGGCATGGCACATAGAAGAAAATGAGTTTTCTCGAAAGAAACCTTGTGCTTCCAGTTCCTAGTTGGAAGCTCACCCGGCTCTGCTCTATACCAAACGTGAAAGTCAATGTGAGCACTAGCCTCGAAGTAAGGCCCTGATTATGCTGGCAAAACGGGAGGCGTGCAGCAGCTCCATGAGGCCTTCATCGCTGTTCTGCTTTAGTTTCACGGTAGTAAGCTTTCCAACATTCCTAGGGACTTTGCTTAAGCAACCGTTTCGGTACCAGAACACTGCGTAGAGACAGTAAGCTCTGGTCCTGCGTGTATGCTGCGTGTCAACCTAGAAATTGGAGACTGATGGCATAAGGCTTCTTTTGCCATTATGAAAGCTCCGTTCATGCGGCCTCGAAGCTACCTGAAAAGCATTGTTGTTGCCGGGGTTTTCCTCACTGCCGGCATGGTTCTGAGAAGACACTGAGTTTTCTCCTAAGAAACCTTGGGTTTCCAGTTCCTTGTTGGAAGCTCACCCTGCTCTGCGCTATACCTAAAGTGAAAGTCAACGTGAGCCCAAGCTTCGAAGTAAGGCCCTGATTATCCTTGCAAAACGAGAGGCGTGCAGCAGCTCCATGAGGCCTTCATCGTTGTTCTGCTTTAGTTTCAAGGTAGTAAGCTTTTCAACACTCCTAGGGGCCTTGCTTCAGCACCCGTTTCAGTACCAGAACACTGCGTAGAACCAGGAAGTTCTGCTCCTGCGTGTATGCTGCGTGTCAACCTAGAAATTAGAGGCTGACGGCACAAGGCTAGTTTTCCCATTATGAAAGCTCCGTTGATGCGGCCCCGAAGCTACCTGAAAAGCACTGTTGTTACCGTGCTTTTACTTACAGCCGGCATGGCACATAGAAGAAAATGAGTTTTCTCGAAAGAAACCTTGTGCTTCCAGTTCCTAGTTGGAAGCTCACCCGGCTCTGCTCTATACCAAACGTGAAAGTCAATGTGAGCACTAGCCTCGAAGTAAGGCCCTGATTATCCTGGCAAAACGGGAGGCGTGCAGCAGCTCCATGAGGCCTTCATCGCTGTTCTGCTTTAGTTTCACGGTAGTAAGCTTTCCAAGACTCCTAGGGACTTTGCTTAAGCAACCGTTTCGGTACCAGAACACTGCGTAGAGACAGTAAGCTCTGGTCCTGCGTGTATGCTGCGTGTCAACCTAGAAATTGGAGACTGATGGCATAAGGCTTCTTTTCCCATTATGAAAGCTCCGTTCATGCGGCCTCGAAGCTACCTGAAAAGCATTGTTGTTGCCGGGGTTTTCCTCACTGCCAGCATGGTTCTGAGAAGAAAATGAGTTTTCTCCTAAGAAACCTTGGGTTTCCAGTTCCTTGTTGGAAGCTCACCCTGCTCTGCGCTATACCTAAAGTGAAAGTCAACGTGAGCCCAAGCTTCGAAGTAAGGCCCTGATTATCCTTGCAAAACGAGAGGCGTGCAGCAGCTCCATGAGGCCTTCATCGTTGTTCTGCTTTAGTTTCAAGGTAGTAAGCTTTTCAACACTCCTAGGGGCCTTGCTTCAGCACCCGTTTCAGTACCAGAACACTGCGTAGAACCAGGAAGCTCTGCTCCTGCGTGTATGCTGCGTGTCAACCTAGAAATTAGAGACTGATGGCACAAGGCTTGTTTTCCCGTTTTGAAAGCTCCATTCATGCGGCCTCGAAGCTACCTGAAAAGCACTGTTGTTACCGTGCTTTTACTTACAGCCGGCATGGCACATAGAAGAAAATGAGTTTTCTCGAAAGAAACCTTGTGCTTCCAGTTCCTAGTTGGAAGCTCACCCGGCTCTGCTCTATACCAAACGTGAAAGTCAATGTGAGCACTAGCCTCGAAGTAAGGCCCTGATTATGCTGGCAAAACGGGAGGCGTGCAGCAGCTCCATGAGGCCTTCATCGCTGTTCTGCTTTAGTTTCACGGTAGTAAGCTTTCCAACATTCCTAGGGACTTTGCTTAAGCAACCGTTTCGGTACCAGAACACTGCGTAGAGACAGTAAGCTCTGGTCCTGCGTGTATGCTGCGTGTCAACCTAGAAATTGGAGACTGATGGCATAAGGCTTCTTTTGCCATTATGAAAGCTCCGTTCATGCGGCCTCGAAGCTACCTGAAAAGCATTGTTGTTGCCGGGGTTTTCCTCACTGCCGGCATGGTTCTGAGAAGACACTGAGTTTTCTCCTAAGAAACCTTGGGTTTCCAGTTCCTTGTTGGAAGCTCACCCTGCTCTGCGCTATACCTAAAGTGAAAGTCAACGTGAGCCCAAGCTTCGAAGTAAGGCCCTGATTATCCTTGCAAAACGAGAGGCGTGCAGCAGCTCCATGAGGCCTTCATCGTTGTTCTGCTTTAGTTTCAAGGTAGTAAGCTTTTCAACACTCCTAGGGGCCTTGCTTCAGCACCCGTTTCAGTACCAGAACACTGCGTAGAACCAGGAAGTTCTGCTCCTGCGTGTATGCTGCGTGTCAACCTAGAAATTAGAGGCTGACGGCACAAGGCTAGTTTTCCCATTATGAAAGCTCCGTTGATGCGGCCCCGAAGCTACCTGAAAAGCACTGTTGTTACCGTGCTTTTACTTACAGCCGGCATGGCACATAGAAGAAAATGAGTTTTCTCGAAAGAAACCTTGTGCTTCCAGTTCCTAGTTGGAAGCTCACCCGGCTCTGCTCTATACCAAACGTGAAAGTCAATGTGAGCACTAGCCTCGAAGTAAGGCCCTGATTATCCTGGCAAAACGGGAGGCGTGCAGCAGCTCCATGAGGCCTTCATCGCTGTTCTGCTTTAGTTTCACGGTAGTAAGCTTTCCAAGACTCCTAGGGACTTTGCTTAAGCAACCGTTTCGGTACCAGAACACTGCGTAGAGACAGTAAGCTCTGGTCCTGCGTGTATGCTGCGTGTCAACCTAGAAATTGGAGACTGATGGCATAAGGCTTCTTTTCCCATTATGAAAGCTCCGTTCATGCGGCCTCGAAGCTACCTGAAAAGCATTGTTGTTGCCGGGGTTTTCCTCACTGCCAGCATGGTTCTGAGAAGAAAATGAGTTTTCTCCTAAGAAACCTTGGGTTTCCAGTTCCTTGTTGGAAGCTCACCCTGCTCTGCGCTATACCTAAAGTGAAAGTCAACGTGAGCCCAAGCTTCGAAGTAAGGCCCTGATTATCCTTGCAAAACGAGAGGCGTGCAGCAGCTCCATGAGGCCTTCATCGTTGTTCTGCTTTAGTTTCAAGGTAGTAAGCTTTTCAACACTCCTAGGGGCCTTGCTTCAGCACCCGTTTCAGTACCAGAACACTGCGTAGAACCAGGAAGCTCTGCTCCTGCGTGTATGCTGCGTGTCAACCTAGAAATTAGAGACTGATGGCACAAGGCTTGTTTTCCCGTTTTGAAAGCTCCATTCATGCGGCCTCGAAGCTACCTGAAAAGCACTGTTGTTACCGTGCTTTTACTTACAGCCGGCATGGCACATAGAAGAAAATGAGTTTTCTCGAAAGAAACCTTGTGCTTCCAGTTCCTAGTTGGAAGCTCACCCGGCTCTGCTCTATACCAAACGTGAAAGTCAATGTGAGCACTAGCCTCGAAGTAAGGCCCTGATTATGCTGGCAAAACGGGAGGCGTGCAGCAGCTCCATGAGGCCTTCATCGCTGTTCTGCTTTAGTTTCACGGTAGTAGCTTTCCAACATTCCTAGGGACTTTGCTTAAGCAACCGTTTCGGTACCAGAACACTGCGTAGAGACAGTAAGCTCTGGTCCTGCGTGTATGCTGCGTGTCAACCTAGAAATTGGAGACTGATGGCATAAGGCTTCTTTTCCCATTATGAAAGCTCCGTTCATGCGGCCTCGAAGCTACCTGAAAAGCATTGTTGTTGCCGGGGTTTTCCTCACTGCCGGCATGGTTCTGAGAAGAAACTGAGTTTTCTCCTAAGAAACCTTGGGTTTCCAGTTCCTTGTTGGAAGCTCACCCTGCTCTGCGCTATACCTAAAGTGAAAGTCAACGTGAGCCCAAGCTTCGAAGTAAGGCCCTGATTATCCTTGCAAAACGAGAGGCGTGCAGCAGCTCCATGAGGCCTTCATCGTTGTTCTGCTTTAGTTTCAAGGTAGTAAGCTTTTCAACACTCCTAGGGGCCTTGCTTCAGCACCCGTTTCAGTACCAGAACACTGCGTAGAACCAGGAAGTTCTGCTCCTGCGTGTATGCTGCGTGTCAACCTAGAAATTAGAGGCTGACGGCACAAGGCTAGTTTTCCCATTATGAAAGCTCCGTTGATGCGTCCCCGAAGCTACCTGAAAAGCACTGTTGTTACCGTGCTTTTACTTACAGCCGGCATGGCACATAGAAGAAAATGAGTTTTCTCGAAAGAAACCTTGTGCTTCCAGTTCCTAGTTGGAAGCTCACCCGGCTCTGCTCTATACCAAACGTGAAAGTCAATGTGAGCACTAGCCTCGAAGTAAGGCCCTGATTATCCTGGCAAAACTGGAGGCGTGCAGCAGCTCCATGAGGCCTTCATCGCTGTTCTGCTTTAGTTTCACGGTAGTAAGCTTTCCAAGACTCCTAGGGACTTTGCTTAAGCAACCGTTTCGGTACCAGAACACTGCGTAGAGACAGTAAGCTCTGGTCCTGCGTGTATGCTGCGTGTCAACCTAGAAATTGGAGACTGATGGCATAAGGCTTCTTTTCCCATTATGAAAGCTCCGTTCATGCGGCCTCGAAGCTACCTGAAAAGCATTGTTGTTGCCGGGGTTTTCCTCACTGCCAGCATGGTTCTGAGAAGAAAATGAGTTTTCTCCTAAGAAACCTTGGGTTTCCAGTTCCTTGTTGGAAGCTCACCCTGCTCTGCGCTATACCTAAAGTGAAAGTCAACGTGAGCCCAAGCTTCGAAGTAAGGCCCTGATTATCCTTGCAAAACGAGAGGCGTGCAGCAGCTCCATGAGGCCTTCATCGTTGTTCTGCTTTAGTTTCAAGGTAGTAAGCTTTTCAACACTCCTAGGGGCCTTGCTTCAGCACCCGTTTCAGTACCAGAACACTGCGTAGAACCAGGAAGCTCTGCTCCTGCGTGTATGCTGCGTGTCAACCTAGAAATTAGAGACTGATGGCACAAGGCTTGTTTTCCCGTTTTGAAAGCTCCATTCATGCGGCCTCGAAGCTACCTGAAAAGCACTGTTGTTACCGTGCTTTTACTTACAGCCGGCATGGCACATAGAAGAAAATGAGTTTTCTCGAAAGAAACCTTGTGCTTCCAGTTCCTAGTTGGAAGCTCACCCGGCTCTGCTCTATACCAAACGTGAAAGTCAATGTGAGCACTAGCCTCGAAGTAAGGCCCTGATTATCCTGGCAAAACGGGAGGCGTGCAGCAGCTCCATGAGGCCTTCATCGCTGTTCTGCTTTAGTTTCACGGTAGTAAGCTTTCCAAGACTCCTAGGGACTTTGCTTAAGCAACCGTTTCGGTACCAGAACACTGCGTAGAGACAGTAAGCTCTGGTCCTGCGTGTATGCTGCGTGTCCACCTAGAAATTGGAGACTGATGGCATAAGGCTTCTTTTCCCATTATGAAAGCTCCGTTCATGCGGCCTCGAAGCTACCTGAAAAGCATTGTTGTTGCCGGGGTTTTCCTCACTGCCGGCATGGTTCTGAGAAGAAAATGAGTTTTCTCCTAAGAAACCTTGGGTTTCCAGTTCCTTGTTGGAAGCTCACCCTGCTCTGCGCTATACCTAAAGTGAATGTCAACCTGAGCCCAAGCTTCGAAGTAAGGCCCTGATTATCCTTGCAAAACGAGAGGCATGCAGCAGCTCCATGAGGCCTTCATCGTTGTTCTGCTTTAGTTTCAAGGTAGTAAGCTTTTCAACACTCCTAGGGGCCTTGCTTCAGCACCCGTTTCAGTACCAGAACACTGCGTAGAACCAGGAAGCTCGGCTCCTGCGTGTATGCTGCGTGTCAACCTAGAAATTAGAGACTGATGGCACAAGGCTTGTTTTCCCGTTTTGAAAGCTCCATTCATGCGGCCTCGAAGCTACCTGAAAAGCACTGTTGTTACCGTGCTTTTACTTACAGCCGGCATGGCACATAGAAGAAAATGAGTTTTCTCGAAAGAAACCTTGTGCTTCCAGTTCCTAGTTGGAAGCTCACCCGGCTCTGCTCTATACCAAACGTGAAAGTCAATGTGAGCACTAGCCTCGAAGTAAGGCCCTGATTATGCTGGCAATACGGGAGGCGTGCAGCAGCTCCATGAGGCCTTCATCGCTGTTCTGCTTTAGTTTCACGGTAGTAAGCTTTCCAACATTCCTAGGGACTTTGCTTAAGCAACCGTTTCGGTACCAGAAGACTGCGTAGAGACAGTAAGCTCTGGTCCTGCGTGTATGCTGCGTGTCAACCTAGAAATTGGAGACTGATGGCATAAGGCTTCTTTTGCCATTATGAAAGCTCCGTTCATGCGGCCTCGAAGCTACCTGAAAAGCATTGTTGTTGCCGGGGTTTTCCTCACTGCCGGCATGGTTCTGAGAAGAAAATGAGTTTTCTCCTAAGAAACCTTGGGTTTCCAGTTCCTTGTTGGAAGCTCACCCTGCTCTGCTCTATACCTAAAGTGAAAGTCAACGTGAGCCCAAGCTTCGAAGTAAGGCCCTGATTATCCTTGCAAAACGAGAGGCGTGCAGCAGCTCCATGAGGCCTTCATCGTTGTTCTGCTTTAGTTTCAAGGTAGTAAGCTTTTCAACACTCCTAGGGGCCTTGCTTCAGCACCCGTTTCAGTACCAGAACACTGCGTAGAACCAGGAAGCTCTGCTCCTGCGTGTATGCTGCGTGTCAACCTAGAAATTAGAGACTGACGGCACAAGGCTTGTTTTCCCGTTTTGAAAGCTCCATTCATGCGGCCTCGAAGCTACCTGAAAAGCACTGTTGTTACCGTGCTTTTACTTACAGCCGGCATGGCACATAGAAGAAAATGAGTTTTCTCGAAAGAAACCTTGTGCTTCCAGTTCCTAGTTGGAAGCTCACCCGGCTCTGCTCTATACCAAACGTGAAAGTCAATGTGAGCACTAGCCTCGAAGTAAGGCCCTGATTATGCTGGCAATACGGGAGGCGTGCAGCAGCTCCATGAGGCCTTCATCGCTGTTCTGCTTTAGTTTCACGGTAGTAAGCTTTCCAAGACTCCTAGGGACTTTGCTTAAGCAACCGTTTCGGTACCAGAAGACTGCGTAGAGACAGTAAGCTCTGGTCCTGCGTGTATGCTGCGTGTCAACCTAGAAATTGGAGACTGATGGCATAAGGCTTCTTTTGCCATTATGAAAGCTCCGTTCATGCGGCCTCGAAGCTACCTGAAAAGCATTGTTGTTGCCGGGGTTTTCCTCACTGCCGGCATGGTTCTGAGAAGAAAATGAGTTTTCTCCTAAGAAACCTTGGGTTTCCAGTTCCTTGTTGGAAGCTCACCCTGCTCTGCTCTATACCTAAAGTGAAAGTCAACGTGAGCCGAAGCTTCGAAGTAAGGCCCTGATTATCCTTGCAAAACGAGAGGCGTGCAGCAGCTCCATGAGGCCTTCATCGTTGTTCTGCTTTAGTTTCAAGGTAGTAAGCTTTTCAACACTCCTAGGGGCCTTGCTTCAGCACCCGTTTCAGTACCAGAACACTGCGTAGAACCAGGAAGCTCTGCTCCTGCGTGTATGCTGCGTGTCAACCTAGAAATTAGAGACTGATGGCACAAGGCTTGTTTTCCCGTTTTGAAAGCTCCATTCATGCGGCCTCGAAGCTACCTGAAAAGCACTGTTGTTACCGTGCTTTTACTTACAGCCGGCATGGCACATAGAAGAAAATGAGTTTTCTCGAAAGAAACCTTGTGCTTCCAGTTCCTAGTTGGAAGCTCACCCGGCTCTGCTCTATACCAAACGTGAAAGTCAATGTGAGCACTAGCCTCGAAGTAAGGCCCTGATTATGCTGGCAATACGGGAGGCGTGCAGCAGCTCCATGAGGCCTTCATCGCTGTTCTGCTTTAGTTTCACGGTAGTAAGCTTTCCAACATTCCTAGGGACTTTGCTTAAGCAACCGTTTCGGTACCAGAACACTGCGTAGAGACAGTAAGCTCTGGTCCTGCGTGTATGCTGCGTGTCAACCTAGAAATTGGAGACTGATGGCATAAGGCTTCTTTTCCCATTATGAAAGCTCCGTTCATGCGGCCTCGAAGCTACCTGAAAAGCATTGTTGTTGCCGGGGTTTTCCTCACTGCCGGCATGGTTCTGAGAAGAAAATGAGTTTTCTCCTAAGAAACCTTGGGTTTCCAGTTCCTTGTTGGAAGCTCACCCTGCTCTGCGCTATACCTAAAGTGAAAGTCAACGTGAGCCCAAGCTTCGAAGTAAGGCCCTGATTATCCTTGCAAAACGAGAGGCGTGCAGCAGCTCCATGAGGCCTTCATCGTTGTTCTGCTTTAGTTTCAAGGTAGTAAGCTTTTCAACACTCCTAGGGGCCTTGCTTCAGCACCCGTTTCAGTACCAGAACACTGCGTAGAACCAGGAAGCTCTGCTCCTGCGTGTATGCTGCGTGTCAACCTAGAAATTAGAGACTGATGGCACAAGGCTTGTTTTCCCGTTTTGAAAGCTCCATTCATGCGGCCTCGAAGCTACCTGAAAAGCACTGTTGTTACCGTGCTTTTACTTACAGCCGGCATGGCACATAGAAGAAAATGAGTTTTCTCGAAAGAAACCTTGTGCTTCCAGTTCCTAGTTGGAAGCTCACCCGGCTCTGCTCTATACCAAACGTGAAAGTCAATGTGAGCACTAGCCTCGAAGTAAGGCCCTGATTATCCTGGCAAAACGGGAGGCGTGCAGCAGCTCCATGAGGCCTTCATCGCTGTTCTGCTTTAGTTTCACGGTAGTAAGCTTTCCAAGACTCCTAGGGACTTTGCTTAAGCAACCGTTTCGGTACCAGAACACTGCGTAGAGACAGTAAGCTCTGGTCCTGCGTGTATGCTGCGTGTCCACCTAGAAATTGGAGACTGATGGCATAAGGCTTCTTTTCCCATTATGAAAGCTCCGTTCATGCGGCCTCGAAGCTACCTGAAAAGCATTGTTGTTGCCGGGGTTTTCCTCACTGCCGGCATGGTTCTGAGAAGAAAATGAGTTTTCTCCTAAGAAACCTTGGGTTTCCAGTTCCTTGTTGGAAGCTCACCCTGCTCTGCGCTATACCTAAAGTGAATGTCAACCTGAGCCCAAGCTTCGAAGTAAGGCCCTGATTATCCTTGCAAAACGAGAGGCGTGCAGCAGCTCCATGAGGCCTTCATCGTTGTTCTGCTTTAGTTTCAAGGTAGTAAGCTTTTCAACACTCCTAGGGGCCTTGCTTCAGCACCCGTTTCAGTACCAGAACACTGCGTAGAACCAGGAAGCTCTGCTCCTGCGTGTATGCTGCGTGTCAACCTAGAAATTAGAGACTGATGGCACAAGGCTTGTTTTCCCGTTTTGAAAGCTCCATTCATGCGGCCTCGAAGCTACCTGAAAAGCACTGTTGTTACCGTGCTTTTACTTACAGCCGGCATGGCACATAGAAGAAAATGAGTTTTCTCGAAAGAAACCTTGTGCTTCCAGTTCCTAGTTGGAAGCTCACCCGGCTCTGCTCTATACCAAACGTGAAAGTCAATGTGAGCACTAGCCTCGAAGTAAGGCCCTGATTATGCTGGCAATACGGGAGGCGTGCAGCAGCTCCATGAGGCCTTCATCGCTGTTCTGCTTTAGTTTCACGGTAGTAAGCTTTCCAACATTCCTAGGGACTTTGCTTAAGCAACCGTTTCGGTACCAGAAGACTGCGTAGAGACAGTAAGCTCTGGTCCTGCGTGTATGCTGCGTGTCAACCTAGAAATTGGAGACTGATGGCATAAGGCTTCTTTTGCCATTATGAAAGCTCCGTTCATGCGGCCTCGAAGCTACCTGAAAAGCATTGTTGTTGCCGGGGTTTTCCTCACTGCCGGCATGGTTCTGAGAAGAAAATGAGTTTTCTCCTAAGAAACCTTGGGTTTCCAGTTCCTTGTTGGAAGCTCACCCTGCTCTGCTCTATACCTAAAGTGAAAGTCAACGTGAGCCCAAGCTTCGAAGTAAGGCCCTGATTATCCTTGCAAAACGAGAGGCGTGCAGCAGCTCCATGAGGCCTTCATCGTTGTTCTGCTTTAGTTTCAAGGTAGTAAGCTTTTCAACACTCCTAGGGGCCTTGCTTCAGCACCCGTTTCAGTACCAGAACACTGCGTAGAACCAGGAAGCTCTGCTCCTGCGTGTATGCTGCGTGTCAACCTAGAAATTAGAGACTGACGGCACAAGGCTTGTTTTCCCGTTTTGAAAGCTCCATTCATGCGGCCTCGAAGCTACCTGAAAAGCACTGTTGTTACCGTGCTTTTACTTACAGCCGGCATGGCACATAGAAGAAAATGAGTTTTCTCGAAAGAAACCTTGTGCTTCCAGTTCCTAGTTGGAAGCTCACCCGGCTCTGCTCTATACCAAACGTGAAAGTCAATGTGAGCACTAGCCTCGAAGTAAGGCCCTGATTATGCTGGCAATACGGGAGGCGTGCAGCAGCTCCATGAGGCCTTCATCGCTGTTCTGCTTTAGTTTCACGGTAGTAAGCTTTCCAAGACTCCTAGGGACTTTGCTTAAGCAACCGTTTCGGTACCAGAAGACTGCGTAGAGACAGTAAGCTCTGGTCCTGCGTGTATGCTGCGTGTCAACCTAGAAATTGGAGACTGATGGCATAAGGCTTCTTTTGCCATTATGAAAGCTCCGTTCATGCGGCCTCGAAGCTACCTGAAAAGCATTGTTGTTGCCGGGGTTTTCCTCACTGCCGGCATGGTTCTGAGAAGAAAATGAGTTTTCTCCTAAGAAACCTTGGGTTTCCAGTTCCTTGTTGGAAGCTCACCCTGCTCTGCTCTATACCTAAAGTGAAAGTCAACGTGAGCCCAAGCTTCGAAGTAAGGCCCTGATTATCCTTGCAAAACGAGAGGCGTGCAGCAGCTCCATGAGGCCTTCATCGTTGTTCTGCTTTAGTTTCAAGGTAGTAAGCTTTTCAACACTCCTAGGGGCCTTGCTTCAGCACCCGTTTCAGTACCAGAACACTGCGTAGAACCAGGAAGCTCTGCTCCTGCGTGTATGCTGCGTGTCAACCTAGAAATTAGAGACTGATGGCACAAGGCTTGTTTTCCCGTTTTGAAAGCTCCATTCATGCGGCCTCGAAGCTACCTGAAAAGCACTGTTGTTACCGTGCTTTTACTTACAGCCGGCATGGCACATAGAAGAAAATGAGTTTTCTCGAAAGAAACCTTGTGCTTCCAGTTCCTAGTTGGAAGCTCACCCGGCTCTGCTCTATACCAAACGTGAAAGTCAATGTGAGCACTAGCCTCGAAGTAAGGCCCTGATTATGCTGGCAATACGGGAGGCGTGCAGCAGCTCCATGAGGCCTTCATCGCTGTTCTGCTTTAGTTTCACGGTAGTAAGCTTTCCAACATTCCTAGGGACTTTGCTTAAGCAACCGTTTCGGTACCAGAACACTGCGTAGAGACAGTAAGCTCTGGTCCTGCGTGTATGCTGCGTGTCAACCTAGAAATTGGAGACTGATGGCATAAGGCTTCTTTTCCCATTATGAAAGCTCCGTTCATGCGGCCTCGAAGCTACCTGAAAAGCATTGTTGTTGCCGGGGTTTTCCTCACTGCCGGCATGGTTCTGAGAAGAAAATGAGTTTTCTCCTAAGAAACCTTGGGTTTCCAGTTCCTTGTTGGAAGCTCACCCTGCTCTGCGCTATACCTAAAGTGAAAGTCAACGTGAGCCCAAGCTTCGAAGTAAGGCCCTGATTATCCTTGCAAAACGAGAGGCGTGCAGCAGCTCCATGAGGCCTTCATCGTTGTTCTGCTTTAGTTTCAAGGTAGTAAGCTTTTCAACACTCCTAGGGGCCTTGCTTCAGCACCCGTTTCAGTACCAGAACACTGCGTAGAACCAGGAAGTTCTGCTCCTGCGTGTATGCTGCGTGTCAACCTAGAAATTAGAGGCTGACGGCACAAGGCTAGTTTTCCCATTATGAAAGCTCCGTTGATGCGGCCCCGAAGCTACCTGAAAAGCACTGTTGTTACCGTGCTTTTACTTACAGCCGGCATGGCACATAGAAGAAAATGAGTTTTCTCGAAAGAAACCTTGTGCTTCCAGTTCCTAGTTGGAAGCTCACCCGGCTCTGCTCTATACCAAACGTGAAAGTCAATGTGAGCACTAGCCTCGAAGTAAGGCCCTGATTATCCTGGCAAAACGGGAGGCGTGCAGCAGCTCCATGAGGCCTTCATCGCTGTTCTGCTTTAGTTTCACGGTAGTAAGCTTTCCAAGACTCCTAGGGACTTTGCTTAAGCAACCGTTTCGGTACCAGAACACTGCGTAGAGACAGTAAGCTCTGGTCCTGCGTGTATGCTGCGTGTCAACCTAGAAATTGGAGACTGATGGCATAAGGCTTCTTTTCCCATTATGAAAGCTCCGTTCATGCGGCCTCGAAGCTACCTGAAAAGCATTGTTGTTGCCGGGGTTTTCCTCACTGCCAGCATGGTTCTGAGAAGAAAATGAGTTTTCTCCTAAGAAACCTTGGGTTTCCAGTTCCTTGTTGGAAGCTCACCCTGCTCTGCGCTATACCTAAAGTGAAAGTCAACGTGAGCCCAAGCTTCGAAGTAAGGCCCTGATTATCCTTGCAAAACGAGAGGCGTGCAGCAGCTCCATGAGGCCTTCATCGTTGTTCTGCTTTAGTTTCAAGGTAGTAAGCTTTTCAACACTCCTAGGGGCCTTGCTTCAGCACCCGTTTCAGTACCAGAACACTGCGTAGAACCAGGAAGCTCTGCTCCTGCGTGTATGCTGCGTGTCAACCTAGAAATTAGAGACTGATGGCACAAGGCTTGTTTTCCCGTTTTGAAAGCTCCATTCATGCGGCCTCGAAGCTACCTGAAAAGCACTGTTGTTACCGTGCTTTTACTTACAGCCGGCATGGCACATAGAAGAAAATGAGTTTTCTCGAAAGAAACCTTGTGCTTCCAGTTCCTAGTTGGAAGCTCACCCGGCTCTGCTCTATACCAAACGTGAAAGTCAATGTGAGCACTAGCCTCGAAGTAAGGCCCTGATTATGCTGGCAATACGGGAGGCGTGCAGCAGCTCCATGAGGCCTTCATCGCTGTTCTGCTTTAGTTTCACGGTAGTAGCTTTCCAACATTCCTAGGGACTTTGCTTAAGCAACCGTTTCGGTACCAGAACACTGCGTAGAGACAGTAAGCTCTGGTCCTGCGTGTATGCTGCGTGTCAACCTAGAAATTGGAGACTGATGGCATAAGGCTTCTTTTCCCATTATGAAAGCTCCGTTCATGCGGCCTCGAAGCTACCTGAAAAGCATTGTTGTTGCCGGGGTTTTCCTCACTGCCGGCATGGTTCTGAGAAGAAAATGAGTTTCTCCTAAGAAACCTTGGGTTTCCAGTTCCTTGTTGGAAGCTCACCCTGCTCTGCGCTATACCTAAAGTGAAAGTCAACGTGAGCCCAAGCTTCGAAGTAAGGCCCTGATTATCCTTGCAAAACGAGAGGCGTGCAGCAGCTCCATGAGGCCTTCATCGTTGTTCTGCTTTAGTTTCAAGGTAGTAAGCTTTTCAACACTCCTAGGGGCCTTGCTTCAGCACCCGTTTCAGTACCAGAACACTGCGTAGAACCAGGAAGTTCTGCTCCTGCGTGTATGCTGCGTGTCAACCTAGAAATTAGAGGCTGACGGCACAAGGCTAGTTTTCCCATTATGAAAGCTCCGTTGATGCGGCCCCGAAGCTACCTGAAAAGCACTGTTGTTACCGTGCTTTTACTTACAGCCGGCATGGCACATAGAAGAAAATGAGTTTTCTCGAAAGAAACCTTGTGCTTCCAGTTCCTAGTTGGAAGCTCACCCGGCTCTGCTCTATACCAAACGTGAAAGTCAATGTGAGCACTAGCCTCGAAGTAAGGCCCTGATTATCCTGGCAAAACGGGAGGCGTGCAGCAGCTCCATGAGGCCTTCATCGCTGTTCTGCTTTAGTTTCAAGGTAGTAAGCTTTTCAACACTCCTAGGGGCCTTGCTTCAGCACCCGTTTCGGTACCAGAACACTGCGTAGAACCAGGAAGCTCTGCTCCTGCGTGTATGCTGCGTGTCAACCTAGAAATTAGAGACTGATGGCACAAGGCTTGTTTTCCCGTTTTGAAAGCTCCATTCATGCGGCCCCGAAGCTACCTGAAAAGCACTGTTGTTACCGTGCTTTTACTTACAGCCGGCATGGCACATAGAAGAAAATGAGTTTTCTCGAAAGAAACCTTGTGCTTCCAGTTCCTAGTTGGAAGCTCACCCGGCTCTGCTCTATACCAAACGTGAAAGTCAATGTGAGCACTAGACTCGAAGTAAGGCCCTGATTATCCTGGCAAAACGGGAGGCGTGCAGCAGCTCCATGAGGCCTTCATCGTTGTTCTGCTTTAGTTTCACGGTAGTAAGCTTTCCAAGACTCCTAGGGACTTTGCTTAAGCAACCGTTTCGGTACCAGAACACTGCGTAGAGACAGTAAGCTCTGGTCCTGCGTGTATGCTGCGTGTCAACCTAGAAATTGGAGACTGATGGCATAAGGCTTCTTTTCCCATTATGAAAGCTCCGTTCATGCGGCCTCGAAGCTACCTGAAAAGCATTGTTGTTGCCGGGGTTTTCCTCACTGCCGGCATGGTTTTGAGAAGAAAATGAGTTTTCTCTTAAGAAACCTTGGGTTTCCAGTTCCTTGTTGGAAGCTCACCGTGCTCTGCGCTATACCTAAAGTGAAAGTCAACGTGAGCCCAAGCTTCGAAGTAAGGCCCTGATTATCCTTGCAAAACGAGAGGCGTGCAGCAGCTCCATGAGGCCTTCATCGTTGTTCTGCTTTAGTTTCAAGGTAGTAAGCTTTTCAACACTCCTAGGGGCCTTGCTTCAGCACCCGTTTCAGTACCAGAACACTGCGTAGAACCAGGAAGCTCTGCTCCTGCGTGTATGCTGCGTGTCAACCTAGAAATTAGAGACTGATGGCACAAGGCTTGTTTTCCCGTTTTGAAAGCTCCATTCATGCGGCCTCGAAGCTACCTGAAAAGCACTGTTGTTACCGTGCTTTTACTTACAGCCGGCATGGCACATAGAAGAAAATGAGTTTTCTCGAAAGAAACCTTGTGCTTCCAGTTCCTAGTTGGAAGCTCACCCGGCTCTGCTCTATACCAAACGTGAAAGTCAATGTGAGCACTAGCCTCGAAGTAAGGCCCTGATTATGCTGGCAAAACGGGAGGCGTGCAGCAGCTCCATGAGGCCTTCATCGCTGTTCTGCTTTAGTTTCACGGTAGTAAGCTTTCCAACATTCCTAGGGACTTTGCTTAAGCAACCGTTTCGGTACCAGAACACTGCGTAGAGACAGTAAGCTCTGGTCCTGCGTGTATGCTGCGTGTCAACCTAGAAATTGGAGACTGATGGCATAAGGCTTCTTTTGCCATTATGAAAGCTCCGTTCATGCGGCCTCGAAGCTACCTGAAAAGCATTGTTGTTGCCGGGGTTTTCCTCACTGCCGGCATGGTTCTGAGAAGACACTGAGTTTTCTCCTAAGAAACCTTGGGTTTCCAGTTCCTTGTTGGAAGCTCACCCTGCTCTGCGCTATACCTAAAGTGAAAGTCAACGTGAGCCCAAGCTTCGAAGTAAGGCCCTGATTATCCTTGCAAAACGAGAGGCGTGCAGCAGCTCCATGAGGCCTTCATCGTTGTTCTGCTTTAGTTTCAAGGTAGTAAGCTTTTCAACACTCCTAGGGGCCTTGCTTCAGCACCCGTTTCAGTACCAGAACACTGCGTAGAACCAGGAAGTTCTGCTCCTGCGTGTATGCTGCGTGTCAACCTAGAAATTAGAGGCTGACGGCACAAGGCTAGTTTTCCCATTATGAAAGCTCCGTTGATGCGGCCCCGAAGCTACCTGAAAAGCACTGTTGTTACCGTGCTTTTACTTACAGCCGGCATGGCACATAGAAGAAAATGAGTTTTCTCGAAAGAAACCTTGTGCTTCCAGTTCCTAGTTGGAAGCTCACCCGGCTCTGCTCTATACCAAACGTGAAAGTCAATGTGAGCACTAGCCTCGAAGTAAGGCCCTGATTATCCTGGCAAAACGGGAGGCGTGCAGCAGCTCCATGAGGCCTTCATCGCTGTTCTGCTTTAGTTTCACGGTAGTAAGCTTTCCAAGACTCCTAGGGACTTTGCTTAAGCAACCGTTTCGGTACCAGAACACTGCGTAGAGACAGTAAGCTCTGGTCCTGCGTGTATGCTGCGTGTCAACCTAGAAATTGGAGACTGATGGCATAAGGCTTCTTTTCCCATTATGAAAGCTCCGTTCATGCGGCCTCGAAGCTACCTGAAAAGCATTGTTGTTGCCGGGGTTTTCCTCACTGCCAGCATGGTTCTGAGAAGAAAATGAGTTTTCTCCTAAGAAACCTTGGGTTTCCAGTTCCTTGTTGGAAGCTCACCCTGCTCTGCGCTATACCTAAAGTGAAAGTCAACGTGAGCCCAAGCTTCGAAGTAAGGCCCTGATTATCCTTGCAAAACGAGAGGCGTGCAGCAGCTCCATGAGGCCTTCATCGTTGTTCTGCTTTAGTTTCAAGGTAGTAAGCTTTTCAACACTCCTAGGGGCCTTGCTTCAGCACCCGTTTCAGTACCAGAACACTGCGTAGAACCAGGAAGCTCTGCTCCTGCGTGTATGCTGCGTGTCAACCTAGAAATTAGAGACTGATGGCACAAGGCTTGTTTTCCCGTTTTGAAAGCTCCATTCATGCGGCCTCGAAGCTACCTGAAAAGCACTGTTGTTACCGTGCTTTTACTTACAGCCGGCATGGCACATAGAAGAAAATGAGTTTTCTCGAAAGAAACCTTGTGCTTCCAGTTCCTAGTTGGAAGCTCACCCGGCTCTGCTCTATACCAAACGTGAAAGTCAATGTGAGCACTAGCCTCGAAGTAAGGCCCTGATTATGCTGGCAATACGGGAGGCGTGCAGCAGCTCCATGAGGCCTTCATCGCTGTTCTGCTTTAGTTTCACGGTAGTAGCTTTCCAACATTCCTAGGGACTTTGCTTAAGCAACCGTTTCGGTACCAGAACACTGCGTAGAGACAGTAAGCTCTGGTCCTGCGTGTATGCTGCGTGTCAACCTAGAAATTGGAGACTGATGGCATAAGGCTTCTTTTGCCATTATGAAAGCTCCGTTCATGCGGCCTCGAAGCTACCTGAAAAGCATTGTTGTTGCCGGGGTTTTCCTCACTGCCGGCATGGTTCTGAGAAGAAACTGAGTTTTCTCCTAAGAAACCTTGGGTTTCCAGTTCCTTGTTGGAAGCTCACCCTGCTCTGCGCTATACCTAAAGTGAAAGTCAACGTGAGCCCAAGCTTCGAAGTAAGGCCCTGATTATCCTTGCAAAACGAGAGGCGTGCAGCAGCTCCATGAGGCCTTCATCGTTGTTCTGCTTTAGTTTCAAGGTAGTAAGCTTTTCAACACTCCTAGGGGCCTTGCTTCAGCACCCGTTTCAGTACCAGAACACTGCGTAGAACCAGGAAGTTCTGCTCCTGCGTGTATGCTGCGTGTCAACCTAGAAATTAGAGGCTGACGGCACAAGGCTAGTTTTCCCATTATGAAAGCTCCGTTGATGCGGCCCCGAAGCTACCTGAAAAGCACTGTTGTTACCGTGCTTTTACTTACAGCCGGCATGGCACATAGAAGAAAATGAGTTTTCTCGAAAGAAACCTTGTGCTTCCAGTTCCTAGTTGGAAGCTCACCCGGCTCTGCTCTATACCAAACGTGAAAGTCAATGTGAGCACTAGCCTCGAAGTAAGGCCCTGATTATCCTGGCAAAACGGGAGGCGTGCAGCAGCTCCATGAGGCCTTCATCGCTGTTCTGCTTTAGTTTCACGGTAGTAAGCTTTCCAAGACTCCTAGGGACTTTGCTTAAGCAACCGTTTCGGTACCAGAAGACTGCGTAGAGACAGTAAGCTCTGGTCCTGCGTGTATGCTGCGTGTCAACCTAGAAATTGGAGACTGATGGCATAAGGCTTCTTTTCCCATTATGAAAGCTCCGTTCATGCGGCCTCGAAGCTACCTGAAAAGCATTGTTGTTGCCGGGGTTTTCCTCACTGCCAGCATGGTTCTGAGAAGAAAATGAGTTTTCTCCTAAGAAACCTTGGGTTTCCAGTTCCTTGTTGGAAGCTCACCCTGCTCTGCGCTATACCTAAAGTGAAAGTCAACGTGAGCCCAAGCTTCGAAGTAAGGCCCTGATTATCCTTGCAAAACGAGAGGCGTGCAGCAGCTCCATGAGGCCTTCATCGTTGTTCTGCTTTAGTTTCAAGGTAGTAAGCTTTTCAACACTCCTAGGGGCCTTGCTTCAGCACCCGTTTCAGTACCAGAACACTGCGTAGAACCAGGAAGCTCTGCTCCTGCGTGTATGCTGCGTGTCAACCTAGAAATTAGAGACTGATGGCACAAGGCTTGTTTTCCCGTTTTGAAAGCTCCATTCATGCGGCCTCGAAGCTACCTGAAAAGCACTGTTGTTACCGTGCTTTTACTTACAGCCGGCATGGCACATAGAAGAAAATGAGTTTTCTCGAAAGAAACCTTGTGCTTCCAGTTCCTAGTTGGAAGCTCACCCGGCTCTGCTCTATACCAAACGTGAAAGTCAATGTGAGCACTAGCCTCGAAGTAAGGCCCTGATTATGCTGGCAAAACGGGAGGCGTGCAGCAGCTCCATGAGGCCTTCATCGCTGTTCTGCTTTAGTTTCACGGTAGTAGCTTTCCAACATTCCTAGGGACTTTGCTTAAGCAACCGTTTCGGTACCAGAACACTGCGTAGAGACAGTAAGCTCTGGTCCTGCGTGTATGCTGCGAGTCAACCTAGAAATTGGAGACTGATGGCATAAGGCTTCTTTTCCCATTATGAAAGCTCCGTTCATGCGGCCTCGAAGCTACCTGAAAAGCATTGTTGTTGCCGGGGTTTTCCTCACTGCCGGCATGGTTCTGAGGAGAAAATGAGTTTTCTCCTAAGAAACCTTGGGTTGCCAGTTCTTTGTTGGAAGCTCACCCTGCTCTGCGCTATACCTAAAGTGAAAGTCAACGTGAGCCCAAGCTTCGAAGTAAGGCCCTGATTATCCTTGCAAAACGAGAGGCGTGCAGCAGCTCCATGAGCCCTTCATCGTTGTTCTGCTTTAGTTTCAAGGTAGTAAGCTTTTCAACACTCCTAGGGGCCTTGCTTCAGCACCCGTTTCAGTACCAGAACACTGCGTAGAACCAGGAAGCTCTGCTCCTGCGTGTATGCTGCGTGTCAACCTAGAAATTAGAGACTGACGGCACAAGGCTAGTTTTCCCATTATGAAAGCTCCGTTGATGCGGCCCCGAAGCTACCTGAAAAGCACTGTTGTTACCGTGCTTTTACTTAGAGCCGGCATGGCACATAGAAGAAAATGAGTTTTCTCGAAAGAAACCTTGTGCTTCCAGTTCCTAGTTGGAAGCTCACCCGGCTCTGCTCTATACCAAACGTGAAAGTCAATGTGAGCACTAGCCTCGAAGTAAGGCCCTGATTATCCTGGCAAAACGGGAGGCGTGCAGCAGCTCCATGAGGCCTTCATCGCTGTTCTGCTTTAGTTTCACGGTAGTAAGCTTTCCAAGACTCCTAGGGACTTTGCTTAAGCAACCGTTTCGGTACCAGAACACTGCGTAGAGACAGTAAGCTCTGGTCCTGCGTGTATGCTGCGTGTCCACCTAGAAATTGGAGACTGATGGCATAAGGCTTCTTTTCCCATTATGAAAGCTCCGTTCATGCGGCCTCGAAGCTACCTGAAAAGCATTGTTGTTGCCGGGGTTTTCCTCACTGCCGGCATGGTTCTGAGAAGAAAATGAGTTTTCTCCTAAGAAACCTTGGGTTTCCAGTTCCTTGTTGGAAGCTCACCCTGCTCTGCGCTATACCTAAAGTGAATGTCAACCTGAGCCCAAGCTTCGAAGTAAGGCCCTGATTATCCTTGCAAAACGAGAGGCATGCAGCAGCTCCATGAGGCCTTCATCGTTGTTCTGCTTTAGTTTCAAGGTAGTAAGCTTTTCAACACTCCTAGGGGCCTTGCTTCAGCACCCGTTTCAGTACCAGAACACTGCGTAGAACCAGGAAGCTCTGCTCCTGCGTGTATGCTGCGGGTCAACCTAGAAATTAGAGACTGATGGCACAAGGCTTGTTTTCCCGTTTTGAAAGCTCCATTCATGCGGCCTCGAAGCTACCTGAAAAGCACTGTTGTTACCGTGCTTTTACTTACAGCCGGCGTGGCACATAGAAGAAAATGAGTTTTCTCGAAAGAAACCTTGTGCTTCCAGTTCCTAGTTGGAAGCTCACCCGGCTCTGCTCTATACCAAACGTGAAAGTCAATGTGAGCACTAGCCTCGAAGTAAGGCCCTGATTATGCTGGCAATACGGGAGGCGTGCAGCAGCTCCATGAGGCCTTCATCGCTGTTCTGCTTTAGTTTCACGGTAGTAAGCTTTCCAACATTCCTAGGGACTTTGCTTAAGCAACCGTTTCGGTACCAGAACACTGCGTAGAGACAGTAAGCTCTGGTCCTGCGTGTATGCTGCGTGTCAACCTAGAAATTGGAGACTGATGGCATAAGGCTTCTTTTGCCATTATGAAAGCTCCGTTCATGCGGCCTCGAAGCTACCTGAAAAGCATTGTTGTTGCCGGGGTTTTCCTCACTGCCGGCATGGTTCTGAGAAGAAAATGAGTTTTCTCCTAAGAAACCTTGGGTTGCCAGTTCCTTGTTGGAAGCTCACCCTGCTCTGCGCTATACCTAAAGTGAATGTCAACCTGAGCCCAAGCTTCGAAGTAAGGCCCTGATTATCCTTGCAAAACGAGAGGCATGCAGCAGCTCCATGAGGCCTTCATCGTTGTTCTGCTTTAGTTTCAAGGTAGTAAGCTTTTCAACACTCCTAGGGGCCTTGCTTCAGCACCCGTTTCAGTACCAGAACACTGCGTAGAACCAGGAAGCTCTGCTCCTGCGTGTATGCTGCGTGTCAACCTAGAAATTAGAGACTGATGGCACAAGGCTTGTTTTCCCGTTTTGAAAGCTCCATTCATGCGGCCTCGAAGCTACCTGAAAAGCACTGTTGTTACCGTGCTTTTACTTACAGCCGGCATGGCACATAGAAGAAAATGAGTTTTCTCGAAAGAAACCTTGTGCTTCCAGTTCCTAGTTGGAAGCTCACCCGGCTCTGCTCTATACCAAACGTGAAAGTCAATGTGAGCACTAGCCTCGAAGTAAGGCCCTGATTATGCTGGCAATACGGGAGGCGTGCAGCAGCTCCATGAGGCCTTCATCGCTGTTCTGCTTTAGTTTCACGGTAGTAAGCTTTCCAACATTCCTAGGGACTTTGCTTAAGCAACCGTTTCGGTACCAGAAGACTGCGTAGAGACAGTAAGCTCTGGTCCTGCGTGTATGCTGCGTGTCAACCTAGAAATTGGAGACTGATGGCATAAGGCTTCTTTTGCCATTATGAAAGCTCCGTTCATGCGGCCTCGAAGCTACCTGAAAAGCATTGTTGTTGCCGGGGTTTTCCTCACTGCCGGCATGGTTCTGAGAAGAAAATGAGTTTTCTCCTAAGAAACCTTGGGTTTCCAGTTCCTTGTTGGAAGCTCACCCTGCTCTGCGCTATACCTAAAGTGAAAGTCAACGTGAGCCCAAGCTTCGAAGTAAGGCCCTGATTATCCTTGCAAAACGAGAGGCGTGCAGCAGCTCCATGAGGCCTTCATCGTTGTTCTGCTTTAGTTTCAAGGTAGTAAGCTTTTCAACACTCCTAGGGGCCTTGCTTCAGCACCCGTTTCAGTACCAGAACACTGCGTAGAACCAGGAAGTTCTGCTCCTGCGTGTATGCTGCGTGTCAACCTAGAAATTAGAGGCTGACGGCACAAGGCTAGTTTTCCCATTATGAAAGCTCCGTTGATGCGGCCCCGAAGCTACCTGAAAAGCACTGTTGTTACCGTGCTTTTACTACAGCCGGCATGGCACATAGAAGAAAATGAGTTTTCTCGAAAGAAACCTTGTGCTTCCAGTTCCTAGTTGGAAGCTCACCCGGCTCTGCTCTATACCAAACGTGAAAGTCAATGTGAGCACTAGCCTCGAAGTAAGGCCCTGATTATCCTGGCAAAACGGGAGGCGTGCAGCAGCTCCATGAGGCCTTCATCGCTGTTCTGCTTTAGTTTCACGGTAGTAAGCTTTCCAAGACTCCTAGGGACTTTGCTTAAGCAACCGTTTCGGTACCAGAACACTGCGTAGAGACAGTAAGCTCTGGTCCTGCGTGTATGCTGCGAGTCAACCTAGAAATTGGAGACTGATGGCATAAGGCTTCTTTTGCCATTATGAAAGCTCCGTTCATGCGGCCTCGAAGCTACCTGAAAAGCATTGTTGTTGCCGGGGTTTTCCTCACTGCCGGCATGGTTCTGAGGAGAAAATGAGTTTTCTCCTAAGAAACCTTGGGTTTCCAGTTCTTTGTTGGAAGCTCACCCTGCTCTGCGCTATACCTAAAGTGAAAGTCAACGTGAGCCCAAGCTTCGAAGTAAGGCCCTGATTATCCTTGCAAAACGAGAGGCGTGCAGCAGCTCCATGAGGCCTTCATCGTTGTTCTGCTTTAGTTTCAAGGTAGTAAGCTTTTCAACACTCCTAGGGGCCTTGCTTCAGCACCCGTTTCGGTACCAGAACACTGCGTAGAACCAGGAAGCTCTGCTCCTGCGTGTATGCTGCGTGTCAACCTAGAAATTAGAGACTGATGGCACAAGGCTTGTTTTCCCGTTTTGAAAGCTCCATTCATGCGGCCCCGAAGCTACCTGAAAAGCACTGTAGTTACCGTGCTTTTACTTACAGCCGGCATGGTTCATAGAAGAAAATGAGTTTTCTCGAAAGAAACCTTGTGCTTCCAGTTCCTAGTTGGAAGCTCACCCGGCTCTGCTCTATACCAAACGTGAAAGTCAATGTGAGCACTAGCCTCGAAGTAAGGCCCTGATTATGCTGGCAAAACGGGAGGCGTGCAGCAGCTCCATGAGGCCTTCATCGCTGTTCTGCTTTAGTTTCACGGTAGTAGCTTTCCAACATTCCTAGGGACTTTGCTTAAGCAACCGTTTCGGTACCAGAACACTGCGTAGAGACAGTAAGCTCTGGTCCTGCGTGTATGCTGCGAGTCAACCTAGAAATTGGAGACTGATGGCATAAGGCTTCTTTTGCCATTATGAAAGCTCCGTTCATGCGGCCTCGAAGCTACCTGAAAAGCATTGTTGTTGCCGGGGTTTTCCTCACTGCCGGCATGGTTCTGAGGAGAAAATGAGTTTTCTCCTAAGAAACCTTGGGTTGCCAGTTCCTTGTTGGAAGCTCACCCTGCTCTGCGCTATACCTAAAGTGAAAGTCAACGTGAGCCCAAGCTTCGAAGTAAGGCCCTGATTATCCTTGCAAAACGAGAGGCGTGCAGCAGCTCCATGAGGCCTTCATCGTTGTTCTGCTTTAGTTTCAAGGTAGTAAGCTTTTCAACACTCCTAGGGGACTTGCTTCAGCACCCGTTTCAGTACCAGAACACTGCGTAGAACCAGGAAGTTCTGCTCCTGCGTGTATGCTGCGTGTCAACCTAGAAATTAGAGGCTGACGGCACAAGGCTAGTTTTCCCATTATGAAAGCTCCGTTGATGCGGCCCCGAAGCTACCTGAAAAGCACTGTTGTTACCGTGCTTTTACTTACAGCCGGCATGGCACATAGAAGAAAATGAGTTTTCTCGAAAGAAACCTTGTGCTTCCAGTTCCTAGTTGGAAGCTCACCCGGCTCTGCTCTATACCAAACGTGAAAGTCAATGTGAGCACTAGCCTCGAAGTAAGGCCCTGATTATCCTGGCAAAACGGGAGGCGTGCAGCAGCTCCATGAGGCCTTCATCGCTGTTCTGCTTTAGTTTCAAGGTAGTAAGCTTTTCAACACTCCTAGGGGCCTTGCTTCAGCACCCGTTTCGGTACCAGAACACTGCGTAGAACCAGGAAGCTCTGCTCCTGCGTGTATGCTGCGTGTCAACCTAGAAATTAGAGACTGATGGCACAAGGCTTGTTTTCCCGTTTTGAAAGCTCCATTCATGCGGCCCCGAAGCTACCTGAAAAGCACTGTTGTTACCGTGCTTTTACTTACAGCCGGCATGGCACATAGAAGAAAATGAGTTTTCTCGAAAGAAACCTTGTGCTTCCAGTTCCTAGTTGGAAGCTCACCCGGCTCTGCTCTATACCAAACGTGAAAGTCAATGTGAGCACTAGACTCGAAGTAAGGCCCTGATTATCCTGGCAAAACGGGAGGCGTGCAGCAGCTCCATGAGGCCTTCATCGCTGTTCTGCTTTAGTTTCACGGTAGTAAGCTTTCCAAGACTCCTAGGGACTTTGCTTAAGCAACCGTTTCGGTACCAGAACACTGCGTAGAGACAGTAAGCTCTGGTCCTGCGTGTATGCTGCGTGTCAACCTAGAAATTGGAGACTGATGGCATAAGGCTTCTTTTCCCATTATGAAAGCTCCGTTCATGCGGCCTCGAAGCTACCTGAAAAGCATTGTTGTTGCCGGGGTTTTCCTCACTGCCAGCATGGTTCTGAGAAGAAAATGAGTTTTCTCCTAAGAAACCTTGGGTTTCCAGTTCCTTGTTGGAAGCTCACCCTGCTCTGCGCTATACCTAAAGTGAAAGTCAACGTGAGCCCAAGCTTCGAAGTAAGGCCCTGATTATCCTTGCAAAACGAGAGGCGTGCAGCAGCTCCATGAGGCCTTCATCGTTGTTCTGCTTTAGTTTCAAGGTAGTAAGCTTTTCAACATTCCTAGGGGCCTTGCTTCAGCACCCGTTTCAGTACCAGAACACTGCCTAGAACCAGAAAGCTCTGCTCCTGCGTGTATGCTGCGTGTCAACCTAGAAATTAGAGACTGATGGCACAAGGCTTGTTTTCCCGTTTTGAAAGCTCCATTCATGCGGCCTCGAAGCTACCTGAAAAGCACTGTTGTTACCGTGCTTTTACTTACAGCCGGCATGGCACATAGAAGAAAATGAGTTTTCTCGAAAGAAACCTTGTGCTTCCAGTTCCTAGTTGGAAGCTCACCCGGGTCTGCTCTATACCAAACGTGAAAGTCAATGTGAGCACTAGCCTCGAAGTAAGGCCCTGATTATGCTGGCAATACGGGAGGCGTGCAGCAGCTCCATGAGGCCTTCATCGCTGTTCTGCTTTAGTTTCACGGTAGTAAGCTTTCCAACATTCCTAGGGACTTTGCTTAAGCAACCGATTCGGTACCAGAAGACTGCGTAGAGACAGTAAGCTCTGGTCCTGCGTGTATGCTGCGTGTCAACCTAGAAATTGGAGACTGATGGCATAAGGCTTCTTTTGCCATTATGAAAGCTCCGTTCATGCGGCCTCGAAGCTACCTGAAAAGCATTGTTGTTGCCGGGGTTTTCCTCACTGCCGGCATGGTTCTGAGAAGAAAATGAGTTTTCTCCTAAGAAACCTTGGGTTTCCAGTTCCTTGTTGGAAGCTCACCCTGCTCTGCTCTATACCTAAAGTGAAAGTCAACGTGAGCCCAAGCTTCGAAGTAAGGCCCTGATTATCCTTGCAAAACGAGAGGCGTGCAGCAGCTCCATGAGGCCTTCATCGTTGTTCTGCTTTAGTTTCAAGGTAGTAAGCTTTTCAACACTCCTAGGGGCCTTGCTTCAGCACCCGTTTCAGTACCAGAACACTGCGTAGAACCAGGAAGCTCTGCTCCTGCGTGTATGCTGCGTGTCAACCTAGAAATTAGAGACTGATGGCACAAGGCTTGTTTTCCCGTTTTGAAAGCTCCATTCATGCGGCCTCGAAGCTACCTGAAAAGCACGGTTGTTACCGTGCTTTTACTTACAGCCGGCATGGCACCTAGAAGAAAATGAGTTTTCTCGAAAGAAACCTTGTGCTTCCAGTTCCTAGTTGGAAGCTCACCCGGCTCTGCTCTATACCAAACGTGAAAGTCAATGTGAGCACTAGCCTCGAAGTAAGGCCCTGATTATGCTGGCAATACGGGAGGCGTGCAGCAGCTCCATGAGGCCTTCATCGCTGTTCTGCTTTAGTTTCACGGTAGTAGCTTTCCAACATTCCTAGGGACTTTGCTTAAGCAACCGTTTCGGTACCAGAACACTGCGTAGAGACAGTAAGCTCTGGTCCTGCGTGTATGCTGCGTGTCAACCTAGAAATTGGAGACTGATGGCATAAGGCTTCTTTTGCCATTATGAAAGCTCCGTTCATGCGGCCTCGAAGCTACCTGAAAAGCATTGTTGTTGCCGGGGTTTTCCTCACTGCCGGCATGGTTCTGAGGAGAAAATGAGTTTTCTCCTAAGAAACCTTGGGTTGCCAGTTCTTTGTTGGAAGCTCACCCTGCTCTGCGCTATACCTAAAGTGAAAGTCAACGTGAGCCCAAGCTTCGAAGTAAGGCCCTGATTATCCTTGCAAAACGAGAGGCGTGCAGCAGCTCCATGAGGCCTTCATCGTTGTTCTGCTTTAGTTTCAAGGTAGTAAGCTTTTCAACACTCCTAGGGGCCTTGCTTCAGCACCCGTTTCGGTACCAGAACACTGCGTAGAACCAGGAAGCTCTGCTCCTCCGTGTATGCTGCGTGTCAACCTAGAAATTAGAGACTGATGGCACAAGGCTTGTTTTCCCGTTTTGAAAGCTCCATTCATGCGGCCCCGAAGCTACCTGAAAAGCACTGTAGTTACCGTGCTTTTACTTACAGCTGGCATGGTTCATAGAAGAAAATGAGTTTTCTCGAAAGAAACCTTGTGCTTCCAGTTCCTAGTTGGAAGCTCACCCGGCTCTGCTCTATACCAAACGTGAAAGTCAATGTGAGCACTAGCCTCGAAGTAAGGCCCTGATTATGCTGGCAAAACGGGAGGCGTGCAGCAGCTCCATGAGGCCTTCATCGCTGTTCTGCTTTAGTTTCACGGTAGTAGCTTTCCAACATTCCTAGGGACTTTGCTTAAGCAACCGTTTCGGTACCAGAACACTGCGTAGAGACAGTAAGCTCTGGTCCTGCGTGTATGCTGCGAGTCAACCTAGAAATTGGAGACTGATGGCATAAGGCTTCTTTTGCCATTATGAAAGCTCCGTTCATGCGGCCTCGAAGCTACCTGAAAAGCATTGTTGTTGCCGGGGTTTTCCTCACTGCCGGCATGGTTCTGAGAAGAAAATGAGTTTTCTCCTAAGAAACCTTGGGTTGCCAGTTCCTTGTTGGAAGCTCACCCTGCTCTGCGCTATACCTAAAGTGAAAGTCAACGTGAGCCCAAGCTTCGAAGTAAGGCCCTGATTATCCTTGCAAAACGAGAGGCGTGCAGCAGCTCCATGAGGCCTTCATCGTTGTTCTGCTTTAGTTTCAAGGTAGTAAGCTTTTCAACACTCCTAGGGGCCTTGCTTCAGCACCCGTTTCAGTACCAGAACACTGCGTAGAACCAGGAAGTTCTGCTCCTGCGTGTATGCTGCGTGTCAACCTAGAAATTAGAGGCTGACGGCACAAGGCTAGTTTTCCCATTATGAAAGCTCCGTTGATGCGGCCCCGAAGCTACCTGAAAAGCACTGTTGTTACCGTGCTTTTACTTACAGCCGGCATGGCACATAGAAAAAATGAGTTTTCTCGAAAGAAACCTTGTGCTTCCAGTTCCTAGTTGGAAGCTCACCCGGCTCTGCTCTATACCAAACGTGAAAGTCAATGTGAGCACTAGCCTCGAAGTAAGGCCCTGATTATCCTGGCAAAACGGGAGGCGTGCAGCAGCTCCATGAGGCCTTCATCGCTGTTCTGCTTTAGTTTCAAGGTAGTAAGCTTTTCAACACTCCTAGGGGCCTTGCTTCAGCACCCGTTTCGGTACCAGAACACTGCGTAGAACCAGGAAGCTCTGCTCCTGCGTGTATGCTGCGTGTCAACCTAGAAATTAGAGACTGATGGCACAAGGCTTGTTTTCCCGTTTTGAAAGCTCCATTCATGCGGCCCCGAAGCTACCTGAAAAGCACTGTTGTTACCGTGCTTTTACTTACAGCCGGCATGGCACATAGAAGAAAATGAGTTTTCTCGAAAGAAACCTTGTGCTTCCAGTTCCTAGTTGGAAGCTCACCCGGCTCTGCTCTATACCAAACGTGAAAGTCAATGTGAGCACTAGACTCGAAGTAAGGCCCTGATTATCCTGGCAAAACGGGAGGCGTGCAGCAGCTCCATGAGGCCTTCATCGCTGTTCTGCTTTAGTTTCACGGTAGTAAGCTTTCCAAGACTCCTAGGGACTTTGCTTAAGCAACCGTTTCGGTACCAGAACACTGCGTAGAGACAGTAAGCTCTGGTCCTGCGTGTATGCTGCGTGTCAACCTAGAAATTGGAGACTGATGGCATAAGGCTTCTTTTCCCATTATGAGAGCTCCGTTCATGCGGCCTCGAAGCTACCTGAAAAGCATTGTTGTCGCCGGGGTTTTCCTCACTGCCAGCATGGTTCTGAGAAGAAAATGAGTTTTCTCCTAAGAAACCTTGGGTTTCCAGTTCCTTGTTGGAAGCTCACCCTGCTCTGCGCTATACCTAAAGTGAAAGTCAACGTGAGCCCAAGCTTCGAAGTAAGGCCCTGATTATCCTTGCAAAACGAGAGGCGTGCAGCAGCTCCATGAGGCCTTCATCGTTGTTCTGCTTTAGTTTCAAGGTAGTAAGCTTTTCAACACTCCTAGGGGCCTTGCTTCAGCACCCGTTTCAGTACCAGAACACTGCGTAGAACCAGGAAGCTCTGCTCCTGCGTGTATGCTGCGTGTCAACCTAGAAATTAGAGACTGATGGCACAAGGCTTGTTTTCCCGTTTTGAAAGCTCCATTCATGCGGCCCCGAAGCTACCTGAAAAGCACTGTAGTTACCGTGCTTTTACTTACAGCCGGCATGGTTCATAGAAGAAAATGAGTTTTCTCGAAAGAAACCTTGTGCTTCCAGTTCCTAGTTGGAAGCTCACCCGGCTCTGCTCTATACCAAACGTGAAAGTCAATGTGAGCACTAGCCTCGAAGTAAGGCCCTGATTATGCTGGCAAAACGGGAGGCGTGCAGCAGCTCCATGAGGCCTTCATCGCTGTTCTGCTTTAGTTTCACGGTAGTAGCTTTCCAACATTCCTAGGGACTTTGCTTAAGCAACCGTTTCGGTACCAGAACACTGCGTAGAGACAGTAAGCTCTGGTCCTGCGTGTATGCTGCGAGTCAATCTAGAAATTGGAGACTGATGGCATAAGGCTTCTTTTCCCATTATGAAAGCTCCGTTCATGCGGCCTCGAAGCTACCTGAAAAGCATTGTTGTTGCCGGGGTTTTCCTCACTGCCGGCATGGTTCTGAGGAGAAAATGAGTTTTCTCCTAAGAAACCTTGGGTTTCCAGTTCTTTGTTGGAAGCTCACCCTGTTCTGCGCTATACCTAAAGTGAAAGTCAACGTGAGCCCAAGCTTCGAAGTAAGGCCCTGATTATCCTTGCAAAACGAGAGGCGTGCAGCAGCTCCATGAGACCTTCATTGTTTTCTGCTTTAGTTTCAAGGTAGTAAGCTTTTCAACACTCCTAAGGGCCTTGCTTCAGCACCCGTTTCAGTACCAGAACACTGCGTAGAACCAGGAAGCTCTGCTCCTGCGTGTATGCTGCGTGTCAAGCTAGAAATTAGAGGCTGACGGCACAAGGCTAGTTTTCCCATTATGAAAGCTCCGTTGATGCGGCCCCGAAGCTACCTGAAAAGCACTGTTGTTACCGTGCTTTTACTTACAGCCGGCATGGCACATAGAAGAAAATGAGTTTTCTCGAAAGAAACCTTGTGCTTCCAGTTCCTAGTTGGAAGCTCACCCGGCTCTGCTCTATACCAAACGTGAAAGTCAATGTGAGCACTAGCCTCGAAGTAAGGCCCTGATTATCCTGGCAAAACGGGAGGCGTGCAGCAGCTCCATGAGGCCTTCATCGCTGTTCTGCTTTAGTTTCACGGTAGTAAGCTTTCCAAGACTCCTAGGAACTTTGCTTAAGCAACCGTTTCGGTACCAGAACACTGCGTAGAGACAGTAAGCTCTGGTCCTGCGTGTATGCTGCGTGTCAACCTAGAAATTGGAGACTGATGGCATAAGGCTTCTTTTGCCATTATGAAAGCTCCGTTCATGCGGCCTCGAAGCTACCTGAAAAGCATTGTTGTTGCCGGGGTTTTCCTCACTGCCGGCATGGTTCTGAGGAGAAAATGAGTTTTCTCCTAAGAAACCTTGGGTTTCCAGTTCTTTGTTGGAAGCTCACCCTGTTCTGCGCTATACCTAAAGTGAAAGTCAACGTGAGCCCAAGCTTCGAAGTAAGGCCCTGATTATCCTTGCAAAACGAGAGGCGTGCAGCAGCTCCATGAGACCTTCATCGTTTTCTGCTTTAGTTTCAAGGTAGTAAGCTTTTCAACACTCCTAAGGGCCTTGCTTCAGCACCCGTTTCAGTACCAGAACACTGCGTAGAACCAGGAAGCTCTGCTCCTGCGTGTATGCTGCGTGTCAAGCTAGAAATTAGAGGCTGACGGCACAAGGCTAGTTTTCCCATTATGAAAGCTCCGTTGATGCGGCCCCGAAGCTACCTGAAAAGCACTGTTGTTACCGTGCTTTTACTTACAGCCGGCATGGCACATAGAAGAAAATGAGTTTTCTCGAAAGAAACCTTGTGCTTCCAGTTCCTAGTTGGAAGCTCACCCGGCTCTGCTCTATACCAAACGTGAAAGTCAATGTGAGCACTAGCCTCGAAGTAAGGCCCTGATTATCCTGGCAAAACGGGAGGCGTGCAGCAGCTCCATGAGGCCTTCATCGCTGTTCTGCTTTAGTTTCACGGTAGTAAGCTTTCCAAGACTCCTAGGAACTTTGCTTAAGCAACCGTTTCGGTACCAGAACACTGCGTAGAGACAGTAAGCTCTGGTCCTGCGTGTATGCTGCGTGTCAACCTAGAAATTGGAGACTGATGGCATAAGGCTTCTTTTGCCATTATGAAAGCTCCGTTCATGCGGCCTCGAAGCTACCTGAAAAGCATTGTTGTTGCCGGGGTTTTCCTCACTGCCGGCATGGTTTTGAGAAGAAAATGAGTTTTCTCCTAAGAAACCTTGGGTTTCCAGTTCCTTGTTGGAAGCTCACCCTGCTCTGCGCTATACCTAAAGTGAAAGTCAACGTGAGCCCAAGCTTCGAAGTAAGGCCCTGATTATCCTTGCAAAACGAGAGGCGTGCAGCAGCTCCATGAGGCCTTCATCGTTGTTCTGCTTTAGTTTCAAGGTAGTAAGCTTTTCAACACTCCTAGGGGCCTTGCTTCAGCACCCGTTTCAGTACCAGAACACTGCGTAGAACCAGGAAGCTCTGCTCCTGCGTGTATGCTGCGTGTCAACCTAGAAATTAGAGACTGATGGCACAAGGCTTGTTTTCCCGTTTTGAAAGCTGCATTCATGCGGCCTCGAAGCTACCTGAAAAGCACTGTTGTTACCGTGCTTTTACTTAGAGCCGGCATGGCACATAGAAGAAAATGAGTTTTCTCGAAAGAAACCTTGTGCTTCCAGTTCCTAGTTGGAAGCTCACCCGGCTCTGCTCTATACCAAACGTGAAAGTCAATGTTAGCACTAGCCTCGAAGTAAGGCCCTGATTATGCTGGCAATACGGGAGGCGTGCAGCAGCTCCATGAGGCCTTCATCGCTGTTCTGCTTTAGTTTCACGGTAGTAAGCTTTCCAACATTCCTAGGGACTTTGCTTAAGCAACCGTTTCGGTACCAGAAGACTGCGTAGAGACAGTAAGCTCTGGTCCTGCGTGTATGCTGCGTGTCAACCTAGAAATTGGAGACTGATGGCATAAGGCTTCTTTTGCCATTATGAAAGCTCCGTTCATGCGGCCTCGAAGCTACCTGAAAAGCATTGTTGTTGCCGGGGTTTTCCTCACTGCCGGCATGGTTCTGAGAAGAAAATGAGTTTTCTCCTAAGAAACCTTGGGTTTCCAGTTCCTTGTTGGAAGCTCACCCTGCTCTGCGCTATACCTAAAGTGAAAGTCAACGTGAGCCCAAGCTTCGAAGTAAGGCCCTGATTATCCTTGCAAAACGAGAGGCGTGCAGCAGCTCCATGAGACCTTCATCGTTTTCTGCTTTAGTTTCAAGGTAGTAAGCTTTTCAACACTCCTAAGGGCCTTGCTTCAGCACCCGTTTCAGTACCAGAACACTGCGTAGAACCAGGAAGCTCTGCTCCTGCGTGTATGCTGCGTGTCAAGCTAGAAATTAGAGGCTGACGGCACAAGGCTAGTTTTCCCATTATGAAAGCTCCGTTGATGCGGCCCCGAAGCTACCTGAAAAGCACTGTTGTTACCGTGCTTTTACTTACAGCCGGCATGGCACATAGAAGAAAATGAGTTTTCTCGAAAGAAACCTTGTGCTTCCAGTTCCTAGTTGGAAGCTCACCCGGCTCTGCTCTATACCAAACGTGAAAGTCAATGTGAGCACTAGCCTCGAAGTAAGGCCCTGATTATCCTGGCAAAACGGGAGGCGTGCAGCAGCTCCATGAGGCCTTCATCGCTGTTCTGCTTTAGTTTCACGGTAGTAAGCTTTCCAAGACTCCTAGGAACTTTGCTTAAGCAACCGTTTCGGTACCAGAACACTGCGTAGAGACAGTAAGCTCTGGTCCTGCGTGTATGCTGCGTGTCAACCTAGAAATTGGAGACTGATGGCATAAGGCTTCTTTTGCCATTATGAAAGCTCCGTTCATGCGGCCTCGAAGCTACCTGAAAAGCATTGTTGTTGCCGGGGTTTTCCTCACTGCCGGCATGGTTTTGAGAAGAAAATGAGTTTTCTCCTAAGAAACCTTGGGTTTCCAGTTCCTTGTTGGAAGCTCACCCTGCTCTGCGCTATACCTAAAGTGAAAGTCAACGTGAGCCCAAGCTTCGAAGTAAGGCCCTGATTTTCCTTGCAAAACGAGAGGCGTGCAGCAGCTCCATGAGGCCTTCATCGTTGTTCTGCTTTAGTTTCAAGGTAGTAAGCTTTTCAACACTCCTAGGGGCCTTGCTTCAGCACCCGTTTCAGTACCAGAACACTGCGTAGAACCAGGAAGCTCTGCTCCTGCGTGTATGCTGCGTGTCAACCTAGAAATTAGAGACTGATGGCACAAGGCTTGTTTTCCCGTTTTGAAAGCTCCATTCATGCGGCCTCGAAGCTACCTGAAAAGCACTGTTGTTACCGTGCTTTTACTTACAGCCGGCATGGCACATAGAAGAAAATGAGTTTTCTCGAAAGAAACCTTGTGCTTCCAGTTCCTAGTTGGAAGCTCACCCGGCTCTGCTCTATACCAAACGTGAAAGTCAATGTGAGCACTAGCCTCGAAGTAAGGCCCTGATTATGCTGGCAATACGGGAGGCGTGCAGCAGCTCCATGAGGCCTTCATCGCTGTTCTGCTTTAGTTTCACGGTAGTAAGCTTTCCAACATTCCTAGGGACTTTGCTTAAGCAACCGTTTCGGTACCAGAACACTGCGTAGAGACAGTAAGCTCTGGTCCTGCGTGTATGCTGCGTGTCAACCTAGAAATTGGAGACTGATGGCATAAGGCTTCTTTTGCCATTATGAAAGCTCCGTTCATGCGGCCTCGAAGCTACCTGAAAAGCATTGTTGTTGCCGGGGTTTTCCTCACTGCCGGCATGGTTCTGAGAAGAAAATGAGTTTTCTCCTAAGAAACCTTGGGTTTCCAGTTCCTTGTTGGAAGCTCACCCTGCTCTGCGCTATACCTAAAGTGAAAGTCAACGTGAGCCCAAGCTTCGAAGTAAGGCCCTGATTATCCTTGCAAAACGAGAGGCGTGCAGCAGCTCCATGAGGCCTTCATCGTTGTTCTGCTTTAGTTTCAAGGTAGTAAGCTTTTCAACACTCCTAGGGGCCTTGCTTCAGCACCCGTTTCAGTACCAGAACACTGCGTAGAACCAGGAAGCTCTGCTCCTGCGTGTATGCTGCGTGTCAACCTAGAAATTAGAGACTGATGGCACAAGGCTTGTTTTCCCATTATGAAAGCTCCGTTGATGCGGCCCCGAAGCTACCTGAAAAGCACTGTTGTTACCGTGCTTTTACTTACAGCCGGCATGGCACATAGAAGAAAATGAGTTTTCTCGAAAGAAACCTTGTGCTTCCAGTTCCTAGTTGGAAGCTCACCCGGCTCTGCTCTATACCAAACGTGAAAGTCAATGTGAGCACTAGCCTCGAAGTAAGGCCCTGATTATCCTGGCAAAACGGGAGGCGTGCAGCACCTCCATGAGGCCTTCATCGCTGTTCTGCTTTAGTTTCACGGTAGTAAGCTTTCCAAGACTCCTAGGGACTTTGCTTAAGCAACCGTTTCGGTACCAGAACACTGCGTAGAGACAGTAAGCTCTGGTCCTGCGTGTATGCTGCGTGTCAACCTAGAAATTGGAGACTGATGGCATAAGGCTTCTTTTCCCATTATGAAAGCTCCGTTCATGCAGCCTCGAAGCTACCTGAAAAGCATTGTTGTTGCCGGGGTTTTCCTCACTGCCAGCATGGTTCTGAGAAGAAAATGAGTTTTCTCCTAAGAAACCTTGGGTTTCCAGTTCCTTGTTGGAAGCTCACCCTGCTCTGCGCTATACCTAAAGTGAAAGTCAACGTGAGCCCAAGCTTCGAAGTAAGGCCCTGATTATCCTTGCAAAACGAGAGGCGTGCAGCAGCTCCATGAGGCCTTCATCGTTGTTCTGCTTTAGTTTCAAGGTAGTAAGCTTTTCAACACTCCTAGGGGCCTTGCTTCAGCACCCGTTTCAGTACCAGAACACTGCGTAGAACCAGGAAGCCCTGCTCCTGCGTGTATGCTGCGTGTCAACCTAGAAATTAGAGACTGATGGCACAAGGCTTGTTTTCCCATTATGAAAGCTCCGTTGATGCGGCCCCGAAGCTACCTGAAAAGCACTGTTGTTACCGTGCTTTTACTTACAGCCGGCATGGCACATAGAAGAAAATGAGTTTTCTCGAAAGAAACCTTGTGCTTCCAGTTCCTAGTTGGAAGCTCACCCGGCTCTGCTCTATACCAAACGTGAAAGTCAATGTGAGCACTAGCCTCGAAGTAAGGCCCTGATTATCCTGGCAAAACGGGAGGCGTGCAGCAGCTCCATGAGGCCTTCATCGCTGTTCTGCTTTAGTTTCACGGTAGTAAGCTTTCCAAGACTCCTAGGGACTTTGCTTAAGCAACCGTTTCGGTACCAGAACACTGCGTAGAGACAGTAAGCTCTGGTCCTGCGTGTATGCTGCGTGTCAACCTAGAAATTGGAGACTGATGGCATAAGGCTTCTTTTCCCATTATGAAAGCTCCGTTCATGCGGCCTCGAAGCTACCTGAAAAGCATTGTTGTTGCCGGGGTTTTCCTCACTGCCGGCATGGTTCTGAGAAGAAAATGAGTTTTCTCCTAAGAAACCTTGGGTTTCCAGTTCCTTGTTGGAAGCTCACCCTGCTCTGCGCTATACCTAAAGTGAAAGTCAACGTGAGCCCAAGCTTCGAAGTAAGGCCCTGATTATCCTTGCAAAACGAGAGGCGTGCAGCAGCTCCATGAGGCCTTCATCGTTGTTCTGCTTTAGTTTCAAGGTAGTAAGCTTTTCAACACTCCTAGGGGCCTTGCTTCAGCACCCGTTTCAGTACCAGAACACTGCGTAGAACCAGGAAGCTCTGCTCCTGCGTGTATGCTGCGTGTCAACCTAGAAATTAGAGACTGATGGCACAAGGCTTGTTTTCCCGTTTTGAAAGCTCCATTCATGCGGCCTCGAAGCTACCTGAAAAGCACTGTTGTTACCGTGCTTTTACTTACAGCCGGCATGGCACATAGAAGAAAATGAGTTTTCTCGAAAGAAACCTTGTGCTTCCAGTTCCTAGTTGGAAGCTCACCCGGCTCTGCTCTATACCAAACGTGAAAGTCAATGTGAGCACTAGCCTCGAAGTAAGGCCCTGATTATGCTGGCAAAACGGGAGGCGTGCAGCAGCTCCATGAGGCCTTCATCGCTGTTCTGCTTTAGTTTCACGGTAGTAGCTTTCCAACATTCCTAGGGACTTTGCTTAAGTAACCGTTTCGGTACCAGAACACTGCGTAGAGACAGTAAGCTCTGGTCCTGCGTGTATGCTGCGAGTCAACCTAGAAATTGGAGACTGATGCCATAAGGCTTCTTTTCCCATTATGAAAGCTCCGTTCATGCGGCCTCGAAGCTACCTGAAAAGCATTGTTGTTGCCGGGGTTTTCCTCACTGCCAGCATGGTTCTGAGAAGAAAATGAGTTTTCTCCTAAGAAACCTTGGGTTTCCAGTTCCTTGTTGGAAGCTCACCCTGCTCTGCGCTATACCTAAAGTGAAAGTCAACGTGAGCCCAAGCTTCGAAGTAAGGCCCTGATTATCCTTGCAAAACGAGAGGCGTGCAGCAGCTCCATGAGGCCTTCATCGTTGTTCTGCTTTAGTTTCAAGGTAGTAAGCTTTTCAACACTCCTAGGGGCCTTGCTTCAGCACCCGTTTCAGTACCAGAACACTGCGTAGAACCAGGAAGTTCTGCTCCTGCGTGTATGCTGCGTGTCAACCTAGAAATTAGAGACTGATGGCACAAGGCTTGTTTTCCCATTGTGAAAGCTCCGTTGATGCGGCCCCGAAGCTACCTGAAAAGCACTGTTGTTACCGTGCTTTTACTTACAGCCGGCATGGCACATAGAAGAAAATGAGTTTTCTCGAAAGAAACCTTGTGCTTCCAGTTCCTAGTTGGAAGCTCACCCGGCTCTGCTCTATACCAAACGTGAAAGTCAATGTGAGCACTAGCCTCGAAGTAAGGCCCTGATTATCCTGGCAAAACGGGAGGCGTGCAGCAGCTCCATGAGGCCTTCATCGCTGTTCTGCTTTAGTTTCACGGTAGTAAGCTTTCCAAGACTCCTAGGGACTTTGCTTAAGCAACCGTTTCGGTACCAGAACACTGCGTAGAGACAGTAAGCTCTGGTCCTGCGTGTATGCTGCGTGTCAACCTAGAAATTGGAGACTGATGGCATAAGGCTTCTTTTCCCATTATGAAAGCTCCGTTCATGCGGCCTCGAAGCTACCTGAAAAGCATTGTTGTTGCCGGGGTTTTCCTCACTGCCAGCATGGTTCTGAGAAGAAAATGAGTTTTCTCCTAAGAAACCTTGGGTTTCCAGTTCCTTGTTGGAAGCTCACCCTGCTCTGCGCTATACCTAAAGTGAAAGTCAACGTGAGCCCAAGCTTCGAAGTAAGGCCCTGATTATCCTTGCAAAACGAGAGGCGTGCAGCAGCTCCATGAGGCCTTCATCGTTGTTCTGCTTTAGTTTCAAGGTAGTAAGCTTTTCAACACTCCTAGGGGCCTTGCTTCAGCACCCGTTTCAGTACCAGAACACTGCGTAGAACCAGGAAGCTCTGCTCCTGCGTGTATGCTGCGTGTCAACCTAGAAATTAGAGACTGATGGCACAAGGCTTGTTTTCCCGTTTTGAAAGCTCCATTCATGCGGCCTCGAAGCTACGTGAAAAGCACTGTTGTTACCGTGCTTTTACTTACAGCCGGCATGGCACATAGAAGAAAATGAGTTTTCTCGAAAGAAACCTTGTGCTTCCAGTTCCTAGTTGGAAGCTCACCCGGCTCTGCTCTATACCAAACGTGAAAGTCAATGTGAGCACTAGCCTCGAAGTAAGGCCCTGATTATGCTGGCAAAACGGGAGGCGTGCAGCAGCTCCATGAGGCCTTCATCGCTGTTCTGCTTTAGTTTCACGGTAGTAGCTTTCCAACATTCCTAGGGACTTTGCTTAAGCAACCGTTTCGGTACCAGAACACTGCGTAGAGACAGTAAGCTCTGGTCCTGCGTGTATGCTGCGAGTCAACCTAGAAATTGGAGACTGTTGGCATAAGGCTTCTTTTGCCATTATGAAAGCTCCGTTCATGCGGCCTCGAAGCTACCTGAAAAGCATTGTTGTTGCCGGGGTTTTCCTCACTGCCGGCATGGTTCTGAGGAGAAAATGAGTTTTCTCCTAAGAAACCTTGGGTTGCCAGTTCTTTGTTGGAAGCTCACCCTGCTCTGCGCTATACCTAAAGTGAAAGTCAACGTGAGCCCAAGCTTCGAAGTAAGGCCCTGATTATCCTTGCAAAACGAGAGGCGTGCAGCAGCTCCATGAGGCCTTCATCGTTGTTCTGCTTTAGTTTCAAGGTAGTAAGCTTTTCAACACTCCTAGGGGCCTTGCTTCAGCACCCGTTTCAGTACCAGAACACTGCGTAGAACCAGGAAGCTCTGCTCCTGCGTGTATGCTGCGTGTCAACCTAGAAATTAGAGACTGATGGCACAAGGCTTGTTTTCCCGTTTTGAAAGCTCCATTCATGCGGCCTCGAAGCTACCTGAAAAGCACTGTTGTTACCGTGCTTTTACTTACAGCCGGCATGGCACATAGAAGAAAATGAGTTTTCTCGAAAGAAACCTTGTGCTTCCAGTTCCTAGTTGGAAGCTCACCCGGCTCTGCTCTATACCAAACGTGAAAGTCAATGTGAGCACTAGCCTCGAAGTAAGGCCCTGATTATGCTGGCAAAACGGGAGGCGTGCAGCAGCTCCATGAGGCCTTCATCGCTGTTCTGCTTTAGTTTCACGGTAGTAGCTTTCCAACATTCCTAGGGACTTTGCTTAAGTAACCGTTTCGGTACCAGAACACTGCGTAGAGACAGTAAGCTCTGGTCCTGCGTGTATGCTGCGAGTCAACCTAGAAATTGGAGACTGATGCCATAAGGCTTCTTTTCCCATTATGAAAGCTCCGTTCATGCGGCCTCGAAGCTACCTGAAAAGCATTGTTGTTGCCGGGGTTTTCCTCACTGCCAGCATGGTTCTGAGAAGAAAATGAGTTTTCTCCTAAGAAACCTTGGGTTTCCAGTTCCTTGTTGGAAGCTCACCCTGCTCTGCGCTATACCTAAAGTGAAAGTCAACGTGAGCCCAAGCTTCGAAGTAAGGCCCTGATTATCCTTGCAAAACGAGAGGCGTGCAGCAGCTCCATGAGGCCTTCATCGTTGTTCTGCTTTAGTTTCAAGGTAGTAAGCTTTTCAACACTCCTAGGGGCCTTGCTTCAGCACCCGTTTCAGTACCAGAACACTGCGTAGAACCAGGAAGTTCTGCTCCTGCGTGTATGCTGCGTGTCAACCTAGAAATTAGAAGCTGACGGCACAAGGCTAGTTTTCCCATTATGAAAGCTCCGTTGATGCGGCCCCGAAGCTACCTGAAAAGCACTGTTGTTACCGTGCTTTTACTTACAGCCGGCATGGCACATAGAAGAAAATGAGTTTTCTCGAAAGAAACCTTGTGCTTCCAGTTCCTAGTTGGAAGCTCACCCGGCTCTGCTCTATACCAAACGTGAAAGTCAATGTGAGCACTAGCCTCGAAGTAAGGCCCTGATTATCCTGGCAAAACGGGAGGCGTGCAGCAGCTCCATGAGGCCTTCATCGCTGTTCTGCTTTAGTTTCACGGTAGTAAGCTTTCCAAGACTCCTAGGGACTTTGCTTAAGCAACCGTTTCGGTACCAGAACACTGCGTAGAGACAGTAAGCTCTGGTCCTGCGTGTATGCTGCGTGTCAACCTAGAAATTGGAGACTGATGGCATAAGGCTTCTTTTCCCATTATGAAAGCTCCGTTCATGCGGCCTCGAAGCTACCTGAAAAGCATTGTTGTTGCCGGGGTTTTCCTCACTGCCAGCATGGTTCTGAGAAGAAAATGAGTTTTCTCCTAAGAAACCTTGGGTTTCCAGTTCCTTGTTGGAAGCTCACCCTGCTCTGCGCTATACCTAAAGTGAAAGTCAACGTGAGCCCAAGCTTCGAAGTAAGGCCCTGATTATCCTTGCAAAACGAGAGGCGTGCAGCAGCTCCATGAGGCCTTCATCGTTGTTCTGCTTTAGTTTCAAGGTAGTAAGCTTTTCAACACTCCTAGGGGCCTTGCTTCAGCACCCGTTTCAGTACCAGAACACTGCGTAGAACCAGGAAGCTCTGCTCCTGCGTGTATGCTGCGTGTCAACCTAGAAATTAGAGACTGATGGCACAAGGCTTGTTTTACCGTTTTGAAAGCTCCATTCATGCGGCCTCGAAGCTACGTGAAAAGCACTGTTGTTACCGTGCTTTTACTTACAGCCGGCATGGCACATAGAAGAAAATGAGTTTTCTCGAAAGAAACCTTGTGCTTCCAGTTCCTAGTTGGAAGCTCACCCGGCTCTGCTCTATACCAAACGTGAAAGTCAATGTGAGCACTAGCCTCGAAGTAAGGCCCTGATTATGCTGGCAAAACGGGAGGCGTGCAGCAGCTCCATGAGGCCTTCATCGCTGTTCTGCTTTAGTTTCACGGTAGTAGCTTTCCAACATTCCTAGGGACTTTGCTTAAGCAACCGTTTCGGTACCAGAACACTGCGTAGAGACAGTAAGCTCTGGTCCTGCGTGTATGCTGCGAGTCAACCTAGAAATTGGAGACTGTTGGCATAAGGCTTCTTTTGCCATTATGAAAGCTCCGTTCATGCGGCCTCGAAGCTACCTGAAAAGCATTGTTGTTGCCGGGGTTTTCCTCACTGCCGGCATGGTTCTGAGGAGAAAATGAGTTTTCTCCTAAGAAACCTTGGGTTGCCAGTTCTTTGTTGGAAGCTCACCCTGCTCTGCGCTATACCTAAAGTGAAAGTCAACGTGAGCCCAAGCTTCGAAGTAAGGCCCTGATTATCCTTGCAAAACGAGAGGCGTGCAGCAGCTCCATGAGGCCTTCATCGTTGTTCTGCTTTAGTTTCAAGGTAGTAAGCTTTTCAACACTCCTAGGGGCCTTGCTTCAGCACCCGTTTCAGTACCAGAACACTGCGTAGAACCAGGAAGTTCTGCTCCTGCGTGTATGCTGCGTGTCAACCTAGAAATTAGAGGCTGACGGCACAAGGCTAGTTTTCCCATTATGAAAGCTCCGTTGATGCGGCCCCGAAGCTACCTGAAAAGCACTGTTGTTACCGTGCTTTTACTTACAGCCGGCATGGCACATAGAAGAAAATGAGTTTTCTCGAAAGAAACCTTGTGCTTCCAGTTCCTAGTTGGAAGCTCACCCGGCTCTGCTCTATACCAAACGTGAAAGTCAATGTGAGCACTAGCCTCGAAGTAAGGCCCTGATTATCCTGGCAAAACGGGAGGCGTGCAGCAGCTCCATGAGGCCTTCATCGCTGTTCTGCTTTAGTTTCACGGTAGTAAGCTTTCCAAGACTCCTAGGGACTTTGCTTAAGCAACCGTTTCGGTACCAGAACACTGCGTAGAGACAGTAAGCTCTGGTCCTGCGTGTATGCTGCGAGTCAACCTAGAAATTGGAGACTGATGGCATAAGTCTTCTTTTGCCATTATGAAAGCTCCGTTCATGCGGCCTCGAAGCTACCTGAAAAGCATTGTTGTTGCCGGGGTTTTCCTCACTGCCGGCATGGTTCTGAGGAGAAAATGAGTTTTCTCCTAAGAAACCTTGGGTTGCCAGTTCTTTGTTGGAAGCTCACCCTGCTCTGCGCTATACCTAAAGTGAAAGTCAACGTGAGCCCAAGCTTCGAAGTAAGGCCCTGATTATCCTTGCAAAACGAGAGGCGTGCAGCAGCTCCATGAGGCCTTCATCGTTGTTCTGCTTTAGTTTCAAGGTAGTAAGCTTTTCAACACTCCTAGGGGCCTTGCTTCAGCACCCGTTTCAGTACCAGAACACTGCGTAGAACCAAGAAGCTCTGCTCCTGCGTGTATGCTGCGTGTCAACCTAGAAATTAGAGTCTGATGGCACAAGGCTTGTTTTCCCGTTTTGAAAGCTCCATTCATGCGGCCCCGAAGCTACCTGAAAAGCACTGTAGTTACCGTGCTTTTACTTACAGCCGGCATGGTTCATAGAAGAAAATGAGTTTTCTCGAAAGAAACCTTGTGCTTCCAGTTCCTAGTTGGAAGCTCACCCGGCTCTGCTCTATACCAAACGTGAAAGTCAATGTGAGCACTAGCCTCGAAGTAAGGCCCTGATTATGCTGGCAAAACGGGAGGCGTGCAGCAGCTCCATGAGGCCTTCATCGCTGTTCTGCTTTAGTTTCACGGTAGTAGCTTTCCAACATTCCTAGGGACTTTGCTTAAGCAACCGTTTCGGTACCAAAACACTGCGTAGAGACAGTAAGCTCTGGTCCTGCGTGTATGCTGCGAGTCAACCTAGAAATTGGAGACTGATGGCATAAGGCTTCTTTTCCCATTATGAAAGCTCCGTTCATGCGGCCTCGAAGCTACCTGAAAAGCATTGTTGTTGCCGGGGTTTTCCTCACTGCCGGCATGGTTCTGAGGAGAAAATGAGTTTTCTCCTAAGAAACCTTGGGTTTCCAGTTCTTTGTTGGAAGCTCACCCTGTTCTGCGCTATACCTAAAGTGAAAGTCAACGTGAGCCCAAGCTTCGAAGTAAGGCCCTGATTATCCTTGCAAAACGAGAGGCGTGCAGCAGCTCCATGAGACCTTCATCGTTTTCTGCTTTAGTTTCAAGGTAGTGAGCTTTTCAACACTCCTAAGGGCCTTGCTTCAGCACCCGTTTCAGTACCAGAACACTGCGTAGAACCAGGAAGCTCTGCTCCTGCCTGTATGCTGCGTGTCAAGCTAGAAATTAGAGGCTGACGGCACAAGGCTAGTTTTCCCATTATGAAAGCTCCGTTGATGCGGCCCCGAAGCTACCTGAAAAGCACTGTAGTTACCGTGCTTTTACTTACAGCCGGCATGGCACATAGAAGAAAATGAGTTTTCTCGAAAGAAACCTTGTGCTTCCAGTTCCTAGTTGGAAGCTCACCCGGCTCTGCTCTATACCAAACGTGAAAGTCAATGTGAGCACTAGCCTCGAAGTAAGGCCCTGATTATCCTGGCAAAACGGGAGGCGTGCAGCAGCTCCATGAGGCCTTCATCGCTGTTCTGCTTTAGTTTCACGGTAGTAAGCTTTCCAAGACTCCTAGGGACTTTGCTTAAGCAACCGTTTCGGTACCAGAACACTGCGTAGACACAGTAAGCTCTGGTCCTGCGTGTATGCTGCGTGTCAACCTAGAAATTGGAGACTGATGGCATAAGGCTTCTTTTCCCATTATGAAAGCTCCGTTCATGCGGCCTCGAAGCTACCTGAAAAGCATTGTTGTTGCCGGGGTTTTCCTCACTGCCAGCATGGTTCTGAGAAGAAAATGAGTTTTCTCCTAAGAAACCTTGGGTTTCCAGTTCCTTGTTGGAAGCTCACCCTGCTCTGCGCTATACCTAAAGTGAAAGTCAACGTGAGCCCAAGCTTCGAAGTAAGGCCCTGATTATCCTTGCAAAACGAGAGGCGTGCAGCAGCTCCATGAGGCCTTCATCGTTGTTCTGCTTTAGTTTCAAGGTAGTAAGCTTTTCAACACTCCTAGGGGCCTTGCTTCAGCACCCGTTTCAGTACCAGAACACTGCGTAGAACCAGGAAGCTCTGCTCCTGCGTGTATGCTGCGTGTCAACCTAGAAATTAGAGACTGAAGGCACAAGGCTTGTTTTCCCGTTTTGAAAGCTCCATTCATGCGGCCCCGAAGCTACCTGAAAAGCACTGTTGTTACCGTGCTTTTACTTACAGCCGGCATGGCACATAGAAGAAAATGAGTTTTCTCGAAAGAAACCTTGTGCTTCCAGTTCCTAGTTGGAAGCTCACCCGGCTCTGCTCTATACCAAACGTGAAAGTCAATGTGAGCACTAGCCTCGAAGTAAGGCCCTGATTATGCTGGCAAAACGGGAGGCGTGCAGCAGCTCCATGAGGCCTTCATCGCTGTTCTGCTTTAGTTTCACGGTAGTAGCTTTCCAACATTCCTAGGGACTTTGCTTAAGCAACCGTTTCGGTACCAGAACACTGCGTAGAGACAGTAAGCTCTGGTCCTGCGTGTATGCTGCGAGTCAACCTAGAAATTGGAGACTGATGGCATAAGGCTTCTTTTGCCATTATGAAAGCTCCGTTCATGCGGCCTCGAAGCTACCTGAAAAGCATTGTTGTTGCCGGGGTTTTCCTCACTGCCGGCATGGTTCTGAGAAGAAAATGAGTTTTCTCCTAAGAAACCTTGGGTTTCCAGTTCTTTGTTGGAAGCTCACCCTGCTCTGCGCTATACCTAAAGTGAAAGTCAACGTGAGCCCAAGCTTCGAAGTAAGGCCCTGATTATCCTTGCAAAACGAGAGGCGTGCAGCAGCTCCATGAGGCCTTCATCGTTGTTCTGCTTTAGTTTCAAGGTAGTAAGCTTTTCAACACTCCTAGGGGCCTTGCTTCAGCACCCGTTTCAGTACCAGAACACTGCGTAGAACCAGGAAGCTCTGCTCCTGCGTGTATGCTGCGTGTCAACCTAGAAATTAGAGGCTGACGGCACAAGGCTAGTTTTCCCATTATGAAAGCTCCGTTGATGCGGCCCCGAAGCTACCTGAAAAGCACTGTTGTTACCGTGTTTTTACTTAGAACCGGCATGGCACATAGAAGAAAATGAGTTTTCTCGAAAGAAACCTTGTGCTTCCAGTTCCTAGTTGGAAGCTCACCCGGCTCTGCTCTATACCAAACGTGAAAGTCAATGTGAGCACTAGCCTCGAAGTAAGGCCCTGATTATCCTGGCAATACGGGAGGCGTGCAGCAGCTCCATGAGGCCTTCATCGCTGTTCTGCTTTAGTTTCACGGTAGTAAGCTTTCCAAGACTCCTAGGGACTTTGCTTAAGCAACCGTTTCGGTACCAGAACACTGCGTAGAGACAGTAAGCTCTGGTCCTGCGTGTATGCTGCGTGTCCACCTAGAAATTGGAGACTGATGGCATAAGGCTTCTTTTCCCATTATGAAAGCTCCGTTCATGCGGCCTCGAAGCTACCTGAAAAGCATTGTTGTTGCCGGGGTTTTCCTCACTGCCGGCATGGTTCTGAGAAGAAAATGAGTTTTCTCCTAAGAAACCTTGGGTTTCCAGTTCCTTGTTGGAAGCTCACCCTGCTCTGCGCTATACCTAAAGTGAATGTCAACCTGAGCCCAAGCTTCGAAGTAAGGCCCTGATTATCCTTGCAAAACGAGAGGCATGCAGCAGCTCCATGAGGCCTTCATCGTTGTTCTGCTTTAGTTTCAAGGTAGTAAGCTTTTCAACACTCCTAGGGGCCTTGCTTCAGCACCCATTTCAGTACCAGAACACTGCGTAGAACCAGGAAGCTCTGCTCCTGCGTGTATGCTGCGTGTCAACCTAGAAATTAGAGACTGATGGCACAAGGCTTGTTTTCCCGTTTTGAAAGCTCCATTCATGCGGCCTCGAAGCTACCTGAAAAGCACTGTTGTTACCGTGCTTTTACTTACAGCCGGCATGGCACATAGAAGAAAATGAGTTTTCTCGAAAGAAACCTTGTGCTTCCAGTTCCTAGTTGGAAGCTCACCCGGCTCTGCTCTATACCAAACGTGAAAGTCAATGTGAGCACTAGCCTCGAAGTAAGGCCCTGATTATGCTGGCAATACGGGAGGCGTGCAGCAGCTCCATGAGGCCTTCATCGCTGTTCTGCTTTAGTTTCACGGTAGTAAGCTTTCCAACATTCCTAGGGACTTTGCTTAAGCAACCGTTTCGGTACCAGAAGACTGCGTAGAGACAGTAAGCTCTGGTCCTGCGTGTATGCTGCGTGTCAACCTAGAAATTGGAGACTGATGGCATAAGGCTTCTTTTCCCATTATGAAAGCTCCGTTCATGCGGCCTCGAAGCTACCTGAAAAGCATTGTTGTTGCCGGGGTTTTCCTCACTGCCGGCATGGTTCTGAGAAGAAAATGAGTTTTCTCCTAAGAAACCTTGGGTTTCCAGTTCCTTGTTGGAAGCTCACCCTGCTCTGCGCTATACCTAAAGTGAAAGTCAACGTGAGCCCAAGCTTCGAAGTAAGGCCCTGATTATCCTTGCAAAACGAGAGGCGTGCAGCAGCTCCATGAGGCCTTCATCGTTGTTCTGCTTTAGTTTCAAGGTAGTAAGCTTTTCAACACTCCTAGGGGCCTTGCTTCAGCACCCGTTTCAGTACCAGAACACTGCGTAGAACCAGGAAGCTCTGCTCCTGCGTGTATGCTGCGTGTCAACCTAGAAATTAGAGACTGATGGCACAAGGCTTGTTTTCCCGTTTTGAAAGCTCCATTCATGCGGCCCCGAAGCTACCTGAAAAGCACTGTTGTTACCGTGCTTTTACTTACAGCCGGCATGGCACATAGAAGAAAATGAGTTTTCTCGAAAGAAACCTTGTGCTTCCAGTTCCTAGTTGGAAGCTCACCCGGCTCTGCTCTATACCAAACGTGAAAGTCAATGTGAGCACTAGCCTCGAAGTAAGGCCCTGATTATGCTGGCAAAACGGGAGGCGTGCAGCAGCTCCATGAGGCCTTCATCGCTGTTCTGCTTTAGTTTCACGGTAGTAAGCTTTCCAAGACTCCTAGGGACTTTGCTTAAGCAACCGTTTCGGTACCAGAACACTGCGTAGAGACAGTAAGCTCTGGTCCTGCGTGTATGCTGCGTGTCAACCTAGAAATTGGAGACTGATGGCATAAGGCTTCTTTTGCCATTATGAAAGCTCCGTTCATGCGGCCTCGAAGCTACCTGAAAAGCATTGTTGTTGCCGGGGTTTTCCTCACTGCCGGCATGGTTCTGAGAAGAAAATGAGTTTTCTCCTAAGAAACCTTGGGTTTCCAGTTCCTTGTTGGAAGCTCACCCTGCTCTGCGCTATACCTAAAGTGAAAGTCAACGTGAGCCCAAGCTTCGAAGTAAGGCCCTGATTATCCTTGCAAAACGAGAGGCGTGCAGCAGCTCCATGAGGCCTTCATCGTTGTTCTGCTTTAGTTTCAAGGTAGTAAGCTTTTCAACACTCCTAGGGGCCTTGCTTCAGCACCCGTTTCAGTACCAGAACACTGCGTAGAACCAGGAAGTTCTGCTCCTGCGTGTATGCTGCGTGTCAACCTAGAAATTAGAGACTGATGGCACAAGGCTTGTTTTCCCATTATGAAAGCTCCGTTGATGCGGCCCCGAAGCTACCTGAAAAGCACTGTTGTTACCGTGCTTTTACTTACAGCTGGCATGGCACATAGAAGAAAATGAGTTTTCTCGAAAGAAACCTTGTGCTTCCAGTTCCTAGTTGGAAGCTCACCCGGCTCTGCTCTATACCAAACGTGAAAGTCAATGTGAGCACTAGCCTCGAAGTAAGGCCCTGATTATGCTGGCAAAACGGGAGGCGTGCAGCAGCTCCATGAGGCCTTCATCGCTGTTCTGCTTTAGTTTCACGGTAGTAAGCTTTCCAAGACTCCTAGGGACTTTGCTTAAGCAACCGTTTCGGTACCAGAACACTGCGTAGAGACAGTAAGCTCTGGTCCTGCGTGTATGCTGCGTGTCAACCTAGAAATTGGAGACTGATGGCATAAGGCTTCTTTTCCCATTATGAAAGCTCCGTTCATGCGGCCTCGAAGCTACCTGAAAAGCATTGTTGTTGCCGGGGTTTTCCTCACTGCCAGCATGGTTCTGAGAAGAAAATGAGTTTTCTCCTAAGAAACCTTGGGTTTCCAGTTCCTTGTTGGAAGCTCACCCTGCTCTGCGCTATACCTAAAGTGAAAGTCAACGTGAGCCCAAGCTTCGAAGTAAGGCCCTGATTATCCTTGCAAAACGAGAGGCGTGCAGCAGCTCCATGAGGCCTTCATCGTTGTTCTGCTTTAGTTTCAAGGTAGTAAGCTTTTCAACACTCCTAGGGGCCTTGCTTCAGCACCCGTTTCAGTACCAGAACACTGCGTAGAACCAGGAAGCTCTGCTCCTGCGTGTATGCTGCGTGTCAAACTAGAAATTAGAGACTGATGGCACAAGGCTTGTTTTCCCGTTTTGAAAGCTCCATTCATGCGGCCTCGAAGCTACGTGAAAAGCACTGTTGTTACCGTGCTTTTACTTACAGCCGGCATGGCACATAGAAGAAAATGAGTTTTCTCGAAAGAAACCTTATGCTTCCAGTTCCTAGTTGGAAGCTCACCCGGCTCTGCTCTATACCAAACGTGAAAGTCAATGTGAGCACTAGCCTCGAAGTAAGGCCCTGATTATCCTGGCAAAACGGGAGGCGTGCAGCAGCTCCATGAGGCCTTTATCGCTGTTCTGCTTTAGTTTCACGGTAGTAAGCTTTCCAAGACTCCTAGGGACTTTGCTTAAGCAACCGTTTCGGTATCAGAACACTGCGTAGAGACAGTAAGCTCTGGTCCTGCGTGTATGCTGCGTGTCAACCTAGAAATTGGAGACTGATGGCATAAGGCTTCTTTTCCCATTATGAAAGCTCCGTTCATGCGGCCTCGAAGCTACCTGAAAAGCATTGTTGTTGCCGGGGTTTTCCTCACTGCCGGCATGGATCTGAGAAGAAAATGAGTTTTCTCCTAAGAAACCTTGGGTTTCCAGTTCCTTGTTGGAAGCTCACCCTGCTCTGCGCTATACCTAAAGTGAAAGTCAACGTGAGCCCAAGCTTCGAAGTAAGGCCCTGATTATCCTTGCAAAACGAGAGGCGTGCAGCAGCTCCATGAGGCCTTCATCGTTGTTCTGCTTTAGTTTCAAGGTAGTAAGCTTTTCAACACTCCTAGGGGCCTTGCTTCAGCACCCGTTTCAGTACCAGAACACTGCGTAGAACCAGGAAGTTCTGCTCCTGCGTGTATGCTGCGTGTCAACCTAGAAATTAGAGACTGATGGCACAAGGCTTGTTTTCCCATTATGAAAGCTCCGTTGATGCGGCCCCGAAGCTACCTGAAAAGCACTGTTGTTACCGTGCTTTTACTTACAGCTGGCATGGCACATAGAAGAAAATGAGTTTTCTCGAAAGAAACCTTGTGCTTCCAGTTCCTAGTTGGAAGCTCACCCGGCTCTGCTCTATACCAAACGTGAAAGTCAATGTGAGCACTAGCCTCGAAGTAAGGCCCTGATTATGCTGGCAAAACGGGAGGCGTGCAGCAGCTCCATGAGGCCTTCATCGCTGTTCTGCTTTAGTTTCACGGTAGTAAGCTTTCCAAGACTCCTAGGGACTTTGCTTAAGCAACCGTTTCGGTACCAGAACACTGCGTAGAGACAGTAAGCTCTGGTCCTGCGTGTATGCTGCGTGTCAACCTAGAAATTGGAGACTGATGGCATAAGGCTTCTTTTCCCATTATGAAAGCTCCGTTCATGCGGCCTCGAAGCTACCTGAAAAGCATTGTTGTTGCCGGGGTTTTCCTCACTGCCAGCATGGTTCTGAGAAGAAAATGAGTTTTCTCCTAAGAAACCTTGGGTTTCCAGTTCCTTGTTGGAAGCTCACCCTGCTCTGCGCTATACCTAAAGTGAAAGTCAACGTGAGCCCAAGCTTCGAAGTAAGGCCCTGATTATCCTTGCAAAACGAGAGGCGTGCAGCAGCTCCATGAGGCCTTCATCGTTGTTCTGCTTTAGTTTCAAGGTAGTAAGCTTTTCAACACTCCTAGGGGCCTTGCTTCAGCACCCGTTTCAGTACCAGAACACTGCGTAGAACCAGGAAGCTCTGCTCCTGCGTGTATGCTGCGTGTCAAACTAGAAATTAGAGACTGATGGCACAAGGCTTGTTTTCCCGTTTTGAAAGCTCCATTCATGCGGCCTCGAAGCTACGTGAAAAGCACTGTTGTTACCGTGCTTTTACTTACAGCCGGCATGGCACATAGAAGAAAATGAGTTTTCTCGAAAGAAACCTTGTGCTTCCAGTTCCTAGTTGGAAGCTCACCCGGCTCTGCTCTATACCAAACGTGAAAGTCAATGTGAGCACTAGCCTCGAAGTAAGGCCCTGATTATGCTGGCAAAACGGGAGGCGTGCAGCAGCTCCATGAGGCCTTCATCGCTGTTCTGCTTTAGTTTCACGGTAGTAGCTTTCCAACATTCCTAGGGACTTTGCTTAAGCAACCGTTTCGGTACCAGAACACTGCGTAGAGACAGTAAGCTCTGGTCCTGCGTGTATGCTGCGAGTCAACCTAGAAATTGGAGACTGATGGCATAAGGCTTCTTTTCCCATTATGAAAGCTCCGTTCATGCGGCCTCGAAGCTACCTGAAAAGCATTGTTGTTGCCGGGGTTTTCCTCACTGCCGGCATGGTTCTGAGGAGAAAATGAGTTTTCTCCTAAGAAACCTTGGGTTTCCAGTTCTTTGTTGGAAGCTCACCCTGTTCTGCGCTATACCTAAAGTGAAAGTCAACGTGAGCCCAAGCTTCGAAGTAAGGCCCTGATTATCCTTGCAAAACGAGAGGCGTGCAGCAGCTCCATGAGACCTTCATCGTTTTCTGCTTTAGTTTCAAGGTAGTGAGCTTTTCAACACTCCTAAGGGCCTTGCTTCAGCACCCGTTTCAGTACCAGAACACTGCGTAGAACCAGGAAGCTCTGCTCCTGCCTGTATGCTGCGTGTCAAGCTAGAAATTAGAGGCTGACGGCACAAGGCTAGTTTTCCCATTATGAAAGCTCCGTTGATGCGGCCCCGAAGCTACCTGAAAAGCACTGTTGTTACCGTGCTTTTACTTACAGCCGGCATGGCACATAGAAGAAAATGAGTTTTCTCGAAAGAAACCTTGTGCTTCCAGTTCCTAGTTGGAAGCTCACCCGGCTCTGCTCTATACCAAACGTGAAAGTCAATGTGAGCACTAGCCTCGAAGTAAGGCCCTGATTATCCTGGCAAAACGGGAGGCGTGCAGCAGCTCCATGAGGCCTTCATCGCTGTTCTGCTTTAGTTTCACGGTAGTAAGCTTTCCAAGACTCCTAGGGACTTTGCTTAAGCAACCGTTTCGGTACCAGAACACTGCGTAGAGACAGTAAGCTCTGGTCCTGCGTGTATGCTGCGTGTCAACCTAGAAATTGGAGACTGATGGCATAAGGCTTCTTTTCCCATTATGAAAGCTCCGTTCATGCGGCCTCGAAGCTACCTGAAAAGCATTGTTGTTGCCGGGGTTTTCCTCACTGCCAGCATGGTTCTGAGAAGAAAATGAGTTTTCTCCTAAGAAACCTTGGGTTTCCAGTTCCTTGTTGGAAGCTCACCCTGCTCTGCGCTATACCTAAAGTGAAAGTCAACGTGAGCCCAAGTTTCGAAGTAAGGCCCTGATTATCCTTGCAAAACGAGAGGCGTGCAGCAGCTCCATGAGGCCTTCATCGTTGTTCTGCTTTAGTTTCAAGGTAGTAAGCTTTTCAACACTCCTAGGGGCCTTGCTTCAGCACCCGTTTCAGTACCAGAACACTGCGTAGAACCAGGAAGCTCTGCTCCTGCGTGTATGCTGCGTGTCAACCTAGAAATTAGAGACTGATGGCACAAGGCTTGTTTTCCCGTTTTGAAAGCTCCATTCATGCGGCCTCGAAGCTACCTGAAAAGCACTGTTGTTACCGTGCTTTTACTTACAGCCGGCATGGCACATAGAAGAAAATGAGTTTTCTCGAAAGAAACCTTGTGCTTCCAGTTCCTAGTTGGAAGCTCACCCGGCTCTGCTCTATACCAAACGTGAAAGTCAATGTGACCACTAGCCTCGAAGTAAGGCCCTGATTATGCTGGCAAAACGGGAGGCGTGCAGCAGCTCCATGAGGCCTTCATCGCTGTTCTGCTTTAGTTTCACGGTAGTAGCTTTCCAACATTCCTAGGGACCTTGCTTAAGCAACCGTTTCGGTACCAGAACACTGCGTAGAGACAGTAAGCTCTGGTCCTGCGTGTATGCTGCGAGTCAACCTAGAAATTGGAGACTGATGGCATAAGGCTTCTTTTGCCATTATGAAAGCTCCGTTCATGCGGCCTCGAAGCTACCTGAAAAGCATTGTTGTTGCCGGGGTTTTCCTCACTGCCGGCATGGTTCTGAGGAGAAAATGAGTTTTCTCCTAAGAAACCTTGGGTTGCCAGTTCTTTGTTGGAAGCTCACCCTGCTCTGCGCTATACCTAAAGTGAAAGTCAACGTGAGCCCAAGCTTCGAAGTAAGGCCCTGATTATCCTTGCAAAACGAGAGGCGTGCAGCAGCTCCATGAGGCCTTCATCGTTGTTCTGCTTTAGTTTCAAGGTAGTAAGCTTTTCAACACTCCTAGGGGCCTTGCTTCAGCACCCGTTTCAGTACCAGAACACTGCGTAGAACCAGGAAGCTCTGCTCCTGCGTGTATGCTGCGTGCCAACCTAGAAATTAGAGGCTGACGGCACAAGGCTAGTTTTCCCATTATGAAAGCTCCGTTGATGCGGCCCCGAAGCTACCTGAAAAGCACTGTTGTTACCGTGTTTTTACTTAGAGCCGGCATGGCACATAGAAGAAAATGAGTTTTCTCGAAAGAAACCTTGTGCTTCCAGTTCCTAGTTGGAAGCTCACCCGGCTCTGCTCTATACCAAACGTGAAAGTCAATGTGAGCACTAGCCTCGAAGTAAGGCCCTGATTATCCTGGCAATACGGGAGGCGTGCAGCAGCTCCATGAGGCCTTCATCGCTGTTCTGCTTTAGTTTCACGGTAGTAAGCTTTCGAAGACTCCTAGGGACTTTGCTTAAGCAACCGTTTCGGTACCAGAACACTGCGTAGAGACAGTAAGCTCTGGTCCTGCGTGTATGCTGCGTGTCAACCTAGAAATTGGAGACTGATGGCATAAGGCTTCTTTTCCCATTATGAAAGCTCCGTTCATGCGGCCTCGAAGCTACCTGAAAAGCATTGTTGTTGCCGGGGTTTTCCTCACTGCCGGCATGGTTCTGAGAAGAAAATGAGTTTTCTCCTAAGAAACCTTGGGTTTCCAGTTCCTTGTTGGAAGCTCACCCTGCTCTGCGCTATACCTAAAGTGAATGTCAACCTGAGCCCAAGCTTCGAAGTAAGGCCCTGATTATCCTTGCAAAACGAGAGGCATGCAGCAGCTCCATGAGGCCTTCATCGTTGTTCTGCTTTAGTTTCAAGGTAGTAAGCTTTTCAACACTCCTAGGGGCCTTGCTTCAGCACCCATTTCAGTACCAGAACACTGCGTAGAACCAGGAAGCTCTGCTCCTGCGTGTATGCTGCGTGTCAACCTAGAAATTAGAGACTGATGGCACAAGGCTTGTTTTCCCGTTTTGAAAGCTCCATTCATGCGGCCTCGAAGCTACCTGAAAAGCACTGTTGTTACCGTGCTTTTACTTACAGCCGGCATGGCACATAGAAGAAAATGAGTTTTCTCGAAAGAAACCTTGTGCTTCCAGTTCCTAGTTGGAAGCTCACCCGGCTCTGCTCTATACCAAACGTGAAAGTCAATGTGAGCACTAGCCTCGAAGTAAGGCCCTGATTATGCTGGCAATACGGGAGGCGTGCAGCAGCTCCATGAGGCCTTCATCGCTGTTCTGCTTTAGTTTCACGGTAGTAAGCTTTCCAACATTCCTAGGGACTTTGCTTAAGCAACCGTTTCGGTACCAGAAGACTGCGTAGAGACAGTAAGCTCTGGTCCTGCGTGTATGCTGCGTGTCAACCTAGAAATTGGAGACTGATGGCATAAGGCTTCTTTTCCCATTATGAAAGCTCCGTTCATGCGGCCTCGAAGCTACCTGAAAAGCATTGTTGTTGCCGGGGTTTTCCTCACTGCCGGCATGGTTCTGAGAAGAAAATGAGTTTTCTCCTAAGAAACCTTGGGTTTCCAGTTCCTTGTTGGAAGCTCACCCTGCTCTGCGCTATACCTAAAGTGAAAGTCAACGTGAGCCCAAGCTTCGAAGTAAGGCCCTGATTATCCTTGCAAAACGAGAGGCGTGCAGCAGCTCCATGAGACCTTCATCGTTTTCTGCTTTAGTTTCAAGGTAGTGAGCTTTTCAACACTCCTAAGGGCCTTGCTTCAGCACCCGTTTCAGTACCAGAACACTGCGTAGAACCAGGAAGCTCTGCTCCTGCCTGTATGCTGCGTGTCAAGCTAGAAATTAGAGGCTGACGGCACAAGGCTAGTTTTCCCATTATGAAAGCTCCGTTGATGCGGCCCCGAAGCTACCTGAAAAGCACTGTTGTTACCGTGCTTTTACTTACAGCCGGCATGGCACATAGAAGAAAATGAGTTTTCTCGAAAGAAACCTTGTGCTTCCAGTTCCTAGTTGGAAGCTCACCCGGCTCTGCTCTATACCAAACGTGAAAGTCAATGTGAGCACTAGCCTCGAAGTAAGGCCCTGATTATCCTGGCAAAACGGGAGGCGTGCAGCAGCTCCATGAGGCCTTCATCGCTGTTCTGCTTTAGTTTCACGGTAGTAAGCTTTCCAAGACTCCTAGGGACTTTGCTTAAGCAACCGTTTCGGTACCAGAACACTGCGTAGAGACAGTAAGCTCTGGTCCTGCGTGTATGCTGCGTGTCAACCTAGAAATTGGAGACTGATGGCATAAGGCTTCTTTTCCCATTATGAAAGCTCCGTTCATGCGGCCTCGAAGCTACCTGAAAAGCATTGTTGTTGCCGGGGTTTTCCTCACTGCCAGCATGGTTCTGAGAAGAAAATGAGTTTTCTCCTAAGAAACCTTGGGTTTCCAGTTCCTTGTTGGAAGCTCACCCTGCTCTGCGCTATACCTAAAGTGAAAGTCAACGTGAGCCCAAGTTTCGAAGTAAGGCCCTGATTATCCTTGCAAAACGAGAGGCGTGCAGCAGCTCCATGAGGCCTTCATCGTTGTTCTGCTTTAGTTTCAAGGTAGTAAGCTTTTCAACACTCCTAGGGGCCTTGCTTCAGCACCCGTTTCAGTACCAGAACACTGCGTAGAACCAGGAAGCTCTGCTCCTGCGTGTATGCTGCGTGTCAACCTAGAAATTAGAGACTGATGGCACAAGGCTTGTTTTCCCGTTTTGAAAGCTCCATTCATGCGGCCTCGAAGCTACCTGAAAAGCACTGTTGTTACCGTGCTTTTACTTACAGCCGGCATGGCACATAGAAGAAAATGAGTTTTCTCGAAAGAAACCTTGTGCTTCCAGTTCCTAGTTGGAAGCTCACCCGGCTCTGCTCTATACCAAACGTGAAAGTCAATGTGACCACTAGCCTCGAAGTAAGGCCCTGATTATGCTGGCAAAACGGGAGGCGTGCAGCAGCTCCATGAGGCCTTCATCGCTGTTCTGCTTTAGTTTCACGGTAGTAGCTTTCCAACATTCCTAGGGACCTTGCTTAAGCAACCGTTTCGGTACCAGAACACTGCGTAGAGACAGTAAGCTCTGGTCCTGCGTGTATGCTGCGAGTCAACCTAGAAATTGGAGACTGATGGCATAAGGCTTCTTTTGCCATTATGAAAGCTCCGTTCATGCGGCCTCGAAGCTACCTGAAAAGCATTGTTGTTGCCGGGGTTTTCCTCACTGCCGGCATGGTTCTGAGGAGAAAATGAGTTTTCTCCTAAGAAACCTTGGGTTGCCAGTTCTTTGTTGGAAGCTCACCCTGCTCTGCGCTATACCTAAAGTGAAAGTCAACGTGAGCCCAAGCTTCGAAGTAAGGCCCTGATTATCCTTGCAAAACGAGAGGCGTGCAGCAGCTCCATGAGGCCTTCATCGTTGTTCTGCTTTAGTTTCAAGGTAGTAAGCTTTTCAACACTCCTAGGGGCCTTGCTTCAGCACCCGTTTCAGTACCAGAACACTGCGTAGAACCAGGAAGCTCTGCTCCTGCGTGTATGCTGCGTGTCAACCTAGAAATTAGAGGCTGACGGCACAAGGCTAGTTTTCCCATTATGAAAGCTCCGTTGATGCGGCCCCGAAGCTACCTGAAAAGCACTGTTGTTACCGTGTTTTTACTTAGAGCCGGCATGGCACATAGAAGAAAATGAGTTTTCTCGAAAGAAACCTTGTGCTTCCAGTTCCTAGTTGGAAGCTCACCCGGCTCTGCTCTATACCAAACGTGAAAGTCAATGTGAGCACTAGCCTCGAAGTAAGGCCCTGATTATCCTGGCAATACGGGAGGCGTGCAGCAGCTCCATGAGGCCTTCATCGCTGTTCTGCTTTAGTTTCACGGTAGTAAGCTTTCCAAGACTCCTAGGGACTTTGCTTAAGCAACCGTTTCGGTACCAGAACACTGCGTAGAGACAGTAAGCTCTGGTCCTGCGTGTATGCTGCGTGTCAACCTAGAAATTGGAGACTGATGGCATAAGGCTTCTTTTCCCATTATGAAAGCTCCGTTCATGCGGCCTCGAAGCTACCTGAAAAGCATTGTTGTTGCCGGGGTTTTCCTCACTGCCGGCATGGTTCTGAGAAGAAAATGAGTTTTCTCCTAAGAAACCTTGGGTTTCCAGTTCCTTGTTGGAAGCTCACCCTGCTCTGCGCTATACCTAAAGTGAATGTCAACCTGAGCCCAAGCTTCGAAGTAAGGCCCTGATTATCCTTGCAAAACGAGAGGCATGCAGCAGCTCCATGAGGCCTTCATCGTTGTTCTGCTTTAGTTTCAAGGTAGTAAGCTTTTCAACACTCCTAGGGGCCTTGCTTCAGCACCCATTTCAGTACCAGAACACTGCGTAGAACCAGGAAGCTCTGCTCCTGCGTGTATGCTGCGTGTCAACCTAGAAATTAGAGACTGATGGCACAAGGCTTGTTTTCCCGTTTTGAAAGCTCCATTCATGCGGCCTCGAAGCTACCTGAAAAGCACTGTTGTTACCGTGCTTTTACTTACAGCCGGCATGGCACATAGAAGAAAATGAGTTTTCTCGAAAGAAACCTTGTGCTTCCAGTTCCTAGTTGGAAGCTCACCCGGCTCTGCTCTATACCAAACGTGAAAGTCAATGTGAGCACTAGCCTCGAAGTAAGGCCCTGATTATGCTGGCAATACGGGAGGCGTGCAGCAGCTCCATGAGGCCTTCATCGCTGTTCTGCTTTAGTTTCACGGTAGTAAGCTTTCCAACATTCCTAGGGACTTTGCTTAAGCAACCGTTTCGGTACCAGAAGACTGCGTAGAGACAGTAAGCTCTGGTCCTGCGTGTATGCTGCGTGTCAACCTAGAAATTGGAGACTGATGGCATAAGGCTTCTTTTCCCATTATGAAAGCTCCGTTCATGCGGCCTCGAAGCTACCTGAAAAGCATTGTTGTTGCCGGGGTTTTCCTCACTGCCGGCATGGTTCTGAGAAGAAAATGAGTTTTCTCCTAAGAAACCTTGGGTTTCCAGTTCCTTGTTGGAAGCTCACCCTGCTCTGCCCTATACCTAAAGTGAAAGTCAACGTGAGCCCAAGCTTCGAAGTAAGGCCCTGATTATCCTTGCAAAACGAGAGGCGTGCAGCAGCTCCATGAGGCCTTCATCGTTGTTCTGCTTTAGTTTCAAGGTAGTAAGCTTTTCAACACTCCTAGGGGCCTTGCTTCAGCACCCGTTTCAGTACCAGAACACTGCGTAGAACCAGGAAGCTCTGCTCCTGCGTGTATGCTGCGTGTCAACCTAGAAATTAGAGACTGATGGCACAAGGCTTGTTTTCCCATTATGAAAGCTCCGTTGATGCGGCCCCGAAGCTACCTGAAAAGCACTGTTGTTACCGTGCTTTTACTTACAGCCGGCATGGCACATAGAAGAAAATGAGTTTTCTCGAAAGAAACCTTATGCTTCCAGTTCCTAGTTGGAAGCTCACCCGGCTCTGCTCTATACCAAACGTGAAAGTCAATGTGAGCACTAGCCTCGAAGTAAGGCCCTGATTATCCTGGCAAAACGGGAGGCGTGCAGCAGCTCCATGAGGCCTTCATCGCTGTTCTGCTTTAGTTTCACGGTAGTAAGCTTTCCAAGACTCCTAGGGACTTTGCTTAAGCAACCGTTTCGGTACCAGAACACTGCGTAGAGACAGTAAGCTCTGGTCCTGCGTGTATGCTGCGTGTCAACCTAGAAATTGGAGACTGATGGCATAAGGCTTCTTTTCCCATTATGAAAGCTCCGTTCATGCGGCCTCGAAGCTACCTGAAAAGCATTGTTGTTGCCGGGGTTTTCCTCACTGCCGGCATGGATCTGAGAAGAAAATGAGTTTTCTCCTAAGAAACCTTGGGTTTCCAGTTCCTTGTTGGAAGCTCACCCTGCTCTGCGCTATACCTAAAGTGAAAGTCAACGTGAGCCCAAGCTTCGAAGTAAGGCCCTGATTATCCTTGCAAAACGAGAGGCGTGCAGCAGCTCCATGAGGCCTTCATCGTTGTTCTGCTTTAGTTTCAAGGTAGTAAGCTTTTCAACACTCCTAGGGGCCTTGCTTCAGCACCCGTTTCAGTACCAGAACACTGCGTAGAACCAGGAAGTTCTGCTCCTGCGTGTATGCTGCGTGTCAACCTAGAAATTAGAGACTGATGGCACAAGGCTTGTTTTCCCATTATGAAAGCTCCGTTGATGCGGCCCCGAAGCTACCTGAAAAGCACTGTTGTTACCGTGCTTTTACTTACAGCTGGCATGGCACATAGAAGAAAATGAGTTTTCTCGAAAGAAACCTTGTGCTTCCAGTTCCTAGTTGGAAGCTCACCCGGCTCTGCTCTATACCAAACGTGAAAGTCAATGTGAGCACTAGCCTCGAAGTAAGGCCCTGATTATGCTGGCAAAACGGGAGGCGTGCAGCAGCTCCATGAGGCCTTCATCGCTGTTCTGCTTTAGTTTCACGGTAGTAAGCTTTCCAAGACTCCTAGGGACTTTGCTTAAGCAACCGTTTCGGTACCAGAACACTGCGTAGAGACAGTAAGCTCTGGTCCTGCGTGTATGCTGCGTGTCAACCTAGAAATTGGAGACTGATGGCATAAGGCTTCTTTTCCCATTATGAAAGCTCCGTTCATGCGGCCTCGAAGCTACCTGAAAAGCATTGTTGTTGCCGGGGTTTTCCTCACTGCCAGCATGGTTCTGAGAAGAAAATGAGTTTTCTCCTAAGAAACCTTGGGTTTCCAGTTCCTTGTTGGAAGCTCACCCTGCTCTGCGCTATACCTAAAGTGAAAGTCAACGTGAGCCCAAGCTTCGAAGTAAGGCCCTGATTATCCTTGCAAAACGAGAGGCGTGCAGCAGCTCCATGAGGCCTTCATCGTTGTTCTGCTTTAGTTTCAAGGTAGTAAGCTTTTCAACACTCCTAGGGGCCTTGCTTCAGCACCCGTTTCAGTACCAGAACACTGCGTAGAACCAGGAAGTTCTGCTCCTGCGTGTATGCTGCGTGTCAACCTAGAAATTAGAGGCTGACGGCACAAGGCTAGTTTTCCCATTATGAAAGCTCCGTTGATGCGGCCCCGAAGCTACCTGAAAAGCACTGTTGTTACCGTGCTTTTACTTACAGCCGGCATGGCACATAGAAGAAAATGAGTTTTCTCGAAAGAAACCTTGTGCTTCCAGTTCCTAGTTGGAAGCTCACCCGGCTCTGCTCTATACCAAACGTGAAAGTCAATGTGAGCACTAGCCTCGAAGTAAGGCCCTGATTATCCTGGCAAAACGGGAGGCGTGCAGCAGCTCCATGAGGCCTTCATCGCTGTTCTGCTTTAGTTTCACGGTAGTAAGCTTTCCAAGACTCCTAGGGACTTTGCTTAAGCAACCGTTTCGGTACCAGAACACTGCGTAGAGACAGTAAGCTCTGGTCCTGCGTGTATGCTGCGTGTCAACCTAGAAATTGGAGACTGATGGCATAAGGCTTCTTTTCCCATTATGAAAGCTCCGTTCATGCGGCCTCGAAGCTACCTGAAAAGCATTGTTGTTGCCGGGGTTTTCCTCACTGCCAGCATGGTTCTGAGAAGAAAATGAGTTTTCTCCTAAGAAACCTTGGGTTTCCAGTTCCTTGTTGGAAGCTCACCCTGCTCTGCGCTATACCTAAAGTGAAAGTCAACGTGAGCCCAAGCTTCGAAGTAAGGCCCTGATTATCCTTGCAAAACGAGAGGCGTGCAGCAGCTCCATGAGGCCTTCATCGTTGTTCTGCTTTAGTTTCAAGGTAGTAAGCTTTTCAACACTCCTAGGGGCCTTGCTTCAGCACCCGTTTCAGTACCAGAACACTGCGTAGAACCAGGAAGCTCTGCTCCTGCGTGTATGCTGCGTGTCAACCTAGAAATTAGAGACTGATGGCACAAGGCTTGTTTTCCCGTTTTGAAAGCTCCATTCATGCGGCCTCGAAGCTACCTGAAAAGCACTGTTGTTACCGTGCTTTTACTTACAGCCGGCATGGCACATAGAAGAAAATGAGTTTTCTCGAAAGAAACCTTGTGCTTCCAGTTCCTAGTTGGAAGCTCACCCGGCTCTGCTCTATACCAAACGTGAAAGTCAATGTGAGCACTAGCCTCGAAGTAAGGCCCTGATTATGCTGGCAAAACGGGAGGCGTGCAGCAGCTCCATGAGGCCTTCATCGCTGTTCTGCTTTAGTTTCACGGTAGTAGCTTTCCAACATTCCTAGGGACTTTGCTTAAGCAACCGTTTCGGTACCAGAACACTGCGTAGAGACAGTAAGCTCTGGTCCTGCGTGTATGCTGCGAGTCAACCTAGAAATTGGAGACTGATGGCATAAGGCTTCTTTTGCCATTATGAAAGCTCCGTTCATGCGGCCTCGAAGCTACCTGAAAAGCATTGTTGTTGCCGGGGTTTTCCTCACTGCCGGCATGGTTCTGAGGAGAAAATGAGTTTTCTCCTAAGAAACCTTGGGTTTCCAGTTCTTTGTTGGAAGCTCACCCTGCTCTGCGCTATACCTAAAGTGAAAGTCAACGTGAGCCCAAGCTTCGAAGTAAGGCCCTGATTATCCTTGCAAAACGAGAGGCGTGCAGCAGCTCCATGAGGCCTTCATCGTTGTTCTGCTTTAGTTTCAAGGTAGTAAGCTTTTCAACACTCCTAGGGGCCTTGCTTCAGCACCCGTTTCAGTACCAGAACACTGCGTAGAACCAGGAAGCTCTGCTCCTGCGTGTATGCTGCGTGTCAACCTAGAAATTAGAGGCTGACGGCACAAGGCTAGTTTTCCCATTATGAAAGCTCCGTTGATGCGGCCCCGAAGCTACCTGAAAAGCACTGTTGTTACCGTGCTTTTACTTAGAGCCGGCATGGCACATAGAAGAAAATGAGTTTTCTCGAAAGAAACCTTGTGCTTCCAGTTTCTAGTTGGAAGCTCACCCGGCTCTGCTCTATACCAAACGTGAAAGTCAATGTGAGCACTAGCCTCGAAGTAAGGCCCTGATTATCCTGGCAATACGGGAGGCGTGCAGCAGCTCCATGAGGCCTTCATCGCTGTTCTGCTTTAGTTTCACGGTAGTAAGCTTTCCAAGACTCCTAGGGACTTTGCTTAAGCAACCGTTTCGGTACCAGAACACTGCGTAGAGACAGTAAGCTCTGGTCCTGCGTGTATGCTGCGTGTCAACCTAGAAATTGGAGACTGATGGCATAAGGCTTCTTTTGCCATTATGAAAGCTCCGTTCATGCGGCCTCGAAGCTACCTGAAAAGCATTGTTGTTGCCGGGGTTTTCCTCACTGCCGGCATGGTTCTGAGAAGAAAATGAGTTTTCTCCTAAGAAACCTTGGGTTTCCAGTTCCTTGTTGGAAGCTCACCCTGCTCTGCGCTATACCTAAAGTGAATGTCAACCTGAGCCCAAGCTTCGAAGTAAGGCCCTGATTATCCTTGCAAAACGAGAGGCATGCAGCAGCTCCATGAGGCCTTCATCGTTGTTCTGCTTTAGTTTCAAGGTAGTAAGCTTTTCAACACTCCTAGGGGCCTTGCTTCAGCACCCGTTTCAGTACCAGAACACTGCGTAGAACCAGGAAGCTCTGCTCCTGCGTGTATGCTGCGTGTCAACCTAGAAATTAGAGACTGATGGCACAAGGCTTGTTTTCCCGTTTTGAAAGCTCCATTCATGCGGCCTCGAAGCTACCTGAAAAGCACTGTTGTTACCGTGCTTTTACTTACAGCCGGCATGGCACATAGAAGAAAATGAGTTTTCTCGAAAGAAACCTTGTGCTTCCAGTTCCTAGTTGGAAGCTCACCCGGCTCTGCTCTATACCAAACGTGAAAGTCAATGTGAGCACTAGCCTCGAAGTAAGGCCCTGATTATGCTGGCAATACGGGAGGCGTGCAGCAGCTCCATGAGGCCTTCATCGCTGTTCTGCTTTAGTTTCACGGTAGTAAGCTTTCCAACATTCCTAGGGACTTTGCTTAAGCAACCGTTTCGGTACCAGAAGACTGCGTAGAGACAGTAAGCTCTGGTCCTGCGTGTATGCTGCGTGTCAACCTAGAAATTGGAGACTGATGGCATAAGGCTTCTTTTGCCATTATGAAAGCTCCGTTCATGCGGCCTCGAAGCTACCTGAAAAGCATTGTTGTTGCCGGGGTTTTCCTCACTGCCGGCATGGTTCTGAGAAGAAAATGAGTTTTCTCCTAAGAAACCTTGGGTTTCCAGTTCCTTGTTGGAAGCTCACCCTGCTCTGCGCTATACCTAAAGTGAAAGTCAACGTGAGCCCAAGCTTCGAAGTAAGGCCCTGATTATCCTTGCAAAACGAGAGGCGTGCAGCAGCTCCATGAGGCCTTCATCGTTGTTCTGCTTTAGTTTCAAGGTAGTAAGCTTTTCAACACTCCTAGGGGCCTTGCTTCAGCACCCGTTTCAGTACCAGAACACTGCGTAGAACCAGGAAGCTCTGCTCCTGCGTGTATGCTGCGTGTCAACCTAGAAATTAGAGACTGATGGCACAAGGCTTGTTTTCCCGTTTTGAAAGCTCCATTCATGCGGCACCGAAGCTACCTGAAAAGCACTGTTGTTACCGTGCTTTTACTTACAGCCGGCATGGCACATAGAAGAAAATGAGTTTTCTCGAAAGAAACCTTGTGCTTCCAGTTCCTAGTTGGAAGCTCACCCGGCTCTGCTCTATACCAAACGTGAAAGTCAATGTGAGCACTAGCCTCGAAGTAAGGCCCTGATTATCCTGGCAAACGGGAGGCGTGCAGCAGCTCCATGAGGCCTTCATCGCTGTTCTGCTTTAGTTTCACGGTAGTAAGCTTTCCAAGACTCCTAGGGACTTTGCTTAAGCAACCGTTTCGGTACCAGAACACTGCGTAGAGACAGTAAGCTCTGGTCCTGCGTGTATGCTGCGTGTCAACCTAGAAATTGGAGACTGATGGCATAAGGCTTCTTTTCCCATTATGAAAGCTCCGTTCATGCGGCCTCGAAGCTACCTGAAAAGCATTGTTGTTGCCGGGGTTTTCCTCACTGCCGGCATGGTTCTGAGGAGAAAATGAGTTTTCTCCTAAGAAACCTTGGGTTTCCAGTTCTTTGTTGGAAGCTCACCCTGCTCTGCGCTATACCTAAAGTGAAAGTCAACGTGAGCCCAAGCTTCGAAGTAAGGCCCTGATTATCCTGGCAAAACGAGAGGCGTGCAGCAGCTCCATGAGGCCTTCATCGTTGTTCTGCTTTAGTTTCAAGGTAGTAAGCTTTTCAACACTCCTAGGGGCCTTGCTTCAGCACCCGTTTCAGTACCAGAACACTGCGTAGAACCAGGAAGCTCTGCTCCTGCGTGTATGCTGCGTGTCAACCTAGAAATTAGAGACTGACGGCACAAGGCTAGTTTTCCCATTATGAAAGCTCCGTTGATGCGGCCCCGATGCTACCTGAAAAGCACTGTTGTTACCGTGCTTTTACTTACAGCCGGCATGGCACATAGAAGAAAATGAGTTTTCTCGAAAGAAACCTTGTGCTTCCAGTTCCTAGTTGGAAGCTCACCCGGCTCTGCTCTATACCAAACGTGAAAGTCAATGTGAGCACTAGCCTCGAAGTAAGGCCCTGATTATCCTGGCAATACGGGAGGCGTGCAGCAGCTCCATGAGGCCTTCATCGCTGTTCTGCTTTAGTTTCACGGTAGTAAGCTTTCCAACATTCCTAGGGACTTTGCTTAAGCAACCGTTTCGGTACCAGAAGACTGCGTAGAGATAGTAAGCTCTGGTCCTGCGTGTATGCTGCGTGTCAACCTAGAAATTGGAGACTGATGGCATAAGGCTTCTTTTGCCATTATGAAAGCTCCGTTCATGCGGCCTCGAAGCTACCTGAAAAGCATTGTTGTTGCCGGGGTTTTCCTCACTGCCGGCATGGTTCTGAGAAGAAAATGAGTTTTCTCCTAAGAAACCTTGGGTTTCCAGTTCCTTGTTGGAAGCTCACCCTGCTCTGCGCTATACCTAAAGTGAAAGTCAACGTGAGCCCAAGCTTCGAAGTAAGGCCCTGATTATCCTTGCAAAACGAGAGGCGTGCAGCAGCTCCATGAGGCCTTCATCGTTGTTCTGCTTTAGTTTCAAGGTAGTAAGCTTTTCAACACTCCTAGGGGCCTTGCTTCAGCACCCGTTTCAGTACCAGAACACTGCGTAGAACCAGGAAGCTCTGCTCCTGCGTGTATGCTGCGTGTCAACCTAGAAATTAGAGACTGATGGCACAAGGCTTGTTTTCCCGTTTTGAAAGCTCCATTCATGCGGCCTCGAAGCTACCTGAAAAGCACTGTTGTTACCGTGCTTTTACTTACAGCCGGCATGGCACATAGAAGAAAATGAGTTTTCTCGAAAGAAACCTTGTGCTTCCAGTTCCTAGTTGGAAGCTCACCCGGCTCTGCTCTATACCAAACGTGAAAGTCAATGTGAGCACTAGCCTCGAAGTAAGGCCCTGATTATGCTGGCAAAACGGGAGGCGTGCAGCAGCTCCATGAGGCCTTCATCGCTGTTCTGCTTTAGTTTCACGGTAGTAGCTTTCCAACATTCCTAGGGACTTTGCTTAAGCAACCGTTTCGGTACCAGAACACTGCGTAGAGACAGTAAGCTCTGGTCCTGCGTGTATGCTGCGAGTCAACCTAGAAATTGGAGACTGATGGCATAAGGCTTCTTTTCCCATTATGAAAGCTCCGTTCATGCGGCCTCGAAGCTACCTGAAAAGCATTGTTGTTGCCGGGGTTTTCCTCACTGCCGGCATGGTTCTGAGGAGAAAATGAGTTTTCTCCTAAGAAACCTTGGGTTTCTAGTTCTTTGTTGGATACTCACCCTGCTCTGCGCTATACCTAAAGTGAAAGTCAACGTGAGCCCAAGCTTCGAAGTAAGGCCCTGATTATCCTTGCAAAACGAGAGGCGTGCAGCAGCTCCATGAGGCCTTCATCGTTGTTCTGCTCTAGTTTCAAGGTAGTAAGCTTTTCAACACTCCTAGGGGCCTTGCTTCAGCACCCGTTTCAGTACCAGAACACTGCGTAGAACCAGGAAGCTCTGCTCCTGCGTGTATGCTGCGTGTCAACCTAGAAATTAGAGACTGACGGCACAAGGCTAGTTTTCCCATTATGAAAGCTCCGTTGATGCGGCCCCGAAGCTACCTGAAAAGCACTGTTGTTACCGTGCTTTTACTTACAGCCGGCATGGCACATAGAAGAAAATGAGTTTTCTCGAAAGAAACCTTGTGCTTCCAGTTCCTAGTTGGAAGCTCACCCGGCTCTGCTCTATACCAAACGTGAAAGTCAATGTGAGCACTAGCCTCGAAGTAAGGCCCTGATTATCCTGGCAAAACGGGAGGCGTGCAGCAGCTCCATGAGGCCTTCATCGCTGTTCTGCTTTAGTTTCACGGTAGTAAGCTTTCCAAGACTCCTAGGGACTTTGCTTAAGCAACCGTTTCGGTACCAGAACACTGCGTAGAGACAGTAAGCTCTGGTCCTGCGTGTATGCTGCGTGTCAACCTAGAAATTGGAGACTGATGGCATAAGGCTTCTTTTCCCATTATGAAAGCTCCGTTCATGCGGCCTAGAAGCTACCTGAAAAGCATTGTTGTTGCCGGGGTTTTCCTCACTGCCGGCATGTTTCTGAGGAGAAAATGAGTTTTCTCCTAAGAAACCTTGGGTTTCCAGTTCCTTGTTGGAAGCTCACCCTGCTCTGCGCTATACCTAAAGTGAAAGTCAACCTGAGCCCAAGCTTCGAAGTAAGGCCCTGATTATCCTTGCAAAACGAGAGGCATGCAGCAGCTCCATGAGGCCTTCATCGTTGTTCTGCTTTAGTTTCAAGGTAGTAAGCTTTTCAACACTCCTAGGGGCCTTGCTTCAGCACCCGTTTCAGTACCAGAACACTGCGTAGAACCAGGAAGCTCTGCTCCTGCGTGTATGCTGCGTGTCAACCTAGAAATTAGAGACTGATGGCACAAGGCTTGTTTTCCCGTTTTGAAAGCTCCATTCATGCGGCCTCGAAGCTACCTGAAAAGCACTGTTGTTACCGTGCTTTTACTTAGAGCCGGCATGGCACATAGAAGAAAATGAGTTTTCTCGAAAGAAACCTTGTGCTTCCAGTTCCTAGTTGGAAGCTCACCCGGCTCTGCTCTATACCAAACGTGAAAGTCAATGTGAGCACTAGCCTCGAAGTAAGGCCCTGATTATGCTGGCAATACGGGAGGCGTGCAGCAGCTCCATGAGGCCTTCATCGCTGTTCTGCTTTAGTTTCACGGTAGTAAGCTTTCCAACATTCCTAGGGACTTTGCTTAAGCAACCGTTTCGGTACCAGAAGACTGCGTAGAGACAGTAAGCTCTGGTCCTGCGTGTATGCTGGGTGTCAACCTAGAAATTGGAGACTGATGGCATAAGGCTTCTTTTGCCATTATGAAAGCTCCGTTCATGCGGCCTCGAAGCTACCTGAAAAGCATTGTTGTTGCCGGGGTTTTCCTCACTGCCGGCATGGTTCTGAAGAAAATGAGTTTTCTCCTAAGAAACCTTGGGTTTCCAGTTCCTTGTTGGAAGCTCACCCTGCTCTGCGCTATACCTAAAGTGAAAGTCAACGTGAGCCCAAGCTTCGAAGTAAGGCCCTGATTATCCTTGCAAAACGAGAGGCGTGCAGCAGCTCCATGAGGCCTTCATCGTTGTTCTGCTTTAGTTTCAAGGTAGTAAGCTTTTCAACACTCCTAGGGGCCTTGCTTCAGCACCCGTTTCAGTACCAGAACACTGAGTAGAACCAGGAAGCTCTGCTCCTGCGTGTATGCTGCGTGTCAACCTAGAAATTAGAGACTGATGGCACAAGGCTTGTTTTCCCGTTTTGAAAGCTCCATTCATGCGGCCCCGAAGCTACCTGAAAAGCACTGTTGTTACCGTGCTTTTACTTACAGCCGGCATGGCACATAGAAGAAAATGAGTTTTCTCGAAAGAAACCTTGTGCTTCCAGTTCCTAGTTGGAAGCTCACCCGGCTCTGCTCTATACCAAACGTGAAAGTCAATGTGAGCACTAGCCTCGAAGTAAGGCCCTGATTATGCTGGCAATACGGGAGGCGTGCAGCAGCTCCATGAGGCCTTCATCGCTGTTCTGCTTTAGTTTCACGGTAGTAAGCTTTCCAACATTCCTAGGGACTTTGCTTAAGCAACCGTTTCGGTACCAGAAGACTGCGTAGAGACAGTAAGCTCTGGTCCTGCGTGTATGCTGCGTGTCAACCTAGAAATTGGAGACTGATGGCATAAGGCTTCTTTTGCCATTATGAAAGCTCCGTTCATGCGGCCTCGAAGCTACCTGAAAAGCATTGTTGTTGCCGGGGTTTTCCTCACTGCCGGCATGGTTCTGAGAAGAAAATGAGTTTTCTCCTAAGAAACCTTGGGTTTCCAGTTCCTTGTTGGAAGCTCACCCTGCTCTGCGCTATACCTAAAGTGAAAGTCAACCTGAGCCCAAGCTTCGAAGTAAGGCCCTGATTATCCTTGCAAAACGAGAGGCATGCAGCAGCTCCATGAGGCCTTCATCGTTGTTCTGCTTTAGTTTCAAGGTAGTAAGCTTTTCAACACTCCTAGGGGCCTTGCTTCAGCACCCGTTTCAGTACCAGAACACTGCGTAGAACCAGGAAGCTCTGCTCCTGCGTGTATGCTGCGTGTCAACCTAGAAATTAGAGACTGATGGCACAAGGCTTGTTTTCCCGTTTTGAAAGCTCCATTCATGCGGCCTCGAAGCTACCTGAAAAGCACTGTTGTTACCGTGCTTTTACTTACAGCCGGCATGGCACATAGAAGAAAATGAGTTTTCTCGAAAGAAACCTTGTGCTTCCAGTTCCTAGTTGGAAGCTCACCCGGCTCTGCTCTATACCAAACGTGAAAGTCAATGTGAGCACTAGCCTCGAAGTAAGGCCCTGATTATGCTGGCAATACGGGAGGCGTGCAGCAGCTCCATGAGGCCTTCATCGCTGTTCTGCTTTAGTTTCACGGTAGTAAGCTTTCCAACATTCCTAGGGACTTTGCTTAAGCAACCGTTTCGGTACCAGAAGACTGCGTAGAGACAGTAAGCTCTGGTCCTGCGTGTATGCTGGGTGTCAACCTAGAAATTGGAGACTGATGGCATAAGGCTTCTTTTGCCATTATGAAAGCTCCGTTCATGCGGCCTCGAAGCTACCTGAAAAGCATTGTTGTTGCCGGGGTTTTCCTCACTGCCGGCATGGTTCTGAAGAAAATGAGTTTTCTCCTAAGAAACCTTGGGTTTCCAGTTCCTTGTTGGAAGCTCACCCTGCTCTGCGCTATACCTAAAGTGAAAGTCAACGTGAGCCCAAGCTTCGAAGTAAGGCCCTGATTATCCTTGCAAAACGAGAGGCGTGCAGCAGCTCCATGAGGCCTTCATCGTTGTTCTGCTTTAGTTTCAAGGTAGTAAGCTTTTCAACACTCCTAGGGGCCTTGCTTCAGCACCCGTTTCAGTACCAGAACACTGCGTAGAACCAGGAAGCTCTGCTCCTGCGTGTATGCTGCGTGTCAACCTAGAAATTAGAGAGTGATGGCACAAGGCTTGTTTTCCCGTTTTGAAAGCTCCATTCATGCGGCCTCGAAGCTACCTGAAAAGCACTGTTGTTACCGTGCTTTTACTTACAGCCGGCATGGCACATAGAAGAAAATGAGTTTTCTCGAAAGAAACCTTGTGCTTCCAGTTCCTAGTTGGAAGCTCACCCGGCTCTGCTCTATACCAAACGTGAAAGTCAATGTGAGCACTAGCCTCGAAGTAAGGCCCTGATTATGCTGGCAATACGGGAGGCGTGCAGCAGCTCCATGAGGCCTTCATCGCTGTTCTGCTTTAGTTTCACGGTAGTAAGCTTTCCAACATTCCTAGGGACTTTGCTTAAGCAACCGTTTCGGTACCAGAAGACTGCGTAGAGACAGTAAGCTCTGGTCCTGCGTGTATGCTGGGTGTCAACCTAGAAATTGGAGACTGATGGCATAAGGCTTCTTTTGCCATTATGAAAGCTCCGTTCATGCGGCCTCGAAGCTACCTGAAAAGCATTGTTGTTGCCGGGGTTTTCCTCACTGCCGGCATGGTTCTGAGAAGAAAATGAGTTTTCTCCTAAGAAACCTTGGGTTTCCAGTTCCTTGTTGGAAGCTCACCCTGCTCTGCGCTATACCTAAAGTGAAAGTCAACGTGAGCCCAAGCTTCGAAGTAAGGCCCTGATTATCCTTGCAAAACGAGAGGCGTGCAGCAGCTCCATGAGGCCTTCATCGTTGTTCTGCTTTAGTTTCAAGGTAGTAAGCTTTTCAACACTCCTAGGGGCCTTGCTTCAGCACCCGTTTCAGTACCAGAACACTGCGTAGAACCAGGAAGCTCTGCTCCTGCGTGTATGCTGCGTGTCAACCTAGAAATTAGAGACTGACGGCACAAGGCTAGTTTTCCCATTATGAAAGCTCCGTTGATGCGGCCCCGAAGCTACCTGAAAAGCACTGTTGTTACCGTGCTTTTACTTACAGCCGGCATGGCACATAGAAGAAAATGAGTTTTCTCGAAAGAAACCTTGTGCTTCCAGTTCCTAGTTGGAAGCTCACCCGGCTCTGCTCTATACCAAACGTGAAAGTCAATGTGAGCACTAGCCTCGAAGTAAGGCCCTGATTATCCTGGCAAAACGGGAGGCGTGCAGCAGCTCCATGAGGCCTTCATCGCTGTTCTGCTTTAGTTTCACGGTAGTAAGCTTTCCAAGACTCCTAGGGACTTTGCTTAAGCAACCGTTTCGGTACCAGAACACTGCGTAGAGACAGTAAGCTCTGGTCCTGCGTGTATGCTGCGTGTCAACCTAGAAATTGGAGACTGATGGCATAAGGCTTCTTTTCCCATTATGAAAGCTCCGTTCATGCGGCCTCGAAGCTACCTGAAAAGCATTGTTGTTGCCGGGGTTTTCCTCACTGCCGGCATGGTTCTGAGGAGAAAATGAGTTTTCTCCTAAGAAACCTTGGGTTTCCAGTTCTTTCTTGGAAGCTCACCCTGCTCTGCGCTATACCTAAAGTGAAAGTCAACGTGAGCCCAAGCTTCGAAGTAAGGCCCTGATTATCCTTGCAAAACGAGAGGCGTGCAGCAGCTCCATGAGGCCTTCATCGTTGTTCTGCTTTAGTTTCAAGGTAGTAAGCTTTTCAACACTCCTAGGGGCCTTGCTTCAGCACCCGTTTCAGTACCAGAACACTGCGTAGAACCAGGAAGCTCTGCTCCTGCGTGTATGCTGCGTGTCAACCTAGAAATTAGAGACTGACGGCACAAGGCTAGTTTTCCCATTATGAAAGCTCCGTTGATGCGGCCCCGAAGCTACCTGAAAAGCACTGTTGTTACCGTGCTTTTACTTAGAGCCGGCATGGCACATAGAAGAAAATGAGTTTTCTCGAAAGAAACCTTGTGCTTCCAGTTCCTAGTTGGAAGCTCACCCGGCTCTGCTCTATACCAAACGTGAAAGTCAATGTGAGCACTAGCCTCGAAGTAAGGCCCTGATTATCCTGGCAAAACGGGAGGCGTGCAGCAGCTCCATGAGGCCTTCATCGCTGTTCTGCTTTAGTTTCACGGTAGTAAGCTTTCCAAGACTCCTAGGGACTTTGCTTAAGCAACCGTTTCGGTACCAGAACACTGCGTAGAGACAGTAAGCTCTGGTCCTGCGTGTATGCTGCGTGTCAACCTAGAAATTGGAGACTGATGGCATAAGGCTTCTTTTGCCATTATGAAAGCTCCGTTCATGCGGCCTCGAAGCTACCTGAAAAGCATTGTTGTTGCCGGGGTTTTCCTCACTGCCGGCATGGTTCTGAGAAGAAAATGAGTTTTCTCCTAAGAAACCTTGGGTTTACAGTTCCTTGTTGGAAGCTCACCCTGCTCTGCGCTATACCTAAAGTGAATGTCAACCTGAGCCCAAGCTTCGAAGTAAGGCCCTGATTATCCTTGCAAAACGAGAGGCATGCAGCAGCTCCATGAGGCCTTCATCGTTGTTCTGCTTTAGTTTCAAGGTAGTAAGCTTTTCAACACTCCTAGGGGCCTTGCTTCAGCACCCGTTTCAGTACCAGAACACTGCGTACAACCAGGAAGCTCTGCTCCTGCGTGTATGCTGCGTGTCAACCTAGAAATTAGAGACTGATGGCACAAGGCTTGTTTTCCCGTTTTGAAAGCTCCATTCATGCGGCCTCGAAGCTACCTGAAAAGCACTGTTGTTACCGTGCTTTTACTTACAGCCGGCATGGCACATAGAAGAAAATGAGTTTTCTCGAAAGAAACCTTGTGCTTCCAGTTCCTAGTTGGAAGCTCACCCGGCTCTGCTCTATACCAAACGTGAAAGTCAATGTGAGCACTAGCCTCGAAGTAAGGCCCTGATTATGCTGGCAATACGGGAGGCGTGCAGCAGCTCCATGAGGCATTCATCGCTGTTCTGCTTTAGTTTCACGGTAGTAGCTTTCCAACATTCCTAGGGACTTTGCTTAAGCAACCGTTTCGGTACCAGAACACTGCGTAGAGACAGTAAGCTCTGGTCCTGCGTGTATGCTGCGTGTCAACCTAGAAATTGGAGACTGATGGCATAAGGCTTCTTTTCCCATTATGAAAGCTCCGTTCATGCGGCCTCGAAGCTACCTGAAAAGCATTGTTGTTGCCGGGGTTTTCCTCACTGCCGGCATGGTTCTGAGGAGAAAATGAGTTTTCTCCTAAGAAACCTTGGGTTGCCAGTTCTTTGTTGGAAGCTCACCCTGCTCTGCGCTATACCTAAAGTGAAAGTCAACGTGAGCCCAAGCTTCGAAGTAAGGCCCTGATTATCCTTGCAAAACGAGAGGCGTGCAGCAGCTCCATGAGGCCTTCATCGTTGTTCTGCTTTAGTTTCAAGGTAGTAAGCTTTTCAACACTCCTAGGGGCCTTGCTTCAGCACCCGTTTCAGTACCAGAACACTGCGTAGAACCAGGAAGTTCTGCTCCTGCGTGTATGCTGCGTGTCAACCTAGAAATTAGAGGCTGACGGCACAAGGCTAGTTTTCCCATTATGAAAGCTCCGTTGATGCGGCCCCGAAGCTACCTGAAAAGCACTGTTGTTACCGTGCTTTTACTTACAGCCGGCATGGCACATAGAAGAAAATGAGTTTTCTCGAAAGAAACCTTGTGCTTCCAGTTCCTAGTTGGAAGCTCACCCGGCTCTGCTCTATACCAAACGTGAAAGTCAATGTGAGCACTAGCCTCGAAGTAAGGCCCTGATTATCCTGGCAAAACGGGAGGCGTGCAGCAGCTCCATGAGGCCTTCATCGCTGTTCTGCTTTAGTTTCACGGTAGTAAGCTTTCCAAGACTCCTAGGGACTTTGCTTAAGCAACCGTTTCGGTACCAGAACACTGCGTAGAGACAGTAAGCTCTGGTCCTGCGTGTATGCTGCGTGTCAACCTAGAAATTGGAGACTGATGGCATAAGGCTTCTTTTCCCATTATGAAAGCTCCGTTCATGCGGCCTCGAAGCTACCTGAAAAGCATTGTTGTTGCCGGGGTTTTCCTCACTGCCAGCATGGTTCTGAGAAGAAAATGAGTTTTCTCCTAAGAAACCTTGGGTTTCCAGTTCCTTGTTGGAAGCTCACCCTGCTCTGCGCTATACCTAAAGTGAAAGTCAACGTGAGCCCAAGCTTCGAAGTAAGGCCCTGATTATCCTTGCAAAACGAGAGGCGTGCAGCAGCTCCATGAGGCCTTCATCGTTGTTCTGCTTTAGTTTCAAGGTAGTAAGCTTTTCAACACTCCTAGGGGCCTTGCTTCAGCACCCGTTTCAGTACCAGAACACTGCGTAGAACCAGGAAGCTCTGCTCCTGCGTGTATGCTGCGTGTCAACCTAGAAATTAGAGAGTGATGGCACAAGGCTTGTTTTCCCGTTTTGAAAGCTCCATTCATGCGGCCTCGAAGCTACCTGAAAAGCACTGTTGTTACCGTGCTTTTACTTACAGCCGGCATGGCACATAGAAGAAAATGAGTTTTCTCGAAAGAAACCTTGTGCTTCCAGTTCCTAGTTGGAAGCTCACCCGGCTCTGCTCTATACCAAACGTGAAAGTCAATGTGAGCACTAGCCTCGAAGTAAGGCCCTGATTATGCTGGCAAAACGGGAGGCGTGCAGCAGCTCCATGAGGCCTTCATCGCTGTTCTGCTTTAGTTTCACGGTAGTAGCTTTCCAACATTCCTAGGGACTTTGCTTAAGCAACCGTTTCGGTACCAGAACACTGCGTAGAGACAGTAAGCTCTGGTCCTGCGTGTATGCTGCGAGTCAACCTAGAAATTGGAGACTGATGGCATAAGGCTTCTTTTCCCATTATGAAAGCTCCGTTCATGCGGCCTCGAAGCTACCTGAAAAGCATTGTTGTTGCCGGGGTTTTCCTCACTGCCGGCATGGTTCTGAGGAGAAAATGAGTTTTCTCCTAAGAAACCTTGGGTTTCCAGTTCTTTGTTGGATACTCACCCTGCTCTGCGCTATACCTAAAGTGAAAGTCAACGTGAGCCCAAGCTTCGAAGTAAGGCCCTGATTATCCTTGCAAAACGAGTGGCGTGCAGCAGCTCCATGAGGCCTTCATCGTTGTTCTGCTTTAGTTTCAAGGTAGTAAGCTTTTCAACACTCCTAGGGGCCTTGCTTCAGCACCCGTTTCAGTACCAGAACACTGCGTAGAACCAGGAAGCTCTGCTCCTGCGTGTATGCTGCGTGTCAACCTAGAAATTAGAGACTCACGGCACAAGGCTAGTTTTCCCATTATGAAAGCTCTGTTGATGCGGCCCCGAAGATACCTGAAAAGCACTGTTGTTACCGTGCTTTTACTTAGAGCCGGCATGGCACATAGAAGAAAATGAGTTTTCTCGAAAGAAACCTTGTGCTTCCAGTTCCTAGTTGGAAGCTCACCCGGCTCTGCTCTATACCAAACGTGAAAGTCAATGTGAGCACTAGCCTCGAAGTAAGGCCCTGATTATCCTGGCAAAACGGGAGGCGTGCAGCAGCTCCATGAGGCCTTCATCGCTGTTCTGCTTTAGTTTCACGGTAGTAAGCTTTCCAAGACTCCTAGGGACTTTGCTTAAGCAACCGTTTCGGTACCAGAACACTGCGTAGAGACAGTAAGCTCTGGTCCTGCGTGTATGCTGCGTGTCAACCTAGAAATTGGAGACTGATGGCATAAGGCTTCTTTTGCCATTATGAAAGCTCCGTTCATGCGGCCTCGAAGCTACCTGAAAAGCATTGTTGTTGCCGGGGTTTTCCTCACTGCCGGCATGGTTCTGAGAAGAAAATGAGTTTTCTCCTAAGAAACCTTGGGTTTCCAGTTCCTTGTTGGAAGCTCACCCTGCTCTGCGCTATACCTAAAGTGAAAGTCAACCTGAGCCCAAGCTTCGAAGTAAGGCCCTGATTATCCTTGCAAAACGAGAGGCATGCAGCAGCTCCATGAGGCCTTTTTCGTTGTTCTGCTTTAGTTTCAAGGTAGTAAGCTTTTCAACACTCCTAGGGGCCTTGCTTCAGCACCCGTTTCAGTACCAGAACACTGCGTACAACCAGGAAGCTCTGCTCCTGCGTGTATGCTGCGTGTCAACCTAGAAATTAGAGACTGATGGCACAAGGCTTGTTTTCCCGTTTTGAAAGCTCCATTCATGCGGCCTCGAAGCTACCTGAAAAGCACTGTTGTTACCGTGCTTTTACTTACAGCCGGCATGGCACATAGAAGAAAATGAGTTTTCTCGAAAGAAACCTTGTGCTTCCAGTTCCTAGTTGGAAGCTCACCCGGCTCTGCTCTATACCAAACGTGAAAGTCAATGTGAGCACTAGCCTCGAAGTAAGGCCCTGATTATGCTGGCAATACGGGAGGCGTGCAGCAGCTCCATGAGGCCTTCATCGCTGTTCTGCTTTAGTTTCACGGTAGTAGCTTTCCAACATTCCTAGGGACTTTGCTTAAGCAACCGTTTCGGTACCAGAACACTGCGTAGAGACAGTAAGCTCTGGTCCTGCGTGTATGCTGCGAGTCAACCTAGAAATTGGAGACTGATGGCATAAGGCTTCTTTTCCCATTATGAAAGCTCCGTTCATGCGGCCTCGAAGCTACCTGAAAAGCATTGTTGTTGCCGGGGTTTTCCTCACTGCCGGCATGGTTCTGAGGAGAAAATGAGTTTTCTCCTAAGAAACCTTGGGTTGCCAGTTCTTTGTTGGAAGCTCACCCTGCTCTGCGCTATACCTAAAGTGAAAGTCAACGTGAGCCCAAGCTTCGAAGTAAGGCCCTGATTATCCTTGCAAAACGAGTGGCGTGCAGCAGCTCCATGAGGCCTTCATCGTTGTTCTGCTTTAGTTTCAAGGTAGTAAGCTTTTCAACACTCCTAGGGGCCTTGATTCAGCACCCGTTTCAGTACCAGAACACTGCGTAGAACCAGGAAGTTCTGCTCCTGCGTGTATGCTGCGTGTCAACCTAGAAATTAGAGGCTGACGGCACAAGGCTAGTTTTCCCATTATGAAAGCTCCGTTGATGCGGCCCCGAAGCTACCTGAAAAGCACTGTTGTTACCGTGCTTTTACTTACAGCCGGCATGGCACATAGAAGAAAATGAGTTTTCTCGAAAGAAACCTTGTGCTTCCAGTTCCTAGTTGGAAGCTCACCCGGCTCTGCTCTATACCAAACGTGAAAGTCAATGTGAGCACTAGCCTCGAAGTAAGGCCCTGATTATCCTGGCAAAACGGGAGGCGTGCAGCAGCTCCATGAGGCCTTCATCGCTGTTCTGCTTTAGTTTCACGGTAGTAAGCTTTCCAAGACTCCTAGGGACTTTGCTTAAGCAACCGTTTCGGTACCAGAACACTGCGTAGAGACAGTAAGCTCTGGTCCTGCGTGTATGCTGCGTGTCAACCTAGAAATTGGAGACTGATGGCATAAGGCTTCTTTTCCCATTATGAAAGCTCCGTTCATGCGGCCTCGAAGCTACCTGAAAAGCATTGTTGTTGCCGGGGTTTTCCTCACTGCCGGCATGGTTCTGAGAAGAAAATGAGTTTTCTCCTAAGAAACCTTGGGTTTCCAGTTCCTTGTTGGAAGCTCACCCTGCTCTGCGCTATACCTAAAGTGAAAGTCAACGTGAGCCCAAGCTTCGAAGTAAGGCCCTGATTATCCTTGCAAAACGAGAGGCATGCAGCAGCTCCATGAGGCCTTCATCGTTGTTCTGCTTTAGTTTCAAGGTAGTAAGCTTTTCAACACTCCTAGGGGCCTTGCTTCAGCACCCGTTTCAGTACCAGAACACTGCGTACAACCAGGAAGCTCTGCTCCTGCGTGTATGCTGCGTGTCAACCTAGAAATTAGAGACTGATGGCACAAGGCTTGTTTTCCCGTTTTGAAAGCTCCATTCATGCGGCCTCGAAGCTACCTGAAAAGCACTGTTGTTACCGTGCTTTTACTTACAGCCGGCATGGCACATAGAAGAAAATGAGTTTTCTCGAAAGAAACCTTGTGCTTCCAGTTCCTAGTTGGAAGCTCACCCGGCTCTGCTCTATACCAAACGTGAAAGTCAATGTGAGCACTAGCCTCGAAGTAAGGCCCTGATTATCCTGGCAAAACGGGAGGGGTGCAGCAGCTCCATGAGGCCTTCATCGCTGTTCTGCTTTAGTTTCACGGTAGTAAGCTTTCCAAGACTCCTAGGGACTTTGCTTAAGCAACCGTTTCGGTACCAGAACACTGCGTAGAGACAGTAAGCTCTGGTCCTGCGTGTATGCTGCGTGTCAACCTAGAAATTGGAGACTGATGGCATAAGGCTTCTTTTGCCATTATGAAAGCTCCGTTCATGCGGCCTCGAAGCTACCTGAAAAGCATTGTTGTTGCCGGGGTTTTCCTCACTGCCGGCATGGTTCTGAGAAGAAAATGAGTTTTCTCCTAAGAAACCTTGGGTTTCCAGTTCCTTGTTGGAAGCTCACCCTGCTCTGCGCTATACCTAAAGTGAAAGTCAACCTGAGCCCAAGCTTCGAAGTAAGGCCCTGATTATCCTTGCAAAACGAGAGGCATGCAGCAGCTCCATGAGGCCTTTTTCGTTGTTCTGCTTTAGTTTCAAGGTAGTAAGCTTTTCAACACTCCTAGGGGCCTTGCTTCAGCACCCGTTTCAGTACCAGAACACTGCGTACAACCAGGAAGCTCTGCTCCTGCGTGTATGCTGCGTGTCAACCTAGAAATTAGAGACTGATGGCACAAGGCTTGTTTTCCCGTTTTGAAAGCTCCATTCATGCGGCCTCGAAGCTACCTGAAAAGCACTGTTGTTACCGTGCTTTTACTTACAGCCGGCATGGCACATAGAAGAAAATGAGTTTTCTCGAAAGAAACCTTGTGCTTCCAGTTCCTAGTTGGAAGCTCACCCGGCTCTGCTCTATACCAAACGTGAAAGTCAATGTGAGCACTAGCCTCGAAGTAAGGCCCTGATTATGCTGGCAATACGGGAGGCGTGCAGCAGCTCCATGAGGCCTTCATCGCTGTTCTGCTTTAGTTTCACGGTAGTAGCTTTCCAACATTCCTAGGGACTTTGCTTAAGCAACCGTTTCGGTACCAGAACACTGCGTAGAGACAGTAAGCTCTGGTCCTGCGTGTATGCTGCGAGTCAACCTAGAAATTGGAGACTGATGGCATAAGGCTTCTTTTCCCATTATGAAAGCTCCGTTCATGCGGCCTCGAAGCTACCTGAAAAGCATTGTTGTTGCCGGGGTTTTCCTCACTGCCGGCATGGTTCTGAGGAGAAAATGAGTTTTCTCCTAAGAAACCTTGGGTTGCCAGTTCTTTGTTGGAAGCTCACCCTGCTCTGCGCTATACCTAAAGTGAAAGTCAACGTGAGCCCAAGCTTCGAAGTAAGGCCCTGATTATCCTTGCAAAACGAGAGGCGTGCAGCAGCTCCATGAGGCCTTCATCGTTGTTCTGCTTTAGTTTCAAGGTAGTAAGCTTTTCAACACTCCTAGGGGCCTTGCTTCAGCACCCGTTTCAGTACCAGAACACTGCGTAGAACCAGGAAGCTCTGCTCCTGCGTGTATGCTGCGTGTCAACCTAGAAATTAGAGAGTGATGGCACAAGGCTTGTTTTCCCGTTTTGAAAGCTCCATTCACGCGGCCTCGAAGCTACCTGAAAAGCACTGTTGTTACCGTGCTTTTACTTACAGCCGGCATGGCACATAGAAGAAAATGAGTTTTCTCGAAAGAAACCTTGTGCTTCCAGTTCCTAGTTGGAAGCTCACCCGGCTCTGCTCTATACCAAACGTGAAAGTCAATGTGAGCACTAGCCTCGAAGTAAGGCCCTGATTATGCTGGCAAAACGGGAGGCGTGCAGCAGCTCCATGAGGCCTTCATCGTTGTTCTGCTTTAGTTTCAAGGTAGTAAGCTTTTCAACACTCCTAGGGGCCTTGCTTCAGCACCCGTTTCAGTACCAGAACACTGCTTAGAACCAGGAAGCTCTGCTCCTGCGTGTATGCTGCGTGTCAACCTAGAAATTAGAGACTCACGGCACAAGGCTAGTTTTCCCATTATGAAAGCTCTGTTGATGCGGCCCCGAAGATACCTGAAAAGCACTGTTGTTACCGTGCTTTTACTTAGAGCCGGCATGGCACATAGAAGAAAATGAGTTTTCTCGAAAGAAACCTTGTGCTTCCAGTTCCTAGTTGGAAGCTCACCCGGCTCTGCTCTATACCAAACGTGAAAGTCAATGTGAGCACTAGCCTCGAAGTAAGGCCCTGATTATGCTGGCAATACGGGAGGCGTGCAGCAGCTCCATGAGGCCTTCATCGCTGTTCTGCTTTAGTTTCAAGGTAGTAAGCTTTTCAACACTCCTAGGGGCCTTGCTTCAGCACCCGTTTCAGTACCAGAACACTGCGTAGAACCAGGAAGTTCTGCTCCTGCGTGTATGCTGCGTGTCAACCTAGAAATTAGAGGCTGACGGCACAAGGCTAGTTTTCCCATTATGAAAGCTCCGTTGATGCGGCCCCGAAGCTACCTGAAAAGCACTGTTGTTACCGTGCTTTTACTTACAGCCGGCATGGCACATAGAAGAAAATGAGTTTTCTCGAAAGAAACCTTGTGCTTCCAGTTCCTAGTTGGAAGCTCACCCGGCTCTGCTCTATACCAAACGTGAAAGTCAATGTGAGCACTAGCCTCGAAGTAAGGCCCTGATTATCCTGGCAAAACGAGAGGCGTGCAGCAGCTCCATGAGGCCTTCATCGCTGTTCTGCTTTAGTTTCACGGTAGTAAGCTTTCCAAGACTCCTAGGGACTTTGCTTAAGCAACCGTTTCGGTACCAGAACACTGCGTAGAGACAGTAAGCTCTGGTCCTGCGTGTATGCTGCGTGTCAACCTAGAAATTGGAGACTGATGGCATAAGGCTTCTTTTCCCATTATGAAAGCTCCGTTCATGCGGCCTCGAAGCTACCTGAAAAGCATTGTTGTTGCCGGGGTTTTTCTCACTGCCAGCATGGTTCTGAGAAGAAAATGAGTTTTCTCCTAAGAAACCTTGGGTTTCCAGTTCCTTGTTGGAAGCTCACCCTGCTCTGCGCTATACCTAAAGTGAAAGTCAACGTGAGCCCAAGCTTCGAAGTAAGGCCCTGATTATCCTTGCAAAACGAGAGGCGTGCAGCAGCTCCATGAGGCCTTCATCGTTGTTCTGCTTTAGTTTCAAGGTAGTAAGCTTTTCAACACTCCTAGGGGCCTTGCTTCAGCACCCGTTTCAGTACCAGAACACTGCGTACAACCAGGAAGCTCTGCTCCTGCGTGTATGCTGCGTGTCAACCTAGAAATTAGAGACTGATGGCACAAGGCTTGTTTTCCCGTTTTGAAAGCTCCATTCATGCGGCCTCGAAGCTACCTGAAAAGCACTGTTGTTACCGTGCTTTTACTTACAGCCGGCATGGCACATAGAAGAAAATGAGTTTTCTCGAAAGAAACCTTGTGCTTCCAGTTCCTAGTTGGAAGCTCACCCGGCTCTGCTCTATACCAAACGTGAAAGTCAATGTGAGCACTAGCCTCGAAGTAAGGCCCTGATTATGCTGGCAATACGGGAGGCGTGCAGCAGCTCCATGAGGCCTTCATCGCTGTTCTGCTTTAGTTTCACGGTAGTAGCTTTCCAACATTCCTAGGGACTTTGCTTAAGCAACCGTTTCGGTACCAGAACACTGCGTAGAGACAGTAAGCTCTGGTCCTGCGTGTATGCTGCGAGTCAACCTAGAAATTGGAGACTGATGGCATAAGGCTTCTTTTCCCATTATGAAAGCTCCGTTCATGCGGCCTCGAAGCTACCTGAAAAGCATTGTTGTTGCCGGGGTTTTCCTCACTGCCGGCATGGTTCTGAGGAGAAAATGAGTTTTCTCCTAAGAAACCTTGGGTTGCCAGTTCTTTGTTGGAAGCTCACCCTGCTCTGCGCTATACCTAAAGTGAAAGTCAACGTGAGCCCAAGCTTCGAAGTAAGGCCCTGATTATCCTTGCAAAACGAGAGGCGTGCAGCAGCTCCATGAGGCCTTCATCGTTGTTCTGCTTTAGTTTCAAGGTAGTAAGCTTTTCAACACTCCTAGGGGCCTTGATTCAGCACCCGTTTCAGTACCAGAACACTGCGTAGAACCAGGAAGTTCTGCTCCTGCGTGTATGCTGCGTGTCAACCTAGAAATTAGAGGCTGACGGCACAAGGCTAGTTTTCCCATTATGAAAGCTCCGTTGATGCGGCCCCGAAGCTACCTGAAAAGCACTGTTGTTACCGTGCTTTTACTTACAGCCGGCATGGCACATAGAAGAAAATGAGTTTTCTCGAAAGAAACCTTGTGCTTCCAGTTCCTAGTTGGAAGCTCACCCGGCTCTGCTCTATACCAAACGTGAAAGTCAATGTGAGCACTAGCCTCGAAGTAAGGCCCTGATTATCCTGGCAAAACGGGAGGCGTGCAGCAGCTCCATGAGGCCTTCATCGCTGTTCTGCTTTAGTTTCACGGTAGTAAGCTTTCCAAGACTCCTAGGGACTTTGCTTAAGCAACCGTTTCGATACCAGAACACTGCGTAGAGACAGTAAGCTCTGGTCCTGCGTGTATGCTGCGTGTCAACCTAGAAATTGGAGACTGATGGCATAAGGCTTCTTTTCCCATTATGAAAGCTCCGTTCATGCGGCCTCGAAGCTACCTGAAAAGCATTGTTGTTGCCGGGGTTTTCCTCACTGCCGGCATGGTTCTGAGAAGAAAATGAGTTTTCTCCTAAGAAACCTTGGGTTTCCAGTTCCTTGTTGGAAGCTCACCCTGCTCTGCGCTATACCTAAAGTGAAAGTCAACGTGAGCCCAAGCTTCGAAGTAAGGCCCTGATTATCCTTGCAAAACGAGAGGCATGCAGCAGCTCCATGAGGCCTTCATCGTTGTTCTGCTTTAGTTTCAAGGTAGTAAGCTTTTCAACACTCCTAGGGGCCTTGCTTCAGCACCCGTTTCAGTACCAGAACACTGCGTACAACCAGGAAGCTCTGCTCCTGCGTGTATGCTGCGTGTCAACCTAGAAATTAGAGACTGATGGCACAAGGCTTGTTTTCCCGTTTTGAAAGCTCCATTCATGCGGCCTCGAAGCTACCTGAAAGGCACTGTTGTTACCGTGCTTTTACTTACAGCCGGCATGGCACATAGAAGAAAATGAGTTTTCTCGAAAGAAACCTTGTGCTTCCAGTTCCTAGTTGGAAGCTCACCCGGCTCTGCTCTATACCAAACGTGAAAGTCAATGTGAGCACTAGCCTCGAAGTAAGGCCCTGATTATCCTGGCAAAACGGGAGGGGTGCAGCAGCTCCATGAGGCCTTCATCGCTGTTCTGCTTTAGTTTCACGGTAGTAAGCTTTCCAAGACTCCTAGGGACTTTGCTTAAGCAACCGTTTCGGTACCAGAACACTGCGTAGAGACAGTAAGCTCTGGTCCTGCGTGTATGCTGCGTGTCAACCTAGAAATTGGAGACTGATGGCATAAGGCTTCTTTTGCCATTATGAAAGCTCCGTTCATGCGGCCTCGAAGCTACCTGAAAAGCATTGTTGTTGCCGGGGTTTTCCTCACTGCCGGCATGGTTCTGAGGAGAAAATGAGTTTTCTCCTAAGAAACCTTGGGTTGCCAGTTCTTTGTTGGAAGCTCACCCTGCTCTGCGCTATACCTAAAGTGAAAGTCAACGTGAGCCCAAGCTTCGAAGTAAGGCCCTGATTATCCTTGCAAAACGAGAGGCGTGCAGCAGCTCCATGAGGCCTTCATCGTTGTTCTGCTTTAGTTTCAAGGTAGTAAGCTTTTCAACACTCCTAGGGGCCTTGCTTCAGCACCCGTTTCAGTACCAGAACACTGCGTAGAACCAGGAAGCTCTGCTCCTGCGTGTATGCTGCGTGTCAACCTAGAAATTAGAGAGTGATGGCACAAGGCTTGTTTTCCCGTTTTGAAAGCTCCATTCACGCGGCCTCGAAGCTACCTGAAAAGCACTGTTGTTACCGTGCTTTTACTTACAGCCGGCATGGCACATAGAAGAAAATGAGTTTTCTCGAAAGAAACCTTGTGCTTCCAGTTCCTAGTTGGAAGCTCACCCGGCTCTGCTCTATACCAAACGTGAAAGTCAATGTGAGCACTAGCCTCGAAGTAAGGCCCTGATTATGCTGGCAAAACGGGAGGCGTGCAGCAGCTCCATGAGGCCTTCATCGTTGTTCTGCTTTAGTTTCAAGGTAGTAAGCTTTTCAACACTCCTAGGGGCCTTGCTTCAGCACCCGTTTCAGTACCAGAACACTGCTTAGAACCAGGAAGCTCTGCTCCTGCGTGTATGCTGCGTGTCAACCTAGAAATTAGAGACTCACGGCACAAGGCTAGTTTTCCCATTATGAAAGCTCTGTTGATGCGGCCCCGAAGATACCTGAAAAGCACTGTTGTTACCGTGCTTTTACTTAGAGCCGGCATGGCACATAGAAGAAAATGAGTTTTCTCGAAAGAAACCTTGTGCTTCCAGTTCCTAGTTGGAAGCTCACCCGGCTCTGCTCTATACCAAACGTGAAAGTCAATGTGAGCACTAGCCTCGAAGTAAGGCCCTGATTATGCTGGCAATACGGGAGGCGTGCAGCAGCTCCATGAGGCCTTCATCGCTGTTCTGCTTTAGTTTCAAGGTAGTAAGCTTTTCAACACTCCTAGGGGCCTTGCTTCAGCACCCGTTTCAGTACCAGAACACTGCGTAGAACCAGGAAGTTCTGCTCCTGCGTGTATGCTGCGTGTCAACCTAGAAATTGGAGACTGATGGCATAAGGCTTCTTTTCCCATTTTGAAAGCTCCGTTCATGCGGCCTCGAAGCTACCTGAAAAGCATTGTTGTTGCCGGGGTTTTCCTCACTGCCGGCATGGTTCTGAGGAGAAAATGAGTTTTCTCCTAAGAAACCTTGGGTTTCCAGTTCTTTGTTGGAAGCTCACCCTGTTCTGCGCTATACCTAAAGTGAAAGTCAACGTGAGCCCAAGCTTCGAAGTAAGGCCCTGATTATCCTTGCAAAACGAGAGGCGTGCAGCAGCTCCATGAGCCCTTCATCGTTTTCTGCTTTAGTTTCAAGGTAGTGAGCTTTTCAACACTCCTAAGGGCCTTGCTTCAGCACCCGTTTCAGTACCAGAACACTGCGTAGAACCAGGAAGCTCTGCTCCTGCGTGTATGCTGCGTGTCAAGCTAGAAATTAGAGGCTGACGGCACAAGGCTAGTTTTCCCATTATGAAAGCTCCGTTGATGCGGCCCCGAAGCTACCTGAAAAGCACTGTTGTTACCGTGCTTTTACTTACAGCCGGCATGGCACATAGAAGAAAATGAGTTTTCTCGAAAGAAACCTTGTGCTTCCAGTTCCTAGTTGGAAGCTCACCCGGCTCTGCTCTATACCAAACGTGAAAGTCAATGTGAGCACTAGCCTCGAAGTAAGGCCCTGATTATCCTGGCAAAACGGGAGGCGTGCAGCAGCTCCATGAGGCCTTCATCGTTGTTCTGCTTTAGTTTCAAGGTAGTAAGCTTTTCAACACTCCTAGGGGCCTTGCTTCAGCACCCGTTTCAGTACCAGAACACTGCGTAGAACCAGGAAGTTCTGCTCCTGCGTGTATGCTGCGTGTCAACCTAGAAATTAGAAGCTGACGGCACAAGGCTAGTTTTCCCATTATGAAAGCTCCGTTGATGCGGCCCCGAAGCTACCTGAAAAGCACTGTTGTTACCGTGCTTTTACTTACAGCCGGCATGGCACATAGAAGAAAATGAGTTTTCTCGAAAGAAACCTTGTGCTTCCAGTTCCTAGTTGGAAGCTCACCCGGCTCTGCTCTATACCAAACGTGAAAGTCAATGTGAGCACTAGCCTCGAAGTAAGGCCCTGATTATCCTGGCAAAACGGGAGGCGTGCAGCAGCTCCATGAGGCCTTCATCGCTGTTCTGCTTTAGTTTCACGGTAGTAAGCTTTCCAAGACTCCTAGGGACTTTGCTTAAGCAACCGTTTCGGTACCAGAACACTGCGTAGAGACAGTAAGCTCTGGTCCTGCGTGTATGCTGCGTGTCAACCTAGAAATTGGAGACTGATGGCATAAGGCTTCTTTTCCCATTATGAAAGCTCCGTTCATGCGGCCTCGAAGCTACCTGAAAAGCATTGTTGTTGCCGGGGTTTTCCTCACTGCCAGCATGGTTCTGAGAAGAAAATGAGTTTTCTCCTAAGAAACCTTGGGTTTCCAGTTCCTTGTTGGAAGCTCACCCTGCTCTGCGCTATACCTAAAGTGAAAGTCAACGTGAGCCCAAGCTTCGAAGTAAGGCCCTGATTATCCTTGCAAAACGAGAGGCGTGCAGCAGCTCCATGAGGCCTTCATCGTTGTTCTGCTTTAGTTTCAAGGTAGTAAGCTTTTCAACACTCCTAGGGGCCTTGCTTCAGCACCCGTTTCAGTACCAGAACACTGCGTAGAACCAGGAAGCTCTGCTCCTGCGTGTATGCTGCGTGTCAACCTAGAAATTAGAGACTGATGGCACAAGGCTTGTTTTCCCGTTTTGAAAGCTCCATTCATGCGGCCTCGAAGCTACCTGAAAAGCACTGTTGTTACCGTGCTTTTACTTACAGCCGGCATGGCACATAGAAGAAAATGAGTTTTCTCGAAAGAAACCTTGTGCTTCCAGTTCCTAGTTGGAAGCTCACCCGGCTCTGCTCTATACCAAACGTGAAAGTCAATGTGAGCACTAGCCTCGAAGTAAGGCCCTGATTATGCTGGCAAAACGGGAGGCGTGCAGCAGCTCCATGAGGCCTTCATCGCTGTTCTGCTTTAGTTTCACGGTAGTAGCTTTCCAACATTCCTAGGGACTTTGCTTAAGCAACCGTTTCGGTACAAGAACACTGCGTAGAGACAGTAAGCTCTGGTCCTGCGTGTATGCTGCGAGTCAACCTAGAAATTGGAGACTGATGGCATAAGGCTTCTTTTGCCATTATGAAAGCTCCGTTCATGCGGCCTCGAAGCTACCTGAAAAGCATTGTTGTTGCCGGGGTTTTCCTCACTGCCGGCATGGTTCTGAGAAGAAAATGAGTTTTCTCCTAAGAAACCTTGGGTTTCCAGTTCCTTGTTGGAAGCTCACCCTGCTCTGCGCTATACCTAAAGTGAAAGTCAACGTGAGCCCAAGCTTCGAAGTAAGGCCCTGATTATCCTTGCAAAACGAGAGGTGTGCAGCAGCTCCATGAGGCCTTCATCGTTGTTCTGCTTTAGTTTCAAGGTAGTAAGCTTTTCAACACTCCTAGGGGCCTTGCTTCAGCACCCGTTTCAGTACCAGAACACTGCGTAGAACCAGGAAGTTCTGCTCCTGCGTGTATGCTGCGTGTCAACCTAGAAATTAGAGACTGATGGCACAAGGCTTGTTTTCCCATTATGAAAGCTCCGTTGATGCGGCCCCGAAGCTACCTGAAAAGCACTGTTGTTACCGTGCTTTTACTTACAGCCGGCATGGCACATAGAAGAAAATGAGTTTTCTCGAAAGAAACCTTGTGCTTCCAGTTCCTAGTTGGAAGCTCACCCGGCTCTGCTCTATACCAAACGTGAAAGTCAATGTGAGCACTAGCCTCGAAGTAAGGCCCTGATTATCCTGGCAAAACGGGAGGCGTGCAGCAGCTCCATGAGGCCTTCATCGCTGTTCTGCTTTAGTTTCACGGTAGTAAGCTTTCCAAGACTCCTAGGGACTTTGCTTAAGCAACCGTTTCGGTACCAGAACACTGCGTAGAGACAGTAAGCTCTGGTCCTGCGTGTATGCTGCGAGTCAACCTAGAAATTGGAGACTGATGGCATAAGGCTTCTTTTGCCATTATGAAAGCTCCGTTCATGCGGCCTCGAAGCTACCTGAAAAGCATTGTTGTTGCCGGGGTTTTCCTCACTGCCGGCATGGTTCTGAGGAGAAAATGAGTTTTCTCCTAAGAAACCTTGGGTTGCCAGTTCTTTGTTGGAAGCTCACCCTGCTCTGCGCTATACCTAAAGTGAAAGTCAACGTGAGCCCAAGCTTCGAAGTAAGGCCCTGATTATCCTTGCAAAACGAGAGGCGTGCAGCAGCTCCATGAGGCCTTCATCGTTGTTCTGCTTTAGTTTCAAGGTAGTAAGCTTTTCAACACTCCTAGGGGCCTTGCTTCAGCACCCGTTTCAGTACCAGAACACTGCGTAGAACCAGGAAGTTCTGCTCCTGCGTGTATGCTGCGTGTCAACCTAGAAATTAGAGGCTGACGGCACAAGGCTAGTTTTCCCATTATGAAAGCTCCGTTGATGCGGCCCCGAAGCTACCTGAAAAGCACTGTTGTTACCGTGCTTTTACTACAGCCGGCATGGCACATAGAAGAAAATGAGTTTTCTCGAAAGAAACCTTGTGCTTCCAGTTCCTAGTTGGAAGCTCACCCGGCTCTGCTCTATACCAAACGTGAAAGTCAATGTGAGCACTAGCCTCGAAGTAAGGCCCTGATTATCCTGGCAAAACGGGAGGCGTGCAGCAGCTCCATGAGGCCTTCATCGCTGTTCTGCTTTAGTTTCACGGTAGTAAGCTTTCCAAGACTCCTAGGGACTTTGCTTAAGCAACCGTTTCGGTACCAGAACACTGCGTAGAGACAGTAAGCTCTGGTCCTGCGTGTATGCTGCGTGTCAACCTAGAAATTGGAGACTGATGGCATAAGGCTTCTTTTCCCATTATGAAAGCTCCGTTCATGCGGCCTCGAAGCTACCTGAAAAGCATTGTTGTTGCCGGGGTTTTCCTCACTGCCAGCATGGTTCTGAGAAGAAAATGAGTTTTCTCCTAAGAAACCTTGGGTTTCCAGTTCCTTGTTGGAAGCTCACCCTGCTCTGCGCTATACCTAAAGTGAAAGTCAACGTGAGCCCAAGCTTCGAAGTAAGGCCCTGATTATCCTTGCAAAACGAGAGGCGTGCAGCAGCTCCATGAGGCCTTCATCGTTGTTCTGCTTTAGTTTCAAGGTAGTAAGCTTTTCAACACTCCTAGGGGCCTTGCTTCAGCACCCGTTTCAGTACCAGAACACTGCGTAGAACCAGGAAGCTCTGCTCCTGCGTGTATGCTGCGTGTCAACCTAGAAATTAGAGACTGATGGCACAAGGCTTGTTTTCCCGTTTTGAAAGCTCCATTCATGCGGCCTCGAAGCTACCTGAATAGCACCGTTGTTACCGTGCTTTTACTTACAGCCGGCATGGCACATAGAAGAAAATGAGTTTTCTCGAAAGAAACCTTGTGCTTCCAGTTCCTAGTTGGAAGCTCACCCGGCTCTGCTCTATACCAAACGTGAAAGTCAATGTGAGCACTAGCCTCGAAGTAAGGCCTTGATTATGCTGGCAAAACGGGAGGCGTGCAGCAGCTCCATGAGGCCTTCATCGCTGTTCTGCTTTAGTTTCACGGTAGTAGCTTTCCAACATTCCTAGGGACTTTGCTTAAGCAACCGTTTCGGTACCAGAACACTGCGTAGAGACAGTAAGCTCTGGTCCTGCGTGTATGCTGCGTGTCAACCTAGAAATTGGAGACTGATGGCATAAGGCTTCTTTTGCCATTATGAAAGCTCCGTTCATGCGGCCTCGAAGCTACCTGAAAAGCATTGTTGTTGCCGGGGTTTTCCTCACTGCCGGCATGGTTCTGAGGAGAAAATGAGTTTTCTCCTAAGAAACCTTGGGTTGCCAGTTCTTTGTTGGAAGCTCACCCTGCTCTGCGCTATACCTAAAGTGAAAGTCAACGTGAGCCCAAGCTTCGAAGTAAGGCCCTGATTATCCTTGCAAAACGAGAGGCGTGCAGCAGCTCCATGAGGCCTTCATCGTTGTTCTGCTTTAGTTTCAAGGTAGTAAGCTTTTCAACACTCCTAGGGGCCTTGCTTCAGCACCCGTTTCAGTACCAGAACACTGCGTAGAACCAGGAAGTTCTGCTCCTGCGTGTATGCTGCGTGTCAACCTAGAAATTAGAGGCTGACGGCACAAGGCTAGTTTTCCCATTATGAAAGCTCCGTTGATGCGGCCCCGAAGCTACCTGAAAAGCACTGTTGTTACCGTGCTTTTACTTACAGCCGGCATGGCACATAGAAGAAAATGAGTTTTCTCGAAAGAAACCTTGTGCTTCCAGTTCCTAGTTGGAAGCTCACCCGGCTCTGCTCTATACCAAACGTGAAAGTCAATGTGAGCACTAGCCTCGAAGTAAGGCCCTGATTATCCTGGCAAAACGGGAGGCGTGCAGCAGCTCCATGAGGCCTTCATCGCTGTTCTGCTTTAGTTTCACGGTAGTAAGCTTTCCAAGACTCCTAGGGACTTTGCTTAAGCAACCGTTTCGGTACCAGAACACTGCGTAGAGACAGTAAGCTCTGGTCCTGCGTGTATGCTGCGTGTCAACCTAGAAATTGGAGACTGATGGCATAAGGCTTCTTTTCCCATTATGAAAGCTCCGTTCATGCGGCCTCGAAGCTACCTGAAAAGCATTGTTGTTGCCGGGGTTTTCCTCACTGCCAGCATGGTTCTGAGAAGAAAATGAGTTTTCTCCTAAGAAACCTTGGGTTTCCAGTTCCTTGTTGGAAGCTCACCCTGCTCTGCGCTATACCTAAAGTGAAAGTCAACGTGAGCCCAAGCTTCGAAGTAAGGCCCTGATTATCCTTGCAAAACGAGAGGCGTGCAGCAGCTCCATGAGGCCTTCATCGTTGTTCTGCTTTAGTTTCAAGGTAGTAAGCTTTTCAACACTCCTAGGGGCCTTGCTTCAGCACCCGTTTCAGTACCAGAACACTGCGTAGAACCAGGAAGCTCTGCTCCTGCGTGTATGCTGCGTGTCAACCTAGAAATTAGAGACTGACGGCACAAGGCTTGTTTTCCCGTTTTGAAAGCTCCGTTCATGCGGCCCCGAAGCTACCTGAAAAGCACTGTAGTTACCGTGCTTTTACTTACAGCTGGCATGGTTCATAGAAGAAAATGAGTTTTCTCGAAAGAAACCTTGTGCTTCCAGTTCCTAGTTGGAAGCTCACCCGGCTCTGCTCTATACCAAACGTGAAAGTCAATGTGAGCACTAGCCTCGAAGTAAGGCCCTGATTATGCTGGCAAAACGGGAGGCGTGCAGCAGCTCCATGAGGCCTTCATCGCTGTTCTGCTTTAGTTTCACGGTAGTAGCTTTCCAACATTCCTAGGGACTTTGCTTAAGCAACCGTTTCGGTACCAGAACACTGCGTAGAGACAGTAAGATCTGGTCCTGCGTGTATGCTGCGAGTCAACCTAGAAATTGGAGACTGATGGCATAAGGCTTCTTTTCCCATTATGAAAGCTCCGTTCATGCGGCCTCGAAGCTACCTGAAAAGCATTGTTGTTGCCGGGGTTTTCCTCACTGCCGGCATGGTTCTGAGGAGAAAATGAGTTTTCTCCTAAGAAACCTTGGGTTTCCAGTTCTTTGTTGGAAGCTCACCCTGTTCTGCGCTATACCTAAAGTGAAAGTCAACGTGAGCCCAAGCTTCGAAGTAAGGCCCTGATTATCCTTGCAAAACGAGAGGCGTGCAGCAGCTCCATGAGCCCTTCATCGTTTTCTGCTTTAGTTTCAAGGTAGTGAGCTTTTCAACACTCCTAAGGGCCTTGCTTCAGCACCCGTTTCAGTACCAGAACACTGCGTAGAACCAGGAAGCTCTGCTCCTGCGTGTATGCTGCGTGTCAACCTAGAAATTAGAGGCTGACGGCACAAGGCTAGTTTTCCCATTATGAAAGCTCCGTTGATGCGGCCCCGAAGCTACCTGAAAAGCACTGTTGTTACCGTGCTTTTACTACAGCCGGCATGGCACATAGAAGAAAATGAGTTTTCTCGAAAGAAACCTTGTGCTTCCAGTTCCTAGTTGGAAGCTCACCCGGCTCTGCTCTATACCAAACGTGAAAGTCAATGTGAGCACTAGCCTCGAAGTAAGGCCCTGATTATCCTGGCAAAACGGGAGGCGTGCAGCAGCTCCATGAGGCCTTCATCGCTGTTCTGCTTTAGTTTCACGGTAGTAAGCTTTCCAAGACTCCTAGGGACTTTGCTTAAGCAACCGTTTCGGTACCAGAACACTGCGTAGAGACAGTAAGCTCTGGTCCTGCGTGTATGCTGCGTGTCAACCTAGAAATTGGAGACTGATGGCATAAGGCTTCTTTTCCCATTATGAAAGCTCCGTTCATGCGGCCTCGAAGCTACCTGAAAAGCATTGTTGTTGCCGGGGTTTTCCTCACTGCCAGCATGGTTCTGAGAAGAAAATGAGTTTTCTCCTAAGAAACCTTGGGTTTCCAGTTCCTTGTTGGAAGCTCACCCTGCTCTGCGCTATACCTAAAGTGAAAGTCAACGTGAGCCCAAGCTTCGAAGTAAGGCCCTGATTATCCTTGCAAAACGAGAGGCGTGCAGCAGCTCCATGAGGCCTTCATCGTTGTTCTGCTTTAGTTTCAAGGTAGTAAGCTTTTCAACACTCCTAGGGGCCTTGCTTCAGCAACCGTTTCAGTACCAGAACACTGCGTAGAACCAGGAAGCTCTGCTCCTGCGTGTATGCTGCGTGTCAACCTAGAAATTAGAGACTGATGGCACAAGGCTTGTTTTCCCGTTTTGAAAGCTCCATTCATGCGGCCTCGAAGCTACCTGAAAAGCACCGTTGTTACCGTGCTTTTACTTACAGCCGGCATGGCACATAGAAGAAAATGAGTTTTCTCGAAAGAAACCTTGTGCTTCCAGTTCCTAGTTGGAAGCTCACCCGGCTCTGCTCTATACCAAACGTGAAAGTCAATGTGAGCACTAGCCTCGAAGTAAGGCCCTGATTATGCTGGCAAAACGGGAGGCGTGCAGCAGCTCCATGAGGCCTTCATCGCTGTTCTGCTTTAGTTTCACGGTAGTAGCTTTCCAACATTCCTAGGGACTTTGCTTAAGCAACCGTTTCGGTACCAGAACACTGCGTAGAGACAGTAAGCTCTGGTCCTGCGTGTATGCTGCGAGTCAACCTAGAAATTGGAGACTGATGGCATAAGGCTTCTTTTGCCATTATGAAAGCTCCGTTCATGCGGCCTCGAAGCTACCTGAAAAGCATTGTTGTTGCCGGGGTTTTCCTCACTGCCGGCATGGTTCTGAGGAGAAAATGAGTTTTCTCCTAAGAAACCTTGGGTTTCCAGTTCTTTGTTGGAAGCTCACCCTGTTCTGCGCTATACCTAAAGTGAAAGTCAACGTGAGCCCAAGCTTCGAAGTAAGGCCCTGATTATCCTTGCAAAACGAGAGGCGTGCAGCAGCTCCATGAGGCCTTCATCGTTGTTCTGCTTTAGTTTCAAGGTAGTAAGCTTTTCAACACTCCTAGGGGCCTTGCTTCAGCACCCGTTTCAGTACCAGAACACTGCGTAGAACCAGGAAGTTCTGCTCCTGCGTGTATGCTGCGTGTCAACCTAGAAATTAGAGGCTGACGGCACAAGGCTAGTTTTCCCATTATGAAAGCTCCGTTGATGCGGCCCCGAAGCTACCTGAAAAGCACTGTTGTTACCGTGCTTTTACTACAGCCGGCATGGCACATAGAAGAAAATGAGTTTTCTCGAAAGAAACCTTGTGCTTCCAGTTCCTAGTTGGAAGCTCACCCGGCTCTGCTCTATACCAAACGTGAAAGTCAATGTGAGCACTAGCCTCGAAGTAAGGCCCTGATTATCCTGGCAAAACGGGAGGCGTGCAGCAGCTCCATGAGGCCTTCATCGCTGTTCTGCTTTAGTTTCACGGTAGTAAGCTTTCCAAGACTCCTAGGGACTTTGCTTAAGCAACCGTTTCGGTACCAGAACACTGCGTAGAGACAGTAAGCTCTGGTCCTGCGTGTATGCTGCGTGTCAACCTAGAAATTGGAGACTGATGGCATAAGGCTTCTTTTCCCATTATGAAAGCTCCGTTCATGCGGCCTCGAAGCTACCTGAAAAGCATTGTTGTTGCCGGGGTTTTCCTCACTGCCAGCATGGTTCTGAGAAGAAAATGAGTTTTCTCCTAAGAAACCTTGGGTTTCCAGTTCCTTGTTGGAAGCTCACCCTGCTCTGCGCTATACCTAAAGTGAAAGTCAACGTGAGCCCAAGCTTCGAAGTAAGGCCCTGATTATCCTTGCAAAACGAGAGGCGTGCAGCAGCTCCATGAGGCCTTCATCGTTGTTCTGCTTTAGTTTCAAGGTAGTAAGCTTTTCAACACTCCTAGGGGCCTTGCTTCAGCACCCGTTTCAGTACCAGAACACTGCGTAGAACCAGGAAGCTCTGCTCCTGCGTGTATGCTGCGTGTCAACCTAGAAATTAGAGACTGACGGCACAAGGCTAGTTTTCCCATTATGAAAGCTCCGTTCATGCGGCCCCGAAGCTACCTGAAAAGCACTGTAGTTACCGTGCTTTTACTTACAGCTGGCATGGTTCATAGAAGAAAATGAGTTTTCTCGAAAGAAACCTTGTGCTTCCAGTTCCTAGTTGGAAGCTCACCCGGCTCTGCTCTATACCAAACGTGAAAGTCAATGTGAGCACTAGCCTCGAAGTAAGGCCCTGATTATCCTTGCAAAACGGGAGGCGTGCAGCAGCTCCATGAGCCCTTCATCGTTTTCTGCTTTAGTTTCAAGGTAGTGAGCTTTTCAACACTCCTAAGGGCCTTGCTTCAGCACCCGTTTCAGTACCAGAACACTGCGTAGAACCAGGTAGCTCTGCTCCTGCGTGTATGCTGCGTGTCAACCTAGAAATTAGAGGCTGACGGCACAAGGCTAGTTTTCCCATTATGAAAGCTCCGTTGATGCGGCCCCGAAGCTACCTGAAAAGCACTGTTGTTACCGTGCTTTTACTTACAGCCGGCATGGCACATAGAAGAAAATGAGTTTTCTCGAAAGAAACCTTGTGCTTCCAGTTCCTAGTTGGAAGCTCACCCGGCTCTGCTCTATACCAAACGTGAAAGTCAATGTGAGCACTAGCCTCGAAGTAAGGCCCTGATTATCCTGGCAAAACGGGAGGCGTGCAGCAGCTCCATGAGGCCTTCATCGTTGTTCTGCTTTAGTTTCAAGGTAGTAAGCTTTTCAACACTCCTAGGGGCCTTGCTTCAGCACCCGTTTCAGTACCAGAACACTGCGTAGAACCAGGAAGTTCTGCTCCTGCGTGTATGCTGCGTGTCAACTTAGAAATTAGAAGCTGACGGCACAAGGCTAGTTTTCCCATTATGAAAGCTCCGTTGATGCGGCCCCGAAGCTACCTGAAAAGCACTGTTGTTACCGTGCTTTTACTTACAGCCGGCATGGCACATAGAAGAAAATGAGTTTTCTCGAAAGAAACCTTGTGCTTCCAGTTCCTAGTTGGAAGCTCACCCGGCTCTGCTCTATACCAAACGTGAAAGTCAATGTGAGCACTAGCCTCGAAGTAAGGCCCTGATTATCCTGGCAAAACGGGAGGCGTGCAGCAGCTCCATGAGGCCTTCATCGCTGTTCTGCTTTAGTTTCACGGTAGTAAGCTTTCCAAGACTCCTAGGGACTTTGCTTAAGCAACCGTTTCGGTACCAGAACACTGCGTAGAGACAGTAAGCTCTGGTCCTGCGTGTATGCTGCGTGTCAACCTAGAAATTGGAGACTGATGGCATAAGGCTTCTTTTCCCATTATGAAAGCTCCGTTCATGCGGCCTCGAAGCTACCTGAAAAGCATTGTTGTTGCCGGGGTTTTCCTCACTGCCAGCATGGTTCTGAGAAGAAAATGAGTTTTCTCCTAAGAAACCTTGGGTTTCCAGTTCCTTGTTGGAAGCTCACCCTGCTCTGCGCTATACCTAAAGTGAAAGTCAACGTGAGCCCAAGCTTCGAAGTAAGGCCCTGATTATCCTTGCAAAACGAGAGGCGTGCAGCAGCTCCATGAGGCCTTCATCGTTGTTCTGCTTTAGTTTCAAGGTAGTAAGCTTTTCAACACTCCTAGGGGCCTTGCTTCAGCACCCGTTTCAGTACCAGAACACTGCGTAGAACCAGGAAGCTCTGCTCCTGCGTGTATGCTGCGTGTCAACCTAGAAATTAGAGACTGATGGCACAAGGCTTGTTTTCCCGTTTTGAAAGCTCCATTCATGCGGCCTCGAAGCTACCTGAAAAGCACTGTTGTTACCGTGCTTTTACTTACAGCCGGCATGGCACATAGAAGAAAATGAGTTTTCTCGAAAGAAACCTTGTGCTTCCAGTTCCTAGTTGGAAGCTCACCCGGCTCTGCTCTATACCAAACGTGAAAGTCAATGTGAGCACTAGCCTCGAAGTAAGGCCCTGATTATCCTGGCAAAACGGGAGGCGTGCAGCAGCTCCATGAGGCCTTCATCGCTGTTCTGCTTTAGTTTCACGGTAGTAGCTTTCCAACATTCCTAGGGACTTTGCTTAAGCAACCGTTTCGGTACAAGAACACTGTGTAGAGACAGTAAGCTCTGGTCCTGCGTGTATGCTGCGAGTCAACCTAGAAATTGGAGACTGATGGCATAAGGCTTCTTTTGCCATTATGAAAGCTCCGTTCATGCGGCCTCGAAGCTACCTGAAAAGCATTGTTGTTGCCGGGGTTTTCCTCACTGCCGGCATGGTTCTGAGAAGAAAATGAGTTTTCTCCTAAGAAACCTTGGGTTTCCAGTTCCTTGTTGGAAGCTCACCCTGCTCTGCGCTATACCTAAAGTGAAAGTCAACGTGAGCCCAAGCTTCGAAGTAAGGCCCTGATTATCCTTGCAAAACGAGAGGCGTGCAGCAGCTCCATGAGGCCTTCATCGTTGTTCTGCTTTAGTTTCAAGGTAGTAAGCTTTTCAACACTCCTAGGGGCCTTGCTTCAGCACCCGTTTCAGTACCAGAACACTGCGTAGAACCAGGAAGTTCTGCTCCTGCGTGTATGCTGCGTGTCAACCTAGAAATTAGAGACTGATGGCACAAGGCTTGTTTTCCCATTATGAAAGCTCCGTTGATGCGGCCCCGAAGCTACCTGAAAAGCACTGTTGTTACCGTGCTTTTACTTACAGCCGGCATGGCACATAGAAGAAAATGAGTTTTCTCGAAAGAAACCTTGTGCTTCCAGTTCCTAGTTGGAAGCTCACCCGGCTCTGCTCTATACCAAACGTGAAAGTCAATGTGAGCACTAGCCTCGAAGTAAGGCCCTGATTATCCTGGCAAAACGGGAGGCGTGCAGCAGCTCCATGAGGCCTTCATCGCTGTTCTGCTTTAGTTTCACGGTAGTAAGCTTTCCAAGACTCCTAGGGACTTTGCTTAAGCAACCGTTTCGGTACCAGAACACTGCGTAGAGACAGTAAGCTCTGGTCCTGCGTGTATGCTGCGTGTCAACCTAGAAATTGGAGACTGATGGCATAAGGCTTCTTTTCCCATTATGAAAGCTCCGTTCATGCGGCCTCGAAGCTACCTGAAAAGCATTGTTGTTGCCGGGGTTTTCCTCACTGCCAGCATGGTTCTGAGAAGAAAATGAGTTTTCTCCTAAGAAACCTTGGGTTTCCAGTTCCTTGTTGGAAGCTCACCCTGCTCTGCGCTATACCTAAAGTGAAAGTCAACGTGAGCCCAAGCTTCGAAGTAAGGCCCTGATTATCCTTGCAAAACGAGAGGCGTGCAGCAGCTCCATGAGGCCTTCATCGTTGTTCTGCTTTAGTTTCAAGGTAGTAAGCTTTTCAACACTCCTAGGGGCCTTGCTTCAGCACCCGTTTCAGTACCAGAACACTGCGTAGAACCAGGAAGCTCTGCTCCTGCGTGTATGCTGCGTGTCAACCTAGAAATTAGAGACTGATGGCACAAGGCTTGTTTTCCCGTTTTGAAAGCTCCATTCATGCGGCCTCGAAGCTACCTGAAAAGCACCGTTGTTACCGTGCTTTTACTTACAGCCGGCATGGCACATAGAAGAAAATGAGTTTTCTCGAAAGAAACCTTGTGCTTCCAGTTCCTAGTTGGAAGCTCACCCGGCTCTGCTCTATACCAAACGTGAAAGTCAATGTGAGCACTAGCCTCGAAGTAAGGCCCTGATTATGCTGGCAAAACGGGAGGCGTGCAGCAGCTCCATGAGGCCTTCATCGCTGTTCTGCTTTAGTTTCACGGTAGTAGCTTTCCAACATTCCTAGGGACTTTGCTTAAGCAACCGTTTCGGTACCAGAACACTGCGTAGAGACAGTAAGCTCTGGTCCTGCGTGTATGCTGCGAGTCAACCTAGAAATTGGAGACTGATGGCATAAGGCTTCTTTTCCCATTATGAAAGCTCCGTTCATGCGGCCTCGAAGCTACCTGAAAAGCATTGTTGTTGCCGGGGTTTTCCTCACTGCCGGCATGGTTCTGAGGAGAAAATGAGTTTTCTCCTAAGAAACCTTGGGTTGCCAGTTCTTTGTTGGAAGCTCACCCTGCTCTGCGCTATACCTAAAGTGAAAGTCAACGTGAGCCCAAGCTTCGAAGTAAGGCCCTGATTATCCTTGCAAAACGAGAGGCGTGCAGCAGCTCCATGAGGCCTTCATCGTTGTTCTGCTTTAGTTTCAAGGTAGTAAGCTTTTCAACACTCCTAGGGGCCTTGCTTCAGCACCCGTTTCAGTACCAGAACACTGCGTAGAACCAGGAAGTTCTGCTCCTGCGTGTATGCTGCGTGTCAACCTAGAAATTAGAGACTGACGGCACAAGGCTAGTTTTCCCATTATGAAAGCTCCGTTGATGCGGCCCCGAAGCTACCTGAAAAGCACTGTTGTTACCGTGCTTTTACTTACAGCCGGCATGGCACATAGAAGAAAATGAGTTTTCTCGAAAGAAACCTTGTGCTTCCAGTTCCTAGTTGGAAGCTCACCCGGCTCTGCTCTATACCAAACGTGAAAGTCAATGTGAGCACTAGCCTCGAAGTAAGGCCCTGATTATCCTGGCAAAACGGGAGGCGTGCAGCAGCTCCATGAGGCCTTCATCGCTGTTCTGCTTTAGTTTCACGGTAGTAAGCTTTCCAAGACTCCTAGTGACTTTGCTTAAGCAACCGTTTCAGTACCAGAACACTGCGTAGAGACAGTAAGCTCTGGTCCTGCGTGTATGCTGCGTGTCAACCTAGAAATTGGAGACTGATGGCATAAGGCTTCTTTTCCCATTATGAAAGCTCCGTTCATGCGGCCTCGAAGCTACCTGAAAAGCATTGTTGTTGCCGGGGTTTTCCTCACTGCCAGCATGGTTCTGAGAAGAAAATGAGTTTTCTCCTAAGAAACCTTGGGTTTCCAGTTCCTTGTTGGAAGCTCACCCTGCTCTGCGCTATACCTAAAGTGAAAGTCAACGTGAGCCCAAGCTTCGAAGTAAGGCCCTGATTATCCTTGCAAAACGAGAGGCGTGCAGCAGCTCCATGAGGCCTTCATCGTTGTTCTGCTTTAGTTTCAAGGTAGTAAGCTTTTCAACACTCCTAGGGGCCTTGCTTCAGCACCCGTTTCAGTACCAGAACACTGCGTAGAACCAGGAAGTTCTGCTCCTGCGTGTATGCTGCGTGTCAACCTAGAAATTAGAGGCTGACGGCACAAGGCTAGTTTTCCCATTATGAAAGCTCCGTTGATGCGGCCCCGAAGCTACCTGAAAAGCACTGTTGTTACCGTGCTTTTACTTACAGCCGGCATGGCACATAGAAGAAAATGAGTTTTCTCGAAAGAAACCTTGTGCTTCCAGTTCCTAGTTGGAAGCTCACCCGGCTCTGCTCTATACCAAACGTGAAAGTCAATGTGAGCACTAGCCTCGAAGTAAGGCCCTGATTATCCTGGCAAAACGGGAGGCGTGCAGCAGCTCCATGAGGCCTTCATCGCTGTTCTGCTTTAGTTTCACGGTAGTAAGCTTTCCAAGACTCCTAGGGACTTTGCTTAAGCAACCGTTTCGGTACCAGAACACTGCGTAGAGACAGTAAGCTCTGGTCCTGCGTGTATGCTGCGTGTCAACCTAGAAATTGGAGACTGATGGCATAAGGCTTCTTTTCCCATTATGAAAGCTCCGTTCATGCGGCCTCGAAGCTACCTGAAAAGCATTGTTGTTGCCGGGGTTTTCCTCACTGCCGGCATGGTTCTGAGAAGAAAATGAGTTTTCTCCTAAGAAACCTTGGGTTTCCAGTTCCTTGTTGGAAGCTCACCCTGCTCTGCGCTATACCTAAAGTGAATGTCAACCTGAGCCCAAGCTTCGAAGTAAGGCCCTGATTATCCTTGCAAAACGAGAGGCATGCAGCAGCTCCATGAGGCCTTCATCGTTGTTCTGCTTTAGTTTCAAGGTAGTAAGCTTTTCAACACTCCTAGGGGCCTTGCTTCAGCACCCGTTTCAGTACCAGAACACTGCGTAGAACCAGGAAGCTCTGCTCCTGCGTGTATGCTGCGTGTCAACCTAGAAATTAGAGACTGATGGCACAAGGCTTGTTTTCCCGTTTTGAAAGCTCCATTCATGCGGCCTCGAAGCTACCTGAAAAGCACTGTTGTTACCGTGCTTTTACTTACAGCCGGCATGGCACATAGAAGAAAATGAGTTTTCTCGAAAGAAACCTTGTGCTTCCAGTTCCTAGTTGGAAGCTCACCCGGCTCTGCTCTATACCAAACGTGAAAGTCAATGTGAGCACTAGCCTCGAAGTAAGGCCCTGATTATGCTGGCAAAACGGGAGGCGTGCAGCAGCTCCATGAGGCCTTCATCGCTGTTCTGCTTTAGTTTCACGGTAGTAAGCTTTCCAACATTCCTAGGGACTTTGCTTAAGCAACCGTTTCGGTACCAGAAGACTGCGTAGAGACAGTAAGCTCTGGTCCTGCGTGTATGCTGGGTGTCAACCTAGAAATTGGAGACTGATGGCATAAGGCTTCTTTTGCCATTATGAAAGCTCCGTTCATGCGGCCTGGAAGCTACCTGAAAAGCATTGTTGTTGCCGGGGTTTTCCTCACTGCCGGCATGGTTCTGAGAAGAAAATGAGTTTTCTCCTAAGAAACCTTGGGTTTCCAGTTCCTTGTTGGAAGCTCACCCTGCTCTGCGCTATACCTAAAGTGAAAGTCAACGTGAGCCCAAGCTTCGAAGTAAGGCCCTGATTATCCTTGCAAAACGAGAGGCGTGCAGCAGCTCCATGAGGCCTTTTTCGTTGTTCTGCTTTAGTTTCAAGGTAGTAAGCTTTTCAACACTCCTAGGGGCCTTGCTTCAGCACCCGTTTCAGTACCAGAACACTGCGTAGAACCAGGAAGCTCTGCTCCTGCGTGTATGCTGCGTGTCAACCTAGAAATTAGAGACTGATGGCACAAGGCTTGTTTTCCCGTTTTGAAAGCTCCATTCATGCGGCCCCGAAGCTACCTGAAAAGCACTGTTGTTACCGTGCTTTTACTTACAGCCGGCATGGCACATAGAAGAAAATGAGTTTTCTCGAAAGAAACCTTGTGCTTCCAGTTCCTAGTTGGAAGCTCACCCGGCTCTGCTCTATACCAAACGTGAAAGTCAATGTGAGCACTAGCCTCGAAGTAAGGCCCTGATTATCCTGGCAAACGGGAGGCGTGCAGCAGCTCCATGAGGCCTTCATCGCTGTTCTGCTTTAGTTTCACGGTAGTAAGCTTTCCAAGACTCCTAGGGACTTTGCTTAAGCAACCGTTTCGGTACCAGAACACTGCGTAGAGACAGTAAGCTCTGGTCCTGCGTGTATGCTGCGTGTCAACCTAGAAATTGGAGACTGATGGCATAAGGCTTCTTTTCCCATTATGAAAGCTCCGTTCATGCGGCCTCGAAGCTACCTGAAAAGCATTGTTGTTGCCGGGGTTTTCCTCACTGCCGGCATGGTTCTGAGGAGAAAATGAGTTTTCTCCTAAGAAACCTTGGGTTGCCAGTTCTTTGTTGGAAGCTCACCCTGCTCTGCGCTATACCTAAAGTGAAAGTCAACGTGAGCCCAAGCTTCGAAGTAAGGCCCTGATTATCCTTGCAAAACGAGAGGCGTGCAGCAGCTCCATGAGGCCTTCATCGTTGTTCTGCTTTAGTTTCAAGGTAGTAAGCTTTTCAACACTCCTAGGGGCCTTGCTTCAGCACCCGTTTCAGTACCAGAACACTGCGTAGAACCAGGAAGCTCTGCTCCTGCGTGTATGCTGCGTGTCAACCTAGAAATTAGAGACTGACGGCACAAGGCTAGTTTTCCCATTATGAAAGATCCGTTGATGCGGCCCCGAAGCTACCTGAAAAGCACTGTTGTTACCGTGCTTTTACTTAGAGCCGGCATGGCACATAGAAGAAAATGAGTTTTCTCGAAAGAAACCTTGTGCTTCCAGTTCCTAGTTGGAAGCTCACCCGGCTCTGCTCTATACCAAACGTGAAAGTCAATGTGAGCACTAGCCTCGAAGTAAGGCCCTGATTATCCTGGCAAAACGGGAGGCGTGCAGCAGCTCCATGAGGCCTTCATCGCTGTTCTGCTTTAGTTTCACGGTAGTAAGCTTTCCAAGACTCCTAGGGACTTTGCTTAAGCAACCGTTTCGGTACCAGAACACTGCGTAGAGACAGTAAGCTCTGGTCCTGCGTGTATGCTGCGTGTCAACCTAGAAATTGGAGACTGATGGCATAAGGCTTCTTTTCCCATTATGAAAGCTCCGTTCATGCGGCCTCGAAGCTACCTGAAAAGCATTGTTGTTGCCGGGGTTTTCCTCACTGCCGGCATGGTTCTGAGAAGAAAATGAGTTTTCTCCTAAGAAACCTTGGGTTTCCAGTTCCTTGTTGGAAGCTCACCCTGCTCTGCGCTATACCTAAAGTGAATGTCAACCTGAGCCCAAGCTTCGAAGTAAGGCCCTGATTATCCTTGCAAAACGAGAGGCATGCAGCAGCTCCATGAGGCCTTCATCGTTGTTCTGCTTTAGTTTCAAGGTAGTAAGCTTTTCAACACTCCTAGGGGCCTTGCTTCAGCACCCGTTTCAGTACCAGAACACTGCGTAGAACCAGGAAGCTCTGCTCCTGCGTGTATGCTGCGTGTCAACCTAGAAATTAGAGACTGATGGCACAAGGCTTGTTTTCCCGTTTTGAAAGCTCCATTCATGCGGCCTCGAAGCTACCTGAAAAACACTGTTGTTACCGTGCTTTTACTTACAGCCGGCATGGCACATAGAAGAAAATGAGTTTTCTCGAAAGAAACCTTGTGCTTCCAGTTCCTAGTTGGAAGCTCACCCGGCTCTGCTCTATACCAAACGTGAAAGTCAATGTGAGCACTAGCCTCGAAGTAAGGCCCTGATTATGCTGGCAATACGGGAGGCGTGCAGCAGCTCCATGAGGCCTTCATCGCTGTTCTGCTTTAGTTTCACGGTAGTAAGCTTTCCAACATTCCTAGGGACTTTGCTTAAGCAACCGTTTCGGTACCAGAAGACTGCGTAGAGACAGTAAGCTCTGGTCCTGCGTGTATGCTGCGTGTCAACCTAGAAATTGGAGACTGATGGCATAAGGCTTCTTTTGCCATTATGAAAGCTCCGTTCATGCGGCCTCGAAGCTACCTGAAAAGCATTGTTGTTGCCGGGGTTTTCCTCACTGCCGGCATGGTTCTGAGAAGAAAATGAGTTTTCTCCTAAGAAACCTTGGGTTTCCAGTTCCTTGTTGGAAGCTCACCCTGCTCTGCGCTATACCTAAAGTGAAAGTCAACGTGAGCCCAAGCTTCGAAGTAAGGCCCTGATTATCCTTGCAAAACGAGAGGCGTGCAGCAGCTCCATGAGGCCTTCATCGTTGTTCTGCTTTAGTTTCAAGGTAGTAAGCTTTTCAACACTCCTAGGGGCCTTGCTTCAGCACCCGTTTCAGTACCAGAACACTGCGTAGAACCAGGAAGCTCTGCTCCTGCGTGTATGCTGCGTGTCAACCTAGAAATTAGAGACTGACGGCACAAGGCTAGTTTTCCCATTATGAAAGCTCCGTTGATGCGGCCCCGAAGCTACCTGAAAAGCACTGTTGTTACCGTGCTTTTACTTACAGCCGGCATGGCACATAGAAGAAAATGAGTTTTCTCGAAAGAAACCTTGTGCTTCCAGTTCCTAGTTGGAAGCTCACCCGGCTCTGCTCTATACCAAACGTGAAAGTCAATGTGACCACTAGCCTCGAAGTAAGGCCCTGATTATCCTGGCAAAACGGGAGGCGTGCAGCAGCTCCATGAGGCCTTCATCGCTGTTCTGCTTTAGTTTCACGGTAGTAAGCTTTCCAAGACTCCTAGGGACTTTGCTTAAGCAACCGTTTCGGTACCAGAACACTGCGTAGAGACAGTAAGCTCTGGTCCTGCGTGTATGCTACGAGTCAACCTAGAAACTGGAGACTGATGGCATAAGGCTTCTTTTCCCATTATGAAAGCTCCATTCATGCGGCCTCGAAGCTACCTGAAAAGCATTGTTGTTGCCGGGGTTTTCCTCACTGCCAGCATGGTTCTGAGAAGAAAATGAGTTTTCTCCTAAGAAACCTTGGGTTTCCAGTTCCTTGTTGGAAGCTCACCCTGCTCTGCGCTATACCTAAAGTGAAAGTCAACGTGAGCCCAAGCTTCGAAGTAAGGCCCTGATTATCCTTGCAAAACGAGAGGCGTGCAGCAGCTCCATGAGGCCTTCATCGTTGTTCTGCTTTAGTTTCAAGGTAGTAAGCTTTTCAACACTCCTAGGGGCCTTGCTTCAGCACCCGTTTCAGTACCAGAACACTGCGTAGAACCAGGAAGCTCTGCTCCTGCGTGTATGCTGCGTGTCAACCTAGAAATTAGAGACTGATGGCACAAGGCTTGTTTTCCCGTTTTGAAAGCTCCATTCATGCGGCCTCGAAGCTACCTGAAAAGCACTGTTGTTACCGTGCTTTTACTTACAGCCGGCATGGCACATAGAAGAAAATGAGTTTTGTCGAAAGAAACCTTGTGCTTCCAGTTCCTAGTTGGAAGCTCACCCGGCTCTGCTCTATACCAAACGTGAAAGTCAATGTGAGCACTAACCTCGAAGTAAGGCCCTGATTATGCTGGCAAAACGGGAGGCGTGCAGCAGCTCCATGAGGCCTTCATCGCTGTTCTGCTTTAGTTTCACGGTAGTAGCTTTCCAACATTCCTAGGGACTTTGCTTAAGCAACCGTTTCGGTACCAGAACACTGCGTAGAGACAGTAAGCTCTGGTCCTGCGTGTATGCTGCGAGTCAACCTAGAAATTGGAGACTGATGGCATAAGGCTTCTTTTGCCATTATGAAAGCTCCGTTCATGCGGCCTCGAAGCTACCTGAAAAGCATTGTTGTTGCCGGGGTTTTCCTCACTGCCGGCATGGTTCTGAGGAGAAAATGAGTTTTCTCCTAAGAAACCTTGGGTTGCCAGTTCTTTGTTGGAAGCTCACCCTGCTCTGCGCTATACCTAAAGTGAAAGTCAACGTGAGCCCAAGCTTCGAAGTAAGGCCCTGATTATCCTTGCAAAACGAGAGGCGTGCAGCAGCTCCATGAGGCCTTCATCGTTGTTCTGCTTTAGTTTCAAGGTAGTAAGCTTTTCAACACTCCTAGGGGCCTTGCTTCAGCACCCGTTTCAGTACCAGAACACTGCGTAGAACCAGGAAGCTCTGCTCCTGCGTGTATGCTGCGTGTCAACCTAGAAATTAGAGACTGACGGCACAAGGCTAGTTTTCCCATTATGAAAGATCCGTTGATGCGGCCCCGAAGCTACCTGAAAAGCACTGTTGTTACCGTGCTTTTACTTAGAGCCGGCATGGCACATAGAAGAAAATGAGTTTTCTCGAAAGAAACCTTGTGCTTCCAGTTCCTAGTTGGAAGCTCACCCGGCTCTGCTCTATACCAAACGTGAAAGTCAATGTGAGCACTAGCCTCGAAGTAAGGCCCTGATTATCCTGGCAAAACGGGAGGCGTGCAGCAGCTCCATGAGGCCTTCATCGCTGTTCTGCTTTAGTTTCACGGTAGTAAGCTTTCCAAGACTCCTAGGGACTTTGCTTAAGCAACCGTTTCGGTACCAGAACACTGCGTAGAGACAGTAAGCTCTGGTCCTGCGTGTATGCTGCGTGTCAACCTAGAAATTGGAGACTGATGGCATAAGGCTTCTTTTCCCATTATGAAAGCTCCGTTCATGCGGCCTCGAAGCTACCTGAAAAGCATTGTTGTTGCCGGGGTTTTCCTCACTGCCGGCATGGTTCTGAGAAGAAAATGAGTTTTCTCCTAAGAAACCTTGGGTTTCCAGTTCCTTGTTGGAAGCTCACCCTGCTCTGCGCTATACCTAAAGTGAATGTCAACCTGAGCCCAAGCTTCGAAGTAAGGCCCTGATTATCCTTGCAAAACGAGAGGCATGCAGCAGCTCCATGAGGCCTTCATCGTTGTTCTGCTTTAGTTTCAAGGTAGTAAGCTTTTCAACACTCCTAGGGGCCTTGCTTCAGCACCCGTTTCAGTACCAGAACACTGCGTAGAACCAGGAAGCTCTGCTCCTGCGTGTATGCTGCGTGTCAACCTAGAAATTAGAGACTGATGGCACAAGGCTTGTTTTCCCGTTTTGAAAGCTCCATTCATGCGGCCTCGAAGCTACCTGAAAAACACTGTTGTTACCGTGCTTTTACTTACAGCCGGCATGGCACATAGAAGAAAATGAGTTTTCTCGAAAGAAACCTTGTGCTTCCAGTTCCTAGTTGGAAGCTCACCCGGCTCTGCTCTATACCAAACGTGAAAGTCAATGTGAGCACTAGCCTCGAAGTAAGGCCCTGATTATGCTGGCAATACGGGAGGCGTGCAGCAGCTCCATGAGGCCTTCATCGCTGTTCTGCTTTAGTTTCACGGTAGTAAGCTTTCCAACATTCCTAGGGACTTTGCTTAAGCAACCGTTTCGGTACCAGAAGACTGCGTAGAGACAGTAAGCTCTGGTCCTGCGTGTATGCTGCGTGTCAACCTAGAAATTGGAGACTGATGGCATAAGGCTTCTTTTGCCATTATGAAAGCTCCGTTCATGCGGCCTCGAAGCTACCTGAAAAGCATTGTTGTTGCCGGGGTTTTCCTCACTGCCGGCATGGTTCTGAGAAGAAAATGAGTTTTCTCCTAAGAAACCTTGGGTTTCCAGTTCCTTGTTGGAAGCTCACCCTGCTCTGCGCTATACCTAAAGTGAAAGTCAACGTGAGCCCAAGCTTTGAAGTAAGGCCCTGATTATCCTTGCAAAACGAGAGGCGTGCAGCAGCTCCATGAGGCCTTCATCGTTGTTCTGCTTTAGTTTCAAGGTAGTAAGCTTTTCAACACTCCTAGGGGCCTTGCTTCAGCACCCGTTTCAGTACCAGAACACTGCGTAGAACCAGGAAGCTCTGCTCCTGCGTGTATGCTGCGTGTCAACCTAGAAATTAGAGACTGACGGCACAAGGCTAGTTTTCCCATTATGAAAGCTCCGTTGATGCGGCCCCGAAGCTACCTGAAAAGCACTGTTGTTACCGTGCTTTTACTTACAGCCGGCATGGCACATAGAAGAAAATGAGTTTTCTCGAAAGAAACCTTGTGCTTCCAGTTCCTAGTTGGAAGCTCACCCGGCTCTGCTCTATACCAAACGTGAAAGTCAATGTGACCACTAGCCTCGAAGTAAGGCCCTGATTATCCTGGCAAAACGGGAGGCGTGCAGCAGCTCCATGAGGCCTTCATCGCTGTTCTGCTTTAGTTTCACGGTAGTAAGCTTTCCAAGACTCCTAGGGACTTTGCTTAAGCAACCGTTTCGGTACCAGAACACTGCATAGAGACAGTAAGCTCTGGTCCTGCGTGTATGCTACGAGTCAACCTAGAAACTGGAGACTGATGGCATAAGGCTTCTTTTCCCATTATGAAAGCTCCGTTCATGCGGCCTCGAAGCTACCTGAAAAGCATTGTTGTTGCCGGGGTTTTCCTCACTGCCAGCATGGTTCTGAGAAGAAAATGAGTTTTCTCCTAAGAAACCTTGGGTTTCCAGTTCCTTGTTGGAAGCTCACCCTGCTCTGCGCTATACCTAAAGTGAAAGTCAACGTGAGCCCAAGCTTCGAAGTAAGGCCCTGATTATCCTTGCAAAACGAGAGGCGTGCAGCAGCTCCATGAGGCCTTCATCGTTGTTCTGCTTTAGTTTCAAGGTAGTAAGCTTTTCAACACTCCTAGGGGCCTTGCTTCAGCACCCGTTTCAGTACCAGAACACTGCGTAGAACCAGGAAGTTCTGCTCCTGCGTGTATGCTGCGTGTCAACCTAGAAATTAGAGGCTGACGGCACAAGGCTAGTTTTCCCATTATGAAAGCTCCGTTGATGCGGCCCCGAAGCTACCTGAAAAGCACTGTTGTTACCGTGCTTTTACTTACAGCCGGCATGGCACATACAATAAAATGAGTTTTCTCGAAAGAAACCTTGTGCTTCCAGTTCCTAGTTGGAAGCTCACCCGGCTCTGCTCTATACCAAACGTGAAAGTCAATGTGAGCACTAGCCTCGAAGTAAGGCCCTGATTATCCTGGCAAAACGGGAGGCGTGCAGCAGCTCCATGAGGCCTTCATCGCTGTTCTGCTTTAGTTTCACGGTAGTAAGCTTTCCAAGACTCCTAGGGACTTTGCTTAAGCAACCGTTTCGGTACCAGAACACTGCGTAGAGACAGTAAGCTCTGGTCCTGCGTGTATGCTGCGTGTCAACCTAGAAATTGGAGACTGATGGCATAAGGCTTCTTTTGCCATTATGAAAGCTCCGTTCATGCGGCCTCGAAGCTACCTGAAAAGCATTGTTGTTGCCGGGGTTTTCCTCACTGCCAGCATGGTTCTGAGAAGAAAATGAGTTTTCTCCTAAGAAACCTTGGGTTTCCAGTTCCTTGTTGGAAGCTCACCCTGCTCTGCGCTATACCTAAAGTGAAAGTCAACGTGAGCCCAAGCTTCGAAGTAAGGCCCTGATTATCCTTGCAAAACGAGAGGCGTGCAGCAGCTCCATGAGGCCTTCATCGTTGTTCTGCTTTAGTTTCAAGGTAGTAAGCTTTTCAACACTCCTAGGGGCCTTGCTTCAGCACCCGTTTCAGTACCAGAACACTGCGTAGAACCAGGAAGCTCTGCTCTTGCGTGTATGCTGCGTGTCAACCTAGAAATTAGAGACTGATGGCACAAGGCTTGTTTTCCCGTTTTGAAAGCTCCATTCATGCGGCCTCGAAGCTACCTGAAAAGCACTGTTGTTACCGTGCTTTTACTTACAGCCGGCATGGCACATAGAAGAAAATGAGTTTTCTCGAAAGAAACCTTGTGCTTCCAGTTCCTAGTTGGAAGCTCACCCGGCTCTGCTCTATACCAAACGTGAAAGTCAATGTGAGCACTAGCCTCGAAGTAAGGCCCTGATTATGCTGGCAAAACGGGAGGCGTGCAGCAGCTCCATGAGGCCTTCATCGCTGTTCTGCTTTAGTTTCACGGTAGTAGCTTTCCAACATTCCTAGGGACTTTGCTTAAGCAACCGTTTCGGTACCAGAACACTGCGTAGAGACAGTAAGCTCTGGTCCTGCGTGTATGCTGCGAGTCAACCTAGAAATTGGAGACTGATGGCATAAGGCTTCTTTTCCCATTATGAAAGCTCCGTTCATGCGGCCTCGAAGCTACCTGAAAAGCATTGTTGTTGCCGGGGTTTTCCTCACTGCCGGCATGGTTCTGAGGAGAAAATGAGTTTTCTCCTAAGAAACCTTGGGTTTCCAGTTCTTTGTTGGAAGCTCACCCTGCTCTGCGCTATACCTAAAGTGAAAGTCAACGTGAGCCCAAGCTTCGAAGTAAGGCCCTGATTATCCTTGCAAAACGAGAGGCGTGCAGCAGCTCCATGAGGCCTTCATCGTTGTTCTGCTTTAGTTTCAAGGTAGTAAGCTTTTCAACACTCCTAGGGGCCTTGCTTCAGCACCCGTTTCAGTACCAGAACACTGCGTAGAACCAGGAAGCTCTGCTCCTGCGTGTATGCTGCGTGTCAACCTAGAAATTAGAGACTGACGGCACAAGGCTAGTTTTCCCATTATGAAAGCTCCGTTGATGCGGCCCCGAAGCTACCTGAAAAGCACTGTTGTTACCGTGCTTTTACTTACAGCCGGCATGGCACATAGAAGAAAATGAGTTTTCTCGAAAGAAACCTTGTGCTTCCAGTTCCTAGTTGGAAGCTCACCCGGCTCTGCTCTATACCAAACGTGAAAGTCAATGTGAGCACTAGCCTCGAAGTAAGGCCCTGATTATCCTGGCAAAACGGGAGGCGTGCAGCAGCTCCATGAGGCCTTCATCGCTGTTCTGCTTTAGTTTCACGGTAGTAAGCTTTCCAACATTCCTAGGGACTTTGCTTAAGCAACCGTTTCGGTACCAGAACACTGCGTAGAGACAGTAAGCTCTGGTCCTGCGTGTATGCTGCGTGTCAACCTAGAAATTGGAGACTGATGGCATAAGGCTTCTTTTCCCATTATGAAAGCTCCGTTCATGCGGCCTCGAAGCTACCTGAAAAGCATTGTTGTTGCCGGGGTTTTCCTCACTGCCAGCATGGTTCTGAGAAGAAAATGAGTTTTCTCCTAAGAAACCTTGGGTTTCCAGTTCCTTGTTGGAAGCTCACCCTGCTCTGCGCTATACCTAAAGTGAAAGTCAACGTGAGCCCAAGCTTCGAAGTAAGGCCCTGATTATCCTTGCAAAACGAGAGGCGTGCAGCAGCTCCATGAGGCCTTCATCGTTGTTCTGCTTTAGTTTCAAGGTAGTAAGCTTTTCAACACTCCTAGGGGCCTTGCTTCAGCACCCGTTTCAGTACCAGAACACTGCGTAGAACCAGGAAGCTCTGCTCCTGCGTGTATGCTGCGTGTCAACCTAGAAATTAGAGGCTGACGGCACAAGGCTAGTTTTCCCATTATGAAAGCTCCGTTGATGCGGCCCCGAAGCTACCTGAAAAGCACTGTTGTTACCGTGCTTTTACTTACAGCCGGCATGGCACATACAATAAAATGAGTTTTCTCGAAAGAAACCTTGTGCTTCCAGTTCCTAGTTGGAAGCTCACCCGGCTCTGCTCTATACCAAACGTGAAAGTCAATGTGAGCACTAGCCTCGAAGTAAGGCCCTGATTATCCTGGCAAAACGGGAGGCGTGCAGCAGCTCCATGAGGCCTTCATCGCTGTTCTGCTTTAGTTTCACGGTAGTAAGCTTTCCAAGACTCCTAGGGACTTTGCTTAAGCAACCGGTTCGGTACCAGAACACTGCGTAGAGACAGTAAGCTCTGGTCCTGCGTGTATGCTGCGTGTCAACCTAGAAATTGGAGACTGATGGCATAAGGCTTCTTTTGCCATTATGAAAGCTCCGTTCATGCGGCCTCGAAGCTACCTGAAAAGCATTGTTGTTGCCGGGGTTTTCCTCACTGCCAGCATGGTTCTGAGAAGAAAATGAGTTTTCTCCTAAGAAACCTTGGGTTTCCAGTTCCTTGTTGGAAGCTCACCCTGCTCTGCGCTATACCTAAAGTGAAAGTCAACGTGAGCCCAAGCTTCGAAGTAAGGCCCTGATTATCCTTGCAAAACGAGAGGCGTGCAGCAGCTCCATGAGGCCTTCATCGTTGTTCTGCTTTAGTTTCAAGGTAGTAAGCTTTTCAACACTCCTAGGGGCCTTGCTTCAGCACCCGTTTCAGTACCAGAACACTGCGTAGAACTAGGAAGCTCTGCTCTTGCGTGTATGCTGCGTGTCAACCTAGAAATTAGAGACTGATGGCACAAGGCTTGTTTTCCCGTTTTGAAAGCTCCATTCATGCGGCCTCGAAGCTACCTGAAAAGCACCGTTGTTACCGTGCTTTTACTTACAGCCGGCATGGCACATAGAAGAAAATGAGTTTTCTCGAAAGAAACCTTGTGCTTCCAGTTCCTAGTTGGAAGCTCACCCGGCTCTGCTCTATACCAAACGTGAAAGTCAATGTGAGCACTAGCCTCGAAGTAAGGCCCTGATTATGCTGGCAAAACGGGAGGCGTGCAGCAGCTCCATGAGGCCTTCATCGCTGTTCTGCTTTAGTTTCACGGTAGTAGCTTTCCAACATTCCTAGGGACTTTGCTTAAGCAACCGTTTCGGTACCAGAACACTGCGTAGAGACAGTAAGCTCTGGTCCTGCGTGTATGCTGCGAGTCAACCTAGAAATTGGAGACTGATGGCATAAGGCTTCTTTTCCCATTATGAAAGCTCCGTTCATGCGGCCTCGAAGGTACCTGAAAAGCATTGTTGTTGCCGGGGTTTTCCTCACTGCCGGCATGGTTCTGAGGAGAAAATGAGTTTTCTCCTAAGAAACCTTGGGTTGCCAGTTCTTTGTTGGAAGCTCACCCTGCTCTGCGCTATACCTAAAGTGAAAGTCAACGTGAGCCCAAGCTTCGAAGTAAGGCCCTGATTATCCTTGCAAAACGAGAGGCGTGCAGCAGCTCCATGAGGCCTTCATCGTTGTTCTGCTTTAGTTTCAAGGTAGTAAGCTTTTCAACACTCCTAGGGGCCTTGCTTCAGCACCCGTTTCAGTACCAGAACACTGCGTAGAACCAGGAAGTTCTGCTCCTGCGTGTATGCTGCGTGTCAACCTAGAAATTAGAGGCTGACGGCACAAGGCTAGTTTTCCCATTATGAAAGCTCCGTTGATGCGGCCCCGAAGCTACCTGAAAAGCACTGTTGTTACCGTGCTTTTACTTACAGCCGGCATGGCACATAGAAGAAAATGAGTTTTCTCGAAAGAAACCTTGTGCTTCCAGTTCCTAGTTGGAAGCTCACCCGGCTCTGCTCTATACCAAACGTGAAAGTCAATGTGAGCACTAGCCTCGAAGTAAGGCCCTGATTATGCTGGCAAAACGGGAGGCGTGCAGCAGCTCCATGAGGCCTTCATCGCTGTTCTGCTTTAGTTTCACGGTAGTAAGCTTTCCAAGACTCCTAGGGACTTTGCTTAAGCAACCGTTTCGGTACCAGAACACTGCGTAGAGACAGTAAGCTCTGGTCCTGCGTGTATGCTGCGTGTCAACCTAGAAATTGGAGACTGATGGCATAAGGCTTCTTTTGCCATTATGAAAGCTCCGTTCATGCGGCCTCGAAGCTACCTGAAAAGCATTGTTGTTGCCGGGGTTTTCCTCACTGCCGGCATGGTTCTGAGAAGAAAATGAGTTTTCTCCTAAGAAACCTTGGGTTTCCAGTTCCTTGTTGGAAGCTCACCCTGCTCTGCGCTATACCTAAAGTGAAAGTCAACGTGAGCCCAAGCTTCGAAGTAAGGCCCTGATTATCCTTGCAAAACGAGAGGCGTGCAGCAGCTCCATGAGGCCTTCATCGTTGTTCTGCTTTAGTTTCAAGGTAGTAAGCTTTTCAACACTCCTAGGGGCCTTGCTTCAGCACCCGTTTCAGTACCAGAACACTGCGTAGAACCAGGAAGCTCTGCTCCTGCGTGTATGCTGCGTGTCAACCTAGAAATTAGAGACTGACGGCACAAGGCTAGTTTTCCCATTATGAAAGCTCCGTTGATGCGGCCCCGAAGCTACCTGAAAAGCACTGTTGTTACCGTGCTTTTACTTACAGCCGGCATGGCACATAGAAGAAAATGAGTTTTCTCGAAAGAAACCTTGTGCTTCCAGTTCCTAGTTGGAAGCTCACCCGGCTCTGCTCTATACCAAACGTGAAAGTCAATGTGAGCACTAGCCTCGAAGTAAGGCCCTGATTATCCTGGCAAAACGGGAGGCGTGCAGCAGCTCCATGAGGCCTTCATCGCTGTTCTGCTTTAGTTTCACGGTAGTAAGCTTTCCAACATTCCTAGGGACTTTGCTTAAGCAACCGTTTCGGTACCAGAACACTGCGTAGAGACAGTAAGCTCTGGTCCTGCGTGTATGCTGCGTGTCAACCTAGAAATTGGAGACTGATGGCATAAGGCTTCTTTTCCCATTATGAAAGCTCCGTTCATGCGGCCTCGAAGCTACCTGAAAAGCATTGTTGTTGCCGGGGTTTTCCTCACTGCCAGCATGGTTCTGAGAAGAAAATGAGTTTTCTCCTAAGAAACCTTGGGTTTCCAGTTCCTTGTTGGAAGCTCACCCTGCTCTGCGCTATACCTAAAGTGAAAGTCAACGTGAGCCCAAGCTTCGAAGTAAGGCCCTGATTATCCTTGCAAAACGAGAGGCGTGCAGCAGCTCCATGAGGCCTTCATCGTTGTTCTGCTTTAGTTTCAAGGTAGTAAGCTTTTCAACACTCCTAGGGGCCTTGCTTCAGCACCCGTTTCAGTACCAGAACACTGCGTAGAACCAGGAAGCTCTGCTCCTGCGTGTATGCTGCGTGTCAACCTAGAAATTAGAGACTGATGGCACAAGGCTTGTTTTCCCGTTTTGAAAGCTCCATTCATGCGGCCTCGAAGCTACCTGAAAAGCACTGTTGTTACCGTGCTTTTACTTACAGCCGGCATGGCACATAGAAGAAAATGAGTTTTCTCGAAAGAAACCTTGTGCTTCCAGTTCCTAGTTGGAAGCTCACCCGGCTCTGCTCTATACCAAACGTGAAAGTCAATGTGAGCACTAGCCTCGAAGTAAGGCCCTGATTATGCTGGCAAAACGGGAGGCGTGCAGCAGCTCCATGAGGCCTTCATCGCTGTTCTGCTTTAGTTTCACGGTAGTAGCTTTCCAACATTCCTAGGGACTTTGCTTAAGCAACCGTTTCGGTACCAGAACACTGCGTAGAGACAGTAAGCTCTGGTCCTGCGTGTATGCTGCGAGTCAACCTAGAAATTGGAGACTGATGGCATAAGGCTTCTTTTCCCATTATGAAAGCTCCGTTCATGCGGCCTCGAAGCTACCTGAAAAGCATTGTTGTTGCCGGGGTTTTCCTCACTGCCGGCATGGTTCTGAGGAGAAAATGAGTTTTCTCCTAAGAAACCTTGGGTTGCCAGTTCTTTGTTGGAAGCTCACCCTGCTCTGCGCTATACCTAAAGTGAAAGTCAACGTGAGCCCAAGCTTCGAAGTAAGGCCCTGATTATCCTTGCAAAACGAGAGGCGTGCAGCAGCTCCATGAGGCCTTCATCGTTGTTCTGCTTTAGTTTCAAGGTAGTAAGCTTTTCAACACTCCTAGGGGCCTTGCTTCAGCACCCGTTTCAGTACCAGAACACTGCGTAGAACCAGGAAGTTCTGCTCCTGCGTGTATGCTGCGTGTCAACCTAGAAATTAGAGGCTGACGGCACAAGGCTAGTTTTCCCATTATGAAAGCTCCGTTGATGCGGCCCCGAAGCTACCTGAAAAGCACTGTTGTTACCGTGCTTTTACTTAGAGCCGGCATGGCACATAGAAGAAAATGAGTTTTCTCGAAAGAAACCTTGTGCTTCCAGTTCCTAGTTGGAAGCTCACCCGGCTCTGCTCTATACCAAACGTGAAAGTCAATGTGAGCACTAGCCTCGAAGTAAGGCCCTGATTATGCTGGCAAAACGGGAGGCGTGCAGCAGCTCCATGAGGCCTTCATCGCTGTTCTGCTTTAGTTTCACGGTAGTAAGCTTTCCAAGACTCCTAGGGACTTTGCTTAAGCAACCGTTTCGGTACCAGAACACTGCGTAGAGACAGTAAGCTCTGGTCCTGCGTGTATGCTGCGTGTCAACCTAGAAATTGGAGACTGATGGCATAAGGCTTCTTTTGCCATTATGAAAGCTCCGTTCATGCGGCCTCGAAGCTACCTGAAAAGCATTGTTGTTGCCCGGGTTTTCCTCACTGCCGGCATTGTTCTGAGAAGAAAATGAGTTTTCTCCTAAGAAACCTTGGGTTTCCAGTTCCTTGTTGGAAGCTCACCCTGCTCTGCGCTATACCTAAAGTGAATGTCAACCTGAGCCCAAGCTTCGAAGTAAGGCCCTGATTATCCTTGCAAAACGAGAGGCATGCAGCAGCTCCATGAGGCCTTCTTCGTTGTTCTGCTTTAGTTTCAAGGTAGTAAGCTTTTCAACACTCCTAGGGGCCTTGCTTCAGCACCCGTTTCAGTACCAGAACACTGCGTAGAACCAGGAAGCTCTGCTCCTGCGTGTATGCTGCGTGTCAACCTAGAAATTAGAGACTGATGGCACAAGGCTTGTTTTCCCGTTTTGAAAGCTCCATTCATGCGGCCTCGAAGCTACCTGAAAAGCACTGTTGTTACCGTGCTTTTACTTACAGCCGGCATGGCACATAGAAGAAAATGAGTTTTCTCGAAAGAAACCTTGTGCTTCCAGTTCCTAGTTGGAAGCTCACCCGGCTCTGCTCTATACCAAACGTGAAAGTCAATGTGAGCACTAGCCTCGAAGTAAGGCCCTGATTATGCTGGCAATACGGGAGGCGTGCAGCAGCTCCATGAGGCCTTCATCGCTGTTCTGCTTTAGTTTCACGGTAGTAAGCTTTCCAACATTCCTAGGGACTTTGCTTAAGCAACCGTTTCGGTACCAGAACACTGCGTAGAGACAGTAAGCTCTGGTCCTGCGTGTATGCTGCGTGTCAACCTAGAAATTGGAGACTGATGGCATAAGGCTTCTTTTGCCATTATGAAAGCTCCGTTCATGCGGCCTCGAAGCTACCTGAAAAGCATTGTTGTTGCCGGGGTTTTCCTCACTGCCGGCATGGTTCTGAGAAGAAAATGAGTTTTCTCCTAAGAAACCTTGGGTTTCCAGTTCCTTGTTGGAAGCTCACCCTGCTCTGCGCTATACCTAAAGTGAAAGTCAACGTGAGCCCAAGCTTCGAAGTAAGGCCCTGATTATCCTTGCAAAACGAGAGGCGTGCAGCAGCTCCATGAGGCCTTCATCGTTGTTCTGCTTTAGTTTCAAGGTAGTAAGCTTTTCAACACTCCTAGGGGCCTTGCTTCAGCACCCGTTTCAGTACCAGAACACTGCGTAGAACCAGGAAGCTCTGCTCCTGCGTGTATGCTGCGTGTCAACCTAGAAATTAGAGACTGACGGCACAAGGCTAGTTTTCCCATTATGAAAGCTCCGTTGATGCGGCCCCGAAGCTACCTGAAAAGCACTGTTGTTACCGTGCTTTTACTTACAGCCGGCATGGCACATAGAAGAAAATGAGTTTTCTCGAAAGAAACCTTGTGCTTCCAGTTCCTAGTTGGAAGCTCACCCGGCTCTGCTCTATACCAAACGTGAAAGTCAATGTGAGCACTAGCCTCGAAGTAAGGCCCTGATTATCCTGGCAAAACGGGAGGCGTGCAGCAGCTCCATGAGGCCTTCATCGCTGTTCCGCTTTAGTTTCACGGTAGTAAGCTTTCCAAGACTCCTAGGGACTTTGCTTAAGCAACCGTTTCGGTACCAGAACACTGCGTAGAGACAGTAAGCTCTGGTCCTGCGTGTATGCTGCGTGTCAACCTAGAAATTGGAGACTGATGGCATAAGGCTTCTTTTCCCATTATGAAAGCTCCGTTCATGCGGCCTCGAAGCTACCTGAAAAGCATTGTTGTTGCCGGGGTTTTCCTCACTGCCGGCATGGTTCTGAGGAGAAAATGAGTTTTCTCCTAAGAAACCTTGGGTTTCCAGTTCTTTGTTGGAAGCTCACCCTGCTCTGCGCTATACCTAAAGTGAAAGTCAACGTGAGCCCAAGCTTCGAAGTAAGGCCCTGATTATCCTTGCAAAACGAGAGGCATGCAGCAGCTCCATGAGGCCTTCATCGTTGTTCTGCTTTAGTTTCAAGGTAGTAAGCTTTTCAACACTCCTAGGGGCCTTGCTTCAGCACCCGTTTCAGTACCAGAACACTGCGTAGAACCAGGAAGTTCTGCTCCTGCGTGTATGCTGCGTGTCAACCTAGAAATTAGAGGCTGACGGCACAAGGCTAGTTTTCCCATTATGAAAGCTCCGTTGATGCGGCCCCGAAGCTACCTGAAAAGCACTGTTGTTACCGTGCTTTTACTTACAGCCGGCATGGCACATAGAAGAAAATGAGTTTTCTCGAAAGAAACCTTGTGCTTCCAGTTCCTAGTTGGAAGCTCACCCGGCTCTGCTCTATACCAAACGTGAAAGTCAATGTGAGCACTAGCCTCGAAGTAAGGCCCTGATTATCCTGGCAAAACGGGAGGCGTGCAGCAGCTCCATGAGGCCTTCATCGCTGTTCTGCTTTAGTTTCACGGTAGTAAGCTTTCCAAGACTCCTAGGGACTTTGCTTAAGCAACCGTTTCGGTACCAGAACACTGCGTAGAGACAGTAAGCTCTGGTCCTGCGTGTATGCTGCGTGTCAACCTAGAAATTGGAGACTGATGGCATAAGGCTTCTTTTCCCATTATGAAAGCTCCGTTCATGCGGCCTCGAAGCTACCTGAAAAGCATTGTTGTTGCCGGGGTTTTCCTCACTGCCAGCATGGTTCTGAGAAGAAAATGAGTTTTCTCCTAAGAAACCTTGGGTTTCCAGTTCCTTGTTGGAAGCTCACCCTGCTCTGCGCTATACCTAAAGTGAAAGTCAACGTGAGCCCAAGCTTCGAAGTAAGGCCCTGATTATCCTTGCAAAACGAGAGGCGTGCAGCAGCTCCATGAGGCCTTCATCGTTGTTCTGCTTTAGTTTCAAGGTAGTAAGCTTTTCAACACTCCTAGGGGCCTTGCTTCAGCACCCGTTTCAGTACCAGAACACTGCGTAGAACCAGGAAGCTCTGCTCCTGCGTGGATGCTGCGTGTCAACCTAGAAATTAGAGACTGATGGCACAAGGCTTGTTTTCCCGTTTTGAAAGCTCCATTCATGCGGCCTCGAAGCTACCTGAAAAGCACTGTTGTTACCGTGCTTTTACTTACAGCCGGCATGGCACATAGAAGAAAATGAGTTTTCTCGAAAGAAACCTTGTGCTTCCAGTTCCTAGTTGGAAGCTCACCCGGCTCTGCTCTATACCAAACGTGAAAGTCAATGTGAGCACTAGCCTCGAAGTAAGGCCCTGATTATGCTGGCAAAACGGGAGGCGTGCAGCAGCTCCATGAGGCCTTCATCGCTGTTCTGCTTTAGTTTCACGGTAGTAAGCTTTCCAAGACTCCTAGGGACTTTGCTTAAGCAACCGTTTCGGTACCAGAACACTGCGTAGAGGCAGTAAGCTCTGGTCCTGCGTGTATGCTGCGTGTCAACCTAGAAATTGGAGACTGATGGCATAAGGCTTCTTTTGCCATTATGAAAGCTCCGTTCATGCGGCCTCGAAGCTACCTGAAAAGCATTGTTGTTGCCGGGGTTTTCCTCACTGCCGGCATGGTTCTGAGGAGAAAATGAGTTTTCTCCTAAGAAACCTTGGGTTTCCAGTTCTTTGTTGGAAGCTCACCCTGCTCTGCGCTATACCTAAAGTGAAAGTCAACGTGAGCCCAAGCTTCGAAGTAAGGCCCTGATTATCCTTGCAAAACGAGAGGCGTGCAGCAGCTCCATGAGGCCTTCATCGTTGTTCTGCTTTAGTTTCAAGGTAGTAAGCTTTTCAACACTCCTAGGGGCCTTGCTTCAGCACCCGTTTCAGTACCAGAACACTGCGTAGAACCAGGAAGCTCTGCTCCTGCGTGTATGCTGCGTGTCAACCTAGAAATTAGAGACTGATGGCACAAGGCTTGTTTTCCCGTTTTGAAAGCTCCATTCATGCGGCCTCGAAGCTACCTGAAAAGCACTGTTGTTACCGTGCTTTTACTTACAGCCGGCATGGCACATAGAAGAAAATGAGTTTTCTCGAAAGAAACCTTGTGCTTCCAGTTCCTAGTTGGAAGCTCACCCGGCTCTGCTCTATACCAAACGTGAAAGTCAATGTGAGCACTAGCCTCGAAGTAAGGCCCTGATTATGCTGGCAATACGGGAGGCGTGCAGCAGCTCCATGAGGCCTTCATCGCTGTTCTGCTTTAGTTTCACGGTAGTAAGCTTTCCAACATTCCTAGGGACTTTGCTTAAGCAACCGTTTCGGTACCAGAACACTGCGTAGAGACAGTAAGCTCTGGTCCTGTGTGTATGCTGCGTGTCAACCTAGAAATTGGAGACTGAGGGCATAAGGCTTCTTTTGCCATTATGAAAGCTCCGTTCATGCGGCCTCGAAGCTACCTGAAAAGCATTGTTGTTGCCGGGGTTTTCCTCACTGCCGGCATGGTTCTGAGAAGAAAATGAGTTTTCTCCTAAGAAACCTTGGGTTTCCAGTTCCTTGTTGGGAGCTCACCCTGCTCTGCGCTATACCTAAAGTGAAAGTCAACGTGAGCCCAAGCTTCGAAGTAAGGCCCTGATTATCCTTGCAAAACGAGAGGCGTGCAGCAGCTCCATGAGGCCTTCATCGTTGTTCTGCTTTAGTTTCAAGGTAGTAAGCTTTTCAACACTCCTAGGGGCCTTGCTTCAGCACCCGTTTCAGTACCAGAACACTGCGTAGAACCAGGAAGCTCTGCTCCTGCGTGTATGCTGCGTGTCAACCTAGAAATTAGAGACTGACGGCACAAGGCTAGTTTTCCCATTATGAAAGCTCCGTTGATGCGGCCCCGAAGCTACCTGAAAAGCACTGTTGTTACCGTGCTTTTACTTACAGCCGGCATGGCACATAGAAGAAAATGAGTTTTCTCGAAAGAAACCTTGTTCTTCCAGTTCCTAGTTGGAAGCTCACCCGGCTCTGCTCTATACCAAACGTGAAAGTCAATGTGAGCACTAGCCTCGAAGTAAGGCCCTGATTATCCTGGCAAAACGGGAGGCGTGCAGCAGCTCCATGAGGCCTTCATCGCTGTTCTGCTTTAGTTTCACGGTAGTAAGCTTTCCAAGACTCCTAGGGACTTTGCTTAAGCAACCGTTTCGGTACCAGAACACTGCGTAGAGACAGTAAGCTCTGGTCCTGCGTGTATGCTGCGTGTCAACCTAGAAATTGGAGACTGATGGCATAAGGCTTCTTTTCCCATTATGAAAGCTCCGTTCATGCGGCCTCGAAGCTACCTGAAAAGCATTGTTGTTGCCGGGGTTTTCCTCACTGCCAGCATGGTTCTGAGAAGAAAATGAGTTTTCTCCTAAGAAACCTTGGGTTTCCAGTTCCTTGTTGGAAGCTCACCCTGCTCTGCGCTATACCTAAAGTGAAAGTCAACGTGAGCCCAAGCTTCGAAGTAAGGCCCTGATTATCCTTGCAAAACGAGAGGCGTGCAGCAGCTCCATGAGGCCTTCATCGTTGTTCTGCTTTAGTTTCAAGGTAGTAAGCTTTTCAACACTCCTAGGGGCCTTGCTTCAGCACCCGTTTCAGTACCAGAACACTGCGTAGAACCAGGAAGCTCTGCTCCTGCGTGTATGCTGCGTGTCAACCTAGAAATTAGAGACTGATGGCACAAGGCTTGTTTTCCCGTTTTGAAAGCTCCATTCATGCGGCCTCGAAGCTACCTGAAAAGCACTGTTGTTACCGTGCTTTTACTTACAGCCGGCATGGCACATAGAAGAAAATGAGTTTTCTCGAAAGAAACCTTGTGCTTCCAGTTCCTAGTTGGAAGCTCACCCGGCTCTGCTCTATACCAAACGTGAAAGTCAATGTGAGCACTAGCCTCGAAGTAAGGCCCTGATTATGCTGGCAAAACGGGAGGCGTGCAGCAGCTCCATGAGGCCTTCATCGCTGTTCTGCTTTAGTTTCACGGTAGTAAGCTTTCCAAGACTCCTAGGGACTTTGCTTAAGCAACCGTTTCGGTACCAGAACACTGCATAGAGGCAGTAAGCTCTGGTCCTGCGTGTATGCTGCGTGTCAACCTAGAAATTGGAGACTGATGGCATAAGGCTTCTTTTCCCATTATGAAAGCTCCGTTCATGCGGCCTCGAAGCTACCTGAAAAGCATTGTTGTTGCCGGGGTTTTCCTCACTGCCGGCATGGTTCTGAGGAGAAAATGAGTTTTCTCCTAAGAAACCTTGGGTTTCCAGTTCTTTGTTGGAAGCTCACCCTGCTCTGCGCTATACCTAAAGTGAAAGTCAACGTGAGCCCAAGCTTCGAAGTAAGGCCCTGATTATCCTTGCAAAACGAGAGGCGTGCAGCAGCTCCATGAGGCCTTCATCGTTGTTCTGCTTTAGTTTCAAGGTAGTAAGCTTTTCAACACTCCTAGGGGCCTTGCTTCAGCACCCGTTTCAGTACCAGAACACTGCGTAGAACCAGGAAGCTCTGCTCCTGCGTGTATGCTGCGTGTCAACCTAGAAATTAGAGACTGATGGCACAAGGCTTGTTTTCCCGTTTTGAAAGCTCCATTCATGCGGCCTCGAAGCTACCTGAAAAGCACTGTTGTTACCGTGCTTTTACTTACAGCCGGCATGGCACATAGAAGAAAATGAGTTTTCTCGAAAGAAACCTTGTGCTTCCAGTTCCTAGTTGGAAGCTCACCCGGCTCTGCTCTATACCAAACGTGAAAGTCAATGTGAGCACTAGCCTCGAAGTAAGGCCCTGATTATGCTGGCAATACGGGAGGCGTGCAGCAGCTCCATGAGGCCTTCATCGCTGTTCTGCTTTAGTTTCACGGTAGTAAGCTTTCCAACATTCCTAGGGACTTTGCTTAAGCAACCGTTTCGGTACCAGAACACTGCGTAGAGACAGTAAGCTCTGGTCCTGCGTGTATGCTGCGTGTCAACCTAGAAATTGGAGACTGATGGCATAAGGCTTCTTTTGCCATTATGAAAGCTCCGTTCATGCGGCCTCGAAGCTACCTGAAAAGCATTGTTGTTGCCGGGGTTTTCCTCACTGCCGGCATGGTTCTGAGAAGAAAATGAGTTTTCTCCTAAGAAACCTTGGGTTTCCAGTTCCTTGTTGGAAGCTCACCCTGCTCTGCGCTATACCTAAAGTGAAAGTCAACGTGAGCCCAAGCTTCGAAGTAAGGCCCTGATTATCCTTGCAAAACGAGAGGCGTGCAGCAGCTCCATGAGGCCTTCATCGTTGTTCTGCTTTAGTTTCAAGGTAGTAAGCTTTTCAACACTCCTAGGGGCCTTGCTTCAGCACCCGTTTCAGTACCAGAACACTGCGTAGAACCAGGAAGCTCTGCTCCTGCGTGTATGCTGCGTGTCAACCTAGAAATTAAAGACTGACGGCACAAGGCTAGTTTTCCCATTATGAAAGCTCCGTTGATGCGGCCCCGAAGCTACCTGAAAAGCACTGTTGTTACCGTGCTTTTACTTACAGCCGGCATGGCACATAGAAGAAAATGAGTTTTCTCGAAAGAAACCTTGTGCTTCCAGTTCCTAGTTGGAAGCTCACCCGGCTCTGCTCTATACCAAACGTGAAAGTCAATGTGAGCACTAGCCTCGAAGTAAGGCCCTGATTATCCTGGCAAAACGGGAGGCGTGCAGCAGCTCCATGAGGCCTTCATCGCTGTTCTGCTTTAGTTTCACGGTAGTAAGCTTTCCAAGACTCCTAGGGACTTTGCTTAAGCAACCGTTTCGGTACCAGAACACTGCGTAGAGACAGTAAGCTCTGGTCCTGCGTGTATGCTGCGTGTCAACCTAGAAATTGGAGACTGATGGCATAAGGCTTCTTTTGCCATTATGAAAGCTCCGTTCATGCGGCCTCGAAGCTACCTGAAAAGCATTGTTGTTGCCCGGGTTTTCCTCACTGCCGGCATTGTTCTGAGAAGAAAATGAGTTTTCTCCTAAGAAACCTTGGGTTTCCAGTTCCTTGTTGGAAGCTCACCCTGCTCTGCGCTATACCTAAAGTGAATGTCAACCTGAGCCCAAGCTTCGAAGTAAGGCCCTGATTATCCTTGCAAAACGAGAGGCATGCAGCAGCTCCATGAGGCCTTCTTCGTTGTTCTGCTTTAGTTTCAAGGTAGTAAGCTTTTCAACACTCCTAGGGGCCTTGCTTCAGCACCCGTTTCAGTACCAGAACACTGCGTAGAACCAGGAAGCTCTGCTCCTGCGTGTATGCTGCGTGTCAACCTAGAAATTAGAGACTGATGGCACAAGGCTTGTTTTCCCGTTTTGAAAGCTCCATTCATGCGGCCTCGAAGCTACCTGAAAAGCACTGTTGTTACCGTGCTTTTACTTACAGCCGGCATGGCACATAGAAGAAAATGAGTTTTCTCGAAAGAAACCTTGTGCTTCCAGTTCCTAGTTGGAAGCTCACCCGGCTCTGCTCTATACCAAACGTGAAAGTCAATGTGAGCACTAGCCTCGAAGTAAGGCCCTGATTATGCTGGCAATACGGGAGGCGTGCAGCAGCTCCATGAGGCCTTCATCGCTGTTCTGCTTTAGTTTCACGGTAGTAAGCTTTCCAACATTCCTAGGGACTTTGCTTAAGCAACCGTTTCGGTACCAGAACACTGCGTAGAGACAGTAAGCTCTGGTCCTGCGTGTATGCTGCGTGTCAACCTAGAAATTGGAGACTGATGGCATAAGGCTTCTTTTCCCATTATGAAAGCTCCGTTCATGCGGCCTCGAAGCTACCTGAAAAGCATTGTTGTTGCCGGGGTTTTCCTCACTGCCGGCATGGTTCTGAGAAGAAAATGAGTTTTCTCCTAAGAAACCTTGGGTTTCCAGTTCCTTGTTGGAAGCTCACCCTGCTCTGCGCTATACCTAAAGTGAAAGTCAACGTGAGCCCAAGCTTCGAAGTAAGGCCCTGATTATCCTTGCAAAACGAGAGGCGTGCAGCAGCTCCATGAGGCCTTCATCGTTGTTCTGCTTTAGTTTCAAGGTAGTAAGCTTTTCAACACTCCTAGGGGCCTTGCTTCAGCACCCGTTTCAGTACCAGAACACTGCGTAGAACCAGGAAGCTCTGCTCCTGCGTGTATGCTGCGTGTCAACCTAGAAATTAGAGACTGATGGCACAAGGCTTGTTTTCCCGTTTTGAAAGCTCCATTCATGCGGCCTCGAAGCTACCTGAAAAGCACTGTTGTTACCGTGCTTTTACTTACAGCCGGCATGGCACATAGAAGAAAATGAGTTTTCTCGAAAGAAACCTTGTGCTTCCAGTTCCTAGTTGGAAGCTCACCCGGCTCTGCTCTATACCAAACGTGAAAGTCAATGTGAGCACTAGCCTCGAAGTAAGGCCCTGATTATGCTGGCAAAACGGGAGGCGTGCAGCAGCTCCATGAGGCCTTCATCGCTGTTCTGCTTTAGTTTCACGGTAGTAGCTTTCCAACATTCCTAGGGACTTTGCTTAAGCAACCGTTTCGGTACCAGAACACTGCGTAGAGACAGTAAGCTCTGGTCCTGCGTGTATGCTGCGAGTCAACCTAGAAATTGGAGACTGATGGCATAAGGCTTCTTTTCCCATTATGAAAGCTCCGTTCATGCGGCCTCGAAGCTACCTGAAAAGCATTGTTGTTGCCGGGGTTTTCCTCACTGCCGGCATGGTTCTGAGGAGAAAATGAGTTTTCTCCTAAGAAACCTTGGTTTGCCAGTTCTTTGTTGGAAGCTCACCCTGCTCTGCGCTATACCTAAAGTGAAAGTCAACGTGAGCCCAAGCTTCGAAGTAAGGCCCTGATTATCCTTGCAAAACGAGAGGCGTGCAGCAGCTCCATGAGGCCTTCATCGTTGTTCTGCTTTAGTTTCAAGGTAGTAAGCTTTTCAACACTCCTAGGGGCCTTGCTTCAGCACCCGTTTCAGTACCAGAACACTGCGTAGAACCAGGAAGCTCTGCTCCTGCGTGTATGCTGCGTGTCAACCTAGAAATTAGAGACTGATGGCACAAGGCTTGTTTTCCCGTTTTGAAAGCTCCATTCATGCGGCCTCGAAGCTACCTGAAAAGCACTGTTGTTACCGTGCTTTTACTTACAGCCGGCATGGCACATAGAAGAAAATGAGTTTTCTCGAAAGAAACCTTGTGCTTCCAGTTCCTAGTTGGAAGCTCACCCGGCTCTGCTCTATACCAAACGTGAAAGTCAATGTGAGCACTAGCCTCGAAGTAAGGCCCTGATTATCCTGGCAAACGGGAGGCGTGCAGCAGCTCCATGAGGCCTTCATCGTTGTTCTGCTTTAGTTTCACGGAAGTAAGCTTTCCAAGACTCCTAGGGACTTTGCTTAAGCAACCGTTTCGGTACCAGAACACTGCGTAGAGGCAGTAAGCTCTGGTCCTGCGTGTATGCTGCGTGTCAACCTAGAAATTGGAGACTGATGGCATAAGGCTTCTTTTCCCATTATGAAAGCTCCGTTCATGCGGCCTCGAAGCTACCTGAAAAGCATTGTTGTTGCCGGGGTTTTCCTCACTGCCGGCATGGTTCTGAGGAGAAAATGAGTTTTCTCCTAAGAAACCTTGGGTTTCCAGTTCTTTGTTGGAAGCTCACCCTGCTCTGCGCTATACCTAAAGTGAAAGTCAACGTGAGCCCAAGCTTCGAAGTAAGGCCCTGATTATCCTTGCAAAACGAGAGGCGTGCAGCAGCTCCATGAGGCCTTCATCGTTGTTCTGCTTTAGTTTCAAGGTAGTAAGCTTTTCAACACTCCTAGGGGCCTTGCTTCAGCACCCGTTTCAGTACCAGAACACTGCGTAGAACCAGGAAGCTCTGCTCCTGCGTGTATGCTGCGTGTCAACCTAGAAATTAGAGACTGACGGCACAAGGCTAGTTTTCCCATTATGAAAGCTCCGTTGATGCGGCCCCGAAGCTACCTGAAAAGCACTGTTGTTACCGTGCTTTTACTTAGAGCCGGCATGGCACATAGAAGAAAATGAGTTTTCTCGAAAGAAACCTTGTGCTTCCAGTTCCTAGTTGGAAGCTCACCCGGCTCTGCTCTATACCAAACGTGAAAGTCAATGTGAGCACTAGCCTCGAAGTAAGGCCCTGATTATCCTGGCAAAACGGGAGGCGTGCAGCAGCTCCATGAGGCCTTCATCGCTGTTCCGCTTTAGTTTCACGGTAGTAAGCTTTCCAAGACTCCTAGGGACTTTGCTTAAGCAACCGTTTCGGTACCAGAACACTGCGTAGAGACAGTAAGCTCTGGTCCTGCGTGTATGCTGCGTGTCAACCTAGAAATTGGAGACTGATGGCATAAGGCTTCTTTTCCCATTATGAAAGCTCCGTTCATGCGGCCTCGAAGCTACCTGAAAAGCATTGTTGTTGCCGGGGTTTTCCTCACTGCCAGCATGGTTCTGAGAAGAAAATGAGTTTTCTCCTAAGAAACCTTGGGTTTCCAGTTCCTTGTTGGAAGCTCACCCTGCTCTGCGCTATACCTAAAGTGAAAGTCAACGTGAGCCCAAGCTTCGAAGTAAGGCCCTGATTATCCTTGCAAAACGAGAGGCGTGCAGCAGCTCCATGAGGCCTTCATCGTTGTTCTGCTTTAGTTTCAAGGTAGTAAGCTTTTCAACACTCCTAGGGGCCTTGCTTCAGCACCCGTTTCAGTACCAGAACACTGCGTAGAACCAGGAAGCTCTGCTCCTGCGTGTATGCTGCGTGTCAACCTAGAAATTAGAGACTGATGGCACAAGGCTTGTTTTCCCGTTTTGAAATCTCCATTCATGCGGCCTCGAAGCTACCTGAAAAGCACTGTTGTTACCGTGCTTTTACTTACAGCCGGCATGGCACATAGAAGAAAATGAGTTTTCTCGAAAGAAACCTTGTGCTTCCAGTTCCTAGTTGGAAGCTCACCCGGCTCTGCTCTATACCAAACGTGAAAGTCAATGTGAGCACTAGCCTCGAAGTAAGGCCCTGATTATGCTGGCAAAACGGGAGGCGTGCAGCAGCTCCATGAGGCCTTCATCGCTGTTCTGCTTTAGTTTCACGGTAGTAGCTTTCCAACATTCCTAGGGACTTTGCTTAAGCAACCGTTTCGGTACCAGAACACTGCGTAGAGACAGTAAGCTCTGGTCCTGCGTGTATGCTGCGAGTCAACCTAGAAATTGGAGACTGATGGCATAAGGCTTCTTTTCCCATTATGAAAGCTCCGTTCATGCGGCCTCGAAGCTACCTGAAAAGCATTGTTGTTGCCGGGGTTTTCCTCACTGCCGGCATGGTTCTGAGGAGAAAATGAGTTTTCTCCTAAGAAACCTTGGGTTGCCAGTTCTTTGTTGGAAGCTCACCCTGCTCTGCGCTATACCTAAAGTGAAAGTCAACGTGAGCCCAAGCTTCGAAGTAAGGCCCTGATTATCCTTGCAAAACGAGAGGCGTGCAGCAGCTCCATGAGGCCTTCATCGTTGTTCTGCTTTAGTTTCAAGGTAGTAAGCTTTTCAACACTCCTAGGGGCCTTGCTTCAGCACCCGTTTCAGTACCAGAACACTGCGTAGAACCAGGAAGTTCTGCTCCTGCGTGTATGCTGCGTGTCAACCTAGAAATTAGAGGCTGACGGCACAAGGCTAGTTTTCCCATTATGAAAGCTCCGTTGATGCGGCCCCGAAGCTACCTGAAAAGCACTGTTGTTACCGTGCTTTTACTTACAGCCGGCATGGCACATAGAAGAAAATGAGTTTTCTCGAAAGAAACCTTGTGCTTCCAGTTCCTAGTTGGAAGCTCACCCGGCTCTGCTCTATACCAAACGTGAAAGTCAATGTGAGCACTAGCCTCGAAGTAAGGCCCTGATTATGCTGGCAAAACGGGAGGCGTGCAGCAGCTCCATGAGGCCTTCATCGCTGTTCTGCTTTAGTTTCACGGTAGTAAGCTTTCCAAGACTCCTAGGGACTTTGCTTAAGCAACCGTTTCGGTACCAGAACACTGCGTAGAGACAGTAAGCTCTGGTCCTGCGTGTATGCTGCGTGTCAACCTAGAAATTGGAGACTGATGGCATAAGGCTTCTTTTCCCATTATGAAAGCTCCGTTCATGCGGCCTCGAAGCTACCTGAAAAGCATTGTTGTTGCCGGGGTTTTCCTCACTGCCGGCATGGTTCTGAGAAGAAAATGAGTTTTCTCCTAAGAAACCTTGGGTTTCCAGTTCCTTGTTGGAAGCTCACCCTGCTCTGCGCTATACCTAAAGTGAATGTCAACCTGAGCCCAAGCTTCGAAGTAAGGCCCTGATTATCCTTGCAAAACGAGAGGCATGCAGCAGCTCCATGAGGCCTTCATCGTTGTTCTGCTTTAGTTTCAAGGTAGTAAGCTTTTCAACACTCCTAGGGGCCTTGCTTCAGCACCCGTTTCAGTACCAGAACACTGCGTAGAACCAGGAAGCTCTGCTCCTGCGTGTATGCTGCGTGTCAACCTAGAAATTAGAGACTGATGGCACAAGGCTTGTTTTCCCGTTTTGAAAGCTCCATTCATGCGGCCTCGAAGCTACCTGAAAAGCACTGTTGTTACCGTGCTTTTACTTACAGCCGGCATGGCACATAGAAGAAAATGAGTTTTCTCGAAAGAAACCTTGTGCTTCCAGTTCCTAGTTGGAAGCTCACCCGGCTCTGCTCTATACCAAACGTGAAAGTCAATGTGAGCACTAGCCTCGAAGTAAGGCCCTGATTATCCTGGCAAACGGGAGGCGTGCAGCAGCTCCATGAGGCCTTCATCGCTGTTCTGCTTTAGTTTCACGGTAGTAAGCTTTCCAAGACTCCTAGGGACTTTGCTTAAGCAACCGTTTCGGTACCAGAACACTGCGTAGAGGCAGTAAGCTCTGGTCCTGCGTGTATGCTGCGTGTCAACCTAGAAATTGGAGACTGATGGCATAAGGCTTCTTTTCCCATTATGAAAGCTCCGTTCATGCGGCCTCGAAGCTACCTGAAAAGCATTGTTGTTGCCGGGGTTTTCCTCACTGCCGGCATGGTTCTGAGGAGAAAATGAGTTTTCTCCTAAGAAACCTTGGGTTTCCAGTTCTTTGTTGGAAGCTCACCCTGCTCTGCGCTATACCTAAAGTGAAAGTCAACGTGAGCCCAAGCTTCGAAGTAAGGCCCTGATTATCCTTGCAAAACGAGAGGCGTGCAGCAGCTCCATGAGGCCTTCATCGTTGTTCTGCTTTAGTTTCAAGGTAGTAAGCTTTTCAACACTCCTAGGGGCCTTGCTTCAGCACCCGTTTCAGTACCAGAACACTGCGTAGAACCAGGAAGCTCTGCTCCTGCGTGTATGCTGCGTGTCAACCTAGAAATTAGAGACTGACGGCACAAGGCTAGTTTTCCCATTATGAAAGCTCCGTTGATGCGGCCCCGAAGCTACCTGAAAAGCACTGTTGTTACCGTGCTTTTACTTAGAGCCGGCATGGCACATAGAAGAAAATGAGTTTTCTCGAAAGAAACCTTGTGCTTCCAGTTCCTAGTTGGAAGCTCACCCGGCTCTGCTCTATACCAAACGTGAAAGTCAATGTGAGCACTAGCCTCGAAGTAAGGCCCTGATTATCCTGGCAAAACGGGAGGCGTGCAGCAGCTCCATTAGGCCTTCATCGCTGTTCCGCTTTAGTTTCACGGTAGTAAGCTTTCCAACATTCCTAGGGACTTTGCTTAAGCAACCGTTTCGGTACCAGAACACTGCGTAGAGACAGTAAGCTCTGGTCCTGCGTGTATGCTGCGTGTCAACCTAGAAATTGGAGACTGATGGCATAAGGCTTCTTTTCCCATTATGAAAGCTCCGTTCATGCGGCCTCGAAGCTACCTGAAAAGCATTGTTGTTGCCGGGGTTTTCCTCACTGCCAGCATGGTTCTGAGAAGGAAATGAGTTTTCTCCTAAGAAACCTTGGGTTTCCAGTTCCTTGTTGGAAGCTCACCCTGCTCTGCGCTATACCTAAAGTGAAAGTCAACGTGAGCCCAAGCTTCGAAGTAAGGCCCTGATTATCCTTGCAAAACGAGAGGCGTGCAGCAGCTCCATGAGGCCTTCATCGTTGTTCTGCTTTAGTTTCAAGGTAGTAAGCTTTTCAACACTCCTAGGGGCCTTGCTTCAGCACCCGTTTCAGTACCAGAACACTGCGTAGAACCAGGAAGTTCTGCTCCTGCGTGTATGCTGCGTGTCAACCTAGAAATTAGAGGCTGACGGCACAAGGCTAGTTTTCCCATTATGAAAGCTCCGTTGATGCGGCCCCGAAGCTACCTGAAAAGCACTGTTGTTACCGTGCTTTTACTTACAGCCGGCATGGCACATAGAAGAAAATGAGTTTTCTCGAAAGAAACCTTGTGCTTCCAGTTCCTAGTTGGAAGCTCACCCGGCTCTGCTCTATACCAAACGTGAAAGTCAATGTGAGCACTAGCCTCGAAGTAAGGCCCTGATTATCCTGGCAAAACGGGAGGCGTGCAGCAGCTCCATGAGGCCTTCATCGCTGTTCTGCTTTAGTTTCACGGTAGTAAGCTTTCCAAGACTCCTAGGGACTTTGCTTAAGCAACCGTTTCGGTACCAGAACACTGCGTAGAGACAGTAAGCTCTGGTCCTGCGTGTATGCTGCGTGTCAACCTAGAAATTGGAGACTGATGGCATAAGGCTTCTTTTGCCATTATGAAAGCTCCGTTCATGCGGCCTCGAAGCTACCTGAAAAGCATTGTTGTTGCCGGGGTTTTCCTCACTGCCGGCATGGTTCTGAGAAGAAAATGAGTTTTCTCCTAAGAAACCTTGGGTTTCCAGTTCCTTGTTGGAAGCTCACCCTGCTCTGCGCTATACCTAAAGTGAATGTCAACGTGAGCCCAAGCTTCGAAGTAAGGCCCTGATTATCCTTGCAAAACGAGAGGCATGCAGCAGCTCCATGAGGCCTTCATCGTTGTTCTGCTTTAGTTTCAAGGTAGTAAGCTTTTCAACACTCCTAGGGGCCTTGCTTCAGCACCCGTTTCAGTACCAGAACACTGCGTAGAACCAGGAAGCTCTGCTCCTGCGTGTATGCTGCGTGTCAACCTAGAAATTAGAGACTGATGGCACAAGGCTTGTTTTCCCGTTTTGAAAGCTCCATTCATGCGGCCTCGAAGCTACCTGAAAAGCACTGTTGTTACCGTGCTTTTACTTACAGCCGGCATGGCACATAGAAGAAAATGAGTTTTCTCGAAAGAAACCTTGTGCTTCCAGTTCCTAGTTGGAAGCTCACCCGGCTCTGCTCTATACCAAACGTGAAAGTCAATGTGAGCACTAGCCTCGAAGTAAGGCCCTGATTATGCTGGCAATACGGGAGGCGTGCAGCAGCTCCATGAGGCCTTCATCGCTGTTCTGCTTTAGTTTCACGGTAGTAAGCTTTCCAACATTCCTAGGGACTTTGCTTAAGCAACCGTTTCGGTACCAGAACACTGCGTAGAGACAGTAAGCTCTGGTCCTGCGTGTATGCTGCGTGTCAACCTAGAAATTGGAGACTGATGGCATAAGGCTTCTTTTGCCATTATGAAAGCTCCGTTCATGCGGCCTCGAAGCTACCTGAAAAGCATTGTTGTTGCCGGGGTTTTCCTCACTGCCGGCATGGTTCTGAGAAGAAAATGAGTTTTCTCCTAAGAAACCTTGGGTTTCCAGTTCCTTGTTGGAAGCTCACCCTGCTCTGCGCTATACCTAAAGTGAAAGTCAACGTGAGCCCAAGCTTCGAAGTAAGGCCCTGATTATCCTTGCAAAACGAGAGGCGTGCAGCAGCTCCATGAGGCCTTCATCGTTGTTCTGCTTTAGTTTCAAGGTAGTAAGCTTTTCAACACTCCTAGGGGCCTTGCTTCAGCACCCGTTTCAGTACCAGAACACTGCGTAGAACCAGGAAGCTCTGCTCCTGCGTGTATGCTGCGTGTCAACCTAGAAATTAGAGACTGACGGCACAAGGCTAGTTTTCCCATTATGAAAGCTCCGTTGATGCGGCCCCGAAGCTACCTGAAAAGCACTGTTGTTACCGTGCTTTTACTTACAGCCGGCATGGCACATAGAAGAAAATGAGTTTTCTCGAAAGAAACCTTGTGCTTCCAGTTCCTAGTTGGAAGCTCACCCGGCTCTGCTCTATACCAAACGTGAAAGTCAATGTGAGCACTAGCCTCGAAGTAAGGCCCTGATTATCCTGGCAAAACGGGAGGCGTGCAGCAGCTCCATGAGGCCTTCATCGCTGTTCTGCTTTAGTTTCACGGTAGTAAGCTTTCCAAGACTCCTAGGGACTTTGCTTAAGCAACCGTTTCGGTACCAGAACACTGCGTAGAGACAGTAAGCTCTGGTCCTGCGTGTATGCTGCGTGTCAACCTAGAAATTGGAGACTGATGGCATAAGGCTTCTTTTCCCATTATGAAAGCTCCGTTCATGCGGCCTCGAAGCTACCTGAAAAGCATTGTTGTTGCCGGGGTTTTCCTCACTGCCAGCATGGTTCTGAGAAGAAAATGAGTTTTCTCCTAAGAAACCTTGGGTTTCCAGTTCCTTGTTGGAAGCTCACCCTGCTCTGCGCTATACCTAAAGTGAAAGTCAACGTGAGCCCAAGCTTCGAAGTAAGGCCCTGATTATCCTTGCAAAACGAGAGGCGTGCAGCAGCTCCATGAGGCCTTCATCGTTGTTCTGCTTTAGTTTCAAGGTAGTAAGCTTTTCAACACTCCTAGGGGCCTTGCTTCAGCACCCGTTTCAGTACCAGAACACTGCGTAGAACCAGGAAGCTCTGCTCCTGCGTGTATGCTGCGTGTCAACCTAGAAATTAGAGACTGATGGCACAAGGCTTGTTTTCCCGTTTTGAAAGCTCCATTCATGCGGCCTCGAAGCTACCTGAAAAGCACTGTTGTTACCGTGCTTTTACTTACAGCCGGCATGGCACATAGAAGAAAATGAGTTTTCTCGAAAGAAACCTTGTGCTTCCAGTTCCTAGTTGGAAGCTCACCCGGCTCTGCTCTATACCAAACGTGAAAGTCAATGTGAGCACTAGCCTCGAAGTAAGGCCCTGATTATGCTGGCAAAACGGGAGGCGTGCAGCAGCTCCATGAGGCCTTCATCGCTGTTCTGCTTTAGTTTCACGGTAGTAAGCTTTCCAAGACTCCTAGGGACTTTGCTTAAGCAACCGTTTCGGTACCAGAACACTGCGTAGAGACAGTAAGCTCTGGTCCTGCGTGTATGCTGCGTGTCAACCTAGAAATTGGAGACTGATGGCATAAGGCTTCTTTTGCCATTATGAAAGCTCCGTTCATGCGGCCTCGAAGCTACCTGAAAAGCATTGTTGTTGCCGGGGTTTTCCTCACTGCCGGCATGGTTCTGAGAAGAAAATGAGTTTTCTCCTAAGAAACCTTGGGTTTCCAGTTCCTTGTTGGAAGCTCACCCTGCTCTGCGCTATACCTAAAGTGAAAGTCAACGTGAGCCCAAGCTTCGAAGTAAGGCCCTGATTATCCTTGCAAAACGAGAGGCGTGCAGCAGCTCCATGAGGCCTTCATCGTTGTTCTGCTTTAGTTTCAAGGTAGTAAGCTTTTCAACACTCCTAGGGGCCTTGCTTCAGCACCCGTTTCAGTACCAGAACACTGCGTAGAACCAGGAAGCTCTGCTCCTGCGTGTATGCTGCGTGTCAACCTAGAAATTAGAGACTGATGGCACAAGGCTTGTTTTCCCGTTTTGAAAGCTCCATTCATGCGGCCTCGAAGCTACCTGAAAAGCACTGTTGTTACCGTGCTTTTACTTACAGCCGGCATGGCACATAGAAGAAAATGAGTTTTCTCGAAAGAAACCTTGTGCTTCCAGTTCCTAGTTGGAAGCTCACCCGGCTCTGCTCTATACCAAACGTGAAAGTCAATGTGAGCACTAGCCTCGAAGTAAGGCCCTGATTATGCTGGCAAAACGGGAGGCGTGCAGCAGCTCCATGAGGCCTTCATCGCTGTTCTGCTTTAGTTTCACGGTAGTAAGCTTTCCAACATTCCTAGGGACTTTGCTTAAGCAACCGTTTCGGTACCAGAACACTGCGTAGAGACAGTAAGCTCTGGTCCTGCGTGTATGCTGCGTGTCAACCTAGAAATTGGAGACTGATGGCATAAGGCTTCTTTTGCCATTATGAAAGCTCCGTTCATGCGGCCTCGAAGCTACCTGAAAAGCATTGTTGTTGCCGGGGTTTTCCTCACTGCCAGCATGGTTTTGAGAAGAAAATGAGTTTTCTCCTAAGAAACCTTGGGTTTCCAGTTCCTTGTTGGAAGCTCACCCTGCTCTGCGCTATACCTAAAGTGAAAGTCAACGTGAGCCCAAGCTTCGAAGTAAGGCCCTGATTATCCTTGCAAAACGAGAGGCGTGCAGCAGCTCCATGAGGCCTTCATCGTTGTTCTGCTTTAGTTTCAAGGTAGTAAGCTTTTCAACACTCCTAGGGGCCTTGCTTCAGCACCCGTTTCAGTACCAGAACACTGCGTAGAACCAGGAAGCTCTGCTCCTGCGTGTATGCTGCGTGTCAACCTAGAAATTAGAGACTGATGGCACAAGGCTTGTTTTCCCGTTTTGAAAGCTCCTTTCATGCGGCCTCGAAGCTACCTGAAAAGCACTGTTGTTACCGTGCTTTTACTTACAGCCGGCATGGCACATAGAAGAAAATGAGTTTTCTCGAAAGAAACCTTGTGCTTCCAGTTCCTAGTTGGAAGCTCACCCGGCTCTGCTCTATACCAAACGTGAAAGTCAATGTGAGCACTAGCCTCGAAGTAAGGCCCTGATTATGCTGGCAAAACGGGAGGCGTGCAGCAGCTCCATGAGGCCTTCATCGCTGTTCTGCTTTAGTTTCACGGTAGTAGCTTTCCAACATTCCTAGGGACTTTGCTTAAGCAACCGTTTCGGTACCAGAACACTGCGTAGAGACAGTAAGCTCTGGTCCTGCGTGTATGCTGCGTGTCAACCTAGAAATTGGAGACTGATGGCATAAGGCTTCTTTTCCCATTATGAAAGCTCCGTTCATGCGGCCTCGAAGCTACCTGAAAAGCATTGTTGTTGCCGGGGTTTTCCTCACTGCCGGCATGGTTCTGAGGAGAAAATGAGTTTTCTCCTAAGAAACCTTGGGTTTCCAGTTCCTTGTTGGATACTCACCCTGCTCTGCGCTATACCTAAAGTGAAAGTCAACGTGAGCCCAAGCTTCGAAGTAAGGCCCTGATTATCCTTGCAAAACGAGAGGCGTGCAGCAGCTCCATGAGGCCTTCATCGTTGTTCTGCTTTAGTTTCAAGGTAGTAAGCTTTTCAACACTCCTAGGGGCCTTGCTTCGGCACCCGTTTCAGTACCAGAACACTGCGTAGAACCAGGAAGCTCTGCTCCTGCGTGTATGCTGCGTGTCAACCTAGAAATTAGAGACTGACGGCACAAGGCTAGTTTTCCCATTATGAAAGCTCCGTTGATGCGGCCCGGAAGCTACCTGAAAAGCACTGTTGTTACCGTGCTTTTACTTAGAGCCGGCATGGCACATAGAAGAAAATGAGTTTTCTCGAAAGAAACCTTGTGCTTCCAGTTTCTAGTTGGAAGCTCACCCGGCTCTGCTCTATACCAAACGTGAAAGTCAATGTGAGCACTAGCCTCGAAGTAAGGCCCTGATTATCCTGGCAAAACGGGAGGCGTGCAGCAGCTCCATGAGGCCTTCATCGCTGTTCTGCTTTAGTTTCACGGTAGTAAGCTTTCCAAGACTCCTAGGGACTTTGCTTAAGCAACCGTTTCGGTACCAGAACACTGCGTAGAGACAGTAAGCTCTGGTCCTGCGTGTATGCTGCGTGTCAACCTAGAAATTGGAGACTGATGGCATAAGGCTTCTTTTCCCATTATGAAAGCTCCGTTCATGCGGCCTCGAAGCTACCTGAAAAGCATTGTTGTTGCCGGGGTTTTCCTCACTGCCGGCATGGTTCTGAGAAGAAAATGAGTTTTCTCCTAAGAAACCTTGGGTTTCCAGTTCCTTGTTGGAAGCTCACCCTGCTCTGCGCTATACCTAAAGTGAATGTCAACCTGAGCCCAAGCTTCGAAGTAAGGCCCTGATTATCCTTGCAAAACGAGAGGCATGCAGCAGCTCCATGAGGCCTTCATCGTTGTTTTGCTTTAGTTTCAAGGTAGTAAGCTTTTCAACACTCCTAGGGGCCTTGCTTCAGCACCCGTTTCAGTACCAGAACACTGCGTAGAACCAGGAAGCTCTGCTCCTGCGTGTATGCTGCGTGTCAACCTAGAAATTAGAGACTGATGGCACAAGGCTTGTTTTCCCGTTTTGAAAGCTCCATTCATGCGGCCTCGAAGCTACCTGAAAAGCACTGTTGTTACCGTGCTTTTACTTACAGCCGGCATGGCACATAGAAGAAAATGAGTTTTCTCGAAAGAAACCTTGTGCTTCCAGTTCCTAGTTGGAAGCTCACCCTGCTCTGCTCTATACCAAACGTGAAAGTCAATGTGAGCACTAGCCTCGAAGTAAGGCCCTGATTATCCTGGCAAAACGGAAGGCGTGCAGCAGCTCCATGAGGCCTTCATCGCTGTTCTGCTTTAGTTTCACGGTAGTAAGCTTTCCAAGACTCCTAGGGACTTTGCTTAAGCAACCGTTTCGGTACCAGAACACTGCGTAGAGACAGTAAGCTCTGGTCCTGCGTGTATGCTGCGTGTCAACCTAGAAATTGGAGACTGATGGCATAAGGCTTCTTTTCCCATTATGAAAGCTCCGTTCATGCGGCCTCGAAGCTACCTGAAAAGCATTGTTGTTGCCGGGGTTTTCCTCACTGCCGGCATGGTTCTGAGGAGAAAATGAGTTTTCTCCTAAGAAACCTTGGGTTTCCAGTTCCTTGTTGGAAGCTCACCCTGCTCTGCGCTATACCTAAAGTGAAAGTCAACGTGAGCCCAAGCTTCGAAGTAAGGCCCTGATTATCCTTGCAAAACGAGAGGCGTGCAGCAGCTCCATGAGGCCTTCATCGTTGTTCTGCTTTAGTTTCAAGGTAGTAAGCTTTTCAACACTCCTAGGGGCCTTGCTTCAGCACCCGTTTCAGTACCAGAACACTGCGTAGAACCAGGAAGCTCTGCTCCTGCGTGTATGCTGCGTGTCAACCTAGAAATTAGAGACTGACGGCACAAGGCTAGTTTTCCCACTATGAAAGCTCCGTTGATGCGGCCCCGAAGCTACCTGAAAAGCACTGTTGTTACCGTGCTTTTACTTACAGCCGGCATGGCACATAGAAGAAAATGAGTTTTCTCGAAAGAAACCTTGTGCTTCCAGTTCCTAGTTGGAAGCTCACCCGGCTCTGCTCTATACCAAACGTGAAAGTCAATGTGAGCACTAGCCTCGAAGTAAGGCCCTGATTATCCTGGCAAAACGGGAGGCGTGCAGCAGCTCCATGAGGCCTTCATCGCTGTTCTGCTTTAGTTTCACGGTAGTAAGCTTTCCAAGACTCCTAGGGACTTTGCTTAAGCAACCGTTTCGATACCAGAACACTGCGTAGAGACAGTAAGCTCTGGTCCTGCGTGTATGCTGCGTGTCAACCTAGAAATTGGAGACTGATGGCATAAGGCTTCTTTTCCCATTATGAAAGCTCCGTTCATGCGGCCTCGAAGCTACCTGAAAAGCATTGTTGTTGCCGGGGTTTTCCTCACTGCCGGCATGGTTCTGAGGAGAAAATGAGTTTTCTCCTAAGAAACCTTGGGTTTCCAGTTCTTTGTTGGAAGCTCACCCTGCTCTGCGCTATACCTAAAGTGAAAGTCAACGTGAGCCCAAGCTTCGAAGTAAGGCCCTGATTATCCTTGCAAAACGAGAGGCGTGCAGCAGCTCCATGAGGCCTTCATCGTTGTTCTGCTTTAGTTTCAAGGTAGTAAGCTTTTCAACACTCCTAGGGGCCTTGCTTCAGCACCCGTTTCAGTACCAGAACACTGCGTAGAACCAGGAAGCTCTGCTCCTGCGTGTATGCTGCGTGTCAACCTAGAAATTAGAGACTGACGGCACAAGGCTAGTTTTCCCATTATGAAAGCTCCGTTGATGCGGCCCCGAAGCTACCTGAAAAGCACTGTTGTTACCGTGCTTTTACTTACAGCCGGCATGGCACATAGAAGAAAATGAGTTTTCTCGAAAGAAACCTTGTGCTTCCAGTTCCTAGTTGGAAGCTCACCCGGCTCTGCTCTATACCAAACGTGAAAGTCAATGTGAGCACTAGCCTCGAAGTAAGGCCCTGATTATCCTGGCAAAACGGGAGGCGTGCAGCAGCTCCATGAGGCCTTCATCGCTGTTCTGCTTTAGTTTCACGGTAGTAAGCTTTCCAAGACTCCTAGGGACTTTGCTTAAGCAACCGTTTCGGTACCAGAACACTGCGTAGAGACAGTAAGCTCTGGTCCTGCGTGTATGCTGCGTGTCAACCTAGAAATTGGAGACTGATGGCATAAGGCTTCTTTTCCCATTATGAAAGCTCCGTTCATGCGGCCTCGAAGCTACCTGAAAAGCATTGTTGTTGCCGGGGTTTTCCTCACTGCCGGCATGGTTCTGAGGAGAAAATGAGTTTTCTCCTAAGAAACCTTGGGTTTCCAGTTCCTTGTTGGAAGCTCACCCTGCTCTGCGCTATACCTAAAGTGAATGTCAACCTGAGCCCAAGCTTCGAAGTAAGGCCCTGATTATCCTTGCAAAACGAGAGGCGTGCAGCAGCTCCATGAGGCCTTCATCGTTGTTCTGCTTTAGTTTCAAGGTAGTAAGCTTTTCAACACTCCTAGGGGCCTTGCTTCAGCACCCGTTTCAGTACCAGAACACTGCGTAGAACCAGGAAGTTCTGCTCCTGCGTGTATGCTGCGTGTCAACCTAGAAATTAGAGGCTGACGGCACAAGGCTAGTTTTCCCATTATGAAAGCTCCGTTGATGCGGCCCCGAAGCTACCTGAAAAGCACTGTTGTTACCGTGCTTTTACTTACAGCCGGCATGGCACATAGAAGAAAATGAGTTTTCTCGAAAGAAACCTTGTGCTTCCAGTTCCTAGTTGGAAGCTCACCCGGCTCTGCTCTATACCAAACGTGAAAGTCAATGTGAGCACTAGCCTCGAAGTAAGGCCCTGATTATCCTGGCAAAACGGGAGGCGTGCAGCAGCTCCATGAGGCCTTCATCGCTGTTCTGCTTTAGTTTCACGGTAGTAAGCTTTCCAAGACTCCTAGGGACTTTGCTTAAGCAACCGTTTCGGTACCAGAACACTGCGTAGAGACAGTAAGCTCTGGTCCTGCGTGTATGCTGCGTGTCAACCTAGAAATTGGAGACTGATGGCATAAGGCTTCTTTTCCCATTATGAAAGCTCCGTTCATGCGGCCTCGAAGCTACCTGAAAAGCATTGTTGTTGCCGGGGTTTTCCTCACTGCCAGCATGGTTCTGAGAAGAAAATGAGTTTTCTCCTAAGAAACCTTGGGTTTCCAGTTCCTTGTTGGAAGCTCACCCTGCTCTGCGCTATACCTAAAGTGAAAGTCAACGTGAGCCCAAGCTTCGAAGTAAGGCCCTGATTATCCTTGCAAAACGAGAGGCGTGCAGCAGCTCCATGAGGCCTTCATCGTTGTTCTGCTTTAGTTTCAAGGTAGTAAGCTTTTCAACACTCCTAGGGGCCTTGCTTCAGCACCCGTTTCAGTACCAGAACACTGCGTAGAACCAGGAAGCTCTGCTCCTGCGTGTATGCTGCGTGTCAACCTAGAAATTAGAGACTGATGGCACAAGGCTTGTTTTCCCGTTTTGAAAGCTCCATTCATGCGGCCTCGAAGCTACCTGAAAAGCACTGTTGTTACCGTGCTTTTACTTACAGCCGGCATGGCACATAGAAGAAAATGAGTTTTCTCGAAAGAAACCTTGTGCTTCCAGTTCCTAGTTGGAAGCTCACCCGGCTCTGCTCTATACCAAACGTGAAAGTCAATGTGAGCACTAGCCTCGAAGTAAGGCCCTGATTATGCTGGCAAAACGGGAGGCGTGCAGCAGCTCCATGAGGCCTTCATCGCTGTTCTGCTTTAGTTTCACGGTAGTAGCTTTCCAACATTCCTAGGGACTTTGCTTAAGCAACCGTTTCGGTACCAGAACACTGCGTAGAGACAGTAAGCTCTGGTCCTGCGTGTATGCTGCGAGTCAACCTAGAAATTGGAGACTGATGGCATAAGGCTTCTTTTCCCATTATGAAAGCTCCGTTCATGCGGCCTCGAAGCTACCTGAAAAGCATTGTTGTTGCCGGGGTTTTCCTCACTGCCGGCATGGTTCTGAGGAGAAAATGAGTTTTCTCCTAAGAAACCTTGGGTTTCCAGTTCTTTGTTGGATACTCACCCTGCTCTGCGCTATACCTAAAGTGAAAGTCAACGTGAGCCCAAGCTTCGAAGTAAGGCCCTGATTATCCTTGCAAAACGAGAGGCGTGCAGCAGCTCCATGAGGCCTTCATCGTTGTTCTGCTTTAGTTTCAAGGTAGTAAGCTTTTCAACACTCCTAGGGGCCTTGCTTCAGCACCCGTTTCAGTACCAGAACACTGCGTAGAACCAGGAAGCTCTGCTCCTGCGTGTATGCTGCGTGTCAACCTAGAAATTAGAGACTGACGGCACAAGGCTAGTTTTCCCATTATGAAAGCTCCGTTGATGCGGCCCCGAAGCTACCTGAAAAGCACTGTTGTTACCGTGCTTTTACTTAGAGCCGGCATGGCACATAGAAGAAAATGAGTTTTCTCGAAAGAAACCTTGTGCTTCCAGTTCCTAGTTGGAAGCTCACCCGGCTCTGCTCTATACCAAACGTGAAAGTCAATGTGAGCACTAGCCTCGAAGTAAGGCCCTGATTATCCTGGCAAAACGGGAGGCGTGCAGCAGCTCCATGAGGCCTTCATCGCTGTTCTGCTTTAGTTTCACGGTAGTAAGCTTTCCAAGACTCCTAGGGACTTTGCTTAAGCAACCGTTTCGGTACCAGAACACTGCGTAGAGACAGTAAGCTCTGGTCCTGCGTGTATGCTGCGTGTCAACCTAGAAATTGGAGACTGATGGCATAAGGCTTCTTTTCCCATTATGAAAGCTCCGTTCATGCGGCCTCGAAGCTACCTGAAAAGCATTGTTGTTGCCGGGGTTTTCCTCACTGCCGGCATGGTTCTGAGGAGAAAATGAGTTTTCTCCTAAGAAACCTTGGGTTTCCAGTTCCTTGTTGGAAGCTCACCCTGCTCTGCGCTATACCTAAAGTGAATGTCAACCTGAGCCCAAGCTTCGAAGTAAGGCCCTGATTATCCTTGCAAAACGAGAGGCATGCAGCAGCTCCATGAGGCCTTCATCGTTGTTCTGCTTTAGTTTCAAGGTAGTAAGCTTTTCAACACTCCTAGGGGCCTTGCTTCAGCACCCGTTTCAGTACCAGAACACTGCGTAGAACCAGGAAGCTCTGCTCCTGCGTGTATGCTGCGTGTCAACCTAGAAATTAGAGACTGATGGCACAAGGCTTGTTTTCCCGTTTTGAAAGCTCCATTCATGCGGCCTCGAAGCTACCTGAAAAGCACTGTTGTTACCGTGCTTTTACTTACAGCCGGCATGGCACATAGAAGAAAATGAGTTTTCTCGAAAGAAACCTTGTGCTTCCAGTTCCTAGTTGGAAGCTCACCCGGCTCTGCTCTATACCAAACGTGAAAGTCAATGTGAGCACTAGCCTCGAAGTAAGGCCCTGATTATGCTGGCAAAACGGGAGGCGTGCAGCAGCTCCATGAGGCCTTCATCGCTGTTCTGCTTTAGTTTCACGGTAGTAGCTTTCCAACATTCCTAGGGACTTTGCTTAAGCAACCGTTTCGGTACCAGAACACTGCGTAGAGACAGTAAGCTCTGGTCCTGCGTGTATGCTGCGAGTCAACCTAGAAATTGGAGACTGATGGCATAAGGCTTCTTTTCCCATTATGAAAGCTCCGTTCATGCGGCCTCGAAGCTACCTGAAAAGCATTGTTGTTGCCGGGGTTTTCCTCACTGCCGGCATGGTTCTGAGGAGAAAATGAGTTTTCTCCTAAGAAACCTTGGGTTTCCAGTTCTTTGTTGGATACTAACCCTGCTCTGCGCTATACCTAAAGTGAAAGTCAACGTGAGCCCAAGCTTCGAAGTAAGGCCCTGATTATCCTTGCAAAACGAGAGGCGTGCAGCAGCTCCATGAGGCCTTCATCGTTGTTCTGCTTTAGTTTCAAGGTAGTAAGCTTTTCAACACTCCTAGGGGCCTTGCTTCAGCACCCGTTTCAGTACCAGAACACTGCGTAGAACCAGGAAGCTCTGCTCCTGCGTGTATGCTGCGTGTCAACCTAGAAATTAGAGACTGACGGCACAAGGCTAGTTTTCCCATTATGAAAGCTCCGTTGATGCGGCCCCGAAGCTACCTGAAAAGCACTGTTGTTACCGTGCTTTTACTTAGAGCCGGCATGGCACATAGAAGAAAATGAGTTTTCTCGAAAGAAACCTTGTGCTTCCAGTTCCTAGTTGGAAGCTCACCCGGCTCTGCTCTATACCAAACGTGAAAGTCAATGTGAGCACTAGCCTCGAAGTAAGGCCCTGATTATCCTGGCAAAACGGGAGGCGTGCAGCAGCTCCATGAGGCCTTCATCGCTGTTCTGCTTTAGTTTCACGGTAGTAAGCTTTCCAAGACTCCTAGGGACTTTGCTTAAGCAACCGTTTCGGTACCAGAACACTGCGTAGAGACAGTAAGCTCTGGTCCTGCGTGTATGCTGCGTGTCAACCTAGAAATTGGAGACTGATGGCATAAGGCTTCTTTTCCCATTATGAAAGCTCCGTTCATGCGGCCTCGAAGCTACCTGAAAAGCATTGTTGTTGCCGGGGTTTTCCTCACTGCCGGCATGGTTCTGAGGAGAAAATGAGTTTTCTCCTAAGAAACCTTGGGTTTCCAGTTCCTTGTTGGAAGCTCACCCTGCTCTGCGCTATACCTAAAGTGAATGTCAACCTGAGCCCAAGCTTCGAAGTAAGGCCCTGATTATCCTTGCAAAACGAGAGGCGTGCAGCAGCTCCATGAGGCCTTCATCGTTGTTCTGCTTTAGTTTCAAGGTAGTAAGCTTTTCAACACTCCTAGGGGCCTTGCTTCAGCACCCGTTTCAGTACCAGAACACTGCGTAGAACCAGGAAGTTCTGCTCCTGCGTGTATGCTGCGTGTCAACCTAGAAATTAGAGGCTGACGGCACAAGGCTAGTTTTCCCATTATGAAAGCTCCGTTGATGCGGCCCCGAAGCTACCTGAAAAGCACTGTTGTTACCGTGCTTTTACTTACAGCCGGCATGGCACATAGAAAAAAATGAGTTTTCTCGAAAGAAACCTTGTGCTTCCAGTTCCTAGTTGGAAGCTCACCCGGCTCTGCTCTATACCAAACGTGAAAGTCAATGTGAGCACTAGCCTCGAAGTAAGGCCCTGATTATCCTGGCAAAACGGGAGGCGTGCAGCAGCTCCATGAGGCCTTCATCGCTGTTCTGCTTTAGTTTCACGGTAGTAAGCTTTCCAAGACTCCTAGGGACTTTGCTTAAGCAACCGTTTCGGTACCAGAACACTGCGTAGAGACAGTAAGCTCTGGTCCTGCGTGTATGCTGCGTGTCAACCTAGAAATTGGAGACTGATGGCATAAGGCTTCTTTTCCCATTATGAAAGCTCCGTTCATGCGGCCTCGAAGCTACCTGAAAAGCATTGTTGTTGCCGGGGTTTTCCTCACTGCCAGCATGGTTCTGAGAAGAAAATGAGTTTTCTCCTAAGAAACCTTGGGTTTCCAGTTCCTTGTTGGAAGCTCACCCTGCTCTGCGCTATACCTAAAGTGAAAGTCAACGTGAGCCCAAGCTTCGAAGTAAGGCCCTGATTATCCTTGCAAAACGAGAGGCGTGCAGCAGCTCCATGAGGCCTTCATCGTTGTTCTGCTTTAGTTTCAAAGTAGTAAGCTTTTCAACACTCCTAGGGGCCTTGCTTCAGCACCCGTTTCAGTACCAGAACACTGCGTAGAACCAGGAAGCTCTGCTCCTGCGTGTATGCTGCGTGTCAACCTAGAAATTAGAGACTGATGGCACAAGGCTTGTTTTCCCGTTTTGAAAGCTCCATTCATGCGGCCTCGAAGCTACCTGAAAAGCACTGTTGTTACCGTGCTTTTACTTACAGCCGGCATGGCACATAGAAGAAAATGAGTTTTCTCGAAAGAAACCTTGTGCTTCCAGTTCCTAGTTGGAAGCTCACCCGGCTCTGCTCTATACCAAACGTGAAAGTCAATGTGAGCACTAGCCTCGAAGTAAGGCCCTGATTATGCTGGCAAAACGGGAGGCGTGCAGCAGCTCCATGAGGCCTTCATCGCTGTTCTGCTTTAGTTTCACGGTAGTAGCTTTCCAACATTCCTAGGGACTTTGCTTAAGCAACCGTTTCGGTACCAGAACACTGCGTAGAGACAGTAAGCTCTGGTATGCGTGTATGCTGCGAGTCAACCTAGAAATTGGAGACTGATGGCATAAGGCTTATTTTCCCATTATGAAAGCTCCGTTCATGCGGCCTCGAAGCTACCTGAAAAGCATTGTTGTTGCCGGGGTTTTCCTCACTGCCGGCATGGTTCTGAGGAGAAAATGAGTTTTCTCCTAAGAAACCTTGGGTTTCCAGTTCTTTGTTGGATACTCACCCTGCTCTGCGCTATACCTAAAGTGAAAGTCAACGTGAGCCCAAGCTTCGAAGTAAGGCCCTGATTATCCTTGCAAAACGAGAGGCGTGCAGCAGCTCCATGAGGCCTTCATCGTTGTTCTGCTTTAGTTTCAAGGTAGTAAGCTTTTCAACACTCCTAGGGGCCTTGCTTCAGCACCCGTTTCAGTACCAGAACACTGCGTAGAACCAGGAAGCTCTGCTCCTGCGTGTATGCTGCGTGTCAACCTAGAAATTAGAGACTGACGGCACAAGGCTAGTTTTCCCATTATGAAAGCTCCGTTGATGCGGCCCCGAAGCTACCTGAAAAGCACTGTTGTTACCGTGCTTTTACTTAGAGCCGGCATGGCACATAGAAGAAAATGAGTTTTCTCGAAAGAAACCTTGTGCTTCCAGTTCCTAGTTGGAAGCTCACCCGGCTCTGCTCTATACCAAACGTGAAAGTCAATGTGAGCACTAGCCTCGAAGTAAGGCCCTGATTATCCTGGCCAAACGGGAGGCGTGCAGCAGCTCCATGAGGCCTTCATCGCTGTTCTGCTTTAGTTTCACGGTAGTAAGCTTTCCAAGACTCCTAGGGACTTTGCTTAAGCAACCGTTTCGGTACCAGAACACTGCGTAGAGACAGTAAGCTCTGGTCCTGCGTGTATGCTGCGTGTCAACCTAGAAATTGGAGACTGATGGCATAAGGCTTCTTTTCCCATTATGAAAGCTCCGTTCATGCGGCCTCGAAGCTACCTGAAAAGCATTGTTGTTGCCGGGGTTTTCCTCACTGCCGGCATGGTTCTGAGAAGAAAATGAGTTTTCTCCTAAGAAACCTTGGGTTTCCAGTTCCTTGTTGGAAGCTCACCCTGCTCTGCGCTATACCTAAAGTGAATGTCAACCTGAGCCCAAGCTTCGAAGTAAGGCCCTGATTATCCTTGCAAAACGAGAGGCATGCAGCAGCTCCATGAGGCCTTCATCGTTGTTCTGCTTTAGTTTCAAGGTAGTAAGCTTTTCAACACTCCTAGGGGCCTTGCTTCAGCACCCGTTTCAGTACCAGAACACTGCGTAGAACCAGGAAGCTCTGCTCCTGCGTGTATGCTGCGTGTCAACCTAGAAATTAGAGACTGATGGCACAAGGCTTGTTTTCCCGTTTTGAAAGCTCCATTCATGCGGCCTCGAAGCTACCTGAAAAGCACTGTTGTTACCGTGCTTTTACTTAGAGCCGGCATGGCACATAGAAGAAAATGAGTTTTCTCGAAAGAAACCTTGTGCTTCCAGTTCCTAGTTGGAAGCTCACCCGGCTCTGCTCTATACCAAACGTGAAAGTCAATGTGAGCACTAGCCTCGAAGTAAGGCCCTGATTATCCTGGCAAAATGGGAGGCGTGCAGCAGCTCCATGAGGCCTTCATCGCTGTTCTGCTTTAGTTTCACGGTAGTAAGCTTTCCAAGACTCCTAGGGACTTTGCTTAAGCAACCGTTTCGGTACCAGAACACTGCGTAGAGACAGTAAGCTCTGGTCCTGCGTGTATGCTGCGTGTCAACCTAGAAATTGGAGACTGATGGCATAAGGCTTCTTTTGCCATTATGAAAGCTCCGTTCATGCGGCCTCGAAGCTACCTGAAAAGCATTGTTGTTGCCGGGGTTTTCCTCACTGCCGGCATGGTTCTGAGAAGAAAATGAGTTTTCTCCTAAGAAACCTTGGGGTTCCAGTTCCTTGTTGGAAGCTCACCCTGCTCTGCGCTATACCTAAAGTGAAAGTCAACGTGAGCCCAAGCTTCGAAGTAAGGCCCTGATTATCCTTGCAAAACGAGAGGCGTGCAGCAGCTCCATGAGGCCTTCATCGTTGTTCTGCTTTAGTTTCAAGGTAGTAAGCTTTTCAACACTCCTAGGGGCCTTGCTTCAGCACCCGTTTCAGTACCAGAACACTGCGTAGAACCAGGAAGCTCTGCTCCTGCGTGTATGCTGCGTGTCAACCTAGAAATTAGAGACTGACGGCACAAGGCTAGTTTTCCCATTATGAAAGCTCCGTTGATGCGGCCCCGAAGCTACCTGAAAAGCACTGTTGTTACCGTGCTTTTACTTAGAGCCGGCATGGCACATAGAAGAAAATGAGTTTTCTCGAAAGAAACCTTGTGCTTCCAGTTCCTAGTTGGAAGCTCACCCGGCTCTGCTCTATACCAAACGTGAAAGTCAATGTGAGCACTAGCCTCGAAGTAAGGCCCTGATTATGCTGGCAATACGGGAGGCGTGCAGCAGCTCCATGAGGCCTTCATCGCTGTTCTGCTTTAGTTTCACGGTAGTAAGCTTTCCAACATTCCTAGGGACTTTGCTTAAGCAACCGTTTCGGTACCAGAACACTGCGTAGAGACAGTAAGCTCTGGTCCTGCGTGTATGCTGCGTGTCAACCTAGAAATTGGAGACTGATGGCATAAGGCTTCTTTTGCCATTATGAAAGCTCCGTTCATGCGGCCTCGAAGCTACCTGAAAAGCATTGTTGTTGCCGGGGTTTTCCTCACTGCCGGCATGGTTCTGAGAAGAAAATGAGTTTTCTCCTAAGAAACCTTGGGTTTCCAGTTCCTTGTTGGAAGCTCACCCTGCTCTGCGCTATACCTAAAGTGAAAGTCAACGTGAGCCCAAGCTTCGAAGTAAGGCCCTGATTATCCTTGCAAAACGAGAGGCGTGCAGCAGCTCCATGAGGCCTTCATCGTTGTTCTGCTTTAGTTTCAAGGTAGTAAGCTTTTCAACACTCCTAGGGGCCTTGCTTCAGCACCCGTTTCAGTACCAGAACACTGCGTAGAACCAGGAAGCTCTGCTCCTGCGTGTATGCTGCGTGTCAACCTAGAAATTAGAGACTGACGGCACAAGGCTAGTTTTCCCATTATGAAAGCTCCGTTGATGCGGCCCCGAAGCTACCTGAAAAGCACTGTTGTTACCGTGCTTTTACTTAGAGCCGGCATGGCACATAGAAGAAAATGAGTTTTCTCGAAAGAAACCTTGTGCTTCCAGTTCCTAGTTGGAAGCTCACCCGGCTCTGCTCTATACCAAACGTGAAAGTCAATGTGAGCACTAGCCTCGAAGTAAGGCCCTGATTATCCTGGCAAAATTGGAGGCGTGCAGCAGCTCCATGAGGCCTTCATCGCTGTTCTGCTTTAGTTTCACGGTAGTAAGCTTTCCAAGACTCCTAGGGACTTTGCTTAAGCAACCGTTTCGGTACCAGAACACTGCGTAGAGACAGTAAGCTCTGGTCCTGCGTGTATGCTGCGTGTCAACCTAGAAATTGGAGACTGATGGCATAAGGCTTCTTTTCCCATTATGAAAGCTCCGTTCATGCGGCCTCGAAGCTACCTGAAAAGCATTGTTGTTGCCGGGGTTTTCCTCACTGCCGGCATGGTTCTGAGGAGAAAATGAGTTTTCTCCTAAGAAACCTTGGGTTGCCAGTTCTTTGTTGGAAGCTCACCCTGCTCTGCGCTATACCTAAAGTGAAAGTCAACGTGAGCCCAAGCTTCGAAGTAAGGCCCTGATTATCCTTGCAAAACGAGAGGCGTGCAGCAGCTCCATGAGGCCTTCATCGTTGTTCTGCTTTAGTTTCAAGGTAGTAAGCTTTTCAACACTCCTAGGGGCCTTGCTTCAGCACCCGTTTCAGTACCAGAACACTGCGTAGAACCAGGAAGCTCTGCTCCTGCGTGTATGCTGCGTGTCAACCTAGAAATTAGAGACTGACGGCACAAGGCTAGTTTTCCCATTATGAAAGCTCCGTTGATGCGGCCCCGAAGCTACCTGAAAAGCACTGTTGTTACCGTGCTTTTACTTAGAGCCGGCATGGCACATAGAAGAAAATGAGTTTTCTCGAAAGAAACCTTGTGCTTCCAGTTCCTAGTTGGAAGCTCACCCGGCTCTGCTCTATACCAAACGTGAAAGTCAATGTGAGCACTAGCCTCGAAGTAAGGCCCTGATTATCCTGGCAAAACGGGAGGCGTGCAGCAGCTCCATGAGGCCTTCATCGCTGTTCTGCTTTAGTTTCACGGTAGTAAGCTTTCCAAGACTCCTAGGGACTTTGCTTAAGCAACCGTTTCGGTACCAGAACACTGCGTAGAGACAGTAAGCTCTGGTCCTGCGTGTATGCTGCGTGTCAACCTAGAAATTGGAGACTGATGGCATAAGGCTTCTTTTGCCATTATGAAAGCTCCGTTCATGCGGCCTCGAAGCTACCTGAAAAGCATTGTTGTTGCCGGGGTTTTCCTCACTGCCGGCATGGTTCTGAGAAGAAAATGAGTTTTCTCCTAAGAAACCTTGGGTTTCCAGTTCCTTGTTGGAAGCTCACCCTGCTCTGCGCTATACCTAAAGTGAATGTCAACCTGAGCCCAAGCTTCGAAGTAAGGCCCTGATTATCCTTGCAAAACGAGAGGCATGCAGCAGCTCCATGAGGCCTTCATCGTTGTTCTGCTTTAGTTTCAAGGTAGTAAGCTTTTCAACACTCCTAGGGGCCTTGCTTCAGCACCCGTTTCAGTACCAGAACACTGCGTAGAACCAGGAAGTTCTGCTCCTGCGTGTATGCTGCGTGTCAACCTAGAAATTAGAGACTGATGGCACAAGGCTTGTTTTCCCGTTTTGAAAGCTCCATTCATGCGGCCTCGAAGCTACCTGAAAAGCACTGTTGTTACCGTGCTTTTACTTACAGCCGGCATGGCACATAGAAGAAAATGAGTTTTCTCGAAAGAAACCTTGTGCTTCCAGTTCCTAGTTGGAAGCTCACCCGGCTCTGCTCTATACCAAACGTGAAAGTCAATGTGAGCACTAGCCTCGAAGTAAGGCCCTGATTATGCTGGCAAAACGGGAGGCGTGCAGCAGCTCCATGAGGCCTTCATCGCTGTTCTGCTGTAGTTTCACGGTAGTAGCTTTCCAACATTCCTAGGGACTTTGCTTAAGCAACCGTTTCGGTACCAGAACACTGCGTAGAGACAGTAAGCTCTGGTCCTACGTGTATGCTGCGAGTCAACCTAGAAATTGGAGACTGATGGCATAAGGCTTCTTTTCCCATTATGAAAGCTCCGTTCATGCGGCCTCGAAGCTACCTGAAAAGCATTGTTGTTGCCGGGGTTTTCCTCACTGCCGGCATGGTTCTGAGGAGAAAATGAGTTTTCTCCTAAGAAACCTTGGGTTGCCAGTTCTTTGTTGGAAGCTCACCCTGCTCTGCGCTATACCTAAAGTGAAAGTCAACGTGAGCCCAAGCTTCGAAGTAAGGCCCTGATTATCCTTGCAAAACGAGAGGCGTGCAGCAGCTCCATGAGGCCTTCATCGTTGTTCTGCTTTAGTTTCAAGGTAGTAAGCTTTTCAACACTCCTAGGGGCCTTGCTTCAGCACCCGTTTCAGTACCAGAACACTGCGTAGAACCAGGAAGTTCTGCTCCTGCGTGTATGCTGCGTGTCAACCTAGAAATTAGAGGCTGACGGCACAAGGCTAGTTTTCCCATTATGAAAGCTCCGTTGATGCGGCCCCGAAGCTACCTGAAAAGCACTGTTGTTACCGTGCTTTTACTTAGAGCCGGCATGGCACATAGAAGAAAATGAGTTTTCTCGAAAGAAACCTTGTGCTTCCAGTTCCTAGTTGGAAGCTCACCCGGCTCTGCTCTATACCAAACGTGAAAGTCAATGTGAGCACTAGCCTCGAAGTAAGGCCCTGATTATCCTGGCAAAACGGGAGGCGTGCAGCAGCTCCATGAGGCCTTCATCGCTGTTCTGCTTTAGTTTCACGGTAGTAAGCTTTCCAAGACTCCTAGGGACTTTGCTTAAGCAACCGTTTCGGTACCAGAACACTGCGTAGAGACAGTAAGCTCTGGTCCTGCGTGTATGCTGCGTGTCAACCTAGAAATTGGAGACTGATGGCATAAGGCTTCTTTTGCCATTATGAAAGCTCCGTTCATGCGGCCTCGAAGCTACCTGAAAAGCATTGTTGTTGCCGGGGTTTTCCTCACTGCCGGCATGGTTCTGAGAAGAAAATGAGTTTTCTCCTAAGAAACCTTGGGTTTCCAGTTCCTTGTTGGAAGCTCACCCTGCTCTGCTCTATACCTAAAGTGAAAGTCAACGTGAGCCCAAGCTTCGAAGTAAGGCCCTGATTATCCTTGCAAAACGAGAGGCGTGCAGCAGCTCCATGAGGCCTTCATCGTTGTTCTGCTTTAGTTTCAAGGTAGTAAGCTTTTCAACACTCCTAGGGGCCTTGCTTCAGCACCCGTTTCAGTACCAGAACACTGCGTAGAACCAGGAAGCTCTGCTCCTGCGTGTATGCTGCGTGTCAACCTAGAAATTAGAGGCTGACGGCACAAGGCTAGTTTTCCCATTATGAAAGCTCCGTTGATGCGGCCCCGAAGCTACCTGAAAAGCACTGTTGTTACCGTGCTTTTACTTAGAGCCGGCATGGCACATAGAAGAAAATGAGTTTTCTCGAAAGAAACCTTGTGCTTCCAGTTCCTAGTTGGAAGCTCACCCGGCTCTGCTCTATACCAAACGTGAAAGTCAATGTGAGCACTAGCCTCGAAGTAAGGCCCTGATTATCCTGGCAAAAAGGGAGGCGTGCAGCAGCTCCATGAGGCCTTCATCGCTGTTCTGCTTTAGTTTCACGGTAGTAAGCTTTCCAAGACTCCTAGGGACTTTGCTTAAGCAACCGTTTCGGTACCAGAACACTGCGTAGAGACAGTAAGCTCTGGTCCTGCGTGTATGCTGCGTGTCAACCTAGAAATTGGAGACTGATGGCATAAGGCTTCTTTTGCCATTATGAAAGCTCCGTTCATGCGGCCTCGAAGCTACCTGAAAAGCATTGTTGTTGCCGGGGTTTTCCTCACTGCCGGCATGGTTTTGAGAAGAAAATGAGTTTTCTCCTAAGAAACCTTGGGTTTCCAGTTCCTTGTTGGAAGCTCACCCTGCTCTGCGCTATACCTAAAGTGAAAGTCAACGTGAGCCCAAGCTTCGAAGTAAGGCCCTGATTATCCTTGCAAAACGAGAGGCGTGCAGCAGCTCCATGAGGCCTTCATCGTTGTTCTGCTTTAGTTTCAAGGTAGTAAGCTTTTCAACACTCCTAGGGGCCTTGCTTCAGCACCCGTTTCAGTACCAGAACACTGCGTAGAACCAGGAAGCTCTGCTCCTGCGTGTATGCTGCGTGTCAACCTAGAAATTAGAGACTGATGGCACAAGGCTTGTTTTCCCGTTTTGAAAGCTCCGTTGATGCGGCCCCGAAGCTACCTGAAAAGCACTGTTGTTACCGTGCTTTTACTTAGAGCCGGCATGGCACATAGAAGAAAATGAGTTTTCTCGAAAGAAACCTTGTGCTTCCAGTTCCTAGTTGGAAGCTCACCCGGCTCTGCTCTATACCAAACGTGAAAGTCAATGTGAGCACTAGCCTCGAAGTAAGGCCCTGATTATCCTGGCAAAACGGGAGGCGTGCAGCAGCTCCATGAGGCCTTCATCGCTGTTCTGCTTTAGTTTCACGGTAGTAAGCTTTCCAACATTCCTAGGGACTTTGCTTAAGCAACCGTTTCGGTACCAGAACACTGCGTAGAGACAGTAAGCTCTGGTCCTGCGTGTATGCTGCGTGTCAACCTAGAAATTGGAGACTGATGGCATAAGGCTTCTTTTGCCATTATGAAAGCTCCGTTCATGCGGTCTCGAAGCTACCTGAAAAGCATTGTTGTTGCCGGGGTTTTCCTCACTGCCGGCATGGTTCTGAGAAGAAAATGAGTTTTCTCCTAAGAAACCTTGGGTTTCCAGTTCCTTGTTGGAAGCTCACCCTGCTCTGCGCTATACCTAAAGTGAAAGTCAACGTGAGCCCAAGCTTCGAAGTAAGGCCCTGATTATCCTTGCAAAACGAGAGGCGTGCAGCAGCTCCATGAGGCCTTCATCGTTGTTCTGCTTTAGTTTCAAGGTAGTAAGCTTTTCAACACTCCTAGGGGCCTTGCTTCAGCACCCGTTTCAGTACCAGAACACTGCGTAGAACCAGGAAGCTCTGCTCCTGCGTGTATGCTGCGTGTCAACCTAGAAATTAGAGACTGATGGCACAAGGCTTGTTTTCCCGTTTTGAAAGCTCCATTCATGCGGCCTCGAAGCTACCTGAAAAGCACTGTTGTTACCGTGCTTTTACTTAGAGCCGGCATGGCACATAGAAGAAAATGAGTTTTCTCGAAAGAAACCTTGTGCTTCCAGTTCCTAGTTGGAAGCTCACCCGGCTCTGCTCTATACCAAACGTGAAAGTCAATGTGAGCACTAGCCTCGAAGTAAGGCCCTGATTATCCTGGCAAAAAGGGAGGCGTGCAGCAGCTCCATGAGGCCTTCATCGCTGTTCTGCTTTAGTTTCACGGTAGTAAGCTTTCCAAGACTCCTAGGGACTTTGCTTAAGCAACCGTTTCGGTACCAGAACACTGCGTAGAGACAGTAAGCTCTGGTCCTGCGTGTATGCTGCGTGTCAACCTAGAAATTGGAGACTGATGGCATAAGGCTTCTTTTGCCATTATGAAAGCTCCGTTCATGCGGCCTCGAAGCTACCTGAAAAGCATTGTTGTTGCCGGGGTTTTCCTCACTGGCGGCATGGTTCTGAGAAGAAACTGAGTTTTCTCCTAAGAAAACTTGGGTTTCCAGTTCCTTGTTGGAAGCTCACCCTGCTCTGCGCTATACCTAAAGTGAAAGTCAACGTGAGCCCAAGCTTCGAAGTAAGGCCCTGATTATCCTTGCAAAACGAGAGGCGTGCAGCAGCTCCATGGGGCCTTCATCGTTGTTCTGGTTTAGTTTCAAGGTAGTAAGCTTTTCAACACTCCTAGGGGCCTTGCTTCAGCACCCGTTTCAGTACCAGAACACTGCGTAGAACCAGGAAGTTCTGCTCCTGCGTGTATGCTGCGTGTCAACCTAGAAATTAGAGACTGACGGCACAAGGCTTGTTTTCCCGTTTTGAAAGCTCCATTCATGCGGCCTCGAAGCTACCTGAAAAGCACTGTTGTTACCGTGCTTTTACTTACAGCCGGCATGGCACATAGAAGAAAATGAGTTTTCTCGAAAGAAACCTTGTGCTTCCAGTTCCTAGTTGGAAGCTCAACCGGCTCTGCTCTATACCAAACGTGAAAGTCAATGTGAGCACTAGCCTCGAAGTAAGGCCCTGATTATGCTGGCAAAACGGGAGGCGTGCAGCAGCTCCATGAGGCCTTCATCGCTGTTCTGCTTTAGTTTCACGGTAGTAGCTTTCCAACATTCCTAGGGACTTTGCTTAAGCAACCGTTTCGGTACCAGAACACTGCGTAGAGACAGTAAGCTCTGGTCCTGCGTGTATGCTGCGAGTCAACCTAGAAATTGGAGACTGATGGCATAAGGCTTCTTTTGCCATTATGAAAGCTCCGTTCATGCGGCCTCGAAGCTACCTGAAAAGCATTGTTGTTGCCGGGGTTTTCCTCACTGCCAGCATGGTTCTGAGGAGAAAATGAGTTTTCTCCTAAGAAACCTTGGGTTGCCAGTTCTTTGTTGGAAGCTCACCCTGCTCTGCGCTATACCTAAAGTGAAAGTCAACGTGAGCCCAAGCTTCGAAGTAAGGCCCTGATTATCCTTGCAAAACGAGAGGCGTGCAGCAGCTCCATGAGCCCTTCATCGTTGTTCTGCTTTAGTTTCAAGGTAGTAAGCTTTTCAACACTCCTAGGGGCCTTGCTTCAGCACCCGTTTCAGTACCAGAACACTGCGTAGAACCAGGAAGCTCTGCTCCTGCGTGTATGCTGCGTGTCAACCTAGAAATTAGAGACTGATGGCACAAGGCTTGTTTTCCCGTTTTGAAAGCTCCATTCATGCGGCCTCGAAGCTACCTGAAAAGCACTGTTGTTACCGTGCTTTTACTTACAGCCGGCATGGCACATAGAAGAAAATGAGTTTTCTCGAAAGAAACCTTGTGCTTCCAGTTCCTAGTTGGAAGCTCACCCGGCTCTGCTCTATACCAAACGTGAAAGTCAATGTGAGCACTAGCCTCGAAGTAAGGCCCTGATTATGCTGGCAATACGGGAGGCGTGCAGCAGCTCCATGAGGCCTTCATCGCTGTTCTGCTTTAGTTTCACGGTAGTAAGCTTTCCAACATTCCTAGGGACTTTGCTTAAGCAACCGTTTCGGTACCAGAACACTGCGTAGAGACAGTAAGCTCTGGTCCTGCGTGTATGCTGCGTGTCAACCTAGAAATTGGAGACTGATGGCATAAGGCTTCTTTTGCCATTATGAAAGCTCCGTTCATGCGGCCTCGAAGCTACCTGAAAAGCATTGTTGTTGCCGGGGTTTTCCTCACTGGCGGCATGGTTCTGAGAAGAAACTGAGTTTTCTCCTAAGAAAACTTGGGTTTCCAGTTCCTTGTTGGAAGCTCACCCTGCTCTGCGCTATACCTAAAGTGAAAGTCAACGTGAGCCCAAGCTTCGAAGTAAGGCCCTGATTATCCTTGCAAAACGAGAGGCGTGCAGCAGCTCCATGAGGCCTTCATCGTTGTTCTGGTTTAGTTTCAAGGTAGTAAGCTTTTCAACACTCCTAGGGGCCTTGCTTCAGCACCCGTTTCAGTACCAGAACACTGCGTAGAACCAGGAAGTTCTGCTCCTGCGTGTATGCTGCGTGTCAACCTAGAAATTAGAGGCTGACGGCACAAGGCTAGTTTTCCCATTATGAAAGCTCCGTTGATGCGGCCCCGAAGCTACCTGAAAAGCACTGTTGTTACCGTGCTTTTACTTACAGCCGGAATGGCACATAGAAAAAAATTAGTTTTCTCGAAAGAAACCTTGTGCTTCCAGTTCCTAGTTGGAAGCTCACCCGGCTCTGCTCTATACCAAACGTGAAAGTCAATGTGAGCACTAGCCTCGAAGTAAGGCCCTGATTATCCTGGCAAAACGAGAGGCGTGCAGCAGCTCCATGAGGCCTTCATCGCTGTTCTGCTTTAGTTTCACGGTAGTAAGCTTTCCAAGACTCCTAGGGACTTTGCTTAAGCAACCGTTTCGGTACCAGAACACTGCGTAGAGACAGTAAGCTCTGGTCCTGCGTGTATGCTGCGTGTCAACCTAGAAATTGGAGACTGATGGCATAAGGCTTCTTTTCCCATTATGAAAGCTCCGTTCATGCGGCCTCGAAGCTACCTGAAAAGCATTGTTGTTGCCGGGGTTTTCCTCACTGCCAGCATGGTTCTGAGAAGAAAATGAGTTTTCTCCTAAGAAACCTTGGGTTTCCAGTTCCTTGTTGGAAGCTCACCCTGCTCTGCGCTATACCTAAAGTGAAAGTCAACGTGAGCCCAAGCTTCGAAGTAAGGCCCTGATTATCCTTGCAAAACGAGAGGCGTGCAGCAGCTCCATGAGGCCTTCATCGTTGTTCTGCTTTAGTTTCAAGGTAGTAAGCTTTTCAACACTCCTAGGGGCCTTGCTTCAGCACCCGTTTCAGTACCAGAACACTGCGTAGAACCAGGAAGCTCTGCTCCTGCGTGTATGCTGCGTGTCAACCTAGAAATTAGAGACTGACGGCACAAGGCTTGTTTTCCCGTTTTGAAAGCTCCATTCATGCGGCCTCGAAGCTACCTGAAAAGCACTGTTGTTACCGTGCTTTTACTTACAGCCGGCATGGCACATAGAAGAAAATGAGTTTTCTCGAAAGAAACCTTGTGCTTCCAGTTCCTAGTTGGAAGCTCAACCGGCTCTGCTCTATACCAAACGTGAAAGTCAATGTGAGCACTAGCCTCGAAGTAAGGCCCTGATTATGCTGGCAAAACGGGAGGCGTGCAGCAGCTCCATGAGGCCTTCATCGCTGTTCTGCTTTAGTTTCACGGTAGTAGCTTTCCAACATTCCTAGGGACTTTGCTTAAGCAACCGTTTCGGTACCAGAACACTGCGTAGAGACAGTAAGCTCTGGTCCTGCGTGTATGCTGCGAGTCAACCTAGAAATTGGAGACTGATGGCATAAGGCTTCTTTTGCCATTATGAAAGCTCCGTTCATGCGGCCTCGAAGCTACCTGAAAAGCATTGTTGTTGCCGGGGTTTTCCTCACTGCCGGCATGGTTCTGAGGAGAAAATGAGTTTTCTCCTAAGAAACCTTGGGTTGCCAGTTCTTTGTTGGAAGCTCACCCTGCTCTGCGCTATACCTAAAGTGAAAGTCAACGTGAGCCCAAGCTTCGAAGTAAGGCCCTGATTATCCTTGCAAAACGAGAGGCGTGCAGCAGCTCCATGAGCCCTTCATCGTTGTTCTGCTTTAGTTTCAAGGTAGTAAGCTTTTCAACACTCCTAGGGGCCTTGCTTCAGCACCCGTTTCAGTACCAGAACACTGCGTAGAACCAGGAAGCTCTGCTCCTGCGTGTATGCTGCGTGTCAACCTAGAAATTAGAGACTGATGGCACAAGGCTTGTTTTCCCGTTTTGAAAGCTCCATTCATGCGGCCCCGAAGCTACCTGAAAAGCACTGTAGTTACCGTGCTTTTACTTACAGCTGGCATGGTTCATAGAAGAAAATGAGTTTTCTCGAAAGAAACCTTGTGCTTCCAGTTCCTAGTTGGAAGCTCACCCGGCTCTGCTCTATACCAAACGTGAAAGTCAATGTGAGCACTAGCCTCGAAGTAAGGCCCTGATTATGCTGGCAAAACGGGAGGCGTGCAGCAGCTCCATGAGGCCTTCATCGCTGTTCTGCTTTAGTTTCACGGTAGTAGCTTTCCAACATTCCTAGGGACTTTGCTTAAGCAACCGTTTCGGTACCAGAACACTGCGTAGAGACAGTAAGATCTGGTCCTGCGTGTATGCTGCGAGTCAACCTAGAAATTGGAGACTGATGGCATAAGGCTTCTTTTCCCATTATGAAAGCTCCGTTCATGCGGCCTCGAAGCTACCTGAAAAGCATTGTTGTTGCCGGGGTTTTCCTCACTGCCGGCATGGTTCTGAGGAGAAAATGAGTTTTCTCCTAAGAAACCTTGGGTTTCCAGTTCTTTGTTGGAAGCTCACCCTGTTCTGCGCTATACCTAAAGTGAATGTCAACGTGAGCCCAAGCTTCGAAGTAAGGCCCTGATTATCCTTGCAAAACGAGAGGCGTGCAGCAGCTCCATGAGCCCTTCATCGTTTTCTGCTTTAGTTTCAAGGTAGTGAGCTTTTCAACACTCCTAAGGGCCTTGCTTCAGCACCCGTTTCAGTACCAGAACACTGCGTAGAACCAGGAAGCTCTGCTCCTGCGTGTATGCTGCGTGTCAAGCTAGAAATTAGAGGCTGACGGCACAAGGTTAGTTTTCCCATTATGAAAGCTCCGTTGATGCGGCCCCGAAGCTACCTGAAAAGCACTGTTGTTACCGTGCTTTTACTTACAGCCGGCATGGCACATAGAAGAAAATGAGTTTTCTCGAAAGAAACCTTGTGCTTCCAGTTCCTAGTTGGAAGCTCACCCGGCTCTGCTCTATACCAAACGTGAAAGTCAATGTGAGCACTAGCCTCGAAGTAAGGCCCTGATTATGCTGGCAATACAGGAGGCGTGCAGCAGCTCCATGAGGCCTTCATCGCTGTTCTGCTTTAGTTTCACGGTAGTAAGCTTTCCAAGACTCCTAGGGACTTTGCTTAAGCAACCGTTTCGGTACCAGAACACTGCGTAGAGACAGTAAGCTCTGGTCCTGCGTGTATGCTGCGTGTCAACCTAGAAATTGGAGACTGATGGCATAAGGCTTCTTTTGCCATTATGAAAGCTCCGTTCATGCGGCTTCGAAGCTACCTGAAAAGCATTGTTGTTGCCGGAGTTTTCCTCACTGCCGGCATGGTTTTGAGAAGAAAATGAGTTTTCCCCTAAGAAACCTTTGGTTTCCAATTCCTTGTAGGAAGCTCACCCTGCTCTGCGCTATACCTAAAGTGAAAGTCAACGTGAGCCCAAGCTTCGAAGTAAGGCCCTGATTATCCTTGCAAAACGAGAGGCGTGCAGCAGCTCCATGAGGCCTTCATCGTTGTTCTGCTTTAGTTTCAAGGTAGTAAGCTTTTCAACACTCCTAGGGGCCTTGCTTCGGCACCCGTTTCAGTACCAGAACACTGCGTAGAACCAGGAAGCTCTGCTCCTGCGTGTATGCTGCGTGTCAACCTAGAAATTAGAGACTGACGGCACAAGGCTAGTTTTCCCATTATGAAAGCTCCGTTGATGCGGCCCCGAAGCTACCTGAAAAGCACTGTTGTTACCGTGCTTTTACTTAGAGCCGGCATGGCACATAGAAGAAAATGAGTTTTCTCGAAAGAAACCTTGTGCTTCCAGTTCCTAGTTGGAAGCTCACCCGGCTCTGCTCTATACCAAACGTGAAAGTCAATGTGAGCACTAGCCTCGAAGTAAGGCCCTGATTATCCTGGCAAAACGGGAGGCGTGCAGCAGCTCCATGAGGCCTTCATCGCTGTTCTGCTTTAGTTTCACGGTAGTAAGCTTTCCAAGACTCCTAGGGACTTTGCTTAAGCAACCGTTTCGGTACCAGAACACTGCGTAGAGACAGTAAGCTCTGGTCCTGCGTGTATGCTGCGTGTCAACCTAGAAATTGGAGACTGATGGCATAAGGCTTCTTTTCCCATTATGAAAGCTCCGTTCATGCGGCCTCGAAGCTACCTGAAAAGCATTGTTGTTGCCGGGGTTTTCCTCACTGCCGGCATGGTTCTGAGAAGAAAATGAGTTTTCTCCTAAGAAACCTTGGGTTTCCAGTTCCTTGTTGGAAGCTCACCCTGCTCTGCGCTATACCTAAAGTGAATGTCAACCTGAGCCCAAGCTTCGAAGTAAGGCCCTGATTATCCTTGCAAAACGAGAGGCATGCAGCAGCTCCATGAGGCCTTCATCGTTGTTCTGCTTTAGTTTCAAGGTAGTAAGCTTTTCAACACTCCTAGGGGCCTTGCTTCAGCACCCGTTTCAGTACCAGAACACTGCGTAGAACCAGGAAGCTCTGCTCCTGCGTGTATGCTGCGTGTCAACCTAGAAATTAGAGACTGATGGCACAAGGCTTGTTTTCCCGTTTTGAAAGCTCCATTCATGCGGCCTCGAAGCTACCTGAAAAGCACTGTTGTTACCGTGCTTTTACTTACAGCCGGCATGGCACATAGAAGAAAATGAGTTTTCTCGAAAGAAACCTTGTGCTTCCAGTTCCTAGTTGGAAGCTCACCCGGCTCTGCTCTATACCAAACGTGAAAGTCAATGTGAGCACTAGCCTCGAAGTAAGGCCCTGATTATCGTGGCAAAACGGGAGGCGTGCAGCAGCTCCATGAGGCCTTCATCGCTGTTCTGCTTTAGTTTCACGGTAGTAAGCTTTCCAACATTCCTAGGGACTTTGCTTAAGCAACCGTTTCGGTACCAGAACACTGCGTAGAGACAGTAAGCTCTGGTCCTGCGTGTATGCTGCGTGTCAACCTAGAAATTGGAGACTGATGGCATAAGGCTTCTTTTGCCATTATGAAAGCTCCGTTCATGCGGCCTCGAAGCTACCTGAAAAGCATTGTTGTTGCCGGGGTTTTCCTCACTGGCGGCATGGTTCTGAGAAGAAACTGAGTTTTCTCCTAAGAAAACTTGGGTTTCCAGTTCCTTGTTGGAAGCTCACCCTGCTCTGCGCTATACCTAAAGTGAAAGTCAACGTGAGCCCAAGCTTCGAAGTAAGGCCCTGATTATCCTTGCAAAACGAGAGGCGTGCAGCAGCTCCATGAGGCCTTCATCGTTGTTCTGCTTTAGTTTCAAGGTAGTAAGCTTTTCAACACTCCTAGGGGCCTTGCTTCAGCACCCGTTTCAGTACCAGAACACTGCGTAGAACCAGGAAGTTCTGCTCCTGCGTGTATGCTGCGTGTCAACCTAGAAATTAGAGGCTGACGGCACAAGGCTAGTTTTCCCATTATGAAAGCTCCGTTGATGCGGCCCCGAAGCTACCTGAAAAGCACTGTTGTTACCGTGCTTTTACTTACAGCCGGCATGGCACATAGAAAAAAATGAGTTTTCTCGAAAGAAACCTTGTGCTTCCAGTTCCTAGTTGGAAGCTCACCCGGCTCTGCTCTATACCAAACGTGAAAGTCAATGTGAGCACTAGCCTCGAAGTAAGGCCCTGATTATCCTGGCAAAACGAGAGGCGTGCAGCAGCTCCATGAGGCCTTCATCGCTGTTCTGCTTTAGTTTCACGGTAGTAAGCTTTCCAAGACTCCTAGGGACTTTGCTTAAGCAACCGTTTCGGTACCAGAACACTGCGTAGAGACAGTAAGCTCTGGTCCTGCGTGTATGCTGCGTGTCAACCTAGAAATTGGAGACTGATGGCATAAGGCTTCTTTTCCCATTATGAAAGCTCCGTTCATGCGGCCTCGAAGCTACCTGAAAAGCATTGTTGTTGCCGGGGTTTTCCTCACTGCCAGCATGGTTCTGAGAAGAAAATGAGTTTTCTCCTAAGAAACCTTGGGTTTCCAGTTCCTTGTTGGAAGCTCACCCTGCTCTGCGCTATACCTAAAGTGAAAGTCAACGTGAGCCCAAGCTTCGAAGTAAGGCCCTGATTATCCTTGCAAAACGAGAGGCGTGCAGCAGCTCCATGAGGCCTTCATCGTTGTTCTGCTTTAGTTTCAAGGTAGTAAGCTTTTCAACACTCCTAGGGGCCTTGCTTCAGCACCCGTTTCAGTACCAGAACACTGCGTAGAACCAGGAAGCTCTGCTCCTGCGTGTATGCTGCGTGTCAACCTAGAAATTAGAGACTGACGGCACAAGGCTTGTTTTCCCGTTTTGAAAGCTCCATTCATGCGGCCTCGAAGCTACCTGAAAAGCACTGTTGTTACCGTGCTTTTACTTACAGCCGGCATGGCACATAGAAGAAAATGAGTTTTCTCGAAAGAAACCTTGTGCTTCCAGTTCCTAGTTGGAAGCTCACCCGGCTCTGCTCTATACCAAACGTGAAAGTCAATGTGAGCACTAGCCTCGAAGTAAGGCCCTGATTATCGTGGCAAAACGGGAGGCGTGCAGCAGCTCCATGAGGCCTTCATCGCTGTTCTGCTTTAGTTTCACGGTAGTAAGCTTTCCAACATTCCTAGGGACTTTGCTTAAGCAACCGTTTCGGTACCAGAACACTGCGTAGAGACAGTAAGCTCTGGTCCTGCGTGTATGCTGCGTGTCAACCTAGAAATTGGAGACTGATGGCATAAGGCTTCTTTTCCCATTATGAAAGCTCCGTTCATGCGGCCTCGAAGCTACCTGAAAAGCATTGTTGTTGCCGGGGTTTTCCTCACTGCCGGCATGGTTCTGAGGAGAAAATGAGTTTTCTCCTAAGAAACCTTGGGTTGCCAGTTCTTTGTTGGAAGCTCACCCTGCTCTGCGCTATACCTAAAGTGAAAGTCAACGTGAGCCCAAGCTTCGAAGTAAGGCCCTGATTATCCTTGCAAAACGAGAGGCGTGCAGCAGCTCCATGAGCCCTTCATCGTTTTCTGCTTTAGTTTCAAGGTAGTGAGCTTTTCAACACTCCTAAGGGCCTTGCTTCAGCACCCGTTTCAGTACCAGAACACTGCGTAGAACCAGGAAGCTCTGCTCTTGCGTGTATGCTGCGTGTCAAGCTAGAAATTAGAGGCTGACGGCACAAGGTTAGTTTTCCCATTATGAAAGCTCCGTTGATGCGGCCCCGAAGCTACCTGAAAAGCACTGTTGTTACCGTGCTTTTACTTACAGCCGGCATGGCACATAGAAGAAAATGAGTTTTCTCGAAAGAAACCTTGTGCTTCCAGTTCCTAGTTGGAAGCTCACCCGGCTCTGCTCTATACCAAACGTGAAAGTCAATGTGAGCACTAGCCTCGAAGTAAGGCCCTGATTATGCTGGCAATACGGGAGGCGTGCAGCAGCTCCATGAGGCCTTCATCGCTGTTCTGCTTTAGTTTCACGGTAGTAAGCTTTCCAAGACTCCTAGGGACTTTGCTTAAGCAACCGTTTCGGTACCAGAACACTGCGTAGAGACAGTAAGCTCTGGTCCTGCGTGTATGCTGCGTGTCAACCTAGAAATTGGAGACTGATGGCATAAGGCTTCTTTTGCCATTATGAAAGCTCCGTTCATGCGGCTTCGAAGCTACCTGAAAAGCATTGTTGTTGCCGGAGTTTTCCTCACTGCCGGCATGGTTTTGAGAAGAAAATGAGTTTTCCCCTAAGAAAACTTTGGTTTCCAGTTCCTTGTAGGAAGCTCACCCTGCTCTGCGCTATACCTAAAGTGAAAGTCAACGTGAGCCCAAGCTTCGAAGTAAGGCCCTGATTATCCTTGCAAAACGAGAGGCGTGCAGCAGCTCCATGAGGCCTTCATCGTTGTTCTGCTTTAGTTTCAAGGTAGTAAGCTTTTCAACACTCCTAGGGGCCTTGCTTCGGCACCCGTTTCAGTACCAGAACACTGCGTAGAACCAGGAAGCTCTGCTCCTGCGTGTATGCTGCGTGTCAACCTAGAAATTAGAGACTGACGGCACAAGGCTAGTTTTCCCATTATGAAAGCTCCGTTGATGCGGCCCCGAAGCTACCTGAAAAGCACTGTTGTTACCGTGCTTTTACTTAGAGCCGGCATGGCACATAGAAGAAAATGAGTTTTCTCGAAAGAAACCTTGTGCTTCCAGTTCCTAGTTGGAAGCTCACCCGGCTCTGCTCTATACCAAACGTGAAAGTCAATGTGAGCACTAGCCTCGAAGTAAGGCCCTGATTATCCTGGCAAAACGGGAGGCGTGCAGCAGCTCCATGAGGCCTTCATCGCTGTTCTGCTTTAGTTTCACGGTAGTAAGCTTTCCAAGACTCCTAGGGACTTTGCTTAAACAACCGTTTCGGTACCAGAACACTGCGTAGAGACAGTAAGCTCTGGTCCTGCGTGTATGCTGCGTGTCAACCTAGAAATTGGAGACTGATGGCATAAGGCTTCTTTTCCCATTATGAAAGCTCCGTTCATGCGGCCTCGAAGCTACCTGAAAAGCATTGTTGTTGCCGGGGTTTTCCTCACTGCCGGCATGGTTCTGAGAAGAAAATGAGTTTTCTCCTAAGAAACCTTGGGTTTCCAGTTCCTTGTTGGAAGCTCACCCTGCTCTGCGCTATACCTAAAGTGAATGTCAACCTGAGCCCAAGCTTCGAAGTAAGGCCCTGATTATCCTTGCAAAACGAGAGGCATGCAGCAGCTCCATGAGGCCTTCATCGTTGTTCTGCTTTAGTTTCAAGGTAGTAAGCTTTTCAACACTCCTAGGGGCCTTGCTTCAGCACCCGTTTCAGTACCAGAACACTGCGTAGAACCAGGAAGCTCTGCTCCTGCGTGTATGCTGCGTGTCAACCTAGAAATTAGAGACTGATGGCACAAGGCTTGTTTTCCCGTTTTGAAAGCTCCATTCATGCGGCCTCGAAGCTACCTGAAAAGCACTGTTGTTACCGTGCTTTTACTTACAGCCGGCATGGCACATAGAAGAAAATGAGTTTTCTCGAAAGAAACCTTGTGCTTCCAGTTCCTAGTTGGAAGCTCACCCGGCTCTGCTCTATACCAAACGTGAAAGTCAATGTGAGCACTAGCCTCGAAGTAAGGCCCTGATTATCGTGGCAAAACGGGAGGCGTGCAGCAGCTCCATGAGGCCTTCATCGCTGTTCTGCTTTAGTTTCACGGTAGTAAGCTTTCCAACATTCCTAGGGACTTTGCTTAAGCAACCGTTTCGGTACCAGAACACTGCGTAGAGACAGTAAGCTCTGGTCCTGCATGTATGCTGCGTGTCAACCTAGAAATTGGAGACTGATGGCATAAGGCTTCTTTTGCCATTATGAAAGCTCCGTTCATGCGGCCTCGAAGCTACCTGAAAAGCATTGTTGTTGCCGGGGTTTTCCTCACTGCCGGCATGGTTCTGAGAAGAAAATGAGTTTTCTCCTAAGAAACCTTGGGGTTCCAGTTCCTTGTTGGAAGCTCACCCTGCTCTGCGCTATACCTAAAGTGAAAGTCAACGTGAGCCCAAGCTTCGAAGTAACGCCCTGATTATCCTTGCAAAACGAGAGGCGTGCAGCAGCTCCATGAGGCCTTCATCGTTGTTCTGCTTTAGTTTCAAGGTAGTAAGCTTTTCAACACTCCTAGGGGACTTGCTTCAGCACCCGTTTCAGTACCAGAACACTGCGTAGAACCAGGAAGCTCTGCTCCTGCGTGTATGCTGCGTGTCAACCTAGAAATTAGAGACTGATGGCACAAGGCTAGTTTTCCCATTATGAAAGCTCCGTTGATGCTGCCCCGAAGCTACCTGAAAAGCACTGTTGTTACCGTGCTTTTACTTACAGCCGGCATGGTTCATAGAAGAAAATGAGTTTTCTCGAAAGAAACCTTGTGCTTCCAGTTCCTAGTTGGAAGCTCACCCGGCTCTGCTCTATACCAAACGTGAAAGTCAATGTGAGCACTAGCCTCGAAGTAAGGCCCTGATTATCCTGGCAAAACGGGAGGCGTGCAGCAGCTCCATGAGGCCTTCATCGCTGTTCTGCTTTAGTTTCACGGTAGTAAGCTTTCCAACATTCCTAGGGACTTTGCTTAAGCAACCGTTTCGGTACCAGAACACTGCGTAGAGACAGTAAGCTCTGGTCCTGCGTGTATGCTGCGAGTCAACCTAGAAATTGGAGACTGATGGCATAAGGCTTCTTTTCCCATTATGAAAGCTCCGTTCATGCGGCCTCGAAGCTACCTGAAAAGCATTGTTGTTGCCGGGGTTTTCCTCACTGCCGGCATGGTTCTGAGGAGAAAATGAGTTTTCTCCTAAGAAACCTTGGGTTTCCAGTTCCTTGTTGGATACTCACCCTGCTCTGCGCTATACCTAAAGTGAAAGTCAACGTGAGCCCAAGCTTCGAAGTAAGGCCCTGATTATCCTTGCAAAACGAGAGGCGTGCAGCAGCTCCATGAGGCCTTCATCGTTGTTCTGCTTTAGTTTCAAGGTAGTAAGCTTTTCAACACTCCTAGGGGCCTTGCTTCGGCACCCGTTTCAGTACCAGAACACTGCGTAGAACCAGGAAGCTCTGCTCCTGCGTGTATGCTGCGTGTCAACCTAGAAATTAGAGACTGACGGCACAAGGCTAGTTTTCCCATTATGAAAGCTCCGTTGATGCGGCCCCGAAGCTACCTGAAAAGCACTGTTGTTACCGTGCTTTTACTTAGAGCCGGCATGGCACATAGAAGAAAATGAGTTTTCTCGAAAGAAACCTTGTGCTTCCAGTTCCTAGTTGGAAGCTCACCCGGCTCTGCTCTATACCAAACGTGAAAGTCAATGTGAGCACTAACCTCGAAGTAAGGCCCTGATTATGCTGGCAAAACGGGAGGCGTGCAGCAGCTCCATGAGGCCTTCATCGCTGTTCTGCTTTAGTTTCACGGTAGTAGCTTTCCAACATTCCTAGGGACTTTGCTTAAGCAACCGTTTCGGTACCAGAACACTGCGTAGAGACAGTAAGCTCTGGTCCTGCGTGTATGCTGCGAGTCAACCTAGAAATTGGAGACTGATGGCATAAGGCTTCTTTTGCCATTATGAAAGCTCCGTTCATGCGGCCTCGAAGCTACCTGAAAAGCATTGTTGTTGCCGGGGTTTTCCTCACTGCCGGCATGGTTCTGAGGAGAAAATGAGTTTTCTCCTAAGAAACCTTGGGTTGCCAGTTCTTTGTTGGAAGCTCACCCTGCTCTGCGCTATACCTAAAGTGAAAGTCAACGTGAGCCCAAGCTTCGAAGTAAGGCCCTGATTATCCTTGCAAAACGAGAGGCGTGCAGCAGCTCCATGAGGCCTTCATCGTTGTTCTGCTTTAGTTTCAAGGTAGTAAGCTTTTCAACACTCCTAGGGGCCTTGCTTCAGCACCCGTTTCAGTACCAGAACACTGCGTAGAACCAGGAAGCTCTGCTCCTGCGTGTATGCTGCGTGTCAACCTAGAAATTAGAGACTGACGGCACAAGGCTAGTTTTCCCATTATGAAAGATCCGTTGATGCGGCCCCGAAGCTACCTGAAAAGCACTGTTGTTACCGTGCTTTTACTTAGAGCCGGCATGGCACATAGAAGAAAATGAGTTTTCTCGAAAGAAACCTTGTGCTTCCAGTTCCTAGTTGGAAGCTCACCCGGCTCTGCTCTATACCAAACGTGAAAGTCAATGTGAGCACTAGCCTCGAAGTAAGGCCCTGATTATCCTGGCAAAACGGGAGGCGTGCAGCAGCTCCATGAGGCCTTCATCGCTGTTCTGCTTTAGTTTCACGGTAGTAAGCTTTCCAAGACTCCTAGGGACTTTGCTTAAGCAACCGTTTCGGTACCAGAACACTGCGTAGAGACAGTAAGCTCTGGTCCTGCGTGTATGCTGCGTGTCAACCTAGAAATTGGAGACTGATGGCATAAGGCTTCTTTTCCCATTATGAAAGCTCCGTTCATGCGGCCTCGAAGCTACCTGAAAAGCATTGTTGTTGCCGGGGTTTTCCTCACTGCCGGCATGGTTCTGAGAAGAAAATGAGTTTTCTCCTAAGAAACCTTGGGTTTCCAGTTCCTTGTTGGAAGCTCACCCTGCTCTGCGCTATACCTAAAGTGAATGTCAACCTGAGCCCAAGCTTCGAAGTAAGGCCCTGATTATCCTTGCAAAACGAGAGGCATGCAGCAGCTCCATGAGGCCTTCATCGTTGTTCTGCTTTAGTTTCAAGGTAGTAAGCTTTTCAACACTCCTAGGGGCCTTGCTTCAGCACCCGTTTCAGTACCAGAACACTGCGTAGAACCAGGAAGCTCTGCTCCTGCGTGTATGCTGCGTGTCAACCTAGAAATTAGAGACTGATGGCACAAGGCTTGTTTTCCCGTTTTGAAAGCTCCATTCATGCGGCCTCGAAGCTACCTGAAAAACACTGTTGTTACCGTGCTTTTACTTACAGCCGGCATGGCACATAGAAGAAAATGAGTTTTCTCGAAAGAAACCTTGTGCTTCCAGTTCCTAGTTGGAAGCTCACCCGGCTCTGCTCTATACCAAACGTGAAAGTCAATGTGAGCACTAGCCTCGAAGTAAGGCCCTGATTATGCTGGCAATACGGGAGGCGTGCAGCAGCTCCATGAGGCCTTCATCGCTGTTCTGCTTTAGTTTCACGGTAGTAAGCTTTCCAACATTCCTAGGGACTTTGCTTAAGCAACCGTTTCGGTACCAGAAGACTGCGTAGAGACAGTAAGCTCTGGTCCTGCGTGTATGCTGCGTGTCAACCTAGAAATTGGAGACTGATGGCATAAGGCTTCTTTTGCCATTATGAAAGCTCCGTTCATGCGGCCTCGAAGCTACCTGAAAAGCATTGTTGTTGCCGGGGTTTTCCTCACTGCCGGCATGGTTCTGAGAAGAAAATGAGTTTTCTCCTAAGAAACCTTGGGTTTCCAGTTCCTTGTTGGAAGCTCACCCTGCTCTGCGCTATACCTAAAGTGAAAGTCAACGTGAGCCCAAGCTTTGAAGTAAGGCCCTGATTATCCTTGCAAAACGAGAGGCGTGCAGCAGCTCCATGAGGCCTTCATCGTTGTTCTGCTTTAGTTTCAAGGTAGTAAGCTTTTCAACACTCCTAGGGGCCTTGCTTCAGCACCCGTTTCAGTACCAGAACACTGCGTAGAACCAGGAAGCTCTGCTCCTGCGTGTATGCTGCGTGTCAACCTAGAAATTAGAGACTGACGGCACAAGGCTAGTTTTCCCATTATGAAAGCTCCGTTGATGCGGCCCCGAAGCTACCTGAAAAGCACTGTTGTTACCGTGCTTTTACTTACAGCCGGCATGGCACATAGAAGAAAATGAGTTTTCTCGAAAGAAACCTTGTGCTTCCAGTTCCTAGTTGGAAGCTCACCCGGCTCTGCTCTATACCAAACGTGAAAGTCAATGTGACCACTAGCCTCGAAGTAAGGCCCTGATTATCCTGGCAAAACGGGAGGCGTGCAGCAGCTCCATGAGGCCTTCATCGCTGTTCTGCTTTAGTTTCACGGTAGTAAGCTTTCCAAGACTCCTAGGGACTTTGCTTAAGCAACCGTTTCGGTACCAGAACACTGCATAGAGACAGTAAGCTCTGGTCCTGCGTGTATGCTACGAGTCAACCTAGAAACTGGAGACTGATGGCATAAGGCTTCTTTTCCCATTATGAAAGCTCCGTTCATGCGGCCTCGAAGCTACCTGAAAAGCATTGTTGTTGCCGGGGTTTTCCTCACTGCCAGCATGGTTCTGAGAAGAAAATGAGTTTTCTCCTAAGAAACCTTGGGTTTCCAGTTCCTTGTTGGAAGCTCACCCTGCTCTGCGCTATACCTAAAGTGAAAGTCAACGTGAGCCCAAGCTTCGAAGTAAGGCCCTGATTATCCTTGCAAAACGAGAGGCGTGCAGCAGCTCCATGAGGCCTTCATCGTTGTTCTGCTTTAGTTTCAAGGTAGTAAGCTTTTCAACACTCCTAGGGGCCTTGCTTCAGCACCCGTTTCAGTACCAGAACACTGCGTAGAACCAGGAAGTTCTGCTCCTGCGTGTATGCTGCGTGTCAACCTAGAAATTAGAGGCTGACGGCACAAGGCTAGTTTTCCCATTATGAAAGCTCCGTTGATGCGGCCCCGAAGCTACCTGAAAAGCACTGTTGTTACCGTGCTTTTACTTACAGCCGGCATGGCACATACAATAAAATGAGTTTTCTCGAAAGAAACCTTGTGCTTCCAGTTCCTAGTTGGAAGCTCACCCGGCTCTGCTCTATACCAAACGTGAAAGTCAATGTGAGCACTAGCCTCGAAGTAAGGCCCTGATTATCCTGGCAAAACGGGAGGCGTGCAGCAGCTCCATGAGGCCTTCATCGCTGTTCTGCTTTAGTTTCACGGTAGTAAGCTTTCCAAGACTCCTAGGGACTTTGCTTAAGCAACCGTTTCGGTACCAGAACACTGCGTAGAGACAGTAAGCTCTGGTCCTGCGTGTATGCTGCGTGTCAACCTAGAAATTGGAGACTGATGGCATAAGGCTTCTTTTGCCATTATGAAAGCTCCGTTCATGCGGCCTCGAAGCTACCTGAAAAGCATTGTTGTTGCCGGGGTTTTCCTCACTGCCAGCATGGTTCTGAGAAGAAAATGAGTTTTCTCCTAAGAAACCTTGGGTTTCCAGTTCCTTGTTGGAAGCTCACCCTGCTCTGCGCTATACCTAAAGTGAAAGTCAACGTGAGCCCAAGCTTCGAAGTAAGGCCCTGATTATCCTTGCAAAACGAGAGGCGTGCAGCAGCTCCATGAGGCCTTCATCGTTGTTCTGCTTTAGTTTCAAGGTAGTAAGCTTTTCAACACTCCTAGGGGCCTTGCTTCAGCACCCGTTTCAGTACCAGAACACTGCGTAGAACCAGGAAGCTCTGCTCTTGCGTGTATGCTGCGTGTCAACCTAGAAATTAGAGACTGATGGCACAAGGCTTGTTTTCCCGTTTTGAAAGCTCCATTCATGCGGCCTCGAAGCTACCTGAAAAGCACTGTTGTTACCGTGCTTTTACTTACAGCCGGCATGGCACATAGAAGAAAATGAGTTTTCTCGAAAGAAACCTTGTGCTTCCAGTTCCTAGTTGGAAGCTCACCCGGCTCTGCTCTATACCAAACGTGAAAGTCAATGTGAGCACTAGCCTCGAAGTAAGGCCCTGATTATGCTGGCAAAACGGGAGGCGTGCAGCAGCTCCATGAGGCCTTCATCGCTGTTCTGCTTTAGTTTCACGGTAGTAGCTTTCCAACATTCCTAGGGACTTTGCTTAAGCAACCGTTTCGGTACCAGAACACTGCGTAGAGACAGTAAGCTCTGGTCCTGCGTGTATGCTGCGAGTCAACCTAGAAATTGGAGACTGATGGCATAAGGCTTCTTTTCCCATTATGAAAGCTCCGTTCATGCGGCCTCGAAGCTACCTGAAAAGCATTGTTGTTGCCGGGGTTTTCCTCACTGCCGGCATGAATCTGAGGAGAAAATGAGTTTTCTCCTAAGAAACCTTGGGTTGCCAGTTCTTTGTTGGAAGCTCACCCTGCTCTGCGCTATACCTAAAGTGAAAGTCAACGTGAGCCCAAGCTTCGAAGTAAGGCCCTGATTATCCTTGCAAAACGAGAGGCGTGCAGCAGCTCCATGAGGCCTTCATCGTTGTTCTGCTTTAGTTTCAAGGTAGTAAGCTTTTCAACACTCCTAGGGGCCGTGCTTCAGCACCCGTTTCAGTACCAGAACACTGCGTAGAACCAGGAAGTTCTGCTCCTGCATGTATGCTGCGTGTCAACCTAGAAATTAGAGGCTGACGGCACAAGGCTAGTTTTCCCATTATGAAAGCTCCGTTGATGCGGCCACGAAGCTACCTGAAAAGCACTGTTGTTACCGTGCTTTTACTTACAGCCGGCATGGCACATAGAAGAAAATGAGTTTTCTCGAAAGAAACCTTGTGCTTCCAGTTCCTAGTTGGAAGCTCACCCGGCTCTGCTCTATACCAAACGTGAAAGTCAATGTGAGCACTAGCCTCGAAGTAAGGCCCTGATTATCCTGGCAAAACGGGAGGCGTGCAGCAGCTCCATGAGGCCTTCATCGCTGTTCTGCTTTAGTTTCACGGTAGTAAGCTTTCCAAGACTCCTAGGGACTTTGCTTAAGCAACCGTTTCGGTACCAGAACACTGCGTAGAGACAGTAAGCTCTGGTCCTGCGTGTATGCTGCGTGTCAACCTAGAAATTGGAGACTGATGGCATAAGGCTTCTTTTCCCATTATGAAAGCTCCGTTCATGCGGCCTCGAAGCTACCTGAAAAGCATTGTTGTTGCCGGGGTTTTCCTCACTGCCGGCATGGTTCTGAGAAGAAAATGAGTTTTCTCCTAAGAAACCTTGGGTTTCCAGTTCCTTGTTGGAAGCTCACCCTGCTCTGCGCTATACCTAAAGTGAAAGTCAACGTGAGCCCAAGCTTCGAAGTAAGGCCCTGATTATCCTTGCAAAACGAGAGGCGTGCAGCAGCTCCATGAGGCCTTCATCGTTGTTCTGCTTTAGTTTCAAGGTAGTAAGCTTTTCAACACTCCTAGGGGCCTTGCTTCAGCACCCGTTTCAGTACCAGAACACTGCGTAGAACCAGGAAGCTCTGCTCCTGCGTGTATGCTGCGTGTCAACCTAGAAATTAGAGACTGATGGCACAAGGCTTGTTTTCCCGTTTTGAAAGCTCCATTCATGCGGCCCCGAAGCTACCAGAAAAGCACTGTTGTTACCGTGCTTTTACTTACAGCCGGCATGGCACATAGAAGAAAATGAGTTTTCTCGAAAGAAACCTTGTGCTTCCAGTTCCTAGTTGGAAGCTCACCCGGCTCTGCTCTATACCAAACGTGAAAGTCAATGTGAGCACTAGCCTCGAAGTAAGGCCCTGATTATCCTGGCAAACGGGAGGCGTGCAGCAGCTCCATGAGGCCTTCATCGCTGTTCTGCTTTAGTTTCACGGTAGTAAGCTTTCCAAGACTCCTAGGGACTTTGCTTAAGCAACCGTTTCGGTACCAGAACACTGCGTAGAGGCAGTAAGCTCTGGTCCTGCGTGTATGCTGCGTGTCAACCTAGAAATTGGAGACTGATGGCATAAGGCTTCTTTTCCCATTATGAAAGCTCCGTTCATGCGGCCTCGAAGCTACCTGAAAAGCATTGTTGTTGCCGGGGTTTTCCTCACTGCCGGCATGGTTCTGAGGAGAAAATGAGTTTTCTCCTAAGAAACCTTGGGTTTCCAGTTCTTTGTTGGAAGCTCACCCTGCTCTGCGCTATACCTAAAGTGAAAGTCAACGTGAGCCCAAGCTTCGAAGTAAGGCCCTGATTATCCTTGCAAAACGAGAGGCGTGCAGCAGCTCCATGAGGCCTTCATCGTTGTTCTGCTTTAGTTTCAAGGTAGTAAGCTTTTCAACACTCCTAGGGGCCTTGCTTCAGCACCCGTTTCAGTACCAGAACACTGCGTAGAACCAGGAAGCTCTGCTCCTGCGTGTATGCTGCGTGTCAACCTAGAAATTAGAGACTGACGGCACAAGGCTAGTTTTCCCATTATGAAAGCTCCGTTGATGCGGCCCCGAAGCTACCTGAAAAGCACTGTTGTTACCGTGCTTTTACTTACAGCCGGCATGGCACATAGAAGAAAATGAGTTTTCTCGAAAGAAACCTTGTGCTTCCAGTTCCTAGTTGGAAGCTCACCCGGCTCTGCTCTATACCAAACGTGAAAGTCAATGTGAGCACTAGCCTCGAAGTAAGGCCCTGATTATCCTGGCAAAACGGGAGGCGTGCAGCAGCTCCATGAGGCCTTCATCGCTGTTCTGCTTTAGTTTCACGGTAGTAAGCTTTCCAACATTCCTAGGGACTTTGCTTAAGCAACCGTTTCGGTACCAGAACACTGCGTAGAGACAGTAAGCTCTGGTCCTGCGTGTATGCTGCGTGTCAACCTAGAAATTGGAGACTGATGGCATAAGGCTTCTTTTCCCATTATGAAAGCTCCGTTCATGCGGCCTCGAAGCTACCTGAAAAGCATTGTTGTTGCCGGGGTTTTCCTCACTGCCAGCATGGTTCTGAGAAGAAAATGAGTTTTCTCCTAAGAAACCTTGGGTTTCCAGTTCCTTGTTGGAAGCTCACCCTGCTCTGCGCTATACCTAAAGTGAAAGTCAACGTGAGCCCAAGCTTCGAAGTAAGGCCCTGATTATCCTTGCAAAACGAGAGGCGTGCAGCAGCTCCATGAGGCCTTCATCGTTGTTCTGCTTTAGTTTCAAGGTAGTAAGCTTTTCAACACTCCTAGGGGCCTTGCTTCAGCACCCGTTTCAGTACCAGAACACTGCGTAGAACCAGGAAGCTCTGCTCCTGCGTGTATGCTGCGTGTCAACCTAGAAATTAGAGGCTGACGGCACAAGGCTAGTTTTCCCATTATGAAAGCTCCGTTGATGCGGCCCCGAAGCTACCTGAAAAGCACTGTTGTTACCGTGCTTTTACTTACAGCCGGCATGGCACATACAATAAAATGAGTTTTCTCGAAAGAAACCTTGTGCTTCCAGTTCCTAGTTGGAAGCTCACCCGGCTCTGCTCTATACCAAACGTGAAAGTCAATGTGAGCACTAGCCTCGAAGTAAGGCCCTGATTATCCTGGCAAAACGGGAGGCGTGCAGCAGCTCCATGAGGCCTTCATCGCTGTTCTGCTTTAGTTTCACGGTAGTAAGCTTTCCAAGACTCCTAGGGACTTTGCTTAAGCAACCGGTTCGGTACCAGAACACTGCGTAGAGACAGTAAGCTCTGGTCCTGCGTGTATGCTGCGTGTCAACCTAGAAATTGGAGACTGATGGCATAAGGCTTCTTTTGCCATTATGAAAGCTCCGTTCATGCGGCCTCGAAGCTACCTGAAAAGCATTGTTGTTGCCGGGGTTTTCCTCACTGCCAGCATGGTTCTGAGAAGAAAATGAGTTTTCTCCTAAGAAACCTTGGGTTTCCAGTTCCTTGTTGGAAGCTCACCCTGCTCTGCGCTATACCTAAAGTGAAAGTCAACGTGAGCCCAAGCTTCGAAGTAAGGCCCTGATTATCCTTGCAAAACGAGAGGCGTGCAGCAGCTCCATGAGGCCTTCATCGTTGTTCTGCTTTAGTTTCAAGGTAGTAAGCTTTTCAACACTCCTAGGGGCCTTGCTTCAGCACCCGTTTCAGTACCAGAACACTGCGTAGAACTAGGAAGCTCTGCTCTTGCGTGTATGCTGCGTGTCAACCTAGAAATTAGAGACTGATGGCACAAGGCTTGTTTTCCCGTTTTGAAAGCTCCATTCATGCGGCCTCGAAGCTACCTGAAAAGCACCGTTGTTACCGTGCTTTTACTTACAGCCGGCATGGCACATAGAAGAAAATGAGTTTTCTCGAAAGAAACCTTGTGCTTCCAGTTCCTAGTTGGAAGCTCACCCGGCTCTGCTCTATACCAAACGTGAAAGTCAATGTGAGCACTAGCCTCGAAGTAAGGCCCTGATTATGCTGGCAAAACGGGAGGCGTGCAGCAGCTCCATGAGGCCTTCATCGCTGTTCTGCTTTAGTTTCACGGTAGTAGCTTTCCAACATTCCTAGGGACTTTGCTTAAGCAACCGTTTCGGTACCAGAACACTGCGTAGAGACAGTAAGCTCTGGTCCTGCGTGTATGCTGCGAGTCAACCTAGAAATTGGAGACTGATGGCATAAGGCTTCTTTTCCCATTATGAAAGCTCCGTTCATGCGGCCTCGAAGGTACCTGAAAAGCATTGTTGTTGCCGGGGTTTTCCTCACTGCCGGCATGGTTCTGAGGAGAAAATGAGTTTTCTCCTAAGAAACCTTGGGTTGCCAGTTCTTTGTTGGAAGCTCACCCTGCTCTGCGCTATACCTAAAGTGAAAGTCAACGTGAGCCCAAGCTTCGAAGTAAGGCCCTGATTATCCTTGCAAAACGAGAGGCGTGCAGCAGCTCCATGAGGCCTTCATCGTTGTTCTGCTTTAGTTTCAAGGTAGTAAGCTTTTCAACACTCCTAGGGGCCTTGCTTCAGCACCCGTTTCAGTACCAGAACACTGCGTAGAACCAGGAAGTTCTGCTCCTGCGTGTATGCTGCGTGTCAACCTAGAAATTAGAGGCTGACGGCACAAGGCTAGTTTTCCCATTATGAAAGCTCCGTTGATGCGGCCCCGAAGCTACCTGAAAAGCACTGTTGTTACCGTGCTTTTACTTACAGCCGGCATGGCACATAGAAGAAAATGAGTTTTCTCGAAAGAAACCTTGTGCTTCCAGTTCCTAGTTGGAAGCTCACCCGGCTCTGCTCTATACCAAACGTGAAAGTCAATGTGAGCACTAGCCTCGAAGTAAGGCCCTGATTATGCTGGCAAAACGGGAGGCGTGCAGCAGCTCCATGAGGCCTTCATCGCTGTTCTGCTTTAGTTTCACGGTAGTAAGCTTTCCAAGACTCCTAGGGACTTTGCTTAAGCAACCGTTTCGGTACCAGAACACTGCGTAGAGACAGTAAGCTCTGGTCCTGCGTGTATGCTGCGTGTCAACCTAGAAATTGGAGACTGATGGCATAAGGCTTCTTTTGCCATTATGAAAGCTCCGTTCATGCGGCCTCGAAGCTACCTGAAAAGCATTGTTGTTGCCGGGGTTTTCCTCACTGCCGGCATGGTTCTGAGAAGAAAATGAGTTTTCTCCTAAGAAACCTTGGGTTTCCAGTTCCTTGTTGGAAGCTCACCCTGCTCTGCGCTATACCTAAAGTGAAAGTCAACGTGAGCCCAAGCTTCGAAGTAAGGCCCTGATTATCCTTGCAAAACGAGAGGCGTGCAGCAGCTCCATGAGGCCTTCATCGTTGTTCTGCTTTAGTTTCAAGGTAGTAAGCTTTTCAACACTCCTAGGGGCCTTGCTTCAGCACCCGTTTCAGTACCAGAACACTGCGTAGAACCAGGAAGCTCTGCTCCTGCGTGTATGCTGCGTGTCAACCTAGAAATTAGAGACTGACGGCACAAGGCTAGTTTTCCCATTATGAAAGCTCCGTTGATGCGGCCCCGAAGCTACCTGAAAAGCACTGTTGTTACCGTGCTTTTACTTACAGCCGGCATGGCACATAGAAGAAAATGAGTTTTCTCGAAAGAAACCTTGTGCTTCCAGTTCCTAGTTGGAAGCTCACCCGGCTCTGCTCTATACCAAACGTGAAAGTCAATGTGAGCACTAGCCTCGAAGTAAGGCCCTGATTATCCTGGCAAAACGGGAGGCGTGCAGCAGCTCCATGAGGCCTTCATCGCTGTTCTGCTTTAGTTTCACGGTAGTAAGCTTTCCAACATTCCTAGGGACTTTGCTTAAGCAACCGTTTCGGTACCAGAACACTGCGTAGAGACAGTAAGCTCTGGTCCTGCGTGTATGCTGCGTGTCAACCTAGAAATTGGAGACTGATGGCATAAGGCTTCTTTTCCCATTATGAAAGCTCCGTTCATGCGGCCTCGAAGCTACCTGAAAAGCATTGTTGTTGCCGGGGTTTTCCTCACTGCCAGCATGGTTCTGAGAAGAAAATGAGTTTTCTCCTAAGAAACCTTGGGTTTCCAGTTCCTTGTTGGAAGCTCACCCTGCTCTGCGCTATACCTAAAGTGAAAGTCAACGTGAGCCCAAGCTTCGAAGTAAGGCCCTGATTATCCTTGCAAAACGAGAGGCGTGCAGCAGCTCCATGAGGCCTTCATCGTTGTTCTGCTTTAGTTTCAAGGTAGTAAGCTTTTCAACACTCCTAGGGGCCTTGCTTCAGCACCCGTTTCAGTACCAGAACACTGCGTAGAACCAGGAAGCTCTGCTCCTGCGTGTATGCTGCGTGTCAACCTAGAAATTAGAGACTGATGGCACAAGGCTTGTTTTCCCGTTTTGAAAGCTCCATTCATGCGGCCTCGAAGCTACCTGAAAAGCACTGTTGTTACCGTGCTTTTACTTACAGCCGGCATGGCACATAGAAGAAAATGAGTTTTCTCGAAAGAAACCTTGTGCTTCCAGTTCCTAGTTGGAAGCTCACCCGGCTCTGCTCTATACCAAACGTGAAAGTCAATGTGAGCACTAGCCTCGAAGTAAGGCCCTGATTATGCTGGCAAAACGGGAGGCGTGCAGCAGCTCCATGAGGCCTTCATCGCTGTTCTGCTTTAGTTTCACGGTAGTAGCTTTCCAACATTCCTAGGGACTTTGCTTAAGCAACCGTTTCGGTACCAGAACACTGCGTAGAGACAGTAAGCTCTGGTCCTGCGTGTATGCTGCGAGTCAACCTAGAAATTGGAGACTGATGGCATAAGGCTTCTTTTCCCATTATGAAAGCTCCGTTCATGCGGCCTCGAAGCTACCTGAAAAGCATTGTTGTTGCCGGGGTTTTCCTCACTGCCGGCATGGTTCTGAGGAGAAAATGAGTTTTCTCCTAAGAAACCTTGGGTTGCCAGTTCTTTGTTGGAAGCTCACCCTGCTCTGCGCTATACCTAAAGTGAAAGTCAACGTGAGCCCAAGCTTCGAAGTAAGGCCCTGATTATCCTTGCAAAACGAGAGGCGTGCAGCAGCTCCATGAGGCCTTCATCGTTGTTCTGCTTTAGTTTCAAGGTAGTAAGCTTTTCAACACTCCTAGGGGCCTTGCTTCAGCACCCGTTTCAGTACCAGAACACTGCGTAGAACCAGGAAGTTCTGCTCCTGCGTGTATGCTGCGTGTCAACCTAGAAATTAGAGGCTGACGGCACAAGGCTAGTTTTCCCATTATGAAAGCTCCGTTGATGCGGCCCCGAAGCTACCTGAAAAGCACTGTTGTTACCGTGCTTTTACTTAGAGCCGGCATGGCACATAGAAGAAAATGAGTTTTCTCGAAAGAAACCTTGTGCTTCCAGTTCCTAGTTGGAAGCTCACCCGGCTCTGCTCTATACCAAACGTGAAAGTCAATGTGAGCACTAGCCTCGAAGTAAGGCCCTGATTATCCTGGCAAAACGGGAGGCGTGCAGCAGCTCCATGAGGCCTTCATCGCTGTTCTGCTTTAGTTTCACGGTAGTAAGCTTTCCAAGACTCCTAGGGACTTTGCTTAAGCAACCGTTTCGGTACCAGAACACTGCGTAGAGACAGTAAGCTCTGGTCCTGCGTGTATGCTGCGTGTCAACCTAGAAATTGGAGACTGATGGCATAAGGCTTCTTTTGCCATTATGAAAGCTCCGTTCATGCGGCCTCGAAGCTACCTGAAAAGCATTGTTGTTGCCCGGGTTTTCCTCACTGCCGGCATTGTTCTGAGAAGAAAATGAGTTTTCTCCTAAGAAACCTTGGGTTTCCAGTTCCTTGTTGGAAGCTCACCCTGCTCTGCGCTATACCTAAAGTGAATGTCAACCTGAGCCCAAGCTTCGAAGTAAGGCCCTGATTATCCTTGCAAAACGAGAGGCATGCAGCAGCTCCATGAGGCCTTCTTCGTTGTTCTGCTTTAGTTTCAAGGTAGTAAGCTTTTCAACACTCCTAGGGGCCTTGCTTCAGCACCCGTTTCAGTACCAGAACACTGCGTAGAACCAGGAAGCTCTGCTCCTGCGTGTATGCTGCGTGTCAACCTAGAAATTAGAGACTGATGGCACAAGGCTTGTTTTCCCGTTTTGAAAGCTCCATTCATGCGGCCTCGAAGCTACCTGAAAAGCACTGTTGTTACCGTGCTTTTACTTACAGCCGGCATGGCACATAGAAGAAAATGAGTTTTCTCGAAAGAAACCTTGTGCTTCCAGTTCCTAGTTGGAAGCTCACCCGGCTCTGCTCTATACCAAACGTGAAAGTCAATGTGAGCACTAGCCTCGAAGTAAGGCCCTGATTATGCTGGCAATACGGGAGGCGTGCAGCAGCTCCATGAGGCCTTCATCGCTGTTCTGCTTTAGTTTCACGGTAGTAAGCTTTCCAACATTCCTAGGGACTTTGCTTAAGCAACCGTTTCGGTACCAGAACACTGCGTAGAGACAGTAAGCTCTGGTCCTGCGTGTATGCTGCGTGTCAACCTAGAAATTGGAGACTGATGGCATAAGGCTTCTTTTGCCATTATGAAAGCTCCGTTCATGCGGCCTCGAAGCTACCTGAAAAGCATTGTTGTTGCCGGGGTTTTCCTCACTGCCGGCATGGTTCTGAGAAGAAAATGAGTTTTCTCCTAAGAAACCTTGGGTTTCCAGTTCCTTGTTGGAAGCTCACCCTGCTCTGCGCTATACCTAAAGTGAAAGTCAACGTGAGCCCAAGCTTCGAAGTAAGGCCCTGATTATCCTTGCAAAACGAGAGGCGTGCAGCAGCTCCATGAGGCCTTCATCGTTGTTCTGCTTTAGTTTCAAGGTAGTAAGCTTTTCAACACTCCTAGGGGCCTTGCTTCAGCACCCGTTTCAGTACCAGAACACTGCGTAGAACCAGGAAGCTCTGCTCCTGCGTGTATGCTGCGTGTCAACCTAGAAATTAGAGACTGACGGCACAAGGCTAGTTTTCCCATTATGAAAGCTCCGTTGATGCGGCCCCGAAGCTACCTGAAAAGCACTGTTGTTACCGTGCTTTTACTTACAGCCGGCATGGCACATAGAAGAAAATGAGTTTTCTCGAAAGAAACCTTGTGCTTCCAGTTCCTAGTTGGAAGCTCACCCGGCTCTGCTCTATACCAAACGTGAAAGTCAATGTGAGCACTAGCCTCGAAGTAAGGCCCTGATTATCCTGGCAAAACGGGAGGCGTGCAGCAGCTCCATGAGGCCTTCATCGCTGTTCCGCTTTAGTTTCACGGTAGTAAGCTTTCCAAGACTCCTAGGGACTTTGCTTAAGCAACCGTTTCGGTACCAGAACACTGCGTAGAGACAGTAAGCTCTGGTCCTGCGTGTATGCTGCGTGTCAACCTAGAAATTGGAGACTGATGGCATAAGGCTTCTTTTCCCATTATGAAAGCTCCGTTCATGCGGCCTCGAAGCTACCTGAAAAGCATTGTTGTTGCCGGGGTTTTCCTCACTGCCGGCATGGTTCTGAGGAGAAAATGAGTTTTCTCCTAAGAAACCTTGGGTTTCCAGTTCTTTGTTGGAAGCTCACCCTGCTCTGCGCTATACCTAAAGTGAAAGTCAACGTGAGCCCAAGCTTCGAAGTAAGGCCCTGATTATCCTTGCAAAACGAGAGGCATGCAGCAGCTCCATGAGGCCTTCATCGTTGTTCTGCTTTAGTTTCAAGGTAGTAAGCTTTTCAACACTCCTAGGGGCCTTGCTTCAGCACCCGTTTCAGTACCAGAACACTGCGTAGAACCAGGAAGTTCTGCTCCTGCGTGTATGCTGCGTGTCAACCTAGAAATTAGAGGCTGACGGCACAAGGCTAGTTTTCCCATTATGAAAGCTCCGTTGATGCGGCCCCGAAGCTACCTGAAAAGCACTGTTGTTACCGTGCTTTTACTTACAGCCGGCATGGCACATAGAAGAAAATGAGTTTTCTCGAAAGAAACCTTGTGCTTCCAGTTCCTAGTTGGAAGCTCACCCGGCTCTGCTCTATACCAAACGTGAAAGTCAATGTGAGCACTAGCCTCGAAGTAAGGCCCTGATTATCCTGGCAAAACGGGAGGCGTGCAGCAGCTCCATGAGGCCTTCATCGCTGTTCTGCTTTAGTTTCACGGTAGTAAGCTTTCCAAGACTCCTAGGGACTTTGCTTAAGCAACCGTTTCGGTACCAGAACACTGCGTAGAGACAGTAAGCTCTGGTCCTGCGTGTATGCTGCGTGTCAACCTAGAAATTGGAGACTGATGGCATAAGGCTTCTTTTCCCATTATGAAAGCTCCGTTCATGCGGCCTCGAAGCTACCTGAAAAGCATTGTTGTTGCCGGGGTTTTCCTCACTGCCAGCATGGTTCTGAGAAGAAAATGAGTTTTCTCCTAAGAAACCTTGGGTTTCCAGTTCCTTGTTGGAAGCTCACCCTGCTCTGCGCTATACCTAAAGTGAAAGTCAACGTGAGCCCAAGCTTCGAAGTAAGGCCCTGATTATCCTTGCAAAACGAGAGGCGTGCAGCAGCTCCATGAGGCCTTCATCGTTGTTCTGCTTTAGTTTCAAGGTAGTAAGCTTTTCAACACTCCTAGGGGCCTTGCTTCAGCACCCGTTTCAGTACCAGAACACTGCGTAGAACCAGGAAGCTCTGCTCCTGCGTGGATGCTGCGTGTCAACCTAGAAATTAGAGACTGATGGCACAAGGCTTGTTTTCCCGTTTTGAAAGCTCCATTCATGCGGCCTCGAAGCTACCTGAAAAGCACTGTTGTTACCGTGCTTTTACTTACAGCCGGCATGGCACATAGAAGAAAATGAGTTTTCTCGAAAGAAACCTTGTGCTTCCAGTTCCTAGTTGGAAGCTCACCCGGCTCTGCTCTATACCAAACGTGAAAGTCAATGTGAGCACTAGCCTCGAAGTAAGGCCCTGATTATGCTGGCAAAACGGGAGGCGTGCAGCAGCTCCATGAGGCCTTCATCGCTGTTCTGCTTTAGTTTCACGGTAGTAAGCTTTCCAAGACTCCTAGGGACTTTGCTTAAGCAACCGTTTCGGTACCAGAACACTGCGTAGAGGCAGTAAGCTCTGGTCCTGCGTGTATGCTGCGTGTCAACCTAGAAATTGGAGACTGATGGCATAAGGCTTCTTTTCCCATTATGAAAGCTCCGTTCATGCGGCCTCGAAGCTACCTGAAAAGCATTGTTGTTGCCGGGGTTTTCCTCACTGCCGGCATGGTTCTGAGGAGAAAATGAGTTTTCTCCTAAGAAACCTTGGGTTTCCAGTTCTTTGTTGGAAGCTCACCCTGCTCTGCGCTATACCTAAAGTGAAAGTCAACGTGAGCCCAAGCTTCGAAGTAAGGCCCTGATTATCCTTGCAAAACGAGAGGCGTGCAGCAGCTCCATGAGGCCTTCATCGTTGTTCTGCTTTAGTTTCAAGGTAGTAAGCTTTTCAACACTCCTAGGGGCCTTGCTTCAGCACCCGTTTCAGTACCAGAACACTGCGTAGAACCAGGAAGCTCTGCTCCTGCGTGTATGCTGCGTGTCAACCTAGAAATTAGAGACTGATGGCACAAGGCTTGTTTTCCCGTTTTGAAAGCTCCATTCATGCGGCCTCGAAGCTACCTGAAAAGCACTGTTGTTACCGTGCTTTTACTTACAGCCGGCATGGCACATAGAAGAAAATGAGTTTTCTCGAAAGAAACCTTGTGCTTCCAGTTCCTAGTTGGAAGCTCACCCGGCTCTGCTCTATACCAAACGTGAAAGTCAATGTGAGCACTAGCCTCGAAGTAAGGCCCTGATTATGCTGGCAATACGGGAGGCGTGCAGCAGCTCCATGAGGCCTTCATCGCTGTTCTGCTTTAGTTTCACGGTAGTAAGCTTTCCAACATTCCTAGGGACTTTGCTTAAGCAACCGTTTCGGTACCAGAACACTGCGTAGAGACAGTAAGCTCTGGTCCTGCGTGTATGCTGCGTGTCAACCTAGAAATTGGAGACTGATGGCATAAGGCTTCTTTTGCCATTATGAAAGCTCCGTTCATGCGGCCTCGAAGCTACCTGAAAAGCATTGTTGTTGCCGGGGTTTTCCTCACTGCCGGCATGGTTCTGAGAAGAAAATGAGTTTTCTCCTAAGAAACCTTGGGTTTCCAGTTCCTTGTTGGAAGCTCACCCTGCTCTGCGCTATACCTAAAGTGAAAGTCAACGTGAGCCCAAGCTTCGAAGTAAGGCCCTGATTATCCTTGCAAAACGAGAGGCGTGCAGCAGCTCCATGAGGCCTTCATCGTTGTTCTGCTTTAGTTTCAAGGTAGTAAGCTTTTCAACACTCCTAGGGGCCTTGCTTCAGCACCCGTTTCAGTACCAGAACACTGCGTAGAACCAGGAAGCTCTGCTCCTGCGTGTATGCTGCGTGTCAACCTAGAAATTAGAGACTGACGGCACAAGGCTAGTTTTCCCATTATGAAAGCTCCGTTGATGCGGCCCCGAAGCTACCTGAAAAGCACTGTTGTTACCGTGCTTTTACTTACAGCCGGCATGGCACATAGAAGAAAATGAGTTTTCTCGAAAGAAACCTTGTTCTTCCAGTTCCTAGTTGGAAGCTCACCCGGCTCTGCTCTATACCAAACGTGAAAGTCAATGTGAGCACTAGCCTCGAAGTAAGGCCCTGATTATCCTGGCAAAACGGGAGGCGTGCAGCAGCTCCATGAGGCCTTCATCGCTGTTCTGCTTTAGTTTCACGGTAGTAAGCTTTCCAAGACTCCTAGGGACTTTGCTTAAGCAACCGTTTCGGTACCAGAACACTGCGTAGAGACAGTAAGCTCTGGTCCTGCGTGTATGCTGCGTGTCAACCTAGAAATTGGAGACTGATGGCATAAGGCTTCTTTTCCCATTATGAAAGCTCCGTTCATGCGGCCTCGAAGCTACCTGAAAAGCATTGTTGTTGCCGGGGTTTTCCTCACTGCCAGCATGGTTCTGAGAAGAAAATGAGTTTTCTCCTAAGAAACCTTGGGTTTCCAGTTCCTTGTTGGAAGCTCACCCTGCTCTGCGCTATACCTAAAGTGAAAGTCAACGTGAGCCCAAGCTTCGAAGTAAGGCCCTGATTATCCTTGCAAAACGAGAGGCGTGCAGCAGCTCCATGAGGCCTTCATCGTTGTTCTGCTTTAGTTTCAAGGTAGTAAGCTTTTCAACACTCCTAGGGGCCTTGCTTCAGCACCCGTTTCAGTACCAGAACACTGCGTAGAACCAGGAAGCTCTGCTCCTGCGTGTATGCTGCGTGTCAACCTAGAAATTAGAGACTGATGGCACAAGGCTTGTTTTCCCGTTTTGAAAGCTCCATTCATGCGGCCTCGAAGCTACCTGAAAAGCACTGTTGTTACCGTGCTTTTACTTACAGCCGGCATGGCACATAGAAGAAAATGAGTTTTCTCGAAAGAAACCTTGTGCTTCCAGTTCCTAGTTGGAAGCTCACCCGGCTCTGCTCTATACCAAACGTGAAAGTCAATGTGAGCACTAGCCTCGAAGTAAGGCCCTGATTATGCTGGCAAAACGGGAGGCGTGCAGCAGCTCCATGAGGCCTTCATCGCTGTTCTGCTTTAGTTTCACGGTAGTAAGCTTTCCAAGACTCCTAGGGACTTTGCTTAAGCAACCGTTTCGGTACCAGAACACTGCATAGAGGCAGTAAGCTCTGGTCCTGCGTGTATGCTGCGTGTCAACCTAGAAATTGGAGACTGATGGCATAAGGCTTCTTTTCCCATTATGAAAGCTCCGTTCATGCGGCCTCGAAGCTACCTGAAAAGCATTGTTGTTGCCGGGGTTTTCCTCACTGCCGGCATGGTTCTGAGGAGAAAATGAGTTTTCTCCTAAGAAACCTTGGGTTTCCAGTTCTTTGTTGGAAGCTCACCCTGCTCTGCGCTATACCTAAAGTGAAAGTCAACGTGAGCCCAAGCTTCGAAGTAAGGCCCTGATTATCCTTGCAAAACGAGAGGCGTGCAGCAGCTCCATGAGGCCTTCATCGTTGTTCTGCTTTAGTTTCAAGGTAGTAAGCTTTTCAACACTCCTAGGGGCCTTGCTTCAGCACCCGTTTCAGTACCAGAACACTGCGTAGAACCAGGAAGCTCTGCTCCTGCGTGTATGCTGCGTGTCAACCTAGAAATTAGAGACTGATGGCACAAGGCTTGTTTTCCCGTTTTGAAAGCTCCATTCATGCGGCCTCGAAGCTACCTGAAAAGCACTGTTGTTACCGTGCTTTTACTTACAGCCGGCATGGCACATAGAAGAAAATGAGTTTTCTCGAAAGAAACCTTGTGCTTCCAGTTCCTAGTTGGAAGCTCACCCGGCTCTGCTCTATACCAAACGTGAAAGTCAATGTGAGCACTAGCCTCGAAGTAAGGCCCTGATTATGCTGGCAATACGGGAGGCGTGCAGCAGCTCCATGAGGCCTTCATCGCTGTTCTGCTTTAGTTTCACGGTAGTAAGCTTTCCAACATTCCTAGGGACTTTGCTTAAGCAACCGTTTCGGTACCAGAACACTGCGTAGAGACAGTAAGCTCTGGTCCTGCGTGTATGCTGCGTGTCAACCTAGAAATTGGAGACTGATGGCATAAGGCTTCTTTTGCCATTATGAAAGCTCCGTTCATGCGGCCTCGAAGCTACCTGAAAAGCATTGTTGTTGCCGGGGTTTTCCTCACTGCCGGCATGGTTCTGAGAAGAAAATGAGTTTTCTCCTAAGAAACCTTGGGTTTCCAGTTCCTTGTTGGAAGCTCACCCTGCTCTGCGCTATACCTAAAGTGAAAGTCAACGTGAGCCCAAGCTTCGAAGTAAGGCCCTGATTATCCTTGCAAAACGAGAGGCGTGCAGCAGCTCCATGAGGCCTTCATCGTTGTTCTGCTTTAGTTTCAAGGTAGTAAGCTTTTCAACACTCCTAGGGGCCTTGCTTCAGCACCCGTTTCAGTACCAGAACACTGCGTAGAACCAGGAAGCTCTGCTCCTGCGTGTATGCTGCGTGTCAACCTAGAAATTAGAGACTGACGGCACAAGGCTAGTTTTCCCATTATGAAAGCTCCGTTGATGCGGCCCCGAAGCTACCTGAAAAGCACTGTTGTTACCGTGCTTTTACTTACAGCCGGCATGGCACATAGAAGAAAATGAGTTTTCTCGAAAGAAACCTTGTGCTTCCAGTTCCTAGTTGGAAGCTCACCCGGCTCTGCTCTATACCAAACGTGAAAGTCAATGTGAGCACTAGCCTCGAAGTAAGGCCCTGATTATCCTGGCAAAACGGGAGGCGTGCAGCAGCTCCATGAGGCCTTCATCGCTGTTCTGCTTTAGTTTCACGGTAGTAAGTTTTCCAAGACTCCTAGGGACTTTGCTTAAGCAACCGTTTCGGTACCAGAACACTGCGTAGAGACAGTAAGCTCTGGTCCTGCGTGTATGCTGCGTGTCAACCTAGAAATTGGAGACTGATGGCATAAGGCTTCTTTTGCCATTATGAAAGCTCCGTTCATGCGGCCTCGAAGCTACCTGAAAAGCATTGTTGTTGCCCGGGTTTTCCTCACTGCCGGCATTGTTCTGAGAAGAAAATGAGTTTTCTCCTAAGAAACCTTGGGTTTCCAGTTCCTTGTTGGAAGCTCACCCTGCTCTGCGCTATACCTAAAGTGAATGTCAACCTGAGCCCAAGCTTCGAAGTAAGGCCCTGATTATCCTTGCAAAACGAGAGGCATGCAGCAGCTCCATGAGGCCTTCTTCGTTGTTCAGCTTTAGTTTCAAGGTAGTAAGCTTTTCAACACTCCTAGGGGCCTTGCTTCAGCACCCGTTTCAGTACCAGAACACTGCGTAGAACCAGGAAGCTCTGCTCCTGCGTGTATGCTGCGTGTCAACCTAGAAATTAGAGACTGATGGCACAAGGCTTGTTTTCCCGTTTTGAAAGCTCCATTCATGCGGCCTCGAAGCTACCTGAAAAGCACTGTTGTTACCGTGCTTTTACTTACAGCCGGCATGGCACATAGAAGAAAATGAGTTTTCTCGAAAGAAACCTTGTGCTTCCAGTTCCTAGTTGGAAGCTCACCCGGCTCTGCTCTATACCAAACGTGAAAGTCAATGTGAGCACTAGCCTCGAAGTAAGGCCCTGATTATGCTGGCAATACGGGAGGCGTGCAGCAGCTCCATGAGGCCTTCATCGCTGTTCTGCTTTAGTTTCACGGTAGTAAGCTTTCCAACATTCCTAGGGACTTTGCTTAAGCAACCGTTTCGGTACCAGAACACTGCGTAGAGACAGTAAGCTCTGGTCCTGCGTGTATGCTGCGTGTCAACCTAGAAATTGGAGACTGATGGCATAAGGCTTCTTTTCCCATTATGAAAGCTCCGTTCATGCGGCCTCGAAGCTACCTGAAAAGCATTGTTGTTGCCGGGGTTTTCCTCACTGCCGGCATGGTTCTGAGAAGAAAATGAGTTTTCTCCTAAGAAACCTTGGGTTTCCAGTTCCTTGTTGGAAGCTCACCCTGCTCTGCGCTATACCTAAAGTGAAAGTCAACGTGAGCCCAAGCTTCGAAGTAAGGCCCTGATTATCCTTGCAAAACGAGAGGCGTGCAGCAGCTCCATGAGGCCTTCATCGTTGTTCTGCTTTAGTTTCAAGGTAGTAAGCTTTTCAACACTCCTAGGGGCCTTGCTTCAGCACCCGTTTCAGTACCAGAACACTGCGTAGAACCAGGAAGCTCTGCTCCTGCGTGTATGCTGCGTGTCAACCTAGAAATTAGAGACTGATGGCACAAGGCTTGTTTTCCCGTTTTGAAAGCTCCATTCATGCGGCCTCGAAGCTACCTGAAAAGCACTGTTGTTACCGTGCTTTTACTTACAGCCGGCATGGCACATAGAAGAAAATGAGTTTTCTCGAAAGAAACCTTGTGCTTCCAGTTCCTAGTTGGAAGCTCACCCGGCTCTGCTCTATACCAAACGTGAAAGTCAATGTGAGCACTAGCCTCGAAGTAAGGCCCTGATTATGCTGGCAAAACGGGAGGCGTGCAGCAGCTCCATGAGGCCTTCATCGCTGTTCTGCTTTAGTTTCACGGTAGTAGCTTTCCAACATTCCTAGGGACTTTGCTTAAGCAACCGTTTCGGTACCAGAACACTGCGTAGAGACAGTAAGCTCTGGTCCTGCGTGTATGCTGCGAGTCAACCTAGAAATTGGAGACTGATGGCATAAGGCTTCTTTTCCCATTATGAAAGCTCCGTTCATGCGGCCTCGAAGCTACCTGAAAAGCATTGTTGTTGCCGGGGTTTTCCTCACTGCCGGCATGGTTCTGAGGAGAAAATGAGTTTTCTCCTAAGAAACCTTGGTTTGCCAGTTCTTTGTTGGAAGCTCACCCTGCTCTGCGCTATACCTAAAGTGAAAGTCAACGTGAGCCCAAGCTTCGAAGTAAGGCCCTGATTATCCTTGCAAAACGAGAGGCGTGCAGCAGCTCCATGAGGCCTTCATCGTTGTTCTGCTTTAGTTTCAAGGTAGTAAGCTTTTCAACACTCCTAGGGGCCTTGCTTCAGCACCCGTTTCAGTACCAGAACACTGCGTAGAACCAGGAAGCTCTGCTCCTGCGTGTATGCTGCGTGTCAACCTAGAAATTAGAGACTGATGGCACAAGGCTTGTTTTCCCGTTTTGAAAGCTCCATTCATGCGGCCTCGAAGCTACCTGAAAAGCACTGTTGTTACCGTGCTTTTACTTACAGCCGGCATGGCACATAGAAGAAAATGAGTTTTCTCGAAAGAAACCTTGTGCTTCCAGTTCCTAGTTGGAAGCTCACCCGGCTCTGCTCTATACCAAACGTGAAAGTCAATGTGAGCACTAGCCTCGAAGTAAGGCCCTGATTATCCTGGCAAACGGGAGGCGTGCAGCAGCTCCATGAGGCCTTCATCGCTGTTCTGCTTTAGTTTCACGGAAGTAAGCTTTCCAAGACTCCTAGGGACTTTGCTTAAGCAACCGTTTCGGTACCAGAACACTGCGTAGAGGCAGTAAGCTCTGGTCCTGCGTGTATGCTGCGTGTCAACCTAGAAATTGGAGACTGATGGCATAAGGCTTCTTTTCCCATTATGAAAGCTCCGTTCATGCGGCCTCGAAGCTACCTGAAAAGCATTGTTGTTGCCGGGGTTTTCCTCACTGCCGGCATGGTTCTGAGGAGAAAATGAGTTTTCTCCTAAGAAACCTTGGGTTTCCAGTTCTTTGTTGGAAGCTCACCCTGCTCTGCGCTATACCTAAAGTGAAAGTCAACGTGAGCCCAAGCTTCGAAGTAAGGCCCTGATTATCCTTGCAAAACGAGAGGCGTGCAGCAGCTCCATGAGGCCTTCATCGTTGTTCTGCTTTAGTTTCAAGGTAGTAAGCTTTTCAACACTCCTAGGGGCCTTGCTTCAGCACCCGTTTCAGTACCAGAACACTGCGTAGAACCAGGAAGCTCTGCTCCTGCGTGTATGCTGCGTGTCAACCTAGAAATTAGAGACTGACGGCACAAGGCTAGTTTTCCCATTATGAAAGCTCCGTTGATGCGGCCCCGAAGCTACCTGAAAAGCACTGTTGTTACCGTGCTTTTACTTAGAGCCGGCATGGCACATAGAAGAAAATGAGTTTTCTCGAAAGAAACCTTGTGCTTCCAGTTCCTAGTTGGAAGCTCACCCGGCTCTGCTCTATACCAAACGTGAAAGTCAATGTGAGCACTAGCCTCGAAGTAAGGCCCTGATTATCCTGGCAAAACGGGAGGCGTGCAGCAGCTCCATGAGGCCTTCATCGCTGTTCCGCTTTAGTTTCACGGTAGTAAGCTTTCCAAGACTCCTAGGGACTTTGCTTAAGCAACCGTTTCGGTACCAGAACACTGCGTAGAGACAGTAAGCTCTGGTCCTGCGTGTATGCTGCGTGTCAACCTAGAAATTGGAGACTGATGGCATAAGGCTTCTTTTCCCATTATGAAAGCTCCGTTCATGCGGCCTCGAAGCTACCTGAAAAGCATTGTTGTTGCCGGGGTTTTCCTCACTGCCAGCATGGTTCTGAGAAGAAAATGAGTTTTCTCCTAAGAAACCTTGGGTTTCCAGTTCCTTGTTGGAAGCTCACCCTGCTCTGCGCTATACCTAAAGTGAAAGTCAACGTGAGCCCAAGCTTCGAAGTAAGGCCCTGATTATCCTTGCAAAACGAGAGGCGTGCAGCAGCTCCATGAGGCCTTCATCGTTGTTCTGCTTTAGTTTCAAGGTAGTAAGCTTTTCAACACTCCTAGGGGCCTTGCTTCAGCACCCGTTTCAGTACCAGAACACTGCGTAGAACCAGGAAGCTCTGCTCCTGCGTGTATGCTGCGTGTCAACCTAGAAATTAGAGACTGATGGCACAAGGCTTGTTTTCCCGTTTTGAAATCTCCATTCATGCGGCCTCGAAGCTACCTGAAAAGCACTGTTGTTACCGTGCTTTTACTTACAGCCGGCATGGCACATAGAAGAAAATGAGTTTTCTCGAAAGAAACCTTGTGCTTCCAGTTCCTAGTTGGAAGCTCACCCGGCTCTGCTCTATACCAAACGTGAAAGTCAATGTGAGCACTAGCCTCGAAGTAAGGCCCTGATTATGCTGGCAAAACGGGAGGCGTGCAGCAGCTCCATGAGGCCTTCATCGCTGTTCTGCTTTAGTTTCACGGTAGTAGCTTTCCAACATTCCTAGGGACTTTGCTTAAGCAACCGTTTCGGTACCAGAACACTGCGTAGAGACAGTAAGCTCTGGTCCTGCGTGTATGCTGCGAGTCAACCTAGAAATTGGAGACTGATGGCATAAGGCTTCTTTTCCCATTATGAAAGCTCCGTTCATGCGGCCTCGAAGCTACCTGAAAAGCATTGTTGTTGCCGGGGTTTTCCTCACTGCCGGCATGGTTCTGAGGAGAAAATGAGTTTTCTCCTAAGAAACCTTGGGTTGCCAGTTCTTTGTTGGAAGCTCACCCTGCTCTGCGCTATACCTAAAGTGAAAGTCAACGTGAGCCCAAGCTTCGAAGTAAGGCCCTGATTATCCTTGCAAAACGAGAGGCGTGCAGCAGCTCCATGAGGCCTTCATCGTTGTTCTGCTTTAGTTTCAAGGTAGTAAGCTTTTCAACACTCCTAGGGGCCTTGCTTCAGCACCCGTTTCAGTACCAGAACACTGCGTAGAACCAGGAAGTTCTGCTCCTGCGTGTATGCTGCGTGTCAACCTAGAAATTAGAGGCTGACGGCACAAGGCTAGTTTTCCCATTATGAAAGCTCCGTTGATGCGGCCCCGAAGCTACCTGAAAAGCACTGTTGTTACCGTGCTTTTACTTACAGCCGGCATGGCACATAGAAGAAAATGAGTTTTCTCGAAAGAAACCTTGTGCTTCCAGTTCCTAGTTGGAAGCTCACCCGGCTCTGCTCTATACCAAACGTGAAAGTCAATGTGAGCACTAGCCTCGAAGTAAGGCCCTGATTATGCTGGCAAAACGGGAGGCGTGCAGCAGCTCCATGAGGCCTTCATCGCTGTTCTGCTTTAGTTTCACGGTAGTAAGCTTTCCAAGACTCCTAGGGACTTTGCTTAAGCAACCGTTTCGGTACCAGAACACTGCGTAGAGACAGTAAGCTCTGGTCCTGCGTGTATGCTGCGTGTCAACCTAGAAATTGGAGACTGATGGCATAAGGCTTCTTTTCCCATTATGAAAGCTCCGTTCATGCGGCCTCGAAGCTACCTGAAAAGCATTGTTGTTGCCGGGGTTTTCCTCACTGCCGGCATGGTTCTGAGAAGAAAATGAGTTTTCTCCTAAGAAACCTTGGGTTTCCAGTTCCTTGTTGGAAGCTCACCCTGCTCTGCGCTATACCTAAAGTGAATGTCAACCTGAGCCCAAGCTTCGAAGTAAGGCCCTGATTATCCTTGCAAAACGAGAGGCATGCAGCAGCTCCATGAGGCCTTCATCGTTGTTCTGCTTTAGTTTCAAGGTAGTAAGCTTTTCAACACTCCTAGGGGCCTTGCTTCAGCACCCGTTTCAGTACCAGAACACTGCGTAGAACCAGGAAGCTCTGCTCCTGCGTGTATGCTGCGTGTCAACCTAGAAATTAGAGACTGATGGCACAAGGCTTGTTTTCCCGTTTTGAAAGCTCCATTCATGCGGCCTCGAAGCTACCTGAAAAGCACTGTTGTTACCGTGCTTTTACTTACAGCCGGCATGGCACATAGAAGAAAATGAGTTTTCTCGAAAGAAACCTTGTGCTTCCAGTTCCTAGTTGGAAGCTCACCCGGCTCTGCTCTATACGAAACGTGAAAGTCAATGTGAGCACTAGCCTCGAAGTAAGGCCCTGATTATCCTGGCAAACGGGAGGCGTGCAGCAGCTCCATGAGGCCTTCATCGCTGTTCTGCTTTAGTTTCACGGTAGTAAGCTTTCCAAGACTCCTAGGGACTTTGCTTAAGCAACCGTTTCGGTACCAGAACACTGCGTAGAGGCAGTAAGCTCTGGTCCTGCGTGTATGCTGCGTGTCAACCTAGAAATTGGAGACTGATGGCATAAGGCTTCTTTTCCCATTATGAAAGCTCCGTTCATGCGGCCTCGAAGCTACCTGAAAAGCATTGTTGTTGCCGGGGTTTTCCTCACTGCCGGCATGGTTCTGAGGAGAAAATGAGTTTTCTCCTAAGAAACCTTGGGTTTCCAGTTCTTTGTTGGAAGCTCACCCTGCTCTGCGCTATACCTAAAGTGAAAGTCAACGTGAGCCCAAGCTTCGAAGTAAGGCCCTGATTATCCTTGCAAAACGAGAGGCGTGCAGCAGCTCCATGAGGCCTTCATCGTTGTTCTGCTTTAGTTTCAAGGTAGTAAGCTTTTCAACACTCCTAGGGGCCTTGCTTCAGCACCCGTTTCAGTACCAGAACACTGCGTAGAACCAGGAAGCTCTGCTCCTGCGTGTATGCTGCGTGTCAACCTAGAAATTAGAGACTGACGGCACAAGGCTAGTTTTCCCATTATGAAAGCTCCGTTGATGCGGCCCCGAAGCTACCTGAAAAGCACTGTTGTTACCGTGCTTTTACTTAGAGCCGGCATGGCACATAGAAGAAAATGAGTTTTCTCGAAAGAAACCTTGTGCTTCCAGTTCCTAGTTGGAAGCTCACCCGGCTCTGCTCTATACCAAACGTGAAAGTCAATGTGAGCACTAGCCTCGAAGTAAGGCCCTGATTATCCTGGCAAAACGGGAGGCGTGCAGCAGCTCCATGAGGCCTTCATCGCTGTTCCGCTTTAGTTTCACGGTAGTAAGCTTTCCAACATTCCTAGGGACTTTGCTTAAGCAACCGTTTCGGTACCAGAACACTGCGTAGAGACAGTAAGCTCTGGTCCTGCGTGTATGCTGCGTGTCAACCTAGAAATTGGAGACTGATGGCATAAGGCTTCTTTTCCCATTATGAAAGCTCCGTTCATGCGGCCTCGAAGCTACCTGAAAAGCATTGTTGTTGCCGGGGTTTTCCTCACTGCCAGCATGGTTCTGAGAAGGAAATGAGTTTTCTCCTAAGAAACCTTGGGTTTCCAGTTCCTTGTTGGAAGCTCACCCTGCTCTGCGCTATACCTAAAGTGAAAGTCAACGTGAGCCCAAGCTTCGAAGTAAGGCCCTGATTATCCTTGCAAAACGAGAGGCGTGCAGCAGCTCCATGAGGCCTTCATCGTTGTTCTGCTTTAGTTTCAAGGTAGTAAGCTTTTCAACACTCCTAGGGGCCTTGCTTCAGCACCCGTTTCAGTACCAGAACACTGCGTAGAACCAGGAAGTTCTGCTCCTGCGTGTATGCTGCGTGTCAACCTAGAAATTAGAGGCTGACGGCACAAGGCTAGTTTTCCCATTATGAAAGCTCCGTTGATGCGGCCCCGAAGCTACCTGAAAAGCACTGTTGTTACCGTGCTTTTACTTACAGCCAGCATGGCACATAGAAGAAAATGAGTTTTCTCGAAAGAAACCTTGTGCTTCCAGTTCCTAGTTGGAAGCTCACCCGGCTCTGCTCTATACCAAACGTGAAAGTCAATGTGAGCACTAGCCTCGAAGTAAGGCCCTGATTATCCTGGCAAAACGGGAGGCGTGCAGCAGCTCCATGAGGCCTTCATCGCTGTTCTGCTTTAGTTTCACGATAGTAAGCTTTCCAAGACTCCTAGGGACTTTGCTTAAGCAACCGTTTCGGTACCAGAACACTGCGTAGAGACAGTAAGCTCTGGTCCTGCGTGTATGCTGCGTGTCAACCTAGAAATTGGAGACTGATGGCATAAGGCTTCTTTTGCCATTATGAAAGCTCCGTTCATGCGGCCTCGAAGCTACCTGAAAAGCATTGTTGTTGCCGGGGTTTTCCTCACTGCCGGCATGGTTCTGAGAAGAAAATGAGTTTTCTCCTAAGAAACCTTGGGTTTCCAGTTCCTTGTTGGAAGCTCACCCTGCTCTGCGCTATACCTAAAGTGAATGTCAACGTGAGCCCAAGCTTCGAAGTAAGGCCCTGATTATCCTTGCAAAACGAGAGGCATGCAGCAGCTCCATGAGGCCTTCATCGTTGTTCTGCTTTAGTTTCAAGGTAGTAAGCTTTTCAACACTCCTAGGGGCCTTGCTTCAGCACCCGTTTCAGTACCAGAACACTGCGTAGAACCAGGAAGCTCTGCTCCTGCGTGTATGCTGCGTGTCAACCTAGAAATTAGAGACTGATGGCACAAGGCTTGTTTTCCCGTTTTGAAAGCTCCATTCATGCGGCCTCGAAGCTACCTGAAAAGCACTGTTGTTACCGTGCTTTTACTTACAGCCGGCATGGCACATAGAAGAAAATGAGTTTTCTCGAAAGAAACCTTGTGCTTCCAGTTCCTAGTTGGAAGCTCACCCGGCTCTGCTCTATACCAAACGTGAAAGTCAATGTGAGCACTAGCCTCGAAGTAAGGCCCTGATTATGCTGGCAATACGGGAGGCGTGCAGCAGCTCCATGAGGCCTTCATCGCTGTTCTGCTTTAGTTTCACGGTAGTAAGCTTTCCAACATTCCTAGGGACTTTGCTTAAGCAACCGTTTCGGTACCAGAACACTGCGTAGAGACAGTAAGCTCTGGTCCTGCGTGTATGCTGCGTGTCAACCTAGAAATTGGAGACTGATGGCATAAGGCTTCTTTTGCCATTATGAAAGCTCCGTTCATGCGGCCTCGAAGCTACCTGAAAAGCATTGTTGTTGCCGGGGTTTTCCTCACTGCCGGCATGGTTCTGAGAAGAAAATGAGTTTTCTCCTAAGAAACCTTGGGTTTCCAGTTCCTTGTTGGAAGCTCACCCTGCTCTGCGCTATACCTAAAGTGAAAGTCAACGTGAGCCCAAGCTTCGAAGTAAGGCCCTGATTATCCTTGCAAAACGAGAGGCGTGCAGCAGCTCCATGAGGCCTTCATCGTTGTTCTGCTTTAGTTTCAAGGTAGTAAGCTTTTCAACACTCCTAGGGGCCTTGCTTCAGCACCCGTTTCAGTACCAGAACACTGCGTAGAACCAGGAAGCTCTGCTCCTGCGTGTATGCTGCGTGTCAACCTAGAAATTAGAGACTGACGGCACAAGGCTAGTTTTCCCATTATGAAAGCTCCGTTGATGCGGCCCCGAAGCTACCTGAAAAGCACTGTTGTTACCGTGCTTTTACTTACAGCCGGCATGGCACATAGAAGAAAATGAGTTTTCTCGAAAGAAACCTTGTGCTTCCAGTTCCTAGTTGGAAGCTCACCCGGCTCTGCTCTATACCAAACGTGAAAGTCAATGTGAGCACTAGCCTCGAAGTAAGGCCCTGATTATCCTGGCAAAACGGGAGGCGTGCAGCAGCTCCATGAGGCCTTCATCGCTGTTCTGCTTTAGTTTCACGGTAGTAAGCTTTCCAAGACTCCTAGGGACTTTGCTTAAGCAACCGTTTCGGTACCAGAACACTGCGTAGAGACAGTAAGCTCTGGTCCTGCGTGTATGCTGCGTGTCAACCTAGAAATTGGAGACTGATGGCATAAGGCTTCTTTTCCCATTATGAAAGCTCCGTTCATGCGGCCTCGAAGCTACCTGAAAAGCATTGTTGTTGCCGGGGTTTTCCTCACTGCCAGCATGGTTCTGAGAAGAAAATGAGTTTTCTCCTAAGAAACCTTGGGTTTCCAGTTCCTTGTTGGAAGCTCACCCTGCTCTGCGCTATACCTAAAGTGAAAGTCAACGTGAGCCCAAGCTTCGAAGTAAGGCCCTGATTATCCTTGCAAAACGAGAGGCGTGCAGCAGCTCCATGAGGCCTTCATCGTTGTTCTGCTTTAGTTTCAAGGTAGTAAGCTTTTCAACACTCCTAGGGGCCTTGCTTCAGCACCCGTTTCAGTACCAGAACACTGCGTAGAACCAGGAAGCTCTGCTCCTGCGTGTATGCTGCGTGTCAACCTAGAAATTAGAGACTGATGGCACAAGGCTTGTTTTCCCGTTTTGAAAGCTCCATTCATGCGGCCTCGAAGCTACCTGAAAAGCACTGTTGTTACCGTGCTTTTACTTACAGCCGGCATGGCACATAGAAGAAAATGAGTTTTCTCGAAAGAAACCTTGTGCTTCCAGTTCCTAGTTGGAAGCTCACCCGGCTCTGCTCTATACCAAACGTGAAAGTCAATGTGAGCACTAGCCTCGAAGTAAGGCCCTGATTATGCTGGCAAAACGGGAGGCGTGCAGCAGCTCCATGAGGCCTTCATCGCTGTTCTGCTTTAGTTTCACGGTAGTAAGCTTTCCAAGACTCCTAGGGACTTTGCTTAAGCAACCGTTTCGGTACCAGAACACTGCGTAGAGACAGTAAGCTCTGGTCCTGCGTGTATGCTGCGTGTCAACCTAGAAATTGGAGACTGATGGCATAAGGCTTCTTTTGCCATTATGAAAGCTCCGTTCATGCGGCCTCGAAGCTACCTGAAAAGCATTGTTGTTGCCGGGGTTTTCCTCACTGCCGGCATGGTTCTGAGAAGAAAATGAGTTTTCTCCTAAGAAACCTTGGGTTTCCAGTTCCTTGTTGGAAGCTCACCCTGCTCTGCGCTATACCTAAAGTGAAAGTCAACGTGAGCCCAAGCTTCGAAGTAAGGCCCTGATTATCCTTGCAAAACGAGAGGCGTGCAGCAGCTCCATGAGGCCTTCATCGTTGTTCTGCTTTAGTTTCAAGGTAGTAAGCTTTTCAACACTCCTAGGGGCCTTGCTTCAGCACCCGTTTCAGTACCAGAACACTGCGTAGAACCAGGAAGCTCTGCTCCTGCGTGTATGCTGCGTGTCAACCTAGAAATTAGAGACTGATGGCACAAGGCTTGTTTTCCCGTTTTGAAAGCTCCATTCATGCGGCCTCGAAGCTACCTGAAAAGCACTGTTGTTACCGTGCTTTTACTTACAGCCGGCATGGCACATAGAAGAAAATGAGTTTTCTCGAAAGAAACCTTGTGCTTCCAGTTCCTAGTTGGAAGCTCACCCGGCTCTGCTCTATACCAAACGTGAAAGTCAATGTGAGCACTAGCCTCGAAGTAAGGCCCTGATTATGCTGGCAAAACGGGAGGCGTGCAGCAGCTCCATGAGGCCTTCATCGCTGTTCTGCTTTAGTTTCACGGTAGTAAGCTTTCCAACATTCCTAGGGACTTTGCTTAAGCAACCGTTTCGGTACCAGAACACTGCGTAGAGACAGTAAGCTCTGGTCCTGCGTGTATGCTGCGTGTCAACCTAGAAATTGGAGACTGATGGCATAAGGCTTCTTTTGCCATTATGAAAGCTCCGTTCATGCGGCCTCGAAGCTACCTGAAAAGCATTGTTGTTGCCGGGGTTTTCCTCACTGCCAGCATGGTTTTGAGAAGAAAATGAGTTTTCTCCTAAGAAACCTTGGGTTTCCAGTTCCTTGTTGGAAGCTCACCCTGCTCTGCGCTATACCTAAAGTGAAAGTCAACGTGAGCCCAAGCTTCGAAGTAAGGCCCTGATTATCCTTGCAAAACGAGAGGCGTGCAGCAGCTCCATGAGGCCTTCATCGTTGTTCTGCTTTAGTTTCAAGGTAGTAAGCTTTTCAACACTCCTAGGGGCCTTGCTTCAGCACCCGTTTCAGTACCAGAACACTGCGTAGAACCAGGAAGCTCTGCTCCTGCGTGTATGCTGCGTGTCAACCTAGAAATTAGAGACTGATGGCACAAGGCTTGTTTTCCCGTTTTGAAAGCTCCTTTCATGCGGCCTCGAAGCTACCTGAAAAGCACTGTTGTTACCGTGCTTTTACTTACAGCCGGCATGGCACATAGAAGAAAATGAGTTTTCTCGAAAGAAACCTTGTGCTTCCAGTTCCTAGTTGGAAGCTCACCCGGCTCTGCTCTATACCAAACGTGAAAGTCAATGTGAGCACTAGCCTCGAAGTAAGGCCCTGATTATGCTGGCAAAACGGGAGGCGTGCAGCAGCTCCATGAGGCCTTCATCGCTGTTCTGCTTTAGTTTCACGGTAGTAGCTTTCCAACATTCCTAGGGACTTTGCTTAAGCAACCGTTTCGGTACCAGAACACTGCGTAGAGACAGTAAGCTCTGGTCCTGCGTGTATGCTGCGTGTCAACCTAGAAATTGGAGACTGATGGCATAAGGCTTCTTTTCCCATTATGAAAGCTCCGTTCATGCGGCCTCGAAGCTACCTGAAAAGCATTGTTGTTGCCGGGGTTTTCCTCACTGCCGGCATGGTTCTGAGGAGAAAATGAGTTTTCTCCTAAGAAACCTTGGGTTTCCAGTTCCTTGTTGGATACTCACCCTGCTCTGCGCTATACCTAAAGTGAAAGTCAACGTGAGCCCAAGCTTCGAAGTAAGGCCCTGATTATCCTTGCAAAACGAGAGGCGTGCAGCAGCTCCATGAGGCCTTCATCGTTGTTCTGCTTTAGTTTCAAGGTAGTAAGCTTTTCAACACTCCTAGGGGCCTTGCTTCGGCACCCGTTTCAGTACCAGAACACTGCGTAGAACCAGGAAGCTCTGCTCCTGCGTGTATGCTGCGTGTCAACCTAGAAATTAGAGACTGACGGCACAAGGCTAGTTTTCCCATTATGAAAGCTCCGTTGATGCGGCCCGGAAGCTACCTGAAAAGCACTGTTGTTACCGTGCTTTTACTTAGAGCCGGCATGGCACATAGAAGAAAATGAGTTTTCTCGAAAGAAACCTTGTGCTTCCAGTTTCTAGTTGGAAGCTCACCCGGCTCTGCTCTATACCAAACGTGAAAGTCAATGTGAGCACTAGCCTCGAAGTAAGGCCCTGATTATCCTGGCAAAACGGGAGGCGTGCAGCAGCTCCATGAGGCCTTCATCGCTGTTCTGCTTTAGTTTCACGGTAGTAAGCTTTCCAAGACTCCTAGGGACTTTGCTTAAGCAACCGTTTCGGTACCAGAACACTGCGTAGAGACAGTAAGCTCTGGTCCTGCGTGTATGCTGCGTGTCAACCTAGAAATTGGAGACTGATGGCATAAGGCTTCTTTTCCCATTATGAAAGCTCCGTTCATGCGGCCTCGAAGCTACCTGAAAAGCATTGTTGTTGCCGGGGTTTTCCTCACTGCCGGCATGGTTCTGAGAAGAAAATGAGTTTTCTCCTAAGAAACCTTGGGTTTCCAGTTCCTTGTTGGAAGCTCACCCTGCTCTGCGCTATACCTAAAGTGAATGTCAACCTGAGCCCAAGCTTCGAAGTAAGGCCCTGATTATCCTTGCAAAACGAGAGGCATGCAGCAGCTCCATGAGGCCTTCATCGTTGTTTTGCTTTAGTTTCAAGGTAGTAAGCTTTTCAACACTCCTAGGGGCCTTGCTTCAGCACCCGTTTCAGTACCAGAACACTGCGTAGAACCAGGAAGCTCTGCTCCTGCGTGTATGCTGCGTGTCAACCTAGAAATTAGAGACTGATGGCACAAGGCTTGTTTTCCCGTTTTGAAAGCTCCATTCATGCGGCCTCGAAGCTACCTGAAAAGCACTGTTGTTACCGTGCTTTTACTTACAGCCGGCATGGCACATAGAAGAAAATGAGTTTTCTCGAAAGAAACCTTGTGCTTCCAGTTCCTAGTTGGAAGCTCACCCTGCTCTGCTCTATACCAAACGTGAAAGTCAATGTGAGCACTAGCCTCGAAGTAAGGCCCTGATTATCCTGGCAAAACGGAAGGCGTGCAGCAGCTCCATGAGGCCTTCATCGCTGTTCTGCTTTAGTTTCACGGTAGTAAGCTTTCCAAGACTCCTAGGGACTTTGCTTAAGCAACCGTTTCGGTACCAGAACACTGCGTAGAGACAGTAAGCTCTGGTCCTGCGTGTATGCTGCGTGTCAACCTAGAAATTGGAGACTGATGGCATAAGGCTTCTTTTCCCATTATGAAAGCTCCGTTCATGCGGCCTCGAAGCTACCTGAAAAGCATTGTTGTTGCCGGGGTTTTCCTCACTGCCGGCATGGTTCTGAGGAGAAAATGAGTTTTCTCCTAAGAAACCTTGGGTTTCCAGTTCCTTGTTGGAAGCTCACCCTGCTCTGCGCTATACCTAAAGTGAAAGTCAACGTGAGCCCAAGCTTCGAAGTAAGGCCCTGATTATCCTTGCAAAACGAGAGGCGTGCAGCAGCTCCATGAGGCCTTCATCGTTGTTCTGCTTTAGTTTCAAGGTAGTAAGCTTTTCAACACTCCTAGGGGCCTTGCTTCAGCACCCGTTTCAGTACCAGAACACTGCGTAGAACCAGGAAGCTCTGCTCCTGCGTGTATGCTGCGTGTCAACCTAGAAATTAGAGACTGACGGCACAAGGCTAGTTTTCCCACTATGAAAGCTCCGTTGATGCGGCCCCGAAGCTACCTGAAAAGCACTGTTGTTACCGTGCTTTTACTTACAGCCGGCATGGCACATAGAAGAAAATGAGTTTTCTCGAAAGAAACCTTGTGCTTCCAGTTCCTAGTTGGAAGCTCACCCGGCTCTGCTCTATACCAAACGTGAAAGTCAATGTGAGCACTAGCCTCGAAGTAAGGCCCTGATTATCCTGGCAAAACGGGAGGCGTGCAGCAGCTCCATGAGGCCTTCATCGCTGTTCTGCTTTAGTTTCACGGTAGTAAGCTTTCCAAGACTCCTAGGGACTTTGCTTAAGCAACCGTTTCGATACCAGAACACTGCGTAGAGACAGTAAGCTCTGGTCCTGCGTGTATGCTGCGTGTCAACCTAGAAATTGGAGACTGATGGCATAAGGCTTCTTTTCCCATTATGAAAGCTCCGTTCATGCGGCCTCGAAGCTACCTGAAAAGCATTGTTGTTGCCGGGGTTTTCCTCACTGCCGGCATGGTTCTGAGGAGAAAATGAGTTTTCTCCTAAGAAACCTTGGGTTTCCAGTTCTTTGTTGGAAGCTCACCCTGCTCTGCGCTATACCTAAAGTGAAAGTCAACGTGAGCCCAAGCTTCGAAGTAAGGCCCTGATTATCCTTGCAAAACGAGAGGCGTGCAGCAGCTCCATGAGGCCTTCATCGTTGTTCTGCTTTAGTTTCAAGGTAGTAAGCTTTTCAACACTCCTAGGGGCCTTGCTTCAGCACCCGTTTCAGTACCAGAACACTGCGTAGAACCAGGAAGCTCTGCTCCTGCGTGTATGCTGCGTGTCAACCTAGAAATTAGAGACTGACGGCACAAGGCTAGTTTTCCCATTATGAAAGCTCCGTTGATGCGGCCCCGAAGCTACCTGAAAAGCACTGTTGTTACCGTGCTTTTACTTACAGCCGGCATGGCACATAGAAGAAAATGAGTTTTCTCGAAAGAAACCTTGTGCTTCCAGTTCCTAGTTGGAAGCTCACCCGGCTCTGCTCTATACCAAACGTGAAAGTCAATGTGAGCACTAGCCTCGAAGTAAGGCCCTGATTATCCTGGCAAAACGGGAGGCGTGCAGCAGCTCCATGAGGCCTTCATCGCTGTTCTGCTTTAGTTTCACGGTAGTAAGCTTTCCAAGACTCCTAGGGACTTTGCTTAAGCAACCGTTTCGGTACCAGAACACTGCGTAGAGACAGTAAGCTCTGGTCCTGCGTGTATGCTGCGTGTCAACCTAGAAATTGGAGACTGATGGCATAAGGCTTCTTTTCCCATTATGAAAGCTCCGTTCATGCGGCCTCGAAGCTACCTGAAAAGCATTGTTGTTGCCGGGGTTTTCCTCACTGCCGGCATGGTTCTGAGGAGAAAATGAGTTTTCTCCTAAGAAACCTTGGGTTTCCAGTTCCTTGTTGGAAGCTCACCCTGCTCTGCGCTATACCTAAAGTGAATGTCAACCTGAGCCCAAGCTTCGAAGTAAGGCCCTGATTATCCTTGCAAAACGAGAGGCGTGCAGCAGCTCCATGAGGCCTTCATCGTTGTTCTGCTTTAGTTTCAAGGTAGTAAGCTTTTCAACACTCCTAGGGGCCTTGCTTCAGCACCCGTTTCAGTACCAGAACACTGCGTAGAACCAGGAAGTTCTGCTCCTGCGTGTATGCTGCGTGTCAACCTAGAAATTAGAGGCTGACGGCACAAGGCTAGTTTTCCCATTATGAAAGCTCCGTTGATGCGGCCCCGAAGCTACCTGAAAAGCACTGTTGTTACCGTGCTTTTACTTACAGCCGGCATGGCACATAGAAGAAAATGAGTTTTCTCGAAAGAAACCTTGTGCTTCCAGTTCCTAGTTGGAAGCTCACCCGGCTCTGCTCTATACCAAACGTGAAAGTCAATGTGAGCACTAGCCTCGAAGTAAGGCCCTGATTATCCTGGCAAAACGGGAGGCGTGCAGCAGCTCCATGAGGCCTTCATCGCTGTTCTGCTTTAGTTTCACGGTAGTAAGCTTTCCAAGACTCCTAGGGACTTTGCTTAAGCAACCGTTTCGGTACCAGAACACTGCGTAGAGACAGTAAGCTCTGGTCCTGCGTGTATGCTGCGTGTCAACCTAGAAATTGGAGACTGATGGCATAAGGCTTCTTTTCCCATTATGAAAGCTCCGTTCATGCGGCCTCGAAGCTACCTGAAAAGCATTGTTGTTGCCGGGGTTTTCCTCACTGCCAGCATGGTTCTGAGAAGAAAATGAGTTTTCTCCTAAGAAACCTTGGGTTTCCAGTTCCTTGTTGGAAGCTCACCCTGCTCTGCGCTATACCTAAAGTGAAAGTCAACGTGAGCCCAAGCTTCGAAGTAAGGCCCTGATTATCCTTGCAAAACGAGAGGCGTGCAGCAGCTCCATGAGGCCTTCATCGTTGTTCTGCTTTAGTTTCAAGGTAGTAAGCTTTTCAACACTCCTAGGGGCCTTGCTTCAGCACCCGTTTCAGTACCAGAACACTGCGTAGAACCAGGAAGCTCTGCTCCTGCGTGTATGCTGCGTGTCAACCTAGAAATTAGAGACTGATGGCACAAGGCTTGTTTTCCCGTTTTGAAAGCTCCATTCATGCGGCCTCGAAGCTACCTGAAAAGCACTGTTGTTACCGTGCTTTTACTTACAGCCGGCATGGCACATAGAAGAAAATGAGTTTTCTCGAAAGAAACCTTGTGCTTCCAGTTCCTAGTTGGAAGCTCACCCGGCTCTGCTCTATACCAAACGTGAAAGTCAATGTGAGCACTAGCCTCGAAGTAAGGCCCTGATTATGCTGGCAAAACGGGAGGCGTGCAGCAGCTCCATGAGGCCTTCATCGCTGTTCTGCTTTAGTTTCACGGTAGTAGCTTTCCAACATTCCTAGGGACTTTGCTTAAGCAACCGTTTCGGTACCAGAACACTGCGTAGAGACAGTAAGCTCTGGTCCTGCGTGTATGCTGCGAGTCAACCTAGAAATTGGAGACTGATGGCATAAGGCTTCTTTTCCCATTATGAAAGCTCCGTTCATGCGGCCTCGAAGCTACCTGAAAAGCATTGTTGTTGCCGGGGTTTTCCTCACTGCCGGCATGGTTCTGAGGAGAAAATGAGTTTTCTCCTAAGAAACCTTGGGTTTCCAGTTCTTTGTTGGATACTCACCCTGCTCTGCGCTATACCTAAAGTGAAAGTCAACGTGAGCCCAAGCTTCGAAGTAAGGCCCTGATTATCCTTGCAAAACGAGAGGCGTGCAGCAGCTCCATGAGGCCTTCATCGTTGTTCTGCTTTAGTTTCAAGGTAGTAAGCTTTTCAACACTCCTAGGGGCCTTGCTTCAGCACCCGTTTCAGTACCAGAACACTGCGTAGAACCAGGAAGCTCTGCTCCTGCGTGTATGCTGCGTGTCAACCTAGAAATTAGAGACTGACGGCACAAGGCTAGTTTTCCCATTATGAAAGCTCCGTTGATGCGGCCCCGAAGCTACCTGAAAAGCACTGTTGTTACCGTGCTTTTACTTAGAGCCGGCATGGCACATAGAAGAAAATGAGTTTTCTCGAAAGAAACCTTGTGCTTCCAGTTCCTAGTTGGAAGCTCACCCGGCTCTGCTCTATACCAAACGTGAAAGTCAATGTGAGCACTAGCCTCGAAGTAAGGCCCTGATTATCCTGGCAAAACGGGAGGCGTGCAGCAGCTCCATGAGGCCTTCATCGCTGTTCTGCTTTAGTTTCACGGTAGTAAGCTTTCCAAGACTCCTAGGGACTTTGCTTAAGCAACCGTTTCGGTACCAGAACACTGCGTAGAGACAGTAAGCTCTGGTCCTGCGTGTATGCTGCGTGTCAACCTAGAAATTGGAGACTGATGGCATAAGGCTTCTTTTCCCATTATGAAAGCTCCGTTCATGCGGCCTCGAAGCTACCTGAAAAGCATTGTTGTTGCCGGGGTTTTCCTCACTGCCGGCATGGTTCTGAGGAGAAAATGAGTTTTCTCCTAAGAAACCTTGGGTTTCCAGTTCCTTGTTGGAAGCTCACCCTGCTCTGCGCTATACCTAAAGTGAATGTCAACCTGAGCCCAAGCTTCGAAGTAAGGCCCTGATTATCCTTGCAAAACGAGAGGCATGCAGCAGCTCCATGAGGCCTTCATCGTTGTTCTGCTTTAGTTTCAAGGTAGTAAGCTTTTCAACACTCCTAGGGGCCTTGCTTCAGCACCCGTTTCAGTACCAGAACACTGCGTAGAACCAGGAAGCTCTGCTCCTGCGTGTATGCTGCGTGTCAACCTAGAAATTAGAGACTGATGGCACAAGGCTTGTTTTCCCGTTTTGAAAGCTCCATTCATGCGGCCTCGAAGCTACCTGAAAAGCACTGTTGTTACCGTGCTTTTACTTACAGCCGGCATGGCACATAGAAGAAAATGAGTTTTCTCGAAAGAAACCTTGTGCTTCCAGTTCCTAGTTGGAAGCTCACCCGGCTCTGCTCTATACCAAACGTGAAAGTCAATGTGAGCACTAGCCTCGAAGTAAGGCCCTGATTATGCTGGCAAAACGGGAGGCGTGCAGCAGCTCCATGAGGCCTTCATCGCTGTTCTGCTTTAGTTTCACGGTAGTAGCTTTCCAACATTCCTAGGGACTTTGCTTAAGCAACCGTTTCGGTACCAGAACACTGCGTAGAGACAGTAAGCTCTGGTCCTGCGTGTATGCTGCGAGTCAACCTAGAAATTGGAGACTGATGGCATAAGGCTTCTTTTCCCATTATGAAAGCTCCGTTCATGCGGCCTCGAAGCTACCTGAAAAGCATTGTTGTTGCCGGGGTTTTCCTCACTGCCGGCATGGTTCTGAGGAGAAAATGAGTTTTCTCCTAAGAAACCTTGGGTTTCCAGTTCTTTGTTGGATACTAACCCTGCTCTGCGCTATACCTAAAGTGAAAGTCAACGTGAGCCCAAGCTTCGAAGTAAGGCCCTGATTATCCTTGCAAAACGAGAGGCGTGCAGCAGCTCCATGAGGCCTTCATCGTTGTTCTGCTTTAGTTTCAAGGTAGTAAGCTTTTCAACACTCCTAGGGGCCTTGCTTCAGCACCCGTTTCAGTACCAGAACACTGCGTAGAACCAGGAAGCTCTGCTCCTGCGTGTATGCTGCGTGTCAACCTAGAAATTAGAGACTGACGGCACAAGGCTAGTTTTCCCATTATGAAAGCTCCGTTGATGCGGCCCCGAAGCTACCTGAAAAGCACTGTTGTTACCGTGCTTTTACTTAGAGCCGGCATGGCACATAGAAGAAAATGAGTTTTCTCGAAAGAAACCTTGTGCTTCCAGTTCCTAGTTGGAAGCTCACCCGGCTCTGCTCTATACCAAACGTGAAAGTCAATGTGAGCACTAGCCTCGAAGTAAGGCCCTGATTATCCTGGCAAAACGGGAGGCGTGCAGCAGCTCCATGAGGCCTTCATCGCTGTTCTGCTTTAGTTTCACGGTAGTAAGCTTTCCAAGACTCCTAGGGACTTTGCTTAAGCAACCGTTTCGGTACCAGAACACTGCGTAGAGACAGTAAGCTCTGGTCCTGCGTGTATGCTGCGTGTCAACCTAGAAATTGGAGACTGATGGCATAAGGCTTCTTTTCCCATTATGAAAGCTCCGTTCATGCGGCCTCGAAGCTACCTGAAAAGCATTGTTGTTGCCGGGGTTTTCCTCACTGCCGGCATGGTTCTGAGGAGAAAATGAGTTTTCTCCTAAGAAACCTTGGGTTTCCAGTTCCTTGTTGGAAGCTCACCCTGCTCTGCGCTATACCTAAAGTGAATGTCAACCTGAGCCCAAGCTTCGAAGTAAGGCCCTGATTATCCTTGCAAAACGAGAGGCGTGCAGCAGCTCCATGAGGCCTTCATCGTTGTTCTGCTTTAGTTTCAAGGTAGTAAGCTTTTCAACACTCCTAGGGGCCTTGCTTCAGCACCCGTTTCAGTACCAGAACACTGCGTAGAACCAGGAAGTTCTGCTCCTGCGTGTATGCTGCGTGTCAACCTAGAAATTAGAGGCTGACGGCACAAGGCTAGTTTTCCCATTATGAAAGCTCCGTTGATGCGGCCCCGAAGCTACCTGAAAAGCACTGTTGTTACCGTGCTTTTACTTACAGCCGGCATGGCACATAGAAAAAAATGAGTTTTCTCGAAAGAAACCTTGTGCTTCCAGTTCCTAGTTGGAAGCTCACCCGGCTCTGCTCTATACCAAACGTGAAAGTCAATGTGAGCACTAGCCTCGAAGTAAGGCCCTGATTATCCTGGCAAAACGGGAGGCGTGCAGCAGCTCCATGAGGCCTTCATCGCTGTTCTGCTTTAGTTTCACGGTAGTAAGCTTTCCAAGACTCCTAGGGACTTTGCTTAAGCAACCGTTTCGGTACCAGAACACTGCGTAGAGACAGTAAGCTCTGGTCCTGCGTGTATGCTGCGTGTCAACCTAGAAATTGGAGACTGATGGCATAAGGCTTCTTTTCCCATTATGAAAGCTCCGTTCATGCGGCCTCGAAGCTACCTGAAAAGCATTGTTGTTGCCGGGGTTTTCCTCACTGCCAGCATGGTTCTGAGAAGAAAATGAGTTTTCTCCTAAGAAACCTTGGGTTTCCAGTTCCTTGTTGGAAGCTCACCCTGCTCTGCGCTATACCTAAAGTGAAAGTCAACGTGAGCCCAAGCTTCGAAGTAAGGCCCTGATTATCCTTGCAAAACGAGAGGCGTGCAGCAGCTCCATGAGGCCTTCATCGTTGTTCTGCTTTAGTTTCAAAGTAGTAAGCTTTTCAACACTCCTAGGGGCCTTGCTTCAGCACCCGTTTCAGTACCAGAACACTGCGTAGAACCAGGAAGCTCTGCTCCTGCGTGTATGCTGCGTGTCAACCTAGAAATTAGAGACTGATGGCACAAGGCTTGTTTTCCCGTTTTGAAAGCTCCATTCATGCGGCCTCGAAGCTACCTGAAAAGCACTGTTGTTACCGTGCTTTTACTTACAGCCGGCATGGCACATAGAAGAAAATGAGTTTTCTCGAAAGAAACCTTGTGCTTCCAGTTCCTAGTTGGAAGCTCACCCGGCTCTGCTCTATACCAAACGTGAAAGTCAATGTGAGCACTAGCCTCGAAGTAAGGCCCTGATTATGCTGGCAAAACGGGAGGCGTGCAGCAGCTCCATGAGGCCTTCATCGCTGTTCTGCTTTAGTTTCACGGTAGTAGCTTTCCAACATTCCTAGGGACTTTGCTTAAGCAACCGTTTCGGTACCAGAACACTGCGTAGAGACAGTAAGCTCTGGTATGCGTGTATGCTGCGAGTCAACCTAGAAATTGGAGACTGATGGCATAAGGCTTATTTTCCCATTATGAAAGCTCCGTTCATGCGGCCTCGAAGCTACCTGAAAAGCATTGTTGTTGCCGGGGTTTTCCTCACTGCCGGCATGGTTCTGAGGAGAAAATGAGTTTTCTCCTAAGAAACCTTGGGTTTCCAGTTCTTTGTTGGATACTCACCCTGCTCTGCGCTATACCTAAAGTGAAAGTCAACGTGAGCCCAAGCTTCGAAGTAAGGCCCTGATTATCCTTGCAAAACGAGAGGCGTGCAGCAGCTCCATGAGGCCTTCATCGTTGTTCTGCTTTAGTTTCAAGGTAGTAAGCTTTTCAACACTCCTAGGGGCCTTGCTTCAGCACCCGTTTCAGTACCAGAACACTGCGTAGAACCAGGAAGCTCTGCTCCTGCGTGTATGCTGCGTGTCAACCTAGAAATTAGAGACTGACGGCACAAGGCTAGTTTTCCCATTATGAAAGCTCCGTTGATGCGGCCCCGAAGCTACCTGAAAAGCACTGTTGTTACCGTGCTTTTACTTAGAGCCGGCATGGCACATAGAAGAAAATGAGTTTTCTCGAAAGAAACCTTGTGCTTCCAGTTCCTAGTTGGAAGCTCACCCGGCTCTGCTCTATACCAAACGTGAAAGTCAATGTGAGCACTAGCCTCGAAGTAAGGCCCTGATTATCCTGGCAAAACGGGAGGCGTGCAGCAGCTCCATGAGGCCTTCATCGCTGTTCTGCTTTAGTTTCACGGTAGTAAGCTTTCCAAGACTCCTAGGGACTTTGCTTAAGCAACCGTTTCGGTACCAGAACACTGCGTAGAGACAGTAAGCTCTGGTCCTGCGTGTATGCTGCGTGTCAACCTAGAAATTGGAGACTGATGGCATAAGGCTTCTTTTCCCATTATGAAAGCTCCGTTCATGCGGCCTCGAAGCTACCTGAAAAGCATTGTTGTTGCCGGGGTTTTCCTCACTGCCGGCATGGTTCTGAGAAGAAAATGAGTTTTCTCCTAAGAAACCTTGGGTTTCCAGTTCCTTGTTGGAAGCTCACCCTGCTCTGCGCTATACCTAAAGTGAATGTCAACCTGAGCCCAAGCTTCGAAGTAAGGCCCTGATTATCCTTGCAAAACGAGAGGCATGCAGCAGCTCCATGAGGCCTTCATCGTTGTTCTGCTTTAGTTTCAAGGTAGTAAGCTTTTCAACACTCCTAGGGGCCTTGCTTCAGCACCCGTTTCAGTACCAGAACACTGCGTAGAACCAGGAAGCTCTGCTCCTGCGTGTATGCTGCGTGTCAACCTAGAAATTAGAGACTGATGGCACAAGGCTTGTTTTCCCGTTTTGAAAGCTCCATTCATGCGGCCTCGAAGCTACCTGAAAAGCACTGTTGTTACCGTGCTTTTACTTAGAGCCGGCATGGCACATAGAAGAAAATGAGTTTTCTCGAAAGAAACCTTGTGCTTCCAGTTCCTAGTTGGAAGCTCACCCGGCTCTGCTCTATACCAAACGTGAAAGTCAATGTGAGCACTAGCCTCGAAGTAAGGCCCTGATTATCCTGGCAAAATGGGAGGCGTGCAGCAGCTCCATGAGGCCTTCATCGCTGTTCTGCTTTAGTTTCACGGTAGTAAGCTTTCCAAGACTCCTAGGGACTTTGCTTAAGCAACCGTTTCGGTACCAGAACACTGCGTAGAGACAGTAAGCTCTGGTCCTGCGTGTATGCTGCGTGTCAACCTAGAAATTGGAGACTGATGGCATAAGGCTTCTTTTGCCATTATGAAAGCTCCGTTCATGCGGCCTCGAAGCTACCTGAAAAGCATTGTTGTTGCCGGGGTTTTCCTCACTGCCGGCATGGTTCTGAGAAGAAAATGAGTTTTCTCCTAAGAAACCTTGGGGTTCCAGTTCCTTGTTGGAAGCTCACCCTGCTCTGCGCTATACCTAAAGTGAAAGTCAACGTGAGCCCAAGCTTCGAAGTAAGGCCCTGATTATCCTTGCAAAACGAGAGGCGTGCAGCAGCTCCATGAGGCCTTCATCGTTGTTCTGCTTTAGTTTCAAGGTAGTAAGCTTTTCAACACTCCTAGGGGCCTTGCTTCAGCACCCGTTTCAGTACCAGAACACTGCGTAGAACCAGGAAGCTCTGCTCCTGCGTGTATGCTGCGTGTCAACCTAGAAATTAGAGACTGACGGCACAAGGCTAGTTTTCCCATTATGAAAGCTCCGTTGATGCGGCCCCGAAGCTACCTGAAAAGCACTGTTGTTACCGTGCTTTTACTTAGAGCCGGCATGGCACATAGAAGAAAATGAGTTTTCTCGAAAGAAACCTTGTGCTTCCAGTTCCTAGTTGGAAGCTCACCCGGCTCTGCTCTATACCAAACGTGAAAGTCAATGTGAGCACTAGCCTCGAAGTAAGGCCCTGATTATGCTGGCAATACGGGAGGCGTGCAGCAGCTCCATGAGGCCTTCATCGCTGTTCTGCTTTAGTTTCACGGTAGTAAGCTTTCCAACATTCCTAGGGACTTTGCTTAAGCAACCGTTTCGGTACCAGAACACTGCGTAGAGACAGTAAGCTCTGGTCCTGCGTGTATGCTGCGTGTCAACCTAGAAATTGGAGACTGATGGCATAAGGCTTCTTTTGCCATTATGAAAGCTCCGTTCATGCGGCCTCGAAGCTACCTGAAAAGCATTGTTGTTGCCGGGGTTTTCCTCACTGCCGGCATGGTTCTGAGAAGAAAATGAGTTTTCTCCTAAGAAACCTTGGGTTTCCAGTTCCTTGTTGGAAGCTCACCCTGCTCTGCGCTATACCTAAAGTGAAAGTCAACGTGAGCCCAAGCTTCGAAGTAAGGCCCTGATTATCCTTGCAAAACGAGAGGCGTGCAGCAGCTCCATGAGGCCTTCATCGTTGTTCTGCTTTAGTTTCAAGGTAGTAAGCTTTTCAACACTCCTAGGGGCCTTGCTTCAGCACCCGTTTCAGTACCAGAACACTGCGTAGAACCAGGAAGCTCTGCTCCTGCGTGTATGCTGCGTGTCAACCTAGAAATTAGAGACTGACGGCACAAGGCTAGTTTTCCCATTATGAAAGCTCCGTTGATGCGGCCCCGAAGCTACCTGAAAAGCACTGTTGTTACCGTGCTTTTACTTAGAGCCGGCATGGCACATAGAAGAAAATGAGTTTTCTCGAAAGAAACCTTGTGCTTCCAGTTCCTAGTTGGAAGCTCACCCGGCTCTGCTCTATACCAAACGTGAAAGTCAATGTGAGCACTAGCCTCGAAGTAAGGCCCTGATTATCCTGGCAAAATTGGAGGCGTGCAGCAGCTCCATGAGGCCTTCATCGCTGTTCTGCTTTAGTTTCACGGTAGTAAGCTTTCCAAGACTCCTAGGGACTTTGCTTAAGCAACCGTTTCGGTACCAGAACACTGCGTAGAGACAGTAAGCTCTGGTCCTGCGTGTATGCTGCGTGTCAACCTAGAAATTGGAGACTGATGGCATAAGGCTTCTTTTCCCATTATGAAAGCTCCGTTCATGCGGCCTCGAAGCTACCTGAAAAGCATTGTTGTTTCCGGGGTTTTCCTCACTGCCGGCATGGTTCTGAGGAGAAAATGAGTTTTCTCCTAAGAAACCTTGGGTTGCCAGTTCTTTGTTGGAAGCTCACCCTGCTCTGCGCTATACCTAAAGTGAAAGTCAACGTGAGCCCAAGCTTCGAAGTAAGGCCCTGATTATCCTTGCAAAACGAGAGGCGTGCAGCAGCTCCATGAGGCCTTCATCGTTGTTCTGCTTTAGTTTCAAGGTAGTAAGCTTTTCAACACTCCTAGGGGCCTTGCTTCAGCACCCGTTTCAGTACCAGAACACTGCGTAGAACCAGGAAGCTCTGCTCCTGCGTGTATGCTGCGTGTCAACCTAGAAATTAGAGACTGACGGCACAAGGCTAGTTTTCCCATTATGAAAGCTCCGTTGATGCGGCCCCGAAGCTACCTGAAAAGCACTGTTGTTACCGTGCTTTTACTTAGAGCCGGCATGGCACATAGAAGAAAATGAGTTTTCTCGAAAGAAACCTTGTGCTTCCAGTTCCTAGTTGGAAGCTCACCCGGCTCTGCTCTATACCAAACGTGAAAGTCAATGTGAGCACTAGCCTCGAAGTAAGGCCCTGATTATCCTGGCAAAACGGGAGGCGTGCAGCAGCTCCATGAGGCCTTCATCGCTGTTCTGCTTTAGTTTCACGGTAGTAAGCTTTCCAAGACTCCTAGGGACTTTGCTTAAGCAACCGTTTCGGTACCAGAACACTGCGTAGAGACAGTAAGCTCTGGTCCTGCGTGTATGCTGCGTGTCAACCTAGAAATTGGAGACTGATGGCATAAGGCTTCTTTTGCCATTATGAAAGCTCCGTTCATGCGGCCTCGAAGCTACCTGAAAAGCATTGTTGTTGCCGGGGTTTTCCTCACTGCCGGCATGGTTCTGAGAAGAAAATGAGTTTTCTCCTAAGAAACCTTGGGTTTCCAGTTCCTTGTTGGAAGCTCACCCTGCTCTGCGCTATACCTAAAGTGAATGTCAACCTGAGCCCAAGCTTCGAAGTAAGGCCCTGATTATCCTTGCAAAACGAGAGGCATGCAGCAGCTCCATGAGGCCTTCATCGTTGTTCTGCTTTAGTTTCAAGGTAGTAAGCTTTTCAACACTCCTAGGGGCCTTGCTTCAGCACCCGTTTCAGTACCAGAACACTGCGTAGAACCAGGAAGTTCTGCTCCTGCGTGTATGCTGCGTGTCAACCTAGAAATTAGAGACTGATGGCACAAGGCTTGTTTTCCCGTTTTGAAAGCTCCATTCATGCGGCCTCGAAGCTACCTGAAAAGCACTGTTGTTACCGTGCTTTTACTTACAGCCGGCATGGCACATAGAAGAAAATGAGTTTTCTCGAAAGAAACCTTGTGCTTCCAGTTCCTAGTTGGAAGCTCACCCGGCTCTGCTCTATACCAAACGTGAAAGTCAATGTGAGCACTAGCCTCGAAGTAAGGCCCTGATTATGCTGGCAAAACGGGAGGCGTGCAGCAGCTCCATGAGGCCTTCATCGCTGTTCTGCTGTAGTTTCACGGTAGTAGCTTTCCAACATTCCTAGGGACTTTGCTTAAGCAACCGTTTCGGTACCAGAACACTGCGTAGAGACAGTAAGCTCTGGTCCTACGTGTATGCTGCGAGTCAACCTAGAAATTGGAGACTGATGGCATAAGGCTTCTTTTCCCATTATGAAAGCTCCGTTCATGCGGCCTCGAAGCTACCTGAAAAGCATTGTTGTTGCCGGGGTTTTCCTCACTGCCGGCATGGTTCTGAGGAGAAAATGAGTTTTCTCCTAAGAAACCTTGGGTTGCCAGTTCTTTGTTGGAAGCTCACCCTGCTCTGCGCTATACCTAAAGTGAAAGTCAACGTGAGCCCAAGCTTCGAAGTAAGGCCCTGATTATCCTTGCAAAACGAGAGGCGTGCAGCAGCTCCATGAGGCCTTCATCGTTGTTCTGCTTTAGTTTCAAGGTAGTAAGCTTTTCAACACTCCTAGGGGCCTTGCTTCAGCACCCGTTTCAGTACCAGAACACTGCGTAGAACCAGGAAGTTCTGCTCCTGCGTGTATGCTGCGTGTCAACCTAGAAATTAGAGGCTGACGGCACAAGGCTAGTTTTCCCATTATGAAAGCTCCGTTGATGCGGCCCCGAAGCTACCTGAAAAGCACTGTTGTTACCGTGCTTTTACTTAGAGCCGGCATGGCACATAGAAGAAAATGAGTTTTCTCGAAAGAAACCTTGTGCTTCCAGTTCCTAGTTGGAAGCTCACCCGGCTCTGCTCTATACCAAACGTGAAAGTCAATGTGAGCACTAGCCTCGAAGTAAGGCCCTGATTATCCTGGCAAAACGGGAGGCGTGCAGCAGCTCCATGAGGCCTTCATCGCTGTTCTGCTTTAGTTTCACGGTAGTAAGCTTTCCAAGACTCCTAGGGACTTTGCTTAAGCAACCGTTTCGGTACCAGAACACTGCGTAGAGACAGTAAGCTCTGGTCCTGCGTGTATGCTGCGTGTCAACCTAGAAATTGGAGACTGATGGCATAAGGCTTCTTTTGCCATTATGAAAGCTCCGTTCATGCGGCCTCGAAGCTACCTGAAAAGCATTGTTGTTGCCGGGGTTTTCCTCACTGCCGGCATGGTTCTGAGAAGAAAATGAGTTTTCTCCTAAGAAACCTTGGGTTTCCAGTTCCTTGTTGGAAGCTCACCCTGCTCTGCTCTATACCTAAAGTGAAAGTCAACGTGAGCCCAAGCTTCGAAGTAAGGCCCTGATTATCCTTGCAAAACGAGAGGCGTGCAGCAGCTCCATGAGGCCTTCATCGTTGTTCTGCTTTAGTTTCAAGGTAGTAAGCTTTTCAACACTCCTAGGGGCCTTGCTTCAGCACCCGTTTCAGTACCAGAACACTGCGTAGAACCAGGAAGCTCTGCTCCTGCGTGTATGCTGCGTGTCAACCTAGAAATTAGAGGCTGACGGCACAAGGCTAGTTTTCCCATTATGAAAGCTCCGTTGATGCGGCCCCGAAGCTACCTGAAAAGCACTGTTGTTACCGTGCTTTTACTTAGAGCCGGCATGGCACATAGAAGAAAATGAGTTTTCTCGAAAGAAACCTTGTGCTTCCAGTTCCTAGTTGGAAGCTCACCCGGCTCTGCTCTATACCAAACGTGAAAGTCAATGTGAGCACTAGCCTCGAAGTAAGGCCCTGATTATCCTGGCAAAAAGGGAGGCGTGCAGCAGCTCCATGAGGCCTTCATCGCTGTTCTGCTTTAGTTTCACGGTAGTAAGCTTTCCAAGACTCCTAGGGACTTTGCTTAAGCAACCGTTTCGGTACCAGAACACTGCGTAGAGACAGTAAGCTCTGGTCCTGCGTGTATGCTGCGTGTCAACCTAGAAATTGGAGACTGATGGCATAAGGCTTCTTTTGCCATTATGAAAGCTCCGTTCATGCGGCCTCGAAGCTACCTGAAAAGCATTGTTGTTGCCGGGGTTTTCCTCACTGCCGGCATGGTTTTGAGAAGAAAATGAGTTTTCTCCTAAGAAACCTTGGGTTTCCAGTTCCTTGTTGGAAGCTCACCCTGCTCTGCGCTATACCTAAAGTGAAAGTCAACGTGAGCCCAAGCTTCGAAGTAAGGCCCTGATTATCCTTGCAAAACGAGAGGCGTGCAGCAGCTCCATGAGGCCTTCATCGTTGTTCTGCTTTAGTTTCAAGGTAGTAAGCTTTTCAACACTCCTAGGGGCCTTGCTTCAGCACCCGTTTCAGTACCAGAACACTGCGTAGAACCAGGAAGCTCTGCTCCTGCGTGTATGCTGCGTGTCAACCTAGAAATTAGAGACTGATGGCACAAGGCTTGTTTTCCCGTTTTGAAAGCTCCGTTGATGCGGCCCCGAAGCTACCTGAAAAGCACTGTTGTTACCGTGCTTTTACTTAGAGCCGGCATGGCACATAGAAGAAAATGAGTTTTTTCGAAAGAAACCTTGTGCTTCCAGTTCCTAGTTGGAAGCTCACCCGGCTCTGCTCTATACCAAACGTGAAAGTCAATGTGAGCACTAGCCTCGAAGTAAGGCCCTGATTATCCTGGCAAAACGGGAGGCGTGCAGCAGCTCCATGAGGCCTTCATCGCTGTTCTGCTTTAGTTTCACGGTAGTAAGCTTTCCAACATTCCTAGGGACTTTGCTTAAGCAACCGTTTCGGTACCAGAACACTGCGTAGAGACAGTAAGCTCTGGTCCTGCGTGTATGCTGCGTGTCAACCTAGAAATTGGAGACTGATGGCATAAGGCTTCTTTTGCCATTATGAAAGCTCCGTTCATGCGGTCTCGAAGCTACCTGAAAAGCATTGTTGTTGCCGGGGTTTTCCTCACTGCCGGCATGGTTCTGAGAAGAAAATGAGTTTTCTCCTAAGAAACCTTGGGTTTCCAGTTCCTTGTTGGAAGCTCACCCTGCTCTGCGCTATACCTAAAGTGAAAGTCAACGTGAGCCCAAGCTTCGAAGTAAGGCCCTGATTATCCTTGCAAAACGAGAGGCGTGCAGCAGCTCCATGAGGCCTTCATCGTTGTTCTGCTTTAGTTTCAAGGTAGTAAGCTTTTCAACACTCCTAGGGGCCTTGCTTCAGCACCCGTTTCAGTACCAGAACACTGCGTAGAACCAGGAAGCTCTGCTCCTGCGTGTATGCTGCGTGTCAACCTAGAAATTAGAGACTGATGGCACAAGGCTTGTTTTCCCGTTTTGAAAGCTCCATTCATGCGGCCTCGAAGCTACCTGAAAAGCACTGTTGTTACCGTGCTTTTACTTAGAGCCGGCATGGCACATAGAAGAAAATGAGTTTTCTCGAAAGAAACCTTGTGCTTCCAGTTCCTAGTTGGAAGCTCACCCGGCTCTGCTCTATACCAAACGTGAAAGTCAATGTGAGCACTAGCCTCGAAGTAAGGCCCTGATTATCCTGGCAAAAAGGGAGGCGTGCAGCAGCTCCATGAGGCCTTCATCGCTGTTCTGCTTTAGTTTCACGGTAGTAAGCTTTCCAAGACTCCTAGGGACTTTGCTTAAGCAACCGTTTCGGTACCAGAACACTGCGTAGAGACAGTAAGCTCTGGTCCTGCGTGTATGCTGCGTGTCAACCTAGAAATTGGAGACTGATGGCATAAGGCTTCTTTTGCCATTATGAAAGCTCCGTTCATGCGGCCTCGAAGCTACCTGAAAAGCATTGTTGTTGCCGGGGTTTTCCTCACTGGCGGCATGGTTCTGAGAAGAAACTGAGTTTTCTCCTAAGAAAACTTGGGTTTCCAGTTCCTTGTTGGAAGCTCACCCTGCTCTGCGCTATACCTAAAGTGAAAGTCAACGTGAGCCCAAGCTTCGAAGTAAGGCCCTGATTATCCTTGCAAAACGAGAGGCGTGCAGCAGCTCCATGAGGCCTTCATCGTTGTTCTGCTTTAGTTTCAAGGTAGTAAGCTTTTCAACACTCCTAGGGGCCTTGCTTCAGCACCCGTTTCAGTACCAGAACACTGCGTAGAACCAGGAAGTTCTGCTCCTGCGTGTATGCTGCGTGTCAACCTAGAAATTAGAGACTGACGGCACAAGGCTTGTTTTCCCGTTTTGAAAGCTCCATTCATGCGGCCTCGAAGCTACCTGAAAAGCACTGTTGTTACCGTGCTTTTACTTACAGCCGGCATGGCACATAGAAGAAAATGAGTTTTCTCGAAAGAAACCTTGTGCTTCCAGTTCCTAGTTGGAAGCTCAACCGGCTCTGCTCTATACCAAACGTGAAAGTCAATGTGAGCACTAGCCTCGAAGTAAGGCCCTGATTATGCTGGCAAAACGGGAGGCGTGCAGCAGCTCCATGAGGCCTTCATCGCTGTTCTGCTTTAGTTTCACGGTAGTAGCTTTCCAACATTCCTAGGGACTTTGCTTAAGCAACCGTTTCGGTACCAGAACACTGCGTAGAGACAGTAAGCTCTGGTCCTGCGTGTATGCTGCGAGTCAACCTAGAAATTGGAGACTGATGGCATAAGGCTTCTTTTGCCATTATGAAAGCTCCGTTCATGCGGCCTCGAAGCTACCTGAAAAGCATTGTTGTTGCCGGGGTTTTCCTCACTGCCGGCATGGTTCTGAGGAGAAAATGAGTTTTCTCCTAAGAAACCTTGGGTTGCCAGTTCTTTGTTGGAAGCTCACCCTGCTCTGCGCTATACCTAAAGTGAAAGTCAACGTGAGCCCAAGCTTCGAAGTAAGGCCCTGATTATCCTTGCAAAACGAGAGGCGTGCAGCAGCTCCATGAGCCCTTCATCGTTGTTCTGCTTTAGTTTCAAGGTAGTAAGCTTTTCAACACTCCTAGGGGCCTTGCTTCAGCACCCGTTTCAGTACCAGAACACTGCGTAGAACCAGGAAGCTCTGCTCCTGCGTGTATGCTGCGTGTCAACCTAGAAATTAGAGACTGATGGCACAAGGCTTGTTTTCCCGTTTTGAAAGCTCCATTCATGCGGCCTCGAAGCTACCTGAAAAGCACTGTTGTTACCGTGCTTTTACTTACAGCCGGCATGGCACATAGAAGAAAATGAGTTTTCTCGAAAGAAACCTTGTGCTTCCAGTTCCTAGTTGGAAGCTCACCCGGCTCTGCTCTATACCAAACGTGAAAGTCAATGTGAGCACTAGCCTCGAAGTAAGGCCCTGATTATGCTGGCAATACGGGAGGCGTGCAGCAGCTCCATGAGGCCTTCATCGCTGTTCTGCTTTAGTTTCACGGTAGTAAGCTTTCCAACATTCCTAGGGACTTTGCTTAAGCAACCGTTTCGGTACCAGAACACTGCGTAGAGACAGTAAGCTCTGGTCCTGCGTGTATGCTGCGTGTCAACCTAGAAATTGGAGACTGATGGCATAAGGCTTCTTTTGCCATTATGAAAGCTCCGTTCATGCGGCCTCGAAGCTACCTGAAAAGCATTGTTGTTGCCGGGGTTTTCCTCACTGGCGGCATGGTTCTGAGAAGAAACTGAGTTTTCTCCTAAGAAAACTTGGGTTTCCAGTTCCTTGTTGGAAGCTCACCCTGCTCTGCGCTATACCTAAAGTGAAAGTCAACGTGAGCCCAAGCTTCGAAGTAAGGCCCTGATTATCCTTGCAAAACGAGAGGCGTGCAGCAGCTCCATGAGGCCTTCATCGTTGTTCTGGTTTAGTTTCAAGGTAGTAAGCTTTTCAACACTCCTAGGGGCCTTGCTTCAGCACCCGTTTCAGTACCAGAACACTGCGTAGAACCAGGAAGTTCTGCTCCTGCGTGTATGCTGCGTGTCAACCTAGAAATTAGAGGCTGACGGCACAAGGCTAGTTTTCCCATTATGAAAGCTCCGTTGATGCGGCCCCGAAGCTACCTGAAAAGCACTGTTGTTACCGTGCTTTTACTTACAGCCGGAATGGCACATAGAAAAAAATTAGTTTTCTCGAAAGAAACCTTGTGCTTCCAGTTCCTAGTTGGAAGCTCACCCGGCTCTGCTCTATACCAAACGTGAAAGTCAATGTGAGCACTAGCCTCGAAGTAAGGCCCTGATTATCCTGGCAAAACGAGAGGCGTGCAGCAGCTCCATGAGGCCTTCATCGCTGTTCTGCTTTAGTTTCACGGTAGTAAGCTTTCCAAGACTCCTAGGGACTTTGCTTAAGCAACCGTTTCGGTACCAGAACACTGCGTAGAGACAGTAAGCTCTGGTCCTGCGTGTATGCTGCGTGTCAACCTAGAAATTGGAGACTGATGGCATAAGGCTTCTTTTCCCATTATGAAAGCTCCGTTCATGCGGCCTCGAAGCTACCTGAAAAGCATTGTTGTTGCCGGGGTTTTCCTCACTGCCAGCATGGTTCTGAGAAGAAAATGAGTTTTCTCCTAAGAAACCTTGGGTTTCCAGTTCCTTGTTGGAAGCTCACCCTGCTCTGCGCTATACCTAAAGTGAAAGTCAACGTGAGCCCAAGCTTCGAAGTAAGGCCCTGATTATCCTTGCAAAACGAGAGGCGTGCAGCAGCTCCATGAGGCCTTCATCGTTGTTCTGCTTTAGTTTCAAGGTAGTAAGCTTTTCAACACTCCTAGGGGCCTTGCTTCAGCACCCGTTTCAGTACCAGAACACTGCGTAGAACCAGGAAGCTCTGCTCCTGCGTGTATGCTGCGTGTCAACCTAGAAATTAGAGACTGACGGCACAAGGCTTGTTTTCCCGTTTTGAAAGCTCCATTCATGCGGCCTCGAAGCTACCTGAAAAGCACTGTTGTTACCGTGCTTTTACTTACAGCCGGCATGGCACATAGAAGAAAATGAGTTTTCTCGAAAGAAACCTTGTGCTTCCAGTTCCTAGTTGGAAGCTCAACCGGCTCTGCTCTATACCAAACGTGAAAGTCAATGTGAGCACTAGCCTCGAAGTAAGGCCCTGATTATGCTGGCAAAACGGGAGGCGTGCAGCAGCTCCATGAGGCCTTCATCGCTGTTCTGCTTTAGTTTCACGGTAGTAGCTTTCCAACATTCCTAGGGACTTTGCTTAAGCAACCGTTTCGGTACCAGAACACTGCGTAGAGACAGTAAGCTCTGGTCCTGCGTGTATGCTGCGAGTCAACCTAGAAATTGGAGACTGATGGCATAAGGCTTCTTTTGCCATTATGAAAGCTCCGTTCATGCGGCCTCGAAGCTACCTGAAAAGCATTGTTGTTGCCGGGGTTTTCCTCACTGCCGGCATGGTTCTGAGGAGAAAATGAGTTTTCTCCTAAGAAACCTTGGGTTGCCAGTTCTTTGTTGGAAGCTCACCCTGCTCTGCGCTATACCTAAAGTGAAAGTCAACGTGAGCCCAAGCTTCGAAGTAAGGCCCTGATTATCCTTGCAAAACGAGAGGCGTGCAGCAGCTCCATGAGCCCTTCATCGTTGTTCTGCTTTAGTTTCAAGGTAGTAAGCTTTTCAACACTCCTAGGGGCCTTGCTTCAGCACCCGTTTCAGTACCAGAACACTGCGTAGAACCAGGAAGCTCTGCTCCTGCGTGTATGCTGCGTGTCAACCTAGAAATTAGAGACTGATGGCACAAGGCTTGTTTTCCCGTTTTGAAAGCTCCATTCATGCGGCCCCGAAGCTACCTGAAAAGCACTGTAGTTACCGTGCTTTTACTTACAGCTGGCATGGTTCATAGAAGAAAATGAGTTTTCTCGAAAGAAACCTTGTGCTTCCAGTTCCTAGTTGGAAGCTCACCCGGCTCTGCTCTATACCAAACGTGAAAGTCAATGTGAGCACTAGCCTCGAAGTAAGGCCCTGATTATGCTGGCAAAACGGGAGGCGTGCAGCAGCTCCATGAGGCCTTCATCGCTGTTCTGCTTTAGTTTCACGGTAGTAGCTTTCCAACATTCCTAGGGACTTTGCTTAAGCAACCGTTTCGGTACCAGAACACTGCGTAGAGACAGTAAGATCTGGTCCTGCGTGTATGCTGCGAGTCAACCTAGAAATTGGAGACTGATGGCATAAGGCTTCTTTTCCCATTATGAAAGCTCCGTTCATGCGGCCTCGAAGCTACCTGAAAAGCATTGTTGTTGCCGGGGTTTTCCTCACTGCCGGCATGGTTCTGAGGAGAAAATGAGTTTTCTCCTAAGAAACCTTGGGTTTCCAGTTCTTTGTTGGAAGCTCACCCTGTTCTGCGCTATACCTAAAGTGAATGTCAACGTGAGCCCAAGCTTCGAAGTAAGGCCCTGATTATCCTTGCAAAACGAGAGGCGTGCAGCAGCTCCATGAGCCCTTCATCGTTTTCTGCTTTAGTTTCAAGGTAGTGAGCTTTTCAACACTCCTAAGGGCCTTGCTTCAGCACCCGTTTCAGTACCAGAACACTGCGTAGAACCAGGAAGCTCTGCTCCTGCGTGTATGCTGCGTGTCAAGCTAGAAATTAGAGGCTGACGGCACAAGGTTAGTTTTCCCATTATGAAAGCTCCGTTGATGCGGCCCCGAAGCTACCTGAAAAGCACTGTTGTTACCGTGCTTTTACTTACAGCCGGCATGGCACATAGAAGAAAATGAGTTTTCTCGAAAGAAACCTTGTGCTTCCAGTTCCTAGTTGGAAGCTCACCCGGCTCTGCTCTATACCAAACGTGAAAGTCAATGTGAGCACTAGCCTCGAAGTAAGGCCCTGATTATGCTGGCAATACAGGAGGCGTGCAGCAGCTCCATGAGGCCTTCATCGCTGTTCTGCTTTAGTTTCACGGTAGTAAGCTTTCCAAGACTCCTAGGGACTTTGCTTAAGCAACCGTTTCGGTACCAGAACACTGCGTAGAGACAGTAAGCTCTGGTCCTGCGTGTATGCTGCGTGTCAACCTAGAAATTGGAGACTGATGGCATAAGGCTTCTTTTGCCATTATGAAAGCTCCGTTCATGCGGCTTCGAAGCTACCTGAAAAGCATTGTTGTTGCCGGAGTTTTCCTCACTGCTGGCATGGTTTTGAGAAGAAAATGAGTTTTCCCCTAAGAAACCTTTGGTTTCCAATTCCTTGTAGGAAGCTCACCCTGCTCTGCGCTATACCTAAAGTGAAAGTCAACGTGAGCCCAAGCTTCGAAGTAAGGCCCTGATTATCCTTGCAAAACGAGAGGCGTGCAGCAGCTCCATGAGGCCTTCATCGTTGTTCTGCTTTAGTTTCAAGGTAGTAAGCTTTTCAACACTCCTAGGGGCCTTGCTTCGGCACCCGTTTCAGTACCAGAACACTGCGTAGAACCAGGAAGCTCTGCTCCTGCGTGTATGCTGCGTGTCAACCTAGAAATTAGAGACTGACGGCACAAGGCTAGTTTTCCCATTATGAAAGCTCCGTTGATGCGGCCCCGAAGCTACCTGAAAAGCACTGTTGTTACCGTGCTTTTACTTAGAGCCGGCATGGCACATAGAAGAAAATGAGTTTTCTCGAAAGAAACCTTGTGCTTCCAGTTCCTAGTTGGAAGCTCACCCGGCTCTGCTCTATACCAAACGTGAAAGTCAATGTGAGCACTAGCCTCGAAGTAAGGCCCTGATTATCCTGGCAAAACGGGAGGCGTGCAGCAGCTCCATGAGGCCTTCATCGCTGTTCTGCTTTAGTTTCACGGTAGTAAGCTTTCCAAGACTCCTAGGGACTTTGCTTAAGCAACCGTTTCGGTACCAGAACACTGCGTAGAGACAGTAAGCTCTGGTCCTGCGTGTATGCTGCGTGTCAACCTAGAAATTGGAGACTGATGGCATAAGGCTTCTTTTCCCATTATGAAAGCTCCGTTCATGCGGCCTCGAAGCTACCTGAAAAGCATTGTTGTTGCCGGGGTTTTCCTCACTGCCGGCATGGTTCTGAGAAGAAAATGAGTTTTCTCCTAAGAAACCTTGGGTTTCCAGTTCCTTGTTGGAAGCTCACCCTGCTCTGCGCTATACCTAAAGTGAATGTCAACCTGAGCCCAAGCTTCGAAGTAAGGCCCTGATTATCCTTGCAAAACGAGAGGCATGCAGCAGCTCCATGAGGCCTTCATCGTTGTTCTGCTTTAGTTTCAAGGTAGTAAGCTTTTCAACACTCCTAGGGGCCTTGCTTCAGCACCCGTTTCAGTACCAGAACACTGCGTAGAACCAGGAAGCTCTGCTCCTGCGTGTATGCTGCGTGTCAACCTAGAAATTAGAGACTGATGGCACAAGGCTTGTTTTCCCGTTTTGAAAGCTCCATTCATGCGGCCTCGAAGCTACCTGAAAAGCACTGTTGTTACCGTGCTTTTACTTACAGCCGGCATGGCACATAGAAGAAAATGAGTTTTCTCGAAAGAAACCTTGTGCTTCCAGTTCCTAGTTGGAAGCTCACCCGGCTCTGCTCTATACCAAACGTGAAAGTCAATGTGAGCACTAGCCTCGAAGTAAGGCCCTGATTATCGTGGCAAAACGGGAGGCGTGCAGCAGCTCCATGAGGCCTTCATCGCTGTTCTGCTTTAGTTTCACGGTAGTAAGCTTTCCAACATTCCTAGGGACTTTGCTTAAGCAACCGTTTCGGTACCAGAACACTGCGTAGAGACAGTAAGCTCTGGTCCTGCGTGTATGCTGCGTGTCAACCTAGAAATTGGAGACTGATGGCATAAGGCTTCTTTTGCCATTATGAAAGCTCCGTTCATGCGGCCTCGAAGCTACCTGAAAAGCATTGTTGTTGCCGGGGTTTTCCTCACTGGCGGCATGGTTCTGAGAAGAAACTGAGTTTTCTCCTAAGAAAACTTGGGTTTCCAGTTCCTTGTTGGAAGCTCACCCTGCTCTGCGCTATACCTAAAGTGAAAGTCAACGTGAGCCCAAGCTTCGAAGTAAGGCCCTGATTATCCTTGCAAAACGAGAGGCGTGCAGCAGCTCCATGAGGCCTTCATCGTTGTTCTGGTTTAGTTTCAAGGTAGTAAGCTTTTCAACACTCCTAGGGGCCTTGCTTCAGCACCCGTTTCAGTACCAGAACACTGCGTAGAACCAGGAAGTTCTGCTCCTGCGTGTATGCTGCGTGTCAACCTAGAAATTAGAGGCTGACGGCACAAGGCTAGTTTTCCCATTATGAAAGCTCCGTTGATGCGGCCCCGAAGCTACCTGAAAAGCACTGTTGTTACCGTGCTTTTACTTACAGCCGGCATGGCACATAGAAAAAAATGAGTTTTCTCGAAAGAAACCTTGTGCTTCCAGTTCCTAGTTGGAAGCTCACCCGGCTCTGCTCTATACCAAACGTGAAAGTCAATGTGAGCACTAGCCTCGAAGTAAGGCCCTGATTATCCTGGCAAAACGAGAGGCGTGCAGCAGCTCCATGAGGCCTTCATCGCTGTTCTGCTTTAGTTTCACGGTAGTAAGCTTTCCAAGACTCCTAGGGACTTTGCTTAAGCAACCGTTTCGGTACCAGAACACTGCGTAGAGACAGTAAGCTCTGGTCCTGCGTGTATGCTGCGTGTCAACCTAGAAATTGGAGACTGATGGCATAAGGCTTCTTTTCCCATTATGAAAGCTCCGTTCATGCGGCCTCGAAGCTACCTGAAAAGCATTGTTGTTGCCGGGGTTTTCCTCACTGCCAGCATGGTTCTGAGAAGAAAATGAGTTTTCTCCTAAGAAACCTTGGGTTTCCAGTTCCTTGTTGGAAGCTCACCCTGCTCTGCGCTATACCTAAAGTGAAAGTCAACGTGAGCCCAAGCTTCGAAGTAAGGCCCTGATTATCCTTGCAAAACGAGAGGCGTGCAGCAGCTCCATGAGGCCTTCATCGTTGTTCTGCTTTAGTTTCAAGGTAGTAAGCTTTTCAACACTCCTAGGGGCCTTGCTTCAGCACCCGTTTCAGTACCAGAACACTGCGTAGAACCAGGAAGCTCTGCTCCTGCGTGTATGCTGCGTGTCAACCTAGAAATTAGAGACTGACGGCACAAGGCTTGTTTTCCCGTTTTGAAAGCTCCATTCATGCGGCCTCGAAGCTACCTGAAAAGCACTGTTGTTACCGTGCTTTTACTTACAGCCGGCATGGCACATAGAAGAAAATGAGTTTTCTCGAAAGAAACCTTGTGCTTCCAGTTCCTAGTTGGAAGCTCACCCGGCTCTGCTCTATACCAAACGTGAAAGTCAATGTGAGCACTAGCCTCGAAGTAAGGCCCTGATTATCGTGGCAAAACGGGAGGCGTGCAGCAGCTCCATGAGGCCTTCATCGCTGTTCTGCTTTAGTTTCACGGTAGTAAGCTTTCCAACATTCCTAGGGACTTTGCTTAAGCAACCGTTTCGGTACCAGAACACTGCGTAGAGACAGTAAGCTCTGGTCCTGCGTGTATGCTGCGTGTCAACCTAGAAATTGGAGACTGATGGCATAAGGCTTCTTTTCCCATTATGAAAGCTCCGTTCATGCGGCCTCGAAGCTACCTGAAAAGCATTGTTGTTGCCGGGGTTTTCCTCACTGCCGGCATGGTTCTGAGGAGAAAATGAGTTTTCTCCTAAGAAACCTTGGGTTGCCAGTTCTTTGTTGGAAGCTCACCCTGCTCTGCGCTATACCTAAAGTGAAAGTCAACGTGAGCCCAAGCTTCGAAGTAAGGCCCTGATTATCCTTGCAAAACGAGAGGCGTGCAGCAGCTCCATGAGCCCTTCATCGTTGTTCTGCTTTAGTTTCAAGGTAGTAAGCTTTTCAACACTCCTAGGGGCCTTGCTTCAGCACCCGTTTCAGTACCAGAACACTGCGTAGAACCAGGAAGCTCTGCTCCTGCGTGTATGCTGCGTGTCAACCTAGAAATTAGAGACTGATGGCACAAGGCTTGTTTTCCCGTTTTGAAAGCTCCATTCATGCGGCCCCGAAGCTACCTGAAAAGCACTGTAGTTACCGTGCTTTTACTTACAGCTGGCATGGTTCATAGAAGAAAATGAGTTTTCTCGAAAGAAACCTTGTGCTTCCAGTTCCTAGTTGGAAGCTCACCCGGCTCTGCTCTATACCAAACGTGAAAGTCAATGTGAGCACTAGCCTCGAAGTAAGGCCCTGATTATGCTGGCAAAACGGGAGGCGTGCAGCAGCTCCATGAGGCCTTCATCGCTGTTCTGCTTTAGTTTCACGGTAGTAGCTTTCCAACATTCCTAGGGACTTTGCTTAAGCAACCGTTTCGGTACCAGAACACTGCGTAGAGACAGTAAGATCTGGTCCTGCGTGTATGCTGCGAGTCAACCTAGAAATTGGAGACTGATGGCATAAGGCTTCTTTTCCCATTATGAAAGCTCCGTTCATGCGGCCTCGAAGCTACCTGAAAAGCATTGTTGTTGCCGGGGTTTTCCTCACTGCCGGCATGGTTCTGAGGAGAAAATGAGTTTTCTCCTAAGAAACCTTGGGTTTCCAGTTCTTTGTTGGAAGCTCACCCTGTTCTGCGCTATACCTAAAGTGAAAGTCAACGTGAGCCCAAGCTTCGAAGTAAGGCCCTGATTATCCTTGCAAAACGAGAGGCGTGCAGCAGCTCCATGAGCCCTTCATCGTTTTCTGCTTTAGTTTCAAGGTAGTGAGCTTTTCAACACTCCTAAGGGCCTTGCTTCAGCACCCGTTTCAGTACCAGAACACTGCGTAGAACCAGGAAGCTCTGCTCTTGCGTGTATGCTGCGTGTCAAGCTAGAAATTAGAGGCTGACGGCACAAGGTTAGTTTTCCCATTATGAAAGCTCCGTTGATGCGGCCCCGAAGCTACCTGAAAAGCACTGTTGTTACCGTGCTTTTACTTACAGCCGGCATGGCACATAGAAGAAAATGAGTTTTCTCGAAAGAAACCTTGTGCTTCCAGTTCCTAGTTGGAAGCTCACCCGGCTCTGCTCTATACCAAACGTGAAAGTCAATGTGAGCACTAGCCTCGAAGTAAGGCCCTGATTATGCTGGCAATACGGGAGGCGTGCAGCAGCTCCATGAGGCCTTCATCGCTGTTCTGCTTTAGTTTCACGGTAGTAAGCTTTCCAAGACTCCTAGGGACTTTGCTTAAGCAACCGTTTCGGTACCAGAACACTGCGTAGAGACAGTAAGCTCTGGTCCTGCGTGTATGCTGCGTGTCAACCTAGAAATTGGAGACTGATGGCATAAGGCTTCTTTTGCCATTATGAAAGCTCCGTTCATGCGGCTTCGAAGCTACCTGAAAAGCATTGTTGTTGCCGGAGTTTTCCTCACTGCCGGCATGGTTTTGAGAAGAAAATGAGTTTTCCCCTAAGAAAACTTTGGTTTCCAGTTCCTTGTAGGAAGCTCACCCTGCTCTGCGCTATACCTAAAGTGAAAGTCAACGTGAGCCCAAGCTTCGAAGTAAGGCCCTGATTATCCTTGCAAAACGAGAGGCGTGCAGCAGCTCCATGAGGCCTTCATCGTTGTTCTGCTTTAGTTTCAAGGTAGTAAGCTTTTCAACACTCCTAGGGGCCTTGCTTCGGCACCCGTTTCAGTACCAGAACACTGCGTAGAACCAGGAAGCTCTGCTCCTGCGTGTATGCTGCGTGTCAACCTAGAAATTAGAGACTGACGGCACAAGGCTAGTTTTCCCATTATGAAAGCTCCGTTGATGCGGCCCCGAAGCTACCTGAAAAGCACTGTTGTTACCGTGCTTTTACTTAGAGCCGGCATGGCACATAGAAGAAAATGAGTTTTCTCGAAAGAAACCTTGTGCTTCCAGTTCCTAGTTGGAAGCTCACCCGGCTCTGCTCTATACCAAACGTGAAAGTCAATGTGAGCACTAGCCTCGAAGTAAGGCCCTGATTATCCTGGCAAAACGGGAGGCGTGCAGCAGCTCCATGAGGCCTTCATCGCTGTTCTGCTTTAGTTTCACGGTAGTAAGCTTTCCAAGACTCCTAGGGACTTTGCTTAAACAACCGTTTCGGTACCAGAACACTGCGTAGAGACAGTAAGCTCTGGTCCTGCGTGTATGCTGCGTGTCAACCTAGAAATTGGAGACTGATGGCATAAGGCTTCTTTTCCCATTATGAAAGCTCCGTTCATGCGGCCTCGAAGCTACCTGAAAAGCATTGTTGTTGCCGGGGTTTTCCTCACTGCCGGCATGGTTCTGAGAAGAAAATGAGTTTTCTCCTAAGAAACCTTGGGTTTCCAGTTCCTTGTTGGAAGCTCACCCTGCTCTGCGCTATACCTAAAGTGAATGTCAACCTGAGCCCAAGCTTCGAAGTAAGGCCCTGATTATCCTTGCAAAACGAGAGGCATGCAGCAGCTCCATGAGGCCTTCATCGTTGTTCTGCTTTAGTTTCAAGGTAGTAAGCTTTTCAACACTCCTAGGGGCCTTGCTTCAGCACCCGTTTCAGTACCAGAACACTGCGTAGAACCAGGAAGCTCTGCTCCTGCGTGTATGCTGCGTGTCAACCTAGAAATTAGAGACTGATGGCACAAGGCTTGTTTTCCCGTTTTGAAAGCTCCATTCATGCGGCCTCGAAGCTACCTGAAAAGCACTGTTGTTACCGTGCTTTTACTTACAGCCGGCATGGCACATAGAAGAAAATGAGTTTTCTCGAAAGAAACCTTGTGCTTCCAGTTCCTAGTTGGAAGCTCACCCGGCTCTGCTCTATACCAAACGTGAAAGTCAATGTGAGCACTAGCCTCGAAGTAAGGCCCTGATTATCGTGGCAAAACGGGAGGCGTGCAGCAGCTCCATGAGGCCTTCATCGCTGTTCTGCTTTAGTTTCACGGTAGTAAGCTTTCCAACATTCCTAGGGACTTTGCTTAAGCAACCGTTTCGGTACCAGAACACTGCGTAGAGACAGTAAGCTCTGGTCCTGCATGTATGCTGCGTGTCAACCTAGAAATTGGAGACTGATGGCATAAGGCTTCTTTTGCCATTATGAAAGCTCCGTTCATGCGGCCTCGAAGCTACCTGAAAAGCATTGTTGTTGCCGGGGTTTTCCTCACTGCCGGCATGGTTCTGAGAAGAAAATGAGTTTTCTCCTAAGAAACCTTGGGGTTCCAGTTCCTTGTTGGAAGCTCACCCTGCTCTGCGCTATACCTAAAGTGAAAGTCAACGTGAGCCCAAGCTTCGAAGTAACGCCCTGATTATCCTTGCAAAACGAGAGGCGTGCAGCAGCTCCATGAGGCCTTCATCGTTGTTCTGCTTTAGTTTCAAGGTAGTAAGCTTTTCAACACTCCTAGGGGACTTGCTTCAGCACCCGTTTCAGTACCAGAACACTGCGTAGAACCAGGAAGCTCTGCTCCTGCGTGTATGCTGCGTGTCAACCTAGAAATTAGAGACTGATGGCACAAGGCTAGTTTTCCCATTATGAAAGCTCCGTTGATGCTGCCCCGAAGCTACCTGAAAAGCACTGTTGTTACCGTGCTTTTACTTACAGCCGGCATGGTTCATAGACGAAAATGAGTTTTCTCGAAAGAAACCTTGTGCTTCCAGTTCCTAGTTGGAAGCTCACCCGGCTCTGCTCTATACCAAACGTGAAAGTCAATGTGAGCACTAGCCTCGAAGTAAGGCCCTGATTATCCTGGCAAAACGGGAGGCGTGCAGCAGCTCCATGAGGCCTTCATCGCTGTTCTGCTTTAGTTTCACGGTAGTAAGCTTTCCAACATTCCTAGGGACTTTGCTTAAGCAACCGTTTCGGTACCAGAACACTGCGTAGAGACAGTAAGCTCTGGTCCTGCGTGTATGCTGCGAGTCAACCTAGAAATTGGAGACTGATGGCATAAGGCTTCTTTTCCCATTATGAAAGCTCCGTTCATGCGGCCTCGAAGCTACCTGAAAAGCATTGTTGTTGCCGGGGTTTTCCTCACTGCCGGCATGGTTCTGAGGAGAAAATGAGTTTTCTCCTAAGAAACCTTGGGTTTCCAGTTCCTTGTTGGATACTCACCCTGCTCTGCGCTATACCTAAAGTGAAAGTCAACGTGAGCCCAAGCTTCGAAGTAAGGCCCTGATTATCCTTGCAAAACGAGAGGCGTGCAGCAGCTCCATGAGGCCTTCATCGTTGTTCTGCTTTAGTTTCAAGGTAGTAAGCTTTTCAACACTCCTAGGGGCCTTGCTTCGGCACCCGTTTCAGTACCAGAACACTGCGTAGAACCAGGAAGCTCTGCTCCTGCGTGTATGCTGCGTGTCAACCTAGAAATTAGAGACTGACGGCACAAGGCTAGTTTTCCCATTATGAAAGCTCCGTTGATGCGGCCCCGAAGCTACCTGAAAAGCACTGTTGTTACCGTGCTTTTACTTAGAGCCGGCATGGCACATAGAAGAAAATGAGTTTTCTCGAAAGAAACCTTGTGCTTCCAGTTCCTAGTTGGAAGCTCACCCGGCTCTGCTCTATACCAAACGTGAAAGTCAATGTGAGCACTAGCCTCGAAGTAAGGCCCTGATTATCCTGGCAAAACGGGAGGCGTGCAGCAGCTCCATGAGGCCTTCATCGCTGTTCTGCTTTAGTTTCACGGTAGTAAGCTTTCCAAGACTCCTAGGGACTTTGCTTAAGCAACCGTTTTGGTACCAGAACACTGCGTAGAGACAGTAAGCTCTGGTCCTGCGTGTATGCTGCGTGTCAACCTAGAAATTGGAGACTGATGGCATAAGGCTTCTTTTCCCATTATGAAAGCTCCGTTCATGCGGCCTCGAAGCTACCTGAAAAGCATTGTTGTTGCCGGGGTTTTCCTCACTGCCGGCATGGTTCTGAGAAGAAAATGAGTTTTCTCCTAAGAAACCTTGGGTTTCCAGTTCCTTGTTGGAAGCTCACCCTGCTCTGCGCTATACCTAAAGTGAAAGTCAACGTGAGCCCAAGCTTCGAAGTAAGGCCCTGATTATCCTTGCAAAACGAGAGGCGTGCAGCAGCTCCATGAGGCCTTCATCGTTGTTCTGCTTTAGTTTCAAGGTAGTAAGCTTTTCAACACTCCTAGGGGCCTTGCTTCAGCACCCGTTTCAGTACCAGAACACTGCGTAGAACCAGGAAGCTCTGCTCCTGCGTGTATGCTGCGTGTCAACCTAGAAAATAGAGACTGATGGTACAAGGCTTGTTTTCCCGTTTTGAAAGCTCCATTCATGTGGCCTCGAAGCTACCTGAAAAGCACTGTTGTTACCGTGCTTTTACTTACAGCCGGCATGGCACATAGAAGAAAATGAGATTTCTCGAAAGAAACCTTGTGCTTCCAGTTCCTAGTTGGAAGCTCACCCGGCTCTGCTCTATACCAAACGTGAAAGTCAATGTGAGCACTAGCCTCGAAGTAAGGCCCTGATTATGCTGGCAATACGGGAGGCGTGCAGCAGCTCCATGAGGCCTTCATCGATGTTCTGCTTTAGTTTCACGGTAGTAAGCTTTCCAACATTCCTAGGGACTTTGCTTAAGCAACAGTTTCGGTACCAGAACACTGCGTAGAGACAGTAAGCTCTGGTCCTGCGTGTATGCTGCGTGTCAACCTAGAAATTGGAGACTGATGGCATAAGGCTTCTTTTGCCATTATGAAAGCTCCGTTCATGCGGCCTCGAAGCTACCTGAAAAGCATTGTTGTTGCCGGGGTTTTCCTCACTGCCGGCATGGTTCTGAGAAGAAAATGAGTTTTCTCCTAAGAAACCTTGGGTTTCCAGTTCCTTGTTGGAAGCTCACCCTGCTCTGCGCTATACCTAAAGTGAAAGTCAACCTGAGCCCAAGCTTCGAAGTAAGGCCCTGATTATCCTTGCAAAACGAGAGGCATGCAGCAGCTCCATGAGGCCTTCATCGTTGTTCTGCTTTAGTTTCAAGGTAGTAAGCTTTTCAACACTCCTAGGGGCCTTGCTTCAGCACCCGTTTCAGTACCAGAACACTGCGTAGAACCAGGAAGCTCTGCTCCTGCGTGTATGCTGCGTGTCAACCTAGAAATTAGAGACTGATGGCACAAGGCTTGTTTTCCCGTTTTGAAAGCTCCATTCATGCGGCCTCGAAGCTACCTGAAAAGCACTGTTGTTACCGTGCTTTTACTACAGCCGGCATGGCACATAGAAGAAAATGAGTTTTCTCGAAAGAAACCTTGTGCTTCCAGTTCCTAGTTGGAAGCTCACCCGGCTCTGCTCTATACCAAACGTGAAAGTCAATGTGAGCACTAGCCTCGAAGTAAGGCCCTGATTATCCTGGCAATACGGGAGGCGTGCAGCAGCTCCATAAGTCCTTCATCGCTGTTCTGCTTTAGTTTCACGGTAGTAAGCTTTCCAACATTCCTAGGGACTTTGCTTAAGCAACCGTTTCGGTACCAGAAGACTGCGTAGAGACAGTAAGCTCTGGTCCTGCGTGTATGCTGCGTGTCAACCTAGAAATTGGAGACTGATGGCATAAGGCTTCTTTTGCCATTATGAAAGCTCCGTTCATGCGGCCTCGAAGCTACCTGAAAAGCATTGTTGTTGCCGGGGTTTTCCTCACTGCCGGCATGGTTCTGAGAAGAAAATGAGTTTTCTCCTAAGAAACCTTGGGTTTCCAGTTCCTTGTTGGAAGCTCACCCTGCTCTGCGCTATACCTAAAGTGAAAGTCAACGTGAGCCCAAGCTTCGAAGTAAGGCCCTGATTATCCTTGCAAAACGAGAGGCGTGCAGCAGCTCCATGAGGCCTTCATCGTTGTTCTGCTTTAGTTTCAAGGTAGTAAGCTTTTCAACACTCCTAGGGGCCTTGCTTCAGCACCCGTTTCGGTACCAGAACACTGCGTAGAACCAGGAAGCTCTGCTCCTGCGTGTATGCTGAGTGTCAACCTAGAAATTAGAGACTGATGGCACAAGGCTAGTTTTCCCATTATGAAAGCTCCGTTGATGCTGCCCCGATGCTACCTGAAAAGCACTGTTGTTACCGTGCTTTTACTTACAGCCGGCATGGTTCATAGAAGAAAATGAGTTTTCTCGAAAGAAACCTTGTGCTTCCAGTTCCTAGTTGGAAGCTCACCCGGCTCTGCTCTATACCAAACGTGAAAGTCAATGTGAGCACTAGCCTCGAAGTAAGGCCCTGATTATCCTGGCAAAACGGGAGGCGTGCAGCAGCTCCATGAGGCCTTCATCGCTGTTCTGCTTTAGTTTCACGGTAGTAAGCTTTCCAACATTCCTAGGGACTTTGCTTAAGCAACCGTTTCGGTACCAGAACACTGCGTAGAGACAGTAAGCTCTGGTCCTGCATGTATGCTGCGTGTCAACCTAGAAATTGGAGACTGATGGCATAAGGCTTCTTTTGCCATTATGAAAGCTCCGTTCATGCGGCCTCGAAGCTACCTGAAAAGCATTGTTGTTGCCGGGGTTTTCCTCACTGCCGGCATGGTTCTGAGAAGAAACTGAGTTTTCTCCTAAGAAACCTTGGGTTTCCAGTTCCTTGTTGGAAGCTCACCCTGCTCTGCGCTATACCTAAAGTGAAAGTCAACGTGAGCCCAAGCTTCGAAGTAAGGCCCTGATTATCCTTGCAAAACGAGAGGCGTGCAGCAGCTCCATGAGGCCTTCATCGTTGTTCTGCTTTAGTTTCAAGGTAGTAAGCTTTTCAACCCTCCTACGGGACTTGCTTCAGCACCCGTTTCAGTACCAGAACACTGCGTAGAACCAGGAAGCTCTGTTCCTGCGTGTATGCTGCGTGTCAACCTAGAAATTAGAGACTGATGGCACAAGGCTAGTTTTCCCATTATGAAAGCTCCGTTGATGCTGCCCCGAAGCTACCTGAAAAGCACTGTTGTTACCGTGCTTTTACTTACAGCCGGCATGGTTCATAGAAGAAAATGAGTTTTCGCGAAAGAAACCTTGTGCTTCCAGTTCCTAGTTGGAAGCTCACCCTGCTCTGCTCTATACCAAACGTGAAAGTCAATGTGAGCACTAGCCTCGAAGTAAGGCCCTGATTATCGTGGCAAAACGGGAGGCGTGCAGCAGCTCCATGAGGCCTTCATCGCTGTTCTGCTTTAGTTTCACGGTAGTAAGCTTTCCAACATTCCTAGGGACTTTGCTTAAGCAACCGTTTCGGTACCAGAACACTGCGTAGAGACAGTAAGCTCTGGTCCTGCGTGTATGCTGCGTGTCAACCTAGAAATTGGAGACTGATGGCATAAGGCTTCTTTTCCCATTATGAAAGCTCCGTTCATGCGGCCTCGAAGCTACCTGAAAAGCATTGTTGTTGCCGGGGTTTTCCTCACTGCCGGCATGGTTCTGAGAAGAAAATGAGTTTTCTCCTAAGAAACCTTGGGTTTCCAGTTCCTTGTTGGAAGCTCACCCTGCTCTGCGCTATACCTAAAGTGAAAGTCAACGTGAGCCCAAGCTTCGAAGTAAGGCCCTGATTATCCTTGCAAAACGAGAGGCGTGCAGCAGCTCCATGAGGCCTTCATCGTTGTTCTGCTTTAGTTTCAAGGTAGTAAGCTTTTCCACACTCCTAGGGGACTTGCTTCAGCACCCGTTTCAGTACCAGAACACTGCGTAGAACCAGGAAGCTCTGCTCCTGCGTGTATGCTGCGTGTCAACCTAGAAATTAGAGACTGATGGCACAAGGCTAGTTTTCCCATTATGAAAGCTCCGTTGATGCTGCCCCGAAGCTACCTGAAAATCACTGTTGTTACCGTGCTTTTACTTACAGCCGGCATGGTTCATAGAAGAAAATGAGTTTTCTCGAAAGAAACCTTGTGCTTCCAGTTCCTAGTTGGAAGCTCACCCGGCTCTGCTCTATACCAAACGTGAAAGTCAATGTGAGCACTAGCCTCGAAGTAAGGCCCTGATTATCCTGGCAAAACGGGAGGCGTGCAGCAGCTCCATGAGGCCTTCATCGCTGTTCTGCTTTAGTTTCACGGTAGTAAGCTTTCCAAGACTCCTAGGGACTTTGCTTAAGCAACAGTTTCGGTACCAGAACACTGCGTAGAGACAGTAAGCTCTGGTCCTGCATGTATGCTGCGTGTCAACCTAGAAATTGGAGACTGATGGCATAAGGCTTCTTTTCCCATTATGAAAGCTCCGTTCATGCGGCCTCGAAGCTACCTGAAAAGCATTGTTGTTGCCGGGGTTTTCCTCACTGCCGGCATGGTTCTGAGAAGAAAATGAGTTTTCTCCTAAGAAACCTTGGGGTTCCAGTTCCTTGTTGGAAGCTCACCCTGCTCTGCGCTATACCTAAAGTGAAAGTCAACGTGAGCCCAAGCTTCGAAGTAAGGCCCTGATTATCCTTGCAAAACGAGAGGCGTGCAGCAGCTCCATGAGGCCTTCATCGTTGTTCTGCTTTAGTTTCAAGGTAGTAAGCTTTTCAACACTCCTAGGGGACTTGCTTCAGCACCCGTTTCAGTACCAGAACACTGCGTAGAACCAGGAAGCTCTGCTCCTGCGTGTATGCTGCGTGTCAACCTAGAAATTAGAGACTGATGGCACAAGGCTAGTTTTCCCATTATGAAAGCTCCGTTGATGCTGCCCCGAAGCTACCTGAAAAGCACTGTTGTTACCGTGCTTTTACTTACAGCCGGCATGGTTCATAGAAGAAAATGAGTTTTCTCGAAAGAAACCTTGTGCTTCCAGTTCCTAGTTGGAAGCTCACCCGGCTCTGCTCTATACCAAACGTGAAAGTCAATGTGAGCACTAGCCTCGAAGTAAGGCCCTGATTATCCTGGCAAAACGGGAGGCGTGCAGCAGCTCCATGAGGCCTTCATCGCTGTTCTGCTTTAGTTTCACGGTAGTAAGCTTTCCAACATTCCTAGGGACTTTGCTTAAGCAACCTTTTCGGTACCAGAACACTGCGTAGAGGCAGTAAGCTCTGGTCCTGCGTGTATGCTGCGAGTCAACCTAGAAATTGGAGACTGATGGCATAAGGCTTCTTTTCCCATTATGAAAGCTCCGTTCATGCGGCCTCGAAGCTACCTGAAAAGCATTGTTGTTGCCGGGGTTTTCCTCACTGCCGGCATGGTTCTGAGGAGAAAATGAGTTTTCTCCTAAGAAACCTTGGGTTTCCAGTTCCTTGTTGGATACTCACCCTGCTCTGCGCTATACCTAAAGTGAAAGTCAACGTGAGCCCAAGCTTCGAAGTAAGGCCCTGATTATCCTTGCAAAACGAGAGGCGTGCAGCAGCTCCATGAGGCCTTCATCGTTGTTCTGCTTTAGTTTCAAGGTAGTAAGCTTTTCAACACTCCTAGGGGCCTTGCTTCGGCACCCGTTTCAGTACCAGAACACTGCGTAGAACCAGGAAGCTCTGCTCCTGCGTGTATGCTGCGTGTCAACCTAGAAATTAGAGACTGACGGCACAAGGCTAGTTTTCCCATTATGAAAGCTCCGTTGATGCGGCCCCGAAGCTACCTGAAAAGCACTGTTGTTACCGTGCTTTTACTTAGAGCCGGCATGGCACATAGAAGAAAATGAGTTTTCTCGAAAGAAACCTTGTGCTTCCAGTTCCTAGTTGGAAGCTCACCCGGCTCTGCTCTATACCAAACGTGAAAGTCAATGTGAGCACTAGCCTCGAAGTAAGGCCCTGATTATCCTGGCAAAACGGGAGGCGTGCAGCAGCTCCATGAGGCCTTCATCGCTGTTCTGCTTTAGTTTCACGGTAGTAAGCTTTCCAAGACTCCTAGGGACTTTGCTTAAGCAACCGTTTTGGTACCAGAACACTGCGTAGAGACAGTAAGCTCTGGTCCTGCGTGTATGCTGCGTGTCAACCTAGAAATTGGAGACTGATGGCATAAGGCTTCTTTTCCCATTATGAAAGCTCCGTTCATGCGGCCTCGAAGCTACCTGAAAAGCATTGTTGTTGCCGGGGTTTTCCTCACTGCCGGCATGGTTCTGAGAAGAAAATGAGTTTTCTCCTAAGAAACCTTGGGTTTCCAGTTCCTTGTTGGAAGCTCACCCTGCTCTGCGCTATACCTAAAGTGAAAGTCAACGTGAGCCCAAGCTTCGAAGTAAGGCCCTGATTATCCTTGCAAAACGAGAGGCGTGCAGCAGCTCCATGAGGCCTTCATCGTTGTTCTGCTTTAGTTTCAAGGTAGTAAGCTTTTCAACACTCCTAGGGGCCTTGCTTCAGCACCCGTTTCAGTACCAGAACACTGCGTAGAACCAGGAAGCTCTGCTCCTGCGTGTATGCTGCGTGTCAACCTAGAAAATAGAGACTGATGGTACAAGGCTTGTTTTCCCGTTTTGAAAGCTCCATTCATGTGGCCTCGAAGCTACCTGAAAAGCACTGTTGTTACCGTGCTTTTACTTACAGCCGGCATGGCACATAGAAGAAAATGAGATTTCTCGAAAGAAACCTTGTGCTTCCAGTTCCTAGTTGGAAGCTCACCCGGCTCTGCTCTATACCAAACGTGAAAGTCAATGTGAGCACTAGCCTCGAAGTAAGGCCCTGATTATGCTGGCAATACGGGAGGCGTGCAGCAGCTCCATGAGGCCTTCATCGATGTTCTGCTTTAGTTTCACGGTAGTAAGCTTTCCAACATTCCTAGGGACTTTGCTTAAGCAACAGTTTCGGTACCAGAACACTGCGTAGAGACAGTAAGCTCTGGTCCTGCGTGTATGCTGCGTGTCAACCTAGAAATTGGAGACTGATGGCATAAGGCTTCTTTTGCCATTATGAAAGCTCCGTTCATGCGGCCTCGAAGCTACCTGAAAAGCATTGTTGTTGCCGGGGTTTTCCTCACTGCCGGCATGGTTCTGAGAAGAAAATGAGTTTTCTCCTAAGAAACCTTGGGTTTCCAGTTCCTTGTTGGAAGCTCACCCTGCTCTGCGCTATACCTAAAGTGAAAGTCAACCTGAGCCCAAGCTTCGAAGTAAGGCCCTGATTATCCTTGCAAAACGAGAGGCATGCAGCAGCTCCATGAGGCCTTCATCGTTGTTCTGCTTTAGTTTCAAGGTAGTAAGCTTTTCAACACTCCTAGGGGCCTTGCTTCAGCACCCGTTTCAGTACCAGAACACTGCGTAGAACCAGGAAGCTCTGCTCCTGCGTGTATGCTGCGTGTCAACCTAGAAATTAGAGACTGATGGCACAAGGCTTGTTTTCCCGTTTTGAAAGCTCCATTCATGCGGCCTCGAAGCTACCTGAAAAGCACTGTTGTTACCGTGCTTTTACTACAGCCGGCATGGCACATAGAAGAAAATGAGTTTTCTCGAAAGAAACCTTGTGCTTCCAGTTCCTAGTTGGAAGCTCACCCGGCTCTGCTCTATACCAAACGTGAAAGTCAATGTGAGCACTAGCCTCGAAGTAAGGCCCTGATTATCCTGGCAATACGGGAGGCGTGCAGCAGCTCCATAAGTCCTTCATCGCTGTTCTGCTTTAGTTTCACGGTAGTAAGCTTTCCAACATTCCTAGGGACTTTGCTTAAGCAACCGTTTCGGTACCAGAAGACTGCGTAGAGACAGTAAGCTCTGGTCCTGCGTGTATGCTGCGTGTCAACCTAGAAATTGGAGACTGATGGCATAAGGCTTCTTTTGCCATTATGAAAGCTCCGTTCATGCGGCCTCGAAGCTACCTGAAAAGCATTGTTGTTGCCGGGGTTTTCCTCACTGCCGGCATGGTTCTGAGAAGAAAATGAGTTTTCTCCTAAGAAACCTTGGGTTTCCAGTTCCTTGTTGGAAGCTCACCCTGCTCTGCGCTATACCTAAAGTGAAAGTCAACGTGAGCCCAAGCTTCGAAGTAAGGCCCTGATTATCCTTGCAAAACGAGAGGCGTGCAGCAGCTCCATGAGGCCTTCATCGTTGTTCTGCTTTAGTTTCAAGGTAGTAAGCTTTTCAACACTCCTAGGGGCCTTGCTTCAGCACCCGTTTCGGTACCAGAACACTGCGTAGAACCAGGAAGCTCTGCTCCTGCGTGTATGCTGAGTGTCAACCTAGAAATTAGAGACTGATGGCACAAGGCTAGTTTTCCCATTATGAAAGCTCCGTTGATGCTGCCCCGATGCTACCTGAAAAGCACTGTTGTTACCGTGCTTTTACTTACAGCCGGCATGGTTCATAGAAGAAAATGAGTTTTCTCGAAAGAAACCTTGTGCTTCCAGTTCCTAGTTGGAAGCTCACCCGGCTCTGCTCTATACCAAACGTGAAAGTCAATGTGAGCACTAGCCTCGAAGTAAGGCCCTGATTATCCTGGCAAAACGGGAGGCGTGCAGCAGCTCCATGAGGCCTTCATCGCTGTTCTGCTTTAGTTTCACGGTAGTAAGCTTTCCAACATTCCTAGGGACTTTGCTTAAGCAACCGTTTCGGTACCAGAACACTGCGTAGAGACAGTAAGCTCTGGTCCTGCATGTATGCTGCGTGTCAACCTAGAAATTGGAGACTGATGGCATAAGGCTTCTTTTGCCATTATGAAAGCTCCGTTCATGCGGCCTCGAAGCTACCTGAAAAGCATTGTTGTTGCCGGGGTTTTCCTCACTGCCGGCATGGTTCTGAGAAGAAACTGAGTTTTCTCCTAAGAAACCTTGGGTTTCCAGTTCCTTGTTGGAAGCTCACCCTGCTCTGCGCTATACCTAAAGTGAAAGTCAACGTGAGCCCAAGCTTCGAAGTAAGGCCCTGATTATCCTTGCAAAACGAGAGGCGTGCAGCAGCTCCATGAGGCCTTCATCGTTGTTCTGCTTTAGTTTCAAGGTAGTAAGCTTTTCAACCCTCCTACGGGACTTGCTTCAGCACCCGTTTCAGTACCAGAACACTGCGTAGAACCAGGAAGCTCTGTTCCTGCGTGTATGCTGCGTGTCAACCTAGAAATTAGAGACTGATGGCACAAGGCTAGTTTTCCCATTATGAAAGCTCCGTTGATGCTGCCCCGAAGCTACCTGAAAAGCACTGTTGTTACCGTGCTTTTACTTACAGCCGGCATGGTTCATAGAAGAAAATGAGTTTTCGCGAAAGAAACCTTGTGCTTCCAGTTCCTAGTTGGAAGCTCACCCTGCTCTGCTCTATACCAAACGTGAAAGTCAATGTGAGCACTAGCCTCGAAGTAAGGCCCTGATTATCGTGGCAAAACGGGAGGCGTGCAGCAGCTCCATGAGGCCTTCATCGCTGTTCTGCTTTAGTTTCACGGTAGTAAGCTTTCCAACATTCCTAGGGACTTTGCTTAAGCAACCGTTTCGGTACCAGAACACTGCGTAGAGACAGTAAGCTCTGGTCCTGCGTGTATGCTGCGTGTCAACCTAGAAATTGGAGACTGATGGCATAAGGCTTCTTTTCCCATTATGAAAGCTCCGTTCATGCGGCCTCGAAGCTACCTGAAAAGCATTGTTGTTGCCGGGGTTTTCCTCACTGCCGGCATGGTTCTGAGAAGAAAATGAGTTTTCTCCTAAGAAACCTTGGGTTTCCAGTTCCTTGTTGGAAGCTCACCCTGCTCTGCGCTATACCTAAAGTGAAAGTCAACGTGAGCCCAAGCTTCGAAGTAAGGCCCTGATTATCCTTGCAAAACGAGAGGCGTGCAGCAGCTCCATGAGGCCTTCATCGTTGTTCTGCTTTAGTTTCAAGGTAGTAAGCTTTTCCACACTCCTAGGGGACTTGCTTCAGCACCCGTTTCAGTACCAGAACACTGCGTAGAACCAGGAAGCTCTGCTCCTGCGTGTATGCTGCGTGTCAACCTAGAAATTAGAGACTGATGGCACAAGGCTAGTTTTCCCATTATGAAAGCTCCGTTGATGCTGCCCCGAAGCTACCTGAAAATCACTGTTGTTACCGTGCTTTTACTTACAGCCGGCATGGTTCATAGAAGAAAATGAGTTTTCTCGAAAGAAACCTTGTGCTTCCAGTTCCTAGTTGGAAGCTCACCCGGCTCTGCTCTATACCAAACGTGAAAGTCAATGTGAGCACTAGCCTCGAAGTAAGGCCCTGATTATCCTGGCAAAACGGGAGGCGTGCAGCAGCTCCATGAGGCCTTCATCGCTGTTCTGCTTTAGTTTCACGGTAGTAAGCTTTCCAAGACTCCTAGGGACTTTGCTTAAGCAACAGTTTCGGTACCAGAACACTGCGTAGAGACAGTAAGCTCTGGTCCTGCATGTATGCTGCGTGTCAACCTAGAAATTGGAGACTGATGGCATAAGGCTTCTTTTCCCATTATGAAAGCTCCGTTCATGCGGCCTCGAAGCTACCTGAAAAGCATTGTTGTTGCCGGGGTTTTCCTCACTGCCGGCATGGTTCTGAGAAGAAAATGAGTTTTCTCCTAAGAAACCTTGGGGTTCCAGTTCCTTGTTGGAAGCTCACCCTGCTCTGCGCTATACCTAAAGTGAAAGTCAACGTGAGCCCAAGCTTCGAAGTAAGGCCCTGATTATCCTTGCAAAACGAGAGGCGTGCAGCAGCTCCATGAGGCCTTCATCGTTGTTCTGCTTTAGTTTCAAGGTAGTAAGCTTTTCAACACTCCTAGGGGACTTGCTTCAGCACCCGTTTCAGTACCAGAACACTGCGTAGAACCAGGAAGCTCTGCTCCTGCGTGTATGCTGCGTGTCAACCTAGAAATTAGAGACTGATGGCACAAGGCTAGTTTTCCCATTATGAAAGCTCCGTTGATGCTGCCCCGAAGCTACCTGAAAAGCACTGTTGTTACCGTGCTTTTACTTACAGCCGGCATGGTTCATAGAAGAAAATGAGTTTTCTCGAAAGAAACCTTGTGCTTCCAGTTCCTAGTTGGAAGCTCACCCGGCTCTGCTCTATACCAAACGTGAAAGTCAATGTGAGCACTAGCCTCGAAGTAAGGCCCTGATTATCCTGGCAAAACGGGAGGCGTGCAGCAGCTCCATGAGGCCTTCATCGCTGTTCTGCTTTAGTTTCACGGTAGTAAGCTTTCCAACATTCCTAGGGACTTTGCTTAAGCAACCTTTTCGGTACCAGAACACTGCGTAGAGGCAGTAAGCTCTGGTCCTGCGTGTATGCTGCGAGTCAACCTAGAAATTGGAGACTGATGGCATAAGGCTTCTTTTCCCATTATGAAAGCTCCGTTCATGCGGCCTCGAAGCTACCTGAAAAGCATTGTTGTTGCCGGGGTTTTCCTCACTGCCGGCATGGTTCTGAGGAGAAAATGAGTTTTCTCCTAAGAAACCTTGGGTTTCCAGTTCCTTGTTGGATACTCACCCTGCTCTGCGCTATACCTAAAGTGAAAGTCAACGTGAGCCCAAGCTTCGAAGTAAGGCCCTGATTATCCTTGCAAAACGAGAGGCGTGCAGCAGCTCCATGAGGCCTTCATCGTTGTTCTGCTTTAGTTTCAAGGTAGTAAGCTTTTCAACACTCCTAGGGGCCTTGCTTCGGCACCCGTTTCAGTACCAGAACACTGCGTAGAACCAGGAAGCTCTGCTCCTGCGTGTATGCTGCGTGTCAACCTAGAAATTAGAGACTGACGGCACAAGGCTAGTTTTCCCATTATGAAAGCTCCGTTGATGCGGCCCCGAAGCTACCTGAAAAGCACTGTTGTTACCGTGCTTTTACTTAGAGCCGGCATGGCACATAGAAGAAAATGAGTTTTCTCGAAAGAAACCTTGTGCTTCCAGTTCCTAGTTGGAAGCTCACCCGGCTCTGCTCTATACCAAACGTGAAAGTCAATGTGAGCACTAGCCTCGAAGTAAGGCCCTGATTATCCTGGCAAAACGGGAGGCGTGCAGCAGCTCCATGAGGCCTTCATCGCTGTTCTGCTTTAGTTTCACGGTAGTAAGCTTTCCAAGACTCCTAGGGACTTTGCTTAAGCAACCGTTTCGGTACCAGAAGACTGCGTAGAGACAGTAAGCTCTGGTCCTGCGTGTATGCTGGGTGTCAACCTAGAAATTGGAGACTGATGGCATAAGGCTTCTTTTGCCATTATGAAAGCTCCGTTCATGCGGCCTCGAAGCTACCTGAAAAGCATTGTTGTTGCCGGGGTTTTCCTCACTGCCGGCATGGTTCTGAGAAGAAAATGAGTTTTCTCCTAAGAAACCTTGGGTTTCCAGTTCCTTGTTGGAAGCTCACCCTGCTCTGCGCTATACCTAAAGTGAAAGTCAACGTGAGCCCTAGCTTCGAAGTAAGGCCCTGATTATCCTTGCAAAACGAGAGGCGTGCAGCAGCTCCATGAGGCCTTCATCGTTGTTCTGCTTTAGTTTCAAGGTAGTAAGCTTTACAACACTCCTAGGGGACTTGCTTCAGCACCCGTTTCAGTACCAGAACACTGCGTAGAACCAGGAAGCTCTGCTCCTGCGTGTATGCTGCGTGTCAACCTAGAAATTAGAGACTGATGGCACAAGGCTAGTTTTCCCATTATGAAAGCTCCGTTGATGCTGCCCCGAAGCTACCTGAAAATCACTGTTGTTACCGTGCTTTTACTTACAGCCGGCATGGTTCATAGAAGAAAATGAGTTTTCTCGAAAGAAACCTTGTGCTTCCAGTTCCTAGTTGGAAGCTCACCCGGCTCTGCTCTATACCAAACGTGAAAGTCAATGTGAGCACTAGCCTCGAAGTAAGGCCCTGATTATCCTGGCAAAACGGGAGGCGTGCAGCAGCTCCATGAGGCCTTCATTGCTGTTCTGCTTTAGTTTCACGGTAGTAAGCTTTCCAAGACTCCTAGGGACTTTGCTTAAGCAACCGTTTCGGTACCAGAACACTGCGTAGAGACAGTAAGCTCTGGTCCTGCATGTATGCTGCGTGTCAACCTAGAAATTGGAGACTGATGGCATAAGGCTTCTTTTGCCATTATGAAAGCTCCGTTCATGCGGCCTCGAAGCTACCTGAAAAGCATTGTTGTTGCCGGGGTTTTCCTCACTGCCGGCATGGTTCTGAGAAGAAAATGAGTTTTCTCCTAAGAAACCTTGGGGTTCCAGTTCCTTGTTGGAAGCTCACCCTGCTCTGCGCTATACCTAAAGTGAAAGTCAACGTGAGCCCAAGCTTCGAAGTAAGGCCCTGATTATCCTTGCAAAACGAGAGGCGTGCAGCAGCTCCATGAGGCCTTCATCGTTGTTCTGCTTTAGTTTCAAGGTAGTAAGCTTTTCAACACTCCTAGGGGCCTTGCTTCAGCACCCGTTTCAGTACCAGAACACTGCGTAGAACCAGGAAGCTCTGCTCCTGCGTGTATGCTGCGTGTCAACCTAGAAATTAGAGACTGATGGCACAAGGCTAGTTTTCCCATTATGAAAGCTCCGTTGATGCTGCCCCGAAGCTACCTGAAAATCACTGTTGTTACCGTGCTTTTACTTACAGCCGGCATGGTTCATAGAAGAAAATGAGTTTTCTCGAAAGAAACCTTGTGCTTCCAGTTCCTAGTTGGAAGCTCACCCGGCTCTGCTCTATACCAAACGTGAAAGTCAATGTGAGCACTAGCCTCGAAGTAAGGCCCTGATTATCCTGGCAAAACGGGAGGCGTGCAGCAGCTCCATGAGGCCTTCATCGCTGTTCTGCTTTAGTTTCACGGTAGTAAGCTTTCCAAGACTCCTAGGAACTTTGCTTAAGCAACCGTTTCGGTACCAGAACACTGCGTAGAGACAGTAAGCTCTGGTCCTGCATGTATGCTGCGTGTCAACCTAGAAATTGGAGACTGATGGCATAAGGCTTCTTTTGCCATTATGAAAGCTCCGTTCATGCGGCCTCGAAGCTACCTGAAAAGCATTGTTGTTGCCGGGGTTTTCCTCACTGCCGGCATGGTTCTGAGAAGAAAATGAGTTTTCTCCTAAGAAACCTTGGGGTTCCAGTTCCTTGTTGGAAGCTCACCCTGCTCTGCGCTATACCTAAAGTGAAAGTCAACGTGAGCCCAAGCTTCGAAGTAAGGCCCTGATTATCCTTGCAAAACGAGAGGCGTGCAGCAGCTCCATGAGGCCTTCATCGTTGTTCTGCTTTAGTTTCAAGGTAGTAAGCTTTTCAACACTCCTAGGGGCCTTGCTTCAGCACCCGTTTCAGTACCAGAACACTGCGTAGAACCAGGAAGCTCTGCTCCTGCGTGTATGCTGCGTGTCAACCTAGAAATTAGAGACTGACGGCACAAGGCTAGTTTTCCCATTATGAAAGCTCCGTTGATGCTGCCCCGAAGCTACCTGAAAAGCACTGTTGTTACCGTGCTTTTACTTACAGCCGGCATGGTTCATAGAAGAAAATGAGTTTTCTCGAAAGAAACCTTGTGCTTCCAGTTCCTAGTTGGAAGCTCACCCGGCTCTGCTCTATACCAAACGTGAAAGTCAATGTGAGCACTAGCCTCGAAGTAAGGCCCTGATTATCCTGGCAAAACGGGAGGCGTGCAGCAGCTCCATGAGGCCTTCATCGCTGTTCTGCTTTAGTTTCACGGTAGTAAGCTTTCCAACATTCCTAGGGACTTTGCTTAAGCAACCGTTTCGGTACCAGAACACTGCGTAGAGACAGTAAGCTCTGGTCCTGCATGTATGCTGCGTGTCAACCTAGAAATTGGAGACTGATGGCATAAGGCTTCTTTTGCCATTATGAAAGCTCCGTTCATGCGGCCTCGAAGCTACCTGAAAAGCATTGTTGTTGCCGGGGTTTTCCTCACTGCCGGCATGGTTCTGAGAAGAAACTGAGTTTTCTCCTAAGAAACCTTGGGTTTCCAGTTCCTTGTTGGAAGCTCACCCTGCTCTGCGCTATACCTAAAGTGAAAGTCAACGTGAGCCCAAGCTTCGAAGTAAGGCCCTGATTATCCTTGCAAAACGAGAGGCGTGCAGCAGCTCCATGAGGCCTTCATCGTTGTTCTGCTTTAGTTTCAAGGTAGTAAGCTTTTCAACCCTCCTACGGGACTTGCTTCAGCACCCGTTTCAGTACCAGAACACTGCGTAGAACCAGGAAGCTCTGTTCCTGCGTGTATGCTGCGTGTCAACCTAGAAATTAGAGACTGATGGCACAAGGCTAGTTTTCCCATTATGAAAGCTCCGTTGATGCTGCCCCGAAACTACCTGAAAAGCACTGTTGTTACCGTGCTTTTACTTACAGCCGGCATGGTTCATAGAAGAAAATGAGTTTTCACGAAAGAAACCTTGTGCTTCCAGTTCCTAGTTGGAAGCTCACCCTGCTCTGCTCTATACCAAACGTGAAAGTCAATGTGAGCACTAGCCTCGAAGTAAGGCCCTGATTATCGTGGCAAAACGGGAGGCGTGCAGCAGCTCCATGAGGCCTTCATCGCTGTTCTGCTTTAGTTTCACGGTAGTAAGCTTTCCAACATTCCTAGGGACTTTGCTTAAGCAACCGTTTCGGTACCAGAACACTGCGTAGAGACAGTAAGCTCTGGTCCTGCGTGTATGCTGCGTGTCAACCTAGAAATTGGAGACTGATGGCATAAGGCTTCTTTTCCCATTATGAAAGCTCCGTTCATGCGGCCTCGAAGCTACCTGAAAAGCATTGTTGTTGCCGGGGTTTTCCTCACTGCCGGCATGGTTCTGAGAAGAAAATGAGTTTTCTCCTAAGAAACCTTGGGTTTCCAGTTCCTTGTTGGAAGCTCACCCTGCTCTGCGCTATACCTAAAGTGAAAGTCAACGTGAGCCCAAGCTTCGAAGTAAGGCCCTGATTATCCTTGCAAAACGAGAGGCGTGCAGCAGCTCCATGAGGCCTTCATCGTTGTTCTGCTTTAGTTTCAAGGTAGTAAGCTTTTCAACACTCCTAGGGGACTTGCTTCAGCACCCGTTTCAGTACCAGAACACTGCGTAGAACCAGGAAGCTCTGCTCCTGCGTGTATGCTGCGTGTCAACCTAGAAATTAGAGACTGATGGCACAAGGCTAGTTTTCCCATTATGAAAGCTCCGTTGATGCTGCCCCGAAGCTACCTGAAAATCACTGTTGTTACCGTGCTTTTACTTACAGCCGGCATGGTTCATAGAAGAAAATGAGTTTTCTCGAAAGAAACCTTGTGCTTCCAGTTCTTAGTTGGAAGCTCACCCGGCTCTGCTCTATACCAAACGTGAAAGTCAATGTGAGCACTAGCCTCGAAGTAAGGCCCTGATTATCCTGGCAAAACGGGAGGCGTGCAGCAGCTCCATGAGGCCTTCATCGCTGTTCTGCTTTAGTTTCACGGTAGTAAGCTTTCCAAGACTCCTAGGGACTTTGCTTAAGCAACCGTTTCGGTACCAGAACACTGCGTAGAGACAGTAAGCTCTGGTCCTGCATGTATGCTGCGTGTCAACCTAGAAATTGGAGACTGATGGCATAAGGCTTCTTTTCCCATTATGAAAGCTCCGTTCATGCGGCCTCGAAGCTACCTGAAAAGCATTGTTGTTGCCGGGGTTTTCCTCACTGCCGGCATGGTTCTGAGAAGAAAATGAGTTTTCTCCTAAGAAACCTTGGGTTTCCAGTTCCTTGTTGGAAGCTCACCCTGCTCTGCGCTATACCTAAAGTGAAAGTCAACGTGAGCCCAAGCTTCGAAGTAAGGCCCTGATTATCCTTGCAAAACGAGAGGCGTGCAGCAGCTCCATGAGGCCTTCATCGTTGTTCTGCTTTAGTTTCAAGGTAGTAAGCTTTTCAACACTCCTAGGGGACTTGCTTCAGCACCCGTTTCAGTACCAGAACACTGCGTAGAACCAGGAAGCTCTGCTCCTGCGTGTATGCTGCGTGTCAACCTAGAAATTAGAGACTGATGGCACAAGGCTAGTTTTCCCATTATGAAAGCTCCGTTGATGCTGCCCCGAAGCTACCTGAAAAGCACTGTTGTTACCGTGCTTTTACTTACAGCCGGCATGGTTCATAGAAGAAAATGAGTTTTCTCGAAAGAAACCTTGTGCTTCCAGTTCCTAGTTGGAAGCTCACCCGGCTCTGCTCTATACCAAACGTGAAAGTCAATGTGAGCACTAGCCTCGAAGTAAGGCCCTGATTATCCTGGCAAAACGGGAGGCGTGCAGCAGCTCCATGAGGCCTTCATCGCTGTTCTGCTTTAGTTTCACGGTAGTAAGCTTTCCAAGACTCCTAGGGACTTTGCTTAAGCAACCGTTTCGGTACCAGAACACTGCGTAGAGACAGTAAGCTCTGGTCCTGCATGTATGCTGCGTGTCAACCTAGAAATTGGAGACTGATGGCATAAGGCTTCTTTTCCCATTATGAAAGCTCCGTTCATGCGGCCTCGAAGCTACCTGAAAAGCATTGTTGTTGCCGGGGTTTTCCTCACTGCCGGCATGGTTCTGAGAAGAAACTGAGTTTTCTCCTAAGAAACCTTGGGTTTCCAGTTCCTTGTTGGAAGCTCACCCTGCTCTGCGCTATACCTAAAGTGAAAGTCAACGTGAGCCCAAGCTTCGAAGTAAGGCCCTGATTATCCTTGCAAAACGAGAGGCGTGCAGCAGCTCCATGAGGCCTTCATCGTTGTTCTGCTTTAGTTTCAAGGTAGTAAGCTTTTCAACACTCCTAGGGGCCTTGCTTCAGCACCCGTTTCGGTACCAGAACACTGCGTAGAACCAGGAAGCTCTGCTCCTGCGTGTATGCTGCGTGTCAACCTAGAAATTAGAGACTGATGGCACAAGGCTAGTTTTCCCATTATGAAAGCTCCGTTGATGCTGCCCCGAAGCTACCTGAAAAGCACTGTTGTTACCGTGCTTTTACTTACAGCCAGCATGGTTCATAGAAGAAAATGAGTTTTCTCAAAAGAAACCTTGTGCTTCCAGTTCCTAGTTGGAAGCTCACCCGGCTCTGCTCTATACCAAACGTGAAAGTCAATGTGAGCACTAGCCTCGAAGTAAGGCCCTGCTTATCCTGGCAAAACGGGAGGCGTGCAGCAGCTCCATGAGGCCTTCATCGCTGTTCTGCTTTAGTTTCACGGTAGTAAGCTTTCCAACATTCCTAGGGACTTTGCTTAAGCAACCATTTCGGTACCAGAACACTGCGTAGAGACAGTAAGCTCTGGTCCTGCATGTATGCTGCGTGTCAACCTAGAAATTGGAGACTGATGGCATAAGGCTTCTTTTGCCATTATGAAAGCTCCGTTCATGCGGCCTCGAAGCTACCTGAAAAGCATTGTTGTTGCCGGGGTTTTCCTCACTGCCGGCATGGTTCTGAGAAGAAACTGAGTTTTCTCCTAAGAAACCTTGGGTTTCCAGTTCCTTGTTGGAAGCTCACCCTGCTCTGCGCTATACCTAAAGTGAAAGTCAACGTGAGCCCAAGCTTCGAAGTAAGGCCCTGATTATCCTTGCAAAACGAGAGGCGTGCAGCAGCTCCATGAGGCCTTCATCGTTGTTCTGCTTTAGTTTCAAGGTAGTAAGCTTTTCAACACTCCTAGGGGACTTGCTTCAGCACCCGTTTCAGTACCAGAACACTGCGTAGAACCAGGAAGCTCTGCTCCTGCGTGTATGCTGCGTGTCAACCTAGAAATTAGAGACTGATGGCACAAGGCTAGTTTTCCCATTATGAAAGCTCCGTTATGCGGCCCCGAGGCTACCTGAAAAGCACTGTTGTTACCGTGCTTTTAATTACAGTCGGCATGGCACATAGAAGAAAATGAGTTTTCTCGAAAGAAACCTTGTGCTTCCAGTTCCTAGTTGGAAGCTCACCCGGCTCTGCTCTATACCAAACGTGAAAGTCAATGTGAGCACTAGCCTCGAAGTAAGGCCCTGATTATCCTGGCAAAACGGGAGGCGTGCAGCAGCTCCATGAGGCCTTCATCGCTGTTCTGCTTTAGTTTCACGGTAGTAAGCTTTCCAACATTCCTAGGGACTTTGCTTAAGCAACCGTTTCGGTACCAGAACACTGCGTAGAGACAGTAAGCTCTGGTCCTGCATGTATGCTGCGTGTCAACCTAGAAATTGGAGACTGATGGCATAAGGCTTCTTTTGCCATTATGAAAGCTCCGTTCATGCGGCCTCGAAGCTACCTGAAAAGCATTGTTGTTGCCGGGGTTTTCCTCACTGCCGGCATGGTTCTGAGAAGAAACTGAGTTTTCTCCTAAGAAACCTTGGGTTTCCAGTTCCTTGTTGGAAGCTCACCCTGCTCTGCGCTATACCTAAAGTGAAAGTCAACGTGAGCCCAAGCTTCGAAGTAAGGCCCTGATTATCCTTGCAAAACGAGAGGCGTGCAGCAGCTCCATGAGGCCTTCATCGTTGTTCTGCTTTAGTTTCAAGGTAGTAAGCTTTTCAACACTCCTAGGGGCCTTGCTTCAGCACCCGTTTCGGTACCAGAACACTGCGTAGAACCAGGAAGCTCTGCTCCTGCGTGTATGCTGCGTGTCAACCTAGAAATTAGAGACTGATGGCACAAGGCTAGTTTTCCCATTATGAAAGCTCCATTGATGCGGCCCCGAAGCTACCTGAAAAGCACTGTTGTTACCGTGCTTTTACTTACAGCCGGCATGGCACATAGAAGAAAATGAGTTTTCTCGAAAGAAACCTTGTGCTTCCAGTTCCTAGTTGGAAGCTCACCCTGCTCTGCTCTATACCAAACGTGAAAGTCAATGTGAGCACTAGCCTCGAAGTAAGGCCCTGATTATCCTGGCAAAACGGGAGGCGTGCAGCAGCTCCATGAGGCCTTCATCGCTGTTCTGCTTTAGTTTCACGGTAGTAAGCTTTCCAACATTCCTAGGGACTTTGCTTAAGCAACCGTTTCGGTACCAGAACACTGCGTAGAGACAGTAAGCTCGGGTCCTGCGTGTATGCTGCGTGTCAACCTAGAAATTGGAGACTGATGGCATAAGGCTTCTTTTCCCATTATGAAAGCTCCGTTCATGCGGCCTCGAAGCTACCTGAAAAGCATTGTTGTTGCCGGGGTTTTCCTCACTGCCGGCATGGTTCTGAGAAGAAAATGAGTTTTCTCCTAAGAAACCTTGGGTTTCCAGTTCCTTGTTGGAAGCTCACCCTGCTCTGCGCTATACCTAAAGTGAAAGTCAACGTGAGCCCAAGCTTCGAAGTAAGGCCCTGATTATCCTTGCAAAACGAGAGGCGTGCAGCAGCTCCATGAGGCCTTCATCGTTGTTCTGCTTTAGTTTCAAGGTAGTAAGCTTTTCAACACTCCTAGGGGCCTTGCTTCAGCACCCGTTTCAGTACCAGAACACTGCGTAGAACCAGGAAGCTCTGCTCCTGCGTGTATGCTGCGTGTCAACCTAGAAATTAGAGACTGATGGCACAAGGCTAGTTTTCCCATTATGAAAGCTCCTTTGATGCGGCCCCGAAGCTACCTGAAAAGCACTGTTGTTACCGTGCTTTTACTTACAGCCGGCATGGCACATAGAAGAAAATGAGTTTTCTCGAAAGAAACCTTGTGCTTCCAGTTCCTAGTTGGAAGCTCACCCGGCTCTGCTCTATACCAAACGTGAAAGTCAATGTGAGTACTAGCCTCGAAGTAAGGCCCTGATTATCCTGGCAAAACGGGAGGCGTGCAGCAGCTCCATGAGGCCTTCATCGCTGTTCTGCTTTAGTTTCACGGTAGTAGCTTTCCAACATTCCTAGGGACTTTGCTTAAGCAACCGTTTCGGTACCAGAACACTGCGTAGAGACAGTAAGCTCTGGTCCTGCGTGTATGCTGCGAGTCAACCTAGAAATTGGAGACTGATGGCATAAGGCTTCTTTTCCCATTATGAAAGCTCCGTTCATGCGGCCTCGAAGCTACCTGAAAAGCATTGTTGTTGCCGGGGTTTTCCTCACTGCCGGCATGGTTCTGAGGAGAAAATGAGTTTTCTCCTAAGAAACCTTGGGTTTCCAGTTCTTTGTTGGATACTCACCCTGCTCTGCGCTATACCTAAAGTGAAAGTCAACGTGAGCCCAAGCTTCGAAGTAAGGCCCTGATTATCCTTGCAAAACGAGAGGCGTGCAGCAGCTCCATGAGGCCTTCATCGTTGTTCTGCTTTAGTTTCAAGGTAGTAAGCTTTTCAACACTCCTAGGGGCCTTGCTTCAGCACCCGTTTCAGTACCAGAACACTGCGTAGAACCAGGAAGCTCTGCTCCTGCGTGTATGCTGCGTGTCAACCTAGAAATTAGAGACTGACGGCACAAGGCTAGTTTTCCCATTATGAAAGCTCCGTTGATGCGGCCCCGAAGCTACCTGAAAAGCACTGTTGTTACCGTGCTTTTACTTAGAGCCGGCATGGCACATAGAAGAAAATGAGTTTTCTCGAAAGAAACCTTGTGCTTCCAGTTCCTAGTTGGAAGCTCACCCGGCTCTGCTCTATACCAAACGTGAAAGTCAATGTGAGCACTAGCCTCGAAGTAAGGCCCTGATTATCCTGGCAAAACGGGAGGCGTGCAGCAGCTCCATGAGGCCTTCATCGCTGTTCTGCTTTAGTTTCACGGTAGTAAGCTTTCCAACATTCCTAGGGACTTTGCTTAAGCAACCGTTTCGGTACCAGAACACTGCGTAGAGACAGTAAGCTCTGGTCCTGCGTGTATGCTGCGTGTCAACCTAGAAATTGGAGACTGATGGCATAAGGCTTCTTTTCCCATTATGAAAGCTCCGTTCATGCGGCCTCGAAGCTACCTGAAAAGCATTGTTGTTGCCGGGGTTTCCTCACTGCCGGCATGGTTCTGAGAAGAAAATGAGTTTTCTCCTAAGAAACCTTGGGTTTCCAGTTCCTTGTTGGAAGCTCACCCTGCTCTGCTCTATACCTAAAGTGAAAGTCAACGTGAGCCCAAGCTTCGAAGTAAGGCCCTGATTATCCTTGCAAAACGAGAGGCGTGCAGCAGCTCCATGAGGCCTTCATCGTTGTTCTGCTTTAGTTTCAAGGTAGTAAGCTTTTCAACACTCCTAGGGGCCTTGCTTCAGCACCCGTTTCAGTACCAGAACACTGCGTAGAACCAGGAAGCTCTGCTCCTGCGTGTATGCTGCGTGTCAACCTAGAAATTAGAGACTGATGGCACAAGGCTTGTTTTCCCGTTTTGAAAGCTCCATTCATGCGGCCTCGAAGCTACCTGAAAAGCACTGTTGTTACCGTGCTTTTACTTACAGCCGGCATGGCACATAGAAGAAAATGAGTTTTCTCGAAAGAAACCTTGTGCTTCCAGTTCCTAGTTGGAAGCTCACCCGGCTCTGCTCTATACCAAACGTGAAAGTCAATGTGAGCACTAGCCTCGAAGTAAGGCCCTGATTATGCTGGCAATACGGGAGGCGTGCAGCAGCTCCATGAGGCCTTCATCGCTGTTCTGCTTTAGTTTCACGGTAGTAAGCTTTCCAACATTCCTAGGGACTTTGCTTAAGCAACCGTTTCGGTACCAGAACACTGCGTAGAGACAGTAAGCTCTGGTCCTGCGTGTATGCTGCGTGTCAACCTAGAAATTGGAGACTGATGGCATAAGGCTTCTTTTCCCATTATGAAAGCTCCGTTCATGCGGCCTCGAAGCTACCTGAAAAGCATTGTTGTTGCCGGGGTTTTCCTCACTGCCGGCATGGTTCTGAGAAGAAAATGAGTTTTCTCCTAAGAAACCTTGGGTTTCCAGTTCCTTGTTGGAAGCTCACCCTGCTCTGCGCTATACCTAAAGTGAAAGTCAACGTGAGCCCAAGCTTCGAAGTAAGGCCCTGATTACCCTTGCAAAACGAGAGGCGTGCAGCAGCTCCATGAGGCCTTCATCGTTGTTCTGCTTTAGTTTGAAGGTAGTAAGCTTTTCAACACTCCTAGGGGCCTTGCTTCAGCACCCGTTTCAGTACCAGAACACTGCGTAGAACCAGGAAGTTCTGCTCCTGCGTGTATGCTGCGTGTCAACCTAGAAATTAGAGGCTGACGGCACAAGGTTAGTTTTCCCATTATGAAAGCTCCGTTGATGCGGCCCCGAAGCTACCTGAAAAGCACTGTTGTTACCGTGCTTTTACTACAGCCGGCATGGCACATAGAAGAAAATGAGTTTTCTCGAAAGAAACCTTGTGCTTCCAGTTCCTAGTTGGAAGCTCACCCGGCTCTGCTCTATACCAAACGTGAAAGTCAATGTGAGCACTAGCCTCGAAGTAAGGCCCTGATTATGCTGGCAATACGGGAGGCGTGCAGCAGCTCCATGAGGCCTTCATCGCTGTTCTGCTTTAGTTTCACGGTAGTAAGCTTTCCAACATTCCTAGGGACTTTGCTTAAGCAACCGTTTCGGTACCAGAACACTGCGTAGAGACAGTAAGCTCTGGTCCTGCGTGTATGCTGCGTGTCAACCTAGAAATTGGAGACTGATGGCATAAGGCTTCTTTTGCCATTATGAAAGCTCCGTTCATGCGGCCTCGAAGCTACCTGAAAAGCATTGTTGTTGCCGGGGTTTTCCTCACTGGCGGCATGGTTCTGAGAAGAAACTGAGTTTTCTCCTAAGAAAACTTGGGTTTCCAGTTCTTTGTTGGAAGCTCACCCTGCTCTGCGCTATACCTAAAGTGAAAGTCAACGTGAGCCCAAGCTTCGAAGTAAGGCCTTGATTATCCTTGCAAAACGAGAGGCGTGCACCAGCTCCATGAGGCCTTCATCGTTGTTCTGCTTTAGTTTCAAGGTAGTAAGCTTTTCAACACTCCTAGGGGCCTTGCTTCAGCACCCGTTTCAGTACCAGAACACTGCGTAGAACCAGGAAGTTCTGCTCCTGCGTGTATGCTGCGTGTCAACCTAGAAATTAGAGGCTGACGGCACAAGGCTAGTTTTCCCATTATGAAAGCTCCGTTGATGCGGCCCCGAAGCTACCTGAAAAGCACTGTTGTTACCGTGCTTTTACTTACAGCCGGCATGGCACATAGAAGAAAATGAGTTTTCTCGAAAGAAACCTTGTGCTTCCAGTTCCTAGTTGGAAGCTCACCCGGCTCTGCTCTATACCAAACGTGAAAGTCAATGTGAGCACTAGCCTCGAAGTAAGGCCCTGATTATGCTGGCAAAACGGGAGGCGTGCAGCAGCTCCATGAGGCCTTCATCGCTGTTCTGCTTTAGTTTCACGGTAGTAAGCTTTCCAAGACTCCTAGGGACTTTGCTTAAGCAACCGTTTCGGTACCAGAACACTGCGTAGAGACAGTAAGCTCTGGTCCTGCGTGTATGCTGCGTGTCAACCTAGAAATTGGAGACTGATGGCATAAGGCTTCTTTTCCCATTATGAAAGCTCCGTTCATGCGGCCTCGAAGCTACCTGAAAAGCATTGTTGTTGCCGGGGTTTTCCTCACTGCCAGCATGGTTCTGAGAAGAAAATGAGTTTTCTCCTAAGAAACCTTGGGTTTCCAGTTCCTTGTTGGAAGCTCACCCTGCTCTGCGCTATACCTAAAGTGAAAGTCAACGTGAGCCCAAGCTTCGAAGTAAGGCCCTGATTATCCTTGCAAAACGAGAGGCGTGCAGCAGCTCCATGAGGCCTTCATCGTTGTTCTGCTTTAGTTTCAAGGTAGTAAGCTTTTCAACACTCCTAGGGGCCTTGCTTCAGCACCCGTTTCAGTACCAGAACACTGCGTAGAACCAGGAAGCTCTGCTCCTGCGTGTATGCTGCGTGTCAACCTAGAAATTAGAGACTGACGGCACAAGGCTTGTTTTCCCGTTTTGAAAGCTCCATTCATGCGGCCTCGAAGCTACCTGAAAAGCACTGTTGTTACCGTGCTTTTACTTACAGCCGGCATGGCACATAGAAGAAAATGAGATTTCTCGAAGGAAACCTTGTGCTTCCAGTTCCTAGTTGGAAGCTCACCCGGCTCTGCTCTATACCAAACGTGAAAGTCAATGTGAGCACTAGCCTCGAAGTAAGGCCCTGATTATGCTGGCAAAACGGGAGGCATGCAGCAGCTCCATGAGGCCTTCATCGCTGTTCTGCTTTAGTTTCACGGTAGTAGCTTTCCAACATTCCTAGGGACTTTGCTTAAGCAACCGTTTCGGTACCAGAACACTGCGTAGAGACAGTAAGCTCTGGTCCTGCGTGTATGCTGCGAGTCAACCTAGAAATTGGAGACTGATGGCATAAGGCTTCTTTTGCCATTATGAAAGCTCCGTTCATGCGGCCTCGAAGCTACCTGAAAAGCATTGTTGTTGCCGGGGTTTTCCTCACTGCCGGCATGGTTCTGAGGAGAAAATGAGTTTTCTCCTAAGAAACCTTGGGTTTCCAGTTCTTTGTTGGAAGCTCACCCTGCTCTGCGCTATACCTAAAGTGAAAGTCAACGTGAGCCCAAGCTTCGAAGTAAGGCCCTGATTATCCTTGCAAAACGAGAGGCGTGCAGCAGCTCCATGAGGCCTTCATCGTTGTTCTGCTTTAGTTTCAAGGTAGTAAGCTTTTCAACACTCCTAGGGGCCTTGCTTCAGCACCCGTTTCAGTACCAGAACACTGCGTAGAACCAGGAAGCTCTGCTCCTGCGTGTATGCTGCGTGTCAACCTAGAAATTAGAGGCTGACGGCACAAGGCTAGTTTTCCCATTATGAAAGCTCCGTTGATGCGGCCCCGAAGCTACCTGAAAAGCACTGTTGTTACCGTGCTTTTACTTAGAGCCGGCATGGCACATAGAAGAAAATGAGTTTTCTCGAAAGAAACCTTGTGCTTCCAGTTCCTAGTTGGAAGCTCACCCGGCTCTGCTCTATACCAAACGTGAAAGTCAATGTGAGCACTAGCCTCGAAGTAAGGCCCTGATTATCCTGGCAATACGGGAGGCGTGCAGCAGCTCCATGAGGCCTTCATCGCTGTTCTGCTTTAGTTTCACGGTAGTAAGCTTTCCAAGACTCCTAGGGACTTTGCTTAAGCAACCGTTTCGGTACCAGAACACTGCGTAGAGACAGTAAGCTCTGGTCCTGCATGTATGCTGCGTGTCAACCTAGAAATTGGAGACTGATGGCATAAGGCTTCTTTTGCCATTATGAAAGCTCCGTTCATGCGGCCTCGAAGCTACCTGAAAAGCATTGTTGTTGCCGGGGTTTTCCTCACTGCCGGCATGGTTCTGAGAAGAAAATGAGTTTTCTCCTAAGAAACCTTGGGGTTCCAGTTCCTTGTTGGAAGCTCACCCTGCTCTGCGCTATACCTAAAGTGAAAGTCAACGTGAGCCCAAGCTTCGAAGTAAGGCCCTGATTATCCTTGCAAAACGAGAGGCGTGCAGCAGCTCCATGAGGCCTTCATCGTTGTTCTGCTTTAGTTTCAAGGTAGTAAGCTTTTCAACACTCCTAGGGGCCTTGCTTCAGCACCCGTTTCGGTACCAGAACACTGCGTAGAACCAGGAAGCTCTGCTCCTGCGTGTATGCTGCGTGTCAACCTAGAAATTAGAGACTGATGGCACAAGGCTAGTTTTCCCATTATGAAAGCTCCGTTGATGCTGCCCCGAATCTACCTGAAAAGCACTGTTGTTACCGTGCTTTTACTTACAGCCAGCATGGTTCATAGAAGAAAATGAGTTTTCTCAAAAGAAACCTTGTGCTTCCAGTTCCTAGTTGGAAGCTCACCCGGCTCTGCTCTATACCAAACGTGAAAGTCAATGTGAGCACTAGCCTCGAAGTAAGGCCCTGATTATCCTGGCAATACGGGAGGCGTGCAGCAGCTCCATGAGGCCTTCATCGCTGTTCTGCTTTAGTTTCACGGTAGTAAGCTTTCCAAGACTCCTAGGGACTTTGCTTAAGCAACCGTTTCGGTACCAGAACACTGCGTAGAGACAGTAAGCTCTGGTCCTGCATGTATGCTGCGTGTCAACCTAGAAATTGGAGACTGATGGCATAAGGCTTCTTTTCCCATTATGAAAGCTCCGTTCATGCGGCCTCGAAGCTACCTGAAAAGCATTGTTGTTGCCGGGGTTTTCCTCACTGCCGGCATGGTTCTGAGAAGAAACTGAGTTTTCTCCTAAGAAAACTTGGGTTTCCAGTTCTTTGTTGGAAGCTCACCCTGCTCTGCGCTATACCTAAAGTGAAAGTCAACGTGAGCCCAAGCTTCGAAGTAAGGCCCTGATTATCCTTGCAAAACGAGAGGCGTGCAGCAGCTCCATGAGGCCTTCATCGTTGTTCTGCTTTAGTTTCAAGGTAGTAAGCTTTTCAACACTCCTAGGGGCCTTGCTTCAGCACCCGTTTCAGTACCAGAACACTGCGTAGAACCAGGAAGTTCTGCTCCTGCGTGTATGCTGCGTGTCAACCTAGAAATTAGAGGCTGACGGCACAAGGCTAGTTTTCCCATTATGAAAGCTCCGTTGATGCGGCCCCGAAGCTACCTGAAAAGCACTGTTGTTACCGTGCTTTTACTTAGAGCCGGCATGGCACATAGAAGAAAATGAGTTTTCTCGAAAGAAACCTTGTGCTTCCAGTTCCTAGTTGGAAGCTCACCCGGCTCTGCTCTATACCAAACGTGAAAGTCAATGTGAGCACTAGCCTCGAAGTAAGGCCCTGATTATGCTGGCAAAACGGGAGGCGTGCAGCAGCTCCATGAGGCCTTCATCGCTGTTCTGCTTTAGTTTCACGGTAGTAGCTTTCCAACATTCCTAGGGACTTTGCTTAAGCAACCGTTTCGGTACCAGAACACTGCGTAGAGACAGTAAGCTCTGGTCCTGCGTGTATGCTGCGAGTCAACCTAGAAATTGGAGACTGATGGCATAAGGCTTCTTTTGCCATTATGAAAGCTCCGTTCATGCGGCCTCGAAGCTACCTGAAAAGCATTGTTGTTGCCGGGGTTTTCCTCACTGCCGGCATGGTTCTGAGGAGAAAATGAGTTTTCTCCTAAGAAACCTTGGGTTTCCAGTTCTTTGTTGGAAGCTCACCCTGCTCTGCGCTATACCTAAAGTGAAAGTCAACGTGAGCCCAAGCTTCGAAGTAAGGCCCTGATTATCCTTGCAAAACGAGAGGCGTGCAGCAGCTCCATGAGGCCTTCATCGTTGTTCTGCTTTAGTTTCAAGGTAGTAAGCTTTTCAACACTCCTAGGGGCCTTGCTTCAGCACCCGTTTCCGTACCAGAACACTGCGTAGAACCAGGAAGCTCTGCTCCTGCGTGTATGCTGCGTGTCAACCTAGAAATTAGAGGCTGACGGCACAAGGCTAGTTTTCCCATTATGAAAGCTCCGTTGATGCGGCCCCGAAGCTACCTGAAAAGCACTGTTGTTACCGTGTTTTTACTTAGAGCCGGCATGGCACATAGAAGAAAATGAGTTTTCTCGAAAGAAACCTTGTGCTTCCAGTTCCTAGTTGGAAGCTCACCCGGCTCTGCTCTATACCAAACGTGAAAGTCAATGTGAGCACTAGCCTCGAAGTAAGGCCCTGATTATCCTGGCAATACGGGAGGCGTGCAGCAGCTCCATGAGGCCTTCATCGCTGTTCTGCTTTAGTTTCACGGTAGTAAGCTTTCCAAGACTCCTAGGGACTTTGCTTAAGCAACCGTTTCGGTACCAGAACACTGCGTAGAGACAGTAAGCTCTGGTCCTGCATGTATGCTGCGTGTCAACCTAGAAATTGGAGACTGATGGCATAAGGCTTCTTTTCCCATTATGAAAGCTCCGTTCATGCGGCCTCGAAGCTACCTGAAAAGCATTGTTGTTGCCGGGGTTTTCCTCACTGCCGGCATGGTTCTGAGAAGAAAATGAGTTTTCTCCTAAGAAACCTTGGGGTTCCAGTTCCTTGTTGGAAGCTCACCCTGCTCTGTGCTATACCTAAAGTGAAAGTCAACGTGAGCCCAGCTTCGAAGTAAGGCCCTGATTATCCTTGCAAAACGAGAGGCGTGCAGCAGCTCCATGAGGCCTTCATCGTTGTTCTGCTTTAGTTTCAAGGTAGTAAGCTTTTCAACACTCCTAGGGGCCTTGCTTCAGCACCCGTTTCGGTACCAGAACACTGCGTAGAACCAGGAAGCTCTGCTCCTGCGTGTATGCTGCGTGTCAACCTAGAAATTAGAGACTGATGGCACAAGGCTAGTTTTCCCATTATGAAAGCTCCGTTGATGCTGCCCCGAATCTACCTGAAAAGCACTGTTGTTACCGTGCTTTTACTTACAGCCAGCATGGTTCATAGAAGAAAATGAGTTTTCTCAAAAGAAACCTTGTGCTTCCAGTTCCTAGTTGGAAGCTCACCCGGCTCTGCTCTATACCAAACGTGAAAGTCAATGTGAGCACTAGCCTCGAAGTAAGGCCCTGATTATCCTGGCAAAACGGGAGGCGTGCAGCAGCTCCATGAGGCCTTCATCGCTGTTCTGCTTTAGTTTCACGGTAGTAAGCTTTCCAACATTCCTAGGGACTTTGCTTAAGCAACCGTTTCGGTACCAGAACACTGCGTAGAGACAGTAAGCTCTGGTCCTGCATGTATGCTGCGTGTCAACCTAGAAATTGGAGACTGATGGCATAAGGCTTCTTTTGCCATTATGAAAGCTCCGTTCATGCGGCCTCGAAGCTACCTGAAAAGCATTGTTGTTGCCGGGGTTTTCCTCACTGCCGGCATGGTTCTGAGAAGAAACTGAGTTTTCTCCTAAGAAACCTTGGGTTTCCAGTTCCTTGTTGGAAGCTCACCCTGCTCTGCGCTATACCTAAAGTGAAAGTCAACGTGAGCCCAAGCTTCGAAGTAAGGCCCTGATTATCCTTGCAAAACGAGAGGCGTGCAGCAGCTCCATGAGGCCTTCATCGTTGTTCTGCTTTAGTTTCAAGGTAGTAAGCTTTTCAACACTCCTAGGGGACTTGCTTCAGCACCCGTTTCAGTACCAGAACACTGCGTAGAACCAGGAAGCTCTGCTCCTGCGTGTATGCTGCGTGTCAACCTAGAAATTAGAGACTGATGGCACAAGGCTAGTTTTCCCATTATGAAAGCTCCGTTATGCGGCCCCGAGGCTACCTGAAAAGCACTGTTGTTACCGTGCTTTTAATTACAGTCGGCATGGCACATAGAAGAAAATGAGTTTTCTCGAAAGAAACCTTGTGCTTCCAGTTCCTAGTTGGAAGCTCACCCGGCTCTGCTCTATACCAAACGTGAAAGTCAATGTGAGCACTAGCCTCGAAGTAAGGCCCTGATTATCCTGGCAAAACGGGAGGCGTGCAGCAGCTCCATGAGGCCTTCATCGCTGTTCTGCTTTAGTTTCACGGTAGTAAGCTTTCCAACATTCCTAGGGACTTTGCTTAAGCAACCGTTTCGGTACCAGAACACTGCGTAGAGACAGTAAGCTCTGGTCCTGCATGTATGCTGCGTGTCAACCTAGAAATTGGAGACTGATGGCATAAGGCTTCTTTTGCCATTATGAAAGCTCCGTTCATGCGGCCTCGAAGCTACCTGAAAAGCATTGTTGTTGCCGGGGTTTTCCTCACTGCCGGCATGGTTCTGAGAAGAAACTGAGTTTTCTCCTAAGAAACCTTGGGTTTCCAGTTCCTTGTTGGAAGCTCACCCTGCTCTGCGCTATACCTAAAGTGAAAGTCAACGTGAGCCCAAGCTTCGAAGTAAGGCCCTGATTATCCTTGCAAAACGAGAGGCGTGCAGCAGCTCCATGAGGCCTTCATCGTTGTTCTGCTTTAGTTTCAAGGTAGTAAGCTTTTCAACACTCCTAGGGGACTTGCTTCAGCACCCGTTTCAGTACCAGAACACTGCGCAGAACCAGGAAGCTCTGCTCCTGCGTGTATGCTGCGTGTCAACCTAGAAATTAGAGACTGATGGCACAAGGCTAGTTTTCCCATTATGAAAGCTCCGTTATGCGGCCCCGAGGCTACCTGAAAAGCACTGTTGTTACCGTGCTTTTAATTACAGTCGGCATGGCACATAGAAGAAAATGAGTTTTCTCGAAAGAAACCTTGTGCTTCCAGTTCCTAGTTGGAAGCTCACCCGGCTCTGCTCTATACCAAACGTGAAAGTCAATGTGAGCACTAGCCTCGAAGTAAGGCCCTGATTATCCTGGCAAAACGGGAGGCGTGCAGCAGCTCCATGAGGCCTTCATCGCTGTTCTGCTTTAGTTTCACGGTAGTAAGCTTTCCAACATTCCTAGGGACTTTGCTTAAGCAACCGTTTCGGTACCAGAACACTGCGTAGAGACAGTAAGCTCTGGTCCTGCATGTATGCTGCGTGTCAACCTAGAAATTGGAGACTGATGGCATAAGGCTTCTTTTGCCATTATGAAAGCTCCGTTCATGCGGCCTCGAAGCTACCTGAAAAGCATTGTTGTTGCCGGGGTTTTCCTCACTGCCGGCATGGTTCTGAGAAGAAACTGAGTTTTCTCCTAAGAAAACTTGGGTTTCCAGTTCTTTGTTGGAAGCTCACCCTGCTCTGCGCTATACCTAAAGTGAAAGTCAACGTGAGCCCAAGCTTCGAAGTAAGGCCCTGATTATCCTTGCAAAACGAGAGGCGTGCAGCAGCTCCATGAGGCCTTCATCGTTGTTCTGCTTTAGTTTCAAGGTAGTAAGCTTTTCAACACTCCTAGGGGCCTTGCTTCAGCACCCGTTTCAGTACCAGAACACTGCGTAGAACCAGGAAGTTCTGCTCCTGCGTGTATGCTGCGTGTCAACCTAGAAATTAGAGGCTGACGGCACAAGGCTAGTTTTCCCATTATGAAAGCTCCGTTGATGCGGCCCCGAAGCTACCTGAAAAGCACTGTTGTTACCGTGCTTTTACTTAGAGCCGGCATGGCACATAGAAGAAAATGAGTTTTCTCGAAAGAAACCTTGTGCTTCCAGTTCCTAGTTGGAAGCTCACCCGGCTCTGCTCTATACCAAACGTGAAAGTCAATGTGAGCACTAGCCTCGAAGTAAGGCCCTGATTATGCTGGCAAAACGGGAGGCGTGCAGCAGCTCCATGAGGCCTTCATCGCTGTTCTGCTTTAGTTTCACGGTAGTAGCTTTCCAACATTCCTAGGGACTTTGCTTAAGCAACCGTTTCGGTACCAGAACACTGCGTAGAGACAGTAAGCTCTGGTCCTGCGTGTATGCTGCGAGTCAACCTAGAAATTGGAGACTGATGGCATAAGGCTTCTTTTGCCATTATGAAAGCTCCGTTCATGCGGCCTCGAAGCTACCTGAAAAGCATTGTTGTTGCCGGGGTTTTCCTCACTGCCGGCATGGTTCTGAGGAGAAAATGAGTTTTCTCCTAAGAAACCTTGGGTTTCCAGTTCTTTGTTGGAAGCTCACCCTGCTCTGCGCTATACCTAAAGTGAAAGTCAACGTGAGCCCAAGCTTCGAAGTAAGGCCCTGATTATCCTTGCAAAACGAGAGGCGTGCAGCAGCTCCATGAGGCCTTCATCGTTGTTCTGCTTTAGTTTCAAGGTAGTAAGCTTTTCAACACTCCTAGGGGCCTTGCTTCAGCACCCGTTTCAGTACCAGAACACTGCGTAGAACCAGGAAGCTCTGCTCCTGCGTGTATGCTGCGTGTCAACCTAGAAATTAGAGGCTGACGGCACAAGGCTAGTTTTCCCATTATGAAAGCTCCGTTGATGCGGCCCCGAAGCTACCTGAAAAGCACTGTTGTTACCGTGTTTTTACTTAGAGCCGGCATGGCACATAGAAGAAAATGAGTTTTCTCGAAAGAAACCTTGTGCTTCCAGTTCCTAGTTGGAAGCTCACCCGGCTCTGCTCTATACCAAACGTGAAAGTCAATGTGAGCACTAGCCTCGAAGTAAGGCCCTGATTATCCTGGCAATACGGGAGGCGTGCAGCAGCTCCATGAGGCCTTCATCGCTGTTCTGCTTTAGTTTCACGGTAGTAAGCTTTCCAAGACTCCTAGGGACTTTGCTTAAGCAACCGTTTCGGTACCAGAACACTGCGTAGAGACAGTAAGCTCTGGTCCTGCATGTATGCTGCGTGTCAACCTAGAAATTGGAGACTGATGGCATAAGGCTTCTTTTCCCATTATGAAAGCTCCGTTCATGCGGCCTCGAAGCTACCTGAAAAGCATTGTTGTTGCCGGGGTTTTCCTCACTGCCGGCATGGTTCTGAGAAGAAAATGAGTTTTCTCCTAAGAAACCTTGGGGTTCCAGTTCCTTGTTGGAAGCTCACCCTGCTCTGTGCTATACCTAAAGTGAAAGTCAACGTGAGCCCAGCTTCGAAGTAAGGCCCTGATTATCCTTGCAAAACGAGAGGCGTGCAGCAGCTCCATGAGGCCTTCATCGTTGTTCTGCTTTAGTTTCAAGGTAGTAAGCTTTTCAACACTCCTAGGGGCCTTGCTTCAGCACCCGTTTCGGTACCAGAACACTGCGTAGAACCAGGAAGCTCTGCTCCTGCGTGTATGCTGCGTGTCAACCTAGAAATTAGAGACTGATGGCACAAGGCTAGTTTTCCCATTATGAAAGCTCCGTTGATGCTGCCCCGAATCTACCTGAAAAGCACTGTTGTTACCGTGCTTTTACTTACAGCCAGCATGGTTCATAGAAGAAAATGAGTTTTCTCAAAAGAAACCTTGTGCTTCCAGTTCCTAGTTGGAAGCTCACCCGGCTCTGCTCTATACCAAACGTGAAAGTCAATGTGAGCACTAGCCTCGAAGTAAGGCCCTGATTATCCTGGCAAAACGGGAGGCGTGCAGCAGCTCCATGAGGCCTTCATCGCTGTTCTGCTTTAGTTTCACGGTAGTAAGCTTTCCAACATTCCTAGGGACTTTGCTTAAGCAACCGTTTCGGTACCAGAACACTGCGTAGAGACAGTAAGCTCTGGTCCTGCATGTATGCTGCGTGTCAACCTAGAAATTGGAGACTGATGGCATAAGGCTTCTTTTGCCATTATGAAAGCTCCGTTCATGCGGCCTCGAAGCTACCTGAAAAGCATTGTTGTTGCCGGGGTTTTCCTCACTGCCGGCATGGTTCTGAGAAGAAACTGAGTTTTCTCCTAAGAAACCTTGGGTTTCCAGTTCCTTGTTGGAAGCTCACCCTGCTCTGCGCTATACCTAAAGTGAAAGTCAACGTGAGCCCAAGCTTCGAAGTAAGGCCCTGATTATCCTTGCAAAACGAGAGGCGTGCAGCAGCTCCATGAGGCCTTCATCGTTGTTCTGCTTTAGTTTCAAGGTAGTAAGCTTTTCAACACTCCTAGGGGACTTGCTTCAGCACCCGTTTCAGTACCAGAACACTGCGTAGAACCAGGAAGCTCTGCTCCTGCGTGTATGCTGCGTGTCAACCTAGAAATAAGAGACTGATGGCACAAGGCTAGTTTTCCCATTATGAAAGCTCCGTTATGCGGCCCCGAGGCTACCTGAAAAGCACTGTTGTTACCGTGCTTTTAATTACAGTCGGCATGGCACATAGAAGAAAATGAGTTTTCTCGAAAGAAACCTTGTGCTTCCAGTTCCTAGTTGGAAGCTCACCCGGCTCTGCTCTATACCAAACGTGAAAGTCAATGTGAGCACTAGCCTCGAAGTAAGGCCCTGATTATCCTGGCAAAACGGGAGGCGTGCAGCAGCTCCATGAGGCCTTCATCGCTGTTCTGCTTTAGTTTCACGGTAGTAAGCTTTCCAACATTCCTAGGGACTTTGCTTAAGCAACCGTTTCGGTACCAGAACACTGCGTAGAGACAGTAAGCTCTGGTCCTGCATGTATGCTGCGTGTCAACCTAGAAATTGGAGACTGATGGCATAAGGCTTCTTTTGCCATTATGAAAGCTCCGTTCATGCGGCCTCGAAGCTACCTGAAAAGCATTGTTGTTGCCGGGGTTTTCCTCACTGCCGGCATGGTTCTGAGAAGAAACTGAGTTTTCTCCTAAGAAAACTTGGGTTTCCAGTTCTTTGTTGGAAGCTCACCCTGCTCTGCGCTATACCTAAAGTGAAAGTCAACGTGAGCCCAAGCTTCGAAGTAAGGCCCTGATTATCCTTGCAAAACGAGAGGCGTGCAGCAGCTCCATGAGGCCTTCATCGTTGTTCTGCTTTAGTTTCAAGGTAGTAAGCTTTTCAACACTCCTAGGGGCCTTGCTTCAGCACCCGTTTCAGTACCAGAACACTGCGTAGAACCAGGAAGTTCTGCTCCTGCGTGTATGCTGCGTGTCAACCTAGAAATTAGAGGCTGACGGCACAAGGCTAGTTTTCCCATTATGAAAGCTCCGTTGATGCGGCCCCGAAGCTACCTGAAAAGCACTGTTGTTACCGTGCTTTTACTTAGAGCCGGCATGGCACATAGAAGAAAATGAGTTTTCTCGAAAGAAACCTTGTGCTTCCAGTTCCTAGTTGGAAGCTCACCCGGCTCTGCTCTATACCAAACGTGAAAGTCAATGTGAGCACTAGCCTCGAAGTAAGGCCCTGATTATGCTGGCAAAACGGGAGGCGTGCAGCAGCTCCATGAGGCCTTCATCGCTGTTCTGCTTTAGTTTCACGGTAGTAGCTTTCCAACATTCCTAGGGACTTTGCTTAAGCAACCGTTTCGGTACCAGAACACTGCGTAGAGACAGTAAGCTCTGGTCCTGCGTGTATGCTGCGAGTCAACCTAGAAATTGGAGACTGATGGCATAAGGCTTCTTTTGCCATTATGAAAGCTCCGTTCATGCGGCCTCGAAGCTACCTGAAAAGCATTGTTGTTGCCGGGGTTTTCCTCACTGCCGGCATGGTTCTGAGGAGAAAATGAGTTTTCTCCTAAGAAACCTTGGGTTTCCAGTTCTTTGTTGGAAGCTCACCCTGCTCTGCGCTATACCTAAAGTGAAAGTCAACGTGAGCCCAAGCTTCGAAGTAAGGCCCTGATTATCCTTGCAAAACGAGAGGCGTGCAGCAGCTCCATGAGGCCTTCATCGTTGTTCTGCTTTAGTTTCAAGGTAGTAAGCTTTTCAACACTCCTAGGGGCCTTGCTTCAGCACCCGTTTCAGTACCAGAACACTGCGTAGAACCAGGAAGCTCTGCTCCTGCGTGTATGCTGCGTGTCAACCTAGAAATTAGAGGCTGACGGCACAAGGCTAGTTTTCCCATTATGAAAGCTCCGTTGATGCGGCCCCGAAGCTACCTGAAAAGCACTGTTGTTACCGTGTTTTTACTTAGAGCCGGCATGGCACATAGAAGAAAATGAGTTTTCTCGAAAGAAACCTTGTGCTTCCAGTTCCTAGTTGGAAGCTCACCCGGCTCTGCTCTATACCAAACGTGAAAGTCAATGTGAGCACTAGCCTCGAAGTAAGGCCCTGATTATCCTGGCAATACGGGAGGCGTGCAGCAGCTCCATGAGGCCTTCATCGCTGTTCTGCTTTAGTTTCACGGTAGTAAGCTTTCCAAGACTCCTAGGGACTTTGCTTAAGCAACCGTTTCGGTACCAGAACACTGCGTAGAGACAGTAAGCTCTGGTCCTGCATGTATGCTGCGTGTCAACCTAGAAATTGGAGACTGATGGCATAAGGCTTCTTTTGCCATTATGAAAGCTCCGTTCATGCGGCCTCGAAGCTACCTGAAAAGCATTGTTGTTGCCGGGGTTTTCCTCACTGCCGGCATGGTTCTGAGAAGAAAATGAGTTTTCTCCTAAGAAACCTTGGGGTTCCAGTTCCTTGTTGGAAGCTCACCCTGCTCTGTGCTATACCTAAAGTGAAAGTCAACGTGAGCCCAGCTTCGAAGTAAGGCCCTGATTATCCTTGCAAAACGAGAGGCGTGCAGCAGCTCCATGAGGCCTTCATCGTTGTTCTGCTTTAGTTTCAAGGTAGTAAGCTTTTCAACACTCCTAGGGGCCTTGCTTCAGCACCCGTTTCGGTACCAGAACACTGCGTAGAACCAGGAAGCTCTGCTCCTGCGTGTATGCTGCGTGTCAACCTAGAAATTAGAGACTGATGGCACAAGGCTAGTTTTCCCATTATGAAAGCTCCGTTGATGCTGCCCCGAATCTACCTGAAAAGCACTGTTGTTACCGTGCTTTTACTTACAGCCAGCATGGTTCATAGAAGAAAATGAGTTTTCTCAAAAGAAACCTTGTGCTTCCAGTTCCTAGTTGGAAGCTCACCCGGCTCTGCTCTATACCAAACGTGAAAGTCAATGTGAGCACTAGCCTCGAAGTAAGGCCCTGATTATCCTGGCAAAACGGGAGGCGTGCAGCAGCTCCATGAGGCCTTCATCGCTGTTCTGCTTTAGTTTCACGGTAGTAAGCTTTCCAACATTCCTAGGGACTTTGCTTAAGCAACCGTTTCGGTACCAGAACACTGCGTAGAGACAGTAAGCTCTGGTCCTGCATGTATGCTGCGTGTCAACCTAGAAATTGGAGACTGATGGCATAAGGCTTCTTTTGCCATTATGAAAGCTCCGTTCATGCGGCCTCGAAGCTACCTGAAAAGCATTGTTGTTGCCGGGGTTTTCCTCACTGCCGGCATGGTTCTGAGAAGAAACTGAGTTTTCTCCTAAGAAACCTTGGGTTTCCAGTTCCTTGTTGGAAGCTCACCCTGCTCTGCGCTATACCTAAAGTGAAAGTCAACGTGAGCCCAAGCTTCGAAGTAAGGCCCTGATTATCCTTGCAAAACGAGAGGCGTGCAGCAGCTCCATGAGGCCTTCATCGTTGTTCTGCTTTAGTTTCAAGGTAGTAAGCTTTTCAACACTCCTAGGGGACTTGCTTCAGCACCCGTTTCAGTACCAGAACACTGCGTAGAACCAGGAAGCTCTGCTCCTGCGTGTATGCTGCGTGTCAACCTAGAAATTAGAGACTGATGGCACAAGGCTAGTTTTCCCATTATGAAAGCTCCGTTATGCGGCCCCGAGGCTACCTGAAAAGCACTGTTGTTACCGTGCTTTTAATTACAGTCGGCATGGCACATAGAAGAAAATGAGTTTTCTCGAAAGAAACCTTGTGCTTCCAGTTCCTAGTTGGAAGCTCACCCGGCTCTGCTCTATACCAAACGTGAAAGTCAATGTGAGCACTAGCCTCGAAGTAAGGCCCTGATTATCCTGGCAAAACGGGAGGCGTGCAGCAGCTCCATGAGGCCTTCATCGCTGTTCTGCTTTAGTTTCACGGTAGTAAGCTTTCCAACATTCCTAGGGACTTTGCTTAAGCAACCGTTTCGGTACCAGAACACTGCGTAGAGACAGTAAGCTCTGGTCCTGCGTGTATGCTGCGTGTCAACCTAGAAATTGGAGACTGATGGCATAAGGCTTCTTTTCCCATTATGAAAGCTCCGTTCATGCGGCCTCGAAGCTACCTGAAAAGCATTGTTGTTGCCGGGGTTTTCCTCACTGCCAGCATGGTTCTGAGAAGAAAATGAGTTTTCTCCTAAGAAACCTTGGGTTTCCAGTTCCTTGTTGGAAGCTCACCCTGCTCTGCGCTATACCTAAAGTGAAAGTCAACGTGAGCCCAAGCTTCGAAGTAAGGCCCTGATTATCCTTGCAAAACGAGAGGCGTGCAGCAGCTCCATGAGGCCTTCATCGTTGTTCTGCTTTAGTTTCAAGGTAGTAAGCTTTTCAACACTCCTAGGGGCCTTGCTTCAGCACCCGTTTCAGTACCAGAACACTGCGTAGAACCAGGAAGCTCTGCTCCTGCGTGTATGCTGCGTGTCAACCTAGAAATTAGAGACTGATGGCACAAGGCTAGTTTTCCCATTATGAAAGCTCCGTTGATGCTGCCCCGAATCTACCTGAAAAGCACTGTTGTTACCGTGCTTTTACTTACAGCCAGCATGGTTCATAGAAGAAAATGAGTTTTCTCAAAAGAAACCTTGTGCTTCCAGTTCCTAGTTGGAAGCTCACCCGGCTCTGCTCTATACCAAACGTGAAAGTCAATGTGAGCACTAGCCTCGAAGTAAGGCCCTGATTATCCTGGCAAAACGGGAGGCGTGCAGCAGCTCCATGAGGCCTTCATCGCTGTTCTGCTTTAGTTTCACGGTAGTAAGCTTTCCAACATTCCTAGGGACTTTGCTTAAGCAACCGTTTCGGTACCAGAACACTGCGTAGAGACAGTAAGCTCTGGTCCTGCATGTATGCTGCGTGTCAACCTAGAAATTGGAGACTGATGGCATAAGGCTTCTTTTGCCATTATGAAAGCTCCGTTCATGCGGCCTCGAAGCTACCTGAAAAGCATTGTTGTTGCCGGGGTTTTCCTCACTGCCGGCATGGTTCTGAGAAGAAACTGAGTTTTCTCCTAAGAAACCTTGGGTTTCCAGTTCCTTGTTGGAAGCTCACCCTGCTCTGCGCTATACCTAAAGTGAAAGTCAACGTGAGCCCAAGCTTCGAAGTAAGGCCCTGATTATCCTTGCAAAACGAGAGGCGTGCAGCAGCTCCATGAGGCCTTCATCGTTGTTCTGCTTTAGTTTCAAGGTAGTAAGCTTTTCAACACTCCTAGGGGACTTGCTTCAGCACCCGTTTCAGTACCAGAACACTGCGTAGAACCAGGAAGCTCTGCTCCTGCGTGTATGCTGCGTGTCAACCTAGAAATAAGAGACTGATGGCACAAGGCTAGTTTTCCCATTATGAAAGCTCCGTTATGCGGCCCCGAGGCTACCTGAAAAGCACTGTTGTTACCGTGCTTTTAATTACAGTCGGCATGGCACATAGAAGAAAATGAGTTTTCTCGAAAGAAACCTTGTGCTTCCAGTTCCTAGTTGGAAGCTCACCCGGCTCTGCTCTATACCAAACGTGAAAGTCAATGTGAGCACTAGCCTCGAAGTAAGGCCCTGATTATCCTGGCAAAACGGGAGGCGTGCAGCAGCTCCATGAGGCCTTCATCGCTGTTCTGCTTTAGTTTCACGGTAGTAAGCTTTCCAACATTCCTAGGGACTTTGCTTAAGCAACCGTTTCGGTACCAGAACACTGCGTAGAGACAGTAAGCTCTGGTCCTGCATGTATGCTGCGTGTCAACCTAGAAATTGGAGACTGATGGCATAAGGCTTCTTTTGCCATTATGAAAGCTCCGTTCATGCGGCCTCGAAGCTACCTGAAAAGCATTGTTGTTGCCGGGGTTTTCCTCACTGCCGGCATGGTTCTGAGAAGAAACTGAGTTTTCTCCTAAGAAACCTTGGGTTTCCAGTTCCTTGTTGGAAGCTCACCCTGCTCTGCGCTATACCTAAAGTGAAAGTCAACGTGAGCCCAAGCTTCGAAGTAAGGCCCTGATTATCCTTGCAAAACGAGAGGCGTGCAGCAGCTCCATGAGGCCTTCATCGTTGTTCTGCTTTAGTTTCAAGGTAGTAAGCTTTTCAACACTCCTAGGGGACTTGCTTCAGCACCCGTTTCAGTACCAGAACACTGCGCAGAACCAGGAAGCTCTGCTCCTGCGTGTATGCTGCGTGTCAACCTAGAAATTAGAGACTGATGGCACAAGGCTAGTTTTCCCATTATGAAAGCTCCGTTATGCGGCCCCGAGGCTACCTGAAAAGCACTGTTGTTACCGTGCTTTTAATTACAGTCGGCATGGCACATAGAAGAAAATGAGTTTTCTCGAAAGAAACCTTGTGCTTCCAGTTCCTAGTTGGAAGCTCACCCGGCTCTGCTCTATACCAAACGTGAAAGTCAATGTGAGCACTAGCCTCGAAGTAAGGCCCTGATTATCCTGGCAAAACGGGAGGCGTGCAGCAGCTCCATGAGGCCTTCATCGCTGTTCTGCTTTAGTTTCACGGTAGTAAGCTTTCCAACATTCCTAGGGACTTTGCTTAAGCAACCGTTTCGGTACCAGAACACTGCGTAGAGACAGTAAGCTCTGGTCCTGCATGTATGCTGCGTGTCAACCTAGAAATTGGAGACTGATGGCATAAGGCTTCTTTTGCCATTATGAAAGCTCCGTTCATGCGGCCTCGAAGCTACCTGAAAAGCATTGTTGTTGCCGGGGTTTTCCTCACTGCCGGCATGGTTCTGAGAAGAAACTGAGTTTTCTCCTAAGAAAACTTGGGTTTCCAGTTCTTTGTTGGAAGCTCACCCTGCTCTGCGCTATACCTAAAGTGAAAGTCAACGTGAGCCCAAGCTTCGAAGTAAGGCCCTGATTATCCTTGCAAAACGAGAGGCGTGCAGCAGCTCCATGAGGCCTTCATCGTTGTTCTGCTTTAGTTTCAAGGTAGTAAGCTTTTCAACACTCCTAGGGGCCTTGCTTCAGCACCCGTTTCAGTACCAGAACACTGCGTAGAACCAGGAAGTTCTGCTCCTGCGTGTATGCTGCGTGTCAACCTAGAAATTAGAGGCTGACGGCACAAGGCTAGTTTTCCCATTATGAAAGCTCCGTTGATGCGGCCCCGAAGCTACCTGAAAAGCACTGTTGTTACCGTGCTTTTACTTAGAGCCGGCATGGCACATAGAAGAAAATGAGTTTTCTCGAAAGAAACCTTGTGCTTCCAGTTCCTAGTTGGAAGCTCACCCGGCTCTGCTCTATACCAAACGTGAAAGTCAATGTGAGCACTAGCCTCGAAGTAAGGCCCTGATTATGCTGGCAAAACGGGAGGCGTGCAGCAGCTCCATGAGGCCTTCATCGCTGTTCTGCTTTAGTTTCACGGTAGTAGCTTTCCAACATTCCTAGGGACTTTGCTTAAGCAACCGTTTCGGTACCAGAACACTGCGTAGAGACAGTAAGCTCTGGTCCTGCGTGTATGCTGCGAGTCAACCTAGAAATTGGAGACTGATGGCATAAGGCTTCTTTTGCCATTATGAAAGCTCCGTTCATGCGGCCTCGAAGCTACCTGAAAAGCATTGTTGTTGCCGGGGTTTTCCTCACTGCCGGCATGGTTCTGAGGAGAAAATGAGTTTTCTCCTAAGAAACCTTGGGTTTCCAGTTCTTTGTTGGAAGCTCACCCTGCTCTGCGCTATACCTAAAGTGAAAGTCAACGTGAGCCCAAGCTTCGAAGTAAGGCCCTGATTATCCTTGCAAAACGAGAGGCGTGCAGCAGCTCCATGAGGCCTTCATCGTTGTTCTGCTTTAGTTTCAAGGTAGTAAGCTTTTCAACACTCCTAGGGGCCTTGCTTCAGCACCCGTTTCAGTACCAGAACACTGCGTAGAACCAGGAAGCTCTGCTCCTGCGTGTATGCTGCGTGTCAACCTAGAAATTAGAGGCTGACGGCACAAGGCTAGTTTTCCCATTATGAAAGCTCCGTTGATGCGGCCCCGAAGCTACCTGAAAAGCACTGTTGTTACCGTGTTTTTACTTAGAGCCGGCATGGCACATAGAAGAAAATGAGTTTTCTCGAAAGAAACCTTGTGCTTCCAGTTCCTAGTTGGAAGCTCACCCGGCTCTGCTCTATACCAAACGTGAAAGTCAATGTGAGCACTAGCCTCGAAGTAAGGCCCTGATTATCCTGGCAATACGGGAGGCGTGCAGCAGCTCCATGAGGCCTTCATCGCTGTTCTGCTTTAGTTTCACGGTAGTAAGCTTTCCAAGACTCCTAGGGACTTTGCTTAAGCAACCGTTTCGGTACCAGAACACTGCGTAGAGACAGTAAGCTCTGGTCCTGCATGTATGCTGCGTGTCAACCTAGAAATTGGAGACTGATGGCATAAGGCTTCTTTTGCCATTATGAAAGCTCCGTTCATGCGGCCTCGAAGCTACCTGAAAAGCATTGTTGTTGCCGGGGTTTTCCTCACTGCCGGCATGGTTCTGAGAAGAAAATGAGTTTTCTCCTAAGAAACCTTGGGGTTCCAGTTGCTTGTTGGAAGCTCACCCTGCTCTGTGCTATACCTAAAGTGAAAGTCAACGTGAGCCCAGCTTCGAAGTAAGGCCCTGATTATCCTTGCAAAACGAGAGGCGTGCAGCAGCTCCATGAGGCCTTCATCGTTGTTCTGCTTTAGTTTCAAGGTAGTAAGCTTTTCAACACTCCTAGGGGCCTTGCTTCAGCACCCGTTTCGGTACCAGAACACTGCGTAGAACCAGGAAGCTCTGCTCCTGCGTGTATGCTGCGTGTCAACCTAGAAATTAGAGACTGATGGCACAAGGCTAGTTTTCCCATTATGAAAGCTCCGTTGATGCTGCCCCGAATCTACCTGAAAAGCACTGTTGTTACCGTGCTTTTACTTACAGCCAGCATGGTTCATAGAAGAAAATGAGTTTTCTCAAAAGAAACCTTGTGCTTCCAGTTCCTAGTTGGAAGCTCACCCGGCTCTGCTCTATACCAAACGTGAAAGTCAATGTGAGCACTAGCCTCGAAGTAAGGCCCTGATTATCCTGGCAAAACGGGAGGCGTGCAGCAGCTCCATGAGGCCTTCATCGCTGTTCTGCTTTAGTTTCACGGTAGTAAGCTTTCCAACATTCCTAGGGACTTTGCTTAAGCAACCGTTTCGGTACCAGAACACTGCGTAGAGACAGTAAGCTCTGGTCCTGCATGTATGCTGCGTGTCAACCTAGAAATTGGAGACTGATGGCATAAGGCTTCTTTTGCCATTATGAAAGCTCCGTTCATGCGGCCTCGAAGCTACCTGAAAAGCATTGTTGTTGCCGGGGTTTTCCTCACTGCCGGCATGGTTCTGAGAAGAAACTGAGTTTTCTCCTAAGAAACCTTGGGTTTCCAGTTCCTTGTTGGAAGCTCACCCTGCTCTGCGCTATACCTAAAGTGAAAGTCAACGTGAGCCCAAGCTTCGAAGTAAGGCCCTGATTATCCTTGCAAAACGAGAGGCGTGCAGCAGCTCCATGAGGCCTTCATCGTTGTTCTGCTTTAGTTTCAAGGTAGTAAGCTTTTCAACACTCCTAGGGGACTTGCTTCAGCACCCGTTTCAGTACCAGAACACTGCGTAGAACCAGGAAGCTCTGCTCCTGCGTGTATGCTGCGTGTCAACCTAGAAATTAGAGACTGATGGCACAAGGCTAGTTTTCCCATTATGAAAGCTCCGTTATGCGGCCCCGAGGCTACCTGAAAAGCACTGTTGTTACCGTGCTTTTAATTACAGTCGGCATGGCACATAGAAGAAAATGAGTTTTCTCGAAAGAAACCTTGTGCTTCCAGTTCCTAGTTGGAAGCTCACCCGGCTCTGCTCTATACCAAACGTGAAAGTCAATGTGAGCACTAGCCTCGAAGTAAGGCCCTGATTATCCTGGCAAAACGGGAGGCGTGCAGCAGCTCCATGAGGCCTTCATCGCTGTTCTGCTTTAGTTTCACGGTAGTAAGCTTTCCAACATTCCTAGGGACTTTGCTTAAGCAACCGTTTCGGTACCAGAACACTGCGTAGAGACAGTAAGCTCTGGTCCTGCGTGTATGCTGCGTGTCAACCTAGAAATTGGAGACTGATGGCATAAGGCTTCTTTTCCCATTATGAAAGCTCCGTTCATGCGGCCTCGAAGCTACCTGAAAAGCATTGTTGTTGCCGGGGTTTTCCTCACTGCCAGCATGGTTCTGAGAAGAAAATGAGTTTTCTCCTAAGAAACCTTGGGTTTCCAGTTCCTTGTTGGAAGCTCACCCTGCTCTGCGCTATACCTAAAGTGAAAGTCAACGTGAGCCCAAGCTTCGAAGTAAGGCCCTGATTATCCTTGCAAAACGAGAGGCGTGCAGCAGCTCCATGAGGCCTTCATCGTTGTTCTGCTTTAGTTTCAAGGTAGTAAGCTTTTCAACACTCCTAGGGGCCTTGCTTCAGCACCCGTTTCAGTACCAGAACACTGCGTAGAACCAGGAAGCTCTGCTCCTGCGTGTATGCTGCGTGTCAACCTAGAAATTAGAGACTGATGGCACAAGGCTTGTTTTCCCGTTTTGAAAGCTCCATTCATGCGGCCTCGAAGCTACCTGAAAAGCACTGTTGTTACCGTGCTTTTACTTACAGCCGGCATGGCACATAGAAGAAAATGAGTTTTCTCGAAAGAAACCTTGTGCTTCCAGTTCCTAGTTGGAAGCTCACCCGGCTCTGCTCTATACCAAACGTGAAAGTCAATGTGAGCACTAGCCTCGAAGTAAGGCCCTGATTATGCTGGCAAAACGGGAGGCGTGCAGCAGCTCCATGAGGCCTTCATCGCTGTTCTGCTTTAGTTTCACGGTAGTAGCTTTCCAACATTCCTAGGGACTTTGCTTAAGCAACCGTTTCGGTACCAGAACACTGCGTAGAGACAGTAAGCTCTGGTCCTGCGTGTATGCTGCGAGTCAACCTAGAAATTGGAGACTGATGGCATAAGGCTTCTTTTCCCATTATGAAAGCTCCGTTCATGCGGCCTCGAAGCTACCTGAAAAGCATTGTTGTTGCCGGGGTTTTCCTCACTGCCGGCATGGTTCTGAGGAGAAAATGAGTTTTCTCCTAAGAAACCTTGGGTTGCCAGTTCTTTGTTGGAAGCTCACCCTGCTCTGCGCTATACCTAAAGTGAAAGTCAACGTGAGCCCAAGCTTCGAAGTAAGGCCCTGATTATCCTTGCAAAACGAGAGGCGTGCAGCAGCTCCATGAGGCCTTCATCGTTGTTCTGCTTTAGTTTCAAGGTAGTAAGCTTTTCAACACTCCTAGGGGCCTTGCTTCAGCACCCGTTTCAGTACCAGAACACTGCGTAGAACCAGGAAGTTCTGCTCCTGCGTGTATGCTGCGTGTCAACCTAGAAATTAGAGGCTGACGGCACAAGGCTAGTTTTCCCATTATGAAAGCTCCGTTGATGCGGCCCCGAAGCTACCTGAAAAGCACTGTTGTTACCGTGCTTTTACTTAGAGCCGGCATGGCACATAGAAGAAAATGAGTTTTCTCGAAAGAAACCTTGTGCTTCCAGTTCCTAGTTGGAAGCTCACCCGGCTCTGCTCTATACCAAACGTGAAAGTCAATGTGAGCACTAGCCTCGAAGTAAGGCCCTGATTATGCTGGCAAAACGGGAGGCGTGCAGCAGCTCCATGAGGCCTTCATCGCTGTTCTGCTTTAGTTTCACGGTAGTAAGCTTTCCAAGACTCCTAGGGACTTTGCTTAAGCAACCGTTTCGGTACCAGAACACTGCGTAGAGACAGTAAGCTCTGGTCCTGCGTGTATGCTGCGTGTCAACCTAGAAATTGGAGACTGATGGCATAAGGCTTCTTTTGCCATTATGAAAGCTCCGTTCATGCGGCCTCGAAGCTACCTGAAAAGCATTGTTGTTGCCGGGGTTTTCCTCACTGCCGGCATTGTTCTGAGAAGAAAATGAGTTTTCTCCTAAGAAACCTTGGGTTTCCAGTTCCTTGTTGGAAGCTCACCCTGCTCTGCGCTATACCTAAAGTGAATGTCAACCTGAGCCCAAGCTTCGAAGTAAGGCCCTGATTATCCTTGCAAAACGAGAGGCATGCAGCAGCGCCATGAGGCCTTCATCGTTGTTCTGCTTTAGTTTCAAGGTAGTAAGCTTTTCAACACTCCTAGGGGCCTTGCTTCAGCACCCGTTTCAGTACCAGAACACTGCGTAGAACCAGGAAGCTCTGCTCCTGCGTGTATGCTGCGTGTCAACCTAGAAATTAGAGACTGATGGCACAAGGCTTGTTTTCCCGTTTTGAAAGCTCCATTCATGCGGCCTCGAAGCTACCTGAAAAGCACTGTTGTTACCGTGCTTTTACTTACAGCCGGCATGGCACATAGAAGAAAATGAGTTTTCTCGAAAGAAACCTTGTGCTTCCAGTTCCTAGTTGGAAGCTCACCCGGCTCTGCTCTATACCAAACGTGAAAGTCAATGTGAGCACTAGCCTCGAAGTAAGGCCCTGATTATGCTGGCAATACGGGAGGCGTGCAGCAGCTCCATGAGGCCTTCATCGCTGTTCTGCTTTAGTTTCACGGTAGTAAGCTTTCCAACATTCCTAGGGACTTTGCTTAAGCAACCGTTTCGGTACCAGAACACTGCGTAGAGACAGTAAGCTCTGGTCCTGCGTGTATGCTGCGTGTCAACCTAGAAATTGGAGACTGATGGCATAAGGCTTCTTTTGCCATTATGAAAGCTCCGTTCATGCGGCCTCGAAGCTACCTGAAAAGCATTGTTGTTGCCGGGGTTTTCCTCACTGCCGGCATGGTTCTGAGAAGAAAATGAGTTTTCTCCTAAGAAACCTTGGGTTTCCAGTTCCTTGTTGGAAGCTCACCCTGCTCTGCGCTATACCTAAAGTGAAAGTCAACGTGAGCCCAAGTTTCGAAGTAAGGCCCTGATTATCCTTGCAAAACGAGAGGCGTGCAGCAGCTCCATGAGGCCTTCATCGTTGTTCTGCTTTAGTTTCAAGGTAGTAAGCTTTTCAACACTCCTAGGGGCCTTGCTTCAGCACCCGTTTCAGTACCAGAACACTGCGTAGAACCAGGAAGCTCTGCTCCTGCGTGTATGCTGCGTGTCAACCTAGAAATTAGAGACTGACGGCACAAGGCTAGTTTTCCCATTATGAAAGCTCCGTTGATGCGGCCCCGAAGCTACCTGAAAAGCACTGTTGTTACCGTGCTTTTACTTACAGCCGGCATGGCACATAGAAGAAAATGAGTTTTCTCGAAAGAAACCTTGTGCTTCCAGTTCCTAGTTGGAAGCTCACCCGGCTCTGCTCTATACCAAACGTGAAAGTCAATGTGAGCACTAGCCTCGAAGTAAGGCCCTGATTATCCTGGCAAAACGGGAGGCGTGCAGCAGCTCCATGAGGCCTTCATCGCTGTTCTGCTTTAGTTTCACGGTAGTAAGCTTTCCAAGACTCCTAGGGACTTTGCTTAAGCAACCGTTTCGGTACCAGAACACTGCGTAGAGACAGTAAGCTCTGGTCCTGCGTGTATGCTGCGTGTCAACCTAGAAATTGGAGACTGATGGCATAAGGCTTCTTTTCCCATTATGAAAGCTCCGTTCATGCGGCCTCGAAGCTACCTGAAAAGCATTGTTGTTGCCGGGGTTTTCCTCACTGCCAGCATGGTTCTGAGAAGAAAATGAGTTTTCTCCTAAGAAACCTTGGGTTTCCAGTTCCTTGTTGGAAGCTCACCCTGCTCTGCGCTATACCTAAAGTGAAAGTCAACGTGAGCCCAAGCTTCGAAGTAAGGCCCTGATTATCCTTGCAAAACGAGAGGCGTGCAGCAGCTCCATGAGGCCTTCATCGTTGTTCTGCTTTAGTTTCAAGGTAGTAAGCTTTTCAACACTCCTAGGGGCCTTGCTTCAGCACCCGTTTCAGTACCAGAACACTGCGTAGAACCAGGAAGCTCTGCTCCTGCGTGTATGCTGCGTGTCAACCTAGAAATTAGAGACTGATGGCACAAGGCTTGTTTTCCCGTTTTGAAAGCTCCATTCATGCGGCCTCGAAGCTACCTGAAAAGCACTGTTGTTACCGTGCTTTTACTTACAGCCGGCATGGCACATAGAAGAAAATGAGTTTTCTCGAAAGAAACCTTGTGCTTCCAGTTCCTAGTTGGAAGCTCACCCGGCTCTGCTCTATACCAAACGTGAAAGTCAATGTGAGCACTAGCCTCGAAGTAAGGCCCTGATTATGCTGGCAAAACGGGAGGCGTGCAGCAGCTCCATGAGGCCTTCATCGCTGTTCTGCTTTAGTTTCACGGTAGTAGCTTTCCAACATTCCTAGGGACTTTGCTTAAGCAACCGTTTCGGTACCAGAACACTGCGTAGAGACAGTAAGCTCTGGTCCTGCGTGTATGCTGCGAGTCAACCTAGAAATTGGAGACTGATGGCATAAGGCTTCTTTTCCCATTATGAAAGCTCCGTTCATGCGGCCTCGAAGCTACCTGAAAAGCATTGTTGTTGCCGGGGTTTTCCTCACTGCCGGCATGGTTCTGAGGAGAAAATGAGTTTTCTCCTAAGAAACCTTGGGTTGCCAGTTCTTTGTTGGAAGCTCACCCTGCTCTGCGCTATACCTAAAGTGAAAGTCAACGTGAGCCCAAGCTTCGAAGTAAGGCCCTGATTATCCTTGCAAAACGAGAGGCGTGCAGCAGCTCCATGAGGCCTTCATCGTTGTTCTGCTTTAGTTTCAAGGTAGTAAGCTTTTCAACACTCCTAGGGGCCTTGCTTCAGCACCCGTTTCAGTACCAGAACACTGCGTAGAACCAGGAAGTTCTGCTCCTGCGTGTATGCTGCGTGTCAACCTAGAAATTAGAGGCTGACGGCACAAGGCTAGTTTTCCCATTATGAAAGCTCCGTTGATGCGGCCCCGAAGCTACCTGAAAAGCACTGTTGTTACCGTGCTTTTACTTAGAGCCGGCATGGCACATAGAAGAAAATGAGTTTTCTCGAAAGAAACCTTGTGCTTCCAGTTCCTAGTTGGAAGCTCACCCGGCTCTGCTCTATACCAAACGTGAAAGTCAATGTGAGCACTAGCCTCGAAGTAAGGCCCTGATTATGCTGGCAAAACGGGAGGCGTGCAGCAGCTCCATGAGGCCTTCATCGCTGTTCTGCTTTAGTTTCACGGTAGTAAGCTTTCCAAGACTCCTAGGGACTTTGCTTAAGCAACCGTTTCGGTACCAGAACACTGCGTAGAGACAGTAAGCTCTGGTCCTGCGTGTATGCTGCGTGTCAACCTAGAAATTGGAGACTGATGGCATAAGGCTTCTTTTCCCATTATGAAAGCTCCGTTCATGCGGCCTCGAAGCTACCTGAAAAGGATTGTTGTTGCCGGGGTTTTCCTCACTGCCGGCATGGTTCTGAGAAGAAAATGAGTTTTCTCCTAAGAAACCTTGGGTTTCCAGTTCCTTGTTGGAAGCTCACCCTGCTCTGCGCTATACCTAAAGTGAATGTCAACCTGAGCCCAAGCTTCGAAGTAAGGCCCTGATTATCCTTGCAAAACGAGAGGCATGCAGCAGCTCCATGAGGCCTTCATCGTTGTTCTGCTTTAGTTTCAAGGTAGTAAGCTTTTCAACACTCCTAGGGGCCTTGCTTCAGCACCCGTTTCAGTACCAGAACACTGCGTAGAACCAGGAAGCTCTGCTCCTGCGTGTATGCTGCGTGTCAACCTAGAAATTAGAGACTGATGGCACAAGGCTTGTTTTCCCGTTTTGAAAGCTCCATTCATGCGGCCTCGAAGCTACCTGAAAAGCACTGTTGTTACCGTGCTTTTACTTACAGCCGGCATGGCACATAGAAGAAAATGAGTTTTCTCGAAAGAAACCTTGTGCTTCCAGTTCCTAGTTGGAAGCTCACCCGGCTCTGCTCTATACGAAACGTGAAAGTCAATGTGAGCACTAGCCTCGAAGTAAGGCCCTGATTATCCTGGCAAACGGGAGGCGTGCAGCAGCTCCATGAGGCCTTCATCGCTGTTCTGCTTTAGTTTCACGGTAGTAAGCTTTCCAAGACTCCTAGGGACTTTGCTTAAGCAACCGTTTCGGTACCAGAACACTGCGTAGAGGCAGTAAGCTCTGGTCCTGCGTGTATGCTGCGTGTCAACCTAGAAATTGGAGACTGATGGCATAAGGCTTCTTTTCCCATTATGAAAGCTCCGTTCATGCGGCCTCGAAGCTACCTGAAAAGCATTGTTGTTGCCGGGGTTTTCCTCACTGCCGGCATGGTTCTGAGGAGAAAATGAGTTTTCTCCTAAGAAACCTTGGGTTTCCAGTTCTTTGTTGGAAGCTCACCCTGCTCTGCGCTATACCTAAAGTGAAAGTCAACGTGAGCCCAAGCTTCGAAGTAAGGCCCTGATTATCCTTGCAAAACGAGAGGCGTGCAGCAGCTCCATGAGGCCTTCATCATTGTTCTGCTTTAGTTTCAAGGTAGTAAGCTTTTCAACACTCCTAGGGGCCTTGCTTCAGCACCCGTTTCAGTACCAGAACACTGCGTAGAACCAGGAAGCTCTGCTCCTGCGTGTATGCTGCGTGTCAACCTAGAAATTAGAGACTGACGGCACAAGGCTAGTTTTCCCATTATGAAAGCTCCGTTGATGCGGCCCCGAAGCTACCTGAAAAGCACTGTTGTTACCGTGCTTTTACTTAGAGCCGGCATGGCACATAGAAGAAAATGAGTTTTCTCGAAAGAAACCTTGTGCTTCCAGTTCCTAGTTGGAAGCTCACCCGGCTCTGCTCTATACCAAACGTGAAAGTCAATGTGAGCACTAGCCTCGAAGTAAGGCCCTGATTATGCTGGCAAAACGGGAGGCGTGCAGCAGCTCCATGAGGCCTTCATCGCTGTTCTGCTTTAGTTTCACGGTAGTAGCTTTCCAACATTCCTAGGGACTTTGCTTAAGCAACCGTTTCGGTACCAGAACACTGCGTAGAGACAGTAAGCTCTGGTCCTGCGTGTATGCTGCGAGTCAACCTAGAAATTGGAGACTGATGGCATAAGGCTTCTTTTGCCATTATGAAAGCTCCGTTCATGCGGCCTCGAAGCTACCTGAAAAGCATTGTTGTTGCCGGGGTTTTCCTCACTGCCGGCATGGTTCTGAGGAGAAAATGAGTTTTCTCCTAAGAAACCTTGGGTTTCCAGTTCTTTGTTGGAAGCTCACCCTGCTCTGCGCTATACCTAAAGTGAAAGTCAACGTGAGCCCAAGCTTCGAAGTAAGGCCCTGATTATCCTTGCAAAACGAGAGGCGTGCAGCAGCTCCATGAGGCCTTCATCGTTGTTCTGCTTTAGTTTCAAGGTAGTAAGCTTTTCAACACTCCTAGGGGTCTTGCTTCAGCACCCGTTTCAGTACCAGAACACTGCGTAGAACCAGGAAGCTCTGCTCCTGCGTGTATGCTGCGTGTCAACCTAGAAATTAGAGGCTGACGGCACAAGGCTAGTTTTCCCATTATGAAAGCTCCGTTGATGCGGCCCCGAAGCTACCTGAAAAGCACTGTTGTTACCGTGTTTTTACTTAGAGCCGGCATGGCACATAGAAGAAAATGAGTTTTCTCGAAAGAAACCTTGTGCTTCCAGTTCCTAGTTGGAAGCTCACCCGGCTCTGCTCTATACCAAACGTGAAAGTCAATGTGAGCACTAGCCTCGAAGTAAGGCCCTGATTATCCTGGCAATACGGGAGGCGTGCAGCAGCTCCATGAGGCCTTCATCGCTGTTCTGCTTTAGTTTCACGGTAGTAAGCTTTCCAAGACTCCTAGGGACTTTGCTTAAGCAACCGTTTCGGTACCAGAACACTGCGTAGAGACAGTAAGCTCTGGTCCTGCATGTATGCTGCGTGTCAACCTAGAAATTGGAGACTGATGGCATAAGGCTTCTTTTCCCATTATGAAAGCTCCGTTCATGCGGCCTCGAAGCTACCTGAAAAGCATTGTTGTTGCCGGGGTTTTCCTCACTGCCGGCATGGTTCTGAGAAGAAAATGAGTTTTCTCCTAAGAAACCTTGGGGTTCCAGTTCCTTGTTGGAAGCTCACCCTGCTCTGTGCTATACCTAAAGTGAAAGTCAACGTGAGCCCAGCTTCGAAGTAAGGCCCTGATTATCCTTGCAAAACGAGAGGCGTGCAGCAGCTCCATGAGGCCTTCATCGTTGTTCTGCTTTAGTTTCAAGGTAGTAAGCTTTTCAACACTCCTAGGGGCCTTGCTTCAGCACCCGTTTCGGTACCAGAACACTGCGTAGAACCAGGAAGCTCTGCTCCTGCGTGTATGCTGCGTGTCAACCTAGAAATTAGAGACTGATGGCACAAGGCTAGTTTTCCCATTATGAAAGCTCCGTTGATGCTGCCCCGAATCTACCTGAAAAGCACTGTTGTTACCGTGCTTTTACTTACAGCCAGCATGGTTCATAGAAGAAAATGAGTTTTCTCAAAAGAAACCTTGTGCTTCCAGTTCCTAGTTGGAAGCTCACCCGGCTCTGCTCTATACCAAACGTGAAAGTCAATGTGAGCACTAGCCTCGAAGTAAGGCCCTGATTATCCTGGCAAAACGGGAGGCGTGCAGCAGCTCCATGAGGCCTTCATCGCTGTTCTGCTTTAGTTTCACGGTAGTAAGCTTTCCAACATTCCTAGGGACTTTGCTTAAGCAACCGTTTCGGTACCAGAACACTGCGTAGAGACAGTAAGCTCTGGTCCTGCATGTATGCTGCGTGTCAACCTAGAAATTGGAGACTGATGGCATAAGGCTTCTTTTGCCATTATGAAAGCTCCGTTCATGCGGCCTCGAAGCTACCTGAAAAGCATTGTTGTTGCCGGGGTTTTCCTCACTGCCGGCATGGTTCTGAGAAGAAACTGAGTTTTCTCCTAAGAAACCTTGGGTTTCCAGTTCCTTGTTGGAAGCTCACCCTGCTCTGCGCTATACCTAAAGTGAAAGTCAACGTGAGCCCAAGCTTCGAAGTAAGGCCCTGATTATCCTTGCAAAACGAGAGGCGTGCAGCAGCTCCATGAGGCCTTCATCGTTGTTCTGCTTTAGTTTCAAGGTAGTAAGCTTTTCAACACTCCTAGGGGACTTGCTTCAGCACCCGTTTCAGTACCAGAACACTGCGTAGAACCAGGAAGCTCTGCTCCTGCGTGTATGCTGCGTGTCAACCTAGAAATTAGAGACTGATGGCACAAGGCTAGTTTTCCCATTATGAAAGCTCCGTTATGCGGCCCCGAGGCTACCTGAAAAGCACTGTTGTTACCGTGCTTTTAATTACAGTCGGCATGGCACATAGAAGAAAATGAGTTTTCTCGAAAGAAACCTTGTGCTTCCAGTTCCTAGTTGGAAGCTCACCCGGCTCTGCTCTATACCAAACGTGAAAGTCAATGTGAGCACTAGCCTCGAAGTAAGGCCCTGATTATCCTGGCAAAACGGGAGGCGTGCAGCAGCTCCATGAGGCCTTCATCGCTGTTCTGCTTTTGTTTCACGGTAGTAAGCTTTCCAACATTCCTAGGGACTTTGCTTAAGCAACCGTTTCGGTACCAGAACACTGCGTAGAGACAGTAAGCTCTGGTCCTGCATGTATGCTGCGTGTCAACCTAGAAATTGGAGACTGATGGCATAAGGCTTCTTTTGCCATTATGAAAGCTCCGTTCATGCGGCCTCGAAGCTACCTGAAAAGCATTGTTGTTGCCGGGGTTTTCCTCACTGCCGGCATGGTTCTGAGAAGAAACTGAGTTTTCTCCTAAGAAACCTTGGGTTTCCAGTTCCTTGTTGGAAGCTCACCCTGCTCTGCGCTATACCTAAAGTGAAAGTCAACGTGAGCCCAAGCTTCGAAGTAAGGCCCTGATTATCCTTGCAAAACGAGAGGCGTGCAGCAGCTCCATGAGGCCTTCATCGTTGTTCTGCTTTAGTTTCAAGGTAGTAAGCTTTTCAACACTCCTAGGGGACTTGCTTCAGCACCCGTTTCAGTACCAGAACACTGCGCAGAACCAGGAAGCTCTGCTCCTGCGTGTATGCTGCGTGTCAACCTAGAAATTAGAGACTGATGGCACAAGGCTAGTTTTCCCATTATGAAAGCTCCGTTATGCGGCCCCGAGGCTACCTGAAAAGCACTGTTGTTACCGTGCTTTTAATTACAGTCGGCATGGCACATAGAAGAAAATGAGTTTTCTCGAAAGAAACCTTGTGCTTCCAGTTCCTAGTTGGAAGCTCACCCGGCTCTGCTCTATACCAAACGTGAAAGTCAATGTGAGCACTAGCCTCGAAGTAAGGCCCTGATTATCCTGGCAAAACGGGAGGCGTGCAGCAGCTCCATGAGGCCTTCATCGCTGTTCTGCTTTAGTTTCACGGTAGTAAGCTTTCCAACATTCCTAGGGACTTTGCTTAAGCAACCGTTTCGGTACCAGAACACTGCGTAGAGACAGTAAGCTCTGGTCCTGCATGTATGCTGCGTGTCAACCTAGAAATTGGAGACTGATGGCATAAGGCTTCTTTTGCCATTATGAAAGCTCCGTTCATGCGGCCTCGAAGCTACCTGAAAAGCATTGTTGTTGCCGGGGTTTTCCTCACTGCCGGCATGGTTCTGAGAAGAAACTGAGTTTTCTCCTAAGAAAACTTGGGTTTCCAGTTCTTTGTTGGAAGCTCACCCTGCTCTGCGCTATACCTAAAGTGAAAGTCAACGTGAGCCCAAGCTTCGAAGTAAGGCCCTGATTATCCTTGCAAAACGAGAGGCGTGCAGCAGCTCCATGAGGCCTTCATCGTTGTTCTGCTTTAGTTTCAAGGTAGTAAGCTTTTCAACACTCCTAGGGGCCTTGCTTCAGCACCCGTTTCAGTACCAGAACACTGCGTAGAACCAGGAAGTTCTGCTCCTGCGTGTATGCTGCGTGTCAACCTAGAAATTAGAGGCTGACGGCACAAGGCTAGTTTTCCCATTATGAAAGCTCCGTTGATGCGGCCCCGAAGCTACCTGAAAAGCACTGTTGTTACCGTGCTTTTACTTAGAGCCGGCATGGCACATAGAAGAAAATGAGTTTTCTCGAAAGAAACCTTGTGCTTCCAGTTCCTAGTTGGAAGCTCACCCGGCTCTGCTCTATACCAAACGTGAAAGTCAATGTGAGCACTAGCCTCGAAGTAAGGCCCTGATTATGCTGGCAAAACGGGAGGCGTGCAGCAGCTCCATGAGGCCTTCATCGCTGTTCTGCTTTAGTTTCACGGTAGTAGCTTTCCAACATTCCTAGGGACTTTGCTTAAGCAACCGTTTCGGTACCAGAACACTGCGTAGAGACAGTAAGCTCTGGTCCTGCGTGTATGCTGCGAGTCAACCTAGAAATTGGAGACTGATGGCATAAGGCTTCTTTTGCCATTATGAAAGCTCCGTTCATGCGGCCTCGAAGCTACCTGAAAAGCATTGTTGTTGCCGGGGTTTTCCTCACTGCCGGCATGGTTCTGAGGAGAAAATGAGTTTTCTCCTAAGAAACCTTGGGTTTCCAGTTCTTTGTTGGAAGCTCACCCTGCTCTGCGCTATACCTAAAGTGAAAGTCAACGTGAGCCCAAGCTTCGAAGTAAGGCCCTGATTATCCTTGCAAAACGAGAGGCGTGCAGCAGCTCCATGAGGCCTTCATCGTTGTTCTGCTTTAGTTTCAAGGTAGTAAGCTTTTCAACACTCCTAGGGGCCTTGCTTCAGCACCCGTTTCAGTACCAGAACACTGCGTAGAACCAGGAAGCTCTGCTCCTGCGTGTATGCTGCGTGTCAACCTAGAAATTAGAGGCTGACGGCACAAGGCTAGTTTTCCCATTATGAAAGCTCCGTTGATGCGGCCCCGAAGCTACCTGAAAAGCACTGTTGTTACCGTGTTTTTACTTAGAGCCGGCATGGCACATAGAAGAAAATGAGTTTTCTCGAAAGAAACCTTGTGCTTCCAGTTCCTAGTTGGAAGCTCACCCGGCTCTGCTCTATACCAAACGTGAAAGTCAATGTGAGCACTAGCCTCGAAGTAAGGCCCTGATTATCCTGGCAATACGGGAGGCGTGCAGCAGCTCCATGAGGCCTTCATCGCTGTTCTGCTTTAGTTTCACGGTAGTAAGCTTTCCAAGACTCCTAGGGACTTTGCTTAAGCAACCGTTTCGGTACCAGAACACTGCGTAGAGACAGTAAGCTCTGGTCCTGCATGTATGCTGCGTGTCAACCTAGAAATTGGAGACTGATGGCATAAGGCTTCTTTTCCCATTATGAAAGCTCCGTTCATGCGGCCTCGAAGCTACCTGAAAAGCATTGTTGTTGCCGGGGTTTTCCTCACTGCCGGCATGGTTCTGAGAAGAAAATGAGTTTTCTCCTAAGAAACCTTGGGGTTCCAGTTCCTTGTTGGAAGCTCACCCTGCTCTGTGCTATACCTAAAGTGAAAGTCAACGTGAGCCCAGCTTCGAAGTAAGGCCCTGATTATCCTTGCAAAACGAGAGGCGTGCAGCAGCTCCATGAGGCCTTCATCGTTGTTCTGCTTTAGTTTCAAGGTAGTAAGCTTTTCAACACTCCTAGGGGCCTTGCTTCAGCACCCGTTTCGGTACCAGAACACTGCGTAGAACCAGGAAGCTCTGCTCCTGCGTGTATGCTGCGTGTCAACCTAGAAATTAGAGACTGATGGCACAAGGCTAGTTTTCCCATTATGAAAGCTCCGTTGATGCTGCCCCGAATCTACCTGAAAAGCACTGTTGTTACCGTGCTTTTACTTACAGCCAGCATGGTTCATAGAAGAAAATGAGTTTTCTCAAAAGAAACCTTGTGCTTCCAGTTCCTAGTTGGAAGCTCACCCGGCTCTGCTCTATACCAAACGTGAAAGTCAATGTGAGCACTAGCCTCGAAGTAAGGCCCTGATTATCCTGGCAATACGGGAGGCGTGCAGCAGCTCCATGAGGCCTTCATCGCTGTTCTGCTTTAGTTTCACGGTAGTAAGCTTTCCAACATTCCTAGGGACTTTGCTTAAGCAACCGTTTCGGTACCAGAACACTGCGTAGAGACAGTAAGCTCTGGTCCTGCATGTATGCTGCGTGTCAACCTAGAAATTGGAGACTGATGGCATAAGGCTTCTTTTGCCATTATGAAAGCTCCGTTCATGCGGCCTCGAAGCTACCTGAAAAGCATTGTTGTTGCCGGGGTTTTCCTCACTGCCGGCATGGTTCTGAGAAGAAACTGAGTTTTCTCCTAAGAAACCTTGGGTTTCCAGTTCCTTGTTGGAAGCTCACCCTGCTCTGCGCTATACCTAAAGTGAAAGTCAACGTGAGCCCAAGCTTCGAAGTAAGGCCCTGATTATCCTTGCAAAACGAGAGGCGTGCAGCAGCTCCATGAGGCCTTCATCGTTGTTCTGCTTTAGTTTCAAGGTAGTAAGCTTTTCAACACTCCTAGGGGACTTGCTTCAGCACCCGTTTCAGTACCAGAACACTGCGTAGAACCAGGAAGCTCTGCTCCTGCGTGTATGCTGCGTGTCAACCTAGAAATTAGAGACTGATGGCACAAGGCTAGTTTTCCCATTATGAAAGCTCCGTTATGCGGCCCCGAGGCTACCTGAAAAGCACTGTTGTTACCGTGCTTTTAATTACAGTCGGCATGGCACATAGAAGAAAATGAGTTTTCTCGAAAGAAACCTTGTGCTTCCAGTTCCTAGTTGGAAGCTCACCCGGCTCTGCTCTATACCAAACGTGAAAGTCAATGTGAGCACTAGCCTCGAAGTAAGGCCCTGATTATCCTGGCAAAACGGGAGGCGTGCAGCAGCTCCATGAGGCCTTCATCGCTGTTCTGCTTTAGTTTCACGGTAGTAAGCTTTCCACGACTCCTAGGGACTTTGCTTAAGCAACCGTTTCGGTACCAGAACACTGCCTAGAGACAGTAAGCTCTGGTCCTGCATGTATGCTGCGTGTCAACCTAGAAATTGGAGACTGATGGCATAAGGCTTCTTTTCCCATTATGAAAGCTCCGTTCATGCGGCCTCGAAGCTACCTGAAAAGCATTGTTGTTGCCGGGGTTTTCCTCACTGCCGGCATGGTTCTGAGAAGAAACTGAGTTTTCTCCTAAGAAACCTTGGGGTTCCAGTTCCTTGTTGGAAGCTCACCCTGCTCTGCGCTATACCTAAAGTGAAAGTCAACGTGAGCCCAAGCTTCGAAGTAAGGCCCTGATTATCCTTGCAAAACGAGAGGCGTGCAGCAGCTCCATGAGGCCTTCATCGTTGTTCTGCTTTAGTTTCAAGGTAGTAAGCTTTTCAACACTCCTAGGGGCCTTGCTTCAGCACCCGTTTCGGTACCAGAACACTGCGTAGAACCAGGAAGCTCTGCTCCTGCGTGTATGCTGCGTGTCAACCTAGAAATTAGAGACTGATGGCACAAGGCTAGTTTTCCCATTATGAAAGCTCCGTTGATGCTGCCCCGAAGCTACCTGAAAAGCACTGTTGTTACCGTGCTTTTACTTACAGCCAGCATGGTTCATAGAAGAAAATGAGTTTTCTCAAAAGAAACCTTGTGCTTCCAGTTCCTAGTTGGAAGCTCACCCGGCTCTGCTCTATACCAAACGTGAAAGTCAATGTGAGCACTAGCCTCGAAGTAAGGCCCTGATTATCCTGGCAAAACGGGAGGCGTGCAGCAGCTCCATGAGGCCTTCATCGCTGTTCTGCTTTAGTTTCACGGTAGTAAGCTTTCCAACATTCCTAGGGACTTTGCTTAAGCAACCGTTTCGGTACCAGAACACTGCGTAGAGACAGTAAGCTCTGGTCCTGCATGTATGCTGCGTGTCAACCTAGAAATTGGAGACTGATGGCATAAGGCTTCTTTTGCCATTATGAAAGCTCCGTTCATGCGGCATCGAAGCTACCTGAAAAGCATTGTTGTTGCCGGGGTTTTCCTCACTGCCGGCATGGTTCTGAGAAGAAACTGAGTTTTCTCCTAAGAAACCTTGGGTTTCCAGTTCCTTGTTGGAAGCTCACCCTGCTCTGCGCTATACCTAAAGTGAAAGTCAACGTGAGCCCAAGCTTCGAAGTAAGGCCCTGATTATCCTTGCAAAACGAGAGGCGTGCAGCAGCTCCATGAGGCCTTCATCGTTGTTCTGCTTTAGTTTCAAGGTAGTAAGCTTTTGAACACTCCTAGGGGACTTGCTTCAGCACCCGTTTCAGTACCAGAACACTGCGTAGAACCAGGAAGCTCTGCTCCTGCGTGTATGCTGCGTGTCAACCTAGAAATTAGAGACTGATGGCACAAGGCTAGTTTTCCCATTATGAAAGCTCCGTTATGCGGCCCCGAGGCTACCTGAAAAGCACTGTTGTTACCGTGCTTTTAATTACAGTCGGCATGGCACATAGAAGAAAATGAGTTTTCTCGAAAGAAACCTTGTGCTTCCAGTTCCTAGTTGGAAGCTCACCCGGCTCTGCTCTATACCAAACGTGAAAGTCAATGTGAGCACTAGCCTCGAAGTAAGGCCCTGATTATCCTGGCAAAACGGGAGGCGTGCAGCAGCTCCATGAGGCCTTCATCGCTGTTCTGCTTTAGTTTCACGGTAGTAAGCTTTCCAACATTCCTAGGGACTTTGCTTAAGCAACCGTTTCGGTACCAGAACACTGCGTAGAGACAGTAAGCTCTGGTCCTGCATGTATGCTGCGTGTCAACCTAGAAATTGGAGACTGATGGCATAAGGCTTCTTTTGCCATTATGAAAGCTCCGTTCATGCGGCCTCGAAGCTACCTGAAAAGCATTGTTGTTGCCGGGGTTTTCCTCACTGCCGGCATGGTTCTGAGAAGAAAATGAGTTTTCTCCTAAGAAACCTTGGGGTTCCAGTTCCTTGTTGGAAGCTCACCCTGCTCTGCGCTATACCTAAAGTGAAAGTCAACGTGAGCCCAAGCTTCGAAGTAAGGCCCTGATTATCCTTGCAAAACGAGAGGCGTGCAGCAGCTCCATGAGGCCTTCATCGTTGTTCTGCTTTAGTTTCAAGGTAGTAAGCTTTTCAACACTCCTAGGGGACTTGCTTCAGCACCCGTTTCAGTACCAGAACACTGCGCAGAACCAGGAAGCTCTGCTCCTGCGTGTATGCTGCGTGTCAACCTAGAAATTAGAGACTGATGGCACAAGGCTAGTTTTCCCATTATGAAAGCTCCGTTATGCGGCCCCGAGGCTACCTGAAAAGCACTGTTGTTACCGTGCTTTTAATTACAGTCGGCATGGCACATAGAAGAAAATGAGTTTTCTCGAAAGAAACCTTGTGCTTCCAGTTCCTAGTTGGAAGCTCACCCGGCTCTGCTCTATACCAAACGTGAAAGTCAATGTGAGCACTAGCCTCGAAGTAAGGCCCTGATTATCCTGGCAAAACGGGAGGCGTGCAGCAGCTCCATGAGGCCTTCATCGCTGTTCTGCTTTAGTTTCACGGTAGTAAGCTTTCCAACATTCCTAGGGACTTTGCTTAAGCAACCGTTTCGGTACCAGAACACTGCGTAGAGGCAGTAAGCTCTGGTCCTGCGTGTATGCTGCGTGTCAACCTAGAAATTGGAGACTGATGGCATAAGGCTTCTTTTCCCATTATGAAAGCTCCGTTCATGCGGCCTCGAAGCTACCTGAAAAGCATTGTTGTTGCCGGGGTTTTCCTCACTGCCGGCATGGTTCTGAGAAGAAAATGAGTTTTCTCCTAAGAAACCTTGGGTTTCCAGTTCCTTGTTGGAAGCTCACCCTGCTCTGCGCTATACCTAAAGTGAAAGTCAACATGAGCCCAAGCTTCGAAGTAAGGCCCTGATTATCCTTGCAAAACGAGAGGCGTGCAGCAGCTCCATGAGGCCTTCATCGTTGTTCTGCTTTAGTTTCAAGGTAGTAAGCTTTTCAACACTCCTAGGGGCCTTGCTTCAGCACCCGTTTCAGTACCAGAACACTGCGTAGAACCAGGAAGCTCTGCTCCGGCGTGTATGCTGCGTGTCAACCTAGAAATTAGAGACTGATGGCACAAGGCTAGTTTTCCCATTATGAAAGCTCCGTTGATGCTGCCCCGAAGCTACCTGAAAAGCACTGTTGTTACCGTGCTTTTACTTACAGCCGGCATGGTTCATAGAAGAAAATGAGTTTTCTCGAAAGAAACCTTGTGCTTCCAGTTCCTAGTTGGAAGCTCACCCGGCTCTGCTCTATACCAAACGTGAAAGTCAATGTGAGCACTAGCCTCGAAGTAAGGCCCTGATTATCCTGGCAAAACGGGAGGCGTGCAGCAGCTCCATGAGGCCTTCATCGCTGTTCTGCTTTAGTTTCACGGTAGTAAGCTTTCCAAGACTCCTAGGGACTTTGCTTAAGCAACCGTTTCGGTACCAGAACACTGCGTAGAGACAGTAAGCTCTGGTCCTGCATGTATGCTGCGTGTCAACCTAGAAATTGGAGACTGATGGCATAAGGCTTCTTTTGCCATTATGAAAGCTCCGTTCATGCGGCCTCGAAGCTACCTGAAAAGCATTGTTGTTGCCGGGGTTTTCCTCACTGCCGGCATGGTTCTGAGAAGAAACTGAGTTTTCTCCTAAGAAACCTTGGGTTTCCAGTTCCTTGTTGGAAGCTCACCCTGCTCTGCGCTATACCTAAAGTGAAAGTCAACGTGAGCCCAAGCTTCGAAGTAAGGCCCTGATTATCCTTGCAAAACGAGAGGCGTGCAGCAGCTCCATGAGGCCTTCATCGTTGTTCTGCTTTAGTTTCAAGGTAGTAAGCTTTTCAACACTCCTAGGGGCCTTGCTTCAGCACCCGTTTCAGTACCAGAACACTGCGTAGAACCAGGAAGCTCTGCTCCTGCGTGTATGCTGCGTGTCAACCTAGAAATTAGAGACTGACGGCACAAGGCTAGTTTTCCCATTATGAAAGCTCCGTTGATGCGGCCCCGAAGCTACCTGAAAAGCACTGTTGTTACCGTGCTTTTACTTAGAGCCGGCATGGCACTTAGAAGAAAATGAGTTTTCTCGAAAGAAACCTTGTGCTTCCAGTTCCTAGTTGGAAGCTCACCCGGCTCTGCTCTATACCAAACGTGAAAGTCAATGTGAGCACTAGCCTCGAAGTAAGGCCCTGATTATCCTGGCAAAACGGGAGGCGTGCAGCAGCTCCATGAGGCCTTCATCGCTGTTCTGCTTTAGTTTCACGGTAGTAAGCTTTCCAACATTCCTAGGGACTTTGCTTAAGCAACCGTTTCGGTACCAGAACACTGCGTAGAGACAGTAAGCTCTGGTCCTGCGTGTATGCTGCGTGTCAACCTAGAAATTGGAGACTGATGGCATAAGGCTTCTTTTGCCATTATGAAAGCTCCGTTCATGCGGCCTCGAAGCTACCTGAAAAGCATTGTTGTTGCCGGGGTTTTCTTCACTGGCGGCATGGTTCTGAGAAGAAACTGAGTTTTCTCCTAAGAAAACTTGGGTTTCCAGTTCTTTGTTGGAAGCTCACCCTGCTCTGCGCTATACCTAAAGTGAAAGTCAACGTGAGCCCAAGCTTCGAAGTAAGGCCCTGATTATCCTTGCAAAACGAGAGGCGTGCAGCAGCTCCATGAGGCCTTCATCGTTGTTCTGCTTTAGTTTCAAGGTAGTAAGCTTTTCAACACTCCTAGGGGCCTTGCTTCAGCACCCGTTTCAGTACCAGAACACTGCGTAGAACCAGGAAGTTCTGCTCCTGCGTGTATGCTGCGTGTCAACCTAGAAATTAGAGGCTGACGGCACAAGGCTAGTTTTCCCATTATGAAAGCTCCGTTGATGCGGCCCCGAAGCTACCTGAAAAGCACTGTTGTTACCGTGCTTTTACTTACAGCCGGCATGGCACATAGAAGAAAATGAGTTTTCTCGAAAGAAACCTTGTGCTTCCAGTTCCTAGTTGGAAGCTCACCCGGCTCTGCTCTATACCAAACGTGAAAGTCAATGTGAGCACTAGCCTCGAAGTAAGGCCCTGATTATGCTGGCAAAACGGGAGGCGTGCAGCAGCTCCATGAGGCCTTCATCGCTGTTCTGCTTTAGTTTCACGGTAGTAGCTTTCCAACATTCCTAGGGACTTTGCTTAAGCAACCGTTTCGGTACCAGAACACTGCGTAGAGACAGTAAGCTCTGGTCCTGCGTGTATGCTGCGAGTCAACCTAGAAATTGGAGACTGATGGCATAAGGCTTCTTTTCCCATTATGAAAGCTCCGTTCATGCGGCCTCGAAGCTACCTGAAAAGCATTGTTGTTGCCGGGGTTTTCCTCACTGCCGGCATGGTTCTGAGGAGAAAATGAGTTTTCTCCTAAGAAACCTTGGGTTTCCAGTTCTTTGTTGGAAGCTCACCCTGCTCTGCGCTATACCTAAAGTGAAAGTCAACGTGAGCCCAAGCTTCGAAGTAAGGCCCTGATTATCCTTGCAAAACGAGAGGCGTGCAGCAGCTCCATGAGGCCTTCATCGTTGTTCTGCTTTAGTTTCAAGGTAGTAAGCTTTTCAACACTCCTAGGGGCCTTGCTTCAGCACCCGTTTCAGTACCAGAACACTGCGTAGAACCAGGAAGCTCTGCTCCTGCGTGTATGCTGCGTGTCAACCTAGAAATTAGAGACTGACGGCACAAGGCTAGTTTTCCCATTATGAAAGCTCCGTTGATGCGGCCCCGAAGCTACCTGAAAAGCACTGTTGTTACCGTGTTTTTACTTAGAGCCGGCATGGCACATAGAAGAAAATGAGTTTTCTCGAAAGAAACCTTGTGCTTCCAGTTCCTAGTTGGAAGCTCACCCGGCTCTGCTCTATACCAAACGTGAAAGTCAATGTGAGCACTAGCCTCGAAGTAAGGCCCTGATTATCCTGGCAATACGGGAGGCGTGCAGCAGCTCCATGAGGCCTTCATCGCTGTTCTGCTTTAGTTTCACGGTAGTAAGCTTTCCAAGACTCCTAGGGACTTTGCTTAAGCAACCGTTTCGGTACCAGAACACTGCGTAGAGACAGTAAGCTCTGGTCTTGCGTGTATGCTGCGTGTCAACCTAGAAATTGGAGACTGATGGCATAAGGCTTCTTTTCCCATTATGAAAGCTCCGTTCATGCGGCCTCGAAGCTACCTGAAAAGCATTGTTGTTGCCGGGGTTTTCCTCACTGCTGGCATGGTTCTGAGAAGAAAATGAGTTTTCTCCTAAGAAACCTTGGGTTTCCAGTTCCTTGTTGGAAGCTCACCCTGCTCTGCGCTATACCTAAAGTGAATGTCAACCTGAGCCCAAGCTTCGAAGTAAGGCCCTGATTATCCTTGCAAAACGAGAGGCATGCAGCAGCTCCATGAGGCCTTCATCGTTGTTCTGCTTTAGTTTCAAGGTAGTAAGCTTTTCAACACTCCTAGGGGCCTTGCTTCAGCACCCGTTTCAGTACCAGAACACTGCGTAGAACCAGGAAGCTCTGCTCCTGCGTGTATGCGGCGTGTCAACCTAGAAATTAGAGACTGACGGCAGAAGGCTTGTTTTCCCGTTTTGAAAGCTCCATTCATGCGGCCTCGAAGCTACCTGAAAAGCACTGTTGTTACCGTGCTTTTACTTACAGCCGGCATGGCACATAGAAGAAAATGAGTTTTCTCGAAAGAAACCTTGTGCTTCCAGTTCCTAGTTGGAAGCTCACCCGGCTCTGCTCTATACCAAACGTGAAAGTCAATGTGAGCACTAGCCTCGAAGTAAGGCCCTGATTATCCTGGCAAAACGGGAGGCGTGCAGCAGCTCCATGAGGCCTTCATCGCTGTTCTGCTTTAGTTTCACGGTAGTAAGCTTTCCAACATTCCTAGGGACTTTGCTTAAGCAACCGTTTCGGTACCAGAAGACTGCGTAGAGACAGTAAGCTCTGGTCCTGCGTGTATGCTGGGTGTCAACCTAGAAATTGGAGACTGATGGCATAAGGCTTCTTTTGCCATTATGAAAGCTCCGTTCATGCGGCCTCGAAGCTACCTGAAAAGCATTGTTGTTGCCGGGGTTTTCCTCACTGCCGGCATGGTTCTGAGAAGAAAATGAGTTTTCTCCTAAGAAACCTTGGGTTTCCAGTTCCTTGTTGGAAGCTCACCCTGCTCTGCGCTATACCTAAAGTGAAAGTCAACGTGAGCCCAAGCTTCGAAGTAAGGCCCTGATTATCCTTGCAAAACGAGAGGCGTGCAGCAGCTCCATGAGGCCTTCATCGTTGTTCTGCTTTAGTTTCAAGGTAGTAAGCTTTTCAACACTCCTAGGGGCCTTGCTTCAGCACCCGTTTCAGTACCAGAACACTGCGTAGAACCAGGAAGCTCTGCTCCTGCGTGTATGCTGCGTGTCAACCTAGAAATTAGAGACTGATGGCACAAGGCTTGTTTTCCCGTTTTGAAAGCTCCATTCATGCGGCCCCGAAGCTACCTGAAAAGCACTGTTGTTACCGTGCTTTTACTTACAGCCGGCATGGCACATAGAAGAAAATGAGTTTTCTCGAAAGAAACCTTGTGCTTCCAGTTCCTAGTTGGAAGCTCACCCGGCTCTGCTCTATACCAAACGTGAAAGTCAATGTGAGCACTAGCCTCGAAGTAAGGCCCTGATTATCCTGGAAACGGGAGGCGTGCAGCAGCTCCATGAGGCCTTCATCGCTGTTCTGCTTTAGTTTCACGGTAGTAAGCTTTCCAAGACTCCTAGGGACTTTGCTTAAGCAACCGTTTCGGTACCAGAACACTGCGTAGAGACAGTAAGCTCTGGTCCTGCGTGTATGCTGCGTGTCAACCTAGAAATTGGAGACTGATGGCATAAGGCTTCTTTTCCCATTATGAAAGCTCCGTTCATGCGGCCTCGAAGCTACCTGAAAAGCATTGTTGTTGCCGGGGTTTTCCTCACTGCCGGCATGGTTCTGAGGAGAAAATGAGTTTTCTCCTAAGAAACCTTGGGTTTCCAGTTCTTTGTTGGAAGCTCACCCTGCTCTGCGCTATACCTAAAGTGAAAGTCAACGTGAGCCCAAGCTTCGAAGTAAGGCCCTGATTATCCTTGCAAAACGAGAGGCGTGCAGCAGCTCCATGAGGCCTTCATCGTTGTTCTGCTTTAGTTTCAAGGTAGTAAGCTTTTCAACACTCCTAGGGGCCTTGCTTCAGCACCCGTTTCAGTACCAGAACACTGCGTAGAACCAGGAAGCTCTGCTCCTGCGTGTATGCTGCGTGTCAACCTAGAAATTAGAGACTGACGGCACAAGGCTAGTTTTCCCATTATGAAAGCTCCGTTGATGCGGCCCCGAAGCTACCTGAAAAGCACTGTTGTTACCGTGCTTTTACTTACAGCCGGCATGGCACATAGAAGAAAATGAGTTTTCTCGAAAGAAACCTTGTGCTTCCAGTTCCTAGTTGGAAGCTCACCCGGCTCTGCTCTATACCAAACGTGAAAGTCAATGTGAGCACTAGCCTCGAAGTAAGGCCCTGATTATGCTGGCAAAACGGGAGGCGTGCAGCAGCTCCATGAGGCCTTCATCGCTGTTCTGCTTTAGTTTCACGGTAGTAAGCTTTCCAAGACTCCTAGGGACTTTGCTTAAGCAACCGTTTCGGTACCAGAACACTGCGTAGAGACAGTAAGCTCTGGTCCTGCGTGTATGCTGCGTGTCAACCTAGAAATTGGAGACTGATGGCATAAGGCTTCTTTTCCCATTATGAAAGCTCCGTTCATGCGGCCTCGAAGCTACCTGAAAAGCATTGTTGTTGCCGGGGTTTTCCTCACTGCCGGCATGGTTCTGAGAAGAAAATGAGTTTTCTCCTAAGAAACCTTGGGTTTCCAGTTCCTTGTTGGAAGCTCACCCTGCTCTGCGCTATACCTAAAGTGAATGTCAACCTGAGCCCAAGCTTCGAAGTAAGGCCCTGATTATCCTTGCAAAACGAGAGGCATGCAGCAGCTCCATGAGGCCTTCATCGTTGTTCTGCTTTAGTTTCAAGGTAGTAAGATTTTCAACACTCCTAGGGGCCTTGCTTCAGCACCCGTTTCAGTACCAGAACACTGCGTAGAACCAGGAAGCTCTGCTCCTGCGTGTATGCTGCGTGTCAACCTAGAAATTAGAGACTGATGGCACAAGGCTTGTTTTCCCGTTTTGAAAGCTCCATTCATGCGGCCTCGAAGCTACCTGAAAAGCACTGTTGTTACCGTGCTTTTACTTACAGCCGGCATGGCACATAGAAGAAAATGAGTTTTCTCGAAAGAAACCTTGTGCTTCCAGTTCCTAGTTGGAAGCTCACCCGGCTCTGCTCTATACCAAACGTGAAAGTCAATGTGAGCACTAGCCTCGAAGTAAGGCCCTGATTATGCTGGCAATACGGGAGGCGTGCAGCAGCTCCATGAGGCCTTCATCGCTGTTCTGCTTTAGTTTCACGGTAGTAAGCTTTCCAACATTCCTAGGGACTTTGCTTAAGCAACCGTTTCGGTACCAGAAGACTGCGTAGAGACAGTAAGCTCTGGTCCTGCGTGTATGCTGCGTGTCAACCTAGAAATTGGAGACTGATGGCATAAGGCTTCTTTTGCCATTATGAAAGCTCCGTTCATGCGGCCTCGAAGCTACCTGAAAAGCATTGTTGTTGCCGGGGTTTTCCTCACTGCCGGCATGGTTCTGAGAAGAAAATGAGTTTTCTCCTAAGAAACCTTGGGTTTCCAGTTCCTTGTTGGAAGCTCACCCTGCTCTGCGCTATACCTAAAGTGAAAGTCAACGTGAGCCCAAGCTTCGAAGTAAGGCCCTGATTATCCTTGCAAAACTAGAGGCGTGCAGCAGCTCCATGAGGCCTTCATCGTTGTTCTGCTTTAGTTTCAAGGTAGTAAGCTTTTCAACACTCCTAGGGGCCTTGCTTCAGCACCCGTTTCAGTACCAGAACACTGCGTAGAACCAGGAAGCTCTGCTCCTGCGTGTATGCTGCGTGTCAACCTAGAAATTAGAGACTGATGGCACAAGGCTTGTTTTCCCGTTTTGAAAGCTCCATTCATGCGGCCTCGAAGCTACCTGAAAAGCACTGTTGTTACCGTGCTTTTACTTACAGCCGGCATGGCACATAGAAGAAAATGAGTTTTCTCGAAAGAAACCTTGTGCTTCCAGTTCCTAGTTGGAAGCTCACCCGGCTCTGCTCTATACCAAACGTGAAAGTCAATGTGAGCACTAGCCTCGAAGTAAGGCCCTGATTATGCTGGCAATACGGGAGGCGTGCAGCAGCTCCATGAGGCCTTCATCGCTGTTCTGCTTTAGTTTCACGGTAGTAAGCTTTCCAACATTCCTAGGGACTTTGCTTAAGCAACCGTTTCGGTACCAGAAGACTGCGTAGAGACAGTAAGCTCTGGTCCTGCGTGTATGCTGCGTGTCAACCTAGAAATTGGAGACTGATGGCATAAGGCTTCTTTTGCCATTATGAAAGCTCCGTTCATGCGGCCTCGAAGCTACCTGAAAAGCATTGTTGTTGCCGGGGTTGTCCTCACTGCCGGCATGGTTCTGAGAAGAAAATGAGTTTTCTCCTAAGAAACCTTGGGTTTCCAGTTCCTTGTTGGAAGCTCACCCTGCTCTGCGCTATACCTAAAGTGAAAGTCAACGTGAGCCCAAGCTTCGAAGTAAGGCCCTGATTATCCTTGCAAAACGAGAGGCGTGCAGCAGCTCCATGAGGCCTTCATCGTTGTTCTGCTTTAGTTTCAAGGTAGTAAGCTTTTCAACACTCCTAGGGGCCTTGCTTCAGCACCCGTTTCAGTACCAGAACACTGCGTAGAACCAGGAAGCTCTGCTCCTGCGTGTATGCTGCGTGTCAACCTAGAAATTAGAGACTGACGGCACAAGGCTAGTTTTCCCATTATGAAAGCTCCGTTGATGCGGCCCCGAAGCTACCTGAAAAGCACTGTTGTTACCGTGCTTTTACTTACAGCCGGCATGGCACATAGAAGAAAATGAGTTTTCTCGAAAGAAACCTTGTGCTTCCAGTTCCTAGTTGGAAGCTCACCCGGCTCTGCTCTATACCAAACGTGAAAGTCAATGTGAGCACTAGCCTCGAAGTAAGGCCCTGATTATCCTGGCAAAACGGGAGGCGTGCAGCAACTCCATGAGGCCTTCATCGCTGTTCTGCTTTAGTTTCACGGTAGTAAGCTTTCCAAGACTCCTAGGGACTTTGCTTAAGCAACCGTTTCGGTACCAGAACACTGCGTAGAGACAGTAAGCTCTGGTCCTGCGTGTATGCTGCGTGTCAACCTAGAAATTGGAGACTGATGGCATAAGGCTTCTTTTCCCATTATGAAAGCTCCGTTCATGCGGCCTCGAAGCTACCTGAAAAGCATTGTTGTTGCCGGGGTTTTCCTCACTGCCAGCATGGTTCTGAGGAGAAAATGAGTTTTCTCCTAAGAAACCTTGGGTTTCCAGTTCTTTGTTGGAAGCTCACCCTGCTCTGCGCTATACCTAAAGTGAAAGTCAACGTGAGCCCAAGCTTCGAAGTAAGGCCCTGATTATCCTTGCAAAACGAGAGGCGTGCAGCAGCTCCATGAGGCCTTCATCGTTGTTCTGCTTTAGTTTCAAGGTAGTAAGCTTTTCAACACTCCTAGGGGCCTTGCTTCAGCACCCGTTTCAGTACCAGAACACTGCGTAGAACCAGGAAGCTCTGCTCCTGCGTGTATGCTGCGTGTCAACCTAGAAATTAGAGGCTGACGGCACAAGGCTAGTTTTCCCATTATGAAAGCTCCGTTGATGCGGCCCCGAAGCTACCTGAAAAGCACTGTTGTTACCGTGCTTTTACTTAGAGCCGGCATGGCACATAGAAGAAAATGAGTTTTCTCGAAAGAAACCTTGTGCTTCCAGTTCCTAGTTGGAAGCTCACCCGGCTCTGCTCTATACCAAACGTGAAAGTCAATGTGAGCACTAGCCTCGAAGTAAGGCCCTGATTATCCTGGCAAAACGGGAGGCGTGCAGCAGCTCCATGAGGCCTTCATCGCTGTTCTGCTTTAGTTTCACGGTAGTAAGCTTTCCAACATTCCTAGGGACTTTGCTTAAGCAACCGTTTCGGTACCAGAAGACTGCGTAGAGACAGTAAGCTCTGGTCCTGCGTGTATGCTGCGTGTCAACCTAGAAATTGGAGACTGATGGCATAAGGCTTCTTTTGCCATTATGAAAGCTCCGTTCATGCGGCCTCGAAGCTACCTGAAAAGCATTGTTGTTGCCGGGGTTTTCCTCACTGCCGGCATGGTTCTGAGAAGAAACTGACTTTTCTCCTAAGAAAACTTGGGTTTCCAGTTCTTTGTTGGAAGCTCACCCTGCTCTGCGCTATACCTAAAGTGAAAGTCAACGTGAGCCCAAGCTTCGAAGTAAGGCCCTGATTATCCTTGCAAAACGAGAGGCGTGCAGCAGCTCCATGAGGCCTTCATCGTTGTTCTGCTTTAGTTTCAAGGTAGTAAGCTTTTCAACACTCCTAGGGGCCTTGCTTCAGCACCCGTTTCAGTACCAGAACACTGCGTAGAACCAGGAAGTTCTGCTCCTGCGTGTATGCTGCGTGTCAACCTAGAAATTAGAGGCTGACGGCACAAGGCTAGTTTTCCCATTATGAAAGCTCCGTTGATGCGGCCCCGAAGCTACCTGAAAAGCACTGTTGTTACCGTGCTTTTACTTAGAGCCGTCATGGCACATAGAAGAAAATGAGTTTTCTCGAAAGAAACCTTGTGCTTCCAGTTCCTAGTTGGAAGCTCACCCGGCTCTGCTCTATACCAAACGTGAAAGTCAATGTGAGCACTAGCCTCGAAGTAAGGCCCTGATTATGCTGGCAAAACGGGAGGCGTGCAGCAGCTCCATGAGGCCTTCATCGCTGTTCTGCTTTAGTTTCACGGTAGTAGCTTTCCAACATTCCTAGGGACTTTGCTTAAGCAACCGTTTCGGTACCAGAACACTGCGTAGAGACAGGAAGCTCTGGTCCTGCGTGTATGCTGCGAGTCAACCTAGAAATTGGAGACTGATGGCATAAGGCTTCTTTTGCCATTATGAAAGCTCCGTTCATGCGGCCTCGAAGCTACCTGAAAAGCATTGTTGTTGCCGGGGTTTTCCTCACTGCCGGCATGGTTCTGAGGAGAAAATGAGTTTTCTCCTAAGAAACCTTGGGTTTCCAGTTCTTTGTTGGAAGCTCACCCTGCTCTGCGCTATACCTAAAGTGAAAGTCAACGTGAGCCCAAGCTTCGAAGTAAGGCCCTGATTATCCTTGCAAAACGAGAGGCGTGCAGCAGCTCCATGAGGCCTTCATCGTTGTTCTGCTTTAGTTTCAAGGTAGTAAGCTTTTCAACACTCCTAGGGGCCTTGCTTCAGCACCCGTTTCAGTACCAGAACACTGCGTAGAACCAGGAAGCTCTGCTCCTGCGTGTATGCTGCGTGTCAACCTAGAAATTCGAGGCTGACGGCACAAGGCTAGTTTTCCCATTATGAAAGCTCCGTTGATGCGGCCCCGAATCTACCTGAAAAGCACTGTTGTTACCGTGCTTTTACTTACAGCCAGCAAGGTTCATAGAAGAAAATGAGTTTTCTCAAAAGAAACCTTGTGCTTCCAGTTCCTAGTTGGAAGCTCACCCGGCTCTGCTCTATACCAAACGTGAAAGTCAATGTGAGCACTAGCCTCGAAGTAAGGCCCTGATTATCCTGGCAAAACGGGAGGCGTGCAGCAGCTCCATGAGGCCTTCATCGCTGTTCTGCTTTAGTTTCACGGTAGTAAGCTTTCCAACATTCCTAGGGACTTTGCTTAAGCAACCGTTTCGGTACCAGAACACTGCGTAGAGACAGTAAGCTCTGGTCCTGCATGTATGCTGCGTGTCAACCTAGAAATTGGAGACTGATGGCATAAGGCTTCTTTTGCCATTATGAAAGCTCCGTTCATGCGGCCTCGAAGCTACCTGAAAAGCATTGTTGTTGCCGGGGTTTTCCTCACTGCCGGCATGGTTCTGAGAAGAAACTGAGTTTTCTCCTAAGAAACCTTGGGTTTCCAGTTCCTTGTTGGAAGCTCACCCTGCTCTGCGCTATACCTAAAGTGAAAGTCAACGTGAGCCCAAGCTTCGAAGTAAGGCCCTGATTATCCTTGCAAAACGAGAGGCGTGCAGCAGCTCCATGAGGCCTTCATCGTTGTTCTGCTTTAGTTTCAAGGTAGTAAGCTTTTCAACACTCCTAGGGGACTTGCTTCAGCACCCGTTTCAGTACCAGAACACTGCGTAGAACCAGGAAGCTCTGCTCCTGCGTGTATGCTGCGTGTCAACCTAGAAATTAGAGACTGATGGCACAAGGCTAGTTTTCCCATTATGAAAGCTCCGTTATGCGGCCCCGAGGCTACCTGAAAAGCACTGTTGTTACCGTGCTTTTAATTACAGTCGGCATGGCACATAGAAGAAAATGAGTTTTCTCGAAAGAAACCTTGTGCTTCCAGTTCCTAGTTGGAAGCTCACCCGGCTCTGCTCTATACCAAACGTGAAAGTCAATGTGAGCACTAGCCTCGAAGTAAGGCCCTGATTATCCTGGCAAAACGGGAGGCGTGCAGCAGCTCCATGAGGCCTTCATCGCTGTTCTGCTTTAGTTTCACGGTAGTAAGCTTTCCAACATTCCTAGGGACTTTGCTTAAGCAACCGTTTCGGTACCAGAACACTGCGTAGAGACAGTAAGCTCTGGTCCTGCATGTATGCTGCGTGTCAACCTAGAAATTGGAGACTGATGGCATAAGGCTTCTTTTGCCATTATGAAAGCTCCGTTCATGCGGCCTCGAAGCTACCTGAAAAGCATTGTTGTTGCCGGGGTTTTCCTCACTGCCGGCATGGTTCTGAGAAGAAACTGAGTTTTCTCCTAAGAAACCTTGGGTTTCCAGTTCCTTGTTGGAAGCTCACCCTGCTCTGCGCTATACCTAAAGTGAAAGTCAACGTGAGCCCAAGCTTCGAAGTAAGGCCCTGATTATCCTTGCAAAACGAGAGGCGTGCAGCAGCTCCATGAGGCCTTCATCGTTGTTCTGCTTTAGTTTCAAGGTAGTAAGCTTTTCAACACTCCTAGGGGACTTGCTTCAGCACCCGTTTCAGTACCAGAACACTGCGCAGAACCAGGAAGCTCTGCTCCTGCGTGTATGCTGCGTGTCAACCTAGAAATTAGAGACTGATGGCACAAGGCTAGTTTTCCCATTATGAAAGCTCCGTTATGCGGCCCCGAGGCTACCTGAAAAGCACTGTTGTTACCGTGCTTTTAATTACAGTCGGCATGGCACATAGAAGAAAATGAGTTTTCTCGAAAGAAACCTTGTGCTTCCAGTTCCTAGTTGGAAGCTCACCCGGCTCTGCTCTATACCAAACGTGAAAGTCAATGTGAGCACTAGCCTCGAAGTAAGGCCCTGATTATCCTGGCAAAACGGGAGGCGTGCAGCAGCTCCATGAGGCCTTCATCGCTGTTCTGCTTTAGTTTCACGGTAGTAAGCTTTCCAACATTCCTAGGGACTTTGCTTAAGCAACCGTTTCGGTACCAGAACACTGCGTAGAGGCAGTAAGCTCTGGTCCTGCGTGTATGCTGCGTGTCAACCTAGAAATTGGAGACTGATGGCATAAGGCTTCTTTTCCCATTATGAAAGCTCCGTTCATGCGGCCTCGAAGCTACCTGAAAAGCATTGTTGTTGCCGGGGTTTTCCTCACTGCCGGCATGGTTCTGAGAAGAAAATGAGTTTTCTCCTAAGAAACCTTGGGTTTCCAGTTCCTTGTTGGAAGCTCACCCTGCTCTGCGCTATACCTAAAGTGAAAGTCAACGTGAGCCCAAGCTTCGAAGTAAGGCCCTGATTATCCTTGCAAAACGAGAGGCGTGCAGCAGCTCCATGAGGCCTTCATCGTTGTTCTGCTTTAGTTTCAAGGTAGTAAGCTTTTCAACACTCCTAGGGGCCTTGCTTCAGCACCCGTTTCAGTACCAGAACACTGCGTAGAACCAGGAAGCTCTGCTCCTGCGTGTATGCTGCGTGTCAACCTAGAAATTAGAGACTGATGGCACAAGGCTAGTTTTCCCATTATGAAAGCTCCTTTGATGCGGCCCCGAAGCTACCTGAAAAGCACTGTTGTTACCGTGCTTTTACTTACAGCCGGCATGGCACATAGAAGAAAATGAGTTTTCTCGAAAGAAACCTTGTGCTTCCAGTTCCTAGTTGGAAGCTCACCCGGCTCTGCTCTATACCAAACGTGAAAGTCAATGTGAGTACTAGCCTCGAAGTAAGGCCCTGATTATCCTGGCAAAACGGGAGGCGTGCAGCAGCTCCATGAGGCCTTCATCGCTGTTCTGCTTTAGTTTCACGGTAGTAAGCTTTCCAAGACTCCTAGGGACTTTGCTTAAGCAACCGTTTCGGTACCAGAACACTGCGTAGAGACAGTAAGCTCTGGTCATGCGTGTATGCTGCGTGTCAACCTAGAAATTGGAGACTGATGGCATAAGGCTTCTTTTCCCATTATGAAAGCTCCGTTCATGCGGCCTCGAAGCTACCTGAAAAGCATTGTTGTTGCCGGGGTTTTCCTCACTGCCGGCATGGTTCTGAGAAGAAAATGAGTTTTCTCCTAAGAAACCTTGGGTTTCCAGTTGCTTGTTGGAAGCTCACCCTGCTCTGCGCTATACCTAAAGTGAAAGTCAACGTGAGCCCAAGCTTCGAAGTAAGGCCCTGATTATCCTTGCAAAACGAGAGGCGTGCAGCAGCTCCATGAGGCCTTCATCGTTGTTCTGCTTTAGTTTCAAGGTAGTAAGCTTTTCAACACTCCTAGGGGACTTGCTTCAGCACCCGTTTCAGTACCAGAACACTGCGTAGAACCAGGAAGCTCTGCTCCTGCGTGTATGCTGCGTGTCAACCTAGAAATTAGAGGCTGACGGCACAAGGCTAGTTTTCCCATTATGAAAGCTCCGTTGATGCGGCCCCGAAGCTACCTGAAAAGCACTGTTGTTACCGTGCTTTTAATTACAGTCGGCATGGCACATAGAAGAAAATGAGTTTTCTCGAAAGAAACCTTGTGCTTCCAGGTCCTAGTTGGAAGCTCACCCGGCTCTGCTCTATACCAAACGTGAAAGTCAATGTGAGCACTAGCCTCGAAGTAAGGCCCTGATTATCCTGGCAAAACGGGAGGCGTGCAGCAGCTCCATGAGGCCTTCATCGCTGTTCTGCTTTAGTTTCACGGTAGTAAGCTTTCCAACATTCCTAGGGACTTTGCTTAAGCAACCGTTTCGGTACCAGAACACTGCGTAGAGGCAGTAAGCTCTGGTCCTGCGTGTATGCTGCGTGTCAACCTAGAAATTGGAGACTGATGGCATAAGGCTTCTTTTCCCATTATGAAAGCTCCGTTCATGCGGCCTCGAAGCTACCTGAAAAGCATTGTTGTTGCCGGGGTTTTCCTCACTGCCGGCATGGTTCTGAGAAGAAAATGAGTTTTCTCCTAAGAAACCTTGGGTTTCCAGTTCCTTGTTGGAAGCTCACCCTGCTCTGCGCTATACCTAAAGTGAAAGTCAACATGAGCCCAAGCTTCGAAGTAAGGCCCTGATTATCCTTGCAAAACGAGAGGCGTGCAGCAGCTCCATGAGGCCTTCATCGTTGTTCTGCTTTAGTTTCAAGGTAGTAAGCTTTTCAACACTCCTAGGGGCCTTGCTTCAGCACCCGTTTCAGTACCAGAACACTGCGTAGAACCAGGAAGCTCTGCTCCGGCGTGTATGCTGCGTGTCAACCTAGAAATTAGAGACTGATGGCACAAGGCTAGTTTTCCCATTATGAAAGCTCCGTTGATGCTGCCCCGAAGCTACCTGAAAAGCACTGTTGTTACCGTGCTTTTACTTACAGCCGGCATGGTTCATAGAAGAAAATGAGTTTTCTCGAAAGAAACCTTGTGCTTCCAGTTCCTAGTTGGAAGCTCACCCGGCTCTGCTCTATACCAAACGTGAAAGTCAATGTGAGCACTAGCCTCGAAGTAAGGCCCTGATTATCCTGGCAAAACGGGAGGCGTGCAGCAGCTCCATGAGGCCTTCATCGCTGTTCTGCTTTAGTTTCACGGTAGTAAGCTTTCCAAGACTCCTAGGGACTTTGCTTAAGCAACCGTTTCGGTACCAGAACACTGCGTAGAGACAGTAAGCTCTGGTCCTGCATGTATGCTGCGTGTCAACCTAGAAATTGGAGACTGATGGCATAAGGCTTCTTTTGCCATTATGAAAGCTCCGTTCATGCGGCCTCGAAGCTACCTGAAAAGCATTGTTGTTGCCGGGGTTTTCCTCACTGCCGGCATGGTTCTGAGAAGAAACTGAGTTTTCTCCTAAGAAACCTTGGGTTTCCAGTTCCTTGTTGGAAGCTCACCCTGCTCTGCGCTATACCTAAAGTGAAAGTCAACGTGAGCCCAAGCTTCGAAGTAAGGCCCTGATTATCCTTGCAAAACGAGAGGCGTGCAGCAGCTCCATGAGGCCTTCATCGTTGTTCTGCTTTAGTTTCAAGGTAGTAAGCTTTTCAACACTCCTAGGGGCCTTGCTTCAGCACCCGTTTCGGTACCAGAACACTGCGTAGAACCAGGAAGCTCTGCTCCTGCGTGTATGCTGCGTGTCAACCTAGAAATTAGAGACTGATGGCACAAGGCTAGTTTTCCCATTATGAAAGCTCCATTGATGCGGCCCCGAAGCTACCTGAAAAGCACTGTTGTTACCGTGCTTTTACTTACAGCCGGCATGGCACATAGAAGAAAATGAGTTTTCTCGAAAGAAACCTTGTGCTTCCAGTTCCTAGTTGGAAGCTCACCCTGCTCTGCTCTATACCAAACGTGAAAGTCAATGTGAGCACTAGCCTCGAAGTAAGGCCCTGATTATCCTGGCAAAACGGGAGGCGTGCAGCAGCTCCATGAGGCCTTCATCGCTGTTCTGCTTTAGTATCACGGTAGTAAGCTTTCCAACATTCCTAGGGACTTTGCTTAAGCAACCGTTTCGGTACCAGAACACTGCGTAGAGACAGTAAGCTCTGGTCCTGCGTGTATGCTGCGTGTCAACCTAGAAATTGGAGACTGATGGCATAAGGCTTCTTTTCCCATTATGAAAGCTCCGTTCATGCGGCCTCGAAGCTACCTGAAAAGCATTGTTGTTGCCGGGGTTTTCCTCACTGCCGGCATGGTTCTGAGAAGAAAATGAGTTTTCTCCTAAGAAACCTTGGGTTTCCAGTTCCTTGTTGGAAGCTCACCCTGCTCTGCGCTATACCTAAAGTGAAAGTCAACGTGAGCCCAAGCTTCGAAGTAAGGCCCTGATTATCCTTGCAAAACGAGAGGCGTGCAGCAGCTCCATGAGGCCTTCATCGTTGTTCTGCTTTAGTTTCAAGGTAGTAAGCTTTTCAACACTCCTAGGGGACTTGCTTCAGCACCCGTTTCAGTACCAGAACACTGCGTAGAACCAGGAAGCTCTGCTCCTGCGTGTATGCTGCGTGTCAACCTAGAAATTAGAGACTGATGGCACAAGGCTTGTTTTCCCGTTTTGAAAGCTCCATTCATGCGGCCTCGAAGCTACCTGAAAAGCACTGTTGTTACCGTGCTTTTACTTACAGCCGGCATGGCACATAGAAGAAAATGAGTTTTCTCGAAAGAAACCTTGTGCTTCCAGTTCCTAGTTGGAAGCTCACCCGGCTCTGCTCTATACCAAACGTGAAAGTCAATGTGAGCACTAGCCTCGAAGTAAGGCCCTGATTATGCTGGCAAAATGGGAGGCGTGCAGCAGCTCCATGAGGCCTTCATCGCTGTTCTGCTTTAGTTTCACGGTAGTAGCTTTCCAACATTCCTAGGGACTTTGCTTAAGCAACCGTTTCGGTACCAGAACACTGCGTAGAGACAGTAAGCTCTGGTCCTGCGTGTATGCTGCGAGTCAACCTAGAAATTGGAGACTGATGGCATAAGGCTTCTTTTCCCATTATGAAAGCTCCGTTCATGCGGCCTCGAAGCTACCTGAAAAGCATTGTTGTTGCCGGGGTTTTCCTCACTGCCGGCATGGTTCTGAGGAGAAAATGAGTTTTCTCCTAAGAAACCTTGGGTTGCCAGTTCTTTGTTGGAAGCTCACCCTGCTCTGCGCTATACCTAAAGTGAAAGTCAACGTGAGCCCAAGCTTCGAAGTAAGGCCCTGATTATCCTTGCAAAACGAGAGGCGTGCAGCAGCTCCATGAGGCCTTCATCGTTGTTCTGCTTTAGTTTCAAGGTAGTAAGCTTTTCAACACTCCTAGGGGCCTTGCTTCAGCACCCGTTTCAGTACCAGAACACTGCGTAGAACCAGGAAGCTCTGCTCCTGCGTGTATGCTGCGTGTCAACCTAGAAATTAGAGACTGACGGCACAAGGCTAGTTTTCCCATTATGAAAGCTCCGTTGATGCGGCCCCGAAGCTACCTGAAAAGCACTGTTGTTACCGTGCTTTTACTTAGAGCCGGCATGGCACATAGAAGAAAATGAGTTTTCTCGAAAGAAACCTTGTGCTTCCAGTTCCTAGTTGGAAGCTCACCCGGCTCTGCTCTATACCAAACGTGAAAGTCAATGTGAGCACTAGCCTCGAAGTAAGGCCCTGATTATCCTGGCAAAACGGGAGGCGTGCAGCAGCTCCATGAGGCCTTCATCGCTGTTCTGCTTTAGTTTCACGGTAGTAAGCTTTCCAACATTCCTAGGGACTTTGCTTAAGCAACCGTTTCGGTACCAGAACACTGCGTAGAGACAGTAAGCTCTGGTCCTGCGTGTATGCTGCGTGTCAACCTAGAAATTGGAGACTGATGGCATAAGGCTTCTTTTCCCATTATGAAAGCTCCGTTCATGCGGCCTCGAAGCTACCTGAAAAGCATTGTTGTTGCCGGGGTTTTCCTCACTGCCGGCATGGTTCTGAGAAGAAAATGAGTTTTCTCCTAAGAAACCTTGGGTTTCCAGTTCCTTGTTGGAAGCTCACCCTGCTCTGCTCTATACCTAAAGTGAAAGTCAACCTGAGCCCAAGCTTCGAAGTAAGGCCCTGATTATCCTTGCAAAACGAGAGGCGTGCAGCAGCTCCATGAGGCCTTCATCGTTGTTCTGCTTTAGTTTCAAGGTAGTAAGCTTTTCAACACTCCTAGGGGCCTTGCTTCAGCACCCGTTTCAGTACCAGAACACTGCGTAGAACCAGGAAGCTCTGCTCCTGCGTGTATGCTGCGTGTCAACCTAGAAATTAGAGGCTGACGGCACAAGGCTAGTTTTCCCATTATGAAAGCTCCGTTGATGCGGCCCCGAAGCTACCTGAAAAGCACTGTTGTTACCGTGCTTTTACTACAGCCGGCATGGCACATAGAAGAAAATGAGTTTTCTCGAAAGAAACCTTGTGCTTCCAGTTCCTAGTTGGAAGCTCACCCGGCTCTGCTCTATACCAAACGTGAAAGTCAATGTGAGCACTAGCCTCGAAGTAAGGCCCTGATTATGCTGGCAATACGGGAGGCGTGCAGCAGCTCCATGAGGCCTTCATCGCTGTTCTGCTTTAGTTTCACGGTAGTAAGCTTTCCAAGGCTCCTAGGGACTTTGCTTAAGCAACCGTTTTGGTACCAGAACACTGCGTAGAGACAGTAAGCTCTGGTCCTGCGTGTATGCTGCGTGTCAACCTAGAAATTGGAGACTGATGGCATAAGGCTTCTTTTGCCATTATGAAAGCTCCGTTCATGCGGCCTCGAAGCTACCTGAAAAGCATTGTTGTTGCCGGGGTTTTCTTCACTGGCGGCATGGTTCTGAGAAGAAACTGAGTTTTCTCCTAAGAAACCTTGGGTTTCCAGTTCTTTGTTGGAAGCTCACCCTGCTCTGCGCTATACCTAAAGTGAAAGTCAACGTGAGCCCAAGCTTCGAAGTAAGGCCCTGATTATCCTTGCAAAACGAGAGGCGTGCAGCAGCTCCATGAGGCCTTCATCGTTGTTCTGCTTTAGTTTCAAGGTAGTAAGCTTTTCAACACTCCTAGGGGCCTTGCTTCAGCACCCGTTTCAGTACCAGAACACTGCGTAGAACCAGGAAGTTCTGCTCCTGCGTGTATGCTGCGTGTCAACCTAGAAATTAGAGGCTGACGGCACAAGGCTAGTTTTCCCATTATGAAAGCTCCGTTGATGCGGCCCCGAAGCTACCTGAAAAGCACTGTTGTTACCGTGCTTTTACTTACAGCCGGCATGGCACATAGAAGAAAATGAGTTTTCTCGAAAGAAACCTTGTGCTTCCAGTTCCTAGTTGGAAGCTCACCCGGCTCTGCTCTATACCAAACGTGAAAGTCAATGTGAGCACTAGCCTCGAAGTAAGGCCCTGATTATCCTGGCAAAACGGGAGGCGTGCAGCAGCTCCATGAGGCCTTCATCGCTGTTCTGCTTTAGTTTCACGGTAGTAAGCTTTCCAAGACTCCTAGGGACTTTGCTTAAGCAACCGTTTCGGTACCAGAACACTGCGTAGAGACAGTAAGCTCTGGTCCTGCGTGTATGCTGCGTGTCAACCTAGAAATTGGAGACTGATGGCATAAGGCTTCTTTTCCCATTATGAAAGCTCCGTTCATGCGGCCTCGAAGCTACCTGAAAAGCATTGTTGTTGCCGGGGTTTTCCTCACTGCCAGCATGGTTCTGAGAAGAAAATGAGTTTTCTCCTAAGAAACCTTGGGTTTCCAGTTCCTTGTTGGAAGCTCACCCTGCTCTGCGCTATACCTAAAGTGAAAGTCAACGTGAGCCCAAGCTTCGAAGTAAGGCCCTGATTATCCTTGCAAAACGAGAGGCGTGCAGCAGCTCCATGAGGCCTTCATCGTTGTTCTGCTTTAGTTTCAAGGTAGTAAGCTTTTCAACACTCCTAGGGGCCTTGCTTCAGCACCCGTTTCAGTACCAGAACACTGCGTAGAACCAGGAAGCTCTGCTCCTGCGTGTATGCTGCGTGTCAACCTAGAAATTAGAGACTGATGGCACAAGGCTTGTTTTCCCGTTTTGAAAGCTCCATTCATGCGGCCTCGAAGCTACCTGAAAAGCACTGTTGTTACCGTGCTTTTACTTAGAGCCGGCATGGCACATAGAAGAAAATGAGTTTTCTCGAAAGAAACCTTGTGCTTCCAGTTCCTAGTTGGAAGCTCACCCGGCTCTGCTCTATACCAAACGTGAAAGTCAATGTGAGCACTAGCCTAGAAGTAAGGCCCTGATTATGCTGGCAATACGGGAGGCGTGCAGCAGCTCCATGAGGCCTTCATCGCTGTTCTGCTTTAGTTTCACGGTAGTAGCTTTCCAACATTCCTAGGGACTTTGCTTAAGCAACCGTTTCGGTACCAGAACACTGCGTAGAGACAGTAAGCTCTGGTCCTGCGTGTATGCTGCGAGTCAACCTAGAAATTGGAGACTGATGGCATAAGGCTTCTTTTCCCATTATGAAAGCTCCGTTCATGCGGCCTCGAAGCTACCTGAAAAGCATTGTTGTTGCCGGGGTTTTCCTCACTGCCGGCATGGTTCTGAGGAGAAAATGAGTTTTCTCCTAAGAAACCTTGGGTTTCCAGTTCCTTGTTGGAAGCTCACCCTGCTCTGCGCTATACCTAAAGTGAATGTCAACCTGAGCCCAAGCTTCGAAGTAAGGCCCTGATTATCCTTGCAAAACGAGAGGCATGCAGCAGCTCCATGAGGCCTTCATCGTTGTTCTGCTTTAGTTTCAAGGTAGTAAGCTTTTCAACACTCCTAGGGGCCTTGCTTCAGCACCCGTTTCAGTACCAGAACACTGCGTAGAACCAGGAAGCTCTGCTCCTGCGTGTATGCTGCGTGTCAACCTAGAAATTAGAGACTGACGGCACAAGGCTAGTTTTCCCATTATGAAAGCTCCGTTGATGCGGCCCCGAAGCTACCTGAAAAGCACTGTTGTTACCGTGTTTTTACTTACAGCCGGCATGGCACATAGAAGAAAATGAGTTTTCTCGAAAGAAACCTTGTGCTTCCAGTTCCTAGTTGGAAGCTCACCCGGCTCTGCTCTATACCAAACGTGAAAGTCAATGTGAGCACTAGCCTCGAAGTAAGGCCCTGATTATCCTGGCAATACGGGAGGCGTGCAGCAGCTCCATGAGGCCTTCATCGCTGTTCTGCTTTAGTTTCACGGTAGTAAGCTTTCCAACATTCCTAGGGACTTTGCTTAAGCAACCGTTTCGGTACCAGAAGACTGCGTAGAGACAGTAAGCTCTGGTCCTGCGTGTATGCTGGGTGTCAACCTAGAAATTGGAGACTGATGGCATAAGGCTTCTTTTGCCATTATGAAAGCTCCGTTCATGCGGCCTCGAAGCTACCTGAAAAGCATTGTTGTTGCCGGGGTTTTCCTCACTGCCGGCATGGTTCTGAGAAGAAAATGAGTTTTCTCCTAAGAAACCTTGGGTTTCCAGTTCCTTGTTGGAAGCTCACCCTGCTCTGCGCTATACCTAAAGTGAAAGTCAACGTGAGCCCAAGCTTCGAAGTAAGGCCCTGATTATCCTTGCAAAACGAGAGGCGTGCAGCAGCTCCATGAGGCCTTCATCGTTGTTCTGCTTTAGTTTCAAGGTAGTAAGCTTTTCAACACTCCTAGGGGCCTTGCTTCAGCACCCGTTTCACTACCAGAACACTGCGTAGAACCAGGAAGCTCTGCTCCTGCGTGTATGCTGCGTGTCAACCTAGAAATTAGAGACTGATGGCACAAGGCTTGTTTTCCCGTTTTGAAAGCTCCATTCATGCGGCCTCGAAGCTACCTGAAAAGCACTGTTGTTACCGTGCTTTTACTTACAGCCGGCATGGCACATAGAAGAAAATGAGTTTTCTCGAAAGAAACCTTGTGCTTCCAGTTCCTAGTTGGAAGCTCACCCGGCTCTGCTCTATACCAAACGTGAAAGTCAATGTGAGCACTAGCCTCGAAGTAAGGCCCTGATTATCCTGGCAAACGGGAGGCGTGCAGCAGCTCCATGAGGCCTTCATCGCTGTTCTGCTTTAGTTTCACGGTAGTAAGCTTTCCAAGACTCCTAGGGACTTTGCTTAAGCAACCGTTTCGGTACCAGAACACTGCGTAGAGACAGTAAGCTCTGGTCCTGCGTGTATGCTGCGTGTCAACCTAGAAATTGGAGACTGATGGCATAAGGCTTCTTTTCCCATTATGAAAGCTCCGTTCATGCGGCCTCGAAGCTACCTGAAAAGCATTGTTGTTGCCGGGGTTTTCCTCACTGCCGGCATGGTTCTGAGAAGAAAATGAGTTTTCTCCTAAGAAACCTTGGGTTTCCAGTTCCTTGTTGGAAGCTCACCCTGCTCTGCGCTATACCTAAAGTGAAAGTCAACGTGAGCCCAAGCTTCGAAGTAAGGCCCTGATTATCCTTGCAAAACGAGAGGCGTGCAGCAGCTCCATGAGGCCTTCATCGTTGTTCTGCTTTAGTTTCAAGGTAGTAAGCTTTTCAACACTCCTAGGGGCCTTGCTTCAGCACCCGTTTCAGTACCAGAACACTGCGTAGAACCAGGAAGCTCTGCTCCTGCGTGTATGCTGCGTGTCAACCTAGAAATTAGAGGCTGACGGCACATGGCTAGTTTTCCCATTATGAAAGCTCCGTTGATGCGGCCCCGAAGCTACCTGAAAAGCACTGTTGTTACCGTGCTTTTACTTAGAGCCGGCATGGCACATAGAAGAAAATGAGTTTTCTCGAAAGAAACCTTGTGCTTCCAGTTCCTAGTTGGAAGCTCACCCGGCTCTGCTCTATACCAAACGTGAAAGTCAATGTGAGCACTAGCCTCGAAGTAAGGCCCTGATTATCCTGGCAAACGGGAGGCGTGCAGCAGCTCCATGAGGCCTTCATCGCTGTTCTGCTTTAGTTTCACGGTAGTAAGCTTTCCAAGACTCCTAGGGACTTTGCTTAAGCAACCGTTTCGGTACCAGAACACTGCGTAGAGACAGTAAGCTCTGGTCCTGCGTGTATGCTGCGTGTCAACCTAGAAATTGGAGACTGATGGCATAAGGCTTCTTTTCCCATTATGAAAGCTCCGTTCATGCGGCCTCGAAGCTACCTGAAAAGCATTGTTGTTGCCGGGGTTTTCCTCACTGCCGGCATGGTTCTGAGAAGAAAATGAGTTTTCTCCTAAGAAACCTTGGGTTTCCAGTTCCTTGTTGGAAGCTCACCCTGCTCTGCGCTATACCTAAAGTGAAAGTCAACGTGAGCCCAAGCTTCGAAGTAAGGCCCTGATTATCCTTGCAAAACGAGAGGCGTGCAGCAGCTCCATGAGGCCTTCATCGTTGTTCTGCTTTAGTTTCAAGGTAGTAAGCTTTTCAACACTCCTAGGGGCCTTGCTTCAGCACCCGTTTCAGTACCAGAACACTGCGTAGAACCAGGAAGCTCTGCTCCTGCGTGTATGCTGCGTGTCAACCTAGAAATTAGAGGCTGACGGCACATGGCTAGTTTTCCCATTATGAAAGCTCCGTTGATGCGGCCCCGAAGCTACCTGAAAAGCACTGTTGTTACCGTGCTTTTACTTAGAGCCGGCATGGCACATAGAAGAAAATGAGTTTTCTCGAAAGAAACCTTGTGCTTCCAGTTCCTAGTTGGAAGCTCACCCGGCTCTGCTCTATACCAAACGTGAAAGTCAATGTGAGCACTAGCCTCGAAGTAAGGCCCTGATTATCCTGGCAAAACGGGAGGCGTGCAGCAGCTCCATGAGGCCTTCATCGCTGTTCTGCTTTAGTTTCACGGTAGTAAGCTTTCCAAGACTCCTAGGGACTTTGCTTAAGCAACCGTTTCGGTACCAGAACACTGCGTAGAGACAGTAAGCTCTGGTCCTGCGTGTATGCTGCGTGTCAACCTAGAAATTGGAGACTGATGGCATAAGGCTTCTTTTCCCATTATGAAAGCTCCGTTCATGCGGCCTCGAAGCTACCTGAAAAGCATTGTTGTTGCCGGGGTTTTCCTCACTGCCGGCATGGTTCTGAGAAGAAAATGAGTTTTCTCCTAAGAAACCTTGGGTTTCCAGTTCCTTGTTGGAAGCTCACCCTGCTCTGCGCTATACCTAAAGTGAATGTCAACCTGAGCCCAAGCTTCGAAGTAAGGCCCTGATTATCCTTGCAAAACGAGAGGCATGCAGCAGCTCCATGAGGCCTTCATCGTTGTTCTGCTTTAGTTTCAAGGTAGTAAGCTTTTCAACACTCCTAGGGGCCTTGCTTCAGCACCCGTTTCAGTACCAGAACACTGCGTAGAACCAGGAAGCTCTGCTCCTGCGTGTATGCTGCGTGTCAACCTAGAAATTAGAGACTGATGGCACAAGGCTTGTTTTCCCGTTTTGAAAGCTCCATTCATGCGGCCTCGAAGCTACCTGAAAAGCACTGTTGTTACCGTGCTTTTACTTACAGCCGGCATGGCACATAGAAGAAAATGAGTTTTCTCGAAAGAAACCTTGTGCTTCCAGTTCCTACTTGGAAGCTCACCCGGCTCTGCTCTATACCAAACGTGAAAGTCAATGTGAGCACTAGCCTCGAAGTAAGGCCCTGATTATGCTGGCAATACGGGAGGCGTGCAGCAGCTCCATGAGGCCTTCATCGCTGTTCTGCTTTAGTTTCACGGTAGTAAGCTTTCCAACATTCCTAGGGACTTTGCTTAAGCAACCGTTTCGGTACCAGAAGACTGCGTAGAGACAGTAAGCTCTGGTCCTGCGTGTATGCTGCGTGTCAACCTAGAAATTGGAGACTGATGGCATAAGGCTTCTTTTGCCATTATGAAAGCTCCGTTCATGCGGCCTCGAAGCTACCTGAAAAGCATTGTTGTTGCCGGGGTTTTCCTCACTGCCGGCATGGTTCTGAGAAGAAAATGAGTTTTCTCCTAAGAAACCTTGGGTTTCCAGTTCCTTGTTGGAAGCTCACCCTGCTCTGCGCTATACCTAAAGTGAAAGTCAACGTGAGCCCAAGCTTCGAAGTAAGGCCCTGATTATCCTTGCAAAACTAGAGGCGTGCAGCAGCTCCATGAGGCCTTCATCGCTGTTCTGCTTTAGTTTCAAGGTAGTAAGCTTTTCAACACTCCTAGGGGCCTTGCTTCAGCACCCGTTTCAGTACCAGAACACTGCGTAGAACCAGGAAGCTCTGCTCCTGCGTGTATGCTGCGTGTCAACCTAGAAATTAGAGACTGATGGCACAAGGCTTGTTTTCCCGTTTTGAAAGCTCCATTCATGCGGCCTCGAAGCTACCTGAAAAGCACTGTTGTTACCGTGCTTTTACTTACAGCCGGCATGGCACATAGAAGAAAATGAGTTTTCTCGAAAGAAACCTTGTGCTTCCAGTTCCTAGTTGGAAGCTCACCCGGCTCTGCTCTATACCAAACGTGAAAGTCAATGTGAGCACTAGCCTCGAAGTAAGGCCCTGATTATGCTGGCAATACGGGAGGCGTGCAGCAGCTCCATGAGGCCTTCATCGCTGTTCTGCTTTAGTTTCACGGTAGTAAGCTTTCCAACATTCCTAGGGACTTTGCTTAAGCAACCGTTTCGGTACCAGAAGACTGCGTAGAGACAGTAAGCTCTGGTCCTGCGTGTATGCTGCGTGTCAACCTAGAAATTGGAGACTGATGGCATAAGGCTTCTTTTGCCATTATGAAAGCTCCGTTCATGCGGCCTCGAAGCTACCTGAAAAGCATTGTTGTTGCCGGGGTTGTCCTCACTGCCGGCATGGTTCTGAGAAGAAAATGAGTTTTCTCCTAAGAAACCTTGGGTTTCCAGTTCCTTGTTGGAAGCTCACCCTGCTCTGCGCTATACCTAAAGTGAAAGTCAACGTGAGCCCAAGCTTCGAAGTAAGGCCCTGATTATCCTTGCAAAACGAGAGGCGTGCAGCAGCTCCATGAGGCCTTCATCGTTGTTCTGCTTTAGTTTCAAGGTAGTAAGCTTTTCAACACTCCTAGGGGCCTTGCTTCAGCACCCGTTTCAGTACCAGAATACTGCGTAGAACCAGGAAGCTCTGCTCCTGCGTGTATGCTGCGTGTCAACCTAGAAATTAGAGACTGACGGCACAAGGCTAGTTTTCCCATTATGAAAGCTCCGTTGATGCGGCCCCGAAGCTACCTGAAAAGCACTGTTGTTACCGTGCTTTTACTTACAGCCGGCATGGCACATAGAAGAAAATGAGTTTTCTCGAAAGAAACCTTGTGCTTCCAGTTCCTAGTTGGAAGCTCACCCGGCTCTGCTCTATACCAAACGTGAAAGTCAATGTGAGCACTAGCCTCGAAGTAAGGCCCTGATTATCCTGGCAAAACGGGAGGCGTGCAGCAGCTCCATGAGGCCTTCATCGCTGTTCTGCTTTAGTTTCACGGTAGTAAGCTTTCCAAGACTCCTAGGGACTTTGCTTAAGCAACCGTTTCGGTACCAGAACACTGCGTAGAGACAGTAAGCTCTGGTCCTGCGTGTATGCTGCGTGTCAACCTAGAAATTGGAGACTGATGGCATAAGGCTTCTTTTCCCATTATGAAAGCTCCGTTCATGCGGCCTCGAAGCTACCTGAAAAGCATTGTTGTTGCCGGGGTTTTCCTCACTGCCGGCATGGTTCTGAGGAGAAAATGAGTTTTCTCCTAAGAAACCTTGGGTTTCCAGTTCTTTGTTGGAAGCTCACCCTGCTCTGCGCTATACCTAAAGTGAAAGTCAACGTGAGCCCAAGCTTCGAAGTAAGGCCCTGATTATCCTTGCAAAACGAGAGGCGTGCAGCAGCTCCATGAGGCCTTCATCGTTGTTCTGCTTTAGTTTCAAGGTAGTAAGCTTTTCAACACTCCTAGGGGCCTTGCTTCAGCACCCGTTTCAGTACCAGAACACTGCGTAGAACCAGGAAGCTCTGCTCCTGCGTGTATGCTGCGTGTCAACCTAGAAATTAGAGGCTGACGGCACAAGGCTAGTTTTCCCATTATGAAAGCTCCGTTGATGCGGCCCCGAAGCTACCTGAAAAGCACTGTTGTTACCGTGCTTTTACTTACAGCCGGCATGGCACATAGAAGAAAATGAGTTTTCTCGAAAGAAACCTTGTGCTTCCAGTTCCTAGTTGGAAGCTCACCCGGCTCTGCTCTATACCAAACGTGAAAGTCAATGTGAGCACTAGCCTCGAAGTAAGGCCCTGATTATCCTGGCAAAACGGGAGGCGTGCAGCAGCTCCATGAGGCCTTCATCGCTGTTCTGCTTTAGTTTCACGGTAGTAAGCTTTCCAACATTCCTAGGGACTTTGCTTAAGCAACCGTTTCGGTACCAGAAGACTGCGTAGAGACAGTAAGCTCTGGTCCTGCGTGTATGCTGCGTGTCAACCTAGAAATTGGAGACTCATGGCATAAGGCTTCTTTTCCCATTATGAAAGCTCCGTTCATGCGGCCTCGAAGCTACCTGAAAAGCATTGTTGTTGCCGGGGTTTTCCTCACTGCCGGCATGGTTCTGAGAAGAAAATGAGTTTTCTCCTAAGAAACCTTGGGTTTCCAGTTCCTTGTTGGAAGCTCACCCTGCTCTGCGCTATACCTAAAGTGAATGTCAACCTGAGCCCAAGCTTCGAAGTAAGGCCCTGATTATCCTTGCAAAACGAGCGGCATGCAGCAGCTCCATGAGGCCTTCATCGTTGTTCTGCTTTAGTTTCAAGGTAGTAAGCTTTTCAACACTCCTAGGGGACTTGCTTCAGCACCCGTTTCAGTACCAGAACACTGCGTAGAACCAGGAAGCTCTGCTCCTGCGTGTATGCTGCGTGTCAACCTAGAAATTAGAGACTGATGGCACAAGGCTTGTTTTCCCGTTTTGAAAGCTCCATTCATGCGGCCTCGAAGCTACCTGAAAAGCACTGTTGTTACCGTGCTTTTACTTACAGCCGGCATGGCACATAGAAGAAAATGAGTTTTCTCGAAAGAAACCTTGTGCTTCCAGTTCCTAGTTGGAAGCTCACCCGGCTCTGCTCTATACCAAACGTGAAAGTCAATGTGAGCACTAGCCTCGAAGTAAGGCCCTGATTATGCTGGCAATACGGGAGGCGTGCAGCAGCTCCATGAGGCCTTCATCGCTGTTCTGCTTTAGTTTCACGGTAGTAAGCTTTCCAACATTCCTAGGGACTTTGCTTAAGCAACCGTTTCGGTACCAGAAGACTGCGTAGAGACAGTAAGCTCTGGTCGTGCGTGTATGCTGCGTGTCAACCTAGAAATTGGAGACTGATGGCATAAGGCTTCTTTTGCCATTATGAAAGCTCCGTTCATGCGGCCTCGAAGCTACCTGAAAAGCATTGTTGTTGCCGGGGTTTTCCTCACTGCCGGCATGGTTCTGAGAAGAAAATGAGTATTCTCCTAAGAAACCTTGGGTTTCCAGTTCCTTGTTGGAAGCTCACCCTGCTCTGCGCTATACCTAAAGTGAAAGTCAACCTGAGCCCAAGCTTCGAAGTAAGGCCCTGATTATCCTTGCAAAACGAGAGGCATGCAGCAGCTCCATGAGGCCTTCATCGTTGTTCTGCTTTAGTTTCAAGGTAGTAAGCTTTTCAACACTCCTAGGGGCCTTGCTTCAGCACCCGTTTCAGTACCAGAACACTGCGTAGAACCAGGAAGCTCTGCTCCTGCGTGTATGCTGCGTGTCAACCTAGAAATTAGAGACTGATGGCACAAGGCTTGTTTTCCCGTTTTGAAAGCTCCATTCATGCGGCCTCGAAGCTACCTGAAAAGCACTGTTGTTACCGTGCTTTTACTTACAGCCGGCATGGCACATAGAAGAAAATGAGTTTTCTCGAAAGAAACCTTGTGCTTCCAGTTCCTAGTTGGAAGCTCACCCGGCTCTGCTCTATACCAAACGTGAAAGTCAATGTGAGCACTAGCCTCGAAGTAAGGCCCTGATTATGCTGGCAATACGGGAGGCGTGCAGCAGCTCCATAAGGCCTTCATCGCTGTTCTGCTTTAGTTTCACGGTAGTAAGCTTTCCAACATTCCTAGGGACTTTGCTTAAGCAACCGTTTCGGTACCAGAAGACTGCGTAGAGACAGTAAGCTCTGGTCCTGCGTGTATGCTGCGTGTCAACCTAGAAATTGGAGACTGATGGCATAAGGCTTCTTTTGCCATTATGAAAGCTCCGTTCATGCGGCCTCGAAGCTACCTGAAAAGCATTGTTGTTGCCGGGGTTTTCCTCCCTGCCGGCATGGTTCTGAGAAGAAAATGAGTTTTCTCCTAAGAAACCTTGGTTTTCCAGTTCCTTGTTGGAAGCTCACCCTGCTCTGCGCTATACCTAAAGTGAAAGTCAACGTGAGCCCAAGCTTCGAAGTAAGGCCCTGATTATCCTTGCAAAACGAGCGGCGTGCAGCAGCTCCATGAGGCCTTCATCGTTGTTCTGCTTTAGTTTCAAGGTAGTAAGCTTTTCAACACTCCTAGGGGCCTTGCTTCAGCACCCGTTTCAGTACCAGAACACTGCGTAGAACCAGGAAGCTCTGCTCCTGCGTGTATGCTGCGTGTCAACCTAGAAATTAGAGACTGATGGCACAAGGCTTGTTTTCCCGTTTTGAAAGCTCCATTCATGCGGCCTCGAAGCTACCTGAAAAGCACTGTTGTTACCGTGCTTTTACTTACAGCCGGCATGGCACATAGAAGAAAATGAGTTTTCTCGAAAGAAACCTTGTGCTTCCAGTTCCTAGTTGGAAGCTCACCCGGCTCTGCTCTATACCAAACGTGAAAGTCAATGTGAGCACTAGCCTCGAAGTAAGGCCCTGATTATGCTGGCAATACGGGAGGCGTGCAGCAGCTCCATGAGGCCTTCATCGCTGTTCTGCTTTAGTTTCACGGTAGTAAGCTTTCCAACATTCCTAGGGACTTTGCTTAAGCAACCGTTTCAGTACCAGAACACTGCGTAGAGACAGTAAGCTCTGGTTCTGCGTGTATGCTGCGTGTCAACCTAGAAATTGGAGACTGATGGCATAAGGCTTCTTTTGCCATTATGAAAGCTCCGTTCATGCGGCCTCGAAGCTACCTGAAAAGCATTGTTGTTGCCGGGGTTTTCCTCACTGCCGGCATGGTTCTGAGAAGAAACTGAGTTTTCTCCTAAGAAACCTTGGGTTTCCAGTTCCTTGTTGGAAGCTCACCCTGCTCTGCGCTATACCTAAAGTGAAAGTCAACGTGAGCCCAAGCTTCGAAGTAAGGCCCTGATTATCCTTGCAAAACGAGAGGCGTGCAGCAGCTCCATGAGGCCTTCATCGTTGTTCTGCTTTAGTTTCAAGGTAGTAAGCTTTTCAACCCTCCTACGGGACTTGCTTCAGCACCCGTTTCAGTACCAGAACACTGCGTAGAACCAGGAAGCTCTGTTCCTGCGTGTATGCTGCGTGTCAACCTAGAAATTAGAGTCTGATGGCACAAGGCTAGTTTTCCCATTATGAAAGCTCCGTTGATGCTGCCCCGAAGCTACCTGAAAAGCACTGTTGTTACCGTGCTTTTACTTACAGCCGGCATGGTTCATAGAAGAAAATGAGTTTTCGCGAAAGAAACCTTGTGCTTCCAGTTCCTAGTTGGAAGCTCACCCTGCTCTGCTCTATACCAAACGTGAAAGTCAATGTGAGCACTAGCCTCGAAGTAAGGCCCTGATTATCGTGGCAAAACGGGAGGCGTGCAGCAGCTCCATGAGGCCTTCATCGCTGTTCTGCTTTAGTTTCACGGTAGTAAGCTTTCCAAGACTCCTAGGGACTTTGCTTAAGCAACCGTTTCGGTACCAGAAGACTGCGTAGAGACAGTAAGCTCTGGTCCTGCGTGTATGCTGCGTGTCAACCTAGAAATTGGAGACTGATGGCATAAGGCTTCTTTTCCCATTATGAAAGCTCCGTTCATGCGGCCTCGAAGCTACCTGAAAAGCATTGTTGTTGCCGGGGTTTTCCTCACTGCCGGCATGGTTCTGAGAAGAAAATGAGTTTTCTCCTAAGAAACCTTGGGTTTCCAGTTCCTTGTTGGAAGCTCACCCTGCTCTGCGCTATACCTAAAGTGAAAGTCAACGTGAGCCCAAGCTTCGAAGTAAGGCCCTGATTATCCTTGCAAAACGAGAGGCATGCAGCAGCTCCATGAGGCCTTCATCGTTGTTCTGCTTTAGTTTCAAGGTAGTAAGCTTTTCAACACTCCTAGGGGCCTTGCTTCAGCACCCGTTTCAGTACCAGAACACTGCGTAGAACCAGGAAGCTCTGCTCCTGCGTGTATGCTGCGTGTCAACCTAGAAATTAGAGACTGATGGCACAAGGCTTGTTTTCCCGTTTTGAAAGCTCCATTCATGCGGCCTCGAAGCTACCTGAAAAGCACTGTTGTTACCGTGCTTTTACTTACAGCCGGCATGGCACATAGAAGAAAATGAGTTTTCTCGAAAGAAACCTTGTGCTTCCAGTTCCTAGTTGGAAGCTCACCCGGCTCTGCTCTATACCAAACGTGAAAGTCAATGTGAGCACTAGCCTCGAAGTAAGGCCCTGATTATGCTGGCAATACGGGAGGCGTGCAGCAGCTCCATGAGGCCTTCATCGCTGTTCTGCTTTAGTTTCACGGTAGTAAGCTTTCCAACATTCCTAGGGACTTTGCTTAAGCAACCGTTTCGGTACCAGAAGACTGCGTAGAGACAGTAAGCTCTGGTCCTGCGTGTATGCTGCGTGTCAACCTAGAAATTGGAGACTGATGGCATAAGGCTTCTTTTGCCATTATGAAAGCTCCGTTCATGCGGCCTCGAAGCTACCTGAAAAGCATTGTTGTTGCCGGGGTTTTCCTCACTGCCGGCATGGTTCTGAGAAGAAAATGAGTTTTCTCCTAAGAAACCTTGGGTTTCCAGTTCCTTGTTGGAAGCTCACCCTGCTCTGCGCTATACCTAAAGTGAAAGTCAACGTGAGCCCAAGCTTCGAAGTAAGGCCCTGATTATCCTTGCAAAACGAGAGGCGTGCAGCAGCTCCATGAGGCCTTCATCGTTGTTCTGCTTTAGTTTCAAGGTAGTAAGCTTTTCAACACTCCTAGGGGCCTTGCTTCAGCACCCGTTTCAGTACCAGAACACTGCGTAGAACCAGGAAGCTCTGCTCCTGCGTGTATGCTGCGTGTCAACCTAGAAATTAGAGACTGATGGCACAAGGCTTGTTTTCCCGTTTTGAAAGCTCCATTCATGCGGCCTCGAAGCTACCTGAAAAGCACTGTTGTTACCGTGCTTTTACTTACAGCCGGCATGGCACATAGAAGAAAATGAGTTTTCTCGAAAGAAACCTTGTGCTTCCAGTTCCTAGTTGGAAGCTCACCCGGCTCTGCTCTATACCAAACGTGAAAGTCAATGTGAGCACTAGCCTCGAAGTAAGGCCCTGATTATGCTGGCAATACGGGAGGCGTGCAGCAGCTCCATGAGGCCTTCATCGCTGTTCTGCTTTAGTTTCACGGTAGTAAGCTTTCCAAGACTCCTAGGGACTTTGCTTAAGCAACCGTTTCGGTACCAGAAGACTGCGTAGAGACAGTAAGCTCTGGTCCTGCGTGTATGCTGGGTGTCAACCTAGAAATTGGAGACTGATGGCATAAGGCTTCTTTTGCCATTATGAAACCTCCGTTCTTGCGGCCTCGAAGCTACCTGAAAAGCATTGTTGTTGCCGGGGTTTTCCTCACTGCCGGCATGGTTCTGAGAAGAAAATGAGTTTTCTCCTAAGAAACCTTGGGTTTCCAGTTCCTTGTTGGAAGCTCACCCTGCTCTGCGCTATACCTAAAGTGAAAGTCAACGTGAGCCCAAGCTTCGAAGTAAGGCCCTGATTATCCTTGCAAAACGAGAGGCGTGCAGCAGCTCCATGAGGCCTTCATCGTTGTTCTGCTTTAGTTTCAAGGTAGTAAGCTTTTCAACACTCCTAGGGGACTTGCTTCAGCACCCGTTTCAGTACCAGAACACTGCGTAGAACCAGGAAGCTCTGCTCCTGCGTGTATGCTGCGTGTCAACCTAGAAATTAGAGACTGATGGCACAAGGCTTGTTTTCCCGTTTTGAAAGCTCCATTCATGCGGCCTCGAAGCTACCTGAAAAGCACTGTTGTTACCGTGCTTTTACTTAGAGCCGGCATGGCACATAGAAGAAAATGAGTTTTCTCGAAAGAAACCTTGTGCTTCCAGTTCCTAGTTGGAAGCTCACCCGGCTCTGCTCTATACCAAACGTGAAAGTCAATGTGAGCACTAGCCTCGAAGTAAGGCCCTGATTATCCTGGCAAAACGGGAGGCGTGCAGCAGCTCCATGAGGCCTTCATCGCTGTTCTGCTTTAGTTTCACGGTAGTAAGCTTTCCAACATTCCTAGGGACTTTGCTTAAGCAACCGTTTCGGTACCAGAACACTGCGTAGAGACAGTAAGCTCTGGTCCTGCGTGTATGCTGCGTGTCAACCTAGAAATTGGAGACTGATGGCATAAGGCTATTTTTCCCATTATGAAAGCTCCGTTCATGCGGCCTCGAAGCTACCTGAAAAGCATTGTTGTTGCCGGGGTTTTCCTCACTGCCGGCATGGTTCTGAGGAGAAAATGAGTTTTCTCCTAAGAAACCTTGGGTTTCCAGTTCTTTGTTGGAAGCTCACCCTGCTCTGCGCTATACCTAAAGTGAAAGTCAACGTGAGCCCAAGCTTCGAAGTAAGGCCCTGATTATCCTTGCAAAACGAGAGGCGTGCAGCAGCTCCATGAGGCCTTCATCGTTGTTCTGCTTTAGTTTCAAGGTAGTAAGCTTTTCAACACTCCTAGGGGCCTTGCTTCAGCACCCGTTTCAGTACCAGAACACTGCGTAGAACCAGGAAGCTCTGCTCCTGCGTGTATGCTGCGTGTCAACCTAGAAATTAGAGACTGATGGCACAAGGCTTGTTTTCCCGTTTTGAAAGCTCCATTCATGCGGCCTCGAAGCTACCTGAAAAGCACTGTTGTTACCGTGCTTTTACTTACAGCCGGCATGGCACATAGAAGAAAATGAGTTTTCTCGAAAGAAACCTTGTGCTTCCAGTTCCTAGTTGGAAGCTCACCCGGCTCTGCTCTATACCAAACGTGAAAGTCAATGTGAGCACTAGCCTCGAAGTAAGGCCCTGATTATGCTGGCAAAACGGGAGGCGTGCAGCAGCTCCATGAGGCCTTCATCGCTGTTCTGCTTTAGTTTCACGGTAGTAAGCTTTCCAAGACTCCTAGGGACTTTGCTTAAGCAACCGTTTCGGTACCAGAACACTGCGTAGAGACAGTAAGCTCTGGTCCTGCGTGTATGCTGCGTGTCAACCTAGAAATTGGAGACTGATGGCATAAGGCTTCTTTTGCCATTATGAAAGCTCCGTTCATGCGGCCTCGAAGCTACCTGAAAAGCATTGTTGTTGCCGGGGTTTTCCTCACTGCCGGCATGGTTCTGAGAAGAAAATGAGTTTTCTCCTAAGAAACCTTGGGTTTCCAGTTCCTTGTTGGAAGCTCACCCTGCTCTGCGCTATACCTAAAGTGAAAGTCAACGTGAGCCCAAGCTTCGAAGTAAGGCCCTGATTATCCTTGCAAAACGAGAGGCGTGCAGCAGCTCCATGAGGCCTTCATCGTTGTTCTGCTTTAGTTTCAAGGTAGTAAGCTTTTCAACACTCCTAGGGGCCTTGCTTCAGCACCCGTTTCAGTACCAGAACACTGCGTAGAACCAGGAAGCTCTGCTCCTGCGTGTATGCTGCGTGTCAACCTAGAAATTAGAGACTGATGGCACAAGGCTTGTTTTCCCGTTTTGAAAGCTCCATTCATGCGGCCTCGAAGCTACCTGAAAAGCACTGTTGTTACCGTGCTTTTACTTACAGCCGGCATGGCACATAGAAGAAAATGAGTTTTCTCGAAAGAAACCTTGTGCTTCCAGTTCCTAGTTGGAAGCTCACCCGGCTCTGCTCTATACCAAACGTGAAAGTCAATGTGAGCACTAGCCTCGAAGTAAGGCCCTGATTATGCTGGCAATACGGGAGGCGTGCAGCAGCTCCATGAGGCCTTCATCGCTGTTCTGCTTTAGTTTCACGGTAGTAAGCTTTCCAACATTCCTAGGGACTTTGCTTAAGCAACCGTTTCGGTACCAGAAGACTGCGTAGAGACAGTAAGCTCTGGTCCTGCGTGTATGCTGCGTGTCAACCTAGAAATTGGAGACTGATGGCATAAGGCTTCTTTTCCCATTATGAAAGCTCCGTTCATGCGGCCTCGAAGCTACCTGAAAAGCATTGTTGTTGCCGGGGTTTTCCTCACTGCCGGCATGGTTCTGAGGAGAAAATGAGTTTTCTCCTAAGAAACCTTGGGTTTCCAGTTCTTTGTTGGAAGCTCACCCTGCTCTGCGCTATACCTAAAGTGAAAGTCAACGTGAGCCCAAGCTTCGAAGTAAGGCCCTGATTATCCTTGCAAAACGAGAGGCGTGCAGCAGCTCCATGAGGCCTTCATCGTTGTTCTGCTTTAGTTTCAAGGTAGTAAGCTTTTCAACACTCCTAGGGGCCTTGCTTCAGCACCCGTTTCAGTACCAGAACACTGCGTAGAACCAGGAAGCTCTGCTCCTGCGTGTATGCTGCGTGTCAACCTAGAAATTAGAGACTGACGGCACAAGGCTAGTTTTCCCATTATGAAAGCTCCGTTGATGCGGCCCCGAAGCTACCTGAAAAGCACTGTTGTTACCGTGCTTTTACTTACAGCCGGCATGGCACATAGAAGAAAATGAGTTTTCTCGAAAGAAACCTTGTGCTTCCAGTTCCTAGTTGGAAGCTCACCCGGCTCTGCTCTATACCAAACGTGAAAGTCAATGTGAGCACTAGCCTCGAAGTAAGGCCCTGATTATCCTGGCAAAACGGGAGGCGTGCAGCAGCTCCATGAGGCCTTCATCGCTGTTCTGCTTTAGTTTCACGGTAGTAAGCTTTCCAAGACTCCTAGGGACTTTGCTTAAGCAACCGTTTCGGTACCAGAACACTGCGTAGAGACAGTAAGCTCTGGTCCTGCGTGTATGCTGCGTGTCAACCTAGAAATTGGAGACTGATGGCATAAGGCTTCTTTTCCCATTATGAAAGCTCCGTTCATGCGGCCTCGAAGCTACCTGAAAAGCATTGTTGTTGCCGGGGTTTTCCTCACTGCCGGCATGGTTCTGAGAAGAAAATGAGTTTTCTCCTAAGAAACCTTGGGTTTCCAGTTCCTTGTTGGAAGCTCACCCTGCTCTGCGCTATACCTAAAGTGAAAGTCAACGTGAGCCCAAGCTTCGAAGTAAGGCCCTGATTATCCTTGCAAAACGAGAGGCGTGCAGCAGCTCCATGAGGCCTTCATCGTTGTTCTGCTTTAGTTTCAAGGTAGTAAGCTTTTCAACACTCCTAGGGGCCTTGCTTCAGCACCCGTTTCAGTACCAGAACACTGCGTAGAACCAGGAAGCTCTGCTCCTGCGTGTATGCTGCGTGTCAACCTAGAAATTAGAGACTGACGGCACAAGGCTAGTTTTCCCATTATGAAAGCTCCGTTGATGCGGCCCCGAAGCTACCTGAAAAGCACTGTTGTTACCGTGCTTTTACTTACAGCCGGCATGGAACATAGAAGAAAATGAGTTTTCTCGAAAGAAACCTTGTGCTTCCAGTTCCTAGTTGGAAGCTCACCCGGCTCTGCTCTATACCAAACGTGAAAGTCAATGTGAGCACTAGCCTCGAAGTAAGGCCCTGATTATCCTGGCAAAACGGGAGGCGTGCAGCAGCTCCATGAGGCCTTCATCGCTGTTCTGCTTTAGTTTCACGGTAGTAAGCTTTCCAAGACTCCTAGGGACTTTGCATAAGCAACCGTTTCGGTACCAGAACACTGCGTAGAGATAGTAAGCTCTGGTCCTGCGTGTATGCTGCGTGTCAACCTAGAAATTGGAGACTGATGGCATAAGGCTTCTTTTCCCATTATGAAAGCTCCGTTCATGCGGCCTCGAAGCTACCTGAAAAGCATTGTTGTTGCCGGGGTTTTCCTCACTGCCAGCATGGTTCTGAGAAGAAAATGAGTTTTCTCCTAAGAAACCTTGGGTTTCCAGTTCCTTGTTGGAAGCTCACCCTGCTCTGCGCTATACCTAAAGTGAAAGTCAACGTGAGCCCAAGCTTCGAAGTAAGGCCCTGATTATCCTTGCAAAACGAGAGGCGTGCAGCAGCTCCATGAGGCCTTCATCGTTGTTCTGCTTTAGTTTCAAGGTAGTAAGCTTTTCAACACTCCTAGGGGCCTTGCTTCAGCACCCGTTTCAGTACCAGAACACTGCGTAGAACCAGGAAGCACTGCTCCTGCGTGTATGCTGCGTGTCAACCTAGAAATTAGAGACTGATGGCACAAGGCTTGTTTTCCCGTTTTGAAAGCTCCATTCATGCGGCCTCGAAGCTACCTGAAAAGCACTGTTGTTACCGTGCTTTTACTTACAGCCGGCATGGCACATAGAAGAAAATGAGTTTTCTCGAAAGAAACCTTGTGCTTCCAGTTCCTAGTTGGAAGCTCACCCGGCTCTGCTCTATACCAAACGTGAAAGTCAATGTGAGCACTAGCCTCGAAGTAAGGCCCTGATTATGCTGGCAAAACGGGAGGCGTGCACCAGCTCCATGAGGCCTTCATCGCTGTTCTGCTTTAGTTTCACGGTAGTAGCTTTCCAACATTCCTAGGGACTTTGCTTAAGCAACCGTTTCGGTACCAGAACACTGCGTAGAGACAGTAAGCTCTGGTCCTGCGTGTATGCTGCGAGTCAACCTAGAAATTGGAGACTGATGGCATAAGGCTTCTTTTCCCATTATGAAAGCTCCGTTCATGCGGCCTCGAAGCTACCTGAAAAGCATTGTTGTTGCCGGGGTTTTCCTCACTGCCGGCATGGTTCTGAGGAGAAAATGAGTTTTCTCCTAAGAAACCTTGGGTTGCCAGTTCTTTGTTGGAAGCTCACCCTGCTCTGCGCTATACCTAAAGTGAAAGTCAACGTGAGCCCAAGCTTCGAAGTAAGGCCCTGATTATCCTTGCAAAACGAGAGGCGTGCAGCAGCTCCATGAGGCCTTCATCGTTGTTCTGCTTTAGTTTCAAGATAGTAAGCTTTTCAACACTCCTAGGGGCCTTGCTTCAGCACCCGTTTCAGTACCAGAACACTGCGTAGAACCAGGAAGTTCTGCTCCTGCGTGTATGCTGCGTGTCAACCTAGAAATTAGAGGCTGACGGCACAAGGCTAGTTTTCCCATTATGAAAGCTCCGTTGATGCGGCCCCGAAGCTACCTGAAAAGCACTGTTGTTACCGTGCTTTTACTTACAGCCGGCATGGCACATAGAAGAAAATGAGTTTTCTCGAAAGAAACCTTGTGCTTCCAGTTCCTAGTTGGAAGCTCACCCGGCTCTGCTCTATACCAAACGTGAAAGTCAATGTGAGCACTAGCCTCGAAGTAAGGCCCTGATTATCCTGGCAAAACGGGAGGCGTGCAGCAGCTCCATGAGGCCTTCATCGCTGTTCTGCTTTAGTTTCACGGTAGTAAGCTTTCCAAGACTCCTAGGGACTTTGCTTAAGCAACCGTTTCGGTACCAGAACACTGCGTAGAGACAGTAAGCTCTGGTCCTGCGTGTATGCTGCGTGTCAACCTAGAAATTGGAGACTGATGGCATAAGGCTTCTTTTCCCATTATGAAAGCTCCGTTCATGCGGCCTCGAAGCTACCTGAAAAGCATTGTTGTTGCCGGGGTTTTCCTCACTTCCAGCATGGTTCTGAGAAGAAAATGAGTTTTCTCCTAAGAAACCTTGGGTTTCCAGTTCCTTGTTGGAAGCTCACCCTGCTCTGCGCGATACCTAAAGTGAAAGTCAACGTGAGCCCAAGCTTCGAAGTAAGACCCTGATTATCCTTGCAAAACGAGAGGCGTGCAGCAGCTCCATGAGGCCTTCATCGTTGTTCTGCTTTAGTTTCAAGGTAGTAAGCTTTTCAACACTCCTAGGGGCCTTGCTTCAGCACCCGTTTCAATACCAGAACACTGCGTAGAACCAGGAAGCTCTGCTCCTGCGTGTATGCTGCGTGTCAACCTAGAAATTAGAGACTGATGGCACAAGGCTTGTTTTCCCGTTTTGAAAGCTCCATTCATGCGGCCTCGAAGCTACCTGAAAAGCACTGTTGTTACCGTGCTTTTACTTACAGCCGGCATGGCACATAGAAGAAAATGAGTTTTCTCGAAAGAAACCTTGTGCTTCCAGTTCCTAGTTGGAAGCTCACCCGGCTCTGCTCTATACCAAACGTAAAAGTCAATGTGAGCACTAGCCTCGAAGTAAGGCCCTGATTATGCTGGCAAAACGGGAGGCGTGCAGCAGCTCCATGAGGCCTTCATCGCTGTTCTGCTTTAGTTTCACGGTAGTAGCTTTCCAACATACCTAGGGACTTTGCTTAAGCAACCGTTTCGGTACCAGAACACTGCGTAGAGACAGTAAGCTCTGGTCCTGCGTGTATGCTGCGAGTCAACCTAGAAATTGGAGACTGATGGCATAAGGCTTCTTTTGCCATTATGAAAGCTCCGTTCATGCGGCCTCGAAGCTACCTGAAAAGCATTGTTGTTGCCGGGGTTTTCCTCACTGCCGGCATGGTTCTGAGGAGAAAATGAGTTTTCTCCTAAGAAACCTTGGGTTTCCAGTTCTTTGTTGGATACTCACCCTGCTCTGCGCTATACCTAAAGTGAAAGTCAACGTGAGCCCAAGCTTCGAAGTAAGGCCCTGATTATCCTTGCAAAACGAGAGGCGTGCAGCAGCTCCATGAGGCCTTCATCGTTGTTCTGCTTTAGTTTCAAGGTAGTAAGCTTTTCAACACTCCTAGGGGCCTTGCTTCAGCACCCGTTTCAGTACCAGAACACTGCGTAGAACCAGGAAGCTCTGCTCCTGCGTGTATGCTGCGTGTCAACCTAGAAATTAGAGGCTGACGGCACAAGGCTAGTTTTCCCATTATGAAAGCTCCGTTGATGCGGCCCCGAAGCTACCTGAAAAGCACTGTTGTTACCGTGCTTTTACTTAGAGCCGGCATGGCACATAGAAGAAAATGAGTTTTCTCGAAAGAAACCTTGTGCTTCCAGTTCCTAGTTGGAAGCTCACCCGGCTCTGCTCTATACCAAACGTGAAAGTCAATGTGAGCACTAGCCTCGAAGTAAGGCCCTGATTATCCTGGCAAAACGGGAGGCGTGCAGCAGCTCCATGAGGCCTTCATCGCTGTTCTGCTTTAGTTTCACGGTAGTAAGCTTTCCAAGACTCCTAGGGACTTTGCTTAAGCAACCGTTTCGGTACCAGAACACTGCGTAGAGACAGTAAGCTCTGGTCCTGCGTGTATGCTGCGTGTCAAACTAGAAATTGGAGACTGATGGCATAAGGCTTCTTTTCCCATTATGAAAGCTCCGTTCATGCGGCCTCGAAGCTACCTGAAAAGCATTGTTGTTGCCGGGGTTTTCCTCACTGCCAGCATGGTTCTGAGAAGAAAATGAGTTTTCTCCTAAGAAACCTTGGGTTTCCAGTTCCTTGTTGGAAGCTCACCCTGCTCTGCGCTATACCTAAAGTGAAAGTCAACGTGAGCCCAAGCTTCGAAGTAAGGCCCTGATTATCCTTGCAAAACGAGAGGCGTGCAGCAGCTCCATGAGGCCTTCATCGTTGTTCTGCTTTAGTTTCAAGGTAGTAAGCTTTTCAACACTCCTAGGGGCCTTGCTTCAGCACCCGTTTCAATACCAGAACACTGCGTAGAACCAGGAAGCTCTGCTCCTGCGTGTATGCTGCGTGTCAACCTAGAAATTAGAGACTGATGGCACAAGGCTTGTTTTCCCGTTTTGAAAGCTCCATTCATGCGGCCTCGAAGCTACCTGAAAAGCACTGTTGTTACCGTGCTTTTACTTACAGCCGGCATGGCACATAGAATAAAATGAGTTTTCTCGAAAGAAACCTTGTGCTTCCAGTTCCTAGTTGGAAGCTCACCCGGCTCTGCTCTATACCAAACGTGAAAGTCAATGTGAGCACTAGCCTCGAAGTAAGGCCCTGATTATGCTGGCAAAACGGGAGGCGTGCAGCAGCTCCATGAGGCCTTCATCGCTGTTCTGCTTTAGTTTCACGGTAGTAGCTTTCCAACATTCCTAGGGACTTTGCTTAAGCAACGGTTTCTGTGCGAGAACAATGCGTAGAGACAGTAAGCTCTGGTCCTGCGTGTATGCTGCGAGTCAACCTAGAAATTGGAGACTGATGGCATAAGGCTTCTTTTCCCATTATGAAAGCTCCGTTCATGCGGCCTCGAAGCTACCTGAAAAGCATTGTTGTTGCCGGGGTTTTCCTCACTGCCGGCATGGTTCTGAGGAGAAAATGAGTTTTCTCCTAAGAAACCTTGGGTTTCCAGTTCTTTGTTGGATACTCACCCTGCTCTGCGCTATACCTAAAGTGAAAGTCAACGTGAGCCCAAGCTTCGAAGTAAGGCCCTGATTATCCTTGCAAAACGAGAGGCGTGCAGCAGCTCCATGAGGCCTTCATCGTTGTTCTGCTTTAGTTTCAAGGTAGTAAGCTTTTCAACACTCCTAGGGGCCTTGCTTCAGCACCCGTTTCAGTACCAGAACACTGCGTAGAACCAGGAAGCTCTGCTCCTGCGTGTATGCTGCGTATCAACCTAGAAATTAGAGACTGACGGCACAAGGCTAGTTTTCCCATTATGAAAGCTCCGTTGATGCGGCCCCGAAGCTACCTGAAAAGCACTGTTGTTACCGTGCTTTTACTTAGAGCCGGCATGGCACATAGAAGAAAATGAGTTTTCTCGAAAGAAACCTTGTGCTTCCAGTTCCTAGTTGGAAGCTCACCCGGCTCTGCTCTATACCAAACGTGAAAGTCAATGTGAGCACTAGCCTCGAAGTAAGGCCCTGATTATCCTGGCAAAACGGGAGGCGTGCAGCAGCTCCATGAGGCCTTCATCGCTGTTCTGCTTTAGTTTCACGGTAGTAAGCTTTCCAAGACTCCTAGGGACTTTGCTTAAGCAACCGTTTCGGTACCAGAACACTGCGTAGAGACAGTAAGCTCTGGTCCTGCGTGTATGCTGCGTGTCAACCTAGAAATTGGAGACTGATGGCATAAGGCTTCTTTTCCCATTATGAAAGCTCCGTTCATGCGGCCTCGAAGCTACCTGAAAAGCATTGTTGTTGCCGGGGTTTTCCTCACTGCCAGCATGGTTCTGAGAAGAAAATGAGTTTTCTCCTAAGAAACCTTGGGTTTCCAGTTCCTTGTTGGAAGCTCACCCTGCTCTGCGCTATACCTAAAGTGAATGTCAACCTGAGCCCAAGCTTCGAAGTAAGGCCCTGATTATCCTTGCAAAACGAGAGGCATGCAGCAGCTCCATGAGGCCTTCATCGTTGTTCTGCTTTAGTTTCAAGGTAGTAAGCTTTTCAACACTCCTAGGGGCCTTGCTTCAGCACCCGTTTCAGTACCAGAACACTGCGTAGAACCAGGAAGCTCTGCTCCTGCGTGTATGCTGCGTGTCAACCTAGAAATTAGAGACTGATGGCACAAGGCTTGTTTTCCCGTTTTGAAAGCTCCATTCATGCGGCCTCGAAGCTACCTGAAAAGCACTGTTGTTACCGTGCTTTTACTTACAGCCGGCATGGCACATAGAAGAAAATGAGTTTTCTCGAAAGAAACCTTGTGCTTCCAGTTCCTACTTGGAAGCTCACCCGGCTCTGCTCTATACCAAACGTGAAAGTCAATGTGAGCACTAGCCTCGAAGTAAGGCCCTGATTATGCTGGCAATACGGGAGGCGTGCAGCAGCTCCATGAGGCCTTCATCGCTGTTCTGCTTTAGTTTCACGGTAGTAAGCTTTCCAACATTCCTAGGGACTTTGCTTAAGCAACCGTTTCGGTACCAGAAGACTGCGTAGAGACAGTAAGCTCTGGTCCTGCGTGTATGCTGGGTGTCAACCTAGAAATTGGAGACTGATGGCATAAGGCTTCTTTTGCCATTATGAAAGCTCCGTTCATGCGGCCTCGAAGCTACCTGAAAAGCATTGTTGTTGCCGGGGTTTTCCTCACTGCCGGCATGGTTCTGAAGAAAATGAGTTTTCTCCTAAGAAACCTTGGGTTTCCAGTTCCTTGTTGGAAGCTCACCCTGCTCTGCGCTATACCTAAAGTGAAAGTCAACGTGAGCCCAAGCTTCGAAGTAAGGCCCTGATTATCCTTGCAAAACGAGAGGCGTGCAGCAGCTCCATGAGGCCTTCATCGTTGTTCTGCTTTAGTTTCAAGGTAGTAAGCTTTTCAACACTCCTAGGGGCCTTGCTTCAGCACCCGTTTCAGTACCAGAACACTGCGTAGAACTAGGAAGCTCTGCTCCTGCGTGTATGCTGCGTGTCAACCTAGAAATTAGAGACTGATGGCACAAGGCTTGTTTTCCCGTTTTGAAAGCTCCATTCATGCGGCCCCGAAGCTACCTGAAAAGCACTGTTGTTACCGTGGTTTTACTTACAGCCGGCATGGCACATAGAAGAAAATGAGTTTTCTCGAAAGAAACCTTGTGCTTCCAGTTCCTAGTTGGAAGCTCACCCTGCTCTGCTCTATACCAAACGTGAAAGTCAATGTGAGCACTAGCCTCGAAGTAAGGCCCTGATTATCCTGGCAAAACGGGAGGCGTGCAGCAGCTCCATGAGGCCTTCATCGCTGTTCTGCTTTAGTTTCACGGTAGTAAGCTTTCCAAGACTCCTAGGGACTTTGCTTAAGCAACCGTTTCGGTACCAGAACACTGCGTAGAGACAGTAAGCTCTGGTCCTGCGTGTATGCTGCGTGTCAACCTAGAAATTGGAGACTGATGGCATAAGGCTTCTTTTCCCATTATGAAAGCTCCGTTCATGCGGCCTCGAAGCTACCTGAAAAGCATTGTTGTTGCCGGGGTTTTCCTCACTGCCGGCATGGTTCTGAGGAGAAAATGAGTTTTCTCCTAAGAAACCTTGGGTTTCCAGTTCTTTGTTGGAAGCTCACTCTGCTCTGCGCTATACCTAAAGTGAAAGTCAACGTGAGCCCAAGCTTCGAAGTAAGGCCCTGATTATCCTTGCAAAACGAGAGGCGTGCAGCAGCTCCATGAGGCCTTCATCGTTGTTCTGCTTTAGTTTCACGGTAGTAAGCTTTTCAACACTCCTAGGGGCCTTCCTTCAGCACCCGTTTCAGTACCAGAACACTGCGTAGAACCAGGAAGCTCTGCTCCTGCGTGTATGCTGCGTGTCAACCTAGAAATTAGAGACTGACGGCACAAGGCTAGTTTTCCCATTATGAAAGCTCCGTTGATGCGGCCCCGAAGCTACCTGAAAAGCACTGTTGTTACCGTGCTTTTACTTACAGCCGGCATGGCACATAGAAGAAAATGAGTTTTCTCGAAAGAAACCTTGTGCTTCCAGTTCCTAGTTGGAAGCTCACCCGGCTCTGCTCTATACCAAACGTGAAAGTCAATGTGAGCACTAGCCTCGAAGTAAGGCCCTGATTATGCTGGCAAAACGGGAGGCGTGCAGCAGCTCCATGAGGCCTTCATCGCTGTTCTGCTTTAGTTTCACGGTAGTAGCTTTCCAACATTCCTAGGGACTTTGCTTAAGCAACCGTTTCGGTACCAGAACACTGCGTAGAGACAGTAAGCTCTGCTCCTGCGTGTATGCTGCGAGTCAACCTAGAAATTGGAGACTGATGGCATAAGGCTTCTTTTCCCATTATGAAAGCTCCGTTCATGCGGCCTCGAAGCTACCTGAAAAGCATTGTTGTTGCCGGGGTTTTCCTCACTGCCGGCATGGTTCTGAGGAGAAAATGAGTTTTCTCCTAAGAAACCTTGGGTTTCCAGTTCTTTGTTGGATACTCACCCTGCTCTGCGCTATACCTAAAGTGAAAGTCAACGTGAGCCCAAGCTTCGAAGTAAGGCCCTGATTATCCTTGCAAAACGAGAGGCGTGCAGCAGCTCCATGAGGCCTTCATCGTTGTTCTGCTTTAGTTTCAAGGTAGTAAGCTTTTCAACACTCCTAGGGGCCTTGCTTCAGCACCCGTTTCAGTACCAGAACACTGCGTAGAACCAGGAAGCTCTGCTCCTGCGTGTATGCTGCGTGTCAACCTAGAAATTAGAGACTGACGGCACAAGGCTAGTTTTCCCATTATGAAAGCTCCGTTGATGCGGCCCCGAAGCTACCTGAAAAGCACTGTTGTTACCGTGCTTTTACTTAGAGCCGGCATGGCACATAGAAGAAAATGAGTTTTCTCGAAAGAAACCTTGTGCTTCCAGTTCCTAGTTGGAAGCTCACCCGGCTCTGCTCTATACCAAACGTGAAAGTCAATGTGAGCACTAGCCTCGAAGTAAGGCCCTGATTATCCTGGCAAAACGGGAGGCGTGCAGCAGCTCCATGAGGCCTTCATCGCTGTTCTGCTTTAGTTTCACGGTAGTAAGCTTTCCAAGACTCCTAGGGACTTTGCTTAAGCAACCGTTTCGGTACCAGAACACTGCGTAGAGACAGTAAGCTCTGGTCCTGCGTGTATGCTGCGTGTCAACCTAGAAATTGGAGACTGATGGCATAAGGCTTCTTTTCCCATTATGAAAGCTCCGTTCATGCGGCCTCGAAGCTACCTGAAAAGCATTGTTGTTGCCGGGGTTTTCCTCACTGCCGGCATGGTTCTGAGAAGAAACTGAGTTTTCTCCTAAGAAACCTTGGGTTTCCAGTTCCTTGTTGGAAGCTCACCCTGCTCTGCGCTATACCTAAAGTGAAAGTCAACGTGAGCCCAAGCTTCGAAGTAAGGCCCTGATTATCCTTGCAAAACGAGAGGCGTGCAGCAGCTCCATGAGGCCTTCATCGTTGTTCTGCTTTAGTTTCAAGGTAGTAAGCTTTTCAACACTCCTAGGGGCCTTGCTTCAGCACCCGTTTCAGTACCAGAACACTGCGTAGAACCAGGAAGCTCTGCTCCTGCGTGTATGCTGCGTGTCAACCTAGAAATTAGAGACTGATGGCACAAGGCTTGTTTTCCCGTTTTGAAAGCTCCATTCATGCGGCCCCGAAGCTACCTGAAAAGCACTGTTGTTACCGTGCTTTTACTTACAGCCGGCATGGCACATAGAAGAAAATGAGTTTTCTCGAAAGAAACCTTGTGCTTCCAGTTCCTAGTTGGAAGCTCACCCGGCTCTGCTCTATACCAAACGTGAAAGTCAATGTGAGCACTAGACTCGAAGTAAGGCCCTGATTATCCTGGCAAAACGGGAGGCGTGCAGCAGCTCCATGAGGCCTTCATCGCTGTTCTGCTTTAGTTTCACGGTAGTAAGCTTTCCAAGACTCCTAGGGACTTTGCTTAAGCAACCGTTTCGGTACCAGAACACTGCGTAGAGACAGTAAGCTCTGGTCCTGCGTGTATGCTGCGTGTCAACCTAGAAATTGGAGACTGATGGCATAAGGCTTCTTTTCCCATTATGAAAGCTCCGTTCATGCGGCCTCGAAGCTACCTGAAAAGCATTGTTGTTGCCGGGGTTTTCCTCACTGCCGGCATGGTTTTGAGAAGAAAATGAGTTTTCTCCTAAGAAACCTTGGGTTTCCAGTTCCTTGTTGGAAGCTCACCCTGCTCTGCGCTATACCTAAAGTGAAAGTCAACGTGAGCCCAAGCTTCGAAGTAAGGCCCTGATTATCCTTGCAAAACGAGAGGCGTGCAGCAGCTCCATGAGGCCTTCATCGTTGTTCTGCTTTAGTTTCAAGGTAGTAAGCTTTTCAACACTCCTAGGGGCCTTGCTTCAGCACCCGTTTCAGTACCAGAACACTGCGTAGAACCAGGAAGCTCTGCTCCTGCGTGTATGCTGCGTGTCAACCTAGAAATTAGAGACTGATGGCACAAGGCTTGTTTTCCCGTTTTGAAAGCTCCATTCATGCGGCCTCGAAGCTACCTGAAAAGCACTGTTGTTACCGTGCTTTTACTTACAGCCGGCATGGCACATAGAAGAAAATGAGTTTTCTCGAAAGAAACCTTGTGCTTCCAGTTCCTAGTTGGAAGCTCACCCGGCTCTGCTCTATACCAAACGTGAAAGTCAATGTGAGCACTAGCCTCGAAGTAAGGCCCTGATTATGCTGGCAAAACGGGAGGCGTGCAGCAGCTCCATGAGGCCTTCATCGCTGTTCTGCTTTAGTTTCACGGTAGTAAGCTTTCCAACATTCCTAGGGACTTTGCTTAAGCAACCGTTTCGGTACCAGAACACTGCGTAGAGACAGTAAGCTCTGGTCCTGCGTGTATGCTGCGTGTCAACCTAGAAATTGGAGACTGATGGCATAAGGCTTCTTTTCCCATTATGAAAGCTCCGTTCATGCGGCCTCGAAGCTACCTGAAAAGCATTGTTGTTGCCGGGGTTTTCCTCACTGCCGGCATGGTTCTGAGAAGAAATTGAGTTTTCTCCTAAGAAACCTTGGGTTTCCAGTTCCTTGTTGGAAGCTCACCCTGCTCTGCGCTATACCTAAAGTGAAAGTCAACGTGAGCCCAAGCTTCGAAGTAAGGCCCTGATTATCCTTGCAAAACGAGAGGCGTGCAGCAGCTCCATGAGGCCTTCATCGTTGTTCTGCTTTAGTTTCAAGGTAGTAAGCTTTTCAACACTCCTAGGGGCCTTGCTTCAGCACCCGTTTCAGTACCAGAACACTGCGTAGAACCAGGAAGCTCTGCTCCTGCGTGTATGCTGCGTGTCAACCTAGAAATTAGAGACTGACGGCACAAGGCTAGTTTTCCCATTATGAAAGCTCCGTTGATGCGGCCCCGAAGCTACCTGAAAAGCACTGTTGTTACCGTGCTTTTACTTAGAGCCGGCATGGCACATAGAAGAAAATGAGTTTTCTCGAAAGAAACCTTGTGCTTCCAGTTCCTAGTTGGAAGCTCACCCGGCTCTGCTCTATACCAAACGTGAAAGTCAATGTGAGCACTAGCCTCGAAGTAAGGCCCTGATTATCCTGGCAAAACGGGAGGCGTGCAGCAGCTCCATGAGGCCTTCATCGCTGTTCTGCTTTAGTTTCACGGTAGTAAGCTTTCCAAGACTCCTAGGGACTTTGCTTAAGCAACCGTTTCGGTACCAGAACACTGCGTAGAGACAGTAAGCTCTGGTCCTGCGTGTATGCTGCGTGTCAACCTAGAAATTGGAGACTGATGGCATAAGGCTTCTTTTCCCATTATGAAAGCTCCGTTCATGCGGCCTCGAAGCTACCTGAAAAGCATTGTTGTTGCCGGGGTTTTCCTCACTGCCAGCATGGTTCTGAGAAGAAAATGAGTTTTCTCCTAAGAAACCTTGGGTTTCCAGTTCCTTGTTGGAAGCTCACCCTGCTCTGCGCTATACCTAAAGTGAAAGTCAACGTGAGCCCAAGCTTCGAAGTAAGGCCCTGATTATCCTTGCAAAACGAGAGGCGTGCAGCAGCTCCATGAGGCCTTCATCGTTGTTCTGCTTTAGTTTCAAGGTAGTAAGCTTTTCAACACTCCTAGGGGCCTTGCTTCAGCACCCGTTTCAATACCAGAACACTGCGTAGAACCAGGAAGCTCTGCTCCTGCGTGTATGCTGCGTGTCAACCTAGAAATTAGAGACTGATGGCACAAGGCTTGTTTTCCCGTTTTGAAAGCTCCATTCATGCGGCCTCGAAGCTACCTGAAAAGCACTGTTGTTACCGTGCTTTTACTTACAGCCGGCATGGCACATAGAAGAAAATGAGTTTTCTCGAAAGAAACCTTGTGCTTCCAGTTCCTAGTTGGAAGCTCACCCGGCTCTGCTCTATACCAAACGTGAAAGTCAATGTGAGCACTAGCCTCGAAGTAAGGCCCTGATTATGCTGGCAAAACGGGAGGCGTGCAGCAGCTCCATGAGGCCTTCATCGCTGTTCTGCTTTAGTTTCACGGTAGTAGCTTTCCAACATTCCTAGGGACTTTGCTTAAGCAACCGTTTCGGTACCAGAACACTGCGTAGAGACAGTAAGCCCTGGTCCTGCGTGTATGCTGCGAGTCAACCTAGAAATTGGAGACTGATGGCATAAGGCTTCTTTTGCCATTATGAAAGCTCCGTTCATGCGGCCTCGAAGCTACCTGAAAAGCATTGTTGTTGCCGGGGTTTTCCTCACTGCCGGCATGGTTCTGAGGAGAAAATGAGTTTTCTCCTAAGAAACCTTGGGTTTCCAGTTCTTTGTTGGATACTCACCCTGCTCTGCGCTATACCTAAAGTGAAAGTCAACGTGAGCCCAAGCTTCGAAGTAAGGCCCTGATTATCCTTGCAAAACGAGAGGCGTGCAGCAGCTCCATGAGGCCTTCATCGTTGTTCTGCTTTAGTTTCAAGGTAGTAAGCTTTTCAACACTCCTAGGGGCCTTGCTTCAGCACCCGTTTCAGTACCAGAACACTGCGTAGAACCAGGAAGCTCTGCTCCTGCGTGTATGCTGCGTGTCAACCTAGAAATTAGAGGCTGACGGCACAAGGCTAGTTTTCCCATTATGAAAGCTCCGTTGATGCGGCCCCGAAGCTACCTGAAAAGCACTGTTGTTACCGTGCTTTTACTTAGAGCCGGCATGGCACATAGAAGAAAATGAGTTTTCTCGAAAGAAACCTTGTGCTTCCAGTTCCTAGTTGGAAGCTCACCCGGCTCTGCTCTATACCAAACGTGAAAGTCAATGTGAGCACTAGCCTCGAAGTAAGGCCCTGATTATCCTGGCAAAACGGGAGGCGTGCAGCAGCTCCATGAGGCCTTCATCGCTGTTCTGCTTTAGTTTCACGGTAGTAAGCTTTCCAAGACTCCTAGGGACTTTGCTTAAGCAACCGTTTCGGTACCAGAACACTGCGTAGAGACAGTAAGCTCTGGTCCTGCGTGTATGCTGCGTGTCAACCTAGAAATTGGAGACTGATGGCATAAGGCTTCTTTTCCCATTATGAAAGCTCCGTTCATGCGGCCTCGAAGCTACCTGAAAAGCATTGTTGTTGCCGGGGTTTTCCTCACTGCCAGCATGGTTCTGAGAAGAAAATGAGTTTTCTCCTAAGAAACCTTGGGTTTCCAGTTCCTTGTTGGAAGCTCACGCTGCTCTGCGCTATACCTAAAGTGAAAGTCAACGTGAGCCCAAGCTTCGAAGTAAGGCCCTGATTATCCTTGCAAAACGAGAGGCGTGCAGCAGCTCCATGAGGCCTTCATCGTTGTTCTGCTTTAGTTTCAAGGTAGTAAGCTTTTCAACACTCCTAGGGGCCTTGCTTCAGCACCCGTTTCAATACCAGAACACTGCGTAGAACCAGGAAGCTCTGCTCCTGCGTGTATGCTGCGTGTCAACCTAGAAATTAGAGACTGATGGCACAAGGCTTGTTTTCCCATTTTGAAAGCTCCATTCATGCGGCCTCGAAGCTACCTGAAAAGCACTGTTGTTACCGTGCTTTTACTTACAGCCGGCATGGCACATAGAAGAAAATGAGTTTTCTCGAAAGAAACCTTGTGCTTCCAGTTCCTAGTTGGAAGCTCACCCGGCTCTGCTCTATACCAAACGTGAAAGTCAATGTGAGCACTAGCCTCGAAGTAAGGCCCTGATTATGCTGGCAAAACGGGAGGCGTGCAGCAGCTCCATGAGGCCTTCATCGCTGTTCTGCTTTAGTTTCACGGTAGTAGCTTTCCAACATTCCTAGGGACTTTGCTTAAGCAACCGTTTCTGTGCGAGAACACTGCGTAGAGACAGTAAGCTCTGGTCCTGCGTGTATGCTGCGAGTCAACCTAGAAATTGGAGACTGATGGCATAAGGCTTCTTTTCCCATTATGAAAGCTCCGTTCATGCGGCCTCGAAGCTACCTGAAAAGCATTGTTGTTGCCGGGGTTTTCCTCACTGCCGGCATGGTTCTGAGAAGAAAATGAGTTTTCTCCTAAGAAACCTTGGGTTTCCAGTTCTTTGTTGGATACTCACCCTGCTCTGCGCTATACCTAAAGTGAAAGTCAACGTGAGCCCAAGCTTCGAAGTAAGGCCCTGATTATCCTTGCAAAACGAGAGGCGTGCAGCAGCTCCATGAGGCCTTCATCGTTGTTCTGCTTTAGTTTCAAGGTAGTAAGCTTTTCAACACTCCTAGGGGCCTTGCTTCAGCACCCGTTTCAGTACCAGAACACTGCGTAGAACCAGGAAGCTCTGCTCCTGCGTGTATGCTGCGTGTCAACCTAGAAATTAGAGACTGACGGCACAAGGCTAGTTTTCCCATTATGAAAGCTCCGTTGATGCGGCCCCGAAGCTACCTGAAAAGCACTGTTGTTACCGTGCTTTTACTTAGAGCCGGCATGGCACATAGAAGAAAATGAGTTTTCTCGAAAGAAACCTTGTGCTTCCAGTTCCTAGTTGGAAGCTCACCCGGCTCTGCTCTATACCAAACGTGAAAGTCAATGTGAGCACTAGCCTCGAAGTAAGGCCCTGATTATCCTGGCAAAACGGGAGGCGTGCAGCAGCTCCATGAGTCCTTCATCGCTGTTCTGCTTTAGTTTCACGGTAGTAAGACCAAGACTCCTAGGGACTTTGCTTAAGCAACCGTTTCGGTACCAGAACACTGCGTAGAGACAGTAAGCTCTGGTCCTGCGTGTATGCTGCGTGTCAACCTAGAAATTGGAGACTGATGGCATAAGGCTTCTTTTCCCATTATGAAAGCTCCGTTCATGCGGCCTCGAAGCTACCTGAAAAGCATTGTTGTTGCCGGGGTTTTCCTCACTGCCGGCATGGTTCTGAGAAGAAAATGAGTTTTCTCCTAAGAAACCTTGGGTTTCCAGTTCCTTGTTGGAAGCTCACCCTGCTCTGCGCTATACCTAAAGTGAATGTCAACCTGAGCCCAAGCTTCGAAGTAAGGCCCTGATTATCCTTGCAAAACGAGAGGCAGGCAGCAGCTCCATGAGGCCTTCATCGTTGTTCTGCTTTAGTTTCAAGGTAGTAAGCTTTTCAACACTCCTAGGGGCCTTGCTTCAGCACCCGTTTCAGTACCAGAACACTGCGTAGAACCAGGAAGCTCTGCTCCTGCGTGTATGCTGCGTGTCAACCTAGAAATTAGAGACTGATGGCACAAGGCTTGTTTTCCCGTTTTGAAAGCTCCATTCATGCGGCCTCGAAGCTACCTGAAAAGCACTGTTGTTACCGTGCTTTTACTTACAGCCGGCATGGCACATAGAAGAAAATGAGTTTTCTCGAAAGAAACCTTGTGCTTCCAGTTCCTAGTTGGAAGCTCACCCGGCTCTGCTCTATACCAAACGTGAAAGTCAATGTGAGCACTAGCCTCGAAGTAAGGCCCTGATTATGCTGGCAATACGGGAGGCGTGCAGCAGCTCCATGAGGCCTTCATCGCTGTTCTGCTTTAGTTTCACGGTAGGAAGCTTTCCAACATTCCTAGGGACTTTGCTTAAGCAACCGTTTCGGTACCAGAAGACTGCGTAGAGACAGTAAGCTCTGGTCCTGCGTGTATGCTGGGTGTCAACCTAGAAATTGGAGACTGATGGCATAAGGCTTCTTTTGCCATTATGAAAGCTCCGTTCATGCGGCCTCGAAGCTACCTGAAAAGCATTGTTGTTGCCGGGGTTTTCCTCACTGCCGGCATGGTTCTGAAGAAAATGAGTTTTCTCCTAAGAAACCTTGGGTTTCCAGTTCCTTGTTGGAAGCTCACCCTGCTCTGCGCTATACCTAAAGTGAAAGTCAACGTGAGCCCAAGCTTCGAAGTAAGGCCCTGATTATCCTTGCAAAACGAGAGGCGTGCAGCAGCTCCATGAGGCCTTCATCGTTGTTCTGCTTTAGTTTCAAGGTAGTAAGCTTTTCAACACTCCTAGGGGCCTTGCTTCAGCACCCGTTTCAGTACCAGAACACTGCGTAGAACCAGGAAGCTCTGCTCCTGCGTGTATGCTGCGTGTCAACCTAGAAATTAGAGACTGATGGCACAAGGCTTGTTTTCCCGTTTTGAAAGCTCCATTCATGCGGCCCCGAAGCTACCTGAAAAGCACTGTTGTTACCGTGGTTTTACTTACAGCCGGCATGGCACATAGAAGAAAATGAGTTTTCTCGAAAGAAACCTTGTGCTTCCAGTTCCTAGTTGGAAGCTCACCCTGCTCTGCTCTATACCAAACGTGAAAGTCAATGTGAGCACTAGCCTCGAAGTAAGGCCCTGATTATCCTGGCAAAACGGGAGGCGTGCAGCAGCTCCATGAGGCCTTCATCGCTGTTCTGCTTTAGTTTCACGGTAGTAAGCTTTCCAAGACTCCTAGGGACTTTGCTTAAGCAACCGTTTCGGTACCAGAACACTGCGTAGAGACAGTAAGCTCTGGTCCTGCGTGTATGCTGCGTGTCAACCTAGAAATTGGAGACTGATGGCATAAGGCTTCTTTTCCCATTATGAAAGCTCCGTTCATGCGGCCTCGAAGCTACCTGAAAAGCATTGTTGTTGCCGGGGTTTTCCTCACTGCCGGCATGGTTCTGAGGAGAAAATGAGTTTTCTCCTAAGAAACCTTGGGTTTCCAGTTCTTTGTTGGAAGCTCACTCTGCTCTGCGCTATACCTAAAGTGAAAGTCAACGTGAGCCCAAGCTTCGAAGTAAGGCCCTGATTATCCTTGCAAAACGAGAGGCGTGCAGCAGCTCCATGAGGCCTTCATCGTTGTTCTGCTTTAGTTTCAAGGTAGTAAGCTTTTCAACACTCCTAGGGGCCTTGCTTCAGCACCCGTTTCAGTACCAGAACACTGCGTAGAACCAGGAAGCTCTGCTCCTGCGTGTATGCTGCGTGTCAACCTAGAAATTAGAGACTGACGGCACAAGGCTAGTTTTCCCATTATGAAAGCTCCGTTGATGCGGCCCCGAAGCTACCTGAAAAGCACTGTTGTTACCGTGCTTTTACTTAGAGCCGGCATGGCACATAGAAGAAAATGAGTTTTCTCGAAAGAAACCTTGTGCTTCCAGTTCCTAGTTGGAAGCTCACCCGGCTCTGCTCTATACCAAACGTGAAAGTCAATGTGAGCACTAGCCTCGAAGTAAGGCCCTGATTATCCTGGCAAAACGGGAGGCGTGCAGCAGCTCCATGAGGCCTTCATCGCTGTTCTGCTTTAGTTTCACGGTAGTAAGACCAAGACTCCTAGGGACTTTGCTTAAGCAACCGTTTCGGTACCAGAACACTGCGTAGAGACAGTAAGCTCTGGTCCTGCGTGTATGCTGCGTGTCAACCTAGAAATTGGAGACTGATGGCATAAGGCTTCTTTTCCCATTATGAAAGCTCCGTTCATGCGGCCTCGAAGCTACCTGAAAAGCATTGTTGTTGCCGGGGTTTTCCTCACTGCCGGCATGGTTCTGAGAAGAAAATGAGTTTTCTCCTAAGAAACCTTGGGTTTCCAGTTCCTTGTTGGAAGCTCACCCTGCTCTGCGCTATACCTAAAGTGAATGTCAACCTGAGCCCAAGCTTCGAAGTAAGGCCCTGATTATCCTTGCAAAACGAGAGGCATGCAGCAGCTCCATGAGGCCTTCATCGTTGTTCTGCTTTAGTTTCAAGGTAGTAAGCTTTTCAACACTCCTAGGGGCCTTGCTTCAGCACCCGTTTCAGTACCAGAACACTGCGTAGAACCAGGAAGCTCTGCTCCTGCGTGTATGCTGCGTGTCAACCTAGAAATTAGAGACTGATGGCACAAGGCTTGTTTTCCCGTTTTGAAAGCTCCATTCATGCGGCCTCGAAGCTACCTGAAAAGCACTGTTGTTACCGTGCTTTTACTTACAGCCGGCATGGCACATAGAAGAAAATGAGTTTTCTCGAAAGAAACTTTGTGCTTCCAGTTCCTAGTTGGAAGCTCACCCGGCTCTGCTCTATACCAAACGTGAAAGTCAATGTGAGCACTAGCCTCGAAGTAAGGCCCTGATTATGCTGGCAATACGGGAGGCGTGCAGCAGCTCCATGAGGCCTTCATCGCTGTTCTGCTTTAGTTTCACGGTAGTAAGACCAAGACTCCTAGGGACTTTGCTTAAGCAACCGTTTCGGTACCAGAACACTGCGTAGAGACAGTAAGCTCTGGTCCTGCGTGTATGCTGCGTGTCAACCTAGAAATTGGAGACTGATGGCATAAGGCTTCTTTTCCCATTATGAAAGCTCCGTTCATGCGGCCTCGAAGCTACCTGAAAAGCATTGTTGTTGCCGGGGTTTTCCTCACTGCCGGCATGGTTCTGAGAAGAAAATGAGTTTTCTCCTAAGAAACCTTGGGTTTCCAGTTCCTTGTTGGAAGCTCACCCTGCTCTGCGCTATACCTAAAGTGAATGTCAACCTGAGCCCAAGCTTCGAAGTAAGGCCCTGATTATCCTTGCAAAACGAGAGGCATGCAGCAGCTCCATGAGGCCTTCATCGTTGTTCTGCTTTAGTTTCAAGGTAGTAAGCTTTTCAACACTCCTAGGGGCCTTGCTTCAGCACCCGTTTCAGTACCAGAACACTGCGTAGAACCAGGAAGCTCTGCTCCTGCGTGTATGCTGCGTGTCAACCTAGAAATTAGAGACTGATGGCACAAGGCTTGTTTTCCCGTTTTGAAAGCTCCATTCATGCGGCCTCGAAGCTACCTGAAAAGCACTGTTGTTACCGTGCTTTTACTTACAGCCGGCATGGCACATAGAAGAAAATGAGTTTTCTCGAAAGAAACCTTGTGCTTCCAGTTCCTAGTTGGAAGCTCACCCGGCTCTGCTCTATACCAAACGTGAAAGTCAATGTGAGCACTAGCCTCGAAGTAAGGCCCTGATTATGCTGGCAATACGGGAGGCGTGCAGCAGCTCCATGAGGCCTTCATCGCTGTTCTGCTTTAGTTTCACGGTAGTAAGCTTTCCAACATTCCTAGGGACTTTGCTTAAGCAACCGTTTCGGTACCAGAAGACTGCGAAGAGACAGTAAGCTCTGGTCCTGCGTGTATGCTGGGTGTCAACCTAGAAATTGGAGACTGATGGCATAAGGCTTCTTTTGCCATTATGAAAGCTCCGTTCATGCGGCCTCGAAGCTACCTGAAAAGCATTGTTGTTGCCGGGGTTTTCCTCACTGCCGGCATGGTTCTGAAGAAAATGAGTTTTCTCCTAAGAAACCTTGGGTTTCCAGTTCCTTGTTGGAAGCTCACCCTGCTCTGCGCTATACCTAAAGTGAAAGTCAACGTGAGCCCAAGCTTCGAAGTAAGGCCCTGATTATCCTTGCAAAACGAGAGGCGTGCAGCAGCTCCATGAGGCCTTCATCGTTGTTCTGCTTTAGTTTCAAGGTAGTAAGCTTTTCAACACTCCTAGGGGCCTTGCTTCAGCACCCGTTTCAGTACCAGAACACTGCGTAGAACCAGGAAGCTCTGCTCCTGCGTGTATGCTGCGTGTCAACCTAGAAATTAGAGACTGATGGCACAAGGCTTGTTTTCCCGTTTTGAAAGCTCCATTCATGCGGCCCCGAAGCTACCTGAAAAGCACTGTTGTTACCGTGGTTTTACTTACAGCCGGCATGGCACATAGAAGAAAATGAGTTTTCTCGAAAGAAACCTTGTGCTTCCAGTTCCTAGTTGGAAGCTCACCCTGCTCTGCTCTATACCAAACGTGAAAGTCAATGTGAGCACTAGCCTCGAAGTAAGGCCCTGATTATCCTGGCAAAACGGGAGGCGTGCAGCAGCTCCATGAGGCCTTCATCGCTGTTCTGCTTTAGTTTCACGGTAGTAAGCTTTCCAAGACTCCTAGGGACTTTGCTTAAGCAACCGTTTCGGTACCAGAACACTGCGTAGAGACAGTAAGCTCTGGTCCTGCGTGTATGCTGCGTGTCAACCTAGAAATTGGAGACTGATGGCATAAGGCTTCTTTTCCCATTATGAAAGCTCCGTTCATGCGGCCTCGAAGCTACCTGAAAAGCATTGTTGTTGCCGGGGTTTTCCTCACTGCCGGTATGGTTCTGAGGAGAAAATGAGTTTTCTCCTAAGAAACCTTGGGTTTCCAGTTCTTTGTTGGAAGCTCACTCTGCTCTGCGCTATACCTAAAGTGAAAGTCAACGTGAGCCCAAGCTTCGAAGTAAGGCCCTGATTATCCTTGCAAAACGAGAGGCGTGCAGCAGCTCCATGAGGCCTTCATCGTTGTTCTGCTTTAGTTTCACGGTAGTAAGCTTTTCAACACTCCTAGGGGCCTTGCTTCAGCACCCGTTTCAGTACCAGAACACTGCGTAGAACCAGGAAGCTCTGCTCCTGCGTGTATGCTGCGTGTCAACCTAGAAATTAGAGACTGACGGCACAAGGCTAGTTTTCCCATTATGAAAGCTCCGTTGATGCGGCCCCGAAGCTACCTGAAAAGCACTGTTGTTACCGTGCTTTTACTTACAGCCGGCATGGCACATAGAAGAAAATGAGTTTTCTCGAAAAAAACCTTGTGCTTCCAGTTCCTAGTTGGAAGCTCACCAGGCTCTGCTCTATACCAAACGTGAAAGTCAATGTGAGCACTAGCCTCGAAGTAAGGCCCTGATTATCCTGGCAAAACGGGAGGCGTGCAGCAGCTCCATGAGGCCTTCATCGCTGTTCTGCTTTAGTTTCACGGTAGTAAGCTTTCCAAGACTCCTAGGGACTTTGCTTAAGCAACCGTTTCGGTACCAGAACACTGCGTAGAGACAGTAAGCTCTGGTCCTGCGTGTATGCTGCGTGTCAACCTAGAAATTGGAGACTGATGGCATAAGGCTTCTTTTCCCATTATGAAAGCTCCGTTCATGCGGCCTCGAAGCTACCTGAAAAGCATTGTTGTTGCCGGGGTTTTCCTCACTGCCGGCATGGTTCTGAGAAGAAAATGAGTTTTCTCCTAAGAAACCTTGGGTTTCCAGTTCCTTGTTGGAAGCTCACCCTGCTCTGCGCTATACCTAAAGTGAATGTCAACCTGAGCCCAAGCTTCGAAGTAAGGCCCTGATTATCCTTGCAAAACGAGAGGCATGCAGCAGCTCCATGAGGCCTTCATCGTTGTTCTGCTTTAGTTTCAGGGTAGTAAGCTTTTCAACACTCCTAGGGGCCTTGCTTCAGCACCCGTTTCAGTACCAGAACACTGCGTAGAACCAGGAAGCTCTGCTCCTGCGTGTATGCTGCGTGTCAACCTAGAAATTAGAGGCTGATGGCACAAGGCTAGTTTTCCCGTTTTGAAAGCTCCATTCATGCGGCCTCGAAGCTACCTGAAAAGCACTGTTGTTACCGTGCTTTTACTTACAGCCGGCATGGCACATAGAAGAAAATGAGTTTTCTCGAAAGAAACCTTGTGCTTCCAGTTCCTAGTTGGAAGCTCACCCGGCTCTGCTCTATACCAAACGTGAAAGTCAATGTGAGCACTAGCCTCGAAGTAAGGCCCTGATTATCCTGGCAAAACGGGAGGCGTGCAGCAGCTCCATGAGGCCTTCATCGCTGTTCTGCTTTAGTTTCACGGTAGTAAGCTTTCCAAGACTCCTAGGGACTTTGCTTAAGCAACCGTTTCGGTACCAGAACACTGCGTAGAGACAGTAAGCTCTGGTCCTGCGTGTATGCTGCGTGTCAACCTAGAAATTGGAGACTGATGGCATAAGGCTTCTTTTCCCATTATGAAAGCTCCGTTCATGCGGCCTCGAAGCTACCTGAAAAGCATTGTTGTTGCCGGGGTTTTCCTCACTGCCAGCATGGTTCTGAGAAGAAAATGAGTTTTCTCCTAAGAAACCTTGGGTTTCCAGTTCCTTGTTGGAAGCTCACCCTGCTCTGCGCTATACCTAAAGTGAAAGTCAACGTGAGCCCAAGCTTCGAAGTAAGGCCCTGATTATCCTTGCAAAACGAGAGGCGTGCAGCAGCTCCATGAGGCCTTCATCGTTGTTCTGCTTTAGTTTCAAGGTAGTAAGCTTTTCAACACTCCTAGGGGCCTTGCTTCAGCACCCGTTTCAGTACCAGAACACTGCGTAGAACCAGGAAGCTCTGCTCCTGCGTGTATGCTGCGTGTCAACCTAGAAATTAGAGACTGATGGCACAAGGCTTGTTTTCCCGTTTTGAAAGCTCCATTCATGCGGCCTCGAAGCTACCTGAAAAGCACTGTTGTTACCGTGCTTTTACTTACAGCCGGCATGGCACATAGAAGAAAATGAGTTTTCTCGAAAGAAACCTTGTGCTTCCAGTTCCTAGTTGGAAGCTCACCCGGCTCTGCTCTATACCAAACGTGAAAGTCAATGTGAGCACTAGCCTCGAAGTAAGGCCCTGATTATGCTGGCAAAACGGGAGGCGTGCAGCAGCTCCATGAGGCCTTCATCGCTGTTCTGCTTTAGTTTCACGGTAGTAGCTTTCCAACATTCCTAGGGACTTTGCTTAAGCAACCGTTTCGGTACCAGAACACTGCGTAGAGACAGTAAGCTCTGGTCCTGCGTGTATGCTGCGAGTCAACCTAGAAATTGGAGACTGATGGCATAAGGCTTCTTTTCCCATTATGAAAGCTCCGTTCATGCGGCCTCGAAGCTACCTGAAAAGCATTGTTGTTGCCGGGGTTTTCCTCACTGCCGGCATGGTTCTGAGGAGAAAATGAGTTTTCTCCTAAGAAACCTTGGGTTTCCAGTTCTTTGTTGGATACTCACCCTGCTCTGCGCTATACCTAAAGTGAAAGTCAACGTGAGCCCAAGCTTCGAAGTAAGGCCCTGATTATCCTTGCAAAACGAGAGGCGTGCAGCAGCTCCATGAGGCCTTCATCGTTGTTCTGCTTTAGTTTCAAGGTAGTAAGCTTTTCAACACTCCTAGGGGCCTTGCTTCAGCACCCGTTTCAGTACCAGAACACTGCGTAGAACCAGGAAGCTCTGCTCCTGCGTGTATGCTGCGTGTCAACCTAGAAATTAGAGACTGACGGCACAAGGCTAGTTTTCCCATTATGAAAGCTCCGTTGATGCGGCCCCGAAGCTACCTGAAAAGCACTGTTGTTACCGTGCTTTTACTTAGAGCCGGCATGGCACATAGAAGAAAATGAGTTTTCTCGAAAGAAACCTTGTGCTTCCAGTTCCTAGTTGGAAGCTCACCCGGCTCTGCTCTATACCAAACGTGAAAGTCAATGTGAGCACTAGCCTCGAAGTAAGGCCCTGATTATCCTGGCAAAACGGGAGGCGTGCAGCAGCTCCATGAGGCCTTCATCGCTGTTCTGCTTTAGTTTCACGGTAGTAAGCTTTCCAAGACTCCTAGGGACTTTGCTTAAGCAACCGTTTCGGTACCAGAACACTGCGTAGAGACAGTAAGCTCTGGTCCTGCGTGTATGCTGCGTGTCAACCTAGAAATTGGAGACTGATGGCATAAGGCTTCTTTTCCCATTATGAAAGCTCCGTTCATGCGGCCTCGAAGCTACCTGAAAAGCATTGTTGTTGCCGGGGTTTTCCTCACTGCCGGCATGGTTCTGAGAAGAAACTGAGTTTTCTCCTAAGAAACCTTGGGTTTCCAGTTCCTTGTTGGAAGCTCACCCTGCTCTGCGCTATACCTAAAGTGAAAGTCAACGTGAGCCCAAGCTTCGAAGTAAGGCCCTGATTATCCTTGCAAAACGAGAGGCGTGCAGCAGCTCCATGAGGCCTTCATCGTTGTTCTGCTTTAGTTTCAAGGTAGTAAGCTTTTCAACACTCCTAGGGGCCTTGCTTCAGCACCCGTTTCAGTACCAGAACACTGCGTAGAACCAGGAAGCTCTGCTCCTGCGTGTATGCTGCGTGTCAACCTAGAAATTAGAGACTGATGGCACAAGGCTTGTTTTCCCGTTTTGAAAGCTCCATTCATGCGGCCTCGAAGCTACCTGAAAAGCACTGTTGTTACCGTGCTTTTACTTACAGCCGGCATGGCACATAGAAGAAAATGAGTTTTCTCGAAAGAAACCTTGTGCTTCCAGTTCCTAGTTGGAAGCTCACCCGGCTCTGCTCTATACCAAACGTGAAAGTCAATGTGAGCACTAGCCTCGAAGTAAGGCCCTCATTATGCTGGCAATACGGGAGGCGTGCAGCAGCTCCATGAGGCCTTCATCGCTGTTCTGCTTTAGTTTCACGGTAGTAAGCTTTCCAAGACTCCTAGGGACTTTGCTTAAGCAACCGTTTCGGTACCAGAAGACTGCGTAGAGACAGTAAGCTCTGGTCCTGCGTGTATGCTGCGTGTCAACCTAGAAATTGGAGACTGATGGCATAAGGCTTCTTTTGCCATTATGAAAGCTCCGTTCATGCGGCCTCGAAGCTACCTGAAAAGCATTGTTGTTGCCGGGGTTTTCCTCACTGCCGGCATGGTTCTGAGAAGAAAATGAGTTTTCTCCTAAGAAACCTTGGGTTTCCAGTTCCTTGTTGGAAGCTCACCCTGCTCTGCGCTATACCTAAAGTGAAAGTCAACGTGAGCCCAAGCTTCGAAGTAAGGCCCTGATTATCCTTGCAAAACGAGAGGCGTGCAGCAGCTCCATGAGGCCTTCATCGTTGTTCTGCTTTAGTTTCAAGGTAGTAAGCTTTTCAACACTCCTAGGGGCCTTGCTTCAGCACCCGTTTCAGTACCAGAACACTGCGTAGAACCAGGAAGCTCTGCTCCTGCGTGTATGCTGCGTGTCAACCTAGAAATTAGAGACTGATGGCACAAGGCTTGTTTTCCCGTTTTGAAAGCTCCATTCATGCGGCCCTGAAGCTACCTGAAAAGCACTGTTGTTACCGTGCTTTTACTTACAGCCGGCATGGCACATAGAAGAAAATGAGTTTTCTCGAAAGAAACCTTGTGCTTCCAGTTCCTAGTTGGAAGCTCACCCGGCTCTGCTCTATACCAAACGTGAAAGTCAATGTGAGCACTATACTCGAAGTAAGGCCCTGATTATCCTGGCAAAACGGGAGGCGTGCAGCAGCTCCATGAGGCCTTCATCGCTGTTCTGCTTTAGTTTCACGGTAGTAAGCTTTCCAAGACTCCTAGGGACTTTGCTTAAGCAACCGTTTCGGTACCAGAACACTGCGTAGAGACAGTAAGCTCTGGTCCTGCGTGTATGCTGCGTGTCAACCTAGAAATTGGAGACTGATGGCATAAGGCTTCTTTTCCCATTATGAAAGCTCCGTTCATGCGGCCTCGAAGCTACCTGAAAAGCATTGTTGTTGCCGGGGTTTTCCTCACTGCCGGCATGGTTTTGAGAAGAAAATGAGTTTTCTCCTAAGAAACCTTGGGTTTCCAGTTCCTTGTTGGAAGCTCACCCTGCTCTGCGCTATACCTAAAGTGAAAGTCAACGTGAGCCCAAGCTTCGAAGTAAGGCCCTGATTATCCTTGCAAAACGAGAGGCGTGCAGCAGCTCCATGAGGCCTTCATCGTTGTTCTGCTTTAGTTTCAAGGTAGTAAGCTTTTCAACACTCCTAGGGGCCTTGCTTCAGCACCCGTTTCAGTACCAGAACACTGCGTAGAACCAGGAAGCTCTGCTCCTGCGTGTATGCTGCGTGTCAACCTAGAAATTAGAGACTGATGGCACAAGGCTTGTTTTCCCGTTTTGAAAGCTCCATTCATGCGGCCTCGAAGCTACCTGAAAAGCACTGTTGTTACCGTGCTTTTACTTACAGCCGGCATGGCACATAGAAGAAAATGAGTTTTCTCGAAAGAAACCTTGTGCTTCCAGTTCCTAGTTGGAAGCTCACCCGGCTCTGCTCTATACCAAACGTGAAAGTCAATGTGAGCACTAGCCTCGAAGTAAGGCCCTGATTATGCTGTCAAAACGGGAGGCGTGCAGCAGCTCCATGAGGCCTTCATCGCTGTTCTGCTTTAGTTTCACGGTAGTAAGCTTTCCAACATTCCTAGGGACTTTGCTTAAGCAACCGTTTCGGTACCAGAACACTGCATAGAGACAGTAAGCTCTGGTCCTGCGTGTATGCTGCGTGTCAACCTAGAAATTGGAGACTGATGGCATAAGGCTTCTTTTCCCATTATGAAAGCTCCGTTCATGCGGCCTCGAAGCTACCTGAAAAGCATTGTTGTTGCCGGGGTTTTCCTCACTGCCGGCATGGTTCTGAGAAGAAATTGAGTATTCTCCTAAGAAACCTTGGGTTTCCAGTTCCTTGTTGGAAGCTCACCCTGCTCTGCGCTATACCTAAAGTGAAAGTCAACGTGAGCCCAAGCTTCGAAGTAAGGCCCTGATTATCCTTGCAAAACGAGAGGCGTGCAGCAGCTCCATGAGGCCTTCATCGTTGTTCTGCTTTAGTTTCAAGGTAGTAAGCTTTTCAACACTCCTAGGGGCCTTGCTTCAGCACCCGTTTCAGTACCAGAACACTGCGTAGAACCAGGAAGCTCTGCTCCTGCGTGTATGCTGCGTGTCAACCTAGAAATTAGAGACTGACGGCACAAGGCTAGTTTTCCCATTATGAAAGCTCCGTTGATGCGGCCCCGAAGCTACCTGAAAAGCACTGTTGTTACCGTGCTTTTACTTAGAGCCGGCATGGCACATAGAAGAAAATGAGTTTTCTCGAAAGAAACCTTGTGCTTCCAGTTCCTAGTTGGAAGCTCACCCGGCTCTGCTCTATACCAAACGTGAAAGTCAATGTGAGCACTAGCCTCGAAGTAAGGCCCTGATTATCCTGGCAAAACGGGAGGCGTGCAGCAGCTCCATGAGGCCTTCATCGCTGTTCTGCTTTAGTTTCACGGTAGTAAGCTTTCCAAGACTCCTAGGGACTTTGCTTAAGCAACCGTTTCGGTACCAGAACACTGCGTAGAGACAGTAAGCTCTGGTCCTGCGTGTATGCTGCGTGTCAACCTAGAAATTGGAGACTGATGGCATAAGGCTTCTTTTCCCATTATGAAAGCTCCGTTCATGCGGCCTCGAAGCTACCTGAAAAGCATTGTTGTTGCCGGGGTTTTCCTCACTGCCGGCATGGTTCTGAGAAGAAAATGAGTTTTCTCCTAAGAAACCTTGGGTTTCCAGTTCCTTGTTGGAAGCTCACCCTGCTCTGCGCTATACCTAAAGTGAATGTCAACCTGAGCCCAAGCTTCGAAGTAAGGCCCTGATTATCCTTGCAAAACGAGAGGCATGCAGCAGCTCCATGAGGCCTTCATCGTTGTTCTGCTTTAGTTTCAAGGTAGTAAGCTTTTCAACACTCCTAGGGGCCTTGCTTCAGCACCCGTTTCAGTACCAGAACACTGCGTAGAACCAGGAAGCTCTGCTCCTGCGTGTATGCTGCGTGTCAACCTAGAAATTAGAGACTGATGGCACAAGGCTTGTTTTCCCGTTTTGAAAGCTCCATTCATGTGGCCTCGAAGCTACCTGAAAAGCACTGTTGTTACCGTGCTTTTACTTACAGCCGGCATGGCACATAGAAGAAAATGAGTTTTCTCGAAAGAAACCTTGTGCTTCCAGTTCCTAGTTGGAAGCTCACCCGGCTCTGCTCTATACCAAACGTGAAAGTCAATGTGAGCACTAGCCTCGAAGTAAGGCCCTGATTATGCTGGCAATACGGGAGGCGTGCAGCAGCTCCATGAGGCCTTCATCGCTGTTCTGCTTTAGTTTCACGGTAGTAAGCTTTCCAACATTCCTAGGGACTTTGCTTAAGCAACCGTTTCGGTACCAGAACACTGCGTAGAGACAGTAAGCTCTGGTCCTGCGTGTATGCTGGGTGTCAACCTAGAAATTGGAGACTGATGGCATAAGGCTTCTTTTGCCATTATGAAAGCTCCGTTCATGCGGCCTCGAAGCTACCTTTAAAGCATTGTTGTTGCCGGGGTTTTCCTCACTGCCGGCATGGTTCTGAGAAGAAAATGAGTTTTCTCCTAAGAAACCTTGGGTTTCCAGTTCCTTGTTGGAAGCTCACCCTGCTCTGCGCTATACCTAAAGTGAAAGTCAACGTGAGCCCAAGCTTCGAAGTAAGGCCCTGATTATCCTTGCAAAACGAGAGGCGTGCAGCAGCTCCATGAGGCCTTCATCGTTGTTCTGCTTTAGTTTCAAGGTAGTAAGCTTTTCAACACTCCTAGGGGCCTTGCTTCAGCACCCGTTTCAGTACCAGAACACTGCGTAGAACCAGGAAGCTCTGCTCCTGCGTGTATGCTGCGTGTCAACCTAGAAATTAGAGACTGATGGCACAAGGCTTGTTTTCCCGTTTTGAAAGCTCCATTCATGCGGCCCCGAAGGTACCTGAAAAGCACTGTTGTTACCGTGGTTTTACTTACAGCCGGCATGGCACATAGAAGAAAATGAGTTTTCTCGAAAGAAACCTTGTGCTTCCAGTTCCTAGTTGGAAGCTCACCCTGCTCTGCTCTATACCAAACGTGAAAGTCAATGTGAGCACTAGCCTCGAAGTAAGGCCCTGATTATCCTGGCAAAACGGGAGGCGTGCAGCAGCTCCATGAGGCCTTCATCGCTGTTCTGCTTTAGTTTCACGGTAGTAAGCTTTCCAAGACTCCTAGGGACTTTGCTTAAGCAACCGTTTCGGTACCAGAACACTGCGTAGAGACAGTAAGCTCTGGTCCTGCGTGTATGCTGCGTGTCAACCTAGAAATTGGAGACTGATGGCATAAGGCTTCTTTTCCCATTATGAAAGCTCCGTTCATGCGGCCTCGAAGCTACCTGAAAAGCATTGTTGTTGCCGGGGTTTTCCTCACTGCCGGCATGGTTCTGAGGAGAAAATGAGTTTTCTCCTAAGAAACCTTGGGTTTCCAGTTCTTTGTTGGAAGCTCACCCTGCTCTGCGCTATACCTAAAGTGAAAGTCAACGTGAGCCCAAGCTTCGAAGTAAATCCCTGATTATCCTTGCAAAACGAGAGGCGTGCAGCAGCTCCATGAGGCCTTCATCGTTGTTCTGCTTTAGTTTCACGGTAGTAAGCTTTTCAACACTCCTAGGGGCCTTGCTTCAGCACCCGTTTCAGTACCAGAACACTGCGTAGAACCAGGAAGCTCTGCTCCTGCGTGTATGCTGCGTGTCAACCTAGAAATTAGAGACTGACGGCACAAGGCTAGTTTTCCCATTATGAAAGCTCCGTTGATGCGGCCCCGAAGCTACCTGAAAAGCACTGTTGTTACCGTGCTTTTACTTACAGCCGGCATGGCACATAGAAGAAAATGAGTTTTCTCGAAAGAAACCTTGTGCTTCCAGTTCCTAGTTGGAAGCTCACCCGGCTCTGCTCTATACCAAACGTGAAAGTCAATGTGAGCACTAGCCTCGAAGTAAGGCCCTGATTATCCTGGCAAAACGGGAGGCGTGCAGCAGCTCCATGAGGCCTTCATCGCTGTTCTGCTTTAGTTTCACGGTAGTAAGCTTTCCAAGACTCCTAGGGACTTTGCTTAAGCAACCGTTTCGGTACCAGAACACTGCGTAGAGACAGTAAGCTCTGGTCCTGCGTGTATGCTGCGTGTCAACCTAGAAATTGGAGACTGATGGCATAAGGCTTCTTTTCCCATTATGAAAGCTCCGTTCATGCGGCCTCGAAGCTACCTGAAAAGCATTGTTGTTGCCGGGGTTTTCCTCACTGCCGGCATGGTTCTGAGAAGAAAATGAGTTTTCTCCTAAGAAACCTTGGGTTTCCAGTTCCTTGTTGGAAGCTCACCCTGCTCTGCGCTATACCTAAAGTGAATGTCAACCTGAGCCCAAGCTTCGAAGTAAGGCCCTGATTATCCTTGCAAAACGAGAGGCATGCAGCAGCTCCATGAGGCCTTCATCGTTGTTCTGCTTTAGTTTCAGGGTAGTAAGCTTTTCAACACTCCTAGGGGCCTTGCTTCAGCACCCGTTTCAGTACCAGAACACTGCGTAGAACCAGGAAGCTCTGCTCCTGCGTGTATGCTGCGTGTCAACCTAGAAATTAGAGGCTGACGGCACAAGGCTAGTTTTCCCGTTTTGAAAGCTCCATTCATGCGGCCTCGAAGCTACCTGAAAAGCACTGTTGTTACCGTGCTTTTACTTACAGCCGGCATGGCACATAGAAGAAAATGAGTTTTCTCGAAAGAAACCTTGTGCTTCCAGTTCCTAGTTGGAAGCTCACCCGGCTCTGCTCTATACCAAACGTGAAAGTCAATGTGAGCACTAGCCTCGAAGTAAGGCCCTGATTATGCTGGCAAAACGGGAGGCGTGCAGCAGCTCCATGAGGCCTTCATCGCTGTTCTGCTTTAGTTTCACGGTAGTAGCTTTCCAACATTCCTAGGGACTTTGCTTAAGCAACCGTTTCGGTACCAGAACACTGTGTAGAGACAGTAAGCTCTGGTCCTGCGTGTATGCTGCGAGTCAACCTAGAAATTGGAGACTGATGGCATAAGGCTTCTTTTGCCATTATGAAAGCTCCGTTCATGCGGCCTCGAAGCTACCTGAAAAGCATTGTTGTTGCCGGGGTTTTCCTCACTGCCGGCATGGTTCTGAGGAGAAAATGAGTTTTCTCCTAAGAAACCTTGGGTTTCCAGTTCTTTGTTGGAAGCTCACCCTGCTGTGCGCTATACCTAAAGTGAAAGTCAACGTGAGCCCAAGCTTCGAAGTAAGGCCCTGATTATCCTTGCAAAACGAGAGGCGTGCAGCAGCTCCATGAGGCCTTCATCGTTGTTCTGCTTTAGTTTCAAGGTAGTAAGCTTTTCAACACTCCTAGGGGCCTTGCTTCAGCACCCGTTTCAGTACCAGAACACTGCGTAGAACCAGGAAGCTCTGCTCCTGCGTGTATGCTGCGTGTCAACCTAGAAATTAGAGACTGACGGCACAAGGCTAGTTTTCCCATTATGAAAGCTCCGTTAATGCGGCCCCGAAGCTACCTGAAAAGCACTGTTGTTACCGTGCTTTTACTTAGAGCCGGCATGGCACATAGAAGAAAATGAGTTTTCTCGAAAGAAACCTTGTGCTTCCAGTTCCTAGTTGGAAGCTCACCCGGCTCTGCTCTATACCAAACGTGAAAGTCAATGTGAGCACTAGCCTCGAAGTAAGGCCCTGATTATCCTGGCAAAACGGGAGGCGTGCAGCAGCTCCATGAGGCCTTCATCGCTGTTCTGCTTTAGTTTCACGGTAGTAAGCTTTCCAAGACTCCTAGGGACTTTGCTTAAGCAACCGTTTCGGTACCAGAACACTGCGTAGAGACAGTAAGCTCTGGTCCTGCGTGTATGCTGCGTGTCAACCTAGAAATTGGAGACTGATGGCATAAGGCTTCTTTTCCCATTATGAAAGCTCCGTTCATGCGGCCTCGAAGCTACCTGAAAAGCATTGTTGTTGCCGGGGTTTTCCTCACTGCCGGCATGGTTCTGAGAAGAAAATGAGTTTTCTCCTAAGAAACCTTGGGTTTCCAGTTCCTTGTTGGAAGCTCACCCTGCTCTGCGCTATACCTAAAGTGAAAGTCAACGTGAGCCCAAGCTTCGAAGTAAGGCCCTGATTATCCTTGCAAAACGAGAGGCGTGCAGCAGCTCCATGAGGCCTTCATCGTTGTTCTGCTTTAGTTTCAAGGTAGTAAGCTTTTCAACACTCCTAGGGGCCTTGCTTCAGCACCCGTTTCAGTACCAGAACACTGCGTAGAACCAGGAAGCTCTGCTCCTGCGTGTATGCTGCGTGTCAACCTAGAAATTAGAGACTGATGGCACAAGGCTTGTTTTCCCGTTTTGAAAGCTCCATTCATGCGGCCTCGAAGCTACCTGAAAAGCACTGTTGTTACCGTGCTTTTACTTACAGCCGGCATGGCACATAGAAGAAAATGAGTTTTCTCGAAAGAAACCTTGTGCTTCCAGTTCCTAGTTGGAAGCTCACCCGGCTCTGCTCTATACCAAACGTGAAAGTCAATGTGAGCACTAGCCTCGAAGTAAGGCCCTGATTATGCTGGCAAAACGGGAGGCGTGCAGCAGCTCCATGAGGCCTTCATCGCTGTTCTGCTTTAGTTTCACGGTAGTAAGCTTTCCAACATTCCTAGGGACTTTGCTTAAGCAACCGTTTCGGTACCAGAACACTGCGTAGAGACAGTAAGCTCTGGTCCTGCGTGTATGCTGCGTGTCAACCTAGAAATTGGAGACTGATGGCATAAGGCTTCTTTTCCCATTATGAAAGCTCCGTTCATGCGGCCTCGAAGCTACCTGAAAAGCATTGTTGTTGCCGGGGTTTTCCTCACTGCCGGCATGGTTCTGAGAAGAAATTGAGTTTTCTCCTAAGAAACCTTGGGTTTCCAGTTCCTTGTTGGAAGCTCACCCTGCTCTGCGCTATACCTAAAGTGAAAGTCAACGTGAGCCCAAGCTTCGAAGTAAGGCCCTGATTATCCTTGCAAAACGAGAGGCGTGCAGCAGCTCCATGAGGCCTTCATCGTTGTTCTGCTTTAGTTTCAAGGTAGTAAGCTTTTCAACACTCCTAGGGGCCTTGCTTCAGCACCCGTTTCAGTACCAGAACACTGCGTAGAACCAGGAAGCTCTGCTCCTGCGTGTATGCTGCGTGTCAACCTAGAAATTAGAGACTGACGGCACAAGGCTAGTTTTCCCATTATGAAAGCTCCGTTGATGCGGCCCCGAAGCTACCTGAAAAGCACTGTTGTTACCGTGCTTTTACTTAGAGCCGGCATGGCACATAGAAGAAAATGAGTTTTCTCGAAAGAAACCTTGTGCTTCCAGTTCCTAGTTGGAAGCTCACCCGGCTCTGCTCTATACCAAACGTGAAAGTCAATGTGAGCACTAGCCTCGAAGTAAGGCCCTGATTATCCTGGCAAAACGGGAGGCGTGCAGCAGCTCCATGAGGCCTTCATCGCTGTTCTGCTTTAGTTTCACGGTAGTAAGCTTTCCAAGACTCCTAGGGACTTTGCTTAAGCAACCGTTTCGGTACCAGAACACTGCGTAGAGACAGTAAGCTCTGGTCCTGCGTGTATGCTGCGTGTCAACCTAGAAATTGGAGACTGATGGCATAAGGCTTCTTTTGCCATTATGAAAGCTCCGTTCATGCGGCCTCGAAGCTACCTGAAAAGCATTGTTGTTGCCGGGGTTTTCCTCACTGCCGGCATGGTTCTGAGAAGAAACTGAGTTTTCTCCTAAGAAACCTTGGGTTTCCAGTTCCTTGTTGGAAGCTCACCCTGCTCTGCGCTATACCTAAAGTGAAAGTCAACGTGAGCCCAAGCTTCGAAGTAAGGCCCTGATTATCCTTGCAAAACGAGAGGCGTGCAGCAGCTCCATGAGGCCTTCATCGTTGTTCTGCTTTAGTTTCAAGGTAGTAAGCTTTTCAACACTCCTAGGGGCCTTGCTTCAGCACCCGTTTCAGTACCAGAACACTGCGTAGAACCAGGAAGCTCTGCTCCTGCGTGTATGCTGCGTGTCAACCTAGAAATTAGAGACTGATGGCACAAGGCTTGTTTTCCCGTTTTGAAAGCTCCATTCATGCGGCCTCGAAGCTACCTGAAAAGCACTGTTGTTACCGTGCTTTTACTTACAGCCGGCATGGCACATAGAAGAAAATGAGTTTTCTCGAAAGAAACCTTGTGCTTCCAGTTCCTAGTTGGAAGCTCACCCGGCTCTGCTCTATACCAAACGTGAAAGTCAATGTGAGCACTAGCCTCGAAGTAAGGCCCTGATTATGCTGGCAAAACGGGAGGCGTGCAGCAGCTCCATGAGGCCTTCATCGCTGTTCTGCTTTAGTTTCACGGTAGTAGCTTTCCAACATTCCTAGGGACTTTGCTTAAGCAACCGTTTCGGTACCAGAACACTGCGTAGAGACAGTAAGCTCTGGTCCTGCGTGTATGCTGCGTGTCAACCTAGAAATTGGAGACTGATGGCATAAGGCTTCTTTTCCCATTATGAAAGCTCCGTTCATGCGGCCTCGAAGCTACCTGAAAAGCATTGTTGTTGCCGGGGTTTTCCTCACTGACGGCATGGTTCTGAGGAGAAAATGAGTTTTCTCCTAAGAAACCTTGGGTTTCCAGTTCTTTGTTGGAAGCTCACCCTGCTGTGCGCTATACCTAAAGTGAAAGTCAACGTGAGCCCAAGCTTCGAAGTAAGGCCCTGATTATCCTTGCAAAACGAGAGGCGTGCAGCAGCTCCATGAGGCCTTCATCGTTGTTCTGCTTTAGTTTCAAGGTAGTAAGCTTTTCAACACTCCTAGGGGCCTTGCTTCAGCACCCGTTTCAGTACCAGAACACTGCGTAGAACCAGGAAGCTCTGCTCCTGCGTGTATGCTGCGTGTCAACCTAGAAATTAGAGACTGACGGCACAAGGCTAGTTTTCCCATTATGAAAGCTCCGTTGATGCGGCCCCGAAGCTACCTGAAAAGCACTGTTGTTACCGTGCTTTTACTTAGAGCCGGCATGGCACATAGAAGAAAATGAGTTTTCTCGAAAGAAACCTTGTGCTTCCAGTTTCTAGTTGGAAGCTCACCCGACTCTGCTCTATACCAAACGTGAAAGTCAATGTGAGCACTAGCCTCGAAGTAAGGCCCTGATTATCCTGGCAAAACGGGAGGCGTGCAGCAGCTCCATGAGGCCTTCATCGCTGTTCTGCTTTAGTTTCACGGTAGTAAGCTTTCCAAGACTCCTAGGGACTTTGCTTAAGCAACCGTTTCGGTACCAGAACACTGCGTAGAGACAGTAAGCTCTGGTCCTGCGTGTATGCTGCGTGTCAACCTAGAAATTGGAGACTGATGGCATAAGGCTTCTTTTCCCATTATGAAAGCTCCGTTCATGCGGCCTCGAAGCTACCTGAAAAGCATTGTTGTTGCCGGGGTTTTCCTCACTGCCGGCATGGTTCTGAGAAGAAAATGAGTTTTCTCCTAAGAAACCTTGGGTTTCCAGTTCCTTGTTGGAAGCTCACCCTGCTCTGCGCTATACCTAAAGTGAATGTCAACCTGAGCCCAAGCTTCGAAGTAAGGCCCTGATTATCCTTGCAAAACGAGAGGCATGCAGCAGCTCCATGAGGCCTTCATCGTTGTTCTGCTTTAGTTTCAAAGTAGTAAGCTTTTCAACACTCCTAGGGGCCTTGCTTCAGCACCCGTTTCAGTACCAGAACACTGCGTAGAACCAGGAAGCTCTGCTCCTGCGTGTATGCTGCGTGTCAACCTAGAAATTAGAGACTGATGGCACAAGGCTTGTTTTCCCGTTTTGAAAGCTCCATTCATGCGGCCTCGAAGCTACCTGAAAAGCACTGTTGTTACCGTGCTTTTACTTACAGCCGGCATGGCACATAGAAGAAAATGAGTTTTCTCGAAAGAAACCTTGTGCTTCCAGTTCCTAGTTGGAAGCTCACCCGGCTCTGCTCTATACCAAACGTGAAAGTCAATGTGAGCACTAGCCTCGAAGTAAGCCCCTGATTATGCTGGCAATACGGGAGGCGTGCAGCAGCTCCATGAGGCCTTCATCGCTGTTCTGCTTTAGTTTCACGGTAGTAAGCTTTCCAACATTCCTAGGGACTTTGCTTAAGCAACCGTTTCGGTACCAGAACACTGCGTAGAGACAGTAAGCTCTGGTCCTGCGTGTATGCTGCGTGTCAACCTAGAAATTGGAGACTGATGGCATAAGGCTTCTTTTCCCATTATGAAAGCTCCGTTCATGCGGCCTCGAAGCTACCTGAAAAGCATTGTTGTTGCCGGGGTTTTCCTCACTGCCGGCATGGTTCTGAGAAGAAAATGAGTTTTCTCCTAAGAAACCTTGGGTTTCCAGTTCCTTGTTGGAAGCTCACCCTGCTCTGCGCTATACCTAAAGTGAAAGTCAACGTGAGCCCAAGCTTCGAAGTAAGGCCCTGATTATCCTTGCAAAACGAGAGGCGTGCAGCAGCTCCATGAGGCCTTCATCGTTGTTCTGCTTTAGTTTCAAGGTAGTAAGCTTTTCAACACTCCTAGGGGCCTTGCTTCAGCACCCGTTTCAGTACCAGAACACTGCGTAGAACCAGGAAGTTCTGCTCCTGCGTGTATGCTGCGTGTCAACCTAGAAATTAGAGGCTGACGGCACAAGGCTAGTTTTCCCATTATGAAAGCTCCGTTGATGCGGCCCCGAAGCTACCTGAAAAGCACTGTTGTTACCGTGCTTTTACTTACAGCCGGCATGGCACATAGAAGAAAATGAGTTTTCTCGAAAGAAACCTTGTGCTTCCAGTTCCTAGTTGGAAGCTCAACCGGCTCTGCTCTATACCAAACGTGAAAGTCAATGTGAGCACTAGCCTCGAAGTAAGGCCCTGATTATGCTGGCAAAACGGGAGGCGTGCAGCAGCTCCATGAGGCCTTCATCGCTGTTCTGCTTTAGTTTCACGGTAGTAGCTTTCCAACATTCCTAGGGACTTTGCTTAAGCAACCGTTTCGGTACCAGAACACTGCGTAGAGACAGTAAGCTCTGGTCCTGCGTGTATGCTGCGAGTCAACCTAGAAATTGGAGACTGATGGCATAAGGCTTCTTTTCCCATTATGAAAGCTCCGTTCATGCGGCCTCGAAGCTACCTGAAAAGCATTGTTGTTGCCGGGGTTTTCTTCACTGCCGGCATGGTTCTGAGGAGAAAATGAGTTTTCTCCAAAGAAACCTTGGGTTGCCAGTTCTTTGTTGGAAGCTCACCCTGCTCTGCGCTATACCTAAAGTGAAAGTCAACGTGAGCCCAAGCTTCGAAGTAAGGCCCTGATTATCCTTGCAAAACGAGAGGCGTGCAGCAGCTCCATGAGCCCTTCATCGTTGTTCTGCTTTAGTTTCAAGGTAGTAAGCTTTTCAACACTCCTAGGGGCCTTGCTTCAGCACCCGTTTCAGTACCAGAACACTGCGTAGAACCAGGAAGCTCTACTCCTGCGTGTATGCTGCGTGTCAACCTAGAAATTAGAGACTGATGGCACAAGGCTTGTTTTCCCGTTTTGAAAGCTCCATTCATGCGGCCCCGAAGCTACCTGAAAAGCACTGTAGTTACCGTGCTTTTACTTACAGCTGGCATGGTTCATAGAAGAAAATGAGTTTTCTCGAAAGAAACCTTGTGCTTCCAGTTCCTAGTTGGAAGCTCACCCGGCTCTGCTCTATACCAAACGTGAAAGTCAATGTGAGCACTAGCCTCGAAGTAAGGCCCTGATTATGCTGGCAAAACGGGAGGCGTGCAGCAGCTCCATGAGGGCTTCATCGCTGTTCTGCTTTAGTTTCACGGTAGTAGCTTTCCAACATTCCTAGGGACTTTGCTTAAGCAACCGTTTCGGTACCAGAACACTGCGTAGAGACAGTAAGATCTGGTCCTTCGTGTATGCTGCGAGTCAACCTAGAAATTGGAGACTGATGGCATAAGGCTTCTTTTCCCATTATGAAAGCTCCGTTCATGCGGCCTCGAAGCTACCTGAAAAGCATTGTTGTTGCCGGGGTTTTCCTCACTGCCGGCATGGTTCTGAGGAGAAAATGAGTTTTCTCCTAAGAAACCTTGGGTTTCCAGTTCTTTGTTGGAAGCTCACCCTGTTCTGCGCTATACCTAAAGTGAAAGTCAACGTGAGCCCAAGCTTCGAAGTAAGGCCCTGATTATCCTTGCAAAACGAGAGGCGTGCAGCAGCTCCATGAGCCCTTCATCGTTTTCTGCTTTAGTTTCAAGGTAGTGAGCTTTTCAACACTCCTAAGGGCCTTGCTTCAGCACTCGTTTCAGTACCAGAACACTGCGTAGAACCAGGAAGCTCTGCTCCTGCGTGTATGCTGCGTGTCAAGCTAGAAATTAGAGGCTGACGGCACAAGGCTAGTTTTCCCATTATGAAAGCTCCGTTGATGCGGCCCCGAAGCTACCTGAAAAGCACTGTTGTTACCGTGCTTTTACTTACAGCCGGCATGGCACATAGAAGAAAATGAGTTTTCTCGAAAGAAACCTTGTGCTTCCAGTTCCTAGTTGGAAGCTCACCCGGCTCTGCTCTATACCAAACGTGAAAGTCAATGTGAGCACTAGCCTCGAAGTAAGGCCCTGATTATGCTGGCAAAACGGGAGGCGTGCAGCAGCTCCATGAGGCCTTCATCGCTGTTCTGCTTTAGTTTCACGGTAGTAAGCTTTCCAACATTCCTAGGGACTTTGCTTAAGCAACCGTTTCGGTACCAGAACACTGCGTAGAGACAGTAAGCTCTGGTCCTGCGTGTATGCTGCGTGTCAACCTAGAAATTGGAGACTGATGGCATAAGGCTTCTTTTGCCATTATGAAAGCTCCGTTCATGCGGCCTCGAAGCTACCTGAAAAGCATTGTTGTTGCCGGGGTTTTCCTCACTGCCGGCATGGTTCTGAGAAGAAAATGAGTTTTCTCCTAAGAAACCTTGGGTTTCCAGTTCCTTGTTGGAAGCTCACCCTGCTCTGCGCTATACCTAAAGTGAAAGTCAACGTGAGCCCAAGCTTCGAAGTAAGGCCCTGATTATCCTTGCAAAACGAGAGGCGTGCAGCAGCTCCATGAGGCCTTCATCGTTGTTCTGCTTTAGTTTCAAGGTAGTAAGCTTTTCAACACTCCTAGGGGCCTTGCTTCAGCACCCGTTTCAGTACCAGAACACTGCGTAGAACCAGGAAGCTCTGCTCCTGCGTGTATGCTGCGTGTCAACCTAGAAATTAGAGACTGATGGCACAAGGCTAGTTTTCCCATTATGAAAGCTCCGTTGATGCGGCCCCGAAGCTACCTGAAAAGCACTGTTGTTACCGTGCTTTTACTTACAGCCGGCATGGTTCATAGAAGAAAATGAGTTTTCTCGAAAGAAACCTTGTGCTTCCAGTTCCTAGTTGGAAGCTCACCCGGCTCTGCTCTATACCAAACGTGAAAGTCAATGTGAGCACTAGCCTCGAAGTAAGGCCCTGATTATCCTGGCAAAAAGGGAGGCGTGCAGCAGCTCCATGAGGCCTTCATCGCTGTTCTGCTTTAGTTTCACGGTAGTAAGCTTTCCAACATTCCTAGGGACTTTGCTTAAGCAACCGTTTCGGTACCAGAACACTGCGTAGAGACAGTAAGCTCTGATCCTGCGTGTATGCTGCGTGTCAACCTAGAAATTGGAGACTGATGGCATAAGGCTTCTTTTGCCATTATGAAAGCTCCGTTCATGCGGCCTCGAAGCTACCTGAAAAGCATTGTTGTTGCCGGGGTTTTCCTCACTGCCGGCATGGTTCTGAGAAGAAAATGAGTTTTCTCCTAAGAAACCTTGGGTTTCCAGTTCCTTGTTGGAAGCTCACCCTGCTCTGCGCTATACCTAAAGTGAAAGTCAACGTGAGCCCAAGCTTCGAAGTAAGGCCCTGATTATCCTTGCAAAACGAGAGGCGTGCAGCAGCTCCATGAGGCCTTCATCGTTGTTCTGCTTTAGTTTCAAGGTAGTAAGCTTTTCAACACTCCTAGGGGCCTGCTTCAGCACCCGTTTCAGTACCAGAACACTGCGTAGAACCAGGAAGTTCTGCTCCTGCGTGTATGCTGCGTGTCAACCTAGAAATTAGAGGCTGTCGGCACAAGGCTAGTTTTCCCATTATGAAAGCTCCGTTGATGCGGCCCCGAAGCTACCTGAAAAGCACTGTTGTTACCGTGCTTTTACTTACAGCCGGCATGGCACATAGAAGAAAATGAGTTTTCTCGAAAGAAACCTTGTGCTTCCAGTTCCTAGTTGGAAGCTCACCCGGCTCTGCTCTATACCAAACGTGAAAGTCAATGTGAGCACTAGCCTCGAAGTAAGGCCCTGATTATCCTGGCAAAACGGGAGGCGTGCAGCAGCTCCATGAGGCCTTCATCGCTGTTCTGCTTTAGTTTCACGGTAGTAAGCTTTCCAAGACTCCTAGGGACTTTGCTTAAGCAACCGTTTCGGTACCAGAACACTGCGTAGAGACAGTAAGCTCTGGTTCTGCGTGTATGCTGCGTGTCAACCTAGAAATTGGAGACTGATGGCATAAGGCTTCTTTTCCCATTATGAAAGCTCCGTTCATGCGGCCTCGAAGCTACCTGAAAAGCATTGTTGTTGCCGGGGTTATCCTCACTGCTGGCATGGTTCTGAGAAGAAAATGAGTTTTCTCCTAAGAAACCTTGGGTTTCCAGTTCCTTGTTGGAAGCTCACCCTGCTCTGCGCTATACCTAAAGTGAAAGTCAACGTGAGCCCAAGCTTCGAAGTAAGGCCCTGATTATCCTTGCAAAACGAGAGGCGTGCAGCAGCTCCATGAGGCCTTCATCGTTGTTCTGCTTTAGTTTCAAGGTAGTAAGCTTTTCAACACTCCTAGGGGCCTTGCTTCAGCACCCGTTTCAGTACCAGAACACTGCGTAGAACCAGGAAGCTCTGCTCCTGCGTGTATGCTGCGTGTCAACCTAGAAATTAGAGACTGATGGCACAAGGCTTGTTTTCCCGTTTTGAAAGCTCCATTCATGCGGCCTCGAAGCTACCTGAAAAGCACTGTTGTTACCGTGCTTTTACTTAGAGCCGGCATGGCACATAGAAGAAAATGAGTTTTCTCGAAAGAAACCTTGTGCTTCCAGTTCCTAGTTGGAAGCTCACCCGGCTCTGCTCTATACCAAACGTGAAAGTCAATGTGAGCACTAGCCTCGAAGTAAGGCCCTGATTATGCTGGCAAAACGGGAGGCGTGCAGCAGCTCCATGAGGCCTTCATCGCTGTTCTGCTTTAGTTTCACGGTAGTAGCTTTCCAACATTCCTAGGGACTTTGCTTAAGCAACCGTTTCGGTACCAGAACACTGCGTAGAGACAGTAAACTCTGGTCCTGCGTGTATGCTGCGAGTCAACCTAGAAATTGGAGACTGATGGCATAAGGCTTCTTTTCCCATTATGAAAGCTCCGTTCATGCGGCCTCGAAGCTACCTGAAAAGCATTGTTGTTGCCGGGGTTTTCCTCACTGCCGGCATGGTTCTGAGGAGAAAATGAGTTTTCTCCTAAGAAACCTTGGGTTTCCAGTTCTTTGTTGGAAGCTCACCCTGCTCTGCGCTATACCTAAAGTGAAAGTCAACGTGAGCCCAAGCTTCGAAGTAAGGCCCTGATTATCCTTGCAAAACGAGAGGCGTGCAGCAGCTCCATGAGGCCTTCATCGTTGTTCTGCTTTAGTTTCAAGGTAGTAAGCTTTTCAACACTCCTAGGGGCCTTGCTTCAGCACCCGTTTCAGTACCAGAACACTGCGTAGAACCAGGAAGCTCTGCTCCTGCGTGTATGCTGCGTGTCAACCTAGAAATTAGAGACTGATGGCACAAGGCTAGTTTTCCCATTATGAAAGCTCCGTTGATGCGGCCCCGAAGCTACCTGAAAAGCACTGTTGTTACCGTGCTTTTACTTACAGCCGGCATGGTTCATAGAAGAAAATGAGTTTTCTCGAAAGAAACCTTGTGCTTCCAGTTCCTAGTTGGAAGCTCACCCGGCTCTGCTCTATACCAAACGTGAAAGTCAATGTGAGCACTAGCCTCGAAGTAAGGCCCTGATTATCCTGGCAAAAAGGGAGGCGTGCAGCAGCTCCATGAGGCCTTCATCGCTGTTCTGCTTTAGTTTCACGGTAGTAAGCTTTCCAACATTCCTAGGGACTTTGCTTAAGCAACCGTTTCGGTACCAGAACACTGCGTAGAGACAGTAAGCTCTGATCCTGCGTGTATGCTGCGTGTCAACCTAGAAATTGGAGACTGATGGCATAAGGCTTCTTTTGCCATTATGAAAGCTCCGTTCATGCGGCCTCGAAGCTACCTGAAAAGCATTGTTGTTGCCGGGGTTTTCCTCACTGCCGGCATGGTTCTGAGAAGAAAATGAGTTTTCTCCTAAGAAACCTTGGGTTTCCAGTTCCTTGTTGGAAGCTCATCCTGCTCTGCGCTATACCTAAAGTGAAAGTCAACGTGAGCCCAAGCTTCGAAGTAAGGCCCTGATTATCCTTGCAAAACGAGAGGCGTGCAGCAGCTCCATGAGGCCTTCATCGTTGTTCTGCTTTAGTTTCAAGGTAGTAAGCTTTTCAACACTCCTAGGGGCCTGCTTCAGCCCCCGTTTCAGTACCAGAACACTGCGTAGAACCAGGAAGTTCTGCTCCTGCGTGTATGCTGCGTGTCAACCTAGAAATTAGAGGCTGTCGGCACAAGGCTAGTTTTCCCATTATGAAAGCTCCGTTGATGCGGCCCCGAAGCTACCTGAAAAGCACTGTTGTTACCGTGCTTTTACTTACAGCCGGCATGGCACATAGAAGAAAATGAGTTTTCTCGAAAGAAACCTTGTGCTTCCAGTTCCTAGTTGGAAGCTCACCCGGCTCTGCTCTATTCCAAACGTGAAAGTCAATGTGAGCACTAGCCTCGAAGTAAGGCCCTGATTATCCTGGCAAAACGGGAGGCGTGCAGCAGCTCCATGAGGCCTTCATCGCTGTTCTGCTTTAGTTTCACGGTAGTAAGCTTTCCAAGACTCCTAGGGACTTTGCTTAAGCAACCGTTTCGGTACCAGAACACTGCGTAGAGACAGTAAGCTCTGGTTCTGCGTGTATGCTGCGTGTCAACCTAGAAATTGGAGACTGATGGCATAAGGCTTCTTTTCCCATTATGAAAGCTCCGTTCATGCGGCCTCGAAGCTACCTGAAAAGCATTGTTGTTGCCGGGGTTTTCCTCACTGCTGGCATGGTTCTGAGAAGAAAATGAGTTTTCTCCTAAGAAACCTTGGGTTTCCAGTTCCTTGTTGGAAGCTCACCCTGCTCTGCGCTATACCTAAAGTGAAAGTCAACGTGAGCCCAAGCTTCGAAGTAAGGCCCTGATTATCCTTGCAAAACGAGAGGCGTGCAGCAGCTCCATGAGGCCTTCATCGTTGTTCTGCTTTAGTTTCAAGGTAGTAAGCTTTTCAACACTCCTAGGGGCCTTGCTTCAGCACCCGTTTCAGTACCAGAACACTGCGTAGAACCAGGAAGCTCTGCTCCTGCGTGTATGCTGCGTGTCAACCTAGAAATTAGAGACTGATGGCACAAGGCTTGTTTTCCCGTTTTGAAAGCTCCATTCATGCGGCCTCGAAGCTACCTGAAAAGCACTGTTGTTACCGTGCTTTTACTTACAGCCGGCATGGCACATAGAAGAAAATGAGTTTTCTCGAAAGAAACCTTGTGCTTCCAGTTCCTAGTTGGAAGCTCACCCGGCTCTGCTCTATACCAAACGTGAAAGTCAATGTGAGCACTAGCCTCGAAGTAAGGCCCTGATTATGCTGGCAAAACGGGAGGCGTGCAGCAGCTCCATGAGGCCTTCATCGCTGTTCTGCTTTAGTTTCACGGTAGTAGCTTTCCAACATTCCTAGGGACTTTGCTTAAGCAACCGTTTCGGTACCAGAACACTGCGTAGAGACAGTAAACTCTGGTCCTGCGTGTATGCTGCGAGTCAACCTAGAAATTGGAGACTGATGGCATAAGGCTTCTTTTCCCATTATGAAAGCTCCGTTCATGCGGCCTCGAAGCTACCTGAAAAGCATTGTTGTTGCCGGGGTTTTCCTCACTGCCGGCATGGTTCTGAGGAGAAAATGAGTTTTCTCCTAAGAAACCTTGGGTTTCCAGTTCTTTGTTGGAAGCTCACCCTGCTCTGCGCTATACCTAAAGTGAAAGTCAACGTGAGCCCAAGCTTCGAAGTAAGGCCCTGATTATCCTTGCAAAACGAGAGGCGTGCAGCAGCTCCATGAGGCCTTCATCGTTGTTCTGCTTTAGTTTCAAGGTAGTAAGCTTTTCAACACTCCTAGGGGCCTTGCTTCAGCACCCGTTTCAGTACCAGAACACTGCGTAGAACCAGGAAGCTCTGCTCCTGCGTGTATGCTGCGTGTCAACCTAGAAATTAGAGACTGATGGCACAAGGCTTGTTTTCCCGTTTTGAAAGCTCCATTCATGCGGCCTCGAAGCTACCTGAAAAGCACTGTTGTTACCGTGCTTTTACTTACAGCCGGCATCGCACATAGAAGAAAATGAGTTTTCTCGAAAGAAACCTTGTGCTTCCAGTTCCTAGTTGGAAGCTCACCCGGCTCTGCTCTATACCAAACGTGAAAGTCAATGTGAGCACTAGCCTCGAAGTAAGGCCCTGATTATGCTGGCAAAACGGGAGGCGTGCAGCAGCTCCATGAGGCCTTCATCGCTGTTCTGCTTTAGTTTCACGGTAGTAGCTTTCCAACATTCCTAGGGACTTTGCTTAAGCAACCGTTTCGGTACCAGAACACTGCGTAGAGACAGTAAACTCTGGTCCTGCGTGTATGCTGCGAGTCAACCTAGAAATTGGAGACTGATGGCATAAGGCTTCTTTTCCCATTATGAAAGCTCCGTTCATGCGGCCTCGAAGCTACCTGAAAAGCATTGTTGTTGCCGGGGTTTTCCTCACTGCCGGCATGGTTCTGAGGAGAAAATGAGTTTTCTCCTAAGAAACCTTGGGTTTCCAGTTCTTTGTTGGAAGCTCACCCTGCTCTGCGCTATACCTAAAGTGAAAGTCAACGTGAGCCCAAGCTTCGAAGTAAGGCCCTGATTATCCTTGCAAAACGAGAGGCGTGCAGCAGCTCCATGAGGCCTTCATCGTTGTTCTGCTTTAGTTTCAAGGTAGTAAGCTTTTCAACACTCCTAGGGGCCTTGCTTCAGCACCCGTTTCAGTACCAGAACACTGCGTAGAACCAGGAAGCTCTGCTCCTGCGTGTATGCTGCGTGTCAACCTAGAAATTAGAGACTGATGGCACAAGGCTAGTTTTCCCATTATGAAAGCTCCGTTGATGCGGCCCCGAAGCTACCTGAAAAGCACTGTTGTTACCGTGCTTTTACTTACAGCCGGCATGGTTCATAGAAGAAAATGAGTTTTCTCGAAAGAAACCTTGTGCTTCCAGTTCCTAGTTGGAAGCTCACCCGGCTCTGCTCTATACCAAACGTGAAAGTCAATGTGAGCACTAGCCTCGAAGTAAGGCCCTGATTATCCTGGCAAAAAGGGAGGCGTGCAGCAGCTCCATGAGGCCTTCATCGCTGTTCTGCTTTAGTTTCACGGTAGTAAGCTTTCCAACATTCCTAGGGACTTTGCTTAAGCAACCGTTTCGGTACCAGAACACTGCGTAGAGACAGTAAGCTCTGATCCTGCGTGTATGCTGCGTGTCAACCTAGAAATTGGAGACTGATGGCATAAGGCTTCTTTTGCCATTATGAAAGCTCCGTTCATGCGGCCTCGAAGCTACCTGAAAAGCATTGTTGTTGCCGGGGTTTTCCTCACTGCCGGCATGGTTCTGAGAAGAAAATGAGTTTTCTCCTAAGAAACCTTGGGTTTCCAGTTCCTTGTTGGAAGCTCACCCTGCTCTGCGCTATACCTAAAGTGAAAGTCAACGTGAGCCCAAGCTTCGAAGTAAGGCCCTGATTATCCTTGCAAAACGAGAGGCGTGCAGCAGCTCCATGAGGCCTTCATCGTTGTTCTGCTTTAGTTTCAAGGTAGTAAGCTTTTCAACACTCCTAGGGGCCTTGCTTCAGCACCCGTTTCAGTACCAGAACACTGCGTAGAACCAGGAAGCTCTGCTCCTGCGTGTATGCTGCGTGTCAACCTAGAAATTAGAGACTGATGGCACAAGGCTTGTTTTCCCGTTTTGAAAGCTCCATTCATGCGGCCTCGAAGCTACCTGAAAAGCACTGTTGTTACCGTGCTTTTACTTACAGCCGGCATGGCACATAGAAGAAAATGAGTTTTCTCGAAAGAAACCTTGTGCTTCCAGTTCCTAGTTGGAAGCTCACCCGGCTCTGCTCTATACCAAACGTGAAAGTCAATGTGAGCACTAGCCTCGAAGTAAGGCCCTGATTATGCTGGCAAAACGGGAGGCGTGCAGCAGCTCCATGAGGCCTTCATCGCTGTTCTGCTTTAGTTTCACGGTAGTAGCTTTCCAACATTCCTAGGGACTTTGCTTAAGCAACCGTTTCGGTACCAGAACACTGCGTAGAGACAGTAAACTCTGGTCCTGCGTGTATGCTGCGAGTCAACCTAGAAATTGGAGACTGATGGCATAAGGCTTCTTTTCCCATTATGAAAGCTCCGTTCATGCGGCCTCGAAGCTACCTGAAAAGCATTGTTGTTGCCGGGGTTTTCCTCACTGCCGGCATGGTTCTGAGGAGAAAATGAGTTTTCTCCTAAGAAACCTTGGGTTTCCAGTTCTTTGTTGGAAGCTCACCCTGCTCTGCGCTATACCTAAAGTGAAAGTCAACGTGAGCCCAAGCTTCGAAGTAAGGCCCTGATTATCCTTGCAAAACGAGAGGCGTGCAGCAGCTCCATGAGGCCTTCATCGTTGTTCTGCTTTAGTTTCAAGGTAGTAAGCTTTTCAACACTCCTAGGGGCCTTGCTTCAGCACCCGTTTCAGTACCAGAACACTGCGTAGAACCAGGAAGCTCTGCTCCTGCGTGTATGCTGCGTGTCAACCTAGAAATTAGAGACTGACGGCACAAGGCTAGTTTTCCCATTATGAAAGCTCCGTTGATGCGGCCCCGAAGCTACCTGAAAAGCACTGTTGTTACCGTGCTTTTACTTAGAGCCGGCATGGCACATAGAAGAAAATGAGTTTTCTCGAAAGAAACCTTGTGCTTCCAGTTCCTAGTTGGAAGCTCACCCGGCTCTGCTCTATACCAAACGTGAAAGTCAATGTGAGCACTAGCCTCGAAGTAAGGCCCTGATTATCCTGGCAAAACGGGAGGCGTGCAGCAGCTCCATGAAGCCTTCATCGCTGTTCTGCTTTAGTTTCACGGTAGTAAGCTTTCCAACATTACTAGGGACTTTGCTTAAGCAACCGTTTCGGTACCAGAACACTGCGTAGAGACAGTAAGCTCTGGTCCTGCGTGTATGCTGCGTGTCAACCTAGAAATTGGAGACTGATGGCATAAGGCTTCTTTTCCCATTATGAAAGCTCCGTTCATGCGGCCTCGAAGCTACCTGAAAAGCATTGTTGTTGCCGGGGTTTTCCTCACTGCCGGCATGGTTCTGAGAAGAAAATGAGTTTTCTCCTAAGAAACCTTGGGTTTCCAGTTCCTTGTTGGAAGCTCACCCTGCTCTGCGCTATACCTAAAGTGAATGTCAACCTGAGCCCAAGCTTCGAAGTAAGGCCCTGATTATCCTTGCAAAACGAGAGGCATGCAGCAGCTCCATGAGGCCTTCATCGTTGTTCTGCTTTAGTTTCAAGGTAGTAAGCTTTTCAACACTCCTAGGGGCCTTGCTTCAGCACCCGTTTCGGTACCAGAACACTGCGTAGAACCAGGAAGCTCTGCTCCTGCGTGTATGCTGCGTGTCAACCTAGAAATTAGAGACTGATGGCACAAGGCTTGTTTTCCCGTTTTGAAAGCTCCATTCATGCGGCCTCGAAGCTACCTGAAAAGCACTGTTGTTACCGTGCTTTTACTTACAGCCGGCATGGCACATAGAAGAAAATGAGTTTTCTCGAAAGAAACCTTGTGCTTCCAGTTCCTAGTTGGAAGCTCACCCGGCTCTGCTCTATACCAAACGTGAAAGTCAATGTGAGCACTAGCCTCGAAGTAAGGCCCTGATTATGCTGGCAATACGGGAGGCGTGCAGCAGCTCCATGAGGCTTTCATCGCTGTTCTGCTTTAGTTTCACGGTAGTAAGCTTTCCAACATTCCTAGGGACTTTGCTTAAGCAACCGTTTCGGTACCAGAAGACTGCGTAGAGACAGTAAGCTCTGGTCCTGCGTGTATGCTGCGTGTCAACCTAGAAATTGGAGACTGATGGCATAAGGCTTCTTTTGCCATTATGAAAGCTCCGTTCATGCGGCCTCGAAGCTACCTGAAAAGCATTGTTGTTGCCGGGGTTTTCCTCACTGCCGGCATGGTTCTGAGAAGAAAATGAGTTTTCTCCTAAGAAACCTTGGGTTTCCAGTTCCTTGTTGGAAGCTCACCCTGCTCTGCGCTATACCTAAAGTGAAAGTCAACGTGAGCCCAAGCTTCGAAGTAAGGCCCTGATTATCCTTGCAAAACGAGAGGCGTGCAGCAGCTCCATGAGGCCTTCATCGTTGTTCTGCTTTAGTTTCAAGGTAGTAAGCTTTTCAACACTCCTAGGGGCCTTGCTTCAGCACCCGTTTCAGTACCAGAACACTGCGTAGAACCAGGAAGTTCTGCTCCTGCGTGTATGCTGCGTGTCAACCTAGAAATTAGAGGCTGACGGCACAAGGCTAGTTTTCCCATTATGAAAGCTCCGTTGATGCGGCCCCGAAGCTACCTGAAAAGCACTGTTGTTACCGTGCTTTTACTTACAGCCGGCATGGCACATAGAAGAAAATGAGTTTTCTCGAAAGAAACCTTGTGCTTCCAGTTCCTAGTTGGAAGCTCACCCGGCTCTGCTCTATACCAAACGTGAAAGTCAATGTGAGCACTAGCCTCGAAGTAAGGCCCTGATTATGCTGGCAAAACGGGAGGCGTGCAGCAGCTCCATGAGGCCTTCATCGCTGTTCTGCTTTAGTTTCACGGTAGTAAGCTTTCCAAGACTCCTAGGGACTTTGCTTAAGCAACCGTTTCGGTACCAGAACACTGCGTAGAGACAGTAAGCTCTGGTCCTGCGTGTATGCTGCATGTCAACCTAGAAATTGGAGACTGATGGCATAAGGCTTCTTTTCCCATTATGAAAGCTCCGTTCATGCGGCCTCGAAGCTACCTGAAAAGCATTGTTGTTGCCGGGGTTTTCCTCACTGCCAGCATGGTTCTGAGAAGAAAATGAGTTTTCTCCTAAGAAACCTTGGGTTTCCAGTTCCTTGTTGGAAGCTCACCCTGCTCTGCGCTATACCTAAAGTGAAAGTCAACGTGAGCCCAAGCTTCGAAGTAAGGCCCTGATTATCCTTGCAAAACGAGAGGCGTGCAGCAGCTCCATGAGGCCTTCATCGTTGTTCTGCTTTAGTTTCAAGGTAGTAAGCTTTTCAACACTCCTAGGGGCCTTGCTTCAGCACCCGTTTCAGTACCAGAACACTGCGTAGAACCAGGAAGCTCTGCTCCTGCGTGTATGCTGCGTGTCAACCTAGAAATTAGAGACTGATGGCACAAGGCTTGTTTTCCCGTTTTGAAAGCTCCATTCATGCGGCCTCGAAGCTACCTGAAAAGCACTGTTGTTACCGTGCTTTTACTTACAGCCGGCATGGCACATAGAAGAAAATGAGTTTTCTCGAAAGAAACCTTGTGCTTCCAGTTCCTAGTTGGAAGCTCACCCGGCTCTGCTCTATACCAAACGTGAAAGTCAATGTGAGCACTAGCCTCGAAGTAAGGCCCTGATTATGCTGGCAAAACGGGAGGCGTGCAGCAGCTCCATGAGGCCTTCATCGCTGTTCTGCTTTAGTTTCACGGTAGTAGCTTTCCAACATTCCTAGGGACTTTGCTTAAGCAACCGTTTCGGTACCAGAACACTGCGTAGAGACAGTAAGTTCTGGTCCTGCGTGTATGCTGCGAGTCAACCTAGAAATTGGAGACTGATGGCATAAGGCTTCTTTTCCCATTATGAAAGCTCCGTTCATGCGGCCTCGAAGCTACCTGAAAAGCATTGTTGTTGCCGGGGTTTTCCTCACTGCCGGCATGGTTCTGAGAAGAAACTGAGTTTTCTCCTAAGAAACCTTCGGTTTCCAGTTCCTTGTTGGAAGCTCACCCTGCTCTGCGCTATACCTAAAGTGAAAGTCAACGTGAGCCCAAGCTTCGAAGTAAGGCCCTGATTATCCTTGCAAAACGAGAGGCGTGCAGCAGCTCCATGAGGCCTTCATCGTTGTTCTGCTTTAGTTTCAAGGTAGTAAGCTTTTCAACACTCCTAGGGGCCTTGCTTCAGCACCCGTTTCAGTACCAGAACACTGCGTAGAACCAGGAAGTTCTGCTCCTGCGTGTATGCTGCGTGTCAACCTAGAAATTAGAGGCTGACGGCACAAGGCTAGTTTTCCCATTATGAAAGCTCCGTTGATGCGGCCCCGAAGCTACCTGAAAAGCACTGTTGTTACCGTGCTTTTACTTACAGCCGGCATGGCACATAGAAGAAAATGAGTTTTCTCGAAAGAAACCTTGTGCTTCCAGTTCCTAGTTGGAAGCTCACCCGGCTCTGCTCTATACCAAACGTGAAAGTCAATGTGAGCACTAGCCTCGAAGTAAGGCCCTGATTATCCTGGCAAAACGGGAGGCGTGCAGCAGCTCCATGAGGCCTTCATCGCTGTTCTGCTTTAGTTTCACGGTAGTAAGCTTTCCAAGACTCCTAGGGACTTTGCTTAAGCAACCGTTTCGGTACCAGAACACTGCGTAGAGACAGTAAGCTCTGGTCCTGCGTGTATGCTGCGTGTCAACCTAGAAATTGGAGACTGATGGCATAACGCTTCTTTTCCCATTATGAAAGCTCCGTTCATGCGGCCTCGAAGCTACCTGAAAAGCATTGTTGTTGCCTGGGTTTTCCTCACTGCCAGCATGGTTCTGAGAAGAAAATGAGTTTTCTCCTAAGAAACCTTGGGTTTCCAGTTCCTTGTTGGAAGCTCACCCTGCTCTGCGCTATACCTAAAGTGAAAGTCAACGTGAGCCCAAGCTTCGAAGTAAGGCCCTGATTATCCTTGCAAAACGAGAGGCGTGCAGCAGCTCCATGAGGCCTTCATCGTTGTTCTGCTTTAGTTTCAAGGTAGTAAGCTTTTCAACACTCCTAGGGGCCTTGCTTCAGCACCCGTTTCAGTACCAGAACACTGCGTAGAACCAGGAAGCTCTGCTCCTGCGTGTATGCTGCGTGTCAACCTAGAAATTAGAGACTGATGGCACAAGGCTTGTTTTCCCGTTTTGAAAGCTGCATTCATGCGGCCTCGAAGCTACCTGAAAAGCACTGTTGTTACCGTGCTTTTACTTAGAGCCGGCATGGCACATAGAAGAAAATGAGTTTTCTCGAAAGAAACCTTGTGCTTCCAGTTCCTAGTTGGAAGCTCACCCGGCTCTGCTCTATACCAAACGTGAAAGTCAATGTGAGCACTAGCCTCGAAGTAAGGCCCTGATTATGCTGGCAAAACGGGAGGCGTGCAGCAGCTCCATGAGGCCTTCATCGCTGTTCTGCTTTAGTTTCACGGTAGTAGCTTTCCAACATTCCTAGGGACTTTGCTTAAGCAACCGTTTCGGTACCAGAACACTGCGTAGAGACAGTAAGCTCTGGTCCTGCGTGTATGCTGCGAGTCAACCTAGAAATTGGAGACTGATGGCATAAGGCTTCTTTTGCCATTATGAAAGCTCCGTTCATGCGGCCTCGAAGCTACCTGAAAAGCATTGTTGTTGCCGGGGTTTTCCTCACTGCCGGCATGGTTCTGAGGAGAAAATGAGTTTTCTCCTAAGAAACCTTGGGTTTCCAGTTCCTTGTTGGAAGCTCACCCTGCTCTGCGCTATACCTAAAGTGAATGTCAACCTGAGCCCAAGCTTCGAAGTAAGGCCCTGATTATCCTTGCAAAACGAGAGGCATGCAGCAGCTCCATGAGGCCTTCATCGTTGTTCTGCTTTAGTTTCAAGGTAGTAAGCTTTTCAACACTCCTAGGGGCCTTGCTTCAGCACCCGTTTCAGTACCAGAACACTGCGTAGAACCAGGAAGCTCTGCTCCTGCGTGTATGCTGCGTGTCAACCTAGAAATTAGAGACTGATGGCACAAGGCTAGTTTTCCCATTATGAAAGCTCCGTTGATGCGGCCCCGAAGCTACCTGAAAAGCACTGTTGTTACCGTGCTTTTACTACAGCCGGCATGGCACATAGAAGAAAATGAGTTTTCTCGAAAGAAACCTTGTGCTTCCAGTTCCTAGTTGGAAGCTCACCCGGCTCTGCTCTATACCAAACGTGAAAGTCAATGTGAGCACTAGCCTCGAAGTAAGGTCCTGATTATCCTGGCAAAACGGGAGGCGTGCAGCAGCTCCATGAGGCCTTCATCGCTGTTCTGCTTTAGTTTCACGGTAGTAAGCTTTCCAACATTCCTAGGGACTTTGCTTAAGCAACCGTTTCGGTACCAGAACACTGCGTAGAGACAGTAAGCTCTGGTCCTGCGTGTATGCTGCATGTCAACCTAGAAATTGGAGACTGATGGCATAAGGCTTCTTTTGCCATTATGAAAGCTCCGTTCATGCGGCCTCGAAGCTACCTGAAAAGCATTGTTGTTGCCGGGGTTTTCCTCACTGCCGGCATGGTTCTGAGAAGAAACTGAGTTTTCTCCTAAGAAACCTTGGGTTTCCAGTTCCTTGTTGGAAGCTCACCCTGCTCTGCGCTATACCTAAAGTGAAAGTCAACGTGAGCCCAAGCTTCGAAGTAAGGCCCTGATTATCCTTGAAAAACGAGAGGCGTGCAGCAGCTCCATGAGGCCTTCATCGTTGTTCTGCTTTAGTTTCAAGGTAGTAAGCTTTTCAACACTCCTAGGGGCCTTGCTTCAGCACCCGTTTCAGTACCAGAACACTGCGTAGAACCAGGAAGTTCTGCTCCTGCGTGTATGCTGCGTGTCAACCTAGAAATTAGAGGCTGACGGCACAAGGCTAGTTTTCCCATTATGAAAGCTCCGTTGATGCGGCCCCGAAGCTAGCTGAAAAGCACTGTTGTTACCGTGCTTTTACTTACAGCCGGCATGGCACATAGAAGAAAATGAGTTTTCTCGAAAGAAACCTTGTGCTTCCAGTTCCTAGTTGGAAGCTCACCCGGCTCTGCTCTATACCAAACGTGAAAGTCAATGTGAGCACTAGACTCGAAGTAAGGCCCTGATTATCCTGGCAAAACGGGAGGCGTGCAGCAGCTCCATGAGGCCTTCATCGCTGTTCTGCTTTAGTTTCACGGTAGTAAGCTTTCCAAGACTCCTAGGGACTTTGCTTAAGCAACCGTTTCGGTACCAGAACACTGCGTAGAGACAGTAAGCTCTGGTCCTGCGTGTATGCTGCGTGTCAACCTAGAAATTGGAGACTGATGGCATAAGGCTTCTTTTGCCATTATGAAAGCTCCGTTCATGCGGCCTCGAAGCTACCTGAAAAGCATTGTTGTTGCCGGGGTTTTCCTCACTGCCGGCATGGTTTTGAGAAGAAAATGAGTTTTCTCCTAAGAAACCTTGGGTTTCCAGTTCCTTGTTGGAAGCTCACCCTGCTCTGCGCTATACCTAAAGTGAAAGTCAACGTGAGCCCAAGCTTCGAAGTAAGGCCCTGATTATCCTTGCAAAACGAGAGGCGTGCAGCAGCTCCATGAGGCCTTCATCGTTGTTCTGCTTTAGTTTCAAGGTAGTAAGCTTTTCAACACTCCTAGGGGCCTTGCTTCAGCACCCGTTTCAGTACCAGAACACTGCGTAGAACCAGGAAGCTCTGCTCCTGCGTGTATGCTGCGTGTCAACCTAGAAATTAGAGACTGATGGCACAAGGCTTGTTTTCCCGTTTTGAAAGCTCCATTCATGCGGCCTCGAAGCTACCTGAAAAGCACTGTTGTTACCGTGCTTTTACTTACAGCCGGCATGGCACATAGAAGAAAATGAGTTTTCTCGAAAGAAACCTTGTGCTTCCAGTTCCTAGTTGGAAGCTCACCCGGCTCTGCTCTATACCAAACGTGAAAGTCAATGTGAGCACTAGCCTCGAAGTAAGGCCCTGATTATGCTGGCAAAACGGGAGGCGTGCAGCAGCTCCATGAGGCCTTCATCGCTGTTCTGCTTTAGTTTCACGGTAGTAAGCTTTCCAACATTCCTAGGGACTTTGCTTAAGCAACCGTTTCGGTACCAGAAGACTGCGTAGAGACAGTAAGCTCTGGTCCTGCGTGTATGCTGCGTGTCAACCTAGAAATTGGAGACTGATGGCATAAGGCTTCTTTTGCCATTATGAAAGCTCCGTTCATGCGGCCTCGAAGCTACCTGAAAACCATTGTTGTTGCCGGGGTTTTCCTCACTGCCGTCATGGTTCTGAGAAGAAACTGAGTTTTCTCGTAAGAAACCTTGGGTTTCCAGTTCCTTGTTGGAAGCTCACCCTGCTCTGCGCTATACCTAAAGTGAAAGTCAACGTGAGCCCAAGCTTCGAAGTAAGGCCCTGATTATCCTTGCAAAACGAGAGGCGTGCAGCAGCTCCATGAGGCCTTCATCGTTGTTCTGCTTTAGTTTCAAGGTAGTAAACTTTTCAACACTCCTAGGGGCCTTGCTTCAGCACCCGTTTCAGTACCAGAACACTGCGTAGAACCAGGAAGCTCTGCTCCTGCGTGTATGCTGCGTGTCAACCTAGAAATTAGAGACTGACAGCACAAGGCTAGTTTTCCCATTATGAAAGCTCCGTTGATGCGTCCCCGAAGCTACCTGAAAAGCACTGTTGTTACCGTGCTTTTACTTAGAGCCGGCATGGCACATAGAAGAAAATGAGTTTTCTCGAAAGAAACCTTGTGCTTCCAGTTCCTAGTTGGAAGCTCACCCGGCTCTGCTCTATACCAAACGTGAAAGTCAATGTGAGCACTAGCCTCGAAGTAAGGCCCTGATTATCCTGGCAAAACGGGAGGCGTGCAGCAGCTCCATGAGGCCTTCATCGCTGTTCTGCTTTAGTTTCACGGTAGTAAGCTTTCCAAGACTCCTAGGGACTTTGCTTAAGCAACCGTTTCGGTACCAGAACACTGCGTAGAGACAGTAAGCTCTGGTCCTGCGTGTATGCTGCGTGTCAACCTAGAAATTGGAGACTGATGGCATAAGGCTTCTTTTGCCATTATGAAAGCTCCGTTCATGCGGCCTCGAAGCTACCTGAAAAGCATTGTTGTTGCCGGGGTTTTCCTCACTGCCGGCATGGTTCTGAGAAGAAAATGAGTTTTCTCCTAAGAAACCTTGGGTTTCCAGTTCCTTGTTGGAAGCTCACCCTGCTCTGCGCTATACCTAAAGTGAATGTCAACCTGAGCCCAAGCTTCGAAGTAAGGCCCTGATTATCCTTGCAAAACGAGAGGCATGCAGCAGCTCCATGAGGCCTTCATCGTTGTTCTGCTTTAGTTTCAAGGTAGTAAGCTTTTCAACACTCCTAGGGGCCTTGCTTCAGCACCCGTTTCAGTACCAGAACACTGCGTAGAACCAGGAAGCTCTGCTCCTGCGTGTATGCTGCGTGTCAACCTAGAAATTAGAGACTGATGGCACAAGGCTAGTTTTCCCATTATGAAAGCTCCGTTGATGCGGCCCCGAAGCTACCTGAAAAGCACTGTTGTTACCGTGCTTTTACTACAGCCGGCATGGCACATAGAAGAAAATGAGTTTTCTCGAAAGAAACCTTGTGCTTCCAGTTCCTAGTTGGAAGCTCACCCGGCTCTGCTCTATACCAAACGTGAAAGTCAATGTGAGCACTAGCCTCGAAGTAAGGTCCTGATTATCCTGGCAAAACGGGAGGCGTGCAGCAGCTCCAGGAGGCCTTCATCGCTGTTCTGCTTTAGTTTCACGGTAGTAAGCTTTCCAAGACTCCTAGGGACTTTGCTTAAGCAACCGTTTCGGTACCAGAACACTGCGTAGAGACAGTAAGCTCTGGTCCTGCGTGTATGCTGCGTGTCAACCTAGAAATTGGAGACTGATGGCATAAGGCTTCTTTTGCCATTATGAAAGCTCCGTTCATGCGGCCTCGAAGCTACCTGAAAAGCATTGTTGTTGCCGGGGTTTTCCTCACTGCCGGCATGGTTTTGAGAAGAAAATGAGTTTTCTCCTAAGAAACCTTGGGTTTCCAGTTCCTTGTTGGAAGCTCACCCTGCTCTGCGCTATACCTAAAGTGAAAGTCAACGTGAGCCCAAGCTTCGAAGTAAGGCCCTGATTATCCTTGCAAAACGAGAGGCGTGCAGCAGCTCCATGAGGCCTTCATCGTTGTTCTGCTTTAGTTTCAAGGTAGTAAGCTTTTCAACACTCCTAGGGGCCTTGCTTCAGCACCCGTTTCAGTACCAGAACACTGCGTAGAACCAGGAAGCTCTGCTCCTGCGTGTATGCTGCGTGTCAACCTAGAAATTAGAGACTGATGGCACAAGGCTTGTTTTCCCGTTTTGAAAGCTCCATTCATGCGGCCTCGAAGCTACCTGAAAAGCACTGTTGTTACCGTGCTTTTACTTACAGCCGGCATGGCACATAGAAGAAAATGAGTTTTCTCGAAAGAAACCTTGTGCTTCCAGTTCCTAGTTGGAAGCTCACCCGGCTCTGCTCTATACCAAACGTGAAAGTCAATGTGAGCACTAGCCTCGAAGTAAGGCCCTGATTATGCTGGCAATACGGGAGGCGTGCAGCAGCTCCATGAGGCCTTCATCGCTGTTCTGCTTTAGTTTCACGGTAGTAAGCTTTCCAACATTCCTAGGGACTTTGCTTAAGCAACCGTTTCGGTACCAGAACACTGCGTAGAGACAGTAAGCTCTGGTCCTGCGTGTATGCTGCGTGTCAACCTAGAAATTGGAGACTGATGGCATAAGGCTTCTTTTGCCATTATGAAAGCTCCGTTCATGCGGCCTCGAAGCTACCTGAAAAGCATTGTTGTTGCCGGGGTTTTCCTCACTGCCGGCATGGTTCTGAGAAGAAAATGAGTTTTCTCCTAAGAAACCTTGGGTTTCCAGTTCCTTGTTGGAAGCTCACCCTGCTCTGCGCTATACCTAAAGTGAAAGTCAACGTGAGCCCAAGCTTCGAAGTAAGGCCCTGATTATCCTTGAAAAACGAGAGGCGTGCAGCAGCTCCATGAGGCCTTCATCGTTGTTCTGCTTTAGTTTCAAAGTAGTAAGCTTTTCAACACTCCTAGGGGCCTTGCTTCAGCACCCGTTTCAGTACCAGAACACTGCGTAGAACCAGGAAGTTCTGCTCCTGCGTGTATGCTGCGTGTCAACCTAGAAATTAGAGGCTGACGGCACAAGGCTAGTTTTCCCATTATGAAAGCTCCGTTGATGCGGCCCCGAAGCTAGCTGAAAAGCACTGTTGTTACCGTGCTTTTACTTACAGCCGGCATGGCACATAGAAGAAAATGAGTTTTCTCGAAAGAAACCTTGTGCTTCCAGTTCCTAGTTGGAAGCTCACCCGGCTCTGCTCTATACCAAACGTGAAAGTCAATGTGAGCACTAGCCTCGAAGTAAGGCCCTGATTATCCTGGCAAAACGGGAGGCGTGCAGCAGCTCCATGAGGCCTTCATCGCTGTTCTGCTTTAGTTTCACGGTAGTAAGCTTTCCAAGACTCCTAGGGACTTTGCTTAAGCAACCGTTTCGGTACCAGAACACTGCGTAGAGACAGTAAGCTCTGGTCCTGCGTGTATGCTGCGTGTCAACCTAGAAATTGGAGACTGATGGCATAAGGCTTCTTTTCCCATTATGAAAGCTCCGTTCATGCGGCCTCGAAGCTACCTGAAAAGCATTGTTGTTGCCGGGGTTTTCCTCACTGCCAGCATGGTTCTGAGAAGAAAATGAGTTTTCTCCTAAGAAACCTTGGGTTTCCAGTTCCTTGTTGGAAGCTCACCCTGCTCTGCGCTATACCTAAAGTGAAAGTCAACGTGAGCCCAAGCTTCGAAGTAAGGCCCTGATTATCCTTGCAAAACGAGAGGCGTGCAGCAGCTCCATGAGGCCTTCATCGTTGTTCTGCTTTAGTTTCAAGGTAGTAAGCTTTTCAACACTCCTAGGGGCCTTGCTTCAGCACCCGTTTCAGTACCAGAACACTGCGTAGAACCAGGAAGCTCTGCTCCTGCGTGTATGCTGCGTGTCAACCTAGAAATTAGAGACTGACGGCACAAGGCTTGTTTTCCCGTTTTGAAAGCTCCATTCATGCGGCCTCGAAGCTACCTGAAAAGCACTGTTGTTACCGTGCTTTTACTTACAGCCGGCATGGCACATAGAAGAAAATGAGTTTTCTCGAAAGAAACCTTGTGCTTCCAGTTCCTAGTTGGAAGCTCAACCGGCTCTGCTCTATACCAAACGTGAAAGTCAATGTGAGCACTAGCCTCGAAGTAAGGCCCTGATTATGCTGGCAAAACGGGAGGCGTGCAGCAGCTCCATGAGGCCTTCATCGCTGTTCTGCTTTAGTTTCACGGTAGTAGCTTTCAAACATTCCTAGGGACTTTGCTTAAGCAACCGTTTCGGTACCAGAACACTGCGTAGAGACAGTAAGCTCTGGTCCTGCGTGTATGCTGCGAGTCAACCTAGAAATTGGAGACTGATGGCATAAGGCTTCTTTTCCCATTATGAAAGCTCCGTTCATGCGGCCTCGAAGCTACCTGAAAAGCATTGTTGTTGCCGGGGTTTTCCTCACTGCCGGCATGGTTCTGAGGAGAAAATGAATTTTCTCCTAAGAAACCTTGGGTTGCCAGTTCTTTGTTGGAAGCTCACCCTGCTCTGCGCTATACCTAAAGTGAAAGTCAACGTGAGCCCAAGCTTCGAAGTAAGGCCCTGATTATCCTTGCAAAACGAGAGGCGTGCAGCAGCTCCATGAGGCCTTCATCGTTGTTCTGCTTTAGTTTCAAGGTAGTAAGCTTTTCAACACTCCTAGGGGCCTTGCTTCAGCACCCGTTTCAGTACCAGAACACTGCGTAGAACAAGGAAGCTCTGCTCCTGCGTGTATGCTGCGTGTCAACCTAGAAATTAGAGACTGATGGCACAAGGCTTGTTTTCCCGTTTTGAAAGCTCCATTCATGCGGCCCCGAAGCTACCTGAAAAGCACTGTAGTTACCGTGCTTTTACTTACAGCTGGCATGGTTCATAGAAGAAAATGAGTTTTCTCGAAAGAAACCTTGTGCTTCCAGTTCCTAGTTGGAAGCTCACCCGGCTCTGCTCTATACCAAACGTGAAAGTCAATGTGAGCACTAGCCTCGAAGTAAGGCCCTGATTATGCTGGCAAAACGGGAGGCGTGCAGCAGCTCCATGAGGCCTTCATCGCTGTTCTGCTTTAGTTTCACGGTAGTAGCTTTCCAACATTCCTAGGGACTTTGCTTAAGCAACCGTTTCGGTACCAGAACACTGCGTAGAGACAGTAAGCTCTGGTCCTGCGTGTATGCTGCGAGTCAACCTAGAAATTGGAGACTGATGGCATAAGGCTTCTTTTCCCATTATGAAAGCTCCGTTCATGCGGCCTCGAAGCTACCTGAAAAGCATTGTTGTTGCCGGGGTTTTCCTCACTGCCGGCATGGTTCTGAGGAGAAAATGAGTTTTCTCCTAAGAAACCTTGGGTTTCCAGTTCTTTGTTGGAAGCTCACCCTGCTCTGCGCTATACCTAAAGTGAATGTCAACCTGAGCCCAAGCTTCGAAGTAAGGCCCTGATTATCCTTGCAAAACGAGAGGCATGCAGCAGCTCCATGAGGCCTTCATCGTTGTTCTGCTTTAGTTTCAAGGTAGTAAGCTTTTCAACACTCCTAGGGGCCTTGCTTCAGCACCCGTTTCAGTACCAGAACACTGCGTAGAACCAGGAAGCTCTGCTCCTGCGTGTATGCTGCGTGTCAACCTAGAAATTAGAGACTGATGGCACAAGGCTAGTTTTCCCATTATGAAAGCTCCGTTGATGCGGCCCCGAAGCTACCTGAAAAGCACTGTTGTTACCGTGCTTTTACTACAGCCGGCATGGCACATAGAAGAAAATGAGTTTTCTCGAAAGAAACCTTGTGCTTCCAGTTCCTAGTTGGAAGCTCACCCGGCTCTGCTCTATACCAAACGTGAAAGTCAATGTGAGCACTAGCCTCGAAGTAAGGTCCTGATTATCCTGGCAAAACGGGAGGCGTGCAGCAGCTCCAGGAGGCCTTCATCGCTGTTCTGCTTTAGTTTCACGGTAGTAAGCTTTCCAAGACTCCTAGGGACTTTGCTTAAGCAACCGTTTCGGTACCAGAACACTGCGTAGAGACAGTAAGCTCTGGTCCTGCGTGTATGCTGCGTGTCAACCTAGAAATTGGAGACTGATGGCATAAGGCTTCTTTTGCCATTATGAAAGCTCCGTTCATGCGGCCTCGAAGCTACCTGAAAAGCATTGTTGTTGCCGGGGTTTTCCTCACTGCCGGCATGGTTTTGAGAAGAAAATGAGTTTTCTCCTAAGAAACCTTGGGTTTCCAGTTCCTTGTTGGAAGCTCACCCTGCTCTGCGCTATACCTAAAGTGAAAGTCAACGTGAGCCCAAGCTTCGAAGTAAGGCCCTGATTATCCTTGCAAAACGAGAGGCGTGCAGCAGCTCCATGAGGCCTTCATCGTTGTTCTGCTTTAGTTTCAAGGTAGTAAGCTTTTCAACACTCCTAGGGGCCTTGCTTCAGCACCCGTTTCAGTACCAGAACACTGCGTAGAACCAGGAAGCTCTGCTCCTGCGTGTATGCTGCGTGTCAACCTAGAAATTAGAGACTGATGGCACAAGGCTTGTTTTCCCGTTTTGAAAGCTCCATTCATGCGGCCTCGAAGCTACCTGAAAAGCACTGTTGTTACCGTGCTTTTACTTACAGCCGGCATGGCACATAGAAGAAAATGAGTTTTCTCGAAAGAAACCTTGTGCTTCCAGTTCCTAGTTGGAAGCTCACCCGGCTCTGCTCTATACCAAACGTGAAAGTCAATGTGAGCACTAGCCTCGAAGTAAGGCCCTGATTATGCTGGCAATACGGGAGGCGTGCAGCAGCTCCATGAGGCCTTCATCGCTGTTCTGCTTTAGTTTCACGGTAGTAAGCTTTCCAACATTCCTAGGGACTTTGCTTAAGCAACCGTTTCGGTACCAGAACACTGCGTAGAGACAGTAAGCTCTGGTCCTGCGTGTATGCTGCGTGTCAACCTAGAAATTGGAGACTGATGGCATAAGGCTTCTTTTGCCATTATGAAAGCTCCGTTCATGCGGCCTCGAAGCTACCTGAAAAGCATTGTTGTTGCCGGGGTTTTCCTCACTGCCGGCATGGTTCTGAGAAGAAAATGAGTTTTCTCCTAAGAAACCTTGGGTTTCCAGTTCCTTGTTGGAAGCTCACCCTGCTCTGCGCTATACCTAAAGTGAAAGTCAACGTGAGCCCAAGCTTCGAAGTAAGGCCCTGATTATCCTTGCAAAACGAGAGGCGTGCAGCAGCTCCATGAGGCCTTCATCGTTGTTCTGCTTTAGTTTCAAGGTAGTAAGCTTTTCAACACTCCTAGGGGCCTTGCTTCAGCACCCGTTTCAGTACCAGAACACTGCGTAGAACAAGGAAGCTCTGCTCCTGCGTGTATGCTGCGTGTCAACCTAGAAATTAGAGACTGATGGCACAAGGCTTGTTTTCCCGTTTTGAAAGCTCCATTCATGCGGCCCCGAAGCTACCTGAAAAGCACTGTAGTTACCGTGCTTTTACTTACAGCTGGCATGGTTCATAGAAGAAAATGAGTTTTCTCGAAAGAAACCTTGTGCTTCCAGTTCCTAGTTGGAAGCTCACCCGGCTCTGCTCTATACCAAACGTGAAAGTCAATGTGAGCACTAGCCTCGAAGTAAGGCCCTGATTATGCTGGCAAAACGGGAGGCGTGCAGCAGCTCCATGAGGCCTTCATCGCTGTTCTGCTTTAGTTTCACGGTAGTAGCTTTCCAACATTCCTAGGGACTTTGCTTAAGCAACCGTTTCGGTACCAGAACACTGCGTAGAGACAGTAAGATCTGGTCCTGCGTGTATGCTGCGAGTCAACCTAGAAATTGGAGACTGATGGCATAAGGCTTCTTTTCCCATTATGAAAGCTCCGTTCATGCGGCCTCGAAGCTACCTGAAAAGCATTGTTGTTGCCGGGGTTTTCCTCACTGCCGGCATGGTTCTGAGGAGAAAATGAGTTTTCTCCTAAGAAACCTTGGGTTTCCAGTTCTTTGTTGGAAGCTCACCCTGTTCTGCGCTATACCTAAAGTGAAAGTCAACGTGAGCCCAAGCTTCGAAGTAAGGCCCTGATTATCCTTGCAAAACGAGAGGCGTGCAGCAGCTCCATGAGCCCTTCATCGTTTTCTGCTTTAGTTTCAAGGTAGTGAGCTTTTCAACAATCCTAAGGGCCTTGCTTCAGCACCCGTTTCAGTACCAGAAAACTGCGTAGAACCAGGAAGCTCTGCTCCTGCGTGTATGCTGCGTGTCAAGCTAGAAATTAGAGGCTGACGGCACAAGGCTAGTTTTCCCATTATGAAAGCTCCGTTGATGCGGCCCCGAAGCTAGCTGAAAAGCACTGTTGTTACCGTGCTTTTACTTACAGCCGGCATTGCACATAGAAGAAAATGAGTTTTCTCGAAAGAAACCTTGTGCTTCCAGTTCCTAGTTGGAAGCTCACCCGGCTCTGCTCTATACCAAACGTGAAAGTCAATGTGAGCACTAGCCTCGAAGTAAGGCCCTGATTATCCTGGCAAAACGGGAGGCGTGCAGCAGCTCCATGAGGCCTTCATCGCTGTTCTGCTTTAGTTTCACGGTAGTAGCTTTCCAACATTCCTAGGGACTTTGCTTAAGCAACCGTTTCGGTACCAGAACACTGCGTAGAGACAGTAAACTCTGGTCCTGCGTGTATGCTGCGAGTCAACCTAGAAATTGGAGACTGATGGCATAAGGCTTCTTTTCCCATTATGAAAGCTCCGTTCATGCGGCCTCGAAGCTACCTGAAAAGCATTGTTGTTGCCGGGGTATTCCTCACTGCCGGCATGGTTCTGAGGAGAAAATGAGTTTTCTCCTAAGAAACCTTGGGTTTCCAGTTCTTTGTTGGAAGCTCACCCTGCTCTGCGCTATACCTAAAGTGAAAGTCAACGTGAGCCCAAGCTTCGAAGTAAGGCCCTGATTATCCTTGCAAAACGAGAGGCGTGCAGCAGCTCCATGAGGCCTTCATCGTTGTTCTGCTTTAGTTTCAAGGTAGTAAGCTTTTCAACACTCCTAGGGGCCTTGCTTCAGCACCCGTTTCAGTACCAGAACACTGCGTAGAACCAGGAAGCTCTGCTCCTGCGTGTATGCTGCGTGTCAACCTAGAAATTAGAGACTGACGGCACAAGGCTAGTTTTCCCATTATGAAAGCTCCGTTGATGCGGCCCCGAAGCTACCTGAAAAGCACTTTTGTTACCGTGCTTTTACTTAGAGCCGGCATGGCACATAGAAGAAAATGAGTTTTCTCGAAAGAAACCTTGTGCTTCCAGTTCCTAGTTGGAAGCTCACCCGGCTCTGCTCTATACCAAACGTGAAAGTCAATGTGAGCACTAGCCTCGAAGTAAGGCCCTGATTATCCTGGCAAAACGGGAGGCGTGCAGCAGCTCCATGAGGCCTTCATCGCTGTTCTGCTTTAGTTTCACGGTAGTAAGCTTTCCAACATTCCTAGGGACTTTGCTTAAGCAACCGTTTCGGTACCAGAATACTGCGTAGAGACAGTAAGCTCTGGTCCTGCGTGTATGCTGCGTGTCAACCTAGAAATTGGAGACTGATGGCATAAGGCTTCTTTTCCCATTATGAAAGCTCCGTTCATGCGGCCTCGAAGCTACCTGAAAAGCATTGTTGTTGCCGGGGTTTTCCTCACTGCCGGCATGGTTCTGAGAAGAAAATGAGTTTTCTCCTAAGAAACCTTGGGTTTCCAGTTCCTTGTTGGAAGCTCACCCTGCTCTGCGCTATACCTAAAGTGAAAGTCAACGTGAGCCCAAGCTTCGAAGTAAGGCCCTGATTATCCTTGCAAAACGAGAGGCGTGCAGCAGCTCCATGAGGCCTTCATCGTTGTTCTGCTTTAGTTTCAAGGTAGTAAGCTTTTCAACACTCCTAGGGGCCTTGCTTCAGCACCCGTTTCAGTACCAGAACACTGCGTAGAACCAGGAAGCTCTGCTCCTGCGTGTATGCTGCGTGTCAACCTAGAAATTAGAGACTGATGGCACAAGGCTTGTTTTCCCGTTTTGAAAGCTCCATTCATGCGGCCTCGAAGCTACCTGAAAAGCACTGTTGTTACCGTGCTTTTACTTACAGCCGGCATGGCACATAGAAGAAAATGAGTTTTCTCGAAAGAAACCTTGTGCTTCCAGTTCCTAGTTGGAAGCTCACCCTGCTCTGCTCTATACCAAACGTGAAAGTCAATGTGAGCACTAGCCTCGAAGTAAGGCCCTGATTATGCTGGCAAAACGGGAGGCGTGCAGCAGCTCCATGAGGCCTTGATCGCTGTTCTGCTTTAGTTTCACGGTAGTAAGCTTTCCAACATTCCTAGGGACTTTGCTTAAGCAACCGTTTCGCTACCAGAACACTGCGTAGAGACAGTAAGCTCGGGTCCTGCGTGTATGCTGCGTGTCAACCTAGAAATTGGAGACTGATGGCATAAGGCTTCTTTTCCCATTATGAAAGTTCCGTTCATGCGGCCTCGAAGCTACCTGAAAAGCATTGTTGTTGCCGGGGTTTTCCTCACTGCCGACATGGTTCTGAGAAGAAAATGAGTTTTCTCCTAAGAAACCTTGGGTTTCCAGTTCCTTGTTGGAAGCTCACCCTGCTCTGCTCTATACCTAAAGTGAAAGTCAACGTGAGCCCAAGCTTCGAAGTAAGGCCCTGATTATCCTTGCAAAACGAGAGGCGTGCAGCAGCTCCATGAGGCCTTCATCGTTGTTCTGCTTAGGTTTCAAGGTAGTAAGCTTTTCAACACTCCTCGGGGCCTTGCTTCAGCACACGTTTCAGTACCAGAACACTGCGTAGAACCAGGAAGCTCTGCTCCTGCGTGTATGCTGCGTGTCAACCTAGAAATTAGAGACTGATGGCACAAGGCTAGTTTTCCCATTATGAAAGCTCCGTTGATGCGGCCCCGAAGCTACCTGAAAAGCACTGTTGTTACCGTGCTTTTACTTACAGCCGGCATGGCACATAGAAGAAAATGAGTTTTCTCGAAAGAAACCTTGTGCTTCCAGTTCCTAGTTGGAAGCTCACCCGGCTCTGCTCTATACCAAACGTGAAAGTCAATGTGAGCACTAGCCTCGAAGTAAGGCCCTGATTATCCTGGCAAAACGGGAGGCGTGCAGCAGCTCCATGAGGCCTTCATCGCTGTTCTGCTTTAGTTTCACGGTAGTAAGCTTTCCAACATTCCTAGGGACTTTGCTTAAGCAACCGTTTCGGTACCAGAACACTGCGTAGAGACAGTAAGCTCTGGTCCTGCGTGTATGCTGCGTGTCAACCTAGAAATTGGAGACTGATGGCATAAGGCTTCTTTTCCCATTATGAAGGCTCCGTTCATGCGGCCTCGAAGCTACCTGAAAAGCATTGTTGTTGCCGGGGTTTTCCTCACTGCCGGCATGGTTCTGAGAAGAAACTGAGTTTTCTCCTAAGAAACCTTGGGTTTCCAGTTCCTTGTTGGAAGCTCACCCTGCTCTGCGCTATACCTAAAGTGAAAGTCAACGTGAGCCCAAGCTTCGAAGTAAGGCCCTGATTATCCTTGCAAAACGAGAGGCGTGCAGCAGCTCCATGAGGCCTTCATCGTTGTTCTGCTTTAGTTTCAAGGTAGTAAGCTTTTCAACACTCCTAGGGGCCTTGCTTCAGCACCCGTTTCAGTACCAGAACACTGCGTAGAACCAGGAAGCTCTGCTCCTGCGTGTATGCTGCGTGTCAACCTAGAAATTAGAGACTGATGGCACAAGGCTTGTTTTCCCGTTTTGAAAGCTCCATTCATGCGGCCTCGAAGCTACCTGAAAAGCACTGTTGTTACCGTGCTTTTACTTACAGCCGGCATGGCACATAGAAGAAAATGAGTTTTCTCGAAAGAAACCTTGTGCTTCCAGTTCCTAGTTGGAAGCTCACCCGGCTCTGCTCTATACCAAACGTGAAAGTCAATGTGAGCACTAGCCTCGAAGTAAGGCCCTGATTATGCTGGCAAAACGGGAGGCGTGCAGCAGCTCCATGAGGCCTTCATCGCTGTTCTGCTTTAGTTTCACGGTAGTAGCTTTCCAACATTCCTAGGGACTTTGCTTAAGCAACCGTTTCGGTACCAGAACACTGCGTAGAGACAGTAAGCTCTGGTCCTGCGTGTATGCTGCGTGTCAACCTAGAAATTGGAGACTGATGGCATAAGGCTTCTTTTCCCATTATGAAAGCTCCGTTCATGCGGCCTCGAAGCTACCTGAAAAGCATTGTTGTTGCCGGGGTTTTCCTCACTGCCGGCATGGTTCTGAGAAGAAACTGAGTTTTCTCCTAAGAAACCTTGGGTTTCCAGTTCCTTGTTGGAAGCTCACCCTGCTCTGCGCTATACCTAAAGTGAAAGTCAACGTGAGCCCAAGCTTCGAAGTAAGGCCCTGATTATCCTTGCAAAACGAGAGGCGTGCAGCAGCTCCATGAGGCCTTCATCGTTGTTCTGCTTTAGTTTCAAGGTAGTAAGCTTTTCAACACTCCTAGGGGCCTTGCTTCAGCACCCGTTTCAGTACCAGAACACTGCGTAGAACCAGGAAGCTCTGCTCCTGCGTGTATGCTGCGTGTCAACCTAGAAATTAGAGACTGATGGCACAAGGCTTGTTTTCCCGTTTTGAAAGCTCCATTCATGCGGCCCCGAAGCTACCTGAAAAGCACTGTTGTTACCGTGCTTTTACTTACAGCCGGCATGGCACATAGAAGAAAATGAGTTTTCTCGAAAGAAACCTTGTGCTTCCAGTTCCTAGTTGGAAGCTCACCCGGCTCTGCTCTATACCAAACGTGAAAGTCAATGTGAGCACTAGACTCGAAGTAAGGCCCTGATTATCCTGGCAAAACGGGAGGCGTGCAGCAGCTCCATGAGGCCTTCATCGCTGTTCTGCTTTAGTTTCACGGTAGTAAGCTTTCCAAGACTCCTAGGGACTTTGCTTAAGCAACCGTTTCGGTACCAGAACACTGCGTAGAGACAGTAAGCTCTGGTCCTGCGTGTATGCTGCGTGTCAACCTAGAAATTGGAGACTGATGGCATAAGGCTTCTTTTCCCATTATGAAAGCTCCGTTCATGCGGCCTCGAAGCTACCTGAAAAGCATTGTTGTTGCCGGGGTTTTCCTCACTGCCGGCATGGTTTTGAGAAGAAAATGAGTTTTCTCCTAAGAAACCTTGGGTTTCCAGTTCCTTGTTGGAAGCTCACCCTGCTCTGCGCTATACCTAAAGTGAAAGTCAACGTGAGCCCAAGCTTCGAAGTAAGGCCCTGATTATCCTTGCAAAACGAGAGGCGTGCAGCAGCTCCATGAGGCCTTCATCGTTGTTCTGCTTTAGTTTCAAGGTAGTAAGCTTTTCAACACTCCTAGGGGCCTTGCTTCAGCACCCGTTTCAGTACCAGAACACTGCGTAGAACCAGGAAGCTCTGCTCCTGCGTGTATGCTGCGTGTCAACCTAGAAATTAGAGACTGATGGCACAAGGCTTGTTTTCCCGTTTTGAAAGCTCCATTCATGCGGCCTCGAAGCTACCTGAAAAGCACTGTTGTTACCGTGCTTTTACTTAGAGCCGGCAAGGCACATAGAAGAAAATGAGTTTTCTCGAAAGAAACCTTGTGCTTCCAGTTCCTAGTTGGAAGCTCACCCGGCTCTGCTCTATACCAAACGTGAAAGTCAATGTGAGCACTAGCCTCGAAGTAAGGCCCTGATTATCCTGGCAAAACGGGAGGCGTGCAGCAGCTCCATGAGGCCTTCATCGCTGTTCTGCTTTAGTTTCACGGTAGTAAGCTTTCCAAGACTCCTAGGGACTTTGCTTAAGCAACCGTTTCGGTACCAGAACACTGCGTAGAGACAGTAAGCTCTGGTCCTGCGTGTATGCTGCGTGTCAACCTAGAAATTGGAGACTGATGGCATAAGGCTTCTTTTCCCATTATGAAAGCTCCGTTCATGCGGCCTCGAAGCTACCTGAAAAGCATTGTTGTTGCCGGGGTTTTCCTCACTGCCGGCATGGTTCTGAGAAGAAAATGAGTTTTCTCCTAAGAAACCTTGGGTTTCCAGTTCCTTGTTGGAAGCTCACCCTGCTCTGCGCTATACCTAAAGTGAATGTCAACCTGAGCCCAAGCTTCGAAGTAAGGCCCTGATTATCCTTGCAAAACGAGAGGCATGCAGCAGCTCCATGAGGCCTTCATCGTTGTTCTGCTTTAGTTTCAAGGTAGTAAGCTTTTCAACACTCCTAGGGGCCTTGCTTCAGCACCCGTTTCAGTACCAGAACACTGCGTAGAACCAGGAAGCTCTGCTCCTGCGTGTATGCTGCGTGTCAACCTAGAAATTAGAGACTGATGGCACAAGGCTTGTTTTCCCGTTTTGAAAGCTCCATTCATGCGGCCTCGAAGCTACCTGAAAAGCACTGTTGTTACCGTGCTTTTACTTACAGCCGGCATGGCACATAGAAGAAAATGAGTTTTCTCGAAAGAAACCTTGTGCTTCCAGTTCCTAGTTGGAAGCTCACCCGGCTCTGCTCTATACCAAACGTGAAAGTCAATGTGAGCACTAGCCTCGAAGTAAGGCCCTGATTATGCTGGCAATACGGGAGGCGTGCAGCAGCTCCATGAGGCCTTCATCGCTGTTCTGCTTTAGTTTCACGGTAGTAAGCTTTCCAAGACTCCTAGGGACTTTGCTTAAGCAACCGTTTCGGTACCAGAAGACTGCGTAGAGACAGTAAGCTCTGGTCCTGCGTGTATGCTGCGTGTCAACCTAGAAATTGGAGACTGATGGCATAAGGCTTCTTTTGCCATTATGAAAGCTCCGTTCATGCGGCCTCGAAGCTACCTGAAAAGCATTGTTGTTGCCGGGGTTTTCCTCACTGCCGGCATGGTTCTGAGAAGAAAATGAGTTTTCTCCTAAGAAACCTTGGGTTTCCAGTTCCTTGTTGGAAGCTCACCCTGCTCTGCGCTATACCTAAAGTGAAAGTCAACGTGAGCCCAAGCTTCGAAGTAAGGCCCTGATTATCCTTGCAAAACGAGAGGCGTGCAGCAGCTCCATGAGGCCTTCATCGTTGTTCTGCTTTAGTTTCAAGGTAGTAAGCTTTTCAACACTCCTAGGGGCCTTGCTTCAGCACCCGTTTCAGTACCAGAACACTGCGTAGAACCAGGAAGCTCTGCTCCTGCGTGTATGCTGCGTGTCAACCTAGAAATTAGAGACTGATGGCACAAGGCTTGTTTTCCCGTTTTGAAAGCTCCATTCATGCGGCCCCGAAGCTACCTGAAAAGCACTGTTGTTACCGTGCTTTTACTTACAGCCGGCATGGCACATAGAAGAAAATGAGTTTTCTGGAAAGAAACCTTGTGCTTCCAGTTCCTAGTTGGAAGCTCACCCGGCTCTGCTCTACACCAAACGTGAAAGTCAATGTGAGCACTAGACTCGAAGTAAGGCCCTGATTATCCTGGCAAAACGGGAGGCGTGCAGCAGCTCCATGAGGCCTTCATCGCTGTTCTGCTTTAGTTTCACGGTAGTAAGCTTTCCAAGACTCCTAGGGACTTTGCTTAAGCAACCGTTTCGGTACCAGAACACTGCGTAGAGACAGTAAGCTCTGGTCCTGCGTGTATGCTGCGTGTCAACCTAGAAATTGGAGACTGATGGCATAAGGCTTCTTTTCCCATTATGAAAGCTCCGTTCATGCGGCCTCGAAGCTACCTGAAAAGCATTGTTGTTGCCGGGGTTTTCCTCACTGCCGGCATGGTTTTGAGAAGAAAATGAGTTTTCTCCTAAGAAACCTTGGGTTTCCAGTTCCTTGTTGGAAGCTCACCCTGCTCTGCGCTATACCTAAAGTGAAAGTCAACGTGAGCCCAAGCTTCGAAGTAAGGCCCTGATTATCCTTGCAAAACGAGAGGCGTGCAGCAGCTCCATGAGGCCTTCATCGTTGTTCTGCTTTAGTTTCAAGGTAGTAAGCTTTTCAACACTCCTAGGGGCCTTGCTTCAGCACTCGTTTCAGTACCAGAACACTGCGTAGAACCAGGAAGCTCTGCTCCTGCGTGTATGCTGCGTGTCAACCTAGAAATTAGAGACTGATGGCACAAGGCTTGTTTTCCCGTTTTGAAAGCTCCATTCATGCGGCCTCGAAGCTACCTGAAAAGCACTGTTGTTACCGTGCTTTTACTTAGAGCCGGCATGGCACATAGAAGAAAATGAGTTTTCTCGAAAGAAACCTTGTGCTTCCAGTTCCTAGTTGGAAGCTCACCCGGCTCTGCTCTATACCAAACGTGAAAGTCAATGTGAGCACTAGCCTCGAAGTAAGGCCCTGATTATGCTGGCAAAACGGGAGGCGTGCAGCAGCTCCATGAGGCCTTCATCGCTGTTCTGCTTTAGTTTCACGGTAGTAAGCTTTCCAACATTCCTAGGGACTTTGCTTAAGCAACCGTTTCGGTACCAGAACACTGCGTAGAGACAGTAAGCTCTGGTCCTGCGTGTATGCTGCGTGTCAACCTAGAAATTGGAGACTGATGGCATAAGGCTTCTTTTGCCATTATGAAAGCTCCGTTCATGCGGCCTCGAAGCTACCTGAAAAGCATTGTTGTTGCCGGGGTTTTCCTCACTGCCGGCATGGTTCTGAGAAGAAACTGAGTTTTCTCCTAAGAAACCTTGGGTTTCCAGTTCCTTGTTGGAAGCTCACCCTGCTCTGCGCTATACCTAAAGTGAAAGTCAACGTGAGCCCAAGCTTCGAAGTAAGGCCCTGATTATCCTTGCAAAACGAGAGGCGTGCAGCAGCTCCATGAGGCCTTCATCGTTGTTCTGCTTTAGTTTCAAGGTAGTAAGCTTTTCAACACTCCTAGGGGCCTTGCTTCAGCACCCGTTTCAGTACCAGAACACTGCGTAGAACCAGGAAGCTCTGCTCCTGCGTGTATGCTGCGTGTCAACCTAGAAATTAGAGACTGATGGCACAAGGCTTGTTTTCCCGTTTTGAAAGCTCCATTCATGCGGCCTCGAAGCTACCTGAAAAGCACTGTTGTTACCGTGCTTTTACTTACAGCCGGCATGGCACATAGAAGAAAATGAGTTTTCTCGAAAGAAACCTTGTGCTTCCAGTTCCTAGTTGGAAGCTCACCCGGCTCTGCTCTATACCAAACGTGAAAGTCAATGTGAGCACTAGCCTCGAAGTAAGGCCCTGATTATGCTGGCAATACGGGAGGCGTGCAGCAGCTCCATGAGGCCTTCATCGCTGTTCTGCTTTAGTTTCACGGTAGTAAGCTTTCCAACATTCCTAGGGACTTTGCTTAAGCAACCGTTTCGGTACCAGAACACTGCGTAGAGACAGTAAGCTCTGGTCCTGCGTGTATGCTGCGTGTCAACCTAGAAATTGGAGACTGATGGCATAAGGCTTCTTTTCCCATTATGAAAGCTCCGTTCATGCGGCCTCGAAGCTACCTGAAAAGCATTGTTGTTGCCGGGGTTTTCCTCACTGCCGGCATGGTTCTGAGAAGAAAATGAGTTTTCTCCTAAGAAACCTTGGGTTTCCAGTTCCTTGTTGGAAGCTCACCCTGCTCTGCGCTATACCTAAAGTGAAAGTCAACGTGAGCCCAAGCTTCGAAGTAAGGCCCTGATTATCCTTGCAAAACGAGAGGCGTGCAGCAGCTCCATGAGGCCTTCATCGTTGTTCTGCTTTAGTTTCAAGGTAGTAAGCTTTTCAACACTCCTAGGGGCCTTGCTTCAGCACCCGTTTCAGTACCAGAACACTGCGTAGAACCAGGAAGCTCTGCTCCTGCGTGTATGCTGCGTGTCAACCTAGAAATTAGAGACTGACGGCACAAGGCTTGTTTTCCCGTTTTGAAAGCTCCATTCATGCGGCCTCGAAGCTACCTGAAAAGCACTGTTGTTACCGTGCTTTTACTTACAGCCGGCATGGCACATAGAAGAAAATGAGTTTTCTCGAAAGAAACCTTGTGCTTCCAGTTCCTAGTTGGAAGCTCAACCGGCTCTGCTCTATACCAAACGTGAAAGTCAATGTGAGCACTAGCCTCGAAGTAAGGCCCTGATTATGCTGGCAAAACGGGAGGCGTGCAGCAGCTCCATGAGGCCTTCATCGCTGTTCTGCTTTAGTTTCACGGTAGTAGCTTTCCAACATTCCTAGGGACTTTGCTTAAGCAACCGTTTCGGTACCAGAACACTGCGTAGAGACAGTAAGCTCTGGTCCTGCGTGTATGCTGCGAGTCAACCTAGAAATTGGAGACTGATGGCATAAGGCTTCTTTTCCCATTATGAAAGCTCCGTTCATGCGGCCTCGAAGCTACCTGAAAAGCATTGTTGTTGCCGGGGTTTTCCTCACTGCCGGCATGGTTCTGAGGAGAAAATGAGTTTTCTCCAAAGAAACCTTGGGTTGCCAGTTCTTTGTTGGAAGCTCACCCTGCTCTGCGCTATACCTAAAGTGAAAGTCAACGTGAGCCCAAGCTTCGAAGTAAGGCCCTGATTATCCTTGCAAAACGAGAGGCGTGCAGCAGCTCCATGAGCCCTTCATCGTTTTCTGCTTTAGTTTCAAGGTAGTGAGCTTTTCAACACTCCTAAGGGCCTTGCTTCAGCACCCGTTTCAGTACCAGAACACTGCGTAGAACCAGGAAGCTCTGCTCCTGCGTGTATGCTGCGTGTCAAGCTAGAAATTAGAGGCTGACGGCACAAGGCTAGTTTTCCCATTATGAAAGCTCCGTTGATGCGGCCCCGAAGCTACCTGAAAAGCACTGTTGTTACCGTGCTTTTACTTACAGCCGGCATGGCACATAGAAGAAAATGAGTTTTCTCGAAAGAAACCTTGTGCTTCCAGTTCCTAGTTGGAAGCTCACCCGGCTCTGCTCTATACCAAACGTGAAAGTCAATGTGAGCACTAGCCTCGAAGTAAGGCCCTGATTATCCTGGCAAAACGGGAGGCGTGCAGCAGCTCCATGAGGCCTTCATCGCTGTTCTGCTTTAGTTTCACGGTAGTAAGCTTTCCAAGACTCCTAGGGACTTTGCTTAAGCAACCGTTTCGGTACCAGAACACTGCGTAGAGACAGTAAGCTCTGGTCCTGCGTGTATGCTGCGTGTCAACCTAGAAATTGGAGACTGATGGCATAAGGCTTCTTTTGCCATTATGAAAGCTCCGTTCATGCGGCCTCGAAGCTACCTGAAAAGCATTGTTGTTGCCGGGGTTTTCCTCACTGCCGGCATGGTTTTGAGAAGAAAATGAGTTTTCCCCTAAGAAACCTTGGGTTTCCAGTTCCTTGTTGGAAGCTCACCCTGCTCTGCGGTATACCTAAAGTGAAAGTCAACGTGAGCCCAAGCTTCGAAGTAAGGCCCTGATTATCCTTGCAAAACGAGAGGCGTGCAGCAGCTCCATGAGGCCTTCATCGTTGTTCTGCTTTAGTTTCAAGGTAGTAAGCTTTTCAACACTCCTAGGGGCCTTGCTTCAGCACCCGTTTCAGTACCAGAACACTGCGTAGAACCAGGAAGCTCTGCTCCTGCGTGTATGCTGCGTGTCAACCTAGAAATTAGAGACTGATGGCACAAGGCTAGTTTTCCCATTATGAAAGCTCTGTTGATGCGGCCCCGAAGCTACCTGAAAAGCACTGTTGTTACCGTGCTTTTACTTACAGCCGGCATGGTTCATAGAAGAAAATGAGTTTTCTCGAAAGAAACCTTGTGCTTCCAGTTCCTAGTTGGAAGCTCACCCGGCTCTGCTCTATACCAAACGTGAAAGTCAATGTGAGCACTAGCCTCGAAGTAAGGCCCTGATTATCCTGGCAAAAAGGGAGGCGTGCAGCAGCTCCATGAGGCCTTCATCGCTGTTCTGCTTTAGTTTCACGGTAGTAAGCTTTCCAACATTCCTAGGGACTTTGCTTAAGCAACCGTTTCGGTACCAGAACACTGCGTAGAGACAGTAAGCTCTGATCCTGCGTGTATGCTGCGTGTCAACCTAGAAATTGGAGACTGATGGCATAAGGCTTCTTTTGCCATTATGAAAGCTCCGTTCATGCGGCCTCGAAGCTACCTGAAAAGCATTGTTGTTGCCGGGGTTTTCCTCACTGCCGGCATGGTTCTGAGAAGAAAATGAGTTTTCTCCTAAGAAACCTTGGGTTTCCAGTTCCTTGTTGGAAGCTCACCCTGCTCTGCGCTATACCTAAAGTGAAAGTCAACGTGAGCCCAAGCTTCGAAGTAAGGCCCTGATTATCCTTGCAAAACGAGAGGCGTGCAGCAGCTCCATGAGGCCTTCATCGTTGTTCTGCTTTAGTTTCAAGGTAGTAAGCTTTTCAACACTCCTAGGGGCCTGCTTCAGCACCCGTTTTAGTACCAGAACACTGCGTAGAACCAGGAAGTTCTGCTCCTGCGTGTATGCTGCGTGTCAACCTAGAAATTAGAGGCTGTCGGCACAAGGCTAGTTTTCCCATTATGAAAGCTCCGTTGATGCGGCCCCGAAGCTACCTGAAAAGCACTGTTGTTACCGTGCTTTTACTTACAGCCGGCATGGCACATAGAAGAAAATGAGTTTTCTCGAAAGAAACCTTGTGCTTCCAGTTCCTAGTTGGAAGCTCACCCGGCTCTGCTCTATACCAAACGTGAAAGTCAATGTGAGCACTAGCCTCGAAGTAAGGCCCTGATTATCCTGGCAAAACGGGAGGCGTGCAGCAGCTCCATGAGGCCTTCATCGCTGTTCTGCTTTAGTTTCACGGTAGTAAGCTTTCCAAGACTCCTAGGGACTTTGCTTAAGCAACCGTTTCGGTACCAGAACACTGCGTAGAGACAGTAAGCTCTGGTTCTGCGTGTATGCTGCGTGTCAACCTAGAAATTGGAGACTGATGGCATAAGGCTTCTTTTCCCATTATGAAAGCTCCGTTCATGCGGCCTCGAAGCTACCTGAAAAGCATTGTTGTTGCCGGGGTTTTCCTCACTGCTGGCATGGTTCTGAGAAGAAAATGAGTTTTCTCCTAAGAAACCTTGGGTTTCCAGTTCCTTGTTGGAAGCTCACCCTGCTCTGCGCTATACCTAAAGTGAAAGTCAACGTGAGCCCAAGCTTCGAAGTAAGGCCCTGATTATCCTTGCAAAACGAGAGGCGTGCAGCAGCTCCATGAGGCCTTCATCGTTGTTCTGCTTTAGTTTCAAGGTAGTAAGCTTTTCAACACTCCTAGGGGCCTTGCTTCAGCACCCGTTTCAGTACCAGAACACTGCGTAGAACCAGGAAGCTCTGCTCCTGCGTGTATGCTGCGTGTCAACCTAGAAATTAGAGACTGATGGCACAAGGCTTGTTTTCCCGTTTTGAAAGCTCCATTCATGCGGCCTCGAAGCTACCTGAAAAGCACTGTTGTTACCGTGCTTTTACTTACAGCCGGCATGGCACATAGAAGAAAATGAGTTTTCTCGAAAGAAACCTTGTGCTTCCAGTTCCTAGTTGGAAGCTCACCCGGCTCTGCTCTATACCAAACGTGAAAGTCAATGTGAGCACTAGCCTCGAAGTAAGGCCCTGATTATGCTGGCAAAACGGGAGGCGTGCAGCAGCTCCATGAGGCCTTCATCGCTGTTCTGCTTTAGTTTCACGGTAGTAGCTTTCCAACATTCCTAGGGACTTTGCTTAAGCAACCGTTTCGGTACCAGAACACTGCGTAGAGACAGTAAACTCTGGTCCTGCGTGTATGCTGCGAGTCAACCTAGAAATTGAAGACTGATGGCATAAGGCTTCTTTTCCCATTATGAAAGCTCCGTTCATGCGGCCTCGAAGCTACCTGAAAAGCATTGTTGTTGCCGGGGTTTTCCTCACTGCCGGCATGGTTCTGAGGAGAAAATGAGTTTTCTCCTAAGAAACCTTGGGTTTCCAGTTCTTTGTTGGAAGCTCACCCTGCTCTGCGCTATACCTAAAGTGAAAGTCAACGTGAGCCCAAGCTTCGAAGTAAGGCCCTGATTATCCTTGCAAAACGAGAGGCGTGCAGCAGCTCCATGAGGCCTTCATCGTTGTTCTGCTTTAGTTTCAAGGTAGTAAGCTTTTCAACACTCCTAGGGGCCTTGCTTCAGCACCCGTTTCAGTACCAGAACACTGCGTAGAACCAGGAAGCTCTGCTCCTGCGTGTATGCTGCGTGTCAACCTAGAAATTAGAGACTGACGGCACAAGGCTAGTTTTCCCATTATGAAAGCTCCGTTGATGCGGCCCCGAAGCTACCTGAAAAGCACTGTTGTTACCGTGCTTTTACTTAGAGCCGGCATGGCACATAGAAGAAAATGAGTTTTCTCGAAAGAAACCTTGTGCTTCCAGTTCCTAGTTGGAAGCTCACCCGGCTCTGCTCTATACCAAACGTGAAAGTCAATGTGAGCACTAGCCTCGAAGTAAGGCCCTGATTATCCTGGCAAAACGGGAGGCGTGCAGCAGCTCCATGAGGCCTTCATCGCTGTTCTGCTTTAGTTTCACGGTAGTAAGCTTTCCAACATTACTAGGGACTTTGCTTAAGCAACCGTTTCGGTACCAGAACACTGCGTAGAGACAGTAAGCTCTGGTCCTGCGTGTATGCTGCGTGTCAACCTAGAAATTGGAGACTGATGGCATAAGGCTTCTTTTCCCATTATGAAAGCTCCGTTCATGCGGCCTCGAAGCTACCTGAAAAGCATTGTTGTTGCCGGGGTTTTCCTCACTGCCGGCATGGTTCTGAGAAGAAAATGAGTTTTCTCCTAAGAAACCTTGGGTTTCCAGTTGCTTATTGGAAGCTCACCCTGCTCTGCGCTATACCTAAAGTGAATGTCAACCTGAGCCCAAGCTTCGAAGTAAGGCCCTGATTATCCTTGCAAAACGAGAGGCATGCAGCAGCTCCATGAGGCCTTCATCGTTGTTCTGCTTTAGTTTCAAGGTAATAAGCTTTTCAACACTCCTAGGGGCCTTGCTTCAGCACCCGTTTCGGTACCAGAACACTGCGTAGAACCAGGAAGCTCTGCTCCTGCGTGTATGCTGCGTGTCAACCTAGAAATTAGAGACTGATGGCACAAGGCTTGTTTTCCCGTTTTGAAAGCTCCATTCATGCGGCCTCGAAGCTACCTGAAAAGCACTGTTGTTACCGTGCTTTTACTTACAGCCGGCATGGCACATAGAAGAAAATGAGTTTTCTCGAAAGAAACCTTGTGCTTCCAGTTCCTAGTTGGAAGCTCACCCGGCTCTGCTCTATACCAAACGTGAAAGTCAATGTGAGCACTAGCCTCGAAGTAAGGCCCTGATTATGCTGGCAATACGGGAGGCGTGCAGCAGCTCCATGAGGCTTTCATCGCTGTTCTGCTTTAGTTTCACGGTAGTAAGCTTTCCAACATTCCTAGGGACTTTGCTTAAGCAACCGTTTCGGTACCAGAAGACTGCGTAGAGACAGTAAGCTCTGGTCCTGCGTGTATGCTGCGTGTCAACCTAGAAATTGGAGACTGATGGCATAAGGCTTCTTTTGCCATTATGAAAGCTCCGTTCATGCGGCCTCGAAGCTACCTGAAAAGCATTGTTGTTGCCGGGGTTTTCCTCACTGCCGGCATGGTTCTGAGAAGAAAATGAGTTTTCTCCTAAGAAACCTTGGGTTTCCAGTTCCTTGTTGGAAGCTCACCCTGCTCTGCGCTATACCTAAAGTGAATGTCAACCTGAGCCCAAGCTTCGAAGTAAGGCCCTGATTATCCTTGCAAAACGAGAGGCATGCAGCAGCTCCATGAGGCCTTCATCGTTGTTCTGCTTTAGTTTCAAGGTAGTAAGCTTTTCAACACTCCTAGGGGCCTTGCTTCAGCACCCGTTTCAGTACCAGAACACTGCGTAGAACCAGGAAGCTCTGCTCCTGCGTGTATGCTGCGTGTCAACCTAGAAATTAGAGACTGATGGCACAAGGCTTGTTTTCCCGTTTTGAAAGCTCCATTCATGCGGCCTCGAAGCTACCTGAAAAGCACTGTTGTTACCGTGCTTTTACTTACAGCCGGCATGGCACATAGAAGAAAATGAGTTTTCTCGAAAGAAACCTTGTGCTTCCAGTTCCTAGTTGGAAGCTCACCCGGCTCTGCTCTATACCAAACGTGAAAGTCAATGTGAGCACTAGCCTCGAAGTAAGGCCCTGATTATGCTGGCAATACGGGAGGCGTGCAGCAGCTCCATGAGGCCTTCATCGCTGTTCTGCTTTAGTTTCACGGTAGTAAGCTTTCCAACATTCCTAGGGACTTTGCTTAAGCAACCGTTTCGGTACCAGAACACTGCGTAGAGACAGTAAGCTCTGGTCCTGCGTGTATGCTGCGTGTCAACCTAGAAATTGGAGACTGATGGCATAAGGCTTCTTTTCCCATTATGAAAGCTCCGTTCATGCGGCCTCGAAGCTACCTGAAAAGCATTGTTGTTGCCGGGGTTTTCCTCACTGCCGGCATGGTTCTGAGAAGAAACTGAGTTTTCTCCTAAGAAACCTTCGGTTTCCAGTTCCTTGTTGGAAGCTCACCCTGCTCTGCGCTATACCTAAAGTGAAAGTCAACGTGAGCCCAAGCTTCGAAGTAAGGCCCTGATTATCCTTGCAAAACGAGAGGCGTGCAGCAGCTCCATGAGGCCTTCATCGTTGTTCTGCTTTAGTTTCAAGGTAGTAAGCTTTTCAACACTCCTAGGGGCCTTGCTTCAGCACCCGTTTCAGTACCAGAACACTGCGTAGAACCAGGAAGTTCTGCTCCTGCGTGTATGCTGCGTGTCAACCTAGAAATTAGAGGCTGACGGCACAAGGCTAGTTTTCCCATTATGAAAGCTCCGTTGATGCGGCCCCGAAGCTACCTGAAAAGCACTGTTGTTACCGTGCTTTTACTTACAGCCGGCATGGCACATAGAAGAAAATGAGTTTTCTCGAAAGAAACCTTGTGCTTCCAGTTCCTAGTTGGAAGCTCACCCTGCTCTGCTCTATACCAAACGTGAAAGTCAATGTGAGCACTAGCCTCGAAGTAAGGCCCTGATTATCCTGGCAAAACGGGAGGCGTGCAGCAGCTCCATGAGGCCTTCATCGCTGTTCTGCTTTAGTTTCACGGTAGTAAGCTTTCCAAGACTCCTAGGGACTTTGCTTAAGCAACCGTTTCGGTACCAGAACACTGCGTAGAGACAGTAAGCTCTGGTCCTGCGTGTATGCTGCGTGTCAACCTAGAAATTGGAGACTGATGGCATAAGGCTTCTTTTCCCATTATGAAAGCTCCGTTCATGCGGCCTCGAAGCTACCTGAAAAGCATTGTTGTTGCCGGGGTTTTCCTCACTGCCGGCATGGTTCTGAGAAGAAAATGAGTTTTCTCCTAAGAAACCTTGGGTTTCCAGTTCCTTGTTGGAAGCTCACCCTGCTCTGCGCTATACCTAAAGTGAAAGTCAACGTGAGCCCAAGCTTCGAAGTAAGGCCCTGATTATCCTTGCAAAACGAGAGGCGTGCAGCAGCTCCATGAGGCCTTCATCGTTGTTCTGCTTTAGTTTCAAGGTAGTAAGCTTTTCAACACTCCTAGGGGCCTTGCTTCAGCACCCGTTTCAGTACCAGAACACTGCGTAGAACCAGGAAGCTCTGCTCCTGAGTGTATGCTGCGTGTCAACCTAGAAATTAGAGACTGATGGCACAAGGCTTGTTTTCCCGTTTTGAAAGCTCCATTCATGCGGCCTCGAAGCTACCTGAAAAGCACTGTTGTTACCGTGCTTTTACTTACAGCCGGCATGGCACATAGAAGAAAATGAGTTTTCTCGAAAGAAACCTTGTGCTTCCAGTTCCTAGTTGGAAGCTCACCCGGCTCTGCTCTATACCAAACGTGAAACTCAATGTGAGCACTAGCCTCGAAGTAAGGCCCTGATTATCCTGGCAAAACGGGAGGCGTGCAGCAGCTCCATGAGGCCTTCATCGCTGTTCTGCTTTAGTTTCACGGTAGTAAGCTTTCCAACATTCCTAGGGACTTTGCTTAAGCAACCGTTTCGGTACCAGAACACTGCGTAGAGACAGTAAGCTCTGGTTCTGCGTGTATGCTGCGTGTCAACCTAGAAATTGGAGACTGATGGCATAAGGCTTCTTTTCCCATTATGAAAGCTCCGTTCATGCGGCCTCGAAGCTACCTGAAAAGCATTGTTGTTGCCGGGGTTTTCCTCACTGCCGGCATGGTTCTGAGAAGAAACTGAGTTTTCTCCTAAGAAACCTTCGGTTTCCAGTTCCTTGTTGGAAGCTCACCCTGCTCTGCGCTATACCTAAAGTGAAAGTCAACGTGAGCCCAAGCTTCGAAGTAAGGCCCTGATTATCCTTGCAAAACAAGAGGCGTGCAGCAGCTCCATGAGGCCTTCATCGTTGTTCTGCTTTAGTTTCAAGGTAGTAAGCTTTTCAACACTCCTAGGGGCCTTGCTTCAGCACCCGTTTCAGTACCAGAACACTGCGTAGAACCAGGAAGTTCTGCTCCTGCGTGTATGCTGCGTGTCAACCTAGAAATTAGAGGCTGACGGCACAAGGCTAGTTTTCCCATTATGAAAGCTCCGTTGATGCGGCCCCGAAGCTACCTGAAAAGCACTGTTGTTACCGTGCTTTTACTTACAGCCGGCATGGCACATAGAAGAAAATGAGTTTTCTCGAAAGAAACCTTGTGCTTCCAGTTCCTAGTTGGAAGCTCACCCGGCTCTGCTCTATACCAAACGTGAAAGTCAATGTGAGCACTAGCCTCGAAGTAAGGCCCTGATTATCCTGGCAAAACGGGAGGCGTGCAGCAGCTCCATGAGGCCTTCATCGCTGTTCTGCTTTAGTTTCACGGTAGTAAGCTTTCCAAGACTCCTAGGGACTTTGCTTAAGCAACCGTTTCGGTACCAGAACACTGCGTAGAGACAGTAAGCTCTGGTCCTGCGTGTATGCTGCGTGTCAACCTAGAAATTGGAGACTGATGGCATAAGGCTTCTTTTGCCATTATGAAAGCTCCGTTCATGCGGCCTCGAAGCTACCTGAAAAGCATTGTTGTTGCCGGGGTTTTCCTCACTGCCGGCATGGTTCTGAGAAGAAACTGAGTTTTCTCCTAAGAAACCTTGGGTTTCCAGTTCCTTGTTGGAAGCTCACCCTGCTCTGCGCTATACCTAAAGTGAAAGTCAACGTGAGCCCAAGCTTCGAAGTAAGGCCCTGATTATCCTTGCAAAACGAGAGGCGTGCAGCAGCTCCATGAGGCCTTCATCGTTGTTCTGCTTTAGTTTCAAGGTAGTAAGCTTTTCAACACTCCTAGAGGCCTTGCTTCAGCACCCGTTTCAGTACCAGAACACTGCGTAGAACCAGGAAGCTCTGCTCCTGCGTGTATGCTGCGTGTCAACCTAGAAATTAGAGACTGATGGCACAAGGCTTGTTTTCCCGTTTTGAAAGCTCCATTCATGCGGCCTCGAAGCTACCTGAAAAGCACTGTTGTTACCGTGCTTTTACTTACAGCCGGCATGGCACATAGAAGAAAATGAGTTTTCTCGAAAGAAACCTTGTGCTTCCAGTTCCTAGTTGGAAGCTCACCCTGCTCTGCTCTATACCAAACGTGAAAGTCAATGTGAGCACTAGCCTCGAAGTAAGGCCCTGATTATGCTGGCAATACGGGAGGCGTGCAGCAGCTCCATGAGGCCTTCATCGCTGTTCTGCTTTAGTTTCACGGTAGTAAGCTTTCCAACATTCCTAGGGACTTTGCTTAAGCAACCGTTTCGGTACCAGAACACTGCGTAGAGACAGTAAGCTCTGGTCCTGCGTGTATGCTGCGTGTCAACCTAGAAATTGGAGACTGATGGCATAAGGCTTCTTTTGCCATTATGAAAGCTCCGTTCATGCGGCCTCGAAGCTACCTGAAAAGCATTGTTGTTGCCGGGGTTTTCCTCACTGCCGGCATGGTTCTGAGAAGAAACTGAGTTTTCTCCTAAGAAACCTTGGGTTTCCAGTTCCTTGTTGGAAGCTCACCCTGCTCTGCGCTATACCTAAAGTGAAAGTCAACGTGAGCCCAAGCTTCGAAGTAAGGCCCTGATTATCCTTGAAAAACGAGAGGCGTGCAGCAGCTCCATGAGGCCTTCATCGTTGTTCTGCTTTAGTTTCAAGGTAGTAAGCTTTTCAACACTCCTAGGGGCCTTGCTTCAGCACCCGTTTCAGTACCAGAACACTGCGTAGAACCAGGAAGTTCTGCTCCTGCGTGTATGCTGCGTGTCAACCTAGAAATTAGAGGCTGACGGCACAAGGCTAGTTTTCCCATTATGAAAGCTCCGTTGATGCGGCCCCGAAGCTACCTGAAAAGCACTGTTGTTACCGTGCTTTTACTTACAGCCGGCATGGCACATAGAAGAAAATGAGTTTTCTCGAAAGAAACCTTGTGCTTCCAGTTCCTAGTTGGAAGCTCACCCGGCTCTGCTCTATACCAAACGTGAAAGTCAATGTGAGCACTAGACTCGAAGTAAGGCCCTGATTATCCTGGCAAAACGGGAGGCGTGCAGCAGCTCCATGAGGCCTTCATCGCTGTTCTGCTTTAGTTTCACGGTAGTAAGCTTTCCAAGACTCCTAGGGACTTTGCTTAAGCAACCGTTTCGGTACCAGAACACTGCGTAGAGACAGTAAGCTCTGGTCCTGCGTGTATGCTGCGTGTCAACCTAGAAATTGGAGACTGATGGCATAAGGCTTCTTTTGCCATTATGAAAGCTCCGTTCATGCGGCCTCGAAGCTACCTGAAAAGCATTGTTGTTGCCGGGGTTTTCCTCACTGCCGGCATGGTTTTGAGAAGAAAATGAGTTTTCTCCTAAGAAACCTTGGGTTTCCAGTTCCTTGTTGGAAGCTCACCCTGCTCTGCGCTATACCTAAAGTGAAAGTCAACGTGAGCCCAAGCTTCGAAGTAAGGCCCTGATTATCCTTGCAAAACGACAGGCGTGCAGCAGCTCCATGAGGCCTTCATCGTTGTTCTGCTTTAGTTTCAAGGTAGTAAGCTTTTCAACACTCCTAGGGGCCTTGCTTCAGCACCCGTTTCAGTACCAGAACACTGCGTAGAACCAGGAAGCTCTGCTCCTGCGTGTATGCTGCGTGTCAACCTAGAAATTAGAGACTGATGGCACAAGGCTTGTTTTCCCGTTTTGAAAGCTCCATTCATGCGGCCTCGAAGCTACCTGAAAAGCACTGTTGTTACCGTGCTTTTACTTACAGCCGGCATGGCACATAGAAGAAAATGAGTTTTCTCGAAAGAAACCTTGTGCTTCCAGTTCCTAGTTGGAAGCTCACCCGGCTCTGCTCTATACCAAACGTGAAAGTCAACGTGAGCACTAGCCTCGAAGTAAGGCCCTGATTATGCTGGCAAAACGGGAGGCGTGCAGCAGCTCCATGAGGCCTTCATCGCTGTTCTGCTTTAGTTTCACGGTAGTAAGCTTTCCAACATTCCTAGGGACTTTGCTTAAGCAACCGTTTCGGTACCAGAACACTGCGTAGAGACAGTAAGCTCTGGTCCTGCGTGTATGCTGCGTGTCAACCTAGAAATTGGAGACTGATGGCATAAGGCTTCTTTTGCCATTATGAAAGCTCCGTTCATGCGGCCTCGAAGCTACCTGAAAAGCATTGTTGTTGCCGGGGTTTTCCTCACTGCCGGCATGGTTCTGAGAAGAAACTGAGTTTTCTCGTAAGAAACCTTGGGTTTCCAGTTCCTTGTTGGAAGCTCACCCTGCTCTGCGCTATACCTAAAGTGAAAGTCAACGTGAGCCCAAGCTTCGAAGTAAGGCCCTGATTATCCTTGCAAAACGAGAGGCGTGCAGCAGCTCCATGAGGCCTTCATCGTTGTTCTGCTTTAGTTTCAAGGTAGTAAGCTTTTCAACACTCCTAGGGGCCTTGCTTCAGCACCCGTTTCAGTACCAGAACACTGCGTAGAACCAGGAAGTTCTGCTCCTGCGTGTATGCTGCGTGTCAACCTAGAAATTAGAGGCTGACGGCACAAGGCTAGTTTTCCCATTATGAAAGCTCCGTTGATGCGGCCCCGAAGCTACCTGAAAAGCACTGTTGTTACCGTGCTTTTACTTACAGCCGGCATGGCACATAGAAGAAAATGAGTTTTCTCGAAAGAAACCTTGTGCTTCCAGTTCCTAGTTGGAAGCTCACCCGGCTCTGCTCTATACCAAACGTGAAAGTCAATGTGAGCACTAGCCTCGAAGTAAGGCCCTGATTATCCTGGCAAAACGGGAGGCGTGCAGCAGCTCCATGAGGCCTTCATCGCTGTTCTGCTTTAGTTTCACGGTAGTAAGCTTTCCAAGACTCCTAGGGACTTTGCTTAAGCAACCGTTTCGGTACCAGAACACTGCGTAGAGACAGTAAGCTCTGGTCCTGCGTGTATGCTGCGTGTCAACCTAGAAATTGGAGACTGATGGCATAAGGCTTCTTTTCCCATTATGAAAGCTCCGTTCATGCGGCCTCGAAGCTACCTGAAAAGCATTGTTGTTGCCGGGGTTTTCCTCACTGCCAGCATGGTTCTGAGAAGAAAATGAGTTTTCTCCTAAGAAACCTTGGGTTTCCAGTTCCTTGTTGGAAGCTCACCCTGCTCTGCGCTATACCTAAAGTGAAAGTCAACGTGAGCCCAAGCTTCGAAGTAAGGCCCTGATTATCCTTGCAAAACGAGAGGCGTGCAGCAGCTCCATGAGGCCTTCATCGTTGTTCTGCTTTAGTTTCAAGGTAGTAAGCTTTTCAACACTCCTAGGGGCCTTGCTTCAGCACCCGTTTCAGTACCAGAACACTGCGTAGAACCAGGAAGCTCTGCTCCTGCGTGTATGCTGCGTGTCAACCTAGAAATTAGAGACTGATGGCACAAGGCTTGTTTTCCCGTTTTGAAAGCTCCATTCATGCGGCCTCGAAGCTACCTGAAAAGCACTGTTGTTACCGTGCTTTTACTTACAGCCGGCATGGCACATAGAAGAAAATGAGTTTTCTCGAAAGAAACCTTGTGCTTCCAGTTCCTAGTTGGAAGCTCACCCGGCTCTGCTCTATACCAAACGTGAAAGTCAATGTGAGCACTAGCCTCGAAGTAAGGCCCTGATTATGCTGGCAAAACGGGAGGCGTGCAGCAGCTCCATGAGGCCTTCATCGCTGTTCTGCTTTAGTTTCACGGTAGTAGCTTTCCAACATTCCTAGGGACTTTGCTTAAGCAACCGTTTCGGTACCAGAACACTGCGTAGAGACAGTAAGCTCTGGTCCTGCGTGTATGCTGCGAGTCAACCTAGAAATTGGAGACTGATGGCATAAGGCTTCTTTTCCCATTATGAAAGCTCCGTTCATGCGGCCTCGAAGCTACCTGAAAAGCATTGTTGTTGCCGGGGTTTTCCTCACTGCCGTCATGGTTCTGAGGAGAAAATGAGTTTTCTCCTAAGAAACCTTGGGTTTCCAGTTCTTTGTTGGAAGCTCACCCTGCTCTGCGCTATACCTAAAGTGAAAGTCAACGTGAGCCCAAGCTTCGAAGTAAGGCCCTGATTATCCTTGCAAAACGAGAGGCGTGCAGCAGCTCCATGAGCCCTTCATCGTTGTTCTGCTTTAGTTTCAAGGTAGTAAGCTTTTCAACACTCCTAGGGGCCTTGCTTCAGCACCCGTTTCAGTACCAGAACACTGCGTAGAACCAGGAAGCTCTGCTCCTGCGTGTATGCTGCGTGTCAACCTAGAAATTAGAGACTGACGGCACAAGGCTAGTTTTCCCATTATGAAAGCTCCGTTGATGCGGCCCCGAAGCTACCTGAAAAGCACTGTTGTTACCGTGCTTTTACTTAGAGCCGGCATGGCACATAGAAGAAAATGAGTTTTCTCGAAAGAAACCTTGTGCTTCCAGTTCCTAGTTGGAAGCTCACCCGGCTCTGCTCTATACCAAACGTGAAAGTCAATGTGAGCACTAGCCTCGAAGTAAGGCCCTGATTATCCTGGCAAAACGGGAGGCGTGCAGCAGCTCCATGAGGCCTTCATCGCTGTTCTGCTTTAGTTTCACGGTAGTAAGCTTTCCAAGACTCCTAGGGACTTTGCTTAAGCAACCGTTTCGGTACCAGAACACTGCGTAGAGACAGTAAGCTCTGGTCCTGCGTGTATGCTGCGTGTCAACCTAGAAATTGGAGACTGATGGCATAAGGCTTCTTTTGCCATTATGAAAGCTCCGTTCATGCGGCCTCGAAGCTACCTGAAAAGCATTGTTGTTGCCGGGGTTTTCCTCACTGCCGGCATGGTTCTGAGAAGAAAATGAGTTTTCTCCTAAGAAACCTTGGGTTTCCAGTTCCTTGTTGGAAGCTCACCCTGCTCTGCGCTATACCTAAAGTGAATGTCAACCTGAGCCCAAGCTTCGAAGTAAGGCCCTGATTATCCTTGCAAAACGAGAGGCATGCAGCAGCTCCATGAGGCCTTCATCGTTGTTCTGCTTTAGTTTCAAGGTAGTAAGCTTTTCAACACTCCTAGGGGCCTTGCTTCAGCACCCGTTTCAGTACCAGAACACTGCGTAGAACCAGGAAGCTCTGCTCCTGCGTGTATGCTGCGTGTCAACCTAGAAATTAGAGACTGATGGCACAAGGCTAGTTTTCCCATTATGAAAGCTCCGTTGATGCGGCCCCGAAGCTACCTGAAAAGCACTGTTGTTACCGTGCTTTTACTACAGCCGGCATGGCACATAGAAGAAAATGAGTTTTCTCGAAAGAAACCTTGTGCTTCCAGTTCCTAGTTGGAAGCTCACCCGGCTCTGCTCTATACCAAACGTGAAAGTCAATGTGAGCACTAGCCTCGAAGTAAGGTCCTGATTATCCTGGCAAAACGGGAGGCGTGCAGCAGCTCCAGGAGGCCTTCATCGCTGTTCTGCTTTAATTTCACGGTAGTAAGCTTTCCAAGACTCCTAGGGACTTTGCTTAAGCAACCGTTTCGGTACCAGAACACTGCGTAGAGACAGTAAGCTCTGGTCCTGCGTGTATGCTGCGTGTCAACCTAGAAATTGGAGACTGATGGCATAAGGCTTCTTTTGCCATTATGAAAGCTCCGTTCATGCGGCCTCGAAGCTACCTGAAAAGCATTGTTGTTGCCGGGGTTTTCCTCACTGCCGGCATGGTTTTGAGAAGAAAATGAGTTTTCTCCTAAGAAACCTTGGGTTTCCAGTTCCTTGTTGGAAGCTCACCCTGCTCTGCGCTATACCTAAAGTGAAAGTCAACGTGAGCCCAAGCTTCGAAGTAAGGCCCTGATTATCCTTGCAAAACGAGAGGCGTGCAGCAGCTCCATGAGGCCTTCATCGTTGTTCTGCTTTAGTTTCAAGGTAGTAAGCTTTTCAACACTCCTAGGGGCCTTGCTTCAGCACCCGTTTCAGTACCAGAACACTGCGTAGAACCAGGAAGCTCTGCTCCTGCGTGTATGCTGCGTGTCAACCTAGAAATTAGAGACTGACGGCACAAGGCTTGTTTTCCCGTTTTGAAAGCTCCATTCATGCGGCCTCGAAGCTACCTGAAAAGCACTGTTGTTACCGTGCTTTTACTTACAGCCGGCATGGCACATAGAAGAAAATGAGTTTTCTCGAAAGAAACCTTGTGCTTCCAGTTCCTAGTTGGAAGCTCAACCGGCTCTGCTCTATACCAAACGTGAAAGTCAATGTGAGCACTAGCCTCGAAGTAAGGCCCTGATTATGCTGGCAAAACGGGAGGCGTGCAGCAGCTCCATGAGGCCTTCATCGCTGTTCTGCTTTAGTTTCACGGTAGTAAGCTTTCCAACATTCCTAGGGACTTTGCTTAAGCAACCGTTTTGGTACCAGAACACTGCGTAGAGACAGTAAGCTCTGGTCCTGCGTGTATGCTGCGTGTCAACCTAGAAATTGGAGACTGATGGCATAAGGCTTCTTTTGCCATTATGAAAGCTCCGTTCATGCGGCCTCGAAGCTACCTGAAAAGCATTGTTGTTGCCGGGGTTTTCCTCACTGCCGGCATGGTTCTGAGAAGAAACTGAGTTTTCTCCTAAGAAACCTTGGGTTTCCAGTTCCTTGTTGGAAGCTCACCCTGCTCTGCGCTATACCTAAAGTGAAAGTCAACGTGAGCCCAAGCTTCGAAGTAAGGCCCTGATTATCCTTGAAAAACGAGAGGCGTGCAGCAGCTCCATGAGGCCTTCATCGTTGTTCTGCTTTAGTTTCAAGGTAGTAAGCTTTTCAACACTCCTAGGGGCCTTGCTTCAGCACCCGTTTCAGTACCAGAACACTGCGTAGAACCAGGAAGTTCTGCTCCTGCGTGTATGCTGCGTGTCAACCTAGAAATTAGAGGCTGACGGCACAAGGCTAGTTTTCCCATTATGAAAGCTCCGTTGATGCGGCCCCGAAGCTACCTGAAAAGCACTGTTGTTACCGTGCTTTTACTTACAGCCGGCATGGCACATAGAAGAAAATGAGTTTTCTCGAAAGAAACCTTGTGCTTCCAGTTCCTAGTTGGAAGCTCACCCGGCTCTGCTCTATACCAAACGTGAAAGTCAATGTGAGCACTAGACTCGAAGTAAGGCCCTGATTATCCTGGCAAAACGGGAGGCGTGCAGCAGCTCCATGAGGCCTTCATCGCTGTTCTGCTTTAGTTTCACGGTAGTAAGCTTTCCAAGACTCCTAGGGACTTTGCTTAAGCAACCGTTTCGGTACCAGAACACTGCGTAGAGACAGTAAGCTCTGGTCCTGCGTGTATGCTGCGTGTCAACCTAGAAATTGGAGACTGATGGCATAAGGCTTCTTTTGCCATTATGAAAGCTCCGTTCATGCGGCCTCGAAGCTACCTGAAAAGCATTGTTGTTGCCGGGGTTTTCCTCACTGCCGGCATGGTTTTGAGAAGAAAATGAGTTTTCTCCTAAGAAACCTTGGGTTTCCAGTTCCTTGTTGGAAGCTCACCCTGCTCTGCGCTATACCTAAAGTGAAAGTCAACGTGAGCCCAAGCTTCGAAGTAAGGCCCTGATTATCCTTGCAAAACGACAGGCGTGCAGCAGCTCCATGAGGCCTTCATCGTTGTTCTGCTTTAGTTTCAAGGTAGTAAGCTTTTCAACACTCCTAGGGGCCTTGCTTCAGCACCCGTTTCAGTACCAGAACACTGCGTAGAACCAGGAAGCTCTGCTCCTGCGTGTATGCTGCGTGTCAACCTAGAAATTAGAGACTGATGGCACAAGGCTTGTTTTCCCGTTTTGAAAGCTCCATTCATGCGGCCTCGAAGCTACCTGAAAAGCACTGTTGTTACCGTGCTTTTACTTACAGCCGGCATGGCACATAGAAGAAAATGAGTTTTCTCGAAAGAAACCTTGTGCTTCCAGTTCCTAGTTGGAAGCTCACCCGGCTCTGCTCTATACCAAACGTGAAAGTCAACGTGAGCACTAGCCTCGAAGTAAGGCCCTGATTATGCTGGCAAAACGGGAGGCGTGCAGCAGCTCCATGAGGCCTTCATCGCTGTTCTGCTTTAGTTTCACGGTAGTAAGCTTTCCAACATTCCTAGGGACTTTGCTTAAGCAACCGTTTCGGTACCAGAACACTGCGTAGAGACAGTAAGCTCTGGTCCTGCGTGTATGCTGCGTGTCAACCTAGAAATTGGAGACTGATGGCATAAGGCTTCTTTTGCCATTATGAAAGCTCCGTTCATGCGGCCTCGAAGCTACCTGAAAAGCATTGTTGTTGCCGGGGTTTTCCTCACTGCCGGCATGGTTCTGAGAAGAAACTGAGTTTTCTCGTAAGAAACATTGGGTTTCCAGTTCCTTGTTGGAAGCTCACCCTGCTCTGCGCTATACCTAAAGTGAAAGTCAACGTGAGCCCAAGCTTCGAAGTAAGGCCCTGATTATCCTTGCAAAACGAGAGGCGTGCAGCAGCTCCATGAGGCCTTCATCGTTGTTCTGCTTTAGTTTCAAGGTAGTAAGCTTTTCAACACTCCTAGGGGCCTTGCTTCAGCACCCGTTTCAGTACCAGAACACTGCGTAGAACCAGGAAGTTCTGCTCCTGCGTGTATGCTGCGTGTCAACCTAGAAATTAGAGGCTGACGGCACAAGGCTAGTTTTCCCATTATGAAAGCTCCGTTGATGCGGCCCCGAAGCTACCTGAAAAGCACTGTTGTTACCGTGCTTTTACTTACAGCCGGCATGGCACATAGAAGAAAATGAGTTTTCTCGAAAGAAACCTTGTGCTTCCAGTTCCTAGTTGGAAGCTCACCCGGCTCTGCTCTATACCAAACGTGAAAGTCAATGTGAGCACTAGCCTCGAAGTAAGGCCCTGATTATCCTGGCAAAACGGGAGGCGTGCAGCAGCTCCATGAGGCCTTCATCGCTGTTCTGCTTTAGTTTCACGGTAGTAAGCTTTCCAAGACTCCTAGGGACTTTGCTTAAGCAACCGTTTCGGTACCAGAACACTGCGTAGAGACAGTAAGCTCTGGTCCTGCGTGTATGCTGCGTGTCAACCTAGAAATTGGAGACTGATGGCATAAGGCTTCTTTTCCCATTATGAAAGCTCCGTTCATGCGGCCTCGAAGCTACCTGAAAAGCATTGTTGTTGCCGGGGTTTTCCTCACTGCCAGCATGGTTCTGAGAAGAAAATGAGTTTTCTCCTAAGAAACCTTGGGTTTCCAGTTCCTTGTTGGAAGCTCACCCTGCTCTGCGCTATACCTAAAGTGAAAGTCAACGTGAGCCCAAGCTTCGAAGTAAGGCCCTGATTATCCTTGCAAAACGAGAGGCGTGCAGCAGCTCCATGAGGCCTTCATCGTTGTTCTGCTTTAGTTTCAAGGTAGTAAGCTTTTCAACACTCCTAGGGGCCTTGCTTCAGCACCCGTTTCAGTACCAGAACACTGCGTAGAACCAGGAAGCTCTGCTCCTGCGTGTATGCTGCGTGTCAACCTAGAAATTAGAGACTGATGGCACAAGGCTTGTTTTCCCGTTTTGAAAGCTCCATTCATGCGGCCTCGAAGCTACCTGAAAAGCACTGTTGTTACCGTGCTTTTACTTACAGCCGGCATGGCACATAGAAGAAAATGAGTTTTCTCGAAAGAAACCTTGTGCTTCCAGTTCCTAGTTGGAAGCTCACCCGGCTCTGCTCTATACCAAACGTGAAAGTCAATGTGAGCACTAGCCTCGAAGTAAGGCCCTGATTATGCTGGCAAAACGGGAGGCGTGCAGCAGCTCCATGAGGCCTTCATCGCTGTTCTGCTTTAGTTTCACGGTAGTAGCTTTCCAACATTCCTAGGGACTTTGCTTAAGCAACCGTTTCGGTACCAGAACACTGCGTAGAGACAGTAAGCTCTGGTCCTGCGTGTATGCTGCGAGTCAACCTAGAAATTGGAGACTGATGGCATAAGGCTTCTTTTCCCATTATGAAAGCTCCGTTCATGCGGCCTCGAAGCTACCTGAAAAGCATTGTTGTTGCCGGGGTTTTCCTCACTGCCGTCATGGTTCTGAGGAGAAAATGAGTTTTCTCCTAAGAAACCTTGGGTTTCCAGTTCTTTGTTGGAAGCTCACCCTGCTCTGCGCTATACCTAAAGTGAAAGTCAACGTGAGCCCAAGCTTCGAAGTAAGGCCCTGATTATCCTTGCAAAACGAGAGGCGTGCAGCAGCTCCATGAGCCCTTCATCGTTGTTCTGCTTTAGTTTCTAGGTAGTAAGCTTTTCAACACTCCTAGGGGCCTTGCTTCAGCACCCGTTTCAGTACCAGAACACTGCGTAGAACCAGGAAGCTCTGCTCCTGCGTGTATGCTGCGTGTCAACCTAGAAATTAGAGACTGACGGCACAAGGCTAGTTTTCCCATTATGAAAGCTCCGTTGATGCGGCCCCGAAGCTACCTGAAAAGCACTGTTGTTACCGTGCTTTTACTACAGCCGGCATGGCACATAGAAGAAAATGAGTTTTCTCGAAAGAAACCTTGTGCTTCCAGTTCCTAGTTGGAAGCTCACCCGGCTCTGCTCTATACCAAACGTGAAAGTCAATGTGAGCACTAGCCTCGAAGTAAGGTCCTGATTATCCTGGCAAAACGGGAGGCGTGCAGCAGCTCCAGGAGGCCTTCATCGCTGTTCTGCTTTAATTTCACGGTAGTAAGCTTTCCAAGACTCCTAGGGACTTTGCTTAAGCAACCGTTTCGGTACCAGAACACTGCGTAGAGACAGTAAGCTCTGGTCCTGCGTGTATGCTGCGTGTCAACCTAGAAATTGGAGACTGATGGCATAAGGCTTCTTTTGCCATTATGAAAGCTCCGTTCATGCGGCCTCGAAGCTACCTGAAAAGCATTGTTGTTGCCGGGGTTTTCCTCACTGCCGGCATGGTTTTGAGAAGAAAATGAGTTTTCTCCTAAGAAACCTTGGGTTTCCAGTTCCTTGTTGGAAGCTCACCCTGCTCTGCGCTATACCTAAAGTGAAAGTCAACGTGAGCCCAAGCTTCGAAGTAAGGCCCTGATTATCCTTGCAAAACGAGAGGCGTGCAGCAGCTCCATGAGGCCTTCATCGTTGTTCTGCTTTAGTTTCAAGGTAGTAAGCTTTTCAACACTCCTAGGGGCCTTGCTTCAGCACCCGTTTCAGTACCAGAACACTGCGTAGAACCAGGAAGCTCTGCTCCTGCGTGTATGCTGCGTGTCAACCTAGAAATTAGAGACTGATGGCACAAGGCTTGTTTTCCCGTTTTGAAAGCTCCATTCATGCGGCCTCGAAGCTACCTGAAAAGCACTGTTGTTACCGTGCTTTTACTTACAGCCGGCATGGCACATAGAAGAAAATGAGTTTTCTCGAAAGAAACCTTGTGCTTCCAGTTCCTAGTTGGAAGCTCACCCGGCTCTGCTCTATACCAAACGTGAAAGTCAATGTGAGCACTAGCCTCGAAGTAAGGCCCTGATTATGCTGGCAATACGGGAGGCGTGCAGCAGCTCCATGAGGCCTTCATCGCTGTTCTGCTTTAGTTTCACGGTAGTAAGCTTTCCAACATTCCTAGGGACTTTGCTTAAGCAACCGTTTCGGTACCAGAACACTGCGTAGAGACAGTAAGCTCTGGTCCTGCGTGTATGCTGCGTGTCAACCTAGAAATTGGAGACTGATGGCATAAGGCTTATTTGCCATTATGAAAGCTCCGTTCATGCGGCCTCGAAGCTACCTGAAAAGCATTGTTGTTGCCGGGGTTTTCCTCACTGCCGGCATGGTTCTGAGAAGAAAATGAGTTTTCTCCTAAGAAACCTTGGGTTTCCAGTTCCTTGTTGGAAGCTCACCCTGCTCTGCGCTATACCTAAAGTGAAAGTCAACGTGAGCCCAAGCTTCGAAGTAAGGCCCTGATTATCCTTGAAAAACGAGAGGCGTGCAGCAGCTCCATGAGGCCTTCATCGTTGTTCTGCTTTAGTTTCAAGGTAGTAAGCTTTTCAACACTCCTAGGGGCCTTGCTTCAGCACCCGTTTCAGTACCAGAACACTGCGTAGAACCAGGAAGTTCTGCTCCTGCGTGTATGCTGCGTGTCAACCTAGAAATTAGAGGCTGACGGCACAAGGCTAGTTTTCCCATTATGAAAGCTCCGTTGATGCGGCCCCGAAGCTAGCTGAAAAGCACTGTTGTTACCGTGCTTTTACTTACAGCCGGCATGGCACATAGAAGAAAATGAGTTTTCTCGAAAGAAACCTTGTGCTTCCAGTTCCTAGTTGGAAGCTCACCCGGCTCTGCTCTATACCAAACGTGAAAGTCAATGTGAGCACTAGCCTCGAAGTAAGGCCCTGATTATCCTGGCAAAACGGGAGGCGTGCAGCAGCTCCATGAGGCCTTCATCGCTGTTCTGCTTTAGTTTCACGGTAGTAAGCTTTCCAACATTCCTAGGGACTTTGCTTAAGCAACCGTTTCGGTACCAGAAGACTGCGTAGAGACAGTAAGCTCTGGTCCTGCGTGTATGCTGCGTGTCAACCTAGAAATTGGAGACTGATGGCATAAGGCTTCTTTTCCCATTATGAAAGCTCCGTTCATGCGGCCTCGAAGCTACCTGAAAAGCATTGTTGTTGCCGGGGTTTTCCTCACTGCCAGCATGGTTCTGAGAAGAAAATGAGTTTTCTCCTAAGAAACCTTGGGTTTCCAGTTCCTTGTTGGAAGCTCACCCTGCTCTGCGCTATACCTAAAGTGAAAGTCAACGTGAGCCCAAGCTTCGAAGTAAGGCCCTGATTATCCTTGCAAAACGAGAGGCGTGCAGCAGCTCCATGAGGCCTTCATCGTTGTTCTGCTTTAGTTTCAAGGTAGTAAGCTTTTCAACACTCCTAGGGGCCTTGCTTCAGCACCCGTTTCAGTACCAGAATACTGCGTAGAACCAGGAAGCTCTGCTCCTGCGTGTATGCTGCGTGTCAACCTAGAAATTAGAGACTGACGGCACAAGGCTTGTTTTCCCGTTTTGAAAGCTCCATTCATGCGGCCCCGAAGCTACCTGAAAAGCACTGTTGTTACCGTGCTTTTACTTACAGCCGGCATGGCACATAGAAGAAAATGAGTTTTCTCGAAAGAAACCTTGTGCTTCCAGTTCCTAGTTGGAAGCTCAACCGGCTCTGCTCTATACCAAACGTGAAAGTCAATGTGAGCACTAGCCTCGAAGTAAGGCCCTGATTATGCTGGCAAAACGGGAGGCGTGCAGCAGCTCCATGAGGCCTTCATCGCTGTTCTGCTTTAGTTTCACGGTAGTAGCTTTCCAACATTCCTAGGGACTTTGCTTAAGCAACCGTTTCGGTACCAGAACACTGCGTAGAGACAGTAAGCTCTGGTCCTGCGTGTATGCTGCGAGTCAACCTAGAAATTGGAGACTGATGGCATAAGGCTTCTTTTCCCATTATGAAAGCTCCGTTCATGCGGCCTCGAAGCTACCTGAAAAGCATTGTTGTTGCCGGGGTTTTCCTCACTGCCGTCATGGTTCTGAGGAGAAAATGAGTTTTCTCCTAAGAAACCTTGGGTTTCCAGTTCTTTGTTGGAAGCTCACCCTGCTCTGCGCTATACCTAAAGTGAAAGTCAACGTGAGCCCAAGCTTCGAAGTAAGGCCCTGATTATCCTTGCAAAACGAGAGGCGTGCAGCAGCTCCATGAGCCCTTCATCGTTGTTCTGCTTTAGTTTCAAGGTAGTAAGCTTTTCAACACTCCTAGGGGCCTTGCTTCAGCACCCGTTTCAGTACCAGAACACTGCGTAGAACCAGGAAGCTCTGCTCCTGCGTGTATGCTGCGTGTCAACCTAGAAATTAGAGACTGACGGCACAAGGCTAGTTTTCCCATTATGAAAGCTCCGTTGATGCGGCCCCGAAGCTACCTGAAAAGCACTGTTGTTACCGTGCTTTTACTACAGCCGGCATGGCACATAGAAGAAAATGAGTTTTCTCGAAAGAAACCTTGTGCTTCCAGTTCCTAGTTGGAAGCTCACCCGGCTCTGCTCTATACCAAACGTGAAAGTCAATGTGAGCACTAGCCTCGAAGTAAGGTCCTGATTATCCTGGCAAAACGGGAGGCGTGCAGCAGCTCCAGGAGGCCTTCATCGCTGTTCTGCTTTAATTTCACGGTAGTAAGCTTTCCAAGACTCCTAGGGACTTTGCTTAAGCAACCGTTTCGGTACCAGAACACTGCGTAGAGACAGTAAGCTCTGGTCCTGCGTGTATGCTGCGTGTCAACCTAGAAATTGGAGACTGATGGCATAAGGCTTCTTTTGCCATTATGAAAGCTCCGTTCATGCGGCCTCGAAGCTACCTGAAAAGCATTGTTGTTGCCGGGGTTTTCCTCACTGCCGGCATGGTTTTGAGAAGAAAATGAGTTTTCTCCTAAGAAACCTTGGGTTTCCAGTTCCTTGTTGGAAGCTCACCCTGCTCTGCGCTATACCTAAAGTGAAAGTCAACGTGAGCCCAAGCTTCGAAGTAAGGCCCTGATTATCCTTGCAAAACGAGAGGCGTGCAGCAGCTCCATGAGGCCTTCATCGTTGTTCTGCTTTAGTTTCAAGGTAGTAAGCTTTTCAACACTCCTAGGGGCCTTGCTTCAGCACCCGTTTCAGTACCAGAACACTGCGTAGAACCAGGAAGCTCTGCTCCTGCGTGTATGCTGCGTGTCAACCTAGAAATTAGAGACTGATGGCACAAGGCTTGTTTTCCCGTTTTGAAAGCTCCATTCATGCGGCCTCGAAGCTACCTGAAAAGCACTGTTGTTACCGTGCTTTTACTTACAGCCGGCATGGCACATAGAAGAAAATGAGTTTTCTCGAAAGAAACCTTGTGCTTCCAGTTCCTAGTTGGAAGCTCACCCGGCTCTGCTCTATACCAAACGTGAAAGTCAATGTGAGCACTAGCCTCGAAGTAAGGCCCTGATTATGCTGGCAATACGGGAGGCGTGCAGCAGCTCCATGAGGCCTTCATCGCTGTTCTGCTTTAGTTTCACGGTAGTAAGCTTTCCAACATTCCTAGGGACTTTGCTTAAGCAACCGTTTCGGTACCAGAACACTGCGTAGAGACAGTAAGCTCTGGTCCTGCGTGTATGCTGCGTGTCAACCTAGAAATTGGAGACTGATGGCATAAGGCTTCTTTTGCCATTATGAAAGCTCCGTTCATGCGGCCTCGAAGCTACCTGAAAAGCATTGTTGTTGCCGGGGTTTTCCTCACTGCCGGCATGGTTCTGAGAAGAAAATGAGTTTTCTCCTAAGAAACCTTGGGTTTCCAGTTCCTTGTTGGAAGCTCACCCTGCTCTGCGCTATACCTAAAGTGAAAGTCAACGTGAGCCCAAGCTTCGAAGTAAGGCCCTGATTATCCTTGAAAAACGAGAGGCGTGCAGCAGCTCCATGAGGCCTTCATCGTTGTTCTGCTTTAGTTTCAAGGTAGTAAGCTTTTCAACACTCCTAGGGGCCTTGCTTCAGCACCCGTTTCAGTACCAGAACACTGCGTAGAACCAGGAAGTTCTGCTCCTGCGTGTATGCTGCGTGTCAACCTAGAAATTAGAGGCTGACGGCACAAGGCTAGTTTTCCCATTATGAAAGCTCCGTTGATGCGGCCCCGAAGCTAGCTGAAAAGCACTGTTGTTACCGTGCTTTTACTTACAGCCGGCATGGCACATAGAAGAAAATGAGTTTTCTCGAAAGAAACCTTGTGCTTCCAGTTCCTAGTTGGAAGCTCACCCGGCTCTGCTCTATACCAAACGTGAAAGTCAATGTGAGCACTAGCCTCGAAGTAAGGCCCTGATTATCCTGGCAAAACGGGAGGCGTGCAGCAGCTCCATGAGGCCTTCATCGCTGTTCTGCTTTAGTTTCACGGTAGTAAGCTTTCCAACATTCCTAGGGACTTTGCTTAAGCAACCGTTTCGGTACCAGAAGACTGCGTAGAGACAGTAAGCTCTGGTCCTGCGTGTATGCTGCGTGTCAACCTAGAAATTGGAGACTGATGGCATAAGGCTTCTTTTCCCATTATGAAAGCTCCGTTCATGCGGCCTCGAAGCTACCTGAAAAGCATTGTTGTTGCCGGGGTTTTCCTCACTGCCAGCATGGTTCTGAGAAGAAAATGAGTTTTCTCCTAAGAAACCTTGGGTTTCCAGTTCCTTGTTGGAAGCTCACCCTGCTCTGCGCTATACCTAAAGTGAAAGTCAACGTGAGCCCAAGCTTCGAAGTAAGGCCCTGATTATCCTTGCAAAACGAGAGGCGTGCAGCAGCTCCATGAGGCCTTCATCGTTGTTCTGCTTTAGTTTCAAGGTAGTAAGCTTTTCAACACTCCTAGGGGCCTTGCTTCAGCACCCGTTTCAGTACCAGAATACTGCGTAGAACCAGGAAGCTCTGCTCCTGCGTGTATGCTGCGTGTCAACCTAGAAATTAGAGACTGACGGCACAAGGCTTGTTTTCCCGTTTTGAAAGCTCCATTCATGCGGCCCCGAAGCTACCTGAAAAGCACTGTTGTTACCGTGCTTTTACTTACAGCCGGCATGGCACATAGAAGAAAATGAGTTTTCTCGAAAGAAACCTTGTGCTTCCAGTTCCTAGTTGGAAGCTCAACCGGCTCTGCTCTATACCAAACGTGAAAGTCAATGTGAGCACTAGCCTCGAAGTAAGGCCCTGATTATGCTGGCAAAACGGGAGGCGTGCAGCAGCTCCATGAGGCCTTCATCGCTGTTCTGCTTTAGTTTCACGGTAGTAGCTTTCCAACATTCCTAGGGACTTTGCTTAAGCAACCGTTTCGGTACCAGAACACTGCGTAGAGACAGTAAGCTCTGGTCCTGCGTGTATGCTGCGAGTCAACCTAGAAATTGGAGACTGATGGCATAAGGCTTCTTTTCCCATTATGAAAGCTCCGTTCATGCGGCCTCGAAGCTACCTGAAAAGCATTGTTGTTGCCGGGGTTTTCCTCACTGCCGGCATGGTTCTGAGGAGAAAATGAATTTTCTCCTAAGAAACCTTGGGTTGCCAGTTCTTTGTTGGAAGCTCACCCTGCTCTGCGCTATACCTAAAGTGAAAGTCAACGTGAGCCCAAGCTTCGAAGTAAGGCCCTGATTATCCTTGCAAAACGAGAGGCGTGCAGCAGCTCCATGAGGCCTTCATCGTTGTTCTGCTTTAGTTTCAAGGTAGTAAGCTTTTCAACACTCCTAGGGGCCTTGCTTCAGCACCCGTTTCAGTACCAGAACACTGCGTAGAACAAGGAAGCTCTGCTCCTGCGTGTATGCTGCGTGTCAACCTAGAAATTAGAGACTGATGGCACAAGGCTTGTTTTCCCGTTTTGAAAGCTCCATTCATGCGGCCCCGAAGCTACCTGAAAAGCACTGTAGTTACCGTGCTTTTACTTACAGCTGGCATGGTTCATAGAAGAAAATGAGTTTTCTCGAAAGAAACCTTGTGCTTCCAGTTCCTAGTTGGAAGCTCACCCGGCTCTGCTCTATACCAAACGTGAAAGTCAATGTGAGCACTAGCCTCGAAGTAAGGCCCTGATTATGCTGGCAAAACGGGAGGCGTGCAGCAGCTCCATGAGGCCTTCATCGCTGTTCTGCTTTAGTTTCACGGTAGTAGCTTTCCAACATTCCTAGGGACTTTGCTTAAGCAACCGTTTCGGTACCAGAACACTGCGTAGAGACAGTAAGATCTGGTCCTGCGTGTATGCTGCGAGTCAACCTAGAAATTGGAGACTGATGGCATAAGGCTTCTTTTCCCATTATGAAAGCTCCGTTCATGCGGCCTCGAAGCTACCTGAAAAGCATTGTTGTTGCCGGGGTTTTCCTCACTGCCGGCATGGTTCTGAGGAGAAAATGAGTTTTCTCCTAAGAAACCTTGGGTTTCCAGTTCTTTGTTGGAAGCTCACCCTGTTCTGCGCTATACCTAAAGTGAAAGTCAACGTGAGCCCAAGCTTCGAAGTAAGGCCCTGATTATCCTTGCAAAACGAGAGGCGTGCAGCAGCTCCATGAGCCCTTCATCGTTTTCTGCTTTAGTTTCAAGGTAGTGAGCTTTTCAACACTCCTAAGGGCCTTGCTTCAGCACCCGTTTCAGTACCAGAACACTGCGTAGAACCAGGAAGCTCTGCTCCTGCGTGTATGCTGCGTGTCAAGCTAGAAATTAGAGGCTGACGGCACAAGGCTAGTTTTCCCATTATGAAAGCTCCGTTGATGCGGCCCCGAAGCTACCTGAAAAGCACTGTTGTTACCGTGCTTTTACTTACAGCCGGCATTGCACATAGAAGAAAATGAGTTTTCTCGAAAGAAACCTTGTGCTTCCAGTTCCTAGTTGGAAGCTCACCCGGCTCTGCTCTATACCAAACGTGAAAGTCAATGTGAGCACTAGCCTCGAAGTAAGGCCCTGATTATCCTGGCAAAAAGGGAGGCGTGCAGCAGCTCCATGAGGCCTTCATCGCTGTTCTGCTTTAGTTTCACGGTAGTAAGCTTTCCAAGACTCCTAGGGACTTTGCTTAAGCAACCGTTTCGGTACCAGAACACTGCGTAGAGACAGTAAGCTCTGGTCCTGCGTGTATGCTGCGTGTCAACCTAGAAATTGGAGACTGATGGCATAAGGCTTCTTTTGCCATTATGAAAGCTCCGTTCATGCGGCTTCGAAGCTACCTGAAAAGCATTGTTGTTGCCGGGGTTTTCCTCACTGCCGGCATGGTTTTGAGAAGAAAATGAGTTTTCCCCTAAGAAACCTTGGGTTTCCAGTTCCTTGTTGGAAGCTCACCCTGCTCTGCGCTATATCTAAAGTGAAAGTCAACGTGAGCCCAAGCTTCGAAGTAAGGCCCTGATTATCCTTGCAAAACGAGAGGCGTGCAGCAGCTCCATGAGGCCTTCATCGTTGTTCTGCTTTAGTTTCAAGGTAGTAAGCTTTTCAACACTCCTAGGGGCCTTGCTTCAGCACCCGTTTCAGTACCAGAACACTGCGTAGAACCAGGAAGCTCTGCTCCTGCGTGTATGCTGCGTGTCAACCTAGAAATTAGAGACTGATGGCACAAGGCTAATTTTCCCATTATGAAAGCTCCGTTGATGCGGCCCCGAAGCTACCTGAAAAGCACTGTTGTTACCGTGCTTTTACTTACAGCCGGCATGGTTCATAGAAGAAAATGAGTTTTCTCGAAAGAAACCTTGTGCTTCCAGTTCCTAGTTGGAAGCTCACCCGGCTCTGCTCTATACCAAACGTGAAAGTCAATGTGAGCACTAGCCTCGAAGTAAGGCCCTGATTATCCTGGCAAAAAGGGAGGCGTGCAGCAGCTCCATGAGGCCTTCATCGCTGTTCTGCTTTAGTTTCACGGTAGTAAGCTTTCCAAGACTCCTAGGGACTTTGCTTAAGCAACCGTTTCGGTACCAGAACACTGCGTAGAGACAGTAAGCTCTGATCCTGCGTGTATGCTGCGTGTCAACCTAGAAATTGGAGACTGATGGCATAAGGCTTCTTTTGCCATTATGAAAGCTCCGTTCATGCGGCCTCGAAGCTACCTGAAAAGCATTGTTGTTGCCGGGGTTTTCCTCACTGCCGGCATGGTTCTGAGAAGAAAATGAGTTTTCTCCTAAGAAACCTTGGGTTTCCAGTTCCTTGTTGGAAGCTCACCCTGCTCTGCGCTATACCTAAAGTGAAAGTCAACGTGAGCCCAAGCTTCGAAGTAAGGCCCTGATTATCCTTGCAAAACGAGAGGCGTGCAGCAGCTCCATGAGGCCTTCATCGTTGTTCTGCTTTAGTTTCAAGGTAGTAAGCTTTTCAACACTCCTAGGGGCCTTGCTTCAGCACCCGTTTCAGTACCAGAACACTGCGTAGAACCAGGAAGTTCTGCTCCTGCGTGTATGCTGCGTGTCAACCTAGAAATTAGAGGCTGACGGCACAAGGCTAGTTTTCCCATTATGAAAGCTCCGTTGATGCGGCCCCGAAGCTACCTGAAAAGCACTGTTGTTACCGTGCTTTTACTTACAGCCGGCATGGCACATAGAAGAAAATGAGTTTTCTCGAAAGAAACCTTGTGCTTCCAGTTCCTAGTTGGAAGCTCACCCGGCTCTGCTCTATACCAAACGTGAAAGTCAATGTGAGCACTAGCCTCGAAGTAAGGCCCTGATTATCCTGGCAAAACGGGAGGCGTGCAGCAGCTCCATGAGGCCTTCATCGCTGTTCTGCTTTAGTTTCACGGTAGTAAGCTTTCCAAGACTCCTAGGGACTTTGCTTAAGCAACCGTTTCGGTACCAGAACACTGCGTAGAGACAGTAAGCTCTGGTTCTGCGTGTATGCTGCGTGTCAACCTAGAAATTGGAGACTGATGGCATAAGGCTTCTTTTCCCATTATGAAAGCTCCGTTCATGCGGCCTCGAAGCTACCTGAAAAGCATTGTTGTTGCCGGGGTTTTCCTCACTGCTGGCATGGTTCTGAGAAGAAAATGAGTTTTCTCCTAAGAAACCTTGGGTTTCCAGTTCGTGTTGGAAGCTCACCCTGCTCTGCGCTATACCTAAAGTGAAAGTCAACGTGAGCCCAAGCTTCGAAGTAAGGCCCTGATTATCCTTGCAAAACGAGAGGCGTGCAGCAGCTCCATGAGCCCTTCATCGTTTTCTGCTTTAGTTTCAAGGTAGTGAGCTTTTCAACACTCCTAAGGGCCTTGCTTCAGCACCCGTTTCAGTACCAGAACACTGCGTAGAACCATGAAGCTCTGCTCCTGCGTGTATGCTGCGTGTCAAGCTAGAAATTAGAGGCTGACGGCACAAGGCTAGTTTTCCCATTATGAAAGCTCCGTTGATGCGGCCCCGAAGCTACCTGAAAAGCACTGTTGTTACCGTGCTTTTACTTACAGCCGGCATTGCACATAGAAGAAAATGAGTTTTCTCGAAAGAAACCTTGTGCTTCCAGTTCCTAGTTGGAAGCTCACCCGGCTCTGCTCTATACCAAACGTGAAAGTCAATGTGAGCACTAGCCTCGAAGTAAGGCCCTGATTATCCTGGCAAAAAGGGAGGCGTGCAGCAGCTCCATGAGGCCTTCATCGCTGTTCTGCTTTAGTTTCACGGTAGTAAGCTTTCCAAGACTCCTAGGGACTTTGCTTAAGCAACCGTTTCGGTACCAGAACACTGCGTAGAGACAGTAAGCTCTGGTCCTGCGTGTATGCTGCGTGTCAACCTAGAAATTGGAGACTGATGGCATAAGGCTTCTTTTGCCATTATGAAAGCTCCGTTCATGCGGCTTCGAAGCTACCTGAAAAGCATTGTTGTTGCCGGGGTTTTCCTCACTGCCGGCATGGTTTTGAGAAGAAAATGAGTTTTCCCCTAAGAAACCTTGGGTTTCCAGTTCCTTGTTGGAAGCTCACCCTGCTCTGCGCTATACCTAAAGTGAAAGTCAACGTGAGCCCAAGCTTCGAAGTAAGGCCCTGATTATCCTTGCAAAACGAGAGGCGTGCAGCAGCTCCATGAGGCCTTCATCGTTGTTCTGCTTTAGTTTCAAGGTAGTAAGCTTTTCAACACTCCTAGGGGCCTTGCTTCAGCACCCGTTTCAGTACCAGAACACTGCGTAGAACCAGGAAGCTCTGCTCCTGCGTGTATGCTGCGTGTCAACCTAGAAATTAGAGACTGATGGCACAAGGCTAATTTTCCCATTATGAAAGCTCCGTTGATGCGGCCCCGAAGCTACCTGAAAAGCACTGTTGTTACCGTGCTTTTACTTACAGCCGGCATGGTTCATAGAAGAAAATGAGTTTTCTCGAAAGAAACCTTGTGCTTCCAGTTCCTAGTTGGAAGCTCACCCGGCTCTGCTCTATACCAAACGTGAAAGTCAATGTGAGCACTAGCCTCGAAGTAAGGCCCTGATTATCCTGGCAAAAAGGGAGGCGTGCAGCAGCTCCATGAGGCCTTCATCGCTGTTCTGCTTTAGTTTCACGGTAGTAAGCTTTCCAAGACTCCTAGGGACTTTGCTTAAGCAACCGTTTCGGTACCAGAACACTGCGTAGAGACAGTAAGCTCTGATCCTGCGTGTATGCTGCGTGTCAACCTAGAAATTGGAGACTGATGGCATAAGGCTTCTTTTGCCATTATGAAAGCTCCGTTCATGCGGCCTCGAAGCTACCTGAAAAGCATTGTTGTTGCCGGGGTTTTCCTCACTGCCGGCATGGTTCTGAGAAGAAAATGAGTTTTCTCCTAAGAAACCTTGGGTTTCCAGTTCCTTGTTGGAAGCTCACCCTGCTCTGCGCTATACCTAAAGTGAAAGTCAACGTGAGCCCAAGCTTCGAAGTAAGGCCCTGATTATCCTTGCAAAACGAGAGGCGTGCAGCAGCTCCATGAGGCCTTCATCGTTGTTCTGCTTTAGTTTCAAGGTAGTAAGCTTTTCAACACTCCTAGGGGCCTTGCTTCAGCACCCGTTTCAGTACCAGAACACTGCGTAGAACCAGGAAGTTCTGCTCCTGCGTGTATGCTGCGTGTCAACCTAGAAATTAGAGGCTGACGGCACAAGGCTAGTTTTCCCATTATGAAAGCTCCGTTGATGCGGCCCCGAAGCTACCTGAAAAGCACTGTTGTTACCGTGCTTTTACTTACAGCCGGCATGGCACATAGAAGAAAATGAGTTTTCTCGAAAGAAACCTTGTGCTTCCAGTTCCTAGTTGGAAGCTCACCCGGCTCTGCTCTATACCAAACGTGAAAGTCAATGTGAGCACTAGCCTCGAAGTAAGGCCCTGATTATCCTGGCAAAACGGGAGGCGTGCAGCAGCTCCATGAGGCCTTCATCGCTGTTCTGCTTTAGTTTCACGGTAGTAAGCTTTCCAAGACTCCTAGGGACTTTGCTTAAGCAACCGTTTCGGTACCAGAACACTGCGTAGAGACAGTAAGCTCTGGTTCTGCGTGTATGCTGCGTGTCAACCTAGAAATTGGAGACTGATGGCATAAGGCTTCTTTTCCCATTATGAAAGCTCCGTTCATGCGGCCTCGAAGCTACCTGAAAAGCATTGTTGTTGCCGGGGTTTTCCTCACTGCTGGCATGGTTCTGAGAAGAAAATGAGTTTTCTCCTAAGAAACCTTGGGTTTCCAGTTCGTGTTGGAAGCTCACCCTGCTCTGCGCTATACCTAAAGTGAAAGTCAACGTGAGCCCAAGCTTCGAAGTAAGGCCCTGATTATCCTTGCAAAACGAGAGGCGTGCAGCAGCTCCATGAGGCCTTCATCGTTGTTCTGCTTTAGTTTCAAGGTAGTAAGCTTTTCAACACTCCTAGGGGCCTTGCTTCAGCACCCGTTTCAGTACCAGAACACTGCGTAGAACCAGGAAGCTCTGCTCCTGCGTGTATGCTGCGTGTCAACCTAGAAATTAGAGACTGATGGCACAAGGCTTGTTTTCCCGTTTTGAAAGCTCCATTCATGCGGCCTCGAAGCTACCTGAAAAGCACTGTTGTTACCGTGCTTTTACTTACAGCCGGCATGGCACATAGAAGAAAATGAGTTTTCTCGAAAGAAACCTTGTGCTTCCAGTTCCTAGTTGGAAGCTCACCCGGCTCTGCTCTATACCAAACGTGAAAGTCAATGTGAGCACTAGCCTCGAAGTAAGGCCCTGATTATCCTGGCAAAACGGGAGGCGTGCAGCAGCTCCATGAGGCCTTCATCGCTGTTCTGCTTTAGTTTCACGGTAGTAGCTTTCCAACATTCCTAGGGACTTTGCTTAAGCAACCGTTTCGGTACCAGAACACTGCGTAGAGACAGTAAACTCTGGTCCTGCGTGTATGCTGCGAGTCAACCTAGAAATTGGAGACTGATGGCATAAGGCTTCTTTTCCCATTATGAAAGCTCCGTTCATGCGGCCTCGAAGCTACCTGAAAAGCATTGTTGTTGCCGGGGTTTTCCTCACTGCCGGCATGGTTCTGAGGAGAAAATGAGTTTTCTCCTAAGAAACCTTGGGTTTCCAGTTCTTTGTTGGAAGCTCACCCTGCTCTGCGCTATACCTAAAGTGAAAGTCAACGTGAGCCCAAGCTTCGAAGTAAGGCCCTGATTATCCTTGCAAAACGAGAGGCGTGCAGCAGCTCCATGAGGCCTTCATCGTTGTTCTGCTTTAGTTTCAAGGTAGTAAGCTTTTCAACACTCCTAGGGGCCTTGCTTCAGCACCCGTTTCAGTACCAGAACACTGCGTAGAACCAGGAAGCTCTGCTCCTGCGTGTATGCTGCGTGTCAAGCTAGAAATTAGAGGCTGACGGCACAAGGCTTGTTTTCCCGTTTTGAAAGCTCCGTTGATGCGGCCTCGAAGCTACCTGAAAAGCACTGTTGTTACCGTGCTTTTACTTACAGCCGGCATGGCACATAGAAGAAAATGAGTTTTCTCGAAAGAAACCTTGTGCTTCCAGTTCCTAGTTGGAAGCTCACCCGGCTCTGCTCTATACCAAACGTGAAAGTCAATGTGAGCACTAGCCTCGAAGTAAGGCCCTGATTATCCTGGCAAAAAGGGAGGCGTGCAGCAGCTCCATGAGGCCTTCATCGCTGTTCTGCTTTAGTTTCACGGTAGTAAGCTTTCCAAGACTCCTAGGGACTTTGCTTAAGCAACCGTTTCGGTACCAGAACACTGCGTAGAGACAGTAAGCTCTGGTCCTGCGTGTATGCTGCGTGTCAACCTAGAAATTGGAGACTGATGGCATAAGGCTTCTTTTGCCATTATGAAAGCTCCGTTCATGCGGCTTCGAAGCTACCTGAAAAGCATTGTTGTTGCCGGGGTTTTCCTCACTGCCGGCATGGTTTTGAGAAGAAAATGAGTTTTCCCCTAAGAAACCTTGGGTTTCCAGTTCCTTGTTGGAAGCTCACCCTGCTCTGCGCTATACCTAAAGTGAAAGTCAACGTGAGCCCAAGCTTCGAAGTAAGGCCCTGATTATCCTTGCAAAACGAGAGGCGTGCAGCAGCTCCATGAGGCCTTCATCGTTGTTCTGCTTTAGTTTCAAGGTAGTAAGCTTTTCAACACTCCTAGGGGCCTTGCTTCAGCACCCGTTTCAGTACCAGGACACTGCGTAGAACCAGGAAGCTCTGCTCCTGCGTGTATGCTGCGTGTCAACCTAGAAATTAGAGACTGATGGCACAAGGCTAATTTTCCCATTATGAAAGCTCCGTTGATGCGGCCCCGAAGCTACCTGAAAAGCACTGTTGTTACCGTGCTTTTACTTACAGCCGGCATGGTTCATAGAAGAAAATGAGTTTTCTCGAAAGAAACCTTGTGCTTCCAGTTCCTAGTTGGAAGCTCACCCGGCTCTGCTCTATACCAAACGTGAAAGTCAATGTGAGCACTAGCCTCGAAGTAAGGCCCTGATTATCCTGGCAAAACGGGAGGCGTGCAGCAGCTCCATGAGGCCTTCATCGCTGTTCTGCTTTAGTTTCACGGTAGTAGCTTTCCAACATTCCTAGGGACTTTGCTTAAGCAACCGTTTCGGTACCAGAACACTGCGTAGAGACAGTAAACTCTGGTCCTGCGTGTATGCTGCGAGTCAACCTAGAAATTGGAGACTGATGGCATAAGGCTTCTTTTCCCATTATGAAAGCTCCGTTCATGCGGCCTCGAAGCTACCTGAAAAGCATTGTTGTTGCCGGGGTTTTCCTCACTGCCGGCATGGTTCTGAGGAGAAAATGAGTTTTCTCCTAAGAAACCTTGGGTTTCCAGTTCTTTGTTGGAAGCTCACCCTGCTCTGCGCTATACCTAAAGTGAAAGTCAACGTGAGCCCAAGCTTCGAAGTAAGGCCCTGATTATCCTTGCAAAACGAGAGGCGTGCAGCAGCTCCATGAGGCCTTCATCGTTGTTCTGCTTTAGTTTCAAGGTAGTAAGCTTTTCAACACTCCTAGGGGCCTTGCTTCAGCACCCGTTTCAGTACCAGAACACTGCGTAGAACCAGGAAGCTCTGCTCCTGCGTGTATGCTGCGTGTCAAGCTAGAAATTAGAGGCTGACGGCACAAGGCTTGTTTTCCCGTTTTGAAAGCTCCGTTGATGCGGCCTCGAAGCTACCTGAAAAGCACTGTTGTTACCGTGCTTTTACTTACAGCCGGCATGGCACATAGAAGAAAATGAGTTTTCTCGAAAGAAACCTTGTGCTTCCAGTTCCTAGTTGGAAGCTCACCCGGCTCTGCTCTATACCAAACGTGAAAGTCAATGTGAGCACTAGCCTCGAAGTAAGGCCCTGATTATCCTGGCAAAAAGGGAGGCGTGCAGCAGCTCCATGAGGCCTTCATCGCTGTTCTGCTTTAGTTTCACGGTAGTAAGCTTTCCAAGACTCCTAGGGACTTTGCTTAAGCAACCGTTTCGGTACCAGAACACTGCGTAGAGACAGTAAGCTCTGGTCCTGCGTGTATGCTGCGTGTCAACCTAGAAATTGGAGACTGATGGCATAAGGCTTCTTTTGCCATTATGAAAGCTCCGTTCATGCGGCTTCGAAGCTACCTGAAAAGCATTGTTGTTGCCGGGGTTTTCCTCACTGCCGGCATGGTTTTGAGAAGAAAATGAGTTTTCCCCTAAGAAACCTTGGGTTTCCAGTTCCTTGTTGGAAGCTCACCCTGCTCTGCGCTATACCTAAAGTGAAAGTCAACGTGAGCCCAAGCTTCGAAGTAAGGCCCTGATTATCCTTGCAAAACGAGAGGCGTGCAGCAGCTCCATGAGGCCTTCATCGTTGTTCTGCTTTAGTTTCAAGGTAGTAAGCTTTTCAACACTCCTAGGGGCCTTGCTTCAGCACCCGTTTCAGTACCAGGACACTGCGTAGAACCAGGAAGCTCTGCTCCTGCGTGTATGCTGCGTGTCAACCTAGAAATTAGAGACTGATGGCACAAGGCTAATTTTCCCATTATGAAAGCTCCGTTGATGCGGCCCCGAAGCTACCTGAAAAGCACTGTTGTTACCGTGCTTTTACTTACAGCCGGCATGGTTCATAGAAGAAAATGAGTTTTCTCGAAAGAAACCTTGTGCTTCCAGTTCCTAGTTGGAAGCTCACCCGGCTCTGCTCTATACCAAACGTGAAAGTCAATGTGAGCACTAGCCTCGAAGTAAGGCCCTGATTATCCTGGCAAAAAGGGAGGCGTGCAGCAGCTCCATGAGGCCTTCATCGCTGTTCTGCTTTAGTTTCACGGTAGTAAGCTTTCCAAGACTCCTAGGGACTTTGCTTAAGCAACCGTTTCGGTACCAGAACACTGCGTAGAGACAGTAAGCTCTGATCCTGCGTGTATGCTGCGTGTCAACCTAGAAATTGGAGACTGATGGCATAAGGCTTCTTTTGCCATTATGAAAGCTCCGTTCATGCGGCCTCGAAGCTACCTGAAAAGCATTGTTGTTGCCGGGGTTTTCCTCACTGCCGGCATGGTTCTGAGAAGAAAATGAGTTTTCTCCTAAGAAACCTTGGGTTTCCAGTTCCTTGTTGGAAGCTCACCCTGCTCTGCGCTATACCTAAAGTGAAAGTCAACGTGAGCCCAAGCTTCGAAGTAAGGCCCTGATTATCCTTGCAAAACGAGAGGCGTGCAGCAGCTCCATGAGGCCTTCATCGTTGTTCTGCTTTAGTTTCAAGGTAGTAAGCTTTTCAACACTCCTAGGGGCCTTGCTTCAGCACCCGTTTCAGTACCAGAACACTGCGTAGAACCAGGAAGTTCTGCTCCTGCGTGTATGCTGCGTGTCAACCTAGAAATTAGAGGCTGACGGCACAAGGCTAGTTTTCCCATTATGAAAGCTCCGTTGATGCGGCCCCGAAGCTACCTGAAAAGCACTGTTGTTACCGTGCTTTTACTTACAGCCGGCATGGCACATAGAAGAAAATGAGTTTTCTCGAAAGAAACCTTGTGCTTCCAGTTCCTAGTTGGAAGCTCACCCGGCTCTGCTCTATACCAAACGTGAAAGTCAATGTGAGCACTAGCCTCGAAGTAAGGCCCTGATTATCCTGGCAAAACGGGAGGCGTGCAGCAGCTCCATGAGGCCTTCATCGCTGTTCTGCTTTAGTTTCACGGTAGTAAGCTTTCCAAGACTCCTAGGGACTTTGCTTAAGCAACCGTTTCGGTACCAGAACACTGCGTAGAGACAGTAAGCTCTGGTTCTGCGTGTATGCTGCGTGTCAACCTAGAAATTGGAGACTGATGGCATAAGGCTTCTTTTCCCATTATGAAAGCTCCGTTCATGCGGCCTCGAAGCTACCTGAAAAGCATTGTTGTTGCCGGGGTTTTCCTCACTGCTGGCATGGTTCTGAGAAGAAAATGAGTTTTCTCCTAAGAAACCTTGGGTTTCCAGTTCGTGTTGGAAGCTCACCCTGCTCTGCGCTATACCTAAAGTGAAAGTCAACGTGAGCCCAAGCTTCGAAGTAAGGCCCTGATTATCCTTGCAAAACGAGAGGCGTGCAGCAGCTCCATGAGGCCTTCATCGTTGTTCTGCTTTAGTTTCAAGGTAGTAAGCTTTTCAACACTCCTAGGGGCCTTGCTTCAGCACCCGTTTCAGTACCAGAACACTGCGTAGAACCAGGAAGCTCTGCTCCTGCGTGTATGCTGCGTGTCAACCTAGAAATTAGAGACTGATGGCACAAGGCTTGTTTTCCCGTTTTGAAAGCTCCATTCATGCGGCCTCGAAGCTACCTGAAAAGCACTGTTGTTACCGTGCTTTTACTTACAGCCGGCATGGCACATAGAAGAAAATGAGTTTTCTCGAAAGAAACCTTGTGCTTCCAGTTCCTAGTTGGAAGCTCACCCGGCTCTGCTCTATACCAAACGTGAAAGTCAATGTGAGCACTAGCCTCGAAGTAAGGCCCTGATTATCCTGGCAAAACGGGAGGCGTGCAGCAGCTCCATGAGGCCTTCATCGCTGTTCTGCTTTAGTTTCACGGTAGTAGCTTTCCAACATTCCTAGGGACTTTGCTTAAGCAACCGTTTCGGTACCAGAACACTGCGTAGAGACAGTAAACTCTGGTCCTGCGTGTATGCTGCGAGTCAACCTAGAAATTGGAGACTGATGGCATAAGGCTTCTTTTCCCATTATGAAAGCTCCGTTCATGCGGCCTCGAAGCTACCTGAAAAGCATTGTTGTTGCCGGGGTTTTCCTCACTGCCGGCATGGTTCTGAGGAGAAAATGAGTTTTCTCCTAAGAAACCTTGGGTTTCCAGTTCTTTGTTGGAAGCTCACCCTGCTCTGCGCTATACCTAAAGTGAAAGTCAACGTGAGCCCAAGCTTCGAAGTAAGGCCCTGATTATCCTTGCAAAACGAGAGGCGTGCAGCAGCTCCATGAGGCCTTCATCGTTGTTCTGCTTTAGTTTCAAGGTAGTAAGCTTTTCAACACTCCTAGGGGCCTTGCTTCAGCACCCGTTTCAGTACCAGAACACTGCGTAGAACCAGGAAGCTCTGCTCCTGCGTGTATGCTGCGTGTCAACCTAGAAATTAGAGACTGACGGCACAAGGCTAGTTTTCCCATTATGAAAGCTCCGTTGATGCGGCCCCGAAGCTACCTGAAAAGCACTTTTGTTACCGTGCTTTTACTTAGAGCCGGCATGGCACATAGAAGAAAATGAGTTTTCTCGAAAGAAACCTTGTGCTTCCAGTTCCTAGTTGGAAGCTCACCCGGCTCTGCTCTATACCAAACGTGAAAGTCAATGTGAGCACTAGCCTCGAAGTAAGGCCCTGATTATCCTGGCAAAACGGGAGGCGTGCAGCAGCTCCATGAGGCCTTCATCGCTGTTCTGCTTTAGTTTCACGGTAGTAAGCTTTCCAACATTCCTAGGGACTTTGCTTAAGCAACCGTTTCGGTACCAGAACAGTGCGTAGAGACAGTAAGCTCTGGTCCTGCGTGTATGCTGCGTGTCAACCTAGAAATTGGAGACTGATGGCATAAGGCTTCTTTTCCCATTATGAAAGCTCCGTTCATGCGGCCTCGAAGCTACCTGAAAAGCATTGTTGTTGCCGGGGTTTTCCTCACTGCCGGCATGGTTCTGAGAAGAAAATGAGTTTTCTCCTAAGAAACCTTGGGTTTCCAGTTCCTTGTTGGAAGCTCACCCTGCTCTGCGCTATACCTAAAGTGAATGTCAACCTGAGCCCAAGCTTCGAAGTAAGGCCCTGATTATCCTTGCAAAACGAGAGGCATGCAGCAGCTCCATGAGGCCTTCATCGTTGTTCTGCTTTAGTTTCAAGGTAGTAAGCTTTTCAACACTCCTAGGGGCCTTGCTTCAGCACCCGTTTCAGTACCAGAACACTGCGTAGAACCAGGAAGCTCTGCTCCTGCGTGTATGCTGCGTGTCAACCTAGAAATTAGAGACTGATGGCACAAGGCTTGTTTTCCCGTTTTGAAAGCTCCATTCATGCGGCCTCGAAGCTACCTGAAAAGCACTGTTGTTACCGTGCTTTTACTTACAGCCGGCATGGCACATAGAAGAAAATGAGTTTTCTCGAAAGAAACCTTGTGCTTCCAGTTCCTAGTTGGAAGCTCACCCTGCTCTGCTCTATACCAAACGTGAAAGTCAATGTGAGCACTAGCCTCGAAGTAAGGCCCTGATTATGCTGGCAAAACGGGAGGCGTGCAGCAGCTCCATGAGGCCTTCATCGCTGTTCTGCTTTAGTTTCACGGTAGTAAGCTTTCCAACATTCCTAGGGACTTTGCTTAAGCAACCGTTTCGGTACCAGAACACTGCGTAGAGACAGTAAGCTCTGGTCCTGCGTGTATGCTGCGTGTCAACCTAGAAATTGGAGACTGATGGCATAAGGCTTCTTTTCCCATTATGAAAGCTCCGTTCATGCGGCCTCGAAGCTACCTGAAAAGCATTGTTGTTGCCGGGGTTTTCCTCACTGCCGACATGGTTCTGAGAAGAAAATGAGTTTTCTCCTAAGAAACCTTGGGTTTCCAGTTCCTTGTTGGAAGCTCACCCTGCTCTGCTCTATACCTAAAGTGAAAGTCAACGTGAGCCCAAGCTTCGAAGTAAGGCCCTGATTATCCTTGCAAAACGAGAGGCGTGCAGCAGCTCCATGAGGCCTTCATCGTTGTTCTGCTTAGGTTTCAAGGTAGTAAGCTTTTCAACACTCCTCGGGGCCTTGCTTCAGCACACGTTTCAGTACCAGAACACTGCGTAGAACCAGGAAGCTCTGCTCCTGCGTGTATGCTGCGTGTCAACCTAGAAATTAGAGACTGATGGCACAAGGCTAGTTTTCCCATTATGAAAGCTCCGTTGATGCGGCCCCGAAGCTACCTGAAAGGCACTGTTGTTACCGTGCTTTTACTTACAGCCGGCATGGCACATAGAAGAAAATGAGTTTTCTCGAAAGAAACCTTGTGCTTCCAGTTCCTAGTTGGAAGCTCACCCTGCTCTGCTCTATACCAAACGTGAAAGTCAATGTGAGCACTAGCCTCGAAGTAAGGCCCTGATTATGCTGGCAAAACGGGAGGCGTGCAGCAGCTCCATGAGGCCTTCATCGCTGTTCTGCTTTAGTTTCACTGTAGTAAGCTTTCCAACATTCCTAGGGACTTTGCTTAAGCAACCGTTTCGGTACCAGAACACTGCGTAGAGACAGTAAGCTCTGGTCCTGCGTGTATGCTGCGTGTCAACCTAGAAATTGGAGACTGATGGCATAAGTCTTCTTTTCCCATTATGAAAGCTCCGTTCATGCGGCCTCGAAGCTACCTGAAAAGCATTGTTGTTGCCGGGGTTTTCCTCACTGCCGGCATGGTTCTGAGAAGAAACTGAGTTTTCTCCTAAGAAACCTTGGGTTTCCAGTTCCTTGTTGGAAGCTCACCCTGCTCTGCGCTATACCTAAAGTGAAAGTCAACGTGAGCCCAAGCTTCGAAGTAAGGCCCTGATTATCCTTGCAAAACGAGAGGCGTGCAGCAGCTCCATGAGGCCTTCATCGTTGTTCTGCTTTAGTTTCAAGGTAGTAAGCTTTTCAACACTCCTAGGGGCCTTGCTTCAGCACCCGTTTCAGTACCAGAACACTGCGTAGAACCAGGAAGCTCTGCTCCTGCGTGTATGCTGCGTGTCAACCTAGAAATTAGAGACTGATGGCACAAGGCTAGTTTTCCCATTATGAAAGCTCCGTTGATGCGGCCCCGAAGCTACCTGAAAAGCACTGTTGTTACCGTGCTTTTACTTACAGCCGGCATGGTTCACAGAAGAAAATGAGTTTTCTCGAAAGAAACCTTGTGCTTCCAGTTCCTAGTTGGAAGCTCACCCTGCTCTGCTCTATACCAAACGTGAAAGTCAATGTGAGCACTAGCCTCGAAGTAAGGCCCTGATTATGCTGGCAAAACGGGAGGCGTGCAGCAGCTCCATGAGGCCTTCATCGCTGTTCTGCTTTAGTTTCACGGTAGTAAGCTTTCCAACATTCCTAGGGACTTTGCTTAAGCAACCGTTTCGGTACCAGAACACTGCGTAGAGACAGTAAGCTCGGGTCCTGCGTGTATGCTGCGTGTCAACCTAGAAATTGGAGACTGATGGCATAAGGCTTCTTTTCCCATTATGAAAGCTCCGTTCATGCGGCCTCGAAGCTACCTGAAAAGCATTGTTGTTGCCGGGGTTTTCCTCACTGCCGGCATGGTTCTGAGAAGAAAATGAGTTTTCTCCTAAGAAACCTTGGGTTTCCAGTTCCTTGTTGGAAGCTCACCCTGCTCTGCGCTATACCTAAAGTGAAAGTCAACGTGAGCCCAAGCTTCGAAGTAAGGCCCTGATTATCCTTGCAAAACGAGAGGCGTGCAGCAGCTCCATGAGGCCTTCATCGTTGTTCTGCTTTAGTTTCAAGGTAGTAAGCTTTTCAACACTCCTAGGGGACTTGCTTCAGCACCCGTTTCAGTACCAGAACACTGCGTAGAACCAGGAAGCTCTGCTCCTGCGTGTATGCTGCGTGTCAACCTAGAAATTAGAGACTGATGGCACAAGGCTAGTTTTCCCATTATGAAAGCTCCGTTGATGCGGCCCCGAAGCTACCTGAAAAGCACTGTTGTTACCGTGCTTTTACTTACAGCCGGCATGGTTCACAGAAGAAAATGAGTTTTCTCGAAAGAAACCTTGTGCTTCCAGTTCCTAGTTGGAAGCTCACCCTGCTCTGCTCTATACCAAACGTGAAAGTCAATGTGAGCACTAGCCTCGAAGTAAGGCCCTGATTATGCTGGCAAAACGGGAGGCGTGCAGCAGCTCCATGAGGCCTTCATCGCTGTTCTGCTTTAGTTTCACGGTAGTAAGCTTTCCAACATTCCTAGGGACTTTGCTTAAGCAACCGTTTCGGTACCAGAACACTGCGTAGAGACAGTAAGCTCTGGTCCTGCGTGTATGCTGCGTGTCAACCTAGAAATTGGAGACTGATGGCATAAGGCTTCTTTTCCCATTATGAAAGCTCCGTTCATGCGGCCTCGAAGCTACCTGAAAAGCATTGTTGTTGCCGGGGTTTTCCTCACTGCCGGCATGGTTCTGAGAAGAAAATGAGTTTTCTCCTAAGAAACCTTGGGTTTCCAGTTCCTTGTTGGAAGCTCACCCTGCTCTGCGCTATACCTAAAGTGAAAGTCAACGTGAGCCCAAGCTTCGAAGTAAGGCCCTGATTATCCTTGCAAAACGAGAGGCGTGCAGCAGCTCCATGAGGCCTTCATCGTTGTTCTGCTTTAGTTTCAAGGTAGTAAGCTTTTCAACACTCCTAGGGGCCTTGCTTCAGCACCCGTTTCGGTACCAGAACACTGCGTAGAACCAGGAAGCTCTGCTCCTGCGTGTATGCTGCGTGTCAACCTAGAAATTAGAGACTGATGGCACAAGGCTAGTTTTCCCATTATGAAAGCTCCGTTGATGCGGCCCCGAAGCTACCTGAAAAGCACTGTTGTTACCGTGCTTTTACTTACAGCCGGCATGGTTCATAGAAGAAAATGAGTTTTCTCGAAAGAAACCTTGTGCTTCCAGTTCCTAGTTGGAAGCTCACCCGGCTTTGCTCTATACCAAACGTGAAAGTCAATGTGAGCACTAGCCTCGAAGTAAGGCCCTGATTATCCTGGCAAAACGGGAGGCGTGCAGCAGCTCCATGAGGCCTTCATCGCTGTTCTGCTTTAGTTTCACGGTAGTAAGCTTTCCAAGACTCCTAGGGACTTTGCTTAAGCAACCGTTTCGGTACCAGAACACTGCGTAGAGACAGTAAGCTCTGGTCCTGCATGTATGCTGCGTGTCAACCTAGAAATTGGAGACTGATGGCATAAGGCTTCTTTTGCCATTATGAAAGCTCCGTTCATGCGGCCTCGAAGCTACCTGAAAAGCATTGTTGTTGCCGGGGTTTTCCTCACTGCCGGCATGGTTCTGAGAAGAAACTGAGTTTTCTCCTAAGAAACCTTGGGTTTCCAGTTCCTTGTTGGAAGCTCACCCTGCTCTGCGCTATACCTAAAGTGAAAGTCAACGTGAGCCCAAGCTTCGAAGTAAGGCCCTGATTATCCTTGCAAAACGAGAGGCGTGCAGCAGCTCCATGAGGCCTTCATCGTTGTTCTGCTTTAGTTTCAAGGTAGTAAGCTTTTCAACACTCCTAGGGGCCTGCTTCAGCACCCGTTTCAGTACCAGAACACTGCGTAGAACCAGGAAGCTCTGCTCCTGCCTGTATGCTGCGTGTCAACCTAGAAATTAGAGACTGATGGCACAAGGCTAGTTTTTCCATTATGAAAGCTCCGTTGATGCGGCCCCGAAGCTACCTGAAAAGCACTGTTGTTACCGTGCTTTTACTTACAGCCGGCATGGCACATAGAAGAAAATGAGTTTTCTCGAAAGAAACCTTGTGCTTCCAGTTCCTAGTTGGAAGCTCACCCTGCTCTGCTCTATACCAAACGTGAAAGTCAATGTGAGCACTAGCCTCGAAGTAAGGCCCTGATTATGCTGGCAAAACGGGAGGCGTGCAGCAGCTCCATGAGGCCTTCATCGCTGTTCTGCTTTAGTTTCACGCTAATAAGCTTTCCAAGACTCCTAGGGACTTTGCTTAAGCAACCGTTTCGGTACCAGAACACTGCGTAGAGACAGTAAGCTCTGGTCCTGCGTGTATGCTGCGTGTCAACCTAGAAATTGGAGACTGATGGCATAAGGCTTCTTTTCCCATTATGAAAGCTCCGTTCATGCGGCCTCGAAGCTACCTGAAAAGCATTGTTGTTGCCGGGGTTTTCCTCACTGCCGGCATGGTTCTGAGAAGAAACTGAGTTTTCTCCTAAGAAACCTTGGGTTTCCAGTTCCTTGTTGGAAGCTCACCCTGCTCTGCTCTATACCTAAAGTGAAAGTCAACGTGAGCCCAAGCTTCGAAGTAAGGCCCTGATTATCCTTGCAAAACGAGAGGCGTGCAGCAGCTCCATGAGGCCTTCATCGTTTTTCTGCTTTAGTTTCAAGGTAGTAAGCTTTTCAACACTCCTAGGGGCCTTGCTTCAGCACCCGTTTTGGTACCAGAACACTGCGTAGAACCAGGAAGCTCTGCTCCTGCGTGTATGCTGCGTGTCAACCTAGAAATTAGAGACTGATGGCACAAGGCTAGTTTTCCCATTATGAAAGCTCCATTGATGCGGCCCCGAAGCTACCTGAAAAGCACTGTTGTTACCGTGCTTTTACTTACAGCCGGCATGGCACATAGAAGAAAATGAGTTTTCTCGAAAGAAACCTTGTGCTTCCAGTTCCTAGTTGGAAGCTCACCCTGCTCTGCTCTATACCAAACGTGAAAGTCAATGTGAGCACTAGCCTCGAAGTAAGGCCCTGATTATGCTGGCAAAACGGGAGGCGTGCAGCAGCTCCATGAGGCCTTCATCGCTGTTCTGCTTTAGTTTCACGGTAGTAAGCTTTCCAACATTCCTAGGGACTTTGCTTAAGCAACCGTTTCGGTACCAGAACACTGCGTAGAGACAGTAAGCTCTGGTCCTGCGTGTATGCTGCGTGTCAACCTAGAAATTGGAGACTGATGGCATAAGGCTTCTTTTCCCATTATGAAAGCTCCGTTCATGCGGCCTCGAAGCTACCTGAAAAGCATTGTTGTTGCCGGGGTTTTCCTCACTGCCGGCATGGTTCTGAGAAGAAACTGAGTTTTCTCCTAAGAAACCTTGGGTTTCCAGTTCCTTGTTGGAAGCTCACCCTGCTCTGCGCTATACCTAAAGTGAAAGTCAACGTGAGCCCAAGCTTCGAAGTAAGGCCCTGATTATCCTTGCAAAACGAGAGGCGTGCAGCAGCTCCATGAGGCCTTCATCGTTGTTCTGCTTTAGTTTCAAGGTAGTAAGCTTTTCAACACTCCTAGGGGACTTGCTTCAGCACCCGTTTCAGTACCAGAACACTGCGTAGAACCAGGAAGCTCTGCTCCTGCGTGTATGCTGCGTGTCAACCTAGAAATTAGAGACTGACGGCACAAGGCTAGTTTTCCCATTATGAAAGCTCCGTTGATGCTGCCCCGAAGCTACCTGAAAAGCACTGTTGTTACCGTGCTTTTACTTACAGCCGGCATGGTTCATAGAAGAAAATGAGTTTTCTCAAAAGAAACCTTGTGCTTCCAGTTCCTAGTTGGAAGCTCACCCGGCTCTGCTCTATACCAAACGTGAAAGTCAATGTGAGCACTAGCCTCGAAGTAAGGCCCTGATTATCCTGGCAAAACGGGAGGCGTGCAGCAGCTCCATGAGGCCTTCATCGCTGTTCTGCTTTAGTTTCACGGTAGTAAGCTTTCCAACATTCCTAGGGACTTTGCTTAAGCAACCGTTTCGGTACCAGAACACTGCGTAGAGACAGTAAGCTCGGGTCCTGCGTGTATGCTGCGTGTCAACCTAGAAATTGGAGACTGATGGCATAAGGCTTCTTTTCCCATTATGAAAGCTCCGTTCATTCGGCCTCGAAGCTACCTGAAAAGCATTGTTGTTGCCGGGGTTTTCCTCACTGCTGGCATGGTTCTGAGAAGAAAATGAGTTTTCTCCTAAGAAACCTTGGGTTTCCAGTTCCTTGTTGGAAGCTCACCCTGCTCTGCGCTATACCTAAAGTGAAAGTCAACGTGAGCCCAAGCTTCGAAGTAAGGCCCTGATTATCCTTGCAAAACGAGAGGCGTGCAGCAGCTCCATGAGGCCTTCATCGTTGTTCTGCTTTAGTTTCAAGGTAGTAAGCTTTTCAACACTCCTAGGGGCCTTGCTTCAGCACCCGTTTTGGTACCAGAACACTGCGTAGAACCAGGAAGCTCTGCTCCTGCGTGTATGCTGCGTGTCAACCTAGAAATTAGAGACTGATGGCACAAGGCTAGTTTTCCCATTATGAAAGCTCCATTGATGCGGCCCCGAAGCTACCTGAAAAGCACTGTTGTTACCGTGCTTTTACTTACAGCCGGCATGGCACATAGAAGAAAATGAGTTTTCTCGAAAGAAACCTTGTGCTTCCAGTTCCTAGTTGGAAGCTCACCCGGCTCTGCTCTATACCAAACGTGAAAGTCAATGTGAGCACTAGCCTCGAAGTAAGGCCCTGATTATCCTGGCAAAACGGGAGGCGTGCAGCAGCTCCATGAGGCCTTCATCGCTGTTCTGCTTTAGTTTCACGGTAGTAAGCTTTCCAACATTCCTAGGGACTTTGCTTAAGCAACCGTTTCGGTACCAGAACACTGCGTAGAAACAGTAAGCTCTGGTCCTGCGTGTATGCTGCGTGTCAACCTAGAAATTGGAGACTGATGGCATAAGGCTTCTTTTCCCATTATGAAAGCTCCGTTCATGCGGCCTCGAAGCTACCTGAAAAGCATTGTTGTTGCCGGGGTTTTCCTCACTGCCGGCATGGTTCTGAGAAGAAAATGAGTTTTCTCCTAAGAAACCTTGGGGTTCCAGTTCCTTGTTGGAAGCTCACCCTGCTCTGCGCTATACCTAAAGTGAAAGTCAACGTGAGCCCAAGCTTCGAAGTAAGGCCCTGATTATCCTTGCAAAACGAGAGGCGTGCAGCAGCTCCATGAGGCCTTCATCGTTGTTCTGCTTTAGTTTCAAGGTAGTAAGCTTTTCAACACTCCTAGGGGACTTGCTTCAGCACCCGTTTCAGTACCAGAACACTGCGTAGAACCAGGAAGCTCTGCTCCTGCGTGTATGCTGCGTGTCAACCTAGAAATTAGAGACTGATGGCACAAGGCTAGTTTTCCCATTATGAAAGCTCCGTTGATGCTGCCCCGAAGCTACCTGAAAAGCACTGTTGTTACCGTGCTTTTACTTACAGCCGGCATGGTTCATAGAAGAAAATGAGTTTTCTCAAAAGAAACCTTGTGCTTCCAGTTCCTAGTTGGAAGCTCACCCTGCTCTGCTCTATACCAAACGTGAAAGTCAATGTGAGCACTAGCCTCGAAGTAAGGCCCTGATTATGCTGGCAAAACGGGAGGCGTGCAGCAGCTCCATGAGGCCTTCATCGCTGTTCTGCTTTAGTTTCACGGTAGTAAGCTTTCCAACATTCCTAGGGACTTTGCTTAAGCAACCGTTTCGGTACCAGAACGCTGCGTAGAGACAGTAAGCTCTGGTCCTGCATGTATGCTGCGTGTCAACCTAGAAATTGGAGACTGATGGCATAAGGCTTCTTTTGCCATTATGAAAGCTCCGTTCATGCGGCCTCGAAGCTACCTGAAAAGCATTGTTGTTGCCGGGGTTTTCCTCACTGCCGGCATGGTTCTGAGAAGAAACTGAGTTTTCTCCTAAGAAACCTTGGGTTTCCAGTTCCTTGTTGGAAGGTCACCCTGCTCTGCGCTATACCTAAAGTGAAAGTCAACGTGAGCCCATGCTTCGAAGTAAGGCCCTGATTATCCTTGCAAAACGAGAGGCGTGCAGCAGCTCCATGAGGCCTTCATCGTTGTTCTGCTTTAGTTTCAAGGTAGTAAGCTTTTCAACACTCCTAGGGGACTTGCTTCAGCACCCGTTTCAGTACCAGAACACTGCGTAGAACCAGGAAGCTCTGCTCCTGCGTGTATGCTGCGTGTCAACCTAGAAATTAGAGACTGATGGCACAAGGCTAGTTTTCCCATTATGAAAGCTCCGTTGATGCTGCCCCGAAGCTACCTGAAAAGCACTGTTGTTACCGTGCTTTTACTTACAGCCGGCATGGTTCATAGAAGAAAATGAGTTTTCTCAAAAGAAACCTTGTGCTTCCAGTTCCTAGTTGGAAGCTCACCCGGCTCTGCTCTATACCAAACGTGAAAGTCAATGTGAGCACTAGCCTCGAAGTAAGGCCCTGATTATGCTGGCAAAACGGGAGGCGTGCAGCAGCTCCATGAGGCCTTCATCGCTGTTCTGCTTTAGTTTCACGGTAGTAAGCTTTCCAACATTCCTAGGGACTTTGCTTAAGCAACCGTTTCGGTACCAGAACGCTGCGTAGAGACAGTAAGCTCTGGTCCTGCATGTATGCTGCGTGTCAACCTAGAAATTGGAGACTGATGGCATAAGGCTTCTTTTGCCATTATGAAAGCTCCGTTCATGCGGCCTCGAAGCTACCTGAAAAGCATTGTTGTTGCCGGGGTTTTCCTCACTGCCGGCATGGTTCTGAGAAGAAAATGAGTTTTCTCCTAAGAAACCTTGGGTTTCCAGTTCCTTGTTGGAAGCTCACCCTGCTCTGCGCTATACCTAAAGTGAAAGTCAACGTGAGCCCAAGCTTCGAAGTAAGGCCCTGATTATCCTTGCAAAACGAGAGGCGTGCAGCAGCTCCATGAGGCCTTCATCGTTGTTCTGCTTTAGTTTCAAGGTAGTAAGCTTTTCAACACTCCTAGGGGCCTTGCTTCAGCACCCGTTTCAGTACCAGAACACTGCGTAGAACCAGGAAGTTCTGCTCCTGCGTGTATGCTGCGTGTCAACCTAGAAATTAGAGGCTGACGGCACAAGGCTAGTTTTCCCATTATGAAAGCTCCGTTGATGCGGCCCCGAAGCTACCTGAAAAGCACTGTTGTTACCGTGCTTTTACTTACAGCCGGCATGGCACATAGAAGAAAATGAGTTTTCTCGAAAGAAACCTTGTGCTTCCAGTTCCTAGTTGGAAGCTCACCCGGCTCTGCTCTATACCAAACGTGAAAGTCAATGTGAGCACTAGCCTCGAAGTAAGGCCCTGATTATCCTGGCAAAACGGGAGGCGTGCAGCAGCTCCATGAGGCCTTCATCGCTGTTCTGCTTTAGTTTCACGGTAGTAAGCTTTCCAAGACTCCTAGGGACTTTGCTTAAGCAACCGTTTCGGTACCAGAACACTGCGTAGAGACAGTAAGCTCTGGTTCTGCGTGTATGCTGCGTGTCAACCTAGAAATTGGAGACTGATGGCATAAGGCTTCTTTTCCCATTATGAAAGCTCCGTTCATGCGGCCTCGAAGCTACCTGAAAAGCATTGTTGTTGCCGGGGTTTTCCTCACTGCTGGCATGGTTCTGAGAAGAAAATGAGTTTTCTCCTAAGAAACCTTGGGTTTCCAGTTCGTGTTGGAAGCTCACCCTGCTCTGCGCTATACCTAAAGTGAAAGTCAACGTGAGCCCAAGCTTCGAAGTAAGGCCCTGATTATCCTTGCAAAACGAGAGGCGTGCAGCAGCTCCATGAGGCCTTCATCGTTGTTCTGCTTTAGTTTCAAGGTAGTAAGCTTTTCAACACTCCTAGGGGCCTTGCTTCAGCACCCGTTTCAGTACCAGAACACTGCGTAGAACCAGGAAGCTCTGCTCCTGCGTGTATGCTGCGTGTCAACCTAGAAATTAGAGACTGATGGCACAAGGCTTGTTTTCCCGTTTTGAAAGCTCCATTCATGCGGCCTCGAAGCTACCTGAAAAGCACTGTTGTTACCGTGCTTTTACTTACAGCCGGCATGGCACATAGAAGAAAATGAGTTTTCTCGAAAGAAACCTTGTGCTTCCAGTTCCTAGTTGGAAGCTCACCCGGCTCTGCTCTATACCAAACGTGAAAGTCAATGTGAGCACTAGCCTCGAAGTAAGGCCCTGATTATCCTGGCAAAACGGGAGGCGTGCAGCAGCTCCATGAGGCCTTCATCGCTGTTCTGCTTTAGTTTCACGGTAGTAGCTTTCCAACATTCCTAGGGACTTTGCTTAAGCAACCGTTTCGGTACCAGAACACTGCGTAGAGACAGTAAACTCTGGTCCTGCGTGTATGCTGCGAGTCAACCTAGAAATTGGAGACTGATGGCATAAGGCTTCTTTTCCCATTATGAAAGCTCCGTTCATGCGGCCTCGAAGCTACCTGAAAAGCATTGTTGTTGCCGGGGTTTTCCTCACTGCCGGCATGGTTCTGAGGAGAAAATGAGTTTTCTCCTAAGAAACCTTGGGTTTCCAGTTCTTTGTTGGAAGCTCACCCTGCTCTGCGCTATACCTAAAGTGAAAGTCAACGTGAGCCCAAGCTTCGAAGTAAGGCCCTGATTATCCTTGCAAAACGAGAGGCGTGCAGCAGCTCCATGAGGCCTTCATCGTTGTTCTGCTTTAGTTTCAAGGTAGTAAGCTTTTCAACACTCCTAGGGGCCTTGCTTCAGCACCCGTTTCAGTACCAGAACACTGCGTAGAACCAGGAAGCTCTGCTCCTGCGTGTATGCTGCGTGTCAAGCTAGAAATTAGAGGCTGACGGCACAAGGCTTGTTTTCCCGTTTTGAAAGCTCCGTTGATGCGGCCTCGAAGCTACCTGAAAAGCACTGTTGTTACCGTGCTTTTACTTACAGCCGGCATGGCACATAGAAGAAAATGAGTTTTCTCGAAAGAAACCTTGTGCTTCCAGTTCCTAGTTGGAAGCTCACCCGGCTCTGCTCTATACCAAACGTGAAAGTCAATGTGAGCACTAGCCTCGAAGTAAGGCCCTGATTATCCTGGCAAAAAGGGAGGCGTGCAGCAGCTCCATGAGGCCTTCATCGCTGTTCTGCTTTAGTTTCACGGTAGTAAGCTTTCCAAGACTCCTAGGGACTTTGCTTAAGCAACCGTTTCGGTACCAGAACACTGCGTAGAGACAGTAAGCTCTGGTCCTGCGTGTATGCTGCGTGTCAACCTAGAAATTGGAGACTGATGGCATAAGGCTTCTTTTGCCATTATGAAAGCTCCGTTCATGCGGCTTCGAAGCTACCTGAAAAGCATTGTTGTTGCCGGGGTTTTCCTCACTGCCGGCATGGTTTTGAGAAGAAAATGAGTTTTCCCCTAAGAAACCTTGGGTTTCCAGTTCCTTGTTGGAAGCTCACCCTGCTCTGCGCTATACCTAAAGTGAAAGTCAACGTGAGCCCAAGCTTCGAAGTAAGGCCCTGATTATCCTTGCAAAACGAGAGGCGTGCAGCAGCTCCATGAGGCCTTCATCGTTGTTCTGCTTTAGTTTCAAGGTAGTAAGCTTTTCAACACTCCTAGGGGCCTTGCTTCAGCACCCGTTTCAGTACCAGAACACTGCGTAGAACCAGGAAGCTCTGCTCCTGCGTGTATGCTGCGTGTCAACCTAGAAATTAGAGACTGATGGCACAAGGCTAATTTTCCCATTATGAAAGCTCCGTTGATGCGGCCCCGAAGCTACCTGAAAAGCACTGTTGTTACCGTGCTTTTACTTACAGCCGGCATGGTTAATAGAAGAAAATGAGTTTTCTCGAAAGAAACCTTGTGCTTCCAGTTCCTAGTTGGAAGCTCACCCGGCTCTGCTCTATACCAAACGTGAAAGTCAATGTGAGCACTAGCCTCGAAGTAAGGCCCTGATTATCCTGGCAAAAAGGGAGGCGTGCAGCAGCTCCATGAGGCCTTCATCGCTGTTCTGCTTTAGTTTCACGGTAGTAAGCTTTCCAAGACTCCTAGGGACTTTGCTTAAGCAACCGTTTCGGTACCAGAACACTGCGTAGAGACAGTAAGCTCTGATCCTGCGTGTATGCTGCGTGTCAACCTAGAAATTGGAGACTGATGGCATAAGGCTTCTTTTGCCATTATGAAAGCTCCGTTCATGCGGCCTCGAAGCTACCTGAAAAGCATTGTTGTTGCCGGGGTTTTCCTCACTGCCGGCATGGTTCTGAGAAGAAAATGAGTTTTCTCCTAAGAAACCTTGGGTTTCCAGTTCCTTGTTGGAAGCTCACCCTGCTCTGCGCTATACCTAAAGTGAAAGTCAACGTGAGCCCAAGCTTCGAAGTAAGGCCCTGATTATCCTTGCAAAACGAGAGGCGTGCAGCAGCTCCATGAGGCCTTCATCGTTGTTCTGCTTTAGTTTCAAGGTAGTAAGCTTTTCAACACTCCTAGGGGCCTTGCTTCAGCACCCGTTTCAGTACCAGAACACTGCGTAGAACCAGGAAGTTCTGCTCCTGCGTGTATGCTGCGTGTCAACCTAGAAATTAGAGGCTGACGGCACAAGGCTAGTTTTCCCATTATGAAAGCTCCGTTGATGCGGCCCCGAAGCTACCTGAAAAGCACTGTTGTTACCGTGCTTTTACTTACAGCCGGCATGGCACATAGAAGAAAATGAGTTTTCTCGAAAGAAACCTTGTGCTTCCAGTTCCTAGTTGGAAGCTCACCCGGCTCTGCTCTATACCAAACGTGAAAGTCAATGTGAGCACTAGCCTCGAAGTAAGGCCCTGATTATCCTGGCAAAACGGGAGGCGTGCAGCAGCTCCATGAGGCCTTCATCGCTGTTCTGCTTTAGTTTCACGGTAGTAGCTTTCCAACATTCCTAGGGACTTTGCTTAAGCAACCGTTTCGGTACCAGAACACTGCGTAGAGACAGTAAACTCTGGTCCTGCGTGTATGCTGCGAGTCAACCTAGAAATTGGAGACTGATGGCATAAGGCTTCTTTTCCCATTATGAAAGCTCCGTTCATGCGGCCTCGAAGCTACCTGAAAAGCATTGTTGTTGCCGGGGTTTTCCTCACTGCCGGCATGGTTCTGAGGAGAAAATGAGTTTTCTCCTAAGAAACCTTGGGTTTCCAGTTCTTTGTTGGAAGCTCACCCTGCTCTGCGCTATACCTAAAGTGAAAGTCAACGTGAGCCCAAGCTTCGAAGTAAGGCCCTGATTATCCTTGCAAAACGAGAGGCGTGCAGCAGCTCCATGAGGCCTTCATCGTTGTTCTGCTTTAGTTTCAAGGTAGTAAGCTTTTCAACACTCCTAGGGGCCTTGCTTCAGCACCCGTTTCAGTACCAGAACACTGCGTAGAACCAGGAAGCTCTGCTCCTGCGTGTATGCTGCGTGTCAACCTAGAAATTAGAGACTGACGGCACAAGGCTAGTTTTCCCATTATGAAAGCTCCGTTGATGCGGCCCCGAAGCTACCTGAAAAGCACTTTTGTTACCGTGCTTTTACTTAGAGCCGGCATGGCACATAGAAGAAAATGAGTTTTCTCGAAAGAAACCTTGTGCTTCCAGTTCCTAGTTGGAAGCTCACCCGGCTCTGCTCTATACCAAACGTGAAAGTCAATGTGAGCACTAGCCTCGAAGTAAGGCCCTGATTATCCTGGCAAAACGGGAGGCGTGCAGCAGCTCCATGAGGCCTTCATCGCTGTTCTGCTTTAGTTTCACGGTAGTAAGCTTTCCAACATTCCTAGGGACTTTGCTTAAGCAACCGTTTCGGTACCAGAACACTGCGTAGAGACAGTAAGCTCTGGTCCTGCGTGTATGCTGCGTGTCAACCTAGAAATTGGAGACTGATGGCATAAGGCTTCTTTTCCCATTATGAAAGCTCCGTTCATGCGACCTCGAAGCTACCTGAAAAGCATTGTTGTTGCCGGGGTTTTCCTCACTGCCGGCATGGTTCTGAGAAGAAAATGAGTTTTCTCCTAAGAAACCTTGGGTTTCCAGTTCCTTGTTGGAAGCTCACCCTGCTCTGCGCTATACCTAAAGTGAATGTCAACCTGAGCCCAAGCTTCGAAGTAAGGCCCTGATTATCCTTGCAAAACGAGAGGCATGCAGCAGCTCCATGAGGCCTTCATCGTTGTTCTGCTTTAGTTTCAAGGTAGTAAGCTTTTCAACACTCCTAGGGGCCTTGCTTCAGCACCCGTTTCAGTACCAGAACACTGCGTAGAACCAGGAAGCTCTGCTCCTGCGTGTATGCTGCGTGTCAACCTAGAAATTAGAGACTGATGGCACAAGGCTTGTTTTCCCGTTTTGAAAGCTCCATTCATGCGGCCTCGAAGCTACCTGAAAAGCACTGTTGTTACCGTGCTTTTACTTACAGCCGGCATGGCACATAGAAGAAAATGAGTTTTCTCGAAAGAAACCTTGTGCTTCCAGTTCCTAGTTGGAAGCTCACCCTGCTCTGCTCTATACCAAACGTGAAAGTCAATGTGAGCACTAGCCTCGAAGTAAGGCCCTGATTATGCTGGCAAAACGGGAGGCGTGCAGCAGCTCCATGAGGCCTTCATCGCTGTTCTGCTTTAGTTTCACGGTAGTAAGCTTTCCAACATTCCTAGGGACTTTGCTTAAGCAACCGTTTCGGTACCAGAACACTGCGTAGAGACAGTAAGCTCTGGTCCTGCGTGTATGCTGCGTGTCAACCTAGAAATTGGAGACTGATGGCATAAGGCTTCTTTTCCCATTATGAAAGCTCCGTTCATGCGGCCTCGAAGCTACCTGAAAAGCATTGTTGTTGCCGGGGTTTTCCTCACTGCCGACATGGTTCTGAGAAGAAAATGAGTTTTCTCCTAAGAAACCTTGGGTTTCCAGTTCCTTGTTGGAAGCTCACCCTGCTCTGCTCTATACCTAAAGTGAAAGTCAACGTGAGCCCAAGCTTCGAAGTAAGGCCCTGATTATCCTTGCAAAACGAGAGGCGTGCAGCAGCTCCATGAGGCCTTCATCGTTGTTCTGCTTTAGTTTCAAGGTAGTAAGCTTTTCAACACTCCTCGGGGCCTTGCTTCAGCACACGTTTCAGTACCAGAACACTGCGTAGAACCAGGAAGCTCTGCTCCTGCGTGTATGCTGCGTGTCAACCTAGAAATTAGAGACTGATGGCACAAGGCTAGTTTTCCCATTATGAAAGCTCCGTTGATGCGGCCCCGAAGCTACCTGAAAGGCACTGTTGTTACCGTGCTTTTACTTACAGCCGGCATGGCACATAGAAGAAAATGAGTTTTCTCGAAAGAAACCTTGTGCTTCCAGTTCCTAGTTGGAAGCTCACCCTGCTCTGCTCTATACCAAACGTGAAAGTCAATGTGAGCACTAGCCTCGAAGTAAGGCCCTGATTATGCTGGCAAAACGGGAGGCGTGCAGCAGCTCCATGAGGCCTTCATCGCTGTTCTGCTTTAGTTTCACTGTAGTAAGCTTTCCAACATTCCTAGGGACTTTGCTTAAGCAACCGTTTCGGTACCAGAACACTGCGTAGAGACAGTAAGCTCTGGTCCTGTGTGTATGCTGCGTGTCAACCTAGAAATTGGAGACTGATGGCATAAGGCTTCTTTTCCCATTATGAAAGCTCCGTTCATGCTGCCTCGAAGCTACCTGAAAAGCATTGTTGTTGCCGGGGTTTTCCTCACTGCCGGCATGGTTCTGAGAAGAAAATGAGTTTTCTCCTAAGAAACCTTGGGTTTCCAGTTCCTTGTTGGAAGCTCACCCTGCTCTGCTCTATACCTAAAGTGAAAGTCAACGTGAGCCCAAGCTTCGAAGTAAGGCCCTGATTATCCTTGCAAAACGAGAGGCGTGCAGCAGCTCCATGAGGCCTTCATCGTTGTTCTGCTTTAGTTTCAAGGTTGTAAGCTTTTCAACACTCCTAGGGGCCTGCTTCAGCACCCGTTTCAGTACCAGAACACTGCGTAGAACCAGGAAGCTCTGCTCCTGCCTGTATGCTGCGTGTCAACCTAGAAATTAGAGACTGATGGCACAAGGCTAGTTTTTCCATTATGAAAGCTCCGTTGATGCGGCCCCGAAGCTACCTGAAAAGCACTGTTGTTACCGTGCTTTTACTTACAGCCGGCATGGTTCATAGAAGAAAATGAGTTTTCTCGAAAGAAACCTTGTGCTTCCAGTTCCTAGTTGGAAGCTCACCCGGCTCTGCTCTATACCAAACGTGAAAGTCAATGTGAGCACTAGCCTCTAAGTAAGGCCCTGATTATGCTGGCAAAACGGGAGGCGTGCAGCAGCTCCATGAGGCCTTCATCGCTGTTCTGCTTTAGTTTCACGCTAGTAAGCTTTCAAAGACTCCTAGGGACTTTGCTTAAGCAACCGTTTCGGTACCAGAACACTGCGTAGAGACAGTAAGCTCTGGTCCTGCGTGTATGCTGCGTGTCAACCTAGAAATTGGAGACTGATGGCATAAGTCTTCTTTTCCCATTATGAAAGCTCCGTTCATGCGGCCTCGAAGCTACCTGAAAAGCATTGTTGTTGCCGGGGTTTTCCTCACTGCCGGCATGGTTCTGAGAAGAAACTGAGTTTTCTCCTAAGAAACCTTGGGTTTCCAGTTCCTTGTTGGAAGCTCACCCTGCTCTGCGCTATACCTAAAGTGAAAGTCAACGTGAGCCCAAGCTTCGAAGTAAGGCCCTGATTATCCTTGCAAAACGAGAGGCGTGCAGCAGCTCCATGAGGCCTTCATCGTTGTTCTGCTTTAGTTTCAAGGTAGTAAGCTTTTCAACACTCCTAGGGGCCTTGCTTCAGCACCCGTTTCAGTACCAGAACACTGCGTAGAACCAGGAAGCTCTGCTCCTGCGTGTATGCTGCGTGTCAACCTAGAAATTAGAGACTGATGGCACAAGGCTAGTTTTCCCATTATGAAAGCTCCGTTGATGCGGCCCCGAAGCTACCTGAAAAGCACTGTTGTTACCGTGCTTTTACTTACAGCCGGCATGGTTCACAGAAGAAAATGAGTTTTCTCGAAAGAAACCTTGTGCTTCCAGTTCCTAGTTGGAAGCTCACCCTGCTCTGCGCTATACCAAACGTGAAAGTCAATGTGAGCACTAGCCTCGAAGTAAGGCCCTGATTATGCTGGCAAAACGGGAGGCGTGCAGCAGCTCCATGAGGCCTTCATCGCTGTTCTGCTTTAGTTTCACGGTAGTAAGCTTTCCAACATTCCTAGGGACTTTGCTTAAGCAACCGTTTCGGTACCAGAACACTGCGTAGAGACAGTAAGCTCGGGTCCTGCGTGTATGCTGCGTGTCAACCTAGAAATTGGAGACTGATGGCATAAGGCTTCTTTTCCCATTATGAAAGCTCCGTTCATGCGGCCTCGAAGCTACCTGAAAAGCATTGTTGTTGCCGGGGTTTTCCTCACTGCCGGCATGGTTCTGAGAAGAAAATGAGTTTTCTCCTAAGAAACCTTGGGTTTCCAGTTCCTTGTTGGAAGCTCACCCTGCTCTGCGCTATACCTAAAGTGAAAGTCAACGTGAGCCCAAGCTTCGAAGTAAGGCCCTGATTATCCTTGCAAAACGAGAGGCGTGCAGCAGCTCCATGAGGCCTTCATCGTTGTTCTGCTTTAGTTTCAAGGTAGTAAGCTTTTCAACACTCCTAGGGGACTTGCTTCAGCACCCGTTTCAGTACCAGAACACTGCGTAGAACCAGGAAGCTCTGCTCCTGCGTGTATGCTGCGTGTCAACCTAGAAATTAGAGACTGATGGCACAAGGCTAGTTTTCCCATTATGAAAGCTCCGTTGATGCGGCCCCGAAGCTACCTGAAAAGCACTGTTGTTACCGTGCTTTTACTTACAGCCGGCATGGTTCACAGAAGAAAATGAGTTTTCTCGAAAGAAACCTTGTGCTTCCAGTTCCTAGTTGGAAGCTCACCCTGCTCTGCTCTATACCAAACGTGAAAGTCAATGTGAGCACTAGCCTCGAAGTAAGGCCCTGATTATGCTGGCAAAACGGGAGGCGTGCAGCAGCTCCATGAGGCCTTCATCGCTGTTCTGCTTTAGTTTCACGGTAGTAAGCTTTCCAACATTCCTAGGGACTTTGCTTAAGCAACCGTTTCGGTACCAGAACACTGCGTAGAGACAGTAAGCTCTGGTCCTGCGTGTATGCTGCGTGTCAACCTAGAAATTGGAGACTGATGGCATAAGGCTTCTTTTCCCATTATGAAAGCTCCGTTCATGCGGCCTCGAAGCTACCTGAAAAGCATTGTTGTTGCCGGGGTTTTCCTCACTGCCGGCATGGTTCTGAGAAGAAAATGAGTTTTCTCCTAAGAAACCTTGGGTTTCCAGTTCCTTGTTGGAAGCTCACCCTGCTCTGCGCTATACCTAAAGTGAAAGTCAACGTGAGCCCAAGCTTCGAAGTAAGGCCCTGATTATCCTTGCAAAACGAGAGGCGTGCAGCAGCTCCATGAGGCCTTCATCGTTGTTCTGCTTTAGTTTCAAGGTAGTAAGCTTTTCAACACTCCTAGGGGCCTTGCTTCAGCACCCGTTTCGGTACCAGAACACTGCGTAGAACCAGGAAGCTCTGCTCCTGCGTGTATGCTGCGTGTCAACCTAGAAATTAGAGACTGATGGCACAAGGCTAGTTTTCCCATTATGAAAGCTCCGTTGATGCGGCCCCGAAGCTACCTGAAAAGCACTGTTGTTACCGTGCTTTTACTTACAGCCGGCATGGTTCATAGAAGAAAATGAGTTTTCTCGAAAGAAACCTTGTGCTTCCAGTTCCTAGTTGGAAGCTCACCCGGCTTTGCTCTATACCAAACGTGAAAGTCAATGTGAGCACTAGCCTCGAAGTAAGGCCCTGATTATCCTGGCAAAACGGGAGGCGTGCAGCAGCTCCATGAGGCCTTCATCGCTGTTCTGCTTTAGTTTCACGGTAGTAAGCTTTCCAAGACTCCTAGGGACTTTGCTTAAGCAACCGTTTCGGTACCAGAACACTGCGTAGAGACAGTAAGCTCTGGTCCTGCGTGTATGCTGCGTGTCAACCTAGAAATTGGAGACTGATGGCATAAGGCTTCTTTTGCCATTATGAAAGCTCCGTTCATGCGGCCTCGAAGCTACCTGAAAAGCATTGTTGTTGCCGGGGTTTTCCTCACTGCCGGCATGGTTCTGAGAAGAAACTGAGTTTTCTCCTAAGAAACCTTGGGTTTCCAGTTCCTTGTTGGAAGCTCACCCTGCTCTGCGCTATACCTAAAGTGAAAGTCAACGTGAGCCCAAGCTTCGAAGTAAGGCCCTGATTATCCTTGCAAAACGAGAGGCGTGCAGCAGCTCCATGAGGCCTTCATCGTTGTTCTGCTTTAGTTTCAAGGTAGTAAGCTTTTCAACACTCCTAGGGGCCTGCTTCAGCACCCGTTTCAGTACCAGAACACTGCGTAGAACCAGGAAGCTCTGCTCCTGCCTGTATGCTGCGTGTCAACCTAGAAATTAGAGACTGATGGCACAAGGCTAGTTTTTCCATTATGAAAGCTCCGTTGATGCGGCCCCGAAGCTACCTGAAAAGCACTGTTGTTACCGTGCTTTTACTTACAGCCGGCATGGCACATAGAAGAAAATGAGTTTTCTCGAAAGAAACCTTGTGCTTCCAGTTCCTAGTTGGAAGCTCACCCTGCTCTGCTCTATACCAAACGTGAAAGTCAATGTGAGCACTAGCCTCGAAGTAAGGCCCTGATTATGCTGGCAAAACGGGAGGCGTGCAGCAGCTCCATGAGGCCTTCATCGCTGTTCTGCTTTAGTTTCACGCTAATAAGCTTTCCAAGACTCCTAGGGACTTTGCTTAAGCAACCGTTTCGGTACCAGAACACTGCGTAGAGACAGTAAGCTCTGGTCCTGCGTGTATGCTGCGTGTCAACCTAGAAATTGGAGACTGATGGCATAAGGCTTCTTTTCCCATTATGAAAGCTCCGTTCATGCGGCCTCGAAGCTACCTGAAAAGCATTGTTGTTGCCGGGGTTTTCCTCACTGCCGGCATGGTTCTGAGAAGAAACTGAGTTTTCTCCTAAGAAACCTTGGGTTTCCAGTTCCTTGTTGGAAGCTCACCCTGCTCTGCTCTATACCTAAAGTGAAAGTCAACGTGAGCCCAAGCTTCGAAGTAAGGCCCTGATTATCCTTGCAAAACGAGAGGCGTGCAGCAGCTCCATGAGGCCTTCATCGTTGTTCTGCTTTAGTTTCAAGGTTGTAAGCTTTTCAACACTCCTAGGGGCCTGCTTCAGCACCCGTTTCAGTACCAGAACACTGCGTAGAACCAGGAAGCTCTGCTCCTGCCTGTATGCTGCGTGTCAACCTAGAAATTAGAGACTGATGGCACAAGGCTAGTTTTTCCATTATGAAAGCTCCGTTGATGCGGCCCCGAAGCTACCTGAAAAGCACTGTTGTTACCGTGCTTTTACTTACAGCCGGCATGGTTCATAGAAGAAAATGAGTTTTCTCGAAAGAAACCTTGTGCTTCCAGTTCCTAGTTGGAAGCTCACCCGGCTCTGCTCTATACCAAACGTGAAAGTCAATGTGAGCACTAGCCTCTAAGTAAGGCCCTGATTATGCTGGCAAAACGGGAGGCGTGCAGCAGCTCCATGAGGCCTTCATCGCTGTTCTGCTTTAGTTTCACGCTAGTAAGCTTTCAAAGACTCCTAGGGACTTTGCTTAAGCAACCGTTTCGGTACCAGAACACTGCGTAGAGACAGTAAGCTCTGGTCCTGCGTGTATGCTGCGTGTCAACCTAGAAATTGGAGACTGATGGCATAAGTCTTCTTTTCCCATTATGAAAGCTCCGTTCATGCGGCCTCGAAGCTACCTGAAAAGCATTGTTGTTGCCGGGGTTTTCCTCACTGCCGGCATGGTTCTGAGAAGAAACTGAGTTTTCTCCTAAGAAACCTTGGGTTTCCAGTTCCTTGTTGGAAGCTCACCCTGCTCTGCGCTATACCTAAAGTGAAAGTCAACGTGAGCCCAAGCTTCGAAGTAAGGCCCTGATTATCCTTGCAAAACGAGAGGCGTGCAGCAGCTCCATGAGGCCTTCATCGTTGTTCTGCTTTAGTTTCAAGGTAGTAAGCTTTTCAACACTCCTAGGGGCCTTGCTTCAGCACCCGTTTCAGTACCAGAACACTGCGTAGAACCAGGAAGCTCTGCTCCTGCGTGTATGCTGCGTGTCAACCTAGAAATTAGAGACTGATGGCACAAGGCTAGTTTTCCCATTATGAAAGCTCCGTTGATGCGGCCCCGAAGCTACCTGAAAAGCACTGTTGTTACCGTGCTTTTACTTACAGCCGGCATGGTTCACAGAAGAAAATGAGTTTTCTCGAAAGAAACCTTGTGCTTCCAGTTCCTAGTTGGAAGCTCACCCTGCTCTGCTCTATACCAAACGTGAAAGTCAATGTGAGCACTAGCCTCGAAGTAAGGCCCTGATTATGCTGGCAAAACGGGAGGCGTGCAGCAGCTCCATGAGGCCTTCATCGCTGTTCTGCTTTAGTTTCACGGTAGTAAGCTTTCCAACATTCCTAGGGACTTTGCTTAAGCAACCGTTTCGGTACCAGAACACTGCGTAGAGACAGTAAGCTCGGGTCCTGCGTGTATGCTGCGTGTCAACCTAGAAATTGGAGACTGATGGCATAAGGCTTCTTTTCCCATTATGAAAGCTCCGTTCATGCGGCCTCGAAGCTACCTGAAAAGCATTGTTGTTGCCGGGGTTTTCCTCACTGCCGGCATGGTTCTGAGAAGAAAATGAGTTTTCTCCTAAGAAACCTTGGGTTTCCAGTTCCTTGTTGGAAGCTCACCCTGCTCTGCGCTATACCTAAAGTGAAAGTCAACGTGAGCCCAAGCTTCGAAGTAAGGCCCTGATTATCCTTGCAAAACGAGAGGCGTGCAGCAGCTCCATGAGGCCTTCATCGTTGTTCTGCTTTAGTTTCAAGGTAGTAAGCTTTTCAACACTCCTAGGGGACTTGCTTCAGCACCCGTTTCAGTACCAGAACACTGCGTAGAACCAGGAAGCTCTGCTCCTGCGTGTATGCTGCGTGTCAACCTAGAAATTAGAGACTGATGGCACAAGGCTAGTTTTCCCATTATGAAAGCTCCGTTGATGCGGCCCCGAAGCTACCTGAAAAGCACTGTTGTTACCGTGCTTTTACTTACAGCCGGCATGGTTCACAGAAGAAAATGAGTTTTCTCGAAAGAAACCTTGTGCTTCCAGTTCCTAGTTGGAAGCTCACCCTGCTCTGCTCTATACCAAACGTGAAAGTCAATGTGAGCACTAGCCTCGAAGTAAGGCCCTGATTATGCTGGCAAAACGGGAGGCGTGCAGCAGCTCCATGAGGCCTTCATCGCTGTTCTGCTTTAGTTTCACGGTAGTAAGCTTTCCAACATTCCTAGGGACTTTGCTTAAGCAACCGTTTCGGTACCAGAACACTGCGTAGAGACAGTAAGCTCTGGTCCTGCGTGTATGCTGCGTGTCAACCTAGAAATTGGAGACTGATGGCATAAGGCTTCTTTTCCCATTATGAAAGCTCCGTTCATGCGGCCTCGAAGCTACCTGAAAAGCATTGTTGTTGCCGGGGTTTTCCTCACTGCCGGCATGGTTTTGAGAAGAAAATGAGTTTTCTCCTAAGAAACCTTGGGTTTCCAGTTCCTTGTTGGAAGCTCACCCTGCTCTGCGCTATACCTAAAGTGAAAGTCAACGTGAGCCCAAGCTTCGAAGTAAGGCCCTGATTATCCTTGCAAAACGAGAGGCGTGCAGCAGCTCCATGAGGCCTTCATCGTTGTTCTGCTTTAGTTTCAAGGTAGTAAGCTTTTCAACACTCCTAGGGGCCTTGCTTCAGCACCCGTTTCGGTACCAGAACACTGCGTAGAACCAGGAAGCTCTGCTCCTGCGTGTATGCTGCGTGTCAACCTAGAAATTAGAGACTGATGGCACAAGGCTAGTTTTCCCATTATGAAAGCTCCGTTGATGCGGCCCCGAAGCTACCTGAAAAGCACTGTTGTTACCGTGCTTTTACTTACAGCCGGCATGGTTCACAGAAGAAAATGAGTTTTCTCGAAAGAGACCTTGTGCTTCCAGTTCCTAGTTGGAAGCTCACCCTGCTCTGCTCTATACCAAACGTGAAAGTCAATGTGAGCACTAGCCTCGAAGTAAGGCCCTGATTATGCTGGCAAAACGGGAGGCGTGCAGCAGCTCCATGAGGCCTTCATCGCTGTTCTGCTTTAGTTTCACGGTAGTAAGCTTTCCAACATTCCTAGGGACTTTGCTTAAGCAACCGTTTCGGTACCAGAACACTGCGTAGAGACAGTAAGCTCTGGTCCTGCGTGTATGCTGCGTGTCAACCTAGAAATTGGAGACTGATGGCATAAGGCTTCTTTTCCCATTATGAAAGCTCCGTTCATGCGGCCTCGAAGCTACCTGAAAAGCATTGTTGTTGCCGGGGTTTTCCTCACTGCCGGCATGGTTTTGAGAAGAAAATGAGTTTTCTCCTAAGAAACCTTGGGTTTCCAGTTCCTTGTTGGAAGCTCACCCTGCTCTGCGCTATACCTAAAGTGAAAGTCAACGTGAGCCCAAGCTTCGAAGTAAGGCCCTGATTATCCTTGCAAAACGAGAGGCGTGCAGCAGCTCCATGAGGCCTTCATCGTTGTTCTGCTTTAGTTTCAAGGTAGTAAGCTTTTCAACACTCCTAGGGGCCTTGCTTCAGCACCCGTTTCGGTACCAGAACACTGCGTAGAACCAGGAAGCTCTGCTCCTGCGTGTATGCTGCGTGTCAACCTAGAAATTAGAGACTGATGGCACAAGGCTAGTTTTCCCATTATGAAAGCTCCGTTGATGCGGCCCCGAAGCTACCTGAAAAGCACTGTTGTTACCGTGCTTTTACTTACAGCCGGCATGGTTCATAGAAGAAAATGAGTTTTCTCGAAAGAAACCTTGTGCTTCCAGTTCCTAGTTGGAAGCTCACCCGGCTTTGCTCTATACCAAACGTGAAAGTCAATGTGAGCACTAGCCTCGAAGTAAGGCCCTGATTATCCTGGCAAAACGGGAGGCGTGCAGCAGCTCCATGAGGCCTTCATCGCTGTTCTGCTTTAGTTTCACGGTAGTAAGCTTTCCAAGACTCCTAGGGACTTTGCTTAAGCAACCGTTTCGGTACCAGAACACTGCGTAGAGACAGTAAGCTCTGGTCCTGCATGTATGCTGCGTGTCAACCTAGAAATTGGAGACTGATGGCATAAGGCTTCTTTTGCCATTATGAAAGCTCCGTTCATGCGGCCTCGAAGCTACCTGAAAAGCATTGTTGTTGCCGGGGTTTTCCTCACTGCCGGCATGGTTCTGAGAAGAAACTGAGTTTTCTCCTAAGAAACCTTGGGTTTCCAGTTCCTTGTTGGAAGCTCACCCTGCTCTGCGCTATACCTAAAGTGAAAGTCAACGTGAGCCCAAGCTTCGAAGTAAGGCCCTGATTATCCTTGCAAAACGAGAGGCGTGCAGCAGCTCCATGAGGCCTTCATCGTTGTTCTGCTTTAGTTTCAAGGTAGTAAGCTTTTCAACACTCCTAGGGGCCTGCTTCAGCACCCGTTTCAGTACCAGAACACTGCGTAGAACCAGGAAGCTCTGCTCCTGCCTGTATGCTGCGTGTCAACCTAGAAATTAGAGACTGATGGCACAAGGCTAGTTTTTCCATTATGAAAGCTCCGTTGATGCGGCCCCGAAGCTACCTGAAAAGCACTGTTGTTACCGTGCTTTTACTTACAGCCGGCATGGCACATAGAAGAAAATGAGTTTTCTCGAAAGAAACCTTGTGCTTCCAGTTCCTAGTTGGAAGCTCACCCTGCTCTGCTCTATACCAAACGTGAAAGTCAATGTGAGCACTAGCCTCGAAGTAAGGCCCTGATTATGCTGGCAAAACGGGAGGCGTGCAGCAGCTCCATGAGGCCTTCATCGCTGTTCTGCTTTAGTTTCACGCTAATAAGCTTTCCAAGACTCCTAGGGACTTTGCTTAAGCAACCGTTTCGGTACCAGAACACTGCGTAGAGACAGTAAGCTCTGGTCCTGCGTGTATGCTGCGTGTCAACCTAGAAATTGGAGACTGATGGCATAAGGCTTCTTTTCCCATTATGAAAGCTCCGTTCATGCGGCCTCGAAGCTACCTGAAAAGCATTGTTGTTGCCGGGGTTTTCCTCACTGCCGGCATGGTTCTGAGAAGAAACTGAGTTTTCTCCTAAGAAACCTTGGGTTTCCAGTTCCTTGTTGGAAGCTCACCCTGCTCTGCTCTATACCTAAAGTGAAAGTCAACGTGAGCCCAAGCTTCGAAGTAAGGCCCTGATTATCCTTGCAAAACGAGAGGCGTGCAGCAGCTCCATGAGGCCTTCATCGTTTTTCTGCTTTAGTTTCAAGGTAGTAAGCTTTTCAACACTCCTAGGGGCCTTGCTTCAGCACCCGTTTTGGTACCAGAACACTGCGTAGAACCAGGAAGCTCTGCTCCTGCGTGTATGCTGCGTGTCAACCTAGAAATTAGAGACTGATGGCACAAGGCTAGTTTTCCCATTATGAAAGCTCCATTGATGCGGCCCCGAAGCTACCTGAAAAGCACTGTTGTTACCGTGCTTTTACTTACAGCCGGCATGGCACATAGAAGAAAATGAGTTTTCTCGAAAGAAACCTTGTGCTTCCAGTTCCTAGTTGGAAGCTCACCCTGCTCTGCTCTATACCAAACGTGAAAGTCAATGTGAGCACTAGCCTCGAAGTAAGGCCCTGATTATGCTGGCAAAACGGGAGGCGTGCAGCAGCTCCATGAGGCCTTCATCGCTGTTCTGCTTTAGTTTCACGGTAGTAAGCTTTCCAACATTCCTAGGGACTTTGCTTAAGCAACCGTTTCGGTACCAGAACACTGCGTAGAGACAGTAAGCTCTGGTCCTGCGTGTATGCTGCGTGTCAACCTAGAAATTGGAGACTGATGGCATAAGGCTTCTTTTCCCATTATGAAAGCTCCGTTCATGCGGCCTCGAAGCTACCTGAAAAGCATTGTTGTTGCCGGGGTTTTCCTCACTGCCGGCATGGTTCTGAGAAGAAACTGAGTTTTCTCCTAAGAAACCTTGGGTTTCCAGTTCCTTGTTGGAAGCTCACCCTGCTCTGCGCTATACCTAAAGTGAAAGTCAACGTGAGCCCAAGCTTCGAAGTAAGGCCCTGATTATCCTTGCAAAACGAGAGGCGTGCAGCAGCTCCATGAGGCCTTCATCGTTGTTCTGCTTTAGTTTCAAGGTAGTAAGCTTTTCAACACTCCTAGGGGACTTGCTTCAGCACCCGTTTCAGTACCAGAACACTGCGTAGAACCAGGAAGCTCTGCTCCTGCGTGTATGCTGCGTGTCAACCTAGAAATTAGAGACTGACGGCACAAGGCTAGTTTTCCCATTATGAAAGCTCCGTTGATGCTGCCCCGAAGCTACCTGAAAAGCACTGTTGTTACCGTGCTTTTACTTACAGCCGGCATGGTTCATAGAAGAAAATGAGTTTTCTCAAAAGAAACCTTGTGCTTCCAGTTCCTAGTTGGAAGCTCACCCGGCTCTGCTCTATACCAAACGTGAAAGTCAATGTGAGCACTAGCCTCGAAGTAAGGCCCTGATTATCCTGGCAAAACGGGAGGCGTGCAGCAGCTCCATGAGGCCTTCATCGCTGTTCTGCTTTAGTTTCACGGTAGTAAGCTTTCCAACATTCCTAGGGACTTTGCTTAAGCAACCGTTTCGGTACCAGAACGCTGCGTAGAGACAGTAAGCTCTGGTCCTGCATGTATGCTGCGTGTCAACCTAGAAATTGGAGACTGATGGCATAAGGCTTCTTTTGCCATTATGAAAGCTCCGTTCATGCGGCCTCGAAGCTACCTGAAAAGCATTGTTGTTGCCGGGGTTTTCCTCACTGCCGGCATGGTTCTGAGAAGAAACTGAGTTTTCTCCTAAGAAACCTTGGGTTTCCAGTTCCTTGTTGGAAGCTCACCCTGCTCTGCGCTATACCTAAAGTGAAAGTCAACGTGAGCCCAAGCTTCGAAGTAAGGCCCTGATTATCCTTGCAAAACGAGAGGCGTGCAGCAGCTCCATGAGGCCTTCATCGTTGTTCTGCTTTAGTTTCAAGGTAGTAAGCTTTTCAACACTCCTAGGGGACTTGCTTCAGCACCCGTTTCAGTACCAGAACACTGCGTAGAACCAGGAAGCTCTGCTCCTGCGTGTATGCTGCGTGTCAACCTAGAAATTAGAGACTGATGGCACAAGGCTAGTTTTCCCATTATGAAAGCTCCGTTAATGCGGCCCCGAGGCTACCTGAAAAGCACTGTTGTTACCGTGCTTTTACTTACAGCCGGCATGGCACATAGAAGAAAATGAGTTTTCTGGAAAGAAACCTTGTGCTTCCAGTTCCTAGTTGGAAGCTCACCCGGCTCTGCTCTATACCAAACGTGAAAGTCAATGTGAGCACTAGCCTCGAAGTAAGGCCCTGATTATCCTGGCAAAACGGGAGGCGTGCAGCAGCTCCATGAGGCCTTCATCGCTGTTCTGCTTTAGTTTCACGGTAGTAAGCTTTCCAACATTCCTAGGGACTTTGCTTAAGCAACCGTTTCGGTACCAGAACACTGCGTAGAGACAGTAAGCTCGGGTCCTGCGTGTATGCTGCGTGTCAACCTAGAAATTGGAGACTGATGGCATAAGGCTTCTTTTCCCATTATGAAAGCTCCGTTCATTCGGCCTCGAAGCTACCTGAAAAGCATTGTTGTTGCCGGGGTTTTCCTCACTGCTGGCATGGTTCTGAGAAGAAAATGAGTTTTCTCCTAAGAAACCTTGGGTTTCCAGTTCCTTGTTGGAAGCTCACCCTGCTCTGCGCTATACCTAAAGTGAAAGTCAACGTGAGCCCAAGCTTCGAAGTAAGGCCCTGATTATCCTTGCAAAACGAGAGGCGTGCAGCAGCTCCATGAGGCCTTCATCGTTGTTCTGCTTTAGTTTCAAGGTAGTAAGCTTTTCAACACTCCTAGGGGCCTTGCTTCAGCACCCGTTTTGGTACCAGAACACTGCGTAGAACCAGGAAGCTCTGCTCCTGCGTGTATGCTGCGTGTCAACCTAGAAATTAGAGACTGATGGCACAAGGCTAGTTTTCCCATTATGAAAGCTCCATTGATGCGGCCCCGAAGCTACCTGAAAAGCATTGTTGTTACCGTGCTTTTACTTACAGCCGGCATGGCACATAGAAGAAAATGAGTTTTCTCGAAAGAAACCTTGTGCTTCCAGTTCCTAGTTGGAAGCTCACCCGGCTCTGCTCTATACCAAACGTGAAAGTCAATGTGAGCACTAGCCTCGAAGTAAGGCCCTGATTATCCTGGCAAAACGGGAGGCGTGCAGCAGCTCCATGAGGCCTTCATCGCTGTTCTGCTTTAGTTTCACGGTAGTAAGCTTTCCAACATTCCTAGGGACTTTGCTTAAGCAACCGTTTCGGTACCAGAACACTGCGTAGAGACAGTAAGCTCTGGTCCTGCGTGTATGCTGCGTGTCAACCTAGAAATTGGAGACTGATGGCATAAGGCTTCTTTTCCCATTATGAAAGCTCCGTTCATGCGGCCTCGAAGCTACCTGAAAAGCATTGTTGTTGCCGGGGTTTTCCTCACTGCCGGCATGGTTCTGAGAAGAAAATGAGTTTTCTCCTAAGAAACCTTGGGGTTCCAGTTCCTTGTTGGAAGCTCACCCTGCTCTGCGCTATACCTAAAGTGAAAGTCAACGTGAGCCCAAGCTTCGAAGTAAGGCCCTGATTATCCTTGCAAAACGAGAGGCGTGCAGCAGCTCCATGAGGCCTTCATCGTTGTTCTGCTTTAGTTTCAAGGTAGTAAGCTTTTCAACACTCCTAGGGGACTTGCTTCAGCACCCGTTTCAGTACCAGAACACTGCGTAGAACCAGGAAGCTCTGCTCCTGCGTGTATGCTGCGTGTCAACCTAGAAATTAGAGACTGATGGCACAAGGCTAGTTTTCCCATTATGAAAGCTCCGTTGATGCTGCCCCGAAGCTACCTGAAAAGCACTGTTGTTACCGTGCTTTTACTTACAGCCGGCATGGTTCATAGAAGAAAATGAGTTTTCTCAAAAGAAACCTTGTGCTTCCAGTTCCTAGTTGGAAGCTCACCCGGCTCTGCTCTATACCAAACGTGAAAGTCAATGTGAGCACTAGCCTCGAAGTAAGGCCCTGATTATCCTGGCAAAACGGGAGGCGTGCAGCAGCTCCATGAGGCCTTCATCGCTGTTCTGCTTTAGTTTCACGGTAGTAAGCTTTCCAACATTCCTAGGGACTTTGCTTAAGCAACCGTTTCGGTACCAGAACGCTGCGTAGAGACAGTAAGCTCTGGTCCTGCATGTATGCTGCGTGTCAACCTAGAAATTGGAGACTGATGGCATAAGGCTTCTTTTGCCATTATGAAAGCTCCGTTCATGCGGCCTCGAAGCTACCTGAAAAGCATTGTTGTTGCCGGGGTTTTCCTCACTGCCGGCATGGTTCTGAGAAGAAACTGAGTTTTCTCCTAAGAAACCTTGGGTTTCCAGTTCCTTGTTGGAAGGTCACCCTGCTCTGCGCTATACCTAAAGTGAAAGTCAACGTGAGCCCATGCTTCGAAGTAAGGCCCTGATTATCCTTGCAAAACGAGAGGCGTGCAGCAGCTCTATGAGGCCTTCATCGTTGTTCTGCTTTAGTTTCAAGGTAGTAAGCTTTTCAACACTCCTAGGGGACTTGCTTCAGCACCCGTTTCAGTACCAGAACACTGCGTAGAACCAGGAAGCTCTGCTCCTGCGTGTATGCTGCGTGTCAACCTAGAAATTAGAGACTGATGGCACAAGGCTAGTTTTCCCATTATGAAAGCTCCGTTGATGCGGCCCCGAAGCTACCTGAAAAGCACTGTTGTTACCGTGCTTTTACTTACAGCCGGCATGGCACATAGAAGAAAATGAGTTTTCTGGAAAGAAACCTTGTGCTTCCAGTTCCTAGTTGGAAGCTCACCCGGCTCTGCTCTATACCAAACGTGAAAGTCAATGTGAGCACTAGCCTCGAAGTAAGGCCCTGATTATCCTGGCAAAACGGGAGGCGTGCAGCAGCTCCATGAGGCCTTCATCGCTGTTCTGCTTTAGTTTCACGGTAGTAAGCTTTCCAACATTCCTAGGGACTTTGCTTAAGCAACCGTTTCGGTACCAGAACACTGCGTAGAGACAGTAAGCTCGGGTCCTGCGTGTATGCTGCGTGTCAACCTAGAAATTGGAGACTGATGGCATAAGGCTTCTTTTCCCATTATGAAAGCTCCGTTCATGCGGCCTCGAAGCTACCTGAAAAGCATTGTTGTTGCCGGGGTTTTCCTCACTGCTGGCATGGTTCTGAGAAGAAAATGAGTTTTCTCCTAAGAAACCTTGGGTTTCCAGTTCCTTGTTGGAAGCTCACCCTGCTCTGCGCTATACCTAAAGTGAAAGTCAACGTGAGCCCAAGCTTCGAAGTAAGGCCCTGATTATCCTTGCAAAACGAGAGGCGTGCAGCAGCTCCATGAGGCCTTCATCGTTGTTCTGCTTTAGTTTCAAGGTAGTAAGCTTTTCAACACTCCTAGGGGCCTTGCTTCAGCACCCGTTTTGGTACCAGAACACTGCGTAGAACCAGGAAGCTCTGCTCCTGCGTGTATGCTGCGTGTCAACCTAGAAATTAGAGACTGATGGCACAAGGCTAGTTTTCCCATTATGAAAGCTCCATTGATGCGGCCCCGAAGCTACCTGAAAAGCACTGTTGTTACCGTGCTTTTACTTACAGCCGGCATGGCACATAGAAGAAAATGAGTTTTCTCGAAAGAAACCTTGTGCTTCCAGTTCCTAGTTGGAAGCTCACCCGGCTCTGCTCTATACCAAACGTGAAAGTCAATGTGAGCACTAGCCTCGAAGTAAGGCCCTGATTATCCTGGCAAAACGGGAGGCGTGCAGCAGCTCCATGAGGCCTTCATCGCTGTTCTGCTTTAGTTTCACGGTAGTAAGCTTTCCAACATTCCTAGGGACTTTGCTTAAGCAACCGTTTCGGTACCAGAACACTGCGTAGAGACAGTAAGCTCTGATCCTGCGTGTATGCTGCGTGTCAACCTAGAAATTGGAGACTGATGGCATAAGGCTTCTTTTCCCATTATGAAAGCTCCGTTCATGCGGCCTCGAAGCTACCTGAAAAGCATTGTTGTTGCCGGGGTTTTCCTCACTGCCGGCATGGTTCTGAGAAGAAACTGAGTTTTCTCCTAAGAAACCTTGGGTTTCCAGTTCCTTGTTGGAAGCTCACCCTGCTCTGCGCTATACCTAAAGTGAAAGTCAACGTGAGCCCAAGCTTCGAAGTAAGGCCCTGATTATCCTTGCAAAACGAGAGGCGTGCAGCAGCTCTATGAGGCCTTCATCGTTGTTCTGCTTTAGTTTCAAGGTAGTAAGCTTTTCAACACTCCTAGGGGACTTGCTTCAGCACCCGTTTCAGTACCAGAACACTGCGTAGAACCAGGAAGCTCTGCTCCTGCGTGTATGCTGCGTGTCAACCTAGAAATTAGAGACTGATGGCACAAGGCTAGTTTTCCCATTATGAAAGCTCCGTTGATGCGGCCCCGAAGCTACCTGAAAAGCACTGTTGTTACCGTGCTTTTACTTACAGCCGGCATGGCACATAGAAGAAAATGAGTTTTCTGGAAAGAAACCTTGTGCTTCCAGTTCCTAGTTGGAAGCTCACCCGGCTCTGCTCTATACCAAACGTGAAAGTCAATGTGAGCACTAGCCTCGAAGTAAGGCCCTGATTATCCTGGCAAAACGGGAGGCGTGCAGCAGCTCCATGAGGCCTTCATCGCTGTTCTGCTTTAGTTTCACGGTAGTAAGCTTTCCAACATTCCTAGGGACTTTGCTTAAGCAACCGTTTCGGTACCAGAACACTGCGTAGAGACAGTAAGCTCTGGTCCTGCGTGTATGCTGCGTGTCAACCTAGAAATTGGAGACTGATGGCATAAGGCTTCTTTTCCCATTATGAAAGCTCCGTTCATGCGGCCTCGAAGCTACCTGAAAAGCATTGTTGTTGCCGGGGTTTTCCTCACTGCCGGCATGGTTCTGAGAAGAAAATGAGTTTTCTCCTAAGAAACCTTGGGGTTCCAGTTCCTTGTTGGAAGCTCACCCTGCTCTGCGCTATACCTAAAGTGAAAGTCAACGTGAGCCCAAGCTTCGAAGTAAGGCCCTGATTATCCTTGCAAAACGAGAGGCGTGCAGCAGCTCCATGAGGCCTTCATCGTTGTTCTGCTTTAGTTTCAAGGTAGTAAGCTTTTCAACACTCCTAGGGGACTTGCTTCAGCACCCGTTTCAGTACCAGAACACTGCGTAGAACCAGGAAGCTCTGCTCCTGCGTGTATGCTGCGTGTCAACCTAGAAATTAGAGACTGATGGCACAAGGCTAGTTTTCCCATTATGAAAGCTCCGTTGATGCTGCCCCGAAGCTACCTGAAAAGCACTGTTGTTACCGTGCTTTTACTTACAGCCGGCATGGTTCATAGAAGAAAATGAGTTTTCTCAAAAGAAACCTTGTGCTTCCAGTTCCTAGTTGGAAGCTCACCCGGCTCTGCTCTATACCAAACGTGAAAGTCAATGTGAGCACTAGCCTCGAAGTAAGGCCCTGATTATGCTGGCAAAACGGGAGGCGTGCAGCAGCTCCATGAGGCCTTCATCGCTGTTCTGCTTTAGTTTCACGGTAGTAAGCTTTCCAACATTCCTAGGGACTTTGCTTAAGCAACCGTTTCGGTACCAGAACGCTGCGTAGAGACAGTAAGCTCTGGTCCTGCATGTATGCTGCGTGTCAACCTAGAAATTGGAGACTGATGGCATAAGGCTTCTTTTGCCATTATGAAAGCTCCGTTCATGCGGCCTCGAAGCTACCTGAAAAGCATTGTTGTTGCCGGGGTTTTCCTCACTGCCGGCATGGTTCTGAGAAGAAACTGAGTTTTCTCCTAAGAAACCTTGGGTTTCCAGTTCCTTGTTGGAAGGTCACCCTGCTCTGCGCTATACCTAAAGTGAAAGTCAACGTGAGCCCATGCTTCGAAGTAAGGCCCTGATTATCCTTGCAAAACGAGAGGCGTGCAGCAGCTCTATGAGGCCTTCATCGTTGTTCTGCTTTAGTTTCAAGGTAGTAAGCTTTTCAACACTCCTAGGGGACTTGCTTCAGCACCCGTTTCAGTACCAGAACACTGCGTAGAACCAGGAAGCTCTGCTCCTGCGTGTATGCTGCGTGTCAACCTAGAAATTAGAGACTGATGGCACAAGGCTAGTTTTCCCATTATGAAAGCTCCGTTGATGCGGCCCCAAAGCTACCTGAAAAGCACTGTTGTTACCGTGCTTTTACTTACAGCCGGCATGGCACATAGAAGAAAATGAGTTTTCTCGAAAGAAACCTTGTGCTTCCAGTTCCTAGTTGGAAGCTCACCCGGCTCTGCTCTATACCAAACGTGAAAGTCAATGTGAGCACTAGCCTCGAAGTAAGGCCCTGATTATCCTGGCAAAACGGGAGGCGTGCAGCAGCTCCATGAGGCCTTCATCGCTGTTCTGCTTTAGTTTCACGGTAGTAAGCTTTCCAACATTCCTAGGGACTTTGCTTAAGCAACCGTTTCGGTACCAGAACACTGCGTAGAGACAGTAAGCTCGGGTCCTGCGTGTATGCTGCGTGTCAACCTAGAAATTGGAGACTGATGGCATAAGGCTTCTTTTCCCATTATGAAAGCTCCGTTCATTCGGCCTCGAAGCTACCTGAAAAGCATTGTTGTTGCCGGGGTTTTCCTCACTGCTGGCATGGTTCTGAGAAGAAAATGAGTTTTCTCCTAAGAAACCTTGGGTTTCCAGTTCCTTGTTGGAAGCTCACCCTGCTCTGCGCTATACCTAAAGTGAAAGTCAACGTGAGCCCAAGCTTCGAAGTAAGGCCCTGATTATCCTTGCAAAACGAGAGGCGTGCAGCAGCTCCATGAGGCCTTCATCGTTGTTCTGCTTTAGTTTCAAGGTAGTAAGCTTTTCAACACTCCTAGGGGCCTTGCTTCAGCACCCGTTTTGGTACCAGAACACTGCGTAGAACCAGGAAGCTCTGCTCCTGCGTGTATGCTGCGTGTCAACCTAGAAATTAGAGACTGATGGCACAAGGCTAGTTTTCCCATTATGAAAGCTCCATTGATGCGGCCCCGAAGCTACCTGAAAAGCACTGTTGTTACCGTGCTTTTACTTACAGCCGGCATGGCACATAGAAGAAAATGAGTTTTCTCGAAAGAAACCTTGTGCTTCCAGTTCCTAGTTGGAAGCTCACCCGGCTCTGCTCTATACCAAACGTGAAAGTCAATGTGAGCACTAGCCTCGAAGTAAGGCCCTGATTATCCTGGCAAAACGGGAGGCGTGCAGCAGCTCCATGAGGCCTTCATCGCTGTTCTGCTTTAGTTTCACGGTAGTAAGCTTTCCAACATTCCTAGGGACTTTGCTTAAGCAACCGTTTCGGTACCAGAACACTGCGTAGAGACAGTAAGCTCTGGTCCTGCGTGTATGCTGCGTGTCAACCTAGAAATTGGAGACTGATGGCATAAGGCTTCTTTTCCCATTATGAAAGCTCCGTTCATGCGGCCTCGAAGCTACCTGAAAAGCATTGTTGTTGCCGGGGTTTTCCTCACTGCCGGCATGGTTCTGAGAAGAAACTGAGTTTTCTCCTAAGAAACCTTGGGTTTCCAGTTCCTTGTTGGAAGCTCACCCTGCTCTGCGCTATACCTAAAGTGAAAGTCAACGTGAGCCCAAGCTTCGAAGTAAGGCCCTGATTATCCTTGCAAAACGAGAGGCGTGCAGCAGCTCTATGAGGCCTTCATCGTTGTTCTGCTTTAGTTTCAAGGTAGTAAGCTTTTCAACACTCCTAGGGGACTTGCTTCAGCACCCGTTTCAGTACCAGAACACTGCGTAGAACCAGGAAGCTCTGCTCCTGCGTGTATGCTGCGTGTCAACCTAGAAATTAGAGACTGATGGCACAAGGCTAGTTTTCCCATTATGAAAGCTCCGTTGATGCGGCCCCGAAGCTACCTGAAAAGCACTGTTGTTACCGTGCTTTTACTTACAGCCGGCATGGCACATAGAAGAAAATGAGTTTTCTGGAAAGAAACCTTGTGCTTCCAGTTCCTAGTTGGAAGCTCACCCGGCTCTGCTCTATACCAAACGTGAAAGTCAATGTGAGCACTAGCCTCGAAGTAAGGCCCTGATTATCCTGGCAAAACGGGAGGCGTGCAGCAGCTCCATGAGGCCTTCATCGCTGTTCTGCTTTAGTTTCACGGTAGTAAGCTTTCCAACATTCCTAGGGACTTTGCTTAAGCAACCGTTTCGGTACCAGAACACTGCGTAGAGACAGTAAGCTCGGGTCCTGCGTGTATGCTGCGTGTCAACCTAGAAATTGGAGACTGATGGCATAAGGCTTCTTTTCCCATTATGAAAGCTCCGTTCATTCGGCCTCGAAGCTACCTGAAAAGCATTGTTGTTGCCGGGGTTTTCCTCACTGCTGGCATGGTTCTGAGAAGAAAATGAGTTTTCTCCTAAGAAACCTTGGGTTTCCAGTTCCTTGTTGGAAGCTCACCCTGCTCTGCGCTATACCTAAAGTGAAAGTCAACGTGAGCCCAAGCTTCGAAGTAAGGCCCTGATTATCCTTGCAAAACGAGAGGCGTGCAGCAGCTCCATGAGGCCTTCATCGTTGTTCTGCTTTAGTTTCAAGGTAGTAAGCTTTTCAACACTCCTAGGGGCCTTGCTTCAGCACCCGTTTTGGTACCAGAACACTGCGTAGAACCAGGAAGCTCTGCTCCTGCGTGTATGCTGCGTGTCAACCTAGAAATTAGAGACTGATGGCACAAGGCTAGTTTTCCCATTATGAAAGCTCCATTGATGCGGCCCCGAAGCTACCTGAAAAGCACTGTTGTTACCGTGCTTTTACTTACAGCCGGCATGGCACATAGAAGAAAATGAGTTTTCTCGAAAGAAACCTTGTGCTTCCAGTTCCTAGTTGGAAGCTCACCCGGCTCTGCTCTATACCAAACGTGAAAGTCAATGTGAGCACTAGCCTCGAAGTAAGGCCCTGATTATCCTGGCAAAACGGGAGGCGTGCAGCAGCTCCATGAGGCCTTCATCGCTGTTCTGCTTTAGTTTCACGGTCGTAAGCTTTCCAACATTCCTAGGGACTTTGCTTAAGCAACCGTTTCGGTACCAGAACACTGCGTAGAGACAGTAAGCTCTGGTCCTGCGTGTATGCTGCGTGTCAACCTAGAAATTGGAGACTGATGGCATAAGGCTTCTTTTCCCATTATGAAAGCTCCGTTCATGCGGCCTCGAAGCTACCTGAAAAGCATTGTTGTTGCCGGGGTTTTCCTCACTGCCGGCATGGTTCTGAGAAGAAAATGAGTTTTCTCCTAAGAAACCTTGGGGTTCCAGTTCCTTGTTGGAAGCTCACCCTGCTCTGCGCTATACCTAAAGTGAAAGTCAACGTGAGCCCAAGCTTCGAAGTAAGGCCCTGATTATCCTTGCAAAACGAGAGGCGTGCAGCAGCTCCATGAGGCCTTCATCGTTGTTCTGCTTTAGTTTCAAGGTAGTAAGCTTTTCAACACTCCTAGGGGACTTGCTTCAGCACCCGTTTCAGTACCAGAACACTGCGTAGAACCAGGAAGCTCTGCTCCTGCGTGTATGCTGCGTGTCAACCTAGAAATTAGAGACTGATGGCACAAGGCTAGTTTTCCCATTATGAAAGCTCCGTTGATGCGGCCCCGAAGCTACCTGAAAAGCACTGTTGTTACCGTGCTTTTACTTACAGCCGGCATGGCACATAGAAGAAAATGAGTTTTCTGGAAAGAAACCTTGTGCTTCCAGTTCCTAGTTGGAAGCTCACCCGGCTCTGCTCTATACCAAACGTGAAAGTCAATGTGAGCACTAGCCTCGAAGTAAGGCCCTGATTATCCTGGCAAAACGGGAGGCGTGCAGCAGCTCCATGAGGCCTTCATCGCTGTTCTGCTTTAGTTTCACGGTAGTAAGCTTTCCAACATTCCTAGGGACTTTGCTTAAGCAACCGTTTCGGTACCAGAACGCTGCGTAGAGACAGTAAGCTCTGGTCCTGCATGTATGCTGCGTGTCAACCTAGAAATTGGAGACTGATGGCATAAGGCTTCTTTTGCCATTATGAAAGCTCCGTTCATGCGGCCTCGAAGCTACCTGAAAAGCATTGTTGTTGCCGGGGTTTTCCTCACTGCCGGCATGGTTCTGAGAAGAAACTGAGTTTTCTCCTAAGAAACCTTGGGTTTCCAGTTCCTTGTTGGAAGGTCACCCTGCTCTGCGCTATACCTAAAGTGAAAGTCAACGTGAGCCCATGCTTCGAAGTAAGGCCCTGATTATCCTTGCAAAACGAGAGGCGTGCAGCAGCTCTATGAGGCCTTCATCGTTGTTCTGCTTTAGTTTCAAGGTAGTAAGCTTTTCAACACTCCTAGGGGACTTGCTTCAGCACCCGTTTCAGTACCAGAACACTGCGTAGAACCAGGAAGCTCTGCTCCTGCGTGTATGCTGCGTGTCAACCTAGAAATTAGAGACTGATGGCACAAGGCTAGTTTTCCCATTATGAAAGCTCCGTTGATGCGGCCCCAAAGCTACCTGAAAAGCACTGTTGTTACCGTGCTTTTACTTACAGCCGGCATGGCACATAGAAGAAAATGAGTTTTCTCGAAAGAAACCTTGTGCTTCCAGTTCCTAGTTGGAAGCTCACCCGGCTCTGCTCTATACCAAACGTGAAAGTCAATGTGAGCACTAGCCTCGAAGTAAGGCCCTGATTATCCTGGCAAAACGGGAGGCGTGCAGCAGCTCCATGAGGCCTTCATCGCTGTTCTGCTTTAGTTTCACGGTAGTAAGCTTTCCAACATTCCTAGGGACTTTGCTTAAGCAACCGTTTCGGTACCAGAACACTGCGTAGAGACAGTAAGCTCGGGTCCTGCGTGTATGCTGCGTGTCAACCTAGAAATTGGAGACTGATGGCATAAGGCTTCTTTTCCCATTATGAAAGCTCCGTTCATTCGGCCTCGAAGCTACCTGAAAAGCATTGTTGTTGCCGGGGTTTTCCTCACTGCTGGCATGGTTCTGAGAAGAAAATGAGTTTTCTCCTAAGAAACCTTGGGTTTCCAGTTCCTTGTTGGAAGCTCACCCTGCTCTGCGCTATACCTAAAGTGAAAGTCAACGTGAGCCCAAGCTTCGAAGTAAGGCCCTGATTATCCTTGCAAAACGAGAGGCGTGCAGCAGCTCCATGAGGCCTTCATCGTTGTTCTGCTTTAGTTTCAAGGTAGTAAGCTTTTCAACACTCCTAGGGGCCTTGCTTCAGCACCCGTTTTGGTACCAGAACACTGCGTAGAACCAGGAAGCTCTGCTCCTGCGTGTATGCTGCGTGTCAACCTAGAAATTAGAGACTGATGGCACAAGGCTAGTTTTCCCATTATGAAAGCTCCATTGATGCGGCCCCGAAGCTACCTGAAAAGCACTGTTGTTACCGTGCTTTTACTTACAGCCGGCATGGCACATAGAAGAAAATGAGTTTTCTCGAAAGAAACCTTGTGCTTCCAGTTCCTAGTTGGAAGCTCACCCGGCTCTGCTCTATACCAAACGTGAAAGTCAATGTGAGCACTAGCCTCGAAGTAAGGCCCTGATTATCCTGGCAAAACGGGAGGCGTGCAGCAGCTCCATGAGGCCTTCATCGCTGTTCTGCTTTAGTTTCACGGTAGTAAGCTTTCCAACATTCCTAGGGACTTTGCTTAAGCAACCGTTTCGGTACCAGAACACTGCGTAGAGACAGTAAGCTCTGGTCCTGCGTGTATGCTGCGTGTCAACCTAGAAATTGGAGACTGATGGCATAAGGCTTCTTTTCCCATTATGAAAGCTCCGTTCATGCGGCCTCGAAGCTACCTGAAAAGCATTGTTGTTGCCGGGGTTTTCCTCACTGCCGGCATGGTTCTGAGAAGAAACTGAGTTTTCTCCTAAGAAACCTTGGGTTTCCAGTTCCTTGTTGGAAGCTCACCCTGCTCTGCGCTATACCTAAAGTGAAAGTCAACGTGAGCCCAAGCTTCGAAGTAAGGCCCTGATTATCCTTGCAAAACGAGAGGCGTGCAGCAGCTCTATGAGGCCTTCATCGTTGTTCTGCTTTAGTTTCAAGGTAGTAAGCTTTTCAACACTCCTAGGGGACTTGCTTCAGCACCCGTTTCAGTACCAGAACACTGCGTAGAACCAGGAAGCTCTGCTCCTGCGTGTATGCTGCGTGTCAACCTAGAAATTAGAGACTGATGGCACAAGGCTAGTTTTCCCATTATGAAAGCTCCGTTGATGCGGCCCCGAAGCTACCTGAAAAGCACTGTTGTTACCGTGCTTTTACTTACAGCCGGCATGGCACATAGAAGAAAATGAGTTTTCTGGAAAGAAACCTTGTGCTTCCAGTTCCTAGTTGGAAGCTCACCCGGCTCTGCTCTATACCAAACGTGAAAGTCAATGTGAGCACTAGCCTCGAAGTAAGGCCCTGATTATCCTGGCAAAACGGGAGGCGTGCAGCAGCTCCATGAGGCCTTCATCGCTGTTCTGCTTTAGTTTCACGGTAGTAAGCTTTCCAACATTCCTAGGGACTTTGCTTAAGCAACCGTTTCGGTACCAGAACACTGCGTAGAGACAGTAAGCTCGGGTCCTGCGTGTATGCTGCGTGTCAACCTAGAAATTGGAGACTGATGGCATAAGGCTTCTTTTCCCATTATGAAAGCTCCGTTCATTCGGCCTCGAAGCTACCTGAAAAGCATTGTTGTTGCCGGGGTTTTCCTCACTGCTGGCATGGTTCTGAGAAGAAAATGAGTTTTCTCCTAAGAAACCTTGGGTTTCCAGTTCCTTGTTGGAAGCTCACCCTGCTCTGCGCTATACCTAAAGTGAAAGTCAACGTGAGCCCAAGCTTCGAAGTAAGGCCCTGATTATCCTTGCAAAACGAGAGGCGTGCAGCAGCTCCATGAGGCCTTCATCGTTGTTCTGCTTTAGTTTCAAGGTAGTAAGCTTTTCAACACTCCTAGGGGCCTTGCTTCAGCACCCGTTTTGGTACCAGAACACTGCGTAGAACCAGGAAGCTCTGCTCCTGCGTGTATGCTGCGTGTCAACCTAGAAATTAGAGACTGATGGCACAAGGCTAGTTTTCCCATTATGAAAGCTCCATTGATGCGGCCCCGAAGCTACCTGAAAAGCACTGTTGTTACCGTGCTTTTACTTACAGCCGGCATGGCACATAGAAGAAAATGAGTTTTCTGGAAAGAAACCTTGTGCTTCCAGTTCCTAGTTGGAAGCTCACCCGGCTCTGCTCTATACCAAACGTGAAAGTCAATGTGAGCACTAGCCTCGAAGTAAGGCCCTGATTATCCTGGCAAAACGGGAGGCGTGCAGCAGCTCCATGAGGCCTTCATCGCTGTTCTGCTTTAGTTTCACGGTAGTAAGCTTTCCAACATTCCTAGGGACTTTGCTTAAGCAACCGTTTCGGTACCAGAACACTGCGTAGAGACAGTAAGCTCTGGTCCTGCGTGTATGCTGCGTGTCAACCTAGAAATTGGAGACTGATGGCATAAGGCTTCTTTTCCCATTATGAAAGCTCCGTTCATGCGGCCTCGAAGCTACCTGAAAAGCATTGTTGTTGCCGGGGTTTTCCTCACTGCCGGCATGGTTCTGAGAAGAAAATGAGTTTTCTCCTAAGAAACCTTGGGGTTCCAGTTCCTTGTTGGAAGCTCACCCTGCTCTGCGCTATACCTAAAGTGAAAGTCAACGTGAGCCCAAGCTTCGAAGTAAGGCCCTGATTATCCTTGCAAAACGAGAGGCGTGCAGCAGCTCCATGAGGCCTTCATCGTTGTTCTGCTTTAGTTTCAAGGTAGTAAGCTTTTCAACACTCCTAGGGGACTTGCTTCAGCACCCGTTTCAGTACCAGAACACTGCGTAGAACCAGGAAGCTCTGCTCCTGCGTGTATGCTGCGTGTCAACCTAGAAATTAGAGACTGATGGCACAAGGCTAGTTTTCCCATTATGAAAGCTCCGTTGATGCTGCCCCGAAGCTACCTGAAAAGCACTGTTGTTACCGTGCTTTTACTTACAGCCGGCATGGCACATAGAAGAAAATGAGTTTTCTCAAAAGAAACCTTGTGCTTCCAGTTCCTAGTTGGAAGCTCACCCGGCTCTGCTCTATACCAAACGTGAAAGTCAATGTGAGCACTAGCCTCGAAGTAAGGCCCTGATTATCCTGGCAAAACGGGAGGCGTGCAGCAGCTCCATGAGGCCTTCATCGCTGTTCTGCTTTAGTTTCACGGTAGTAAGCTTTCCAACATTCCTAGGGACTTTGCTTAAGCAACCGTTTCGGTACCAGAACGCTGCGTAGAGACAGTAAGCTCTGGTCCTGCATGTATGCTGCGTGTCAACCTAGAAATTGGAGACTGATGGCATAAGGCTTCTTTTGCCATTATGAAAGCTCCGTTCATGCGGCCTCGAAGCTACCTGAAAAGCATTGTTGTTGCCGGGGTTTTCCTCACTGCCGGCATGGTTCTGAGAAGAAACTGAGTTTTCTCCTAAGAAACCTTGGGTTTCCAGTTCCTTGTTGGAAGCTCACCCTGCTCTGCGCTATACCTAAAGTGAAAGTCAACGTGAGCCCAAGCTTCGAAGTAAGGCCCTGATTATCCTTGCAAAACGAGAGGCGTGCAGCAGCTCTATGAGGCCTTCATCGTTGTTCTGCTTTAGTTTCAAGGTAGTAAGCTTTTCAACACTCCTAGGGGACTTGCTTCAGCACCCGTTTCAGTACCAGAACACTGCGTAGAACCAGGAAGCTCTGCTCCTGCGTGTATGCTGCGTGTCAACCTAGAAATTAGAGACTGATGGCACAAGGCTAGTTTTCCCATTATGAAAGCTCCGTTAATGCGGCCCCGAGGCTACCTGAAAAGCACTGTTGTTACCGTGCTTTTACTTACAGCCGGCATGGCACATAGAAGAAAATGAGTTTTCTCGAAAGAAACCTTGTGCTTCCAGTTCCTAGTTGGAAGCTCACCCGGCTCTGCTCTATACCAAACGTGAAAGTCAATGTGAGCACTAGCCTCGAAGTAAGGCCCTGATTATGCTGGCAAAACGGGAGGCGTGCAGCAGCTCCATGAGGCCTTCATCGCTGTTCTGCTTTAGTTTCACGGTAGTAAGCTTTCCAACATTCCTAGGGACTTTGCTTAAGCAACCGTTTCGGTACCAGAACACTGCGTAGAGACAGTAAGCTCGGGTCCTGCGTGTATGCTGCGTGTCAACCTAGAAATTGGAGACTGATGGCATAAGGCTTCTTTTCCCATTATGAAAGCTCCGTTCATTCGGCCTCGAAGCTACCTGAAAAGCATTGTTGTTGCCGGGGTTTTCCTCACTGCTGGCATGGTTCTGAGAAGAAAATGAGTTTTCTCCTAAGAAACCTTGGGTTTCCAGTTCCTTGTTGGAAGCTCACCCTGCTCTGCGCTATACCTAAAGTGAAAGTCAACGTGAGCCCAAGCTTCGAAGTAAGGCCCTGATTATCCTTGCAAAACGAGAGGCGTGCAGCAGCTCCATGAGGCCTTCATCGTTGTTCTGCTTTAGTTTCAAGGTAGTAAGCTTTTCAACACTCCTAGGGGCCTTGCTTCAGCACCCGTTTTGGTACCAGAACACTGCGTAAAACCAGGAAGCTCTGCTCCTGCGTGTATGCTGCGTGTCAACCTAGAAATTAGAGACTGATGGCACAAGGCTAGTTTTCCCATTATGAAAGCTCCATTGATGCGGCCCCGAAGCTACCTGAAAAGCACTGTTATTACCGTGCTTTTACTTACAGCCGGCATGGCACATAGAAGAAAATGAGTTTTCTCGAAAGAAACCTTGTGCTTCCAGTTCCTAGTTGGAAGCTCACCCGGCTCTGCTCTATACCAAACGTAAAAGTCAATGTGAGCACTAGCCTCGAAGTAAGGCCCTGATTATCCTGGCAAAACGGGAGGCGTGCAGCAGCTCCATGAGGCCTTCATCGCTGTTCTGCTTTAGTTTCACGGTAGTAAGCTTTCCAAGACTCCTAGGGACTTTGCTTAAGCAACCGTTTCGGTACCAGAACACTGCGTAGAGACAGTAAGCTCTGGTCCTGCATGTATGCTGCGTGTCAACCTAGAAATTGGAGACTGATGGCATAAGGCTTCTTTTCCCATTATGAAAGCTCCGTTCATGCGGCCTCGAAGCTACCTGAAAAGCATTGTTGTTGCCGGGGTTTTCCTCACTGCCGGCATGGTTCTGAGAAGAAACTGAGTTTTCTCCTAAGAAACCTTGGGTTTCCAGTTCCTTGTTGGAAGCTCACCCTGCTCTGCGCTATACCTAAAGTGAAAGTCAACGTGAGCCCAAGCTTCGAAGTAAGGCCCTGATTATCCTTGCAAAACGAGAGGCGTGCAGCAGCTCCATGAGGGCTTCATCGTTGTTCTGCTTTAGTTTCAAGGTAGTAAGCTTTTCAACACTCCTAGGGGCCTTGCTTCAGCACCCGTTTCGGTACCAGAACACTGCGTAGAACCAGGAAGCTCTGCTCCTGCGTGTATGCTGCGTGTCAACCTAGAAATTAGAGACTGATGGCACAAGGCTAGTTTTCCCATTATGAAAGCTCCGTTGATGCTGCCCCGAAGCTACCTGAAAAGCACTGTTGTTACCGTGCTTTTACTTACAGCCGGCATGGTTCATAGAAGAAAATGAGTTTTCTCAAAAGAAACCTTGTGCTTCCAGTTCCTAGTTGGAAGCTCACCCGGCTCTGCTCTATACCAAACGTGAAAGTCAATGTGAGCACTAGCCTCGAAGTAAGGCCCTGATTATCCTGGCAAAACGGGAGGCGTGCAGCAGCTCCATGAGGCCTTCATCGCTGTTCTGCTTTAGTTTCACGGTAGTAAGCTTTCCAACATTCCTAGGGACTTTGCTTAAGCAACCGTTTCGGTACCAAAACACTGCGTAGAGACAGTAAGCTCTGGTCCTGCGTGTATGCTGCGTGTCAACCTAGAAATTGGAGACTGATGGCATAAGGCTTCTTTTGCCATTATGAAAGCTCCGTTCATGCGGCCTCGAAGCTACCTGAAAAGCATTGTTGTTGCCGGGGTTTTCCTCACTGCCGGCATGGTTCTGAGAAGAAAATGAGTTTTCTCCTAAGAAACCTTGGGTTTCCAGTTCCTTGTTGGAAGCTCACCCTGCTCTGCGCTATACCTAAAGTGAAAGTCAACGTGAGCCCAAGCTTCGAAGTAAGGCCCTGATTATCCTTGCAAAACGAGAGGCGTGCAGCAGCTCCATGAGGCCTTCATCGTTGTTCTGCTTTAGTTTCAAGGTAGTAAGCTTTTCAACACTCCTAGGGGACTTGCTTCAGCACCCGTTTCAGTACCAGAACACTGCGTAGAACCAGGAAGCTCTGCTCCTGCGTGTATGCTGCGTGTCAACCTAGAAATTAGAGACTGATGGCACAAGGCTAGTTTTCCCATTATGAAAGCTCCGTTAATGCGGCCCCGAGGCTACCTGAAAAGCACTGTTGTTACCGTGCTTTTACTTACAGTCGGCATGGCACATAGAAGAAAATGAGTTTTCTCGAAAGAAATCTTGTGCTTCCAGTTCCTAGTTGGAAGCTCACCCGGCTCTGCTCTATACCAAACGTGAAAGTCAATGTGAGCACTAGCCTCGAAGTAAGGCCCTGATTATCCTGGCAAAACGGGAGGCGTGCAGCAGCTCCATGAGGCCTTCATCGCTGTTCTGCTTTAGTTTCACGGTAGTAAGCTTTCCAACATTCCTAGGGACTTTGCTTAAGCAACCGTTTCGGTACCAGAACACTGCGTAGAGACAGTAAGCTCGGGTCCTGCGTGTATGCTGCGTGTCAACCTAGAAATTGGAGACTGATGGCATAAGGCTTCTTTTCCCATTATGAAAGCTCCGTTCATGCGGCCTCGAAGCTACCTGAAAAGCATTGTTGTTGCCGGGGTTTTCCTCACTGCCGGCATGGTTCTGAGAAGAAAATGAGTTTTCTCCTAAGAAACCTTGGGTTTCCAGTTCCTTGTTGGAAGCTCACCCTGCTCTGCGCTATACCTAAAGTGAAAGTCAACGTGAGCCCAAGCTTCGAAGTAAGGCCCTGATTATCCTTGCAAAACGAGAGGCGTGCAGCAGCTCCATGAGGCCTTCATCGTTTTTCTGCTTTAGTTTCAAGGTAGTAAGCTTTTCAACACTCCTAGGGGCCTTGCTTCAGCACCCGTTTTGGTACCAGAACACTGCGTAGAACCAGGAAGCTCTGCTCCTGCGTGTATGCTGCGTGTCAACCTAGAAATTAGAGACTGATGGCACAAGGCTAGTTTTCCCATTATGAAAGCTCCGTTGATGCTGCCCCGAAGCTACCTGAAAAGCACTGTTGTTACCGTGCTTTTACTTACAGCCGGCATGGTTCATAGAAGAAAATGAGTTTTCTCAAAAGAAACCTTGTGCTTCCAGTTCCTAGTTGGAAGCTCACCCGGCTCTGCTCTATACCAAACGTGAAAGTCAATGTGAGCACTAGCCTCGAAGTAAGGCCCTGATTATCCTGGCAAAACGGGAGGCGTGCAGCAGCTCCATGAGGCCTTCATCGCTGTTCTGCTTTAGTTTCACGGTAGTAAGCTTTCCAACATTCCTAGGGACTTTGCTTAAGCAACCGTTTCGGTACCAGAACGCTGCGTAGAGACAGTAAGCTCTGGTCCTGCATGTATGCTGCGTGTCAACCTAGAAATTGGAGACTGATGGCATAAGGCTTCTTTTGCCATTATGAAAGCTCCGTTCATGCGGCCTCGAAGCTACCTGAAAAGCATTGTTGTTGCCGGGGTTTTCCATACTGCCGGCATGGTTCTGAGAAGAAACTGAGTTTTCTCCTAAGAAACCTTGGGTTTCCAGTTCCTTGTTGGAAGCTCACCCTGCTCTGCGCTATACCTAAAGTGAAAGTCAACGTGAGCCCAAGCTTCGAAGTAAGGCCCTGATTATCCTTGCAAAACGAGAGGCGTGCAGCAGCTCTATGAGGCCTTCATCGTTGTTCTGCTTTAGTTTCAAGGTAGTAAGCTTTTCAACACTCCTAGGGGACTTGCTTCAGCACCCGTTTCAGTACCAGAACACTGCGTAGAACCAGGAAGCTCTGCTCCTGCGTGTATGCTGCGTGTCAACCTAGAAATTAGAGACTGATGGCACAAGGCTAGTTTTCCCATTATGAAAGCTCCGTTAATGCGGCCCCGAGGCTACCTGAAAAGCACTGTTGTTACCGTGCTTTTACTTACAGCCGGCATGGCACATAGAAGAAAATGAGTTTTCTCGAAAGAAACCTTGTGCTTCCAGTTCCTAGTTGGAAGCTCACCCGGCTCTGCTCTATACCAAACGTGAAAGTCAATGTGAGCACTAGCCTCGAAGTAAGGCCCTGATTATCCTGGCAAAACGGGAGGCGTGCAGCAGCTCCATGAGGCCTTCATCGCTGTTCTGCTTTAGTTTCACGGTAGTAAGCTTTCCAACATTCCTAGGGACTTTGCTTAAGCAACCGTTTCGGTACCAGAACACTGCGTAGAGACAGTAAGCTCGGGTCCTGCGTGTATGCTGCGTGTCAACCTAGAAATTGGAGACTGATGGCATAAGGCTTCTTTTCCCATTATGAAAGCTCCGTTCATTCGGCCTCGAAGCTACCTGAAAAGCATTGTTGTTGCCGGGGTTTTCCTCACTGCTGGCATGGTTCTGAGAAGAAAATGAGTTTTCTCCTAAGAAACCTTGGGTTTCCAGTTCCTTGTTGGAAGCTCACCCTGCTCTGCGCTATACCTAAAGTGAAAGTCAACGTGAGCCCAAGCTTCGAAGTAAGGCCCTGATTATCCTTGCAAAACGAGAGGCGTGCAGCAGCTCCATGAGGCCTTCATCGTTGTTCTGCTTTAGTTTCAAGGTAGTAAGCTTTTCAACACTCCTAGGGGCCTTGCTTCAGCACCCGTTTTGGTACCAGAACACTGCGTAAAACCAGGAAGCTCTGCTCCTGCGTGTATGCTGCGTGTCAACCTAGAAATTAGAGACTGATGGCACAAGGCTAGTTTTCCCATTATGAAAGCTCCATTGATGCGGCCCCGAAGCTACCTGAAAAGCACTGTTGTTACCGTGCTTTTACTTACAGCCGGCATGGCACATAGAAGAAAATGAGTTTTCTCGAAAGAAACCTTGTGCTTCCAGTTCCTAGTTGGAAGCTCACCCGGCTCTGCTCTATACCAAACGTGAAAGTCAATGTGAGCACTAGCCTCGAAGTAAGGCCCTGATTATCCTGGCAAAACGGGAGGCGTGCAGCAGCTCCATGAGGCCTTCATCGCTGTTCTGCTTTAGTTTCACGGTAGTAAGCTTTCCAAGACTCCTAGGGACTTTGCTTAAGCAACCGTTTCGGTACCAGAACACTGCGTAGAGACAGTAAGCTCTGGTCCTGCATGTATGCTGCGTGTCAACCTAGAAATTGGAGACTGATGGCATAAGGCTTCTTTTCCCATTATGAAAGCTCCGTTCATGCGGCCTCGAAGCTACCTGAAAAGCATTGTTGTTGCCGGGGTTTTCCTCACTGCCGGCATGGTTCTGAGAAGAAACTGAGTTTTCTCCTAAGAAACCTTGGGTTTCCAGTTCCTTGTTGGAAGCTCACCCTGCTCTGCGCTATACCTAAAGTGAAAGTCAACGTGAGCCCAAGCTTCGAAGTAAGGCCCTGATTATCCTTGCAAAACGAGAGGCGTGCAGCAGCTCCATGAGGGCTTCATCGTTGTTCTGCTTTAGTTTCAAGGTAGTAAGCTTTTCAACACTCCTAGGGGCCTTGCTTCAGCACCCGTTTCGGTACCAGAACACTGCGTAGAACCAGGAAGCTCTGCTCCTGCGTGTATGCTGCGTGTCAACCTAGAAATTAGAGACTGATGGCACAAGGCTAGTTTTCCCATTATGAAAGCTCCGTTGATGCTGCCCCGAAGCTACCTGAAAAGCACTGTTGTTACCGTGCTTTTACTTACAGCCGGCATGGTTCATAGAAGAAAATGAGTTTTCTCAAAAGAAACCTTGTGCTTCCAGTTCCTAGTTGGAAGCTCACCCGGCTCTGCTCTATACCAAACGTGAAAGTCAATGTGAGCACTAGCCTCGAAGTAAGGCCCTGATTATCCTGGCAAAACGGGAGGCGTGCAGCAGCTCCATGAGGCCTTCATCGCTGTTCTGCTTTAGTTTCACGGTAGTAAGCTTTCCAACATTCCTAGGGACTTTGCTTAAGCAACCGTTTCGGTACCAGAACACTGCGTAGAGACAGTAAGCTCGGGTCCTGCGTGTATGCTGCGTGTCAACCTAGAAATTGGAGACTGATGGCATAAGGCTTCTTTTCCCATTATGAAAGCTCCGTTCATTCGGCCTCGAAGCTACCTGAAAAGCATTGTTGTTGCCGGGGTTTTCCTCACTGCTGGCATGGTTCTGAGAAGAAAATGAGTTTTCTCCTAAGAAACCTTGGGTTTCCAGTTCCTTGTTGGAAGCTCACCCTGCTCTGCGCTATACCTAAAGTGAAAGTCAACGTGAGCCCAAGCTTCGAAGTAAGGCCCTGATTATCCTTGCAAAACGAGAGGCGTGCAGCAGCTCCATGAGGCCTTCATCGTTGTTCTGCTTTAGTTTCAAGGTAGTAAGCTTTTCAACACTCCTAGGGGCCTTGCTTCAGCACCCGTTTTGGTACCAGAACACTGCGTAGAACCAGGAAGCTCTGCTCCTGCGTGTATGCTGCGTGTCAACCTAGAAATTAGAGACTGATGGCACAAGGCTAGTTTTCCCATTATGAAAGCTCCATTGATGCGGCCCCGAAGCTACCTGAAAAGCACTGTTGTTACCGTGCTTTTACTTACAGCCGGCATGGCACATAGAAGAAAATGAGTTTTCTCGAAAGAAACCTTGTGCTTCCAGTTCCTAGTTGGAAGCTCACCCGGCTCTGCTCTATACCAAACGTGAAAGTCAATGTGAGCACTAGCCTCGAAGTAAGGCCCTGATTATCCTGGCAAAACGGGAGGCGTGCAGCAGCTCCATGAGGCCTTCATCGCTGTTCTGCTTTAGTTTCACGGTAGTAAGCTTTCCAACATTCCTAGGGACTTTGCTTAAGCAACCGTTTCGGTACCAGAACACTGCGTAGAGACAGTAAGCTCTGGTCCTGCGTGTATGCTGCGTGTCAACCTAGAAATTGGAGACTGATGGCATAAGGCTTCTTTTCCCATTATGAAAGCTCCGTTCATGCGGCCTCGAAGCTACCTGAAAAGCATTGTTGTTGCCGGGGTTTTCCTCACTGCCGGCATGGTTCTGAGAAGAAAATGAGTTTTCTCCTAAGAAACCTTGGGGTTCCAGTTCCTTGTTGGAAGCTCACCCTGCTCTGCGCTATACCTAAAGTGAAAGTCAACGTGAGCCCAAGCTTCGAAGTAAGGCCCTGATTATCCTTGCAAAACGAGAGGCGTGCAGCAGCTCCATGAGGCCTTCATCGTTGTTCTGCTTTAGTTTCAAGGTAGTAAGCTTTTCAACACTCCTAGGGGACTTGCTTCAGCACCCGTTTCAGTACCAGAACACTGCGTAGAACCAGGAAGCTCTGCTCCTGCGTGTATGCTGCGTGTCAACCTAGAAATTAGAGACTGATGGCACAAGGCTAGTTTTCCCATTATGAAAGCTCCGTTGATGCTGCCCCGAAGCTACCTGAAAAGCACTGTTGTTACCGTGCTTTTACTTACAGCCGGCATGGCACATAGAAGAAAATGAGTTTTCTCAAAAGAAACCTTGTGCTTCCAGTTCCTAGTTGGAAGCTCACCCGGCTCTGCTCTATACCAAACGTGAAAGTCAATGTGAGCACTAGCCTCGAAGTAAGGCCCTGATTATCCTGGCAAAACGGGAGGCGTGCAGCAGCTCCATGAGGCCTTCATCGCTGTTCTGCTTTAGTTTCACGGTAGTAAGCTTTCCAACATTCCTAGGGACTTTGCTTAAGCAACCGTTTCGGTACCAGAACGCTGCGTAGAGACAGTAAGCTCTGGTCCTGCATGTATGCTGCGTGTCAACCTAGAAATTGGAGACTGATGGCATAAGGCTTCTTTTGCCATTATGAAAGCTCCGTTCATGCGGCCTCGAAGCTACCTGAAAAGCATTGTTGTTGCCGGGGTTTTCCTCACTGCCGGCATGGTTCTGAGAAGAAACTGAGTTTTCTCCTAAGAAACCTTGGGTTTCCAGTTCCTTGTTGGAAGCTCACCCTGCTCTGCGCTATACCTAAAGTGAAAGTCAACGTGAGCCCAAGCTTCGAAGTAAGGCCCTGATTATCCTTGCAAAACGAGAGGCGTGCAGCAGCTCTATGAGGCCTTCATCGTTGTTCTGCTTTAGTTTCAAGGTAGTAAGCTTTTCAACACTCCTAGGGGACTTGCTTCAGCACCCGTTTCAGTACCAGAACACTGCGTAGAACCAGGAAGCTCTGCTCCTGCGTGTATGCTGCGTGTCAACCTAGAAATTAGAGACTGATGGCACAAGGCTAGTTTTCCCATTATGAAAGCTCCGTTAATGCGGCCCCGAGGCTACCTGAAAAGCACTGTTGTTACCGTGCTTTTACTTACAGCCGGCATGGCACATAGAAGAAAATGAGTTTTCTCGAAAGAAACCTTGTGCTTCCAGTTCCTAGTTGGAAGCTCACCCGGCTCTGCTCTATACCAAACGTGAAAGTCAATGTGAGCACTAGCCTCGAAGTAAGGCCCTGATTATGCTGGCAAAACGGGAGGCGTGCAGCAGCTCCATGAGGCCTTCATCGCTGTTCTGCTTTAGTTTCACGGTAGTAAGCTTTCCAACATTCCTAGGGACTTTGCTTAAGCAACCGTTTCGGTACCAGAACACTGCGTAGAGACAGTAAGCTCGGGTCCTGCGTGTATGCTGCGTGTCAACCTAGAAATTGGAGACTGATGGCATAAGGCTTCTTTTCCCATTATGAAAGCTCCGTTCATTCGGCCTCGAAGCTACCTGAAAAGCATTGTTGTTGCCGGGGTTTTCCTCACTGCTGGCATGGTTCTGAGAAGAAAATGAGTTTTCTCCTAAGAAACCTTGGGTTTCCAGTTCCTTGTTGGAAGCTCACCCTGCTCTGCGCTATACCTAAAGTGAAAGTCAACGTGAGCCCAAGCTTCGAAGTAAGGCCCTGATTATCCTTGCAAAACGAGAGGCGTGCAGCAGCTCCATGAGGCCTTCATCGTTGTTCTGCTTTAGTTTCAAGGTAGTAAGCTTTTCAACACTCCTAGGGGCCTTGCTTCAGCACCCGTTTTGGTACCAGAACACTGCGTAAAACCAGGAAGCTCTGCTCCTGCGTGTATGCTGCGTGTCAACCTAGAAATTAGAGACTGATGGCACAAGGCTAGTTTTCCCATTATGAAAGCTCCATTGATGCGGCCCCGAAGCTACCTGAAAAGCACTGTTGTTACCGTGCTTTTACTTACAGCCGGCATGGCACATAGAAGAAAATGAGTTTTCTCGAAAGAAACCTTGTGCTTCCAGTTCCTAGTTGGAAGCTCACCCGGCTCTGCTCTATACCAAACGTGAAAGTCAATGTGAGCACTAGCCTCGAAGTAAGGCCCTGATTATCCTGGCAAAACGGGAGGCGTGCAGCAGCTCCATGAGGCCTTCATCGCTGTTCTGCTTTAGTTTCACGGTAGTAAGCTTTCCAAGACTCCTAGGGACTTTGCTTAAGCAACAGTTTCGGTACCAGAACACTGCGTAGAGACAGTAAGCTCTGGTCCTGCATGTATGCTGCGTGTCAACCTAGAAATTGGAGACTGATGGCATAAGGCTTCTTTTCCCATTATGAAAGCTCCGTTCATGCGGCCTCGAAGCTACCTGAAAAGCATTGTTGTTGCCGGGGTTTTCCTCACTGCCGGCATGGTTCTGAGAAGAAACTGAGTTTTCTCCTAAGAAACCTTGGGTTTCCAGTTCCTTGTTGGAAGCTCACCCTGCTCTGCGCTATACCTAAAGTGAAAGTCAACGTGAGCCCAAGCTTCGAAGTAAGGCCCTGATTATCCTTGCAAAACGAGAGGCGTGCAGCAGCTCCATGAGGGCTTCATCGTTGTTCTGCTTTAGTTTCAAGGTAGTAAGCTTTTCAACACTCCTAGGGGCCTTGCTTCAGCACCCGTTTCGGTACCAGAACACTGCGTAGAACCAGGAAGCTCTGCTCCTGCGTGTATGCTGCGTGTCAACCTAGAAATTAGAGACTGATGGCACAAGGCTATTTTTCCCATTATGAAAGCTCCGTTGATGCTGCCCCGAAGCTACCTGAAAAGCACTGTTGTTACCGTGCTTTTACTTACAGCCGGCATGGTTCATAGAAGAAAATGAGTTTTCTCAAAAGAAACCTTGTGCTTCCAGTTCCTAGTTGGAAGCTCACCCGGCTCTGCTCTATACCAAACGTGAAAGTCAATGTGAGCACTAGCCTCGAAGTAAGGCCCTGATTATCCTGGCAAAACGGGAGGCGTGCAGCAGCTCCATGAGGCCTTCATCGCTGTTCTGCTTTAGTTTCACGGTAGTAAGCTTTCCAACATTCCTAGGGACTTTGCTTAAGCAACCGTTTCGGTACCAAAACACTGCGTAGAGACAGTAAGCTCTGGTCCTGCGTGTATGCTGCGTGTCAACCTAGAAATTGGAGACTGATGGCATAAGGCTTCTTTTGCCATTATGAAAGCTCCGTTCATGCGGCCTCAAAGCTACCTGAAAAGCATTGTTGTTGCCGGGGTTTTCCTCACTGCCGGCATGGTTCTGAGAAGAAAATGAGTTTTCTCCTAAGAAACCTTGGGTTTCCAGTTCCTTGTTGGAAGCTCACCCTGCTCTGCGCTATACCTAAAGTGAAAGTCAACGTGAGCCCAAGCTTCGAAGTAAGGCCCTGATTATCCTTGCAAAACGAGAGGCGTGCAGCAGCTCCATGAGGCCTTCATCGTTGTTCTGCTTTAGTTTCAAGGTAGTAAGCTTTTCAACACTCCTAGGGGACTTGCTTCAGCACCCGTTTCAGTACCAGAACACTGCGTAGAACCAGGAAGCTCTGCTCCTGCGTGTATGCTGCGTGTCAACCTAGAAATTAGAGACTGATGGCACAAGGCTAGTTTTCCCATTATGAAAGCTCCGTTAATGCGGCCCCGAGGCTACCTGAAAAGCACTGTTGTTACCGTGCTTTTACTTACAGTCGGCATGGCACATAGAAGAAAATGAGTTTTCTCGAAAGAAATCTTGTGCTTCCAGTTCCTAGTTGGAAGCTCACCCGGCTCTGCTCTATACCAAACGTGAAAGTCAATGTGAGCACTAGCCTCGAAGTAAGGCCCTGATTATGCTGGCAAAACGGGAGGCGTGCAGCAGCTCCATGAGGCCTTCATCGCTGTTCTGCTTTAGTTTCACGGTAGTAAGCTTTCCAACATTCCTAGGGACTTTGCTTAAGCAACCGTTTCGGTACCAGAACACTGCGTAGAGACAGTAAGCTCGGGTCCTGCGTGTATGCTGCGTGTCAACCTAGAAATTGGAGACTGATGGCATAAGGCTTCTTTTCCCATTATGAAAGCTCCGTTCATTCGGCCTCGAAGCTACCTGAAAAGCATTGTTGTTGCCGGGGTTTTCCTCACTGCTGGCATGGTTCTGAGAAGAAAATGAGTTTTCTCCTAAGAAACCTTGGGTTTCCAGTTCCTTGTTGGAAGCTCACCCTGCTCTGCGCTATACCTAAAGTGAAAGTCAACGTGAGCCCAAGCTTCGAAGTAAGGCCCTGATTATCCTTGCAAAACGAGAGGCGTGCAGCAGCTCCATGAGGCCTTCATCGTTGTTCTGCTTTAGTTTCAAGGTAGTAAGCTTTTCAACACTCCTAGGGGCCTTGCTTCAGCACCCGTTTTGGTACCAGAACACTGCGTAAAACCAGGAAGCTCTGCTCCTGCGTGTATGCTGCGTGTCAACCTAGAAATTAGAGACTGATGGCACAAGGCTAGTTTTCCCATTATGAAAGCTCCATTGATGCGGCCCCGAAGCTACCTGAAAAGCACTGTTGTTACCGTGCTTTTACTTACAGCCGGCATGGCACATAGAAGAAAATGAGTTTTCTCGAAAGAAACCTTGTGCTTCCAGTTCCTAGTTGGAAGCTCACCCGGCTCTGCTCTATACCAAACGTGAAAGTCAATGTGAGCACTAGCCTCGAAGTAAGGCCCTGATTATCCTGGCAAAACGGGAGGCGTGCAGCAGCTCCATGAGGCCTTCATCGCTGTTCTGCTTTAGTTTCACGGTAGTAAGCTTTCCAAGACTCCTAGGGACTTTGCTTAAGCAACCGTTTCGGTACCAGAACACTGCGTAGAGACAGTAAGCTCTGGTCCTGCATGTATGCTGCGTGTCAACCTAGAAATTGGAGACTGATGGCATAAGGCTTCTTTTCCCATTATGAAAGCTCCGTTCATGCGGCCTCGAAGCTACCTGAAAAGCATTGTTGTTGCCGGGGTTTTCCTCACTGCCGGCATGGTTCTGAGAAGAAACTGAGTTTTCTCCTAAGAAACCTTGGGTTTCCAGTTCCTTGTTGGAAGCTCACCCTGCTCTGCGCTATACCTAAAGTGAAAGTCAACGTGAGCCCAAGCTTCGAAGTAAGGCCCTGATTATCCTTGCAAAACGAGAGGCGTGCAGCAGCTCCATGAGGGCTTCATCGTTGTTCTGCTTTAGTTTCAAGGTAGTAAGCTTTTCAACACTCCTAGGGGCCTTGCTTCAGCACCCGTTTCGGTACCAGAACACTGCGTAGAACCAGGAAGCTCTGCTCCTGCGTGTATGCTGCGTGTCAACCTAGAAATTAGAGACTGATGGCACAAGGCTAGTTTTCCCATTATGAAAGCTCCGTTGATGCTGCCCCGAAGCTACCTGAAAAGCACTGTTGTTACCGTGCTTTTACTTACAGCCGGCATGGTTCATAGAAGAAAATGAGTTTTCTCAAAAGAAACCTTGTGCTTCCAGTTCCTAGTTGGAAGCTCACCCGGCTCTGCTCTATACCAAACGTGAAAGTCAATGTGAGCACTAGCCTCGAAGTAAGGCCCTGATTATCCTGGCAAAACGGGAGGCGTGCAGCAGCTCCATGAGGCCTTCATCGCTGTTCTGCTTTAGTTTCACGGTAGTAAGCTTTCCAACATTCCTAGGGACTTTGCTTAAGCAACCGTTTCGGTACCAAAACACTGCGTAGAGACAGTAAGCTCTGGTCCTGCGTGTATGCTGCGTGTCAACCTAGAAATTGGAGACTGATGGCATAAGGCTTCTTTTGCCATTATGAAAGCTCCGTTCATGCGGCCTCGAAGCTACCTGAAAAGCATTGTTGTTGCCGGGGTTTTCCTCACTGCCGGCATGGTTCTGAGAAGAAAATGAGTTTTCTCCTAAGAAACCTTGGGTTTCCAGTTCCTTGTTGGAAGCTCACCCTGCTCTGCGCTATACCTAAAGTGAAAGTCAACGTGAGCCCAAGCTTCGAAGTAAGGCCCTGATTATCCTTGCAAAACGAGAGGCGTGCAGCAGCTCCATGAGGCCTTCATCGTTGTTCTGCTTTAGTTTCAAGGTAGTAAGCTTTTCAACACTCCTAGGGGACTTGCTTCAGCACCCGTTTCAGTACCAGAACACTGCGTAGAACCAGGAAGCTCTGCTCCTGCGTGTATGCTGCGTGTCAACCTAGAAATTAGAGACTGATGGCACAAGGCTAGTTTTCCCATTATGAAAGCTCCGTTAATGCGGCCCCGAGGCTACCTGAAAAGCACTGTTGTTACCGTGCTTTTACTTACAGTCGGCATGGCACATAGAAGAAAATGAGTTTTCTCGAAAGAAATCTTGTGCTTCCAGTTCCTAGTTGGAAGCTCACCCGGCTCTGCTCTATACCAAACGTGAAAGTCAATGTGAGCACTAGCCTCGAAGTAAGGCCCTGATTATCCTGGCAAAACGGGAGGCGTGCAGCAGCTCCATGAGGCCTTCATCGCTGTTCTGCTTTAGTTTCACGGTAGTAAGCTTTCCAACATTCCTAGGGACTTTGCTTAAGCAACCGTTTCGGTACCAGAACACTGCGTAGAGACAGTAAGCTCGGGTCCTGCGTGTATGCTGCGTGTCAACCTAGAAATTGGAGACTGATGGCATAAGGCTTCTTTTCCCATTATGAAAGCTCCGTTCATGCGGCCTCGAAGCTACCTGAAAAGCATTGTTGTTGCCGGGGTTTTCCTCACTGCCGGCATGGTTCTGAGAAGAAAATGAGTTTTCTCCTAAGAAACCTTGGGTTTCCAGTTCCTTGTTGGAAGCTCACCCTGCTCTGCGCTATACCTAAAGTGAAAGTCAACGTGAGCCCAAGCTTCGAAGTAAGGCCCTGATTATCCTTGCAAAACGAGAGGCGTGCAGCAGCTCCATGAGGCCTTCATCGTTTTTCTGCTTTAGTTTCAAGGTAGTAAGCTTTTCAACACTCCTAGGGGCCTTGCTTCAGCACCCGTTTTGGTACCAGAACACTGCGTAGAACCAGGAAGCTCTGCTCCTGCGTGTATGCTGCGTGTCAACCTAGAAATTAGAGACTGATGGCACAAGGCTAGTTTTCCCATTATGAAAGCTCCGTTGATGCTGCCCCGAAGCTACCTGAAAAGCACTGTTGTTACCGTGCTTTTACTTACAGCCGGCATGGTTCATAGAAGAAAATGAGTTTTCTCAAAAGAAACCTTGTGCTTCCAGTTCCTAGTTGGAAGCTCACCCGGCTCTGCTCTATACCAAACGTGAAAGTCAATGTGAGCACTAGCCTCGAAGTAAGGCCCTGATTATCCTGGCAAAACGGGAGGCGTGCAGCAGCTCCATGAGGCCTTCATCGCTGTTCTGCTTTAGTTTCACGGTAGTAAGCTTTCCAACATTCCTAGGGACTTTGCTTAAGCAACCGTTTCGGTACCAGAACGCTGCGTAGAGACAGTAAGCTCTGGTCCTGCATGTATGCTGCGTGTCAACCTAGAAATTGGAGACTGATGGCATAAGGCTTCTTTTGCCATTATGAAAGCTCCGTTCATGCGGCCTCGAAGCTACCTGAAAAGCATTGTTGTTGCCGGGGTTTTCCTCACTGCCGGCATGGTTCTGAGAAGAAACTGAGTTTTCTCCTAAGAAACCTTGGGTTTCCAGTTCCTTGTTGGAAGCTCACCCTGCTCTGCGCTATACCTAAAGTGAAAGTCAACGTGAGCCCAAGCTTCGAAGTAAGGCCCTGATTATCCTTGCAAAACGAGAGGCGTGCAGCAGCTCTATGAGGCCTTCATCGTTGTTCTGCTTTAGTTTCAAGGTAGTAAGCTTTTCAACACTCCTAGGGGACTTGCTTCAGCACCCGTTTCAGTACCAGAACACTGCGTAGAACCAGGAAGCTCTGCTCCTGCGTGTATGCTGCGTGTCAACCTAGAAATTAGAGACTGATGGCACAAGGCTAGTTTTCCCATTATGAAAGCTCCGTTAATGCGGCCCCGAGGCTACCTGAAAAGCACTGTTGTTACCGTGCTTTTACTTACAGCCGGCATGGCACATAGAAGAAAATGAGTTTTCTCGAAAGAAACCTTGTGCTTCCAGTTCCTAGTTGGAAGCTCACCCGGCTCTGCTCTATACCAAACGTGAAAGTCAATGTGAGCACTAGCCTCGAAGTAAGGCCCTGATTATCCTGGCAAAACGGGAGGCGTGCAGCAGCTCCATGAGGCCTTCATCGCTGTTCTGCTTTAGTTTCACGGTAGTAAGCTTTCCAACATTCCTAGGGACTTTGCTTAAGCAACCGTTTCGGTACCAGAACACTGCGTAGAGACAGTAAGCTCGGGTCCTGCGTGTATGCTGCGTGTCAACCTAGAAATTGGAGACTGATGGCATAAGGCTTCTTTTCCCATTATGAAAGCTCCGTTCATTCGGCCTCGAAGCTACCTGAAAAGCATTGTTGTTGCCGGGGTTTTCCTCACTGCTGGCATGGTTCTGAGAAGAAACTGAGTTTTCTCCTAAGAAACCTTGGGTTTCCAGTTCCTTGTTGGAAGCTCACCCTGCTCTGCGCTATACCTAAAGTGAAAGTCAACGTGAGCCCAAGCTTCGAAGTAAGGCCCTGATTATCCTTGCAAAACGAGAGGCGTGCAGCAGCTCCATGAGGCCTTCATCGTTGTTCTGCTTTAGTTTCAAGGTAGTAAGCTTTTCAACACTCCTAGGGGCCTTGCTTCAGCACCCGTTTTGGTACCAGAACACTGCGTAAAACCAGGAAGCTCTGCTCCTGCGTGTATGCTGCGTGTCAACCTATAAATTAGAGACTGATGGCACAAGGCTAGTTTTCCCATTATGAAAGCTCCATTGATGCGGCCCCGAAGCTACCTGAAAAGCACTGTTGTTACCGTGCTTTTACTTACAGCCGGCATGGCACATAGAAGAAAATGAGTTTTCTCGAAAGAAACCTTGTGCTTCCAGTTCCTAGTTGGAAGCTCACCCGGCTCTGCTCTATACCAAACGTGAAAGTCAATGTGAGCACTAGCCTCGAAGTAAGGCCCTGATTATCCTGGCAAAACGGGAGGCGTGCAGCAGCTCCATGAGGCCTTCATCGCTGTTCTGCTTTAGTTTCACGGTAGTAAGCTTTCCAAGACTCCTAGGGACTTTGCTTAAGCAACCGTTTCGGTACCAGAACACTGCGTAGAGACAGTAAGCTCTGGTCCTGCATGTATGCTGCGTGTCAACCTAGAAATTGGAGACTGATGGCATAAGGCTTCTTTTCCCATTATGAAAGCTCCGTTCATGCGGCCTCGAAGCTACCTGAAAAGCATTGTTGTTGCCGGGGTTTTCCTCACTGCCGGCATGGTTCTGAGAAGAAACTGAGTTTTCTCCTAAGAAACCTTGGGTTTCCAGTTCCTTGTTGGAAGCTCACCCTGCTCTGCGCTATACCTAAAGTGAAAGTCAACGTGAGCCCAAGCTTCGAAGTAAGGCCCTGATTATCCTTGCAAAACGAGAGGCGTGCAGCAGCTCCATGAGGGCTTCATCGTTGTTCTGCTTTAGTTTCAAGGTAGTAAGCTTTTCAACACTCCTAGGGGCCTTGCTTCAGCACCCGTTTCGGTACCAGAACACTGCGTAGAACCAGGAAGCTCTGCTCCTGCGTGTATGCTGCGTGTCAACCTAGAAATTAGAGACTGATGGCACAAGGCTAGTTTTCCCATTATGAAAGCTCCGTTGATGCTGCCCCGAAGCTACCTGAAAAGCACTGTTGTTACCGTGCTTTTACTTACAGCCGGCATGGTTCATAGAAGAAAATGAGTTTTCTCAAAAGAAACCTTGTGCTTCCAGTTCCTAGTTGGAAGCTCACCCGGCTCTGCTCTATACCAAACGTGAAAGTCAATGTGAGCACTAGCCTCGAAGTAAGGCCCTGATTATCCTGGCAAAACGGGAGGCGTGCAGCAGCTCCATGAGGCCTTCATCGCTGTTCTGCTTTAGTTTCACGGTAGTAAGCTTTCCAACATTCCTAGGGACTTTGCTTAAGCAACCGTTTCGGTACCAAAACACTGCGTAGAGACAGTAAGCTCTGGTCCTGCGTGTATGCTGCGTGTCAACCTAGAAATTGGAGACTGATGGCATAAGGCTTCTTTTGCCATTATGAAAGCTCCGTTCATGCGGCCTCGAAGCTACCTGAAAAGCATTGTTGTTGCCGGGGTTTTCCTCACTGCCGGCATGGTTCTGAGAAGAAAATGAGTTTTCTCCTAAGAAACCTTGGGTTTCCAGTTCCTTGTTGGAAGCTCACCCTGCTCTGCGCTATACCTAAAGTGAAAGTCAACGTGAGCCCAAGCTTCGAAGTAAGGCCCTGATTATCCTTGCAAAACGAGAGGCGTGCAGCAGCTCCATGAGGCCTTCATCGTTGTTCTGCTTTAGTTTCAAGGTAGTAAGCTTTTCAACACTCCTAGGGGACTTGCTTCAGCACCCGTTTCAGTACCAGAACACTGCGTAGAACCAGGAAGCTCTGCTCCTGCGTGTATGCTGCGTGTCAACCTAGAAATTAGAGACTGATGGCACAAGGCTAGTTTTCCCATTATGAAAGCTCCGTTAATGCGGCCCCGAGGCTACCTGAAAAGCACTGTTGTTACCGTGCTTTTACTTACAGTCGGCATGGCACATAGAAGAAAATGAGTTTTCTCGAAAGAAATCTTGTGCTTCCAGTTCCTAGTTGGAAGCTCACCCGGCTCTGCTCTATACCAAACGTGAAAGTCAATGTGAGCACTAGCCTCGAAGTAAGGCCCTGATTATCCTGGCAAAACGGGAGGCGTGCAGCAGCTCCATGAGGCCTTCATCGCTGTTCTGCTTTAGTTTCACGGTAGTAAGCTTTCCAACATTCCTAGGGACTTTGCTTAAGCAACCGTTTCGGTACCAGAACACTGCGTAGAGACAGTAAGCTCGGGTCCTGCGTGTATGCTGCGTGTCAACCTAGAAATTGGAGACTGATGGCATAAGGCTTCTTTTGCCATTATGAAAGCTCCGTTCATGCGGCCTCGAAGCTACCTGAAAAGCATTGTTGTTGCCGGGGTTTTCCTCACTGCCGGCATGGTTCTGAGAAGAAAATGAGTTTTCTCCTAAGAAACCTTGGGTTTCCAGTTCCTTGTTGGAAGCTCACCCTGCTCTGCGCTATACCTAAAGTGAAAGTCAACGTGAGCCCAAGCTTCGAAGTAAGGCCCTGATTATCCTTGCAAAACGAGAGGCGTGCAGCAGCTCCATGAGGCCTTCATCGTTGTTCTGCTTTAGTTTCAAGGTAGTAAGCTTTTCAACACTCCTAGGGGACTTGCTTCAGCACCCGTTTCAGTACCAGAACACTGCGTAGAACCAGGAAGCTCTGCTCCTGCGTGTATGCTGCGTGTCAACCTAGAAATTAGAGACTGATGGCACAAGGCTAGTTTTCCCATTATGAAAGCTCCGTTAATGCGGCCCCGAGGCTACCTGAAAAGCACTGTTGTTACCGTGCTTTTACTTACAGTCGGCATGGCACATAGAAGAAAATGAGTTTTCTCGAAAGAAATCTTGTGCTTCCAGTTCCTAGTTGGAAGCTCACCCGGCTCTGCTCTATACCAAACGTGAAAGTCAATGTGAGCACTAGCCTCGAAGTAAGGCCCTGATTATCCTGGCAAAACGGGAGGCGTGCAGCAGCTCCATGAGGCCTTCATCGCTGTTCTGCTTTAGTTTCACGGTAGTAAGCTTTCCAACATTCCTAGGGACTTTGCTTAAGCAACCGTTTCGGTACCAGAACACTGCGTAGAGACAGTAAGCTCGGGTCCTGCGTGTATGCTGCGTGTCAACCTAGAAATTGGAGACTGATGGCATAAGGCTTCTTTTCCCATTATGAAAGCTCCGTTCATGCGGCCTCGAAGCTACCTGAAAAGCATTGTTGTTGCCGGGGTTTTCCTCACTGCCGGCATGGTTCTGAGAAGAAAATGAGTTTTCTCCTAAGAAACCTTGGGTTTCCAGTTCCTTGTTGGAAGCTCACCCTGCTCTGCGCTATACCTAAAGTGAAAGTCAACGTGAGCCCAAGCTTCGAAGTAAGGCCCTGATTATCCTTGCAAAACGAGAGGCGTGCAGCAGCTCCATGAGGCCTTCATCGTTTTTCTGCTTTAGTTTCAAGGTAGTAAGCTTTTCAACACTCCTAGGGGCCTTGCTTCAGCACCCGTTTTGGTACCAGAACACTGCGTAGAACCAGGAAGCTCTGCTCCTGCGTGTATGCTGCGTGTCAACCTAGAAATTAGAGACTGATGGCACAAGGCTAGTTTTCCCATTATGAAAGCTCCGTTGATGCTGCCCCGAAGCTACCTGAAAAGCACTGTTGTTACCGTGCTTTTACTTACAGCCGGCATGGTTCATAGAAGAAAATGAGTTTTCTCAAAAGAAACCTTGTGCTTCCAGTTCCTAGTTGGAAGCTCACCCGGCTCTGCTCTATACCAAACGTGAAAGTCAATGTGAGCACTAGCCTCGAAGTAAGGCCCTGATTATCCTGGCAAAACGGGAGGCGTGCAGCAGCTCCATGAGGCCTTCATCGCTGTTCTGCTTTAGTTTCACGGTAGTAAGCTTTCCAACATTCCTAGGGACTTTGCTTAAGCAACCGTTTCGGTACCAGAACGCTGCGTAGAGACAGTAAGCTCTGGTCCTGCATGTATGCTGCGTGTCAACCTAGAAATTGGAGACTGATGGCATAAGGCTTCTTTTGCCATTATGAAAGCTCCGTTCATGCGGCCTCGAAGCTACCTGAAAAGCATTGTTGTTGCCGGGGTTTTCCTCACTGCCGGCATGGTTCTGAGAAGAAACTGAGTTTTCTCCTAAGAAACCTTGGGTTTCCAGTTCCTTGTTGGAAGCTCACCCTGCTCTGCGCTATACCTAAAGTGAAAGTCAACGTGAGCCCAAGCTTCGAAGTAAGGCCCTGATTATCCTTGCAAAACGAGAGGCGTGCAGCAGCTCTATGAGGCCTTCATCGTTGTTCTGCTTTAGTTTCAAGGTAGTAAGCTTTTCAACACTCCTAGGGGACTTGCTTCAGCACCCGTTTCAGTACCAGAACACTGCGTAGAACCAGGAAGCTCTGCTCCTGCGTGTATGCTGCGTGTCAACCTAGAAATTAGAGACTGATGGCACAAGGCTAGTTTTCCCATTATGAAAGCTCCGTTAATGCGGCCCCGAGGCTACCTGAAAAGCACTGTTGTTACCGTGCTTTTACTTACAGCCGGCATGGCACATAGAAGAAAATGAGTTTTCTCGAAAGAAACCTTGTGCTTCCAGTTCCTAGTTGGAAGCTCACCCGGCTCTGCTCTATACCAAACGTGAAAGTCAATGTGAGCACTAGCCTCGAAGTAAGGCCCTGATTATCCTGGCAAAACGGGAGGCGTGCAGCAGCTCCATGAGGCCTTCATCGCTGTTCTGCTTTAGTTTCACGGTAGTAAGCTTTCCAACATTCCTAGGGACTTTGCTTAAGCAACCGTTTCGGTACCAGAACACTGCGTAGAGACAGTAAGCTCGGGTCCTGCGTGTATGCTGCGTGTCAACCTAGAAATTGGAGACTGATGGCATAAGGCTTCTTTTCCCATTATGAAAGCTCCGTTCATTCGGCCTCGAAGCTACCTGAAAAGCATTGTTGTTGCCGGGGTTTTCCTCACTGCTGGCATGGTTCTGAGAAGAAAATGAGTTTTCTCCTAAGAAACCTTGGGTTTCCAGTTCCTTGTTGGAAGCTCACCCTGCTCTGCGCTATACCTAAAGTGAAAGTCAACGTGAGCCCAAGCTTCGAAGTAAGGCCCTGATTATCCTTGCAAAACGAGAGGCGTGCAGCAGCTCCATGAGGCCTTCATCGTTGTTCTGCTTTAGTTTCAAGGTAGTAAGCTTTTCAACACTCCTAGGGGCCTTGCTTCAGCACCCGTTTTGGTACCAGAACACTGCGTAAAACCAGGAAGCTCTGCTCCTGCGTGTATGCTGCGTGTCAACCTATAAATTAGAGACTGATGGCACAAGGCTAGTTTTCCCATTATGAAAGCTCCATTGATGCGGCCCCGAAGCTACCTGAAAAGCACTGTTGTTACCGTGCTTTTACTTACAGCCGGCATGGCACATAGAAGAAAATGAGTTTTCTCGAAAGAAACCTTGTGCTTCCAGTTCCTAGTTGGAAGCTCACCCGGCTCTGCTCTATACCAAACGTGAAAGTCAATGTGAGCACTAGCCTCGAAGTAAGGCCCTGATTATCCTGGCAAAACGGGAGGCGTGCAGCAGCTCCATGAGGCCTTCATCGCTGTTCTGCTTTAGTTTCACGGTAGTAAGCTTTCCAAGACTCCTAGGGACTTTGCTTAAGCAACCGTTTCGGTACCAGAACACTGCGTAGAGACAGTAAGCTCTGGTCCTGCATGTATGCTGCGTGTCAACCTAGAAATTGGAGACTGATGGCATAAGGCTTCTTTTCCCATTATGAAAGCTCCGTTCATGCGGCCTCGAAGCTACCTGAAAAGCATTGTTGTTGCCGGGGTTTTCCTCACTGCCGGCATGGTTCTGAGAAGAAACTGAGTTTTCTCCTAAGAAACCTTGGGTTTCCAGTTCCTTGTTGGAAGCTCACCCTGCTCTGCGCTATACCTAAAGTGAAAGTCAACGTGAGCCCAAGCTTCGAAGTAAGGCCCTGATTATCCTTGCAAAACGAGAGGCGTGCAGCAGCTCCATGAGGGCTTCATCGTTGTTCTGCTTTAGTTTCAAGGTAGTAAGCTTTTCAACACTCCTAGGGGCCTTGCTTCAGCACCCGTTTCGGTACCAGAACACTGCGTAGAACCAGGAAGCTCTGCTCCTGCGTGTATGCTGCGTGTCAACCTAGAAATTAGAGACTGATGGCACAAGGCTAGTTTTCCCATTATGAAAGCTCCGTTGATACTGCCCCGAAGCTACCTGAAAAGCACTGTTGTTACCGTGCTTTTACTTACAGCCGGCATGGTTCATAGAAGAAAATGAGTTTTCTCAAAAGAAACCTTGTGCTTCCAGTTCCTAGTTGGAAGCTCACCCGGCTCTGCTCTATACCAAACGTGAAAGTCAATGTGAGCACTAGCCTCGAAGTAAGGCCCTGATTATCCTGGCAAAACGGGAGGCGTGCAGCAGCTCCATGAGGCCTTCATCGCTGTTCTGCTTTAGTTTCACGGTAGTAAGCTTTCCAACATTCCTAGGGACTTTGCTTAAGCAACCGTTTCGGTACCAGAACACTGCGTAGAGACAGTAAGCTCTGGTCCTGCGTGTATGCTGCGTGTCAACCTAGAAATTGGAGACTGATGGCATAAGGCTTCTTTTGCCATTATGAAAGCTCCGTTCATGCGGCCTCGAAGCTACCTGAAAAGCATTGTTGTTGCCGGGGTTTTCCTCACTGCCGGCATGGTTCTGAGAAGAAAATGAGTTTTCTCCTAAGAAACCTTGGGTTTCCAGTTCCTTGTTGGAAGCTCACCCTGCTCTGCGCTATACCTAAAGCGAAAGTCAACGTGAGCCCAAGCTTCGAAGTAAGGCCCTGATTATCCTTGCAAAACGAGAGGCGTGCAGCAGCTCCATGAGGCCTTCATCGTTGTTCTGCTTTAGTTTCAAGGTAGTAAGCTTTTCAACACTCCTAGGGGACTTGCTTCAGCACCCGTTTCAGTACCAGAACACTGCGTAGAACCAGGAAGCTCTGCTCCTGCGTGTATGCTGCGTGTCAACCTAGAAATTAGAGACTGATGGCACAAGGCTAGTTTTCCCATTATGAAAGCTCCGTTAATGCGGCCCCGAGGCTACCTGAAAAGCACTGTTGTTACCGTGCTTTTACTTACAGTCGGCATGGCACATAGAAGAAAATGAGTTTTCTCGAAAGAAATCTTGTGCTTCCAGTTCCTAGTTGGAAGCTCACCCGGCTCTGCTCTATACCAAACGTGAAAGTCAATGTGAGCACTAGCCTCGAAGTAAGGCCCTGATTATCCTGGCAAAACGGGAGGCGTGCAGCAGCTCCATGAGGCCTTCATCGCTGTTCTGCTTTAGTTTCACGGTAGTAAGCTTTCCAACATTCCTAGGGACTTTGCTTAAGCAACCGTTTCGGTACCAGAACACTGCGTAGAGACAGTAAGCTCGGGTCCTGCGTGTATGCTGCGTGTCAACCTAGAAATTGGAGACTGATGGCATAAGGCTTCTTTTCCCATTATGAAAGCTCCGTTCATTCGGCCTCGAAGCTACCTGAAAAGCATTGTTGTTGCCGGGGTTCTCCTCACTGCTGGCATTGTTCTGAGAAGAAAATGAGTTTTCTCCTAAGAAACCTTGGGTTTCCAGTTCCTTGTTGGAAGCTCACCCTGCTCTGCGCTATACCTAAAGTGAAAGTCAACGTGAGCCCAAGCTTCGAAGTAAGGCCCTGATTATCCTTGCAAAACGAGAGGCGTGCAGCAGCTCCATGAGGCCTTCATCGTTTTTCTGCTTTAGTTTCAAGGTAGTAAGCTTTTCAACACTCCTAGGGGCCTTGCTTCAGCACCCGTTTTGGTACCAGAACACTGCGTAGAACCAGGAAGCTCTGCTCCTGCGTGTATGCTGCGTGTCAACCTAGAAATTAGAGACTGATGGCACAAGGCTAGTTTTCCCATTATGAAAGCTCCATTGATGCGGCCCCGAAGCTACCTGAAAAGCACTGTTGTTACCGTGCTTTTACTTACAGCCGGCATGGCACATAGAAGAAAATGAGTTTTCTCGAAAGAAACCTTGTGCTTCCAGTTCCTAGTTGGAAGCTCACCCTGCTCTGCTCTATACCAAACGTGAAAGTCAATGTGAGCACTAGCCTCGAAGTAAGGCCCTGATTATCCTGGCAAAACGGGAGGCGTGCAGCAGCTCCATGAGGCCTTCATCGCTGTTCTGCTTTAGTTTCACGGTAGTAAGCTTTCCAACATTCCTAGGGACTTTGCTTAAGCAACCGTTTCGGTACCAGAACACTGCGTAGAGACAGTAAGCTCTGGTCCTGCGTGTATGCTGCGTGTCAACCTAGAAATTGGAGACTGATGGCATAAGGCTTCTTTTGCCATTATGAAAGCTCCGTTCATGCGGCCTCGAAGCTACCTGAAAAGCATTGTTGTTGCCGGGGTTTTCCTCACTGCCGGCATGGTTCTGAGAAGAAACTGAGTTTTTTCCTAAGAAACCTTGGGTTTCCAGTTCCTTGTTGGAAGCTCACCCTGCTCTGCGCTATACCTAAAGTGAAAGTCAACGTGAGCCCAAGCTTCGAAGTAAGGCCCTGATTATCCTTGCAAAACGAGAGGCGTGCAGCAGCTCCATGAGGCCTTCATCGTTGTTCTGCTTTAGTTTCAAGGTAGTAAGCTTTTCAACACTCCTAGGGGACTTGCTTCAGCACCGTTTCAGTACCAGAACACTGCGTAGAACCAGGAAGCTCTGCTCCTGCGTGTATGCTGCGTGTCAACCTAGAAATTAGAGACTGATGGCACAAGGCTAGTTTTCCCATTATGAAAGCTCCGTTGATGCTGCCCCGAAGCTACCTGAAAAGCACTGTTGTTACCGTGCTTTTACTTACAGCCGGCATGGTTCATAGAAGAAAATGAGTTTTCTCGAAAGAAACCTTGTGCTTCCAGTTCCTAGTTGGAAGCTCACCCTGCTCTGCTCTATACCAAACGTGAAAGTCAATGTGAGCATTAGCCTCGAAGTAAGGCCCTGATTATCCTGGCAAAACGGGAGGCGTGCAGCAGCTCCATGAGGCCTTCATCGCTGTTCTGCTTTAGTTTCACGGTAGTAAGCTTTCCAACATTCCTAGGGACTTTGCTTAAGCAACCGTTTCGGTACCAGAACACTGCGTAGAGACAGTAAGCTCTGGTCCTGCGTGTATGCTGCGTGTCAACCTAGAAATTGGAGACTGATGGCATAAGGCTTCTTTTCCCATTATGAAAGCTCCGTTCATGCGGCCTCGAAGCTACCTGAAAAGCATTGTTGTTGCCGGGGTTTTCCTCACTGCCGGCATGGTTCTGAGAAGAAAATGAGTTTTCTCCTAAGAAACCTTGGGTTTCCAGTTCCTTGTTGGAAGCTCACCCTGCTCTGCGCTATACCTAAAGTGAAAGTCAACGTGAGCCCAAGCTTCGAAGTAAGGCCCTGATTATCCTTGCAAAACGAGAGGCGTGCAGCAGCTCCATGAGGCCTTCATCGTTGTTCTGCTTTAGTTTCAAAGTAGTAAGCTTTTCAACACTCCTAGGGGCCTTGCTTCAGCACCCGTTTCAGTACCAGAACACTGCGTAGAACCAGGAAGCTCTGCTCCTGCGTGTATGCTGCGTGTCAACCTAGAAATTAGAGACTGATGGCACAAGGCTAGTTTTCCCATTATGAAAGCTCCGTTGATGCTGCCCCGAAGCTACCTGAAAAGCACTGTTGTTACCGTGCTTTTACTTACAGCCGGCATGGTTCATAGAAGAAAATGAGTTTTCTCGAAAGAAACCTTGTGCTTCCAGTTCCTAGTTGGAAGCTCACCCGGCTCTGCTCTATACCAAACGTGAAAGTCAATGTGAGCACTAGCCTCGAAGTAAGGCCCTGATTATCCTGGCAAAACGGGAGGCGTGCAGCAGCTCCATGAGGCCTTCATCGCTGTTCTGCTTTAGTTTCACGGTAGTAAGCTTTCCAAGACTCCTAGGGACTTTGCTTAAGCAACCGTTTCGGTACCAGAACACTGCGTAGAGACAGTAAGCTCTGGTCCTGCATGTATGCTGCGTGTCAACCTAGAAATTGGAGACTGATGGCATAAGGCTTCTTTTGCCATTATGAAAGCTCCGTTCATGCGGCCTCGAAGCTACCTGAAAAGCATTGTTGTTGCCGGGGTTTTCCTCACTGCCGGCATGGTTCTGAGAAGAAACTGAGTTTTCTCCTAAGAAACCTTGGGTTTCCAGTTCCTTGTTGGAAGCTCACCCTGCTCTGCGCTATACCTAAAGTGAAAGTCAACGTGAGCCCTAGCTTCGAAGTAAGGCCCTGATTATCCTTGCAAAACGAGAGGCGTGCAGCAGCTCCATGAGGGCTTCATCGTTGTTCTGCTTTAGTTTCAAGGTAGTAAGCTTTTCAACACTCCTAGGGGCCTTGCTTCAGCACCCGTTTCGGTACCAGAACACTGCGTAGAACCAGGAAGCTCTGCTCCTGCGTGTATGCTGCGTGTCAACCTAGAAATTAGAGACTGATGGCACAAGGCTAGTTTTCCCATTATGAAAGCTCCGTTGATGCTGCCCCGAAGCTACCTGAAAAGCACTGTTGTTACCGTGCTTTTACTTACAGCCGGCATGGTTCATAGAAGAAAATGAGTTTTCTCAAAAGAAACCTTGTGCTTCCAGTTCCTAGTTGGAAGCTCACCCGGCTCTGCTCTATACCAAACGTGAAAGTCAATGTGAGCACTAGCCTCGAAGTAAGGCCCTGATTATCCTGGCAAAACGGGAGGCGTGCAGCAGCTCCATGAGGCCTTCATCGCTGTTCTGCTTTAGTTTCACGGTAGTAAGCTTTCCAACATTCCTAGGGACTTTGCTTAAGCAACCGTTTCGGTCCCAGAACACTGCGTAGAGACAGTAAGCTCTGGTCCTGCGTGTATGCTGCGTGTCAACCTAGAAATTGGAGACTGATGGCATAAGGCTTCTTTTCCCATTATGAAAGCTCCGTTCATGCGGCCTCGAAGCTACCTGAAAAGCATTGTTGTTGCCGGGGTTTTCCTCACTGCCGGCATGGTTCTGAGAAGAAAATGAGTTTTCTCCTAAGAAACCTTGGGTTTCCAGTTCCTTGTTGGAAGCTCACCCTGCTCTGCGCTATACCTAAAGTGAAAGTCAACGTGAGCCCAAGCTTCGAAGTAAGGCCCTGATTATCCTTGCAAAACGAGAGGCGTGCAGCAGCTCCATGAGGCCTTCATCGTTGTTCTGCTTTAGTTTCAAGGTAGTAAGCTTTTCAACACTCCTAGGGGACTTGCTTCAGCACCCGTTTCAGTACCAGAACACTGCGTAGAACCAGGAAGCTCTGCTCCTGCGTGTATGCTGCGTGTCAACCTAGAAATTAGAGACTGATGGCACAAGGCTAGTTTTCCCATTATGAAAGCTCCGTTAATGCGGCCCCGAGGCTACCTGAAAAGCACTGTTGTTACCGTGGTTTTACTTACAGTCGGCATGGCACATAGAAGAAAATGAGTTTTGTCGAAAGAAATCTTGTGCTTCCAGTTCCTAGTTGGAAGCTCACCCGGCTCTGCTCTATACCAAACGTGAAAGTCAATGTGAGCACTAGCCTCGAAGTAAGGCCCTGATTATCCTGGCAAAACGGGAGGCGTGCAGCAGCTCCATGAGGCCTTCATCGCTGTTCTGCTTTAGTTTCACGGTAGTAAGCTTTCCAACATTCCTAGGGACTTTGCTTAAGCAACCGTTTCGGTACCAGAACACTGCGTAGAGACAGTAAGCTCGGGTCCTGCGTGTATGCTGCGTGTCAACCTAGAAATTGGAGACTGATGGCATAAGGCTTCTTTTCCCATTATGAAAGCTCCGTTCATGCGGCCTCGAAGCTACCTGAAAAGCATTGTTGTTGCCGGGGTTCTCCTCACTGCTGGCATGGTTCTGAGAAGAAAATGAGTTTTCTCCTAAGAAACCTTGGGTTTCCAGTTCCTTGTTGGAAGCTCACCCTGCTCTGCGCTATACCTAAAGTGAAAGTCAACGTGAGCCCAAGCTTGGAAGTAAGGCCCTGATTATCCTTGCAAAACGAGAGGCGTGCAGCAGCTCCATGAGGCCTTCATCGTTTTTCTGCTTTAGTTTCAAGGTAGTAAGCTTTTCAACACTCCTAGGGGCCTTGCTTCAGCACCCGTTTTGGTACCAGAACACTGCGTAGAACCAGGAAGCACTGCTCCTGCGTGTATGCTGCGTGTCAACCTAGAAATTAGAGAGTGATGGCACAAGGCTAGTTTTCCCATTATGAAAGCTCCATTGATGCGGCCCCGAAGCTACCTGAAAAGCACTGTTGTTACCGTGCTTTTACTTACAGCCGGCATGGCACATAGAAGAAAATGAGTTTTCTCGAAAGAAACCTTGTGCTTCCAGTTCCTAGTTGGAAGCTCACCCTGCTCTGCTCTATACCAAACGTGAAAGTCAATGTGAGCACTAGCCTCGAAGTAAGGCCCTGATTATCCTGGCAAAACGGGAGGCGTGCAGCAGCTCCATGAGGCCTTCATCGCTGTTCTGCTTTAGTTTCACGGTAGTAAGCTTTCCAACATTCCTAGGGACTTTGCTTAAGCAACCGTTTCGGTACCAGAACACTGCGTAGAGACAGTAAGCTCTGGTCCTGCGTGTATGCTGCGTGTCAACCTAGAAATTGGAGACTGATGGCATAAGGCTTCTTTTGCCATTATGAAAGCTCCGTTCATGCGGCCTCGAAGCTACCTGAAAAGCATTGTTGTTGCCGGGGTTTTCCTCACTGCCGGCATGGTTCTGAGAAGAAAATGAGTTTTCTCCTAAGAAACCTTGGGTTTCCAGTTCCTTGTTGGAAGCTCACCCTGCTCTGCGCTATACCTAAAGTGAAAGTCAACGTGAGCCCAAGCTTCGAAGTAAGGCCCTGATTATCCTTGCAAAACGAGAGGCGTGCAGCAGCTCCATGAGGCCTTCATCGTTGTTCTGCTTTAGTTTCAAGGTAGTAAGCTTTTCAACACTCCTAGGGGACTTGCTTCAGCACCCGTTTCAGTACCAGAACACTGCGTAGAACCAGGAAGCTCTGCTCCTGCGTGTATGCTGCGTGTCAACCTAGAAATTAGAGACTGATGGCACAAGGCTAGTTTTCCCATTATGAAAGCTCCGTTAATGCGGCCCCGAGGCTACCTGAAAAGCACTGTTGTTACCGTGGTTTTACTTACAGTCGGCATGGCACATAGAAGAAAATGAGTTTTCTCGAAAGAAATCTTGTGCTTCCAGTTCCTAGTTGGAAGCTCACCCGGCTCTGCTCTATACCAAACGTGAAAGTCAATGTGAGCACTAGCCTCGAAGTAAGGCCCTGATTATCCTGGCAAAACGGGAGGCGTGCAGCAGCTCCATGAGGCCTTCATCGCTGTTCTGCTTTAGTTTCACGGTAGTAAGCTTTCCAACATTCCTAGGGACTTTGCTTAAGCAACCGTTTCGGTACCAGAACACTGCGTAGAGACAGTAAGCTCGGGTCCTGCGTGTATGCTGCGTGTCAACCTAGAAATTGGAGACTGATGGCATAAGGCTTCTTTTCCCATTATGAAAGCTCCGTTCATGCGGCCTCGAAGCTACCTGAAAAGCATTGTTGTTGCCGGGGTTCTCCTCACTGCTGGCATGGTTCTGAGAAGAAAATGAGTTTTCTCCTAAGAAACCTTGGGTTTCCAGTTCCTTGTTGGAAGCTCACCCTGCTCTGCGCTATACCTAAAGTGAAAGTCAACGTGAGCCCAAGCTTCGAAGTAAGGCCCTGATTATCCTTGCAAAACGAGAGGCGTGCAGCAGCTCCATGAGGCCTTCATCGTTTTTCTGCTTTAGTTTCAAGGTAGTAAGCTTTTCAACACTCCTAGGGGCCTTGCTTCAGCACCCGTTTTGGTACCAGAACACTGCGTAGAACCAGGAAGCACTGCTCCTGCGTGTATGCTGCGTGTCAACCTAGAAATTAGAGAGTGATGGCACAAGGCTAGTTTTCCCATTATGAAAGCTCCATTGATGCGGCCCCGAAGCTACCTGAAAAGCACTGTTGTTACCGTGCTTTTACTTACAGCCGGCATGGCACATAGAAGAAAATGAGTTTTCTCGAAAGAAACCTTGTGCTTCCAGTTCCTAGTTGGAAGCTCACCCTGCTCTGCTCTATACCAAACGTGAAAGTCAATGTGAGCACTAGCCTCGAAGTAAGGCCCTGATTATCCTGGCAAAACGGGAGGCGTGCAGCAGCTCCATGAGGCCTTCATCGCTGTTCTGCTTTAGTTTCACGGTAGTAAGCTTTCCAACATTCCTAGGGACTTTGCTTAAGCAACCGTTTCGGTACCAGAACACTGCGTAGAGACAGTAAGCTCTGGTCCTGCGTGTATGCTGCGTGTCAACCTAGAAATTGGAGACTGATGGCATAAGGCTTCTTTTGCCATTATGAAAGCTCCGTTCATGCGGCCTCGAAGCTACCTGAAAAGCATTGTTGTTGCCGGGGTTTTCCTCACTGCCGGCATGGTTCTGAGAAGAAACTGAGTTTTCTCCTAAGAAACCTTGGGTTTCCAGTTCCTTGTTGGAAGCTCACCCTGCTCTGCGCTATACCTAAAGTGAAAGTCAACGTGAGCCCAAGCTTCGAAGTAAGGCCCTGATTATCCTTGCAAAACGAGAGGCGTGCAGCAGCTCCATGAGGCCTTCATCGTTGTTCTGCTTTAGTTTCAAGGTAGTAAGCTTTTCAACACTCCTAGGGGACTTGCTTCAGCACCCGTTTTGGTACCAGAACACTGCGTAGAACCAGGAAGCACTGCTCCTGCGTGTATGCTGCGTGTCAACCTAGAAATTAGAGAGTGATGGCACAAGGCTAGTTTTCCCATTATGAAAGCTCCATTGATGCGGCCCCGAAGCTACCTGAAAAGCACTGTTGTTACCGTGCTTTTACTTACAGCCGGCATGGCACATAGAAGAAAATGAGTTTTCTCGAAAGAAACCTTGTGCTTCCAGTTCCTAGTTGGAAGCTCACCCTGCTCTGCTCTATACCAAACGTGAAAGTCAATGTGAGCACTAGCCTCGAAGTAAGGCCCTGATTATCCTGGCAAAACGGGAGGCGTGCAGCAGCTCCATGAGGCCTTCATCGCTGTTCTGCTTTAGTTTCACGGTAGTAAGCTTTCCAACATTCCTAGGGACTTTGCTTAAGCAACCGTTTCGGTACCAGAACACTGCGTAGAGACAGTAAGCTCTGGTCCTGCGTGTATGCTGCGTGTCAACCTAGAAATTGGAGACTGATGGCATAAGGCTTCTTTTGCCATTATGAAAGCTCCGTTCATGCGGCCTCGAAGCTACCTGAAAAGCATTGTTGTTGCCGGGGTTTTCCTCACTGCCGGCATGGTTCTGAGAAGAAACTGAGTTTTCTCCTAAGAAACCTTGGGTTTCCAGTTCCTTGTTGGAAGCTCACCCTGCTCTGCGCTATACCTAAAGTGAAAGTCAACGTGAGCCCAAGCTTCGAAGTAAGGCCCTGATTATCCTTGCAAAACGAGAGGCGTGCAGCAGCTCCATGAGGCCTTCATCGTTGTTCTGCTTTAGTTTCAAGGTAGTAAGCTTTTCAACACTCCTAGGGGCCTTGCTTCAGCACCGTTTCAGTACCAGAACACTGCGTAGAACCAGGAAGCTCTGCTCCTGCGTGTATGCTGCGTGTCAACCTAGAAATTAGAGACTGATGGCACAAGGCTAGTTTTCCCATTATGAAAGCTCCGTTGATGCTGCCCCGAAGCTACCTGAAAAGCACTGTTGTTACCGTGCTTTTACTTACAGCCGGCATGGTTCATAGAAGAAAATGAGTTTTCTCAAAAGAAACCTTGTGCTTCCAGTTCCTAGTTGGAAGCTCACCCGGCTCTGCTCTATACCAAACGTGAAAGTCAATGTGAGCACTAGCCTCGAAGTAAGGCCCTGATTATCCTGGCAAAACGGGAGGCGTGCAGCAGCTCCATGAGGCCTTCATCGCTGTTCTGCTTTAGTTTCACGGTAGTAAGCTTTCCAACATTCCTAGGGACTTTGCTTAAGCAACCGTTTCGGTACCAGAACACTGCGTAGAGACAGTAAGCTCTGGTCCTGCGTGTATGCTGCGTGTCAACCTAGAAATTGGAGACTGATGGCATAAGGCTTCTTTTGCCATTATGAAAGCTCCGTTCATGCGGCCTCGAAGCTACCTGAAAAGCATTGTTGTTGCCGGGGTTTTCCTCACTGCCGGCATGGTTCTGAGAAGAAAATGAGTTTTCTCCTAAGAAACCTTGGGTTTCCAGTTCCTTGTTGGAAGCTCACCCTGCTCTGCGCTATACCTAAAGTGAAAGTCAACGTGAGCCCAAGCTTCGAAGTAAGGCCCTGATTATCCTTGCAAAACGAGAGGCGTGCAGCAGCTCCATGAGGCCTTCATCGTTGTTCTGCTTTAGTTTCAAGGTAGTAAGCTTTTCAACACTCCTAGGGGACTTGCTTCAGCACCCATTTCAGTACCAGAACACTGCGTAGAACCAGGAAGCTCTGCTCCTGCGTGTATGCTGCGTGTCAACCAAGAAATTAGAGACTGATGGCACAAGGCTAGTTTTCCCATTATGAAAGCTCCGTTAATGCGGCCCCGAGGCTACCTGAAAAGCACTGTTGTTACCGTGGTTTTACTTACAGTCGGCATGGCACATAGAAGAAAATGAGTTTTCTCGAAAGAAATCTTGTGCTTCCAGTTCCTAGTTGGAAGCTCACCCGGCTCTGCTCTATACCAAACGTGAAAGTCAATGTGAGCACTAGCCTCGAAGTAAGGCCCTGATTATCCTGGCAAAACGGGAGGCGTGCAGCAGCTCCATGAGGCCTTCATCGCTGTTCTGCTTTAGTTTCACGGTAGTAAGCTTTCCAACATTCCTAGGGACTTTGCTTAAGCAACCGTTTCGGTACCAGAACACTGCGTAGAGACAGTAAGCTCGGGTCCTGCGTGTATGCTGCGTGTCAACCTAGAAATTGGAGACTGATGGCATAAGGCTTCTTTTCCCATTATGAAAGCTCCGTTCATTCGGCCTCGAAGCTACCTGAAAAGCATTGTTGTTGCCGGGGTTTTCCTCACTGCTGGCATGGTTCTGAGAAGAAAATGAGTTTTCTCCTAAGAAACCTTGGGTTTCCAGTTCCTTGTTGGAAGCTCACCCTGCTCTGCGCTATACCTAAAGTGAAAGTCAACGTGAGCCCAAGCTTCGAAGTAAGGCCCTGATTATCCTTGCAAAACGAGAGGCGTGCAGCAGCTCCATGAGGCCTTCATCGTTTTTCTGCTTTAGTTTCAAGGTAGTAAGCTTTTCAACACTCCTAGGGGCCTTGCTTCAGCACCCGTTTTGGTACCAGAACACTGCGTAGAACCAGGAAGCTCTGCTCCTGCGTGTATGCTGCGTGTCAACCTAGAAATTAGAGACTGATGGCACAAGGCTAGTTTTCCCATTATGAAAGCTCCGTTGATGCGGCCCCGAAGCTACCTGAAAAGCACTGTTGTTACCGTGCTTTTACTTACAGCCGGCATGGCACATAGAAGAAAATGAGTTTTCTCGAAAGAAACCTTGTGCTTCCAGTTCCTAGTTGGAAGCTCACCCTGCTCTGCTCTATACCAAACGTGAAAGTCAATGTGAGCACTAGCCTCGAAGTAAGGCCCTGATTATCCTGGCAAAACGGGAGGCGTGCAGCAGCTCCATGAGGCCTTCATCGCTGTTCTGCTTTAGTTTCACGGTAGTAAGCTTTCCAACATTCCTAGGGACTTTGCTTAAGCAACCGTTTCGGTACCAGAACACTGCGTAGAGACAGTAAGCTCTGGTCCTGCGTGTATGTTGCGTGTCAACCTAGAAATTGGAGACTGATGGCATAAGGCTTCTTTTGCCATTATGAAAGCTCCGTTCATGCGGCCTCGAAGCTACCTGAAAAGCATTGTTGTTGCCGGGGTTTTCCTCACTGCCGGCATGGTTCTGAGAAGAAACTGAGTTTTCTCCTAAGAAACCTTGGGTTTCCAGTTCCTTGTTGGAAGCTCACCCTGCTCTGCGCTATACCTAAAGTGAAAGTCAACGTGAGCCCAAGCTTCGAAGTAAGGCCCTGATTATCCTTGCAAAACGAGAGGCGTGCAGCAGCTCCATGAGGCCTTCATCGTTGTTCTGCTTTAGTTTCAAGGTAGTAAGCTTTTCAACACTCCTAGGGGACTTGCTTCAGCACCGTTTCAGTACCAGAACACTGCGTAGAACCAGGAAGCTCTGCTCCTGCGTGTATGCTGCGTGTCAACCTAGAAATTAGAGACTGATGGCACAAGGCTAGTTTTCCCATTATGAAAGCTCCGTTGATGCTGCCCCGAAGCTACCTGAAAAGCACTGTTGTTACCGTGCTTTTACTTACAGCCGGCATGGTTCATAGAAGAAAATGAGTTTTCTCGAAAGAAACCTTGTGCTTCCAGTTCCTAGTTGGAAGCTCACCCGGCTCTGCTCTATACCAAACGTGAAAGTCAATGTGAGCACTAGCCTCGAAGTAAGGCCCTGATTATCCTGGCAAAACGGGAGGCGTGCAGCAGCTCCATGAGGCCTTCATCGCTGTTCTGCTTTAGTTTCACGGTAGTAAGCTTTCCAAGACTCCTAGGGACTTTGCTTAAGCAACCGTTTCGGTACCAGAACACTGCGTAGAGACAGTAAGCTCTGGTCCTGCATGTATGCTGCGTGTCAACCTAGAAATTGGAGACTGATGGCATAAGGCTTCTTTTCCCATTATGAAAGCTCCGTTCATGCGGCCTCGAAGCTACCTGAAAAGCATTGTTGTTGCCGGGGTTTTCCTCACTGCCGGCATGGTTCTGAGAAGAAACTGAGTTTTCTCCTAAGAAACCTTGGGTTTCCAGTTCCTTGTTGGAAGCTCACCCTGCTCTGCGCTATACCTAAAGTGAAAGTCAACGTGAGCCCTAGCTTCGAAGTAAGGCCCTGATTATCCTTGCAAAACGAGAGGCGTGCAGCAGCTCCATGAGGGCTTCATCGTTGTTCTGCTTTAGTTTCAAGGTAGTAAGCTTTTCAACACTCCTAGGGGCCTTGCTTCAGCACCCGTTTCGGTACCAGAACACTGCGTAGAACCAGGAAGCTCTGCTCCTGCGTGTATGCTGCGTGTCAACCTAGAAATTAGAGACTGATGGCACAAGGCTAGTTTTCCCATTATGAAAGCTCCGTTGATGCTGCCCCGAAGCTACCTGAAAAGCACTGTTGTTACCGTGCTTTTACTTACAGCCGGCATGGTTCATAGAAGAAAATGAGTTTTCTCAAAAGAAACCTTGTGCTTCCAGTTCCTAGTTGGAAGCTCACCCGGCTCTGCTCTATACCAAACGTGAAAGTCAATGTGAGCACTAGCCTCGAAGTAAGGCCCTGATTATCCTGGCAAAACGGGAGGCGTGCAGCAGCTCCATGAGGCCTTCATCGCTGTTCTGCTTTAGTTTCACGGTAGTAAGCTTTCCAACATTCCTAGGGACTTTGCTTAAGCAACCGTTTCGGTACCAGAACACTGCGTAGAGACAGTAAGCTCTGGTCCTGCGTGTATGCTGCGTGTCAACCTAGAAATTGGAGACTGATGGCATAAGGCTTCTTTTGCCATTATGAAAGCTCCGTTCATGCGGCCTCGAAGCTACCTGAAAAGCATTGTTGTTGCCGGGGTTTTCCTCACTGCCGGCATGGTTCTGAGAAGAAAATGAGTTTTCTCCTAAGAAACCTTGGGTTTCCAGTTCCTTGTTGGAAGCTCACCCTGCTCTGCGCTATACCTAAAGTGAAAGTCAACGTGAGCCCAAGCTTCGAAGTAAGGCCCTGATTATCCTTGCAAAACGAGAGGCGTGCAGCAGCTCCATGAGGCCTTCATCGTTGTTCTGCTTTAGTTTCAAGGTAGTAAGCTTTTCAACACTCCTAGGGGACTTGCTTCAGCACCCGTTTCAGTACCAGAACACTGCGTAGAACCAGGAAGCTCTGCTCCTGCGTGTATGCTGCGTGTCAACCTAGAAATTAGAGACTGATGGCACAAGGCTAGTTTTCCCATTATGAAAGCTCCGTTAATGCGGCCCCGAGGCTACCTGAAAAGCACTGTTGTTACCGTGGTTTTACTTACAGTCGGCATGGCACATAGAAGAAAATGAGTTTTCTCGAAAGAAATCTTGTGCTTCCAGTTCCTAGTTGGAAGCTCACCCGGCTCTGCTCTATACCAAACGTGAAAGTCAATGTGAGCACTAGCCTCGAAGTAAGGCCCTGATTATCCTGGCAAAACGGGAGGCGTGCAGCAGCTCCATGAGGCCTTCATCGCTGTTCTGCTTTAGTTTCACGGTAGTAAGCTTTCCAACATTCCTAGGGACTTTGCTTAAGCAACCGTTTCGGTACCAGAACACTGCGTAGAGACAGTAAGCTCGGGTCCTGCGTGTATGCTGCGTGTCAACCTAGAAATTGGAGACTGATGGCATAAGGCTTCTTTTCCCATTATGAAAGCTCCGTTCATTCGGCCTCGAAGCTACCTGAAAAGCATTGTTGTTGCCGGGGTTTTCCTCACTGCTGGCATGGTTCTGAGAAGAAAATGAGTTTTCTCCTAAGAAACCTTGGGTTTCCAGTTCCTTGTTGGAAGCTCACCCTGCTCTGCGCTATACCTAAAGTGAAAGTCAACGTGAGCCCAAGCTTCGAAGTAAGGCCCTGATTATCCTTGCAAAACGAGAGGCGTGCAGCAGCTCCATGAGGCCTTCATCGTTTTTCTGCTTTAGTTTCAAGGTAGTAAGCTTTTCAACACTCCTAGGGGCCTTGCTTCAGCACCCGTTTTGGTACCAGAACACTGCGTAGAACCAGGAAGCTCTGCTCCTGCGTGTATGCTGCGTGTCAACCTAGAAATTAGAGACTGATGGCACAAGGCTAGTTTTCCCATTATGAAAGCTCCATTGATGCGGCCCCGAAGCTACCTGAAAAGCACTGTTGTTACCGTGCTTTTACTTACAGCCGGCATGGCACATAGAAGAAAATGAGTTTTCTCGAAAGAAACCTTGTGCTTCCAGTTCCTAGTTGGAAGCTCACCCTGCTCTGCTCTATACCAAACGTGAAAGTCAATGTGAGCACTAGCCTCGAAGTAAGGCCCTGATTATCCTGGCAAAACGGGAGGCGTGCAGCAGCTCCATGAGGCCTTCATCGCTGTTCTGCTTTAGTTTCACGGTAGTAAGCTTTCCAACATTCCTAGGGACTTTGCTTAAGCAACCGTTTCGGTACCAGAACACTGCGTAGAGACAGTAAGCTCTGGTCCTGCGTGTATGCTGCGTGTCAACCTAGAAATTGGAGACTGATGGCATAAGGCTTCTTTTGCCATTATGAAAGCTCCGTTCATGCGGCCTCGAAGCTACCTGAAAAGCATTGTTGTTGCCGGGGTTTTCCTCACTGCCGGCATGGTTCTGAGAAGAAACTGAGTTTTCTCCTAAGAAACCTTGGGTTTCCAGTTCCTTGTTGGAAGCTCACCCTGCTCTGCGCTATACCTAAAGTGAAAGTCAACGTGAGCCCAAGCTTGGAAGTAAGGCCCTGATTATCCTTGCAAAACGAGAGGCGTGCAGCAGCTCCATGAGGCCTTCATCGTTGTTCTGCTTTAGTTTCAAGGTAGTAAGCTTTTCAACACTCCTAGGGGACTTGCTTCAGCACCGTTTCAGTACCAGAACACTGCGTAGAACCAGGAAGCTCTGCTCCTGCGTGTATGCTGCGTGTCAACCTAGAAATTAGAGACTGATGGCACAAGGCTAGTTTTCCCATTATGAAAGCTCCGTTGATGCGGCCCCGAAGCTACCTGAAAAGCACTGTTGTTACCGTGCTTTTACTTACAGCAGGCATGGTTCATAGAAGAAAATGAGTTTTCGCGAAAGAAACCTTGTGCTTCCAGTTCCTAGTTGGAAGCTCACCCTGCTCTGCTCTATACCAAACGTGAAAGTCAATGTGAGCACTAGCCTCGAAGTAAGGCCCTGATTATCCTGGCAAAACGGGAGGCGTGCAGCAGCTCCATGAGGCCTTCATCGCTGTTCTGCTTTAGTTTCACGGTAGTAAGCTTTCCAACATTCCTAGGGACTTTGCTTAAGCAACCGTTTCGGTACCAGAACACTGCGTAGAGACAGTAAGCTCTGGTCCTGCGTGTATGCTGCGTGTCAACCTAGAAATTGGAGACTGATGGCATAAGGCTTCTTTTCCCATTATGAAAGCTCCGTTCATGCGGCCTCGAAGCTACCTGAAAAGCATTGTTGTTGCCGGGGTTGTCCTCACTGCCGGCATGGTTCTGAGAAGAAAATGAGTTTTCTCCTAAGAAACCTTGGGTTTCCAGTTCCTTGTTGGAAGCTCACCCTGCTCTGCGCTATACCTAAAGTGAAAGTCAACGTGAGCCCAAGCTTCGAAGTAAGGCCCTGATTATCCTTGCAAAACGAGAGGCGTGCAGCAGCTCCATGAGGCCTTCATCGTTGTTCTGCTTTAGTTTCAAGGTAGTAAGCTTTTCAACACTCCTAGGGGCCTTGCTTCAGCACCCGTTTCAGTACCAGAACACTGCGTAGAACCAGGAAGCTCTGCTCCTGCGTGTATGCTGCGTGTCAACCTAGAAATTAGAGACTGATGGCACAAGGCTAGTTTTCCCATTATGAAAGCTCCGTTGATGCTGCCCCGAAGCTACCTGAAAAGCACTGTTGTTACCGTGCTTTTACTTACAGCCGGCATGGTTCATAGAAGAAAATGAGTTTTCTCGAAAGAAACCTTGTGCTTCCAGTTCCTAGTTGGAAGCTCACCCGGCTCTGCTCTATACCAAACGTGAAAGTCAATGTGAGCACTAGCCTCGAAGTAAGGCCCTGATTATCCTGGCAAAACGGGAGGCGTGCAGCAGCTCCATGAGGCCTTCATCGCTGTTCTGCTTTAGTTTCACGGTAGTAAGCTTTCCAAGACTCCTAGGGACTTTGCTTAAGCAACCGTTTCGGTACCAGAACACTGCGTAGAGACAGTAAGCTCTGGTTCTGCGTGTATGCTGCGTGTCAACCTAGAAATTGGAGACTGATGGCATAAGGCTTCTTTTGCCATTATGAAAGCTCCGTTCATGCGGCCTCGAAGCTACCTGAAAAGCATTGTTGTTGCCGGGGTTTTCCTCACTGCCGGCATGGTTCTGAGAAGAAAATGAGTTTTCTCCTAAGAAACCTTGGGGTTCCAGTTCCTTGTTGGAAGCTCACCCTGCTCTGCGCTATACCTAAAGTGAAAGTCAACGTGAGCCCAAGCTTCGAAGTAAGGCCCTGATTATCCTTGCAAAACGAGAGGCGTGCAGCAGCTCCATGAGGCCTTCATCGTTGTTCTGCTTTAGTTTCAAGGTAGTAAGCTTTTCAACACTCCTAGGGGCCTTGCTTCAGCACCCGTTTCAGTACCAGAACACTGCGTAGAACCAGGAAGCTCTGCTCCTACGTGTATGCTGCGTGTCAACCTAGAAATTAGAGACTGATGGCACAAGGCTAGTTTTCCCATTATGAAAGCTCCTTTGATGCGGCCCCGAAGCTACCTGAAAAGCACTGTTGTTACCGTGCTTTTACTTACAGCCGGCATGGCACATAGAAGAAAATGAGTTTTCTCGAAAGAAACCTTGTGCTTCCAGTTCCTAGTTGGAAGCTCACCCGGCTCTGCTCTATACCAAACGTGAAAGTCAATGTGAGTACTAGCCTCGAAGTAAGGCCCTGATTATCCTGGCAAAATGGGAGGCGTGCAGCAGCTCCATGAGGCCTTCATCGCTGTTCTGCTTTAGTTTCACGGTAGTAAGCTTTCCAAGACTCCTAGGGACTTTGCTTAAGCAACCGTTTCGGTACCAGAACACTGCGTAGAGACAGTAAGCTCTGGTCCTGCGTGTATGCTGCGTGTCAACCTAGAAATTGGAGACTGATGGCATAAGGCTTCTTTTGCCATTATGAAAGCTCCGTTCATGCGGCCTCGAAGCTACCTGAAAAGCATTGTTGTTGCCGGGGTTTTCCTCACTGCCGGTATGGTTCTGAGAAGGAAATGAGTTTTCTCCTAAGAAACCTTGGGGTTCCAGTTCCTTGTTGGAAGCTCACCCTGCTCTGCGCTATACCTAAAGTGAAAGTCAACGTGAGCCCAAGCTTCGAAGTAAGGCCCTGATTATCCTTGCAAAACGAGAGGCGTGCAGCAGCTCCATGAGGCCTTCATCGTTGTTCTGCTTTAGTTTCAAGGTAGTAAGCTTTTCAACACTCCTAGGGGACTTGCTTCAGCACCCGTTTCAGTACCAGAACACTGCGTAGAACCAGGAAGCTCTGCTCCTGCGTGTATGCTGCGTGTCAACCTAGAAATTAGAGACTGATGGCACAAGGCTAGTTTTCCCATTATGAAAGCTCCGTTGATGCTGCACCGAAGCTACCTGAAGAGCACTGTTGTTACCGTGCTTTTACTTACAGCCGGCATGGTTCATAGAAGAAAATGAGTTTTCTCGAAAGAAACCTTGTGCTTCCAGTTCCTAGTTGGAAGCTCACCCTGCTCTGCTCTATACCAAACGTGAAAGTCAATGTGAGCACTAGCCTCGAAGTAAGGCCCTGATTATCCTGGCAAAACGGGAGGCGTGCAGCAGCTCCATGAGGCCTTCATCGCTGTTCTGCTTTAGTTTCACGGTAGTAAACTTTCCAACATTCCTAGGGACTTTGCTTAAGCAACCGTTTCGGTACCAGAACACTGCGTAGAGACAGTAAGCTCTGGTCCTGCGTGTATGCTGCGTGTCAACCTAGAAATTGGAGACTGATGGCATAAGGCTTCTTTTGCCATTATGAAAGCTCCGTTCATGCGGCCTCGAAGCTACCTGAAAAGCATTGTTGTTGCCGGGGTTTTCCTCACTGCCGGCATGGTTCTGAGAAGAAAATGAGTTTTCTCCTAAGAAACCTTGGGGTTCCAGTTCCTTGTTGGAAGCTCACCCTGCTCTGCGCTATACCTAAAGTGAAAGTCAACGTGAGCCCAAGCTTCGAAGTAAGGCCCTGATTATCCTTGCAAAACGAGAGGCGTGCAGCAGCTCCATGAGGCCTTCATCGTTGTTCTGCTTTAGTTTCAAGGTAGTAAGCTTTTCAACACTCCTAGGGGCCTTGCTTCAGCACCCGTTTCGGTACCAGAACACTGCGTAGAACCAGGAAGCTCTGCTCCTGCGTGTATGCTGCGTGTCAACCTAGAAATTAGAGACTGATGGCACAAGGCTAGTTTTCCCATTATGAAAGCTCCATTGATGCGGCCCCGAAGCTACCTGAAAAGCACTGTTGTTACCGTGCTTTTACTTAGAGCCGGCATGGCACATAGAAGAAAATGAGTTTTCTCGAAAGAAACCTTGTGCTTCCAGTTCCTAGTTGGAAGCTCACCCGGCTCTGCTCTATACCAAACGTGAAAGTCAATGTGAGTACTAGCCTCGAAGTAAGGCCCTGATTATCCTGCCAAAACGGGAGGCGTGCAGCAGCTCCATGAGGCCTTCATCGCTGTTCTGCTTTAGTTTCACGGTAGTAAGCTTTCCAAGACTCCTAGGGACTTTGCTTAAGCAACCGTTTCGGTACCAGAACACTGCGTAGAGACAGTAAGCTCTGGTCCTGCGTGTATGCTGCGTGTCAACCTAGAAATTGGAGACTGATGGCATAAGGCTTCTTTTCCCATTATGAAAGCTCCGTTCATGCGGCCTCGAAGCTACCTGAAAAGCATTGTTGTTGCCGGGGTTTTCCTCACTGCCGGCATGGTTCTGAGAAGAAACTGAGTTTTCTCCTAAGAAACCTTGGGTTTCCAGTTGCTTGTTGGAAGCTCACCCTGCTCTGCGCTATACCTAAAGTGAAAGTCAACGTGAGCCCAAGCTTCGAAGTAAGGCCCTGATTATCCTTGCAAAACGAGAGGCGTGCAGCAGCTCCATGAGGCCTTCATCGTTGTTCTGCTTTAGTTTCAAGGTAGTAAGCTTTTCAACACTCCTAGGGGACTTGCTTCAGCACCCGTTTCAGTACCAGAACACTGCGTAGAACCAGGAAGCTCTGCTCCTGCGTGTATGCTGCGTGTCAACCTACAAATTAGAGACTGACGGCACAAGGCTAGTTTTCCCATTATGAAAGCTCCGTTGATGCGGCCCCGAAGCTACCTGAAAAGCACTGTTGTTACCGTGCTTTTACTTACAGCCGGCATGGCACATAGAAGAAAATGAGTTTTCTCGAAAGAAACCTTGTGCTTCCAGTTCCTAGTTGGAAGCTCACCCGGCTCTGCTCTATACCAAACGTGAAAGTCAATGTGAGCACTAGCCTCGAAGTAAGGCCCTGATTATCCTGGCAAAACGGGAGGCGTGCAGCAGCTCCATGAGGCCTTCATCGCTGTTCTGCTTTAGTTTCACGGTAGTAAGCTTTCCAAGACTCCTAGGGACTTTGCTTAAGCAACCGTTTCGGTACCAGAACACTGCGTAGAGACAGTAAGCTCTGGTCCTGCGTGTATGCTGCGTGTCAACCTAGAAATTGGAGACTGATGGCATAAGGCTTCTTTTCCCATTATGAAAGCTCCGTTCATGCGGCCTCGAAGCTACCTGAAAAGCATTGTTGTTGCCGGGGTTTTCCTCACTGCCGGCATGGTTCTGAGAAGAAAATGAGTTTTCTCCTAAGAAACCTTGGGTTTCCAGTTGCTTGTTGGAAGCTCACCCTGCTCTGCGCTATACCTAAAGTGAAAGTCAACGTGAGCCCAAGCTTCGAAGTAAGGCCCTGATTATCCTTGCAAAACGAGAGGCGTGCAGCAGCTCCATGAGGCCTTCATCGTTGTTCTGATTTAGTTTCAAGGTAGTAAGCTTTTCAACATTCCTAGGGGACTTGCTTCAGCACCCGTTTCAGTACCAGAACACTGCGTAGAACCAGGAAGCTCTGCTCCTGCGTGTATGCTGCGTGTCAACCTAGAAATTAGAGACTGATGGCACAAGGCTAGTTTTCCCATTATGAAAGCTCCGTTGATGCTGCCCCGAAGCTACCTGAAAAGCACTGTTGTTACCGTGCTTTTACTTACAGCCGGCATGGTTCATAGAAGAAAATGAGTTTTCTCGAAAGAAACCTTGTGCTTCCAGTTCCTAGTTGGAAGCTCACCCGGCTCTGCTCTATACCAAACGTGAAAGTCAATGTGAGCACTAGCCTCGAAGTAAGGCCCTGATTATGCTGGCAAAACGGGAGGCGTGCAGCAGCTCCATGAGGCCTTCATCGCTGTTCTGCTTTAGTTTCACGGTAGTAAGCTTTCCAACATTCCTAGGGACTTTGCTTAAGCAACCGTTTCGGTACCAGAACACTGCGTAGAGACAGTAAGCTCTGGTCCTGCGTGTATGCTGCGTGTCAACCTAGAAATTGGAGACTGATGGCATAAGGCTTCTTTTGCCATTATGAAAGCTCCGTTCATGCGGCCTCGAAGCTACCTGAAAAGCATTGTTGTTGCCGGGGTTTTCCTCACTGCCGGCATGGTTCTGAGAAGAAAATGAGTTTTCTCCTAAGAAAACTTGGGGTTCCAGTTCCTTGTTGGAAGCTCACCCTGCTCTGCGCTATACCTAAAGTGAAAGTCAACGTGAGCCCAAGCTTCGAAGTAAGGCCCTGATTATCTTGCAAAACGAGAGGCGTGCAGCAGCTCCATGAGGCCTTCATCGTTGTTCTGCTTTAGTTTCAAGGTAGTAAGCTTTTCAACACTCCTAGGGGACTTGCTTCAGCACCCGTTTCAGTACCAGAACACTGCGTAGAACCAGGAAGCTCTGCTCCTGCGTGTATGCTGCGTGTCAACCTAGAAATTAGAGACTGATGGCACAAGGCTAGTTTTCCCATTATGAAAGCTCCGTTGATGCTGCCCCGAAGCTACCTGAAAAGCACTGTTGTTACCGTGCTTTTACTTACAGCCGGCATGGTTCATAGAAGAAAATGAGTTTTCTCGAAAGAAACCTTGTGCTTCCAGTTCCTAGTTGGAAGCTCACCCGGCTCTGCTCTATACCAAACGTGAAAGTCAATGTGAGCACTAGCCTCGAAGTAAGGCCCTGATTATGCTGGCAAAACGGGAGGCGTGCAGCAGCTCCATGAGGCCTTCATCGCTGTTCTGCTTTAGTTTCACGGTAGTAAGCTTTCCAACATTCCTAGGGAGTTTGCTTAAGCAACCGTTTCGGTACCAGAACACTGCGTAGAGACAGTAAGCTCTGGTCCTGCGTGTATGCTGCGTGTCAACCTAGAAATTGGAGACTGATGGCATAAGGCTTCTTTTGCCATTATGAAAGCTCCGTTCATGCGGCCTCGAAGCTACCTGAAAAGCATTGTTGTTGCCGGGGTTTTCCTCACTGCCGGCATGGTTCTGAGAAGAAACTGAGTTTTCTCCTAAGAAACCTTGGGTTTCCAGTTCCTAGTTGGAAGCTCACCCTGCTCTGCGCTATACCTAAAGTGAAAGTCAACGTGAGCCCAAGCTTCGAAGTAAGGCCCTGATTATCCTTGCAAAACGAGAGGCGTGCAGCAGCTCCATGAGGCCTTCATCGTTGTTCTGCTTTAGTTTCAAGGTAGTAAGCTTTTCAACACTCCTAGGGGCCTTGCTTCAGCACCCGTTTCGGTACCAGAACACTGCGTAGAACCAGGAAGCTCTGCTCCTGCGTGTATGCTGCGTGTCAACCTAGAAATTAGAGACTGATGGCACAAGGCTAGTTTTCCCATTATGAAAGCTCCGTTGATGCGGCCCCGAAGCTACCTGAAAAGCACTGTTGTTACCGTGCTTTTACTTACAGCCGGCATGGCACGTAGAAGAAAATGAGTTTTCTCGAAAGAAACCTTGTGCTTCCAGTTCCTAGTTGGAAGCTCACCCGGCTCTGCTCTATACCAAACGTGAAAGTCAATGTGAGCACTAGCCTCGAAGTAAGGCCCTGATTATCCTGGCAAAACGGGAGGCGTGCAGCAGCTCCATGAGGCCTTCATCGCTGTTCTGCTTTAGTTTCACGGTAGTAAGCTTTCCAACATTCCTAGGGACTTTGCTTAAGCAACCGTTTCGGTACCAGAACACTGCGTAGAGACAGTAAGCTCTGGTCCTGCGTGTATGCTGCGTGTCAACCTAGAAATTGGAGACTGATGGCATAAGGCTTCTTTTCCCATTATGAAAGCTCCGTTCATGCGGCCTCGAAGCTACCTGAAAAGCATTGTTGTTGCCGGGGTTTTCCTCACTGCCGGCATGGTTCTGAGAAGAAACTGAGTTTTCTCCTAAGAAACCTTGGGGTTCCAGTTCCTAGTTGGAAGCTCACCCTGCTCTGCGCTATACCTAAAGTGAAAGTCAACGTGAGCCCAAGCTTCGAAGTAAGGCCCTGATTATCCTTGCAAAACGAGAGGCGTGCAGCAGCTCCATGAGGCCTTCATCGTTGTTCTGCTTTAGTTTCAAGGTAGTAAGCTTTTCAACACTCCTAGGGGACTTGCTTCAGCACCCGTTTCAGTACCAGAACACTGCGTAGAACCAGGAAGCTCTGCTCCTGCGTGTATGCTGCGTGTCAACCTAGAAATTAGAGACTGATGGCACAAGGCTAGTTTTCCCATTATGAAAGCTCCGTTGATGCTGCCCCGAAGCTACCTGAAAAGCACTGTTGTTACCGTGCTTTTACTTACAGCCGGCATGGTTCATAGAAGAAAATGAGTTTTCTCGAAAGAAACCTTGTGCTTCCAGTTCCTAGTTGGAAGCTCACCCTGCTCTGCTCTATACCAAACGTGAAAGTCAATGTGAGCACTAGCCTCGAAGTAAGGCCCTGATTATCCTGGCAAAACGGGAGGCGTGCAGCAGCTCCATGAGGCCTTCATCGCTGTTCTGCTTTAGTTTCACGGTAGTAGCTTTCCAACATTCCTAGGGACTTTGCTTAAGCAACCGTTTCGGTACCAGAACACTGCGTAGAGACAGTAAGCTCTGGTCCTGCGTGTATGCTGCGTGTCAACCTAGAAATTGGAGACTGATGGCATAAGGCTTCTTTTGCCATTATGAAAGCTCCGTTCATGCGGCCTCGAAGCTACCTGAAAAGCATTGTTGTTGCCGGGGTTTTCCTCACTGCCGGCATGGTTCTGAGAAGAAAATGAGTTTTCTCCTAAGAAACCTTGGGGTTCCAGTTCCTTGTTGGAAGCTCACCCTGCTCTGCGCTATACCTAAAGTGAAAGTCAACGTGAGCCCAAGCTTCGAAGTAAGGCCCTGATTATCCTTGCAAAACGAGAGGCGTGCAGCAGCTCCATGAGGCCTTCATCGTTGTTCTGCTTTAGTTTCAAGGTAGTAAGCTTTTCAACACTCCTAGGGGACTTGCTTCAGCACCCGTTTCAGTACCAGAACACTGCGTAGAACCAGGAAGCTCTGCTCCTGCGTGTATGCTGCGTGTCAACCTAGAAATTAGAGACTGATGGCACAAGGCTAGTTTTCCCATTATGAAAGCTCCGTTGATGCTGCCCCGAAGCTACCTGAAAAGCACTGTTGTTACCGTGCTTTTACTTACAGCCGGCATGGTTCATAGAAGAAAATGAGTTTTCTCGAAAGAAACCTTGTGCTTCCAGTTCCTAGTTGGAAGCTCACCCGGCTCTGCTCTATACCAAACGTGAAAGTCAATGTGAGCACTAGCCTCGAAGTAAGGCCCTGATTATCCTGGCAAAACGGGAGGCGTGCAGCAGCTCCATGAGGCCTTCATCGCTGTTCTGCTTTAGTTTCACGGTAGTAAGCTTTCCAACATTCCTAGGGACTTTGCTTAAGCAACCGTTTCGGTACCAGAACACTGCGTAGAGACAGTAAGCTCTGGTCCTGCGTGTATGCTGCGTGTCAACCTAGAAATTGGAGACTGATGGCATAAGGCTTCTTTTCCCATTATGAAAGCTCCGTTCATGCGGCCTCGAAGCTACCTGAAAAGCATTGTTGTTGCCGGGGTTTTCCTCACTGCCGGCATGGTTCTGAGAAGAAACTGAGTTTTCTCCTAAGAAACCTTGGGGTTCCAGTTCCTAGTTGGAAGCTCACCCTGCTCTGCGCTATACCTAAAGTGAAAGTCAACGTGAGCCCAAGCTTCGAAGTAAGGCCCTGATTATCCTTGCAAAACGAGAGGCGTGCAGCAGCTCCATGAGGCCTTCATCGTTGTTCTGCTTTAGTTTCAAGGTAGTAAGCTTTTCAACACTCCTAGGGGCCTTGCTTCAGCACCCGTTTCGGTACCAGAACACTGCGTAGAACCAGGAAGCTCTGCTCCTGCGTGTATGCTGCGTGTCAACCTAGAAATTAGAGACTGATGGCACAAGGCTAGTTTTCCCATTATGAAAGCTCCGTTGATGCGGCCCCGAAGCTACCTGAAAAGCACTGTTGTTACCGTGCTTTTACTTACAGCCGGCATGGCACATAGAAGAAAATGAGTTTTCTCGAAAGAAACCTTGTGCTTCCAGTTCCTAGTTGGAAGCTCACCCGGCTCTGCTCTATACCAAACGTGAAAGTCAATGTGAGCACTAGCCTCGAAGTAAGGCCCTGATTATCCTGGCAAAACGGGAGGCGTGCAGCAGCTCCATGAGGCCTTCATCGCTGTTCTGCTTTAGTTTCACGGTAGTAAGCTTTCCAACATTCCTAGGGACTTTGCTTAAGCAACCGTTTCAGTACCAGAACACTGCGTAGAGACAGTAAGCTCTGGTCCTGCGTGTATGCTGCGTGTCAACCTAGAAATTGGAGACTGATGGCATAAGGCTTCTTTTCCCATTATGAAAGCTCCGTTCATGCGGCCTCGAAGCTACCTGAAAAGCATTGTTGTTGCCGGGGTTTTCCTCACTGCCGGCATGGTTCTGAGAAGAAACTGAGTTTTCTCCTAAGAAACCTTGGGGTTCCAGTTCCTAGTTGGAAGCTCACCCTGCTCTGCGCTATACCTAAAGTGAAAGTCAACGTGAGCCCAAGCTTCGAAGTAAGGCCCTGATTATCCTTGCAAAACGAGAGGCGTGCAGCAGCTCCATGAGGCCTTCATCGTTGTTCTGCTTTAGTTTCAAGGTAGTAAGCTTTTCAACACTCCTAGGGGCCTTGCTTCAGCACCCGTTTCGGTACCAGAACACTGCGTAGAACCAGGAAGCTCTGCTCCTGCGTGTATGCTGCGTGTCAACCTAGAAATTAGAGACTGATGGCACAAGGCTAGTTTTCCCATTATGAAAGCTCCGTTGATGCGGCCCCGAAGCTACCTGAAAAGCACTGTTGTTACCGTGCTTTTACTTACAGCCGGCATGGCACATAGAAGAAAATGAGTTTTCTCGAAAGAAACCTTGTGCTTCCAGTTCCTAGTTCGAAGCTCACCCTGCTCTGCTCTATACCAAACGTGAAAGTCAATGTGAGCACTAGCCTCGAAGTAAGGCCCTGATTATGCTGGCAAAACGGGAGGCGTGCAGCAGCTCCATGAGGCCTTCATCGCTGTTCTGCTTTAGTTTCACGGTAGTAAGCTTTCCAACATTCCTAGGGACTTTGCTTAAGCAACCGTTTCGGTACCAGAACACTGCGTAGAGACAGTAAGCTCTGGTCCTGCGTGTATGCTGCGTGTCAACCTAGAAATTGGAGACTGATGGCATAAGGCTTCTTTTCCCATTATGAAAGCTCCGTTCATGCGGCCTCGAAGCTACCTGAAAAGCATTGTTGTTGCCGGGGTTTTCCTCACTGCCGGCATGGTTCTGAGAAGAAAATGAGTTTTCTCCTAAGAAACCTTGGGGTTCCAGTTCCTTGTTGGAAGCTCACCCTGCTCTGCGCTATACCTAAAGTGAAAGTCAACGTGAGCCCAAGCTTCGAAGTAAGGCCCTGATTATCCTTGCAAAACGAGAGGCGTGCAGCAGCTCCATGAGGCCTTCATCGTTGTTCTGCTTTAGTTTCAAGGTAGTAAGCTTTTCAACACTCCTAGGGGACTTGCTTCAGCACCCGTTTCAGTACCAGAACACTGCGTAGAACCAGGAAGCTCTGCTCCTGCGTGTATGCTGCGTGTCAACCTAGAAATTAGAGACTGATGGCACAAGGCTAGTTTTCCCATTATGAAAGCTCCGTTGATGCTGCCCCGAAGCTACCTGAAAAGCACTGTTGTTACCGTGCTTTTACTTACAGCCGGCATGGTTCATAGAAGAAAATGAGTTTTCTCGAAAGAAACCTTGTGCTTCCAGTTCCTAGTTGGAAGCTCACCCTGCTCTGCTCTATACCAAACGTGAAAGTCAATGTGAGCACTAGCCTCGAAGTAAGGCCCTGATTATCCTGGCAAAACGGGAGGCGTGCAGCAGCTCCATGAGGCCTTCATCGCTGTTCTGCTTTAGTTTCACGGTAGTAAGCTTTCCAACATTCCTAGGGACTTTGCTTAAGCAACCGTTTCGGTACCAGAACACTGCGTAGAGACAGTAAGCTCTGGTCCTGCGTGTATGCTGCGTGTCAACCTAGAAATTGGAGACTGATGGCATAAGGCTTCTTTTGCCATTATGAAAGCTCCGTTCATGCGGCCTCGAAGCTACCTGAAAAGCATTGTTGTTGCCGGGGTTTTCCTCACTGCCGGCATGGTTCTGAGAAGAAAATGAGTTTTCTCCTAAGAAACCTTGGGTTTCCAGTTCCTTGTTGGAAGCTCACCCTGCTCTGCGCTATACCTAAAGTGAAAGTCAACGTGAGCCCAAGCTTCGAAGTAAGGCCCTGATTATCCTTGCAAAACGAGAGGCGTGCAGCAGCTCCATGAGGCCTTCATCGTTGTTCTGCTTTAGTTTCAAGGTAGTAAGCTTTTCAACACTCCTAGGGGACTTGCTTCAGCACCCGTTTCAGTACCAGAACACTGCGTAGAACCAGGAAGCTCTGCTCCTGCGTGTATGCTGCGTGTCAACCTAGAAATTAGAGACTGATGGCACAAGGCTAGTTTTCCCATTATGAAAGCTCCGTTGATGCTGCCCCGAAGCTACCTGAAAAGCACTGTTGTTACCGTGCTTTTACTTACAGCCGGCATGGTTCATAGAAGAAAATGAGTTTTCTCGAAAGAAACCTTGTGCTTCCAGTTCCTAGTTGGAAGCTCACCCGGCTCTGCTCTATACCAAACGTGAAAGTCAATGTGAGCACTAGCCTCGAAGTAAGGCCCTGATTATGCTGGCAAAACGGGAGGCGTGCAGCAGCTCCATGAGGCCTTCATCGCTGTTCTGCTTTAGTTTCACGGTAGTAAGCTTTCCAACATTCCTAGGGACTTTGCTTAAGCAACCGTTTCGGTACCAGAACACTGCGTAGAGACAGTAAGCTCTGGTCCTGCGTGTATGCTGCGTGTCAACCTAGAAATTGGAGACTGATGGCATAAGGCTTCTTTTCCCATTATGAAAGCTCCGTTCATGCGGCCTCGAAGCTACCTGAAAAGCATTGTTGTTGCCGGGGTTTTCCTCACTGCCGGCATGGTTCTGAGAAGAAACTGAGTTTTCTCCTAAGAAACTTTGGGGTTCCAGTTCCTAGTTGGAAGCTCAACCTGCTCTGCGCTATACCTAAAGTGAAAGTCAACGTGAGCCCAAGCTTCGAAGTAAGGCCCTGATTATCCTTGCAAAACGAGAGGCGTGCAGCAGCTCCATGAGGCCTTCATCGTTGTTCTGCTTTAGTTTCAAGGTAGTAAGCTTTTCAACACTCCTAGGGGCCTTGCTTCAGCACCCGTTTCGGTACCAGAACACTGCGTAGAACCAGGAAGCTCTGCTCCTGCGTGTATGCTGCGTGTCAACCTAGAAATTAGAGACTGATGGCACAAGGCTAGTTTTCCCATTATGAAAGCTCCGTTGATGCGGCCCCGAAGCTACCTGAAAGGCACTGTTGTTACCGTGCTTTTACTTACAGCCGGCATGGTTCATAGAAGAAAATGAGTTTTCTCGAAAGAAACCTTGTGCTTCCAGTTCCTAGTTGGAAGCTCACCCGGCTCTGCTCTATACCAAACGTGAAAGTCAATGTGAGCACTAGCCTCGAAGTAAGGCCCTGATTATGCTGGCAAAACGGGAGGCGTGCAGCAGCTCCATGAGGCCTTCATCGCTGTTCTGCTTTAGTTTCACGGTAGTAAGCTTTCCAACATTCCTAGGGACTTTGCTTAAGCAACCGTTTCGGTACCAGAACACTGCGTAGAGACAGTAAGCTCTGGTCCTGCGTGTATGCTGCGTGTCAACCTAGAAATTGGAGACTGATGGCATAAGGCTTCTTTTCCCATTATGAAAGCTCCGTTCATGCGGCCTCGAAGCTACCTGAAAAGCATTGTTGTTGCCGGGGTTTTCCTCACTGCCGGCATGGTTCTGAGAAGAAACTGAGTTTTCTCCTAAGAAACCTTGGGGTTCCAGTTCCTAGTTGGAAGCTCACCCTGCTCTGCGCTATACCTAAAGTGAAAGTCAACGTGAGCCCAAGCTTCGAAGTAAGGCCCTGATTATCCTTGCAAAACGAGAGGCGTGCAGCAGCTCCATGAGGCCTTCATCGTTGTTCTGCTTTAGTTTCAAGGTAGTAATCTTTTCAACACTCCTAGGGGCCTTGCTTCAGCACCCGTTTCAGTACCAGAACACTGCGTAGAACCAGGAAGCTCTGCTCCTGCGTGTATGCTGCGTGTCAACCTAGAAATTAGAGACTGATGGCACAAGGCTAGTTTTCCCATTATGAAAGCTCCGTTGATGCGGCCCCGAAGCTACCTGAAAAGCACTGTTGTTACCGTGCTTTTACTTACAGCCGGCATGGCACATAGAAGAAAATGAGTTTTCTCGAAAGAAACCTTGTGCTTCCAGTTCCTAGTTGGAAGCTCACCCTGCTCTGCTCTATACCAAACGTGAAAGTCAATGTGAGCACTAGCCTCGAAGTAAGGCCCTGATTATGCTGGCAAAACGGGAGGCGTGCAGCAGCTCCATGAGGCCTTCATCGCTGTTCTGCTTTAGTTTCACGGTAGTAAGCTTTCCAACATTCCTAGGGACTTTGCTTAAGCAACCGTTTCGGTACCAGAACACTGCGTAGAGACAGTAAGCTCTGGTCCTGCGTGTATGCTGCGTGTCAACCTAGAAATTGGAGACTGATGGCATAAGGCTTCTTTTCCCATTATGAAAGCTCCGTTCATGCGGCCTCGAAGCTACCTGAAAAGCATTGTTGTTGCCGGGGTTTTCCTCACTGCCGGCATGGTTCTGAGAAGAAAATGAGTTTTCTCCTAAGAAACCTTGGGGTTCCAGTTCCTTGTTGGAAGCTCACCCTGCTCTGCGCTATACCTAAAGTGAAAGTCAACGTGAGCCCAAGCTTCGAAGTAAGGCCCTGATTATCCTTGCAAAACGAGAGGCGTGCAGCAGCTCCATGAGGCCTTCATCGTTGTTCTGCTTTAGTTTCAAGGTAGTAAGCTTTTCAACACTCCTAGGGGACTTGCTTCAGCACCCGTTTCAGTACCAGAACACTGCGTAGAACCAGGAAGCTCTGCTCCTGCGTGTATGCTGCGTGTCAACCTAGAAATTAGAGACTGATGGCACAAGGCTAGTTTTCCCATTATGAAAGCTCCGTTGATGCTGCCCCGAAGCTACCTGAAAAGCACTGTTGTTACCGTGCTTTTACTTACAGCCGGCATGGTTCATAGAAGAAAATGAGTTTTCTCGAAAGAAACCTTGTGCTTCCAGTTCCTAGTTGGAAGCTCACCCTGCTCTGCTCTATACCAAACGTGAAAGTCAATGTGAGCACTAGCCTCGAAGTAAGGCCCTGATTATCCTGGCAAAACGGGAGGCGTGCAGCAGCTCCATGAGGCCTTCATCGCTGTTCTGCTTTAGTTTCACGGTAGTAAGCTTTCCAACATTCCTAGGGACTTTGCTTAAGCAACCGTTTCGGTACCAGAACACTGCGTAGAGACAGTAAGCTCTGGTCCTGCGTGTATGCTGCGTGTCAACCTAGAAATTGGAGACTGATGGCATAAGGCTTCTTTTGCCATTATGAAAGCTCCGTTCATGCGGCCTCGAAGCTACCTGAAAAGCATTGTTGTTGCCGGGGTTTTCCTCACTGCCGGCATGGTTCTGAGAAGAAAATGAGTTTTCTCCTAAGAAACCTTGGGTTTCCAGTTCCTTGTTGGAAGCTCACCCTGCTCTGCGCTATACCTAAAGTGAAAGTCAACGTGAGCCCAAGCTTCGAAGTAAGGCCCTGATTATCCTTGCAAAACGAGAGGCGTGCAGCAGCTCCATGAGGCCTTCATCGTTGTTCTGCTTTAGTTTCAAGGTAGTAAGCTTTTCAACACTCCTAGGGGACTTGCTTCAGCACCCGTTTCAGTACCAGAACACTGCGTAGAACCAGGAAGCTCTGCTCCTGCGTGTATGCTGCGTGTCAACCTAGAAATTAGAGACTGATGGCACAAGGCTAGTTTTCCCATTATGAAAGCTCCGTTGATGCTGCCCCGAAGCTACCTGAAAAGCACTGTTGTTACCGTGCTTTTACTTACAGCCGGCATGGTTCATAGAAGAAAATGAGTTTTCTCGAAAGAAACCTTGTGCTTCCAGTTCCTAGTTGGAAGCTCACCCGGCTCTGCTCTATACCAAACGTGAAAGTCAATGTGAGCACTAGCCTCGAAGTAAGGCCCTGATTATGCTGGCAAAACGGGAGGCGTGCAGCAGCTCCATGAGGCCTTCATCGCTGTTCTGCTTTAGTTTCACGGTAGTAAGCTTTCCAACATTCCTAGGGACTTTGCTTAAGCAACCGTTTCGGTACCAGAACACTGCGTAGAGACAGTAAGCTCTGGTCCTGCGTGTATGCTGCGTGTCAACCTAGAAATTGGAGACTGATGGCATAAGGCTTCTTTTCCCATTATGAAAGCTCCGTTCATGCGGCCTCGAAGCTACCTGAAAAGCATTGTTGTTGCCGGGGTTTTCCTCACTGCCGGCATGGTTCTGAGAAGAAACTGAGTTTTCTCCTAAGAAACTTTGGGGTTCCAGTTCCTAGTTGGAAGCTCAACCTGCTCTGCGCTATACCTAAAGTGAAAGTCAACGTGAGCCCAAGCTTCGAAGTAAGGCCCTGATTATCCTTGCAAAACGAGAGGCGTGCAGCAGCTCCATGAGGCCTTCATCGTTGTTCTGCTTTAGTTTCAAGGTAGTAAGCTTTTCAACACTCCTAGGGGCCTTGCTTCAGCACCCGTTTCGGTACCAGAACACTGCGTAGAACCAGGAAGCTCTGCTCCTGCGTGTATGCTGCGTGTCAACCTAGAAATTAGAGACTGATGGCACAAGGCTAGTTTTCCCATTATGAAAGCTCCGTTGATGCGGCCCCGAAGCTACCTGAAAGGCACTGTTGTTACCGTGCTTTTACTTACAGCCGGCATGGTTCATAGAAGAAAATGAGTTTTCTCGAAAGAAACCTTGTGCTTCCAGTTCCTAGTTGGAAGCTCACCCGGCTCTGCTCTATACCAAACGTGAAAGTCAATGTGAGCACTAGCCTCGAAGTAAGGCCCTGATTATGCTGGCAAAACGGGAGGCGTGCAGCAGCTCCATGAGGCCTTCATCGCTGTTCTGCTTTAGTTTCACGGTAGTAAGCTTTCCAACATTCCTAGGGACTTTGCTTAAGCAACCGTTTCGGTACCAGAACACTGCGTAGAGACAGTAAGCTCTGGTCCTGCGTGTATGCTGCGTGTCAACCTAGAAATTGGAGACTGATGGCATAAGGCTTCTTTTCCCATTATGAAAGCTCCGTTCATGCGGCCTCGAAGCTACCTGAAAAGCATTGTTGTTGCCGGGGTTTTCCTCACTGCCGGCATGGTTCTGAGAAGAAACTGAGTTTTCTCCTAAGAAACCTTGGGGTTCCAGTTCCTAGTTGGAAGCTCACCCTGCTCTGCGCTATACCTAAAGTGAAAGTCAACGTGAGCCCAAGCTTCGAAGTAAGGCCCTGATTATCCTTGCAAAACGAGAGGCGTGCAGCAGCTCCATGAGGCCTTCATCGTTGTTCTGCTTTAGTTTCAAGGTAGTAATCTTTTCAACACTCCTAGGGGCCTTGCTTCAGCACCCGTTTCAGTACCAGAACACTGCGTAGAACCAGGAAGCTCTGCTCCTGCGTGTATGCTGCGTGTCAACCTAGAAATTAGAGACTGATGGCACAAGGCTAGTTTTCCCATTATGAAAGCTCCGTTGATGCGGCCCCGAAGCTACCTGAAAAGCACTGTTGTTACCGTGCTTTTACTTACAGCCGGCATGGCACATAGAAGAAAATGAGTTTTCTCGAAAGAAACCTTGTGCTTCCAGTTCCTAGTTGGAAGCTCACCCTGCTCTGCTCTATACCAAACGTGAAAGTCAATGTGAGCACTAGCCTCGAAGTAAGGCCCTGATTATGCTGGCAAAACGGGAGGCGTGCAGCAGCTCCATGAGGCCTTCATCGCTGTTCTGCTTTAGTTTCACGGTAGTAAGCTTTCCAACATTCCTAGGGACTTTGCTTAAGCAACCGTTTCGGTACCAGAACACTGCGTAGAGACAGTAAGCTCTGGTCCTGCGTGTATGCTGCGTGTCAACCTAGAAATTGGAGACTGATGGCATAAGGCTTCTTTTCCCATTATGAAAGCTCCGTTCATGCGGCCTCGAAGCTACCTGAAAAGCATTGTTGTTGCCGGGGTTTTCCTCACTGCCGGCATGGTTCTGAGAAGAAACTGAGTTTTCTCCTAAGAAACCTTGGGGTTCCAGTTCCTACTTGGAAGCTCACCCTGCTCTGCGCTATACCTAAAGTGAAAGTCAACGTGAGCCCAAGCTTCGAAGTAAGGCCCTGATTATCCTTGCAAAACGAGAGGCGTGCAGCAGCTCCATGAGGCCTTCATCGTTGTTCTGCTTTAGTTTCAAGGTAGTAAGCTTTTCAACACTCCTAGGGGCCTTGCTTCAGCACCCGTTTCGGTACCAGAACACTGCGTAGAACCAGGAAGCTCTGCTCCTGCGTGTATGCTGCCTGTCAACCTAGAAATTAGAGACTGATGGCACAAGGCTATTTTTCCCATTATGAAAGCTCCGTTGATGCGGCCCCGAAGCTACCTGAAAAGCACTGTTGTTACCGTGCTTTTACTTACAGCCGGCATGGCACATAGAAGAAAATGAGTTTTCTCGAAAGAAACCTTGTGCTTCCAGTTCCTAGTTGGAAGCTCACCCGGGTCTGCTCTATACCAAACGTGAAAGTCAATGTGAGCACTAGCCTCGAAGTAAGGCCCTGATTATCCTGGCAAAACGGGAGGCGTGCAGCAGCTCCATGAGGCCTTCATCGCTGTTCTGCTTTAGTTTCACGGTAGTAAGCTTTCCAACATTCCTAGGGACTTTGCTTAAGCAACCGTTTCAGTACCAGAACACTGCGTAGAGACAGTAAGCTCTGGTCCTGCGTGTATGCTGCGTGTCAACCTAGAAATTGGAGACTGATGGCATAAGGCTTCTTTTCCCATTATGAAAGCTCCGTTCATGTGGCCTCGAAGCTACCTGAAAAGCATTGTTGTTGCCGGGGTTTTCCTCACTGCCGGCATGGTTCTGAGAAGAAAATGAGTTTTCTCCTAAGAAACCTTGGGGTTCCAGTTCCTTGTTGGAAGCTCACCCTGCTCTGCGCTATACCTAAAGTGAAAGTCAACGTGAGCCCAAGCTTCGAAGTAAGGCCCTGATTATCCTTGCAAAACGAGAGGCGTGCAGCAGCTCCATGAGGCCTTCATCGTTGTTCTGCTTTAGTTTCAAGGTAGTAAGCTTTTCAACACTCCTAGGGGACTTGCTTCAGCACCCGTTTCAGTACCAGAACACTGCGTAGAACCAGGAAGCTCTGCTCCTGCGTGTATGCTGCGTGTCAACCTAGAAATTAGAGACTGATGGCACAAGGCTAGTTTTCCCATTATGAAAGCTCCGTTGATGCTGCCCCGAAGCTACCTGAAAAGCACTGTTGTTACCGTGCTTTTACTTACAGCCGGCATGGTTCATAGAAGAAAATGAGTTTTCTCGAAAGAAACCTTGTGCTTCCAGTTCCTAGTTGGAAGCTCACCCGGCTCTGCTCTATACCAAACGTGAAAGTCAATGTGAGCACTAGCCTCGAAGTAAGGCCCTGATTATGCTGGCAAAACGGGAGGCGTGCAGCAGCTCCATGAGGCCTTCATCGCTGTTCTGCTTTAGTTTCACGGTAGTAAGCTTTCCAACATTCCTAGGGACTTTGCTTAAGCAACCGTTTCGGTACCAGAACACTGCGTAGAGACAGTAAGCTCTGGTCCTGCGTGTATGCTGCGTGTCAACCTAGAAATTGGAGACTGATGGCATAAGGCTTCCTTTCCCATTATGAAAGCTCCGTTCATGCGGCCTCGAAGCTACCTGAAAAGCATTGTTGTTGCCGGGGTTTTCCTCACTGCCGGCATGGTTCTGAGAAGAAACTGGGTTTTCTCCTAAGAAACCTTGGGGTTCCAGTTCCTAGTTGGAAGCTCACCCTGCTCTGCGCTATACCTAAAGTGAAAGTCAACGTGAGCCCAAGCTTCGAAGTAAGGCCCTGATTATCCTTGCAAAACGAGAGGCGTGCAGCAGCTCCATGAGGCCTTCATCGTTGTTCTGCTTTAGTTTCAAGGTAGTAATCTTTTCAACACTCCTAGGGGCCTTGCTTCAGCACCCGTTTCGGTACCAGAACACTGCGTAGAACCAGGAAGCTCTGCTCCTGCGTGTATGCTGCGTGTCAACCTAGAAATTAGAGACTGATGGCACAAGGCTAGTTTTCCCATTATGAAAGCTCCGTTGATGCGGCCCCGAAGCTACCTGAAAAGCACTGTTGTTACCGTGATTTTACTTACAGCCGGCATGGCACATAGAAGAAAATGAGTTTTCTCGAAAGAAACCTTGTGCTTCCAGTTCCTAGTTGGAAGCTCACCCTGCTCTGCTCTATACCAAACGTGAAAGTCAATGTGAGCACTAGCCTCGAAGTAAGGCCCTGATTATGCTGGCAAAACGGGAGGCGTGCAGCAGCTCCATGAGGCCTTCATCGCTGTTCTGCTTTAGTTTCACGGTAGTAAGCTTTCCAACATTCCTAGGGACTTTGCTTAAGCAACCGTTTCGGTACCAGAACACTGCGTAGAGACAGTAAGCTCTGGTCCTGCGTGTATGCTGCGTGTCAACCTAGAAATTGGAGACTGATGGCATAAGGCTTCTTTTCCCATTATGAAAGCTCCGTTCATGCGGCCTCGAAGCTACCTGAAAAGCATTGTTGTTGCCGGGGTTTTCCTCACTGCCGGCATGGTTCTGAGAAGAAACTGAGTTTTCTCCTAAGAAACTTTGGGGTTCCAGTTCCTAGTTGGAAGCTCAACCTGCTCTGCGCTATACCTAAAGTGAAAGTCAACGTGAGCCCAAGCTTCGAAGTAAGGCCCTGATTATCCTTGCAAAACGAGAGGCGTGCAGCAGCTCCATGAGGCCTTCATCGTTGTTCTGCTTTAGTTTCAAGGTAGTAAGCTTTTCAACACTCCTAGGGGCCTTGCTTCAGCACCCGTTTCGGTACCAGAACACTGCGTAGAACCAGGAAGCTCTGCTCCTGCGTGTATGCTGCGTGTCAACCTAGAAATTAGAGACTGATGGCACAAGGCTAGTTTTCCCATTATGAAAGCTCCGTTGATGCGGCCCCGAAGCTACCTGAAAGGCACTGTTGTTACCGTGCTTTTACTTACAGCCGGCATGGTTCATAGAAGAAAATGAGTTTTCTCGAAAGAAACCTTGTGCTTCCAGTTCCTAGTTGGAAGCTCACCCGGCTCTGCTCTATACCAAACGTGAAACTCAATGTGAGCACTAGCCTCGAAGTAAGGCCCTGATTATCCTGGCAAAATGGGAGGCGTGCAGCAGCTCCATGAGGCCTTCATCGCTGTTCTGCTTTAGTTTCACGGTAGTAAGCTTTCCAACATTCCTAGGGACTTTGCTTAAGCAACCGTTTCGGTACCAGAACACTGCGTAGAGACAGTAAGCTCTGGTCCTGCGTGTATGCTGCGTGTCAACCTAGAAATTGGAGACTGATGGCATAAGGCTTCTTTTCCCATTATGAAAGCTCCGTTCATGCGGCCTCGAAGCTACCTGAAAAACATTGTTGTTGCCGGGGTTTTCCTCACTGCCGGCATGGTTCTGAGAAGAAACTGAGTTTTCTCCTAAGAAACCTTGGGGTTCCAGTTCCTAGTTGGAAGCTCACCCTGCTCTGCGCTATACCTAAAGTGAAAGTCAACGTGAGCCCAAGCTTCGAAGTAAGGCCCTGATTATCCTTGCAAAACGAGAGGCGTGCAGCAGCTCCATGAGGCCTTCATCGTTGTTCTGCTTTAGTTTCAAGGTAGTAAGCTTTTCAACACTCCTAGGGGCCTTGCTTCAGCACCCGTTTCGGTACCAGAACACTGCGTAGAACCAGGAAGCTCTGCTCCTGCGTGTATGCTGCGTGTCAACCTAGAAATTAGAGACTGATGGCACAAGGCTAGTTTTCCCATTATGAAAGCTCCGTTGATGCGGCCCCGAAGCTACCTGAAAAGCACTGTTGTTACCGTGCTTTTACTTACAGCCGGCATGGCACATAGAAGAAAATGAGTTTTCTCGAAAGAAACCTTGTGCTTCCAGTTCCTAGTTGGAAGCTCACCCTGCTCTGCTCTATACCAAACGTGAAAGTCAATGTGAGCACTAGCCTCGAAGTAAGGCCCTGATTATGCTGGCAAAACGGGAGGCGTGCAGCAGCTCCATGAGGCCTTCATCGCTGTTCTGCTTTAGTTTCACGGTAGTAAGCTTTCCAACATTCCTAGGGACTTTGCTTAAGCAACCGTTTCGGTACCAGAACACTGCGTAGAACCAGGAAGCTCTGCTCCTGCGTGTATGCTGCGTGTCAACCTAGAAATTAGAGACTGATGGCACAAGGCTAGTTTTCCCATTATGAAAGCTCCGTTGATGCGGCCCCGAAGCTACCTGAAAGGCACTGTTGTTACCGTGCTTTTACTTACAGCCGGCATGGTTCATAGAAGAAAATGAGTTTTCTCGAAAGAAACCTTGTGCTTCCAGTTCCTAGTTGGAAGCTCACCCGGCTCTGCTCTATACCAAACGTGAAACTCAATGTGAGCACTAGCCTCGAAGTAAGGCCCTGATTATCCTGGCAAAATGGGAGGCGTGCAGCAGCTCCATGAGGCCTTCATCGCTGTTCTGCTTTAGTTTCACGGTAGTAAGCTTTCCAACATTCCTAGGGACTTTGCTTAAGCAACCGTTTCGGTACCAGAACACTGCGTAGAGACAGTAAGCTCTGGTCCTGCGTGTATGCTGCGTGTCAACCTAGAAATTGGAGACTGATGGCATAAGGCTTCTTTTCCCATTATGAAAGCTCCGTTCATGCGGCCTCGAAGCTACCTGAAAAACATTGTTGTTGCCGGGGTTTTCCTCACTGCCGGCATGGTTCTGAGAAGAAACTGAGTTTTCTCCTAAGAAACCTTGGGGTTCCAGTTCCTAGTTGGAAGCTCACCCTGCTCTGCGCTATACCTAAAGTGAAAGTCAACGTGAGCCCAAGCTTCGAAGTAAGGCCCTGATTATCCTTGCAAAACGAGAGGCGTGCAGCAGCTCCATGAGGCCTTCATCGTTGTTCTGCTTTAGTTTCAAGGTAGTAAGCTTTTCAACACTCCTAGGGGCCTTGCTTTAGCACCCGTTTCGGTACCAGAACACTGCGTAGAACCAGGAAGCTCTGCTCCTGCGTGTATGCTGCGTGTCAACCTAGAAATTAGAGACTGATGGCACAAGGCTAGTTTTCCCATTATGAAAGCTCCGTTGATGCGGCCCCGAAGCTACCTGAAAAGCACTGTTGTTACCGTGCTTTTACTTACAGCCGGCATGGCACATAGAAGAAAATGAGTTTTCTCGAAAGAAACCTTGTGCTTCCAGTTCCTAGTTGGAAGCTCACCCTGCTCTGCTCTATACCAAACGTGAAAGTCAATGTGAGCACTAGCCTCGAAGTAAGGCCCTGATTATGCTGGCAAAACGGGAGGCGTGCAGCAGCTCCATGAGGCCTTCATCGCTGTTCTGCTTTAGTTTCACGGTAGTAAGCTTTCCAACATTCCTAGGGACTTTGCTTAAGCAACCGTTTCGGTACCAGAACACTGCGTAGAGACAGTAAGCTCTGGTCCTGCGTGTATGCTGCGTGTCAACCTAGAAATTGGAGACTGATGGCATAAGGCTTCTTTTCCCATTATGAAAGCTCCGTTCATGCGGCCTCGAAGCTACCTGAAAAGCATTGTTGTTGCCGGGGTTTTCCTCACTGCCGGCATGGTTCTGAGAAGAAAATGAGTTTTCTCCTAAGAAACCTTGGGTTTCCAGTTCCTTGTTGGAAGCTCACCCTGCTCTGCGCTATACCTAAAGTGAAAGTCAACGTGAGCCCAAGCTTCGAAGTAAGGCCCTGATTATCCTTGCAAAACGAGAGGCGTGCAGCAGCTCCATGAGGCCTTCATCGTTGTTCTGCTTTAGTTTCAAGGTAGTAAGCTTTTCAACACTCCTAGGGGCCTTGCTTCAGCACCCGTTTCGGTACCAGGACACTGCGTAGAACCAGGAAGCTCTGCTCCTGCGTGTATGCTGCGTGTCAACCTAGAAATTAGAGACTGATGGCACAAGGCTAGTTTTCCCATTATGAAAGCTCCGTTGATGCGGCCCCGAAGCTACCTGAAAAGCACTGTTGTTACCGTGCTTTTACTTACAGCCGGCATGGCACATAGAAGAAAATGAGTTTTCTCGAAAGAAACCTTGTGCTTCCAGTTCCTAGTTGGAAGCTCACCCTGCTCTGCTCTATACCAAACGTGAAAGTCAATGTGAGCACTAGCCTCGAAGTAAGGCCCTGATTATCCTGGCAAAACGGGAGGCGTGCAGCAGCTCCATGAGGCCTTCATCGCTGTTCTGCTTTAGTTTCACGGTAGTAAGCTTTCCAACATTCCTAGGGACTTTGCTTAAGCAACCGCTTCGGTACCAGAACACTGCGTAGAGACAGTAAGCTCTGGTCCTGCGTGTATGCTGCGTGTCAACCTAGAAATTGGAGACTGATGGCATAAGGCTTCTTTTCCCATTATGAAAGCTCCGTTCATGCGGCCTCGAAGCTACCTGAAAAGCATTGTTGTTGCCGGGGTTTTCCTCACTGCCGGCATGGTTCTGAGAAGAAAATGAGTTTTCTCCTAAGAAACCTTGGGTTTCCAGTTCCTTGTTGGAAGCTCACCCTGCTCTGCGCTATACCTAAAGTGAAAGTCAACGTGAGCCCAAGCTTCGAAGTAAGGCCCTGATTATCCTTGCAAAACGAGAGGCGTGCAGCAGCTCCATGAGGCCTTCATCGTTGTTCTGCTTTAGTTTCAAGGTAGTAAGCTTTTCAACACTCCTAGGGGCCTTGCTTCAGCACCCGTTTCAGTACCAGAACACTGCGTAGAACCAGGAAGCTCTGCTCCTGCGTGTATGCTGCGTGTCAACCTAGAAATTAGAGACTGATGGCACAAGGCTAGTTTTCCCATTATGAAAGCTCCGTTGATGCTGCCCCGAAGCTACCTGAAAGGCACTGTTGTTACCGTGCTTTTACTTACAGCCGGCATGGTTCATAGAAGAAAATGAGTTTTCTCGAAAGAAACCTTGTGCTTCCAGTTCCTAGTTGGAAGCTCACCCGGCTCTGCTCTATACCAAACGTGAAACTCAATGTGAGCACTAGCCTCGAAGTAAGGCCCTGATTATCCTGGCAAAATGGGAGGCGTGCAGCAGCTCCATGAGGCCTTCATCGCTGTTCTGCTTTAGTTTCACGGTAGTAAGCTTTCCAACATTCCTAGGGACTTTGCTTAAGCAACCGTTTCGGTACCAGAGCACTGCGTAGAGACAGTAAGCTCTGGTCCTGCGTGTATGCTGCGTGTCAACCTAGAAATTGGAGACTGATGGCATAAGGCTTCTTTTCCCATTATGAAAGCTCCGTTCATGCGGCCTCGAAGCTACCTGAAAAGCATTGTTGTTGCCGGGGTTTTCCTCACTGCCGGCATGGTTCTGAGAAGAAACTGAGTTTTCTCCTAAGAAACCTTGGGGTTCCAGTTCCTAGTTGGAAGCTCACCCTGCTCTGCGCTATACCTAAAGTGAAAGTCAACGTGAGCCCAAGCTTCGAAGTAAGGCCCTGATTATCCTTGCAAAACGAGAGGCGTGCAGCAGCTCCATGAGGCCTTCATCGTTGTTCTGCTTTAGTTTCAAGGTAGTAAGCTTTTCAACACTCCTAGGGGCCTTGCTTCAGCACCCGTTTCGGTACCAGAACACTGCGTAGAACCAGGAAGCTCTGCTCCTGCGTGTATGCTGCGTGTCAACCTAGAAATTAGAGACTGATGGCACAAGGCTAGTTTTCCCATTATGAAAGCTCCGTTGATGCGGCCCCGAAGCTACCTGAAAAGCACTGTTGTTACCGTGCTTTTACTTACAGCCGGCATGGCACATAGAAGAAAATGAGTTTTCTCGAAAGAAACCTTGTGCTTCCAGTTCCTAGTTGGAAGCTCACCCTGCTCTGCTCTATACCAAACGTGAAAGTCAATGTGAGCACTAGCCTCGAAGTAAGGCCCTGATTATGCTGGCAAAACGGGAGGCGTGCAGCAGCTCCATGAGGCCTTCATCGCTGTTCTGCTTTAGTTTCACGGTAGTAAGCTTTCCAACATTCCTAGGGACTTTGCTTAAGCAACCGTTTCGGTACCAGAACACTGCGTAGAGACAGTAAGCTCTTGTCCTGCGTGTATGCTGCGTGTCAACCTAGAAATTGGAGACTGATGGCATAAGGCTTCTTTTCCCATTATGAAAGCTCCGTTCATGCGGCCTCGAAGCTACCTGAAAAGCATTGTTGTTGCCGGGGTTTTCCTCACTGCCGGCATGGTTCTGAGAAGAAAATGAGTTTTCTCCTAAGAAACCTTGGGGTTCCAGTTCCTTGTTGGAAGCTCACCCTGCTCTGCGCTATACCTAAAGTGAAAGTCAACGTGAGCCCAAGCTTCGAAGTAAGGCCCTGATTATCCTTGCAAAACGAGAGGCGTGCAGCAGCTCCATGAGGCCTTCATCGTTGTTCTGCTTTAGTTTCAAGGTAGTAAGCTTTTCAACACTCCTAGGGGACTTGCTTCAGCACCCGTTTCAGTACCAGAACACTGCGTAGAACCAGGAAGCTCTGCTCCTGCGTGTATGCTGCGTGTCAACCTAGAAATTAGAGACTGATGGCACAAGGCTAGTTTTCCCATTATGAAAGCTCCGTTGATGCTGCCCCGAAGCTACCTGAAAAGCACTGTTGTTACCGTGCTTTTACTTACAGCCGGCATGGTTCATAGAAGAAAATGAGTTTTCTCGAAAGAAACCTTGTGCTTCCAGTTCCTAGTTGGAAGCTCACCCGGCTCTGCTCTATACCAAACGTGAAAGTCAATGTGAGCACTAGCCTCGAAGTAAGGCCCTGATTATGCTGGCAAAACGGGAGGCGTGCAGCAGCTCCATGAGGCCTTCATCGCTGTTCTGCTTTAGTTTCACGGTAGTAAGCTTTCCAACATTCCTAGGGACTTTGCTTAAGCAACCGTTTCGGTACCAGAACACTGCGTAGAGACAGTAAGCTCTGGTCCTGCGTGTATGCTGCGTGTCAACCTAGAAATTGGAGACTGATGGCATAAGGCTTCCTTTCCCATTATGAAAGCTCCGTTCATGCGGCCTCGAAGCTACCTGAAAAGCATTGTTGTTGCCGGGGTTTTCCTCACTGCCGGCATGGTTCTGAGAAGAAACTGAGTTTTCTCCTAAGAAACCTTGGGGTTCCAGTTCCTAGTTGGAAGCTCACCCTGCTCTGCGCTATACCTAAAGTGAAAGTCAACGTGAGCCCAAGCTTCGAAGTAAGGCCCTGATTATCCTTGCAAAACGAGAGGCGTGCAGCAGCTCCATGAGGCCTTCATCGTTGTTCTGCTTTAGTTTCAAGGTAGTAATCTTTTCAACACTCCTAGGGGCCTTGCTTCAGCACCCGTTTCGGTACCAGAACACTGCGTAGAACCAGGAAGCTCTGCTCCTGCGTGTATGCTGCGTGTCAACCTAGAAATTAGAGACTGATGGCACAAGGCTAGTTTTCCCATTATGAAAGCTCCGTTGATGCGGCCCCGAAGCTACCTGAAAAGCACTGTTGTTACCGTGATTTTACTTACAGCCGGCATGGCACATAGAAGAAAATGAGTTTTCTCGAAAGAAACCTTGTTCTTCCAGTTCCTAGTTGGAAGCTCACCCTGCTCTGCTCTATACCAAACGTGAAAGTCAATGTGAGCACTAGCCTCGAAGTAAGGCCCTGATTATGCTGGCAAAACGGGAGGCGTGCAGCAGCTCCATGAGGCCTTCATCGCTGTTCTGCTTTAGTTTCACGGTAGTAAGCTTTCCAACATTCCTAGGGACTTTGCTTAAGCAACCGTTTCGGTACCAGAACACTGCGTAGAGACAGTAAGCTCTGGTCCTGCGTGTATGCTGCGTGTCAACCTAGAAATTGGAGACTGATGGCATAAGGCTTCTTTTCCCATTATGAAAGCTCCGTTCATGCGGCCTCGAAGCTACCTGAAAAGCATTGTTGTTGCCGGGGTTTTCCTCACTGCCGGCATGGTTCTGAGAAGAAACTGAGTTTTCTCCTAAGAAACTTTGGGGTTCCAGTTCCTAGTTGGAAGCTCAACCTGCTCTGCGCTATACCTAAAGTGAAAGTCAACGTGAGCCCAAGCTTCGAAGTAAGGCCCTGATTATCCTTGCAAAACGAGAGGCGTGCAGCAGCTCCATGAGGCCTTCATCGTTGTTCTGCTTTAGTTTCAAGGTAGTAAGCTTTTCAACACTCCTAGGGGCCTTGCTTCAGCACCCGTTTCGGTACCAGAACACTGCGTAGAACCAGGAAGCTCTGCTCCTGCGTGTATGCTGCGTGTCAACCTAGAAATTAGAGACTGATGGCACAAGGCTAGTTTTCCCATTATGAAAGCTCCGTTGATGCGGCCCCGAAGCTACCTGAAAGGCACTGTTGTTACCGTGCTTTTACTTACAGCCGGCATGGTTCATAGAAGAAAATGAGTTTTCTCGAAAGAAACCTTGTGCTTCCAGTTCCTAGTTGGAAGCTCACCCGGCTCTGCTCTATACCAAACGTGAAACTCAATGTGAGCACTAGCCTCGAAGTAAGGCCCTGATTATCCTGGCAAAATGGGAGGCGTGCAGCAGCTCCATGAGGCCTTCATCGCTGTTCTGCTTTAGTTTCACGGTAGTAAGCTTTCCAACATTCCTAGGGACTTTGCTTAAGCAACCGTTTCGGTACCAGAACACTGCGTAGAGACAGTAAGCTCTGGTCCTGCGTGTATGCTGCGTGTCAACCTAGAAATTGGAGACTGATGGCATAAGGCTTCTTTTCCCATTATGAAAGCTCCGTTCATGCGGCCTCGAAGCTACCTGAAAAACATTGTTGTTGCCGGGGTTTTCCTCACTGCCGGCATGGTTCTGAGAAGAAACTGAGTTTTCTCCTAAGAAACCTTGGGGTTCCAGTTCCTAGTTGGAAGCTCACCCTGCTCTGCGCTATACCTAAAGTGAAAGTCAACGTGAGCCCAAGCTTCGAAGTAAGGCCCTGATTATCCTTGCAAAACGAGAGGCGTGCAGCAGCTCCATGAGGCCTTCATCGTTGTTCTGCTTTAGTTTCAAGGTAGTAAGCTTTTCAACACTCCTAGGGGCCTTGCTTCAGCACCCGTTTCGGTACCAGAACACTGCGTAGAACCAGGAAGCTCTGCTCCTGCGTGTATGCTGCGTGTCAACCTAGAAATTAGAGACTGATGGCACAAGGCTAGTTTTCCCATTATGAAAGCTCCGTTGATGCGGCCCCGAAGCTACCTGAAAAGCACTGTTGTTACCGTGCTTTTACTTACAGCCGGCATGGCACATAGAAGAAAATGAGTTTTCTCGAAAGAAACCTTGTGCTTCCAGTTCCTAGTTGGAAGCTCACCCTGCTCTGCTCTATACCAAACGTGAAAGTCAATGTGAGCACTAGCCTCGAAGTAAGGCCCTGATTATGCTGGCAAAACGGGAGGCGTGCAGCAGCTCCATGAGGCCTTCATCGCTGTTCTGCTTTAGTTTCACGGTAGTAAGCTTTCCAACATTCCTAGGGACTTTGCTTAAGCAACCGTTTCGGTACCAGAACACTGCGTAGAACCAGGAAGCTCTGCTCCTGCGTGTATGCTGCGTGTCAACCTAGAAATTAGAGACTGATGGCACAAGGCTAGTTTTCCCATTATGAAAGCTCCGTTGATGCGGCCCCGAAGCTACCTGAAAGGCACTGTTGTTACCGTGCTTTTACTTACAGCCGGCATGGTTCATAGAAGAAAATGAGTTTTCTCGAAAGAAACCTTGTGCTTCCAGTTCCTAGTTGGAAGCTCACCCGGCTCTGCTCTATACCAAACGTGAAACTCAATGTGAGCACTAGCCTCGAAGTAAGGCCCTGATTATCCTGGCAAAATGGGAGGCGTGCAGCAGCTCCATGAGGCCTTCATCGCTGTTCTGCTTTAGTTTCACGGTAGTAAGCTTTCCAACATTCCTAGGGACTTTGCTTAAGCAACCGTTTCGGTACCAGAACACTGCGTAGAGACAGTAAGCTCTGGTCCTGCGTGTATGCTGCGTGTCAACCTAGAAATTGGAGACTGATGGCATAAGGCTTCTTTTCCCATTATGAAAGCTCCGTTCATGCGGCCTCGAAGCTACCTGAAAAACATTGTTGTTGCCGGGGTTTTCCTCACTGCCGGCATGGTTCTGAGAAGAAACTGAGTTTTCTCCTAAGAAACCTTGGGGTTCCAGTTCCTAGTTGGAAGCTCACCCTGCTCTGCGCTATACCTAAAGTGAAAGTCAACGTGAGCCCAAGCTTCGAAGTAAGGCCCTGATTATCCTTGCAAAACGAGAGGCGTGCAGCAGCTCCATGAGGCCTTCATCGTTGTTCTGCTTTAGTTTCAAGGTAGTAAGCTTTTCAACACTCCTAGGGGCCTTGCTTTAGCACCCGTTTCGGTACCAGAACACTGCGTAGAACCAGGAAGCTCTGCTCCTGCGTGTATGCTGCGTGTCAACCTAGAAATTAGAGACTGATGGCACAAGGCTAGTTTTCCCATTATGAAAGCTCCGTTGATGCGGCCCCGAAGCTACCTGAAAAGCACTGTTGTTACCGTGCTTTTACTTACAGCCGGCATGGCACATAGAAGAAAATGAGTTTTCTCGAAAGAAACCTTGTGCTTCCAGTTCCTAGTTGGAAGCTCACCCTGCTCTGCTCTATACCAAACGTGAAAGTCAATGTGAGCACTAGCCTCGAAGTAAGGCCCTGATTATGCTGGCAAAACGGGAGGCGTGCAGCAGCTCCATGAGGCCTTCATCGCTGTTCTGCTTTAGTTTCACGGTAGTAAGCTTTCCAACATTCCTAGGGACTTTGCTTAAGCAACCGTTTCGGTACCAGAACACTGCGTAGAGACAGTAAGCTCTGGTCCTGCGTGTATGCTGCGTGTCAACCTAGAAATTGGAGACTGATGGCATAAGGCTTCTTTTCCCATTATGAAAGCTCCGTTCATGCGGCCTCGAAGCTACCTGAAAAGCATTGTTGTTGCCGGGGTTTTCCTCACTGCCGGCATGGTTCTGAGAAGAAAATGAGTTTTCTCCTAAGAAACCTTGGGTTTCCAGTTCCTTGTTGGAAGCTCACCCTGCTCTGCGCTATACCTAAAGTGAAAGTCAACGTGAGCCCAAGCTTCGAAGTAAGGCCCTGATTATCCTTGCAAAACGAGAGGCGTGCAGCAGCTCCATGAGGCCTTCATCGTTGTTCTGCTTTAGTTTCAAGGTAGTAAGCTTTTCAACACTCCTAGGGGCCTTGCTTCAGCACCCGTTTCGGTACCAGGACACTGCGTAGAACCAGGAAGCTCTGCTCCTGCGTGTATGCTGCGTGTCAACCTAGAAATTAGAGACTGATGGCACAAGGCTAGTTTTCCCATTATGAAAGCTCCGTTGATGCGGCCCCGAAGCTACCTGAAAAGCACTGTTGTTACCGTGCTTTTACTTACAGCCGGCATGGCACATAGAAGAAAATGAGTTTTCTCGAAAGAAACCTTGTGCTTCCAGTTCCTAGTTGGAAGCTCACCCTGCTCTGCTCTATACCAAACGTGAAAGTCAATGTGAGCACTAGCCTCGAAGTAAGGCCCTGATTATCCTGGCAAAACGGGAGGCGTGCAGCAGCTCCATGAGGCCTTCATCGCTGTTCTGCTTTAGTTTCACGGTAGTAAGCTTTCCAACATTCCTAGGGACTTTGCTTAAGCAACCGCTTCGGTACCAGAACACTGCGTAGAGACAGTAAGCTCTGGTCCTGCGTGTATGCTGCGTGTCAACCTAGAAATTGGAGACTGATGGCATAAGGCTTCTTTTCCCATTATGAAAGCTCCGTTCATGCGGCCTCGAAGCTACCTGAAAAGCATTGTTGTTGCCGGGGTTTTCCTCACTGCCGGCATGGTTCTGAGAAGAAAATGAGTTTTCTCCTAAGAAACCTTGGGTTTCCAGTTCCTTGTTGGAAGCTCACCCTGCTCTGCGCTATACCTAAAGTGAAAGTCAACGTGAGCCCAAGCTTCGAAGTAAGGCCCTGATTATCCTTGCAAAACGAGAGGCGTGCAGCAGCTCCATGAGGCCTTCATCGTTGTTCTGCTTTAGTTTCAAGGTAGTAAGCTTTTCAACACTCCTAGGGGCCTTGCTTCAGCACCCGTTTCAGTACCAGAACACTGCGTAGAACCAGGAAGCTCTGCTCCTGCGTGTATGCTGCGTGTCAACCTAGAAATTAGAGACTGATGGCACAAGGCTAGTTTTCCCATTATGAAAGCTCCGTTGATGCTGCCCCGAAGCTACCTGAAAGGCACTGTTGTTACCGTGCTTTTACTTACAGCCGGCATGGTTCATAGAAGAAAATGAGTTTTCTCGAAAGAAACCTTGTGCTTCCAGTTCCTAGTTGGAAGCTCACCCGGCTCTGCTCTATACCAAACGTGAAACTCAATGTGAGCACTAGCCTCGAAGTAAGGCCCTGATTATCCTGGCAAAATGGGAGGCGTGCAGCAGCTCCATGAGGCCTTCATCGCTGTTCTGCTTTAGTTTCACGGTAGTAAGCTTTCCAACATTCCTAGGGACTTTGCTTAAGCAACCGTTTCGGTACCAGAGCACTGCGTAGAGACAGTAAGCTCTGGTCCTGCGTGTATGCTGCGTGTCAACCTAGAAATTGGAGACTGATGGCATAAGGCTTCTTTTCCCATTATGAAAGCTCCGTTCATGCGGCCTCGAAGCTACCTGAAAAGCATTGTTGTTGCCGGGGTTTTCCTCACTGCCGGCATGGTTCTGAGAAGAAACTGAGTTTTCTCCTAAGAAACCTTGGGGTTCCAGTTCCTAGTTGGAAGCTCACCCTGCTCTGCGCTATACCTAAAGTGAAAGTCAACGTGAGCCCAAGCTTCGAAGTAAGGCCCTGATTATCCTTGCAAAACGAGAGGCGTGCAGCAGCTCCATGAGGCCTTCATCGTTGTTCTGCTTTAGTTTCAAGGTAGTAAGCTTTTCAACACTCCTAGGGGCCTTGCTTCAGCACCCGTTTCGGTACCAGAACACTGCGTAGAACCAGGAAGCTCTGCTCCTGCGTGTATGCTGCGTGTCAACCTAGAAATTAGAGACTGATGGCACAAGGCTAGTTTTCCCATTATGAAAGCTCCGTTGATGCGGCCCCGAAGCTACCTGAAAAGCACTGTTGTTACCGTGCTTTTACTTACAGCCGGCATGGCACATAGAAGAAAATGAGTTTTCTCGAAAGAAACCTTGTGCTTCCAGTTCCTAGTTGGAAGCTCACCCTGCTCTGCTCTATACCAAACGTGAAAGTCAATGTGAGCACTAGCCTCGAAGTAAGGCCCTGATTATGCTGGCAAAACGGGAGGCGTGCAGCAGCTCCATGAGGCCTTCATCGCTGTTCTGCTTTAGTTTCACGGTAGTAAGCTTTCCAACATTCCTAGGGACTTTGCTTAAGCAACCGTTTCGGTACCAGAACACTGCGTAGAGACAGTAAGCTCTTGTCCTGCGTGTATGCTGCGTGTCAACCTAGAAATTGGAGACTGATGGCATAAGGCTTCTTTTCCCATTATGAAAGCTCCGTTCATGCGGCCTCGAAGCTACCTGAAAAGCATTGTTGTTGCCGGGGTTTTCCTCACTGCCGGCATGGTTCTGAGAAGAAAATGAGTTTTCTCCTAAGAAACCTTGGGTTTCCAGTTCCTTGTTGGAAGCTCACCCTGCTCTGCGCTATACCTAAAGTGAAAGTCAACGTGAGCCCAAGCTTCGAAGTAAGGCCCTGATTATCCTTGCAAAACGAGAGGCGTGCAGCAGCTCCATGAGGCCTTCATCGTTGTTCTGCTTTAGTTTCAAGGTAGTAAGCTTTTCAACACTCCTAGGGGACTTGCTTCAGCACCCGTTTCAGTACCAGAACACTGCGTAGAACCAGGAAGCTCTGCTCCTGCGTGTATGCTGCGTGTCAACCTAGAAATTAGAGACTGATGGCACAAGGCTAGTTTTCCCATTATGAAAGCTCCGTTGATGCTGCCCCGAAGCTACCTGAAAAGCACTGTTGTTACCGTGCTTTTACTTACAGCCGGCATGGCACATAGAAGAAAATGAGTTTTCTCGAAAGAAACCTTGTGCTTCCAGTTCCTAGTTGGAAGCTCACCCGGCTCTGCTCTATACCAAACGTGAAAGTCAATGTGAGCACTAGCCTCGAAGTAAGGCCCTGATTATCCTGGCAAAACGGGAGGCGTGCAGCAGCTCCATGAGGCCTTCATCGCTGTTCTGCTTTAGTTTCACGGTAGTAAGCTTTCCAACATTCCTAGGGACTTTGCTTAAGCAACCGTTTCGGTACCAGAACACTGCGTAGAGACAGTAAGCTCTGGTCCTGCGTGTATGCTGCGTGTCAACCTAGAAATTGGAGACTGATGGCATAAGGCTTCTTTTGCCATTATGAAAGCTCCGTTCATGCGGCCTCGAAGCTACCTGAAAAGCATTGTTGTTGCCGGGGTTTTCCTCACTGCCGGCATGGTTCTGAGAAGAAAATGAGTTTTCTCCTAAGAAACCTTGGGTTTCCAGTTCCTTGTTGGAAGCTCACCCTGCTCTGCGCTATACCTAAAGTGAAAGTCAACGTGAGCCCAAGCTTCGAAGTAAGGCCCTGATTATCCTTGCAAAACGAGAGGCGTGCAGCAGCTCCATGAGGCCTTCATCGTTGTTCTGCTTTAGTTTCAAGGTAGTAAGCTTTTCAACACTCCTAGGGGACTTGCTTCAGCACCCGTTTCAGTACCAGAACACTGCGTAGAACCAGGAAGCTCTGCTCCTGCGTGTATGCTGCGTGTCAACCTAGAAATTAGAGACTGATGGCACAAGGCTAGTTTTCCCATTATGAAAGCTCCGTTGATGCTGCCCCGAAGCTACCTGAAAAGCACTGTTGTTACCGTGCTTTTACTTACAGCCGGCATGGCACATAGAAGAAAATGAGTTTTCTCGAAAGAAACCTTGTGCTTCCAGTTCCTAGTTGGAAGCTCACCCGGCTCTGCTCTATACCAAACGTGAAAGTCAATGTGAGCACTAGCCTCGAAGTAAGGCCCTGATTATCCTGGCAAAACGGGAGGCGTGCAGCAGCTCCATGAGGCCTTCATCGCTGTTCTGCTTTAGTTTCACGGTAGTAAGCTTTCCAACATTCCTAGGGACTTTGCTTAAGCAACCGTTTCGGTACCAGAACACTGCGTAGAGACAGTAAGCTCTGGTCCTGCGTGTATGCTGCGTGTCAACCTAGAAATTGGAGACTGATGGCATAAGGCTTCTTTTGCCATTATGAAAGCTCCGTTCATGCGGCCTCGAAGCTACCTGAAAAGCATTGTTGTTGCCGGGGTTTTCCTCACTGCCGGCATGGTTCTGAGAAGAAACTGAGTTTTCTCCTAAGAAACCTTGGGGTTCCAGTTCCTAGTTGGAAGCTCACCCTACTCTGCGCTATACCTAAAGTGAAAGTCAACGTGAGCCCAAGCTTCGAAGTAAGGCCCTGATTATCCTTGCAAAACGAGAGGCGTGCAGCAGCTCCATGAGGCCTTCATCGTTGTTCTGCTTTAGTTTCAAGGTAGTAAGCTTTTCAACACTCCTAGGGGCCTTGCTTCAGCACCCGTTTCGGTACCAGAACACTGCGTAGAACCAGGAAGCTCTGCTCCTGCGTGTATGCTGCGTGTCAACCTAGAAATTAGAGACTGATGGCACAAGGCTAGTTTTCCCATTATGAAAGCTCCGTTGATGCTGCCCCGAAGCTACCTGAAAAGCACTGTTGTTACCGTGCTTTTACTTACAGCCGGCATGGTTCATAGAAGAAAATGAGTTTTCTCGAAAGAAACCTTGTGCTTCCAGTTCCTAGTTGGAAGCTCACCCGGCTCTGCTCTATACCAAACGTGAAAGTCAATGTGAGCACTAGCCTCGAAGTAAGGCCCTGATTATCCTGGCAAAACGGGAGGCGTGCAGCAGCTCCATGAGGCCTTCATCGCTGTTCTGCTTTAGTTTCACGGTAGTAAGCTTTCCAACATTCCTAGGGACTTTGCTTAAGCAACCGTTTCGGTACCAGAACACTGCGTAGAGACAGTAAGCTCTGGTCCTGCGTGTATGCTGCGTGTCAACCTAGAAATTGGAGACTGATGGCATAAGGCTTCTTTTCCCATTATGAAAGCTCCGTTCATGCGGCCTCGAAGCTACCTGAAAAGCATTGTTGTTGCCGGGGTTTTCCTCACTGCCGGCATGGTTCTGAGAAGAAACTGAGTTTTCTCCTAAGAAACTTTGGGGTTCCAGTTCCTAGTTGGAAGCTCAACCTGCTCTGCGCTATACCTAAAGTGAAAGTCAACGTGAGCCCAAGCTTCGAAGTAAGGCCCTGATTATCCTTGCAAAACGAGAGGCGTGCAGCAGCTCCATGAGGCCTTCATCGTTGTTCTGCTTTAGTTTCAAGGTAGTAAGCTTTTCAACACTCCTAGGGGCCTTGCTTCAGCACCCGTTTCGGTACCAGGACACTGCGTAGAACCAGGAAGCTCTGCTCCTGCGTGTATGCTGCGTGTCAACCTAGAAATTAGAGACTGATGGCACAAGGCTAGTTTTCCCATTATGAAAGCTCCGTTGATGCGGCCCCGAAGCTACCTGAAAAGCACTGTTGTTACCGTGCTTTTACTTACAGCCGGCATGGCACATAGAAGAAAATGAGTTTTCTCGAAAGAAACCTTGTGCTTCCAGTTCCTAGTTGGAAGCTCACCCTGCTCTGCTCTATACCAAACGTGAAAGTCAATGTGAGCACTAGCCTCGAAGTAAGGCCCTGATTATGCTGGAAAAACGGGAGGCGTGCAGCAGCTCCATGAGGCCTTCATCGCTGTTCTGCTTTAGTTTCACGGTAGTAAGCTTTCCAACATTCCTAGGGACTTTGCTTAAGCAACCGTTTCGGTACCAGAACACTGCGTAGAGACAGTAAGCTCTGGTCCTGCGTGTATGCTGCGTGTCAACCTAGAAATTGGAGACTGATGGCATAAGGCTTCTTTTCCCATTATGAAAGCTCCGTTCATGCGGCCTCGAAGCTACCTGAAAAGCATTGTTGTTGCCGGGGTTTTCCTCACTGCCGGCATGGTTCTGAGAAGAAAATGAGTTTTCTCCTAAGAAACCTTGGGTTTCCAGTTCCTTGTTGGAAGCTCACCCTGCTCTGCGCTATACCTAAAGTGAAAGTCAACGTGAGCCCAAGCTTCGAAGTAAGGCCCTGATTATCCTTGCAAAACGAGAGGCGTGCAGCAGCTCCATGAGGCCTTCATCGTTGTTCTGCTTTAGTTTCAAGGTAGTAAGCTTTTCAACACTCCTAGGGGACTTGCTTCAGCACCCGTTTCAGTACCAGAACACTGCGTAGAACCAGGAAGCTCTGCTCCTGCGTGTATGCTGCGTGTCAACCTAGAAATTAGAGACTGATGGCACAAGGCTAGTTTTCCCATTATGAAAGCTCCGTTGATGCGGCCCCGAAGCTACCTGAAAGGCACTGTTGTTACCGTGCTTTTACTTACAGCCGGCATGGTTCATAGAAGAAAATGAGTTTTCTCGAAAGAAACCTTGTGCTTCCAGTTCCTAGTTGGAAGCTCACCCGGCTCTGCTCTATACCAAACGTGAAAGTCAATGTGAGCACTAGCCTCGAAGTAAGGCCCTGATTATCCTGGCAAAATGGGAGGCGTGCAGCAGCTCCATGAGGCCTTCATCGCTGTTCTGCTTTAGTTTCACGGTAGTAAGCTTTCCAACATTCCTAGGGACTTTGCTTAAGCAACCGTTTCGGTACCAGAACACTGCGTAGAGACAGTAAGCTCTGGTCCTGCGTGTATGCTGCGTGTCAACCTAGAAATTGGAGACTGATGGCATAAGGCTTCTTTTCCCATTATGAAAGCTCCGTTCATGCGGCCTCGAAGCTACCTGAAAAGCATTGTTGTTGCCGGGGTTTTCCTCACTGCCGGCATGGTTCTGAGAAGAAACTGAGTTTTCTCCTAAGAAACCTTGGGGTTCCAGTTCCTAGTTGGAAGCTCACCCTGCTCTGCGCTATACCTAAAGTGAAAGTCAACGTGAGCCCAAGCTTCGAAGTAAGGCCCTGATTATCCTTGCAAAACGAGAGGCGTGCAGCAGCTCCATGAGGCCTTCATCGTTGTTCTGCTTTAGTTTCAAGGTAGTAAGCTTTTCAACACTCCTAGGGGCCTTGCTTCAGCACCCGTTTCGGTACCAGAACACTGCGTAGAACCAGGAAGCTCTGCTCCTGCGTGTATGCTGCGTGTCAACCTAGAAATTAGAGACTGATGGCACAAGGCTAGTTTTCCCATTATGAAAGCTCCGTTGATGCGGCCCCGAAGCTACCTGAAAAGCACTGTTGTTACCGTGCTTTTACTTACAGCCGGCATGGCACATAGAAGAAAATGAGTTTTCTCGAAAGAAACCTTGTGCTTCCAGTTCCTAGTTGGAAGCTCACCCTGCTCTGCTCTATACCAAACGTGAAAGTCAATGTGAGCACTAGCCTCGAAGTAAGGCCCTGATTATGCTGGAAAAACGGGAGGCGTGCAGCAGCTCCATGAGGCCTTCATCGCTGTTCTGCTTTAGTTTCACGGTAGTAAGCTTTCCAACATTCCTAGGGACTTTGCTTAAGCAACCGTTTCGGTACCAGAACACTGCGTAGAGACAGTAAGCTCTGGTCCTGCGTGTATGCTGCGTGTCAACCTAGAAATTGGAGACTGATGGCATAAGGCTTCTTTTCCCATTATGAAAGCTCCGTTCATGCGGCCTCGAAGCTACCTGAAAAGCATTGTTGTTGCCGGGGTTTTCCTCACTGCCGGCATGGTTCTGAGAAGAAAATGAGTTTTCTCCTAAGAAACCTTGGGTTTCCAGTTCCTTGTTGGAAGCTCACCCTGCTCTGCGCTATACCTAAAGTGAAAGTCAACGTGAGCCCAAGCTTCGAAGTAAGGCCCTGATTATCCTTGCAAAACGAGAGGCGTGCAGCAGCTCCATGAGGCCTTCATCGTTGTTCTGCTTTAGTTTCAAGGTAGTAAGCTTTTCAACACTCCTAGGGGACTTGCTTCAGCACCCGTTTCAGTACCAGAACACTGCGTAGAACCAGGAAGCTCTGCTCCTGCGTGTATGCTGCGTGTCAACCTAGAAATTAGAGACTGATGGCACAAGGCTAGTTTTCCCATTATGAAAGCTCCGTTGATGCTGCCCCGAAGCTACCTGAAAAGCACTGTTGTTACCGTGCTTTTACTTACAGCCGGCATGGCACATAGAAGAAAATGAGTTTTCTCGAAAGAAACCTTGTGCTTCCAGTTCCTAGTTGGAAGCTCACCCGGCTCTGCTCTATACCAAACGTGAAAGTCAATGTGAGCACTAGCCTCGAAGTAAGGCCCTGATTATGCTGGCAAAACGGGAGGCGTGCAGCAGCTCCATGAGGCCTTCATCGCTGTTCTGCTTTAGTTTCACGGTAGTAAGCTTTCCAACATTCCTAGGGACTTTGCTTAAGCAACCGTTTCGGTACCAGAACACTGCGTAGAGACAGTAAGCTCTGGTCCTGCGTGTATGCTGCGTGTCAACCTAGAAATTGGAGACTGATGGCATAAGGCTTCTTTTGCCATTATGAAAGCTCCGTTCATGCGGCCTCGAAGCTACCTGAAAAGCATTGTTGTTGCCGGGGTTTTCCTCACTGCCGGCATGGTTCTGAGAAGAAACTGAGTTTTCTCCTAAGAAACCTTGGGGTTCCAGTTCCTAGTTGGAAGCTCACCCTGCTCTGCGCTATACCTAAAGTGAAAGTCAACGTGAGCCCAAGCTTCGAAGTAAGGCCCTGATTATCCTTGCAAAACGAGAGGCGTGCAGCAGCTCCATGAGGCCTTCATCGTTGTTCTGCTTTAGTTTCAAGGTAGTAAGCTTTTCAACACTCCTAGGGGCCTTGCTTCAGCACCCGTTTCGGTACCAGAACACTGCGTAGAACCAGGAAGCTCTGCTCCTGCGTGTATGCTGCGTGTCAACCTAGAAATTAGAGACTGATGGCACAAGGCTAGTTTTCCCATTATGAAAGCTCCGTTGATGCGGCCCCGAAGCTACCTGAAAAGCACTGTTGTTACCGTGCTTTTACTTACAGCCGGCATGGCACATAGAAGAAAATGAGTTTTCTCGAAAGAAACCTTGTGCTTCCAGTTCCTAGTTGGAAGCTCACCCGGCTCTACTCTATACCAAACGTGAAAGTCAATGTGAGCACTAGCCTCGAAGTAAGGCCCTGATTATCCTGGCAAAACGGGAGGCGTGCAGCAGCTCCATGAGGCCTTCATCGCTGTTCTGCTTTAGTTTCACGGTAGTAAGCTTTCCAACATTCCTAGGGACTTTGCTTAAGCAACCGTTTCGGTACCAGAACACTGCGTAGAGACAGTAAGCTCTGGTCCTGCGTGTATGCTGCGTGTCAACCTAGAAATTGGAGACTGATGGCATAAGGCTTCTTTTGCCATTATGAAAGCTCCGTTCATGCGGCCTCGAAGCTACCTGAAAAGCATTGTTGTTGCCGGGGTTTTCCTCACTGCCGGCATGGTTCTGAGAAGAAACTGAGTTTTCTCCTAAGAAACCTTGGGGTTCCAGTTCCTAGTTGGAAGCTCACCCTACTCTGCGCTATACCTAAAGTGAAAGTCAACGTGAGCCCAAGCTTCGAAGTAAGGCCCTGATTATCCTTGCAAAACGAGAGGCGTGCAGCAGCTCCATGAGGCCTTCATCGTTGTTCTGCTTTAGTTTCAAGGTAGTAAGCTTTTCAACACTCCTAGGGGCCTTGCTTCAGCACCCGTTTCGGTACCAGAACACTGCGTAGAACCAGGAAGCTCTGCTCCTGCGTGTATGCTGCGTGTCAACCTAGAAATTAGAGACTGATGGCACAAGGCTAGTTTTCCCATTATGAAAGCTCCGTTGATGCGGCCCCGAAGCTACCTGAAAAGCACTGTTGTTACCGTGCTTTTACTTACAGCCGGCATGGCCCATAGAAGAAAATGAGTTTTCTCGAAAGAAACCTTGTGCTTCCAGTTCCTAGTTGGAAGCTCACCCTGCTCTGCTCTATACCAAACGTGAAAGTCAATGTGAGCACTAGCCTCGAAGTAAGGCCCTGATTATGCTGGCAAAACGGGAGGCGTGCAGCAGCTCCATGAGGCCTTCATCGCTGTTCTGCTTTAGTTTCACAGTAGTAAGCTTTCCAACATTCCTAGGGACTTTGCTTAAGCAACCGTTTCGGTACCAGAACACTGCGTAGAGACAGTAAGCTCTGGTCCTGCGTGTATGCTGCGTGTCAACCTAGAAATTGGAGACTGATGGCATAAGGCTTCTTTTCCCATTATGAAAGCTCCGTTCATGCGGCCTCGAAGCTACCTGAAAAGCATTGTTGTTGCCGGGGTTTTCCTCACTGCCGGCATGGTTCTGAGAAGAAAATGAGTTTTCTCCTAAGAAACCTTGGGGTTCCAGTTCCTTGTTGGAAGCTCACCCTGCTCTGCGCTATACCTAAAGTGAAAGTCAACGTGAGCCCAAGCTTCGAAGTAAGGCCCTGATTATTCTTGCAAAACGAGAGGCGTGCAGCAGCTCCATGAGGCCTTCATCATTGTTCTGCTTTAGTTTCAAGGTAGTAAGCTTTTCAACACTCCTAGGGGACTTGCTTCAGCACCCGTTTCAGTACCAGAACACTGCGTAGAACCAGGAAGCTCTGCTCCTGCGTGTATGCTGCGTGTCAACCTAGAAATTAGAGACTGATGGCACAAGGCTAGTTTTCCCATTATGAAAGCTCCGTTGATGCTGCCCCGAAGCTACCTGAAAAGCACTGTTGTTACCGTGCTTTTACTTACAGCCGGCATGGTTCATAGAAGAAAATGAGTTTTCTCGAAAGAAACCTTGTGCTTCCAGTTCCTAGTTGGAAGCTCACCCGGCTCTGCTCTATACCAAACGTGAAACTCAATGTGAACACTAGCCTCGAAGTAAGGCCCTGATTATCCTGGCCTAATGGGAGGCGTGCAGCAGCTCCATGAGGCCTTCATCGCTGTTCTGCTTTAGTTTCACGGTAGTAAGCTTTCCAACATTCCTAGGGATTTTGCTTAAGCAACCGTTTCGGTACCAGAACACTGCGTAGAGACAGTAAGCTCTGGTCCTGCGTGTATGCTGCGTGTCAACCTAGAAATTGGAGACTGATGGCATAAGGCTTCTTTTCCCATTATGAAAGCTCCGTTCATGCGGCCTCGAAGCTACCTGAAAAGCATTGTTGTTGCCGGGGTTTTCCTCACTGCCGGCATGGTTCTGAGAAGAAACTGAGTTTTCTCCTAAGAAACCTTGGGGTTCCAGTTCCTAGTTGGAAGCTCACCCTGCTCTGCGCTATACCTAAAGTGAAAGTCAACGTGAGCCCAAGCTTCGAAGTAAGGCCCTGATTATCCTTGCAAAACGAGAGGCGTGCAGCAGCTCCATGAGGCCTTCATCGTTGTTCTGCTTTAGTTTCAAGGTAGTAAGCTTTTCAACACTCCTAGGGGCCTTGCTTCAGCACCCGTTTCGGTACCAGAACACTGCGTAGAACCAGGAAGCTCTGCTCCTGCGTGTATGCTGCGTGTCAACCTAGAAATTAGAGACTGATGGCACAAGGCTAGTTTTCCCATTATGAAAGCTCCGTTGATGCGGCCCCGAAGCTACCTGAAAAGCACTGTTGTTACCGTGCTTTTACTTACAGCCGGCATGGCACATAGAAGAAAATGAGTTTTCTCGAAAGAAACCTTGTGCTTCCAGTTCCTAGTTGGAAGCTCACCCTGCTCTGCTCTATACCAAACGTGAAAGTCAATGTGAGCACTAGCCTCGAAGTAAGGCCCTGATTATCCTGGCAAAACGGGAGGCGTGCAGCAGCTCCATGAGACCTTCATCGCTGTTCTGCTTTAGTTTCATGGTAGTAAGCTTTCCAACATTCCTAGGGACTTTGCTTAAGCAACCGTTTTGGTACCAGAACACTGCGTAGAGACAGTAAGCTCTGGTCCTGCGTGTATGCTGCGTGTCAACCTAGAAATTGGAGACTGATGGCATAAGGCTTCTTTTCCCATTATGAAAGCTCCGTTCATGCGGCCTCGAAGCTACCTGAAAAGCATTGTTGTTGCCGGGGTTTTCCTCACTGCCGGCATGGTTCTGAGAAGAAAATGAGTTTTCTCCTAAGAAACCTTGGGTTTCCAGTTCCTTGTTGGAAGCTCACCCTGCTCTGCGCTATACCTAAAGTGAAAGTCAACGTGAGCCCAAGCTTCGAAGTAAGGCCCTGATTATCCTTGCAAAACGAGAGGCGTGCAGCAGCTCCATGAGGCCTTCATCGTTGTTCTGCTTTAGTTTCAAGGTAGTAAGCTTTTCAACACTCCTAGGGGACTTGCTTCAGCACCCGTTTCAGTACCAGAACACTGCGTAGAACCAGGAAGCTCTGCTCCTGCGTGTATGCTGCGTGTCAACCTAGAAATTAGAGACTGATGGCACAAGGCTAGTTTTCCCATTATGAAAGCTCCGTTGATGCTGCCCCGAAGCTACCTGAAAAGCACTGTTGTTACCGTGCTTTTACTTACAGCCGGCATGGTTCATAGAAGAAAATGAGTTTTCTCGAAAGAAACCTTGTGCTTCCAGTTCCTAGTTGGAAGCTCACCCGGCTCTGCTCTATACCAAACGTGAAACTCAATGTGAGCACTAGCCTCGAAGTAAGGCCCTGATTATCCTGGCAAAATGGGAGGCGTGCAGCAGCTCCATGAGGCCTTCATCGCTGTTCTGCTTTAGTTTCACGGTAGTAAGCTTTCCAACATTCCTAGGGACTTTGCTTAAGCAACCGTTTCGGTACCAGAACACTGCGTAGAGACAGTAAGCTCTGGTCCTGCGTGTATGCTGCGTGTCAACCTAGAAATTGGAGACTGATGGCATAAGGCTTCTTTTGCCATTATGAAAGCTCCGTTCATGCGGCCTCGAAGCTACCTGAAAAGCATTGTTGTTGCCGGGGTTTTCCTCACTGCCGGCATGGTTCTGAGAAGAAAATGAGTTTTCTCCTAAGAAACCTTGGGTTTCCAGTTCCTTGTTGGAAGCTCACCCTACTCTGCGCTATACCTAAAGTGAAAGTCAACGTGAGCCCAAGCTTCGAAGTAAGGCCCTGATTATCCTTGCAAAACGAGAGGCGTGCAGCAGCTCCATGAGGCCTTCATCGTTGTTCTGCTTTAGTTTCAAGGTAGTAAGCTTTTCAACACTCCTAGGGGACTTGCTTCAGCACCCGTTTCAGTACCAGAACACTGCGTAGAACCAGGAAGCTCTGCTCCTGCGTGTATGCTGCGTGTCAACCTAGAAATTAGAGACTGATGGCACAAGGCTAGTTTTCCCATTATGAAAGCTCCGTTGATGCTGCCCCGAAGCTACCTGAAAAGCACTGTTGTTACCGTGCTTTTACTTACAGCCGGCATGTTTCATAGAAGAAAATGAGTTTTCTCGAAAGAAACCTTGTGCTTCCAGTTCCTAGTTGGAATCTCACCCGGCTCTGCTCTATACCAAACGTGAAACTCAATGTGAGCACTAGCCTCGAAGTAAGGCCCTGATTATCCTGGCAAAATGGGAGGCGTGCAGCAGCTCCATGAGGCCTTCATCGCTGTTCTGCTTTAGTTTCACGGTAGTAAGCTTTCCAACATTCCTAGGGACTTTGCTTAAGCAACCGTTTTGGTACCAGAACACTGCGTAGAGACAGTAAGCTCTGGTCCTGCGTGTATGCTGCGTGTCAACCTAGAAATTGGAGACTGATGGCATAAGGCTTCTTTTCCCATTATGAAAGCTCCGTTCATGCGGCCTCGAAGCTACCTGAAAAGCATTGTTGTTGCCGGGGTTTTCCTCACTGCCGGCATGGTTCTGAGAAGAAAATGAGTTTTCTCCTAAGAAACCTTGGGTTTCCAGTTCCTTGTTGGAAGCTCACCCTGCTCTGCGCTATACCTAAAGTGAAAGTCAACGTGAGCCAAAGCTTCGAAGTAAGGCCCTGATTATCCTTGCAAAACGAGAGGCGTGCAGCAGCTCCATGAGGCCTTCATCGTTGTTCTGCTTTAGTATCAAGGTAGTAAGCTTTTCAACACTCCTAGGGGACTTGCTTCAGCACCCGTTTCAGTACCAGAACACTGCGTAGAACCAGGAAGCTCTGCTCCTGCGTGTATGCTGCGTGTCAACCTAGAAATTAGAGACTGACGGCACAAGGCTAGTTTTCCCATTATGAAAGCTCCGTTGATGCTGCCCCGAAGCTACCTGAAAAGCACTGTTGTTACCGTGCTTTTACTTACAGCCGGCATGGTTCATAGAAGAAAATGAGTTTTCTCGAAAGAAACCTTGTGCTTCCAGTTCCTAGTTGGAAGCTCACCCGGCTCTGCTCTATACCAAACGTGAAAGTCAATGTGAGCACTAGCCTCGAAGTAAGGCCCTGATTATCCTGGCAAAACGGGAGGCGTGCAGCAGCTCCATGAGGCCTTCATCGCTGTTCTGCTTTAGTTTCACGGTAGTAAGCTTTCCAACATTCCTAGGGACTTTGCTTAAGCAACCGTTTCGGTACCAGAACACTGCGTAGAGACAGTAAGCTCTGGTCCTGCGTGTATGCTGCGTGTCAACCTAGAAATTGGAGACTGATGGCATAAGGCTTCTTTTGCCATTATGAAAGCTCCGTTCATGCGGCCTCGAAGCTACCTGAAAAGCATTGTTGTTGCCGGGGTTTTCCTCACTGCCGGCATGGTTCTGAGAAGAAACTGAGTTTTCTCCTAAGAAACCTTGGGGTTCCAGTTCCTAGTTGGAAGCTCACCCTGCTCTGCACTATACCTAAAGTGAAAGTCAACGTGAGCCCAAGCTTCGAAGTAAGGCCCTGATTATCCTTGCAAAACGAGAGGCGTGCAGCAGCTCCATGAGGCCTTCATCGTTGTTCTGCTTTAGTTTCAAGGTAGTAAGCTTTTCAACACTCCTAGGGGCCTTGCTTCAGCACCCGATTCGGTACCAGAACACTGCGTAGAACCAGGAAGCTCTGCTCCTGCGTGTATGCTGCGTGTCAACCTAGAAATTAGAGACTGATGGCACAAGGCTAGTTTTCCCATTATGAAAGCTCCGTTGATGCTGCCCCGAAGCTACCTGAAAAGCACTGTTGTTACCGTGCTTTTACTTACAGCCGGCATGGTTCATAGAAGAAAATGAGTTTTCTCGAAAGAAACCTTGTGCTTCCAGTTCCTAGTTGGAAGCTCACCCGGCTCTGCTCTATACCAAACGTGAAACTCAATGTGAGCACTAGCCTCGAAGTAAGGCCCTGATTATCCTGGCAAAATGGGAGGCGTGCAGCAGCTCCATGAGGCCTTCATCGCTGTTCTGCTTTAGTTTCACGGTAGTAAGCTTTCCAACATTCCTAGGGACTTTGCTTAAGCAACCGTTTCGGTACCAGAACACTGCGTAGAGACAGTAAGCTCTGGTCCTGCGTGTATGCTGCGTGTCAACCTAGAAATTGGAGACTGATGGCATAAGGCTTCTTTTGCCATTATGAAAGCTCCGTTCATGCGGCCTCGAAGCTACCTGAAAAGCATTGTTGTTGCCGGGGTTTTCCTCACTGCCGGCATGGTTCTGAGAAGAAACTGAGTTTTCTCCTAAGAAACCTTGGGGTTCCAGTTCCTAGTTGGAAGCTCACCCTGCTCTGCGCTATACCTAAAGTGAAAGTCAACGTGAGCCCAAGCTTCGAAGTAAGGCCCTGATTATCCTTGCAAAACGAGAGGCGTGCAGCAGCTCCATGAGGCCTTCATCGTTGTTCTGCTTTAGTTTCAAGGTAGTAAGCTTTTCAACACTCCTAGGGGCCTTGCTTTAGCACCCGTTTCGGTACCAGAACACTGCGTAGAACCAGGAAGCTCTGCTCCTGCGTGTATGCTGCGTGTCAACCTAGAAATTAGAGACTGATGGCACAAGGCTAGTTTTCCCATTATGAAAGCTCCGTTGATGCGGCCCCGAAGCTACCTGAAAAGCACTGTTGTTACCGTGCTTTTACTTACAGCCGGCATGGCACATAGAAGAAAACGAGTTTTCTCGAAAGAAACCTTGTGCTTCCAGTTCCTAGTTGGAAGCTCACCCGGCTCTGCTCTATACCAAACGTGAAAGTCAATGTGAGCACTAGCCTCGAAGTAAGGCCCTGATTATGCTGGCAAAACGGGAGGCGTGCAGCAGCTCCATGAGGCCTTCAACGCTGTTCTGCTTTAGTTTCACGGTAGTAAGCTTTCCAACATTCCTAGGGACTTTGCTTAAGCAACCGTTTCGGTACCAGAACACTGCGTAGAGACAGTAAGCTCTGGTCCTGCGTGTATGCTGCGTGTCAACCTAGAAATTGGAGACTGATGGCATAAGGCTTCTTTTCCCATTATGAAAGCTCCGTTCATGCGGCCTCGAAGCTACCTGAAAAGCATTGTTGTTGCCGGGGTTTTCCTCACTGCCGGCATGGTTCTGAGAAGAAAATGAGTTTTCTCCTAAGAAACCTTGGGGTTCCAGTTCCTTGTTGGAAGCTCACCCTGCTCTGCGCTATACCTAAAGTGAAAGTCAACGTGAGCCCAAGCTTCGAAGTAAGGCCCTGATTATCCTTGCAAAACGAGAGGCGTGCAGCAGCTCCATGAGGCCTTCATCGTTGTTCTGCTTTAGTTTCAAGGTAGTAAGCTTTTCAACACTCCTAGGGGCCTTGCTTCAGCACCCGTTTCAGTACCAGAACACTGCGTAGAACCAGGAAGCTCTGCTCCTGCGTGTATGCTGCGTGTCAACCTAGAAATTAGAGACTGATGGCACAAGGCTAGTTTTCCCATTATGAAAGCTCCGTTGATGCTGCCCCGAAGCTACCTGAAAAGCACTGTTGTTACCGTGCTTTTACTTACAGCCGGCATGGTTCATAGAAGAAAATGAGTTTTCTCAAAAGAAACCTTGTGCTTCCAGTTCCTAGTTGGAAGCTCACCCGGCTCTGCTCTATACCAAACGTGAAAGTCAATGTGAGCACTAGCCTCGAAGTAAGGCCCTGATTATGCTGGCAAAACGGGAGGCGTGCAGCAGCTCCATGAGGCCTTCATCGCTGTTCTGCTTTAGTTTCACGGTAGTAAGCTTTCCAACATTCCTAGGGACTTTGCTTAAGCAACCGTTTCGGTACCAGAACACTGCGTAGAGACAGTAAGCTCTGGTCCTGCGTGTATGCTGCGTGTCAACCTAGAAATTGGAGACTGATGGCATAAGGCTTCTTTTGCCATTATGAAAGCTCCGTTCATGCGGCCTCGAAGCTACCTGAAAAGCATTGTTGTTGCCGGGGTTTTCCTCACTACCGGCATGGTTCTGAGAAGAAACTGAGTTTTCTCCTAAGAAACCTTGGGGTTCCAGTTCCTAGTTGGAAGCTCACCCTGCTCTGCGCTATACCTAAAGTGAAAGTCAACGTGAGCCCAAGCTTCGAAGTAAGGCCCTGATTATCCTTGCAAAACGAGAGGCGTGCAGCAGCTCCATGAGGCCTTCATCGTTGTTCTGCTTTAGTTTCAAGGTAGTAAGCTTTTCAACACTCCTAGGGGCCTTGCTTCAGCACCCGTTTCAGTACCAGAACACTGCGTAGAACCAGGAAGCTCTGCTCCTGCGTGTATGCTGCGTGTCAACCTAGAAATTAGAGACTGATGGCACAAGGCTAGTTTTCCCATTATGAAAGCTCCGTTGATGCTGCCCCGAAGCTACCTGAAAAGCACTGTTGTTACCGTGCTTTTACTTACAGCCGGCATGGTTCATAGAAGAAAATGAGTTTTCTCGAAAGAAACCTTGTGCTTCCAGTTCCTAGTTGGAAGCTCACCCGGCTCTGCTCTATACCAAACGTGAAACTCAATGTGAGCACTAGCCTCGAAGTAAGGCCCTGATTATCCTGGCAAAATGGGAGGCGTGCAGCAGCTCCATGAGGCCTTCATCGCTGTTCTGCTTTAGTTTCACGGTAGTAAGCTTTCCAACATTCCTAGGGACTTTGCTTAAGCAACCGTTTCGGTACCAGAACACTGCGTAGAGACAGTAAGCCCTGGTCCTGCGTGTATGCTGCGTGTAAACCTAGAAATTGGAGACTGATGGCATAAGGCTTCTTTTCCCATTATGAAAGCTCCGTTCATGCGGCCTCGAAGCTACCTGAAAAGCATTGTTGTTGCCGGGGTTTTCCTCACTGCCGGCATGGTTCTGAGAAGAAACTGAGTTTTCTCCTAAGAAACCTTGGGGTTCCAGTTCCTAGTTGGAAGTTCACCCTGCTCTGCGCTATACCTAAAGTGAAAGTCAACGTGAGCCCAAGCTTCGAAGTAAGGCCCTGATTATCCTTGCAAAACGAGAGGCGTGCAGCAGCTCCATGAGGCCTTCATCGTTGTTCTGCTTTAGTTTCAAGGTAGTAAGCTTTTCAACACTCCTAGGGGCCTTGCTTCAGCACCCGTTTCGGTACCAGAACACTGCGTAGAACCAGGAAGCTCTGCTCCTGCGTGTATGCTGCGTGTCAACCTAGAAATTAGAGACTGATGGCACAAGGCTAGTTTTCCCATTATGAAAGCTCCGTTGATGCGGCCCCGAAGCTACCTGAAAAGCACTGTTGTTACCGTGCTTTTACTTACAGCCGGCATGGCACATAGAAGAAAATGAGTTTTCTCGAAAGAAACCTTGTGCTTCCAGTTCCTAGTTGGAAGCTCACCCGGCTCTGCTCTATACCAAACGTGAAAGTCAATGTGAGCACTAGCCTCGAAGTAAGGCCCTGATTATGCTGGCAAAACGGGAGGCGTGCAGCAGCTCCATGAGGCCTTCATCGCTGTTCTGCTTTAGTTTCACGGTAGTAAGCTTTCCAACATTCCTAGGGACTTTGCTTAAGCAACCGTTTCGTTACCAGAACACTGCATAGAGACAGTAAGCTCTGGTCCTGCGTGTATGCTGCGTGTCAACCTAGAAATTGGAGACTGATGGCATAAGGCTTCTTTTGCCATTATGAAAGCTCCGTTCATGCGGCCTCGAAGCTACCTGAAAAGCATTGTTGTTGCCGGGGTTTTCCTCACTGCCGGCATGGTTCTGAGAAGAAACTGAGTTTTCTCCTAAGAAACCTTGGGGTTCCAGTTCCTAGTTGGAAGCTCACCCTGCTCTGCGCTATACCTAAAGTGAAAGTCAACGTGAGCCCAAGCTTCGAAGTAAGGCCCTGATTATCCTTGCAAAACGAGAGGCGTGCAGCAGCTCCATGAGGCCTTCATCGTTGTTCTGCTTTAGTTTCAAGGTAGTAATCTTTTCAACACTCCTAGGGGCCTTGCTTCAGCACCCGTTTCGGTACCAGAACACTGCGTAGAACCAGGAAGCTCTGCTCCTGCGTGTATGCTGCGTGTCAACCTAGAAATTAGAGACTGATGGCACAAGGCTAGTTTTCCCATTATGAAAGCTCCGTTGATGCTGCCCCGAAGCTACCTGAAAAGCACTGTTGTTACCGTGCTTTTACTTACAGCCGGCATGGCACATAGAAGAAAACGAGTTTTCTCGAAAGAAACCTTGTGCTTCCAGTTCCTAGTTGGAAGCTCACCCGGCTCTGCTCTATACCAAACGTGAAAGTCAATGTGAGCACTAGCCTCGAAGTAAGGCCCTGATTATGCTGGCAAAACGGGAGGCGTGCAGCAGCTCCATGAGGCCTTCATCGCTGTTCTGCTTTAGTTTCACGGTAGTAAGCTTTCCAACATTCCTAGGGACTTTGCTTAAGCAACCGTTTCGTTACCAGAACACTGCATAGAGACAGTAAGCTCTGGTCCTGCGTGTATGCTGCGTGTCAACCTAGAAATTGGAGACTGATGGCATAAGGCTTCTTTTGCCATTATGAAAGCTCCGTTCATGCGGCCTCGAAGCTACCTGAAAAGCATTGTTGTTGCCGGGGTTTTCCTCACTGCCGGCATGGTTCTGAGAAGAAACTGAGTTTTCTCCTAAGAAACCTTGGGGTTCCAGTTCCTAGTTGGAAGCTCACCCTGCTCTGCGCTATACCTAAAGTGAAAGTCAACGTGAGCCCAAGCTTCGAAGTAAGGCCCTGATTATCCTTGCAAAACGAGAGGCGTGCAGCAGCTCCATGAGGCCTTCATCGTTGTTCTGCTTTAGTTTCAAGGTAGTAATCTTTTCAACACTCCTAGGGGCCTTGCTTCAGCACCCGTTTCGGTACCAGAACACTGCGTAGAACCAGGAAGCTCTGCTCCTGCGTGTATGCTGCGTGTCAACCTAGAAATTAGAGACTGATGGCACAAGGCTAGTTTTCCCATTATGAAAGCTCCGTTGATGCTGCCCCGAAGCTACCTGAAAAGCACTGTTGTTACCGTGCTTTTACTTACAGCCGGCATGGTTCATAGAAGAAAATGAGTTTTCTCGAAAGAAACCTTGTGCTTCCAGTTCCTAGTTGGAAGCTCACCCGGCTCTGCTCTATACCAAACGTGAAACTCAATGTGAGCACTAGCCTCGAAGTAAGGCCCTGATTATCCTGGCAAAATGGTAGGCGTGCAGCAGCTCCATGAGGCCTTCATCGCTGTTCTGCTTTAGTTTCACGGTAGTAAGCTTTCCAACATTCCTAGGGACTTTGCTTAAGCAACCGTTTCGGTACCAGAACACTGCGTAGAGACAGTAAGCTCTGGTCCTGCGTGTATGCTGCGTGTCAACCTAGAAATTGGAGACTGATGGCATAAGGCTTCTTTTGCCATTATGAAAGCTCCGTTCATGCGGCCTCGAAGCTACCTGAAAAGCATTGTTGTTGCCGGGGTTTTCCTCACTGCCGGCATGGTTCTGAGAAGAAAACGAGTTTTCTCCTAAGAAACCTTGGGTTTCCAGTTCCTTGTTGGAAGCTCACCCTGCTCTGCACTATACCTAAAGTGAAAGTCAACGTGAGCCAAAGCTTCGAAGTAAGGCCCTGATTATCCTTGCAAAACGAGAGGCGTGCAGCAGCTCCATGAGGCCTTCATCGTTGTTCTGCTTTAGTTTCAAGGTAGTAAGCTTTTCAACACTCCTAGGGGACTTGCTTCAGCACCCGTTTCAGTACCAGAACACTGCGTAGAACCAGGAAGCTCTGCTCCTGCGTGTATGCTGCGTGTCAACCTAGAAATTAGAGACTGATGGCACAAGGCTAGTTTTCCCATTATGAAAGCTCCGTTGATGCTGCCCCGAAGCTACCTGAAAAGCACTGTTGTTACCGTGCTTTTACTTACAGCCGGCATGGTTCATAGAAGAAAATGAGTTTTCTCGAAAGAAACCTTGTGCTTCCAGTTCCTAGTTGGAAGCTCACCCGGCTCTGCTCTATACCAAACGTGAAAGTCAATGTGAGCACTAGCCTCGAAGTAAGGCCCTGATTATGCTGGCAAAACGGGAGGCGTGCAGCATCTCCATGAGGCCTTCATCGCTGTTCTGCTTTAGTTTCACGGTAGTAAGCTTTCCAACATGCCTAGGGACTTTGCTTAAGCAACCGTTTCGGTACCAGAACACTGCGTAGAGACAGTAAGCTCTGGTCCTGCGTGTATGCTGCGTGTCAACCTAGAAATTGGAGACTGATGGCATAAGGCTTCTTTTCCCATTATGAAAGCTCCGTTCATGCGGCCTCGAAGCTACCTGAAAAGCATTGTTGTTGCCGGGGTTTTCCTCACTGCCGGCATGGTTCTGAGAAGAAACTGAGTTTTCTCCTAAGAAACCTTGGGGTTCCAGTTCCTAGTTGGAAGCTCACCCTGCTCTGCGCTATACCTAAAGTGAAAGTCAACGTGAGCCCAAGCTTCGAAGTAAGGCCCTGATTATCCTTGCAAAACGAGAGGCGTGCAGCAGCTCCATGAGGCCTTCATCGTTGTTCTGCTTTAGTTTCAAGGTAGTAAGCTTTTCAACACTCCTAGGGGCCTTGCTTCAGCACCCGTTTCGGTACCAGAACACTGCGTAGAACCAGGAAGCTCTGCTCCTGCGTGTATGCTGCGTGTCAACCTAGAAATTAGAGACTGATGGCACAAGGCTAGTTTTCCCATTATGAAAGCTCCGTTGATGCGGCCCCGAAGCTACCTGAAAAGCACTGTTGTTACCGTGCTTTTACTTACAGCCGGCATGGCACATAGAAGAAAATGAGTTTTCTCGAAAGAAACCTTGTGCTTCCAGTTCCTAGTTGGAAGCTCACCCTGCTCTGCTCTATACCAAACGTGAAAGTCAATGTGAGCACTAGCTTCGAAGTAAGGCCCTGATTATGCTGGCAAAACGGGAGGCGTGCAGCAGCTCCATGAGGCCTTCATCGCTGTTCTGCTTTAGTTTCACGGTAGTAAGCTTTCCAACATTCCTAGGGACTTTGCTTAAGCAACCGTTTCGGTACCAGAACACTGCGTAGAGACAGTAAGCTCTGGTCCTGCGTGTATGCTGCGTGTCAACCTAGAAATTGGAGACTGATGGCATAAGGCTTCTTTTCCCATTATGAAAGCTCCGTTCATGCGGCCTCGAAGCTACCTGAAAAGCATTGTTGTTGCCGGGGTTTTCCTCACTGCCGGCATGGTTCTGAGAAGAAAATGAGTTTTCTCCTAAGAAACCTTGGGTTTCCAGTTCCTTGTTGGAAGCTCACCCTGCTCTGCGCTATACCTAAAGTGAAAGTCAACGTGAGCCCAATCTTCGAAGTAAGGCCCTGATTATCCTTGCAAAACGAGAGGCGTGCAGCAGCTCCATGAGGCCTTCATCGTTGTTCTGCTTTAGTTTCAAGGTAGTAAGCTTTTCAACACTCCTAGGGGCCTTGCTTCAGCACCCGTTTCGGTACCAGAACACTGCGTAGAACCAGGAAGCTCTGCTCCTGCGTGTATGCTGCGTGTCAACCTAGAAATTAGAGACTGATGGCACAAGGCTAGTTTTCCCATTATGAAAGCTCCGTTGATGCGGCCCCGAAGCTACCTGAAAAGCACTGTTGTTACCGTGCTTTTACTTACAGCCGGCATGGCACATAGAAGAAAATGAGTTTTCTCGAAAGAAACCTTGTGCTTCCAGTTCCTAGTTGGAAGCTCACCCTGCTCTGCTCTATACCAAACGTGAAAGTCAATGTGAGCACTAGCTTCGAAGTAAGGCCCTGATTATGCTGGCAAAACGGGAGGCGTGCAGCAGCTCCATGAGGCCTTCATCGCTGTTCTGCTTTAGTTTCACGGTAGTAAGCTTTCCAACATTCCTAGGGACTTTGCTTAAGCAACCGTTTCGGTACCAGAACACTGCGTAGAGACAGTAAGCTCTGGTCCTGCGTGTATGCTGCGTGTCAACCTAGAAATTGGAGACTGATGGCATAAGGCTTCTTTTCCCATTATGAAAGCTCCGTTCATGCGGCCTCGAAGCTACCTGAAAAGCATTGTTGTTGCCGGGGTTTTCCTCACTGCCGGCATGGTTCTGAGAAGAAAATGAGTTTTCTCCTAAGAAACCTTGGGGTTCCAGTTCCTTGTTGGAAGCTCACCCTGCTCTGCGCTATACCTAAAGTGAAAGTCAACGTGAGCCCAAGCTTCGAAGTAAGGCCCTGATTATCCTTGCAAAACGAGAGGCGTGCAGCAGCTCCATGAGGCCTTCATCGTTGTTCTGCTTTAGTTTCAAGGTAGTAAGCTTTTCAACACTCCTAGGGGCCTTGCTTCAGCACCCGTTTCAGTACCAGAACACTGCGTAGAACCAGGAAGCTCTGCTCCTGCGTGTATGCTGCGTGTCAACCTAGAAATTAGAGACTGATGGCACAAGGCTAGTTTTCCCATTATGAAAGCTCCGTTGATGCGGCCCCGAAGCTACCTGAAAAGCACTGTTGTTACCGTGCTTTTACTTACAGCCGGCATGGTTCATAGAAGAAAATGAGTTTTCTCGGAAGAAACCTTGTGCTTCCAGTTCCTAGTTGGAAGCTCACCCGGCTCTGCTCTATACCAAACGTGAAACTCAATGTGAGCACTAGCCTCGAAGTAAGGCCCTGATTATCCTGGCAAAATAGGAGGCGTGCAGCAGCTCCATGAGGCCTTCATCGCTGTTCTGCTTTAGTTTCATGGTAGTAAGCTTTCCAACATTCCTAGGGACTTTGCTTAAGCAACCGTTTCGGTACCAGAACACTGCGTAGAGACAGTAAGCTCTGGTCCTGCGTGTATGCTGCGTGTCAACCTAGAAATTGGAGACTGATGGCATAAGGCTTCTTTTCCCATTATGAAAGCTCCGTTCATGCGGCCTCGAAGCTACCTGAAAAGCATTGTTGTTGCCGGGGTTTTCCTCACTGCCGGCATGGTTCTGAGAAGAAACTGAGTTTTCTCCTAAGAAACTTTGGGGTTCCAGTTCCTAGTTGGAAGCTCACCCTGCTCTGCGCTATACCTAAAGTGAAAGTCAACGTGAGCCCAAGCTTCGAAGTAAGGCCCTGATTATCCTTGCAAAACGAGAGGCGTGCAGCAGCTCCATGAGGCCTTCATCGTTGTTCTGCTTTAGTTTCAAGGTAGTAAGCTTTTCAACACTCCTAGGGGCCTTGCTTTAGCACCCGTTTCGGTACCAGAACACTGCGTAGAACCAGGAAGCTCTGCTCCTGCGTGTATGCTGCGTGTCAACCTAGAAATTAGAGACTGATGGCACAAGGCTAGTTTTCCCATTATGAAAGCTCCGTTGATGCTGCCCCGAAGCTACCTGAAAAGCACTGTTGTTACCGTGCTTTTACTTACAGCCGGCATGGTTCATAGAAGAAAATGAGTTTTCTCGAAAGAAACCTTGTGCTTCCAGTTCCTAGTTGGAAGCTCACCCGGCTCTGCTCTATACCAAACGTGAAAGTCAATGTGAGCACTAGCCTCGAAGTAAGGCCCTGATTATCCTGGCAAAACGGGAGGCGTGCAGCAGCTCCATGAGGCCTTCATCGCTGTTCTGCTTTAGTTTCACGGTAGTAAGCTTTCCAACATTCCTAGGGACTTTGCTTAAGCAACCGTTTCGGTACCAGAACACTGCGTAGAGACAGTAAGCTCTGGTCCTGCGTGTATGCTGCGTGTCAACCTAGAAATTGGAGACTGATGGCATAAGGCTTCTTTTCCCATTATGAAAGCTCCGTTCATGCGGCCTCGAAGCTACCTGAAAAGCATTGTTGTTGCCGGGGTTTTCCTCACTGCCGGCATGGTTCTGAGAAGAAAATGAGTTTTCTCCTAAGAAACCTTGGGGTTCCAGTTCCTTGTTGGAAGCTCACCCTGCTCTGCGCTATACCTAAAGTGAAAGTCAACGTGAGCCCAAGCTTCGAAGTAAGGCCCTGATTATCCTTGCAAAACGAGAGGCGTGCAGCAGCTCCATGAGGCCTTCATCGTTGTTCTGCTTTAGTTTCAAGGTAGTAAGCTTTTCAACACTCCTAGGGGCCTTGCTTCAGCACCCGTTTCGGTACCAGAACACTGCGTAGAACCAGGAAGCTCTGCTCCTGCGTGTATGCTGCGTGTCAACCTAGAAATTAGAGACTGATGGCACAAGGCTAGTTTTCCCATTATGAAAGCTCCGTTGATGCTGCCCCGAAGCTACCTGAAAAGCACTGTTGTTACCGTGCTTTTACTTACAGCCGGCATGGTTCATAGAAGAAAATGAGTTTTCTCGGAAGAAACCTTGTGCTTCCAGTTCCTAGTTGGAAGCTCACCCGGCTCTGCTCTATACCAAACGTGAAAGTCAATGTGAGCACTAGCATCGAAGTAAGGCCCTGATTATGCTGGCAAAACGGGAGGCGTGCAGCAGCTCCATGAGGCCTTCATCGCTGTTCTGCTTTAGTTTCATGGTAGTAAGCTTTCCAACATTCCTAGGGACTTTGCTTAAGCAACCGTTTCGGTACCAGAACACTGCGTAGAGACAGTAAGCTCTGGTCCTGCGTGTATGCTGCGTGTCAACCTAGAAATTGGAGACTGATGGCATAAGGCTTCTTTTCCCATTATGAAAGCTCCGTTCATGCGGCCTCGAAGCTACCTGAAAAGCATTGTTGTTGCCGGGGTTTTCCTCACTGCCGGCATGGTTCTGAGAAGAAACTGAGTTTTCTCCTAAGAAACTTTGGGGTTCCAGTTCCTAGTTGGAAGCTCACCCTGCTCTGCGCTATACCTAAAGTGAAAGTCAACGTGAGCCCAAGCTTCGAAGTAAGGCCCTGATTATCCTTGCAAAACGAGAGGCGTGCAGCAGCTCCATGAGGCCTTCATCGTTGTTCTGCTTTAGTTTCAAGGTAGTAAGCTTTTCAACACTCCTAGGGGCCTTGCTTCAGCACCCGTTTCGGTACCAGAACACTGCGTAGAACCAAGAAGCTCTGCTCCTGCGTGTATGCTGCGTGTCAACCTAGAAATTAGAGACTGATGGCACAAGGCTAGTTTTCCCATTATGAAAGCTCCGTTGATGCTGCCCCGAAGCTACCTGAAAAGCACTGTTGTTACCGTGCTTTTACTTACAGCCGGCATGGTTCATAGAAGAAAATGAGTTTTCTCGAAAGAAACCTTGTGCTTCCAGTTCCTAGTTGGAAGCTCACCCGGCTCTGCTCTATACCAAACGTGAAAGTCAATGTGAGCACTAGCCTCGAAGTAAGGCCCTGATTATCCTGGCAAAACGGGAGGCGTGCAGCAGCTCCATGAGGCCTTCATCGCTGTTCTGCTTTAGTTTCACGGTAGTAAGCTTTCCAACATTCCTAGGGACTTTGCTTAAGCAACCGTTTCGGTACCAGAACACTGCGTAGAGACAGTAAGCTCTGGTCCTGCGTGTATGCTGCGTGTCAACCTAGAAATTGGAGACTGATGGCATAAGGCTTCTTTTCCCATTATGAAAGCTCCGTTCATGCGGCCTCGAAGCTACCTGAAAAGCATTGTTGTTGCCGGGGTTTTCCTCACTGCCGGCATGGTTCTGAGAAGAAAATGAGTTTTCTCCTAAGAAACCTTGGGGTTCCAGTTCCTTGTTGGAAGCTCACCCTGCTCTGCGCTATACCTAAAGTGAAAGTCAACGTGAGCCCAAGCTTCGAAGTAAGGCCCTGATTATCCTTGCAAAACGAGAGGCGTGCAGCAGCTCCATGAGGCCTTCATCGTTGTTCTGCTTTAGTTTCAAGGTAGTAAGCTTTTCAACACTCCTAGGGGCCTTGCTTCAGCACCCGTTTCGGTACCAGAACCCTGCGTAGAACCAGGAAGCTCTGCTCCTGCGTGTATGCTGCGTGTCAACCTAGAAATTAGAGACTGATGGCACAAGGCTAGTTTTCCCATTATGAAAGCTCCGTTGATGCTGCCCCGAAGCTACCTGAAAAGCACTGTTGTTACCGTGCTTTTACTTACAGCCGGCATGGTTCATAGAAGAAAATGAGTTTTCTCGGAAGAAACCTTGTGCTTCCAGTTCCTAGTTGGAAGCTCACCCGGCTCTGCTCTATACCAAACGTGAAAGTCAATGTGAGCACTAGCATCGAAGTAAGGCCCTGATTATGCTGGCAAAACGGGAGGCGTGCAGCAGCTCCATGAGGCCTTCATCGCTGTTCTGCTTTAGTTTCATGGTAGTAAGCTTTCCAACATTCCTAGGGACTTTGCTTAAGCAACCGTTTCGGTACCAGAACACTGCGTAGAGACAGTAAGCTCTGGTCCTGCGTGTATGCTGCGTGTCAACCTAGAAATTGGAGACTGATGGCATAAGGCTTCTTTTCCCATTATGAAAGCTCCGTTCATGCGGCCTCGAAGCTACCTGAAAAGCATTGTTGTTGCCGGGGTTTTCCTCACTGCCGGCATGGTTCTGAGAAGAAACTGAGTTTTCTCCTAAGAAACTTTGGGGTTCCAGTTCCTAGTTGGAAGCTCACCCTGCTCTGCGCTATACCTAAAGTGAAAGTCAACGTGAGCCCAAGCTTCGAAGTAAGGCCCTGATTATCCTTGCAAAACGAGAGGCGTGCAGCAGCTCCATGAGGCCTTCATCGTTGTTCTGCTTTAGTTTCAAGGTAGTAAGCTTTTCAACACTCCTAGGGGCCTTGCTTCAGCACCCGTTTCGGTACCAGAACACTGCGTAGAACCAAGAAGCTCTGCTCCTGCGTGTATGCTGCGTGTCAACCTAGAAATTAGAGACTGATGGCACAAGGCTAGTTTTCCCATTATGAAAGCTCCGTTGATGCTGCCCCGAAGCTACCTGAAAAGCACTGTTGTTACCGTGCTTTTACTTACAGCCGGCATGGTTCATAGAAGAAAATGAGTTTTCTCGAAAGAAACCTTGTGCTTCCAGTTCCTAGTTGGAAGCTCACCCGGCTCTGCTCTATACCAAACGTGAAAGTCAATGTGAGCACTAGCCTCGAAGTAAGGCCCTGATTATCCTGGCAAAACGGGAGGCGTGCAGCAGCTCCATGAGGCCTTCATCGCTGTTCTGCTTTAGTTTCACGGTAGTAAGCTTTCCAACATTCCTAGGGACTTTGCTTAAGCAACCGTTTCGGTACCAGAACACTGCGTAGAGACAGTAAGCTCTGGTCCTGCGTGTATGCTGCGTGTCAACCTAGAAATTGGAGACTGATGGCATAAGGCTTCTTTTCCCATTATGAAAGCTCCGTTCATGCGGCCTCGAAGCTACCTGAAAAGCATTGTTGTTGCCGGGGTTTTCCTCACTGCCGGCATGGTTCTGAGAAGAAACTGAGTTTTCTCCTAAGAAACCTTGGGGTTCCAGTTCCTAGTTGGAAGCTCACCCTGCTCTGCACTATACCTAAAGTGAAAGTCAACGTGAGCCCAAGCTTCGAAGTAAGGCCCTGATTATCCTTGCAAAACGAGAGGCGTGCAGCAGCTCCATGAGGCCTTCATCGTTGTTCTGCTTTAGTTTCAAGGTAGTAAGCTTTTCAACACTCTTAGGGGCCTTGCTTCAGCACCCGTTTCGGTACCAGAACACTGCGTAGAACCAGGAAGCTCTGCTCCTGCGTGTATGCTGCGTGTCAACCTAGAAATTAGAGACTGATGGCACAAGGCTAGTTTTCCCATTATGAAAGCTCCGTTGATGCTGCCCCGAAGCTACCTGAAAAGCACTGTTGTTACCGTGCTTTTACTTACAGCCGGCATGGTTCATAGAAGAAAATGAGTTTTCTCGAAAGAAACCTTGTGCTTCCAGTTCCTAGTTGGAAGCTCACCCGGCTCTGCTCTATACCAAACGTGAAAGTCAATGTGAGCACTAGCCTCGAAGTAAGGCCCTGATTATCCTGGCAAAATGGGAGGCGTGCAGCAGCTCCATGAGGCCTTCATCGCTGTTCTGCTTTAGTTTCACGGTAGTAAGCTTTCCAACATTCCTAGGGACTTTGCTTAAGCAACCGTTTCGGTACCAGAACACTGCGTAGAGACAGTAAGCTCTGGTCCTGCGTGTATGCTGCGTGTCAACCTAGAAATTGGAGACTGATGGCATAAGGCTTCTTTTGCCATTATGAAAGCTCCGTTCATGCGGCCTCGAAGCTACCTGAAAAGCATTGTTGTTGCCGGGGTTTTCCTCACTGCCGGCATGGTTCTGAGAAGAAAATGAGTTTTCTCCTAAGAAACCTTGGGTTTCCAGTTCCTTGTTGGAAGCTCACCCTGCTCTGCGCTATACCTAAAGTGAAAGTCAACGTGAGCCAAAGCTTCGAAGTAAGGCCCTGATTATCCTTGCAAAACGAGAGGCGTGCAGCAGCTCCATGAGGCCTTCATCGTTGTTCTGCTTTAGTTTCAAGGTAGTAAGCTTTTCAACACTCCTAGGGGCCTTGCTTCAGCACCCGTTTCGGTACCAGAACACTGCGTAGAACCAAGAAGCTCTGCTCCTGCGTGTATGCTGCGTGTCAACCTAGAAATTAGAGACTGATGGCACAAGGCTAGTTTTCCCATTATGAAAGCTCCGTTGATGCTGCCCCGAAGCTACCTGAAAAGCACTGTTGTTACCGTGCTTTTACTTACAGCCGGCATGGTTCATAGAAGAAAATGAGTTTTCTCGAAAGAAACCTTGTGCTTCCAGTTCCTAGTTGGAAGCTCACCCGGCTCTGCTCTATACCAAACGTGAAAGTCAATGTGAGCACTAGCCTCGAAGTAAGGCCCTGATTATCCTGGCAAAATGGGAGGCGTGCAGCAGCTCCATGAGGCCTTCATCGCTGTTCTGCTTTAGTTTCACGGTAGTAAGCTTTCCAACATTCCTAGGGACTTTGCTTAAGCAACCGTTTCGGTACCAGAACACTGCGTAGAGACAGTAAGCTCTGGTCCTGCGTGTATGCTGCGTGTCAACCTAGAAATTGGAGACTGATGGCATAAGGCTTCTTTTGCCATTATGAAAGCTCCGTTCATGCGGCCTCGAAGCTACCTGAAAAGCATTGTTGTTGCCGGGGTTTTCCTCACTGCCGGCATGGTTCTGAGAAGAAAATGAGTTTTCTCCTAAGAAACCTTGGGTTTCCAGTTCCTTGTTGGAAGCTCACCCTGCTCTGCGCTATACCTAAAGTGAAAGTCAACGTGAGCCAAAGCTTCGAAGTAAGGCCCTGATTATCCTTGCAAAACGAGAGGCGTGCAGCAGCTCCATGAGGCCTTCATCGTTGTTCTGCTTTAGTTTCAAGGTAGTAAGCTTTTCAACACTCCTAGGGGACTTGCTTCAGCACCCGTTTCAGTACCAGAACACTGCGTAGAACCAGGAAGCTCTGCTCCTGCGTGTATGCTGCGTGTCAACCTAGAAATTAGAGACTGATGGCACAAGGCTAGTTTTCCCATTATGAAAGCTCCGTTGATGCTGCCCCGAAGCTACCTGAAAAGCACTGTTGTTACCGTGCTTTTACTTACAGCCGGCATGGTTCATAGAAGAAAATGAGTTTTCTCGAAAGAAACCTTGTGCTTCCAGTTCCTAGTTGGAAGCTCACCCGGCTCTGCTCTATACCAAACGTGAAAGTCAATGTGAGCACTAGCCTCGAAGTAAGGCCCTGATTATCCTGGCAAAACGGGAGGCGTGCAGCAGCTCCATGAGGCCTTCATCGCTGTTCTGCTTTAGTTTCACGGTAGTAAGCTTTCCAACATTCCTAGGGACTTTGCTTAAGCAACCGTTTCGGTACCAGAACACTGCGTAGAGACAGTAAGCTCTGGTCCTGCGTGTATGCTGCGTGTCAACCTAGAAATTGGAGACTGATGGCATAAGGCTTCTTTTCCCATTATGAAAGCTCCGTTCATGCGGCCTCGAAGCTACCTGAAAAGCATTGTGGTTGCCGGGGTTTTCCTCACTGCCGGCATGGTTCTGAGAAGAAACTGAGTTTTCTCCTAAGAAACCTTGGGGTTCCAGTTCCTAGTTGGAAGCTCACCCTGCTCTGCGCTATACCTAAAGTGAAAGTCAACGTGAGCCCAAGCTTCGAAGTAAGGCCCTGATTATCCTTGCAAAACGAGAGGCGTGCAGCAGCTCCATGAGGCCTTCATCGTTGTTCTGCTTTAGTTTCAAGGTAGTAAGCTTTTCAACACTCCTAGGGGCCTTGCTTCAGCACCCGTTTCGGTACCAGAACACTACGTAGAACCAGGAAGCTCTGCTCCTGCGTGTATGCTGCGTGTCAACCTATAAATTAGAGACTGATGGCACAAGGCTAGTTTTCCCATTATGAAAGCTCCGTTGATGCGGCCCCGAAGCTACCTGAAAAGCACTGTTGTTACCGTGCTTTTACTTACAGCCGGCATGGCACATAGAAGAAAATGAGTTTTCTCGAAAGAAACCTTGTGCTTCCAGTTCCTAGTTGGAAGCTCACCCTGCTCTGCTCTATACCAAACGTGAAAGTCAATGTGAGCACTAGCCTCGAAGTAAGGCCCTGATTATGCTGGCAAAACGGGAGGCGTGCAGCAGCTCCATGAGGCCTTCATCGCTGTTCTGCTTTAGTTTCACGGTAGTAAGCTTTCCAACATTCCTAGGGACTTTGCTTAAGCAACCGTTTCGGTACCAGAACACTGCGTAGAGACAGTAAGCTCTGGTCCTGCGTGTATGCTGCGTGTCAACCTAGAAATTGGAGACTGATGGCATAAGGCTTCTTTTGCCATTATGAAAGCTCCGTTCATGCGGCCTCGAAGCTACCTGAAAAGCATTGTTGTTGCCGGGGTTTTCCTCACTGCCGGCATGGTTCTGAGAAGAAAATGAGTTTTCTCCTAAGAAACCTTGGGTTTCCAGTTCCTTGTTGGAAGCTCACCCTGCTCTGCGCTATACCTAAAGTGAAAGTCAACGTGAGCCCAAGCTTCGAAGTAAGGCCCTGATTATCCTTGCAAAACGAGAGGCGTGCAGCAGCTCCATGAGGCCTTCATCGTTGTTCTGCTTTAGTTTCAAGGTAGTAAGCTTTTCAGCACTCCTAGGGGACTTGCTTCAGCACCCGTTTCAGTACCAGAACACTGCGTAGAACCAGGAAGCTCTGCTCCTGCGTGTATGCTGCGTGTCAACCTAGAAATTAGAGACTGATGGCACAAGGCTAGTTTTCCCATTATGAAAGCTCCGTTGATGCTGCCCCGAAGCTACCTGAAAAGCACTGTTGTTACCGTGCTTTTACTTACAGCCGGCATGGTTCATAGAAGAAAATGAGTTTTCTCGAAAGAAACCTTGTGCTTCCAGTTCCTAGTTGGAAGCTCACCCGGCTCTGCTCTATACCAAACGTGAAAGTCAATGTGAGCACTAGCCTCGAAGTAAGGCCCTGATTATCCTGGCCTAATGGGAGGCGTGCAGCAGCTCCATGAGGCCTTCATCGCTGTTCTGCTTTAGTTTCACGGTAGTAAGCTTTCCAACATTCCTAGGGACTTTGCTTAAGCAACCGTTTCGGTACCAGAACACTGCGTAGAGACAGTAAGCTCTGGTCCTGCGTGTATGCTGCGTGTCAACCTAGAAATTGGAGACTGATGGCATAAGGCTTCTTTTCCCATTATGAAAGCTCCGTTCATGCGGCCTCGAAGCTACCTTAAAAGCATTGTTGTTGCCGGGGTTTTCCTCACTGCCGGCATGGTTCTGAGAAGAAACTGAGTTTTCTCCTAAGAAACCTTGGGGTTCCAGTTCCTAGTTGGAAGCTCACCCTGCTCTGCGCTATACCTAAAGTGAAAGTCAACGTGAGCCCAAGCTTCGAAGTAAGGCCCTGATTATCCTTGCAAAACGAGAGGCGTGCAGCAGCTCCATGAGGCCTTCATCGTTGTTCTGCTTTAGTTTCAAGGTAGTAAGCTTTTCAACACTCCTAGGGGCCTTGCTTCAGCACCCGTTTCGGTACCAGAACACTGCGTAGAACCAGGAAGCTCTGCTCCTGCGTGTATGCTGCGTGTCAACCTAGAAATTAGAGACTGATGGCACAAGGCTAGTTTTCCCATTATGAAAGCTCCGTTGATGCGGCCCCGAAGCTACCTGAAAAGCACTGTTGTTACCGTGCTTTTACTTACAGCCGGCATGGCACATAGAAGAAAATGAGTTTTCTCGAAAGAAACCTTGTGCTTCCAGTTCCTAGTTGGAAGCTCACCCTGCTCTGCTCTATACCAAACGTGAAAGTCAATGTGAGCACTAGCCTCGAAGTAAGGCCCTGATTATGCTGGCAAAACGGGAGGCGTGCAGCAGCTCCATGAGGCCTTCATCGCTGTTCTGCTTTAGTTTCACGGTAGTAAGCTTTCCAACATTCCTAGGGACTTTGCTTAAGCAACCGTTTCGGTACCAGAACACTGCGTAGAGACAGTAAGCTCTGGTCCTGCGTGTATGCTGCGTGTCAACCTAGAAATTGGAGACTGATGGCATAAGGCTTCTTTTCCCATTATGAAAGCTCCGTTCATGCGGCCTCGAAGCTACCTGAAAAGCATTGTTGTTGCCGGGGTTTTCCTCACTGCCGGCATGGTTCTGAGAAGAAAATGAGTTTTCTCCTAAGAAACCTTGGGGTTCCAGTTCCTTGTTGGAAGCTCACCCTGCTCTGCGCTATACCTAAAGTGAAAGTCAACGTGAGCCCAAGCTTCGAAGTAAGGCCCTGATTATCCTTGCAAAACGAGAGGCGTGCAGCAGCTCCATGAGGCCTTCATCGTTGTTCTGCTTTAGTTTCAAGGTAGTAAGCTTTTCAACACTCCTAGGGGACTTGCTTCAGCACCCGTTTCAGTACCAGAACACTGCGTAGAACCAGGAAGCTCTGCTCCTGCGTGTATGCTGCGTGTCAACCTAGAAATTAGAGACTGATGGCACAAGGCTAGTTTTCCCATTATGAAAGCTCCGTTGATGCTGCCCCGAAGCTACCTGAAAAGCACTGTTGTTACCGTGCTTTTACTTACAGCCGGCATGGTTCATAGAAGAAAATGAGTTTTCTCGAAAGAAACCTTGTGCTTCCAGTTCCTAGTTGGAAGCTCACCCGGCTCTGCTCTATACCAAACGTGAAACTCAATGTGAGCACTAGCCTCGAAGTAAGGCCCTGATTATCCTGGCAAAATGGGAGGCGTGCAGCAGCTCCATGAGGCCTTCATCGCTGTTCTGCTTTAGTTTCACGGTAGTAAGCTTTCCAACATTCCTAGGGACTTTGCTTAAGCAACCGTTTCGGTACCAGAACACTGCGTAGAGACAGTAAGCTCTGGTCCTGCGTGTATGCTGCGTGTCAACCTAGAAATTGGAGACTGATGGCATAAGGCTTCTTTTCCCATTATGAAAGCTCCGTTCATGCGGCCTCGAAGCTACCTGAAAAGCATTGTTGTTGCCGGGGTTTTCCTCACTGCCGGCATGGTTCTGAGAAGAAACTGAGTTTTCTCCTAAGAAACCTTGGGGTTCCAGTTCCTAGTTGGAAGCTCACCCTGCTCTGCGCTATACCTAAAGTGAAAGTCAACGTGAGCCCAAGCTTCGAAGTAAGGCCCTGATTATCCTTGCAAAACGAGAGGCGTGCAGCAGCTCCATGAGGCCTTCATCGTTGTTCTGCTTTAGTTTCAAGGTAGTAAGCTTTTCAACACTCCTAGGGGCCTTGCTTCAGCACCCGTTTCGGTACCAGAACACTGCGTAGAACCAGGAAGCTCTGCTCCTGCGTGTATGCTGCGTGTCAACCTAGAAATTAGAGACTGATGGCACAAGGCTAGTTTTCCCATTATGAAAGCTCCGTTGATGCGGCCCCGAAGCTACCTGAAAAGCACTGTTGTTACCGTGCTTTTACTTACAGCCGGCATGGCACATAGAAGAAAATGAGTTTTCTCGAAAGAAACCTTGTGCTTCCAGTTCCTAGTTGGAAGCTCACCCTGCTCTGCTCTATACCAAACGTGAAAGTCAATGTGAGCACTAGCCTCGAAGTAAGGCCCTGATTATGCTGGCAAAACGGGAGGCGTGCAGCAGCTCCATGAGGCCTTCATCGCTGTTCTGCTTTAGTTTCACGGTAGTAAGCTTTCCAACATTCCTAGGGACTTTGCTTAAGCAACCGTTTCGGTACCAGAACACTGCGTAGAGACAGTAAGCTCTGGTCCTGCGTGTATGCTGCGTGTCAACCTAGAAATTGGAGACTGATGGCATAAGGCTTCTTTTCCCATTATGAAAGCTCCGTTCATGCGGCCTCGAAGCTACCTGAAAAGCATTGTTGTTGCCGGGGTTTTCCTCACTGCCGGCATGGTTCTGAGAAGAAAATGAGTTTTCTCCTAAGAAACCTTGGGTTTCCAGTTCCTTGTTGGAAGCTCACCCTGCTCTGCGCTATACCTAAAGTGAAAGTCAACGTGAGCCGAAGCTTCGAAGTAAGGCCCTGATTATCCTTGCAAAACGAGAGGCGTGCAGCAGCTCCATGAGGCCTTCATCGTTGTTCTGCTTTAGTTTCAAGGTAGTAAGCTTTTCAACACTCCTAGGGGACTTGCTTCAGCACCCGTTTCAGTACCAGAACACTGCGTAGAACCAGGAAGCTCTGCTCCTGCGTGTATGCTGCGTGTCAACCTAGAAATTAGAGACTGATGGCACAAGGCTAGTTTTCCCATTATGAAAGCTCCGTTGATGCTGCCCCGAAGCTACCTGAAAAGCACTGTTGTTACCGTGCTTTTACTTACAGCCGGCATGGTTCATAGAAGAAAATGAGTTTTCTCGAAAGAAACCTTGTGCTTCCAGTTCCTAGTTGGAAGCTCACCCGGCTCTGCTCTATACCAAACGTGAAAGTCAATGTGAGCACTAGCCTCGAAGTAAGGCCCTGATTATCCTGGCAAAACGGGAGGCGTGCAGCAGCTCCATGAGGCCTTCATCGCTGTTCTGCTTTAGTTTCACGGTAGTAAGCTTTCCAACATTCCTAGGGACTTTGCTTAAGCAACCGTTTCGGTACCAGAACACTGCGTAGAGACAGTAAGCTCTGGTCCTGCGTGTATGCTGCGTGTCAACCTAGAAATTGGAGACTGATGGCATAAGGCTTCTTTTCCCATTATGAAAGCTCCTTTCATGCGGCCTCGAAGCTACCTGAAAAGCATTGTGGTTGCCGGGGTTTTCCTCACTGCCGGCATGGTTCTGAGAAGAAACTGAGTTTTCTCCTAAGAAACCTTGGGGTTCCAGTTCCTAGTTGGAAGCTCACCCTGCTCTGCGCTATACCTAAAGTGAAAGTCAACGTGAGCCCAAGCTTCGAAGTAAGGCCCTGATTATCCTTGCAAAACGAGAGGCGTGCAGCAGCTCCATGAGGCCTTCATCGTTGTTCTGCTTTAGTTTCAAGGTAGTAAGCTTTTCAACACTCCTAGGGGCCTTGCTTCAGCACCCGTTTCGGTACCAGAACACTGCGTAGAACCAGGAAGCTCTGCTCCTGCGTGTATGCTGCGTGTCAACCTAGAAATTAGAGACTGATGGCACAAGGCTAGTTTTCCCATTATGAAAGCTCCGTTGATGCGGCCCCGAAGCTACCTGAAAAGCACTGTTGTTACCGTGCTTTTACTTACAGCCGGCATGGCACATAGAAGAAAATGAGTTTTCTCGAAAGAAACCTTGTGCTTCCAGTTCCTAGTTGGAAGCTCACCCTGCTCTGCTCTATACCAAACGTGAAAGTCAATGTGAGCACTAGCCTCGAAGTAAGGCCCTGATTATGCTGGCAAAACGGGAGGCGTGCAGCAGCTCCATGAGGCCTTCATCGCTGTTCTGCTTTAGTTTCACGGTAGTAAGCTTTCCAACATTCCTAGGGACTTTGCTTAAGCAACCGTTTCGGTACCAGAACACTGCGTAGAGACAGTAAGCTCTGGTCCTGCGTGTATGCTGCGTGTCAACCTAGAAATTGGAGACTGATGGCATAAGGCTTCTTTTCCCATTATGAAAGCTCCGTTCATGCGGCCTCGAAGCTACCTGAAAAGCATTGTTGTTGCCGGGGTTTTCCTCACTGCCGGCATGGTTCTGAGAAGAAAATGAGTTTTCTCCTAAGAAACCTTGGGTTTCCAGTTCCTTGTTGGAAGCTCACCCTGCTCTGCGCTATACCTAAAGTGAAAGTCAACGTGAGCCCAAGCTTCGAAGTAAGGCCCTGATTATCCTTGCAAAACGAGAGGCGTGCAGCAGCTCCATGAGGCCTTCATCGTTGTTCTGCTTTAGTTTCAAGGTAGTAAGCTTTTCAACACTCCTAGGGGCCTTGCTTCAGCACCCGTTTCAGTACCAGAACACTGCGTAGAACCAGGAAGCTCTGCTCCTGCGTGTATGCTGCGTGTCAACCTAGAAATTAGAGACTGATGGCACAAGGCTAGTTTTCCCATTATGAAAGCTCCGTTGATGCTGCCCCGAAGCTACCTGAAAAGCACTGTTGTTACCGTGCTTTTACTTACAGCCGGCATGGTTCATAGAAGAAAATGAGTTTTCTCGAAAGAAACCTTGTGCTTCCAGTTCCTAGTTGGAAGCTCACCCGGCTCTGCTCTATACCAAACGTGAAAGTCAATGTGAGCACTAGCCTCGAAGTAAGGCCCTGATTATCCTGGCAAAACGGGAGGCGTGCAGCAGCTCCATGAGGCCTTCATCGCTGTTCTGCTTTAGTTTCACGGTAGTAAGCTTTCCAACATTCCTAGGGACTTTGCTTAAGCAACCGTTTCGGTACCAGAACACTGCGTAGAGACAGTAAGCTCTGGTCCTGCGTGTATGCTGCGTGTCAACCTAGAAATTGGAGACTGATGGCATAAGGCTTCTTTTCCCATTATGAAAGCTCCGTTCATGCGGCCTCGAAGCTACCTGAAAAGCATTGTTGTTGCCGGGGTTTTCCTCACTGCCGGCATGGTTCTGAGAAGAAACTGAGTTTTCTCCTAAGAAACCTTGGGGTTCCAGTTCCTAGTTGGAAGCTCACCCTACTCTGCGCTATACCTAAAGTGAAAGTCAACGTGAGCCCAAGCTTCGAAGTAAGGCCCTGATTATCCTTGCAAAACGAGAGGCGTGCAGCAGCTCCATGAGGTCTTCATCGTTGTTCTGCTTTAGTTTCAAGGTAGTAAGCTTTTCAACACTCCTAGGGGCCTTGCTTCAGCACCCGTTTCGGTACCAGAACACTGCGTAGAACCAGGAAGCTCTGCTCCTGCGTGTATGCTGCGTGTCAACCTAGAAATTAGAGACTGATGGCACAAGGCTAGTTTTCCCATTATGAAAGCTCCGTTGATGCGGCCCCGAAGCTACCTGAAAAGCACTGTTGTTACCGTGCTTTTACTTACAGCCGGCATGGCACATAGAAGAAAATGAGTTTTCTCGAAAGAAACCTTGTGCTTCCAGTTCCTAGTTGGAAGCTCACCCTGCTCTGCTCTATACCAAACGTGAAAGTCAATGTGAGCACTAGCCTCGAAGTAAGGCCCTGATTATGCTGGCAAAACGGGAGGCGTGCAGCAGCTCCATGAGGCCTTCATCGCTGTTCTGCTTTAGTTTCACGGTAGTAAGCTTTCCAACATTCCTAGGGACTTTGCTTAAGCAACCGTTTCGGTACCAGAACACTGCGTAGAGACAGTAAGCTCTGGTCCTGCGTGTATGCTGCGTGTCAACCTAGAAATTGGAGACTGATGGCATAAGGCTTCTTTTCCCATTATGAAAGCTCCGTTCATGCGGCCTCGAAGCTACCTGAAAAGCATTGTTGTTGCCGGGGTTTTCCTCACTGCCGGCATGGTTCTGAGAAGAAAATGAGTTTTCTCCTAAGAAACCTTGGGGTTCCAGTTCCTTGTTGGAAGCTCACCCTGCTCTGCGCTATACCTAAAGTGAAAGTCAACGTGAGCCCAAGCTTCGAAGTAAGGCCCTGATTATCCTTGCAAAACGAGAGGCGTGCAGCAGCTCCATGAGGCCTTCATCGTTGTTCTGCTTTAGTTTCAAGGTAGTAAGCTTTTCAACACTCCTAGGGGACTTGCTTCAGCACCCGTTTCAGTACCAGAACACTGCGTAGAACCAGGAAGCTCTGCTCCTGCGTGTATGCTGCGTGTCAACCTAGAAATTAGAGACTGATGGCACAAGGCTAGTTTTCCCATTATGAAAGCTCCGTTGATGCTGCCCCGAAGCTACCTGAAAAGCACTGTTGTTACCGTGCTTTTACTTACAGCCGGCATGGTTCATAGAAGAAAATGAGTTTTCTCGAAAGAAACCTTGTGCTTCCAGTTCCTAGTTGGAAGCTCACCCGGCTCTGCTCTATACCAAACGTGAAACTCAATGTGAGCACTAGCCTCGAAGTAAGGCCCTGATTATCCTGGCAAAATGGGAGGCGTGCAGCAGCTCCATGAGGCCTTCATCGCTGTTCTGCTTTAGTTTCACGGTAGTAAGCTTTCCAACATTCCTAGGGACTTTGCTTAAGCAACCGTTTCGGTACCAGAACACTGCGTAGAGACAGTAAGCTCTGGTCCTGCGTGTATGCTGCGTGTCAACCTAGAAATTGGAGACTGATGGCATAAGGCTTCTTTTCCCATTATGAAAGCTCCGTTCATGCGGCCTCGAAGCTACCTGAAAAGCATTGTTGTTGCCGGGGTTTTCCTCACTGCCGGCATGGTTCTGAGAAGAAACTGAGTTTTCTCCTAAGAAACCTTGGGGTTCCAGTTCCTAGTTGGAAGCTCACCCTGCTCTGCGCTATACCTAAAGTGAAAGTCAACGTGAGCCCAAGCTTCGAAGTAAGGCCCTGATTATCCTTGCAAAACGAGAGGCGTGCAGCAGCTCCATGAGGCCTTCATCGTTGTTCTGCTTTAGTTTCAAGGTAGTAAGCTTTTCAACACTCCTAGGGGCCTTGCTTCAGCACCCGTTTCGGTACCAGAACACTGCGTAGAACCAGGAAGCTCTGCTCCTGCGTGTATGCTGCGTGTCAACCTAGAAATTAGAGACTGATGGCACAAGGCTAGTTTTCCCATTATGAAAGCTCCGTTGATGCGGCCCCGAAGCTACCTGAAAAGCACTGTTGTTACCGTGCTTTTACTTACAGCCGGCATGGCACATAGAAGAAAATGAGTTTTCTCGAAAGAAACCTTGTGCTTCCAGTTCCTAGTTGGAAGCTCACCCTGCTCTGCTCTATACCAAACGTGAAAGTCAATGTGAGCACTAGCCTCGAAGTAAGGCCCTGATTATGCTGGCAAAACGGGAGGCGTGCAGCAGCTCCATGAGGCCTTCATCGCTGTTCTGCTTTAGTTTCACGGTAGTAAGCTTTCCAACATTCCTAGGGACTTTGCTTAAGCAACCGTTTCGGTACCAGAACACTGCGTAGAGACAGTAAGCTCTGGTCCTGCGTGTATGCTGCGTGTCAACCTAGAAATTGGAGACTGATGGCATAAGGCTTCTTTTCCCATTATGAAAGCTCCGTTCATGCGGCCTCGAAGCTACCTGAAAAGCATTGTTGTTGCCGGGGTTTTCCTCACTGCCGGCATGGTTCTGAGAAGAAAATGAGTTTTCTCCTAAGAAACCTTGGGTTTCCAGTTCCTTGTTGGAAGCTCACCCTGCTCTGCGCTATACCTAAAGTGAAAGTCAACGTGAGCCGAAGCTTCGAAGTAAGGCCCTGATTATCCTTGCAAAACGAGAGGCGTGCAGCAGCTCCATGAGGCCTTCATCGTTGTTCTGCTTTAGTTTCAAGGTAGTAAGCTTTTCAACACTCCTAGGGGACTTGCTTCAGCACCCGTTTCAGTACCAGAACACTGCGTAGAACCAGGAAGCTCTGCTCCTGCGTGTATGCTGCGTGTCAACCTAGAAATTAGAGACTGATGGCACAAGGCTAGTTTTCCCATTATGAAAGCTCCGTTGATGCTGCCCCGAAGCTACCTGAAAAGCACTGTTGTTACCGTGCTTTTACTTACAGCCGGCATGGTTCATAGAAGAAAATGAGTTTTCTCGAAAGAAACCTTGTGCTTCCAGTTCCTAGTTGGAAGCTCACCCGGCTCTGCTCTATACCAAACGTGAAAGTCAATGTGAGCACTAGCCTCGAAGTAAGGCCCTGATTATCCTGGCAAAACGGGAGGCGTGCAGCAGCTCCATGAGGCCTTCATCGCTGTTCTGCTTTAGTTTCACGGTAGTAAGCTTTCCAACATTCCTAGGGACTTTGCTTAAGCAACCGTTTCGGTACCAGAACACTGCGTAGAGACAGTAAGCTCTGGTCCTGCGTGTATGCTGCGTGTCAACCTAGAAATTGGAGACTGATGGCATAAGGCTTCTTTTCCCATTATGAAAGCTCCTTTCATGCGGCCTCGAAGCTACCTGAAAAGCATTGTGGTTGCCGGGGTTTTCCTCACTGCCGGCATGGTTCTGAGAAGAAACTGAGTTTTCTCCTAAGAAACCTTGGGGTTCCAGTTCCTAGTTGGAAGCTCACCCTGCTCTGCGCTATACCTAAAGTGAAAGTCAACGTGAGCCCAAGCTTCGAAGTAAGGCCCTGATTATCCTTGCAAAACGAGAGGCGTGCAGCAGCTCCATGAGGCCTTCATCGTTGTTCTGCTTTAGTTTCAAGGTAGTAAGCTTTTCAACACTCCTAGGGGCCTTGCTTCAGCACCCGTTTCGGTACCAGAACACTGCGTAGAACCAGGAAGCTCTGCTCCTGCGTGTATGCTGCGTGTCAACCTAGAAATTAGAGACTGATGGCACAAGGCTAGTTTTCCCATTATGAAAGCTCCGTTGATGCGGCCCCGAAGCTACCTGAAAAGCACTGTTGTTACCGTGCTTTTACTTACAGCCGGCATGGCACATAGAAGAAAATGAGTTTTCTCGAAAGAAACCTTGTGCTTCCAGTTCCTAGTTGGAAGCTCACCCTGCTCTGCTCTATACCAAACGTGAAAGTCAATGTGAGCACTAGCCTCGAAGTAAGGCCCTGATTATGCTGGCAAAACGGGAGGCGTGCAGCAGCTCCATGAGGCCTTCATCGCTGTTCTGCTTTAGTTTCACGGTAGTAAGCTTTCCAACATTCCTAGGGACTTTGCTTAAGCAACCGTTTCGGTACCAGAACACTGCGTAGAGACAGTAAGCTCTGGTCCTGCGTGTATGCTGCGTGTCAACCTAGAAATTGGAGACTGATGGCATAAGGCTTCTTTTCCCATTATGAAAGCTCCGTTCATGCGGCCTCGAAGCTACCTGAAAAGCATTGTTGTTGCCGGGGTTTTCCTCACTGCCGGCATGGTTCTGAGAAGAAAATGAGTTTTCTCCTAAGAAACCTTGGGTTTCCAGTTCCTTGTTGGAAGCTCACCCTGCTCTGCGCTATACCTAAAGTGAAAGTCAACGTGAGCCCAAGCTTCGAAGTAAGGCCCTGATTATCCTTGCAAAACGAGAGGCGTGCAGCAGCTCCATGAGGCCTTCATCGTTGTTCTGCTTTAGTTTCAAGGTAGTAAGCTTTTCAACACTCCTAGGGGCCTTGCTTCAGCACCCGTTTCAGTACCAGAACACTGCGTAGAACCAGGAAGCTCTGCTCCTGCGTGTATGCTGCGTGTCAACCTAGAAATTAGAGACTGATGGCACAAGGCTAGTTTTCCCATTATGAAAGCTCCGTTGATGCTGCCCCGAAGCTACCTGAAAAGCACTGTTGTTACCGTGCTTTTACTTACAGCCGGCATGGTTCATAGAAGAAAATGAGTTTTCTCGAAAGAAACCTTGTGCTTCCAGTTCCTAGTTGGAAGCTCACCCGGCTCTGCTCTATACCAAACGTGAAAGTCAATGTGAGCACTAGCCTCGAAGTAAGGCCCTGATTATCCTGGCAAAACGGGAGGCGTGCAGCAGCTCCATGAGGCCTTCATCGCTGTTCTGCTTTAGTTTCACGGTAGTAAGCTTTCCAACATTCCTAGGGACTTTGCTTAAGCAACCGTTTCGGTACCAGAACACTGCGTAGAGACAGTAAGCTCTGGTCCTGCGTGTATGCTGCGTGTCAACCTAGAAATTGGAGACTGATGGCATAAGGCTTCTTTTCCCATTATGAAAGCTCCGTTCATGCGGCCTCGAAGCTACCTGAAAAGCATTGTTGTTGCCGGGGTTTTCCTCACTGCCGGCATGGTTCTGAGAAGAAACTGAGTTTTCTCCTAAGAAACCTTGGGGTTCCAGTTCCTAGTTGGAAGCTCACCCTACTCTGCGCTATACCTAAAGTGAAAGTCAACGTGAGCCCAAGCTTCGAAGTAAGGCCCTGATTATCCTTGCAAAACGAGAGGCGTGCAGCAGCTCCATGAGGTCTTCATCGTTGTTCTGCTTTAGTTTCAAGGTAGTAAGCTTTTCAACACTCCTAGGGGCCTTGCTTCAGCACCCGTTTCGGTACCAGAACACTGCGTAGAACCAGGAAGCTCTGCTCCTGCGTGTATGCTGCGTGTCAACCTAGAAATTAGAGACTGATGGCACAAGGCTAGTTTTCCCATTATGAAAGCTCCGTTGATGCGGCCCCGAAGCTACCTGAAAAGCACTGTTGTTACCGTGCTTTTACTTACAGCCGGCATGGCACATAGAAGAAAATGAGTTTTCTCGAAAGAAACCTTGTGCTTCCAGTTCCTAGTTGGAAGCTCACCCTGCTCTGCTCTATACCAAACGTGAAAGTCAATGTGAGCACTAGCCTCGAAGTAAGGCCCTGATTATGCTGGCAAAACGGGAGGCGTGCAGCAGCTCCATGAGGCCTTCATCGCTGTTCTGCTTTAGTTTCACGGTAGTAAGCTTTCCAACATTCCTAGGGACTTTGCTTAAGCAACCGTTTCGGTACCAGAACACTGCGTAGAGACAGTAAGCTCTGGTCCTGCGTGTATGCTGCGTGTCAACCTAGAAATTGGAGACTGATGGCATAAGGCTTCTTTTCCCATTATGAAAGCTCCGTTCATGCGGCCTCGAAGCTACCTGAAAAGCATTGTTGTTGCTGGGGTTTTCCTCACTGCCGGCATGGTTCTGAGAAGAAAATGAGTTTTCTCCTAAGAAACCTTGGGTTTCCAGTTCCTTGTTGGAAGCTCACCCTGCTCTGCGCTATACCTAAAGTGAAAGTCAACGTGAGCCCAAGCTTCGAAGTAAGGCCCTGATTATCCTTGCAAAACGAGAGGCGTGCAGCAGCTCCATGAGGCCTTCATCGTTGTTCTGCTTTAGTTTCAAGGTAGTAAGCTTTTCAACACTCCTAGGGGCCTTGCTTCAGCACCCATTTCAGTACCAGAACACTGCGTAGAACCAGGAAGCTCTGCTCCTGCGTGTATGCTGCGTGTCAACCTAGAAATTAGAGACTGATGGCACAAGGCTAGTTTTCCCATTATGAAAGCTCCGTTGATGCTGCCCCGAAGCTACCTGAAAAGCACTGTTGTTACCGTGCTTTTACTTACAGCCGGCATGGCACATAGAAGAAAATGAGTTTTCTCGAAAGAAACCTTGTGCTTCCAGTTCCTAGTTGGAAGCTCACCCTGCTCTGCTCTATACCAAACGTGAAAGTCAATGTGAGCACTAGCCTCGAAGTAAGGCCCTGATTATCCTGGCAAAACGGGAGGCGTGCAGCAGCTCCATGAGGCCTTCATCGCTGTTCTGCTTTAGTTTCACGGTAGTAAGCTTTCCAACATTCCTAGGGACTTTGCTTAAGCAACCGTTTCGGTACCAGAACACTGCGTAGAGACAGTAAGCTCTGGTCCTGCGTGTATGCTGCGTGTCAACCTAGAAATTGGAGACTGATGGCATAAGGCTTCTTTTCCCATTATGAAAGCTCCGTTCATGCGGCCTCGAAGCTACCTGAAAAGCATTGTTGTTGCCGGGGTTTTCCTCACTGCCGGCATGGTTCTGAGAAGAAACTGAGTTTTCTCCTAAGAAACCTTGGGTTTCCAGTTCCTTGTTGGAAGCTCACCCTGCTCTGCGCTATACCTAAAGTGAAAGTCAACGTGAGCCCAAGCTTTGAAGTAAGGCCCTGATTATCCTTGCAAAACGAGAGGCGTGCAGCAGCTCCATGAGGCCTTCATCGTTGTTCTGCTTTAGTTTCAAGGTAGTAAGCTTTTCAACACTCCTAGGGGCCTTGCTTCAGCACCCGTTTCGGTACCAGAACACTGCGTAGAACCAGGAAGCTCTGCTCCTGCGTGTATGCTGCGTGTCAACCTAGAAATTAGAGACTGATGGCACAAGGCTAGTTTTCCCATTATGAAAGCTCCGTTGATGCGGCCCCGAAGCTACCTGAAAAGCACTGTTGTTACCGTGCTTTTACTTACAGCCGGATAGCACATAGAAGAAAATGAGTTTTCTCGAAAGAAACCTTGTGCTTCCAGTTCCTAGTTGGAAGCTCACCCTGCTCTGCTCTATACCAAACGTGAAAGTCAATGTGAGCACTAGCCTCGAAGTAAGGCCCTGATTATGCTGGCAAAACGGGAGGCGTGCAGCAGCTCCATGAGGCCTTCATCGCTGTTCTGCTTTAGTTTCACGGTAGTAAGCTTTCCAACATTCCTAGGGACTTTGCTTAAGCAACCGTTTCGGTACCAGAACACTGCGTAGAGACAGTAAGCTCTGGTCCTGCGTGTATGCTGCGTGTCAACCTAGAAATTGGAGACTGATGGCATAAGGCTTCTTTTCCCATTATGAAAGCTCCGTTCATGCGGCCTGGAAGCTACCTGAAAAGCATTGTTGTTGCCGGGGTTTTCCTCACTGCCGGCATGGTTCTGAGAAGAAAATGAGTTTTCTCCTAAGAAACCTTGGGTTTCCAGTTCCTTGTTGGAAGCTCACCCTGCTCTGCGCTATACCTAAAGTGAAAGTCAACGTGAGCCCAAGCTTCGAAGTAAGGCCCTGATTATCCTTGCAAAACGAGAGGCGTGCAGCAGCTCCATGAGGCCTTCATCGTTGTTCTGCTTTAGTTTCAAGGTAGTAAGCTTTTCAACACTCCTAGGGGCCTTGCTTCAGCACCCATTTCAGTACCAGAACACTGCGTAGAACCAGGAAGCTCTGCTCCTGCGTGTATGCTGCGTGTCAACCTAGAAATTAGAGACTGATGGCACAAGGCTAGTTTTCCCATTATGAAAGCTCCGTTGATGCTGCCCCGAAGCTACCTGAAAAGCACTGTTGTTACCGTGCTTTTACTTACAGCCGGCATGGCACATAGAAGAAAATGAGTTTTCTCGAAAGAAACCTTGTGCTTCCAGTTCCTAGTTGGAAGCTCACCCTGCTCTGCTCTATACCAAACGTGAAAGTCAATGTGAGCACTAGCCTCGAAGTAAGGCCCTGATTATCCTGGCAAAACGGGAGGCGTGCAGCAGCTCCATGAGGCCTTCATCGCTGTTCTGCTTTAGTTTCACGGTAGTAAGCTTTCCAACATTCCTAGGGACTTTGCTTAAGCAACCGTTTCGGTACCAGAACACTGCGTAGAGACAGTAAGCTCTGGTCCTGCGTGTATGCTGCGTGTCAACCTAGAAATTGGAGACTGATGGCATAAGGCTTCTTTTCCCATTATGAAAGCTCCGTTCATGCGGCCTCGAAGCTACCTGAAAAGCATTGTTGTTGCCGGGGTTTTCCTCACTGCCGGCATGGTTCTGAGAAGAAACTGAGTTTTCTCCTAAGAAACCTTGGGTTTCCAGTTCCTTGTTGGAAGCTCACCCTGCTCTGCGCTATACCTAAAGTGAAAGTCAACGTGAGCCCAAGCTTTGAAGTAAGGCCCTGATTATCCTTGCAAAACGAGAGGCGTGCAGCAGCTCCATGAGGCCTTCATCGTTGTTCTGCTTTAGTTTCAAGGTAGTAAGCTTTTCAACACTCCTAGGGGCCTTGCTTCAGCACCCATTTCAGTACCAGAACACTGCGTAGAACCAGGAAGCTCTGCTCCTGCGTGTATGCTGCGTGTCAACCTAGAAATTAGAGACTGATGGCACAAGGCTAGTTTTCCCATTATGAAAGCTCCGTTGATGCGGCCCCGAAGCTACCTGAAAAGCACTGTTGTTACCGTGCTTTTACTTACAGCCGGCATGGCACATAGAAGAAAATGAGTTTTCTCGAAAGAAACCTTGTGCTTCCAGTTCCTAGTTGGAAGCTCACCCGGCTCTGCTCTATACCAAACGTGAAAGTCAATGTGAGCACTAGCCTCGAAGTAAGGCCCTGATTATCCTGGCCTAATGGGAGGCGTGCAGCAGCTCCATGAGGCCTTCATCGCTGTTCTGCTTTAGTTTCACGGTAGTAAGCTTTCCAACATTCCTAGGGACTTTGCTTAAGCAACCGTTTCGGTACCAGAACACTGCGTAGAGACAGTAAGCTCTGGTCCTGCGTGTATGCTGCGTGTCAACCTAGAAATTGGAGACTGATGGCATAAGGCTTCTTTTCCCATTATGAAAGCTCCGTTCATGCGGCCTCGAAGCTACCTGAAAAGCATTGTTGTTGCCGGGGTTTTCCTCACTGCCGGCATGGTTCTGAGAAGAAAATGAGTTTTCTCCTAAGAAACCTTGGGGTTCCAGTTCCTTGTTGGAAGCTCACCCTGCTCTGCGCTATACCTAAAGTGAAAGTCAACGTGAGCCCAAGCTTCGAAGTAAGGCGCTGATTATCCTTGCAAAACGAGAGGCGTGCAGCAGCTCCATGAGGCCTTCATCGTTGTTCTGCTTTAGTTTCAAGGTAGTAAGCTTTTCAACACTCCTAGGGGACTTGCTTCAGCACCCGTTTCAGTACCAGAACACTGCGTAGAACCAGGAAGCTCTGCTCCTGCGTGTATGCTGCGTGTCAACCTAGAAATTAGAGACTGATGGCACAAGGCTAGTTTTCCCATTATGAAAGCTCCGTTGATGCTGCCCCGAAGCTACCTGAAAAGCACTGTTGTTACCGTGCTTTTACTTACAGCCGGCATGGTTCATAGAAGAAAATGAGTTTTCTCGAAAGAAACCTTGTGCTTCCAGTTCCTAGTTGGAAGCTCACCCGGCTCTGCTCTATACCAAACGTGAAACTCAATGTGAGCACTAGCCTCGAAGTAAGGCCCTGATTATCCTGGCAAAATGGGAGGCGTGCAGCAGCTCCATGAGGCCTTCATCGCTGTTCTGCTTTAGTTTCACGGTAGTAAGCTTTCCAACATTCCTAGGGACTTTGCTTAAGCAACCGTTTCGGTACCAGAACACTGCGTAGAGACAGTAAGCTCTGGTCCTGCGTGTATGCTGCGTGTCAACCTAGAAATTGGAGACTGATGGCATAAGGCTTCTTTTCCCATTATGAAAGCTCCGTTCATGCGGCCTCGAAGCTACCTGAAAAGCATTGTGGTTGCCGGGGTTTTCCTCACTGCCGGCATGGTTCTGAGAAGAAACTGAGTTTTCTCCTAAGAAACCTTGGGGTTCCAGTTCCTAGTTGGAAGCTCACCCTGCTCTGCGCTATACCTAAAGTGAAAGTCAACGTGAGCCCAAGCTTCGAAGTAAGGCCCTGATTATCCTTGCAAAACGAGAGGCGTGCAGCAGCTCCATGAGGCCTTCATCGTTGTTCTGCTTTAGTTTCAAGGTAGTAAGCTTTTCAACACTCCTAGGGGCCTTGCTTCAGCACCCGTTTCGGTACCAGAACACTGCGTAGAACCAGGAAGCTCTGCTCCTGCGTGTATGCTGCGTGTCAACCTAGAAATTAGAGACTGATGGCACAAGGCTAGTTTTCCCATTATGAAAGCTCCGTTGATGCGGCCCCGAAGCTACCTGAAAAGCACTGTTGTTACCGTGCTTTTACTTACAGCCGGCATGGCACATAGAAGAAAATGAGTTTTCTCGAAAGAAACCTTGTGCTTCCAGTTCCTAGTTGGAAGCTCACCCTGCTCTGCTCTATACCAAACGTGAAAGTCAATGTGAGCACTAGCCTCGAAGTAAGGCCCTGATTATGCTGGCAAAACGGGAGGCGTGCAGCAGCTCCATGAGGCCTTCATCGCTGTTCTGCTTTAGTTTCACGGTAGTAAGCTTTCCAACATTCCTAGGGACTTTGCTTAAGCAACCGTTTCGGTACCAGAACACTGCGTAGAGACAGTAAGCTCTGGTCCTGCGTGTATGCTGCGTGTCAACCTAGAAATTGGAGACTGATGGCATAAGGCTTCTTTTCCCATTATGAAAGCTCCGTTCATGCGGCCTCGAAGCTACCTGAAAAGCATTGTTGTTGCCGGGGTTTTCCTCACTGCCGGCATGGTTCTGAGAAGAAAATGAGTTTTCTCCTAAGAAACCTTGGGTTTCCAGTTCCTTGTTGGAAGCTCACCCTGCTCTGCGCTATACCTAAAGTGAAAGTCAACGTGAGCCCAAGCTTCGAAGTAAGGCCCTGATTATCCTTGCAAAACGAGAGGCGTGCAGCAGCTCCATGAGGCCTTCATCGTTGTTCTGCTTTAGTTTCAAGGTAGTAAGCTTTTCAACACTCCTAGGGGACTTGCTTCAGCACCCGTTTCAGTACCAGAACACTGCGTAGAACCAGGAAGCTCTGCTCCTGCGTGTATGCTGCGTGTCAACCTAGAAATTAGAGACTGATGGCACAAGGCTAGTTTTCCCATTATGAAAGCTCCGTTGATGCTGCCCCGAAGCTACCTGAAAAGCACTGTTGTTACCGTGCTTTTACTTACAGCCGGCATGGTTCATAGAAGAAAATGAGTTTTCTCGAAAGAAACCTTGTGCTTCCAGTTCCTAGTTGGAAGCTCACCCGGCTCTGCTCTATACCAAACGTGAAAGTCAATGTGAGCACTAGCCTCGAAGTAAGGCCCTGATTATCCTGGCAAAACGGGAGGCGTGCAGCAGCTCCATGAGGCCTTCATCGCTGTTCTGCTTTAGTTTCACGGTAGTAAGCTTTCCAACATTCCTAGGGACTTTGCTTAAGCAACCGTTTCGGTACCAGAACACTGCGTAGAGACAGTAAGCTCTGGTCCTGCGTGTATGCTGCGTGTCAACCTAGAAATTGGAGACTGATGGCATAAGGCTTCTTTTCCCATTATGAAAGCTCCGTTCATGCGGCCTCGAAGCTACCTGAAAAGCATTGTGGTTGCCGGGGTTTTCCTCACTGCCGGCATGGTTCTGAGAAGAAACTGAGTTTTCTCCTAAGAAACCTTGGGGTTCCAGTTCCTAGTTGGAAGCTCACCCTGCTCTGCGCTATACCTAAAGTGAAAGTCAACGTGAGCCCAAGCTTCGAAGTAAGGCCCTGATTATCCTTGCAAAACGAGAGGCGTGCAGCAGCTCCATGAGGCCTTCATCGTTGTTCTGCTTTAGTTTCAAGGTAGTAAGCTTTTCAACACTCCTAGGGGCCTTGCTTCAGCACCCGTTTCGGTACCAGAACACTGCGTAGAACCAGGAAGCTCTGCTCCTGCGTGTATGCTGCGTGTCAACCTAGAAATTAGAGACTGATGGCACAAGGCTAGTTTTCCCATTATGAAAGCTCCGTTGATGCGGCCCCGAAGCTACCTGAAAAGCACTGTTGTTACCGTGCTTTTACTTACAGCCGGCATGGCACATAGAAGAAAATGAGTTTTCTCGAAAGAAACCTTGTGCTTCCAGTTCCTAGTTGGAAGCTCACCCTGCTCTGCTCTATACCAAACGTGAAAGTCAATGTGAGCACTAGCCTCGAAGTAAGGCCCTGATTATGCTGGCAAAACGGGAGGCGTGCAGCAGCTCCATGAGGCCTTCATCGCTGTTCTGCTTTAGTTTCACGGTAGTAAGCTTTCCAACATTCCTAGGGACTTTGCTTAAGCAACCGTTTCGGTACCAGAACACTGCGTAGAGACAGTAAGCTCTGGTCCTGCGTGTATGCTGCGTGTCAACCTAGAAATTGGAGACTGATGGCATAAGGCTTCTTTTCCCATTATGAAAGCTCCGTTCATGCGGCCTCGAAGCTACCTGAAAAGCATTGTTGTTGCCGGGGTTTTCCTCACTGCCGGCATGGTTCTGAGAAGAAAATGAGTTTTCTCCTAAGAAACCTTGGGTTTCCAGTTCCTTGTTGGAAGCTCACCCTGCTCTGCGCTATACCTAAAGTGAAAGTCAACGTGAGCCCAAGCTTCGAAGTAAGGCCCTGATTATCCTTGCAAAACGAGAGGCGTGCAGCAGCTCCATGAGGCCTTCATCGTTGTTCTGCTTTAGTTTCAAGGTAGTAAGCTTTTCAACACTCCTAGGGGCCTTGCTTCAGCACCCATTTCAGTACCAGAACACTGCGTAGAACCAGGAAGCTCTGCTCCTGCGTGTATGCTGCGTGTCAACCTAGAAATTAGAGACTGATGTCACAAGGCTAGTTTTCCCATTATGAAAGCTCCGTTGATGCTGCCCCGAAGCTACCTGAAAAGCACTGTTGTTACCGTGCTTTTACTTACAGCCGGCATGGCACATAGAAGAAAATGAGTTTTCTCGAAAGAAACCTTGTGCTTCCAGTTCCTAGTTGGAAGCTCACCCTGCTCTGCTCTATACCAAACGTGAAAGTCAATGTGAGCACTAGCCTCGAAGTAAGGCCCTGATTATGCTGGCAAAACGGGAGGCGTGCAGCAGCTCCATGAGGCCTTCATCGCTGTTCTGCTTTAGTTTCACGGTAGTAAGCTTTCCAACATTCCTAGGGACTTTGCTTAAGCAACCGTTTCGGTACCAGAACACTGCGTAGAGACAGTAAGCTCTGGTCCTGCGTGTATGCTGCGTGTCAACCTAGAAATTGGAGACTGATGGCATAAGGCTTCTTTTCCCATTATGAAAGCTCCGTTCATGCGGCCTCGAAGCTACCTGAAAAGCATTGTTGTTGCCGGGGTTTTCCTCACTGCCGGCATGGTTCTGAGAAGAAAATGAGTTTTCTCCTAAGAAACCTTGGGTTTCCAGTTCCTTGTTGGAAGCTCACCCTGCTCTGCGCTATACCTAAAGTGAAAGTCAACGTGAGCCCAAGCTTCGAAGTAAGGCCCTGATTATCCTTGCAAAACGAGAGGCGTGCAGCAGCTCCATGAGGCCTTCATCGTTGTTCTGCTTTAGTTTCAAGGTAGTAAGCTTTTCAACACTCCTAGGGGCCTTGCTTCAGCACCCATTTCAGTACCAGAACACTGCGTAGAACCAGGAAGCTCTGCTCCTGCGTGTATGCTGCGTGTCAACCTAGAAATTAGAGACTGATGTCACAAGGCTAGTTTTCCCATTATGAAAGCTCCGTTGATGCTGCCCCGAAGCTACCTGAAAAGCACTGTTGTTACCGTGCTTTTACTTACAGCCGGCATGGCACATAGAAGAAAATGAGTTTTCTCGAAAGAAACCTTGTGCTTCCAGTTCCTAGTTGGAAGCTCACCCTGCTCTGCTCTATACCAAACGTGAAAGTCAATGTGAGCACTAGCCTCGAAGTAAGGCCCTGATTATCCTGGCAAAACGGGAGGCGTGCAGCAGCTCCATGAGGCCTTCATCGCTGTTCTGCTTTAGTTTCACGGTAGTAAGCTTTCCAACATTCCTAGGGACTTTGCTTAAGCAACCGTTTCGGTACCAGAACACTGCGTAGAGACAGTAAGCTCTGGTCCTGCGTGTATGCTGCGTGTCAACCTAGAAATTGGAGACTGATGGCATAAGGCTTCTTTTCCCATTATGAAAGCTCCGTTCATGCGGCCTCGAAGCTACCTGAAAAGCATTGTTGTTGCCGGGGTTTTCCTCACTGCCGGCATGGTTCTGAGAAGAAACTGAGTTTTCTCCTAAGAAACCTTGGGTTTCCAGTTCCTTGTTGGAAGCTCACCCTGCTCTGCGCTATACCTAAAGTGAAAGTCAACGTGAGCCCAAGCTTTGAAGTAAGGCCCTGATTATCCTTGCAAAACGAGAGGCGTGCAGCAGCTCCATGAGGCCTTCATCGTTGTTCTGCTTTAGTTTCAAGGTAGTAAGCTTTTCAACACTCCTAGGGGCCTTGCTTCAGCACCCGTTTCGGTACCAGAACACTGCGTAGAACCAGGAAGCTCTGCTCCTGCGTGTATGCTGCGTGTCAACCTAGAAATTAGAGACTGATGGCACAAGGCTAGTTTTCCCATTATGAAAGCTCCGTTGATGCGGCCCCGAAGCTACCTGAAAAGCACTGTTGTTACCGTGCTTTTACTTACAGCCGGATAGCACATAGAAGAAAATGAGTTTTCTCGAAAGAAACCTTGTGCTTCCAGTTCCTAGTTGGAAGCTCACCCTGCTCTGCTCTATACCAAACGTGAAAGTCAATGTGAGCACTAGCCTCGAAGTAAGGCCCTGATTATGCTGGCAAAACGGGAGGCGTGCAGCAGCTCCATGAGGCCTTCATCGCTGTTCTGCTTTAGTTTCACGGTAGTAAGCTTTCCAACATTCCTAGGGACTTTGCTTAAGCAACCGTTTCGGTACCAGAACACTGCGTAGAGACAGTAAGCTCTGGTCCTGCGTGTATGCTGCGTGTCAACCTAGAAATTGGAGACTGATGGCATAAGGCTTCTTTTCCCATTATGAAAGCTCCGTTCATGCGGCCTGGAGGCTACCTGAAAAGCATTGTTGTTGCCGGGGTTTTCCTCACTGCCGGCATGGTTCTGAGAAGAAAATGAGTTTTCTCCTAAGAAACCTTGGGTTTCCAGTTCCTTGTTGGAAGCTCACCCTGCTCTGCGCTATACCTAAAGTGAAAGTCAACGTGAGCCCAAGCTTCGAAGTAAGGCCCTGATTATCCTTGCAAAACGAGAGGCGTGCAGCAGCTCCATGAGGCCTTCATCGTTGTTCTGCTTTAGTTTCAAGGTAGTAAGCTTTTCAACACTCCTAGGGGCCTTGCTTCAGCACCCATTTCAGTACCAGAACACTGCGTAGAACCAGGAAGCTCTGCTCCTGCGTGTATGCTGCGTGTCAACCTAGAAATTAGAGACTGATGGCACAAGGCTAGTTTTCCCATTATGAAAGCTCCGTTGATGCTGCCCCGAAGCTACCTGAAAAGCACTGTTGTTACCGTGCTTTTACTTACAGCCGGCATGGCACATAGAAGAAAATGAGTTTTCTCGAAAGAAACCTTGTGCTTCCAGTTCCTAGTTGGAAGCTCACCCTGCTCTGCTCTATACCAAACGTGAAAGTCAATGTGAGCACTAGCCTCGAAGTAAGGCCCTGATTATCCTGGCAAAACGGGAGGCGTGCAGCAGCTCCATGAGGCCTTCATCGCTGTTCTGCTTTAGTTTCACGGTAGTAAGCTTTCCAACATTCCTAGGGACTTTGCTTAAGCAACCGTTTCGGTACCAGAACACTGCGTAGAGACAGTAAGCTCTGGTCCTGCGTGTATGCTGCGTGTCAACCTAGAAATTGGAGACTGATGGCATAAGGCTTCTTTTCCCATTATGAAAGCTCCGTTCATGCGGCCTCGAAGCTACCTGAAAAGCATTGTTGTTGCCGGGGTTTTCCTCACTGCCGGCATGGTTCTGAGAAGAAACTGAGTTTTCTCCTAAGAAACCTTGGGTTTCCAGTTCCTTGTTGGAAGCTCACCCTGCTCTGCGCTATTCCTAAAGTGAAAGTCAACGTGAGCCCAAGCTTTGAAGTAAGGCCCTGATTATCCTTGCAAAACGAGAGGCGTGCAGCAGCTCCATGAGGCCTTCATCGTTGTTCTGCTTTAGTTTCAAGGTAGTAAGCTTTTCAACACTCCTAGGGGCCTTGCTTCAGCACCCGTTTCGGTACCAGAACACTGCGTAGAACCAGGAAGCTCTGCTCCTGCGTGTATGCTGCGTGTCAACCTAGAAATTAGAGACTGATGGCACAAGGCTAGTTTTCCCATTATGAAAGCTCCGTTGATGCGGCCCCGAAGCTACCTGAAAAGCACTGTTGTTACCGTGCTTTTACTTACAGCCGGATAGCACATAGAAGAAAATGAGTTTTCTCGAAAGAAACCTTGTGCTTCCAGTTCCTAGTTGAAAGCTCACCCTGCTCTGCTCTATACCAAACGTGAAAGTCAATGTGAGCACTAGCCTCGAAGTAAGGCCCTGATTATGCTGGCAAAACGGGAGGCGTGCAGCAGCTCCATGAGGCCTTCATCGCTGTTCTGCTTTAGTTTCACGGTAGTAAGCTTTCCAACATTCCTAGGGACTTTGCTTAAGCAACCGTTTCGGTACCAGAACACTGCGTAGAGACAGTAAGCTCTGGTCCTGCGTGTATGCTGCGTGTCAACCTAGAAATTGGAGACTGATGGCATAAGGCTTCTTTTCCCATTATGAAAGCTCCGTTCATGCGGCCTGGAAGCTACCTGAAAAGCATTGTTGTTGCCGGGGTTTTCCTCACTGCCGGCATGGTTCTGAGAAGAAAATGAGTTTTCTCCTAAGAAACCTTGGGTTTCCAGTTCCTAGTTGGAAGCTCACCCTGCTCTGCTCTATACCAAACGTGAAAGTCAATGTGAGCACTAGCCTCGAAGTAAGGCCCTGATTATCCTGGCAAAACGGGAGGCGTGCAGCAGCTCCATGAGGCCTTCATCGCTGTTCTGCTTTAGTTTCACGGTAGTAAGCTTTCCAACATTCCTAGGGACTTTGCTTAAGCAACCGTTTCGGTACCAGAACACTGCGTAGAGACAGTAAGCTCTGGTCCTGCGTGTATGCTGCGTGTCAACCTAGAAATTGGAGACTGATGGCATAAGGCTTCTTTTCCCATTATGAAAGCTCCGTTCATGCGGCCTCGAAGCTACCTGAAAAGCATTGTTGTTGCCGGGGTTTTCCTCACTGCCGGCATGGTTCTGAGAAGAAACTGAGTTTTCTCCTAAGAAACCTTGGGTTTCCAGTTCCTTGTTGGAAGCTCACCCTGCTCTGCGCTATACCTAAAGTGAAAGTCAACGTGAGCCCAAGCTTTGAAGTAAGGCCCTGATTATCCTTGCAAAACGAGAGGCGTGCAGCAGCTCCATGAGGCCTTCATCGTTGTTCTGCTTTAGTTTCAAGGTAGTAAGCTTTTCAACACTCCTAGGGGCCTTGCTTCAGCACCCATTTCAGTACCAGAACACTGCGTAGAACCAGGAAGCTCTGCTCCTGCGTGTATGCTGCGTGTCAACCTAGAAATTAGAGACTGATGGCACAAGGCTAGTTTTCCCATTATGAAAGCTCCGTTGATGCGGCCCCGAAGCTACCTGAAAAGCACTGTTGTTACCGTGCTTTTACTTACAGCCGGCATGGCACATAGAAGAAAATGAGTTTTCTCGAAAGAAACCTTGTGCTTCCAGTTCCTAGTTGGAAGCTCACCCTGCTCTGCTCTATACCAAACGTGAAAGTCAATGTGAGCACTAGCCTCGAAGTAAGGCCCTGATTATGCTGGCAAAACGGGAGGCGTGCAGCAGCTCCATGAGGCCTTCATCGCTGTTCTGCTTTAGTTTCACGGTAGTAAGCTTTCCAACATTCCTAGGGACTTTGCTTAAGCAACCGTTTCGGTACCAGAACACTGCGTAGAGACAGTAAGCTCTGGTCCTGCGTGTATGCTGCGTGTCAACCTAGAAATTGGAGACTGATGGCATAAGGCTTCTTTTCCCATTATGAAAGCTCCGTTCATGCGGCCTCGAAGCTACCTGAAAAGCATTGTTGTTGCCGGGGTTTTCCTCACTGCCGGCATGGTTTTGAGAAGAAACTGAGTTTTCTCCTAAGAAACCTTGGGGTTCCAGTTCCTAGTTGGAAGCTCACCCTGCTCTGCTCTATACCAAACGTGAAAGTCAATGTGAGCACTAGCCTCGAAGTAAGGCCCTGATTATCCTGGCAAAACGGGAGGCATGCAGCAGCTCCATGAGGCCTTCATCGCTGTTCTGCTTTAGTTTCACGGTAGTAAGCTTTCCAAGAGTCCTACGGACTGTGCTTAAACAACCGTTTCGGTACCAGAACACTGCGTAGAGACAGTAAGCTCTGCTCCTGCGTGTATGCTGCGTGTCAACCTAGAAATTGGAGACTGATGACATAAGGCTTCTTTTCCCATTATGAAAGCTCCGTTCATGCGGCCTCGAAGCTACCTGAAAAGCATTGTTGTTGCCGGGGTTTTCCTCACTGCCGGCATGGTTCTGAGAAGAAAATGAGTTTTCTCCTAAGAAACCTTGGGTTTCCAGTTCCTTGTTGGAAGCTCACCCTGCTCTGCGCTATACCTAAAGTGAAAGTCAACGTGAGCCCAAGCTTCGAAGTAAGGCCCTGATTATCCTTGCCAAACGAGAGGCGTGCAGCAGCTCCATGAGGCCTTCATCGTTGTTCTGCTTTAGTTTCAAGGTAGTAAGCTTTTCAGCACTCCTAGGGGCCTTGCTTCAGCACCCGTTTCGGTACCAGAACACTGCGTAGAACCAGGAAGCTCTGCTCCTGCGTGTATGCTGCGTGTCAACCTAGAAATTAGAGACTGATGGCACAAGGCTTGTTTTCCCGTTTTGAAAGCTCCATTCATGCTGCCTCGAAGCTACCTGAAAAGCACTGTTGTTACCGTGCTTTTACTTACAGCCGGCATGGCACATAGAAGAAAATGAGTTTTCTCGAAAGAAACCTTGTGCTTCCAGTTCCTAGTTGGAAGCTCACCCTGCTCTGCCCTATACCAAACGTGAAAGTCAATGTGAGCACTAGCCTCGAAGTAAGGCCCTGATTATGCTGGCAAAACGGGAGGCGTGCAGCAGCTCCATGAGGCCTTCATCGCTGTTCTGCTTTAGTTTCACGGTAGTAAGCTTTCCAAGACTCCTAGGGACTTTGCTTAAGCAACCGTTTCGGTACCAGAACAATGCGTAGAGACAGTAAGCTCTGGTCCAGCGTGTATGCTGCGTGTCAACCTAGAAATTGGAGACTGATGGCATAAGGCTTCTTTTGCCATTATGAAAGCTCCGTTCATGCGGCCTCGAAGCTACCTGAAAAGCATTGTTGTTGCCGGGGTTTTCCTCACTGCCGGCATGGTTCTGAGAAGAAAATGAGTTTTCTCCTAAGAAACCTTGGGTTTCCAGTTCCTTGTTGGAAGCTCACCCTGCTCTGCGCTATACCTAAAGTGAAAGTCAACGTGAGCCCAAGCTTCGAAGTAAGGCCCTGATTATCCTTGCAAAACGAGAGGCGTGCAGCAGCTCCATGTGGCCTTCATCGTGGTTCTGCTTTAGTTTCAAGGTAGTAAGCTTTTCAACACTCCTAGGGGCCTTGCTTCAGCACCCGTTTCACTACCAGAACACTGCGTAGAACCAGGAAGCTCTGCTCCTGCGTGTATGCTGCGTGTCAACCTAGAAATTAGAAACTGATGGCACAAGGCTTGTTTTCCCGTTTTGAAAGTTCCATTCATGCGTCCTCGAAGCTACCTGAAAAGCACTGTTGTTACCGTGCTTTTACTTACAGCCGGCATGGCACATAGAAGAAAATGAGTTTTCTCGAAAGCAACCTTGTGCTTCCAGTTCCTAGTTGGAAGCTCACCCTGCTCTGCTCTATACCAAACGTGAAAGTCAATGTGAGCACTAGCCTCGAAGTAAGGCCCTGATTATGCTGGCAAAACGGGAGGCGTGCAGCAGCTCCATGAGGCCTTCATCGCTGTTCTGCTTTAGTTTCACGGTAGTAAGCTTTCCAACATTCCTAGGGACTTTGCTTAAGCAACCGTTTCGGTACCAGAACACTGCGTAGAGACAGTAAGCTCTGGTCCTGCGTGTATGCTGCGTGTCAACCTAGAAATTGGAGACTGATGGCATAAGGCTTCTTTTCCCATTATGAAAGCTCCGTTCATGCGGCCTCGAAGCTACCTGAAAAGCATTGTTGTTGCCGGGGTTTTCCTCACTGCCGGCATGGTTCTGAGAAGAAAATGAGTTTTCTCCTAAAAAACCTTGGGTTTCCAGTTCCTTGTTGGAAGCTCACCCTGCTCTGCGCTATATCTAAAGTGAAAGTCAACGTGAGCCCAAGCTTCGAAGTAAGGCCCTGATTATCCTTGCAAAACGAGAGGCGTGCAGCAGCTCCATGAGGCCTTCATCGTTGTTCTGCTTTAGTTTCAAGGTAGTAAGCTTTTCAACACTCCTAGGGGCCTTGCTTCAGCACCCGTTTCAGTACCAGAACACTGCGTAGAACCAGGAAGCTCTGCTCCTGCGTGTATGCTGCGTGTCAACCTAGAAATTAGAGACTGATGGCACAAGGCTAGTTTTCCCGTTTTGAAAGCTCCGTTGATGCGGCCCCGAAGCTACCTGAAAAGCACTGTTGTTACCGTGCTTTTACTTACAGCCGGCATGGCACATAGAAGAAAATGAGTTTTCTCGAAAGAAACCTTGTGCTTCCAGTTCCTAGTTGGAAGCTTACCCTGCTCTGCTCTATACCAAACGTGAAAGTCAATGTGAGCACTAGCCTCGAAGTAAGGCCCTGATTATGCTGGCAATACGGGAGGCGTGCAGCAGCTCAATGAGGCCTTCATCGCTGTTCTGCTTTAGTTTCACAGTAGTAAACTTTCCAACATTCCTAGGGACTTTGCTTAAGCAACCGTTTCGGTACCAGAACACTGCGTAGAGACAGTAAGCTCTGGTCCTGCGTGTATGCTGCGTGTCAACCTAGAAATTGGAGACTGATGGCATAAGGCTTCTTTTCCCATTATGAAAGCTCCGTTCATGCGGCCTCGAAGCTACCTGAAAAGCATTGTTGTTGCCGGGGTTTTCCTCACTGCCGGCATGGTTCTGCGAAGAAAATGAGTTTTCTCCTAAGAAACCTTGGGTTTCCAGTTCCTTGTTGGAAGCTCACCCTGCTCTGCGCTATACCTAAAGTGAAAGTCAAAGTGAGCCCAAGCTTCGAAGTAAGGCCCTGATTATCCTTGAAAAACGGGAGGCGTACAGCAGCTCCATGAGGCCTTCATCGTTGTTCTGCTTTAGTTTCAAGGTAGTAAGCTTTTCAACACTCCTAGGGGACTTGCTTCAGCACCCGTTTCAGTACCAGAACACTGCGTAGAACCAGGAAGCTCTGCTCCTGCGTGTATGCTGCGTGTCAACCTAGAAATTAGAGACTGATGGCACAAGGCTAGTTTTCCCATTATGAAAGCTCCGTTGATGCGGCCCCGAAGCTACCTGAAAAGCAGTGTTGTTACCGTGCTTTTACTTACAGTCGGCATGGTTCATAGAAGAAAATGAGTTTTCTCGAAAGAAACCTTGTGCTTCCAGTTCCTAGTTGGAAGCTCACCCTGCTCTGCTCTATACCAAACGTGAAAATCAATGTGAGCACTAGCCTCGAAGTAAGGCCCTGATTATGCTGGCAAAAGGGAGGCGTGCAGCAGCTCCATGAGGCCTTCATCGCTGTTCTGCTTTAGTTTCACGGTAGTAAGCTTCCAAGACTCCTACGGACTTTGCTTAAGCAACCGTTTCGGTACCAGAACACTGCGTAGAGACAGTAAGCTCTGGTCCTGCGTGTATGCTGCGTGTCAACCTAGAAATTGGAGACTGATGGCATAAGGCTTCTTTTCCCATTATGAAAGCTCCGTTCATGCGGCCTCGAAGCTGCCTGAAAAGCATTGTTGTTGCCGGGGTTTTCCTCACTGCCGGCATGGTTCTGAGAAGAAAATGAGTTTTCTCCTAAGAAACCTTGGGTTTCCAGTTCCTTGTTGGAAGCTCACCCTGCTCTGCGCTATACCTAAAGTGAAAGTCAACGTGAGCCCAAGCTTCGAAGTAAGGCCCTGATTATCCTTGCAAAACGAGAGGCATGCAGCAGCTCCATGAGGCCTTCATCCGTTTTTCTGCTTTAGTTTCAAGGTAGTAAGCTTTTCAACACTCCTAGGGGCCTTGCTTCAGCACCCGTTTCAGTACCAGAACACTGCGTAGAACCAGGAAGCTCTGCTCCTGCGTGTATGCTGCGTGTCAACCTACAAATTAGAGACTGATGGCACAAGGCTAGTTTTTCCATTATGAAAGCTCCGTTGATGCGGCCCCGAAGCTACCTGAAAAGCACTGTTGTTACCGTGCTTTTACTTACAGCCGGCATGGCACATAGAAGAAAATGAGTTTTCTCGAAAGAAACCTTGTGCTTCCAGTTCCTAGTTGGAAGCTCACCCTGCTCTGCTCTATACCAAACGTGAAAGTCAATGTGAGCACTGGCCTCGAAGTAAGGCCCTGATAATGCTGGCAAAACGGGAGGCGTGCAGCAGCTCCATGAGGCCTTCATCGCTGTTCTGCTTTAGTTTCACGGTAGTAAGCTTTCCAAGACTCCTAGGGACTTTGCTTAAGCAACCGTTTCGGTACCAGAACACTGCATAGAGACAGTAAGCTCTGGTCCTGCGTGTATGCTGCGTGTCAACCTAGAAATTGGAGACTGATGGCATAAGTCTTCTTTTGCCATTATGAAAGCTCCGTTCATGCGGCCTCGAAGCTGCCTGAAAAGCATTGTTGTTGCCGGGGTTTTCCTCACTGCCGGCATGGTTCTGAGAAGAAACTGAGTTTTCTCCTAAGAAACCTTGGGTTTCCAGTTCCTTGTTGGAAGCTCACCCTGCTCTGCGCTATACCTAAAGTGAAAGTCAACGTGAGCCCAAGCTTCGAAGTAAGGCCCTGATTATCCTTGCAAAACGAGAGGCGTGCAGCAGCTCCATGAGGCCTTCATCGTTGTTCTGCTTTAGTTTCAAGGTAGTAAGCTTTTCAACACTCCTAGGGGCCTTGCTTCAGCACCCGTTTCAGTACCAGAACACTGCGTAGAACCAGGAAGCTCTGCTCCTGCGTGTATGCTGCGTGTCAACCGTGAAATTAGAGACTGATGGCACAAGGCTTGTTTTCCCGTTTTGAAAGCTCCATTCATGCGGCCTCGAAGCTACCTGAAAAGCACTGTTGTTACCGTGCTTTTACTTACAGCCGGCATGGCACATAGAAGAAAATGAGTTTTCTCGAAAGAAACCTTGTGCTTCCAGTTCCTAGTTGAAAGCTCACCCGGCTCTGCTCTATACCAAACGTGACAGTCAATGTGAGCACTAGCCTCGAAGTAAGGCCCTGATTATGCTGGCAATACGGGAGGCGTGCAGCAGCTCCATGAGGCCTTCATCGCTGTTCTGCTTTAGTTTCACGGTAGTAAGCTTTCCAAGAGTCCTCCGGACTTTGCTTAAACAACCGTTTCGGTACCAGAACACTGCGTAGAGACAGTAAGCTCTGCTCCTGCGTGTATGCTGCGTGTCAACCTAGAAATTGGAGACTGATGGCATAAGGCTTCTTTTCCCATTATGAAAGCTCCGTTCATGCGGCCTCGAAGCTACCTGAAAAGCATTGTTGTTGCCGGGGTTTTCCTCACTGCCGGCATGGTTCTGAGAAGAAAATGAGTTTTCTCCTAAGAAACCTTGGGTTTCCAGTTCCTTGTTGGAAGCTCACCCTGCTCTGCGCTATACCTAAAGTGAAAGTCAACGTGAGCCCAAGCTTCGAAGTAAGGCCCTGATTATCCTTGCAAAACGAGAGGCGTGCAGCAGCTCCATGAGGCCTTCATCGTTGTTCTGCTTTAGTTTCAAGGTAGTAAGCTTTTCAACACTCCTAGGGGCCTTGCTTCAGCACCCGTTTCAGTACCAGAACACTGCGTAGAACCAGGAAGCTCTGCTCCTGCGTGTATGCTGCGTGTCAACCTAGAAATTAGAGACTGATGGCACAAGGCTTGTTTTCCCGTGTTGAAAGCTCCATTCATGCGGCCTCGAAGCTACCTGAAAAGCACTGTTGTTACCGTGCTTTTACTTACAGCCGGCATGGCACATAGAAGAAAATGAGTTTTCTCGAAAGAAACCTTGTGCTTCCAGTTCCTAGTTGGAAGCTCACCCGGCTCTGCTCTATACCAAACGTGAAAGTCAATGTGAGCACTAGCCTCGAAGTAAGGCCCTGATTATGCTGGCAATACGGGAGGCGTGCAGCAGCTCCATGAGGCCTTCATCGCTGTTCTGCTTTAGTTTCACGGTAGTAGCTTTCCAACATTCCTAGGGACTTTGCTTAAGCAACCGTTTCGGTACCAGAACACTGCGTAGAGACAGTAAGCTCTGGTCCTGCGTGTATGCTGCGTGTCAACCTAGAAATTGGAGACTGATGGCATAAGGCTTCTTTTCCCATTATGAAAGCTCCGTTCATGCGGCCTCGAAGCTACCTGAAAAGCATTGTTGTTGCCGGGGTTTTCCTCACTGCCGGCATGGTTCTGAGAAGAAAATGAGTTTTCTCCTAAGAAACCTTGGGTTTCCAGTTCCTTGTTGGAAGCTCACCCTGCTCTGCGCTATACCTAAAGTGAAAGTCAACGTGAGCCCAAGCTTCGAAGTAAGGCCCTGATTATCCTTGCAAAACGAGAGGCGTGCAGCAGCTCCATGAGGCCTTCATCGTTGTTCTGCTTTAGTTTCAAGGTAGTAAGCTTTTCAACACTCCTAGGGGCCTTGCTTCAGCACCCGTTTCAGTACCAGAACACTGCGTAGAACCAGGAAGCTCTGCTCCTGCGTGTATGCTGCGTGTCAACCTAGAAATTAGAGACTGATGGCACAAGGCTTGTTTTCCCGTTTTGAAAGCTCCATTCATGCGGCCTCGAAGCTACCTGAAAAGCACTGTTGTTACCGTGCTTTTACTTACAGCCGGCATGGCACATAGAAGAAAATGAGTTTTCTCGAAAGAAACCTTGTGCTTCCAGTTCCTAGTTGGAAGCTCACCCGGCTCTGCTCTATACCAAACTGAAAGTCAATGTGAGCACTAGCCTCGAAGTAAGGCCCTGATTATCCGGGCAATACGGGAGGCGTGCAGCAGCTCCATGAGGCCTTCATCGCTGTTCTGCTTTAGTTTCACGGTAGTAAGCTTTCCAACATTCCTAGGGACTTTGCTTAAGCAACCGTTTCGGTACCAGAACACTGCGTAGAGACAGTAAGCTCTGGTCCTGCGTGTATGCTGCGTGTCAACCTAGAAATTGGAGACTGATGGCATAAGGCTTCTTTTCCCATTATGAAAGCTCCGTTCATGCGGCCTCGAAGCTACCTGAAAAGCATTGTTGTTGCCGGGGTTTTCCTCACTGCCGGCATGGTTCTGAGAAGAAAATGAGTTTTCTCCTAAGAAACCTTGGGTTTCCAGTTCCTTGTTGGAAGCTCACCCTCCTCTGCGCTATACCTAAAGTGAAAGTCAACGTGAGCCCAAATTTCGAAGTAAGGCCCTGATTATCCTTGCAAAACGAGAGGCGTGCAGCAGCTCCATGAGGCCTTCATCGTTGTTCTGCTTTAGTTTCAAGGTAGTAAGCTTTTCAACACTCCTAGGGGCCTTGCTTCAGCACCCGTTTCAGTACCAGAACACTGCGTAGAACCAGGAAGCTCTGCTCCTGCGTGTATGCTGCGTGTCAACCTAGAAATTAGAGACTGATGGCACAAGGCTAGTTTTCCCATTATGAAAGCTCCGTTGATGCGGACCCGAAGCTACCTGAAAAGCACTGTTGTTACCGTGCTTTTACTTACAGCCGGCATGGCACATAGAAGAAAATGAGTTTTCTCGAAAGAAACCTTGTGCTTCCAGTTCCTAGTTGGAAGCTCACCCGGCTCTGCTCTATACCAAACGTGAAAGTCAATGTGAGCACTAGCCTCGAAGTAAGGCCCTGATTATGCTGGCAATACGGGAGGCGTGCAGCAGCTCCATGAGGCCTTCATCGCTGTTCTGCTTTAGTTTCACGGTAGTAAGCTTTCCAACATTCCTAGGGACTTTGCTTAAGCAACCGTTTCGGTACCAGAACACTGCGTAGAGACAGTAAGCTCTGGTCCTGCGTGTATGCTGCGTGTCAACCTAGAAATTGGAGACTGATGGCATAAGGCTTCTTTTGCCATTATGAAAGCTCCGTTCATGCGGCCTCGAAGCTACCTGAAAAGCATTGTTGTTGCCGGGGTTTTCCTCACTGCCGGCATGGTTCTGAGAAGAAAATGAGTTTTCTCCTAAGAAACCTTGGGTTTCCAGTTCCTTGTTGGAAGCTCACCCTGCTCTGCGCTATACCTAAAGTGAAAGTCAACGTGAGCCCAAGCTTCGAAGTAAGGCCCTGATTATCCTTGCAAAACGAGAGGCGTGCAGCAGCTCCATGAGGCCTTCATCGTTGTTCTGCTTTAGTTTCAAGGTAGTAAGCTTTTCAACACTCCTAGGGGCCTTGCTTCAGCACCCGTTTCAGTACCAGAACACTGCGTAGAACCAGGAAGCTCTGCTCCTGCGTGTATGCTGCGTGTCAACCTAGAAATTAGAGACTGATGGCACAAGGCTTGTTTTCCCGTTTTGAAAGCTCCATTCATGCGGCCTCGAAGCTACCTGAAAAGCACTGTTGTTACCGTGCTTTTACTTACAGCCGGCATGGCACATAGAAGAAAATGATTTTTCTCGAAAGAAACCTTGTGCTTCCAGTTCCTAGTTGGAAGCTCACCCGGCTCTGCTCTATACCAAACGTGAAAGTCAATGTGAGCACTAGCCTCGAAGTAAGGCCCTGATTATGCAGGCAATACGGGAGGCGTGCAGCAGCTCCATGAGGCCTTCATCGCTGTTCTGCTTTAGTTTCACGGTAGTAAGCTTTCCAACATTCCTAGGGACTTTGCTTAAGCAACCGTTTCGGTACCAGAACACTGCGTAGAGACAGTAAGCTCTGGTCCTGCGTGTATGCTGCGTGTCAACCTAGAAATTGGAGACTGATGGCATAAGGCTTCTTTTCCCATTATGAAAGCTCCGTTCATGCGGCCTCGAAGCTACCTGAAAAGCATTGTTGTTGCCGGGGTTTTCCTCACTGCCGGCATGGTTCTGAGAAGAAAATGAGTTTTCTCCTAAGAAACCTTGGGTTTCCAGTTCCTTGTTGGAAGCTCACCCTACTCTGCGCTATACCTAAAGTGAAAGTCAACGTGAGCCCAAATTTCGAAGTAAGGCCCTGATTATCCTTGCAAAACGAGAGGCGTGCAGCAGCTCCATGAGGCCTTCATCGTTGTTCTGCTTTAGTTTCAAGGTAGTAAGCTTTTCAACACTCCTAGGGGACTTGCTTCAGCACCCGTTTCAGTACCAGAACACTGCGTAGAACCAGGAAGCTCTGCTCCTGCGTGTATGCTGCGTGTCAACCTAGAAATTAGAGGCTGACGGCACAAGGCTAGTTTTCCCATTATGAAAGCTCCGTTGATGCGGCCCCGAAGCTACCTGAAAAGCACTGTTGTTACCCTGCTTTTACTTACAGCCGGCATGGCACATAGAAGAAAATGAGTTTTCTCGAAAGAAACCTTGTGCTTCCAGTTCCTAGGTGGAAGCTCACCAGGCTCTGCTCTATACCAAACGTGAAAGTCAATGTGAGCACTAGCCTCGAAGTAAGGCCCTGATTATCCTGGCAAAACGGGAGGCGTGCAGCAGCTCCATGAGGCCTTCATCGCTGTTCTGCTTTAGTTTCACGGTAGTAAGCTTTCCAAGACTCCTAGGGACTTTGCTTAAGCAACCGTTTCGGTCCCAGAACACTGCGTAGAGACAGTAAGCTCTGGTCCTGCGTGTATGCTGCGTGTCAACCTAGAAATTAGAGACTGATGGCACAAGGCTTGTTTTCCCGTGTTGAAAGCTCCATTCATGCGGCCTCGAAGCTACCTGAAAAGCACTGTTGTTACCGTGCTTTTACTTACAGCCGGCATGGCACATAGAGGAAATTAGTTTTCTCGAAAGAAACCTTGTGCTTCCAGTTCCTAGTTGGAAGCTCACCCGGCTCTGCTCTATAACAAACGTGAAAGTCAATGTGAGCACTAGCCTCAAAGTAAGGCCCTGATTATGCTGGCAAAACGGGAGGCGTGCAGCAGCTCCATGAGGCCTTCATCGCTGTTCTGCTTTAGTTTCACGGTAGTAAGCTTTCCAAGACTCCTAGGGACTTTGCTTAAGCAACCGTTTCGGTCCGAGAACACTGCGTAGAGACAGTAAGCTCTGGTCCTGCGTGTATGCTGCGTGTCAACCTAGAAATTGGAGACTGATGGCATAAGGCTTCTTTTGCCATTATGAAAGCTCCGTTCATGCGGCCTCGAAGCTACCTGAAAAGCATTGTTGTTGCCGGGGTTTTCCTCACTGCCGGCATGGTTCTGAGAAGAAAATGAGTTTTCTCCTAAGAAACCTTGGGTTTCCAGTTCCTTGTTGGAAGCTCACCCTGCTCTGCGCTATACCTAAAGTGAAAGTCAACGTGAGCCCAAGCTTCGAAGTAAGGCCCTGATTATCCTTGCAAAACGAGAGGCGTGCAGCAGCTCCATGAGGCCTTCATCGTTGTTCTGCTTTAGTTTCAAGGTAGTAAGCTTTTCAACACTCCTAGGGGCCTTGCTTCAGCACCCGTTTCAGTACCAGAACACTGCGTAGAACCAGGAAGCTCTGCTCCTGCGTGTATGCTGCGTGTCAACCTAGAAATTAGAGACTGATGGCACAAGGCTTGTTTTCCCGTTTTGAAAGCTCCATTCATGCGGCCTCGAAGCTACCTGAAAAGCACTGTTGTTACCGTGCTTTTACTTACAGCCGGCATGGCAAATAGAAGAAAATGAGTTTTCTCGAAAGAAACCTTGTGCTTCCAGTTCCTAGTTGGAAGCTCACCCGGCTCTTCTCTATACCAAACGTGAAAGTCAATGTGAGCACTAGCCTCGAAGTAAGGCCCTGATTATGCTGGCAAAACGGGAGGCGTGCAGCAGCTCCATGAGGCCTTCATCGCTGTTCTGCTTTAGTTTCACGGTAGTAAGCCTTCCAAGACTCCTAGGGACTTTGCTTAAGCAACCGTTTCGGTCCCAGAACACTGCGTAGAGACAGTAAGCTCTGGTCCTGCGTGTATGCTGCGTGTCAACCTAGAAATTGGAGACTGATGGCATAAGGCTTCTTTTGCCATTATGAAAGCTCCGTTCATGCGGCCTCGAAGCTACCTGAAAAGCATTGTTGTTGCCGGGGTTTTCCTCACTGCCGGCATGGTTCTGAGAAGAAAATGAGTTTTCTCCTAAGAAACCTTGGGTTTCCAGTTCCTTGTTGGAAGCTCACCCTGCTCTGCGCTATACCTAAAGTGAAAGTCAACATGAGCCCAAGCTTCGAAGTAAGGCCCTGATTATCCTTGCAAAACGAGAGGCGTGCAGCAGCTCCATGAGGCCTTCATCGTTGTTCTGCTTTAGTTTCAAGGTAGTAAGCTTTTCAACACTCCTAGGGGACTTGCTTCAGCACCCGTTTCAGTACCAGAACACTGCGTAGAACCAGGAAGCTCTGCTCCTTCGTGTATGCTGCGTGTCAACCTAGAAATTAGAGACTGACGGCACAAGGCTAGTTTTCCCATTATGAAAGCTCCGTTGATGCGGCCCCGAAGCTACCTGAAAAGCACTGTTGTTACCGTGCTTTTACTTACAGCCGGCATGGCACATAGAAGAAAATGAGTTTTCTCGAAAGAAACCTTGTGCTTCCAGTTCCTAGTTGGAAGCTCACCCGGCTCTGCTCTATAACAAACGTGAAAGTCAATGTGAGCACTAGCCTCGAAGTAAGGCCCTGATTATCCTGGCAAAACGGGAGGCGTGCAGCAGCTCCATGAGGCCTTCATCGCTGTTCTGCTTTATTTTCACGGTAGTAAGCTTTCCAAGACTCCTAGGGACTTTGCTTAAGCAACCGTTTCGGTACCAGAACACTGCGTAGAGACAGTAAGCTCTGGTCCTGCGTGTATGCTGCGTGTCAACCTAGAAATTGGAGACTGATGGCATAAGGCTTCTTTTGCCATTATGAAAGCTCCGTTCATGCGGCCTCGAAGCTACCTGAAAAGCATTGTTGTTGCCGGGGTTTTCCTCACTGCCGGCATGGTTCTGAGAAGAAAATGAGTTTTCTCCTAAGAAACCTTGGGTTTCCAGTTCCTTGTTGGAAGCTCACCCTACTCTGCGCTATACCTAAAGTGAAAGTCAACGTGAGCCCAAGCTTCGAAGTAAGGCCCTGATTATCCTTGCAAAACGAGAGGCGTGCAGCAGCTCCATGAGGCCTTCATCGTTGTTCTGCTTTAGTTTCAAGGTAGTAAGCTTTTCAACACTCCTAGGGGCCTTGCTTCAGCACCCGTTTCAGTACCAGAACACTGCGTAGAACCAGGAAGCTCTGCTCCTGCGTGTATGCTGCGTGTCAACCTAGAAATTAGAGACTGATGGCACAAGGCTTGTTTTCCCGTTTTGAAAGCTCCATTTATGCGGCCTCGAAGCTACCTGAAAAGCACTGTTGTTACCGTGCTTTTACTTACAGCCGGCATGGCACATAGAAGAAAATGAGTTTTCTCGAAAGAAACCTTGTGCTTCCAGTTCCTAGTTGGAAGCTCACCCGGCTCTGCTCTATACCAAACGTGAAAGTCAATGTGAGCACTAGCCTCGAAGTAAGGCCCTGATTATGCTGGCAATACGGGAGGCGTGCAGCAGCTCCATGAGGCCTTCATCGCTGTTCTGCTTTAGTTTCACGGTAGTAAGCTTTCCAAGACTCCTAGGGACTTTGCTTAAGCAACCGTTTCGGTCCCAGAACACTGCGTAGAGACAGTAAGCTCTGGTCCTGCGTGTATGCTGCGTGTCAACCTAGAAATTGGAGACTGATGGCATAAGGCTTCTTTTGCCATTATGAAAGCTCCGTTCATGCGGCCTCGAAGCTACCTGAAAAGCATTGTTGTTGCCGGGGTTTTCCTCACTGCCGGCATGGTTCTGAGAAGAAAATGAGTTTTCTCCTAAGAAACCTTGGGTTTCCAGTTCCTTGTTGGAAGCTCACCCTGCTCTGCGCTATACCTAAATTGAAAGTCAACATGAGCCCAAGCTTCGAAGTAAGGCCCTGATTATCCTTGCAAAACGAGAGTCGTGCAGCAGCTCCATGAGGCCTTCATCGTTGTTCTGCTTTAGTTTCAAGGTAGTAAGCTTTTCACCACTCCTAGGGGACTTGCTTCAGCACCCGTTTCAGTACCAGAACACTGCGTAGAACCAGGAAGCTCTGCTCCTGCGTGTATGCTGCGTGTCAACCTAGAAATTAGAGACTGACGGCACAAGGCTAGTTTTCCCATTATGAAAGCTCCGTTGATGCGGCCCCGAAGCTACCTGAAAAGCACTGTTGTTACCGTGCTTTTACTTACAGCCGGCATGGCACATAGAAGAAAATGAGTTTTCTCGAAAGAAACCTTGTGCTTCCAGTTCCTAGTTGGAAGCTCACCCGGCTCTGCTCTATAACAAACGTGAAAGTCAATGTGAGCACTAGCCTCGAAGTAAGGCCCTGATTATCCTGGCAAAACGGGAGGCGTGCAGCAGCTCCATGAGGCCTTCATCGCTGTTCTGCTTTAGTTTCACGGTAGTAAGCTTTCCAAGACTCCTAGGGACTTTGCTTAAGCAACCGTTTCGGTACCAGAAGACTGCGTAGAGACAGTAAGCTCTGGTCCTGCGTGTATGCTGCGTGTCAACCTAGAAATTGGAGACTGATGGCATAAGGCTTCTTTTGCCATTATGAAAGCTCCGTTCATGCGGCCTCGAAGCTACCTGAAAAGCATTGTTGTTGCCGGGGTTTTCCTCACTGCCGGCATGGTTCTGAGAAGAAAATGAGTTTTCTCCTAAGAAACCTTGGGTTTCCAGTTCCTTGTTGGAAGCTCACCCTGCTCTGCGCTATACCTAAAGTGAAAGTCAACATGAGCCCAAGCTTCGAAGTAAGGCCCTGATTATCCTTGCAAAACGAGAGGCGTGCAGCAGCTCCATGAGGCCTTCATCGTTGTTCTGCTTTAGTTTCAAGGTAGTAAGCTTTTCAACACTCCTAGGGGACTTGCTTCAGCACCCGTTTCAGTACCAGAACACTGCGTAGAACCAGGAAGCTCTGCTCCTGCGTGTATGCTGCGTGTCAACCTAGAAATTAGAGACTGACGGCACAAGGCTAGTTTTCCCATTATGAAAGCTCCGTTGATGCGGCCCCGAAGCTACCTGAAAAGCACTGTTGTTACCGTGCTTTTACTTACAGCCGGCATGGCACATAGAAGAAAATGAGTTTTCTCGAAAGAAACCTTGTGCTTCCAGTTCCTAGTTGGAAGCTCACCCGGCTCTGCTCTATAACAAACGTGAAAGTCAATGTGAGCACTAGCCTCGAAGTAAGGCCCTGATTATCCTGGCAAAACGGGAGGCGTGCAGCAGCTCCATGAGGCCTTCATCGCTGTTCTGCTTTAGTTTCACGGTAGTAAGCTTTCCAAGACTCCTAGGGACTTTGCTTAAGCAACCGTTTCGGTACCAGAACACTGCGTAGAGACAGTAAGCTCTGGTCCTGCGTGTATGCTGCGTGTCAACCTAGAAATTGGAGACTGATGGCATAAGGCTTCTTTTGCCATTATGAAAGCTCCGTTCATGCGGCCTCGAAGCTACCTGAAAAGCATTGTTGTTGCCGGGGATTTCCTCACTGCCGGCATGGTTCTGAGAAGAAAATGAGTTTTCTCCTAAGAAACCTTGGGTTTCCAGTTCCTTGTTGGAAGCTCACCCTGCTCTGCGCTATACCTAAAGTGAAAGTCAACGTGAGCCCAAGCTTCGAAGTAAGGCCCTGATTATCCTTGCAAAACGAGAGGCGTGCAGCAGCTCCATGAGGCCTTCATCGTTGTTCTGCTTTAGTTTCAAGGTAGTAAGCTTTTCAACACTCCTAGGGGCCTTGCTTCAGCACCCGTTTCAGTACCAGAACACTGCGTACAACCAGGAAGCTCTGCTCCTGCGTGTATGCTGCGTGTCAACCTAGAAATTAGAGACTGATGGCACAAGGCTTGTTTTCCGGTTTTGAAAGCTCCATTCATGCGGCCTCGAAGCTACCTGAAAAGCACTGTTGTTACCGTGCTTTTACTTACAGCCGGCATGGCATATAGAAGAAAATGAGTTTTCTCGAAAGAAACCTTGTGCTTCCAGTTCCTAGTTGGAAGCTCACCCTGCTCTGCTCTATACCAAACGTGAAAGTCAATGTGAGCACTAGCCTCGAAGTAAGGCCCTGATTATGCTGGTCATACGGGAGGCGTGCAGCAGCTCCATGAAGCCTTCATCGCTGTTCTGCTTTAGTTTCACGGTAGTAAGCTTTCCAACATTCCTAGGGACTTTGCTTAAGCAACCGTTTCGGTACCAGAACACTGCGTAGAGACAGTAAGCTCTGGTCCTGCGTGTATGCTGCGTGTCAACCTAGAAATTGGAGACTGATGGCATAAGGCTTCTTTTCCCATTATGAAAGCTCCGTTCATGCGGCCTCGAAGCTACCTGAAAAGCATTGTTGTTGCATGGGTTTTCCTCACTGCCGGCATGGTTCTGAGAAGAAAATGAGTTTTCTCCTAAGAAACCTTGGGTTTCCAGTTCCTTGTTGGAAGCTCACCCTGCTCTGCGCTATACCTAAAGTGAAAGTCAACATGAGCCCAAGCTTCGAAGTAAGGCCCTGATTATCCTTGCAAAACGAGAGGCGTGCAGCAGCTCCATGAGGCCTTCATCGTTGTTCTGCTTTAGTTTCAAGGTAGTAAGCTTTTCAACACTCCTAGGGGCCTTGCTTCAGCACCCGTTTCAGTACCAGAACACTGCGTAGAACCAGGAAGCTCTGCTCCTGCGTGTATGCTGCGTGTCAACCTAGAAATTAGAGACTGACGGCACAAGGCTAGTTTTCCCATTATGAAAGCTCCGTTGATGCGGCCCCGAAGCTACCTGAAAAGCACTGTTGTTACCGTGCTTTTACTTACAGCCGGCATGGCACATAGAAGAAAATGAGTTTTCTCGAAAGAAACCTTGTGCTTCCAGTTCCTAGTTGGAAGCTCACCCGGCTCTGCTCTATAACAAACGTGAAAGTCAATGTGAGCACTAGCCTCGAAGTAAGGCCCTGATTATCCTGGCAAAACGGGAGGCGTGCAGCAGCTCCATGAGGCCTTCATCGCTGTTCTGCTTTAGTTTCACGGTAGTAAGCTTTCCAAGACTCCTAGGGACTTTGCTTAAGCAACCGTTTCGGTACCAGAACACTGCGTAGAGACAGTAAGCTCTGGTCCTGCGTGTATGCTGCGTGTCAACCTAGAAATTGGAGACTGATGGCATAAGGCTTCTTTTGCCATTATGAAAGCTCCGTTCATGCGGCCTCGAAGCTACCTGAAAAGCATTGTTGTTGCCGGGGATTTCCTCACTGCCGGCATGGTTCTGAGAAGAAAATGAGTTTTCTCCTAAGAAACCTTGGGTTTCCAGTTCCTTGTTGGAAGCTCACCCTGCTCTGCGCTATACCTAAAGTGAAAGTCAACGTGAGCCCAAGCTTCGAAGTAAGGCCCTGATTATCCTTGCAAAACGAGAGGCGTGCAGCAGCTCCATGAGGCCTTCATCGTTGTTCTGCTTTAGTTTCAAGGTAGTAAGCTTTTCAACACTCCTAGGGGCCTTGCTTCAGCACCCGTTTCAGTACCAGAACACTGCGTACAACCAGGAAGCTCTGCTCCTGCGTGTATGCTGCGTGTCAACCTAGAAATTAGAGACTGATGGCACAAGGCTTGTTTTCCGGTTTTGAAAGCTCCATTCATGCGGCCTCGAAGCTACCTGAAAAGCACTGTTGTTACCGTGCTTTTACTTACAGCCGGCATGGCATATAGAAGAAAATGAGTTTTCTCGAAAGAAACCTTGTGCTTCCAGTTCCTAGTTGGAAGCTCACCCTGCTCTGCTCTATACCAAACGTGAAAGTCAATGTGAGCACTAGCCTCGAAGTAAGGCCCTGATTATGCTGGTCATACGGGAGGCGTGCAGCAGCTCCATGAAGCCTTCATCGCTGTTCTGCTTTAGTTTCACGGTAGTAAGCTTTCCAACATTCCTAGGGACTTTGCTTAAGCAACCGTTTCGGTACCAGAACACTGCGTAGAGACAGTAAGCTCTGGTCCTGCGTGTATGCTGCGTGTCAACCTAGAAATTGGAGACTGATGGCATAAGGCTTCTTTTCCCATTATGAAAGCTCCGTTCATGCGGCCTCGAAGCTACCTGAAAAGCATTGTTGTTGCATGGGTTTTCCTCACTGCCGGCATGGTTCTGAGAAGAAAATGAGTTTTCTCCTAAGAAACCTTGGGTTTCCAGTTCCTTGTTGGAAGCTCACCCTGCTCTGCGCTATACCTAAAGTGAAAGTCAACATGAGCCCAAGCTTCGAAGTAAGGCCCTGATTATCCTTGCAAAACGAGAGGCGTGCAGCAGCTCCATGAGGCCTTCATCGTTGTTCTGCTTTAGTTTCAAGGTAGTAAGCTTTTCAACACTCCTAGGGGCCTTGCTTCAGCACCCGTTTCAGTACCAGAACACTGCGTAGAACCAGGAAGCTCTGCTCCTGCGTGTATGCTGCGTGTCAACCTAGAAATTAGAGACTGACGGCACAAGGCTAGTTTTCCCATTATGAAAGCTCCGTTGATGCGGCCCCGAAGCTACCTGAAAAGCACTGTTGTTACCGTGCTTTTACTTACAGCCGGCATGGCACATAGAAGAAAATGAGTTTTCTCGAAAGAAACCTTGTGCTTCCAGTTCCTAGTTGGAAGCTCACCCGGCTCTGCTCTATAACAAACGTGAAAGTCAATGTGAGCACTAGCCTCGAAGTAAGGCCCTGATTATCCTGGCAAAACGGGAGGCGTGCAGCAGCTCCATGAGGCCTTCATCGCTGTTCTGCTTTAGTTTCACGGTAGTCAGCTTTCCAACATTCCTAGGGACTTTGCTTAAGCAACCGTTTCGGTACCAGAACACTGCGTAGAGACAGTAAGCTCTGGTCCTGCGTGTATGCTGCGTGTCAACCTAGAAATTGGAGACTGATGGCATAAGGCTTCTTTTGCCATTATGAAAGCTCCGTTCATGCGGCCTCGAAGCTACCTGAAAAGCATTGTTGTTGCCGGGGTTTTCCTCACTGCCGGCATGGTTCTGAGAAGAAAATGAGTTTTCTCCTAAGAAACCTTGGGTTTCCAGTTCCTTGTTGGAAGCTCACCCTGCTCTGCGCTATACCTAAAGTGAAAGTCAACGTGAGCCCAAGCTTCGAAGTAAGGCCCTGATTATCCTTGCAAAACGAGAGGCGTGCAGCAGCTCCATGAGGCCTTCATCGTTGTTCTGCTTTAGTTTCAAGGTAGTAAGCTTTTCAACACTCCTAGGGGCCTTGCTTCAGCACCCGTTTCAGTACCAGAACACTGCGTAGAACCAGGAAGCTCTGCTCCTGCGTGTATGCTGCGTGTCAACCTAGAAATTAGAGACTGATGGCACAAGGCTTGTTTTCCCGTTTTGAAAGCTCCATTCATGCGGCCTCGAAGCTACCTGAAAAGCACTGTTGTTACCGTGCTTTTACTTACAGCCGGCATGGCACATAGAAGAAAATGAGTTTTCTCGAAAGAAACCTTGTGCTTCCAGTTCCTAGTTGGAAGCTCACCCGGCTCTGCTCTATACCAAACGTGAAAGTCAATGTGAGCACTAGCCTCGAAGTAAGGCCCTGATTATGCTGGCAAAACGGGAGGCGTGCAGCAGCTCCATGAGGCCTTCATCGCTGTTCTGCTTTAGTTTCACGGTAGTAAGCTTTCCAAGACTCCTAGGGACTTTGCTTAAGCAACCGTTTCGGTACCAGAACACTGCGTAGAGACAGTAAGCTCTGGTCCTCCGTGTATGCTGCGTGTCAACCTAGAAATTGGAGACTGATGGCATAAGGCTTCTTTTGCCATTATGAAAGCTCCGTTCATGCGGCTTCGAAGCTACCTGAAAAGCATTGTTGTTGCCGGGGTTTTCCTCACTGCCGGCATGGTTCTGAGAAGAAAATGAGTTTTCTCCTAAGAAACCTTGGGTTTCCAGTTTCTTGTTGGAAGCTCACCCTGCTCTGCGCTATACCTAAAGTGAAAGTCAACATGAGCCCAAGCTTCGAAGTAAGGCCCTGATTATCCTTGCAAAACGAGAGGCGTGCAGCAGCTCCATGAGGCCTTCATCGTTGTTCTGCTTTAGTTTCAAGGTAGTAAGCTTTTCAACACTCCTAGGGGCCTTGCTTCAGCACCCGTTTCAGTACCAGAACACTGCGTAGAACCAGGAAGCTCTGCTCCTGCGTGTATGCTGCGTGTCAACCTAGAAATTAGAGACTGACGGCACAAGGCTAGTTTTCCCATTATGAAAGCTCCGTTGATGCGGCCCCGAAGCTACCTGAAAAGCACTGTTGTTACCGTGCTTTTACTTACAGCCGGCATGGCACATAGAAGAAAATGAGTTTTCTCGAAAGAAACCTTGTGCTTCCAGTTCCTAGTTGGAAGCTCACCCGGCTCTGCTCTATACCAAACGTGAAAGTCAATGTGAGCACTAGCCTCGAAGTAAGGCCCTGATTATGCTGGCAATACGGGAGGCGTGCAGCAGCTCCATGAGGCCTTCATCGCTGTTCTGCTTTAGTTTCACGGTAGTAAGCTTTCCAACATTCCTAGGGACTTTGCTTAAGCAACCGTTTCGGTACCAGAACACTGCGTAGAGACAATAAGCTCTGGTCCTGCGTGTATGCTGCGTGTCAACCTAGAAATTGGAGACTGATGGCATAAGGCTTCTTTTGCCATTATGAAAGCTCCGTTCATGCGGCCTCGAAGCTACCTGAAAAGCATTGTTGTTGCCGGGGTTTTCCTCACTGCCGGCATGGTTCTGAGAAGAAACTGAGTTTTCTCCTAAGAAACCTTGGGTTTCCAGTTCCCTGTTGGAAGCTCACCCTGCTCTGCGCTATACCTAAAGTGAAAGTCAACGTGAGCCCAAGCTTCGAAGTAAGGCCCTGATTATCCTTGCAAAACGAGAGGCGTGCAGCAGCTCCATGAGGCCTTCATCGTTGTTCTGCTTTAGTTTCAAGGTAGTAAGCTTTTCAACACTCCTAGGGGCCTTGCTTCAGCACCCGTTTCACTACCAGAACACTGCGTAGAACCAGGAAGCTCTGCTCCTGCGTGTATGCTGCGTGTCAACCTAGAAATTAGAGACTGATGGCACAAGGCTTGTTTTCCCGTTTTGAAAGCTCCATTCATGCGGCCTCGAAGCTACCTGAAAAGCACTGTTGTTACCGTGCTTTTACTTACAGCCGGCATGGCACATAGAAGAAAATGAGTTTTCTCGAAAGAAACCTTGTGCTTCCAGTTCCTAGTTGGAAGCTCACCCGGCTCTGCTCTATACCAAACGTGAAAGTCAATGTGAGCACTAGCCTCGAAGTAAGGCCCTGATTATGCTGGCAAAACGGGAGGCGTGCAGCAGCTCCATGAGGCCTTCATCGCTGTTCTGCTTTAGTTTCACGGTAGTAAGCTTTCCAAGACTCCTAGGGACTTTGCTTAAGCAACCGTTTCGGTCCCAGAACACTGCGTAGAGACAGTAAGCTCTGGTCCTGCGTGTATGCTGCGTGTCAACCTAGAAATTGGAGACTGATGGCATAAGGCTTCTTTTGCCATTATGAAAGCTCCGTTCATGCGGCCTCGAAGCTACCTGAAAAGCATTGTTGTTGCCGGGGTTTTCCTCACTGCCAGCATGGTTCTGAGAAGAAAATGAGTTTTCTCCTAAGAAACCTTGGGTTTCCAGTTCCTTGTTGGAAGCTCACCCTGCTCTGCGCTATACCTAAAGTGAAAGTCAACATGAGCCCAAGCTTCGAAGTAAGGCCCTGATTATCCTTGCAAAACGAGAGGCGTGCAGCAGCTCCATGAGGCCTTCATCGTTGTTCTGCTTTAGTTTCAAGGTAGTAAGCTTTTCAACACTCCTAGGGGACTTGCTTCAGCACCCGTTTCAGTACCAGAACACTGCGTAGAACCAGGAAGCTCTGCTCCTGCGTGTATGCTGCGTGTCAACCTAGAAATTAGAGACTGACGGCACAAGGCTAGTTTTCCCATTATGAAAGCTCCGTTGAGGCGGCCCCGAAGCTACCTGAAAAACACTGTGGTTACCGTGCTTTTACTTACAGCCGGCATGGCACATAGAAGAAAATGAGTTTTCTCGAAAGAAACCTTGTGCTTCCAGTTCCTAGTTGGAAGCTCACCCGGCTCTGCTCTATACCAAACGTGAAAGTCAATGTGAGCACTAGCCTCGAAGTAAGGCCATGATTATCCTGGCAAAACGGGAGGCGTGCAGCAGCTCCATGAGGCCTTCATCGCTGTTCTGCTTTAGTTTCACGGTAGTAAGCTTTCCAACATTCCTAGGGACTTTGCTTAAGCAACCGTTTCGGTACCAGAACACTGCGTAGAGACAGTAAGCTCTGGTCCTGCGTGTATGCTGCGTGTCAACCTAGAAATTGGAGACTGATGGCATAAGGCTTCTTTTGCCATTATGAAAGCTCCGTTCATGCGGCCTCGAAGCTACCTGAAAAGCATTGTTGTTGCCGGGGTTTTCCTCACTGCCGGCATGGTTCTGAGAAGAAAATGAGTTTTCTCCTAAGAAACCTTGGGTTTCCAGTTCCTTGTTGGAAGCTCACCCTGCTCTGCGCTATACCTAAAGTGAAAGTCAACGTGAGCCCAAGCTTCGAAGTAAGGCCCTGATTATCCTTGCAAAACGAGAGGCGTGCAGCAGCTCCATGAGGCCTTCATCGTTGTTCTGCTTTAGTTTCAAGGTAGTAAGCTTTTCAACACTCCTAGGGGCCTTGCTTCAGCACCCGTTTCAGTACCAGAACACTGCGTAGAACCAGGAAGCTCTGCTCCTGCGTGTATGCTGCGTGTCAACCTAGAAATTAGAGACTGATGGCACAAGGCTTGTTTTCCCGTTTTGAAAGCTCCATTCATGCGGCCTCGAAGCTACCTGAAAAGCACTGTTGTTACCGTGCTTTTACTTACAGCCGGCATGGCACATAGAAGAAAATGAGTTTTCTCGAAAGAAACCTTGTGCTTCCAGTTCCTAGTTGGAAGCTCACCCGGCTCTGCTCTATACCAAACGTGAAAGTCAATGTGAGCACTAGCCTCGAAGTAAGGCCCTGATTATGCTGGCAAAACGGGAGGCGTGCAGCAGCTCCATGAGGCCTTCATCGCTGTTCTGCTTTAGTTTCACGGTAGTAAGCTTTCCAACATTCCTAGGGACTTTGCTTAAGCAACCGTTTCGGTACCAGAACACTGCGTAGAGACAGTAAGCTCTGGTCCTGCGTGTATGCTGCGTGTCAACCTAGAAATTGGAGACTGATGGCATAAGGCTTCTTTTCCCATTATGAAAGCTCCGTTCATGCGGCCTCGAAGCTACCTGAAAAGCATTGTTGTTGCCGGGGTTTTCCTCACTGCCGGCATGGTTCTGAGAAGAAAATGAGTTTTCTCCTAAGAAACCTTGGGTTTCCAGTTCCTTGTTGGAAGCTCACCCTGCTCTGCGCTATACCTAAAGTGAAAGTCAACGTGAGCCCAAGCTTCGAAGTAAGGCCCTGATTATCCTTGCAAAACGAGAGGCGTGCAGCAGCTCCATGAGGCCTTCATCGTTGTTCTGCTTTAGTTTCAAGGTAGTAAGCTTTTCAACACTCCTAGGGGCCTTGCTTCAGCACCCGTTTCACTACCAGAACACTGCGTAGAACCAGGAAGCTCTGCTCCTGCGTGTATGCTGCGTGTCAACCTAGAAATTAGAGACTGATGGCACAAGGCTTGTTTTCCCGTTTTGAAAGCTCCATTCATGCGGCCTCGAAGCTACGTGAAAAGCACTGTTGTTACCGTGCTTTTACTTACAGCTGGCATGGCACATAGAAGAAAATGAGTTTTCTCGAAAGAAACCTTGTGCTTCCAGTTCCTAGTTGGAAGCTCACCCGGCTCTGCTCTATACCAAACGTGAAAGTCAATGTGAGCACTAGCCTCGAAGTAAGGCCCTGATTATGCTGGCAAAACGGGAGGCGTGCAGCAGCTCCATGAGGCCTTCATCGCTGTTCTGCTTTAGTTTCACGGTAGTAAGCTTTCCAAGACTCCTAGGGACTTTGCTTAAGCAACCGTTTCGGTCCCAGAACACTGCGTAGAGACAGTAAGCTCTGGTCCTGCGTGTATGCTGCGTGTCAACCTAGAAATTGGAGACTGATGGCATAAGGCTTCTTTTGCCATTATGAAAGCTCCGTTCATGCGGCCTCGAAGCTACCTGAAAAGCATTGTTGTTGCCGGGGTTTTCCTCACTGCCAGCATGGTTCTGAGAAGAAAATGAGTTTTCTCCTAAGAAACCTTGGGTTTCCAGTTCCTTGTTGGAAGCTCACCCTGCTCTGCGCTATACCTAAAGTGAAAGTCAACATGAGCCCAAGCTTCGAAGTAAGGCCCTGATTATCCTTGCAAAACGAGAGGCGTGCAGCAGCTCCATGAGGCCTTCATCGTTGTTCTGCTTTAGTTTCAAGGTAGTAAGCTTTTCAACACTCCTAGGGGACTTGCTTCAGCACCCGTTTCAGTACCAGAACACTGCGTAGAACCAGGAAGCTCTGCTCCTGCGTGTATGCTGCGTGTCAACCTAGAAATTAGAGACTGACGGCACAAGGCTAGTTTTCCCATTATGAAAGCTCCGTTGAGGCGGCCCCGAAGCTACCTGAAAAACACTGTGGTTACCGTGCTTTTACTTACAGCCGGCATGGCACATAGAAGAAAATGAGTTTTCTCGAAAGAAACCTTGTGCTTCCAGTTCCTAGTTGGAAGCTCACCCGGCTCTGCTCTATACCAAACGTAAAAGTCAATGTGAGCACTAGCCTCGAAGTAAGGCCATGATTATCCTGGCAAAACGGGAGGCGTGCAGCAGCTCCATGAGGCCTTCATCGCTGTTCTGCTTTAGTTTCACGGTAGTAAGCTTTCCAACATTCCTAGGGACTTTGCTTAAGCAACCGTTTCGGTACCAGAACACTGCGTAGAGACAGTAAGCTCTGGTCCTGCGTGTATGCTGCGTGTCAACCTAGAAATTGGAGACTGATGGCATAAGGCTTCTTTTGCCATTATGAAAGCTCCGTTCATGCGGCCTCGAAGCTACCTGAAAAGCATTGTTGTTGCCGGGGTTTTCCTCACTGCCGGCATGGTTCTGAGAAGAAAATGAGTTTTCTCCTAAGAAACCTTGGGTTTCCAGTTCCTTGTTGGAAGCTCACCCTGCTCTGCGCTATACCTAAAGTGAAAGTCAACGTGAGCCCAAGCTTCGAAGTAAGGCCCTGATTATCCTTGCAAAACGAGAGGCGTGCAGCAGCTCCATGAGGCCTTCATCGTTGTTCTGCTTTAGTTTCAAGGTAGTAAGCTTTTCAACACTCCTAGGGGCCTTGCTTCAGCACCCGTTTCAGTACCAGAACACTGCGTAGAACCAGGAAGCTCTGCTCCTGCGTGTATGCTGCGTGTCAACCTAGAAATTAGAGACTGATGGCACAAGGCTTGTTTTCCCGTTTTGAAAGCTCCATTCATGCGGCCTCGAAGCTACCTGAAAAGCACTGTTGTTACCGTGCTTTTACTTACAGCCGGCATGGCACATAGAAGAAAATGAGTTTTCTCGAAAGAAACCTTGTGCTTCCAGTTCCTAGTTGGAAGCTCACCCGGCTCTGCTCTATACCAAACGTGAAAGTCAATGTGAGCACTAGCCTCGAAGTAAGGCCCTGATTATGCTGGCAAAACGGGAGGCGTGCAGCAGCTCCATGAGGCCTTCATCGCTGTTCTGCTTTAGTTTCACGGTAGTAAGCTTTCCAAGACTCCTAGGGACTTTGCTTAAGCAACCGTTTCGGTCCCAGAACACTGCGTAGAGACAGTAAGCTCTGGTCCTGCGTGTATGCTGCGTGTCAACCTAGAAATTGGAGACTGATGGCATAAGGCTTCTTTTGCCATTATGAAAGCTCCGTTCATGCGGCCTCGAAGCTACCTGAAAAGCATTGTTGTTGCCGGGGTTTTCCTCACTGCCGGCATGGTTCTGAGAAGAAAATGAGTTTTCTCCTAAGAAACCTTGGGTTTCCAGTTCCTTGTTGGAAGCTCACCCTGCTCTGCGCTATACCTAAAGTGAAAGTCAACATGAGCCCAAGCTTCGAAGTAAGGCCCTGATTATCCTTGCAAAACGAGAGGCGTGCAGCAGCTCCATGAGGCCTTCATCGTTGTTCTGCTTTAGTTTCAAGGTAGTAAGCTTTTCAACACTCCTAGGGGCCTTGCTTCAGCACCCGTTTCAGTACCAGAACACTGCGTAGAACCAGGAAGCTCTGCTCCTGCGTGTATGCTGCGTGTCAACCTAGAAATTAGAGACTGACGGCACAAGGCTAGTTTTCCCATTATGAAAGCTCCGTTGATGCGGCCCCGAAGCTACCTGAAAAGCACTGTTGTTACCGTGCTTTTACTTACAGCCGGCATGGCACATAGAAGAAAATGAGTTTTCTCGAAAGAAAACTTGTGCTTCCAGTTCCTAGTTGGAAGCTCACCCGGCTCTGCTCTATAACAAACGTGAAAGTCAATGTGAGCACTAGCCTCGAAGTAAGGCCCTGATTATCCTGGCAAAACGGGAGGCGTGCAGCTGCTCCATGAGGCCTTCATCGCTGTTCTGCTTTATTTTCACGGTAGTAAGCTTTCCAAGACTCCTAGGGACTTTGCTTAAGCAACCGTTTCGGTACCAGAACACTGCGTAGAGACAGTAAGCTCTGGTCCTGCGTGTATGCTGCGTGTCAACCTAGAAATTGGAGACTGATGGCATAAGGCTTCTTTTGCCATTATGAAAGCTCCGTTCATGCGGCCTCGAAACTACCTGAAAAGCATTGTTGTTGCCGGGGTTTTCCTCACTGCCGGCATGGTTCTGAGAAGAAAATGAGTTTTCTCCTAAGAAACCTTGGGTTTCCAGTTCCTTGTTGGAAGCTCACCCTGCTCTGCGCTATACCTAAAGTGAAAGTCAACGTGAGCCCAAGCTTCGAAGTAAGGCCCTGATTATCCTTGCAAAACGAGAGGCGTGCAGCAGCTCCATGAGGCCTTCATCGTTGTTCTGCTTTAGTTTCAAGGTAGTAAGCTTTTCAACACTCCTAGGGGCCTTGCTTCAGCACCCGTTTCAGTACCAGAACACTGCGTAGAATCAGGAAGCTCTGCTCCTGCGTGTATGCTGCGTGTCAACCTAGAAATTAGAGACTGATGGCACAAGGCTTGTTTTCCCGTTTTGAAAGCTCCATTCATGCGGCCTCGAAGCTACCTGAAAAGCACTGTTGTTACCGTGCTTTTACTTACAGCCGGCATGGCACATAGAAGAAAATGAGTTTTCTCGAAAGAAACCTTGTGCTTCCAGTTCCTAGTTGGAAGCTCACCCGGCTCTGCTCTATACCAAACGTGAAAGTCAATGTGAGCACTAGCCTCGAAGTAAGGCCCTGATTATGCTGGCAATACGGGAGGCGTGCAGCAGCTCCATGAGGCCTTCATCGCTGTTCTGCTTTAGTTTCACGGTAGTAAGCTTTCCAAGACTCCTAGGGACTTTGCTTAAGCAACCGTTTCGGTCCCAGAACACTGCGTAGAGACAGTAAGCTCTGGTCCTGCGTGTATGCTGCGTGTCAACCTAGAAATTGGAGACTGATGGCATAAGGCTTCTTTTGCCATTATGAAAGCTCCGTTCATGCGGCCTCGAAGCTACCTGAAAAGCATTGTTGTTGCCGGGGTTTTCCTCACTGCCAGCATGGTTCTGAGAAGAAAATGAGTTTTCTCCTAAGAAACCTTGGGTTTCCAGTTCCTTGTTGGAAGCTCACCCTGCTCTGCGCTATACCTAAAGTGAAAGTCAACATGAGCCCAAGCTTCGAAGTAAGGCCCTGATTATCCTTGCAAAACGAGAGGCGTGCAGCAGCTCCATGAGGCCTTCATCGTTGTTCTGCTTTAGTTTCAAGGTAGTAAGCTTTTCAACACTCCTAGGGGACTTGCTTCAGCACCCGTTTCAGTACCAGAACACTGCGTAGAACCAGGAAGCTCTGCTCCTGCGTGTATGCTGCGTGTCAACCTAGAAATTAGAGACTGACGGCACAAGGCTAGTTTTCCCATTATGAAAGCTCCGTTGAGGCGGCCCCGAAGCTACCTGAAAAACACTGTGGTTACCGTGCTTTTACTTACAGCCGGCATGGCACATAGAAGAAAATGAGTTTTCTCGAAAGAAACCTTGTGCTTCCAGTTCCTAGTTGGAAGCTCACCCGGCTCTGCTCTATACCAAACGTGAAAGTCAATGTGAGCACTAGCCTCGAAGTAAGGCCATGATTATCCTGGCAAAACGGGAGGCGTGCAGCAGCTCCATGAGGCCTTCATCGCTGTTCTGCTTTAGTTTCACGGTAGTAAGCTTTCCAACATTCCTAGGGACTTTGCTTAAGCAACCGTTTCGGTACCAGAACACTGCGTAGAGACAGTAAGCTCTGGTCCTGCGTGTATGCTGCGTGTCAACCTAGAAATTGGAGACTGATGGCATAAGGCTTCTTTTGCCATTATGAAAGCTCCGTTCATGCGGCCTCGAAGCTACCTGAAAAGCATTGTTGTTGCCGGGGTTTTCCTCACTGCCGGCATGGTTCTGAGAAGAAAATGAGTTTTCTCCTAAGAAACCTTGGGTTTCCAGTTCCTTGTTGGAAGCTCACCCTGCTCTGCGCTATACCTAAAGTGAAAGTCAACGTGAGCCCAAGCTTCGAAGTAAGGCCCTGATTATCCTTGCAAAACGAGAGGCGTGCAGCAGCTCCATGAGGCCTTCATCGTTGTTCTGCTTTAGTTTCAAGGTAGTAAGCTTTTCAACACTCCTAGGGGCCTTGCTTCAGCACCCGTTTCAGTACCAGAACACTGCGTAGAACCAGGAAGCTCTGCTCCTGCGTGTATGCTGCGTGTCAACCTAGAAATTAGAGACTGATGGCACAAGGCTTGTTTTCCCGTTTTGAAAGCTCCATTCATGCGGCCTCGAAGCTACCTGAAAAGCACTGTTGTTACCGTGCTTTTACTTACAGCCGGCATGGCACATAGAAGAAAATGAGTTTTCTCGAAAGAAACCTTGTGCTTCCAGTTCCTAGTTGGAAGCTCACCCGGCTCTGCTCTATACCAAACGTGAAAGTCAATGTGAGCACTAGCCTCGAAGTAAGGCCCTGATTATGCTGGCAAAACGGGAGGCGTGCAGCAGCTCCATGAGGCCTTCATCGCTGTTCTGCTTTAGTTTCACGGTAGTAAGCTTTCCAACATTCCTAGGGACTTTGCTTAAGCAACCGTTTCGGTACCAGAACACTGCGTAGAGACAGTAAGCTCTGGTCCTGCGTGTATGCTGCGTGTCAACCTAGAAATTGGAGACTGATGGCATAAGGCTTCTTTTCCCATTATGAAAGCTCCGTTCATGCGGCCTCGAAGCTACCTGAAAAGCATTGTTGTTGCCGGGGTTTTCCTCACTGCCGGCATGGTTCTGAGAAGAAAATGAGTTTTCTCCTAAGAAACCTTGGGTTTCCAGTTCCTTGTTGGAAGCTCACCCTGCTCTGCGCTATACCTAAAGTGAAAGTCAACGTGAGCCCAAGCTTCGAAGTAAGGCCCTGATTATCCTTGCAAAACGAGAGGCGTGCAGCAGCTCCATGAGGCCTTCATCGTTGTTCTGCTTTAGTTTCAAGGTAGTAAGCTTTTCAACACTCCTAGGGGCCTTGCTTCAGCACCCGTTTCACTACCAGAACACTGCGTAGAACCAGGAAGCTCTGCTCCTGCGTGTATGCTGCGTGTCAACCTAGAAATTAGAGACTGATGGCACAAGGCTTGTTTTCCCGTTTTGAAAGCTCCATTCATGCGGCCTCGAAGCTACGTGAAAAGCACTGTTGTTACCGTGCTTTTACTTACAGCTGGCATGGCACATAGAAGAAAATGAGTTTTCTCGAAAGAAACCTTGTGCTTCCAGTTCCTAGTTGGAAGCTCACCCGGCTCTGCTCTATACCAAACGTGAAAGTCAATGTGAGCACTAGCCTCGAAGTAAGGCCCTGATTATGCTGGCAAAACGGGAGGCGTGCAGCAGCTCCATGAGGCCTTCATCGCTGTTCTGCTTTAGTTTCACGGTAGTAAGCTTTCCAAGACTCCTAGGGACTTTGCTTAAGCAACCGTTTCGGTCCCAGAACACTGCGTAGAGACAGTAAGCTCTGGTCCTGCGTGTATGCTGCGTGTCAACCTAGAAATTGGAGACTGATGGCATAAGGCTTCTTTTGCCATTATGAAAGCTCCGTTCATGCGGCCTCGAAGCTACCTGAAAAGCATTGTTGTTGCCGGGGTTTTCCTCACTGCCAGCATGGTTCTGAGAAGAAAATGAGTTTTCTCCTAAGAAACCTTGGGTTTCCAGTTCCTTGTTGGAAGCTCACCCTGCTCTGCGCTATACCTAAAGTGAAAGTCAACATGAGCCCAAGCTTCGAAGTAAGGCCCTGATTATCCTTGCAAAACGAGAGGCGTGCAGCAGCTCCATGAGGCCTTCATCGTTGTTCTGCTTTAGTTTCAAGGTAGTAAGCTTTTCAACACTCCTAGGGGACTTGCTTCAGCACCCGTTTCAGTACCAGAACACTGCGTAGAACCAGGAAGCTCTGCTCCTGCGTGTATGCTGCGTGTCAACCTAGAAATTAGAGACTGACGGCACAAGGCTAGTTTTCCCATTATGAAAGCTCCGTTGAGGCGGCCCCGAAGCTACCTGAAAAACACTGTGGTTACCGTGCTTTTACTTACAGCCGGCATGGCACATAGAAGAAAATGAGTTTTCTCGAAAGAAACCTTGTGCTTCCAGTTCCTAGTTGGAAGCTCACCCGGCTCTGCTCTATACCAAACGTAAAAGTCAATGTGAGCACTAGCCTCGAAGTAAGGCCATGATTATCCTGGCAAAACGGGAGGCGTGCAGCAGCTCCATGAGGCCTTCATCGCTGTTCTGCTTTAGTTTCACGGTAGTAAGCTTTCCAAGACTCCTAGGGACTTTGCTTAAGCAACCGTTTCGGTCCCAGAACACTGCGTAGAGACAGTAAGCTCTGGTCCTGCGTGTATGCTGCGTGTCAACCTAGAAATTGGAGACTGATGGCATAAGGCTTCTTTTGCCATTATGAAAGCTCCGTTCATGCGGCCTCGAAGCTACCTGAAAAGCATTGTTGTTGCCGGGGTTTTCCTCACTGCCAGCATGGTTCTGAGAAGAAAATGAGTTTTCTCCTAAGAAACCTTGGGTTTCCAGTTCCTTGTTGGAAGCTCACCCTGCTCTGCGCTATACCTAAAGTGAAAGTCAACATGAGCCCAAGCTTCGAAGTAAGGCCCTGATTATCCTTGCAAAACGAGAGGCGTGCAGCAGCTCCATGAGGCCTTCATCGTTGTTCTGCTTTAGTTTCAAGGTAGTAAGCTTTTCAACACTCCTAGGGGACTTGCTTCAGCACCCGTTTCAGTACCAGAACACTGCGTAGAACCAGGAAGCTCTGCTCCTGCGTGTATGCTGCGTGTCAACCTAGAAATTAGAGACTGACGGCACAAGGCTAGTTTTCCCATTATGAAAGCTCCGTTGAGGCGGCCCCGAAGCTACCTGAAAAACACTGTGGTTACCGTGCTTTTACTTACAGCCGGCATGGCACATAGAAGAAAATGAGTTTTCTCGAAAGAAACCTTGTGCTTCCAGTTCCTAGTTGGAAGCTCACCCGGCTCTGCTCTATACCAAACGTAAAAGTCAATGTGAGCACTAGCCTCGAAGTAAGGCCATGATTATCCTGGCAAAACGGGAGGCGTGCAGCAGCTCCATGAGGCCTTCATCGCTGTTCTGCTTTAGTTTCACGGTAGTAAGCTTTCCAACATTCCTAGGGACTTTGCTTAAGCAACCGTTTCGGTACCAGAACACTGCGTAGAGACAGTAAGCTCTGGTCCTGCGTGTATGCTGCGTGTCAACCTAGAAATTGGAGACTGATGGCATAAGGCTTCTTTTCCCATTATGAAAGCTCCGTTCATGCGGCCTCGAAGCTACCTGAAAAGCATTGTTGTTGCCGGGGTTTTCCTCACTGCCGGCATGGTTCTGAGAAGAAAATGAGTTTTCTCCTAAGAAACCTTGGGTTTCCAGTTCCTTGTTGGAAGCTCACCCTGCTCTGCGCTATACCTAAAGTGAAAGTCAACGTGAGCCCAAGCTTCGAAGTAAGGCCCTGATTATCCTTGCAAAACGAGAGGCGTGCAGCAGCTCCATGAGGCCTTCATCGTTGTTCTGCTTTAGTTTCAAGGTAGTAAGCTTTTCAACACTCCTAGGGGCCTTGCTTCAGCACCCGTTTCAGTACCAGAACACTGCGTAGAACCAGGAAGCTCTGCTCCTGCGTGTATGCTGCGTGTCAACCTAGAAATTAGAGACTGATGGCACAAGGCTTGTTTTCCCGTTTTGAAAGCTCCATTCATGCGGCCTCGAAGCTACCTGAAAAGCACTGTTGTTACCGTGCTTTTACTTACAGCCGGCATGGCACATAGAAGAAAATGAGTTTTCTCGAAAGAAACCTTGTGCTTCCAGTTCCTAGTTGGAAGCTCACCCGGCTCTGCTCTATACCAAACGTGAAAGTCAATGTGAGCACTAGCCTCGAAGTAAGGCCCTGATTATGCTGGCAAAACGGGAGGCGTGCAGCAGCTCCATGAGGCCTTCATCGCTGTTCTGCTTTAGTTTCACGGTAGTAAGCTTTCCAAGACTCCTAGGGACTTTGCTTAAGCAACCGTTTCGGTCCCAGAACACTGCGTAGAGACAGTAAGCTCTGGTCCTGCGTGTATGCTGCGTGTCAACCTAGAAATTGGAGACTGATGGCATAAGGCTTCTTTTGCCATTATGAAAGCTCCGTTCATGCGGCCTCGAAGCTACCTGAAAAGCATTGTTGTTGCCGGGGTTTTCCTCACTGCCGGCATGGTTCTGAGAAGAAAATGAGTTTTCTCCTAAGAAACCTTGGGTTTCCAGTTCCTTGTTGGAAGCTCACCCTGCTCTGCGCTATACCTAAAGTGAAAGTCAACATGAGCCCAAGCTTCGAAGTAAGGCCCTGATTATCCTTGCAAAACGAGAGGCGTGCAGCAGCTCCATGAGGCCTTCATCGTTGTTCTGCTTTAGTTTCAAGGTAGTAAGCTTTTCAACACTCCTAGGGGCCTTGCTTCAGCACCCGTTTCAGTACCAGAACACTGCGTAGAACCAGGAAGCTCTGCTCCTGCGTGTATGCTGCGTGTCAACCTAGAAATTAGAGACTGACGGCACAAGGCTAGTTTTCCCATTATGAAAGCTCCGTTGATGCGGCCCCGAAGCTACCTGAAAAGCACTGTTGTTACCGTGCTTTTACTTACAGCCGGCATGGCACATAGAAGAAAATGAGTTTTCTCGAAAGAAAACTTGTGCTTCCAGTTCCTAGTTGGAAGCTCACCCGGCTCTGCTCTATAACAAACGTGAAAGTCAATGTGAGCACTAGCCTCGAAGTAAGGCCCTGATTATCCTGGCAAAACGGGAGGCGTGCAGCTGCTCCATGAGGCCTTCATCGCTGTTCTGCTTTATTTTCACGGTAGTAAGCTTTCCAAGACTCCTAGGGACTTTGCTTAAGCAACCGTTTCGGTACCAGAACACTGCGTAGAGACAGTAAGCTCTGGTCCTGCGTGTATGCTGCGTGTCAACCTAGAAATTGGAGACTGATGGCATAAGGCTTCTTTTGCCATTATGAAAGCTCCGTTCATGCGGCCTCGAAACTACCTGAAAAGCATTGTTGTTGCCGGGGTTTTCCTCACTGCCGGCATGGTTCTGAGAAGAAAATGAGTTTTCTCCTAAGAAACCTTGGGTTTCCAGTTCCTTGTTGGAAGCTCACCCTGCTCTGCGCTATACCTAAAGTGAAAGTCAACGTGAGCCCAAGCTTCGAAGTAAGGCCCTGATTATCCTTGCAAAACGAGAGGCGTGCAGCAGCTCCATGAGGCCTTCATCGTTGTTCTGCTTTAGTTTCAAGGTAGTAAGCTTTTCAACACTCCTAGGGGCCTTGCTTCAGCACCCGTTTCAGTACCAGAACACTGCGTAGAATCAGGAAGCTCTGCTCCTGCGTGTATGCTGCGTGTCAACCTAGAAATTAGAGACTGATGGCACAAGGCTTGTTTTCCCGTTTTGAAAGCTCCATTCATGCGGCCTCGAAGCTACCTGAAAAGCACTGTTGTTACCGTGCTTTTACTTACAGCCGGCATGGCACATAGAAGAAAATGAGTTTTCTCGAAAGAAACCTTGTGCTTCCAGTTCCTAGTTGGAAGCTCACCCGGCTCTGCTCTATACCAAACGTGAAAGTCAATGTGAGCACTAGCCTCGAAGTAAGGCCCTGATTATGCTGGCAATACGGGAGGCGTGCAGCAGCTCCATGAGGCCTTCATCGCTGTTCTGCTTTAGTTTCACGGTAGTAAGCTTTCCAACATTCCTAGGGACTTTGCTTAAGCAACCGTTTCGGTACCAGAACACTGCGTAGAGCCAGTAAGCTCTGGTCCTGCGTGTATGCTGCGTGTCAACCTAGAAATTGGAGACTGATGGCATAAGGCTTCTTTTGCCATTATGAAAGCTCCGTTCATGCGGCCTCGAAGCTACCTGAAAAGGATTGTTGTTGCCGGGGTTTTCCTCACTGCCGGCATGGTTCTGAGAAGAAAATGAGTTTTCTCCTAAGAAACCTTGGGTTTCCAGTTCCTTGTTGGAAGCTCACCCTGCTCTGCGCTATACCTAAAGTGAAAGTCAACATGACCCCAAGCTTCGAAGTAAGGCCCTGATTATCCTTGCAAAACGAGAGGCGTGCAGCAGCTCCATGAGGCCTTCATCGTTGTTCTGCTTTAGTTTCAAGGTAGTAAGCTTTTCAACACTCCTAGGGGACTTTCTTCAGCACCCGTTTCAGTACCAGAACACTGCGTAGAACCAGGAAGCTCTGCTCCTGCGTGTATGCTGCGTGTCAACCTAGAAATTAGAGACTGACGGCACAAGGCTAGTTTTCCCATTATGAAAGCTCCGTTGATGCGGCCCCGAAGCTACCTGAAAAGCACTGTTGTTACCGTGCTTTTACTTACAGCCGGCATGGCACATAGAAGAAAATGAGTTTTCTCGAAAGAAACCTTGTGCTTCCAGTTCCTAGTTGGAAGCTCACCCGGCTCTGCTCTATAACAAACGTGAAAGTCAATGTGAGCACTAGCCTCGAAGTAAGGCCCTGATTATCCTGGCAAAACGGGAGGCGTGCAGCTGCTCCATGAGGCCTTCATCGCTGTTCTGCTTTAGTTTCACGGTAGTAAGCTTTAGACGACTCCTAGGGACTTTGCTTAAGCAACCGTTTCGGTACCAGAACACTGCGTAGAGACAGTAAGCTCTGGTCCTGCGTGTATGCTGCGTGTCAACCTAGAAATTGGAGACTGATGGCATAAGGCTTCTTTTGCCATTATGAAAGCTCCGTTCATGCGGCCTCGAAGCTACCTGAAAAGCATTGTTGTTGCCGGGGTTTTCCTCACTGCCGGCATGGTTCTGAGAAGAAAATGAGTTTTCTCCTAAGAAACCTTGGGTTTCCAGTTCCTTGTTGGAAGCTCACCCTGCTCTGCGCTATACCTAAAGTGAAAGTCAACGTGAGCCCAAGCTTCGAAGTAAGGCCCTGATTATCCTTGCAAAACGAGAGGCGTGCAGCAGCTCCATGAGGCCTTCATCGTTGTTCTGCTTTAGTTTCAAGGTAGTAAGCTTTTCAACACTCCTAGGGGCCTTGCTTCAGCACCCGTTTCAGTACCAGAACACTGCGTAGAAACAGGAAGCTCTGCTCCTGCGTGTATGCTGCGTGTCAACCTAGAAATTAGAGACTGATGGCACAAGGCTTGTTTTCCCGTTTTGAAAGCTCCATTCATGCGGCCTCGAAGCTACCTGAAAAGCACTGTTGTTACCGTGCTTTTACTTACAGCCGGCATGGGATATAGAAGAAAATGAGTTTTCTCGAAAGAAACCTTGTGCTTCCAGTTCCTAGTTGGAAGCTCACCCTGCTCTGCTCTATACCAAACGTGAAAGTCAATGTGAGCACTAGCCTCGAAGTAAGGCCCTGATTATGCTGGCAAAACGGGAGGCGTGCAGCAGCTCCATGAGGCCTTCATCGCTGTTCTGCTTTAGTTTCACGGTAGTAAGCTTTCCAAGACTCCAAGGGACTTTGCTTAAGCAACCGATTCGGTCCCAGAACACTGCGTAGAGAAAGTAAGCTCTGGTCCTGCGTGTATGCTGCGTGTCAACCTAGAAATTGGAGACTGATGGCATAAGGCTTCTTTTCCCATTATGAAAGCTCCGTTCATGCGGCCTCGAAGCTACCTGAAAAGCATTGTTGTTGCCGGGGTTTTCCTCACTGCCGGCATGGTTCTGAGAAGAAAATGAGTTTTCTCCTAAGAAACCTTGGGTTTCCAGTTCCTTGTTGGAAGCTCACCCTGCTCTGCGCTATACCTAAAGTGAAAGTCAACATGAGCCCAAGCTTCGAAGTAAGGCCCTGATTATCCTTGCAAAATGAGAGGCGTGCAGCAGCTCCATGAGGCCTTCATCGTTGTTCTGCTTTAGTTTCAAGGTAGTAAGCTTTTCAACACTCCTAGGGGCCTTGCTTCAGCACCCGTTTCAGTACCAGAACACTGCGTAGAACCAGGAAGCTCTGCTCCTGCGTGTATGCTGCGTGTCAACCTAGAAATTAGAGACTGACGGCACAAGGCTAGTTTTCCCATTATGAAAGCTCCGTTGATGCGGCCCCGAAGCTACCTGAAAAGCACTGTTGTTACCGTGCTTTTACTTACAGCCGGCATGGCACATAGAAGAAAATGAGTTTTCTCGAAAGAAACCTTGTGCTTCCAGTTCCTAGTTGGAAGCTCACCCGGCTCTGCTCTATAACAAACGTGAAAGTCAATGTGAGCACTAGCCTCGAAGTAAGGCCCTGATTATCCTGGCAAAACGGGAGGCGTGCAGCAGCTCCATGAGGCCTTCATCGCTGTTCTGCTTTAGTTTCACGGTAGTAAGCTTTCCAAGACTCCTAGGGACTTTGCTTAAGCAACCGTTTCGGTACCAGAACACTGCGTAGAGACAGTAAGCTCTGGTCCTGCGTGTATGCTGCGTGTCAACCTAGAAATTGGAGACTGATGGCATAAGGCTTCTTTTGCCATTATGAAAGCTCCGTTCATGCGGCCTCGAAGCTACCTGAAAAGCATTGTTGTTGCCGGGGTTTTCCTCACTGCCGGCATGGTTCTGAGAAGAAAATGAGTTTTCTCCTAAGAAACCTTGGGTTTCCAGTTCCTTGTTGGTAGCTCACCCTGCTCTGCGCTATACCTAAAGTGAAAGTCAACGTGAGCCCAAGCTTCGAAGTAAGGCCCTGATTATCCCTGCAAAACGAGAGGCGTGCAGCAGCTCCATGAGGCCTTCATCGTTGTTCTGCTTTAGTTTCAAGGTAGTAAGCTTTTCAACACTCCTAGGGGCCTTGCTTCAGCACCCGTTTCAGTACCAGAACACTGCGTAGAACCAGGAAGCTCTGCTCCTGCGTGTATGCTGCGTGTCAACCTAGAAATTAGAGACTGATGGCACAAGGCTTGTTTTCCCGTTTTGAAAGCTCCATTCATGCGTCCTCGAACCTACCTGAAAAGCACTGTTGTTACCGTTCTTTTACTTACAGCCGGCATGGCACATAGAAGAAAATGAGTTTTCTCGAAAGAAACCTTGTGCTTCCAGTTCCTAGTTGGAAGCTCACCCGGCTCTGCTCTATACCAAACGTGAAAGTCAATGTGAGCACTAGCCTCGAAGTAAAGCCCTGATTATGCTGGCAAAACGGGAGGCGTGCAGCAGCTCCATGAGGCCTTCATCGCTGTTCTGCTTTAGTTTCACGGTAGTAAGCTTTCCAAGACTCCTAGGGACTTTGCTTAAGCAACCGTTTCGGTACCAGAACACTGCGTAGAGACAGTAAGCTCTGGTCCTGCGTGTATGCTGCGTGTCAACCTAGAAATTGGAGACTGATGGCATAAGGCTTCTTTTGCCATTATGAAAGCTCCGTTCATGCGGCCTCGAAGCAACCTGAAAAGCATTGTTGTTGCCGGGGTTTTCCTCACTGCCGGCATGGTTCTGAGAAGAAAATGAGTTTTCTCCTAAGAAACCTTGGGTTTCCAGTTCCTTGTTGGAAGCTCACCCTGCTCTGCGCTATACCTAAATTGAAAGTCAACATGAGCCCAAGCTTCGAAGTAAGGCCCTGATTATCCTTGCAAAACGAGAGGCGTGCAGCAGCTCCATGAGGCCTTCATCGTTGTTCTGCTTTAGTTTCAAGGTAGTAAGCTTTTCAACACTCCTAGGGGCCTTGCTTCAGCACCCGTTTCAGTACCAGAACACTGCGTAGAACCAGGAAGCTCTGCTCCTGCGTGTATGCTGCGTGTCAACCTAGAAATTAGAGACTGATGGCACAAGGCTAGTTTTCCCATTATGAAAGCTCCGTTGATGCGGCCCCGAAGCTACCTGAAAAGCACTGTTGTTACCGTGCTTTTACTTACAGCCGGCATGGCACATAGAAGAAAATGAGTTTTCTCGAAAGAAACCTTGTGCTTCCAGTTCCTAGTTGGAAGCTCACCCGGCTCTGCTCTATAACAAACGTGAAACTCAATGTGAGCACTAGCCTCGAAGTAAGGCCCTGATTATCCTGGCAAAACGGGAGGCGTGCAGCAGCTCCATGAGGCCTTCATCGCTGTTCTGCTTTAGTTTCACGGTAGTAAGCTTTAGACGACTCCTAGGGACTTTGCTTAAGCAACCGTTTCGGTACCAGAACACTGCGTAGAGACAGTAAGCTCTGGTCCTGCGTGTATGCTGCGTGTCAACCTAGAAATTGGAGACTGATGGCATAAGGCTTCTTTTGCCATTATGAAAGCTCCGTTCATGCGGCCTCGAAGCTACCTGAAAAGCATTGTTGTTGCCGGGGTTTTCCTCACTGCCGGCATGGTTCTGAGAAGAAAATGAGTTTTCTCCTAAGAAACCTTGGGTTTCCAGTTCCTTGTTGGAAGCTCACCCTGCTCTGCGCTATACCTAAAGTGAAAGTCAACATGAGCCCAAGCTTCGAAGTAAGGCCCTGATTATCCTTGCAAAATGAGAGGCGTGCAGCAGCTCCATGAGGCCTTCATCGTTGTTCTGCTTTAGTTTCAAGGTAGTAAGCTTTTCAACACTCCTAGGGGCCTTGCTTCAGCACCCGTTTCAGTACCAGAACACTGCGTAGAACCAGGAAGCTCTGCTCCTGCGTGTATGCTGCGTGTCAACCTAGAAATTAGAGACTGACGGCACAAGGCTAGTTTTCCCATTATGAAAGCTCCGTTGATGCGGCCCCGAAGCTACCTGAAAAGCACTGTTGTTACCGTGCTTTTACTTACAGCCGGCATGGCACATAGAAGAAAATGAGTTTTCTCGAAAGAAACCTTGTGCTTCCAGTTCCTAGTTGGAAGCTCACCCGGCTCTGCTCTATAACAAACGTGAAAGTCAATGTGAGCACTAGCCTCGAAGTAAGGCCCTGATTATCCTGGCAAAACGGGAGGCGTGCAGCAGCTCCATGAGGCCTTCATCGCTGTTCTGCTTTAGTTTCACGGTAGTAAGCTTTCCAAGACTCCTAGGGACTTTGCTTAAGCAACCGTTTCGGTACCAGAACACTGCGTAGAGACAGTAAGCTCTGGTCCTGCGTGTATGCTGCGTGTCAACCTAGAAATTGGAGACTGATGGCATAAGGCTTCTTTTGCCATTATGAAAGCTCCGTTCATGCGGCCTCGAAGCTACCTGAAAAGCATTGTTGTTGCCGGGGTTTTCCTCACTGCCGGCATGGTTCTGAGAAGAAAATGAGTTTTCTCCTAAGAAACCTTGGGTTTCCAGTTCCTTGTTGGTAGCTCACCCTGCTCTGCGCTATACCTAAAGTGAAAGTCAACGTGAGCCCAAGCTTCGAAGTAAGGCCCTGATTATCCCTGCAAAACGAGAGGCGTGCAGCAGCTCCATGAGGCCTTCATCGTTGTTCTGCTTTAGTTTCAAGGTAGTAAGCTTTTCAACACTCCTAGGGGCCTTGCTTCAGCACCCGTTTCAGTACCAGAACACTGCGTAGAACCAGGAAGCTCTGCTCCTGCGTGTATGCTGCGTGTCAACCTAGAAATTAGAGACTGATGGCACAAGGCTTGTTTTCCCGTTTTGAAAGCTCCATTCATGCGTCCTCGAAGCTACCTGAAAAGCACTGTTGTTACCGTTCTTTTACTTACAGCCGGCATGGCACATAGAAGAAAATGAGTTTTCTCGAAAGAAACCTTGTGCTTCCAGTTCCTAGTTGGAAGCTCACCCGGCTCTGCTCTATACCAAACGTGAAAGTCAATGTGAGCACTAGCCTCGAAGTAAGGCCCTGATTATGCTGGCAAAACGGGAGGCGTGCAGCAGCTCCATGAGGCCTTCATCGCTGTTCTGCTTTAGTTTCACGGTAGTAAGCTTTCCAAGACTCCTAGGGACTTTGCTTAAGCAACCGTTTCGGTACCAGAACACTGCGTAGAGACAGTAAGCTCTGGTCCTGCGTGTATGCTGCGTGTCAACCTAGAAATTGGAGACTGATGGCATAAGGCTTCTTTTGCCATTATGAAAGCTCCGTTCATGCGGCCTCGAAGCTACCTGAAAAGCATTGTTGTTGCCGGGGTTTTCCTCACTGCCGGCATGGTTCTGAGAAGAAAATGAGTTTTCTCCTAAGAAACCTTGGGTTTCCAGTTTCTTGTTGGAAGCTCACCCTGCTCTGCGCTATACGTAAAGTGAAAGTCAACATGAGCCCAAGCTTCGAAGTAAGGCCCTGATTATCCTTGCAAAACGAGAGGCGTGCAGCAGCTCCATGAGGCCTTCATCGTTGTTCTGCTTTAGTTTCAAGGTAGTAAGGTTTTCAACACTCCTAGGGGCCTTGCTTCAGCACCCGTTTCAGTACCAGAACACTGCGTAGAACCAGGAAGCTCTGCTCCTGCGTGTATGCTGCGTGTCAACCTAGAAATTAGAGACTGACGGCACAAGGCTAGTTTTCCCATTATGAAAGCTCCGTTGATGCGGCCCCGAAGCTACCTGAAAAGCACTGTTGTTACCGTGCTTTTACTTACAGCCGGCATGGCACATAGAAGAAAATGAGTTTTCTCGAAAGAAACCTTGTGCTTCCAGTTCCTAGTTGGAAGCTCACCCGGCTCTGCTCTATACCAAACGTGAAAGTCAATGTGAGCACTAGCCTCGAAGTAAGGCCCTGATTATGCTGGCAATACGGGAGGCGTGCAGCAGCTCCATGAGGCCTTCATCGCTGTTCTGCTTTAGTTTCACGGTAGTAAGCTTTCCAACATTCCTAGGGACTTTGCTTAAGCAACCGTTTCGGTACCAGAACACTGCGTAGAGACAATAAGCTCTGGTCCTGCGTGTATGCTGCGTGTCAACCTAGAAATTGGAGACTGATGGCATAAGGCTTCTTTTGCCATTATGAAAGCTCCGTTCATGCGGCCTCGAAGCTACCTGAAAAGCATTGTTGTTGCCAGGGTTTTCCTCACTGCCGGCATGGTTCTGAGAAGAAAATGAGTTTTCTCCTAAGAAACCTTGGGTTTCCAGTTCCTTGTTGGTAGCTCACCCTGCTCTGCGCTATACCTAAAGTGAAAGTCAACGTGAGCCCAAGCTTCGAAGTAAGGCCCTGATTATCCCTGCAAAACGAGAGGCGTGCAGCAGCTCCATGAGGCCTTCATCGTTGTTCTGCTTTAGTTTCAAGGTAGTAAGCTTTTCAACACTCCTAGGGGCCTTGCTTCAGCACCCGTTTCAGTACCAGAACACTGCGTAGAACCAGGAAGCTCTGCTCCTGCGTGTATGCTGCGTGTCAACCTAGAAATTAGAGACTGATGGCACAAGGCTTGTTTTCCCGTTTTGAAAGCTCCATTCATGCGTCCTCGAAGCTACCTGAAAAGCACTGTTGTTACCGTTCTTTTACTTACAGCCGGCATGGCACATAGAAGAAAATGAGTTTTCTCGAAAGAAACCTTGTGCTTCCAGTTCCTAGTTGGAAGCTCACCCGGCTCTGCTCTATACCAAACGTGAAAGTCAATGTGAGCACTAGCCTCGAAGTAAGGCCCTGATTATGCTGGCAAAACGGGAGGCGTGCAGCAGCTCCATGAGGCCTTCATCGCTGTTCTGCTTTAGTTTCACGGTAGTAAGCTTTCCAAGACTCCTAGGGACTTTGCTTAAGCAACCGTTTCGGTACCAGAACACTGCGTAGAGACAGTAAGCTCTGGTCCTGCGTGTATGCTGCGTGTCAACCTAGAAATTGGAGACTGATGGCATAAGGCTTCTTTTCCCATTATGAAAGCTCCGTTCATGCGGCCTCGAAGCTACCTGAAAAGCATTGTTGTTGCCGGGGTTTTCCTCACTGCCGGCATGGTTCTGAGAAGAAAATGAGTTTTCTCCTAAGAAACCTTGGGTTTCCAGTTCCTTGTTGGAAGCTCACCCTGCTCTGCGCTATACCTAAATTGAAAGTCAACATGAGCCCAAGCTTCGAAGTAAGGCCCTGATTATCCTTGCAAAACGAGAGGCGTGCAGCAGCTCCATGAGGCCTTCATCGTTGTTCTGCTTTAGTTTCAAGGTAGTAAGCTTTTCAACACTCCTAGGGGACTTGCTTCAGCACCCGTTTCAGTACCAGAACACTGCGTAGAACCAGGAAGCTCTGCTCCTGCGTGTATGCTGCGTGTCAACCTAGAAATTAGAGACTGACGGCACAAGGCTAGTTTTCCCATTATGAAAGCTCCGTTGATGCGGCCCCGAAGCTACCTGAAAAGCACTGTTGTTACCGTGCTTTTACTTACAGCCGGCATGGCACATAGAAGAAAATGAGTTTTCTCGAAAGAAACCTTGTGCTTCCAGTTCCTAGTTGGAAGCTCACCCGGCTCTGCTCTATAACAAACGTGAAAGTCAATGTGAGCACTAGCCTCGAAGTAAGGCCCTGATTATCCTGGCAAAACGGGAGGCGTGCAGCAGCTCCATGAGGCCTTCATCGCTGTTCTGCTTTAGTTTCACGGTAGTAAGCTTTAGACGACCCCTAGGGACTTTGCTTAAGCAACCGTTTCGGTACCAGAACACTGCGTAGAGACAGTAAGCTCTGGTCCTGCGTGTATGCTGCGTGTCAACCTAGAAATTGGAGACTGATGGCATAAGGCTTCTTTTGCCATTATGAAAGCTCCGTTCATGCGGCCTCGAAGCTACCTGAAAAGCATTGTTGTTGCCGGGGTTTTCCTCACTGCCGGCATGGTTCTGAGAAGAAAATGAGTTTTCTCCTAAGAAACCTTGGGTTTCCAGTTCCTTGTTGGAAGCTCACCCTGCTCTGCGCTATACCTAAAGTGAAAGTCAACGTGAGCCCAAGCTTCGAAGTAAGGCCCTGATTATCCTTGCAAAACGAGAGGCGTGCAGCAGCTCCATGAGGCCTTCATCGTTGTTCTGCTTTAGTTTCAAGGTAGTAAGCTTTTCAACACTCCTAGGGGCCTTGCTTCAGCACCCGTTTCAGTACCAGAACACTGCGTAGAACCAGGAAGCTCTGCTCCTGCGTGTATGCTGCGTGTCAACCTAGAAATTAGAGACTGATGGCACAAGGCTTGTTTTCCCGTTTTGAAAGCTCCATTCATGCGGCCTCGAAGCTACCTGAAAAGCACTGTTGTTACCGTGCTTTTACTTACAGCCGGCATGGCATATAGAAGAAAATGAGTTTTCTCGAAAGAAACCTTGTGCTTCCAGTTCCTAGTTGGAAGCTCACCCTGCTCTGCTCTATACCAAACGTGAAAGTCAATGTGAGCACTAGCCTCGAAGTAAGGCCCTGATTATGCTGGCAAAACGGGAGGCGTGCAGCAGCTCCATGAGGCCTTCATCGCTGTTCTGCTTTAGTTTCACGGTAGTAAGCTTTCCAAGACTCCTAGGGACTTTGCTTAAGCAACCGATTCGGTCCCAGAACACTGCGTAGAGAAAGTAAGCTCTGGTCCTGCGTGTATGCTGCGTGTCAACCTAGAAATTGGAGACTGATGGCATAAGGCTTCTTTTCCCATTATGAAAGCTCCGTTCATGCGGCCTCGAAGCTACCTGAAAAGCATTGTTGTTGCCGGGGTTTTCCTCACTGCCGGCATGGTTCTGAGAAGAAAATGAGTTTTCTCCTAAGAAACCTTGGGTTTCCAGTTCCTTGTTGAAAGCTCACCCTGCTCTGCGCTATACCTAAAGTGAAAGTCAACATGAGCCCAAGCTTCGAAGTAAGGCCCTGATTATCCTTGCAAAATGAGAGGCGTGCAGCAGCTCCATGAGGCCTTCATCGTTGTTCTGCTTTAGTTTCAAGGTAGTAAGCTTTTCAACACTCCTAGGGGCCTTGCTTCAGCACCCGTTTCAGTACCAGAACACTGCGTAGAACCAGGAAGCTCTGCTCCTGCGTGTATGCTGCGTGTCAACCTAGAAATTAGAGACTGACGGCACAAGGCTAGTTTTCCCATTATGAAAGCTCCGTTGATGCGGACCCGAAGCTACCTGAAAAGCACTGTTGTTACCGTGCTTTTACTTACAGCCGGCATGGCACATAGAAGAAAATGAGTTTTCTCGAAAGAAACCTTGTGCTTCCAGTTCCTAGTTGGAAGCTCACCCGGCTCTGCTCTATAACAAACGTGAAAGTCAATGTGAGCACTAGCCTCGAAGTAAGGCCCTGATTATCCTGGCAAAACGGGAGGCGTGCAGCAGCTCCATGAGGCCTTCATCGCTGTTCTGCTTTAGTTTCACGGTAGTAAGCTTTCCAAGACTCCTAGGGACTTTGCTTAAGCAACCGTTTCGGTACCAGAACACTGCGTAGAGACAGTAAGCTCTGGTCCTGCGTGTATGCTGCGTGTCAACCTAGAAATTGGAGACTGATGGCATAAGGCTTCTTTTGCCATTATGAAAGCTCCGTTCATGCGGCCTCGAAGCTACCTGAAAAGCATTGTTGTTGCCGGGGTTTTCCTCACTGCCGGCATGGTTCTGAGAAGAAAATGAGTTTTCTCCTAAGAAACCTTGGGTTTCCAGTTCCTTGTTGGTAGCTCACCCTGCTCTGCGCTATACCTAAAGTGAAAGTCAACGTGAGCCCAAGCTTCGAAGTAAGGCCCTGATTATCCCTGCAAAACGAGAGGCGTGCAGCAGCTCCATGAGGCCTTCATCGTTGTTCTGCTTTAGTTTCAAGGTAGTAAGCTTTTCAACACTCCTAGGGGCCTTGCTTCAGCACCCGTTTCAGTACCAGAACACTGCGTAGAACCAGGAAGCTCTGCTCCTGCGTGTATGCTGCGTGTCAACCTAGAAATTAGAGACTGATGGCACAAGGCTTGTTTTCCCGTTTTGAAAGCTCCATTCATGCGTCCTCGAAGCTACCTGAAAAGCACTGTTGTTACCGTTCTTTTACTTACAGCCGGCATGGCACATAGAAGAAAATGAGTTTTCTCGAAAGAAACCTTGTGCTTCCAGTTCCTAGTTGGAAGCTCACCCGGCTCTGCTCTATACCAAACGTGAAAGTCAATGTGAGCACTAGCCTCGAAGTAAGGCCCTGATTATGCTGGCAAAACGGGAGGCGTGCAGCAGCTCCATGAGGCCTTCATCGCTGTTCTGCTTTAGTTTCACGGTAGTAAGCTTTCCAAGACTCCTAGGGACTTTGCTTAAGCAACCGTTTCGGTACCAGAACACTGCGTAGAGACAGTAAGCTCTGGTCCTGCGTGTATGCTGCGTGTCAACCTAGAAATTGGAGACTGATGGCATAAGGCTTCTTTTGCCATTATGAAAGCTCCGTTCATGCGGCCTCGAAGCTACCTGAAAAGCATTGTTGTTGCCGGGGTTTTCCTCACTGCCGGCATGGTTCTGAGAAGAAAATGAGTTTTCTCCTAAGAAACCTTGGGTTTCCAGTTCCTTGTTGGAAGCTCACCCTGCTCTGCGCTATACCTAAAGTGAAAGTCAACATGAGCCCAAGCTTCGAAGTAAGGCCCTGATTATCCTTGCAAAACGAGAGGCGTGCAGCAGCTCCATGAGGCCTTCATCGTTGTTCTGCTTTAGTTTCAAGGTAGTAAGGTTTTCAACACTCCTAGGGGACTTGCTTCAGCACCCGTTTCAGTACCAGAACACTGCGTAGAACCAGGAAGCTCTGCTCCTGCGTGTATGCTGCGTGTCAACCTAGAAATTAGAGACTGACGGCACAAGGCTAGTTTTCCCATTATGAAAGCTCCGTTGATGCGGCCCCGAAGCTACCTGAAAAGCACTGTTGTTACCGTGCTTTTACTTACAGCCGGCATGGCACATAGAAGAAAATGAGTTTTCTCGAAAGAAACCTTGTGCTTCCAGTTCCTAGTTGGAAGCTCACCCGGCTCTGCTCTATACCAAACGTGAAAGTCAATGTGAGCACTAGCCTCGAAGTAAGGCCCTGATTATGCTTGCAATACGGGAGGCGTGCAGCAGCTCCATGAGGCCTTCATCGCTGTTCTGCTTTAGTTTCACGGTAGTAAGCTTTCCAACATTCCTAGGGACTTTGCTTAAGCAACCGTTTCGGTACCAGAACACTGCGTAGAGACAATAAGCTCTGGTCCTGCGTGTATGCTGCGTGTCAACCTAGAAATTGGAGACTGATGGCATAAGGCTTCTTTTGCCATTATGAAAGCTCCGTTCATGCGGCCTCGAAGCTACCTGAAAAGCATTGTTGTTGCCGGGGTTTTCCTCACTGCCGGCATGGTTCTGAGAAGAAACTGAGTTTTCTCCTAAGAAACCTTGGGTTTCCAGTTCCCTGTTGGAAGCTCACCCTGCTCTGCGCTATACCTAAAGTGAAAGTCAACGTGAGCCCAAGCTTCGAAGTAAGGCCCTGATTATCCTTGCAAAACGAGAGGCGTGAAGCAGCTCCATGAGGCCTTCATCGTTGTTCTGCTTTAGTTTCAAGGTAGTAAGCTTTTCAACACTCCTAGGGGCCTTGCTTCAGCACCCGTTTCAGTACCAGAACACTGCGTAGAACCAGGAAGCTCTGCTCCTGCGTGTATGCTGCGTGTCAACCTAGAAATTAGAGACTGACGGCACAAGGCTAGTTTTCCCATTATGAAAGCTCCGTTGATGCGGCCCCGAAGCTACCTGAAAAGCACTGTTGTTACCGTGCTTTTACTTACAGCCGGCATGGCACATAGAAGAAAATGAGTTTTCTCGAAAGAAACCTTGTGCTTCCAGTTCCTAGTTGGAAGCTCACCCGGCTCTGCTCTATAACAAACGTGAAAGTCAATGTGAGCACTAGCCTCGAAGTAAGGCCCTGATTATCCTGGCAAAACGGGAGGCGTGCAGCTGCTCCATGAGGCCTTCATCGCTGTTCTGCTTTATTTTCACGGTAGTAAGCTTTCCAAGACTCCTAGGGACTTTGCTTAAGCAACCGTTTCGGTACCAGAACACTGCGTAGAGACAGTAAGCTCTGGTCCTGCGTGTATGCTGCGTGTCAACCTAGAAATTGGAGACTGATGGCATAAGGCTTCTTTTGCCATTATGAAAGCTCCGTTCATGCGGCCTCGAAGCTACCTGAAAAGCATTGTTGTTGCCGGGGTTTTCCTCACTGCCGGCATGGTTCTGAGAAGAAACTGAGTTTTCACCTAAGAAACCTTGGGTTTCCAGTTCCTTGTTGGAAGCTCACCCTGCTCTGCGCTATACCTAAAGTGAAAGTCAACGTGAGCCCAAGCTTCGAAGTAAGGCCCTGATTATCCTTGCAAAACGAGAGGCGTGCAGCAGCTCCATGAGGCCTTCATCGTTGTTCTGCTTTAGTTTCAAGGTAGTAAGCTTTTCAACACTCCTAGGGGCCTTGCTTCAGCACCCGTTTCAGTACCAGAACACTGCGTAGAACCAGGAAGCTCTGCTCCTGCGTGTATGCTGCGTGTCAACCTAGAAATTAGAGACTGATGGCACAAGGCTTGTTTTCCCGTTTTGAAAGCTCCATTCATGCGGCCTCGAAGCTACCTGAAAAGCACTGTTGTTACCGTGCTTTTACTTACAGCCGGCATGGCACATAGAAGAAAATGAGTTTTCTCGAAAGAAACCTTGTGCTTCCAGTTCCTAGTTGGAAGCTCACCCGGCTCTGCTCTATACCAAACGTGAAAGTCAATGTGAGCACTAGCCTCGAAGTAAGGCCCTGATTATGCTGGCAAAACGGGAGGCGTGCAGCAGCTCCATGAGGCCTTCATCGCTGTTCTGCTTTAGTTTCACGGTAGTAAGCTTTCCAAGACTCCTAGGGACTTTGCTTAAGCAACCGTTTCGGTACCAGAACACTGCGTAGAGCCAGTAAGCTCTGGTCCTGCGTGTATGCTGCGTGTCAACCTAGAAATTGGAGACTGATGGCATAAGGCTTCTTTTGCCATTATGAAAGCTCCGTTCATGCGGCCTCGAAGCAACCTGAAAAGCATTGTTGTTGCCGGGGTTTTCCTCACTGCCGGCATGGTTCTGAGAAGAAAATGAGTTTTCTCCTAAGAAACCTTGGGTTTCCAGTTCCTTGTTGGAAGCTCACCCTGCTCTGCGCTATACCTAAATTGAAAGTCAACATGAGCCCAAGCTTCGAAGTAAGGCCCTGATTATCCTTGCAAAACGAGAGGCGTGCAGCAGCTCCATGAGGCCTTCATCGTTGTTCTGCTTTAGTTTCAAGGTAGTAAGCTTTTCAACACTCCTAGGGGACTTGCTTCAGCACCCGTTTCAGTACCAGAACACTGCGTAGAACCAGGAAGCTCTGCTCCTGCGTGTATGCTGCGTGTCAACCTAGAAATTAGAGACTGACGGCACAAGGCTAGTTTTCCCATTATGAAAGCTCCGTTGATGCGGCCCCGAAGCTACCTGAAAAGCACTGTTGTTACCGTGCTTTTACTTACAGCCGGCATGGCACATAGAAGAAAATGAGTTTTCTCGAAAGAAACCTTGTGCTTCCAGTTCCTAGTTGGAAGCTCACCCGGCTCTGCTCTATAACAAACGTGAAAGTCAATGTGAGCACTAGCCTCGAAGTAAGGCCCTGATTATGCTGGCAAAACGGGAGGCGTGCAGCAGCTCCATGAGGCCTTCATCGCTGTTCTGCTTTAGTTTCACGGTAGTAAGCTTTCCAAGACTCCTAGGGACTTTGCTTAAGCAACCGATTCGGTCCCAGAACACTGCGTAGAGAAAGTAAGCTCTGGTCCTGCGTGTATGCTGCGTGTCAACCTAGAAATTGGAGACTGATGGCATAAGGCTTCTTTTCCCATTATGAAAGCTCCGTTCATGCGGCCTCGAAGCTACCTGAAAAGCATTGTTGTTGCCGGGGTTTTCCTCACTGCCGGCATGGTTCTGAGAAGAAAATGAGTTTTCTCCTAAGAAACCTTGGGTTTCCAGTTCCTTGTTGGAAGCTCACCCTGCTCTGCGCTATACCTAAAGTGAAAGTCAACATGAGCCCAAGCTTCGAAGTAAGGCCCTGATTATCCTTGCAAAATGTGAGGCGTGCAGCAGCTCCATGAGGCCTTCATCGTTGTTCTGCTTTAGTTTCAAGGTAGTAAGCTTTTCAACACTCCTAGGGGCCTTGCTTCAGCACCCGTTTCAGTACCAGAACACTGCGTAGAACCAGGAAGCTCTGCTCCTGCGTGTATGCTGCGTGTCAACCTAGAAATTAGAGACTGATGGCACAAGGCTTGTTTTCCCGTTTTGAAAGCTCCATTCATGCGTCCTCGAAGCTACCTGAAAAGCACTGTTGTTACCGTTCTTTTACTTACAGCCGGCATGGCACATAGAAGAAAATGAGTTTTCTCGAAAGAAACCTTGTGCTTCCAGTTCCTAGTTGGAAGCTCACCCGGCTCTGCTCTATACCAAACGTGAAAGTCAATGTGAGCACTAGCCTCGAAGTAAGGCCCTGATTATGCTGGCAAAACGGGAGGCGTGCAGCAGCTCCATGAGGCCTTCATCGCTGTTCTGCTTTAGTTTCACGGTAGTAAGCTTTCCAAGACTCCTAGGGACTTTGCTTAAGCAACCGTTTCGGTACCAGAACACTGCGTAGAGACAGTAAGCTCTGGTCCTGCGTGTATGCTGCGTGTCAACCTAGAAATTGGAGACTGATGGCATAAGGCTTCTTTTCCCATTATGAAAGCTCCGTTCATGCGGCCTCGAAGCTACCTGAAAAGCATTGTTGTTGCCGGGGTTTTCCTCACTGCCGGCATGGTTCTGAGAAGAAAATGAGTTTTCTCCTAAGAAACCTTGGGTTTCCAGTTTCTTGTTGGAAGCTCACCCTGCTCTGCGCTATACCTAAAGTGAAAGTCAACATGAGCCCAAGCTTCGAAGTAAGGCCCTGATTATCCTTGCAAAACGAGAGGCGTGCAGCAGCTCCATGAGGCCTTCATCGTTGTTCTGCTTTAGTTTCAAGGTAGTAAGGTTTTCAACACTCCTAGGGGACTTGCTTCAGCACCCGTTTCAGTACCAGAACACTGCGTAGAACCAGGAAGCTCTGCTCCTGCGTGTATGCTGCGTGTCAACCTAGAAATTAGAGACTGACGGCACAAGGCTAGTTTTCCCATTATGAAAGCTCCGTTGATGCGGCCCCGAAGCTACCTGAAAAGCACTGTTGTTACCGTGCTTTTACTTACAGCCGGCATGGCACATAGAAGAAAATGAGTTTTCTCGAAAGAAACCTTGTGCTTCCAGTTCCTAGTTGGAAGCTCACCCGGCTCTGCTCTATACCAAACGTGAAAGTCAATGTGAGCACTGGCCTCGAAGTAAGGCCCTGATTATGCTGGCAATACGGGAGGCGTGCAGCAGCTCCATGAGGCCTTCATCGCTGTTCTGCTTTAGTTTCACGGTAGTAAGCTTTCCAACATTCCTAGGGACTTTGCTTAAGCAACCGTTTCGGTACCAGAACACTGCGTAGAGACAGTAAGCTCTGGTCCTGCGTGTATGCTGCGTGTCAACCTAGAAATTGGAGACTGATGGCATAAGGCTTCTTTTGCCATTATGAAAGCTCCGTTCATGCGGCCTCGAAGCTACCTGAAAAGCATTGTTGTTGCCGGGGTTTTCCTCACTGCCGGCATGGTTCTGAGAAGAAAATGAGTTTTCTCCTAAGAAACCTTGGGTTTCCAGTTCCTTGTTGGAAGCTCACCCTGCTCTGCGCTATACCTAAAGTGAAAGTCAACGTGAGCCCAAGCTTCGAAGTAAGGCCCTGATTATCCTTGCAAAACGAGAGGCGTGCAGCAGCTCCATGAGGCCTTCATCGTTGTTCTGCTTTAGTTTCAAGGTAGTAAGCTTTTCAACACTCCTAGGGGCCTTGCTTCAGCACCCGTTTCAGTACCAGAACACTGCGTAGAACCAGGAAGCTCTGCTCCTGCGTGTATGCTGCGTGTCAACCTAGAAATTAGAGACTGATGGCACAAGGCTTGTTTTCCCGTTTTGAAAGCTCCATTCATGCGGCCTCGAAGCTACCTGAAAAGCACTGTTGTTACCGTGCTTTTACTTACAGCCGGCATGGCACATAGAAGAAAATGAGTTTTCTCGAAAGAAACCTTGTGCTTCCAGTTCCTAGTTGGAAGCTCACCCGGCTCTGCTCTATACCAAACGTGAAAGTCAATGTGAGCACTAGCCTCGAAGTAAGGCCCTGATTATGCTGGCAATACGGGAGGCGTGCAGCAGCTCCATGAGGCCTTCATCGCTGTTCTGCTTTAGTTTCACGGTAGTAAGCTTTCCAACATCCCTAGGGACTTTGCTTAAGCAACCGTTTCGGTACCAGAACACTGCGTAGAGACAGTAAGCTCTGGTCCTGCGTGTATGCTGCGTGTCAACCTAGAAATTGGAGACTGATGGCATAAGGCTTCTTTTGCCATTATGAAAGCTCCGTTCATGCGGCCTCGAAGCTACCTGAAAAGCATTGTTGTTGCCGGGGTTTTCCTCACTGCCGGCATGGTTCTGAGAAGAAAATGAGTTTTCTCCTAAGAAACCTTGGGTTTCCAGTTCCTTGTTGGAAGCTCACCCTGCTCTGCGCTATACCTAAAGTGAAAGTCAACGTGAGCCCAAGCTTCGAAGTAAGGTCCTGATTATCCTTGCAAAACGAGAGGCGTGCAGCAGCTCCATGAGGCCTTCATCGTTGTTCTGCTTTAGTTTCAAGGTAGTAAGCTTTTCAACACTCCTAGGGGCCTTGCTTCAGCACCCGTTTCAGTACCAGAACACTGCGTAGAACTAGGAAGCTCTGCTCCTGCGTGTATGCTGCGTGTCAACCTAGAAATTAGAGACTGACGGCACAAGGCTAGTTTTCCCATTATGAAAGCTCCGTTGATGCGGCCCCGAAGCTACCTGAAAAGCACTGTTGTTACCGTGCTTTTACTTACAGCTGGCATGGCACATAGAAGAAAATGAGTTTTCTCGAAAGAAACCTTGTGCTTCCAGTTCCTAGTTGGAAGCTCACCCGGCTCTGCTCTATACCAAACGTGAAAGTCAATGTGAGCACTAGCCTCGAAGTAAGGCCCTGATTATGCTGGCAATACGGGAGGCGTGCAGCAGCTCCATGAGCCTTCATCGCTGTTCTGCTTTAGTTTCACGGTAGTAAGCTTTCCAACATTCCTAGGGACTTTGCTTAAGCAACCGTTTCGGTACCAGAACACTGCGTAGAGACAGTAAGCTCTGGTCCTGCGTGTATGCTGCGTGTCAACCTAGAAATTGGAGACTGATGGCATAAGGCTTCTTTTGCCATTATGAAAGCTCCGTTCATGCGGCCTCGAAGCTACCTGAAAAGCATTGTTGTTGCCGGGGTTTTCCTCACTGCCGGCATGGTTCTGAGAAGAAAATGAGTTTTCTCCTAAGAAACCTTGGGTTTCCAGTTCCTTGTTGGAAGCTCACCCTGCTCTGCGCTATACCTAAAGTGAAAGTCAACGTGAGCCCAAGCTTCGAAGTAAGGCCCTGATTATCCTTGCAAAACGAGAGGCGTGCAGCAGCTCCATGAGGCCTTCATCGTTGTTCTGCTTTAGTTTCAAGGTAGTAAGCTTTTCAACACTCCTAGGGGCCTTGCTTCAGCACCCGTTTCAGTACCAGAACACTGCGTAGAACCAGGAAGCTCTGCTCCTGCGTGTATGCTGCGTGTCAACCTAGAAATTAGAGACTGATGGCACAAGGCTTGTTTTCCCGTTTTGAAAGCTCCATTCATGCGGCCTCGAAGCTACCTGAAAAGCACTGTTGTTACCGTGCTTTTACTTACAGCCGGCATGGCACATAGAAGAAAATGAGTTTTCTCGAAAGAAACCTTGTGCTTCCAGTTCCTAGTTGGAAGCTCACCCGGCTCTGCTCTATACCAAACGTGAAAGTCAATGTGAGCACTAGCCTCGAAGTAAGGCCCTGATTATGCTGGCAATACGGGAGGCGTGCAGCAGCTCCATGAGGCCTTCATCGCTGTTCTGCTTTAGTTTCACGGTAGTAAGCTTTCCAACATCCCTAGGGACTTTGCTTAAGCAACCGTTTCGGTACCAGAACACTGCGTAGAGACAGTAAGCTCTGGTCCTGCGTGTATGCTGCGTGTCAACCTAGAAATTGGAGACTGATGGCATAAGGCTTCTTTTGCCATTATGAAAGCTCCGTTCATGCGGCCTCGAAGCTACCTGAAAAGCATTGTTGTTGCCGGGGTTTTCCTCACTGCCGGCATGGTTCTGAGAAGAAAATGAGTTTTCTCCTAAGAAACCTTGGGTTTCCAGTTCCTTGTTGGAAGCTCACCCTGCTCTGCGCTATACCTAAAGTGAAAGTCAACGTGAGCCCAAGCTTCGAAGTAAGGTCCTGATTATCCTTGCAAAACGAGAGGCGTGCAGCAGCTCCATGAGGCCTTCATCGTTGTTCTGCTTTAGTTTCAAGGTAGTAAGCTTTTCAACACTCCTAGGGGCCTTGCTTCAGCACCCGTTTCAGTACCAGAACACTGCGTAGAACTAGGAAGCTCTGCTCCTGCGTGTATGCTGCGTGTCAACCTAGAAATTAGAGACTGACGGCACAAGGCTAGTTTTCCCATTATGAAAGCTCCGTTGATGCGGCCCCGAAGCTACCTGAAAAGCACTGTTGTTACCGTGCTTTTACTTACAGCTGGCATGGCACATAGAAGAAAATGAGTTTTCTCGAAAGAAACCTTGTGCTTCCAGTTCCTAGTTGGAAGCTCACCCGGCTCTGCTCTATACCAAACGTGAAAGTCAATGTGAGCACTAGCCTCGAAGTAAGGCCCTGATTATGCTGGCAATACGGGAGGCGTGCAGCAGCTCCATGAGCCTTCATCACTGTTCTGCTTTAGTTTCACGGTAGTAAGCTTTCCAACATTCCTAGGGACTTTGCTTAAGCAACCGTTTCGGTACCAGAACACTGCGTAGAGACAGTAAGCTCTGGTCCTGCGTGTATGCTGCGTGTCAACCTAGAAATTGGAGACTGATGGCATAAGGCTTCTTTTCCCATTATGAAAGCTCCGTTCATGCGGCCTCGAAGCTACCTGAAAAGCATTGTTGTTGCCGGGGTTTTCCTCACTGCCAGCATGGTTCTGAGGAGAAAATGAGTTTTATCCTAAGAAACCTTGGGTTTCCAGTTCCTTGTTGGAAGCTCACCCTGCTCTGCGCTATACCTAAAGTGAAAGTCAACGTGAGCCCAAGCTTCGAAGTAAGGCCCTGATTATCCTTGCAAAACGAGAGGCGTGCAGCAGCTCCATGAGGCCTTCATCGTTGTTCTGCTTTAGTTTCAAGGTAGTAAGCTTTTCAACACTCCTAGGGGCCTTGCTTCAGCACCCGTTTCACTACCAGAACACTGCGTAGAACCAGGAAGCTCTGCTCCTGCGTGTATGCTGCGTGTCAACCTAGAAATTAGAGACTGATGGCACAAGGCTTGTTTTCCCGTTTTGAAAGCTCCATTCATGCGGCCTCGAAGCTACCTGAAAAGCACTGTTGTTACCGTGCTTTTACTTACAGCCGGCATGGCACATAGAAGAAAATGAGTTTTCTCGAAAGAAACCTTGTGCTTCCAGTTCCTAGTTGGAAGCTCACCCGGCTCTGCTCTATACCAAACGTGAAAGTCAATGTGAGCACTAGCCTCGAAGTAAGGCCCTGATTATGCTGGCAAAACGGGAGGCGTGCAGCAGCTCCATGAGGCCTTCATCGCTGTTCTGCTTTAGTTTCACGGTAGTAAGCTTTCCAAGACTCCTAGGGACTTTGCTTAAGCAACCGTTTCGGTACCAGAACACTGCGTAGAGACAGTAAGCTCTGGTCCTGCGTGTATGCTGCGTGTCAACCTAGAAATTGGAGACTGATGGCATAAGGCTTCTTTTGCCATTATGAAAGCTCCGTTCATGCGGCCTCGAAGCTACCTGAAAAGCATTGTTGTTGCCGGGGTTTTCCTCACTGCCGGCATGGTTCTGAGAAGAAAATGAGTTTTCTCCTAAGAAACCTTGGGTTTCCAGTTCCTTGTTGGAAGCTCACCCTGCTCTGCGCTATACCTAAAGTGAAAGTCAACGTGAGCCCAAGCTTCGAAGTAAGGCCCTGATTATCCTTGCAAAACGAGAGGCGTGCAGCAGCTCCATGAGGCCTTCATCGTTGTTCTGCTTTAGTTTCAAGGTAGTAAGCTTTTCAACACTCCTAGGGGACTTGCTTCAGCACTCGTTTCAGTACCAGAACACTGCGTAGAACCAGGAAGCTCTGCTCCTGCGTGTATGCTGCGTGTCAACCTAGAAATTAGAGACTGATGGCACAAGGCTAGTTTTCCCATTATGAAAGCTCCGTTGATGCGGCCCCGAAGCTACCTGAAAAGCACTGTTGTTACCGTGCTTTTACTTACAGCCGGCATGGCACATAGAAGAAAATGAGTTTTCTCGAAAGAAACCTTGTGCTTCCAGTTCCTAGTTGGAAGCTCACCCGGCTCTGCTCTATACCAAACGTGAAAGTCAATGTGAGCACTGGCCTCGAAGTAAGGCCCTGATTATGCTGGCAATACGGGAGGCGTGCAGCAGCTCCATGAGGCCTTCATCGCTGTTCTGCTTTAGTTTCACGGTAGTAAGCTTTCCAACATTCCTAGGGACTTTGCTTAAGCAACCGTTTCGGTACCAGAACACTGCGTAGAGACAGTAAGCTCTGGTCCTGCGTGTATGCTGCGTGTCAACCTAGAAATTGGAGACTGATGGCATAAGGCTTCTTTTCCCATTATGAAAGCTCCGTTCATGCGGCCTCGAAGCTACCTGAAAAGCATTGTTGTTGCCGGGGTTTTCCTCACTGCCGGCATGGTTCTGAGAAGAAAATGAGTTTTCTCCTAAGAAACCTTGGGTTTCCAGTTCCTTGTTGGAAGCTCACCCTGCTCTGCGCTATACCTAAAGTGAAAGTCAACGTGAGCCCAAGCTTCGAAGTAAGGCCCTGATTATCCTTGCAAAACGAGAGGCGTGCAGCAGCTCCATGAGGCCTTCATCGTTGTTCTGCTTTAGTTTCAAGGTAGTAAGCTTTTCAACACTCCTAGGGGCCTTGCTTCAGCACCCGTTTCAGTACCAGAACACTGCGTAGAACCAGGAAGCTCTGCTCCTGCGTGTATGCTGCGTGTCAACCTAGAAATTAGAGACTGATGGCACAAGGCTTGTTTTCCCGTTTTGAAAGCTCCATTCATGCGGCCTCGAAGCTACCTGAAAAGCACTGTTGTTACCGTGCTTTTACTTACAGCCGGCATGGCACATAGAAGAAAATGAGTTTTCTCGAAAGAAACCTTGTGCTTCCAGTTCCTAGTTGGAAGCTCACCCGGCTCTGCTCTATACCAAACGTGAAAGTCAATGTGAGCACTAGCCTCGAAGTAAGGCCCTGATTATGCTGGCAATACGGGAGGCGTGCAGCAGCTCCATGAGGCCTTCATCGCTGTTCTGCTTTAGTTTCACGGTAGTAAGCTTTCCAACATTCCTAGGGACTTTGCTTAAGCAACCGTTTCGGTACCAGAACACTGCGTAGAGACAGTAAGCTCTGGTCCTGCGTGTATGCTGCGTGTCAACCTAGAAATTGGAGACTGATGGCATAAGGCTTCTTTTGCCATTATGAAAGCTCCGTTCATGCGGCCTCGAAGCTACCTGAAAAGCATTGTTGTTGCCGGGGTTTTCCTCACTGCCGGCATGGTTCTGAGAAGAAAATGAGTTTTCTCCTAAGAAACCTTGGGTTTCCAGTTCCTTGTTGGAAGCTCACCCTGCTCTGCGCTATACCTAAAGTGAAAGTCAACGTGAGCCCAAGCTTCGAAGTAAGGTTCTGATTATCCTTGCAAAACGAGAGGCGTGCAGCAGCTCCATGAGGCCTTCATCGTTGTTCTGCTTTAGTTTCAAGGTAGTAAGCTTTTCAACACTCCTAGGGGCCTTGCTTCAGCACCCGTTTCAGTACCAGAACACTGCGTAGAACCAGGAAGCTCTGCTCCTGCGTGTATGCTGCGTGTCAACCTAGAAATTAGAGACTGACGGCACAAGGCTAGTTTTCCCATTATGAAAGCTCCGTTGATGCGGCCCCGAAGCTACCTGAAAAGCACTGTTGTTACCGTGCTTTTACTTACAGCTGGCATGGCACATAGAAGAAAATGAGTTTTCTCGAAAGAAACCTTGTGCTTCCAGTTCCTAGTTGGAAGCTCACCCGGCTCTGCTCTATACCAAACGTGAAAGTCAATGTGAGCACTAGCCTCGAAGTAAGGCCCTGATTATGCTGGCAATACGGGAGGCGTGCAGCAGCTCCATGAGCCTTCATCGCTGTTCTGCTTTAGTTTCACGGTAGTAAGCTTTCCAACATTCCTAGGGACTTTGCTTAAGCAACCGTTTCGGTACCAGAACACTGCGTAGAGACAGTAAGCTCTGGTCCTGCGTGTATGCTGCGTGTCAACCTAGAAATTGGAGACTGATGGCATAAGGCTTCTTTTCCCATTATGAAAGCTCCGTTCATGCGGCCTCGAAGCTACCTGAAAAGCATTGTTGTTGCCGGGGTTTTCCTCACTGCCAGCATGGTTCTGAGGAGAAAATGAGTTTTATCCTAAGAAACCTTGGGTTTCCAGTTCCTTGTTGGAAGCTCACCCTGCTCTGCGCTATACCTAAAGTGAAAGTCAACGTGAGCCCAAGCTTCGAAGTAAGGCCCTGATTATCCTTGCAAAACGAGAGGCGTGCAGCAGCTCCATGAGGCCTTCATCGTTGTTCTGCTTTAGTTTCAAGGTAGTAAGCTTTTCAACACTCCTAGGGGCCTTGCTTCAGCACCCGTTTCACTACCAGAACACTGCGTAGAACCAGGAAGCTCTGCTCCTGCGTGTATGCTGCGTGTCAACCTAGAAATTAGAGACTGATGGCACAAGGCTTGTTTTCCCGTTTTGAAAGCTCCATTCATGCGGCCTCGAAGCTACCTGAAAAGCACTGTTGTTACCGTGCTTTTACTTACAGCCGGCATGGCACATAGAAGAAAATGAGTTTTCTCGAAAGAAACCTTGTGCTTCCAGTTCCTAGTTGGAAGCTCACCCGGCTCTGCTCTATACCAAACGTGAAAGTCAATGTGAGCACTAGCCTCGAAGTAAGGCCCTGATTATGCTGGCAAAACGGGAGGCGTGCAGCAGCTCCATGAGGCCTTCATCGCTGTTCTGCTTTAGTTTCACGGTAGTAAGCTTTCCAACATTCCTAGGGACTTTGCTTAAGCAACCGTTTCGGTACCAGAACACTGCGTAGAGACAGTAAGCTCTGGTCCTGCGTGTATGCTGCGTGTCAACCTAGAAATTGGAGACTGATGGCATAAGGCTTCTTTTGCCATTATGAAAGCTCCGTTCATGCGGCCTCGAAGCTACCTGAAAAGCATTGTTGTTGCCGGGGTTTTCCTCACTGCCGGCATGGTTCTGAGAAGAAAATGAGTTTTCTCCTAAGAAACCTTGGGTTTCCAGTTCCTTGTTGGAAGCTCACCCTGCTCTGCGCTATACCTAAAGTGAAAGTCAACGTGAGCCCAAGCTTCGAAGTAAGGCCCTGATTATCCTTGCAAAACGAGAGGCGTGCAGCAGCTCCATGAGGCCTTCATCGTTGTTCTGCTTTAGTTTCAAGGTAGTAAGCTTTTCAACACTCCTAGGGGCCTTGCTTCAGCACCCGTTTCAGTACCAGAACACTGCGTAGAACCAGGAAGCTCTGCTCCTGCGTGTATGCTGCGTGTCAACCTAGAAATTAGAGACTGATGGCACAAGGCTTGTTTTCCCGTTTTGAAAGCTCCATTCATGCGGCCTCGAAGCTACCTGAAAAGCACTGTTGTTACCGTGCTTTTACTTACAGCCGGCATGGCACATAGAAGAAAATGAGTTTTCTCGAAAGAAACCTTGTGCTTCCAGTTCCTAGTTGGAAGCTCACCCGGCTCTGCTCTATACCAAACGTGAAAGTCAATGTGAGCACTAGCCTCGAAGTAAGGCCCTGATTATGCTGGCAATACGGGAGGCGTGCAGCAGCTCCATGAGGCCTTCATCGCTGTTCTGCTTTAGTTTCACGGTAGTAAGCTTTCCAACATTCCTAGGGACTTTGCTTAAGCAACCGTTTCGGTACCAGAACACTGCGTAGAGACAGTAAGCTCTGGTCCTGCGTGTATGCTGCGTGTCAACCTAGAAATTGGAGACTGATGGCATAAGGCTTCTTTTGCCATTATGAAAGCTCCGTTCATGCGGCCTCGAAGCTACCTGAAAAGCATTGTTGTTGCCGGGGTTTTCCTCACTGCCGGCATGGTTCTGAGAAGAAACTGAGTTTTCTCCTAAGAAACCTTGGGTTTCCAGTTCCTTGTTGGAAGCTCACCCTGCTCTGCGCTATACCTAAAGTGAAAGTCAACGTGAGCCCAAGCTTCGAAGTAAGGCCCTGATTATCCTTGCAAAACGAGAGGCGTGCAGCAGCTCCATGAGGCCTTCATCGTTGTTCTGCTTTAGTTTCAAGGTAGTAAGCTTTTCAACACTCCTAGGGGCCTTGCTTCAGCACCCGTTTCAGTACCAGAACACTGCGTAGAACCAGGAAGTTCTGCTCCTGCGTGTATGCTGCGTGTCAACCTAGAAATTAGAGACTGACGGCACAAGGCTAGTTTTCCCATTATGAAAGCTCCGTTGATGCGGCCCCGAAGCTACCTGAAAAGCACTGTTGTTACCGTGCTTTTACTTACAGCCGGCATGGCACATAGAAGAAAATGAGTTTTCTCGAAAGAAACCTTGTGCTTCCAGTTCCTAGTTGGAAGCTCACCCGGCTCTGCTCTATACCAAACGTGAAAGTCAATGTGAGCACTAGCCTCGAAGTAAGGCCCTGATTATCCTGGCAAAACGGGAGGCGTGCAGCAGCTCCATGAGGCCTTCATCGCTGTTCTGCTTTAGTTTCACGGTAGTCAGCTTTCCAACATTCCTAGGGACTTTGCTTAAGCAACCGTTTCGGTACCAGAACACTGCGTAGAGACAGTAAGCTCTGGTCCTGCGTGTATGCTGCGTGTCAACCTAGAAATTGGAGACTTATGGCATAAGGCTTCTTTTCCCATTATGAAAGCTCCGTTCATGCGGCCTCGAAGCTACCTGAAAAGCATTGTTGTTGCCGGGGTTTTCCTCACTGCCGGCATGGTTCTGAGAAGAAAATGAGTTTTCTCCTAAGAAACCTTGGGTTTCCAGTTCCTTGTTGGAAGCTCACCCTGCTCTGCGCTATACCTAAAGTGAAAGTCAACGTGAGCCCAAGCTTCGAAGTAAGGCCCTGATTATCCTTGCAAAACGAGAGGCGTGCAGCAGCTCCATGAGGCCTTCATCGTTGTTCTGCTTTAGTTTCAAGGTAGTAAGCTTTTCAACACTCCTAGGGGCCTTGCTTCAGCACCCGTTTCAGTACCAGAACACTGCGTAGAACCAGGAAGCTCTGCTCCTGCGTGTATGCTGCGTGTCAACCTAGAAATTAGAGACTGATGGCACAAGGCTTGTTTTCCCGTTTTGAAAGCTCCATTCATGCGGCCTCGAAGCTACCTGAAAAGCACTGTTGTTACCGTGCTTTTACTTACAGCCGGCATGGCACATAGAAGAAAATGAGTTTTCTCGAAAGAAACCTTGTGCTTCCAGTTCCTAGTTGGAAGCTCACCCGGCTCTGCTCTATACCAAACGTGAAAGTCAATGTGAGCACTAGCCTCGAAGTAAGGCCCTGATTATCCTGGCAAAACGGGAGGCGTGCAGCAGCTCCATGAGGCCTTCATCGCTGTTCTGCTTTAGTTTCACGGTAGTAAGCTTTCCAACATTCCTAGGGACTTTGCTTAAGCAACCGTTTCGGTACCAGAACACTGCGTAGAGACAGTAAGCTCTGGTCCTGCGTGTATGCTGCGTGTCAACCTAGAAATTGGAGACTGATGGCATAAGGCTTCTTTTGCCATTATGAAAGCTCCGTTCATGCGGCCTCGAAGCTACCTGAAAAGCATTGTTGTTGCCGGGGTTTTCCTCACTGCCGGCATGGTTCTGAGAAGAAACTGAGTTTTCTCCTAAGAAACCTTGGGTTTCCAGTTCCTTGTTGGAAGCTCACCCTGCTCTGCGCTATACCTAAAGTGAAAGTCAACGTGAGCCCAAGCTTCGAAGTAAGGCCCTGATTATCCTTGCAAAACGAGAGGCGTGCAGCAGCTCCATGAGGCCTTCATCGTTGTTCTGCTTTAGTTTCAAGGTAGTAAGCTTTTCAACACTCCTAGGGGCCTTGCTTCAGCACCCGTTTCACTACCAGAACACTGCGTAGAACCAGGAAGCTCTGCTCCTGCGTGTATGCTGCGTGTCAACCTAGAAATTAGAGACTGACGGCACAAGGCTAGTTTTCCCATTATGAAAGCTCCGTTGATGCGGCCCCGAAGCTACCTGAAAAGCACTGTTGTTACCGTGCTTTTACTTACAGCCGGCATGGCACATAGAAGAAAATGAGTTTTCTCGAAAGAAACCTTGTGCTTCCAGTTCCTAGTTGGAAGCTCACCCGGCTCTGCTCTATACCAAACGTGAAAGTCAATGTGAGCACTAGCCTCGAAGTAAGGCCCTGATTATCCTGGCAAAACGGGAGGCGTGCAGCAGCTCCATGAGGCCTTCATCGCTGTTCTGCTTTAGTTTCACGGTAGTCAGCTTTCCAACATTCCTAGGGACTTTGCTTAAGCAACCGTTTCGGTACCAGAACACTGCGTAGAGACAGTAAGCTCTGGTCCTGCGTGTATGCTGCGTGTCAACCTAGAAATTGGAGACTGATGGCATAAGGCTTCTTTTCCCATTATGAAAGCTCCGTTCATGCGGCCTCGAAGCTACCTGAAAAGCATTGTTGTTGCCGGGGTTTTCCTCACTGCCGGCATGGTTCTGAGAAGAAAATGAGTTTTCTCCTAAGAAACCTTGGGTTTCCAGTTCCTTGTTGGAAGCTCACCCTGCTCTGCGCTATACCTAAAGTGAAAGTCAACGTGAGCCCAAGCTTCGAAGTAAGGCCCTGATTATCCTTGCAAAACGAGAGGCGTGCAGCAGCTCCATGAGGCCTTCATCGTTGTTCTGCTTTAGTTTCAAGGTAGTAAGCTTTTCAACACTCCTAGGGGCCTTGCTTCAGCACCCGTTTCAGTACCAGAACACTGCGTAGAACCAGGAAGCTCTGCTCCTGCGTGTATGCTCCGTGTCAACCTAGAAATTAGAGACTGATGGCACAAGGCTTGTTTTCCCGTTTTGAAAGCTCCATTCATGCGGCCTCGAAGCTACCTGAAAAGCACTGTTGTTACCGTGCTTTTACTTACAGCCGGCATGGCACATAGAAGAAAATGAGTTTTCTCGAAAGAAACCTTGTGCTTCCAGTTCCTAGTTGGAAGCTCACCCGGCTCTGCTCTATACCAAACGTGAAAGTCAATGTGAGCACTAGCCTCGAAGTAAGGCCCTGATTATCCTGGCAAAACGGGAGGCGTGCAGCAGCTCCATGAGGCCTTCATCGCTGTTCTGCTTTAGTTTCACGGTAGTAAGCTTTCCAACATTCCTAGGGACTTTGCTTAAGCAACCGTTTCGGTACCAGAACACTGCGTAGAGACAGTAAGCTCTGGTCCTGCGTGTATGCTGCGTGTCAACCTAGAAATTGGAGACTGATGGCATAAGGCTTCTTTTGCCATTATGAAAGCTCCGTTCATGCGGCCTCGAAGCTACCTGAAAAGCATTGTTGTTGCCGGGGTTTTCCTCACTGCCGGCATGGTTCTGAGAAGAAACTGAGTTTTCTCCTAAGAAACCTTGGGTTTCCAGTTCCTTGTTGGAAGCTCACCCTGCTCTGCGCTATACCTAAAGTGAAAGTCAACGTGAGCCCAAGCTTCGAAGTAAGGCCCTGATTATCCTTGCAAAACGAGAGGCGTGCAGCAGCTCCATGAGGCCTTCATCGTTGTTCTGCTTTAGTTTCAAGGTAGTAAGCTTTTCAACACTCCTAGGGGCCTTGCTTCAGCACCCGTTTCACTACCAGAACACTGCGTAGAACCAGGAAGCTCTGCTCCTGCGTGTATGCTGCGTGTCAACGTAGAAATTAGAGACTGATGGCACAAGGCTTGTTTTCCCGTTTTGAAAGCTCCATTCATGCGGCCTCGAAGCTACCTGAAAAGCACTGTTGTTACCGTGCTTTTACTTACAGCCGGCATGGCACATAGAAGAAAATGAGTTTTCTCGAAAGAAACCTTGTGCTTCCAGTTCCCAGTTGGAAGCTCACCCGGCTCTGCTCTATACCAAACGTGAAAGTCAATGTGAGCACTAGCCTCGAAGTAAGGCCCTGATTATGCTGGCAAAACGGGAGGCGTGCAGCAGCTCCATGAGGCCTTCATCGCTGTTCTGCTTTAGTTTCACGGTAGTAAGCTTTCCAAGACTCCTAGGGACTTTGCTTAAGCAACCGTTTCGGTCCCAGAACACTGCGTAGAGACAGTAAGCTCTGGTCCTGCGTGTATGCTGCGTGTCAACCTAGAAATTGGAGACTGATGGCATAAGGCTTCTTTTGCCATTATGAAAGCTCCGTTCATGCGGCCTCGAAGCTACCTGAAAAGCATTGTTGCCGGGGTTTTCCTCACTGCCGGCATGGTTCTGAGAAGAAAATGAGTTTTCTCCTAAGAAACCTTGGGTTTCCAGTTCCTTGTTGGAAGCTCACCCTGCTCTGCGCTATACCTAAAGTGAAAGTCAACATGAGCCCAAGCTTCGAAGTAAGGCCCTGATTATCCTTGCAAAACGAGAGGCGTGCAGCAGCTCCATGAGGCCTTCATCGTTGTTCTGCTTTAGTTTCAAGGTAGTAAGCTTTTCAACACTCCTAGGGTCCTTGCTTCAGCACCCGTTTCAGTACCAGAACACTGCGTAGAACCAGGAAGCTCTGCTCCTGCGTGTACGCTGCGTGTCAACCTAGAAATTAGAGACTGACGGCACAAGGCTAGTTTTCCCATTATGAAAGCTCCGTTGATGCGGCCCCGAAGCTACCTGAAAAGCACTGTTGTTACCGTGCTTTTACTTACAGCCGGCATGGCACATAGAAGAAAATGAGTTTTCTCGAAAGAAACCTTGTGCTTCCAGTTCCTAGTTGGAAGCTCACCCTGCTCTGCTCTATACCAAACGTGAAAGTCAATGTGAGCACTAGCATCGAAGTAAGGCCCTGATTATCCTGGCAAAACGGGAGGCGTGCAGCAGCTCCATGAAGGCTTCATCGCTGTTCTGCTTTAGTTTCACGGTAGTAAGCTTTCCACGACTCCTAGGGACTTTGCTTAAGCAACCGTTTCGGTACCAGAACACTGCGTAGAGACAGTAAGCTCTGGTCCTGCGTGTATGCTGCGTGTCAACCTAGAAATTGGAGACTGATGGCATAAGGCTTCTTTTGCCATTATGAAAGCTCCGTTCATGCGGACTCGAAGCTACCTGAAAAGCATTGTTGTTGCCGGGGTTTTCCTCACTGCCGGCATGGTTCTGAGAAGAAAATGAGTTTTCTCCTAAGAAACCTTGGGTTTCCAGTTCCTTGTTGGAAGCTCACCCTGCTCTGCGCTATACCTAAAGTGAAAGTCAACGTGAGCCCAAGCTTCGAAGTAAGGCCCTGATTATCCTTGCAAAACGAGAGGCGTGCAGCAGCTCCATGAGGCCTTCATCGTTGTTCTGCTTTAGTTTCAAGGTAGTAAGCTTTTCAACACTCCTAGGGGCCTTGCTTCAGCACCCGTTTCAGTACCAGAACACTGCGTAGAACCTGGAAGCTCTGCTCCTGCGTGTATGCTGCGTGTCAACCTAGAAATTAGAGACTGATGGCACAAGGCTTGTTTTCCCGTTTTGAAAGCTCCATTCATGCGGCCTCGAAGCTACCTGAAAAGCACTGTTGTTACCGTGCTTTTACTTACAGCCGGCATGGCACATAGAAGAAAATGAGTTTTCTCGAAAGAAACCTTGTGCTTCCAGTTCCTAGTTGGAAGCTCACCCGGCTCTGCTCTATACCAAACGTGAAAGTCAATGTGAGCACTAGCCTCGAAGTAAGGCCCTGATTATGCTGGCAATACGGGAGGCGTGCAGCAGCTCCATGAGGCCTTCATCGCTGTTCTGCTTTAGTTTCACGGTAGTAAGCTTTCCAACATTCCTAGGGACTTTGCTTAAGCAACCGTTTCGGTACCAGAACACTGCGTAGAGACAGTAAGCTCTGGTCCTGCGTGTATGCTGCGTGTCAACCTAGAAATTGGAGACTGATGGCATAAGGCTTCTTTTGCCATTATGAAAGCTCCGTTCATGCGGCCTCGAAGCTACCTGAAAAGCATTGTTGTTGCCGGGGTTTTCCTCACTGCCGGCATGGTTCTGAGAAGAAAATGAGTTTTCTCCTAAGAAACCTTGGGTTTCCAGTTCCTTGTTGGAAGCTCACCCTGCTCTGCGCTATACCTAAAGTGAAAGTCAACATGAGCCCAAGCTTCGAAGTAAGGCCCTGATTATCCTTGCAAAACGAGAGGCGTGCAGCAGCTCCATGAGGCCTTCATCGTTGTTCTGCTTTAGTTTCAAGGTAGTAAGCTTTTCAACACTCCTAGGGGCCTTGCTTCAGCACCCGTTTCAGTACCAGAACACTGCGTAGAACCAGGAAGCTCTGCTCCTGCGTGTATGCTGCGTGTCAACCTAGAAATTAGAGACTGATGGCACAAGGCTTGTTTTCCCGTTTTGAAAGCTCCATTCATGCGGCCTCGAAGCTACCTGAAAAGCACTGTTGTTACCGTGCTTTTACTTACACCCGGCATGGCACATAGAAGAAAATGAGTTTTCTCGAAAGAAACCTTGTGCTTCCAGTTCCTAGTTGGAAGCTCACCCGGCTCTGCTCTATAACAAACGTGAAAGTCAATGTGAGCACTAGCCTCGAAGTAAGGCCCTGATTATGCTGGCAAAATGGGAGGCGTGCAGCAGCTCCATGAGGCCTTCATCGCTGTTCTGCTTTAGTTTCACGGTAGTAAGCTTTCCAAGACTCCTAGGGACTTTGCTTAAGCAACCGTTTCGGTACCAGAACACTGCATAGAGACAGTAAGCTCTGGTCCTGCGTGTATGCTGCGTGTCAACCTAGAAATTGGAGACTGATGGCATAAGGCTTCTTTTGCCATTATGAAAGCTCCGTTCATGCGGCCTCGAAGCTACCTGAAAAGCATTGTTGTTGCCGGGGTTTTCCTCACTGCCGGCATGGTTCTGAGAAGAAAATGAGTTTTCTCCTAAGAAACCTTGGGTTTCCAGTTCCTTGTTGGAAGCTCACCCTGCTCTGCGCTATACCTAAAGTGAAAGTCAACGTGAGCCCAAGCTTCGAAGTAAGGCCCTGATTATCCTTGCAAAACGAGAGGCGTGCAGCAGCTCCATGAGGCCTTCATCGTTGTTCTGCTTTAGTTTCAAGGTAGTAAGCTTTTCAACACTCCTAGGGGCCTTGCTTCAGCACCCGTTTCAGTACCAGAACACTGCGTAGAACCTGGAAGCTCTGCTCCTGCGTGTATGCTGCGTGTCAACCTAGAAATTAGAGACTGATGGCACAAGGCTTGTTTTCCCGTTTTGAAAGCTCCATTCATGCGGCCTCGAAGCTACCTGAAAAGCACTGTTGTTACCGTGCTTTTACTTACAGCCGGCATGGCACATAGAAGAAAATGAGTTTTCTTGAAAGAAACCTTGTGCTTCCAGTTCCTAGTTGGAAGCTCACCCGGCTCTGCTCTATACCAAACGTGAAAGTCAATGTGAGCACTAGCCTCGAAGTAAGGCCCTGATTATGCTGGCAATACGGGAGGCGTGCAGCAGCTCCATGAGGCCTTCATCGCTGTTCTGCTTTAGTTTCACGGTAGTAAGCTTTCCAACATTCCTAGGGACTTTGCTTAAGCAACCGTTTCGGTACCAGAACACTGCGTAGAGACAGTAAGCTCTGGTCCTGCGTGTATGCTGCGTGTCAACCTAGAAATTGGAGACTGATGGCATAAGGCTTCTTTTCCCATTATGAAAGCTCCGTTCATGCGGCCTCGAAGCTACCTGAAAAGCATTGTTGTTGCCGGGGTTTTCCTCACTGCCGGCATGGTTCTGAGAAGAAAATGAGTTTTCTCCTAAGAAACCTTGGGTTTCCAGTTCCTTGTTGGAAGCTCACCCTGCTCTGCGCTATACCTAAAGTGAAAGTCAACGTGAGCCCAAGCTTCGAAGTAAGGTCCTGATTATCCTTGCAAAACGAGAGGCGTGCAGCAGCTCCATGAGGCCTTCATCGTTGTTCTGCTTTAGTTTCAAGGTAGTAAGCTTTTCAACACTCCTAGGGGCCTTGCTTCAGCACCCGTTTCAGTACCAGAACACTGCGTAGAACCAGGAAGCTCTGCTCCTGCGTGTATGCTGCGTGTCAACCTAGAAATTAGAGACTGACGGCACAAGGCTAGTTTTCCCATTATGAAAGCTCCGTTGATGCGGCCCCGAAGCTACCTGAAAAGCACTGTTGTTACCGTGCTTTTACTTACAGCTGGCATGGCACATAGAAGAAAATGAGTTTTCTCGAAAGAAACCTTGTGCTTCCAGTTCCTAGTTGGAAGCTCACCCGGCTCTGCTCTATACCAAACGTGAAAGTCAATGTGAGCACTAGCCTCGAAGTAAGGCCCTGATTATGCTGGCAAAACGGGAGGCGTGCAGCAGCTCCATGAGGCCTTCATCGCTGTTCTGCTTTAGTTTCACGGTAGTAAGCTTTCCAAGACTCCTAGGGACTTTGCTTAAGCAACCGTTTCGGTCCCAGAACACTGCGTAGAGACAGTAAGCTCTGGTCCTGCGTGTATGCTGCGTGTCAACCTAGAAATTGGAGACTGATGGCATAAGGCTTCTTTTGCCATTATGAAAGCTCCGTTCATGCGGCCTCGAAGCTACCTGAAAAGCATTGTTGTTGCCGGGGTTTTCCTCACTGCCGGCATGGTTCTGAGAAGAAAATGAGTTTTCTCCTAAGAAACCTTGAGTTTCCAGTTCCTTGTTGGAAGCTCACCCTGCTCTGCGCTATACCTAAAGTGAAAGTCAACATGAGCCCAAGCTTCGAAGTAAGGCCCTGATTATCCTTGCAAAACGAGAGGCGTGCAGCAGCTCCATGAGGCCTTCATCGTTGTTCTGCTTTAGTTTCAAGGTAGTAAGCTTTTCAACACTCCTAGGGGCCTTGCTTCAGCACCCGTTTCAGTACCAGAACACTGCGTAGAACCAGGAAGCTCTGCTCCTGCGTGTATGCTGCGTGTCAACCTAGAAATTAGAGACTGACGGCACAAGGCTAGTTTTCCCATTATGAAAGCTCCGTTGATGCGGCCCCGAAGCTACCTGAAAAGCACTGTTGTTACCGTGCTTTTACTTACAGCTGGCATGGCACATAGAAGAAAATGAGTTTTCTCGAAAGAAACCTTGTGCTTCCAGTTCCTAGTTGGAAGCTCACCCGGCTCTGCTGTATACCAAACGTGAAAGTCAATGTGAGCACTAGCCTCGAAGTAAGGCCCTGATTATGCTGGCAAAACGGGAGGCGTACAGGAGCTCCATGAGGCCTTCATCGCTGTTCTGCTTTAGTTTCACGGTAGTAAGCTTTCCAACACTCCTAGGGACTTTGCTTAAGCAACCGTTTCGGTACCAGAACACTGCGTAGAGACAGTAAGCTCTGGTCCTGCGTGTATGCTGCGTGTCAACCTAGAAATTGGAGACTGATGGCATAAGGCTTCTTTTGCCATTATGAAAGCTCCGTTCATGCGGCCTCGAAGCTACCTGAAAAGCATTGTTGTTGCCGGGGTTTTCCTCACTGCCGGCATGGTTCTGAGAAGAAAATGAGTTTTCTCCTAAGAAACCTTGGGTTTCCAGTTCCTTGTTGGAAGCTCACCCTGCTCTGCGCTATACCTAAAGTGAAAGTCAACGTGAGCCTAATCTTCGAAGTAAGGTCCTGATTATCCTTGCAAAACGAGAGGCGTGCAGCAGCTCCATGAGGCCTTCATCGTTGTTCTGCTTTAGTTTCAAGGTAGTAAGCTTTTCAACACTCCTAGGGGCCTTGCTTCAGCACCCGTTTCAGTACCAAAACACTGCGTAGAACCAGGAAGCTCTGCTCCTGCGTGTATGCTGCGTGTCAACCTAGAAATTAGAGACTGACGGCACAAGGCTAGTTTTCCCATTATGAAAGCTCCGTTGATGCGGCCCCGAAGCTACCTGAAAAGCACTGTTGTTACCGTGCTTTTACTTACAGCTGGCATGGCACATAGAAGAGAATGAGTTTTCTCGAAAGAAACCTTGTGCTTCCAGTTCCTAGTTGGAAGCTCACCCGGCTCTGCTCTATACCAAACGTGAAAATCAATGTGAGCACTAGCCTCGAAGTAAGGCCCTGATTATGCTGGCAATACGGGAGGCGTGCAGCAGCTCCATGAGCCTTCATCGCTGTTCTGCTTTAGTTTCACGGTAGTAAGCTTTCCAACATTCCTAGGGACTTTGCTTAAGCAACCGTTTCGGTACCAGAACACTGCGTAGAGACAGTAAGCTCTGGTCCTGCGTGTATGCTGCGTGTCAACCTAGAAATTGGAGACTGATGGCATAAGGCTTCTTTTCCCATTATGAAAGCTCCGTTCATGCGGCCTCGAAGCTACCTGAAAAGCATTGTTGTTGCCGGTGTTTTCCTCACTGCCAGCATGGTTCTGAGAAGAAAATGAGTTTTATCCTAAGAAACCTTGGGTTTCCAGTTCCTTGTTGGAAGCTCACCCTGCTCTGCGCTATACCTAAAGTGAAAGTCAACGTGAGCCCAAGCTTCGAAGTAAGGCCCTGATTATCCTTGCAAAACGAGAGGCGTGCAGCAGCTCCATGAGGCCTTCATCGTTGTTCTGCTTTAGTTTCAAGGTAGTAAGCTTTTCAACACTCCTAGGGGCCTTGCTTCAGCACCCATTTCACTACCAGAACACTGCGTAGAACCAGGAAGCTCTGCTCCTGCGTGTATGCTGCGTGTCAACCTAGAAATTAGAGACTGATGGCACAAGGCTTGTTTTCCCGTTTTGAAAGCTCCATTCATGCGGCCTCGAAGCTACCTGAAAAGCACTGTTGTTACCGTGCTTTTACTTACAGCCGGCATGGCACATAGAAGAAAATGAGTTTTCTCGAAAGAAACCTTGTGCTTCCAGTTCCTAGTTGGAAGCTCACCCGGCTCTGCTCTATACCAAACGTGAAAGTCAATGTGAGCACTAGCCTCGAAGTAAGGCCCTGATTATGCTGGCAAAACGGGAGGCGTGCAGCAGCTCCATGAGGCCTTCATCGCTGTTCTGCTTTAGTTTCACGGTAGTAAGCTTTCCAAGACTCCTAGGGACTTTGCTTAAGCAACCGTTTCGGTACCAGAACACTGCGTAGAGACAGTAAGCTCTGGTCCTGCGTGTATGCTGCGTGTCAACCTAGAAATTGGAGACTGATGGCATAAGGCTTCTTTTGCCATTATGAAAGCTCCGTTCATGCGGCCTCGAAGCTACCTGAAAAGCATTGTTGTTGCCGGGGTTTTCCTCACTGCCGGCATGGTTCTGAGAAGAAAATGAGTTTTCTCCTAAGAAACCTTGGGTTTCCAGTTCCTTGTTGGAAGCTCACCCTGCTCTGCGCTATACCTAAAGTGAAAGTCAACATGAGCCCAAGCTTCGAAGTAAGGCCCTGATTATCCTTGCAAAACGAGAGGCGTGCAGCAGCTCCATGAGGCCTTCATCGTTGTTCTGCTTTAGTTTCAAGGTAGTAAGCTTTTCAACACTCCTAGGGGACTTGCTTCAGCACCCGTGTCAGTACCAGAACACTGCGTAGAACCAGGAAGCTCTGCTCCTGCGTGTATGCTGCGTGTCAACCTAGAAATTAGAGACTGACGGCACAAGGCTAGTTTTCCCATTATGAAAGCTCCGTTGATGCGGCCCCGAAGCTACCTGAAAAGCACTGTTGTTACCGTGCTTTTACTTACAGCCGGCATGGCACATAGAAGAAAATGAGTTTTCTCGAAAGAAACCTTGTGCTTCCAGTTCCTAGTTGGAAGCTCACCCGGCTCCGCTCTATACCAAACGTGAAAGTCAATGTGAGCACTAGCCTCGAAGTAAGGCCCTGATTATCCTGGCAAAACGGGAGGCGTGCAGCAGCTCCATGAGGCCTTCATCGCTGTTCTGCTTTAGTTTCACGGTAGTAAGCTTTCCACGACTCCTAGGGACTTTGCTTAAGCAACCGTTTCGGTACCAGAACACTGCGTAGAGACAGTAAGCTCTGGTCCTGCGTGTATGCTGCGTGTCAACCTAGAAATTGGAGACTGATGGCATAAGGCTTCTTTTGCCATTATGAAAGCTCCGTTCATGCGGCCTCGAAGCTACCTGAAAAGCATTGTTGTTGCCGGGGTTTTCCTCACTGCCGGCATGGTTCTGAGAAGAAAATGAGTTTTCTCCTAAGAAACCTTGGGTTTCCAGTTCCTTGTTGGAAGCTCACCCTGCTCTGCGCTATACCTAAAGTGAAAGTCAACGTGAGCCCAAGCTTCGAAGTAAGGCCCTGATTATCCTTGCAAAACGAGAGGCGTGCAGCAGCTCCACGAGGCCTTCATCGTTGTTCTGCTTTAGTTTCAAGGTAGTAAGCTTTTCAACACTCCTAGGGGCCTTGCATCAGCACCCGTTTCAGTACCAGAACACTGCGTAGAACCAGGAAGCTCTGCTCCTGCGTGTATGCTGCGTGTCAACCTAGAAATTAGAGACTGATGGCACAAGGCTTGTTTTCCCGTTTTGAAAGCTCCATTCATGCGGCCTCGAAGCTACCTGAAAAGCACTGTTGTTACCGTGCTTTTACTTACAGCCGGCATGGCACATAGAAGAAAATGAGTTTTCTCGAAAGAAACCTTGTGCTTCCAGTTCCTAGTTGGAAGCTCACCCGGCTCTGCTCTATACCAAACGTGAAAGTCAATGTGAGCACTAGCCTCGAAGTAAGGCCCTGATTATGCTGGCAATACGGGAGGCGTGCAGCAGCTCCATGAGGCCTTCATCGCTGTTCTGCTTTAGTTTCACGGTAGTAAGCTTTCCAACATTCCTAGGGACTTTGCTTAAGCAACCGTTTCGGTACCAGAACACTGCGTAGAGACAGTCCTGCGTGTATGCTGCGTGTCAACCTAGAAATTGGAGACTGATGGCATAAGGCTTCTTTTGCCATTATGAAAGCTCCGTTCATGCGGCCTCGAAGCTACCTGAAAAGCATTGTTGTTGCCGGGGTTTTCCTCACTGCCGGCATGGTTCTGAGAAGAAAATGAGTTTTCTCCTAAGAAACCTTGGGTTTCCAGTTCCTTGTTGGAAGCTCACCCTGCTCTGCGCTATACCTAAAGTGAAAGTCAACGTGAGCCCAAGCTTCGAAGTAAATCCCTGATTATCCTTGCAAAACGAGAGGCGTGCAGCAGCTCCATGAGGCCTTCATCGTTGTTCTGCTTTAGTTTCAAGGTAGTAAGCTTTTCAACACTCCTAGGGGCCTTGCTTCAGCACCCGTTTCAGTACCAGAACACTGCGTAGAACCAGGAAGCTCTGCTCCTGCGTGTATGCTGCGTGTCAACCTAGAAATTAGAGACTGACGGCACAAGGCTAGTTTTCCCATTATGAAAGCTCCGTTGATGCGGCCCCGAAGCTACCTGAAAAGCACTGTTGTTACCGTGCTTTTACTTACAGCCGGCATGGCACATAGAAGAAAATGAGTTTTCTCGAAAGAAACCTTGTGCTTCCAGTTCCTAGTTGGAAGCTCACCCGGCTCTGCTCTATACCAAACGTGAAAGTCAATGTGAGCACTAGCCTCGAAGTAAGGCCCTGATTATCCTGGCAAAACGGGAGGCGTGCAGCAGCTCCATGAGGCCTTCATTGCTGTTCTGCTTTATTTTCACGGAAGTAAGCTTTCCAAGACTCCTAGGGACTTTGCTTAAGCAACCGTTTCGGTACCAGAAGACTGCGTAGAGACAGTAAGCTCTGGTCCTGCGTGTATGCTGCGTGTCAACCTAGAAATTGGAGACTGATGGCATAAGGCTTCTTTTGCCATTATGAAAGCTCCGTTCATGCGGCCTCGAAGCTACCTGAAAAGCATTGTTGTTGCCGGGGTTTTCCTCACTGCCGGCATGGTTCTGAGAAGAAAATGAGTTTTCTCCTAAGAAACCTTGGGTTTCCAGTTCCTTGTTGGAAGCTCACCCTGCTCTGCGCTATACCTAAAGTGAAAGTCAACGTGAGCCCAAGCTTCGAAGTAAGGCCCTGATTATCCTTGCAAAACGAGAGGCGTGCAGCAGCTCCATGAGGCCTTCATCGTTGTTCTGCTTTAGTTTCAAGGTAGTAAGCTTTTCAACACTCCTAGGGGCCTTGCTTCAGCACCCGTTTCAGTACCAGAACACTGCGTAGAACCAGGAAGCTCTGCTCCTGCGTGTATGCTGCGTGTCAACCTAGAAATTAGAGACTGATGGCACAAGGCTTGTTTTCCCGTTTTGAAAGCTCCATTCATGCGGCCTCGAAGCTACCTGAAAAGCACTGTTGTTACCGTGCTTTTACTTACAGCCGGCATGGCACATAGAAGAAAATGAGTTTTCTCGAAAGAAACCTTGTGCTTCCAGTTCCTAGTTGGAAGCTCACCCGGCTCTGCTCTATACCAAACGTGAAAGTCAATGTGAGCACTAGCCTCGAAGTAAGGCCCTGATTATGCTGGCAATACGGGAGGCGTGCAGCAGCTCCATGAGGCCTTCATCGCTGTTCTGCTTTAGTTTCACGGTAGTAAGCTTTCCAACATTCCTAGGGACTTTGCTTAAGCAACCATTTCGGTACCAGAACACTGCGTAGAGACAGTAAGCTCTGGTCCTGCGTGTATGCTGCGTGTCAACCTAGAAATTGGAGACTGATGGCATAAGGCTTCTTTTGCCATTATGAAAGCTCCGTTCATGCGGCCTCGAAGCTACCTGAAAAGCATTGTTGTTGCCGGGGTTTTCCTCACTGCCGGCATGGTTCTGAGAAGAAACTGAGTTTTCTCCTAAGAAACCTTGGGTTTCCAGTTCCTTGTTGGAAGCTCACCCTGCTCTGCGCTATACCTAAAGTGAAAGTCAACGTGAGCCCAAGCTTCGAAGTAAGGCCCTGATTATCCTTGCAAAACGAGAGGCGTGCAGCAGCTCCATGAGGCCTTCATCGTTGTTCTGCTTTAGTTTCAAGGTAGTAAGCTTTTCAACACTCCTAGGGGCCTTGCTTCAGCACCCGTTTCAGTACCAGAACACTGCGTAGAACCAGGAAGCTCTGCTCCTGCGTGTATGCTGCATGTCAACCTAGAAATTAGAGACTGACGGCACAAGGCTAGTTTTCCCATTATGAAAGCTCCGTTGATGCGGCCCCGAAGCTACCTGAAAAGCACTGTTGTTACCGTGCTTTTACTTACAGCCGGCATGGCACATAGAAGAAAATGAGTTTTCTCGAAAGAAACCTTGTGCTTCCAGTTCCTAGTTGGAAGCTCACCCGGCTCTGCTCTATACCAAACGTGAAAGTCAATGTGAGCACTAGCCTCGAAGTAAGGCCCTGATTATGCTGGCAATACGGGAGGAGTGCAGCAGCTCCATGAGGCCTTCATCGCTGTTCTGCTTTAGTTTCACGGTAGTAAGCTTTCCAACATTCCTAGGGACTTTGCTTAAGCAACCGTTTCGGTACCAGAACACTGCGTAGAGACAATAAGCTCTGGTCCTGCGTGTATGCTGCGTGTCAACATAGAAATTGGAGACTGATGGCATAAGGCTTCTTTTGCCATTATGAAAGCTCCGTTCATGCGGCCTCGAAGCTACCTGAAAAGCATTGTTGTTGCCGGGGTTTTCCTCACTGCCGGCATGGTTCTGAGAAGAAACTGAGTTTTCTCCTAAGAAACCTTGGGTTTCCAGTTCCCTGTTGGAAGCTCACCCTGCTCTGCGCTATACCTAAAGTGAAAGTCAACGTGAGCCCAAGCTTCGAAGTAAGGCCCTGATTATCCTTGCAAAACGAGAGGCGTGCAGCAGCTCCATGAGGCCTTCATCGTTGTTCTGCTTTAGTTTCAAGGTAGTAAGCTTTTCAACACTCCTAGGGGCCTTGCTTCAGCACCCGTTTCAGTACCAGAACACTGCGTAGAACCAGGAAGCTCTGCTCCTGCGTGTATGCTGCGTGTCAACCTAGAAATTAGAGACTGACGGCACAAGGCTAGTTTTCCCATTATGAAAGCTCCGTTGATGCGGCCCCGAAGCTACCTGAAAAGCACTGTTGTTACCGTGCTTTTACTTACAGCCGGCATGGCACATAGAAGAAAATGAGTTTTCTCGAAAGAAACCTTGTGCTTCCAGTTCCTAGTTGGAAGCTCACCCGGCTCTGCTCTATAACAAACGTGAAAGTCAATGTGAGCACTAGCCTCGAAGTAAGGCCCTGATTATCCTGGCAAAACGGGAGGCGTGCAGCTGCTCCATGAGGCCTTCATCGCTGTTCTGCTTTATTTTCACGGTAGTAAGCTTTCCAAGACTCCTAGGGACTTTGCTTAAGCAACCGTTTCGGTACCAGAACACTGCGTAGAGACAGTAAGCTCTGGTCCTGCGTGTATGCTGCGTGTCAACCTAGAAATTGGAGACTGATGGCATAAGGCTTCTTTTGCCATTATGAAAGCTCCGTTCATGCGGCCTCGAAGCTACCTGAAAAGCATTGTTGTTGCCGGGGTTTTCCTCACTGCCGGCATGGTTCTGAGAAGAAACTGAGTTTTCTCCTAAGAAACCTTGGGTTTCCAGTTCCTTGTTGGAAGCTCACCCTGCTCTGCGCTATACCTAAAGTGAAAGTCAACGTGAGCCCAAGCTTCGAAGTAAGGCCCTGATTATCCTTGCAAAACGAGAGGCGTGCAGCAGCTCCATGAGGCCTTCATCGTTGTTCTGCTTTAGTTTCAAGGTAGTAAGCTTTTCAACACTCCTAGGGGCCTTGCTTCAGCACCCGTTTCAGTACCAGAACACTGCGTAGAACCAGGAAGCTCTGCTCCTGCGTGTATGCTGCGTGTCAACCTAGAAATTAGAGACTGATGGCACAAGGCTTGTTTTCCCATTTTGAAAGCTCCATTCATGCGGCCTGAAGCTACCTGAAAAGCACTGTTGTTACCGTGCTTTTACTTACAGCCGGCATGGCACATAGAAGAAAATGAGTTTTCTCGAAAGAAACCTTGTGCTTCCAGTTCCTAGTTGGAAGCTCACCCGGCTCTGCTCTATACCAAACGTGAAAGTCAATGTGAGCACTAGCCTCGAAGTAAGGCCCTGATTATGCTGGCAAAACGGGAGGCGTGCAGCAGCTCCATGAGGCCTTCATCGCTGTTCTGCTTTAGTTTCACGGTAGTAAGCTTTCCAAGACTCCTAGGGACTTTGCTTAAGCAACCGTTTCGGTCCCAGAACACTGCGTAGAGACAGTAAGCTCTGGTCCTGCGTGTATGCTGCGTGTCAACCTAGAAATTGGAGACTGATGGCATAAGGCTTCTTTTGCCATTATGAAAGCTCCGTTCATGCGGCCTCGAAGCTACCTGAAAAGCATTGTTGTTGCCGGGGTTTTCCTCACTGCCGGCATGGTTCTGAGAAGAAAATGAGTTTTCTCCTAAGAAACCTTGGGTTTCCAGTTCCTTGTTGGAAGCTCACCCTGCTCTGCGCTATACCTAAAGTGAAAGTCAACATGAGCCCAAGCTTCGAAGTAAGGCCCTGATTATCCTTGCAAAACGAGAGGCGTGCAGCAGCTCCATGAGGCCTTCATCGTTGTTCTGCTTTAGTTTCAAGGTAGTAAGCTTTTCAACACTCCTAGGGGACTTGCTTCAGCACCCGTTTCAGTACCAGAACACTGCGTAGAACCAGGAAGCTCTGCTCCTGCGTGTATGCTGCGTGTCAACCTAGAAATTAGAGACTGACGGCACAAGGCTAGTTTTCCCATTATGAAAGCTCCGTTGATGCGGCCCCGAAGCTACCTGAAAAGCACTGTTGTTACCGTGCTTTTACTTACAGCCGGCATGGCACATAGAAGAAAATGAGTTTTCTCGAAAGAAACCTTGTGCTTCCAGTTCCTAGTTGGAAGCTCACCCGGCTCTGCTCTATACCAAACGTGAAAGTCAATGTGAGCACTAGCCTCGAAGTAAGGCCCTGATTATCCTGGCAAAACGGGAGGCGTGCAGCAGCTCCATGAGGCCTTCATCGCTGTTCTGCTTTAGTTTCACGGTAGTAAGCTTTCCACGACTCCTAGGGACTTTGCTTAAGCAACCGTTTCGGTACCAGAACACTGCGTAGAGACAGTAAGCTCTGGTCCTGCGTGTATGCTGCGTGTCAACCTAGAAATTGGAGACTGATGGCATAAGGCTTCTTTTGCCATTATGAAAGCTCCGTTCATGCGGCCTCGAAGCTACCTGAAAAGCATTGTTGTTGCCGGGGTTTTCCTCACTGCCGGCATGGTTCTGAGAAGAAACTGAGTTTTCTCCTAAGAAACCTTGGGTTTCCAGTTCCTTGTTGGAAGCTCACCCTGCTCTGCGCTATACCTAAAGTGAAAGTCAACATGAGCCCAAGCTTCGAAGTAAGGCCCTGATTATCCTTGCAAAACGAGAGGCGTGCAGCAGCTCCATGAGGCCTTCATCGTTGTTCTGCTTTAGTTTCAAGGTAGTAAGCTTTTCAACACTCCTAGGGGCCTTGCATCAGCACCCGTTTCAGTACCAGAACACTGCGTAGAACCAGGAAGCTCTGCTCCTGCGTGTATGCTGCGTGTCAACCTAGAAATTAGAGACTGATGGCACAAGGCTTGTTTTCCCGTTTTGAAAGCTCCATTCATGCGGCCTCGAAGCTACCTGAAAAGCACTGTTGTTACCGTGCTTTTACTTACAGCCGGCATGGCACATAGAAGAAAATGAGTTTTCTCGAAAGAAACCTTGTGCTTCCAGTTCCTAGTTGGAAGCTCACCCGGCTCTGCTCTATACCAAACGTGAAAGTCAATGTGAGCACTAGCCTCGAAGTAAGGCCCTGATTATGCTGGCAAAACGGGAGGCGTGCAGCAGCTCCATGAGGCCTTCATCGCTGTTCTGCTTTAGTTTCACGGTAGTAAGCTTTCCAAGACTCCTAGGGACTTTGCTTAAGCAACCGTTTCGGTCCCAGAACACTGCGTAGAGACAGTAAGCTCTGGTCCTGCGTGTATGCTGCGTGTCAACCTAGAAATTGGAGACTGATGGCATAAGGCTTCTTTTGCCATTATGAAAGCTCCGTTCATGCGGCCTCGAAGCTACCTGAAAAGCATTGTTGTTGCCGGGGTTTTCCTCACTGCCGGCATGGTTCTGAGAAGAAAATGAGTTTTCTCCTAAGAAACCTTGGGTTTCCAGTTCCTTGTTGGAAGCTCACCCTGCTCTGCGCTATACCTAAAGTGAAAGTCAACGTGAGCCCAAGCTTCGAAGTAAATCCCTGATTATCCTTGCAAAACGAGAGGCGTGCAGCAGCTCCATGAGGCCTTCATCGTTGTTCTGCTTTAGTTTCAAGGTAGTAAGCTTTTCAACACTCCTAGGGGCCTTGCTTCAGCACCCGTTTCAGTACCAGAACACTGCGTAGAACCAGGAAGCTCTGCTCCTGCGTGTATGCTGCGTGTCAACCTAGAAATTAGAGACTGACGGCACAAGGCTAGTTTTCCCATTATGAAAGCTCCGTTGATGCGGCCCCGAAGCTACCTGAAAAGCACTGTTGTTACCGTGCTTTTACTTACAGCCGGCATGGCACATAGAAGAAAATGAGTTTTCTCGAAAGAAACCTTGTGCTTCCAGTTCCTAGTTGGAAGCTCACCCGGCTCTGCTCTATACCAAACGTGAAAGTCAATGTGAGCACTAGCCTCGAAGTAAGGCCCTGATTATCCTGGCAAAACGGGAGGCGTGCAGCAGCTCCATGAGGCCTTCATCGCTGTTCTGCTTTATTTTCACGGAAGTAAGCTTTCCAAGACTCCTAGGGACTTTGCTTAAGCAACCGTTTCGGTACCAGAAGACTGCGTAGAGACAGTAAGCTCTGGTCCTGCGTGTATGCTGCGTGTCAACCTAGAAATTGGAGACTGATGGCATAAGGCTTCTTTTGCCATTATGAAAGCTCCGTTCATGCGGCCTCGAAGCTACCTGAAAAGCATTGTTGTTGCCGGGGTTTTCCTCACTGCCGGCATGGTTCTGAGAAGAAAATGAGTTTTCTCCTAAGAAACCTTGGGTTTCCAGTTCCTTGTTGGAAGCTCACCCTGCTCTGCGCTATACCTGAAGTGAAAGTCAACGTGAGCCCAAGCTTCGAAGTAAGGCCCTGATTATCCTTGCAAAACGAGAGGCGTGCAGCAGCTCCATGAGGCCTTCATCGTTGTTCTGCTTTAGTTTCAAGGTAGTAAGCTTTTCAACACTCCTAGGGGCCTTGCTTCAGCACCCGTTTCAGTACCAGAACACTGCGTAGAACCAGGAAGCTCTGCTCCTGCGTGTATGCTGCGTGTCAACCTAGAAATTAGAGACTGATGGCACAAGGCTTGTTTTCCCGTTTTGAAAGCTCCATTCATGCGGCCTCGAAGCTACCTGAAAAGCACTGTTGTTACCGTGCTTTTACTTACAGCCGGCATGGCACATAGAAGAAAATGAGTTTTCTCGAAAGAAACCTTGTGCTTCCAGTTCCTAGTTGGAAGCTCACCCGGCTCTGCTCTATACCAAACGTGAAAGTCAATGTGAGCACTAGCCTCGAAGTAAGGCCCTGATTATGCTGGCAAAACGGGAGGCGTGCAGCAGCTCCATGAGGCCTTCATCGCTGTTCTGCTTTAGTTTCACGGTAGTAAGCTTTCCAAGACTCCTAGGGACTTTGCTTAAGCAACCGTTTCGGTCCCAGAACACTGCGTAGAGACAGTAAGCTCTGGTCCTGCGTGTATGCTGCGTGTCAACCTAGAAATTGGAGACTGATGGCATAAGGCTTCTTTTGCCATTATGAAAGCTCCGTTCATGCGGCCTCGAAGCTACCTGAAAAGCATTGTTGTTGCCGGGGTTTTCCTCACTGCCGGCATGGTTCTGAGAAGAAAATGAGTTTTCTCCTAAGAAACCTTGGGTTTCCAGTTCCTTGTTGGAAGCTCACCCTGCTCTGCGCTATACCTAAAGTGAAAGTCAACATGAGCCCAAGCTTCGAAGTAAGGCCCTGATTATCCTTGCAAAACGAGAGGCGTGCAGCAGCTCCATGAGGCCTTCATCGTTGTTCTGCTTTAGTTTCAAGGTAGTAAGCTTTTCAACACTCCTAGGGGACTTGCTTCAGCACCCGTTTCAGTACCAGAACACTGCGTAGAACCAGGAAGCTCTGCTCCTGCGTGTATGCTGCGTGTCAACCTAGAAATTAGAGACTGACGGCACAAGGCTAGTTTTCCCATTATGAAAGCTCCGTTGATGCGGCCCCGAAGCTACCTGAAAAGCACTGTTGTTACCGTGCTTTTACTTACAGCCGGCATGGCACATAGAAGAAAATGAGTTTTCTCGAAAGAAACCTTGTGCTTCCAGTTCCTAGTTGGAAGCTCACCCGGCTCCGCTCTATACCAAACGTGAAAGTCAATGTGAGCACTAGCCTCGAAGTAAGGCCCTGATTATCCTGGCAAAACGGGAGGCGTGCAGCAGCTCCATGAGGCCTTCATCGCTGTTCTGCTTTAGTTTCACGGTAGTAAGCTTTCCACGACTCCTAGGGACTTTGCTTAAGCAACCGTTTCGGTACCAGAACACTGCGTAGAGACAGTAAGCTCTGGTCCTGCGTGTATGCTGCGTGTCAACCTAGAAATTGGAGACTGATGGCATAAGGCTTCTTTTGCCATTATGAAAGCTCCGTTCATGCGGCCTCGAAGCTACCTGAAAAGCATTGTTGTTGCCGGGGTTTTCCTCACTGCCGGCATGGTTCTGAGAAGAAACTGAGTTTTCTCCTAAGAAACCTTGGGTTTCCAGTTCCTTGTTGGAAGCTCACCCTGCTCTGCGCTATACCTAAAGTGAAAGTCAACATGAGCCCAAGCTTCGAAGTAAGGCCCTGATTATCCTTGCAAAACGAGAGGCGTGCAGCAGCTCCATGAGGCCTTCATCGTTGTTCTGCTTTAGTTTCAAGGTAGTAAGCTTTTCAACACTCCTAGGGGACTTGCTTCAGCACCCGTTTCAGTACCAGAACACTGCGTAGAACCAGGAAGCTCTGCTCCTGCGTGTATGCTGCGTGTCAACCTAGAAATTAGAGACTGACGGCACAAGGCTAGTTTTCCCATTATGAAAGCTCCGTTGATGCGGCCCCGAAGCTACCTGAAAAGCACTGTTGTTACCGTGCTTTTACTTAGAGCCGGCATGGCACATAGAAGAAAATGAGTTTTCTCGAAAGAAACCTTGTGCTTCCAGTTCCTAGTTGGAAGCTCACCCGGCTCCGCTCTATACCAAACGTGAAAGTCAATGTGAGCACTAGCCTCGAAGTAAGGCCCTGATTATCCTGGCAAAACGGGAGGCGTGCAGCTGCTCCATGAGGCCTTCATCGCTGTTCTGCTTTAGTTTCACGGTAGTAAGCTTTCCACGACTCCTAGGGACTTTGCTTAAGCAACCGTTTCGGTACCAGAACACTGCGTAGAGACAGTAAGCTCTGGTCCTGCGTGTATGCTGCGTGTCAACCTAGAAATTGGAGACTGATGGCATAAGGCTTCTTTTGCCATTATGAAAGCTCCGTTCATGCGGCCTCGAAGCTACCTGAAAAGCATTGTTGTTGCCGGGGTTTTCCTCACTGCCGGCATGGTTCTGAGAAGAAACTGAGTTTTCTCCTAAGAAACCTTGGGTTTCCAGTTCCTTGTTGGAAGCTCACCCTGCTCTGCGCTATACCTAAAGTGAAAGTCAACATGAGCCCAAGCTTCGAAGTAAGGCCCTGATTATCCTTGCAAAACGAGAGGCGTGCAGCAGCTCCATGAGGCCTTCATCGTTGTTCTGCTTTAGTTTCAAGGTAGTAAGCTTTTCAACACTCCTAGGGGCCTTGCATCAGCACCCGTTTCAGTACCAGAACACTGCGTAGAACCAGGAAGCTCTGCTCCTGCGTGTATGCTGCGTGTCAACCTAGAAATTAGAGACTGATGGCACAAGGCTTGTTTTCCCGTTTTGAAAGCTCCATTCATGCGGCCTCGAAGCTACCTGAAAAGCACTGTTGTTACCGTGCTTTTACTTACAGCCGGCATGGCACATAGAAGAAAATGAGTTTTCTCGAAAGAAACCTTGTGCTTCCAGTTCCTAGTTGGAAGCTCACCCGGCTCTGCTCTATACCAAACGTGAAAGTCAATGTGAGCACTAGCCTCGAAGTAAGGCCCTGATTATGCTGGCAATACGGGAGGCGTGCAGCAGCTCCATGAGGCCTTCATCGCTGTTCTGCTTTAGTTTCACGGTAGTAAGCTTTCCAACATTCCTAGGGACTTTGCTTAAGCAACCGTTTCGGTACCAGAACACTGCGTAGAGACAGTCCTGCGTGTATGCTGCGTGTCAACCTAGAAATTGGAGACTGATGGCATAAGGCTTCTTTTGCCATTATGAAAGCTCCGTTCATGCGGCCTCGAAGCTACCTGAAAAGCATTGTTGTTGCCGGGGTTTTCCTCACTGCCGGCATGGTTCTGAGAAGAAAATGAGTTTTCTCCTAAGAAACCTTGGGTTTCCAGTTCCTTGTTGGAAGCTCACCCTGCTCTGCGCTATACCTAAAGTGAAAGTCAACGTGAGCCCAAGCTTCGAAGTAAATCCCTGATTATCCTTGCAAAACGAGAGGCGTGCAGCAGCTCCATGAGGCCTTCATCGTTGTTCTGCTTTAGTTTCAAGGTAGTAAGCTTTTCAACACTCCTAGGGGCCTTGCATCAGCACCCGTTTCAGTACCAGAACACTGCGTAGAACCAGGAAGCTCTGCTCCTGCGTGTATGCTGCGTGTCAACCTAGAAATTAGAGACTGACGGCACAAGGCTAGTTTTCCCATTATGAAAGCTCCGTTGATGCGGCCCCGAAGCTACCTGAAAAGCACTGTTGTTACCGTGCTTTTACTTACAGCCGGCATGGCACATAGAAGAAAATGAGTTTTCTCGAAAGAAACCTTGTGCTTCCAGTTCCTAGTTGGAAGCTCACCCGGCTCTGCTCTATACCAAACGTGAAAGTCAATGTGAGCACTAGCCTCGAAGTAAGGCCCTGATTATCCTGGCAAAACGGGAGGCGTGCAGCAGCTCCATGAGGCCTTCATCGCTGTTCTGCTTTATTTTCACGGAAGTAAGCTTTCCAAGACTCCTAGGGACTTTGCTTAAGCAACCGTTTCGGTACCAGAAGACTGCGTAGAGACAGTAAGCTCTGGTCCTGCGTGTATGCTGCGTGTCAACCTAGAAATTGGAGACTGATGGCATAAGGCTTCTTTTGCCATTATGAAAGCTCCGTTCATGCGGCCTCGAAGCTACCTGAAAAGCATTGTTGTTGCCGGGGTTTTCCTCACTGCCGGCATGGTTCTGAGAAGAAAATGAGTTTTCTCCTAAGAAACCTTGGGTTTCCAGTTCCTTGTTGGAAGCTCACCCTGCTCTGCGCTATACCTAAAGTGAAAGTCAACGTGAGCCCAAGCTTCGAAGTAAGGCCCTGATTATCCTTGCAAAACGAGAGGCGTGCAGCAGCTCCATGAGGCCTTCATCGTTGTTCTGCTTTAGTTTCAAGGTAGTAAGCTTTTCAACACTCCTAGGGGCCTTGCTTCAGCACCCGTTTCAGTACCAGAACACTGCGTAGAACCTGGAAGCTCTGCTCCTGCGTGTATGCTGCGTGTCAACCTAGAAATTAGAGACTGATGGCACAAGGCTTGTTTTCCCGTTTTGAAAGCTCCATTCATGCGGCCTCGAAGCTACCTGAAAAGCACTGTTGTTACCGTGCTTTTACTTACAGCCGGCATGGCACATAGAAGAAAATGAGTTTTCTCGAAAGAAACCTTGTGCTTCCAGTTCCTAGTTGGAAGATCACCCGGCTCTGCTCTATACCAAACGTGAAAGTCAATGTGAGCACTAGCCTCGAAGAAAGGCCCTGATTATGCTGGCAATACGGGAGGCGTGCAGCAGCTCCATGAGGCCTTCATCGCTGTTCTGCTTTAGTTTCACGGTAGTAAGCTTTCCAACATTCCTAGGGACTTTGCTTAAGCAACCGTTTCGGTACCAGAACACTGCGTAGAGACAGTAAGCTCTGGTCCTGCGTGTATGCTGCGTGTCAACCTAGAAATTGGAGACTGATGGCATAAGGCTTCTTTTGTCATTATGAAAGCTCCGTTCATGCGGCCTCGAAGCTACCTGAAAAGCATTGTTGTTGCCGGGGTTTTCCTCACTGCCGGCATGGTTCTGAGAAGAAAATGAGTTTTCTCCTAAGAAACCTTGGGTTTCCAGTTCCTTGTTGGAAGCTCACCCTGCTCTGCGCTATACCTAAAGTGAAAGTCAACGTGAGCCCAAGCTTCGAAGTAAGGCCCTGATTATCCTTGCAAAACGAGAGGCGTGCAGCAGCTCCATGAGGCCTTCATCGTTGTTCTGCTTTAGTTTCAAGGTAGTAAGCTTTTCAACACTCCTAGGGGCCTTGCTTCAGCACCCGTTTCAGTACCAGAACACTGCGTAGAACCTGGAAGCTCTGCTCCTGCGTGTATGCTGCGTGTCAACCTAGAAATTAGAGACTGATGGCACAAGGCTTGTTTTCCCGTTTTGAAAGCTCCATTCATGCGGCCTCGAAGCTACCTGAAAAGCACTGTTGTTACCGTGCTTTTACTTACAGCCGGCATGGCACATAGAAGAAAATGAGTTTTCTCGAAAGAAACCTTGTGCTTCCAGTTCCTAGTTGGAAGCTCACCCGGCTCTGCTCTATACCAAACGTGAAAGTCAATGTGAGCACTAGCCTCGAAGTAAGGCCCTGATTATGCTGGCAATACGGGAGGCGTGCAGCAGCTCCATGAGGCCTTCATCGCTGTTCTGCTTTAGTTTCACGGTAGTAAGCTTTCCAACATTCCTAGGGACTTTGCTTAAGCAACCGTTTCGGTACCAGAACACTGCGTAGAGACAGTAAGCTCTGGTCCTGCGTGTATGCTGCGTGTCAACCTAGAAATTGGAGACTGATGGCATAAGGCTTCTTTTGCCATTATGAAAGCTCCGTTCATGCGGCCTCGAAGCTACCTGAAAAGCATTGTTGTTGCCGGGGTTTTCCTCACTGCCGGCATGGTTCTGAGAAGAAACTGAGTTTTCTCCTAAGAAACCTTGGGTTTCCAGTTCCTTGTTGGAAGCTCACCCTGCTCTGCGCTATACCTAAAGTGAAAGTCAACGTGAGCCCAAGCTTCGAAGTAAGGCCCTGATTATCCTTGCAAAACGAGAGGCGTGCAGCAGCTCCATGAGGCCTTCATCGTTGTTCTGCTTTAGTTTCAAGGTAGTAAGCTTTTCAACACTCCTAGGGGCCTTGCTTCAGCACCCGTTTCAGTACCAGAACACTGCGTAGAACCAGGAAGCTCTGCTCCTGCGTGTATGCTGCGTGTCAACCTAGAAATTAGAGACTGACGGCACAAGGCTAGTTTTCCCATTATGAAAGCTCCGTTGATGCGGCCCCGAAGCTACCTGAAAAGCACTGTTGTTACCGTGCTTTTACTTACAGCCGGCATGGCACATAGAAGAAAATGAGTTTTCTCGAAAGAAACCTTGTGCTTCCAGTTCCTAGTTGGAAGCTCACCCGGCTCTGCTCTATACCAAACGTGAAAGTCAATGTGAGCACTAGCCTCGAAGTAAGGCCCTGATTATGCTGGCAATACGGGAGGAGTGCAGCAGCTCCATGAGGCCTTCATCGCTGTTCTGCTTTAGTTTCACGGTAGTAAGCTTTCCAAGACTCCTAGGGACTTTGCTTAAGCAACCGTTTCGGTACCAGAACACTGCGTAGAGACAGTAAGCTCTGGTCCTGCGTGTATGCTGCGTGTCAACCTAGAAATTGGAGACTGATGGCATAAGGCTTCTTTTGCCATTATGAAAGCTCCGTTCATGCGGCCTCGAAGCTACCTGAAAAGCATTGTTGTTGCCGGGGTTTTCCTCACTGCCGGCATGGTTCTGAGAAGAAACTGAGTTTTCTCCTAAGAAACCTTGGGTTTCCAGTTCCTTGTTGGAAGCTCACCCTGCTCTGCGCTATACCTAAAGTGAAAGTCAACGTGAGCCCAAGCTTCGAAGTAAGGCCCTGATTATCCTTGCAAAACGAGAGGCGTGCAGCAGCTCCATGAGGCCTTCATCGTTGTTCTGCTTTAGTTTCAAGGTAGTAAGCTTTTCAACACTCCTAGGGGCCTTGCTTCAGCACCCGTTTCAGTACCAGAACACTGCGTAGAACCAGGAAGCTCTGCTCCTGCGTGTATGCTGCGTGTCAACCTAGAAATTAGAGACTGATGGCACAAGGCTTGTTTTCCCGTTTTGAAAGCTCCATTCATGCGGCCTCGAAGCTACCTGAAAAGCACTGTTGTTACCGTGCTTTTACTTACAGCCGGCATGGCACATAGAAGAAAATGAGTTTTCTCGAAAGAAACCTTGTGCTTCCAGTTCCTAGTTGGAAGCTCACCCGGCTCTGCTCTATACCAAACGTGAAAGTCAATGTGAGCACTAGCCTCGAAGTAAGGCCCTGATTATGCTGGCAATACGGGAGGCGTGCAGCAGCTCCATGAGTCCTTCATCGCTGTTCTGCTTTAGTTTCACGGTAGTAAGCTTTCCAAGACTCCTAGGGACTTTGCTTAAGCAACCGTTTCGGTCCCAGAACACTGCGTAGAGACAGTAAGCTCTGGTCCTGCGTGTATGCTGCGTGTCAACCTAGAAATTGGAGACTGATGGCATAAGGCTTCTTTTGCCATTATGAAAGCTCCGTTCATGCGGCCTCGAAGCTACCTGAAAAGCATTGTTGTTGCCGGGGTTTTCCTCACTGCCGGCATGGTTCTGAGAAGAAAATGAGTTTTCTCCTAAGAAACCTTGGGTTTCCAGTTCCTTGTTGGAAGCTCACCCTGCTCTGCGCTATACCTAAAGTGAAAGTCAACATGAGCCCAAGCTTCGAAGTAAGGCCCTGATTATCCTTGCAAAACGAGAGGCGTGCAGCAGCTCCATGAGGCCTTCATCGTTGTTCTGCTTTAGTTTCAAGGTAGTAAGCTTTTCAACACTCCTAGGGGACTTGCTTCAGCACCCGTTTCAGTACCAGAACACTGCGTAGAACCAGGAAGCTCTGCTCCTGCGTGTATGCTGCGTGTCAACCTAGAAATTAGAGACTGACGGCACAAGGCTAGTTTTCCCATTATGAAAGCTCCGTTGATGCGGCCCCGAAGCTACCTGAAAAGCACTGTTGTTACCGTGCTTTTACTTACAGCCGGCATGGCACATAGAAGAAAATGAGTTTTCTCGAAAGAAACCTTGTGCTTCCAGTTCCTAGTTGGAAGCTCACCCGGCTCCGCTCTATACCAAACGTGAAAGTCAATGTGAGCACTAGCCTCGAAGTAAGGCCCTGATTATCCTGGCAAAACGGGAGGCGTGCAGCAGCTCCATGAGGCCTTCATCGCTGTTCTGCTTTAGTTTCACGGTAGTAAGCTTTCCACGACTCCTAGGGACTTTGCTTAAGCAACCGTTTCGGTACCAGAACACTGCGTAGAGACAGTAAGCTCTGGTCCTGCGTGTATGCTGCGTGTCAACCTAGAAATTGGAGACTGATGGCATAAGGCTTCTTTTGCCATTATGAAAGCTCCGTTCATGCGGCCTCGAAGCTACCTGAAAAGCATTGTTGTTGCCGGGGTTTTCCTCACTGCCGGCATGGTTCTGAGAAGAAAATGAGTTTTCTCCTAAGAAACCTTGGGTTTCCAGTTCCTTGTTGGAAGCTCACCCTGCTCTGCGCTATACCTAAAGTGAAAGTCAACGTGAGCCCAAGCTTCGAAGTAAGGCCCTGATTATCCTTGCAAAACGAGAGGCGTGCAGCAGCTCCATGAGGCCTTCATCGTTGTTCTGCTTTAGTTTCAAGGTAGTAAGCTTTTCAACACTCCTAGGGGCCTTGCATCAGCACCCGTTTCAGTACCAGAACACTGCGTAGAACCAGGAAGCTCTGCTCCTGCGTGTATGCTGCGTGTCAACCTAGAAATTAGAGACTGATGGCACAAGGCTTGTTTTCCCGTTTTGAAAGCTCCATTCATGCGGCCTCGAAGCTACCTGAAAAGCACTGTTGTTACCGTGCTTTTACTTACAGCCGGCATGGCACATAGAAGAAAATGAGTTTTCTCGAAAGAAACCTTGTGCTTCCAGTTCCTAGTTGGAAGCTCACCCGGCTCTGCTCTATACCAAACGTGAAAGTCAATGTGAGCACTAGCCTCGAAGTAAGGCCCTGATTATGCTGGCAATACGGGAGGCGTGCAGCAGCTCCATGAGGCCTTCATCGCTGTTCTGCTTTAGTTTCACGGTAGTAAGCTTTCCAACATTCCTAGGGACTTTGCTTAAGCAACCGTTTCGGTACCAGAACACTGCGTAGAGACAGTCCTGCGTGTATGCTGCGTGTCAACCTAGAAATTGGAGACTGATGGCATAAGGCTTCTTTTGCCATTATGAAAGCTCCGTTCATGCGGCCTCGAAGCTACCTGAAAAGCATTGTTGTTGCCGGGGTTTTCCTCACTGCCGGCATGGTTCTGAGAAGAAAATGAGTTTTCTCCTAAGAAACCTTGGGTTTCCAGTTCCTTGTTGGAAGCTCACCCTGCTCTGCGCTATACCTAAAGTGAAAGTCAACGTGAGCCCAAGCTTCGAAGTAAATCCCTGATTATCCTTGCAAAACGAGAGGCGTGCAGCAGCTCCATGAGGCCTTCATCGTTGTTCTGCTTTAGTTTCAAGGTAGTAAGCTTTTCAACACTCCTAGGGGCCTTGCTTCAGCACCCGTTTCAGTACCAGAACACTGCGTAGAACCAGGAAGCTCTGCTCCTGCGTGTATGCTGCGTGTCAACCTAGAAATTAGAGACTGACGGCACAAGGCTAGTTTTCCCATTATGAAAGCTCCGTTGATGCGGCCCCGAAGCTACCTGAAAAGCACTGTTGTTACCGTGCTTTTACTTACAGCCGGCATGGCACATAGAAGAAAATGAGTTTTCTCGAAAGAAACCTTGTGCTTCCAGTTCCTAGTTGGAAGCTCACCCGGCTCTGCTCTATACCAAACGTGAAAGTCAATGTGAGCACTAGCCTCGAAGTAAGGCCCTGATTATCCTGGCAAAACGGGAGGCGTGCAGCAGCTCCATGAGGCCTTCATCGCTGTTCTGCTTTATTTTCACGGAAGTAAGCTTTCCAAGACTCCTAGGGACTTTGCTTAAGCAACCGTTTCGGTACCAGAAGACTGCGTAGAGACAGTAAGCTCTGGTCCTGCGTGTATGCTGCGTGTCAACCTAGAATTTGGAGACTGATGGCATAAGGCTTCTTTTGCCATTATGAAAGCTCCGTTCATGCGGCCTCGAAGCTACCTGAAAAGCATTGTTGTTGCCGGGGTTTTCCTCACTGCCGGCATGGTTCTGAGAAGAAAATGAGTTTTCTCCTAAGAAACCTTGGGTTTCCAGTTCCTTGTTGGAAGCTCACCCTGCTCTGCGCTATACCTAAAGTGAAAGTCAACGTGAGCCCAAGCTTCGAAGTAAGGCCCTGATTATCCTTGCAAAACGAGAGGCGTGCAGCAGCTCCATGAGGCCTTCATCGTTGTTCTGCTTTAGTTTCAAGGTAGTAAGCTTTTCAACACTCCTAGGGGCCTTGCTTCAGCACCCGTTTCAGTACCAGAACACTGCGTAGAACCTGGAAGCTCTGCTCCTGCGTGTATGCTGCGTGTCAACCTAGAAATTAGAGACTGATGGCACAAGGCTTGTTTTCCCGTTTTGAAAGCTCCATTCATGCGGCCTCGAAGCTACCTGAAAAGCACTGTTGTTACCGTGCTTTTACTTACAGCCGGCATGGCACATAGAAGAAAATGAGTTTTCTCGAAAGAAACCTTGTGCTTCCAGTTCCTAGTTGGAAGCTCACCCGGCTCTGCTCTATACCAAACGTGAAAGTCAATGTGAGCACTAGCCTCGAAGTAAGGCCCTGATTATGCTGGCAATACGGGAGGCGTGCAGCAGCTCCATGAGGCCTTCATCGCTGTTCTGCTTTAGTTTCACGGTAGTAAGCTTTCCAACATTCCTAGGGACTTTGCTTAAGCAACCGTTTCGGTACCAGAACACTGCGTAGAGACAGTAAGCTCTGGTCCTGCGTGTATGCTGCGTGTCAACCTAGAAATTGGAGACTGATGGCATAAGGCTTCTTTTGCCATTATGAAAGCTCCGTTCATGCGGCCTCGAAGCTACCTGAAAAGCATTGTTGTTGCCGGGGTTTTCCTCACTGCCGGCATGGTTCTGAGAAGAAACTGAGTTTTCTCCTAAGAAACCTTGGGTTTCCAGTTCCTTGTTGGAAGCTCACCCTGCTCTGCGCTATACCTAAAGTGAAAGTCAACGTGAGCCCAAGCTTCGAAGTAAGGCCCTGATTATCCTTGCAAAACGAGAGGCGTGCAGCAGCTCCATGAGGCCTTCATCGTTGTTCTGCTTTAGTTTCAAGGTAGTAAGCTTTTCAACACTCCTAGGGGCCTTGCTTCAGCACCCGTTTCAGTACCAGAACACTGCGTAGAACCAGGAAGCTCTGCTCCTGCGTGTATGCTGCGTGTCAACCTAGAAATTAGAGACTGACGGCACAAGGCTAGTTTTCCCATTATGAAAGCTCCGTTGATGCGGCCCCGAAGCTACCTGAAAAGCACTGTTGTTACCGTGCTTTTACTTACAGCCGGCATGGCACATAGAAGAAAATGAGTTTTCTCGAAAGAAACCTTGTGCTTCCAGTTCCTAGTTGGAAGCTCACCCGGCTCTGCTCTATACCAAACGTGAAAGTCAATGTGAGCACTAGCCTCGAAGTAAGGCCCTGATTATGCTGGCAATACGGGAGGCGTGCAGCAGCTCCATGAGGCCTTCATCGCTGTTCTGCTTTAGTTTCACGGTAGTAAGCTTTCCAACATTCCTAGGGACTTTGCTTAAGCAACCGTTTCGGTACCAGAACACTGCGTAGAGACAATAAGCTCTGGTCCTGCGTGTATGCTGCGTGTCAACCTAGAAATTGGAGACTGATGGCATAAGGCTTCTTTTGCCATTATGAAAGCTCCGTTCATGCGGCCTCGAAGCTACCTGAAAAGCATTGTTGTTGCCGGGGTTTTCCTCACTGCCGGCATGGTTCTGAGAAGAAACTGAGTTTTCTCCTAAGAAACCTTGGGTTTCCAGTTCCCTGTTGGAAGCTCACCCTGCTCTGCGCTATACCTAAAGTGAAAGTCAACGTGAGCCCAAGCTTCGAAGTAAGGCCCTGATTATCCTTGCAAAACGAGAGGCGTGCAGCAGCTCCATGAGGCCTTCATCGTTGTTCTGCTTTAGTTTCAAGGTAGTAAGCTTTTCAACACTCCTAGGGGCCTTGCTTCAGCACCCGTTTCAGTACCAGAACACTGCGTAGAACCAGGAAGCTCTGCTCCTGCGTGTATGCTGCGTGTCAACCTAGAAATTAGAGACTGATGGCACAAGGCTAGTTTTCCCGTTTTGAAAGCTCCGTTGATGCGGCCCCGAAGCTACCTGAAAAGCACTGTTGTTACCGTGCTTTTACTTACAGCCGGCATGGCACATAGAAGAAAATGAGTTTTCTCGAAAGAAACCTTGTGCTTCCAGTTCCTAGTTGGAAGCTTACCCTGCTCTGCTCTATACCAAACGTGAAAGTCAATGTGAGCTCTAGCCTCGAAGTAAGGCCCTGATTATGCTGGCAATACGGGAGGCGTGCAGCAGCTCCATGAGGCCTTCATCGCTGTTCTGCTTTAGTTTCACAGTAGTAAACTTTCCAACATTCCTAGGGACTTTGCTTAAGCAACCGTTTCGGTACCAGAACACTGCGTAGAGACAGTAAGCTCTGGTCCTGCGTGTATGCTGCGTGTCAACCTAGAAATTGGAGACTGATGGCATAAGGCTTCTTTTCCCATTATGAAAGCTCCGTTCATGCGGCCTCGAAGCTACCTGAAAAGCATTGTTGTTGCCGGGGTTTTCCTCACTGCCGGCATGGTTCTGAGAAGAAAATGAGTTTTCTCCTAAGAAACCTTGGGTTTCCAGTTCCTTGTTGGAAGCTCACCCTGCTCTGCGCTATACCTAAAGTGAAAGTCAAAGTGAGCCCAAGCTTCGAAGTAAGGCCCTGATTATCCTTGCAAAACGAGAGGCGTGCAGCAGCTCCATGAGGCCTTCATCGTTGTTCTGCTTTAGTTTCAAGGTAGTAAGCTTTTCAACACTCCTAGGGGACTTGCTTCAGCACCCGTTTCAGTACCAGAACACTGCGTAGAACCAGGAAGCTCTGCTCCTGCGTGTATGCTGCGTGTCAACCTAGAAATTAGAGACTGATGGCACAAGGCTAGTTTTCCCATTATGAAAGCTCCGTTGATGCGGCCCCGAAGCTACCTGAAAAGCACTGTTGTTACCGTGCTTTTACTTACAGTCGGCATGGTTCATAGAAGAAAATGAGTTTTCTCGAAAGAAACCTTGTGCTTCCAGTTCCTAGTTGGAAGCTCACCCTGCTCTGCTCTATACCAAACGTGAAAATCAATGTGAGCACTAGCCTCGAAGTAAGGCCCTGATTATGCTGGCAAAAGGGAGGCGTGCAGCAGCTCCATGAGGCCTTCATCGCTGTTCTGCTTTAGTTTCACGGTAGTAAGCTTCCAAGACTCCTACGGACTTTGCTTAAGCAACCGTTTCGGTACCAGAACACTGCGTAGAGACAGTAAGCTCTGGTCCTGCGTGTATGCTGCGTGTCAACCTAGAAATTGGAGACTGATGGCATAAGGCTTCTTTTCCCATTATGAAAGCTCCGTTCATGCGGCCTCGAAGCTGCCTGAAAAGCATTGTTGTTGCCGGGGTTTTCCTCACTGCCGGCATGGTTCTGAGAAGAAAATGAGTTTTCTCCTAAGAAACCTTGGGTTTCCAGTTCCTTGTTGGAAGCTCACCCTGCTCTGCGCTATACCTAAAGTGAAAGTCAACGTGAGCCCAAGCTTCGAAGTAAGGCCCTGATTATCCTTGCAAAACGAGAGGCGTGCAGCAGCTCCATGAGGCCTTCATCCGTTTTTCTGCTTTAGTTTCAAGGTAGTAAGCTTTTCAACACTCCTAGGGGCCTTGCTTCAGCACCCGTTTCAGTACCAGAACACTGCGTAGAACCAGGAAGCTCTGCTCCTGCGTGTATGCTGCGTGTCAACCTACAAATTAGAGACTGATGGCACAAGGCTAGTTTTTCCATTATGAAAGCTCCGTTGATGCGGCCCCGAAGCTACCTGAAAAGCACTGTTGTTACCGTGCTTTTACTTACAGCCGGCATGGCACATAGAAGAAAATGAGTTTTCTCGAAAGAAACCTTGTGCTTCCAGTTCCTAGTTGGAAGCTCACCCTGCTCTGCTCTATACCAAACGTGAAAGTCAATGTGAGCACTGGCCTCGAAGTAAGGCCCTGATAATGCTGGCAAAACGGGAGGCGTGCAGCAGCTCCATGAGGCCTTCATCGCTGTTCTGCTTTAGTTTCACGGTAGTAAGCTTTCCAAGACTCCTAGGGACTTTGCTTAAGCAACCGTTTCGGTACCAGAAGACTGCGTAGAGACAGTAAGCTCTGGTCCTGCGTGTATGCTGCGTGTCAACCTAGAAATTGGAGACTGATGGCATAATTCTTCTTTTGCCATTATGAAAGCTCCGTTCATGCGGCCTCGAAGCTGCCTGAAAAGCATTGTTGTTGCCGGGGTTTTCCTCACTGCCGGCATGGTTCTGAGAAGAAACTGAGTTTTCTCCTAAGAAACCTTGGGTTTCCAGTTCCTTGTTGGAAGCTCACCCTGCTCTGCGCTATACCTAAAGTGAAAGTCAACGTGAGCCCAAGCTTCGAAGTAAGGCCCTGATTATCCTTGCAAAACGAGAGGCGTGCAGCAGCTCCATGAGGCCTTCATCGTTGTTCTGCTTTAGTTTCAAGGTAGTAAGCTTTTCAACACTCCTAGGGGCCTTGCTTCAGCACCCGTTTCAGTACCAGAACACTGCGTAGAACCAGGAAGCTCTGCTCCTGCGTGTATGCTGCGTGTCAACCTAGAAATTAGAGACTGACGGCACAAGGCTTGTTTTCCCGTTTTGAAAGCTCCATTCATGCGGCCTCGAAGCTACCTGAAAAGCACTGTTGTTACCGTGCTTTTACTTACAGCCGGCATGGCACATAGAAGAAAATGAGTTTTCTCGAAAGAAACCTTGTGCTTCCAGTTCCTAGTTGGAAGCTCACCCTGCTCTGCTCTATACCAAACGTGAAAGTCAATGTGAGCACTAGCCTCGAAGTAAGGCCCTGATTATGCTGGCAAAACGGGAGGCGTGCAGCAGCTCCATGAGGCCTTCATCGCTGTTCTGCTTTAGTTTCACGGTAGTAAGCTTTCCAAGACTCCTAGGGACTTTGCTTAAGCAACCGTTTCGGTCCCAGAACACTGCGTAGAGACAGTAAGCTCTGGTCCTGCGTGTATGCTGCGTGTCAACCTAGAAATTGGAGACTGATGGCATAAGTCTTCTTTTGCCATTATGAAAGCTCCGTTCATGCGGCCTCGAAGCTGCCTGAAAAGCATTGTTGTTGCCGGGGTTTTCCTCACTGCCGGCATGGTTCTGAGAAGAAACTGAGTTTTCTCCTAAGAAACCTTGGGTTTCCAGTTCCTTGTTGGAAGCTCACCCTGCTCTGCGCTATACCTAAAGTGAAAGTCAACGTGAGCCCAAGCTTCGAAGTAAGGCCCTGATTATCCTTGCAAAACGAGAGGCGTGCAGCAGCTCCATGAGGCCTTCATCGTTGTTCTGCTTTAGTTTCAAGGTAGTAAGCTTTTCAACACTCCTAGGGGCCTTGCTTCAGCACCCGTTTCAGTACCAGAACACTGCGTAGAACCAGGAAGCTCTGCTCCTGCGTGTATGCTGCGTGTCAACCGTGAAATTAGAGACTGATGGCACAAGGCTTGTTTTCCCGTTTTGAAAGCTCCATTCATGCGGCCTCGAAGCTACCTGAAAAGCACTGTTGTTACCGTGCTTTTACTTACAGCCGGCATGGCACATAGAAGAAAATGAGTTTTCTCGAAAGAAACCTTGTGCTTCCAGTTCCTAGTTGGAAGCTCACCCGGCTCTGCTCTATACCAAACGTGAAAGTCAATGTGAGCACTAGCCTCGAAGTAAGGCCCTGATTATGCTGGCAATACGGGAGGCGTGCAGCAGCTCCATGAGGCCTTCATCGCTGTTCTGCTTTAGTTTCACGGTAGTAAGCTTTCCAAGAGTCCTACGGACTTTGCTTAAACAACCGTTTCGGTACCAGAACACTGCGTAGAGACAGTAAGCTCTGCTCCTGCGTGTATGCTGCGTGTCAACCTAGAAATTGGAGACTGATGGCATAAGGCTTCTTTTCCCATTATGAAAGCTCCGTTCATGCGGCCACGAAGCTACCTGAAAAGCATTGTTGTTGCCGGGGTTTTCCTCACTGCCGGCATGGTTCTGAGAAGAAAATGAGTTTTCTCCTAAGAAACCTTGGGTTTCCAGTTCCTTGTTGGAAGCTCACCCTGCTCTGCGCTATACCTAAAGTGAAAGTCAACGTGAGCCCAAGCTTCGAAGTAAGGCCCTGATTATCCTTGCAAAACGAGAGGCGTGCAGCAGCTCCATGAGGCCTTCATCGTTGTTCTGCTTTAGTTTCAAGGTAGTAAGCTTTTCAACACTCCTAGGGGCCTTGCTTCAGCACCCGTTTCAGTACCAGAACACTGCGTAGAACCAGGAAGCTCTGCTCCTGCGTGTATGCTGCGTGTCAACCTAGAAATTAGAGACTGATGGCACAAGGCTTGTTTTCCCGTGTTGAAAGCTCCATTCATGCGGCCTCGAAGCTACCTGAAAAGCACTGTTGTTACCGTGCTTTTACTTACAGCCGGCATGGCACATAGAAGAAAATGAGTTTTCTCGAAAGAAACCTTGTGCTTCCAGTTCCTAGTTGGAAGCTCACCCGGCTCTGCTCTATACCAAACGTGAAAGTCAATGTGAGCACTAGCCTCGAAGTAAGGCCCTGATTATGCTGGCAATACGGGAGGCGTGCAGCAGCTCCATGAGGCCTTCATCGCTGTTCTGCTTTAGTTTCACGGTAGTAGCTTTCCAACATTCCTAGGGACTTTGCTTAAGCAACCGTTTCGGTACCAGAACACTGCGTAGAGACAGTAAGCTCTGGTCCTGCGTGTATGCTGCGTGTCAACCTAGAAATTAGAGACTGATGGCATAAGGCTTCTTTTCCCATTATGAAAGCTCCGTTCATGCGGCCTCGAAGCTACCTGAAAAGCATTGTTGTTGCCGGGGTTTTCCTCACTGCCGGCATGGTTCTGAGAAGAAACTGAGTTTTCTCCTAAGAAACCTTGGGTTTCCAGTTCCTTGTTGGAAGCTCACCCTGCTCTGCGCTATACCTAAAGTGAAAGTCAACGTGAGCCCAAATTTCAAAGTAAGGCCCTGATTATCCTTGCAAAACGAGAGGCGTGCAGCAGCTCCATGAGGCCTTCATCGTTGTTCTGCTTTAGTTTCAAGGTAGTAAGCTTTTCAACACTCCTAGGGGCCTTGCTTCAGCACCCGTTTCAGTACCAGAACACTGCGTAGAACCAGGAAGCTCTGCTCCTGCGTGTATGCTGCGTGTCAACCTAGAAATTAGAGACTGATGGCACAAGGCTAGTTTTCCCATTATGAAAGCTCCGTTGATGCGGACCCGAAGCTACCTGAAAAGCACTGTTGTTACCGTGCTTTTACTTACAGCCGGCATGGCACATAGAAGAAAATGAGTTTTCTCGAAAGAAACCTTGTGCTTCCAGTTCCTAGTTGGAAGCTCACCCGGCTCTGCTCTATACCAAACGTGAAAGTCAATGTGAGCACTAGCCTCGAAGTAAGGCCCTGATTATGCTGGCAATACGGGAGGCGTGCAGCAGCTCCATGAGGCCTTCATCGCTGTTCTGCTTTAGTTTCACGGTAGTAAGCTTTCCAACATTCCTAGGGACTTTGCTTAAGCAACCGTTTCGGTACCAGAACACTGCGTAGAGACAGTAAGCTCTGGTCCTGCGTGTATGCTGCGTGTCAACCTAGAAATTGGAGACTGATGGCATAAGGCTTCTTTTGCCATTATGAAAGCTCCGTTCATGCGGCCTCGAAGCTACCTGAAAAGCATTGTTGTTGCCGGGGTTTTCCTCACTGCCGGCATGGTTCTGAGAAGAAAATGAGTTTTCTCCTAAGAAACCTTGGGTTTCCAGTTCCTTGTTGGAAGCTCACCCTGCTCTGCGCTATACCTAAAGTGAAAGTCAACGTGAGCCCAAGCTTCGAAGTAAGGCCCTGATTATCCTTGCAAAACGAGAGGCGTGCAGCAGCTCCATGAGGCCTTCATCGTTGTTCTGCTTTAGTTTCAAGGTAGTAAGCTTTTCAACACTCCTAGGGGCCTTGCTTCAGCACCCGTTTCACTACCAGAACACTGCGTAGAACCAGGAAGCTCTGCTCCTGCGTGTATGCTGCGTGTCAACCTAGAAATTAGAGACTGATGGCACAAGGCTTGTTTTCCCGTTTTGAAAGCTCCATTCATGCGGCCTCGAAGCTACCTGAAAAGCACTGTTGTTACCGTGCTTTTACTTACAGCCGGCATGGCACATAGAAGAAAATGATTTTTCTCGAAAGAAACCTTGTGCTTCCAGTTCCTAGTTGGAAGCTCACCCGGCTCTGCTCTATACCAAACGTGAAAGTCAATGTGAGCACTAGCCTCGAAGTAAGGCCCTGATTATGCAGGCAATACGGGAGGCGTGCAGCAGCTCCATGAGGCCTTCATCGCTGTTCTGCTTTAGTTTCACGGTAGTAAGCTTTCCAACATTCCTAGGGACTTTGCTTAAGCAACCGTTTCGGTACCAGAACACTGCGTAGAGACAGTAAGCTCTGGTCCTGCGTGTATGCTGCGTGTCAACCTAGAAATTGGAGACTGATGGCATAAGGCTTCTTTTCCCATTATGAAAGCTCCGTTCATGCGGCCTCGAAGCTACCTGAAAAGCATTGTTGTTGCCGGGGTTTTCCTCACTGCCGGCATGGTTCTGAGAAGAAAATGAGTTTTCTCCTAAGAAACCTTGGGTTTCCAGTTCCTTGTTGGAAGCTCACCCTACTCTGCGCTATACCTAAAGTGAAAGTCAACGTGAGCCCAAATTTCGAAGTAAGGCCCTGATTATCCTTGCAAAACGAGAGGCGTGCAGCAGCTCCATGAGGCCTTCATCGTTGTTCTGCTTTAGTTTCAAGGTAGTAAGCTTTTCAACACTCCTAGGGGACTTGCTTCAGCACCCGTTTCAGTACGAGAACACTGCGTAGAACCAGGAAGCTCTGCTCCTGCGTGTATGCTGCGTGTCAACCTAGAAATTAGAGGCTGACGGCACAAGGCTAGTTTTCCCATTATGAAAGCTCCGTTGATGCGGCCCCGAAGCTACCTGAAAAGCACTGTTGTTACCGTGCTTTTACTTACAGCCGGCATGGCACATAGAAGAAAATGAGTTTTCTCGAAAGAAACCTTGTGCTTCCAGTTCCTAGGTGGAAGCTCACCAGGCTCTGCTCTATACCAAACGTGAAAGTCAATGTGAGCACTAGCCTCGAAGTAAGGCCCTGATTATCCTGGCAAAACGGGAGGCGTGCAGCAGCTCCATGAGGCCTTCATCGCTGTTCTGCTTTAGTTTCACGGTAGTAAGCTTTCCAAGACTCCTAGGGACTTTGCTTAAGCAACCGTTTCGGTCCCAGAACACTGCGTAGAGACAGTAAGCTCTGGTCCTGCGTGTATGCTGCGTGTCAACCTAGAAATTGGAGACTGATGGCCTAAGTCTTCTTTTGCCATTATGAAAGCTCCGTTCATGCGGCCTCGAAGCTACCTGAAAAGCATTGTTGTTGCCGGGGTTTTCCTCACTGCCGGCATGGTTCTGAGAAGAAACTGAGTTTTCTCCTAAGAAACCTTGGGTTTCCAGTTCCTTGTTGGAAGCTCACCCTGCTCTGCGCTATACCTAAAGTGAAAGTCAACGTGAGCCCAAGCTTCGAAGTAAGGCCCTGATTATCCTTGCAAAACGAGAGGCGTGCAGCAGCTCCATGAGGCCTTCATCGTTGTTCTGCTTTAGTTTCAAGGTAGTAAGCTTTTCAACACTCCTAGGGGCCTTGCTTCAGCACCCGTTTCAGTACCAGAACACTGCGTAGAACCAGGAAGCTCTGCTCCTGCGTGTATGCTGCGTGTCAACCTAGAAATTAGAGACTGATGGCACAAGGCTTGTTTTCCCGTTTTGAAAGCACCATTCATGCGGCCTCGAAGCTACCTGAAAAGCACTGTTGTTACCGTGCTTTTACTTACAGCCGGCATGGCACATAGAAGAAAATGAGTTTTCTCGAAAGAAACCTTGTGCTTCCAGTTCCTAGTTGGAAGCTCACCCGGCTCTGCTCTATACCAAACGTGAAAGTCAATGTGAGCACTAGCCTCGAAGTAAGGCCCTGATTATCCGGGCAATACGGGAGGCGTGCAGCAGCTCCATGAGGCCTTCATCGCTGTTCTGCTTTAGTTTCACGGTAGTAAGCTTTCCAACATTCCTAGGGACTTTGCTTAAGCAACCGTTTCGGTACCAGAACACTGCGTAGAGACAGTAAGCTCTGGTCCTGCGTGTATGCTGCGTGTCAACCTAGAAATTGGAGACTGATGGCATAAGGCTTCTTTTCCCATTATGAAAGCTCCGTTCATGCGGCCTCGAAGCTACCTGAAAAGCATTGTTGTTGCCGGGGTTTTCCTCACTGCCGGCATGGTTCTGAGAAGAAAATGAGTTTTCTCCTAAGAAACCTTGGGTTTCCAGTTCCTTGTTGGAAGCTCACCCTCCTCTGCGCTATACCTAAAGTGAAAGTCAACGTGAGCCCAAATTTCGAAGTAAGGCCCTGATTATCCTTGCAAAACGAGAGGCGTGCAGCAGCTCCATGAGGCCTTCATCGTTGTTCTGCTTTAGTTTCAAGGTAGTAAGCTTTTCAACACTCCTAGCGGCCTTGCTTCAGCACCCGTTTCAGTACCAGAACACTGCGTAGAACCAGGAAGCTCTGCTCCTGCGTGTATGCTGCGTGTCAACCTAGAAATTAGAGACTGACGGCACAAGGCTAGTTTTCCCATTATGAAAGCTCCGTTGATGCGGACCCGAAGCTACCTGAAAAGCACTGTTGTTACCGTGCATTTACTTACAGCCGGCATGGCACATAGAAGAAAATGAGTTTTCTCGAAAGAAACCTTGTGCTTCCAGTTCCTAGTTGGAAGCTCACCCGGCTCTGCTCTATACCAAACGTGAAAGTCAATGTGAGCACTAGCCTCGAAGTAAGGCCCTGATTATCCTGGCAATACGGGAGGCGTGCAGCAGCTCCATGAGGCCTTCATCGCTGTTCTGCTTTAGTTTCACGGTAGTAAGCTTTCCAACATTCCTAGGGACTTTGCTTAAGCAACCGTTTCGGTACCAGAACACTGCGTAGAGACAGTAAGCTCTGGTCCTGCGTGTATGCTGCGTGTCAACCTAGAAATTGGAGACTGACGGCACGAGGCTAGTTTTCCCATTATGAAAGCTCCGTTGAGGCGGCCCCGAAGCTACCTGAAAAACACTGTTGTTACCGTGCTTTTACTTACAGCCGGCATGGCACATAGAAGAAAATGAGTTTTCTCCTAAGAAACCTTGGGTTTCCAGTTCCTTGTTGGAAGCTCACCCGGCTCTGCTCTATACCAAACGTGAAAGTCAATGTGAGCACTAGCCTCAAAGTAAGGCCCTGATTATGCTGGCAAAACGGGAGGCGTGCAGCAGCTCCATGAGGCCTTCATCGCTGTTCTGCTTTAGTTTCACGGTAGTAAGCTTTCCAAGACTCCTAGGGACTTTGCTTAAGCAACCGTTTCGGTCCGAGAACACTGCGTAGAGACAGTAAGCTCTGGTCCTGCGTGTATGCTGCGTGTCAACCTAGAAATTGGAGACTGATGGCATAAGGCTTCTTTTGCCATTATGAAAGCTCCGTTCATGCGGCCTCGAAGCTACCTGAAAAGCATTGTTGTTGCCGGGGTTTTCCTCACTGCCGGCATGGTTCTGAGAAGAAAATGAGTTTTCTCCTAAGAAACCTTGGGGTTCCAGTTCCTTGTTGGAAGCTCACCCTGCTCTGCGCTATACCTAAAGTGAAAGTCAACGTGAGCCCAAGCTTCGAAGTAAGGCCCTGATTATCCTTGCAAAACGAGAGGCGTGCAGCAGCTCCATGAGGCCTTCATCGTTGTTCTGCTTTAGTTTCAAGGTAGTAAGCTTTTCAACACTCCTCGGGGCCTTGCTTCAGCACCCGTTTCAGTACCAGAACACTGCGTAGAACCAGGAAGCTCTGCTCCTGCGTGTATGCTGCGTGTCAACCTAGAAATTAGAGACTGATGGCACAAGGCTTGTTTTCCCGTTTTGAAAGCTCCATTCATGCGGCCTCGAAGCTACCTGAAAAGCACTGTTGTTACCGTGCTTTTACTTACAGCCGGCATGGCAAATAGAAGAAAATGAGTTTTCTCGAAAGAAACCTTGTGCTTCCAGTTCCTAGTTGGAAGCTCACCCTGCTCTGCTCTATACCAAACGTGAAAGTCAATGTGAGCACTAGCCTCGAAGTAAGGCCCTGATTATGCTGGCAAAACGGGAGGCGTGCAGCAGCTCCATGAGGCCTTCATCGCTGTTCTGCTTTAGTTTCACGGTAGTAAGCCTTCCAAGACTCCTAGGGACTTTGCTTAAGCAACCGTTTCGGTCCCAGAACACTGCGTAGAGACAGTAAGCTCTGGTCCTGCGTGTATGCTGCGTGTCAACCTAGAAATTGGAGACTGATGGCATAAGGCTTCTTTTGCCATTATGAAAGCTCCGTTCATGCGGCCTCGAAGCTACCTGAAAAGCATTGTTGTTGCCGGGGTTTTCCTCACTGCCGGCATGGTTCTGAGAAGAAAATGAGTTTTCTCCTAAGAAACCTTGGGTTTCCAGTTCCTTGTTGGAAGCTCACCCTGCTCTGCGCTATACCTAAAGTGAAAGTCAACATGAGCCCAAGCTTCGAAGTAAGGCCCTGATTATCCTTGCAAAACGAGAGGCGTGCAGCAGCTCCATGAGGCCTTCATCGTTGTTCTGCTTTAGTTTCAAGGTAGTAAGCTTTTCAACACTCCTAGGGGACTTGCTTCAGCACCCGTTTCAGTACCAGAACACTGCGTAGAACCAGGAAGCTCTGCTCCTGCGTGTATGCTGCGTGTCAACCTAGAAATTAGAGACTGACGGCACAAGGCTAGTTTTCCCATTATGAAAGCTCCGTTGATGCGGCCCCGAAGCTACCTGAAAAGCACTGTTGTTACCGTGCTTTTACTTACAGCCGGCATGGCACATAGAAGAAAATGAGTTTTCTCGAAAGAAACCTTGTGCTTCCAGTTCCTAGTTGGAAGCTCACCCGGCTCTGCTCTATAACAAACGTGAAAGTCAATGTGAGCACTAGCCTCGAAGTAAGGCCCTGATTATCCTGGCAAAACGGGAGGCGTGCAGCAGCTCCATGAGGCCTTCATCGCTGTTCTGCTTTATTTTCACGGTAGTAAGCTTTCCAAGACTCCTAGGGACTTTGCTTAAGCAACCGTTTCGGTACCAGAACACTGCGTAGAGACAGTAAGCTCTGGTCCTGCGTGTATGCTGCGTGTCAACCTAGAAATTGGAGACTGATGGCATAAGGCTTCTTTTGCCATTATGAAAGCTCCGTTCATGCGGCCTCGAAGCTACCTGAAAAGCATTGTTGTTGCCGGGGTTTTCCTCACTGCCGGCATGGTTCTGAGAAGAAAATGAGTTTTCTCCTAAGAAACCTTGGGTTTCCAGTTCCTTGTTGGAAGCTCACCCTGCTCTGCGCTATACCTAAAGTGAAAGTCAACGTGAGCCCAAGCTTCGAAGTAAGGCCCTGATTATCCTTGCAAAACGAGAGGCGTGCAGCAGCTCCATGAGGCCTTCATCGTTGTTCTGCTTTAGTTTCAAGGTAGTAAGCTTTTCAACACTCCTAGGGGCCTTGCTTCAGCACCCGTTTCAGTACCAGAACACTGCGTAGAACCAGGAAGCTCTGCTCCTGCGTGTATGCTGCGTGTCAACCTAGAAATTAGAGACTGATGGCACAAGGCTTGTTTTCCCGTTTTGAAAGCTCCATTTATGCGGCCTCGAAGCTACCTGAAAAGCACTGTTGTTACCGTGCTTTTACTTACAGCCGGCATGGCACATAGAAGAAAATGAGTTTTCTCGAAAGAAACCTTGTGCTTCCAGTTCCTAGTTGGAAGCTCACCCGGCTCTGCTCTATACCAAACGTGAAAGTCAATGTGAGCACTAGCCTCGAAGTAAGGCCCTGATTATGCTGGCAATACGGGAGGCGTGCAGCAGCTCCATGAGGCCTTCATCGCTGTTCTGCTTTAGTTTCACGGTAGTAAGCTTTCCAAGACTCCTAGGGACTTTGCTTAAGCAACCGTTTCGGTCCCAGAACACTGCGTAGAGACAGTAAGCTCTGGTCCTGCGTGTATGCTGCGTGTCAACCTAGAAATTGGAGACTGATGGCATAAGGCTTCTTTTGCCATTATGAAAGCTCCGTTCATGCGGCCTCGAAGCTACCTGAAAAGCATTGTTGTTGCCGGGGTTTTCCTCACTGCCGGCATGGTTCTGAGAAGAAAATGAGTTTTCTCCTAAGAAACCTTGGGTTTCCAGTTCCTTGTTGGAAGCTCACCCTGCTCTGCGCTATACCTAAATTGAAAGTCAACATGAGCCCAAGCTTCGAAGTAAGGCCCTGATTATCCTTGCAAAACGAGAGTCGTGCAGCAGCTCCATGAGGCCTTCATCGTTGTTCTGCTTTAGTTTCAAGGTAGTAAGCTTTTCACCACTCCTAGGGGACTTGCTTCAGCACCCGTTTCAGTACCAGAACACTGCGTAGAACCAGGAAGCTCTGCTCCTGCGTGTATGCTGCGTGTCAACCTAGAAATTAGAGACTGACGGCACAAGGCTAGTTTTCCCATTATGAAAGCTCCGTTGATGCGGCCCCGAAGCTACCTGAAAAGCACTGTTGTTACCGTGCTTTTACTTACAGCCGGCATGGCACATAGAAGAAAATGAGTTTTCTCGAAAGAAACCTTGTGCTTCCAGTTCCTAGTTGGAAGCTCACCCGGCTCTGCTCTATAACAAACGTGAAAGTCAATGTGAGCACTAGCCTCGAAGTAAGGCCCTGATTATCCTGGCAAAACGGGAGGCGTGCAGCAGCTCCATGAGGCCTTCATCGCTGTTCTGCTTTAGTTTCACGGTAGTAAGCTTTCCAAGACTCCTAGGGACTTTGCTTAATCAACCGTTTCGGTACCAGAAGACTGCGTAGAGACAGTAAGCTCTGGTCCTGCGTGTATGCTGCGTGTCAACCTAGAAATTGGAGACTGATGGCATAAGGCTTCTTTTGCCATTATGAAAGCTCCGTTCATGCGGCCTCGAAGCTACCTGAAAAGCATTGTTGTTGCCGGGGTTTTCCTCACTGCCGGCATGGTTCTGAGAAGAAACTGAGTTTTCTCCTAAGAAACCTTGGGTTTCCAGTTCCTTGTTGGAAGCTCACCCTGCTCTGCGCTATACCTAAAGTGAAAGTCAACGTGAGCCCAAGCTTCGAAGTAAGGCCCTGATTATCCTTGCAAAACGAGAGGCGTGCAGCAGCTCCATGAGGCCTTCATCGTTGTTCTGCTTTAGTTTCAAGGTAGTAAGCTTTTCAACACTCCTAGGGGACTTGCTTCAGCACCCGTTTCAGTACCAGAACACTGCGTAGAACCAGGAAGCTCTGCTCCTGCGTGTATGCTGCGTGTCAACCTAGAAATTAGAGACTGACGGCACAAGGCTAGTTTTCCCATTATGAAAGCTCCGTTGATGCGGCCCCGAAGCTACCTGAAAAGCACTGTTGTTACCGTGCTTTTACTTACAGCCGGCATGGCACATAGAAGAAAATGAGTTTTCTCGAAAGAAACCTTGTGCTTCCAGTTCCTAGTTGGAAGCTCACCCGGCTCTGCTCTATAACAAACGTGAAAGTCAATGTGAGCACTAGCCTCGAAGTAAGGCCCTGATTATCCTGGCAAAACGGGAGGCGTGCAGCAGCTCCATGAGGCCTTCATCGCTGTTCTGCTTTAGTTTCACGGTAGTAAGCTTTCCAAGACTCCTAGGGACTTTGCTTAAGCAACCGTTTCGGTACCAGAACACTGCGTAGAGACAGTAAGCTCTGGTCCTGCGTGTATGCTGCGTGTCAACCTAGAAATTGGAGACTGATGGCATAAGGCTTCTTTTGCCATTATGAAAGCTCCGTTCATGCGGCCTCGAAGCTACCTGAAAAGCATTGTTGTTGCCGGGGATTTCCTCACTGCCGGCATGGTTCTGAGAAGAAAATGAGTTTTCTCCTAAGAAAACTTGGGTTTCCAGTTCCTTGTTGGAAGCTCACCCTGCTCTGCGCTATACCTAAAGTGAAAGTCAACGTGAGCCCAAGCTTCGAAGTAAGGCCCTGATTATCCTTGCAAAACGAGAGGCGTGCAGCAGCTCCATGAGGCCTTCATCGTTGTTCTGCTTTAGTTTCAAGGTAGTAAGCTTTTCAACACTCCTAGGGGCCTTGCTTCAGCACCCGTTTCAGTACCAGAACACTGCGTAGAACCAGGAAGCTCTGCTCCTGCGTGTATGCTGCGTGTCAACCTAGAAATTAGAGACTGATGGCACAAGGCTTGTTTTCCGGTTTTGAAAGCTCCATTCATGCGGCCTCGAAGCTACCTGAAAAGCACTGTTGTTACCGTGCTTTTACTTACAGCCGGCATGGCATATAGAAGAAAATGAGTTTTCTCGAAAGAAACCTTGTGCTTCCAGTTCCTAGTTGGAAGCTCACCCTGCTCTGCTCTATACCAAACGTGAAAGTCAATGTGAGCACTAGCCTCGAAGTAAGGCCCTGATTATGCTGGTCATACGGGAGGCGTGCAGCAGCTCCATGAAGCCTTCATCGCTGTTCTGCTTTAGTTTCACGGTAGTAAGCTTTCCAACATTACTAGGGACTTTGCTTAAGCAACCGTTTCGGTACCAGAACACTGCGTAGAGACAGTAAGCTCTGGTCCTGCGTGTATGCTGCGTGTCAACCTAGAAATTGGAGACTGATGGCATAAGGCTTCTTTTCCCATTATGAAAGCTCCGTTCATGCGGCCTCGAAGCTACCTGAAAAGCATTGTTGTTGCATGGGTTTTCCTCACTGCCGGCATGGTTCTGAGAAGAAAATGAGTTTTCTCCTAAGAAACCTTGGGTTTCCAGTTCCTTGTTGGAAGCTCACCCTGCTCTGCGCTATACCTAAAGTGAAAGTCAACATGAGCCCAAGCTTCGAAGTAAGGCCCTGATTATCCTTGCAAAACGAGAGGCGTGCAGCAGCTCCATGAGGCCTTCATCGTTGTTCTGCTTTAGTTTCAAGGTAGTAAGCTTTTCAACACTCCTAGGGGCCTTGCTTCAGCACCCGTTTCAGTACCAGAACACTGCGTAGAACCAGGAAGCTCTGCTCCTGCGTGTATGCTGCGTGTCAACCTAGAAATTAGAGACTGACGGCACAAGGCTAGTTTTCCCATTATGAAAGCTCCGTTGATGCGGCCCCGAAGCTACCTGAAAAGCACTGTTGTTACCGTGCTTTTACTTACAGCTGGCATGGCACATAGAAGAAAATGAGTTTTCTCGAAAGAAACCTTGTGCTTCCAGTTCCTAGTTGGAAGCTCACCCGGCTCTGCTCTATACCAAACGTGAAAGTCAATGTGAGCACTAGCCTCGAAGTAAGGCCCTGATTATCCTGGCAAAACGGGAGGCGTGCAGCAGCTCCATGAGGCCTTCATCGCTGTTCTGCTTTAGTTTCACGGTAGTAAGCTTTCCAAGACTCCTAGGGACTTTGCTTAAGCAACCGTTTCGTTACCAGAACACTGCGTAGAGACAGTAAGCTCTGGTCCTGCGTGTATGCTGCGTGTCAACCTAGAAATTGGAGACTGATGGCATAAGGCTTCTTTTGCCATTATGAAAGCTCCGTTCATGCGGCCTCGAAGCTACCTGAAAAGCATTGTTGTTGCCGGGGTTTTCCTCACTGCCGGCATGGTTCTGAGAAGAAAATGAGTTTTCTCCTAAGAAACCTTGGGTTTCCAGTTCCTTGTTGGAAGCTCACCCTGCTCTGCGCTATACCTAAAGTGAAAGTCAACGTGAGCCCAAGCTTCGAAGTAAGGCCCTGATTATCCTTGCAAAACGAGAGGCGTGCAGCAGCTCCATGAGGCCTTCATCGTTGTTCTGCTTTAGTTTCAAGGTAGTAAGCTTTTCAACACTCCTAGGGGCCTTGCTTCAGCACCCGTTTCAGTACCAGAACACTGCGTAGAACCAGGAAGCTCTGCTCCTGCGTGTATGCTGCGTGTCAACCTAGAAATTAGAGACTGACGGCACAAGGCTAGTTTTCCCATTATGAAAGCTCCGTTGATGCGGCCCCGAAGCTACCTGAAAAGCACTGTTGTTACCGTGCTTTTACTTACAGCCGGCATGGCACATAGAAGAAAATGAGTTTTCTCGAAAGAAACCTTGTGCTTCCAGTTCCTAGTTGGAAGCTCACCCGGCTCTGCTCTATAACAAACGTGAAAGTCAATGTGAGCACTAGCCTCGAAGTAAGGCCCTGATTATCCTGGCAAAACGGGAGGCGTGCAGCAGCTCCATGAGGCCTTCATCGCTGTTCTGCTTTAGTTTCACAGTAGTAAGCTTTCCAAGACTCCTAGGGACTTTGCTTAAGCAACCGTTTCGGTACCAGAACACTGCGTAGAGACAGTAAGCTCTGGTCCTGCGTGTATGCTGCGTGTCAACCTAGAAATTGGAGACTGATGGCATAAGGCTTCTTTTGCCATTATGAAAGCTCCGTTCATGCGGCCTCGAAGCTACCTGAAAAGCATTGTTGTTGCCGGGGTTTTCCTCACTGCCGGCATGGTTCTGAGAAGAAAATGAGTTTTCTCCTAAGAAACCTTGGGTTTCCAGTTCCTTGTTGGAAGCTCACCCTGCTCTGCGCTATACCTAAAGTGAAAGTCAACGTGAGCCCAAGCTTCGAAGTAAGGCCCTGATTATCCTTGCAAAACGAGAGGCGTGCAGCAGCTCCATGAGGCCTTCATCGTTGTTCTGCTTTAGTTTCAAGGTAGTAAGCTTTTCAACACTCCTAGGGGCCTTGCTTCAGCACCCGTTTCAGTACCAGAACACTGCGTAGAACCAGGAAGCTCTGCTCCTGCGTGTATGCTGCGTGTCAACCTAGAAATTAGAGACTGATGGCACAAGGCTTGTTTTCCCGTTTTGAAAGCTCCATTCATGCGGCCTCGAAGCTACCTGAAAAGCACTGTTGTTACCGTGCTTTTACTTACAGCCGGCATGGCACATAGAAGAAAATGAGTTTTCTCGAAAGAAACCTTGTGCTTCCAGTTCCTAGTTGGAAGCTCACCCGGCTCTGCTCTATACCAAACGTGAAAGTCAATGTGAGCACTAGCCTCGAAGTAAGGCCCTGATTATGCTGGCAAAACGGGAGGCGTGCAGCAGCTCCATGAGGCCTTCATCGCTGTTCTGCTTTAGTTTCACGGTAGTAAGCTTTCCAAGACTCCTAGGGACTTTGCTTAAGCAACCGTTTCGGTACCAGAACACTGCGTAGAGACAGTAAGCTCTGGTCCTCCGTGTATGCTGCGTGTCAACCTAGAAATTGGAGACTGATGGCATAAGGCTTCTTTTGCCATTATGAAAGCTCCGTTCATGCGGCTTCGAAGCTACCTGAAAAGCATTGTTGTTGCCGGGGTTTTCCTCACTGCCGGCATGGTTCTGAGAAGAAAATGAGTTTTCTCCTAAGAAACCTTGGGTTTCCAGTTTCTTGTTGGAAGCTCACCCTGCTCTGCGCTATACCTAAAGTGAAAGTCAACATGAGCCCAAGCTTCGAAGTAAGGCCCTGATTATCCTTGCAAAACGAGAGGCGTGCAGCAGCTCCATGAGGCCTTCATCGTTGTTCTGCTTTAGTTTCAAGGTAGTAAGCTTTTCAACACTCCTAGGGGCCTTGCTTCAGCACCCGTTTCAGTACCAGAACACTGCGTAGAACCAGGAAGCTCTGCTCCTGCGTGTATGCTGCGTGTCAACCTAGAAATTAGAGACTGACGGCACAAGGCTAGTTTTCCCATTATGAAAGCTCCGTTGATGCGGCCCCGAAGCTACCTGAAAAGCACTGTTGTTACCGTGCTTTTACTTACAGCCGGCATGGCACATAGAAGAAAATGAGTTTTCTCGAAAGAAACCTTGTGCTTCCAGTTCCTAGTTGGAAGCTCACCCGGCTCTGCTCTATACCAAACGTGAAAGTCAATGTGAGCACTAGCCTCGAAGTAAGGCCCTGATTATGCTGGCAATACGGGAGGCGTGCAGCAGCTCCATGAGGCCTTCATCGCTGTTCTGCTTTAGTTTCACGGTAGTAAGCTTTCCAACATTCCTAGGGACTTTGCTTAAGCAACCGTTTCGGTACCAGAACACTGCGTAGAGACAATAAGCTCTGGTCCTGCGTGTATGCTGCGTGTCAACCTAGAAATTGGAGACTGATGGCATAAGGCTTCTTTTGCCATTATGAAAGCTCCGTTCATGCGGCCTCGAAGCTACCTGAAAAGCATTGTTGTTGCCGGGGTTTTCCTCACTGCCGGCATGGTTCTGAGAAGAAACTGAGTTTTCTCCTAAGAAACCTTGGGTTTCCAGTTCCCTGTTGGAAGCTCACCCTGCTCTGCGCTATACCTAAAGTGAAAGTCAACGTGAGCCCAAGCTTCGAAGTAAGGCCCTGATTATCCTTGCAAAACGAGAGGCGTGCAGCAGCTCCATGAGGCCTTCATCGTTGTTCTGCTTTAGTTTCAAGGTAGTAAGCTTTTCAACACTCCTAGGGGCCTTGCTTCAGCACCCGTTTCACTACCAGAACACTGCGTAGAACCAGGAAGCTCTGCTCCTGCGTGTATGCTGCGTGTCAACCTAGAAATTAGAGACTGATGGCACAAGGCTTGTTTTCCCGTTTTGAAAGCTCCATTCATGCGGCCTCGAAGCTACCTGAAAAGCACTGTTGTTACCGTGCTTTTACTTACAGCCGGCATGGCACATAGAAGAAAATGAGTTTTCTCGAAAGAAACCTTGTGCTTCCAGTTCCTAGTTGGAAGCTCACCCGGCTCTGCTCTATACCAAACGTGAAAGTCAATGTGAGCACTAGCCTCGAAGTAAGGCCCTGATTATGCTGGCAATACGGGAGGGGTGCAGCAGCTCCATGAGGCCTTCATCGCTGTTCTGCTTTAGTTTCACGGTAGTAAGCTTTCCAACATTCCTAGGGACTTTGCTTAAGCAACCGTTTCGGTACCAGAACACTGCGTAGAGACAGTAAGCTCTGGTCCTGCGTGTATGCTGCGTGTCAACCTAGAAATTGGAGACTGATGGCATAAGGCTTCTTTTCCCATTATGAAAGCTCCGTTCATGCGGCCTCGAAGCTACCTGAAAAGCATTGTTGTTGCCGGGGTTTTCCTCACTGCCGGCATGGTTCTGAGAAGAAAATGAGTTTTCTCCTAAGAAACCTTGGGTTTCCAGTTCCTTGTTGGAAGCTCACCCTGCTCTGCGCTATACCTAAAGTGAAAGTCAACGTGAGCCCAAGCTTCGAAGTAAGGCCCTGATTATCCTTGCAAAACGAGAGGCGTGCAGCAGCTCCATGAGGCCTTCATCGTTGTTCTGCTTTAGTTTCAAGGTAGTAAGCTTTTCAACACTCCTAGGGGCCTTGCTTCAGCACCCGTTTCACTACCAGAACACTGCGTAGAACCAGGAAGCTCTGCTCCTGCGTGTATGCTGCGTGTCAACCTAGAAATTAGAGACTGATGGCACAAGGCTTGTTTTCCCGTTTTGAAAGCTCCATTCATGCGGCCTCGAAGCTACGTGAAAAGCACTGTTGTTACCGTGCTTTTACTTACAGCTGGCATGGCACATAGAAGAAAATGAGTTTTCTCGAAAGAAACCTTGTGCTTCCAGTTCCTAGTTGGAAGCTCACCCGGCTCTGCTCTATACCAAACGTGAAAGTCAATGTGAGCACTAGCCTCGAAGTAAGGCCCTGATTATGCTGGCAAAACGGGAGGCGTGCAGCAGCTCCATGAGGCCTTCATCGCTGTTCTGCTTTAGTTTCACGGTAGTAAGCTTTCCAAGACTCCTAGGGACTTTGCTTAAGCAACCGTTTCGGTCCCAGAACACTGCGTAGAGACAGTAAGCTCTGGTCCTGCGTGTATGCTGCGTGTCAACCTAGAAATTGGAGACTGATGGCATAAGGCTTCTTTTGCCATTATGAAAGCTCCGTTCATGCGGCCTCGAAGCTACCTGAAAAGCATTGTTGTTGCCGGGGTTTTCCTCACTGCCAGCATGGTTCTGAGAAGAAAATGAGTTTTCTCCTAAGAAACCTTGGGTTTCCAGTTCCTTGTTGGAAGCTCACCCTGCTCTGCGCTATACCTAAAGTGAAAGTCAACATGAGCCCAAGCTTCGAAGTAAGGCCCTGATTATCCTTGCAAAACGAGAGGCGTGCAGCAGCTCCATGAGGCCTTCATCGTTGTTCTGCTTTAGTTTCAAGGTAGTAAGCTTTTCAACACTCCTAGGGGACTTGCTTCAGCACCCGTTTCAGTACCAGAACACTGCGTAGAACCAGGAAGCTCTGCTCCTGCGTGTATGCTGCGTGTCAACCTAGAAATTAGAGACTGACGGCACAAGGCTAGTTTTCCCATTATGAAAGCTCCGTTGAGGCGGCCCCGAAGCTACCTGAAAAACACTGTGGTTACCGTGCTTTTACTTACAGCCGGCATGGCACATAGAAGAAAATGAGTTTTCTCGAAAGAAACCTTGTGCTTCCAGTTCCTAGTTGGAAGCTCACCCGGCTCTGCTCTATACCAAACGTGAAAGTCAATGTGAGCACTAGCCTCGAAGTAAGGCCATGATTATCCTGGCAAAACGGGAGGCGTGCAGCAGCTCCATGAGGCCTTCATCGCTGTTCTGCTTTAGTTTCACGGTAGTAAGCTTTCCAACATTCCTAGGGACTTTGCTTAAGCAACCGTTTCGGTACCAGAACACTGCGTAGAGACAGTAAGCTCTGGTCCTGCGTGTATGCTGCGTGTCAACCTAGAAATTGGAGACTGATGGCATAAGGCTTCTTTTGCCATTATGAAAGCTCCGTTCATGCGGCCTCGAAGCTACCTGAAAAGCATTGTTGTTGCCGGGGTTTTCCTCACTGCCGGCATGGTTCTGAGAAGAAAATGAGTTTTCTCCTAAGAAACCTTGGGTTTCCAGTTCCTTGTTGGAAGCTCACCCTGCTCTGCGCTATACCTAAAGTGAAAGTCAACGTGAGCCCAAGCTTCGAAGTAAGGCCCTGATTATCCTTGCAAAACGAGAGGCGTGCAGCAGCTCCATGAGGCCTTCATCGTTGTTCTGCTTTAGTTTCAAGGTAGTAAGCTTTTCAACACTCCTAGGGGCCTTGCTTCAGCACCCGTTTCAGTACCAGAACACTGCGTAGAACCAGGAAGCTCTGCTCCTGCGTGTATGCTGCGTGTCAACCTAGAAATTAGAGACTGATGGCACAAGGCTTGTTTTCCCGTTTTGAAAGCTCCATTCATGCGGCCTCGAAGCTACCTGAAAAGCACTGTTGTTACCGTGCTTTTACTTACAGCCGGCATGGCACATAGAAGAAAATGAGTTTTCTCGAAAGAAACCTTGTGCTTCCAGTTCCTAGTTGGAAGCTCACCCGGCTCTGCTCTATACCAAACGTGAAAGTCAATGTGAGCACTAGCCTCGAAGTAAGGCCCTGATTATGCTGGCAAAACGGGAGGCGTGCAGCAGCTCCATGAGGCCTTCATCGCTGTTCTGCTTTAGTTTCACGGTAGTAAGCTTTCCAAGACTCCTAGGGACTTTGCTTAAGCAACCGTTTCGGTCCCAGAACACTGCGTAGAGACAGTAAGCTCTGGTCCTGCGTGTATGCTGCGTGTCAACCTAGAAATTGGAGACTGATGGCATAAGGCTTCTTTTGCCATTATGAAAGCTCCGTTCATGCGGCCTCGAAGCTACCTGAAAAGCATTGTTGTTGCCGGGGTTTTCCTCACTGCCAGCATGGTTCTGAGAAGAAAATGAGTTTTCTCCTAAGAAACCTTGGGTTTCCAGTTCCTTGTTGGAAGCTCACCCTGCTCTGCGCTATACCTAAAGTGAAAGTCAACATGAGCCCAAGCTTCGAAGTAAGGCCCTGATTATCCTTGCAAAACGAGAGGCGTGCAGCAGCTCCATGAGGCCTTCATCGTTGTTCTGCTTTAGTTTCAAGGTAGTAAGCTTTTCAACACTCCTAGGGGACTTGCTTCAGCACCCGTTTCAGTACCAGAACACTGCGTAGAACCAGGAAGCTCTGCTCCTGCGTGTATGCTGCGTGTCAACCTAGAAATTAGAGACTGACGGCACAAGGCTAGTTTTCCCATTATGAAAGCTCCGTTGAGGCGGCCCCGAAGCTACCTGAAAAACACTGTGGTTACCGTGCTTTTACTTACAGCCGGCATGGCACATAGAAGAAAATGAGTTTTCTCGAAAGAAACCTTGTGCTTCCAGTTCCTAGTTGGAAGCTCACCCGGCTCTGCTCTATACCAAACGTGAAACTCAATGTGAGCACTAGCCTCGAAGTAAGGCCATGATTATCCTGGCAAAACGGGAGGCGTGCAGCAGCTCCATGAGGCCTTCATCGCTGTTCTGCTTTAGTTTCACGGTAGTAAGCTTTCCAACATTCCTAGGGACTTTGCTTAAGCAACCGTTTCGGTACCAGTACACTGCGTAGAGACAGTAAGCTCTGGTCCTGCGTGTATGCTGCGTGTCAACCTAGAAATTGGAGACTGATGGCATAAGGCTTCTTTTGCCATTATGAAAGCTCCGTTCATGCGGCCTCGAAGCTACCTGAAAAGCATTGTTGTTGCCGGGGTTTTCCTCACTGCCGGCATGGTTCTGAGAAGAAAATGAGTTTTCTCCTAAGAAACCTTGGGTTTCCAGTTCCTTGTTGGAAGCTCACCCTGCTCTGCGCTATACCTAAAGTGAAAGTCAACGTGAGCCCAAGCTTCGAAGTAAGGCCCTGATTATCCTTGCAAAACGAGAGGCGTGCAGCAGCTCCATGAGGCCTTCATCGTTGTTCTGCTTTAGTTTCAAGGTAGTAAGCTTTTCAACACTCCTAGGGGCCTTGCTTCAGCACCCGTTTCAGTACCAGAACACTGCGTAGAACCAGGAAGCTCTGCTCCTGCGTGTATGCTGCGTGTCAACCTAGAAATTAGAGACTGATGGCACAAGGCTTGTTTTCCCGTTTTGAAAGCTCCATTCATGCGGCCCCGAAGCTACCTGAAAAGCACTGTTGTTACCGTGCTTTTACTTACAGCCGGCATGGCACATAGAAGAAAATGAGTTTTCTCGAAAGAAACCTTGTGCTTCCAGTTCCTAGTTGGAAGCTCACCCGGCTCTGCTCTATACCAAACGTGAAAGTCAATGTGAGCACTAGCCTCGAAGTAAGGCCCTGATTATGCTGGCAAAACGGGAGGCGTGCAGCAGCTCCATGAGGCCTTCATCGCTGTTCTGCTTTAGTTTCACGGTAGTAAGCTTTCCAAGACTCCTAGGGACTTTGCTTAAGCAACCGTTTCGGTCCCAGAACACTGCGTAGAGACAGTAAGCTCTGGTCCTGCGTGTATGCTGCGTGTCAACCTAGAAATTGGAGACTGATGGCATAAGGCTTCTTTTGCCATTATGAAAGCTCCGTTCATGCGGCCTCGAAGCTACCTGAAAAGCATTGTTGTTGCCGGGGTTTTCCTCACTGCCGGCATGGTTCTGAGAAGAAAATGAGTTTTCTCCTAAGAAACCTTGGGTTTCCAGTTCCTTGTTGGAAGCTCACCCTGCTCTGCGCTATACCTAAAGTGAAAGTCAACATGAGCCCAAGCTTCGAAGTAAGGCCCTGATTATCCTTGCAAAACGAGAGGCGTGCAGCAGCTCCATGAGGCCTTCATCGTTGTTCTGCTTTAGTTTCAAGGTAGTAAGCTTTTCAACACTCCTAGGGGCCTTGTTTCAGCACCCGTTTCAGTACCAGAACACTGCGTAGAACCAGGAAGCTCTGCTCCTGCGTGTATGCTGCGTGTCAACCTAGAAATTAGAGACTGACGGCACAAGGCTAGTTTTCCCATTATGAAAGCTCCGTTGATGCGGCCCCGAAGCTACCTGAAAAGCACTGTTGTTACTGTGCTTTTACTTACAGCCGTCATGGCACATAGAAGAAAATGAGTTTTCTCGAAAGAAAACTTGTGCTTCCAGTTCCTAGTTGGAAGCTCACCCGGCTCTGCTCTATAACAAACGTGAAAGTCAATGTGAGCACTAGCCTCGAAGTAAGGCCCTGATTATCCTGGCAAAACGGGAGGCGTGCAGCTGCTCCATGAGGCCTTCATCGCTGTTCTGCTTTATTTTCACGGTAGTAAGCTTTCCAAGACTCCTAGGGACTTTGCTTAAGCAACCGTTTCGGTACCAGAACACTGCGTAGAGACAGTAAGCTCTGGTCCTGCGTGTATGCTGCGTGTCAACCTAGAAATTGGAGACTGATGGCATAAGGCTTCTTTTGCCATTATGAAAGCTCCGTTCATGCGGCCTCGAAACTACCTGAAAAGCATTGTTGTTGCCGGGGTTTTCCTCACTGCCGGCATGGTTCTGAGAAGAAAATGAGTTTTCTCCTAAGAAACCTTGGGTTTCCAGTTCCTTGTTGGAAGCTCACCCTGCTCTGCGCTATACCTAAAGTGAAAGTCAACGTGAGCCCAAGCTTCGAAGTAAGGCCCTGATTATCCTTGCAAAACGAGAGGCGTGCAGCAGCTCCATGAGGCCTTCATCGTTGTTCTGCTTTAGTTTCAAGGTAGTAAGCTTTTCAACACTCCTAGGGGCCTTGCTTCAGCACCCGTTTCAGTACCAGAACACTGCGTAGAACCAGGAAGCTCTGCTCCTGCGTGTATGCTGCGTGTCAACCTAGAAATTAGAGACTGATGGCACAAGGCTTGTTTTCCCGTTTTGAAAGCTCCATTCATGCGGCCTCGAAGCTACCTGAAAAGCACTGTTGTTACCGTGCTTTTACTTACAGCCGGCATGGCACATAGAAGAAAATGAGTTTTCTCGAAAGAAACCTTGTGCTTCCAGTTCCTAGTTGGAAGCTCACCCGGCTCTGCTCTATACCAAACGTGAAAGTCAATGTGAGCACTAGCCTCGAAGTAAGGCCCTGATTATGCTGGCAATACGGGAGGCGTGCAGCAGCTCCATGAGGCCTTCATCGCTGTTCTGCTTTAGTTTCACGGTAGTAAGCTTTCCAACATTCCTAGGGACTTTGCTTAAGCAACCGTTTCGGTACCAGAACACTGCGTAGAGCCAGTAAGCTCTGGTCCTGCGTGTATGCTGCGTGTCAACCTAGAAATTGGAGACTGATGGCATAAGGCTTCTTTTGCCATTATGAAAGCTCCGTTCATGCGGCCTCGAAGCTACCTGAAAAGCATTGTTGTTGCCGGGGTTTTCCTCACTGCCGGCATGGTTCTGAGAAGAAAATGAGTTTTCTCCTAAGAAACCTTGGGTTTCCAGTTCCTTGTTGGAAGCTCACCCTGCTCTGCGCTATACCTAAAGTGAAAGTCAACATGACCCCAAGCTTCGAAGTAAGGCCCTGATTATCCTTGCAAAACGAGAGGCGTGCAGCAGCTCCATGAGGCCTTCATCGTTGTTCTGCTTTAGTTTCAAGGTAGTAAGCTTTTCAACACTCCTAGGGGACTTGCTTCAGCACCCGTTTCAGTACCAGAACACTGCGTAGAACCAGGAAGCTCTGCTCCTGCGTGTATGCTGCGTGTCAACCTAGAAATTAGAGACTGACGGCACAAGGCTAGTTTTCCCATTATGAAAGCTCCGTTGATGCGGCCCCGAAGCTACCTGAAAAGCACTGTTGTTACCGTGCTTTTACTTACAGCCGGCATGGCACATAGAAGAAAATGAGTTTTCTCGAAAGAAACCTTGTGCTTCCAGTTCCTAGTTGGAAGCTCACCCGGCTCTGCTCTATACCAAACGTGAAAGTCAATGTGAGCACTAGCCTCGAAGTAAGGCCCTGATTATCCTGGCAAAACGGGAGGCGTGCAGCTGCTCCATGAGGCCTTCATCGCTGTTCTGCTTTAGTTTCACGGTAGTAAGCTTTAGACGACTCCTAGGGACTTTGCTTAAGCAACCGTTTCGGTACCAGAACACTGCGTAGAGACAGTAAGCTCTGGTCCTGCGTGTATGCTGCGTGTCAACCTAGAAATTGGAGACTGATGGCATAAGGCTTCTTTTGCCATTATGAAAGCTCCGTTCATGCGGCCTCGAAGCTACCTGAAAAGCATTGTTGTTGCCGGGGTTTTCCTCACTGCCGGCATGGTTCTGAGAAGAAAATGAGTTTTCTCCTAAGAAACCTTGGGTTTCCAGTTCCTTGTTGGAAGCTCACCCTGCTCTGCGCTATACCTAAAGTGAAAGTCAACGTGAGCCCAAGCTTCGAAGTAAGGCCCTGATTATCCTTGCAAAACGAGAGGCGTGCAGCAGCTCCATGAGGCCTTCATCGTTGTTCTGCTTTAGTTTCAAGGTAGTAAGCTTTTCAACACTCCTAGGGGCCTTGCTTCAGCACCCGTTTCAGTACCAGAACACTGCGTAGAAACAGGAAGCTCTGCTCCTGCGTGTATGCTGCGTGTCAACCTAGAAATTAGAGACTGATGGCACAAGGCTTGTTTTCCCGTTTTGAAAGCTCCATTCATGCGGCCTCGAAGCTACCTGAAAAGCACTGTTGTTACCGTGCTTTTACTTACAGCCGGCATGGCATATAGAAGAAAATGAGTTTTCTCGAAAGAAACCTTGTGCTTCCAGTTCCTAGTTGGAAGCTCACCCTGCTCTGCTCTATACCAAACGTGAAAGTCAATGTGAGCACTAGCCTCGAAGTAAGGCCCTGATTATGCTGGCAAAACGGGAGGCGTGCAGCAGCTCCATGAGGCCTTCATCGCTGTTCTGCTTTAGTTTCACGGTAGTAAGCTTTCCAAGACTCCAAGGGACTTTGCTTAAGCAACCGATTCGGTCCCAGAACACTGCGTAGAGAAAGTAAGCTCTGGTCCTGCGTGTATGCTGCGTGTCAACCTAGAAATTGGAGACTGATGGCATAAGGCTTCTTTTCCCATTATGAAAGCTCCGTTCATGCGGCCTCGAAGCTACCTGAAAAGCATTGTTGTTGCCGGGGTTTTCCTCACTGCCGGCATGGTTCTGAGAAGAAAATGAGTTTTCTCATAAGAAACCTTGGGTTTCCAGTTCCTTGTTGGAAGCTCACCCTGCTCTGCGCTATACCTAAAGTGAAAGTCAACATGAGCCCAAGCTTCGAAGTAAGGCCCTGATTATCCTTGCAAAATGAGAGGCGTGCAGCAGCTCCATGAGGCCTTCATCGTTGTTCTGCTTTAGTTTCAAGGTAGTAAGCTTTTCAACACTCCTAGGGGCCTTGCTTCAGCACCCGTTTCAGTACCAGAACACTGCGTAGAACCAGGAAGCTCTGCTCCTGCGTGTATGCTGCGTGTCAACCTAGAAATTAGAGACTGACGGCACAAGGCTAGTTTTCCCATTATGAAAGCTCCGTTGATGCGGCCCCGAAGCTACCTGAAAAGCACTGTTGTTACCGTGCTTTTACTTACAGCCGGCATGGCACATAGAAGAAAATGAGTTTTCTCGAAAGAAACCTTGTGCTTCCAGTTCCTAGTTGGAAGCTCACCCGGCTCTGGTCTATAACAAACGTGAAAGTCAATGTGAGCACTAGCCTCGAAGTAAGGCCCTGATTATCCTGGCAAAACGGGAGGCGTGCAGCAGCTCCATGAGGCCTTCATCGCTGTTCTGCTTTAGTTTCACGGTAGTAAGCTTTCCAAGACTCCTAGGGACTTTGCTTAAGCAACCGTTTCGGTACCAGAACACTGCGTAGAGACAGTAAGCTCTGGTCCTGCGTGTATGCTGCGTGTCAACCTAGAAATTGGAGACTGATGGCATAAGGCTTCTTTTGCCATTATGAAAGCTCCGTTCATGCGGCCTCGAAGCTACCTGAAAAGCATTGTTGTTGCCGGGGTTTTCCTCACTGCCGGCATGGTTCTGAGAAGAAAATGAGTTTTCTCCTAAGAAACCTTGGTTTTCCAGTTCCTTGTTGGTAGCTCACCCTGCTCTGCGCTATACCTAAAGTGAAAGTCAACGTGAGCCCAAGCTTCGAAGTAAGGCCCTGATTATCCCTGCAAAACGAGAGGCGTGCAGCAGCTCCATGAGGCCTTCATCGTTGTTCTGCTTTAGTTTCAAGGTAGTAAGCTTTTCAACACTCCTAGGGGCCTTGCTTCAGCACCCGTTTCAGTACCAGAACACTGCGTAGAACCAGGAAGCTCTGCTCCTGCGTGTATGCTGCGTGTCAACCTAGAAATTAGAGACTGATGGCACAAGGCTTGTTTTCCCGTTTTGAAAGCTCCATTCATGCGTCCTCGAACCTACCTGAAAAGCACTGTTGTTACCGTTCTTTTACTTACAGCCGGCATGGCACATAGAAGAAAATGAGTTTTCTCGAAAGAAACCTTGTGCTTCCAGTTCCTAGTTGGAAGCTCACCCGGCTCTGCTCTATACCAAACGTGAAAGTCAATGTGAGCACTAGCCTCGAAGTAAAGCCCTGATTATGCTGGCAAAACGGGAGGCGTGCAGCAGCTCCATGAGGCCTTCATCGCTGTTCTGCTTTAGTTTCACGGTAGTAAGCTTTCCAAGACTCCTAGGGACTTTGCTTAAGCAACCGTTTCGGTACCAGAACACTGCGTAGAGACAGTAAGCTCTGGTCCTGCGTGTATGCTGCGTGTCAACCTAGAAATTGGAGACTGATGGCATAAGGCTTCTTTTCCCATTATGAAAGCTCCGTTCATGCGGCCTCGAAGCAACCTGAAAAGCATTGTTGTTGCCGGGGTTTTCCTCACTGCCGGCATGGTTCTGAGAAGAAAATGAGTTTTCTCCTAAGAAACCTTGGGTTTCCAGTTCCTTGTTGGAAGCTCACCCTGCTCTGCGCTATACCTAAATTGAAAGTCAACATGAGCCCAAGCTTCGAAGTAAGGCCCTGATTATCCTTGCAAAACGAGAGGCGTGCAGCAGCTCCATGAGGCCTTCATCGTTGTTCTGCTTTAGTTTCAAGGTAGTAAGCTTTTCAACACTCCTAGGGGACTTGCTTCAGCACCCGTTTCAGTACCAGAACACTGCGTAGAACCAGGAAGCTCTGCTCCTGCGTGTATGCTGCGTGTCAACCTAGAAATTAGAGACTGACGGCACAAGGCTAGTTTTCCCATTATGAAAGCTCCGTTGATGCGGCCCCGAAGCTACCTGAAAAGCACTGTTGTTACCGTGCTTTTACTTACAGCCGGCATGGCACATAGAAGAAAATGAGTTTTCTCGAAAGAAACCTTGTGCTTCCAGTTCCTAGTTGGAAGCTCACCCGGCTCTGCTCTATAACAAACGTGAAACTCAATGTGAGCACTAGCCTCGAAGTAAGGCCCTGATTATCCTGGCAAAACGGGAGGCGTGCAGCAGCTCCATGAGGCCTTCATCGCTGTTCTGCTTTAGTTTCACGGTAGTAAGCTTTAGACGACTCCTAGGGACTTTGCTTAAGCAACCGTTTCGGTACCAGAACACTGCGTAGAGACAGTAAGCTCTGGTCCTGCGTGTATGCTGCGTGTCAACCTAGAAATTGGAGACTGATGGCATAAGGCTTCTTTTGCCATTATGAAAGCTCCGTTCATGCGGCCTCGAAGCTACCTGAAAAGCATTGTTGTTGCCGGGGTTTTCCTCACTGCCGGCATGGTTCTGAGAAGAAAATGAGTTTTCTCCTAAGAAACCTTGGGTTTCCAGTTCCTTGTTGGAAGCTCACCCTGCTCTGCGCTATACCTAAAGTGAAAGTCAACGTGAGCCCAAGCTTCGAAGTAAGGCCCTGATTATCCTTGCAAAACGAGAGGCGTGCAGCAGCTCCATGAGGCCTTCATCGTTGTTCTGCTTTAGTTTCAAGGTAGTAAGCTTTTCAACACTCCTAGGGGCCTTGCTTCAGCACCCGTTTCAGTACCAGAACACTGCGTAGAACCAGGAAGCTCTGCTCCTGCGTGTATGCTGCGTGTCAACCTAGAAATTAGAGACTGATGGCACAAGGCTTGTTTTCCCGTTTTGAAAGCTCCATTCATGTGGCCTCGAAGCTACCTGAAAAGCACTGTTGTTACCGTTCTTTTACTTACAGCCGGCATGGCATATAGAAGAAAATGAGTTTTCTCGAAAGAAACCTTGTGCTTCCAGTTCCTAGTTGGAAGCTCACCCTGCTCTGCTCTATACCAAACGTGAAAGTCAATGTGAGCACTAGCCTCGAAGTAAGGCCCTGATTATGCTGGCAAAACGGGAGGCGTGCAGCAGCTCCATGAGGCCTTCATCGCTGTTCTGCTTTAGTTTCACGGTAGTAAGCTTTCCAAGACTCCTAGGGACTTTGCTTAAGCAACCGATTCGGTCCCAGAACACTGCGTAGAGAAAGTAAGCTCTGGTCCTGCGTGTATGCTGCGTGTCAACCTAGAAATTGGAGACTGATGGCATAAGGCTTCTTTTCCCATTATGAAAGCTCCGTTCATGCGGCCTCGAAGCTACCTGAAAAGCATTGTTGTTGCCGGGGTTTTCCTCACTGCCGGCATGGTTCTGAGAAGAAAATGAGTTTTCTCCTAAGAAACCTTGGGTTTCCAGTTCCTTGTTGGAAGCTCACCCTGCTCTGCGCTATACCTAAAGTGAAAGTCAACATGAGCCCAAGCTTCGAAGTAAGGCCCTGATTATCCTTGCAAAATGAGAGGCGTGCAGCAGCTCCATGAGGCCTTCATCGTTGTTCTGCTTTAGTTTCAAGGTAGTAAGCTTTTCAACACTCCTAGGGGCCTTGCTTCAGCACCCGTTTCAGTACCAGAACACTGCGTAGAACCAGGAAGCTCTGCTCCTGCGTGTATGCTGCGTGTCAACGTAGAAATTAGAGACTGACGGCACAAGGCTAGTTTTCCCATTATGAAAGCTCCGTTGATGCGGCCCCGAAGCTACCTGAAAAGCACTGTTGTTACCGTGCTTTTACTTACAGCCGGCATGGCACATAGAAGAAAATGAGTTTTCTCGAAAGAAACCTTGTGCTTCCAGTTCCTAGTTGGAAGCTCACCCGGCTCTGCTCTATAACAAACGTGAAAGTCAATGTGAGCACTAGCCTCGAAGTAAGGCCCTGATTATCCTGGCAAAACGGGAGGCGTGCAGCAGCTCCATGAGGCCTTCATCGCTGTTCTGCTTTAGTTTCACGGTAGTAAGCTTTCCAAGACTCCTAGGGACTTTGCTTAAGCAACCGTTTCGGTACCAGAACACTGCGTAGAGACAGTAAGCTCTGGTCCTGCGTGTATGCTGCGTGTCAACCTAGAAATTGGAGACTGATGGCATAAGGCTTCTTTTGCCATTATGAAAGCTCCGTTCATGCGGCCTCGAAGCTACCTGAAAAGCATTGTTGTTGCCGGGGTTTTCCTCACTGCCGGCATGGTTCTGAGAAGAAAATGAGTTTTCTCCTAAGAAACCTTGGGTTTCCAGTTCCTTGTTGGTAGCTCACCCTGCTCTGCGCTATACCTAAAGTGAAAGTCAACGTGAGCCCAAGCTTCGAAGTAAGGCCCTGATTATCCCTGCAAAACGAGAGGCGTGCAGCAGCTCCATGAGGCCTTCATCGTTGTTCTGCTTTAGTTTCAAGGTAGTAAGCTTTTCAACACTCCTAGGGGCCTTGCTTCAGCACCCGTTTCAGTACCAGAACACTGCGTAGAACCAGGAAGCTCTGCTCCTGCGTGTATGCTGCGTGTCAACCTAGAAATTAGAGACTGATGGCACAAGGCTTGTTTTCCCGTTTTGAAAGCTCCATTCATGCGTCCTCGAAGCTACCTGAAAAGCACTGTTGTTACCGTTCTTTTACTTACAGCCGGCATGGCACATAGAAGAAAATGAGTTTTCTCGAAAGAAACCTTGTGCTTCCAGTTCCTAGTTGGAAGCTCACCCGGCTCTGCTCTATACCAAACGTGAAAGTCAATGTGAGCACTAGCCTCGAAGTAAGGCCCTGATTATGCTGGCAAAACGGGAGGCGTGCAGCAGCTCCATGAGGCCTTCATCGCTGTTCTGCTTTAGTTTCACGGTAGTAAGCTTTCCAAGACTCCTAGGGACTTTGCTTAAGCAACCGTTTCGGTACCAGAACACTGCGTAGAGACAGTAAGCTCTGGTCCTGCGTGTATGCTGCGTGTCAACCTAGAAATTGGAGACTGATGGCATAAGGCTTCTTTTGCCATTATGAAAGCTCCGTTCATGCGGCCTCGAAGCTACCTGAAAAGCATTGTTGTTGCCGGGGTTTTCCTCACTGCCGGCATGGTTCTGAGAAGAAAATGAGTTTTCTCCTAAGAAACCTTGGGTTTCCAGTTTCTTGTTGGAAGCTCACCCTGCTCTGCGCTATACGTAAAGTGAAAGTCAACATGAGCCCAAGCTTCGAAGTAAGGCCCTGATTATCCTTGCAAAACGAGAGGCGTGCAGCAGCTCCATGAGGCCTTCATCGTTGTTCTGCTTTAGTTTCAAGGTAGTAAGGTTTTCAACACTCCTAGGGGCCTTGCTTCAGCACCCGTTTCAGTACCAGAACACTGCGTAGAACCAGGAAGCTCTGCTCCTGCGTGTATGCTGCGTGTCAACCTAGAAATTAGAGACTGACGGCCCAAGGCTAGTTTTCCCATTATGAAAGCTCCGTTGATGCGGCCCCGAAGCTACCTGAAAAGCACTGTTGTTACCGTGCTTTTACTTACAGCCGGCATGGCACATAGAAGAAAATGAGTTTTCTCGAAAGAAACCTTGTGCTTCCAGTTCCTAGTTGGAAGCTCACCCGGCTCTGCTCTATACCAAACGTGAAAGTCAATGTGAGCACTAGCCTCGAAGTAAGGCCCTGATTATGCTGGCAATACGGGAGGCGTGCAGCAGCTCCATGAGGCCTTCATCGCTGTTCTGCTTTAGTTTCACGGTAGTAAGCTTTCCAACATTCCTAGGGACTTTGCTTAAGCAACCGTTTCGGTACCAGAACACTGCGTAGAGACAATAAGCTCTGGTCCTGCGTGTATGCTGCGTGTCAACCTAGAAATTGGAGACTGATGGCATAAGGCTTCTTTTGCCATTATGAAAGCTCCGTTCATGCGGCCTCGAAGCTACCTGAAAAGCATTGTTGTTGCCAGGGTTTTCCTCACTGCCGGCATGGTTCTGAGAAGAAAATGAGTTTTCTCCTAAGAAACCTTGGGTTTCCAGTTCCTTGTTGGTAGCTCACCCTGCTCTGCGCTATACCTAAAGTGAAAGTCAACGTGAGCCCAAGCTTCGAAGTAAGGCCCTGATTATCCCTGCAAAACGAGAGGCGTGCAGCAGCTCCATGAGGCCTTCATCGTTGTTCTGCTTTAGTTTCAAGGTAGTAAGCTTTTCAACACTCCTAGGGGCCTTGCTTCAGCACCCGTTTCAGTACCAGAACACTGCGTAGAACCAGGAAGCTCTGCTCCTGCGTGTATGCTGCGTGTCAACCTAGAAATTAGAGACTGATGGCACAAGGCTTGTTTTCCCGTTTTGAAAGCTCCATTCATGCGTCCTCGAAGCTACCTGAAAAGCACTGTTGTTACCGTTCTTTTACTTACAGCCGGCATGGCACATAGAAGAAAATGAGTTTTCTCGAAAGAAACCTTGTGCTTCCAGTTCCTAGTTGGAAGCTCACCCGGCTCTGCTCTATACCAAACGTGAAAGTCAATGTGAGCACTAGCCTCGAAGTAAGGCCCTGATTATGCTGGCAAAACGGGAGGCGTGCAGCAGCTCCATGAGGCCTTCATCGCTGTTCTGCTTTAGTTTCACGGTAGTAAGCTTTCCAAGACTCCTAGGGACTTTGCTTAAGCAACCGATTCGGTACCAGAACACTGCGTAGAGACAGTAAGCTCTGGTCCTGCGTGTATGCTGCGTGTCAACCTAGAAATTGGAGACTGATGGCATAAGGCTTCTTTTGCCATTATGAAAGCTCCGTTCATGCGGCCTCGAAGCTACCTGAAAAGCATTGTTGTTGCCGGGGTTTTCCTCACTGCCGGCATGGTTCTGAGAAGAAAATGAGTTTTCTCCTAAGAAACCTTGGGTTTCCAGTTCCTTGTTGGAAGCTCACCCTGCTCTGCGCTATACCTAAATTGAAAGTCAACATGAGCCCAAGCTTCGAAGTAAGGCCCTGATTATCCTTGCAAAACGAGAGGCGTGCAGCAGCTCCATGAGGCCTTCATCGTTGTTCTGCTTTAGTTTCAAGGTAGTAAGCTTTTCAACACTCCTAGGGGACTTGCTTCAGCACCCGTTTCAGTACCAGAACACTGCATAGAACCAGGAAGCTCTGCTCCTGCGTGTATGCTGCGTGTCAACCTAGAAATTAGAGACTGACGGCACAAGGCTAGTTTTACCATTATGAAAGCTCCGTTGATGCGGCCCCGAAGCTACCTGAAAAGCACTGTTGTTACCGTGCTTTTACTTACAGCCGGCATGGCACATAGAAGAAAATGAGTTTTCTCGAAAGAAACCTTGTGCTTCCAGTTCCTAGTTGGAAGCTCACCCGGCTCTGCTCTATAACAAACGTGAAAGTCAATGTGAGCACTAGCCTCGAAGTAAGGCCCTGATTATCCTGGCAAAACGGGAGGCGTGCAGCAGCTCCATGAGGCCTTCATCGCTGTTCTGCTTTAGTTTCACGGTAGTAAGCTTTAGACGACCCCTAGGGACTTTGCTTAAGCAACCGTTTCGGTACCAGAACACTGCGTAGAGACAGTAAGCTCTGGTCCTGCGTGTATGCTGCGTGTCAACCTAGAAATTGGAGACTGATGGCATAAGGCTTCTTTTGCCATTATGAAAGCTCCGTTCATGCGGCCTCGAAGCTACCTGAAAAGCATTGTTGTTGCCGGGGTTTTCCTCACTGCCGGCATGGTTCTGAGAAGAAAATGAGTTTTCTCCTAAGAAACCTTGGGTTTCCAGTTCCTTGTTGGAAGCTCACCCTGCTCTGCGCTATACCTAAAGTGAAAGTCAACGTGAGCCCAAGCTTCGAAGTAAGGCCCTGATTATCCTTGCAAAACGAGAGGCGTGCAGCAGCTCCATGAGGCCTTCATCGTTGTTCTGCTTTAGTTTCAAGGTAGTAAGCTTTTCAACACTCCTAGGGGCCTTGCTTCAGCACCCGTTTCAGTACCAGAACACTGCGTAGAACCAGGAAGCTCTGCTCCTGCGTGTATGCTGCGTGTCAACCTAGAAATTAGAGACTGATGGCACAAGGCTTGTTTTCCCGTTTTTAAAGCTCCATTCATGCGGCCTCGAAGCTACCTGAAAAGCACTGTTGTTACCGTGCTTTTACTTACAGCCGGCATGGCATATAGAAGAAAATGAGTTTTCTCGAAAGAAACCTTGTGCTTCCAGTTCCTAGTTGGAAGCTCACCCTGCTCTGCTCTATACCAAACGTGAAAGTCAATGTGAGCACTAGCCTCGAAGTAAGGCCCTGATTATGCTGGCAAAACGGGAGGCGTGCAGCAGCTCCATGAGGCCTTCATCGCTGTTCTGCTTTAGTTTCACGGTAGTAAGCTTTCCAAGACTCCTAGGGACTTTGCTTAAGCAACCGATTCGGTCCCAGAACACTGCGTAGAGAAAGTAAGCTCTGGTCCTGCGTGTATGCTGCGTGTCAACCTAGAAATTGGAGACTGATGGCATAAGGCTTCTTTTGCCATTATGAAAGCTCCGTTCATGCGGCCTCGAAGCTACCTGAAAAGCATTGTTGTTGCCGGGGTTTTCCTCACTGCCGGCATGGTTCTGAGAAGAAACTGAGTTTTCTCCTAAGAAACCTTGGGTTTCCAGTTCCCTGTTGGAAGCTCACCCTGCTCTGCGCTATACCTAAAGTGAAAGTCAACGTGAGCCCAAGCTTCGAAGTAAGGCCCTGATTATCCTTGCAAAACGAGAGGCGTGCAGCAGCTCCATGAGGCCTTCATCGTTGTTCTGCTTTAGTTTCAAGGTAGTAAGCTTTTCAACACTCCTAGGGGCCTTGCTTCAGCACCCGTTTCAGTACCAGAACACTGCGTAGAACCAGGAAGCTCTGCTCCTGCGTGTATGCTGCGTGTCAACCTAGAAATTAGAGACTGACGGCACAAGGCTAGTTTTCCCATTATGAAAGCTCCGTTGATGCGGCCCCGAAGCTACCTGAAAAGCACTGTTGTTACCGTGCTTTTACTTACAGCCGGCATGGCACATAGAAGAAAATGAGTTTTCTCGAAAGAAACCTTGTGCTTCCAGTTCCTAGTTGGAAGCTCACCCGGCTCTGCTCTATAACAAACGTGAAAGTCAATGTGAGCACTAGCCTCGAAGTAAGGCCCTGATTATCCTGGCAAAACGGGAGGCGTGCAGCTGCTCCATGAGGCCTTCATCGCTGTTCTGCTTTAGTTTCACGGTAGTAAGCTTTCCAAGACTCCTAGGGACTTTGCTTAAGCAACCGTTTCGGTACCAGAACACTGCGTAGAGACAGTAAGCTCTGGTCCTGCGTGTATGCTGCGTGTCAACCTAGAAATTGGAGACTGATGGCATAAGGCTTCTTTTGCCATTATGAAAGCTCCGTTCATGCGGCCTCGAAGCTACCTGAAAAGCATTGTTGTTGCCGGGGTTTTCCTCACTGCCGGCATGGTTCTGAGAAGAAACTGAGTTTTCACCTAAGAAACCTTGGGTTTCCAGTTCCTTGTTGGAAGCTCACCCTGCTCTGCGCTATACCTAAAGTGAAAGTCAACGTGAGCCCAAGCTTCGAAGTAAGGCCCTGATTATCCTTGCAAAACGAGAGGCGTGCAGCAGCTCCATGAGGCCTTCATCGTTGTTCTGCTTTAGTTTCAAGGTAGTAAGCTTTTCAACACTCCTAGGGGCCTTGCTTCAGCACCCGTTTCAGTACCAGAACACTGCGTAGAACCAGGAAGCTCTGCTCCTGCGTGTATGCTGCGTGTCAACCTAGAAATTAGAGACTGATGGCACAAGGCTTGTTTTCCCGTTTTGAAAGCTCCATTCATGCGGCCTCGAAGCTACCTGAAAAGCACTGTTGTTACCGTGCTTTTACTTACAGCCGGCATGGCACATAGAAGAAAATGAGTTTTCTCGAAAGAAACCTTGTGCTTCCAGTTCCTAGTTGGAAGCTCACCCGGCTCTGCTCTATACCAAACGTGAAAGTCAATGTGAGCACTAGCCTCGAAGTAAGGCCCTGATTATGCTGGCAAAACGGGAGGCGTGCAGCAGCTCCATGAGGCCTTCATCGCTGTTCTGCTTTAGTTTCACGGTAGTAAGCTTTCCAAGACTCCTAGGGACTTTGCTTAAGCAACCGTTTCGGTACCAGAACACTGCGTAGAGCCAGTAAGCTCTGGTCCTGCGTGTATGCTGCGTGTCAACCTAGAAATTGGAGACTGATGGCATAAGGCTTCTTTTGCCATTATGAAAGCTCCGTTCATGCGGCCTCGAAGCAACCTGAAAAGCATTGTTGTTGCCGGGGTTTTCCTCACTGCCGGCATGGTTCTGAGAAGAAAATGAGTTTTCTCCTAAGAAACCTTGGGTTTCCAGTTCCTTGTTGGAAGCTCACCCTGCTCTGCGCTATACCTAAATTGAAAGTCAACATGAGCCCAAGCTTCGAAGTAAGGCCCTGATTATCCTTGCAAAACGAGAGGCGTGCAGCAGCTCCATGAGGCCTTCATCGTTGTTCTGCTTTAGTTTCAAGGTAGTAAGCTTTTCAACACTCCTAGGGGACTTGCTTCAGCACCCGTTTCAGTACCAGAACACTGCGTAGAACCAGGAAGCTCTGCTCCTGCGTGTATGCTGCGTGTCAACCTAGAAATTAGAGACTGACGGCACAAGGCTAGTTTTCCCATTATGAAAGCTCCGTTGATGCGGCCCCGAAGCTACCTGAAAAGCACTGTTGTTACCGTGCTTTTACTTACAGCCGGCATGGCACATAGAAGAAAATGAGTTTTCTCGAAAGAAACCTTGTGCTTCCAGTTCCTAGTTGGAAGCTCACCCGGCTCTGCTCTATAACAAACGTGAAAGTCAATGTGAGCACTAGCCTCGAAGTAAGGCCCTGATTATGCTGGCAAAACGGGAGGCGTGCAGCAGCTCCATGAGGCCTTCATCGCTGTTCTGCTTTAGTTTCACGGTAGTAAGCTTTCCAAGACTCCTAGGGACTTTGCTTAAGCAACCGATTCGGTCCCAGAACACTGCGTAGAGAAAGTAAGCTCTGGTCCTGCGTGTATGCTGCGTGTCAACCTAGAAATTGGAGACTGATGGCATAAGGCTTCTTTTCCCATTATGAAAGCTCCGTTCATGCGGCCTCGAAGCTACCTGAAAAGCATTGTTGTTGCCGGGGTTTTCCTCACTGCCGGCATGGTTCTGAGAAGAAAATGAGTTTTCTCCTAAGAAACCTTGGGTTTCCAGTTCCTTGTTGGAAGCTCACCCTGCTCTGCGCTATACCTAAAGTGAAAGTCAACATGAGCCCAAGCTTCGAAGTAAGGCCCTGATTATCCTTGCAAAATGTGAGGCGTGCAGCAGCTCCATGAGGCCTTCATCGTTGTTCTGCTTTAGTTTCAAGGTAGTAAGCTTTTCAACACTCCTAGGGGCCTTGCTTCAGCACCCGTTTCAGTACCAGAACACTGCGTAGAACCAGGAAGCTCTGCTCCTGCGTGTATGCTGCGTGTCAACCTAGAAATTAGAGACTGACGGCACAAGGCTAGTTTTCCCATTATGAAAGCTCCGTTGATGCGGCCCCGAAGCTACCTGAAAAGCACTGTTGTTACCGTGCTTTTACTTACAGCCGGCATGGCACATAGAAGAAAATGAGTTTTCTCGAAAGAAACCTTGTGCTTCCAGTTCCTAGTTGGAAGCTCACCCGGCTCTGCTCTATACCAAACGTGAAAGTCAATGTGAGCACTAGCCTCGAAGTAAGGCCCTGATTATCCTGGCAAAACGGGAGGCGTGCAGCAGCTCCATGAGGCCTTCATCGCTGTTCTGCTTTAGTTTCACGGTAGTAAGCTTTCCAAGACTCCTAGGGACTTTGCTTAAGCAACCGTTTCGGTACCAGAACACTGCGTAGAGACAGTAAGCTCTGGTCCTGCGTGTATGCTGCGTGTCAACCTAGAAATTGGAGACTGATGGCATAAGGCTTCTTTTGCCATTATGAAAGCTCCGTTCATGCGGCCTCGATGCTACCTGAAAAGCATTGTTGTTGCCGGGGTTTTCCTCACTGCCGGCATGGTTCTGAGAAGAAAATGAGTTTTCTCCTAAGAAACCTTGGGTTTCCAGTTCCTTGTTGGTAGCTCACCCTGCTCTGCGCTATACCTAAAGTGAAAGTCAACGTGAGCCCAAGCTTCGAAGTAAGGCCCTGATTATCCCTGCAAAACGAGAGGCGTGCAGCAGCTCCATGAGGCCTTCATCGTTGTTCTGCTTTAGTTTCAAGGTAGTAAGCTTTTCAACACTCCTAGGGGCCTTGCTTCAGCACCCGTTTCAGTACCAGAACACTGCGTAGAACCAGGAAGCTCTGCTCCTGCGTGTATGCTGCGTGTCAACCTAGAAATTAGAGACTGATGGCACAAGGCTTGTTTTCCCGTTTTGAAAGCTCCATTCATGCGTCCTCGAAGCTACCTGAAAAGCACTGTTGTTACCGTTCTTTTACTTACAGCCGGCATGGCACATAGAAGAAAATGAGTTTTCTCGAAAGAAACCTTGTGCTTCCAGTTCCTAGTTGGAAGCTCACCCGGCTCTGCTCTATACCAAACGTGAAAGTCAATGTGAGCACTAGCCTCGAAGTAAGGCCCTGATTATGCTGGCAAAACGGGAGGCGTGCAGCAGCTCCATGAGGCCTTCATCGCTGTTCTGCTTTAGTTTCACGGTAGTAAGCTTTCCAAGACTCCTAGGGACTTTGCTTAAGCAACCGTTTCGGTACCAGAACACTGCGTAGAGACAGTAAGCTCTGGTCCTGCGTGTATGCTGCGTGTCAACCTAGAAATTGGAGACTGATGGCATAAGGCTTCTTTTCCCATTATGAAAGCTCCGTTCATGCGGCCTCGAAGCTACCTGAAAAGCATTGTTGTTGCCGGGGTTTTCCTCACTGCCGGCATGGTTCTGAGAAGAAAATGAGTTTTCTCCTAAGAAACCTTGGGTTTCCAGTTTCTTGTTGGAAGCTCACCCTGCTCTGCGCTATACCTAAAGTGAAAGTCAACATGAGCCCAAGCTTCGAAGTAAGGCCCTGATTATCCTTGCAAAACGAGAGGCGTGCAGCAGCTCCATGAGGCCTTCATCGTTGTTCTGCTTTAGTTTCAAGGTAGTAAGGTTTTCAACACTCCTAGGGGACTTGCTTCAGCACCCGTTTCAGTACCAGAACACTGCGTAGAACCAGGAAGCTCTGCTCCTGCGTGTATGCTGCGTGTCAACCTAGAAATTAGAGACTGACGGCACAAGGCTAGTTTTCCCATTATGAAAGCTCCGTTGATGCGGCCCCGAAGCTACCTGAAAAGCACTGTTGTTACCGTGCTTTTACTTACAGCCGGCATGGCACATAGAAGAAAATGAGTTTTCTCGAAAGAAACCTTGTGCTTCCAGTTCCTAGTTGGAAGCTCACCCGGCTCTGCTCTATACCAAACGTGAAAGTCAATGTGAGCACTAGCCTCGAAGTAAGGCCCTGATTATGCTGGCAATACGGGAGGCGTGCAGCAGCTCCATGAGGCCTTCATCGCTGTTCTGCTTTAGTTTCACGGTAGTAAGCTTTCCAACATTCCTAGGGACTTTGCTTAAGCAACCGTTTCGGTACCAGAACACTGCGTAGAGACAATAAGCTCTGGTCCTGCGTGTATGCTGCGTGTCAACCTAGAAATTGGAGACTGATGGCATAAGGCTTCTTTTGCCATTATGAAAGCTCCGTTCATGCGGCCTCGAAGCTACCTGAAAAGCATTGTTGTTGCCGGGGTTTTCCTCACTGCCGGCATGGTTCTGAGAAGAAACTGAGTTTTCTCCTAAGAAACCTTGGGTTTCCAGTTCCCTGTTGGAAGCTCACCCTGCTCTGCGCTATACCTAAAGTGAAAGTCAACGTGAGCCCAAGCTTCGAAGTAAGGCCCTGATTATCCTTGCAAAACGAGAGGCGTGCAGCAGCTCCATGAGGCCTTCATCGTTGTTCTGCTTTAGTTTCAAGGTAGTAAGCTTTTCAACACTCCTAGGGGCCTTGCTTCAGCACCCGTTTCAGTACCAGAACACTGCGTAGAACCAGGAAGCTCTGCTCCTGCGTGTATGCTGCGTGTCAACCTAGAAATTAGAGACTGATGGCACAAGGCTTGTTTTCCCGTTTTGAAAGCTCCATTCATGCGGCCTCGAAGCTACCTGAAAAGCACTGTTGTTACCGTTCTTTTACTTACAGCCGGCATGGCACATAGAAGAAAATGAGTTTTCTCGAAAGAAACCTTGTGCTTCCAGTTCCTAGTTGGAAGCTCACCCGGCTCTGCTCTATACCAAACGTGAAAGTCAATGTGAGCACTAGCCTCGAAGTAAGGCCCTGATTATGCTGGCAATACGGGAGGCGTGCAGCAGCTCCATGAGGCCTTCATCGCTGTTCTGCTTTAGTTTCACGGTAGTAAGCTTTCCAACATTCCTAGGGACTTTGCTTAAGCAACCGTTTCGGTACCAGAACACTGCGTAGAGACAGTAAGCTCTGGTCCTGCGTGTATGCTGCGTGTCAACCTAGAAATTGGAGACTGATGGCATAAGGCTTCTTTTGCCATTATGAAAGCTCCGTTCATGCGGCCTCGAAGCTACCTGAAAAGCATTGTTGTTGCCGGGGTTTTCCTCACTGCCGGCATGGTTCTGAGAAGAAAATGAGTTTTCTCCTAAGAAACCTTGGGTTTCCAGTTCCTTGTTGGTAGCTCACCCTGCTCTGCGCTATACCTAAAGTGAAAGTCAACGTGAGCCCAAGCTTCGAAGTAAGGCCCTGATTATCCCTGCAAAACGAGAGGCGTGCAGCAGCTCCATGAGGCCTTCATCGTTGTTCTGCTTTAGTTTCAAGGTAGTAAGCTTTTCAACACTCCTAGGGGCCTTGCTTCAGCACCCGTTTCAGTACCAGAACACTGCGTAGAACCAGGAAGCTCTGCTCCTGCGTGTATGCTGCGTGTCAACCTAGAAATTAGAGACTGATGGCACAAGGCTTGTTTTCCCGTTTTGAAAGCTCCATTCATGCGTCCTCGAAGCTACCTGAAAAGCACTGTTGTTACCGTTCTTTTACTTACAGCCGGCATGGCACATAGAAGAAAATGAGTTTTCTCGAAAGAAACCTTGTGCTTCCAGTTCCTAGTTGGAAGCTCACCCGGCTCTGCTCTATACCAAACGTGAAAGTCAATGTGAGCACTAGCCTCGAAGTAAGGCCCTGATTATGCTGGCAAAACGGGAGGCGTGCAGCAGCTCCATGAGGCCTTCATCGCTGTTCTGCTTTAGTTTCACGGTAGTAAGCTTTCCAAGACTCCTAGGGACTTTGCTTAAGCAACCGTTTCGGTACCAGAACACTGCGTAGAGACAGTAAGCTCTGGTCCTGCGTGTATGCTGCGTGTCAACCTAGAAATTGGAGACTGATGGCATAAGGCTTCTTTTGCCATTATGAAAGCTCCGTTCATGCGGCCTCGAAGCTACCTGAAAAGCATTGTTGTTGCCGGGGTTTTCCTCACTGCCGGCATGGTTCTGAGAAGAAAATGAGTTTTCTCCTAAGAAACCTTGGGTTTCCAGTTCCTTGTTGGAAGCTCACCCTGCTCTGCGCTATACCTAAAGTGAAAGTCAACATGAGCCCAAGCTTCGAAGTAAGGCCCTGATTATCCTTGCAAAACGAGAGGCGTGCAGCAGCTCCATGAGGCCTTCATCGTTGTTCTGCTTTAGTTTCAAGGTAGTAAGGTTTTCAACACTCCTAGGGGACTTGCTTCAGCACCCGTTTCAGTACCAGAACACTGCGTAGAACCAGGAAGCTCTGCTCCTGCGTGTATGCTGCGTGTCAACCTAGAAATTAGAGACTGACGGCACAAGGCTAGTTTTCCCATTATGAAAGCTCCGTTGATGCGGCCCCGAAGCTACCTGAAAAGCACTGTTGTTACCGTGCTTTTACTTACAGCCGGCATGGCACATAGAAGAAAATGAGTTTTCTCGAAAGAAACCTTGTGCTTCCAGTTCCTAGTTGGAAGCTCACCCGGCTCTGCTCTATACCAAACGTGAAAGTCAATGTGAGCACTAGCCTCGAAGTAAGGCCCTGATTATGCTGGCAATACGGGAGGCGTGCAGCAGCTCCATGAGGCCTTCATCGCTGTTCTGCTTTAGTTTCACGGTAGTAAGCTTTCCAACATTCCTAGGGACTTTGCTTAAGCAACCGTTTCGGTCCCAGAACACTGCGTAGAGACAGTAAGCTCTGGTCCTGCGTGTATGCTGCGTGTCAACCTAGAAATTGGAGACTGATGGCATAAGGCTTCTTTTGCCATTATGAAAGCTCCGTTCATGCGGCCTCGAAGCTACCTGAAAAGCATTGTTGTTGCCGGGGTTTTCCTCACTGCCGGCATGGTTCTGAGAAGAAACTGAGTTTTCTCCTAAGAAACCTTGGGTTTCCAGTTCCCTGTTGGAAGCTCACCCTGCTCTGCGCTATACCTAAAGTGAAAGTCAACGTGAGCCCAAGCTTCGAAGTAAGGCCCTGATTATCCTTGCAAAACGAGAGGCGTGCAGCAGCTCCATGAGGCCTTCATCGTTGTTCTGCTTTAGTTTCAAGGTAGTAAGCTTTTCAACACTCCTAGGGGCCTTGCTTCAGCACCCGTTTCAGTACCAGAACACTGCGTAGAACCAGGAAGCTCTGCTCCTGCGTGTATGCTGCGTGTCAACCTAGAAATTAGAGACTGACGGCACAAGGCTAGTTTTCCCATTATGAAAGCTCCGTTGATGCGGCCCCGAAGCTACCTGAAAAGCACTGTTGTTACCGTGCTTTTACTTACAGCCGGCATGGCACATAGAAGAAAATGAGTTTTCTCGAAAGAAACCTTGTGCTTCCAGTTCCTAGTTGGAAGCTCACCCGGCTCTGCTCTATAACAAACGTGAAAGTCAATGTGAGCACTAGCCTCGAAGTAAGGCCCTGATTATCCTGGCAAAACGGGAGGCGTGCAGCTGCTCCATGAGGCCTTCATCGCTGTTCTGCTTTAGTTTCACGGTAGTAAGCTTTCCAAGACTCCTAGGGACTTTGCTTAAGCAACCGTTTCGGTACCAGAACACTGCGTAGAGACAGTAAGCTCTGGTCCTGCGTGTATGCTGCGTGTCAACCTAGAAATTGGAGACTGATGGCATAAGGCTTCTTTTGCCATTATGAAAGCTCCGTTCATGCGGCCTCGAAGCTACCTGAAAAGCATTGTTGTTGCCGGGGTTTTCCTCACTGCCGGCATGGTTCTGAGAAGAAACTGAGTTTTCACCTAAGAAACCTTGGGTTTCCAGTTCCTTGTTGGAAGCTCACCCTGCTCTGCGCTATACCTAAAGTGAAAGTCAACGTGAGCCCAAGCTTCGAAGTAAGGCCCTGATTATCCTTGCAAAACGAGAGGCGTGCAGCAGCTCCATGAGGCCTTCATCGTTGTTCTGCTTTAGTTTCAAGGTAGTAAGCTTTTCAACACTCCTAGGGGCCTTGCTTCAGCACCCGTTTCAGTACCAGAACACTGCGTAGAACCAGGAAGCTCTGCTCCTGCGTGTATGCTGCGTGTCAACCTAGAAATTAGAGACTGATGGCACAAGGCTTGTTTTCCCGTTTTGAAAGCTCCATTCATGCGGCCCCGAAGCTACCTGAAAAGCACTGTTGTTACCGTGCTTTTACTTACAGCCGGCATGGCACATAGAAGAAAATGAGTTTTCTCGAAAGAAACCTTGTGCTTCCAGTTCCTAGTTGGAAGCTCACCCGGCTCTGCTCTATACCAAACGTGAAAGTCAATGTGAGCACTAGCCTCGAAGTAAGGCCCTGATTATGCTGGCAAAACGGGAGGCGTGCAGCAGCTCCATGAGGCCTTCATCGCTGTTCTGCTTTAGTTTCACGGTAGTAAGCTTTCCAAGACTCCTAGGGACTTTGCTTAAGCAACCGTTTCGGTACCAGAACACTGCGTAGAGCCAGTAAGCTCTGGTCCTGCGTGTATGCTGCGTGTCAACCTAGAAATTGGAGACTGATGGCATAAGGCTTCTTTTGCCATTATGAAAGCTCCGTTCATGCGGCCTCGAAGCAACCTGAAAAGCATTGTTGTTGCCGGGGTTTTCCTCACTGCCGGCATGGTTCTGAGAAGAAAATGAGTTTTCTCCTAAGAAACCTTGGGTTTCCAGTTCCTTGTTGGAAGCTCACCCTGCTCTGCGCTATACCTAAATTGAAAGTCAACATGAGCCCAAGCTTCGAAGTAAGGCCCTGATTATCCTTGCAAAACGAGAGGCGTGCAGCAGCTCCATGAGGCCTTCATCGTTGTTCTGCTTTAGTTTCAAGGTAGTAAGCTTTTCAACACTCCTAGGGGACTTGCTTCAGCACCCGTTTCAGTACCAGAACACTGCGTAGAACCAGGAAGCTCTGCTCCTGCGTGTATGCTGCGTGTCAACCTAGAAATTAGAGACTGACGGCACAAGGCTAGTTTTCCCATTATGAAAGCTCCGTTGATGCGGCCCCGAAGCTACCTGAAAAGCACTGTTGTTACCGTGCTTTTACTTACAGCCGGCATGGCACATAGAAGAAAATGAGTTTTCTCGAAAGAAACCTTGTGCTTCCAGTTCCTAGTTGGAAACTCACCCGGCTCTGCTCTATAACAAACGTGAAAGTCAATGTGAGCACTAGCCTCGAAGTAAGGCCCTGATTATGCTGGCAAAACGGGAGGCGTGCAGCAGCTCCATGAGGCCTTCATCGCTGTTCTGCTTTAGTTTCACGGTAGTAAGCTTTCCAAGACTCCTAGGGACTTTGCTTAAGCAACCGATTCGGTCCCAGAACACTGCGTAGAGAAAGTAAGCTCTGGTCCTGCGTGTATGCTGCGTGTCAACCTAGAAATTGGAGACTGATGGCATAAGGCTTCTTTTCCCATTATGAAAGCTCCGTTCATGCGGCCTCGAAGCTACCTGAAAAGCATTGTTGTTGCCGGGGTTTTCCTCACTGCCGGCATGGTTCTGAGAAGAAAATGAGTTTTCTCCTAAGAAACCTTGGGTTTCCAGTTCCTTGTTGGAAGCTCACCCTGCTCTGCGCTATACCTAAAGTGAAAGTCAACATGAGCCCAAGCTTCGAAGTAAGGCCCTGATTATCCTTGCAAAATGTGAGGCGTGCAGCAGCTCCATGAGGCCTTCATCGTTGTTCTGCTTTAGTTTCAAGGTAGTAAGCTTTTCAACACTCCTAGGGGCCTTGCTTCAGCACCCGTTTCAGTACCAGAACACTGCGTAGAACCAGGAAGCTCTGCTCCTGCGTGTATGCTGCGTGTCAACCTAGAAATTAGAGACTGACGGCACAAGGCTAGTTTTCCCATTATGAAAGCTCCGTTGATGCGGCCCCGAAGCTACCTGAAAAGCACTGTTGTTACCGTGCTTTTACTTACAGCCGGCATGGCACATAGAAGAAAATGAGTTTTCTCGAAAGAAACCTTGTGCTTCCAGTTCCTAGTTGGAAGCTCACCCGGCTCTGCTCTATAACAAACGTGAAAGTCAATGTGAGCACTAGCCTCGAAGTAAGGCCCTGATTATCCTGGCAAAACGGGAGGCGTGCAGCAGCTCCATGAGGCCTTCATCGCTGTTCTGCTTTAGTTTCACGGTAGTAAGCTTTCCAAGACTCCTAGGGACTTTGCTTAAGCAACCGTTTCGGTACCAGAACACTGCGTAGAGACAGTAAGCTCTGGTCCTGCGTGTATGCTGCGTGTCAACCTAGAAATTGGAGACTGATGGCATAAGGCTTCTTTTGCCATTATGAAAGCTCCGTTCATGCGGCCTCGATGCTACCTGAAAAGCATTGTTGTTGCCGGGGTTTTCCTCACTGCCGGCATGGTTCTGAGAAGAAAATGAGTTTTCTCCTAAGAAACCTTGGGTTTCCAGTTCCTTGTTGGTAGCTCACCCTGCTCTGCGCTATACCTAAAGTGAAAGTCAACGTGAGCCCAAGCTTCGAAGTAAGGCCCTGATTATCCCTGCAAAACGAGAGGCGTGCAGCAGCTCCATGAGGCCTTCATCGTTGTTCTGCTTTAGTTTCAAGGTAGTAAGCTTTTCAACACTCCTAGGGGCCTTGCTTCAGCACCCGTTTCAGTACCAGAACACTGCGTAGAACCAGGAAGCTCTGCTCCTGCGTGTATGCTGCGTGTCAACCTAGAAATTAGAGACTGACGGCACAAGGCTAGTTTTCCCATTATGAAAGCTCCGTTGATGCGGCCCCGAAGCTACCTGAAAAGCACTGTTGTTACCGTGCTTTTACTTACAGCCGGCATGGCACATAGAAGAAAATGAGTTTTCTCGAAAGAAACCTTGTGCTTCCAGTTCCTAGTTGGAAGCTCACCCGGCTCTGCTCTATACCAAACGTGAAAGTCAATGTGAGCACTAGCCTCGAAGTAAGGCCCTGATTATGCTGGCAATACGGGAGGCGTGCAGCAGCTCCATGAGGCCTTCATCGCTGTTCTGCTTTAGTTTCACGGTAGTAAGCTTTCCAACATTCCTAGGGACTTTGCTTAAGCAACCGTTTCGGTACCAGAACACTGCGTAGAGACAATAAGCTCTGGTCCTGCGTGTATGCTGCGTGTCAACCTAGAAATTGGAGACTGATGGCATAAGGCTTCTTTTGCCATTATGAAAGCTCCGTTCATGCGGCCTCGAAGCTACCTGAAAAGCATTGTTGTTGCCGGGGTTTTCCTCACTGCCGGCATGGTTCTGAGAAGAAAATGAGTTTTCTCCTAAGAAACCTTGGGTTTCCAGTTCCCTGTTGGAAGCTCACCCTGCTCTGCGCTATACCTAAAGTGAAAGTCAACGTGAGCCCAAGCTTCGAAGTAAGGCCCTGATTATCCTTGCAAAACGAGAGGCGTGCAGCAGCTCCATGAGGCCTTCATCGTTGTTCTGCTTTAGTTTCAAGGTAGTAAGCTTTTCAACACTCCTAGGGGCCTTGCTTCAGCACCCGTTTCAGTACCAGAACACTGCGTAGAACCAGGAAGCTCTGCTCCTGCGTGTATGCTGCGTGTCAACCTAGAAATTAGAGACTGATGGCACAAGGCTTGTTTTCCCGTTTTGAAAGCTCCATTCATGCGGCCTCGAAGCTACCTGAAAAGCACTGTTGTTACCGTGCTTTTACTTACAGCCGGCATGGCACATAGAAGAAAATGAGTTTTCTCGAAAGAAACCTTGTGCTTCCAGTTCCTAGTTGGAAGCTCACCCGGCTCTGCTCTATACCAAACGTGAAAGTCAATGTGAGCACTAGCCTCGAAGTAAGGCCCTGATTATGCTGGCAATACGGGAGGCGTGCAGCAGCTCCATGAGGCCTTCATCGCTGTTCTGCTTTAGTTTCACGGTAGTAAGCTTTCCAACATTCCTAGGGACTTTGCTTAAGCAACCGTTTCGGTACCAGAACACTGCGTAGAGACAGTAAGCTCTGGTCCTGCGTGTATGCTGCGTGTCAACCTAGAAATTGGAGACTGATGGCATAAGGCTTCTTTTGCCATTATGAAAGCTCCGTTCATGCGGCCTCGAAGCTACCTGAAAAGCATTGTTGTTGCCGGGGTTTTCCTCACTGCCGGCATGGTTCTGAGAAGAAAATGAGTTTTCTCCTAAGAAACCTTGGGTTTCCAGTTCCTTGTTGGAAGCTCACCCTGCTCTGCGCTATACCTAAAGTGAAAGTCAACGTGAGCCCAAGCTTCGAAGTAAGGTCCTGATTATCCTTGCAAAACGAGAGGCGTGCAGCAGCTCCATGAGGCCTTCATCGTTGTTCTGCTTTAGTTTCAAGGTAGTAAGCTTTTCAACACTCCTAGGGGCCTTGCTTCAGCACCCGTTTCAGTACCAGAACACTGCGTAGAACCAGGAAGCTCTGCTCCTGCGTGTATGCTGCGTGTCAACCTAGAAATTAGAGACTGACGGCACAAGGCTAGTTTTCCCATTATGAAAGCTCCGTTGATGCGGCCCCGAAGCTACCTGAAAAGCACTGTTGTTACCGTGCTTTTACTTACAGCTGGCATGGCACATAGAAGAAAATGAGTTTTCTCGAAAGAAACCTTGTGCTTCCAGTTCCTAGTTGGAAGCTCACCCGGCTCTGCTCTATACCAAACGTGAAAGTCAATGTGAGCACTAGCCTCGAAGTAAGGCCCTGATTATGCTGGCAATACGGGAGGCGTGCAGCAGCTCCATGAGCCTTCATCGCTGTTCTGCTTTAGTTTCACGGTAGTAAGCTTTCCAACATTCCTAGGGACTTTGCTTAAGCAACCGTTTCGGTACCAGAACACTGCGTAGAGACAGTAAGCTCTGGTCCTGCGTGTATGCTGCGTGTCAACCTAGAAATTGGAGACTGATGGCATAAGGCTTCTTTTCCCATTATGAAAGCTCCGTTCATGCGGCCTCGAAGCTACCTGAAAAGCATTGTTGTTGCCGGGGTTTTCCTCACTGCCAGCATGGTTCTGAGGAGAAAATGAGTTTTATCCTAAGAAACCTTGGGTTTCCAGTTCCTTGTTGGAAGCTCACCCTGCTCTGCGCTATACCTAAAGTGAAAGTCAACGTGAGCCCAAGCTTCGAAGTAAGGCCCTGATTATCCTTGCAAAACGAGAGGCGTGCAGCAGCTCCATGAGGCCTTCATCGTTGTTCTGCTTTAGTTTCAAGGTAGTAAGCTTTTCAACACTCCTAGGGGCCTTGCTTCAGCACCCGTTTCACTACCAGAACACTGCGTAGAACCAGGAAGCTCTGCTCCTGCGTGTATGCTGCGTGTCAACCTAGAAATTAGAGACTGATGGCACAAGGCTTGTTTTCCCGTTTTGAAAGCTCCATTCATGCGGCCTCGAAGCTACCTGAAAAGCACTGTTGTTACCGTGCTTTTACTTACAGCCGGCATGGCACATAGAAGAAAATGAGTTTTCTCGAAAGAAACCTTGTGCTTCCAGTTCCTAGTTGGAAGCTCACCCGGCTCTGCTCTATACCAAACGTGAAAGTCAATGTGAGCACTAGCCTCGAAGTAAGGCCCTGATTATGCTGGCAAAACGGGAGGCGTGCAGCAGCTCCATGAGGCCTTCATCGCTGTTCTGCTTTAGTTTCACGGTAGTAAGCTTTCCAAGACTCCTAGGGACTTTGCTTAAGCAACCGTTTCGGTACCAGAACACTGCGTAGAGACAGTAAGCTCTGGTCCTGCGTGTATGCTGCGTGTCAACCTAGAAATTGGAGACTGATGGCATAAGGCTTCTTTTGACATTATGAAAGCTCCGTTCATGCGGCCTCGAAGCTACCTGAAAAGCATTGTTGTTGCCGGGGTTTTCCTCACTGCCGGCATGGTTCTGAGAAGAAAATGAGTTTTCTCCTAAGAAACCTTGGGTTTCCAGTTCCTTGTTGGAAGCTCACCCTGCTCTGCGCTATACCTAAAGTGAAAGTCAACGTGAGCCCAAGCTTCGAAGTAAGGCCCTGATTATCCTTGCAAAACGAGAGGCGTGCAGCAGCTCCATGAGGCCTTCATCGTTGTTCTGCTTTAGTTTCAAGGTAGTAAGCTTTTCAACACTCCTAGGGGACTTGCTTCAGCACTCGTTTCAGTACCAGAACACTGCGTAGAACCAGGAAGCTCTGCTCCTGCGTGTATGCTGCGTGTCAACCTAGAAATTAGAGACTGACGGCACAAGGCTAGTTTTCCCATTATGAAAGCTCCGTTGATGCGGCCCCGAAGCTACCTGAAAAGCACTGTTGTTACCGTGCTTTTACTTACAGCCGGCATGGCACATAGAAGAAAATGAGTTTTCTCGAAAGAAACCTTGTGCTTCCAGTTCCTAGTTGGAAGCTCACCCGGCTCTGCTCTATACCAAACGTGAAAGTCAATGTGAGCACTGGCCTCGAAGTAAGGCCCTGATTATGCTGGCAATACGGGAGGCGTGCAGCAGCTCCATGAGGCCTTCATCGCTGTTCTGCTTTAGTTTCACGGTAGTAAGCTTTCCAACATTCCTAGGGACTTTGCTTAAGCAACCGTTTCGGTACCAGAACACTGCGTAGAGACAGTAAGCTCTGGTCCTGCGTGTATGCTGCGTGTCAACCTAGAAATTGGAGACTGATGGCATAAGGCTTCTTTTCCCATTATGAAAGCTCCGTTCATGCGGCCTCGAAGCTACCTGAAAAGCATTGTTGTTGCCGGGGTTTTCCTCACTGCCGGCATGGTTCTGAGAAGAAAATGAGTTTTCTCCTAAGAAACCTTGGGTTTCCAGTTCCTTGTTGGAAGCTCACCCTGCTCTGCGCTATACCTAAAGTGAAAGTCAACGTGAGCCCAAGCTTCGAAGTAAGGCCCTGATTATCCTTGCAAAACGAGAGGCGTGCAGCAGCTCCATGAGGCCTTCATCGTTGTTCTGCTTTAGTTTCAAGGTAGTAAGCTTTTCAACACTCCTAGGGGCCTTGCTTCAGCACCCGTTTCAGTACCAGAACACTCCGTAGAACCAGGAAGCTCTGCTCCTGCGTGTATGCTGCGTGTCAACCTAGAAATTAGAGATTGATGGCACAAGGCTTGTTTTCCCGTTTTGAAAGCTCCATTCATGCGGCCTCGAAGCTACCTGAAAAGCACTGTTGTTACCGTGCTTTTACTTACAGCCGGCATGGCACATAGAAGAAAATGAGTTTTCTCGAAAGAAACCTTGTGCTTCCAGTTCCTAGTTGGAAGCTCACCCGGCTCTGCTCTATACCAAACGTGAAAGTCAATGTGAGCACTAGCCTCGAAGTAAGGCCCTGATTATGCTGGCAATACGGGAGGCGTGCAGCAGCTCCATGAGGCCTTCATCGCTGTTCTGCTTTAGTTTCACGGTAGTAAGCTTTCCAACATTCCTAGGGACTTTGCTTAAGCAACCGTTTCGGTACCAGAACACTGCGTAGAGACAGTAAGCTCTGGTCCTGCGTGTATGCTGCGTGTCAACCTAGAAATTGGAGACTGATGGCATAAGGCTTCTTTTGCCATTATGAAAGCTCCGTTCATGCGGCCTCGAAGCTACCTGAAAAGCATTGTTGTTGCCGGGGTTTTCCTCACTGCCGGCATGGTTCTGAGAAGAAAATGAGTTTTCTCCTAAGAAACCTTGGGTTTCCAGTTCCTTGTTGGAAGCTCACCCTGCTCTGCGCTATACCTAAAGTGAAAGTCAACGTGAGCCCAAGCTTCGAAGTAAGGTCCTGATTATCCTTGCAAAACGAGAGGCGTGCAGCAGCTCCATGAGGCCTTCATCGTTGTTCTGCTTTAGTTTCAAGGTAGTAAGCTTTTCAACACTCCTAGGGGCCTTGCTTCAGCACCCGTTTCAGTACCAGAACACTGCGTAGAACCAGGAAGCTCTGCTCCTGCGTGTATGCTGCGTGTCAACCTAGAAATTAGAGACTGACGGCACAAGGCTAGTTTTCCCCATTATGAAAGCTCCGTTGATGCGGCCCCGAAGCTACCTGAAAAGCACTGTTGTTACCGTGCTTTTACTTACAGCTGGCATGGCACATAGAAGAAAATGAGTTTTCTCGAAAGAAACCTTGTGCTTCCAGTTCCTAGTTGGAAGCTCACCCGGCTCTGCTCTATACCAAACGTGAAAGTCAATGTGAGCACTAGCCTCGAAGTAAGGCCCTGATTATGCTGGCAATACGGGAGGCGTGCAGCAGCTCCATGAGCCTTCATCGCTGTTCTGCTTTAGTTTCACGGTAGTAAGCTTTCCAACATTCCTAGGGACTTTGCTTAAGCAACCGTTTCGGTACCAGAACACTGCGTAGAGACAGTAAGCTCTGGTCCTGCGTGTATGCTGCGTGTCAACCTAGAAATTGGAGACTGATGGCATAAGGCTTCTTTTCCCATTATGAAAGCTCCGTTCATGCGGCCTCGAAGCTACCTGAAAAGCATTGTTGTTGCCGGGGTTTTCCTCACTGCCAGCATGGTTCTGAGGAGAAAATGAGTTTTATCCTAAGAAACCTTGGGTTTCCAGTTCCTTGTTGGAAGCTCACCCTGCTCTGCGCTATACCTAAAGTGAAAGTCAACGTGAGCCCAAGCTTCGAAGTAAGGCCCTGATTATCCTTGCAAAACGAGAGGCGTGCAGCAGCTCCATGAGGCCTTCATCGTTGTTCTGCTTTAGTTTCAAGGTAGTAAGCTTTTCAACACTCCTAGGGGCCTTGCTTCAGCACCCGTTTCACTACCAGAACACTGCGTAGAACCAGGAAGCTCTGCTCCTGCGTGTATGCTGCGTGTCAACCTAGAAATTAGAGACTGATGGCACAAGGCTTGTTTTCCCGTTTTGAAAGCTCCATTCATGCGGCCTCGAAGCTACCTGAAAAGCACTGTTGTTACCGTGCTTTTACTTACAGCCGGCATGGCACATAGAAGAAAATGAGTTTTCTCGAAAGAAACCTTGTGCTTCCAGTTCCTAGTTGGAAGCTCACCCGGCTCTGCTCTATACCAAACGTGAAAGTCAATGTGAGCACTAGCCTCGAAGTAAGGCCCTGATTATGCTGGCAAAACGGGACGCGTGCAGCAGCTCCATGAGGCCTTCATCGCTGTTCTGCTTTAGTTTCACGGTAGTAAGCTTTCCAAGACTCCTAGGGACTTTGCTTAAGCAACCGTTTCGGTACCAGAACACTGCGTAGAGACAGTAAGCTCTGGTCCTGCGTGTATGCTGCGTGTCAACCTAGAAATTGGAGACTGATGGCATAAGGCTTCTTTTGCCATTATGAAAGCTCCGTTCATGCGGCCTCGAAGCTACCTGAAAAGCATTGTTGTTGCCGGGGTTTTCCTCACTGCCGGCATGGTTCTGAGAAGAAAATGAGTTTTCTCCTAAGAAACCTTGGGTTTCCAGTTCCTTGTTGGAAGCTCACCCTGCTCTGCGCTATACCTAAAGTGAAAGTCAACGTGAGCCCAAGCTTCGAAGTAAGGCCCTGATTATCCTTGCAAAACGAGAGGCGTGCAGCATCTCCATGAGGCCTTCATCGTTGTTCTGCTTTAGTTTCAAGGTAGTAAGCTTTTCAACACTCCTAGGGGCCTTGCTTCAGCACCCGTTTCAGTACCAGAACACTGCGTAGAACCAGGAAGCTCTGCTCCTGCGTGTATGCTGCGTGTCAACCTAGAAATTAGAGACTGATGGCACAAGGCTTGTTTTCCCGTTTTGAAAGCTCCATTCATGCGGCCTCGAAGCTACCTGAAAAGCACTGTTGTTACCGTGCTTTTACTTACAGCCGGCATGGCACATAGAAGAAAATGAGTTTTCTCGAAAGAAACCTTGTGCTTCCAGTTCCTAGTTGGAAGCTCACCCGGCTCTGCTCTATACCAAACGTGAAAGTCAATGTGAGCACTAGCCTCGAAGTAAGGCCCTGATTATGCTGGCAATACGGGAGGCGTGCAGCAGCTCCATGAGGCCTTCATCGCTGTTCTGCTTTAGTTTCACGGTAGTAAGCTTTCCAACATTCCTAGGGACTTTGCTTAAGCAACCGTTTCAGTACCAGAACACTGCGTAGAGACAGTAAGCTCTGGTCCTGCGTGTATGCTGCGTGTCAACCTAGAAATTGGAGACTGATGGCATAAGGCTTCTTTTGCCATTATGAAAGCTCCGTTCATGCGGCCTCGAAGCTACCTGAAAAGCATTGTTGTTGCCGGGGTTTTCCTCACTGCCGGCATGGTTCTGAGAAGAAACTGAGTTTTCTCCTAAGAAACCTTGGGTTTCCAGTTCCTTGTTGGAAGCTCACCCTGCTCTGCGCTATACCTAAAGTGAAAGTCAACGTGAGCCCAAGCTTCGAAGTAAGGCCCTGATTATCCTTGCAAAACGAGAGGCGTGCAGCAGCTCCATGAGGCCTTCATCGTTGTTCTGCTTTAGTTTCAAGGTAGTAAGCTTTTCAACACTCCTAGGGGCCTTGCTTCAGCACCCGTTTCAGTACCAGAACACTGCGTAGAACCAGGAAGTTCTGCTCCTGCGTGTATGCTGCGTGTCAACCTAGAAATTAGAGACTGACGGCACAAGGCTAGTTTTCCCATTATGAAAGCTCCGTTGATGCGGCCCCGAAGCTACCTGAAAAGCACTGTTGTTACCGTGCTTTTACTTACAGCCGGCATGGCACATAGAAGAAAATGAGTTTTCTCGAAAGAAACCTTGTGCTTCCAGTTCCTAGTTGGAAGCTCACCCGGCTCTGCTCTATACCAAACGTGAAAGTCAATGTGAGCACTAGCCTCGAAGTAAGGCCCTGATTATCCTGGCAAAACGGGAGGCGTGCAGCAGCTCCATGAGGCCTTCATCGCTGTTCTGCTTTAGTTTCACGGTAGTCAGCTTTCCAACATTCCTAGGGACTTTGCTTAAGCAACCGTTTCGGTACCAGAACACTGCGTAGAGACAGTAAGCTCTGGTCCTGCGTGTATGCTGCGTGTCAACCTAGAAATTGGAGACTGATGGCATAAGGCTTCTTTTCCCATTATGAAAGCTCCGTTCATGCGGCCTCGAAGCTACCTGAAAAGCATTGTTGTTGCCGGGGTTTTCCTCACTGCCGGCATGGTTCTGAGAAGAAAATGAGTTTTCTCCTAAGAAACCTTGGGTTTCCAGTTCCTTGTTGGAAGCTCACCCTGCTCTGCGCTATACCTAAAGTGAAAGTCAACGTGAGCCCAAGCTTCGAAGTAAGGCCCTGATTATCCTTGCAAAACGAGAGGCGTGCAGCAGCTCCATGAGGCCTTCATCGTTGTTCTGCTTTAGTTTCAAGGTAGTAAGCTTTTCAACACTCCTAGGGGCCTTGCTTCAGCACCCGTTTCAGTACCAGAACACTGCGTAGAACCAGGAAGCTCTGCTCCTGCGTGTATGCTGCGTGTCAACCTAGAAATTAGAGACTGATGGCACAAGGCTTGTTTTCCCGTTTTGAAAGCTCCATTCATGCGGCCTCGAAGCTACCTGAAAAGCACTGTTGTTACCGTGCTTTTACTTACAGCCGGCATGGCACATAGAAGAAAATGAGTTTTCTCGAAAGAAACCTTGTGCTTCCAGTTCCTAGTTGGAAGCTCACCCGGCTCTGCTCTATACCAAACGTGAAAGTCAATGTGAGCACTAGCCTCGAAGTAAGGCCCTGATTATCCTGGCAAAACGGGAGGCGTGCAGCAGCTCCATGAGGCCTTCATCGCTGTTCTGCTTTAGTTTCACGGTAGTAAGCTTTCCAACATTCCTAGGGACTTTGCTTAAGCAACCGTTTCGGTACCAGAACACTGCGTAGAGACAGTAAGCTCTGGTCCTGCGTGTATGCTGCGTGTCAACCTAGAAATTGGAGACTGATGGCATAAGGCTTCTTTTGCCATTATGAAAGCTCCGTTCATGCGGCCTCGAAGCTACCTGAAAAGCATTGTTGTTGCCGGGGTTTTCCTCACTGCCGGCATGGTTCTGAGAAGAAACTGAGTTTTCTCCTAAGAAACCTTGGGTTTCCAGTTCCTTGTTGGAAGCTCACCCTGCTCTGCGCTATACCTAAAGTGAAAGTCAACGTGAGCCCAAGCTTCGAAGTAAGGCCCTGATTATCCTTGCAAAACGAGAGGCGTGCAGCAGCTCCATGAGGCCTTCATCGTTGTTCTGCTTTAGTTTCAAGGTAGTAAGCTTTTCAACACTCCTAGGGGCCTTGCTTCAGCACCCGTTTCACTACCAGAACACTGCGTAGAACCAGGAAGCTCTGCTCCTGCGTGTATGCTGCGTGTCAACCTAGAAATTAGAGACTGATGGCACAAGGCTTGTTTTCCCGTTTTGAAAGCTCCATTCATGCGGCCTCGAAGCTACCTGAAAAGCACTGTTGTTACCGTGCTTTTACTTACAGCCGGCATGGCACATAGAAGAAAATGAGTTTTCTCGAAAGAAACCTTGTGCTTCCAGTTCCCAGTTGGAAGCTCACCCGGCTCTGCTCTATACCAAACGTGAAAGTCAATGTGAGCACTAGCCTCGAAGTAAGGCCCTGATTATGCTGGCAAAACGGGAGGCGTGCAGCAGCTCCATGAGGCCTTCATCGCTGTTCTGCTTTAGTTTCACGGTAGTAAGCTTTCCAAGACTCCTAGGGACTTTGCTTAAGCAACCGTTTCGGTCCCAGAACACTGCGTAGAGACAGTAAGCTCTGGTCCTGCGTGTATGCTGCGTGTCAACCTAGAAATTGGAGACTGATGGCATAAGGCTTCTTTTGCCATTATGAAAGCTCCGTTCATGCGGCCTCGAAGCTACCTGAAAAGCATTGTTGCCGGGGTTTTCCTCACTGCCGGCATGGTTCTGAGAAGAAAATGAGTTTTCTCCTAAGAAACCTTGGGTTTCCAGTTCCTTGTTGAAAGCTCACCCTGCTCTGCGCTATACCTAAAGTGAAAGTCAACATGAGCCCAAGCTTCGAAGTAAGGCCCTGATTATCCTTGCAAAACGAGAGGCGTGCAGCAGCTCCATGAGGCCTTCATCGTTGTTCTGCTTTAGTTTCAAGGTAGTAAGCTTTTCAACACTCCTAGGGGCCTTGCTTCAGCACCCGTTTCAGTACCAGAACACTGCGTAGAACCAGGAAGCTCTGCTCCTGCGTGTACGCTGCGTGTCAACCTAGAAATTAGAGACTGACGGCACAAGGCTAGTTTTCCCATTATGAAAGCTCCGTTGATGCGGCCCCGAAGCTACCTGAAAAGCACTGTTGTTACCGTGCTTTTACTTACAGCCGGCATGGCACATAGAAGAAAATGAGTTTTCTCGAAAGAAACCTTGTGCTTCCAGTTCCTAGTTGGAAGCTCACCCTGCTCTGCTCTATACCAAACGTGAAAGTCAATGTGAGCACTAGCCTCGAAGTAAGGCCCTGATTATCCTGGCAAAACGGGAGGCGTGCAGCAGCTCCATGAAGGCTTCATCGCTGTTCTGCTTTAGTTTCACGGTAGTAAGCTTTCCACGACTCCTAGGGACTTTGCTTAAGCAACCGTTTCGGTACCAGAACACTGCGTAGAGACAGTAAGCTCTGGTCCTGCGTGTATGCTGCGTGTCAACCTAGAAATTGGAGACTGATGGCATAAGGCTTCTTTTGCCATTATGAAAGCTCCGTTCATGCGGCCTCGAAGCTACCTGAAAAGCATTGTTGTTGCCGGGGTTTTCCTCACTGCCGGCATGGTTCTGAGAAGAAAATGAGTTTTCTCCTAAGAAACCTTGGGTTTCCAGTTCCTTGTTGGAAGCTCACCCTGCTCTGCGCTATACCTAAAGTGAAAGTCAACGTGAGCCCAAGCTTCGAAGTAAGGCCCTGATTATCCTTGCAAAACGAGAGGCGTGCAGCAGCTCCATGAGGCCTTCATCGTTGTTCTGCTTTAGTTTCAAGGTAGTAAGCTTTTCAACACTCCTAGGGGCCTTGCTTCAGCACCCGTTTCAGTACCAGAACACTGCGTAGAACCTGGAAGCTCTGCTCCTGCGTGTATGCTGCGTGTCAACCTAGAAATTAGAGACTGATGGCACAAGGCTTGTTTTCCCGTTTTGAAAGCTCCATTCATGCGGCCTCGAAGCTACCTGAAAAGCACTGTTGTTACCGTGCTTTTACTTACAGCCGGCATGGCACATAGAAGAAAATGAGTTTTCTCGAAAGAAACCTTGTGCTTCCAGTTCCTAGTTGGAAGCTCACCCGGCTCTGCTCTATACCAAACGTGAAAGTCAATGTGAGCACTAGCCTCGAAGTAAGGCCCTGATTATGCTGGCAATACGGGAGGCGTGCAGCAGCTCCATGAGGCCTTCATCGCTGTTCTGCTTTAGTTTCACGGTAGTAAGCTTTCCAACATTCCTAGGGACTTTGCTTAAGCAACCGTTTCGGTACCAGAACACTGCGTAGAGACAGTAAGCTCTGGTCCTGCGTGTATGCTGCGTGTCAACCTAGAAATTGGAGACTGATGGCATAAGGCTTCTTTTCCCATTATGAAAGCTCCGTTCATGCGGCCTCGAAGCTACCTGAAAAGCATTGTTGTTGCCGGGGTTTTCCTCACTGCCGGCATGGTTCTGAGAAGAAAATGAGTTTTCTCCTAAGAAACCTTGGGTTTCCAGTTCCTTGTTGGAAGCTCACCCTGCTCTGCGCTATACCTAAAGTGAATGTCAACCTGAGCCCAAGCTTCGAAGTAAGGCCCTGATTATCCTTGCAAAACGAGAGGCATGCAGCAGCTCCATGAGACCTTCATCGTTGTTCTGCTTTAGTTTCAAGGTAGTAAGATTTTCAACACTCCTAGGGGCCTTGCTTCAGCACCCGTTTCAGTACCAGAACACTGCGTAGAACCAGGAAGCTCTGCTCCTGCGTGTATGCTGCGTGTCAACCTAGAAATTAGAGACTGATGGCACAAGGCTTGTTTTCCCGTTTTGAAAGCTCCATTCATGCGGCCTCGAAGCTACCTGAAAAGCACTGTTGTTACCGTGCTTTTACTTACAGCCGGCATGGCACATAGAAGAAAATGAGTTTTCTCGAAAGAAACCTTGTGCTTCCAGTTCCTAGTTGGAAGCTCACCCGGCTCTGCTCTATACCAAACGTGAAAGTCAATGTGAGCACTAGCCTCGAAGTAAGGCCCTGATTATGCTGGCAATACGGGAGGCGTGCAGCAGCTCCATGAGCCTTCATCGCTGTTCTGCTTTAGTTTCACGGTAGTAAGCTTTCCAACATTCCTAGGGACTTTGCTTAAGCAACCGTTTCGGTACCAGAACACTGCGTAGAGACAGTAAGCTCTGGTCCTGCGTGTATGCTGCGTGTCAACCTAGAAATTGGAGACTGATGGCATAAGGCTTCTTTTCCCATTATGAAAGCTCCGTTCATGCGGCCTCGAAGCTACCTGAAAAGCATTGTTGTTGCCGGGGTTTTCCTCACTGCCAGCATGGTTCTGAGAAGAAAATGAGTTTTATCCTAAGAAACCTTGGGTTTCCAGTTCCTTGTTGGAAGCTCACCCTGCTCTGCGCTATACCTAAAGTGAAAGTCAACGTGAGCCCAAGCTTCGAAGTAAGGCCCTGATTATCCTTGCAAAACGAGAGGCGTGCAGCAGCTCCATGAGGCCTTCATCGTTGTTCTGCTTTAGTTTCAAGGTAGTAAGCTTTTCAACACTCCTAGGGGCCTTGCTTCAGCACCCGTTTCACTACCAGAACACTGCGTAGAACCAGGAAGCTCTGCTCCTGCGTGTATGCTGCGTGTCAACCTAGAAATTAGAGACTGATGGCACAAGGCTTGTTTTCCCGTTTTGAAAGCTCCATTCATGCGGCCTCGAAGCTACCTGAAAAGCACTGTTGTTACCGTGCTTTTACTTACAGCCGGCATGGCACATAGAAGAAAATGAGTTTTCTCGAAAGAAACCTTGTGCTTCCAGTTCCTAGTTGGAAGCTCACCCGGCTCTGCTCTATACCAAACGTGAAAGTCAATGTGAGCACTATCCTCGAAGTAAGGCCCTGATTATGCTGGCAAAACGGGAGGCGTGCAGCAGCTCCATGAGGCCTTCATCGCTGTTCTGCTTTAGTTTCACGGTAGTAAGCTTTCCAAGACTCCTAGGGACTTTGCTTAAGCAACCGTTTCGGTCCCAGAACACTGCGTAGAGACAGTAAGCTCTGGTCCTGCGTGTATGCTGCGTGTCAACCTAGAAATTGGAGACTGATGGCATAAGGCTTCTTTTGCCATTATGAAAGCTCCGTTCATGCGGCCTCGAAGCTACCTGAAAAGCATTGTTGTTGCCGGGGTTTTCCTCACTGCCGGCATGGTTCTGAGAAGAAAATGAGTTTTCTCCTAAGAAACCTTGGGTTTCCAGTTCCTTGTTGGAAGCTCACCCTGCTCTGCGCTATACCTAAAGTGAAAGTCAACATGAGCCCAAGCTTCGAAGTAAGGCCCTGATTATCCTTGCAAAACGAGAGGCGTGCAGCAGCTCCATGAGGCCTTCATCGTTGTTCTGCTTTAGTTTCAAGGTAGTAAGCTTTTCAACACTCCTAGGGGCCTTGCTTCAGCACCCGTTTCAGTACCAGAACACTGCGTAGAACCAGGAAGCTCTGCTCCTGCGTGTATGCTGCGTGTCAACCTAGAAATTAGAGACTGACGGCACAAGGCTAGTTTTCCCATTATGAAAGCTCCGTTGATGCGGCCCCGAAGCTACCTGAAAAGCACTGTTGTTACCGTGCTTTTACTTACAGCTGGCATGGCACATAGAAGAAAATGAGTTTTCTCGAAAGAAACCTTGTGCTTCCAGTTCCTAGTTGGAAGCTCACCCGGCTCTGCTGTATACCAAACGTGAAAGTCAATGTGAGCACTAGCCTCGAAGTAAGGCCCTGATTATGCTGGCAAAACGGGAGGCGTACAGGAGCTCCATGAGGCCTTCATCGCTGTTCTGCTTTAGTTTCACGGTAGTAAGCTTTCCAACACTCCTAGGGACTTTGCTTAAGCAACCGTTTCGGTACCAGAACACTGCGTAGAGACAGTAAGCTCTGGTCCTGCGTGTATGCTGCGTGTCAACCTAGAAATTGGAGACTGATGGCATAAGGCTTCTTTTGCCATTATGAAAGCTCCGTTCATGCGGCCTCGAAGCTACCTGAAAAGCATTGTTGTTGCCGGGGTTTTCCTCACTGCCGGCATGGTTCTGAGAAGAAAATGAGTTTTCTCCTAAGAAACCTTGGGTTTCCAGTTCCTTGTTGGAAGCTCACCCTGCTCTGCGCTATACCTAAAGTGAAAGTCAACGTGAGCCTAATCTTCGAAGTAAGGTCCTGATTATCCTTGCAAAACGAGAGGCGTGCAGCAGCTCCATGAGGCCTTCATCGTTGTTCTGCTTTAGTTTCAAGGTAGTAAGCTTTTCAACACTCCTAGGTGCCTTGCTTCAGCACCCGTTTCAGTACCAGAACACTGCGTAGAACCAGGAAGCTCTGCTCCTGCGTGTATGCTGCGTGTCAACCTAGAAATTAGAGACTGACGGCACAAGGCTAGTTTTCCCATTATGAAAGCTCCGTTGATGCGGCCCCGAAGCTACCTGAAAAGCACTGTTGTTACCGTGCTTTTACTTACAGCTGGCATGGCACATAGAAGAGAATGAGTTTTCTCGAAAGAAACCTTGTGCTTCCAGTTCCTAGTTGGAAGCTCACCCGGCTCTGCTCTATACCAAACGTGAAAATCAATGTGAGCACTAGCCTCGAAGTAAGGCCCTGATTATGCTGGCAATACGGGAGGCGTGCAGCAGCTCCATGAGCCTTCATCGCTGTTCTGCTTTAGTTTCACGGTAGTAAGCTTTCCAACATTCCTAGGGACTTTGCTTAAGCAACCGTTTCGGTACCAGAACACTGCGTAGAGACAGTAAGCTCTGGTCCTGCGTGTATGCTGCGTGTCAACCTAGAAATTGGAGACTGATGGCATAAGGCTTCTTTTCCCATTATGAAAGCTCCGTTCATGCGGCCTCGAAGCTACCTGAAAAGCATTGTTGTTGCCGGTGTTTTCCTCACTGCCAGCATGGTTCTGAGAAGAAAATGAGTTTTATCCTAAGAAACCTTGGGTTTCCAGTTCCTTGTTGGAAGCTCACCCTGCTCTGCGCTATACCTAAAGTGAAAGTCAACGTGAGCCCAAGCTTCGAAGTAAGGCCCTGATTATCCTTGCAAAACGAGAGGCGTGCAGCAGCTCCATGAGGCCTTCATCGTTGTTCTGCTTTAGTTTCAAGGTAGTAAGCTTTTCAACACTCCTAGGGGCCTTGCTTCAGCACCCATTTCACTACCAGAACACTGCGTAGAACCAGGAAGCTCTGCTCCTGCGTGTATGCTGCGTGTCAACCTAGAAATTAGAGACTGATGGCACAAGGCTTGTTTTCCCGTTTTGAAAGCTCCATTCATGCGGCCTCGAAGCTACCTGAAAAGCACTGTTGTTACCGTGCTTTTACTTACAGCCGGCATGGCACATAGAAGAAAATGAGTTTTCTCGAAAGAAACCTTGTGCTTCCAGTTCCTAGTTGGAAGCTCACCCGGCTCTGCTCTATACCAAACGTGAAAGTCAATGTGAGCACTAGCCTCGAAGTAAGGCCCTGATTATGCTGGCAAAACGGGAGGCGTGCAGCAGCTCCATGAGGCCTTCATCGCTGTTCTGCTTTAGTTTCACGGTAGTAAGCTTTCCAAGACTCCTAGGGACTTTGCTTAAGCAACCGTTTCGGTCCCAGAACACTGCGTAGAGACAGTAAGCTCTGGTCCTGCGTGTATGCTGCGTGTCAACCTAGAAATTGGAGACTGATGGCATAAGGCTTCTTTTGCCATTATGAAAGCTCCGTTCATGCGGCCTCGAAGCTACCTGAAAAGCATTGTTGTTGCCGGGGTTTTCCTCACTGCCGGCATGGTTCTGAGAAGAAAATGAGTTTTCTCCTAAGAAACCTTGGGTTTCCAGTTCCTTGTTGGAAGCTCACCCTGCTCTGCGCTATACCTAAAGTGAAAGTCAACATGAGCCCAAGCTTCGAAGTAAGGCCCTGATTATCCTTGCAAAACGAGAGGCGTGCAGCAGCTCCATGAGGCCTTCATCGTTGTTCTGCTTTAGTTTCAAGGTAGTAAGCTTTTCAACACTCCTAGGGGACTTGCTTCAGCACCCGTTTCAGTACCAGAACACTGCGTAGAACCAGGAAGCTCTGCTCCTGCGTGTATGCTGCGTGTCAACCTAGAAATTAGAGACTGACGGCACAAGGCTAGTTTTCCCATTATGAAAGCTCCGTTGATGCGGCCCCGAAGCTACCTGAAAAGCACTGTTGTTACCGTGCTTTTACTTACAGCCGGCATGGCACATAGAAGAAAATGAGTTTTCTCGAAAGAAACCTTGTGCTTCCAGTTCCTAGTTGGAAGCTCACCCGGCTCCGCTCTATACCAAACGTGAAAGTCAATGTGAGCACTAGCCTCGAAGTAAGGCCCTGATTATCCTGGCAAAACGGGAGGCGTGCAGCAGCTCCATGAGGCCTTCATCGCTGTTCTGCTTTAGTTTCACGGTAGTAAGCTTTCCACGACTCCTAGGGACTTTGCTTAAGCAACCGTTTCGGTACCAGAACACTGCGTAGAGACAGTAAGCTCTGGTCCTGCGTGTATGCTGCGTGTCAACCTAGAAATTGGAGACTGATGGCATAAGGCTTCTTTTGCCATTATGAAAGCTCCGTTCATGCGGCCTCGAAGCTACCTGAAAAGCATTGTTGTTGCCGGGGTTTTCCTCACTGCCGGCATGGTTCTGAGAAGAAAATGAGTTTTCTCCTAAGAAACCTTGGGTTTCCAGTTCCTTGTTGGAAGCTCACCCTGCTCTGCGCTATACCTAAAGTGAAAGTCAACGTGAGCCCAAGCTTCGAAGTAAGGCCCTGATTATCCTTGCAAAACGAGAGGCGTGCAGCAGCTCCACGAGGCCTTCATCGTTGTTCTGCTTTAGTTTCAAGGTAGTAAGCTTTTCAACACTCCTAGGGGCCTTGCATCAGCACCCGTTTCAGTACCAGAACACTGCGTAGAACCAGGAAGCTCTGCTCCTGCGTGTATGCTGCGTGTCAACCTAGAAATTAGAGACTGATGGCACAAGGCTTGTTTTCCCGTTTTGAAAGCTCCATTCATGCGGCCTCGAAGCTACCTGAAAAGCACTGTTGTTACCGTGCTTTTACTTACAGCCGGCATGGCACATAGAAGAAAATGAGTTTTCTCGAAAGAAACCTTGTGCTTCCAGTTCCTAGTTGGAAGCTCACCCGGCTCTGCTCTATACCAAACGTGAAAGTCAATGTGAGCACTAGCCTCGAAGTAAGGCCCTGATTATGCTGGCAATACGGGAGGCGTGCAGCAGCTCCATGAGGCCTTCATCGCTGTTCTGCTTTAGTTTCACGGTAGTAAGCTTTCCAACATTCCTAGGGACTTTGCTTAAGCAACCGTTTCGGTACCAGAACACTGCGTAGAGACAGTCCTGCGTGTATGCTGCGTGTCAACCTAGAAATTGGAGACTGATGGCATAAGGCTTCTTTTGCCATTATGAAAGCTCCGTTCATGCGGCCTCGAAGCTACCTGAAAAGCATTGTTGTTGCCGGGGTTTTCCTCACTGCCGGCATGGTTCTGAGAAGAAAATGAGTTTTCTCCTAAGAAACCTTGGGTTTCCAGTTCCTTGTTGGAAGCTCACCCTGCTCTGCGCTATACCTAAAGTGAAAGTCAACGTGAGCCCAAGCTTCGAAGTAAATCCCTGATTATCCTTGCAAAACGAGAGGCGTGCAGCAGCTCCATGAGGCCTTCATCGTTGTTCTGCTTTAGTTTCAAGGTAGTAAGCTTTTCAACACTCCTAGGGGCCTTGCTTCAGCACCCGTTTCAGTACCAGAACACTGCGTAGAACCAGGAAGCTCTGCTCCTGCGTGTATGCTGCGTGTCAACCTAGAAATTAGAGACTGACGGCACAAGGCTAGTTTTCCCATTATGAAAGCTCCGTTGATGCGGCCCCGAAGCTACCTGAAAAGCACTGTTGTTACCGTGCTTTTACTTACAGCCGGCATGGCACATAGAAGAAAATGAGTTTTCTCGAAAGAAACGTTGTGCTTCCAGTTCCTAGTTGGAAGCTCACCCGGCTCTGCTCTATACCAAACGTGAAAGTCAATGTGAGCACTAGCCTCGAAGTAAGGCCCTGATTATCCTGGCAAAACGGGAGGCGTGCAGCAGCTCCATGAGGCCTTCATCGCTGTTCTGCTTTATTTTCACGGAAGTAAGCTTTCCAAGACTCCTAGGGACTTTGCTTAAGCAACCGTTTCGGTACCAGAAGACTGCGTAGAGACAGTAAGCTCTGGTCCTGCGTGTATGCTGCGTGTCAACCTAGAAATTGGAGACTGATGGCATAAGGCTTCTTTTGCCATTATGAAAGCTCCGTTCATGCGGCCTCGAAGCTACCTGAAAAGCATTGTTGTTGCCGGGGTTTTCCTCACTGCCGGCATGGTTCTGAGAAGAAAATGAGTTTTCTCCTAAGAAACCTTGGGTTTCCAGTTCCTTGTTGGAAGCTCACCCTGCTCTGCGCTATACCTAAAGTGAAAGTCAACGTGAGCCCAAGCTTCGAAGTAAGGCCCTGATTATCCTTGCAAAACGAGAGGCGTGCAGCAGCTCCATGAGGCCTTCATCGTTGTTCTGCTTTAGTTTCAAGGTAGTAAGCTTTTCAACACTCCTAGGGGCCTTGCTTCAGCACCCGTTTCAGTACCAGAACACTGCGTAGAACCTGGAAGCTCTGCTCCTGCGTGTATGCTGCGTGTCAACCTAGAAATTAGAGACTGATGGCACAAGGCTTGTTTTCCCGTTTTGAAAGCTCCATTCATGCGGCCTCGAAGCTACCTGAAAAGCACTGTTGTTACCGTGCTTTTACTTACAGCCGGCATGGCACATAGAAGAAAATGAGTTTTCTCGAAAGAAACCTTGTGCTTCCAGTTCCTAGTTGGAAGCTCACCCGGCTCTGCTCTATACCAAACGTGAAAGTCAATGTGAGCACTAGCCTCGAAGTAAGGCCCTGATTATGCTGGCAATACGGGAGGCGTGCAGCAGCTCCATGAGGCCTTCATCGCTGTTCTGCTTTAGTTTCACGGTAGTAAGCTTTCCAACATTCCTAGGGACTTTGCTTAAGCAACCATTTCGGTACCAGAACACTGCGTAGAGACAGTAAGCTCTGGTCCTGCGTGTATGCTGCGTGTCAACCTAGAAATTGGAGACTGATGGCATAAGGCTTCTTTTGCCATTATGAAAGCTCCGTTCATGCGGCCTCGAAGCTACCTGAAAAGCATTGTTGTTGCCGGGGTTTTCCTCACTGCCGGCATGGTTCTGAGAAGAAACTGAGTTTTCTCCTAAGAAAACTTGGGTTTCCAGTTCCTTGTTGGAAGCTCACCCTGCTCTGAGCTATACCTAAAGTGAAAGTCAACGTGAGCCCAAGCTTCGAAGTAAGGCCCTGATTATCCTTGCAAAACGAGAGGCGTGCAGCAGCTCCATGAGGCCTTCATCGTTGTTCTGCTTTAGTTTCAAGGTAGTAAGCTTTTCAACACTCCTAGGGGCCTTGCTTCAGCACCCGTTTCAGTACCAGAACACTGCGTAGAACCAGGAAGCTCTGCTCCTGCGTGTATGCTGCGTGTCAACCTAGAAATTAGAGACTGACGGCACAAGGCTAGTTTTCCCATTATGAAAGCTCCGTTGATGCGGCCCCGAAGCTACCTGAAAAGCACTGTTGTTACCGTGCTTTTACTTACAGCCGGCATGGCACATAGAAGAAAATGAGTTTTCTCGAAAGAAACCTTGTGCTTCCAGTTCCTAGTTGGAAGCTCACCCGGCTCTGCTCTATACCAAACGTGAAAGTCAATGTGAGCACTAGCCTCGAAGTAAGGCCCTGATTATGCTGGCAATACGGGAGGAGTGCAGCAGCTCCATGAGGCCTTCATCGCTGTTCTGCTTTAGTTTCACGGTAGTAAGCTTTCCAACATTCCTAGGGACTTTGCTTAAGCAACCGTTTCGGGACCAGAACACTGCGTAGAGACAATAAGCTCTGGTCCTGCGTGTATGCTGCGTGTCAACCTAGAAATTGGAGACTGATGGCATAAGGCTTCTTTTGCCATTATGAAAGCTCCGTTCATGCGGCCTCGAAGCTACCTGAAAAGCATTGTTGTTGCCGGGGTTTTCCTCACTGCCGGCATGGTTCTGAGAAGAAACTGAGTTTTCTCCTAAGAAACCTTGGGTTTCCAGTTCCCTGTTGGAAGCTCACCCTGCTCTGCGCTATACCTAAAGTGAAAGTCAACGTGAGCCCAAGCTTCGAAGTAAGGCCCTGATTATCCTTGCAAAACGAGAGGCGTGCAGCAGCTCCATGAGGCCTTCATCGTTGTTCTGCTTTAGTTTCAAGGTAGTAAGCTTTTCAACACTCCTAGGGGCCTTGCTTCAGCACCCGTTTCAGTACCAGAACACTGCGTAGAACCAGGAAGCTCTGCTCCTGCGTGTATGCTGCGTGTCAACCTAGAAATTAGAGACTGACGGCACAAGGCTAGTTTTCCCATTATGAAAGCTCCGTTGATGCGGCCCCGAAGCTACCTGAAAAGCACTGTTGTTACCGTGCTTTTACTTACAGCCGGCATGGCACATAGAAGAAAATGAGTTTTCTCGAAAGAAACCTTGTGCTTCCAGTTCCTAGTTGGAAGCTCACCCGGCTCTGCTATATAACAAACGTGAAAGTCAATGTGAGCACTAGCCTCGAAGTAAGGCCCTGATTATCCTGGCAAAACGGGAGGCGTGCAGCTGCTCCATGAGGCCTTCATCGCTGTTCTGCTTTATTTTCACGGTAGTAAGCTTTCCAAGACTCCTAGGGACTTTGCTTAAGCAACCGTTTCGGTACCAGAACACTGCGTAGAGACAGTAAGCTCTGGTCCTGCGTGTATGCTGCGTGTCAACCTAGAAATTGGAGACTGATGGCATAAGGCTTCTTTTGCCATTATGAAAGCTCCGTTCATGCGGCCTCGAAGCTACCTGAAAAGCATTGTTGTTGCCGGGGTTTTCCTCACTGCCGGCATGGTTCTGAGAAGAAACTGAGTTTTCTCCTAAGAAACCTTGGGTTTCCAGTTCCTTGTTGGAAGCTCACCCTGCTCTGCGCTATACCTAAAGTGAAAGTCAACGTGAGCCCAAGCTTCGAAGTAAGGCCCTGATTATCCTTGCAAAACGAGAGGCGTGCAGCAGCTCCATGAGGCCTTCATCGTTGTTCTGCTTTAGTTTCAAGGTAGTAAGCTTTTCAACACTCCTAGGGGCCTTGCTTCAGCACCCGTTTCAGTACCAGAACACTGCGTAGAACCAGGAAGCTCTGCTCCTGCGTGTATGCTGCGTGTCAACCTAGAAATTAGAGACTGATGGCACAAGGCTTGTTTTCCCGTTTTGAAAGCTCCATTCATGCGGCCTCGAAGCTACCTGAAAAGCACTGTTGTTACCGTGCTTTTACTTACAGCCGGCATGGCACATAGAAGAAAATGAGTTTTCTCGAAAGAAACCTTGTGCTTCCAGTTCCTAGTTGGAAGCTCACCCGGCTCTGCTCTATACCAAACGTGAAAGTCAATGTGAGCACTAGCCTCGAAGTAAGGCCCTGATTATGCTGGCAAAACGGGAGGCGTGCAGCAGCTCCATGAGGCCTTCATCGCTGTTCTGCTTTAGTTTCACGGTAGTAAGCTTTCCAAGACTCCTAGGGACTTTGCTTAAGCAACCGTTTCGGTCCCAGAACACTGCGTAGAGACAGTAAGCTCTGGTCCTGCGTGTATGCTGCGTGTCAACCTAGAAATTGGAGACTGATGGCATAAGGCTTCTTTTGCCATTATGAAAGCTCCGTTCATGCGGCCTCGAAGCTACCTGAAAAGCATTGTTGTTGCCGGGGTTTTCCTCACTGCCGGCATGGTTCTGAGAAGAAAATGAGTTTTCTCCTAAGAAACCTTGGGTTTCCAGTTCCTTGTTGGAAGCTCACCCTGCTCTGCGCTATACCTAAAGTGAAAGTCAACATGAGCCCAAGCTTCGAAGTAAGGCCCTGATTATCCTTGCAAAACGAGAGGCGTGCAGCAGCTCCATGAGGCCTTCATCGTTGTTCTGCTTTAGTTTCAAGGTAGTAAGCTTTTCAACACTCCTAGGGGCCTTGCTTCAGCACCCGTTTCAGTACCAGAACACTGCGTAGAACCAGGAAGCTCTGCTCCTGCGTGTATGCTGCGTGTCAACCTAGAAATTAGAGACTGATGGCACAAGGCTTGTTTTCCCGTTTTGAAAGCTCCATTCATGCGGCCTCGAAGCTACCTGAAAAGCACTGTTGTTACCGTGCTTTTACTTACAGCCGGCATGGCACATAGAAGAAAATGAGTTTTCTCGAAAGAAACCTTGTGCTTCCAGTTCCTAGTTGGAAGCTCACCCGGCTCTGCTCTATACCAAACGTGAAAGTCAATGTGAGCACTAGCCTCGAAGTAAGGCCCTGATTATGCTGGCAATACGGGAGGCGTGCAGCAGCTCCATGAGGCCTTCATCGCTGTTCTGCTTTAGTTTCACGGTAGTAAGCTTTCCAACATTCCTAGGGACTTTGCTTAAGCAACCGTTTCAGTACCAGAACACTGCGTAGAGACAGTAAGCTCTGGTCCTGCGTGTATGCTGCGTGTCAACCTAGAAATTGGAGACTGATGGCATAAGGCTTCTTTTGCCATTATGAAAGCTCCGTTCATGCGGCCTCGAAGCTACCTGAAAAGCATTGTTGTTGCCGGGGTTTTCCTCACTGCCGGCATGGTTCTGAGAAGAAACTGAGTTTTCTCCTAAGAAACCTTGGGTTTCCAGTTCCTTGTTGGAAGCTCACCCTGCTCTGCGCTATACCTAAAGTGAAAGTCAACGTGAGCCCAAGCTTCGAAGTAAGGCCCTGATTATCCTTGCAAAACGAGAGGCGTGCAGCAGCTCCATGAGGCCTTCATCGTTGTTCTGCTTTAGTTTCAAGGTAGTAAGCTTTTCAACACTCCTAGGGGCCTTGCTTCAGCACCCGTTTCAGTACCAGAACACTGCGTAGAACCAGGAAGTTCTGCTCCTGCGTGTATGCTGCGTGTCAACCTAGAAATTAGAGACTGACGGCACAAGGCTAGTTTTCCCATTATGAAAGCTCCGTTGATGCGGCCCCGAAGCTACCTGAAAAGCACTGTTGTTACCGTGCTTTTACTTACAGCCGGCATGGCACATAGAAGAAAATGAGTTTTCTCGAAAGAAACCTTGTGCTTCCAGTTCCTAGTTGGAAGCTCACCCGGCTCTGCTCTATACCAAACGTGAAAGTCAATGTGAGCACTAGCCTCGAAGTAAGGCCCTGATTATCCTGGCAAAACGGGAGGCGTGCAGCAGCTCCATGAGGCCTTCATCGCTGTTCTGCTTTAGTTTCACGGTAGTCAGCTTTCCAACATTCCTAGGGACTTTGCTTAAGCAACCGTTTCGGTACCAGAACACTGCGTAGAGACAGTAAGCTCTGGTCCTGCGTGTATGCTGCGTGTCAACCTAGAAATTGGAGACTGATGGCATAAGGCTTCTTTTGCCATTATGAAAGCTCCGTTCATGCGGCCTCGAAGCTACCTGAAAAGCATTGTTGTTGCCGGGGTTTTCCTCACTGCCGGCATGGTTCTGAGAAGAAAATGAGTTTTCTCCTAAGAAACCTTGGGTTTCCCGTTCCTTGTTGGAAGCTCACCCTGCTCTGCGCTATACCTAAAGTGAAAGTCAACGTGAGCCCAAGCTTCGAAGTAAGGCCCTGATTATCCTTGCAAAACGAGAGGCGTGCAGCAGCTCCATGAGGCCTTCATCGTTGTTCTGCTTTAGTTTCAAGGTAGTAAGCTTTTCAACACTCCTAGGGGCCTTGCTTCAGCACCCGTTTCAGTACCAGAACACTGCGTAGAACCAGGAAGCTCTGCTCCTGCGTGTATGCTGCGTGTCAACCTAGAAATTAGAGACTGATGGCACAAGGCTTGTTTTCCCGTTTTGAAAGCTCCATTCATGCGGCCTCGAAGCTACCTGAAAAGCACTGTTGTTACCGTGCTTTTACTTACAGCCGGCATGGCACATAGAAGAAAATGAGTTTTCTCGAAAGAAACCTTGTGCTTCCAGTTCCTAGTTGGAAGCTCACCCGGCTCTGCTCTATACCAAACGTGAAAGTCAATGTGAGCACTAGCCTCGAAGTAAGGCCCTGATTATGCTGGCAAAACGGGAGGCGTGCAGCAGCTCCATGAGGCCTTCATCGCTGTTCTGCTTTAGTTTCACGGTAGTAAGCTTTCCAAGACTCCTAGGGACTTTGCTTAAGCAACCGTTTCGGTCCCAGAACACTGCGTAGAGACAGTAAGCTCTGGTCCTGCGTGTATGCTGCGTGTCAACCTAGAAATTGGAGACTGATGGCATAAGGCTTCTTTTGCCATTATGAAAGCTCCGTTCATGCGGCCTCGAAGCTACCTGAAAAGCATTGTTGTTGCCGGGGTTTTCCTCACTGCCGGCATGGTTCTGAGAAGAAAATGAGTTTTCTCCTAAGAAACCTTGGGTTTCCAGTTCCTTGTTGGAAGCTCACCCTGCTCTGCGCTATACCTAAAGTGAAAGTCAACATGAGCCCAAGCTTCGAAGTAAGGCCCTGATTATCCTTGCAAAACGAGAGGCGTGCAGCAGCTCCATGAGGCCTTCATCGTTGTTCTGCTTTAGTTTCAAGGTAGTAAGCTTTTCAACACTCCTAGGGGCCTTGCTTCAGCACCCGTTTCAGTACCAGAACACTGCGTAGAACCAGGAAGCTCTGCTCCTGCGTGTATGCTGCGTGTCAACCTAGAAATTAGAGACTGATGGCACAAGGCTTGTTTTCCCGTTTTGAAAGCTCCATTCATGCGGCCTCGAAGCTACCTGAAAAGCACTGTTGTTACCGTGCTTTTACTTACAGCCGGCATGGCACATAGAAGAAAATGAGTTTTCTCGAAAGAAACCTTGTGCTTCCAGTTCCTAGTTGGAAGCTCACCCGGCTCTGCTCTATACCAAACGTGAAAGTCAATGTGAGCACTAGCCTCGAAGTAAGGCCCTGATTATGCTGGCAATACGGGAGGCGTGCAGCAGCTCCATGAGGCCTTCATCGCTGTTCTGCTTTAGTTTCACGGTAGTAAGCTTTCCAACATTCCTAGGGACTTTGCTTAAGCAACCGTTTCAGTACCAGAACACTGCGTAGAGACAGTAAGCTCTGGTCCTGCGTGTATGCTGCGTGTCAACCTAGAAATTGGAGACTGATGGCATAAGGCTTCTTTTGCCATTATGAAAGCTCCGTTCATGCGGCCTCGAAGCTACCTGAAAAGCATTGTTGTTGCCGGGGTTTTCCTCACTGCCGGCATGGTTCTGAGAAGAAACTGAGTTTTCTCCTAAGAAACCTTGGGTTTCCAGTTCCTTGTTGGAAGCTCACCCTGCTCTGCGCTATACCTAAAGTGAAAGTCAACGTGAGCCCAAGCTTCGAAGTAAGGCCCTGATTATCCTTGCAAAACGAGAGGCGTGCAGCAGCTCCATGAGGCCTTCATCGTTGTTCTGCTTTAGTTTCAAGGTAGTAAGCTTTTCAACACTCCTAGGGGCCTTGCTTCAGCACCCGTTTCAGTACCAGAACACTGCGTAGAACCAGGAAGTTCTGCTCCTGCGTGTATGCTGCGTGTCAACCTAGAAATTAGAGACTGACGGCACAAGGCTAGTTTTCCCATTATGAAAGCTCCGTTGATGCGGCCCCGAAGCTACCTGAAAAGCACTGTTGTTACCGTGCTTTTACTTACAGCCGGCATGGCACATAGAAGAAAATGAGTTTTCTCGAAAGAAACCTTGTGCTTCCAGTTCCTAGTTGGAAGCTCACCCGGCTCTGCTCTATACCAAACGTGAAAGTCAATGTGAGCACTAGCCTCGAAGTAAGGCCCTGATTATCCTGGCAAAACGGGAGGCGTGCAGCAGCTCCATGAGGCCTTCATCGCTGTTCTGCTTTAGTTTCACGGTAGTCAGCTTTCCAACATTCCTAGGGACTTTGCTTAAGCAACCGTTTCAGTACCAGAACACTGCGTAGAGACAGTAAGCTCTGGTCCTGCGTGTATGCTGCGTGTCAACCTAGAAATTGGAGACTGATGGCATAAGGCTTCTTTTGCCATTATGAAAGCTCCGTTCATGCGGCCTCGAAGCTACCTGAAAAGCATTGTTGTTGCCGGGGTTTTCCTCACTGCCGGCATGGTTCTGAGAAGAAAATGAGTTTTCTCCTAAGAAACCTTGGGTTTCCAGTTCCTTGTTGGAAGCTCACCCTGCTCTGCGCTATACCTAAAGTGAAAGTCAACGTGAGCCCAAGCTTCGAAGTAAGGCCCTGATTATCCGTGCAAAACGAGAGGCGTGCAGCAGCTCCATGAGGCCTTCATCGTTGTTCTGCTTTAGTTTCAAGGTAGTAAGCTTTTCAACACTCCTAGGGGCCTTGCTTCAGCACCCGTTTCAGTACCAGAACACTGCGTAGAACCAGGAAGCTCTGCTCCTGCGTGTATGCTGCGTGTCAACCTAGAAATTAGAGACTGATGGCACAAGGCTTGTTTTCCCGTTTTGAAAGCTCCATTCATGCGGCCTCGAAGCTACCTGAAAAGCACTGTTGTTACCGTGCTTTTACTTACAGCCGGCATGGCACATAGAAGAAAATGAGTTTTCTCGAAAGAAACCTTGTGCTTCCAGTTCCTAGTTGGAAGCTCACCCGGCTCTGCTCTATACCAAACGTGAAAGTCAATGTGAGCACTAGCCTCGAAGTAAGGCCCTGATTATCCTGGCAAAATGGGAGGCGTGCAGCAGCTCCATGAGGCCTTCATCGCTGTTCTGCTTTAGTTTCACGGTAGTAAGCTTTCCAACATTCCTAGGGACTTTGCTTAAGCAACCGTTTCGGTCCCAGAACACTGCGTAGAGACAGTAAGCTCTGGTCCTGCGTGTATGCTGCGTGTCAACCTAGAAATTGGAGACTGATGGCATAAGGCTTCTTTTGCCATTATGAAAGCTCCGTTCATGCGGCCTCGAAGCTACCTGAAAAGCATTGTTGTTGCCGGGGTTTTCCTCACTGCCGGCATGGTTCTGAGAAGAAACTGAGTTTTCTCCTAAGAAACCTTGGGTTTCCAGTTCCTTGTTGGAAGCTCACCCTGCTCTGCGCTATACCTAAAGTGAAAGTCAACGTGAGCCCAAGCTTCGAAGTAAGGCCCTGATTATCCTTGCAAAACGAGAGGCGTGCAGCAGCTCCATGAGGCCTTCATCGTTGTTCTGCTTTAGTTTCAAGGTAGTAAGCTTTTCAACACTCCTAGGGGCCTTGCTTCAGCACCCGTTTCACTACCAGAACACTGCGTAGAACCAGGAAGCTCTGCTCCTGCGTGTATGCTGCGTGTCAACCTAGAAATTAGAGACTGATGGCACAAGGCTTGTTTTCCCGTTTTGAAAGCTCCATTCATGCGGCCTCGAAGCTACCTGAAAAGCACTGTTGTTACCGTGCTTTTACTTACAGCCGGCATGGCACATAGAAGAAAATGAGTTTTCTCGAAAGAAACCTTGTGCTTCCAGTTCCCAGTTGGAAGCTCACCCGGCTCTGCTCTATACCAAACGTGAAAGTCAATGTGAGCACTAGCCTCGAAGTAAGGCCCTGATTATGCTGGCAAAACGGGAGGCGTGCAGCAGCTCCATGAGGCCTTCATCGCTGTTCTGCTTTAGTTTCACGGTAGTAAGCTTTCCAAGACTCCTAGGGACTTTGCTTAAGCAACCGTTTCGGTCCCAGAACACTGCGTAGAGACAGTAAGCTCTGGTCCTGCGTGTATGCTGCGTGTCAACCTAGAAATTGGAGACTGATGGCATAAGGCTTCTTTTGCCATTATGAAAGCTCCGTTCATGCGGCCTCGAAGCTACCTGAAAAGCATTGTTGCCGGGGTTTTCCTCACTGCCGGCATGGTTCTGAGAAGAAAATGAGTTTTCTCCTAAGAAACCTTGGGTTTCCAGTTCCTTGTTGGAAGCTCACCCTGCTCTGCGCTATACCTAAAGTGAAAGTCAACATGAGCCCAAGCTTCGAAGTAAGGCCCTGATTATCCTTGCAAAACGAGAGGCGTGCAGCAGCTCCATGAGGCCTTCATCGTTGTTCTGCTTTAGTTTCAAGGTAGTAAGCTTTTCAACACTCCTAGGGGCCTTGCTTCAGCACCCGTTTCAGTACCAGAACACTGCGTAGAACCAGGAAGCTCTGCTCCTGCGTGTACGCTGCGTGTCAACCTAGAAATTAGAGACTGACGGCACAAGGCTAGTTTTCCCATTATGAAAGCTCCGTTGATGCGGCCCCGAAGCTACCTGAAAAGCACTGTTGTTACCGTGCTTTTACTTACAGCCGGCATGGCACATAGAAGAAAATGAGTTTTCTCGAAAGAAACCTTGTGCTTCCAGTTCCTAGTTGGAAGCTCACCCTGCTCTGCTCTATACCAAACGTGAAAGTCAATGTGAGCACTAGCCTCGAAGTAAGGCCCTGATTATCCTGGCAAAACGGGAGGCGTGCAGCAGCTCCATGAAGGCTTCATCGCTGTTCTGCTTTAGTTTCACGGTAGTAAGCTTTCCACGACTCCTAGGGACTTTGCTTAAGCAACCGTTTCGGTACCAGAACACTGCGTAGAGACAGTAAGCTCTGGTCCTGCGTGTATGCTGCGTGTCAACCTAGAAATTGGAGACTGATGGCATAAGGCTTCTTTTGCCATTATGAAAGCTCCGTTCATGCGGACTCGAAGCTACCTGAAAAGCATTGTTGTTGCCGGGGTTTTCCTCACTGCCGGCATGGTTCTGAGAAGAAAATGAGTTTTCTCCTAAGAAACCTTGGGTTTCCAGTTCCTTGTTGGAAGCTCACCCTGCTCTGCGCTATACCTAAAGTGAAAGTCAACGTGAGCCCAAGCTTCGAAGTAAGGCCCTGATTATCCTTGCAAAACGAGAGGCGTGCAGCAGCTCCATGAGGCCTTCATCGTTGTTCTGCTTTAGTTTCAAGGTAGTAAGCTTTTCAACACTCCTAGGGGCCTTGCTTCAGCACCCGTTTCAGTACCAGAACACTGCGTAGAACCAGGAAGCTCTGCTCCTGCGTGTATGCTGCGTGTCAACCTAGAAATTAGAGACTGACGGCACAAGGCTAGTTTTCCCATTATGAAAGCTCCGTTGATGCGGCCCCGAAGCTACCTGAAAAGCACTGTTGTTACCGTGCTTTTACTTACAGCCGGCATGGCACATAGAAGAAAATGAGTTTTCTCGAAAGAAACCTTGTGCTTCCAGTTCCTAGTTGGAAGCTCACCCGGCTCTGCTCTATACCAAACGTGAAAGTCAATGTGAGCACTAGCCTCGAAGTAAGGCCCTGATTATGCTGGCAAAACGGGAGGCGTGCAGCAGCTCCATGAGGCCTTCATCGCTGTTCTGCTTTAGTTTCACGGTAGTAAGCTTTCCAAGACTCCTAGGGACTTTGCTTAAGCAACCGTTTCGGTCCCAGAACACTGCGTAGAGACAGTAAGCTCTGGTCCTGCGTGTATGCTGCGTGTCAACCTAGAAATTGGAGACTGATGGCATAAGGCTTCTTTTGCCATTATGAAAGCTCCGTTCATGCGGCCTCGAAGCTACCTGAAAAGCATTGTTGTTGCCGGGGTTTTCCTCACTGCCGGCATGGTTCTGAGAAGAAACTGAGTTTTCTCCTAAGAAACCTTGGGTTTCCAGTTCCTTGTTGGAAGCTCACCCTGCTCTGCGCTATACCTAAAGTGAAAGTCAACGTGAGCCCAAGCTTCGAAGTAAGGCCCTGATTATCCTTGCAAAACGAGAGGCGTGCAGCAGCTCCATGAGGCCTTCATCGTTGTTCTGCTTTAGTTTCAAGGTAGTAAGCTTTTCAACACTCCTAGGGGCCTTGCTTCAGCACCCGTTTCAGTACCAGAACACTGCGTAGAACCAGGAAGTTCTGCTCCTGCGTGTATGCTGCGTGTCAACCTAGAAATTAGAGACTGACGGCACAAGGCTAGTTTTCCCATTATGAAAGCTCCGTTGATGCGGCCCCGAAGCTACCTGAAAAGCACTGTTGTTACCGTGCTTTTACTTACAGCCGGCATGGCACATAGAAGAAAATGAGTTTTCTCGAAAGAAACCTTGTGCTTCCAGTTCCTAGTTGGAAGCTCACCCGGCTCTGCTCTATACCAAACGTGAAAGTCAATGTGAGCACTAGCCTCGAAGTAAGGCCCTGATTATCCTGGCAAAACGGGAGGCGTGCAGCAGCTCCATGAGGCCTTCATCGCTGTTCTGCTTTAGTTTCACGGTAGTCAGCTTTCCAACATTCCTAGGGACTTTGCTTAAGCAACCGTTTCGGTACCAGAACACTGCGTAGAGACAGTAAGCTCTGGTCCTGCGTGTATGCTGCGTGTCAACCTAGAAATTGGAGACTGATGGCATAAGGCTTCTTTTGCCATTATGAAAGCTCCGTTCATGCGGCCTCGAAGCTACCTGAAAAGCATTGTTGTTGCCGGGGTTTTCCTCACTGCCGGCATGGTTCTGAGAAGAAAATGAGTTTTCTCCTAAGAAACCTTGGGTTTCCAGTTCCTTGTTGGAAGCTCACCCTGCTCTGCGCTATACCTAAAGTGAAAGTCAACGTGAGCCCAAGCTTCGAAGTAAGGCCCTGATTATCCTTGCAAAACGAGAGGCGTGCAGCAGCTCCATGAGGCCTTCATCGTTGTTCTGCTTTAGTTTCAAGGTAGTAAGCTTTTCAACACTCCTAGGGGCCTTGCTTCAGCACCCGTTTCAGTACCAGAACACTGCGTAGAACCAGGAAGCTCTGCTCCTGCGTGTATGCTGCGTGTCAACCTAGAAATTAGAGACTGATGGCACAAGGCTTGTTTTCCCGTTTTGAAAGCTCCATTCATGCGGCCTCGAAGCTACCTGAAAAGCACTGTTGTTACCGTGCTTTTACTTACAGCCGGCATGGCACATAGAAGAAAATGAGTTTTCTCGAAAGAAACCTTGTGCTTCCAGTTCCTAGTTGGAAGCTCACCCGGCTCTGCTCTATACCAAACGTGAAAGTCAATGTGAGCACTAGCCTCGAAGTAAGGCCCTGATTATGCTGGCAAAACGGGAGGCGTGCAGCAGCTCCATGAGGCCTTCATCGCTGTTCTGCTTTAGTTTCACGGTAGTAAGCTTTCCAAGACTCCTAGGGACTTTGCTTAAGCAACCGTTTCGGTCCCAGAACACTGCGTAGAGACAGTAAGCTCTGGTCCTGCGTGTATGCTGCGTGTCAACCTAGAAATTGGAGACTGATGGCATAAGGCTTCTTTTGCCATTATGAAAGCTCCGTTCATGCGGCCTCGAAGCTACCTGAAAAGCATTGTTGTTGCCGGGGTTTTCCTCACTGCCGGCATGGTTCTGAGAAGAAAATGAGTTTTCTCCTAAGAAACCTTGGGTTTCCAGTTCCTTGTTGGAAGCTCACCCTGCTCTGCGCTATACCTAAAGTGAAAGTCAACATGAGCCCAAGCTTCGAAGTAAGGCCCTGATTATCCTTGCAAAACGAGAGGCGTGCAGCAGCTCCATGAGGCCTTCATCGTTGTTCTGCTTTAGTTTCAAGGTAGTAAGCTTTTCAACACTCCTAGGGGCCTTGCTTCAGCACCCGTTTCAGTACCAGAACACTGCGTAGAACCAGGAAGCTCTGCTCCTGCGTGTATGCTGCGTGTCAACCTAGAAATTAGAGACTGATGGCACAAGGCTTGTTTTCCCGTTTTGAAAGCTCCATTCATGCGGCCTCGAAGCTACCTGAAAAGCACTGTTGTTACCGTGCTTTTACTTACAGCCGGCATGGCACATAGAAGAAAATGAGTTTTCTCGAAAGAAACCTTGTGCTTCCAGTTCCTAGTTGGAAGCTCACCCGGCTCTGCTCTATACCAAACGTGAAAGTCAATGTGAGCACTAGCCTCGAAGTAAGGCCCTGATTATGCTGGCAATACGGGAGGCGTGCAGCAGCTCCATGAGGCCTTCATCGCTGTTCTGCTTTAGTTTCACGGTAGTAAGCTTTCCAACATTCCTAGGGACTTTGCTTAAGCAACCGTTTCAGTACCAGAACACTGCGTAGAGACAGTAAGCTCTGGTCCTGCGTGTATGCTGCGTGTCAACCTAGAAATTGGAGACTGATGGCATAAGGCTTCTTTTGCCATTATGAAAGCTCCGTTCATGCGGCCTCGAAGCTACCTGAAAAGCATTGTTGTTGCCGGGGTTTTCCTCACTGCCGGCATGGTTCTGAGAAGAAACTGAGTTTTCTCCTAAGAAACCTTGGGTTTCCAGTTCCTTGTTGGAAGCTCACCCTGCTCTGCGCTATACCTAAAGTGAAAGTCAACGTGAGCCCAAGCTTCGAAGTAAGGCCCTGATTATCCTTGCAAAACGAGAGGCGTGCAGCAGCTCCATGAGGCCTTCATCGTTGTTCTGCTTTAGTTTCAAGGTAGTAAGCTTTTCAACACTCCTAGGGGCCTTGCTTCAGCACCCGTTTCAGTACCAGAACACTGCGTAGAACCAGGAAGTTCTGCTCCTGCGTGTATGCTGCGTGTCAACCTAGAAATTAGAGACTGACGGCACAAGGCTAGTTTTCCCATTATGAAAGCTCCGTTGATGCGGCCCCGAAGCTACCTGAAAAGCACTGTTGTTACCGTGCTTTTACTTACAGCCGGCATGGCACATAGAAGAAAATGAGTTTTCTCGAAAGAAACCTTGTGCTTCCAGTTCCTAGTTGGAAGCTCACCCGGCTCTGCTCTATACCAAACGTGAAAGTCAATGTGAGCACTAGCCTCGAAGTAAGGCCCTGATTATCCTGGCAAAACGGGAGGCGTGCAGCAGCTCCATGAGGCCTTCATCGCTGTTCTGCTTTAGTTTCACGGTAGTCAGCTTTCCAACATTCCTAGGGACTTTGCTTAAGCAACCGTTTCGGTACCAGAACACTGCGTAGAGACAGTAAGCTCTGGTCCTGCGTGTATGCTGCGTGTCAACCTAGAAATTGGAGACTGATGGCATAAGGCTTCTTTTGCCATTATGAAAGCTCCGTTCATGCGGCCTCGAAGCTACCTGAAAAGCATTGTTGTTGCCGGGGTTTTCCTCACTGCCGGCATGGTTCTGAGAAGAAAATGAGTTTTCTCCTAAGAAACCTTGGGTTTCCAGTTCCTTGTTGGAAGCTCACCCTGCTCTGCGCTATACCTAAAGTGAAAGTCAACGTGAGCCCAAGCTTCGAAGTAAGGCCCTGATTATCCTTGCAAAACGAGAGGCGTGCAGCAGCTCCATGAGGCCTTCATCGTTGTTCTGCTTTAGTTTCAAGGTAGTAAGCTTTTCAACACTCCTAGGGGCCTTGCTTCAGCACCCGTTTCAGTACCAGAACACTGCGTAGAACCAGGAAGCTCTGCTCCTGCGTGTATGCTGCGTGTCAACCTAGAAATTAGAGACTGATGGCACAAGGCTTGTTTTCCCGTTTTGAAAGCTCCATTCATGCGGCCTCGAAGCTACCTGAAAAGCACTGTTGTTACCGTGCTTTTACTTACAGCCGGCATGGCACATAGAAGAAAATGAGTTTTCTCGAAAGAAACCTTGTGCTTCCAGTTCCTAGTTGGAAGCTCACCCGGCTCTGCTCTATACCAAACGTGAAAGTCAATGTGAGCACTAGCCTCGAAGTAAGGCCCTGATTATCCTGGCAAAATGGGAGGCGTGCAGCAGCTCCATGAGGCCTTCATCGCTGTTCTGCTTTAGTTTCACGGTAGTAAGCTTTCCAACATTCCTAGGGACTTTGCTTAAGCAACCGTTTCGGTACCAGAACACTGCGTAGAGACAGTAAGCTCTGGTCCTGCGTGTATGCTGCGTGTCAACCTAGAAATTGGAGACTGATGGCATAAGGCTTCTTTTGCCATTATGAAAGCTCCGTTCATGCGGCCTCGAAGCTACCTGAAAAGCATTGTTGTTGCCGGGGTTTTCCTCACTGCCGGCATGGTTCTGAGAAGAAACTGAGTTTTCTCCTAAGAAACCTTGGGTTTCCAGTTCCTTGTTGGAAGCTCACCCTGCTCTGCGCTATACCTAAAGTGAAAGTCAACGTGAGCCCAAGCTTCGAAGTAAGGCCCTGATTATCCTTGCAAAACGAGAGGCGTGCAGCAGCTCCATGAGGCCTTCATCGTTGTTCTGCTTTAGTTTCAAGGTAGTAAGCTTTTCAACACTCCTAGGGGCCTTGCTTCAGCACCCGTTTCACTACCAGAACACTGCGTAGAACCAGGAAGCTCTGCTCCTGCGTGTATGCTGCGTGTCAACCTAGAAATTAGAGACTGATGGCACAAGGCTTGTTTTCCCGTTTTGAAAGCTCCATTCATGCGGCCTCGAAGCTACCTGAAAAGCACTGTTGTTACCGTGCTTTTACTTACAGCCGGCATGGCACATAGAAGAAAATGAGTTTTCTCGAAAGAAACCTTGTGCTTCCAGTTCCCAGTTGGAAGCTCACCCGGCTCTGCTCTATACCAAACGTGAAAGTCAATGTGAGCACTAGCCTCGAAGTAAGGCCCTGATTATGCTGGCAAAACGGGAGGCGTGCAGCAGCTCCATGAGGCCTTCATCGCTGTTCTGCTTTAGTTTCACGGTAGTAAGCTTTCCAAGACTCCTAGGGACTTTGCTTAAGCAACCGTTTCGGTCCCAGAACACTGCGTAGAGACAGTAAGCTCTGGTCCTGCGTGTATGCTGCGTGTCAACCTAGAAATTGGAGACTGATGGCATAAGGCTTCTTTTGCCATTATGAAAGCTCCGTTCATGCGGCCTCGAAGCTACCTGAAAAGCATTGTTGCCGGGGTTTTCCTCACTGCCGGCATGGTTCTGAGAAGAAAATGAGTTTTCTCCTAAGAAACCTTGGGTTTCCAGTTCCTTGTTGGAAGCTCACCCTGCTCTGCGCTATACCTAAAGTGAAAGTCAACATGAGCCCAAGCTTCGAAGTAAGGCCCTGATTATCCTTGCAAAACGAGAGGCGTGCAGCAGCTCCATGAGGCCTTCATCGTTGTTCTGCTTTAGTTTCAAGGTAGTAAGCTTTTCAACACTCCTAGGGGCCTTGCTTCAGCACCCGTTTCAGTACCAGAACACTGCGTAGAACCAGGAAGCTCTGCTCCTGCGTGTACGCTGCGTGTCAACCTAGAAATTAGAGACTGACGGCACAAGGCTAGTTTTCCCATTATGAAAGCTCCGTTGATGCGGCCCCGAAGCTACCTGAAAAGCACTGTTGTTACCGTGCTTTTACTTACAGCCGGCATGGCACATAGAAGAAAATGAGTTTTCTCGAAAGAAACCTTGTGCTTCCAGTTCCTAGTTGGAAGCTCACCCTGCTCTGCTCTATACCAAACGTGAAAGTCAATGTGAGCACTAGCCTCGAAGTAAGGCCCTGATTATCCTGGCAAAACGGGAGGCGTGCAGCAGCTCCATGAAGGCTTCATCGCTGTTCTGCTTTAGTTTCACGGTAGTAAGCTTTCCACGACTCCTAGGGACTTTGCTTAAGCAACCGTTTCGGTACCAGAACACTGCGTAGAGACAGTAAGCTCTGGTCCTGCGTGTATGCTGCGTGTCAACCTAGAAATTGGAGACTGATGGCATAAGGCTTCTTTTGCCATTATGAAAGCTCCGTTCATGCGGACTCGAAGCTACCTGAAAAGCATTGTTGTTGCCGGGGTTTTCCTCACTGCCGGCATGGTTCTGAGAAGAAAATGAGTTTTCTCCTAAGAAACCTTGGGTTTCCAGTTCCTTGTTGGAAGCTCACCCTGCTCTGCGCTATACCTAAAGTGAAAGTCAACGTGAGCCCAAGCTTCGAAGTAAGGCCCTGATTATCCTTGCAAAACGAGAGGCGTGCAGCAGCTCCATGAGGCCTTCATCGTTGTTCTGCTTTAGTTTCAAGGTAGTAAGCTTTTCAACACTCCTAGGGGCCTTGCTTCAGCACCCGTTTCAGTACCAGAACACTGCGTAGAACCTGGAAGCTCTGCTCCTGCGTGTATGCTGCGTGTCAACCTAGAAATTAGAGACTGATGGCACAAGGCTTGTTTTCCCGTTTTGAAAGCTCCATTCATGCGGCCTCGAAGCTACCTGAAAAGCACTGTTGTTACCGTGCTTTTACTTACAGCCGGCATGGCACATAGAAGAAAATGAGTTTTCTCGAAAGAAACCTTGTGCTTCCAGTTCCTAGTTGGAAGCTCACCCGGCTCTGCTCTATACCAAACGTGAAAGTCAATGTGAGCACTAGCCTCGAAGTAAGGCCCTGATTATGCTGGCAATACGGGAGGCGTGCAGCAGCTCCATGAGGCCTTCATCGCTGTTCTGCTTTAGTTTCACGGTAGTAAGCTTTCCAACATTCCTAGGGACTTTGCTTAAGCAACCGTTTCGGTACCAGAACACTGCGTAGAGACAGTAAGCTCTGGTCCTGCGTGTATGCTGCGTGTCAACCTAGAAATTGGAGACTGATGGCATAAGGCTTCTTTTGCCATTATGAAAGCTCCGTTCATGCGGCCTCGAAGCTACCTGAAAAGCATTGTTGTTGCCGGGGTTTTCCTCACTGCCGGCATGGTTCTGAGAAGAAAATGAGTTTTCTCCTAAGAAACCTTGGGTTTCCAGTTCCTTGTTGGAAGCTCACCCTGCTCTGCGCTATACCTAAAGTGAAAGTCAACATGAGCCCAAGCTTCGAAGTAAGGCCCTGATTATCCTTGCAAAACGAGAGGCGTGCAGCAGCTCCATGAGGCCTTCATCGTTGTTCTGCTTTAGTTTCAAGGTAGTAAGCTTTTCAACACTCCTAGGGGCCTTGCTTCAGCACCCGTTTCAGTACCAGAACACTGCGTAGAACCAGGAAGCTCTGCTCCTGCGTGTATGCTGCGTGTCAACCTAGAAATTAGAGACTGATGGCACAAGGCTTGTTTTCCCGTTTTGAAAGCTCCATTCATGCGGCCTCGAAGCTACCTGAAAAGCACTGTTGTTACCGTGCTTTTACTTACACCCGGCATGGCACATAGAAGAAAATGAGTTTTCTCGAAAGAAACCTTGTGCTTCCAGTTCCTAGTTGGAAGCTCACCCGGCTCTGCTCTATAACAAACGTGAAAGTCAATGTGAGCACTAGCCTCGAAGTAAGGCCCTGATTATGCTGGCAAAATGGGAGGCGTGCAGCAGCTCCATGAGGCCTTCATCGCTGTTCTGCTTTAGTTTCACGGTAGTAAGCTTTCCAAGACTCCTAGGGACTTTGCTTAAGCAACCGTTTCGGTACCAGAACACTGCGTAGAGACAGTAAGCTCTGGTCCTGCGTGTATGCTGCGTGTCAACCTAGAAATTGGAGACTGATGGCATAAGGCTTCTTTTGCCATTATGAAAGCTCCGTTCATGCGGCCTCGAAGCTACCTGAAAAGCATTGTTGTTGCCGGGGTTTTCCTCACTGCCGGCATGGTTCTGAGAAGAAAATGAGTTTTCTCCTAAGAAACCTTGGGTTTCCAGTTCCTTGTTGGAAGCTCACCCTGCTCTGCGCTATACCTAAAGTGAAAGTCAACGTGAGCCCAAGCTTCGAAGTAAGGCCCTGATTATCCTTGCAAAACGAGAGGCGTGCAGCAGCTCCATGAGGCCTTCATCGTTGTTCTGCTTTAGTTTCAAGGTAGTAAGCTTTTCAACACTCCTAGGGGCCTTGCTTCAGCACCCGTTTCAGTACCAGAACACTGCGTAGAACCAGGAAGCTCTGCTCTTGCGTGTATGCTGCGTGTCAACCTAGAAATTAGAGACTGATGGCACAAGGCTTGTTTTCCCGTTTTGAAAGCTCCATTCATGCGGCCTCGAAGCTACCTGAAAAGCACTGTTGTTACCGTGCTTTTACTTACAGCCGGCATGGCACATAGAAGAAAATGAGTTTTCTTGAAAGAAACCTTGTGCTTCCAGTTCCTAGTTGGAAGCTCACCCGGCTCTGCTCTATACCAAACGTGAAAGTCAATGTGAGCACTAGCCTCGAAGTAAGGCCCTGATTATGCTGGCAATACGGGAGGCGTGCAGCAGCTCCATGAGGCCTTCATCGCTGTTCTGCTTTAGTTTCACGGTAGTAAGCTTTCCAACATTCCTAGGGACTTTGCTTAAGCAACCGTTTCGGTACCAGAACACTGCGTAGAGACAGTAAGCTCTGGTCCTGCGTGTATGCTGCGTGTCAACCTAGAAATTGGAGACTGATGGCATAAGGCTTCTTTTCCCATTATGAAAGCTCCGTTCATGCGGCCTCGAAGCTACCTGAAAAGCATTGTTGTTGCCGGGGTTTTCCTCACTGCCGGCATGGTTCTGAGAAGAAAATGAGTTTTCTCCTAAGAAACCTTGGGTTTCCAGTTCCTTGTTGGAAGCTCACCCTGCTCTGCGCTATACCTAAAGTGAAAGTCAACGTGAGCCCAAGCTTCGAAGTAAGGTCCTGATTATCCTTGCAAAACGAGAGGCGTGCAGCAGCTCCATGAGGCCTTCATCGTTGTTCTGCTTTAGTTTCAAGGTAGTAAGCTTTTCAACACTCCTAGGGGCCTTGCTTCAGCACCCGTTTCAGTACCAGAACACTGCGTAGAACCAGGAAGCTCTGCTCCTGCGTGTATGCTGCGTGTCAACCTAGAAATTAGAGACTGACGGCACAAGGCTAGTTTTCCCATTATGAAAGCTCCGTTGATGCGGCCCCGAAGCAACCTGAAAAGCACTGTTGTTACCGTGCTTTTACTTACAGCTGGCATGGCACATAGAAGAAAATGAGTTTTCTCGAAAGAAACCTTGTGCTTCCAGTTCCTAGTTGGAAGCTCACCCGGCTCTGCTCTATACCAAACGTGAAAGTCAATGTGAGCACTAGCCTCGAAGTAAGGCCCTGATTATGCTGGCAATACGGGAGGCGTGCAGCAGCTCCATGAGCCTTCATCGCTGTTCTGCTTTAGTTTCACGGTAGTAAGCTTTCCAACATTCCTAGGGACTTTGCTTAAGCAACCGTTTCGGTACCAGAACACTGCGTAGAGACAGTAAGCTCTGGTCCTGCGTGTATGCTGCGTGTCAACCTAGAAATTGGAGACTGATGGCATAAGGCTTCTTTTCCCATTATGAAAGCTCCGTTCATGCGGCCTCGAAGCTACCTGAAAAGCATTGTTGTTGCCGGGGTTTTCCTCACTGCCAGCATGGTTCTGAGAAGAAAATGAGTTTTATCCTAAGAAACCTTGGGTTTCCAGTTCCTTGTTGGAAGCTCACCCTGCTCTGCGCTATACCTAAAGTGAAAGTCAACGTGAGCCCAAGCTTCGAAGTAAGGCCCTGATTATCCTTGCAAAACGAGAGGCGTGCAGCAGCTCCATGAGGCCTTCATCGTTGTTCTGCTTTAGTTTCAAGGTAGTAAGCTTTTCAACACTCCTAGGGGCCTTGCTTCAGCACCCGTTTCACTACCAGAACACTGCGTAGAACCAGGAAGCTCTGCTCCTGCGTGTATGCTGCGTGTCAACCTAGAAATTAGAGACTGATGGCACAAGGCTTGTTTTCCCGTTTTGAAAGCTCCATTCATGCGGCCTCGAAGCTACCTGAAAAGCACTGTTGTTACCGTGCTTTTACTTACAGCCGGCATGGCACATAGAAGAAAATGAGTTTTCTCGAAAGAAACCTTGTGCTTCCAGTTCCTAGTTGGAAGCTCACCCGGCTCTGCTCTATACCAAACGTGAAAGTCAATGTGAGCACTATCCTCGAAGTAAGGCCCTGATTATGCTGGCAAAACGGGAGGCGTGCAGCAGCTCCATGAGGCCTTCATCGCTGTTCTGCTTTAGTTTCACGGTAGTAAGCTTTCCAAGACTCCTAGGGACTTTGCTTAAGCAACCGTTTCGGTCCCAGAACACTGCGTAGAGACAGTAAGCTCTGGTCCTGCGTGTATGCTGCGTGTCAACCTAGAAATTGGAGACTGATGGCATAAGGCTTCTTTTGCCATTATGAAAGCTCCGTTCATGCGGCCTCGAAGCTACCTGAAAAGCATTGTTGTTGCCGGGGTTTTCCTCACTGCCGGCATGGTTCTGAGAAGAAAATGAGTTTTCTCCTAAGAAACCTTGGGTTTCCAGTTCCTTGTTGGAAGCTCACCCTGCTCTGCGCTATACCTAAAGTGAAAGTCAACATGAGCCCAAGCTTCGAAGTAAGGCCCTGATTATCCTTGCAAAACGAGAGGCGTGCAGCAGCTCCATGAGGCCTTCATCGTTGTTCTGCTTTAGTTTCAAGGTAGTAAGCTTTTCAACACTCCTAGGGGCCTTGCTTCAGCACCCGTTTCAGTACCAGAACACTGCGTAGAACCAGGAAGCTCTGCTCCTGCGTGTATGCTGCGTGTCAACCTAGAAATTAGAGACTGACGGCACAAGGCTAGTTTTCCCATTATGAAAGCTCCGTTGATGCGGCCCCGAAGCTACCTGAAAAGCACTGTTGTTACCGTGCTTTTACTTACAGCTGGCATGGCACATAGAAGAAAATGAGTTTTCTCGAAAGAAACCTTGTGCTTCCAGTTCCTAGTTGGAAGCTCACCCGGCTCTGCTGTATACCAAACGTGAAAGTCAATGTGAGCACTAGCCTCGAAGTAAGGCCCTGATTATGCTGGCAAAACGGGAGGCGTACAGGAGCTCCATGAGGCCTTCATCGCTGTTCTGCTTTAGTTTCACGGTAGTAAGCTTTCCAACACTCCTAGGGACTTTGCTTAAGCAACCGTTTCGGTACCAGAACACTGCGTAGAGACAGTAAGCTCTGGTCCTGCGTGTATGCTGCGTGTCAACCTAGAAATTGGAGACTGATGGCATAAGGCTTCTTTTGCCATTATGAAAGCTCCGTTCATGCGGCCTCGAAGCTACCTGAAAAGCATTGTTGTTGCCGGGGTTTTCCTCACTGCCGGCATGGTTCTGAGAAGAAAATGAGTTTTCTCCTAAGAAACCTTGGGTTTCCAGTTCCTTGTTGGAAGCTCACCCTGCTCTGCGCTATACCTAAAGTGAAAGTCAACGTGAGCCTAATCTTCGAAGTAAGGTCCTGATTATCCTTGCAAAACGAGAGGCGTGCAGCAGCTCCATGAGGCCTTCATCGTTGTTCTGCTTTAGTTTCAAGGTAGTAAGCTTTTCAACACTCCTAGGGGCCTTGCTTCAGCACCCGTTTCAGTACCAGAACACTGCGTAGAACCAGGAAGCTCTGCTCCTGCGTGTATGCTGCGTGTCAACCTAGAAATTAGAGACTGACGGCACAAGGCTAGTTTTCCCATTATGAAAGCTCCGTTGATGCGGCCCCGAAGCTACCTGAAAAGCACTGTTGTTACCGTGCTTTTACTTACAGCTGGCATGGCACATAGAAGAGAATGAGTTTTCTCGAAAGAAACCTTGTGCTTCCAGTTCCTAGTTGGAAGCTCACCCGGCTCTGCTCTATACCAAACGTGAAAATCAATGTGAGCACTAGCCTCGAAGTAAGGCCCTGATTATGCTGGCAATACGGGAGGCGTGCAGCAGCTCCATGAGCCTTCATCGCTGTTCTGCTTTAGTTTCACGGTAGTAAGCTTTCCAACATTCCTAGGGACTTTGCTTAAGCAACCGTTTCGGTACCAGAACACTGCGTAGAGACAGTAAGCTCTGGTCCTGCGTGTATGCTGCGTGTCAACCTAGAAATTGGAGACTGATGGCATAAGGCTTCTTTTCCCATTATGAAAGCTCCGTTCATGCGGCCTCGAAGCTACCTGAAAAGCATTGTTGTTGCCGGTGTTTTCCTCACTGCCAGCATGGTTCTGAGAAGAAAATGAGTTTTATCCTAAGAAACCTTGGGTTTCCAGTTCCTTGTTGGAAGCTCACCCTGCTCTGCGCTATACCTAAAGTGAAAGTCAACGTGAGCCCAAGCTTCGAAGTAAGGCCCTGATTATCCTTGCAAAACGAGAGGCGTGCAGCAGCTCCATGAGGCCTTCATCGTTGTTCTGCTTTAGTTTCAAGGTAGTAAGCTTTTCAACACTCCTAGGGGCCTTGCTTCAGCACCCATTTCACTACCAGAACACTGCGTAGAACCAGGAAGCTCTGCTCCTGCGTGTATGCTGCGTGTCAACCTAGAAATTAGAGACTGATGGCACAAGGCTTGTTTTCCCGTTTTGAAAGCTCCATTCATGCGGCCTCGAAGCTACCTGAAAAGCACTGTTGTTACCGTGCTTTTACTTACAGCCGGCATGGCACATAGAAGAAAATGAGTTTTCTCGAAAGAAACCTTGTGCTTCCAGTTCCTAGTTGGAAGCTCACCCGGCTCTGCTCTATACCAAACGTGAAAGTCAATGTGAGCACTAGCCTCGAAGTACGGCCCTGATTATGCTGGCAAAACGGGAGGCGTGCAGCAGCTCCATGAGGCCTTCATCGCTGTTCTGCTTTAGTTTCACGGTAGTAAGCTTTCCAAGACTCCTAGGGACTTTGCTTAAGCAACCGTTTCGGTCCCAGAACACTGCGTAGAGACAGTAAGCTCTGGTCCTGCGTGTATGCTGCGTGTCAACCTAGAAATTGGAGACTGATGGCATAAGGCTTCTTTTGCCATTATGAAAGCTCCGTTCATGCGGCCTCGAAGCTACCTGAAAAGCATTGTTGTTGCCGGGGTTTTCCTCACTGCCGGCATGGTTCTGAGAAGAAAATGAGTTTTCTCCTAAGAAACCTTGGGTTTCCAGTTCCTTGTTGGAAGCTCACCCTGCTCTGCGCTATACCTAAAGTGAAAGTCAACATGAGCCCAAGCTTCGAAGTAAGGCCCTGATTATCCTTGCAAAACGAGAGGCGTGCAGCAGCTCCATGAGGCCTTCATCGTTGTTCTGCTTTAGTTTCAAGGTAGTAAGCTTTTCAACACTCCTAGGGGACTTGCTTCAGCACCCGTTTCAGTACCAGAACACTGCGTAGAACCAGGAAGCTCTGCTCCTGCGTGTATGCTGCGTGTCAACCTAGAAATTAGAGACTGACGGCACAAGGCTAGTTTTCCCATTATGAAAGCTCCGTTGATGCGGCCCCGAAGCTACCTGAAAAGCACTGTTGTTACCGTGCTTTTACTTACAGCCGGCATGGCACATAGAAGAAAATGAGTTTTCTCGAAAGAAACCTTGTGCTTCCAGTTCCTAGTTGGAAGCTCACCCGGCTCCGCTCTATACCAAACGTGAAAGTCAATGTGAGCACTAGCCTCGAAGTAAGGCCCTGATTATCCTGGCAAAACGGGAGGCGTGCAGCAGCTCCATGAGGCCTTCATCGCTGTTCTGCTTTATTTTCACGGAAGTAAGCTTTCCAAGACTCCTAGGGACTTTGCTTAAGCAACCGTTTCGGTACCAGAACACTGCGTAGAGACAGTAAGCTCTGGTCCTGCGTGTATGCTGCGTGTCAACCTAGAAATTGGAGACTGATGGCATAAGGCTTCTTTTGCCATTATGAAAGCTCCGTTCATGCGGCCTCGAAACTACCTGAAAAGCATTGTTGTTGCCGGGGTTTTCCTCACTGCCGGCATGGTTCTGAGAAGAAAATGAGTTTTCTCCTAAGAAACCTTGGGTTTCCAGTTCCTTGTTGGAAGCTCACCCTGCTCTGCGCTATACCTAAAGTGAAAGTCAACGTGAGCCCAAGCTTCGAAGTAAGGCCCTGATTATCCTTGCAAAACGAGAGGCGTGCAGCAGCTCCACGAGGCCTTCATCGTTGTTCTGCTTTAGTTTCAAGGTAGTAAGCTTTTCAACACTCCTAGGGGCCTTGCATCAGCACCCGTTTCAGTACCAGAACACTGCGTAGAACCAGGAAGCTCTGCTCCTGCGTGTATGCTGCGTGTCAACCTAGAAATTAGAGACTGATGGCACAAGGCTTGTTTTCCCGTTTTGAAAGCTCCATTCATGCGGCCTCGAAGCTACCTGAAAAGCACTGTTGTTACCGTGCTTTTACTTACAGCCGGCATGGCACATAGAAGAAAATGAGTTTTCTCGAAAGAAACCTTGTGCTTCCAGTTCCTAGTTGGAAGCTCACCCGGCTCTGCTCTATACCAAACGTGAAAGTCAATGTGAGCACTAGCCTCGAAGTAAGGCCCTGATTATGCTGGCAATACGGGAGGCGTGCAGCAGCTCCATGAGGCCTTCATCGCTGTTCTGCTTTAGTTTCACGGTAGTAAGCTTTCCAACATTCCTAGGGACTTTGCTTAAGCAACCGTTTCGGTACCAGAACACTGCGTAGAGACAGTCCTGCGTGTATGCTGCGTGTCAACCTAGAAATTGGAGACTGATGGCATAAGGCTTCTTTTGCCATTATGAAAGCTCCGTTCATGCGGCCTCGAAGCTACCTGAAAAGCATTGTTGTTGCCGGGGTTTTCCTCACTGCCGGCATGGTTCTGAGAAGAAAATGAGTTTTCTCCTAAGAAACCTTGGGTTTCCAGTTCCTTGTTGGAAGCTCACCCTGCTCTGCGCTATACCTAAAGTGAAAGTCAACGTGAGCCCAAGCTTCGAAGTAAGGCCCTGATTATCCTTGCAAAACGAGAGGCGTGCAGCAGCTCCATGAGGCCTTCATCGTTGTTCTGCTTTAGTTTCAAGGTAGTAAGCTTTTCAACACTCCTAGGGGCCTTGCTTCAGCACCCGTTTCAGTACCAGAACACTGCGTAGAACCTGGAAGCTCTGCTCCTGCGTGTATGCTGCGTGTCAACCTAGAAATTAGAGACTGATGGCACAAGGCTTGTTTTCCCGTTTTGAAAGCTCCATTCATGCGGCCTCGAAGCTACCTGAAAAGCACTGTTGTTACCGTGCTTTTACTTACAGCCGGCATGGCACATAGAAGAAAATGAGTTTTCTCGAAAGAAACCTTGTGCTTCCAGTTCCTAGTTGGAAGCTCACCCGGCTCTGCTCTATACCAAACGTGAAAGTCAATGTGAGCACTAGCCTCGAAGTAAGGCCCTGATTATGCTGGCAATACGGGAGGCGTGCAGCAGCTCCATGAGGCCTTCATCGCTGTTCTGCTTTAGTTTCACGGTAGTAAGCTTTCCAACATTCCTAGGGACTTTGCTTAAGCAACCATTTCGGTACCAGAACACTGCGTAGAGACAGTAAGCTCTGGTCCTGCGTGTATGCTGCGTGTCAACCTAGAAATTGGAGACTGATGGCATAAGGCTTCTTTTGCCATTATGAAAGCTCCGTTCATGCGGCCTCGAAGCTACCTGAAAAGCATTGTTGTTGCCGGGGTTTTCCTCACTGCCGGCATGGTTCTGAGAAGAAACTGAGTTTTCTCCTAAGAAACCTTGGGTTTCCAGTTCCTTGTTGGAAGCTCACCCTGCTCTGCGCTATACCTAAAGTGAAAGTCAACGTGAGCCCAAGCTTCGAAGTAAGGCCCTGATTATCCTTGCAAAACGAGAGGCGTGCAGCAGCTCCATGAGGCCTTCATCGTTGTTCTGCTTTAGTTTCAAGGTAGTAAGCTTTTCAACACTCCTAGGGGCCTTGCTTCAGCACCCGTTTCAGTACCAGAACACTGCGTAGAACCAGGAAGCTCTGCTCCTGCGTGTATGCTGCGTGTCAACCTAGAAATTAGAGACTGACGGCACAAGGCTAGTTTTCCCATTATGAAAGCTCCGTTGATGCGGCCCCGAAGCTACCTGAAAAGCACTGTTGTTACCGTGCTTTTACTTACAGCCGGCATGGCACATAGAAGAAAATGAGTTTTCTCGAAAGAAACCTTGTGCTTCCAGTTCCTAGTTGGAAGCTCACCCGGCTCTGCTCTATACCAAACGTGAAAGTCAATGTGAGCACTAGCCTCGAAGTAAGGCCCTGATTATGCTGGCAATACGGGAGGAGTGCAGCAGCTCCATGAGGCCTTCATCGCTGTTCTGCTTTAGTTTCACGGTAGTAAGCTTTCCAACATTCCTAGGGACTTTGCTTAAGCAACCGTTTCGGTACCAGAACACTGCGTAGAGACAATAAGCTCTGGTCCTGCGTGTATGCTGCGTGTCAACCTAGAAATTGGAGACTGATGGCATAAGGCTTCTTTTGCCATTATGAAAGCTCCGTTCATGCGGCCTCGAAGCTACCTGAAAAGCATTGTTGTTGCCGGGGTTTTCCTCACTGCCGGCATGGTTCTGAGAAGAAACTGAGTTTTCTCCTAAGAAACCTTGGGTTTCCAGTTCCCTGTTGGAAGCTCACCCTGCTCTGCGCTATACCTAAAGTGAAAGTCAACGTGAGCCCAAGCTTCGAAGTAAGGCCCTGATTATCCTTGCAAAACGAGAGGCGTGCAGCAGCTCCATGAGGCCTTCATCGTTGTTCTGCTTTAGTTTCAAGGTAGTAAGCTTTTCAACACTCCTAGGGGCCTTGCTTCAGCACCCGTTTCAGTACCAGAACACTGCGTAGAACCAGGAAGCTCTGCTCCTGCGTGTATGCTGCGTTGCAACCTAGAAATTAGAGACTGACGGCACAAGGCTAGTTTTCCCATTATGAAAGCTCCGTTGATGCGGCCCCGAAGCTACCTGAAAAGCACTGTTGTTACCGTGCTTTTACTTACAGCCGGCATGGCACATAGAAGAAAATGAGTTTTCTCGAAAGAAACCTTGTGCTTCCAGTTCCTAGTTGGAAGCTCACCCGGCTCTGCTCTATAACAAACGTGAAAGTCAATGTGAGCACTAGCCTCGAAGTAAGGCCCTGATTATCCTGGCAAAACGGGAGGCGTGCAGCTGCTCCATGAGGCCTTCATCGCTGTTCTGCTTTATTTTCACGGTAGTAAGCTTTCCAAGACTCCTAGGGACTTTGCTTAAGCAACCGTTTCGGTACCAGAACACTGCGTAGAGACAGTAAGCTCTGGTCCTGCGTGTATGCTGCGTGTCAACCTAGAAATTGGAGACTGATGGCATAAGGCTTCTTTTGCCATTATGAAAGCTCCGTTCATGCGGCCTCGAAGCTACCTGAAAAGCATTGTTGTTGCCGGGGTTTTCCTCACTGCCGGCATGGTTCTGAGAAGAAACTGAGTTTTCTCCTAAGAAACCTTGGGTTTCCAGTTCCTTGTTGGAAGCTCACCCTGCTCTGCGCTATACCTAAAGTGAAAGTCAACGTGAGCCCAAGCTTCGAAGTAAGGCCCTGATTATCCTTGCAAAACGAGAGGCGTGCAGCAGCTCCATGAGGCCTTCATCGTTGTTCTGCTTTAGTTTCAAGGTAGTAAGCTTTTCAACACTCCTAGGGGCCTTGCTTCAGCACCCGTTTCAGTACCAGAACACTGCGTAGAACCAGGAAGCTCTGCTCCTGCGTGTATGCTGCGTGTCAACCTAGAAATTAGAGACTGATGGCACAAGGCTTGTTTTCCCGTTTTGAAAGCTCCATTCATGCGGCCTCGAAGCTACCTGAAAAGCACTGTTGTTACCGTGCTTTTACTTACAGCCGGCATGGCACATAGAAGAAAATGAGTTTTCTCGAAAGAAACCTTGTGCTTCCAGTTCCTAGTTGGAAGCTCACCCGGCTCTGCTCTATACCAAACGTGAAAGTCAATGTGAGCACTAGCCTCGAAGTAAGGCCCTGATTATGCTGGCAAAACGGGAGGCGTGCAGCAGCTCCATGAGGCCTTCATCGCTGTTCTGCTTTAGTTTCACGGTAGTAAGCTTTCCAAGACTCCTAGGGACTTTGCTTAAGCAACCGTTTCGGTCCCAGAACACTGCGTAGAGACAGTAAGCTCTGGTCCTGCGTGTATGCTGCGTGTCAACCTAGAAATTGGAGACTGATGGCATAAGGCTTCTTTTGCCATTATGAAAGCTCCGTTCATGCGGCCTCGAAGCTACCTGAAAAGCATTGTTGTTGCCGGGGTTTTCCTCACTGCCGGCATGGTTCTGAGAAGAAAATGAGTTTTCTCCTAAGAAACCTTGGGTTTCCAGTTCCTTGTTGGAAGCTCACCCTGCTCTGCGCTATACCTAAAGTGAAAGTCAACATGAGCCCAAGCTTCGAAGTAAGGCCCTGATTATCCTTGCAAAACGAGAGGCGTGCAGCAGCTCCATGAGGCCTTCATCGTTGTTCTGCTTTAGTTTCAAGGTAGTAAGCTTTTCAACACTCCTAGGGGACTTGCTTCAGCACCCGTTTCAGTACCAGAACACTGCGTAGAACCAGGAAGCTCTGCTCCTGCGTGTATGCTGCGTGTCAACCTAGAAATTAGAGACTGACGGCACAAGGCTAGTTTTCCCATTATGAAAGCTCCGTTGATGCGGCCCCGAAGCTACCTGAAAAGCACTGTTGTTACCGTGCTTTTACTTACAGCCGGCATGGCACATAGAAGAAAATGAGTTTTCTCGAAAGAAACCTTGTGCTTCCAGTTCCTAGTTGGAAGCTCACCCGGCTCCGCTCTATACCAAACGTGAAAGTCAATGTGAGCACTAGCCTCGAAGTAAGGCCCTGATTATCCTGGCAAAAAGGGAGGCGTGCAGCAGCTCCATGAGGCCTTCATCGCTGTTCTGCTTTAGTTTCACGGTAGTAAGCTTTCCACGACTCCTAGGGACTTTGCTTAAGCAACCGTTTCGGTACCAGAACACTGCGTAGAGACAGTAAGCTCTGGTCCTGCGTGTATGCTGCGTGTCAACCTAGAAATTGGAGACTGATGGCATAAGGCTTCTTTTGCCATTATGAAAGCTCCGTTCATGCGGCCTCGAAGCTACCTGAAAAGCATTGTTGTTGCCGGGGTTTTCCTCACTGCCGGCATGGTTCTGAGAAGAAACTGAGTTTTCTCCTAAGAAACCTTGGGTTTCCAGTTCCTTGTTGGAAGCTCACCCTGCTCTGCGCTATACCTAAAGTGAAAGTCAACATGAGCCCAAGCTTCGAAGTAAGGCCCTGATTATCCTTGCAAAACGAGAGGCGTGCAGCAGCTCCATGAGGCCTTCATCGTTGTTCTGCTTTAGTTTCAAGGTAGTAAGCTTTTCAACACTCCTAGGGGCCTTGCATCAGCACCCGTTTCAGTACCAGAACACTGCGTAGAACCAGGAAGCTCTGCTCCTGCGTGTATGCTGCGTGTCAACCTAGAAATTAGAGACTGATGGCACAAGGCTTGTTTTCCCGTTTTGAAAGCTCCATTCATGCGGCCTCGAAGCTACCTGAAAAGCACTGTTGTTACCGTGCTTTTACTTACAGCCGGCATGGCACATAGAAGAAAATGAGTTTTCTCGAAAGAAACCTTGTGCTTCCAGTTCCTAGTTGGAAGCTCACCCGGCTCTGCTCTATACCAAACGTGAAAGTCAATGTGAGCACTAGCCTCGAAGTAAGGCCCTGATTATGCTGGCAATACGGGAGGCGTGCAGCAGCTCCATGAGGCCTTCATCGCTGTTCTGCTTTAGTTTCACGGTAGTAAGCTTTCCAACATTCCTAGGGACTTTGCTTAAGCAACCGTTTCGGTACCAGAACACTGCGTAGAGACAGTCCTGCGTGTATGCTGCGTGTCAACCTAGAAATTGGAGACTGATGGCATAAGGCTTCTTTTGCCATTATGAAAGCTCCGTTCATGCGGCCTCGAAGCTACCTGAAAAGCATTGTTGTTGCCGGGGTTTTCCTCACTGCCGGCATGGTTCTGAGAAGAAAATGAGTTTTCTCCTAAGAAACCTTGGGTTTCCAGTTCCTTGTTGGAAGCTCACCCTGCTCTGCGCTATACCTAAAGTGAAAGTCAACGTGAGCCCAAGCTTCGAAGTAAATCCCTGATTATCCTTGCAAAACGAGAGGCGTGCAGCAGCTCCATGAGGCCTTCATCGTTGTTCTGCTTTAGTTTCAAGGTAGTAAGCTTTTCAACACTCCTAGGGGCCTTGCTTCAGCACCCGTTTCAGTACCAGAACACTGCGTAGAACCAGGAAGCTCTGCTCCTGCGTGTATGCTGCGTGTCAACCTAGAAATTAGAGACTGACGGCACAAGGCTAGTTTTCCCATTATGAAAGCTCCGTTGATGCGGCCCCGAAGCTACCTGAAAAGCACTGTTGTTACCGTGCTTTTACTTACAGCCGGCATGGCACATAGAAGAAAATGAGTTTTCTCGAAAGAAACCTTGTGCTTCCAGTTCCTAGTTGGAAGCTCACCCGGCTCTGCTCTATACCAAACGTGAAAGTCAATGTGAGCACTAGCCTCGAAGTAAGGCCCTGATTATCCTGGCAAAACGGGAGGCGTGCAGCAGCTCCATGAGGCCTTCATCGCTGTTCTGCTTTATTTTCACGGAAGTAAGCTTTCCAAGACTCCTAGGGACTTTGCTTAAGCAACCGTTTCGGTACCAGAAGACTGCGTAGAGACAGTAAGCTCTGGTCCTGCGTGTATGCTGCGTGTCAACCTAGAAATTGGAGACTGATGGCATAAGGCTTCTTTTGCCATTATGAAAGCTCCGTTCATGCGGCCTCGAAGCTACCTGAAAAGCATTGTTGTTGCCGGGGTTTTCCTCACTGCCGGCATGGTTCTGAGAAGAAAATGAGTTTTCTCCTAAGAAACCTTGGGTTTCCAGTTCCTTGTTGGTAGCTCACCCTGCTCTGCGCTATACCTAAAGTGAAAGTCAACGTGAGCCCAAGCTTCGAAGTAAGGCCCTGATTATCCTTGCAAAACGAGAGGCGTGCAGCAGCTCCATGAGGCCTTCATCGTTGTTCTGCTTTAGTTTCAAGGTAGTAAGCTTTTCAACACTCCTAGGGGCCTTGCTTCAGCACCCGTTTCAGTACCAGAACACTGCGTAGAACCAGGAAGCTCTGCTCCTGCGTGTATGCTGCGTGTCAACCTAGAAATTAGAGACTGATGGCACAAGGCTTGTTTTCCCGTTTTGAAAGCTCCATTCATGCGGCCTCGAAGCTACCTGAAAAGCACTGTTGTTACCGTGCTTTTACTTACAGCCGGCATGGCACATAGAAGAAAATGAGTTTTCTCGAAAGAAACCTTGTGCTTCCAGTTCCTAGTTGGAAGCTCACCCGGCTCTGCTCTATACCAAACGTGAAAGTCAATGTGAGCACTAGCCTCGAAGTAAGGCCCTGATTATGCTGGCAAAACGGGAGGCGTGCAGCAGCTCCATGAGGCCTTCATCGCTGTTCTGCTTTAGTTTCACGGTAGTAAGCTTTCCAAGACTCCTAGGGACTTTGCTTAAGCAACCGTTTCGGTCCCAGAACACTGCGTAGAGACAGTAAGCTCTGGTCCTGCGTGTATGCTGCGTGTCAACCTAGAAATTGGAGACTGATGGCATAAGGCTTCTTTTGCCATTATGAAAGCTCCGTTCATGCGGCCTCGAAGCTACCTGAAAAGCATTGTTGTTGCCGGGGTTTTCCTCACTGCCGGCATGGTTCTGAGAAGAAAATGAGTTTTCTCCTAAGAAACCTTGGGTTTCCAGTTCCTTGTTGGAAGCTCACCCTGCTCTGCGCTATACCTAAAGTGAAAGTCAACATGAGCCCAAGCTTCGAAGTAAGGCCCTGATTATCCTTGCAAAACGAGAGGCGTGCAGCAGCTCCATGAGGCCTTCATCGTTGTTCTGCTTTAGTTTCAAGGTAGTAAGCTTTTCAACACTCCTAGGGGACTTGCTTCAGCACCCGTTTCAGTACCAGAACACTGCGTAGAACCAGGAAGCTCTGCTCCTGCGTGTATGCTGCGTGTCAACCTAGAAATTAGAGACTGACGGCACAAGGCTAGTTTTCCCATTATGAAAGCTCCGTTGATGCGGCCCCGAAGCTACCTGAAAAGCACTGTTGTTACCGTGCTTTTACTTACAGCCGGCATGGCACATAGAAGAAAATGAGTTTTCTCGAAAGAAACCTTGTGCTTCCAGTTCCTAGTTGGAAGCTCACCCGGCTCCGCTCTATACCAAACGTGAAAGTCAATGTGAGCACTAGCCTCGAAGTAAGGCCCTGATTATCCTGGCAAAACGGGAGGCGTGCAGCAGCTCCATGAGGCCTTCATCGCTGTTCTGCTTTAGTTTCACGGTAGTAAGCTTTCCACGACTCCTAGGGACTTTGCTTAAGCAACCGTTTCGGTATCAGAACACTGCGTAGAGACAGTAAGCTCTGGTCCTGCGTGTATGCTGCGTGTCAACCTAGAAATTGGAGACTGATGGCATAAGGCTTCTTTTGCCATTATGAAAGCTCCGTTCATGCGGCCTCGAAGCTACCTGAAAAGCATTGTTGTTGCCGGGGTTTTCCTCACTGCCGGCATGGTTCTGAGAAGAAACTGAGTTTTCTCCTAAGAAACCTTGGGTTTCCAGTTCCTTGTTGGAAGCTCACCCTGCTCTGCGCTATACCTAAAGTGAAAGTCAACATGAGCCCAAGCTTCGAAGTAAGGCCCTGATTATCCTTGCAAAACGAGAGGCGTGCAGCAGCTCCATGAGGCCTTCATCGTTGTTCTGCTTTAGTTTCAAGGTAGTAAGCTTTTCAACACTCCTAGGGGCCTTGCATCAGCACCCGTTTCAGTACCAGAACACTGCGTAGAACCAGGAAGCTCTGCTCCTGCGTGTATGCTGCGTGTCAACCTAGAAATTAGAGACTGATGGCACAAGGCTTGTTTTCCCGTTTTGAAAGCTCCATTCATGCGGCCTCGAAGCTACCTGAAAAGCACTGTTGTTACCGTGCTTTTACTTACAGCCGGCATGGCACATAGAAGAAAATGAGTTTTCTCGAAAGAAACCTTGTGCTTCCAGTTCCTAGTTGGAAGCTCACCCGGCTCTGCTCTATACCAAACGTGAAAGTCAATGTGAGCACTAGCCTCGAAGTAAGGCCCTGATTATGCTGGCAATACGGGAGGCGTGCAGCAGCCCCATGAGTCCTTCATCGCTGTTCTGCTTTAGTTTCACGGTAGTAAGCTTTCCAACATTCCTAGGGACTTTGCTTAAGCAACCGTTTCGGTACCAGAACACTGCGTAGAGACAGTCCTGCGTGTATGCTGCGTGTCAACCTAGAAATTGGAGACTGATGGCATAAGGCTTCTTTTGCCATTATGAAAGCTCCGTTCATGCGGCCTCGAAGCTACCTGAAAAGCATTGTTGTTGCCGGGGTTTTCCTCACTGCCGGCATGGTTCTGAGAAGAAAATGAGTTTTCTCCTAAGAAACCTTGGGTTTCCAGTTCCTTGTTGGAAGCTCACCCTGCTCTGCGCTATACCTAAAGTGAAAGTCAACGTGAGCCCAAGCTTCGAAGTAAGGCCCTGATTATCCTTGCAAAACGAGAGGCGTGCAGCAGCTCCATGAGGCCTTCATCGTTGTTCTGCTTTAGTTTCAAGGTAGTAAGCTTTTCAACACTCCTAGGGGCCTTGCTTCAGCACCCGTTTCAGTACCAGAACACTGCGTAGAACCAGGAAGCTCTGCTCCTGCGTGTATGCTGCGTGTCAACCTAGAAATTAGAGACTGACGGCACAAGGCTAGTTTTCCCATTATGAAAGCTCCGTTGATGCGGCCCTGAAGCTACCTGAAAAGCACTGTTGTTACCGTGCTTTTACTTACAGCCGGCATGGCACATAGAAGAAAATGAGTTTTCTCGAAAGAAACCTTGTGCTTCCAGTTCCTAGTTGGAAGCTCACCCGGCTCTGCTCTATACCAAACGTGAAAGTCAATGTGAGCACTAGCCTCGAAGTAAGGCCCTGATTATCCTGGCAAAACGGGAGGCGTGCAGCAGCTCCATGAGGCCTTCATCGCTGTTCTGCTTTATTTTCACGGAAGTAAGCTTTCCAAGACTCCTAGGGACTTTGCTTAAGCAACCGTTTCGGTACCAGAAGACTGCGTAGAGACAGTAAGCTCTGGTCCTGCGTGTATGCTGCGTGTCAACCTAGAAATTGGAGACTGATGGCATAAGGCTTCTTTTGCCATTATGAAAGCTCCGTTCATGCGGCCTCGAAGCTACCTGAAAAGCATTGTTGTTGCCGGGGTTTTCCTCACTGCCGGCATGGTTCTGAGAAGAAAATGAGTTTTCTCCTAAGAAACCTTGGGTTTCCAGTTCCTTGTTGGAAGCTCACCCTGCTCTGCGCTATACCTAAAGTGAAAGTCAACGTGAGCCCAAGCTTCGAAGTAAGGCCCTGATTATCCTTGCAAAACGAGAGGCGTGCAGCAGCTCCATGAGGCCTTCATCGTTGTTCTGCTTTAGTTTCAAGGTAGTAAGCTTTTCAACACTCCTAGGGGCCTTGCTTCAGCACCCGTTTCAGTACCAGAACACTGCGTAGAACCTGGAAGCTCTGCTCCTGCGTGTATGCTGCGTGTCAACCTAGAAATTAGAGACTGATGGCACAAGGCTTGTTTTCCCGTTTTGAAAGCTCCATTCATGCGGCCTCGAAGCTACCTGAAAAGCACTGTTGTTACCGTGCTTTTACTTACAGCCGGCATGGCACATAGAAGAAAATGAGTTTTCTCGAAAGAAACCTTGTGCTTCCAGTTCCTAGTTGGAAGCTCACCCGGCTCTGCTCTATACCAAACGTGAAAGTCAATGTGAGCACTAGCCTCGAAGTAAGGCCCTGATTATGCTGGCAATACGGGAGGCGTGCAGCAGCTCCATGAGGCCTTCATCGCTGTTCTGCTTTAGTTTCACGGTAGTAAGCTTTCCAACATTCCTAGGGACTTTGCTTAAGCAACCGTTTCGGTACCAGAACACTGCGTAGAGACAGTAAGCTCTGGTCCTGCGTGTATGCTGCGTGTCAACCTAGAAATTGGAGACTGATGGCATAAGGCTTCTTTTGCCATTATGAAAGCTCCGTTCATGCGGCCTCGAAGCTACCTGAAAAGCATTGTTGTTGCCGGGGTTTTCCTCACTGCCGGCATGGTTCTGAGAAGAAAATGAGTTTTCTCCTAAGAAACCTTGGGTTTCCAGTTCCTTGTTGGAAGCTCACCCTGCTCTGCGCTATACCTAAAGTGAAAGTCAACGTGAGCCTAAGCTTCGAAGTAAGGCCCTGATTATCCTTGCAAAACGAGAGGCGTGCAGCAGCTCCATGAGGCCTTCATCGTTGTTCTGCTTTAGTTTCAAGGTAGTAAGCTTTTCAACACTCCTAGGGGCCTTGCTTCAGCACCCGTTTCAGTACCAGAACACTGCGTAGAACCTGGAAGCTCTGCTCCTGCGTGTATGCTGCGTGTCAACCTAGAAATTAGAGACTGATGGCACAAGGCTTGTTTTCCCGTTTTGAAAGCTCCATTCATGCGGCCTCGAAGCTACCTGAAAAGCACTGTTGTTACCGTGCTTTTACTTACAGCCGGCATGGCACATAGAAGAAAATGAGTTTTCTCGAAAGAAACCTTGTGCTTCCAGTTCCTAGTTGGAAGCTCACCCGGCTCTGCTCTATACCAAACGTGAAAGTCAATGTGAGCACTAGCCTCGAAGTAAGGCCCTGATTATGCTGGCAATACGGGAGGAGTGCAGCAGCTCCATGAGGCCTTCATCGCTGTTCTGCTTTAGTTTCACGGTAGTAAGCTTTCCAACATTCCTAGGGACTTTGCTTAAGCAACCGTTTCGGTACCAGAACACTGCGTAGAGACAATAAGCTCTGGTCCTGCGTGTATGCTGCGTGTCAACCTAGAAATTGGAGACTGATGGCATAAGGCTTCTTTTGCCATTATGAAAGCTCCGTTCATGCGGCCTCGAAGCTACCTGAAAAGCATTGTTGTTGCCGGGGTTTTCCTCACTGCCGGCATGGTTCTGAGAAGATACTGAGTTTTCTCCTAAGAAACCTTGGGTTTCCAGTTCCCTGTTGGAAGCTCACCCTGCTCTGCGCTATACCTAAAGTGAAAGTCAACGTGAGCCCAAGCTTCGAAGTAAGGCCCTGATTATCCTTGCAAAACGAGAGGCGTGCAGCAGCTCCATGAGGCCTTCATCGTTGTTCTGCTTTAGTTTCAAGGTAGTAAGCTTTTCAACACTCCTAGGGGCCTTGCTTCAGCACCCGTTTCAGTACCAGAACACTGCGTAGAACCAGGAAGCTCTGCTCCTGCGTGTATGCTGCGTTGCAACCTAGAAATTAGAGACTGACGGCACAAGGCTAGTTTTCCCATTATGAAAGCTCCGTTGATGCGGCCCCGAAGCTACCTGAAAAGCACTGTTGTTACCGTGCTTTTACTTACAGCCGGCATGGCACATAGAAGAAAATGAGTTTTCTCGAAAGAAACCTTGTGCTTCCAGTTCCTAGTTGGAAGCTCACCCGGCTCTGCTCTATACCAAACGTGAAAGTCAATGTGAGCACTAGCCTCGAAGTAAGGCCCTGATTATCCTGGCAAAACGGGAGGCGTGCAGCTGCTCCATGAGGCCTTCATCGCTGTTCTGCTTTATTTTCACGGTAGTAAGCTTTCCAAGACTCCTAGGGACTTTGCTTAAGCAACCGTTTCGGTACCAGAACACTGCGTAGAGACAGTAAGCTCTGGTCCTGCGTGTATGCTGCGTGTCAACCTAGAAATTGGAGACTGATGGCATAAGGCTTCTTTTGCCATTATGAAAGCTCCGTTCATGCGGCCTCGAAGCTACCTGAAAAGCATTGTTGTTGCCGGGGTTTTCCTCACTGCCGGCATGGTTCTGAGAAGAAACTGAGTTTTCTCCTAAGAAACCTTGGGTTTCCAGTTCCTTGTTGGAAGCTCACCCTGCTCTGCGCTATACCTAAAGTGAAAGTCAACGTGAGCCCAAGCTTCGAAGTAAGGCCCTGATTATCCTTGCAAAACGAGAGGCGTGCAGCAGCTCCATGAGGCCTTCATCGTTGTTCTGCTTTAGTTTCAAGGTAGTAAGCTTTTCAACACTCCTAGGGGCCTTGCTTCAGCACCCGTTTCAGTACCAGAACACTGCGTAGAACCAGGAAGCTCTGCTCCTGCGTGTATGCTGCGTGTCAACCTAGAAATTAGAGACTGATGGCACAAGGCTTGTTTTCCCGTTTTGAAAGCTCCATTCATGCGGCCTCGAAGCTACCTGAAAAGCATTGTTGTTGCCGGGGTTTTCCTCACTGCCGGCATGGTTCTGAGAAGAAAATGAGTTTTCTCCTAAGAAACCTTGGGTTTCCAGTTCCTTGTTGGAAGCTCACCCTGCTCTGCGCTATACCTAAAGTGAAAGTCAATATGAGCCCAAGCTTCGAAGTAAGGCCCTGATTATCCTTGCAAAACGAGAGGCGTGCAGCAGCTCCATGAGGCCTTCATCGTTGTTCTGCTTTAGTTTCAAGGTAGTAAGCTTTTCAACACTCCTAGGGGACTTGCTTCAGCACCCGTTTCAGTACCAGAACACTGCGTAGAACCAGGAAGCTCTGCTCCTGCGTGTATGCTGCGTGTCAACCTAGAAATTAGAGACTGACGGCACAAGGCTAGTTTTCCCATTATGAAAGCTCCGTTGATGCGGCCCCGAAGCTACCTGAAAAGCACTGTTGTTACCGTGCTTTTACTTACAGCCGGCATGGCACATAGAAGAAAATGAGTTTTCTCGAAAGAAACCTTGTGCTTCCAGTTCCTAGTTGGAAGCTCACCCGGCTCCGCTCTATACCAAACGTGAAAGTCAATGTGAGCACTAGCCTCGAAGTAAGGCCCTGATTATCCTGGCAAAACGGGAGGCGTGCAGCAGCTCCATGAGGCCTTCATCGCTGTTCTGCTTTAGTTTCACGGTAGTAAGCTTTCCACGACTCCTAGGGACTTTGCTTAAGCAACCGTTTCGGTACCAGAACACTGCGTAGAGACAGTAAGCTCTGGTCCTGCGTGTATGCTGCGTGTCAACCTAGAAATTGGAGACTGATGGCATAAGGCTTCTTTTGCCATTATGAAAGCTCCGTTCATGCGGCCTCGAAGCTACCTGAAAAGCATTGTTGTTGCCGGGGTTTTCCTCACTGCCGGCATGGTTCTGAGAAGAAACTGAGTTTTCTCCTAAGAAACCTTGGGTTTCCAGTTCCTTGTTGGAAGCTCACCCTGCTCTGCGCTATACCTAAAGTGAAAGTCAACGTGAGCCCAAGCTTCGAAGTAAGGCCCTGATTATCCTTGCAAAACGAGAGGCGTGCAGCAGCTCCATGAGGCCTTCATCGTTGTTCTGCTTTAGTTTCAAGGTAGTAAGCTTTTCAACACTCCTAGGGGCCTTGCATCAGCACCCGTTTCAGTACCAGAACACTGCGTAGAACCAGGAAGCTCTGCTCCTGCGTGTATGCTGCGTGTCAACCTAGAAATTAGAGACTGATGGCACAAGGCTTGTTTTCCCGTTTTGAAAGCTCCATTCATGCGGCCTCGAAGCTACCTGAAAAGCACTGTTGTTACCGTGCTTTTACTTACAGCCGGCATGGCACATAGAAGAAAATGAGTTTTCTCGAAAGAAACCTTGTGCTTCCAGTTCCTAGTTGGAAGCTCACCCGGCTCTGCTCTATACCAAACGTGAAAGTCAATGTGAGCACTAGCCTCGAAGTAAGGCCCTGATTATGCTGGCAATACGGGAGGCGTGCAGCAGCTCCATGAGGCCTTCATCGCTGTTCTGCTTTAGTTTCACGGTAGTAAGCTTTCCAACATTCCTAGGGACTTTGCTTAAGCAACCGTTTCGGTACCAGAACACTGCGTAGAGACAGTCCTGCGTGTATGCTGCGTGTCAACCTAGAAATTGGAGACTGATGGCATAAGGCTTCTTTTGCCATTATGAAAGCTCCGTTCATGCGGCCTCGAAGCTACCTGAAAAGCATTGTTGTTGCCGGGGTTTTCCTCACTGCCGGCATGGTTCTGAGAAGAAAATGAGTTTTCTCCTAAGAAACCTTGGGTTTCCAGTTCCTTGTTGGAAGCTCACCCTGCTCTGCGCTATACCTAAAGTGAAAGTCAACGTGAGCCCAAGCTTCGAAGTAAATCCCTGATTATCCTTGCAAAACGAGAGGCGTGCAGCAGCTCCATGAGGCCTTCATCGTTGTTCTGCTTTAGTTTCAAGGTAGTAAGCTTTTCAACACTCCTAGGGGCCTTGCTTCAGCACCCGTTTCAGTACCAGAACACTGCGTAGAACCAGGAAGCTCTGCTCCTGCGTGTATGCTGCGTGTCAACCTAGAAATTAGAGACTGACGGCACAAGGCTAGTTTTCCCATTATGAAAGCTCCGTTGATGCGGCCCCGAAGCTACCTGAAAAGCACTGTTGTTACCGTGCTTTTACTTACAGCCGGCATGGCACATAGAAGAAAATGAGTTTTCTCGAAAGAAACCTTGTGCTTCCAGTTCCTAGTTGGAAGCTCACCCGGCTCTGCTCTATACCAAACGTGAAAGTCAATGTGAGCACTAGCCTCGAAGTAAGGCCCTGATTATCCTGGCAAAACGGGAGGCGTGCAGCAGCTCCATGAGGCCTTCATCGCTGTTCTGCTTTATTTTCACGGAAGTAAGCTTTCCAAGACTCCTAGGGACTTTGCTTAAGCAACCGTTTCGGTACCAGAAGACTGCGTAGAGACAGTAAGCTCTGGTCCTGCGTGTATGCTGCGTGTCAACCTAGAAATTGGAGACTGATGGCATAAGGCTTCTTTTGCCATTATGAAAGCTCCGTTCATGCGGCCTCGAAGCTACCTGAAAAGCATTGTTGTTGCCGGGGTTTTCCTCACTGCCGGCATGGTTCTGAGAAGAAAATGAGTTTTCTCCTAAGAAACCTTGGGTTTCCAGTTCCTTGTTGGAAGCTCACCCTGCTCTGCGCTATACCTAAAGTGAAAGTCAACGTGAGCCCAAGCTTCGAAGTAAGGCCCTGATTATCCTTGCAAAACGAGAGGCGTGCAGCAGCTCCATGAGGCCTTCATCGTTGTTCTGCTTTAGTTTCAAGGTAGTAAGGTTTTCAACACTCCTAGGGGCCTTGCTTCAGCACCCGTTTCAGTACCAGAACACTGCGTAGAACCTGGAAGCTCTGCTCCTGCGTGTATGCTGCGTGTCAACCTAGAAATTAGAGACTGATGGCACAAGGCTTGTTTTCCCGTTTTGAAAGCTCCATTCATGCGGCCTCGAAGCTACCTGAAAAGCACTGTTGTTACCGTGCTTTTACTTACAGCCGGCATGGCACATAGAAGAAAATGAGTTTTCTCGAAAGAAACCTTGTGCTTCCAGTTCCTAGTTGGAAGCTCACCCGGCTCTGCTCTATACCAAACGTGAAAGTCAATGTGAGCACTAGCCTCGAAGTAAGGCCCTGATTATGCTGGCAATACGGGAGGCGTGCAGCAGCTCCATGAGGCCTTCATCGCTGTTCTGCTTTAGTTTCACGGTAGTAAGCTTTCCAACATTCCTAGGGACTTTGCTTAAGCAACCGTTTCGGTACCAGAACACTGCGTAGAGACAGTAAGCTCTGGTCCTGCGTGTATGCTGCGTGTCAACCTAGAAATTGGAGACTGATGGCATAAGGCTTCTTTTGCCATTATGAAAGCTCCGTTCATGCGGCCTCGAAGCTACCTGAAAAGCATTGTTGTTGCCGGGGTTTTCCTCACTGCCGGCATGGTTCTGAGAAGAAACTGAGTTTTCTCCTAAGAAACCTTGGGTTTCCAGTTCCTTGTTGGAAGCTCACCCTGCTCTGCGCTATACCTAAAGTGAAAGTCAACGTGAGCCCAAGCTTCGAAGTAAGGCCCTGATTATCCTTGCAAAACGAGAGGCGTGCAGCAGCTCCATGAGGCCTTCATCGTTGTTCTGCTTTAGTTTCAAGGTAGTAAGCTTTTCAACACTCCTAGGGGCCTTGCTTCAGCACCCGTTTCAGTACCAGAACACTGCGTAGAACCAGGAAGCTCTGCTCCTGCGTGTATGCTGCGTGTCAACCTAGAAATTAGAGACTGACGGCACAAGGCTAGTTTTCCCATTATGAAAGCTCCGTTGATGCGGCCCCGAAGCTACCTGAAAAGCACTGTTGTTACCGTGCTTTTACTTACAGCCGGCATGGCACATAGAAGAAAATGAGTTTTCTCGAAAGAAACCTTGTGCTTCCAGTTCCTAGTTGGAAGCTCACCCGGCTCTGCTATATAACAAACGTGAAAGTCAATGTGAGCACTAGCCTCGAAGTAAGGCCCTGATTATCCTGGCAAAACGGGAGGCGTGCAGCTGCTCCATGAGGCCTTCATCGCTGTTCTGCTTTATTTTCACGGTAGTAAGCTTTCCAACATTCCTAGGGACTTTGCTTAAGCAACCGTTTCGGTACCAGAACACTGCGTAGAGACAGTAAGCTCTGGTCCTGCGTGTATGCTGCGTGTCAACCTAGAAATTGGAGACTGATGGCATAAGGCTTCTTTTGCCATTATGAAAGCTCCGTTCATGCGGCCTCGAAGCTACCTGAAAAGCATTGTTGTTGCCGGGGTTTTCCTCACTGCCGGCATGGTTCTGAGAAGAAACTGAGTTTTCTCCTAAGAAACCTTGGGTTTCCAGTTCCTTGTTGGAAGCTCACCCTGCTCTGCGCTATACCTAAAGTGAAAGTCAACGTGAGCCCAAGCTTCGAAGTAAGGCCCTGATTATCCTTGCAAAACGAGAGGCGTGCAGCAGCTCCATGAGGCCTTCATCGTTGTTCTGCTTTAGTTTCAAGGTAGTAAGCTTTTCAACACTCCTAGGGGCCTTGCTTCAGCACCCGTTTCAGTACCAGAACACTGCGTAGAACCAGGAAGCTCTGCTCCTGCGTGTATGCTGCGTGTCAACCTAGAAATTAGAGACTGACGGCACAAGGCTAGTTTTCCCATTATGAAAGCTCCGTTGATGCGGCCCCGAAGCTACCTGAAAAGCACTGTTGTTACCGTGCTTTTACTTACAGCCGGCATGGCACATAGAAGAAAATGAGTTTTCTCGAAAGAAACCTTGTGCTTCCAGTTCCTAGTTGGAAGCTCACCCGGCTCTGCTCTATACCAAACGTGAAAGTCAATGTGAGCACTAGCCTCGAAGTAAGGCCCTGATTATGCTGGCAATACGGGAGGCGTGCAGCAGCTCCATGAGGCCTTCATCGCTGTTCTGCATTAGTTTCACGGTAGTAAGCTTTCCAACATTCCTAGGGACTTTGCTTAAGCAACCGTTTCGGTACCAGAACACTGCGTAGAGACAATAAGCTCTGGTCCTGCGTGTATGCTGCGTGTCAACCTAGAAATTGGAGACTGATGGCATAAGGCTTCTTTTGCCATTATGAAAGCTCCGTTCATGCGGCCTCGAAGCTACCTGAAAAGCATTGTTGTTGCCGGGGTTTTCCTCACTGCCGGCATGGTTCTGAGAAGAAACTGAGTTTTCTCCTAAGAAACCTTGGGTTTCCAGTTCCCTGTTGGAAGCTCACCCTGCTCTGCGCTATACCTAAAGTGAAAGTCAACGTGAGCCCAAGCTTCGAAGTAAGGCCCTGATTATCCTTGCAAAACGAGAGGCGTGCAGCAGCTCCATGAGGCCTTCATCGTTGTTCTGCTTTAGTTTCAAGGTAGTAAGCTTTTCAACACTCCTAGGGGCCTTGCTTCAGCACCCGTTTCAGTACCAGAACACTGCGTAGAACCAGGAAGCTCTGCTCCTGCGTGTATGCTGCGTGTCAACCTAGAAATTAGAGACTGACGGCACAAGGCTAGTTTTCCCATTATGAAAGCTCCGTTGATGCGGCCCCGAAGCTACCTGAAAAGCACTGTTGTTACCGTGCTTTTACTTACAGCCGGCATGGCACATAGAAGAAAATGAGTTTTCTCGAAAGAAACCTTGTGCTTCCAGTTCCTAGTTGGAAGCTCACCCGGCTCTGCTATATAACAAACGTGAAAGTCAATGTGAGCACTAGCCTCGAAGTAAGGCCCTGATTATCCTGGCAAAACGGGAGGCGTGCAGCTGCTCCATGAGGCCTTCATCGCTGTTCTGCTTTATTTTCACGGTAGTAAGCTTTCCAAGACTCCTAGGGACTTTGCTTAAGCAACCATTTCGGTACCAGAACACTGCGTAGAGACAGTAAGCTCTGGTCCTGCGTGTATGCTGCGTGTCAACCTAGAAATTGGAGACTGATGGCATAAGGCTTCTTTTGCCATTATGAAAGCTCCGTTCATGCGGCCTCGAAGCTACCTGAAAAGCATTGTTGTTGCCGGGGTTTTCCTCACTGCCGGCATGGTTCTGAGAAGAAACTGAGTTTTCTCCTAAGAAACCTTGGGTTTCCAGTTCCTTGTTGGAAGCTCACCCTGCTCTGCGCTATACCTAAAGTGAAAGTCAACGTGAGCCCAAGCTTCGAAGTAAGGCCCTGATTATCCTTGCAAAACGAGAGGCGTGCAGCAGCTCCATGAGGCCTTCATCGTTGTTCTGCTTTAGTTTCAAGGTAGTAAGCTTTTCAACACTCCTAGGGGCCTTGCTTCAGCACCCGTTTCAGTACCAGAACACTGCGTAGAACCAGGAAGCTCTGCTCCTGCGTGTACGCTGCGTGTCAACCTAGAAATTAGAGACTGACGGCACAAGGCTAGTTTTCCCATTATGAAAGCTCCGTTGATGCGGCCCCGAAGCTACCTGAAAAGCACTGTTGTTACCGTGCTTTTACTTACAGCCGGCATGGCACATAGAAGAAAATGAGTTTTCTCGAAAGAAACCTTGTGCTTCCAGTTCCTAGTTGGAAGCTCACCCGGCTCTGCTCTATACCAAACGTGAAAGTCAATGTGAGCACTAGCCTCGAAGTAAGGCCCTGATTATCCTGGCAAAACGGGAGGCGTGCAGCAGCTCCATGAAGGCTTCATCGCTGTTCTGCTTTAGTTTCACGGTAGTAAGCTTTCCACGACTCCTAGGGACTTTGCTTAAGCAACCGTTTCGGTACCAGAACACTGCGTAGAGACAGTAAGCTCTGGTCCTGCGTGTATGCTGCGTGTCAACCTAGAAATTGGAGACTGATGGCATAAGGCTTCTTTTGCCATTATGAAAGCTCCGTTCATGCGGCCTCGAAGCTACCTGAAAAGCATTGTTGTTGCCGGGGTTTTCCTCACTGCCGGCATGGTTCTGAGAAGAAAATGAGTTTTCTCCTAAGAAACCTTGGGTTTCCAGTTCCTTGTTGGAAGCTCACCCTGCTCTGCGCTATACCTAAAGTGAAAGTCAACGTGAGCCCAAGCTTCGAAGTAAGGCCCTGATTATCCTTGCAAAACGAGAGGCGTGCAGCAGCTCCATGAGGCCTTCATCGTTGTTCTGCTTTAGTTTCAAGGTAGTAAGCTTTTCAACACTCCTAGGGGCCTTGCTTCAGCACCCGTTTCAGTACCAGAACACTGCGTAGAACCTGGAAGCTCTGCTCCTGCGTGTATGCTGCGTGTCAACCTAGAAATTAGAGACTGATGGCACAAGGCTTGTTTTCCCGTTTTGAAAGCTCCATTCATGCGGCCTCGAAGCTACCTGAAAAGCACTGTTGTTACCGTGCTTTTACTTACAGCCGGCATGGCACATAGAAGAAAATGAGTTTTCTCGAAAGAAACCTTGTGCTTCCAGTTCCTAGTTGGAAGCTCACCCGGCTCTGCTCTATACCAAACGTGAAAGTCAATGTGAGCACTAGCCTCGAAGTAAGGCCCTGATTATGCTGGCAATACGGGAGGCGTGCAGCAGCTCCATGAGGCCTTCATCGCTGTTCTGCTTTAGTTTCACGGTAGTAAGCTTTCCAACATTCCTAGGGACTTTGCTTAAGCAACCGTTTCGGTACCAGAACACTGCATAGAGACAGTAAGCTCTGGTCCTGCGTGTATGCTGCGTGTCAACCTAGAAATTGGAGACTGATGGCATAAGGCTTCTTTTGCCATTATGAAAGCTTCGTTCATGCGGCCTCGAAGCTACCTGAAAAGCATTGTTGTTGCCGGGGTTTTCCTCACTGCCGGCATGGTTCTGAGAAGAAAATGAGTTTTCTCCTAAGAAACCTTGGGTTTCCAGTTCCTTGTTGGAAGCTCACCCTGCTCTGCGCTATACCTAAAGTGAAAGTCAACATGAGCCCAAGCTTCGAAGTAAGGCCCTAATTATCCTTGCAAAACGAGAGGCGTGCAGCAGCTCCATGAGGCCTTCATCGTTGTTCTGCTTTAGTTTCAAGGTAGTAAGCTTTTCAACACTCCTAGGGGCCTTGCTTCAGCACCCGTTTCAGTACCAGAACACTGCGTAGAACCAGGAAGCTCTGCTCCTGCGTGTATGCTGCGTGTCAACCTAGAAATTAGAGACTGATGGCACAAGGCTTGTTTTCCCGTTTTGAAAGCTCCATTCATGCGGCCTCGAAGCTACCTGAAAAGCACTGTTGTTACCGTGCTTTTACTTACAGCCCGCATGGCACATAGAAGAAAATGAGTTTTCTCGAAAGAAACCTTGTGCTTCCAGTTCCTAGTTGGAAGCTCACCCGGCTCTGCTCTATACCAAACGTGAAAGTCAATGTGAGCACTAGCCTCGAAGTAAGGCCCTGATTATGCTGGCAAAACGGGAGGCGTGCAGCAGCTCCATGAGGCCTTCAACGCTGTTCTGCTTTAGTTTCACGGTAGTAAGCTTTCCAACATTCCTAGGGACTTTGCTTAAGCAACCGTTTCGGTACCAGAACACTGCGTAGAGACAATAAGCTCTGGTCCTGCGTGTATGCTGCGTGTCAACCTAGAAATTGGAGACTGATGGCATAAGGCTTCTTTTGCCATTATGAAAGCTCCGTTCATGCGGCCTCGAAGCTACCTGAAAAGCATTGTTGTTGCCGGGGTTTTCCTCACTGCCGGCTTGGTTCTGAGAAGAAACTGAGTTTTCTCCTAAGAAACCTTGGGTTTCCAGTTCCTTGTTGGAAGCTCACCCTGCTCTGCGCTATACCTAAAGTGAAAGTCAACGTGAGCCCAAGCTTCGAAGTAAGGTCCTGATTATCCTTGCAAAACGAGAGGCGTGCAGCAGCTCCATGAGGCCTTCATCGTTGTTCTGCTTTAGTTTCAAGGTAGTAAGCTTTTCAACACTCCTAGGGGCCTTGCTTCAGCACCCGTTTCAGTACCAGAACACTGCGTAGAACCAGGAAGCTCTGCTCCTGCGTGTATGCTGCGTGTCAACCTAGAAATTAGAGACTGACGGCACAAGGCTAGTTTTCCCATTATGAAAGCTCCGTTGATGCGGCCCCGAAGCTACCTGAAAAGCACTGTTGTTACCGTGCTTTTACTTACAGCTGGCATGGCACATAGAAGAAAATGAGTTTTCTCGAAAGAAACCTTGTGCTTCCAGTTCCTAGTTGGAAGCTCACCCGGCTCTGCTCTATACCAAACGTGAAAGTCAATGTGAGCAGTAGCCTCGAAGTAAGGCCCTGATTATGCTGGCAATACGGGAGGCGTGCAGCAGCTCCATGAGCCTTCATCGCTGTTCTGCTTTAGTTTCACGGTAGTAAGCTTTCCAACATTCCTAGGGACTTTGCTTAAGCAACCGTTTCGGTACCAGAACACTGCGTAGAGACAGTAAGCTCTGGTCCTGCGTGTATGCTGCGTGTCAACCTAGAAATTGGAGACTGATGGCATAAGGCTTCTTTTCCCATTATGAAAGCTCCGTTCATGCGGCCTCGAAGCTACCTGAAAAGCATTGTTGTTGCCGGGGTTTTCCTCACTGCCAGCATGGTTCTGAGAAGAAAATGAGTTTTATCCTAAGAAACCTTGGGTTTCCAGTTCCTTGTTGGAAGCTCACCCTGCTCTGCGCTATACCGAAAGTGAAAGTCAACGTGAGCCCAAGCTTCGAAGTAAGGCCCTGATTATCCTTGCAAAACGAGAGGCGTGCAGCAGCTCCATGAGGCCTTCATCGTTGTTCTGCTTTAGTTTCAAGGTAGTAAGCTTTTCAACACTCCTAGGGGCCTTGCTTCAGCACCCGTTTCACTACCAGAACACTGCGTAGAACCAGGAAGCTCTGCTCCTGCGTGTATGCTGCGTGTCAACCTAGAAATTAGAGACTGATGGCACAAGGCTTGTTTTCCCGTTTTGAAAGCTCCATTCATGCGGCCTCGAAGCTACCTGAAAAGCACTGTTGTTACCGTGCTTTTACTTACAGCCGGCATGGCACATAGAAGAAAATGAGTTTTCTCGAAAGAAACCTTGTGCTTCCAGTTCCTAGTTGGAAGCTCACCCGGCTCTGCTCTATACCAAACGTGAAAGTCAATGTGAGCACTAGCCTCGAAGTAAGGCCCTGATTATGCTGGCAAAACGGGAGGCGTGCAGCAGCTCCATGAGGCCTTCATCGCTGTTCTGCTTTAGTTTCACGGTAGTAAGCTTTCCAAGACTCCTAGGGACTTTGCTTAAGCAACCGTTTCGGTCCCAGAACACTGCGTAGAGACAGTAAGCTCTGGTCCTGCGTGTATGCTGCGTGTCAACCTAGAAATTGGAGACTGATGGCATAAGGCTTCTTTTGCCATTATGAAAGCTCCGTTCATGCGGCCTCGAAGCTACCTGAAAAGCATTGTTGTTGCCGGGGTTTTCCTCACTGCCGGCATGGTTCTGAGAAGAAAATGAGTTTTCTCCTAAGAAACCTTGGGTTTCCAGTTCCTTGTTGGAAGCTCACCCTGCTCTGCGCTATACCTAAAGTGAAAGTCAACATGAGCCCAAGCTTCGAAGTAAGGCCCTGATTATCCTTGCAAAACGAGAGGCGTGCAGCAGCTCCATGAGGCCTTCATCGTTGTTCTGCTTTAGTTTCAAGGTAGTAAGCTTTTCAACACTCCTAGGGGCCTTGCTTCAGCACCCGTTTCAGTACCAGAACACTGCGTAGAACCAGGAAGCTCTGCTCCTGCGTGTATGCTGCGTGTCAACCTAGAAATTAGAGACTGACGGCACAAGGCTAGTTTTCCCATTATGAAAGCTCCGTTGATGCGGCCTCGAAGCTACCTGAAAAGCACTGTTGTTACCGTGCTTTTACTTACAGCTGGCATGGCACATAGAAGAGAATGAGTTTTCTCGAAAGAAACCTTGTGCTTCCAGTTCCTAGTTGGAAGCTCACCCGGCTCTGCTCTATACCAAACGTGAAAATCAATGTGAGCACTAGCCTCGAAGTAAGGCCCTGATTATGCTGGCAATACGGGAGGCGTGTAGCAGCTCCATGAGCCTTCATCGCTGTTCTGCTTTAGTTTCACGGTAGTAAGCTTTCCAACATTCCTAGGGACTTTGCTTAAGCAACCGTTTCGGTACCAGAACACTGCGTAGAGACAGTAAGCTCTGGTCCTGCGTGTATGCTGCGTGTCAACCTAGAAATTGGAGACTGATGGCATAAGGCTTCTTTTCCCATTATGAAAGCTCCGTTCATGCGGCCTCGAAGCTACCTGAAAAGCATTGTTGTTGCCGGTGTTTTCCTCACTGCCAGCATGGTTCTGAGAAGAAAATGAGTTTTATCCTAAGAAACCTTGGGTTTCCAGTTCCTTGTTGGAAGCTCACCCTGCTCTGCGCTATACCTAAAGTGAAAGTCAACGTGAGCCCAAGCTTCGAAGTAAGGCCCTGATTATCCTTGCAAAACGAGAGGCGTGCAGCAGCTCCATGAGGCCTTCATCGTTGTTCTGCTTTAGTTTCAAGGTAGTAAGCTTTTCAACACTCCTAGGGGCCTTGCTTCAGCACCCGTTTCAGTACCAGAACACTGCATAGAGACAGTAAGCTCTGGTCCTGCGTGTATGCTGCGTGTCAACCTAGAAATTGGAGACTGATGGCATAAGGCTTCTTTTGCCATTATGAAAGCTCCGTTCATGCGGCCTCGAAGCTACCTGAAAAGCATTGTTGTTGCCGGGGTTTTCCTCACTGCCGGCATGGTTCTGAGAAGAAAATGAGTTTTCTCCTAAGAAACCTTGGGTTTCCAGTTCCTTGTTGGAAGCTCACCCTGCTCTGCGCTATACCTAAAGTGAAAGTCAACATGAGCCCAAGCTTCGAAGTAAGGCCCTAATTATCCTTGCAAAACGAGAGGCGTGCAGCAGCTCCATGAGGCCTTCATCGTTGTTCTGCTTTAGTTTCAAGGTAGTAAGCTTTTCAACACTCCTAGGGGCCTTGCTTCAGCACCCGTTTCAGTACCAGAACACTGCGTAGAACCAGGAAGCTCTGCTCCTGCGTGTATGCTGCGTGTCAACCTAGAAATTAGAGACTGATGGCACAAGGCTTGTTTTCCCGTTTTGAAAGCTCCATTCATGCGGCCTCGAAGCTACCTGAAAAGCACTGTTGTTACCGTGCTTTTACTTACAGCCCGCATGGCACATAGAAGAAAATGAGTTTTCTCGAAAGAAACCTTGTGCTTCCAGTTCCTAGTTGGAAGCTCACCCGGCTCTGCTCTATAACAAACGTGAAAGTCAATGTGAGCACTAGCCTCGAAGTAAGGCCCTGATTATGCTGGCAAAACGGGAGGCGTGCAGCAGCTCCATGAGGCCTTCATCGCTGTTCTGCTTTAGTTTCACGGTAGTAAGCTTTCCAACATTCCTAGGGACTTTGCTTAAGCAACCGTTTCGGTACCAGAACACTGCGTAGAGACAGTAAGCTCTGGTCCTGCGTGTATGCTGCGTGTCAACCTAGAAATTGGAGACTGATGGCATAAGGCTTCTTTTGCCATTATGAAAGCTCCGTTCATGTGGCCTCGAAGCTACCTGAAAAGCATTGTTGTTGCCGGGGTTTTCCTCACTGCCGGCTTGGTTCTGAGAAGAAAATGAGTTTTCTCCTAAGAAACCTTGGGTTTCCAGTTCCTTGTTGGAAGCTCACCCTGCTCTGCGCTATACCTAAAGTGAAAGTCAACGTGAGCCCAAGCTTCGAAGTAAGGTCCTGATTATCCTTGCAAAACGAGAGGCGTGCAGCAGCTCCATGAGGCCTTCATCGTTGTTCTGCTTTAGTTTCAAGGTAGTAAGCTTTTCAACACTCCTAGGGGCCTTGCTTCAGCACCCGTTTCAGTACCAGAACACTGCGTAGAACCAGGAAGCTCTGCTCCTGCGTGTATGCTGCGTGTCAACCTAGAAATTAGAGACTGACGGCACAAGGCTAGTTTTCCCATTATGAAAGCTCCGTTGATGCGGCCCCGAAGCTACCTGAAAAGCACTGTTGTTACCGTGCTTTTACTTACAGCTGGCATGGCACATAGAAGAAAATGAGTTTTCTCGAAAGAAACCTTGTGCTTCCAGTTCCTAGTTGGAAGCTCACCCGGCTCTGCTCTATACCAAACGTGAAAGTCAATGTGAGCACTAGCCTCGAAGTAAGGCCCTGATTATGCTGGCAATACGGGAGGCGTGCAGCAGCTCCATGAGCCTTCATCGCTGTTCTGCTTTAGTTTCACGGTAGTAAGCTTTCCAACATTCCTAGGGACTTTGCTTAAGCAACCGTTTCGGTACCAGAACACTGCGTAGAGACAGTAAGCTCTGGTCCTGCGTGTATGCTGCGTGTCAACCTAGAAATTGGAGACTGATGGCATAAGGCTTCTTTTCCCATTATGAAAGCTCCGTTCATGCGGCCTCGAAGCTACCTGAAAAGCATTGTTGTTGCCGGGGTTTTCCTCACTGCCAGCATGGTTCTGAGAAGAAAATGAGTTTTATCCTAAGAAACCTTGGGTTTCCAGTTCCTTGTTGGAAGCTCACCCTGCTCTGCGCTATACCGAAAGTGAAAGTCAACGTGAGCCCAAGCTTCGAAGTAAGGCCCTGATTATCCTTGCAAAACGAGAGGCGTGCAGCAGCTCCATTAGGCCTTCATCGTTGTTCTGCTTTAGTTTCAAGGTAGTAAGCTTTTCAACACTCCTAGGGGCCTTGCTTCAGCACCCGTTTCACTACCAGAACACTGCGTAGAACCAGGAAGCTCTGCTCCTGCGTGTATGCTGCGTGTCAACCTAGAAATTAGAGACTGATGGCACAAGGCTTGTTTTCCCGTTTTGAAAGCTCCATTCATGCGGCCTCGAAGCTACCTGAAAAGCACTGTTGTTACCGTGCTTTTACTTACAGCCGGCATGGCACATAGAAGAAAATGAGTTTTCTCGAAAGAAACCTTGTGCTTCCAGTTCCTAGTTGGAAGCTCACCCGGCTCTGCTCTATACCAAACGTGAAAGTCAATGTGAGCACTAGCCTCGAAGTAAGGCCCTGATTATGCTGGCAATACGGGAGGCGTGCAGCAGCTCCATGAGGCCTTCATCGCTGTTCTGCTTTAGTTTCACGGTAGTAAGCTTTCCAAGACTCCTAGGGACTTTGCTTAAGCAACCGTTTCGGTCCCAGAACACTGCGTAGAGACAGTAAGCTCTGGTCCTGCGTGTATGCTGCGTGTCAACCTAGAAATTGGAGACTGATGGCATAAGGCTTCTTTTGCCATTATGAAAGCTCCGTTCATGCGGCCTCGAAGCTACCTGAAAAGCATTGTTGTTGCCGGGGTTTTCCTCACTGCCGGCATGGTTCTGAGAAGAAAATGAGTTTTCTCCTAAGAAACCTTGGGTTTCCAGTTCCTTGTTGGAAGCTCACCCTGCTCTGCGCTATACCTAAAGTGAAAGTCAACATGAGCCCAAGCTTCGAAGTAAGGCCCTGATTATCCTTGCAAAACGAGAGGCGTGCAGCAGCTCCATGAGGCCTTCATCGTTGTTCTGCTTTAGTTTCAAGGTAGTAAGCTTTTCAACACTCCTAGGGGCCTTGCTTCAGCACCCGTTTCAGTACCAGAACACTGCGTAGAACCAGGAAGCTCTGCTCCTGCGTGTATGCTGCGTGTCAACCTAGAAATTAGAGACTGACGGCACAAGGCTAGTTTTCCCATTATGAAAGCTCCGTTGATGCGGCCCCGAAGCTACCTGAAAAGCACTGTTGTTACCGTGCTTTTACTTACAGCTGGCATGGCACATAGAAGAAAATGAGTTTTCTCGAAAGAAACCTTGTGCTTCCAGTTCCTAGTTGGAAGCTCACCCGGCTCTGCTGTATACCAAACGTGAAAGTCAATGTGAGCACTAGCCTCGAAGTAAGGCCCTGATTATGCTGGCAAAACGGGAGGCGTACAGGAGCTCCATGAGGCCTTCATCGCTGTTCTGCTTTAGTTTCACGGTAGTAAGCTTTCCAAGACTCCTAGGGACTTTGCTTAAGCAACCGTTTCGGTCCCAGAACACTGCGTAGAGACAGTAAGCTCTGGTCCTGCGTGTATGCTGCGTGTCAACCTAGAAATTGGAGACTGATGGCATAAGGCTTCTTTTGCCATTATGAAAGCTCCGTTCATGCGGCCTCGAAGCTACCTGAAAAGCATTGTTGTTGCCGGGGTTTTCCTCACTGCCGGCATGGTTCTGAGAAAAAAATGAGTTTTCTCCTAAGAAACCTTGGGTTTCCAGTTCCTTGTTGGAAGCTCACCCTGCTCTGCGCTATACCTAAAGTGAAAGTCAACGTGAGCCCAAGCTTCGAAGTAAGGTCCTGATTATCCTTGCAAAACGAGACGCGTGCAGCAGCTCCATGAGGCCTTCATCGTTGTTCTGCTTTAGTTTCAAGGTAGTAAGCTTTTCAACACTCCTAGGGGCCTTGCTTCAGCACCCGTTTCAGTACCAGAACACTGCGTAGAACCAGGAAGCTCTGCTCCTGCGTGTATGCTGCGTGTCAACCTAGAAATTAGAGACTGACGGCACAAGGCTAGTTTTCCCATTATGAAAGCTCCGTTGATGCGGCCCCGAAGCTACCTGAAAAGCACTGTTGTTACCGTGCTTTTACTTACAGCTGGCATGGCACATAGAAGAGAATGAGTTTTCTCGAAAGAAACCTTGTGCTTCCAGTTCCTAGTTGGAAGCTCACCCGGCTCTGCTCTATACCAAACGTGAAAATCAATGTGAGCACTAGCCTCGAAGTAAGGCCCTGATTATGCTGGCAATACGGGAGGCGTGCAGCAGCTCCATGAGCCTTCATCGCTGTTCTGCTTTAGTTTCACGGTAGTAAGCTTTCCAACATTCCTAGGGACTTTGCTTAAGCAACCGTTTCGGTACCAGAACACTGCGTAGAGACAGTAAGCTCTGGTCCTGCGTGTATGCTGCGTGTCAACCTAGAAATTGGAGACTGATGGCATAAGGCTTCTTTTCCCATTATGAAAGCTCCGTTCATGCGGCCTCGAAGCTACCTGAAAAGCATTGTTGTTGCCGGTGTTTTCCTCACTGCCAGCAGGGTTCTGAGAAGAAAATGAGTTTTATCCTAAGAAACCTTGGGTTTCCAGTTCCTTGTTGGAAGCTCACCCTGCTCTGCGCTATACCTAAAGTGAAAGTCAACGTGAGCCCAAGCTTCGAAGTAAGGCCCTGATTATCCTTACAAAACGAGAGGCGTGCAGCAGCTCCATGAGGCCTTCATCGTTGTTCTGCTTTAGTTTCAAGGTAGTAAGCTTTTCAACACTCCTAGGGGCCTTGCTTCAGCACCCATTTCACTACCAGAACACTGCGTAGAACCAGGAAGCTCTGCTCCTGCGTGTATGCTGCGTGTCAACCTAGAAATTAGAGACTGATGGCACAAGGCTTGTTTTCCCGTTTTGAAAGCTCCATTCATGCGGCCTCGAAGCTACCTGAAAAGCACTGTTGTTACCGTGCTTTTACTTACAGCCGGCATGGCACATAGAAGAAAATGAGTTTTCTCGAAAGAAACCTTGTGCTTCCAGTTCCTAGTTGGAAGCTCACCCGGCTCTGCTCTATACCAAACGTGAAAGTCAATGTGAGCACTAGCCTCGAAGTAAGGCCCTGATTATGCTGGCAATACGGGAGGCGTGCAGCAGCTCCATGAGGCCTTCATCGCTGTTCTGCTTTAGTTTCACGGTAGTAAGCTTTCCAACATTCCTACGGACTTTGCTTAAGCAACCGTTTCGGTACCAGAACACTGCGTAGAGACAGTAAGCTCTGGTCCTGCGTGTATGCTGCGTGTCAACCTAGAAATTGGAGACTGATGGCATAAGGCTTCTTTTCCCATTATGAAAGCTCCGTTCATGCGGCCTCGAAGCTACCTGAAAAGCATTGTTGTTGCCGGGGTTTTCCTCACTGCCGGCATGGTTCTGAGAAGAAAATGAGTTTTCTCCTAAGAAACCTTGGGTTTCCAGTTCCTTGTTGGAAGCTCACCCTGCTCTGCGCTATACCTAAAGTGAAAGTCAACGTGAGCCCAAGCTTCGAAGTAAGGTCCTGATTATCCTTGCAAAACGAGAGGCGTGCAGCAGCTCCATGAGGCCTTCATCGTTGTTCTGCTTTAGTTTCAAGGTAGTAAGCTTTTCAACACTCCTAGGGGCCTTGCTTCAGCACCCGTTTCAGTACCAGAACACTGCGTAGAACCAGGAAGCTCTGCTCCTGCGTGTATACTGCGTGTCAACCTAGAAATTAGAGACTGACGGCACAAGGCTAGTTTTCCCATTATGAAAGCTCCGTTGATGCGGCCCCGAAGCTACCTGAAAAGCACTGTTGTTACCGTGCTTTTACTTACAGCTGGCATGGCACATAGAAGAAAATGAGTTTTCTCGAAAGAAACCTTGTGCTTCCAGTTCCTAGTTGGAAGCTCACCCGGCTCTGCTCTATACCAAACGTGAAAGTCAATGTGAGCACTAGCCTCGAAGTAAGGCCCTGATTATGCTGGCAATACGGGAGGCGTGCAGCAGCTCCATGAGCCTTCATCGCTGTTCTGCTTTAGTTTCACGGTAGTAAGCTTTCCAACATTCCTAGGGACTTTGCTTAAGCAACCGTTTCGGTACCAGAACACTGCGTAGAGACAGTAAGCTCTGGTCCTGCGTGTATGCTGCGTGTCAACCTAGAAATTGGAGACTGATGGCATAAGGCTTCTTTTCCCATTATGAAAGCTCCGTTCATGCGGCCTCGAAGCTACCTGAAAAGCATTGTTGTTGCCGGGGTTTTCCTCACTGCCAGCATGGTTCTGAGAAGAAAATGAGTTTTATCCTAAGAAACCTTGAGTTTCCAGTTCCTTGTTGGAAGCTCACCCTGCTCTGCGCTATACCGAAAGTGAAAGTCAACGTGAGCCCAAGCTTCGAAGTAAGGCCCTGATTATCCTTGCAAAACGAGAGGCGTGCAGCAGCTCCATGAGGCCTTCATCGTTGTTCTGCTTTAGTTTCAAGGTAGTAAGCTTTTCAACACTCCTAGGGGCCTTGCTTCAGCACCCGTTTCAGTACCAGAACACTGCGTAGAACCAGGAAGCTCTGCTCCTGCGTGTATGCTGCGTGTCAACCTAGAAATTAGAGACTAATTGCACAAGGCTTGTTTTCCCGTTTTGAAAGCTCCATTCATGCGGCCTCGAAGCTACCTGAAAAGCACTGTTGTTACCGTGCTTTTACTTACAGCTGGCATGGCACATAGAAGAAAATGAGTTTTCTCGAAAGAAACCTTGTGCTTCCAGTTCCTAGTTGGAAGCTCACCCGGCTCTGCTCTATACCAAACGTGAAAGTCAATGTGAGCACTAGCCTCGAAGTAAGGCCCTGATTATGCTGGCAAAACGGGAGGCGTGCAGCAGCTCCATGAGGCCTTCATCGCTGTTCTGCTTTAGTTTCACGGTAGTAAGCTTTCCAAGACTCCTAGGGACTTTGCTTAAGCAACCGTTTCGGTCCCAGAACACTGCGTAGAGACAGTAAGCTCTGGTCCTGCGTGTATGCTGCGTGTCAACCTAGAAATTGGAGACTGATGGCATAAGGCTTCTTTTGCCATTATGAAAGCTCCGTTCATGCGGCCTCGAAGCTACCTGAAAAGCATTGTTGTTGCCGGGGTTTTCCTCACTGCCCGCATGGTTCTGAGAAGAAAATGAGTTTTCTCCTAAGAAACCTTGGGTTTCCAGTTCCTTGTTGGAAGCTCACCCTGCTCTACGCTATACCTAAAGTGAAAGTCAACATGAGCCCAAGCTTCGAAGTAAGGCCCTGATTATCCTTGCAAAACGAGAGGCGTGCAGCAGCTCCATGAGGCCTTCATCGTTGTTCTGCTTTAGTTTCAAGGTAGTAAGCTTTTCAACACTCCTAGGGGCCTTGCTTCAGCACCCGTTTCAGTACCAGAACACTGCGTAGAACCAGGAAGCTCTGCTCCTGCGTGTATGCTGCGTGTCAACCTAGAAATTAGAGACTGACGGCACAAGGCTAGTTTTCCCATTATGAAAGCTCCGTTGATGCGGCCCCGAAGCTACCTGAAAAGCACTGTTGTTACCGTGCTTTTACTTACAGCTGGCATGGCACATAGAAGAAAATGAGTTTTCTCGAAAGAAACCTTGTGCTTCCAGTTCCTAGTTGGAAGCTCACCCGGCTCTGCTGTATACCAAACGTGAAAGTCAATGTGAGCACTAGCCTCGAAGTAAGGCCCTGATTATGCTGGCAAAACGGGAGGCGTACAGGAGCTCCATGAGGCCTTCATCGCTGTTCTGCTTTAGTTTCACGGTAGTAAGCTTTCCAACACTCCTAGGGACTTTGCTTAAGCAACCGTTTCGGTACCAGAACACTGCGTAGAGACAGTAAGCTCTGGTCCTGCGTGTATGCTGCGTGTCAACCTAGAAATTGGAGACTGATGGCATAAGGCTTCTTTTGCCATTATGAAAGCTCCGTTCATGCGGCCTCGAAGCTACCTGAAAAGCATTGTTGTTGCCGGGGTTTTCCTCACTGCCGGCATGGTTCTGAGAAAAAAATGAGTTTTCTCCTAAGAAACCTTGGGTTTCCAGTTCCTTGTTGGAAGCTCACCCTGCTCTGCGCTATACCTAAAGTGAAAGTCAACGTGAGCCCAAGCTTCGAAGTAAGGTCCTGATTATCCTTGCAAAACGAGAGGCGTGCAGCAGCTCCATGAGGCCTTCATCGTTGTTCTGCTTTAGTTTCAAGGTAGTAAGCTTTTCAACACTCCTAGGGGCCTTGCTTCAGCACCCGTTTCAGTACCAGAACACTGCGTAGAACCAGGAAGCTCTGCTCCTGCGTGTATACTGCGTGTCAACCTAGAAATTAGAGACTGACGGCACAAGGCTAGTTTTCCCATTATGAAAGCTCCGTTGATGCGGCCCCGAAGCTACCTGAAAAGCACTGTTGTTACCGTGCTTTTACTTACAGCTGGCATGGCACATAGAAGAAAATGAGTTTTCTCGAAAGAAACCTTGTGCTTCCAGTTCCTAGTTGGAAGCTCACCCGGCTCTGCTCTATACCAAACGTGAAAGTCAATGTGAGCACTAGCCTCGAAGTAAGGCCCTGATTATGCTGGCAATACGGGAGGCGTGCAGCAGCTCCATGAGCCTTCATCGCTGTTCTGCTTTAGTTTCACGGTAGTAAGCTTTCCAACATTCCTAGGGACTTTGCTTAAGCAACCGTTTCGGTACCAGAACACTGCGTAGAGACAGTAAGCTCTGGTCCTGCGTGTATGCTGCGTGTCAACCTAGAAATTGGAGACTGATGGCATAAGGCTTCTTTTCCCATTATGAAAGCTCCGTTCATGCGGCCTCGAAGCTACCTGAAAAGCATTGTTGTTGCCGGGGTTTTCCTCACTGCCAGCATGGTTCTGAGAAGAAAATGAGTTTTATCCTAAGAAACCTTGAGTTTCCAGTTCCTTGTTGGAAGCTCACCCTGCTCTGCGCTATACCGAAAGTGAAAGTCAACGTGAGCCCAAGCTTCGAAGTAAGGCCCTGATTATCCTTGCAAAACGAGAGGCGTGCAGCAGCTCCATGAGGCCTTCATCGTTGTTCTGCTTTAGTTTCAAGGTAGTAAGCTTTTCAACACTCCTAGGGGCCTTGCTTCAGCACCCGTTTCAGTACCAGAACACTGCGTAGAACCAGGAAGCTCTGCTCCTGCGTGTATGCTGCGTGTCAACCTAGAAATTAGAGACTGACGGCACAAGGCTAGTTTTCCCATTATGAAAGCTCCGTTGATGCGGCCCCGAAGCTACCTGAAAAGCACTGTTGTTACCGTGCTTTTACTTACAGCTGGCATGGCACATAGAAGAAAATGAGTTTTCTCGAAAGAAACCTTGTGCTTCCAGTTCCTAGTTGGAAGCTCACCCGGCTCTGCTGTATACCAAACGTGGAAGTCAATGTGAGCACTAGCCTCGAAGTAAGGCCCTGATTATGCTGGCAAAACGGGAGGCGTACAGGAGCTCCATGAGGCCTTCATCGCTGTTCTGCTTTAGTTTCACGGTAGTAAGCTTTCCAACACTCCTAGGGACTTTGCTTAAGCAACCGTTTCGGTACCAGAACACTGCGTAGAGACAGTAAGCTCTGGTCCTGCGTGTATGCTGCGTGTCAACCTAGAAATTGGAGACTGATGGCATAAGGCTTCTTTTGCCATTATGAAAGCTCCGTTCATGCGGCCTCGAAGCTACCTGAAAAGCATTGTTGTTGCCGGGGTTTTCCTCACTGCCGGCATGGTTCTGAGAAAAAAATGAGTTTTCTCCTAAGAAACCTTGGGTTTCCAGTTCCTTGTTGGAAGCTCACCCTGCTCTGCGCTATACCTAAAGTGAAAGTCAACGTGAGCCCAAGCTTCGAAGTAAGGTCCTGATTATCCTTGCAAAACGAGAGGCGTGCAGCAGCTCCATGAGGCCTTCATCGTTGTTCTGCTTTAGTTTCAAGGTAGTAAGCTTTTCAACACTCCTAGGGGCCTTGCTTCAGCACCCGTTTCAGTACCAGAACACTGCGTAGAACCAGGAAGCTCTGCTCCTGCGTGTATACTGCGTGTCAACCTAGAAATTAGAGACTGACGGCACAAGGCTAGTTTTCCCATTATGAAAGCTCCGTTGATGCGGCCCCGAAGCTACCTGAAAAGCACTGTTGTTACCGTGCTTTTACTTACAGCTGGCATGGCACATAGAAGAAAATGAGTTTTCTCGAAAGAAACCTTGTGCTTCCAGTTCCTAGTTGGAAGCTCACCCGGCTCTGCTCTATACCAAACGTGAAAGTCAATGTGAGCACTAGCCTCGAAGTAAGGCCCTGATTATGCTGGCAATACGGGAGGCGTGCAGCAGCTCCATGAGCCTTCATCGCTGTTCTGCTTTAGTTTCACGGTAGTAAGCTTTCCAACATTCCTAGGGACTTTGCTTAAGCAACCGTTTCGGTACCAGAACACTGCGTAGAGACAGTAAGCTCTGGTCCTGCGTGTATGCTGCGTGTCAACCTAGAAATTGGAGACTGATGGCATAAGGCTTCTTTTCCCATTATGAAAGCTCCGTTCATGCGGCCTCGAAGCTACCTGAAAAGCATTGTTGTTGCCGGGGTTTTCCTCACTGCCAGCATGGTTCTGAGAAGAAAATGAGTTTTATCCTAAGAAACCTTGAGTTTCCAGTTCCTTGTTGGAAGCTCACCCTGCTCTGCGCTATACCGAAAGTGAAAGTCAACGTGAGCCCAAGCTTCGAAGTAAGGCCCTGATTATCCTTGCAAAACGAGAGGCGTGCAGCAGCTCCATGAGGCCTTCATCGTTGTTCTGCTTTAGTTTCAAGGTAGTAAGCTTTTCAACACTCCTAGGGGCCTTGCTTCAGCACCCGTTTCAGTACCAGAACACTGCGTAGAACCAGGAAGCTCTGCTCCTGCGTGTATGCTGCGTGTCAACCTAGAAATTAGAGACTAATGGCACAAGGCTTGTTTTCCCGTTTTGAAAGCTCCATTCATGCGGCCTCGAAGCTACCTGAAAAGCACTGTTGTTACCGTGCTTTTACTTACAGCCGGCATGGCACATAGAAGAAAATGAGTTTTCTCGAAAGAAACCTTGTGCTTCCAGTTCCTAGTTGGAAGCTCACCCGGCTCTGCTCTATACCAAACGTGAAAGTCAATGTGAGCACTAGCCTCGAAGTAAGGCCCTGATTATGCTGGCAAAACGGGAGGCGTGCAGCAGCTCCATGAGGCCTTCATCGCTGTTCTGCTTTAGTTTCACGGTAGTAAGCTTTCCAAGACTCCTAGGGACTTTGCTTAAGCAACCGTTTCGGTCCCAGAACACTGCGTAGAGACAGTAAGCTCTGGTCCTGCGTGTATGCTGCGTGTCAACCTAGAAATTGGAGACTGATGGCATAAGGCTTCTTTTGCCATTATGAAAGCTCCGTTCATGCGGCCTCGAAGCTACCTGAAAAGCATTGTTGTTGCCGGGGTTTTCCTCACTGCCCGCATGGTTCTGAGAAGAAAATGAGTTTTCTCCTAAGAAACCTTGGGTTTCCAGTTCCTTGTTGGTAGCTCACCCTGCTCTACGCTATACCTAAAGTGAAAGTCAACATGAGCCCAAGCTTCGAAGTAAGGCCCTGATTATCCTTGCAAAACGAGAGGCGTGCAGCAGCTCCATGAGGCCTTCATCGTTGTTCTGCTTTAGTTTCAAGGTAGTAAGCTTTTCAACACTCCTAGGGGCCTTGCTTCAGCACCCGTTTCAGTACCAGAACACTGCGTAGAACCAGGAAGCTCTGCTCCTGCGTGTATGCTGCGTGTCAACCTAGAAATTAGAGACTGACGGCACAAGGCTAGTTTTCCCATTATGAAAGCTCCGTTGATGCGGCCCCGAAGCTACCTGAAAAGCACTGTTGTTACCGTGCTTTTACTTACAGCTGGCATGGCACATAGAAGAAAATGAGTTTTCTCGAAAGAAACCTTGTGCTTCCAGTTCCTAGTTGGAAGCTCACCCGGCTCTGCTGTATACCAAACGTGAAAGTCAATGTGAGCACTAGCCTCGAAGTAAGGCCCTGATTATGCTGGCAAAACGGGAGGCGTACAGGAGCTCCATGAGGCCTTCATCGCTGTTCTGCTTTAGTTTCACGGTAGTAAGCTTTCCAACACTCCTAGGGACTTTGCTTAAGCAACCGTTTCGGTACCAGAACACTGCGTAGAGACAGTAAGCTCTGGTCCTGCGTGTATGCTGCGTGTCAACCTAGAAATTGGAGACTGATGGCATAAGGCTTCTTTTGCCATTATGAAAGCTCCGTTCATGCGGCCTCGAAGCTACCTGAAAAGCATTGTTGTTGCCGGGGTTTTCCTCACTGCCGGCATGGTTCTGAGAAAAAAATGAGTTTTCTCCTAAGAAACCTTGGGTTTCCAGTTCCTTGTTGGAAGCTCACCCTGCTCTGCGCTATACCTAAAGTGAAAGTCAACGTGAGCCCAAGCTTCGAAGTAAGGTCCTGATTATCCTTGCAAAACGAGAGGCGTGCAGCAGCTCCATGAGGCCTTCATCGTTGTTCTGCTTTAGTTTCAAGGTAGTAAGCTTTTCAACACTCCTAGGGGCCTTGCTTCAGCACCCGTTTCAGTACCAGAACACTGCGTAGAACCAGGAAGCTCTGCTCCTGCGTGTATGCTGCGTGTCAACCTAGAAATTAGAGACTGACGGCACAAGGCTAGTTTTCCCATTATGAAAGCTCCGTTGATGCGGCCCCGAAGCTACCTGAAAAGCACTGTTGTTACCGTGCTTTTACTTACAGCTGGCATGGCACATAGAAGAGAATGAGTTTTCTCGAAAGAAACCTTGTGCTTCCAGTTCCTAGTTGGAAGCTCACCCAGCTCTGCTCTATACCAAACGTGAAAATCAATGTGAGCACTAGCCTCGAAGTAAGGCCCTGATTATGCTGGCAATACGGGAGGCGTGCAGCAGCTCCATGAGCCTTCATCGCTGTTCTGCTTTAGTTTCACGGTAGTAAGCTTTCCAACATTCCTAGGGACTTTGCTTAAGCAACCGTTTCGGTACCAGAACACTGCGTAGAGACAGTAAGCTCTGGTCCTGCGTGTATGCTGCGTGTCAACCTAGAAATTGGAGACTGATGGCATAAGGCTTCTTTTCCCATTATGAAAGCTCCGTTCATGCGGCCTCGAAGCTACCTGAAAAGCATTGTTGTTGCCGGGGTTTTCCTCACTGCCAGCATGGTTCTGAGAAGAAAATGAGTTTTCTCCTAAGAAACCTTGGGTTTCCAGTTCCTTGTTGGAAGCTCACCCTGCTCTGCGCTATACCAAAAGTGAAAGTCAACGTGAGCCCAAGCTTCGAAGTAAGGCCCTGATTATCCTTGCAAAACGAGAGGCGTGCAGCAGCTCCATGAGGCCTTCATCGTTGTTCTGCTTTAGTTTCAAGGTAGTAAGCTTTTCAACACTCCTAGGGGCCTTGCTTCAGCACCCATTTCACTACAAGAACACTGCGTAGAACCAGGAAGCTCTGCTCCTGCGTGTATGCTGCGTGTCAACCTAGAAATTAGAGACTGATGGCACAAGGCTTGTTTTCCCGTTTTGAAAGCTCCATTCATGCGGCCTCGAAGCTACCTGAAAAGCACTGTTGTTACCGTGCTTTTACTTACAGCCGGCATGGCACATAGAAGAAAATGAGTTTTCTCGAAAGAAACCTTGTGCTTCCAGTTCCTAGTTGGAAGCTCACCCGGCTCTGCTCTATACCAAACGTGAAAGTCAATGTGAGCACTAGCCTCGAAGTAAGGCCCTGATTATGCTGGCAAAACGGGAGGCGTGCAGCAGCTCCATGAGGCCTTCATCGCTGTTCTGCTTTAGTTTCACGGTAGTAAGCTTTCCAAGACTCCTAGGGACTTTGCTTAAGCAACCGTTTCGGTCCCAGAACACTGCGTAGAGACAGTAAGCTCTGGTCCTGCGTGTATGCTGCGTGTCAACCTAGAAATTGGAGACTGATGGCATAAGGCTTCTTTTGCCATTATGAAAGCTCCGTTCATGCGGCCTCGAAGCTACCTGAAAAGCATTGTTGTTGCCGGGGTTTTCCTCACTGCCGGCATGGTTCTGAGAAGAAAATGAGTTTTCTCCTAAGAAACCTTGGGTTTCCAGTTCCTTGTTGGAAGCTCACCCTGCTCTGCGCTATACCTAAAGTGAAAGTCAACATGAGCCCAAGCTTCGAAGTAAGGCCCTGATTATCCTTGCAAAACGAGAGGCGTGCAGCAGCTCCATGAGGCCTTCATCGTTGTTCTGCTTTAGTTTCAAGGTAGTAAGCTTTTCAACACTCCTAGGGGACTTGCTTCAGCACCCGTTTCAGTACCAGAACACTGCATAGAACCAGGAAGCTCTGCTCCTGCGTGTATGCTGCGTGTCAACCTAGAAATTAGAGACTGACGGCACAAGGCTAGTTTTCCCATTATGAAAGCTCCGTTGATGCGGCCCCGAAGCTACCTGAAAAGCACTGTTGTTACCGTGCTTTTACTTACAGCCGGCATGGCACATAGAAGAAAATGAGTTTTCTCGAAAGAAACCTTGTGCTTCCAGTTCCTAGTTGGAAGCTCACCCGGCTCTGCTCTATACCAAACGTGAAAGTCAATGTGAGCACTAGCCTCGAAGTAAGGCCCTGATTATCCTGGCAAAACGGGAGGCGTGCAGCAGCTCCATGAGGCCTTCATCGCTGTTCTGCTTTATTTTCACGGAAGTAAGCTTTCCAAGACTCCTAGGGACTTTGCTTAAGCAACCGTTTCGGTACCAGAAGACTGCGTAGAGACAGTAAGCTCTGGTCCTGCGTGTATGCTGCGTGTCAACCTAGAAATTGGAGACTGATGGCATAAGGCTTCTTTTGCCATTATGAAAGCTCCGTTCATGCGGCCTCGAAGCTACCTGAAAAGCATTGTTGTTGCCGGGGTTTTCCTCACTGCCGGCATGGTTCTGAGAAGAAAATGAGTTTTCTCCTAAGAAACCTTGGGTTTCCAGTTCCTTGTTGGAAGCTCACCCTGCTCTGCGCTATACCTAAAGTGAAAGTCAACGTGAGCCCAAGCTTCGAAGTAAGGCCCTGATTATCCTTGCAAAACGAGAGGCGTGCAGCAGCTCCATGAGGCCTTCATCGTTGTTCTGCTTTAGTTTCAAGGTAGTAAGCTTTTCAACACTCCTAGGGGCCTTGCTTCAGCACCCGTTTCAGTACCAGAACACTGCGTAGAACCTGGAAGCTCTGCTCCTGCGTGTATGCTGCGTGTCAACCTAGAAATTAGAGACTGATGGCACAAGGCTTGTTTTCCCGTTTTGAAAGCTCCATTCATGCGGCCTCGAAGCTACCTGAAAAGCACTGTTGTTACCGTGCTTTTACTTACAGCCGGCATGGCACATAGAAGAAAATGAGTTTTCTCGAAAGAAACCTTGTGCTTCCAGTTCCTAGTTGGAAGCTCACCCGGCTCTGCTCTATACCAAACGTGAAAGTCAATGTGAGCACTAGCCTCGAAGTAAGGCCCTGATTATGCTGGCAATACGGGAGGCGTGCAGCAGCTCCATGAGGCCTTCATCGCTGTTCTGCTTTAGTTTCACGGTAGTAAGCTTTCCAACATTCCTAGGGACTTTGCTTAAGCAACCGTTTCGGTACCAGAACACTGCGTAGAGACAGTAAGCTCTGGTCCTGCGTGTATGCTGCGTGTCAACCTAGAAATTGGAGACTGATGGCATAAGGCTTCTTTTCCCATTATGAAAGCTCCGTTCATGCGGCCTCGAAGCTACCTGAAAAGCATTGTTGTTGCCGGGGTTTTCCTCACTGCCGGCATGGTTCTGAGAAGAAACTGAGTTTTCTCCTAAGAAACCTTGGGTTTCCAGTTCCTTGTTGGAAGCTCACCCTGCTCTGCGCTATACCTAAAGTGAAAGTCAACGTGAGCCCAAGCTTCGAAGTAAGGCCCTGATTATCCTTGCAAAACGAGAGGCGTGCAGCAGCTCCATGAGGCCTTCATCGTTGTTCTGCTTTAGTTTCAAGGTAGTAAGCTTTTCAACACTCCTAGGGGACTTGCTTCAGCACCCGTTTCAGTACCAGAACACTGCGTAGAACCAGGAAGCTCTGCTCCTGCGTGTATGCTGCGTGTCAACCTAGAAATTAGAGACTGATGGCACAAGGCTTGTTTTCCCGTTTTGAAAGCTCCATTCATGCGGCCTCGAAGCTACCTGAAAAGCACTGTTGTTACCGTGCTTTTACTTACAGCCGGCATGGCACATAGAAGAAAATGAGTTTTCTCGAAAGAAACCTTGTGCTTCCAGTTCCTAGTTGGAAGCTCACCCGGCTCTGCTCTATACCAAACGTGAAAGTCAATGTGAGCACTAGCCTCGAAGTAAGGCCCTGATTATGCTGGCAATACGGGAGGCGTGCAGCAGCTCCATGAGGCCTTCATCGCTGTTCTGCTTTAGTTTCATGGTAGTAAGCTTTCCAAATTCCTAGGGACTTTGCTTAAGCAACCGTTTCGGTACCAGAAGACTGCGTAGAGACAGTAAGCTCTGGTCCTGCGTGTATGCTGCGTGTCAACCTAGAAATTGGAGACTGATGGCATAAGGCTTCTTTTGCCATTATGAAAGCTCCGTTCATGCGGCCTCGAAGCTACCTGAAAAGCATTGTTGTTGCCGGGGTTTTCCTCACTGCCGGCATGGTTCTGAGAAGAAAATGAGTTTTCTCCTAAGAAACCTTGGGTTTCCAGTTCCTTGTTGGAAGCTCACCCTGCTCTGCGCTATACCTAAAGTGAAAGTCAACGTGAGCCCAAGCTTCGAAGTAAGGCCCTGATTATCCTTGCAAAACGAGAGGCGTGCAGCAGCTCCATGAGGCCTTCATCGTTGTTCTGCTTTAGTTTCAAGGTAGTAAGCTTTTCAACACTCCTAGGGGCCTTGCTTCAGCACCCGTTTCAGTACCAGAACACTGCGTAGAACCAGGAAGCTCTGCTCCTGCGTGTATGCTGCGTGTCAACCTAGAAATTAGAGACTGACGGCACAAGGCTAGTTTTCCAATTATGAAAGCTCCGTTGATGCGGCCCCGAAGCTACCTGAAAAGCACTGTTGTTACCGTGCTTTTACTTACAGCCGGCATGGCACATAGAAGAAAATGAGTTTTCTCGAAAGAAACCTTGTGCTTCCAGTTCCTAGTTGGAAGCTCACCCGGCTCTGCTCTATACCAAACGTGAAAGTCAATGTGAGCACTAGCCTCGAAGTAAGGCCCTGATTATGCTGGCAAAACGGGAGGCGTGCAGCAGCTCCATGAGGCCTTCATCGCTGTTCTGCTTTAGTTTCACGGTAGTCAGCTTTCCAACATTCCTAGGGACTTTGCTTAAGCAACCGTTTCGGTACCAGAACACTGCGTAGAGACAGTAAGCTCTGGTCCTGCGTGTATGCTGCGTGTCAACCTAGAAATTGGAGACTGATGGCATAAGGCTTCTTTTCCCATTATGAAAGCTCCGTTCATGCGGCCTCGAAGCTACCTGAAAAGCATTGTTGTTGCCGGGGTTTTCCTCACTGCCGGCATGGTTCTGAGAAGAAACTGAGTTTTCTCCTAAGAAACCTTGGATTTCCAGTTCCTTGTTGGAAGCTCACCCTGCTCTGCGCTATACCTAAAGTGAAAGTCAACGTGAGCCCAAGCTTCGAAGTAAGGCCCTGATTATCCTTGCAAAACGAGAGGCGTGCAGCAGCTCCATGAGGCCTTCATCGTTGTTCTGCTTTAGTTTCAAGGTAGTAAGCTTTTCAACACTCCTAGGGGACTTGCTTCAGCACCCGTTTCAGTACCAGAACACTGCGTAGAACCAGGAAGCTCTGCTCCTGCGTGTATGCTGCGTGTCAACCTAGAAATTAGAGACTGATGGCACAAGGCTTGTTTTCCCGTTTTGAAAGCTCCATTCATGCGGCCTCGAAGCTACCTGAAAAGCACTGTTGTTACCGTGCTTTTACTTACAGCCGGCATGGCACATAGAAGAAAATGAGTTTTCTCGAAAGAAACCTTGTGCTTCCAGTTCCTAGTTGGAAGCTCACCCGGCTCTGCTCTATACCAAACGTGAAAGTCAATGTGAGCACTAGCCTCGAAGTAAGGCCCTGATTATGCTGGCAATACGGGAGGCGTGCAGCAGCTCCATGAGGCCTTCATCGCTGTTCTGCTTTAGTTTCATGGTAGTAAGCTTTCCAAAATTCCTAGGGACTTTGCTTAAGCAACCGTTTCGGTACCAGAAGACTGCGTAGAGACAGTAAGCTCTGGTCCTGCGTGTATGCTGCGTGTCAACCTAGAAATTGGAGACTGATGGCATAAGGCTTCTTTTGCCATTATGAAAGCTCCGTTCATGCGGCCTCGAAGCTACCTGAAAAGCATTGTTGTTGCCGGGGTTTTCCTCACTGCCGGCATGGTTCTGAGAAGAAAATGAGTTTTCTCCTAAGAAACCTTGGGTTTCCAGTTCCTTGTTGGAAGCTCACCCTGCTCTGCGCTATACCTAAAGTGAAAGTCAACGTGAGCCCAAGCTTCGAAGTAAGGCCCTGATTATCCTTGCAAAACGAGAGGCGTGCAGCAGCTCCATGAGGCCTTCATCGTTGTTCTGCTTTAGTTTCAAGGTAGTAAGCTTTTCAACACTCCTAGGGGCCTTGCTTCAGCACCCGTTTCAGTACCAGAACACTGCGTAGAACCAGGAAGCTCTGCTCCTGCGTGTATGCTGCGTGTCAACCTAGAAATTAGAGACTGACGGCACAAGGCTAGTTTTCCAATTATGAAAGCTCCGTTGATGCGGCCCCGAAGCTACCTGAAAAGCACTGTTGTTACCGTGCTTTTACTTACAGCCGGCATGGCACATAGAAGAAAATGAGTTTTCTCGAAAGAAACCTTGTGCTTCCAGTTCCTAGTTGGAAGCTCACCCGGCTCTGCTCTATACCAAACGTGAAAGTCAATGTGAGCACTAGCCTCGAAGTAAGGCCCTGATTATGCTGGCAAAACGGGAGGCGTGCAGCAGCTCCATGAGGCCTTCATCGCTGTTCTGCTTTAGTTTCACGGTAGTCAGCTTTCCAACATTCCTAGGGACTTTGCTTAAGCAACCGTTTCGGTACCAGAACACTGCGTAGAGACAGTAAGCTCTGGTCCTGCGTGTATGCTGCGTGTCAACCTAGAAATTGGAGACTGATGGCATAAGGCTTCTTTTCCCATTATGAAAGCTCCGTTCATGCGGCCTCGAAGCTACCTGAAAAGCATTGTTGTTGCCGGGGTTTTCCTCACTGCCGGCATGGTTCTGAGAAGAAAATGAGTTTTCTCCTAAGAAACCTTGGGTTTCCAGTTCCTTGTTGGAAGCTCACCCTGCTCTGCGCTATACCTAAAGTGAAAGTCAACGTGAGCCCAAGCTTCGAAGTAAGGCCCTGATTATCCTTGCAAAACGAGAGGCGTGCAGCAGCTCCATGAGGCCTTCATCGTTGTTCTGCTTTAGTTTCAAGGTAGTAAGCTTTTCAACACTCCTAGGGGCCTTGCTTCAGCACCCGTTTCAGTACCAGAACACTGCGTAGAACCTGGAAGCTCTGCTCCTGCGTGTATGCTGCGTGTCAACCTAGAAATTAGAGACTGATGGCACAAGGCTTGTTTTCCCGTTTTGAAAGCTCCATTCATGCGGCCTCGAAGCTACCTGAAAAGCACTGTTGTTACCGTGCTTTTACTTACAGCCGGCATGGCACATAGAAGAAAATGAGTTTTCTCGAAAGAAACCTTGTGCTTCCAGTTCCTAGTTGGAAGCTCACCCGGCTCTGCTCTATACCAAACGTGAAAGTCAATGTGAGCACTAGCCTCGAAGTAAGGCCCTGATTATGCTGGCAATACGGGAGGCGTGCAGCAGCTCCATGAGGCCTTCATCGCTGTTCTGCTTTAGTTTCACGGTAGTAAGCTTTCCAACATTCCTAGGGACTTTGCTTAAGCAACCATTTCGGTACCAGAACACTGCGTAGAGACAGTAAGCTCTGGTCCTGCGTGTATGCTGCGTGTCAACCTAGAAATTGGAGACTGATGGCATAAGGCTTCTTTTGCCATTATGAAAGCTCCGTTCATGCGGCCTCGAAGCTACCTGAAAAGCATTGTTGTTGCCGGGGTTTTCCTCACTGCCGGCATGGTTCTGAGAAGAAACTGAGTTTTCTCCTAAGAAAACTTGGGTTTCCAGTTCCTTGTTGGAAGCTCACCCTGCTCTGAGCTATACCTAAAGTGAAAGTCAACGTGAGCCCAAGCTTCGAAGTAAGGCCCTGATTATCCTTGCAAAACGAGAGGCGTGCAGCAGCTCCATGAGGCCTTCATCGTTGTTCTGCTTTAGTTTCAAGGTAGTAAGCTTTTCAACACTCCTAGGGGCCTTGCTTCAGCACCCGTTTCAGTACCAGAACACTGCGTAGAACCAGGAAGCTCTGCTCCTGCGTGTATGCTGCGTGTCAACCTAGAAATTAGAGACTGACGGCACAAGGCTAGTTTTCCCATTATGAAAGCTCCGTTGATGCGGCCCCGAAGCTACCTGAAAAGCACTGTTGTTACCGTGCTTTTACTTACAGCCGGCATGGCACATAGAAGAAAATGAGTTTTCTCGAAAGAAACCTTGTGCTTCCAGTTCCTAGTTGGAAGCTCACCCGGCTCTGCTCTATACCAAACGTGAAACTCAATGTGAGCACTAGCCTCGAAGTAAGGCCCTGATTATGCTGGCAATACGGGAGGAGTGCAGCAGCTCCATGAGGCCTTCATCGCTGTTCTGCTTTAGTTTCACGGTAGTAAGCTTTCCAACATTCCTAGGGACTTTGCTTAAGCAACCGTTTCGGGACCAGAACACTGCGTAGAGACAATAAGCTCTGGTCCTGCGTGTATGCTGCGTGTCAACCTAGAAATTGGAGACTGATGGCATAAGGCTTCTTTTGCCATTATGAAAGCTCCGTTCATGCGGCCTCGAAGCTACCTGAAAAGCATTGTTGTTGCCGGGGTTTTCCTCACTGCCGGCATGGTTCTGAGAAGAAACTGAGTTTTCTCCTAAGAAACCTTGGGTTTCCAGTTCCCTGTTGGAAGCTCACCCTGCTCTGCGCTATACCTAAAGTGAAAGTCAACGTGAGCCCAAGCTTCGAAGTAAGGCCCTGATTATCCTTGCAAAACGAGAGGCGTGCAGCAGCTCCATGAGGCCTTCATCGTTGTTCTGCTTTAGTTTCAAGGTAGTAAGCTTTTCAACACTCCTAGGGGCCTTGCTTCAGCACCCGTTTCAGTACCAGAACACTGCGTAGAACCAGGAAGCTCTGCTCCTGCGTGTATGCTGCGTGTCAACCTAGAAATTAGAGACTGACGGCACAAGGCTAGTTTTCCCATTATGAAAGCTCCGTTGATGCGGCCCCGAAGCTACCTGAAAAGCACTGTTGTTACCGTGCTTTTACTTACAGCCGGCATGGCACATAGAAGAAAATGAGTTTTCTCGAAAGAAACCTTGTGCTTCCAGTTCCTAGTTGGAAGCTCACCCGGCTCTGCTCTATACCAAACGTGAAAGTCAATGTGAGCACTAGCCTCGAAGTAAGGCCCTGATTATGCTGGCAAAACGGGAGGCGTGCAGCAGCTCCATGAGGCCTTCATCGCTGTTCTGCTTTAGTTTCACGGTAGTAAGCTTTCCAAGACTCCTAGGGACTTTGCTTAAGCAACCGTTTCGGTCCCAGAACACTGCGTAGAGACAGTAAGCTCTGGTCCTGCGTGTATGCTGCGTGTCAACCTAGAAATTGGAGACTGATGGCATAAGGCTTCTTTTGCCATTATGAAAGCTCCGTTCATGCGGCCTCGAAGCTACCTGAAAAGCATTGTTGTTGCCGGGGTTTTCCTCACTGCCGGCATGGTTCTGAGAAGAAAATGAGTTTTCTCCTAAGAAACCTTGGGTTTCCAGTTCCTTGTTGGAAGCTCACCCTGCTCTGCGCTATACCTAAAGTGAAAGTCAACATGAGCCCAAGCTTCGAAGTAAGGCCCTGATTATCCTTGCAAAACGAGAGGCGTGCAGCAGCTCCATGAGGCCTTTATCGTTGTTCTGCTTTAGTTTCAAGGTAGTAAGCTTTTCAACACTCCTAGGGGCCTTGCTTCAGCACCCGTTTCAGTACCAGAACACTGCGTAGAACCAGGAAGCTCTGCTCCTGCGTGTATGCTGCGTGTCAACCTAGAAATTAGAGACTGATGGCACAAGGCTTGTTTTCCCGTTTTGAAAGCTCCATTCATGCGGCCTCGAAGCTACCTGAAAAGCACTGTTGTTACCGTGCTTTTACTTACAGCCGGCATGGCACATAGAAGAAAATGAGTTTTCTCGAAAGAAACCTTGTGCTTCCAGTTCCTAGTTGGAAGCTCACCCGGCTCTGCTCTATACCAAACGTGAAAGTCAATGTGAGCACTAGCCTCGAAGTAAGGCCCTGATTATGCTGGCAATACGGGAGGCGTGCAGCAGCTCCATGAGGCCTTCATCGCTGTTCTGCTTTAGTTTCACGGTAGTAAGCTTTCCAACATTCCTAGGGACTTTGCTTAAGCAACCGTTTCAGTACCAGAACACTGCGTAGAGACAGTAAGCTCTGGTCCTGCGTGTATGCTGCGTGTCAACCTAGAAATTGGAGACTGATGGCATAAGGCTTCTTTTGCCATTATGAAAGCTCCGTTCATGCGGCCTCGAAGCTACCTGAAAAGCATTGTTGTTGCCGGGGTTTTCCTCACTGCCGGCATGGTTCTGAGAAGAAACTGAGTTTTCTCCTAAGAAACCTTGGGTTTCCAGTTCCTTGTTGGAAGCTCACCCTGCTCTGCGCTATACCTAAAGTGAAAGTCAACGTGAGCCCAAGCTTCGAAGTAAGGCCCTGATTATCCTTGCAAAACGAGAGGCGTGCAGCAGCTCCATGAGGCCTTCATCGTTGTTCTGCTTTAGTTTCAAGGTAGTAAGCTTTTCAACACTCCTAGGGGCCTTGCTTCAGCACCCGTTTCAGTACCAGAACACTGCGTAGAACCAGGAAGTTCTGCTCCTGCGTGTATGCTGCGTGTCAACCTAGAAATTAGAGACTGACGGCACAAGGCTAGTTTTCCCATTATGAAAGCTCCGTTGATGCGGCCCCGAAGCTACCTGAAAAGCACTGTTGTTACCGTGCTTTTACTTACAGCCGGCATGGCACATAGAAGAAAATGAGTTTTCTCGAAAGAAACCTTGTGCTTCCAGTTCCTAGTTGGAAGCTCACCCGGCTCTGCTCTATACCAAACGTGAAAGTCAATGTGAGCACTAGCCTCGAAGTAAGGCCCTGATTATGCTGGCAAAACGGGAGGCGTGCAGCAGCTCCATGAGGCCTTCATCGCTGTTCTGCTTTAGTTTCACGGTAGTCAGCTTTCCAACATTCCTAGGGACTTTGCTTAAGCAACCGTTTCGGTACCAGAACACTGCGTAGAGACAGTAAGCTCTGGTCCTGCGTGTATGCTGCGTGTCAACCTAGAAATTGGAGACTGATGGCATAAGGCTTCTTTTGCCATTATGAAAGCTCCGTTCATGCGGCCTCGAAGCTACCTGAAAAGCATTGTTGTTGCCGGGGTTTTCCTCACTGCCGGCATGGTTCTGAGAAGAAAATGAGTTTTCTCCTAAGAAACCTTGGGTTTCCAGTTCCTTGTTGGAAGCTCACCCTGCTCTGCGCTATACCTAAAGTGAAAGTCAACGTGAGCCCAAGCTTCGAAGTAAGGCCCTGATTATCCTTGCAAAACGAGAGGCGTGCAGCAGCTCCATGAGGCCTTCATCGTTGTTCTGCTTTAGTTTCAAGGTAGTAAGCTTTTCAACACTCCTAGGGGCCTTGCTTCAGCACCCGTTTCAGTACCAGAACACTGCGTAGAACCAGGAAGCTCTGCTCCTGCGTGTATGCTGCGTGTCAACCTAGAAATTAGAGACTGATGGCACAAGGCTTGTTTTCCCGTTTTGAAAGCTCCATTCATGCGGCCTCGAAGCTACCTGAAAAGCACTGTTGTTACCGTGCTTTTACTTACAGCCGGCATGGCACATAGAAGAAAATGAGTTTTCTCGAAAGAAACCTTGTGCTTCCAGTTCCTAGTTGGAAGCTCACCCGGCTCTGCTCTATACCAAACGTGAAAGTCAATGTGAGCACTAGCCTCGAAGTAAGGCCCTGATTATGCTGGCAAAACGGGAGGCGTGCAGCAGCTCCATGAGGCCTTCATCGCTGTTCTGCTTTAGTTTCACGGTAGTAAGCTTTCCAAGACTCCTAGGGACTTTGCTTAAGCAACCGTTTCGGTCCCAGAACACTGCGTAGAGACAGTAAGCTCTGGTCCTGCGTGTATGCTGCGTGTCAACCTAGAAATTGGAGACTGATGGCATAAGGCTTCTTTTGCCATTATGAAAGCTCCGTTCATGCGGCCTCGAAGCTACCTGAAAAGCATTGTTGTTGCCGGGGTTTTCCTCACTGCCGGCATGGTTCTGAGAAGAAAATGAGTTTTCTCCTAAGAAACCTTGGGTTTCCAGTTCCTTGTTGGAAGCTCACCCTGCTCTGCGCTATACCTAAAGTGAAAGTCAACATGAGCCCAAGCTTCGAAGTAAGGCCCTGATTATCCTTGCAAAACGAGAGGCGTGCAGCAGCTCCATGAGGCCTTCATCGTTGTTCTGCTTTAGTTTCAAGGTAGTAAGCTTTTCAACACTCCTAGGGGCCTTGCTTCAGCACCCGTTTCAGTACCAGAACACTGCGTAGAACCAGGAAGCTCTGCTCCTGCGTGTATGCTGCGTGTCAACCTAGAAATTAGAGACTGATGGCACAAGGCTTGTTTTCCCGTTTTGAAAGCTCCATTCATGCGGCCTCGAAGCTACCTGAAAAGCACTGTTGTTACCGTGCTTTTACTTACAGCCGGCATGGCACATAGAAGAAAATGAGTTTTCTCGAAAGAAACCTTGTGCTTCCAGTTCCTAGTTGGAAGCTCACCCGGCTCTGCTCTATACCAAACGTGAAAGTCAATGTGAGCACTAGCCTCGAAGTAAGGCCCTGATTATGCTGGCAATACGGGAGGCGTGCAGCAGCTCCATGAGGCCTTCATCGCTGTTCTGCTTTAGTTTCACGGTAGTAAGCTTTCCAACATTCCTAGGGACTTTGCTTAAGCAACCGTTTCAGTACCAGAACACTGCGTAGAGACAGTAAGCTCTGGTCCTGCGTGTATGCTGCGTGTCAACCTAGAAATTGGAGACTGATGGCATAAGGCTTCTTTTGCCATTATGAAAGCTCCGTTCATGCGGCCTCGAAGCTACCTGAAAAGCATTGTTGTTGCCGGGGTTTTCCTCACTGCCGGCATGGTTCTGAGAAGAAACTGAGTTTTCTCCTAAGAAACCTTGGGTTTCCAGTTCCTTGTTGGAAGCTCACCCTGCTCTGCGCTATACCTAAAGTGAAAGTCAACGTGAGCCCAAGCTTCGAAGTAAGGCCCTGATTATCCTTGCAAAACGAGAGGCGTGCAGCAGCTCCATGAGGCCTTCATCGTTGTTCTGCTTTAGTTTCAAGGTAGTAAGCTTTTCAACACTCCTAGGGGCCTTGCTTCAGCACCCGTTTCACTACCAGAACACTGCGTAGAACCAGGAAGTTCTGCTCCTGCGTGTATGCTGCGTGTCAACCTAGAAATTAGAGACTGACGGCACAAGGCTAGTTTTCCCATTATGAAAGCTCCGTTGATGCGGCCCCGAAGCTACCTGAAAAGCACTGTTGTTACCGTGCTTTTACTTACAGCCGGCATGGCACATAGAAGAAAATGAGTTTTCTCGAAAGAAACCTTGTGCTTCCAGTTCCTAGTTGGAAGCTCACCCGGCTCTGCTCTATACCAAACGTGAAAGTCAATGTGAGCACTAGCCTCGAAGTAAGGCCCTGATTATCCTGGCAAAACGGGAGGCGTGCAGCAGCTCCATGAGGCCTTCATCGCTGTTCTGCTTTAGTTTCACGGTAGTCAGCTTTCCAACATTCCTAGGGACTTTGCTTAAGCAACCGTTTCGGTACCAGAACACTGCGTAGAGACAGTAAGCTCTGGTCCTGCGTGTATGCTGCGTGTCAACCTAGAAATTGGAGACTGATGGCATAAGGCTTCTTTTGCCATTATGAAAGCTCCGTTCATGCGGCCTCGAAGCTACCTGAAAAGCATTGTTGTTGCCGGGGTTTTCCTCACTGCCGGCATGGTTCTGAGAAGAAAATGAGTTTTCTCCTAAGAAACCTTGGGTTTCCAGTTCCTTGTTGGAAGCTCACCCTGCTCTGCGCTATACCTAAAGTGAAAGTCAACGTGAGCCCAAGCTTCGAAGTAAGGCCCTGATTATCCGTGCAAAACGAGAGGCGTGCAGCAGCTCCATGAGGCCTTCATCGTTGTTCTGCTTTAGTTTCAAGGTAGTAAGCTTTTCAACACTCCTAGGGGCCTTGCTTCAGCACCCGTTTCAGTACCAGAACACTGCGTAGAACCAGGAAGCTCTGCTCCTGCGTGTATGCTGCGTGTCAACCTAGAAATTAGAGACTGATGGCACAAGGCTTGTTTTCCCGTTTTGAAAGCTCCATTCATGCGGCCTCGAAGCTACCTGAAAAGCACTGTTGTTACCGTGCTTTTACTTACAGCCGGCATGGCACATAGAAGAAAATGAGTTTTCTCGAAAGAAACCTTGTGCTTCCAGTTCCTAGTTGGAAGCTCACCCGGCTCTGCTCTATACCAAACGTGAAAGTCAATGTGAGCACTAGCCTCGAAGTAAGGCCCTGATTATCCTGGCAAAATGGGAGGCGTGCAGCAGCTCCATGAGGCCTTCATCGCTGTTCTGCTTTAGTTTCACGGTAGTAAGCTTTCCAACATTCCTAGGGACTTTGCTTAAGCAACCGTTTCGGTCCCAGAACACTGCGTAGAGACAGTAAGCTCTGGTCCTGCGTGTATGCTGCGTGTCAACCTAGAAATTGGAGACTGATGGCATAAGGCTTCTTTTGCCATTATGAAAGCTCCGTTCATGCGGCCTCGAAGCTACCTGAAAAGCATTGTTGTTGCCGGGGTTTTCCTCACTGCCGGCATGGTTCTGAGAAGAAACTGAGTTTTCTCCTAAGAAACCTTGGGTTTCCAGTTCCTTGTTGGAAGCTCACCCTGCTCTGCGCTATACCTAAAGTGAAAGTCAACGTGAGCCCAAGCTTCGAAGTAAGGCCCTGATTATCCTTGCAAAACGAGAGGCGTGCAGCAGCTCCATGAGGCCTTCATCGTTGTTCTGCTTTAGTTTCAAGGTAGTAAGCTTTTCAACACTCCTAGGGGCCTTGCTTCAGCACCCGTTTCACTACCAGAACACTGCGTAGAACCAGGAAGCTCTGCTCCTGCGTGTATGCTGCGTGTCAACCTAGAAATTAGAGACTGATGGCACAAGGCTTGTTTTCCCGTTTTGAAAGCTCCATTCATGCGGCCTCGAAGCTACCTGAAAAGCACTGTTGTTACCGTGCTTTTACTTACAGCCGGCATGGCACATAGAAGAAAATGAGTTTTCTCGAAAGAAACCTTGTGCTTCCAGTTCCCAGTTGGAAGCTCACCCGGCTCTGCTCTATACCAAACGTGAAAGTCAATGTGAGCACTAGCCTCGAAGTAAGGCCCTGATTATGCTGGCAAAACGGGAGGCGTGCAGCAGCTCCATGAGGCCTTCATCGCTGTTCTGCTTTAGTTTCACGGTAGTAAGCTTTCCAAGACTCCTAGGGACTTTGCTTAAGCAACCGTTTCGGTCCCAGAACACTGCGTAGAGACAGTAAGCTCTGGTCCTGCGTGTATGCTGCGTGTCAACCTAGAAATTGGAGACTGATGGCATAAGGCTTCTTTTGCCATTATGAAAGCTCCGTTCATGCGGCCTCGAAGCTACCTGAAAAGCATTGTTGCCGGGGTTTTCCTCACTGCCGGCATGGTTCTGAGAAGAAAATGAGTTTTCTCCTAAGAAACCTTGGGTTTCCAGTTCCTTGTTGGAAGCTCACCCTGCTCTGCGCTATACCTAAAGTGAAAGTCAACATGAGCCCAAGCTTCGAAGTAAGGCCCTGATTATCCTTGCAAAACGAGAGGCGTGCAGCAGCTCCATGAGGCCTTCATCGTTGTTCTGCTTTAGTTTCAAGGTAGTAAGCTTTTCAACACTCCTAGGGGCCTTGCTTCAGCACCCGTTTCAGTACCAGAACACTGCGTAGAACCAGGAAGCTCTGCTCCTGCGTGTACGCTGCGTGTCAACCTAGAAATTAGAGACTGACGGCACAAGGCTAGTTTTCCCATTATGAAAGCTCCGTTGATGCGGCCCCGAAGCTACCTGAAAAGCACTGTTGTTACCGTGCTTTTACTTACAGCCGGCATGGCACATAGAAGAAAATGAGTTTTCTCGAAAGAAACCTTGTGCTTCCAGTTCCTAGTTGGAAGCTCACCCTGCTCTGCTCTATACCAAACGTGAAAGTCAATGTGAGCACTAGCCTCGAAGTAAGGCCCTGATTATCCTGGCAAAACGGGAGGCGTGCAGCAGCTCCATGAAGGCTTCATCGCTGTTCTGCTTTAGTTTCACGGTAGTAAGCTTTCCACGACTCCTAGGGACTTTGCTTAAGCAACCGTTTCGGTACCAGAACACTGCGTAGAGACAGTAAGCTCTGGTCCTGCGTGTATGCTGCGTGTCAACCTAGAAATTGGAGACTGATGGCATAAGGCTTCTTTTGCCATTATGAAAGCTCCGTTCATGCGGACTCGAAGCTACCTGAAAAGCATTGTTGTTGCCGGGGTTTTCCTCACTGCCGGCATGGTTCTGAGAAGAAAATGAGTTTTCTCCTAAGAAACCTTGGGTTTCCAGTTCCTTGTTGGAAGCTCACCCTGCTCTGCGCTATACCTAAAGTGAAAGTCAACGTGAGCCCAAGCTTCGAAGTAAGGCCCTGATTATCCTTGCAAAACGAGAGGCGTGCAGCAGCTCCATGAGGCCTTCATCGTTGTTCTGCTTTAGTTTCAAGGTAGTAAGCTTTTCAACACTCCTAGGGGCCTTGCTTCAGCACCCGTTTCAGTACCAGAACACTGCGTAGAACCAGGAAGCTCTGCTCCTGCGTGTATGCTGCGTGTCAACCTAGAAATTAGAGACTGACGGCACAAGGCTAGTTTTCCCATTATGAAAGCTCCGTTGATGCGGCCCCGAAGCTACCTGAAAAGCACTGTTGTTACCGTGCTTTTACTTACAGCCGGCATGGCACATAGAAGAAAATGAGTTTTCTCGAAAGAAACCTTGTGCTTCCAGTTCCTAGTTGGAAGCTCACCCGGCTCTGCTCTATAACAAACGTGAAAGTCAATGTGAGCACTAGCCTCGAAGTAAGGCCCTGATTATCCTGGCAAAACGGGAGGCGTGCAGCTGCTCCATGAGGCCTTCATCGCTGTTCTGCTTTATTTTCACGGTAGTAAGCTTTCCAAGACTCCTAGGGACTTTGCTTAAGCAACCGTTTCGGTACCAGAACACTGCGTAGAGACAGTAAGCTCTGGTCCTGCGTGTATGCTGCGTGTCAACCTAGAAATTGGAGACTGATGGCATAAGGCTTCTTTTGCCATTATGAAAGCTCCGTTCATGCGGCCTCGAAGCTACCTGAAAAGCATTGTTGTTGCCGGGGTTTTCCTCACTGCCGGCATGGTTCTGAGAAGAAACTGAGTTTTCTCCTAAGAAACCTTGGGTTTCCAGTTCCTTGTTGGAAGCTCACCCTGCTCTGCGCTATACCTAAAGTGAAAGTCAACGTGAGCCCAAGCTTCGAAGTAAGGCCCTGATTATCCTTGCAAAACGAGAGGCGTGCAGCAGCTCCATGAGGCCTTCATCGTTGTTCTGCTTTAGTTTCAAGGTAGTAAGCTTTTCAACACTCCTAGGGGCCTTGCTTCAGCACCCGTTTCAGTACCAGAACACTGCGTAGAACCAGGAAGCTCTGCTCCTGCGTGTATGCTGCGTGTCAACCTAGAAATTAGAGACTGATGGCACAAGGCTTGTTTTCCCGTTTTGAAAGCTCCATTCATGCGGCCTCGAAGCTACCTGAAAAGCACTGTTGTTACCGTGCTTTTACTTACAGCCGGCATGGCACATAGAAGAAAATGAGTTTTCTCGAAAGAAACCTTGTGCTTCCAGTTCCTAGTTGGAAGCTCACCCGGCTCTGCTCTATACCAAACGTGAAAGTCAATGTGAGCACTAGCCTCGAAGTAAGGCCCTGATTATGCTGGCAAAACGGGAGGCGTGCAGCAGCTCCATGAGGCCTTCATCGCTGTTCTGCTTTAGTTTCACGGTAGTAAGCTTTCCAAGACTCCTAGGGACTTTGCTTAAGCAACCGTTTCGGTCCCAGAACACTGCGTAGAGACAGTAAGCTCTGGTCCTGCGTGTATGCTGCGTGTCAACCTAGAAATTGGAGACTGATGGCATAAGGCTTCTTTTGCCATTATGAAAGCTCCGTTCATGCGGCCTCGAAGCTACCTGAAAAGCATTGTTGTTGCCGGGGTTTTCCTCACTGCCGGCATGGTTCTGAGAAGAAACTGAGTTTTCTCCTAAGAAACCTTGGGTTTCCAGTTCCTTGTTGGAAGCTCACCCTGCTCTGCGCTATACCTAAAGTGAAAGTCAACGTGAGCCCAAGCTTCGAAGTAAGGCCCTGATTATCCTTGCAAAACGAGAGGCGTGCAGCAGCTCCATGAGGCCTTCATCGTTGTTCTGCTTTAGTTTCAAGGTAGTAAGCTTTTCAACACTCCTAGGGGCCTTGCTTCAGCACCCGTTTCAGTACCAGAACACTGCGTAGAACCAGGAAGCTCTGCTCCTGCGTGTATGCTGCGTGTCAACCTAGAAATTAGAGACTGATGGCACAAGGCTTGTTTTCCCGTTTTGAAAGCTCCATTCATGCGGCCTCGAAGCTACCTGAAAAGCACTGTTGTTACCGTGCTTTTACTTACAGCCGGCATGGCACATAGAAGAAAATGAGTTTTCTCGAAAGAAACCTTGTGCTTCCAGTTCCTAGTTGGAAGCTCACCCGGCTCTGCTCTATACCAAACGTGAAAGTCAATGTGAGCACTAGCCTCGAAGTAAGGCCCTGATTATGCTGGCAAAACGGGAGGCGTGCAGCAGCTCCATGAGGCCTTCATCGCTGTTCTGCTTTAGTTTCACGGTAGTAAGCTTTCCAAGACTCCTAGGGACTTTGCTTAAGCAACCGTTTCGGTCCCAGAACACTGCGTAGAGACAGTAAGCTCTGGTCCTGCGTGTATGCTGCGTGTCAACCTAGAAATTGGAGACTGATGGCATAAGGCTTCTTTTGCCATTATGAAAGCTCCGTTCATGCGGCCTCGAAGCTACCTGAAAAGCATTGTTGTTGCCGGGGTTTTCCTCACTGCCGGCATGGTTCTGAGAAGAAAATGAGTTTTCTCCTAAGAAACCTTGGGTTTCCAGTTCCTTGTTGGAAGCTCACCCTGCTCTGCGCTATACCTAAAGTGAAAGTCAACATGAGCCCAAGCTTCGAAGTAAGGCCCTGATTATCCTTGCAAAACGAGAGGCGTGCAGCAGCTCCATGAGGCCTTCATCGTTGTTCTGCTTTAGTTTCAAGGTAGTAAGCTTTTCAACACTCCTAGGGGCCTTGCTTCAGCACCCGTTTCAGTACCAGAACACTGCGTAGAACCAGGAAGCTCTGCTCCTGCGTGTATGCTGCGTGTCAACCTAGAAATTAGAGACTGATGGCACAAGGCTTGTTTTCCCGTTTTGAAAGCTCCATTCATGCGGCCTCGAAGCTACCTGAAAAGCACTGTTGTTACCGTGCTTTTACTTACAGCCGGCATGGCACATAGAAGAAAATGAGTTTTCTCGAAAGAAACCTTGTGCTTCCAGTTCCTAGTTGGAAGCTCACCCGGCTCTGCTCTATACCAAACGTGAAAGTCAATGTGAGCACTAGCCTCGAAGTAAGGCCCTGATTATGCTGGCAATACGGGAGGCGTGCAGCAGCTCCATGAGGCCTTCATCGCTGTTCTGCTTTAGTTTCACGGTAGTAAGCTTTCCAACATTCCTAGGGACTTTGCTTAAGCAACCGTTTCAGTACCAGAACACTGCGTAGAGACAGTAAGCTCTGGTCCTGCGTGTATGCTGCGTGTCAACCTAGAAATTGGAGACTGATGGCATAAGGCTTCTTTTGCCATTATGAAAGCTCCGTTCATGCGGCCTCGAAGCTACCTGAAAAGCATTGTTGTTGCCGGGGTTTTCCTCACTGCCGGCATGGTTCTGAGAAGAAACTGAGTTTTCTCCTAAGAAACCTTGGGTTTCCAGTTCCTTGTTGGAAGCTCACCCTGCTCTGCGCTATACCTAAAGTGAAAGTCAACGTGAGCCCAAGCTTCGAAGTAAGGCCCTGATTATCCTTGCAAAACGAGAGGCGTGCAGCAGCTCCATGAGGCCTTCATCGTTGTTCTGCTTTAGTTTCAAGGTAGTAAGCTTTTCAACACTCCTAGGGGCCTTGCTTCAGCACCCGTTTCAGTACCAGAACACTGCGTAGAACCAGGAAGTTCTGCTCCTGCGTGTATGCTGCGTGTCAACCTAGAAATTAGAGACTGACGGCACAAGGCTAGTTTTCCCATTATGAAAGCTCCGTTGATGCGGCCCCGAAGCTACCTGAAAAGCACTGTTGTTACCGTGCTTTTACTTACAGCCGGCATGGCACATAGAAGAAAATGAGTTTTCTCGAAAGAAACCTTGTGCTTCCAGTTCCTAGTTGGAAGCTCACCCGGCTCTGCTCTATACCAAACGTGAAAGTCAATGTGAGCACTAGCCTCGAAGTAAGGCCCTGATTATCCTGGCAAAACGGGAGGCGTGCAGCAGCTCCATGAGGCCTTCATCGCTGTTCTGCTTTAGTTTCACGGTAGTCAGCTTTCCAACATTCCTAGGGACTTTGCTTAAGCAACCGTTTCGGTACCAGAACACTGCGTAGAGACAGTAAGCTCTGGTCCTGCGTGTATGCTGCGTGTCAACCTAGAAATTGGAGACTGATGGCATAAGGCTTCTTTTGCCATTATGAAAGCTCCGTTCATGCGGCCTCGAAGCTACCTGAAAAGCATTGTTGTTGCCGGGGTTTTCCTCACTGCCGGCATGGTTCTGAGAAGAAAATGAGTTTTCTCCTAAGAAACCTTGGGTTTCCAGTTCCTTGTTGGAAGCTCACCCTGCTCTGCGCTATACCTAAAGTGAAAGTCAACGTGAGCCCAAGCTTCGAAGTAAGGCCCTGATTATCCTTGCAAAACGAGAGGCGTGCAGCAGCTCCATGAGGCCTTCATCGTTGTTCTGCTTTAGTTTCAAGGTAGTAAGCTTTTCAACACTCCTAGGGGCCTTGCTTCAGCACCCGTTTCAGTACCAGAACACTGCGTAGAACCAGGAAGCTCTGCTCCTGCGTGTATGCTGCGTGTCAACCTAGAAATTAGAGACTGATGGCACAAGGCTTGTTTTCCCGTTTTGAAAGCTCCATTCATGCGGCCTCGAAGCTACCTGAAAAGCACTGTTGTTACCGTGCTTTTACTTACAGCCGGCATGGCACATAGAAGAAAATGAGTTTTCTCGAAAGAAACCTTGTGCTTCCAGTTCCTAGTTGGAAGCTCACCCGGCTCTGCTCTATACCAAACGTGAAAGTCAATGTGAGCACTAGCCTCGAAGTAAGGCCCTGATTATCCTGGCAAAATGGGAGGCGTGCAGCAGCTCCATGAGGCCTTCATCGCTGTTCTGCTTTAGTTTCACGGTAGTAAGCTTTCCAACATTCCTAGGGACTTTGCTTAAGCAACCGTTTCGGTACCAGAACACTGCGTAGAGACAGTAAGCTCTGGTCCTGCGTGTATGCTGCGTGTCAACCTAGAAATTGGAGACTGATGGCATAAGGCTTCTTTTGCCATTATGAAAGCTCCGTTCATGCGGCCTCGAAGCTACCTGAAAAGCATTGTTGTTGCCGGGGTTTTCCTCACTGCCGGCATGGTTCTGAGAAGAAACTGAGTTTTCTCCTAAGAAACCTTGGGTTTCCAGTTCCTTGTTGGAAGCTCACCCTGCTCTGCGCTATACCTAAAGTGAAAGTCAACGTGAGCCCAAGCTTCGAAGTAAGGCCCTGATTATCCTTGCAAAACGAGAGGCGTGCAGCAGCTCCATGAGGCCTTCATCGTTGTTCTGCTTTAGTTTCAAGGTAGTAAGCTTTTCAACACTCCTAGGGGCCTTGCTTCAGCACCCGTTTCACTACCAGAACACTGCGTAGAACCAGGAAGCTCTGCTCCTGCGTGTATGCTGCGTGTCAACCTAGAAATTAGAGACTGATGGCACAAGGCTTGTTTTCCCGTTTTGAAAGCTCCATTCATGCGGCCTCGAAGCTACCTGAAAAGCACTGTTGTTACCGTGCTTTTACTTACAGCCGGCATGGCACATAGAAGAAAATGAGTTTTCTCGAAAGAAACCTTGTGCTTCCAGTTCCCAGTTGGAAGCTCACCCGGCTCTGCTCTATACCAAACGTGAAAGTCAATGTGAGCACTAGCCTCGAAGTAAGGCCCTGATTATGCTGGCAAAACGGGAGGCGTGCAGCAGCTCCATGAGGCCTTCATCGCTGTTCTGCTTTAGTTTCACGGTAGTAAGCTTTCCAAGACTCCTAGGGACTTTGCTTAAGCAACCGTTTCGGTCCCAGAACACTGCGTAGAGACAGTAAGCTCTGGTCCTGCGTGTATGCTGCGTGTCAACCTAGAAATTGGAGACTGATGGCATAAGGCTTCTTTTGCCATTATGAAAGCTCCGTTCATGCGGCCTCGAAGCTACCTGAAAAGCATTGTTGCCGGGGTTTTCCTCACTGCCGGCATGGTTCTGAGAAGAAAATGAGTTTTCTCCTAAGAAACCTTGGGTTTCCAGTTCCTTGTTGGAAGCTCACCCTGCTCTGCGCTATACCTAAAGTGAAAGTCAACATGAGCCCAAGCTTCGAAGTAAGGCCCTGATTATCCTTGCAAAACGAGAGGCGTGCAGCAGCTCCATGAGGCCTTCATCGTTGTTCTGCTTTAGTTTCAAGGTAGTAAGCTTTTCAACACTCCTAGGGGCCTTGCTTCAGCACCCGTTTCAGTACCAGAACACTGCGTAGAACCAGGAAGCTCTGCTCCTGCGTGTACGCTGCGTGTCAACCTAGAAATTAGAGACTGACGGCACAAGGCTAGTTTTCCCATTATGAAAGCTCCGTTGATGCGGCCCCGAAGCTACCTGAAAAGCACTGTTGTTACCGTGCTTTTACTTACAGCCGGCATGGCACATAGAAGAAAATGAGTTTTCTCGAAAGAAACCTTGTGCTTCCAGTTCCTAGTTGGAAGCTCACCCTGCTCTGCTCTATACCAAACGTGAAAGTCAATGTGAGCACTAGCCTCGAAGTAAGGCCCTGATTATCCTGGCAAAACGGGAGGCGTGCAGCAGCTCCATGAAGGCTTCATCGCTGTTCTGCTTTAGTTTCACGGTAGTAAGCTTTCCACGACTCCTAGGGACTTTGCTTAAGCAACCGTTTCGGTACCAGAACACTGCGTAGAGACAGTAAGCTCTGGTCCTGCGTGTATGCTGCGTGTCAACCTAGAAATTGGAGACTGATGGCATAAGGCTTCTTTTGCCATTATGAAAGCTCCGTTCATGCGGACTCGAAGCTACCTGAAAAGCATTGTTGTTGCCGGGGTTTTCCTCACTGCCGGCATGGTTCTGAGAAGAAAATGAGTTTTCTCCTAAGAAACCTTGGGTTTCCAGTTCCTTGTTGGAAGCTCACCCTGCTCTGCGCTATACCTAAAGTGAAAGTCAACGTGAGCCCAAGCTTCGAAGTAAGGCCCTGATTATCCTTGCAAAACGAGAGGCGTGCAGCAGCTCCATGAGGCCTTCATCGTTGTTCTGCTTTAGTTTCAAGGTAGTAAGCTTTTCAACACTCCTAGGGGCCTTGCTTCAGCACCCGTTTCAGTACCAGAACACTGCGTAGAACCTGGAAGCTCTGCTCCTGCGTGTATGCTGCGTGTCAACCTAGAAATTAGAGACTGATGGCACAAGGCTTGTTTTCCCGTTTTGAAAGCTCCATTCATGCGGCCTCGAAGCTACCTGAAAAGCACTGTTGTTACCGTGCTTTTACTTACAGCCGGCATGGCACATAGAAGAAAATGAGTTTTCTCGAAAGAAACCTTGTGCTTCCAGTTCCTAGTTGGAAGCTCACCCGGCTCTGCTCTATACCAAACGTGAAAGTCAATGTGAGCACTAGCCTCGAAGTAAGGCCCTGATTATGCTGGCAATACGGGAGGCGTGCAGCAGCTCCATGAGGCCTTCATCGCTGTTCTGCTTTAGTTTCACGGTAGTAAGCTTTCCAACATTCCTAGGGACTTTGCTTAAGCAACCGTTTCGGTACCAGAACACTGCGTAGAGACAGTAAGCTCTGGTCCTGCGTGTATGCTGCGTGTCAACCTAGAAATTGGAGACTGATGGCATAAGGCTTCTTTTGCCATTATGAAAGCTCCGTTCATGCGGCCTCGAAGCTACCTGAAAAGCATTGTTGTTGCCGGGGTTTTCCTCACTGCCGGCATGGTTCTGAGAAGAAAATGAGTTTTCTCCTAAGAAACCTTGGGTTTCCAGTTCCTTGTTGGAAGCTCACCCTGCTCTGCGCTATACCTAAAGTGAAAGTCAACATGAGCCCAAGCTTCGAAGTAAGGCCCTGATTATCCTTGCAAAACGAGAGGCGTGCAGCAGCTCCATGAGGCCTTCATCGTTGTTCTGCTTTAGTTTCAAGGTAGTAAGCTTTTCAACACTCCTAGGGGCCTTGCTTCAGCACCCGTTTCAGTACCAGAACACTGCGTAGAACCAGGAAGCTCTGCTCCTGCGTGTATGCTGCGTGTCAACCTAGAAATTAGAGACTGATGGCACAAGGCTTGTTTTCCCGTTTTGAAAGCTCCATTCATGCGGCCTCGAAGCTACCTGAAAAGCACTGTTGTTACCGTGCTTTTACTTACACCCGGCATGGCACATAGAAGAAAATGAGTTTTCTCGAAAGAAACCTTGTGCTTCCAGTTCCTAGTTGGAAGCTCACCCGGCTCTGCTCTATAACAAACGTGAAAGTCAATGTGAGCACTAGCCTCGAAGTAAGGCCCTGATTATGCTGGCAAAATGGGAGGCGTGCAGCAGCTCCATGAGGCCTTCATCGCTGTTCTGCTTTAGTTTCACGGTAGTAAGCTTTCCAAGACTCCTAGGGACTTTGCTTAAGCAACCGTTTCGGTACCAGAACACTGCGTAGAGACAGTAAGCTCTGGTCCTGCGTGTATGCTGCGTGTCAACCTAGAAATTGGAGACTGATGGCATAAGGCTTCTTTTGCCATTATGAAAGCTCCGTTCATGCGGCCTCGAAGCTACCTGAAAAGCATTGTTGTTGCCGGGGTTTTCCTCACTGCCGGCATGGTTCTGAGAAGAAAATGAGTTTTCTCCTAAGAAACCTTGGGTTTCCAGTTCCTTGTTGGAAGCTCACCCTGCTCTGCGCTATACCTAAAGTGAAAGTCAACGTGAGCCCAAGCTTCGAAGTAAGGCCCTGATTATCCTTGCAAAACGAGAGGCGTGCAGCAGCTCCATGAGGCCTTCATCGTTGTTCTGCTTTAGTTTCAAGGTAGTAAGCTTTTCAACACTCCTAGGGGCCTTGCTTCAGCACCCGTTTCAGTACCAGAACACTGCGTAGAACCAGGAAGCTCTGCTCTTGCGTGTATGCTGCGTGTCAACCTAGAAATTAGAGACTGATGGCACAAGGCTTGTTTTCCCGTTTTGAAAGCTCCATTCATGCGGCCTCGAAGCTACCTGAAAAGCACTGTTGTTACCGTGCTTTTACTTACAGCCGGCATGGCACATAGAAGAAAATGAGTTTTCTTGAAAGAAACCTTGTGCTTCCAGTTCCTAGTTGGAAGCTCACCCGGCTCTGCTCTATACCAAACGTGAAAGTCAATGTGAGCACTAGCCTCGAAGTAAGGCCCTGATTATGCTGGCAATACGGGAGGCGTGCAGCAGCTCCATGAGGCCTTCATCGCTGTTCTGCTTTAGTTTCACGGTAGTAAGCTTTCCAACATTCCTAGGGACTTTGCTTAAGCAACCGTTTCGGTACCAGAACACTGCGTAGAGACAGTAAGCTCTGGTCCTGCGTGTATGCTGCGTGTCAACCTAGAAATTGGAGACTGATGGCATAAGGCTTCTTTTCCCATTATGAAAGCTCCGTTCATGCGGCCTCGAAGCTACCTGAAAAGCATTGTTGTTGCCGGGGTTTTCCTCACTGCCGGCATGGTTCTGAGAAGAAAATGAGTTTTCTCCTAAGAAACCTTGGGTTTCCAGTTCCTTGTTGGAAGCTCACCCTGCTCTGCGCTATACCTAAAGTGAAAGTCAACGTGAGCCCAAGCTTCGAAGTAAGGTCCTGATTATCCTTGCAAAACGAGAGGCGTGCAGCAGCTCCATGAGGCCTTCATCGTTGTTCTGCTTTAGTTTCAAGGTAGTAAGCTTTTCAACACTCCTAGGGGCCTTGCTTCAGCACCCGTTTCAGTACCAGAACACTGCGTAGAACCAGGAAGCTCTGCTCCTGCGTGTATGCTGCGTGTCAACCTAGAAATTAGAGACTGACGGCACAAGGCTAGTTTTCCCATTATGAAAGCTCCGTTGATGCGGCCCCGAAGCAACCTGAAAAGCACTGTTGTTACCGTGCTTTTACTTACAGCTGGCATGGCACATAGAAGAAAATGAGTTTTCTCGAAAGAAACCTTGTGCTTCCAGTTCCTAGTTGGAAGCTCACCCGGCTCTGCTCTATACCAAACGTGAAAGTCAATGTGAGCACTAGCCTCGAAGTAAGGCCCTGATTATGCTGGCAATACGGGAGGCGTGCAGCAGCTCCATGAGCCTTCATCGCTGTTCTGCTTTAGTTTCACGGTAGTAAGCTTTCCAACATTCCTAGGGACTTTGCTTAAGCAACCGTTTCGGTACCAGAACACTGCGTAGAGACAGTAAGCTCTGGTCCTGCGTGTATGCTGCGTGTCAACCTAGAAATTGGAGACTGATGGCATAAGGCTTCTTTTCCCATTATGAAAGCTCCGTTCATGCGGCCTCGAAGCTACCTGAAAAGCATTGTTGTTGCCGGGGTTTTCCTCACTGCCAGCATGGTTCTGAGAAGAAAATGAGTTTTATCCTAAGAAACCTTGGGTTTCCAGTTCCTTGTTGGAAGCTCACCCTGCTCTGCGCTATACCTAAAGTGAAAGTCAACGTGAGCCCAAGCTTCGAAGTAAGGCCCTGATTATCCTTGCAAAACGAGAGGCGTGCAGCAGCTCCATGAGGCCTTCATCGTTGTTCTGCTTTAGTTTCAAGGTAGTAAGCTTTTCAACACTCCTAGGGGCCTTGCTTCAGCACCCGTTTCACTACCAGAACACTGCGTAGAACCAGGAAGCTCTGCTCCTGCGTGTATGCTGCGTGTCAACCTAGAAATTAGAGACTGATGGCACAAGGCTTGTTTTCCCGTTTTGAAAGCTCCATTCATGCGGCCTCGAAGCTACCTGAAAAGCACTGTTGTTACCGTGCTTTTACTTACAGCCGGCATGGCACATAGAAGAAAATGAGTTTTCTCGAAAGAAACCTTGTGCTTCCAGTTCCTAGTTGGAAGCTCACCCGGCTCTGCTCTATACCAAACGTGAAAGTCAATGTGAGCACTATCCTCGAAGTAAGGCCCTGATTATGCTGGCAAAACGGGAGGCGTGCAGCAGCTCCATGAGGCCTTCATCGCTGTTCTGCTTTAGTTTCACGGTAGTAAGCTTTCCAAGACTCCTAGGGACTTTGCTTAAGCAACCGTTTCGGTCCCAGAACACTGCGTAGAGACAGTAAGCTCTGGTCCTGCGTGTATGCTGCGTGTCAACCTAGAAATTGGAGACTGATGGCATAAGGCTTCTTTTGCCATTATGAAAGCTCCGTTCATGCGGCCTCGAAGCTACCTGAAAAGCATTGTTGTTGCCGGGGTTTTCCTCACTGCCGGCATGGTTCTGAGAAGAAAATGAGTTTTCTCCTAAGAAACCTTGGGTTTCCAGTTCCTTGTTGGAAGCTCACCCTGCTCTGCGCTATACCTAAAGTGAAAGTCAACATGAGCCCAAGCTTCGAAGTAAGGCCCTGATTATCCTTGCAAAACGAGAGGCGTGCAGCAGCTCCATGAGGCCTTCATCGTTGTTCTGCTTTAGTTTCAAGGTAGTAAGCTTTTCAACACTCCTAGGGGCCTTGCTTCAGCACCCGTTTCAGTACCAGAACACTGCGTAGAACCAGGAAGCTCTGCTCCTGCGTGTATGCTGCGTGTCAACCTAGAAATTAGAGACTGACGGCACAAGGCTAGTTTTCCCATTATGAAAGCTCCGTTGATGCGGCCCCGAAGCTACCTGAAAAGCACTGTTGTTACCGTGCTTTTACTTACAGCTGGCATGGCACATAGAAGAAAATGAGTTTTCTCGAAAGAAACCTTGTGCTTCCAGTTCCTAGTTGGAAGCTCACCCGGCTCTGCTGTATACCAAACGTGAAAGTCAATGTGAGCACTAGCCTCGAAGTAAGGCCCTGATTATGCTGGCAAAACGGGAGGCGTACAGGAGCTCCATGAGGCCTTCATCGCTGTTCTGCTTTAGTTTCACGGTAGTAAGCTTTCCAACACTCCTAGGGACTTTGCTTAAGCAACCGTTTCGGTACCAGAACACTGCGTAGAGACAGTAAGCTCTGGTCCTGCGTGTATGCTGCGTGTCAACCTAGAAATTGGAGACTGATGGCATAAGGCTTCTTTTGCCATTATGAAAGCTCCGTTCATGCGGCCTCGAAGCTACCTGAAAAGCATTGTTGTTGCCGGGGTTTTCCTCACTGCCGGCATGGTTCTGAGAAGAAAATGAGTTTTCTCCTAAGAAACCTTGGGTTTCCAGTTCCTTGTTGGAAGCTCACCCTGCTCTGCGCTATACCTAAAGTGAAAGTCAACGTGAGCCTAATCTTCGAAGTAAGGTCCTGATTATCCTTGCAAAACGAGAGGCGTGCAGCAGCTCCATGAGGCCTTCATCGTTGTTCTGCTTTAGTTTCAAGGTAGTAAGCTTTTCAACACTCCTAGGGGCCTTGCTTCAGCACCCGTTTCAGTACCAGAACACTGCGTAGAACCAGGAAGCTCTGCTCCTGCGTGTATGCTGCGTGTCAACCTAGAAATTAGAGACTGACGGCACAAGGCTAGTTTTCCCATTATGAAAGCTCCGTTGATGCGGCCCCGAAGCTACCTGAAAAGCACTGTTGTTACCGTGCTTTTACTTACAGCTGGCATGGCACATAGAAGAGAATGAGTTTTCTCGAAAGAAACCTTGTGCTTCCAGTTCCTAGTTGGAAGCTCACCCGGCTCTGCTCTATACCAAACGTGAAAATCAATGTGAGCACTAGCCTCGAAGTAAGGCCCTGATTATGCTGGCAATACGGGAGGCGTGCAGCAGCTCCATGAGCCTTCATCGCTGTTCTGCTTTAGTTTCACGGTAGTAAGCTTTCCAACATTCCTAGGGACTTTGCTTAAGCAACCGTTTCGGTACCAGAACACTGCGTAGAGACAGTAAGCTCTGGTCCTGCGTGTATGCTGCGTGTCAACCTAGAAATTGGAGACTGATGGCATAAGGCTTCTTTTCCCATTATGAAAGCTCCGTTCATGCGGCCTCGAAGCTACCTGAAAAGCATTGTTGTTGCCGGTGTTTTCCTCACTGCCAGCATGGTTCTGAGAAGAAAATGAGTTTTATCCTAAGAAACCTTGGGTTTCCAGTTCCTTGTTGGAAGCTCACCCTGCTCTGCGCTATACCTAAAGTGAAAGTCAACGTGAGCCCAAGCTTCGAAGTAAGGCCCTGATTATCCTTGCAAAACGAGAGGCGTGCAGCAGCTCCATGAGGCCTTCATCGTTGTTCTGCTTTAGTTTCAAGGTAGTAAGCTTTTCAACACTCCTAGGGGCCTTGCTTCAGCACCCATTTCACTACCAGAACACTGCGTAGAACCAGGAAGCTCTGCTCCTGCGTGTATGCTGCGTGTCAACCTAGAAATTAGAGACTGATGGCACAAGGCTTGTTTTCCCGTTTTGAAAGCTCCATTCATGCGGCCTCGAAGCTACCTGAAAAGCACTGTTGTTACCGTGCTTTTACTTACAGCCGGCATGGCACATAGAAGAAAATGAGTTTTCTCGAAAGAAACCTTGTGCTTCCAGTTCCTAGTTGGAAGCTCACCCGGCTCTGCTCTATACCAAACGTGAAAGTCAATGTGAGCACTAGCCTCGAAGTACGGCCCTGATTATGCTGGCAAAACGGGAGGCGTGCAGCAGCTCCATGAGGCCTTCATCGCTGTTCTGCTTTAGTTTCACGGTAGTAAGCTTTCCAAGACTCCTAGGGACTTTGCTTAAGCAACCGTTTCGGTCCCAGAACACTGCGTAGAGACAGTAAGCTCTGGTCCTGCGTGTATGCTGCGTGTCAACCTAGAAATTGGAGACTGATGGCATAAGGCTTCTTTTGCCATTATGAAAGCTCCGTTCATGCGGCCTCGAAGCTACCTGAAAAGCATTGTTGTTGCCGGGGTTTTCCTCACTGCCGGCATGGTTCTGAGAAGAAAATGAGTTTTCTCCTAAGAAACCTTGGGTTTCCAGTTCCTTGTTGGAAGCTCACCCTGCTCTGCGCTATACCTAAAGTGAAAGTCAACATGAGCCCAAGCTTCGAAGTAAGGCCCTGATTATCCTTGCAAAACGAGAGGCGTGCAGCAGCTCCATGAGGCCTTCATCGTTGTTCTGCTTTAGTTTCAAGGTAGTAAGCTTTTCAACACTCCTAGGGGACTTGCTTCAGCACCCGTTTCAGTACCAGAACACTGCGTAGAACCAGGAAGCTCTGCTCCTGCGTGTATGCTGCGTGTCAACCTAGAAATTAGAGACTGACGGCACAAGGCTAGTTTTCCCATTATGAAAGCTCCGTTGATGCGGCCCCGAAGCTACCTGAAAAGCACTGTTGTTACCGTGCTTTTACTTACAGCCGGCATGGCACATAGAAGAAAATGAGTTTTCTCGAAAGAAACCTTGTGCTTCCAGTTCCTAGTTGGAAGCTCACCCGGCTCCGCTCTATACCAAACGTGAAAGTCAATGTGAGCACTAGCCTCGAAGTAAGGCCCTGATTATCCTGGCAAAACGGGAGGCGTGCAGCAGCTCCATGAGGCCTTCATCGCTGTTCTGCTTTAGTTTCACGGTAGTAAGCTTTCCAACATTCCTAGGGACTTTGCTTAAGCAACCGTTTCGGTACCAGAACACTGCGTAGAGACAGTCCTGCGTGTATGCTGCGTGTCAACCTAGAAATTGGAGACTGATGGCATAAGGCTTCTTTTGCCATTATGAAAGCTCCGTTCATGCGGCCTCGAAGCTACCTGAAAAGCATTGTTGTTGCCGGGGTTTTCCTCACTGCCGGCATGGTTCTGAGAAGAAAATGAGTTTTCTCCTAAGAAACCTTGGGTTTCCAGTTCCTTGTTGGAAGCTCACCCTGCTCTGCGCTATACCTAAAGTGAAAGTCAACGTGAGCCCAAGCTTCGAAGTAAGGCCCTGATTATCCTTGCAAAACGAGAGGCGTGCAGCAGCTCCATGAGGCCTTCATCGTTGTTCTGCTTTAGTTTCAAGGTAGTAAGCTTTTCAACACTCCTAGGGGCCTTGCTTCAGCACCCGTTTCAGTACCAGAACACTGCGTAGAACCTGGAAGCTCTGCTCCTGCGTGTATGCTGCGTGTCAACCTAGAAATTAGAGACTGATGGCACAAGGCTTGTTTTCCCGTTTTGAAAGCTCCATTCATGCGGCCTCGAAGCTACCTGAAAAGCACTGTTGTTACCGTGCTTTTACTTACAGCCGGCATGGCACATAGAAGAAAATGAGTTTTCTCGAAAGAAACCTTGTGCTTCCAGTTCCTAGTTGGAAGCTCACCCGGCTCTGCTCTATACCAAACGTGAAAGTCAATGTGAGCACTAGCCTCGAAGTAAGGCCCTGATTATGCTGGCAATACGGGAGGCGTGCAGCAGCTCCATGAGGCCTTCATCGCTGTTCTGCTTTAGTTTCACGGTAGTAAGCTTTCCAACATTCCTAGGGACTTTGCTTAAGCAACCATTTCGGTACCAGAACACTGCGTAGAGACAGTAAGCTCTGGTCCTGCGTGTATGCTGCGTGTCAACCTAGAAATTGGAGACTGATGGCATAAGGCTTCTTTTGCCATTATGAAAGCTCCGTTCATGCGGCCTCGAAGCTACCTGAAAAGCATTGTTGTTGCCGGGGTTTTCCTCACTGCCGGCATGGTTCTGAGAAGAAACTGAGTTTTCTCCTAAGAAACCTTGGGTTTCCAGTTCCTTGTTGGAAGCTCACCCTGCTCTGCGCTATACCTAAAGTGAAAGTCAACGTGAGCCCAAGCTTCGAAGTAAGGCCCTGATTATCCTTGCAAAACGAGAGGCGTGCAGCAGCTCCATGAGGCCTTCATCGTTGTTCTGCTTTAGTTTCAAGGTAGTAAGCTTTTCAACACTCCTAGGGGCCTTGCTTCAGCACCCGTTTCAGTACCAGAACACTGCGTAGAACCAGGAAGCTCTGCTCCTGCGTGTATGCTGCGTGTCAACCTAGAAATTAGAGACTGACGGCACAAGGCTAGTTTTCCCATTATGAAAGCTCCGTTGATGCGGCCCCGAAGCTACCTGAAAAGCACTGTTGTTACCGTGCTTTTACTTACAGCCGGCATGGCACATAGAAGAAAATGAGTTTTCTCGAAAGAAACCTTGTGCTTCCAGTTCCTAGTTGGAAGCTCACCCGGCTCTGCTCTATACCAAACGTGAAAGTCAATGTGAGCACTAGCCTCGAAGTAAGGCCCTGATTATGCTGGCAATACGGGAGGAGTGCAGCAGCTCCATGAGGCCTTCATCGCTGTTCTGCTTTAGTTTCACGGTAGTAAGCTTTCCAACATTCCTAGGGACTTTGCTTAAGCAACCGTTTCGGTACCAGAACACTGCGTAGAGACAATAAGCTCTGGTCCTGCGTGTATGCTGCGTGTCAACCTAGAAATTGGAGACTGATGGCATAAGGCTTCTTTTGCCATTATGAAAGCTCCGTTCATGCGGCCTCGAAGCTACCTGAAAAGCATTGTTGTTGCCGGGGTTTTCCTCACTGCCGGCATGGTTCTGAGAAGAAACTGAGTTTTCTCCTAAGAAACCTTGGGTTTCCAGTTCCCTGTTGGAAGCTCACCCTGCTCTGCGCTATACCTAAAGTGAAAGTCAACGTGAGCCCAAGCTTCGAAGTAAGGCCCTGATTATCCTTGCAAAACGAGAGGCGTGCAGCAGCTCCATGAGGCCTTCATCGTTGTTCTGCTTTAGTTTCAAGGTAGTAAGCTTTTCAACACTCCTAGGGGCCTTGCTTCAGCACCCGTTTCAGTACCAGAACACTGCGTAGAACCAGGAAGCTCTGCTCCTGCGTGTATGCTGCGTTGCAACCTAGAAATTAGAGACTGACGGCACAAGGCTAGTTTTCCCATTATGAAAGCTCCGTTGATGCGGCCCCGAAGCTACCTGAAAAGCACTGTTGTTACCGTGCTTTTACTTACAGCCGGCATGGCACATAGAAGAAAATGAGTTTTCTCGAAAGAAACCTTGTGCTTCCAGTTCCTAGTTGGAAGCTCACCCGGCTCTGCTCTATAACAAACGTGAAAGTCAATGTGAGCACTAGCCTCGAAGTAAGGCCCTGATTATCCTGGCAAAACGGGAGGCGTGCAGCTGCTCCATGAGGCCTTCATCGCTGTTCTGCTTTATTTTCACGGTAGTAAGCTTTCCAAGACTCCTAGGGACTTTGCTTAAGCAACCGTTTCGGTACCAGAACACTGCGTAGAGACAGTAAGCTCTGGTCCTGCGTGTATGCTGCGTGTCAACCTAGAAATTGGAGACTGATGGCATAAGGCTTCTTTTGCCATTATGAAAGCTCCGTTCATGCGGCCTCGAAGCTACCTGAAAAGCATTGTTGTTGCCGGGGTTTTCCTCACTGCCGGCATGGTTCTGAGAAGAAACTGAGTTTTCTCCTAAGAAACCTTGGGTTTCCAGTTCCTTGTTGGAAGCTCACCCTGCTCTGCGCTATACCTAAAGTGAAAGTCAACGTGAGCCCAAGCTTCGAAGTAAGGCCCTGATTATCCTTGCAAAACGAGAGGCGTGCAGCAGCTCCATGAGGCCTTCATCGTTGTTCTGCTTTAGTTTCAAGGTAGTAAGCTTTTCAACACTCCTAGGGGCCTTGCTTCAGCACCCGTTTCAGTACCAGAACACTGCGTAGAACCAGGAAGCTCTGCTCCTGCGTGTATGCTGCGTGTCAACCTAGAAATTAGAGACTGATGGCACAAGGCTTGTTTTCCCGTTTTGAAAGCTCCATTCATGCGGCCTCGAAGCTACCTGAAAAGCACTGTTGTTACCGTGCTTTTACTTACAGCCGGCATGGCACATAGAAGAAAATGAGTTTTCTCGAAAGAAACCTTGTGCTTCCAGTTCCTAGTTGGAAGCTCACCCGGCTCTGCTCTATACCAAACGTGAAAGTCAATGTGAGCACTAGCCTCGAAGTAAGGCCCTGATTATGCTGGCAAAACGGGAGGCGTGCAGCAGCTCCATGAGGCCTTCATCGCTGTTCTGCTTTAGTTTCACGGTAGTAAGCTTTCCAAGACTCCTAGGGACTTTGCTTAAGCAACCGTTTCGGTCCCAGAACACTGCGTAGAGACAGTAAGCTCTGGTCCTGCGTGTATGCTGCGTGTCAACCTAGAAATTGGAGACTGATGGCATAAGGCTTCTTTTGCCATTATGAAAGCTCCGTTCATGCGGCCTCGAAGCTACCTGAAAAGCATTGTTGTTGCCGGGGTTTTCCTCACTGCCGGCATGGTTCTGAGAAGAAAATGAGTTTTCTCCTAAGAAACCTTGGGTTTCCAGTTCCTTGTTGGAAGCTCACCCTGCTCTGCGCTATACCTAAAGTGAAAGTCAACGTGAGCCCAAGCTTCGAAGTAAGGCCCTGATTATCCTTGCAAAACGAGAGGCGTGCAGCAGCTCCACGAGGCCTTCATCGTTGTTCTGCTTTAGTTTCAAGGTAGTAAGCTTTTCAACACTCCTAGGGGCCTTGCATCAGCACCCGTTTCAGTACCAGAACACTGCGTAGAACCAGGAAGCTCTGCTCCTGCGTGTATGCTGCGTGTCAACCTAGAAATTAGAGACTGATGGCACAAGGCTTGTTTTCCCGTTTTGAAAGCTCCATTCATGCGGCCTCGAAGCTACCTGAAAAGCACTGTTGTTACCGTGCTTTTACTTACAGCCGGCATGGCACATAGAAGAAAATGAGTTTTCTCGAAAGAAACCTTGTGCTTCCAGTTCCTAGTTGGAAGCTCACCCGGCTCTGCTCTATACCAAACGTGAAAGTCAATGTGAGCACTAGCCTCGAAGTAAGGCCCTGATTATGCTGGCAATACGGGAGGCGTGCAGCAGCTCCATGAGGCCTTCATCGCTGTTCTGCTTTAGTTTCACGGTAGTAAGCTTTCCAACATTCCTAGGGACTTTGCTTAAGCAACCGTTTCGGTACCAGAACACTGCGTAGAGACAGTCCTGCGTGTATGCTGCGTGTCAACCTAGAAATTGGAGACTGATGGCATAAGGCTTCTTTTGCCATTATGAAAGCTCCGTTCATGCGGCCTCGAAGCTACCTGAAAAGCATTGTTGTTGCCGGGGTTTTCCTCACTGCCGGCATGGTTCTGAGAAGAAAATGAGTTTTCTCCTAAGAAACCTTGGGTTTCCAGTTCCTTGTTGGAAGCTCACCCTGCTCTGCGCTATACCTAAAGTGAAAGTCAACGTGAGCCCAAGCTTCGAAGTAAGGCCCTGATTATCCTTGCAAAACGAGAGGCGTGCAGCAGCTCCATGAGGCCTTCATCGTTGTTCTGCTTTAGTTTCAAGGTAGTAAGCTTTTCAACACTCCTAGGGGCCTTGCTTCAGCACCCGTTTCAGTACCAGAACACTGCGTAGAACCTGGAAGCTCTGCTCCTGCGTGTATGCTGCGTGTCAACCTAGAAATTAGAGACTGATGGCACAAGGCTTGTTTTCCCGTTTTGAAAGCTCCATTCATGCGGCCTCGAAGCTACCTGAAAAGCACTGTTGTTACCGTGCTTTTACTTACAGCCGGCATGGCACATAGAAGAAAATGAGTTTTCTCGAAAGAAACCTTGTGCTTCCAGTTCCTAGTTGGAAGCTCACCCGGCTCTGCTCTATACCAAACGTGAAAGTCAATGTGAGCACTAGCCTCGAAGTAAGGCCCTGATTATGCTGGCAATACGGGAGGCGTGCAGCAGCTCCATGAGGCCTTCATCGCTGTTCTGCTTTAGTTTCACGGTAGTAAGCTTTCCAACATTCCTAGGGACTTTGCTTAAGCAACCATTTCGGTACCAGAACACTGCGTAGAGACAGTAAGCTCTGGTCCTGCGTGTATGCTGCGTGTCAACCTAGAAATTGGAGACTGATGGCATAAGGCTTCTTTTGCCATTATGAAAGCTCCGTTCATGCGGCCTCGAAGCTACCTGAAAAGCATTGTTGTTGCCGGGGTTTTCCTCACTGCCGGCATGGTTCTGAGAAGAAACTGAGTTTTCTCCTAAGAAACCTTGGGTTTCCAGTTCCTTGTTGGAAGCTCACCCTGCTCTGCGCTATACCTAAAGTGAAAGTCAACGTGAGCCCAAGCTTCGAAGTAAGGCCCTGATTATCCTTGCAAAACGAGAGGCGTGCAGCAGCTCCATGAGGCCTTCATCGTTGTTCTGCTTTAGTTTCAAGGTAGTAAGCTTTTCAACACTCCTAGGGGCCTTGCTTCAGCACCCGTTTCAGTACCAGAACACTGCGTAGAACCAGGAAGCTCTGCTCCTGCGTGTATGCTGCGTGTCAACCTAGAAATTAGAGACTGACGGCACAAGGCTAGTTTTCCCATTATGAAAGCTCCGTTGATGCGGCCCCGAAGCTACCTGAAAAGCACTGTTGTTACCGTGCTTTTACTTACAGCCGGCATGGCACATAGAAGAAAATGAGTTTTCTCGAAAGAAACCTTGTGCTTCCAGTTCCTAGTTGGAAGCTCACCCGGCTCTGCTCTATACCAAACGTGAAAGTCAATGTGAGCACTAGCCTCGAAGTAAGGCCCTGATTATGCTGGCAATACGGGAGGAGTGCAGCAGCTCCATGAGGCCTTCATCGCTGTTCTGCTTTAGTTTCACGGTAGTAAGCTTTCCAACATTCCTAGGGACTTTGCTTAAGCAACCGTTTCGGTACCAGAACACTGCGTAGAGACAATAAGCTCTGGTCCTGCGTGTATGCTGCGTGTCAACCTAGAAATTGGAGACTGATGGCATAAGGCTTCTTTTGCCATTATGAAAGCTCCGTTCATGCGGCCTCGAAGCTACCTGAAAAGCATTGTTGTTGCCGGGGTTTTCCTCACTGCCGGCATGGTTCTGAGAAGAAACTGAGTTTTCTCCTAAGAAACCTTGGGTTTCCAGTTCCCTGTTGGAAGCTCACCCTGCTCTGCGCTATACCTAAAGTGAAAGTCAACGTGAGCCCAAGCTTCGAAGTAAGGCCCTGATTATCCTTGCAAAACGAGAGGCGTGCAGCAGCTCCATGAGGCCTTCATCGTTGTTCTGCTTTAGTTTCAAGGTAGTAAGCTTTTCAACACTCCTAGGGGCCTTGCTTCAGCACCCGTTTCAGTACCAGAACACTGCGTAGAACCAGGAAGCTCTGCTCCTGCGTGTATGCTGCGTTGCAACCTAGAAATTAGAGACTGACGGCACAAGGCTAGTTTTCCCATTATGAAAGCTCCGTTGATGCGGCCCCGAAGCTACCTGAAAAGCACTGTTGTTACCGTGCTTTTACTTACAGCCGGCATGGCACATAGAAGAAAATGAGTTTTCTCGAAAGAAACCTTGTGCTTCCAGTTCCTAGTTGGAAGCTCACCCGGCTCTGCTCTATAACAAACGTGAAAGTCAATGTGAGCACTAGCCTCGAAGTAAGGCCCTGATTATCCTGGCAAAACGGGAGGCGTGCAGCTGCTCCATGAGGCCTTCATCGCTGTTCTGCTTTATTTTCACGGTAGTAAGCTTTCCAAGACTCCTAGGGACTTTGCTTAAGCAACCGTTTCGGTACCAGAACACTGCGTAGAGACAGTAAGCTCTGGTCCTGCGTGTATGCTGCGTGTCAACCTAGAAATTGGAGACTGATGGCATAAGGCTTCTTTTGCCATTATGAAAGCTCCGTTCATGCGGCCTCGAAGCTACCTGAAAAGCATTGTTGTTGCCGGGGTTTTCCTCACTGCCGGCATGGTTCTGAGAAGAAACTGAGTTTTCTCCTAAGAAACCTTGGGTTTCCAGTTCCTTGTTGGAAGCTCACCCTGCTCTGCGCTATACCTAAAGTGAAAGTCAACGTGAGCCCAAGCTTCGAAGTAAGGCCCTGATTATCCTTGCAAAACGAGAGGCGTGCAGCAGCTCCATGAGGCCTTCATCGTTGTTCTGCTTTAGTTTCAAGGTAGTAAGCTTTTCAACACTCCTAGGGGCCTTGCTTCAGCACCCGTTTCAGTACCAGAACACTGCGTAGAACCAGGAAGCTCTGCTCCTGCGTGTATGCTGCGTGTCAACCTAGAAATTAGAGACTGATGGCACAAGGCTTGTTTTCCCGTTTTGAAAGCTCCATTCATGCGGCCTCGAAGCTACCTGAAAAGCACTGTTGTTACCGTGCTTTTACTTACAGCCGGCATGGCACATAGAAGAAAATGAGTTTTCTCGAAAGAAACCTTGTGCTTCCAGTTCCTAGTTGGAAGCTCACCCGGCTCTGCTCTATACCAAACGTGAAAGTCAATGTGAGCACTAGCCTCGAAGTAAGGCCCTGATTATGCTGGCAAAACGGGAGGCGTGCAGCAGCTCCATGAGGCCTTCATCGCTGTTCTGCTTTAGTTTCACGGTAGTAAGCTTTCCAAGACTCCTAGGGACTTTGCTTAAGCAACCGTTTCGGTCCCAGAACACTGCGTAGAGACAGTAAGCTCTGGTCCTGCGTGTATGCTGCGTGTCAACCTAGAAATTGGAGACTGATGGCATAAGGCTTCTTTTGCCATTATGAAAGCTCCGTTCATGCGGCCTCGAAGCTACCTGAAAAGCATTGTTGTTGCCGGGGTTTTCCTCACTGCCGGCATGGTTCTGAGAAGAAAATGAGTTTTCTCCTAAGAAACCTTGGGTTTCCAGTTCCTTGTTGGAAGCTCACCCTGCTCTGCGCTATACCTAAAGTGAAAGTCAACATGAGCCCAAGCTTCGAAGTAAGGCCCTGATTATCCTTGCAAAACGAGAGGCGTGCAGCAGCTCCATGAGGCCTTCATCGTTGTTCTGCTTTAGTTTCAAGGTAGTAAGCTTTTCAACACTCCTAGGGGACTTGCTTCAGCACCCGTTTCAGTACCAGAACACTGCGTAGAACCAGGAAGCTCTGCTCCTGCGTGTATGCTGCGTGTCAACCTAGAAATTAGAGACTGACGGCACAAGGCTAGTTTTCCCATTATGAAAGCTCCGTTGATGCGGCCCCGAAGCTACCTGAAAAGCACTGTTGTTACCGTGCTTTTACTTACAGCCGGCATGGCACATAGAAGAAAATGAGTTTTCTCGAAAGAAACCTTGTGCTTCCAGTTCCTAGTTGGAAGCTCACCCGGCTCCGCTCTATACCAAACGTGAAAGTCAATGTGAGCACTAGCCTCGAAGTAAGGCCCTGATTATCCTGGCAAAACGGGAGGCGTGCAGCAGCTCCATGAGGCCTTCATCGCTGTTCTGCTTTAGTTTCACGGTAGTAAGCTTTCCACGACTCCTAGGGACTTTGCTTAAGCAACCGTTTCGGTACCAGAACACTGCGTAGAGACAGTAAGCTCTGGTCCTGCGTGTATGCTGCGTGTCAACCTAGAAATTGGAGACTGATGGCATAAGGCTTCTTTTGCCATTATGAAAGCTCCGTTCATGCGGCCTCGAAGCTACCTGAAAAGCATTGTTGTTGCCGGGGTTTTCCTCACTGCCGGCATGGTTCTGAGAAGAAAATGAGTTTTCTCCTAAGAAACCTTGGGTTTCCAGTTCCTTGTTGGAAGCTCACCCTGCTCTGCGCTATACCTAAAGTGAAAGTCAACATGAGCCCAAGCTTCGAAGTAAGGCCCTGATTATCCTTGCAAAACGAGAGGCGTGCAGCAGCTCCATGAGGCCTTCATCGTTGTTCTGCTTTAGTTTCAAGGTAGTAAGCTTTTCAACACTCCTAGGGGCCTTGCATCAGCACCCGTTTCAGTACCAGAACACTGCGTAGAACCAGGAAGCTCTGCTCCTGCGTGTATGCTGCGTGTCAACCTAGAAATTAGAGACTGATGGCACAAGGCTTGTTTTCCCGTTTTGAAAGCTCCATTCATGCGGCCTCGAAGCTACCTGAAAAGCACTGTTGTTACCGTGCTTTTACTTACAGCCGGCATGGCACATAGAAGAAAATGAGTTTTCTCGAAAGAAACCTTGTGCTTCCAGTTCCTAGTTGGAAGCTCACCCGGCTCTGCTCTATACCAAACGTGAAAGTCAATGTGAGCACTAGCCTCGAAGTAAGGCCCTGATTATGCTGGCAATACGGGAGGCGTGCAGCAGCTCCATGAGGCCTTCATCGCTGTTCTGCTTTAGTTTCACGGTAGTAAGCTTTCCAACATTCCTAGGGACTTTGCTTAAGCAACCGTTTCGGTACCAGAACACTGCGTAGAGACAGTCCTGCGTGTATGCTGCGTGTCAACCTAGAAATTGGAGACTGATGGCATAAGGCTTCTTTTGCCATTATGAAAGCTCCGTTCATGCGGCCTCGAAGCTACCTGAAAAGCATTGTTGTTGCCGGGGTTTTCCTCACTGCCGGCATGGTTCTGAGAAGAAAATGAGTTTTCTCCTAAGAAACCTTGGGTTTCCAGTTCCTTGTTGGAAGCTCACCCTGCTCTGCGCTATACCTAAAGTGAAAGTCAACGTGAGCCCAAGCTTCGAAGTAAATCCCTGATTATCCTTGCAAAACGAGAGGCGTGCAGCAGCTCCATGAGGCCTTCATCGTTGTTCTGCTTTAGTTTCAAGGTAGTAAGCTTTTCAACACTCCTAGGGGCCTTGCTTCAGCACCCGTTTCAGTACCAGAACACTGCGTAGAACCAGGAAGCTCTGCTCCTGCGTGTATGCTGCGTGTCAACCTAGAAATTAGAGACTGACGGCACAAGGCTAGTTTTCCCATTATAAAAGCTCCGTTGATGCGGCCCCGAAGCTACCTGAAAAGCACTGTTGTTACCGTGCTTTTACTTACAGCCGGCATGGCACATAGAAGAAAATGAGTTTTCTCGAAAGAAACCTTGTGCTTCCAGTTCCTAGTTGGAAGCTCACCCGGCTCTGCTCTATACCAAACGTGAAAGTCAATGTGAGCACTAGCCTCGAAGTAAGGCCCTGATTATCCTGGCAAAACGGGAGGCGTGCAGCAGCTCCATGAGGCCTTCATCGCTGTTCTGCTTTATTTTCACGGAAGTAAGCTTTCCAAGACTCCTAGGGACTTTGCTTAAGCAACCGTTTCGGTACCAGAAGACTGCGTAGAGACAGTAAGCTCTGGTCCTGCGTGTATGCTGCGTGTCAACCTAGAAATTGGAGACTGATGGCATAAGGCTTCTTTTGCCATTATGAAAGCTCCGTTCATGCGGCCTCGAAGCTACCTGAAAAGCATTGTTGTTGCCGGGGTTTTCCTCACTGCCGGCATGGTTCTGAGAAGAAAATGAGTTTTCTCCTAAGAAACCTTGGGTTTCCAGTTCCTTGTTGGAAGCTCACCCTGCTCTGCGCTATACCTAAAGTGAAAGTCAACGTGAGCCCAAGCTTCGAAGTAAGGCCCTGATTATCCTTGCAAAACGAGAGGCGTGCAGCAGCTCCATGAGGCCTTCATCGTTGTTCTGCTTTAGTTTCAAGGTAGTAAGCTTTTCAACACTCCTAGGGGCCTTGCTTCAGCACCCGTTTCAGTACCAGAACACTGCGTAGAACCAGGAAGCTCTGCTCCTGCGTGTATGCTGCGTGTCAACCTAGAAATTAGAGACTGATGGCACAAGGCTTGTTTTCCCGTTTTGAAAGCTCCATTCATGCGGCCTCGAAGCTACCTGAAAAGCACTGTTGTTACCGTGCTTTTACTTACAGCCGGCATGGCACATAGAAGAAAATGAGTTTTCTCGAAAGAAACCTTGTGCTTCCAGTTCCTAGTTGGAAGCTCACCCGGCTCTGCTCTATACCAAACGTGAAAGTCAATGTGAGCACTAGCCTCGAAGTAAGGCCCTGATTATGCTGGCAAAACGGGAGGCGTGCAGCAGCTCCATGAGGCCTTCATCGCTGTTCTGCTTTAGTTTCACGGTAGTAAGCTTTCCAAGACTCCTAGGGACTTTGCTTAAGCAACCGTTTCGGTCCCAGAACACTGCGTAGAGACAGTAAGCTCTGGTCCTGCGTGTATGCTGCGTGTCAACCTAGAAATTGGAGACTGATGGCATAAGGCTTCTTTTGCCATTATGAAAGCTCCGTTCATGCGGCCTCGAAGCTACCTGAAAAGCATTGTTGTTGCCGGGGTTTTCCTCACTGCCGGCATGGTTCTGAGAAGAAAATGAGTTTTCTCCTAAGAAACCTTGGGTTTCCAGTTCCTTGTTGGAAGCTCACCCTGCTCTGCGCTATACCTAAAGTGAAAGTCAACATGAGCCCAAGCTTCGAAGTAAGGCCCTGATTATCCTTGCAAAACGAGAGGCGTGCAGCAGCTCCATGAGGCCTTCATCGTTGTTCTGCTTTAGTTTCAAGGTAGTAAGCTTTTCAACACTCCTAGGGGACTTGCTTCAGCACCCGTTTCAGTACCAGAACACTGCGTAGAACCAGGAAGCTCTGCTCCTGCGTGTATGCTGCGTGTCAACCTAGAAATTAGAGACTGACGGCACAAGGCTAGTTTTCCCATTATGAAAGCTCCGTTGATGCGGCCCCGAAGCTACCTGAAAAGCACTGTTGTTACCGTGCTTTTACTTACAGCCGGCATGGCACATAGAAGAAAATGAGTTTTCTCGAAAGAAACCTTGTGCTTCCAGTTCCTAGTTGGAAGCTCACCCGGCTCCGCTCTATACCAAACGTGAAAGTCAATGTGAGCACTAGCCTCGAAGTAAGGCCCTGATTATCCTGGCAAAACGGGAGGCGTGCAGCAGCTCCATGAGGCCTTCATCGCTGTTCTGCTTTAGTTTCACGGTAGTAAGCTTTCCACGACTCCTAGGGACTTTGCTTAAGCAACCGTTTCGGTATCAGAACACTGCGTAGAGACAGTAAGCTCTGGTCCTGCGTGTATGCTGCGTGTCAACCTAGAAATTGGAGACTGATGGCATAAGGCTTCTTTTGCCATTATGAAAGCTCCGTTCATGCGGCCTCGAAGCTACCTGAAAAGCATTGTTGTTGCCGGGGTTTTCCTCACTGCCGGCATGGTTCTGAGAAGAAACTGAGTTTTCTCCTAAGAAACCTTGGGTTTCCAGTTCCTTGTTGGAAGCTCACCCTGCTCTGCGCTATACCTAAAGTGAAAGTCAACATGAGCCCAAGCTTCGAAGTAAGGCCCTGATTATCCTTGCAAAACGAGAGGCGTGCAGCAGCTCCATGAGGCCTTCATCGTTGTTCTGCTTTAGTTTCAAGGTAGTAAGCTTTTCAACACTCCTAGGGGCCTTGCATCAGCACCCGTTTCAGTACCAGAACACTGCGTAGAACCAGGAAGCTCTGCTCCTGCGTGTATGCTGCGTGTCAACCTAGAAATTAGAGACTGATGGCACAAGGCTTGTTTTCCCGTTTTGAAAGCTCCATTCATGCGGCCTCGAAGCTACCTGAAAAGCACTGTTGTTACCGTGCTTTTACTTACAGCCGGCATGGCACATAGAAGAAAATGAGTTTTCTCGAAAGAAACCTTGTGCTTCCAGTTCCTAGTTGGAAGCTCACCCGGCTCTGCTCTATACCAAACGTGAAAGTCAATGTGAGCACTAGCCTCGAAGTAAGGCCCTGATTATGCTGGCAATACGGGAGGCGTGCAGCAGCCCCATGAGTCCTTCATCGCTGTTCTGCTTTAGTTTCACGGTAGTAAGCTTTCCAACATTCCTAGGGACTTTGCTTAAGCAACCGTTTCGGTACCAGAACACTGCGTAGAGACAGTCCTGCGTGTATGCTGCGTGTCAACCTAGAAATTGGAGACTGATGGCATAAGGCTTCTTTTGCCATTATGAAAGCTCCGTTCATGCGGCCTCGAAGCTACCTGAAAAGCATTGTTGTTGCCGGGGTTTTCCTCACTGCCGGCATGGTTCTGAGAAGAAAATGAGTTTTCTCCTAAGAAACCTTGGGTTTCCAGTTCCTTGTTGGAAGCTCACCCTGCTCTGCGCTATACCTAAAGTGAAAGTCAACGTGAGCCCAAGCTTCGAAGTAAGGCCCTGATTATCCTTGCAAAACGAGAGGCGTGCAGCAGCTCCATGAGGCCTTCATCGTTGTTCTGCTTTAGTTTCAAGGTAGTAAGCTTTTCAACACTCCTAGGGGCCTTGCTTCAGCACCCGTTTCAGTACCAGAACACTGCGTAGAACCAGGAAGCTCTGCTCCTGCGTGTATGCTGCGTGTCAACCTAGAAATTAGAGACTGACGGCACAAGGCTAGTTTTCCCATTATGAAAGCTCCGTTGATGCGGCCCCGAAGCTACCTGAAAAGCACTGTTGTTACCGTGCTTTTACTTACAGCCGGCATGGCACATAGAAGAAAATGAGTTTTCTCGAAAGAAACCTTGTGCTTCCAGTTCCTAGTTGGAAGCTCACCCGGCTCTGCTCTATACCAAACGTGAAAGTCAATGTGAGCACTAGCCTCGAAGTAAGGCCCTGATTATCCTGGCAAAACGGGAGGCGTGCAGCAGCTCCATGAGGCCTTCATCGCTGTTCTGCTTTATTTTCACGGAAGTAAGCTTTCCAAGACTCCTAGGGACTTTGCTTAAGCAACCGTTTCGGTACCAGAAGACTGCGTAGAGACAGTAAGCTCTGGTCCTGCGTGTATGCTGCGTGTCAACCTAGAAATTGGAGACTGATGGCATAAGGCTTCTTTTGCCATTATGAAAGCTCCGTTCATGCGGCCTCGAAGCTACCTGAAAAGCATTGTTGTTGCCGGGGTTTTCCTCACTGCCGGCATGGTTCTGAGAAGAAAATGAGTTTTCTCCTAAGAAACCTTGGGTTTCCAGTTCCTTGTTGGAAGCTCACCCTGCTCTGCGCTATACCTAAAGTGAAAGTCAACGTGAGCCCAAGCTTCGAAGTAAGGCCCTGATTATCCTTGCAAAACGAGAGGCGTGCAGCAGCTCCATGAGGCCTTCATCGTTGTTCTGCTTTAGTTTCAAGGTAGTAAGCTTTTCAACACTCCTAGGGGCCTTGCTTCAGCACCCGTTTCAGTACCAGAACACTGCGTAGAACCTGGAAGCTCTGCTCCTGCGTGTATGCTGCGTGTCAACCTAGAAATTAGAGACTGATGGCACAAGGCTTGTTTTCCCGTTTTGAAAGCTCCATTCATGCGGCCTCGAAGCTACCTGAAAAGCACTGTTGTTACCGTGCTTTTACTTACAGCCGGCATGGCACATAGAAGAAAATGAGTTTTCTCGAAAGAAACCTTGTGCTTCCAGTTCCTAGTTGGAAGCTCACCCGGCTCTGCTCTATACCAAACGTGAAAGTCAATGTGAGCACTAGCCTCGAAGTAAGGCCCTGATTATGCTGGCAATACGGGAGGCGTGCAGCAGCTCCATGAGGCCTTCATCGCTGTTCTGCTTTAGTTTCACGGTAGTAAGCTTTCCAACATTCCTAGGGACTTTGCTTAAGCAACCGTTTCGGTACCAGAACACTGCGTAGAGACAGTAAGCTCTGGTCCTGCGTGTATGCTGCGTGTCAACCTAGAAATTGGAGACTGATGGCATAAGGCTTCTTTTGCCATTATGAAAGCTCCGTTCATGCGGCCTCGAAGCTACCTGAAAAGCATTGTTGTTGCCGGGGTTTTCCTCACTGCCGGCATGGTTCTGAGAAGAAAATGAGTTTTCTCCTAAGAAACCTTGGGTTTCCAGTTCCTTGTTGGAAGCTCACCCTGCTCTGCGCTATACCTAAAGTGAAAGTCAACGTGAGCCTAAGCTTCGAAGTAAGGCCCTGATTATCCTTGCAAAACGAGAGGCGTGCAGCAGCTCCATGAGGCCTTCATCGTTGTTCTGCTTTAGTTTCAAGGTAGTAAGCTTTTCAACACTCCTAGGGGCCTTGCTTCAGCACCCGTTTCAGTACCAGAACACTGCGTAGAACCTGGAAGCTCTGCTCCTGCGTGTATGCTGCGTGTCAACCTAGAAATTAGAGACTGATGGCACAAGGCTTGTTTTCCCGTTTTGAAAGCTCCATTCATGCGGCCTCGAAGCTACCTGAAAAGCACTGTTGTTACCGTGCTTTTACTTACAGCCGGCATGGCACATAGAAGAAAATGAGTTTTCTCGAAAGAAACCTTGTGCTTCCAGTTCCTAGTTGGAAGCTCACCCGGCTCTGCTCTATACCAAACGTGAAAGTCAATGTGAGCACTAGCCTCGAAGTAAGGCCCTGATTATGCTGGCAATACGGGAGGCGTGCAGCAGCTCCATGAGGCCTTCATCGCTGTTCTGCTTTAGTTTCACGGTAGTAAGCTTTCCAACATTCCTAGGGACTTTGCTTAAGCAACCGTTTCGGTACCAGAACACTGCGTAGAGACAGTAAGCTCTGGTCCTGCGTGTATGCTGCGTGTCAACCTAGAAATTGGAGACTGATGGCATAAGGCTTCTTTTGCCATTATGAAAGCTCCGTTCATGCGGCCTCGAAGCTACCTGAAAAGCATTGTTGTTGCCGGGGTTTTCCTCACTGCCGGCATGGTTCTGAGAAGAAACTGAGTTTTCTCCTAAGAAACCTTGGGTTTCCAGTTCCTTGTTGGAAGCTCACCCTGCTCTGCGCTATACCTAAAGTGAAAGTCAACGTGAGCCCAAGCTTCGAAGTAAGGCCCTGATTATCCTTGCAAAACGAGAGGCGTGCAGCAGCTCCATGAGGCCTTCATCGTTGTTCTGCTTTAGTTTCAAGGTAGTAAGCTTTTCAACACTCCTAGGGGCCTTGCTTCAGCACCCGTTTCAGTACCAGAACACTGCGTAGAACCAGGAAGCTCTGCTCCTGCGTGTATGCTGCATGTCAACCTAGAAATTAGAGACTGACGGCACAAGGCTAGTTTTCCCATTATGAAAGCTCCGTTGATGCGGCCCCGAAGCTACCTGAAAAGCACTGTTGTTACCGTGCTTTTACTTACAGCCGGCATGGCACATAGAAGAAAATGAGTTTTCTCGAAAGAAACCTTGTGCTTCCAGTTCCTAGTTGGAAGCTCACCCGGCTCTGCTCTATACCAAACGTGAAAGTCAATGTGAGCACTAGCCTCGAAGTAAGGCCCTGATTATGCTGGCAATACGGGAGGAGTGCAGCAGCTCCATGAGGCCTTCATCGCTGTTCTGCTTTAGTTTCACGGTAGTAAGCTTTCCAACATTCCTAGGGACTTTGCTTAAGCAACCGTTTCGGTACCAGAACACTGCGTAGAGACAATAAGCTCTGGTCCTGCGTGTATGCTGCGTGTCAACCTAGAAATTGGAGACTGATGGCATAAGGCTTCTTTTGCCATTATGAAAGCTCCGTTCATGCGGCCTCGAAGCTACCTGAAAAGCATTGTTGTTGCCGGGGTTTTCCTCACTGCCGGCATGGTTCTGAGAAGAAACTGAGTTTTCTCCTAAGAAACCTTGGGTTTCCAGTTCCCTGTTGGAAGCTCACCCTGCTCTGCGCTATACCTAAAGTGAAAGTCAACGTGAGCCCAAGCTTCGAAGTAAGGCCCTGATTATCCTTGCAAAACGAGAGGCGTGCAGCAGCTCCATGAGGCCTTCATCGTTGTTCTGCTTTAGTTTCAAGGTAGTAAGCTTTTCAACACTCCTAGGGGCCTTGCTTCAGCACCCGTTTCAGTACCAGAACACTGCGTAGAACCAGGAAGCTCTGCTCCTGCGTGTATGCTGCGTTGCAACCTAGAAATTAGAGACTGACGGCACAAGGCTAGTTTTCCCATTATGAAAGCTCCGTTGATGCGGCCCCGAAGCTACCTGAAAAGCACTGTTGTTACCGTGCTTTTACTTACAGCCGGCATGGCACATAGAAGAAAATGAGTTTTCTCGAAAGAAACCTTGTGCTTCCAGTTCCTAGTTGGAAGCTCACCCGGCTCTGCTCTATAACAAACGTGAAAGTCAATGTGAGCACTAGCCTCGAAGTAAGGCCCTGATTATCCTGGCAAAACGGGAGGCGTGCAGCTGCTCCATGAGGCCTTCATCGCTGTTCTGCTTTATTTTCACGGTAGTAAGCTTTCCAAGACTCCTAGGGACTTTGCTTAAGCAACCGTTTCGGTACCAGAACACTGCGTAGAGACAGTAAGCTCTGGTCCTGCGTGTATGCTGCGTGTCAACCTAGAAATTGGAGACTGATGGCATAAGGCTTCTTTTGCCATTATGAAAGCTCCGTTCATGCGGCCTCGAAGCTACCTGAAAAGCATTGTTGTTGCCGGGGTTTTCCTCACTGCCGGCATGGTTCTGAGAAGAAACTGAGTTTTCTCCTAAGAAACCTTGGGTTTCCAGTTCCTTGTTGGAAGCTCACCCTGCTCTGCGCTATACCTAAAGTGAAAGTCAACGTGAGCCCAAGCTTCGAAGTAAGGCCCTGATTATCCTTGCAAAACGAGAGGCGTGCAGCAGCTCCATGAGGCCTTCATCGTTGTTCTGCTTTAGTTTCAAGGTAGTAAGCTTTTCAACACTCCTAGGGGCCTTGCTTCAGCACCCGTTTCAGTACCAGAACACTGCGTAGAACCAGGAAGCTCTGCTCCTGCGTGTATGCTGCGTGTCAACCTAGAAATTAGAGACTGATGGCACAAGGCTTGTTTTCCCGTTTTGAAAGCTCCATTCATGCGGCCTCGAAGCTACCTGAAAAGCATTGTTGTTGCCGGGGTTTTCCTCACTGCCGGCATGGTTCTGAGAAGAAAATGAGTTTTCTCCTAAGAAACCTTGGGTTTCCAGTTCCTTGCTGGAAGCTCACCCTGCTCTGCGCTATACCTAAAGTGAAAGTCAATATGAGCCCAAGCTTCGAAGTAAGGCCCTGATTATCCTTGCAAAACGAGAGGCGTGCAGCAGCTCCATGAGGCCTTCATCGTTGTTCTGCTTTAGTTTCAAGGTAGTAAGCTTTTCAACACTCCTAGGGGACTTGCTTCAGCACCCGTTTCAGTACCAGAACACTGCGTAGAACCAGGAAGCTCTGCTCCTGCGTGTATGCTGCGTGTCAACCTAGAAATTAGAGACTGACGGCACAAGGCTAGTTTTCCCATTATGAAAGCTCCGTTGATGCGGCCCCGAAGCTACCTGAAAAGCACTGTTGTTACCGTGCTTTTACTTACAGCCGGCATGGCACATAGAAGAAAATGAGTTTTCTCGAAAGAAACCTTGTGCTTCCAGTTCCTAGTTGGAAGCTCACCCGGCTCCGCTCTATACCAAACGTGAAAGTCAATGTGAGCACTAGCCTCGAAGTAAGGCCCTGATTATCCTGGCAAAACGGGAGGCGTGCAGCAGCTCCATGAGGCCTTCATCGCTGTTCTGCTTTAGTTTCACGGTAGTAAGCTTTCCACGACTCCTAGGGACTTTGCTTAAGCAACCGTTTCGGTACCAGAACACTGCGTAGAGACAGTAAGCTCTGGTCCTGCGTGTATGCTGCGTGTCAACCTAGAAATTGGAGACTGATGGCATAAGGCTTCTTTTGCCATTATGAAAGCTCCGTTCATGCGGCCTCGAAGCTACCTGAAAAGCATTGTTGTTGCCGGGGTTTTCCTCACTGCCGGCATGGTTCTGAGAAGAAACTGAGTTTTCTCCTAAGAAACCTTGGGTTTCCAGTTCCTTGTTGGAAGCTCACCCTGCTCTGCGCTATACCTAAAGTGAAAGTCAACGTGAGCCCAAGCTTCGAAGTAAGGCCCTGATTATCCTTGCAAAACGAGAGGCGTGCAGCAGCTCCATGAGGCCTTCATCGTTGTTCTGCTTTAGTTTCAAGGTAGTAAGCTTTTCAACACTCCTAGGGGCCTTGCATCAGCACCCGTTTCAGTACCAGAACACTGCGTAGAACCAGGAAGCTCTGCTCCTGCGTGTATGCTGCGTGTCAACCTAGAAATTAGAGACTGATGGCACAAGGCTTGTTTTCCCGTTTTGAAAGCTCCATTCATGCGGCCTCGAAGCTACCTGAAAAGCACTGTTGTTACCGTGCTTTTACTTACAGCCGGCATGGCACATAGAAGAAAATGAGTTTTCTCGAAAGAAACCTTGTGCTTCCAGTTCCTAGTTGGAAGCTCACCCGGCTCTGCTCTATACCAAACGTGAAAGTCAATGTGAGCACTAGCCTCGAAGTAAGGCCCTGATTATGCTGGCAATACGGGAGGCGTGCAGCAGCTCCATGAGGCCTTCATCGCTGTTCTGCTTTAGTTTCACGGTAGTAAGCTTTCCAACATTCCTAGGGACTTTGCTTAAGCAACCGTTTCGGTACCAGAACACTGCGTAGAGACAGTCCTGCGTGTATGCTGCGTGTCAACCTAGAAATTGGAGACTGATGGCATAAGGCTTCTTTTGCCATTATGAAAGCTCCGTTCATGCGGCCTCGAAGCTACCTGAAAAGCATTGTTGTTGCCGGGGTTTTCCTCACTGCCGGCATGGTTCTGAGAAGAAAATGAGTTTTCTCCTAAGAAACCTTGGGTTTCCAGTTCCTTGTTGGAAGCTCACCCTGCTCTGCGCTATACCTAAAGTGAAAGTCAACGTGAGCCCAAGCTTCGAAGTAAATCCCTGATTATCCTTGCAAAACGAGAGGCGTGCAGCAGCTCCATGAGGCCTTCATCGTTGTTCTGCTTTAGTTTCAAGGTAGTAAGCTTTTCAACACTCCTAGGGGCCTTGCTTCAGCACCCGTTTCAGTACCAGAACACTGCGTAGAACCAGGAAGCTCTGCTCCTGCGTGTATGCTGCGTGTCAACCTAGAAATTAGAGACTGACGGCACAAGGCTAGTTTTCCCATTATGAAAGCTCCGTTGATGCGGCCCCGAAGCTACCTGAAAAGCACTGTTGTTACCGTGCTTTTACTTACAGCCGGCATGGCACATAGAAGAAAATGAGTTTTCTCGAAAGAAACCTTGTGCTTCCAGTTCCTAGTTGGAAGCTCACCCGGCTCTGCTCTATACCAAACGTGAAAGTCAATGTGAGCACTAGCCTCGAAGTAAGGCCCTGATTATCCTGGCAAAACGGGAGGCGTGCAGCAGCTCCATGAGGCCTTCATCGCTGTTCTGCTTTATTTTCACGGAAGTAAGCTTTCCAAGACTCCTAGGGACTTTGCTTAAGCAACCGTTTCGGTACCAGAAGACTGCGTAGAGACAGTAAGCTCTGGTCCTGCGTGTATGCTGCGTGTCAACCTAGAAATTGGAGACTGATGGCATAAGGCTTCTTTTGCCATTATGAAAGCTCCGTTCATGCGGCCTCGAAGCTACCTGAAAAGCATTGTTGTTGCCGGGGTTTTCCTCACTGCCGGCATGGTTCTGAGAAGAAAATGAGTTTTCTCCTAAGAAACCTTGGGTTTCCAGTTCCTTGTTGGAAGCTCACCCTGCTCTGCGCTATACCTAAAGTGAAAGTCAACGTGAGCCCAAGCTTCGAAGTAAGGCCCTGATTATCCTTGCAAAACGAGAGGCGTGCAGCAGCTCCATGAGGCCTTCATCGTTGTTCTGCTTTAGTTTCAAGGTAGTAAGCTTTTCAACACTCCTAGGGGCCTTGCTTCAGCACCCGTTTCAGTACCAGAACACTGCGTAGAACCTGGAAGCTCTGCTCCTGCGTGTATGCTGCGTGTCAACCTAGAAATTAGAGACTGATGGCACAAGGCTTGTTTTCCCGTTTTGAAAGCTCCATTCATGCGGCCTCGAAGCTACCTGAAAAGCACTGTTGTTACCGTGCTTTTACTTACAGCCGGCATGGCACATAGAAGAAAATGAGTTTTCTCGAAAGAAACCTTGTGCTTCCAGTTCCTAGTTGGAAGCTCACCCGGCTCTGCTCTATACCAAACGTGAAAGTCAATGTGAGCACTAGCCTCGAAGTAAGGCCCTGATTATGCTGGCAATACGGGAGGCGTGCAGCAGCTCCATGAGGCCTTCATCGCTGTTCTGCTTTAGTTTCACGGTAGTAAGCTTTCCAACATTCCTAGGGACTTTGCTTAAGCAACCGTTTCGGTACCAGAACACTGCGTAGAGACAGTAAGCTCTGGTCCTGCGTGTATGCTGCGTGTCAACCTAGAAATTGGAGACTGATGGCATAAGGCTTCTTTTGCCATTATGAAAGCTCCGTTCATGCGGCCTCGAAGCTACCTGAAAAGCATTGTTGTTGCCGGGGTTTTCCTCACTGCCGGCATGGTTCTGAGAAGAAACTGAGTTTTCTCCTAAGAAACCTTGGGTTTCCAGTTCCTTGTTGGAAGCTCACCCTGCTCTGCGCTATACCTAAAGTGAAAGTCAACGTGAGCCCAAGCTTCGAAGTAAGGCCCTGATTATCCTTGCAAAACGAGAGGCGTGCAGCAGCTCCATGAGGCCTTCATCGTTGTTCTGCTTTAGTTTCAAGGTAGTAAGCTTTTCAACACTCCTAGGGGCCTTGCTTCAGCACCCGTTTCAGTACCAGAACACTGCGTAGAACCAGGAAGCTCTGCTCCTGCGTGTATGCTGCGTGTCAACCTAGAAATTAGAGACTGACGGCACAAGGCTAGTTTTCCCATTATGAAAGCTCCGTTGATGCGGCCCCGAAGCTACCTGAAAAGCACTGTTGTTACCGTGCTTTTACTTACAGCCGGCATGGCACATAGAAGAAAATGAGTTTTCTCGAAAGAAACCTTGTGCTTCCAGTTCCTAGTTGGAAGCTCACCCGGCTCTGCTATATAACAAACGTGAAAGTCAATGTGAGCACTAGCCTCGAAGTAAGGCCCTGATTATCCTGGCAAAACGGGAGGCGTGCAGCTGCTCCATGAGGCCTTCATCGCTGTTCTGCTTTATTTTCACGGTAGTAAGCTTTCCAACATTCCTAGGGACTTTGCTTAAGCAACCGTTTCGGTACCAGAACACTGCGTAGAGACAGTAAGCTCTGGTCCTGCGTGTATGCTGCGTGTCAACCTAGAAATTGGAGACTGATGGCATAAGGCTTCTTTTGCCATTATGAAAGCTCCGTTCATGCGGCCTCGAAGCTACCTGAAAAGCATTGTTGTTGCCGGGGTTTTCCTCACTGCCGGCATGGTTCTGAGAAGAAACTGAGTTTTCTCCTAAGAAACCTTGGGTTTCCAGTTCCTTGTTGGAAGCTCACCCTGCTCTGCGCTATACCTAAAGTGAAAGTCAACGTGAGCCCAAGCTTCGAAGTAAGGCCCTGATTATCCTTGCAAAACGAGAGGCGTGCAGCAGCTCCATGAGGCCTTCATCGTTGTTCTGCTTTAGTTTCAAGGTAGTAAGCTTTTCAACACTCCTAGGGGCCTTGCTTCAGCACCCGTTTCAGTACCAGAACACTGCGTAGAACCAGGAAGCTCTGCTCCTGCGTGTATGCTGCGTGTCAACCTAGAAATTAGAGACTGACGGCACAAGGCTAGTTTTCCCATTATGAAAGCTCCGTTGATGCGGCCCCGAAGCTACCTGAAAAGCACTGTTGTTACCGTGCTTTTACTTACAGCCGGCATGGCACATAGAAGAAAATGAGTTTTCTCGAAAGAAACCTTGTGCTTCCAGTTCCTAGTTGGAAGCTCACCCGGCTCTGCTCTATACCAAACGTGAAAGTCAATGTGAGCACTAGCCTCGAAGTAAGGCCCTGATTATGCTGGCAATACGGGAGGCGTGCAGCAGCTCCATGAGGCCTTCATCGCTGTTCTGCATTAGTTTCACGGTAGTAAGCTTTCCAACATTCCTAGGGACTTTGCTTAAGCAACCGTTTCGGTACCAGAACACTGCGTAGAGACAATAAGCTCTGGTCCTGCGTGTATGCTGCGTGTCAACCTAGAAATTGGAGACTGATGGCATAAGGCTTCTTTTGCCATTATGAAAGCTCCGTTCATGCGGCCTCGAAGCTACCTGAAAAGCATTGTTGTTGCCGGGGTTTTCCTCACTGCCGGCATGGTTCTGAGAAGAAACTGAGTTTTCTCCTAAGAAACCTTGGGTTTCCAGTTCCCTGTTGGAAGCTCACCCTGCTCTGCGCTATACCTAAAGTGAAAGTCAACGTGAGCCCAAGCTTCGAAGTAAGGCCCTGATTATCCTTGCAAAACGAGAGGCGTGCAGCAGCTCCATGAGGCCTTCATCGTTGTTCTGCTTTAGTTTCAAGGTAGTAAGCTTTTCAACACTCCTAGGGGCCTTGCTTCAGCACCCGTTTCAGTACCAGAACACTGCGTAGAACCAGGAAGCTCTGCTCCTGCGTGTATGCTGCGTGTCAACCTAGAAATTAGAGACTGACGGCACAAGGCTAGTTTTCCCATTATGAAAGCTCCGTTGATGCGGCCCCGAAGCTACCTGAAAAGCACTGTTGTTACCGTGCTTTTACTTACAGCCGGCATGGCACATAGAAGAAAATGAGTTTTCTCGAAAGAAACCTTGTGCTTCCAGTTCCTAGTTGGAAGCTCACCCGGCTCTGCTATATAACAAACGTGAAAGTCAATGTGAGCACTAGCCTCGAAGTAAGGCCCTGATTATCCTGGCAAAACGGGAGGCGTGCAGCTGCTCCATGAGGCCTTCATCGCTGTTCTGCTTTATTTTCACGGTAGTAAGCTTTCCAAGACTCCTAGGGACTTTGCTTAAGCAACCGTTTCGGTACCAGAACACTGCGTAGAGACAGTAAGCTCTGGTCCTGCGTGTATGCTGCGTGTCAACCTAGAAATTGGAGACTGATGGCATAAGGCTTCTTTTGCCATTATGAAAGCTCCGTTCATGCGGCCTCGAAGCTACCTGAAAAGCATTGTTGTTGCCGGGGTTTTCCTCACTGCCGGCATGGTTCTGAGAAGAAACTGAGTTTTCTCCTAAGAAACCTTGGGTTTCCAGTTCCTTGTTGGAAGCTCACCCTGCTCTGCGCTATACCTAAAGTGAAAGTCAACGTGAGCCCAAGCTTCGAAGTAAGGCCCTGATTATCCTTGCAAAACGAGAGGCGTGCAGCAGCTCCATGAGGCCTTCATCGTTGTTCTGCTTTAGTTTCAAGGTAGTAAGCTTTTCAACACTCCTAGGGGCCTTGCTTCAGCACCCGTTTCAGTACCAGAACACTGCGTAGAACCAGGAAGCTCTGCTCCTGCGTGTACGCTGCGTGTCAACCTAGAAATTAGAGACTGACGGCACAAGGCTAGTTTTCCCATTATGAAAGCTCCGTTGATGCGGCCCCGAAGCTACCTGAAAAGCACTGTTGTTACCGTGCTTTTACTTACAGCCGGCATGGCACATAGAAGAAAATGAGTTTTCTCGAAAGAAACCTTGTGCTTCCAGTTCCTAGTTGGAAGCTCACCCGGCTCTGCTCTATACCAAACGTGAAAGTCAATGTGAGCACTAGCCTCGAAGTAAGGCCCTGATTATCCTGGCAAAACGGGAGGCGTGCAGCAGCTCCATGAAGGCTTCATCGCTGTTCTGCTTTAGTTTCACGGTAGTAAGCTTTCCACGACTCCTAGGGACTTTGCTTAAGCAACCGTTTCGGTACCAGAACACTGCGTAGAGACAGTAAGCTCTGGTCCTGCGTGTATGCTGCGTGTCAACCTAGAAATTGGAGACTGATGGCATAAGGCTTCTTTTGCCATTATGAAAGCTCCGTTCATGCGGCCTCGAAGCTACCTGAAAAGCATTGTTGTTGCCGGGGTTTTCCTCACTGCCGGCATGGTTCTGAGAAGAAAATGAGTTTTCTCCTAAGAAACCTTGGGTTTCCAGTTCCTTGTTGGAAGCTCACCCTGCTCTGCGCTATACCTAAAGTGAAAGTCAACGTGAGCCCAAGCTTCGAAGTAAGGCCCTGATTATCCTTGCAAAACGAGAGGCGTGCAGCAGCTCCATGAGGCCTTCATCGTTGTTCTGCTTTAGTTTCAAGGTAGTAAGCTTTTCAACACTCCTAGGGGCCTTGCTTCAGCACCCGTTTCAGTACCAGAACACTGCGTAGAACCTGGAAGCTCTGCTCCTGCGTGTATGCTGCGTGTCAACCTAGAAATTAGAGACTGATGGCACAAGGCTTGTTTTCCCGTTTTGAAAGCTCCATTCATGCGGCCTCGAAGCTACCTGAAAAGCACTGTTGTTACCGTGCTTTTACTTACAGCCGGCATGGCACATAGAAGAAAATGAGTTTTCTCGAAAGAAACCTTGTGCTTCCAGTTCCTAGTTGGAAGCTCACCCGGCTCTGCTCTATACCAAACGTGAAAGTCAATGTGAGCACTAGCCTCGAAGTAAGGCCCTGATTATGCTGGCAATACGGGAGGCGTGCAGCAGCTCCATGAGGCCTTCATCGCTGTTCTGCTTTAGTTTCACGGTAGTAAGCTTTCCAACATTCCTAGGGACTTTGCTTAAGCAACCGTTTCGGTACCAGAACACTGCATAGAGACAGTAAGCTCTGGTCCTGCGTGTATGCTGCGTGTCAACCTAGAAATTGGAGACTGATGGCATAAGGCTTCTTTTGCCATTATGAAAGCTTCGTTCATGCGGCCTCGAAGCTACCTGAAAAGCATTGTTGTTGCCGGGGTTTTCCTCACTGCCGGCATGGTTCTGAGAAGAAAATGAGTTTTCTCCTAAGAAACCTTGGGTTTCCAGTTCCTTGTTGGAAGCTCACCCTGCTCTGCGCTATACCTAAAGTGAAAGTCAACATGAGCCCAAGCTTCGAAGTAAGGCCCTAATTATCCTTGCAAAACGAGAGGCGTGCAGCAGCTCCATGAGGCCTTCATCGTTGTTCTGCTTTAGTTTCAAGGTAGTAAGCTTTTCAACACTCCTAGGGGCCTTGCTTCAGCACCCGTTTCAGTACCAGAACACTGCGTAGAACCAGGAAGCTCTGCTCCTGCGTGTATGCTGCGTGTCAACCTAGAAATTAGAGACTGATGGCACAAGGCTTGTTTTCCCGTTTTGAAAGCTCCATTCATGCGGCCTCGAAGCTACCTGAAAAGCACTGTTGTTACCGTGCTTTTACTTACAGCCCGCATGGCACATAGAAGAAAATGAGTTTTCTCGAAAGAAACCTTGTGCTTCCAGTTCCTAGTTGGAAGCTCACCCGGCTCTGCTCTATACCAAACGTGAAAGTCAATGTGAGCACTAGCCTCGAAGTAAGGCCCTGATTATGCTGGCAAAACGGGAGGCGTGCAGCAGCTCCATGAGGCCTTCAACGCTGTTCTGCTTTAGTTTCACGGTAGTAAGCTTTCCAACATTCCTAGGGACTTTGCTTAAGCAACCGTTTCGGTACCAGAACACTGCGTAGAGACAATAAGCTCTGGTCCTGCGTGTATGCTGCGTGTCAACCTAGAAATTGGAGACTGATGGCATAAGGCTTCTTTTGCCATTATGAAAGCTCCGTTCATGCGGCCTCGAAGCTACCTGAAAAGCATTGTTGTTGCCGGGGTTTTCCTCACTGCCGGCTTGGTTCTGAGAAGAAAATGAGTTTTCTCCTAAGAAACCTTGGGTTTCCAGTTCCTTGTTGGAAGCTCACCCTGCTCTGCGCTATACCTAAAGTGAAAGTCAACGTGAGCCCAAGCTTCGAAGTAAGGTCCTGATTATCCTTGCAAAACGAGAGGCGTGCAGCAGCTCCATGAGGCCTTCATCGTTGTTCTGCTTTAGTTTCAAGGTAGTAAGCTTTTCAACACTCCTAGGGGCCTTGCTTCAGCACCCGTTTCAGTACCAGAACACTGCGTAGAACCAGGAAGCTCTGCTCCTGCGTGTATGCTGCGTGTCAACCTAGAAATTAGAGACTGACGGCACAAGGCTAGTTTTCCCATTATGAAAGCTCCGTTGATGCGGCCCCGAAGCTACCTGAAAAGCACTGTTGTTACCGTGCTTTTACTTACAGCTGGCATGGCACATAGAAGAAAATGAGTTTTCTCGAAAGAAACCTTGTGCTTCCAGTTCCTAGTTGGAAGCTCACCCGGCTCTGCTCTATACCAAACGTGAAAGTCAATGTGAGCAGTAGCCTCGAAGTAAGGCCCTGATTATGCTGGCAATACGGGAGGCGTGCAGCAGCTCCATGAGCCTTCATCGCTGTTCTGCTTTAGTTTCACGGTAGTAAGCTTTCCAACATTCCTAGGGACTTTGCTTAAGCAACCGTTTCGGTACCAGAACACTGCGTAGAGACAGTAAGCTCTGGTCCTGCGTGTATGCTGCGTGTCAACCTAGAAATTGGAGACTGATGGCATAAGGCTTCTTTTCCCATTATGAAAGCTCCGTTCATGCGGCCTCGAAGCTACCTGAAAAGCATTGTTGTTGCCGGGGTTTTCCTCACTGCCAGCATGGTTCTGAGAAGAAAATGAGTTTTATCCTAAGAAACCTTGGGTTTCCAGTTCCTTGTTGGAAGCTCACCCTGCTCTGCGCTATACCGAAAGTGAAAGTCAACGTGAGCCCAAGCTTCGAAGTAAGGCCCTGATTATCCTTGCAAAACGAGAGGCGTGCAGCAGCTCCATGAGGCCTTCATCGTTGTTCTGCTTTAGTTTCAAGGTAGTAAGCTTTTCAACACTCCTAGGGGCCTTGCTTCAGCACCCGTTTCACTACCAGAACACTGCGTAGAACCAGGAAGCTCTGCTCCTGCGTGTATGCTGCGTGTCAACCTAGAAATTAGAGACTGATGGCACAAGGCTTGTTTTCCCGTTTTGAAAGCTCCATTCATGCGGCCTCGAAGCTACCTGAAAAGCACTGTTGTTACCGTGCTTTTACTTACAGCCGGCATGGCACATAGAAGAAAATGAGTTTTCTCGAAAGAAACCTTGTGCTTCCAGTTCCTAGTTGGAAGCTCACCCGGCTCTGCTCTATACCAAACGTGAAAGTCAATGTGAGCACTAGCCTCGAAGTAAGGCCCTGATTATGCTGGCAAAACGGGAGGCGTGCAGCAGCTCCATGAGGCCTTCATCGCTGTTCTGCTTTAGTTTCACGGTAGTAAGCTTTCCAAGACTCCTAGGGACTTTGCTTAAGCAACCGTTTCGGTCCCAGAACACTGCGTAGAGACAGTAAGCTCTGGTCCTGCGTGTATGCTGCGTGTCAACCTAGAAATTGGAGACTGATGGCATAAGGCTTCTTTTGCCATTATGAAAGCTCCGTTCATGCGGCCTCGAAGCTACCTGAAAAGCATTGTTGTTGCCGGGGTTTTCCTCACTGCCGGCATGGTTCTGAGAAGAAAATGAGTTTTCTCCTAAGAAACCTTGGGTTTCCAGTTCCTTGTTGGAAGCTCACCCTGCTCTGCGCTATACCTAAAGTGAAAGTCAACATGAGCCCAAGCTTCGAAGTAAGGCCCTGATTATCCTTGCAAAACGAGAGGCGTGCAGCAGCTCCATGAGGCCTTCATCGTTGTTCTGCTTTAGTTTCAAGGTAGTAAGCTTTTCAACACTCCTAGGGGCCTTGCTTCAGCACCCGTTTCAGTACCAGAACACTGCGTAGAACCAGGAAGCTCTGCTCCTGCGTGTATGCTGCGTGTCAACCTAGAAATTAGAGACTGACGGCACAAGGCTAGTTTTCCCATTATGAAAGCTCCGTTGATGCGGCCTCGAAGCTACCTGAAAAGCACTGTTGTTACCGTGCTTTTACTTACAGCTGGCATGGCACATAGAAGAGAATGAGTTTTCTCGAAAGAAACCTTGTGCTTCCAGTTCCTAGTTGGAAGCTCACCCGGCTCTGCTCTATACCAAACGTGAAAATCAATGTGAGCACTAGCCTCGAAGTAAGGCCCTGATTATGCTGGCAATACGGGAGGCGTGTAGCAGCTCCATGAGCCTTCATCGCTGTTCTGCTTTAGTTTCACGGTAGTAAGCTTTCCAACATTCCTAGGGACTTTGCTTAAGCAACCGTTTCGGTACCAGAACACTGCGTAGAGACAGTAAGCTCTGGTCCTGCGTGTATGCTGCGTGTCAACCTAGAAATTGGAGACTGATGGCATAAGGCTTCTTTTCCCATTATGAAAGCTCCGTTCATGCGGCCTCGAAGCTACCTGAAAAGCATTGTTGTTGCCGGTGTTTTCCTCACTGCCAGCATGGTTCTGAGAAGAAAATGAGTTTTATCCTAAGAAACCTTGGGTTTCCAGTTCCTTGTTGGAAGCTCACCCTGCTCTGCGCTATACCTAAAGTGAAAGTCAACGTGAGCCCAAGCTTCGAAGTAAGGCCCTGATTATCCTTGCAAAACGAGAGGCGTGCAGCAGCTCCATGAGGCCTTCATCGTTGTTCTGCTTTAGTTTCAAGGTAGTAAGCTTTTCAACACTCCTAGGGGCCTTGCTTCAGCACCCGTTTCAGTACCAGAACACTGCATAGAGACAGTAAGCTCTGGTCCTGCGTGTATGCTGCGTGTCAACCTAGAAATTGGAGACTGATGGCATAAGGCTTCTTTTGCCATTATGAAAGCTCCGTTCATGCGGCCTCGAAGCTACCTGAAAAGCATTGTTGTTGCCGGGGTTTTCCTCACTGCCGGCATGGTTCTGAGAAGAAAATGAGTTTTCTCCTAAGAAACCTTGGGTTTCCAGTTCCTTGTTGGAAGCTCACCCTGCTCTGCGCTATACCTAAAGTGAAAGTCAACATGAGCCCAAGCTTCGAAGTAAGGCCCTAATTATCCTTGCAAAACGAGAGGCGTGCAGCAGCTCCATGAGGCCTTCATCGTTGTTCTGCTTTAGTTTCAAGGTAGTAAGCTTTTCAACACTCCTAGGGGCCTTGCTTCAGCACCCGTTTCAGTACCAGAACACTGCGTAGAACCAGGAAGCTCTGCTCCTGCGTGTATGCTGCGTGTCAACCTAGAAATTAGAGACTGATGGCACAAGGCTTGTTTTCCCGTTTTGAAAGCTCCATTCATGCGGCCTCGAAGCTACCTGAAAAGCACTGTTGTTACCGTGCTTTTACTTACAGCCCGCATGGCACATAGAAGAAAATGAGTTTTCTCGAAAGAAACCTTGTGCTTCCAGTTCCTAGTTGGAAGCTCACCCGGCTCTGCTCTATAACAAACGTGAAAGTCAATGTGAGCACTAGCCTCGAAGTAAGGCCCTGATTATGCTGGCAAAACGGGAGGCGTGCAGCAGCTCCATGAGGCCTTCATCGCTGTTCTGCTTTAGTTTCACGGTAGTAAGCTTTCCAACATTCCTACGGACTTTGCTTAAGCAACCGTTTCGGTACCAGAACACTGCGTAGAGACAGTAAGCTCTGGTCCTGCGTGTATGCTGCGTGTCAACCTAGAAATTGGAGACTGATGGCATAAGGCTTCTTTTCCCATTATGAAAGCTCCGTTCATGCGGCCTCGAAGCTACCTGAAAAGCATTGTTGTTGCCGGGGTTTTCCTCACTGCCGGCATGGTTCTGAGAAGAAAATGAGTTTTCTCCTAAGAAACCTTGGGTTTCCAGTTCCTTGTTGGAAGCTCACCCTGCTCTGCGCTATACCTAAAGTGAAAGTCAACGTGAGCCCAAGCTTCGAAGTAAGGTCCTGATTATCCTTGCAAAACGAGAGGCGTGCAGCAGCTCCATGAGGCCTTCATCGTTGTTCTGCTTTAGTTTCAAGGTAGTAAGCTTTTCAACACTCCTAGGGGCCTTGCTTCAGCACCCGTTTCAGTACCAGAACACTGCGTAGAACCAGGAAGCTCTGCTCCTGCGTGTATACTGCGTGTCAACCTAGAAATTAGAGACTGACGGCACAAGGCTAGTTTTCCCATTATGAAAGCTCCGTTGATGCGGCCCCGAAGCTACCTGAAAAGCACTGTTGTTACCGTGCTTTTACTTACAGCTGGCATGGCACATAGAAGAAAATGAGTTTTCTCGAAAGAAACCTTGTGCTTCCAGTTCCTAGTTGGAAGCTCACCCGGCTCTGCTCTATACCAAACGTGAAAGTCAATGTGAGCACTAGCCTCGAAGTAAGGCCCTGATTATGCTGGCAATACGGGAGGCGTGCAGCAGCTCCATGAGCCTTCATCGCTGTTCTGCTTTAGTTTCACGGTAGTAAGCTTTCCAACATTCCTAGGGACTTTGCTTAAGCAACCGTTTCGGTACCAGAACACTGCGTAGAGACAGTAAGCTCTGGTCCTGCGTGTATGCTGCGTGTCAACCTAGAAATTGGAGACTGATGGCATAAGGCTTCTTTTCCCATTATGAAAGCTCCGTTCATGCGGCCTCGAAGCTACCTGAAAAGCATTGTTGTTGCCGGGGTTTTCCTCACTGCCAGCATGGTTCTGAGAAGAAAATGAGTTTTATCCTAAGAAACCTTGAGTTTCCAGTTCCTTGTTGGAAGCTCACCCTGCTCTGCGCTATACCGAAAGTGAAAGTCAACGTGAGCCCAAGCTTCGAAGTAAGGCCCTGATTATCCTTGCAAAACGAGAGGCGTGCAGCAGCTCCATGAGGCCTTCATCGTTGTTCTGCTTTAGTTTCAAGGTAGTAAGCTTTTCAACACTCCTAGGGGCCTTGCTTCAGCACCCGTTTCAGTACCAGAACACTGCGTAGAACCAGGAAGCTCTGCTCCTGCGTGTATGCTGCGTGTCAACCTAGAAATTAGAGACTAATGGCACAAGGCTTGTTTTCCCGTTTTGAAAGCTCCATTCATGCGGCCTCGAAGCTACCTGAAAAGCACTGTTGTTACCGTGCTTTTACTTACAGCCGGCATGGCACATAGAAGAAAATGAGTTTTCTCGAAAGAAACCTTGTGCTTCCAGTTCCTAGTTGGAAGCTCACCCGGCTCTGCTCTATACCAAACGTGAAAGTCAATGTGAGCACTAGCCTCGAAGTAAGGCCCTGATTATGCTGGCAAAACGGGAGGCGTGCAGCAGCTCCATGAGGCCTTCATCGCTGTTCTGCTTTAGTTTCACGGTAGTAAGCTTTCCAAGACTCCTAGGGACTTTGCTTAAGCAACCGTTTCGGTCCCAGAACACTGCGTAGAGACAGTAAGCTCTGGTCCTGCGTGTATGCTGCGTGTCAACCTAGAAATTGGAGACTGATGGCATAAGGCTTCTTTTGCCATTATGAAAGCTCCGTTCATGCGGCCTCGAAGCTACCTGAAAAGCATTGTTGTTGCCGGGGTTTTCCTCACTGCCCGCATGGTTCTGAGAAGAAAATGAGTTTTCTCCTAAGAAACCTTGGGTTTCCAGTTCCTTGTTGGAAGCTCACCCTGCTCTACGCTATACCTAAAGTGAAAGTCAACATGAGCCCAAGCTTCGAAGTAAGGCCCTGATTATCCTTGCAAAACGAGAGGCGTGCAGCAGCTCCATGAGGCCTTCATCGTTGTTCTGCTTTAGTTTCAAGGTAGTAAGCTTTTCAACACTCCTAGGGGCCTTGCTTCAGCACCCGTTTCAGTACCAGAACACTGCGTAGAACCAGGAAGCTCTGCTCCTGCGTGTATGCTGCGTGTCAACCTAGAAATTAGAGACTGACGGCACAAGGCTAGTTTTCCCATTATGAAAGCTCCGTTGATGCGGCCCCGAAGCTACCTGAAAAGCACTGTTGTTACCGTGCTTTTACTTACAGCTGGCATGGCACATAGAAGAAAATGAGTTTTCTCGAAAGAAACCTTGTGCTTCCAGTTCCTAGTTGGAAGCTCACCCGGCTCTGCTGTATACCAAACGTGAAAGTCAATGTGAGCACTAGCCTCGAAGTAAGGCCCTGATTATGCTGGCAAAACGGGAGGCGTACAGGAGCTCCATGAGGCCTTCATCGCTGTTCTGCTTTAGTTTCACGGTAGTAAGCTTTCCAACACTCCTAGGGACTTTGCTTAAGCAACCGTTTCGGTACCAGAACACTGCGTAGAGACAGTAAGCTCTGGTCCTGCGTGTATGCTGCGTGTCAACCTAGAAATTGGAGACTGATGGCATAAGGCTTCTTTTGCCATTATGAAAGCTCCGTTCATGCGGCCTCGAAGCTACCTGAAAAGCATTGTTGTTGCCGGGGTTTTCCTCACTGCCGGCATGGTTCTGAGAAAAAAATGAGTTTTCTCCTAAGAAACCTTGGGTTTCCAGTTCCTTGTTGGAAGCTCACCCTGCTCTGCGCTATACCTAAAGTGAAAGTCAACGTGAGCCCAAGCTTCGAAGTAAGGTCCTGATTATCCTTGCAAAACGAGAGGCGTGCAGCAGCTCCATGAGGCCTTCATCGTTGTTCTGCTTTAGTTTCAAGGTAGTAAGCTTTTCAACACTCCTAGGGGCCTTGCTTCAGCACCCGTTTCAGTACCAGAACACTGCGTAGAACCAGGAAGCTCTGCTCCTGCGTGTATACTGCGTGTCAACCTAGAAATTAGAGACTGACGGCACAAGGCTAGTTTTCCCATTATGAAAGCTCCGTTGATGCGGCCCCGAAGCTACCTGAAAAGCACTGTTGTTACCGTGCTTTTACTTACAGCTGGCATGGCACATAGAAGAAAATGAGTTTTCTCGAAAGAAACCTTGTGCTTCCAGTTCCTAGTTGGAAGCTCACCCGGCTCTGCTCTATACCAAACGTGAAAGTCAATGTGAGCACTAGCCTCGAAGTAAGGCCCTGATTATGCTGGCAATACGGGAGGCGTGCAGCAGCTCCATGAGCCTTCATCGCTGTTCTGCTTTAGTTTCACGGTAGTAAGCTTTCCAACATTCCTAGGGACTTTGCTTAAGCAACCGTTTCGGTACCAGAACACTGCGTAGAGACAGTAAGCTCTGGTCCTGCGTGTATGCTGCGTGTCAACCTAGAAATTGGAGACTGATGGCATAAGGCTTCTTTTCCCATTATGAAAGCTCCGTTCATGCGGCCTCGAAGCTACCTGAAAAGCATTGTTGTTGCCGGGGTTTTCCTCACTGCCAGCATGGTTCTGAGAAGAAAATGAGTTTTATCCTAAGAAACCTTGAGTTTCCAGTTCCTTGTTGGAAGCTCACCCTGCTCTGCGCTATACCGAAAGTGAAAGTCAACGTGAGCCCAAGCTTCGAAGTAAGGCCCTGATTATCCTTGCAAAACGAGAGGCGTGCAGCAGCTCCATGAGGCCTTCATCGTTGTTCTGCTTTAGTTTCAAGGTAGTAAGCTTTTCAACACTCCTAGGGGCCTTGCTTCAGCACCCGTTTCAGTACCAGAACACTGCGTAGAACCAGGAAGCTCTGCTCCTGCGTGTATGCTGCGTGTCAACCTAGAAATTAGAGACTGACGGCACAAGGCTAGTTTTCCCATTATGAAAGCTCCGTTGATGCGGCCCCGAAGCTACCTGAAAAGCACTGTTGTTACCGTGCTTTTACTTACAGCTGGCATGGCACATAGAAGAAAATGAGTTTTCTCGAAAGAAACCTTGTGCTTCCAGTTCCTAGTTGGAAGCTCACCCGGCTCTGCTGTATACCAAACGTGAAAGTCAATGTGAGCACTAGCCTCGAAGTAAGGCCCTGATTATGCTGGCAAAACGGGAGGCGTACAGGAGCTCCATGAGGCCTTCATCGCTGTTCTGCTTTAGTTTCACGGTAGTAAGCTTTCCAACACTCCTAGGGACTTTGCTTAAGCAACCGTTTCGGTACCAGAACACTGCGTAGAGACAGTAAGCTCTGGTCCTGCGTGTATGCTGCGTGTCAACCTAGAAATTGGAGACTGATGGCATAAGGCTTCTTTTGCCATTATGAAAGCTCCGTTCATGCGGCCTCGAAGCTACCTGAAAAGCATTGTTGTTGCCGGGGTTTTCCTCACTGCCGGCATGGTTCTGAGAAAAAAATGAGTTTTCTCCTAAGAAACCTTGGGTTTCCAGTTCCTTGTTGGAAGCTCACCCTGCTCTGCGCTATACCTAAAGTGAAAGTCAACGTGAGCCCAAGCTTCGAAGTAAGGTCCTGATTATCCTTGCAAAACGAGAGGCGTGCAGCAGCTCCATGAGGCCTTCATCGTTGTTCTGCTTTAGTTTCAAGGTAGTAAGCTTTTCAACACTCCTAGGGGCCTTGCTTCAGCACCCGTTTCAGTACCAGAACACTGCGTAGAACCAGGAAGCTCTGCTCCTGCGTGTATACTGCGTGTCAACCTAGAAATTAGAGACTGACGGCACAAGGCTAGTTTTCCCATTATGAAAGCTCCATTCATGCGGCCCCGAAGCTACCTGAAAAGCACTGTTGTTACCGTGCTTTTACTTACAGCTGGCATGGCACATAGAAGAAAATGAGTTTTCTCGAAAGAAACCTTGTGCTTCCAGTTCCTAGTTGGAAGCTCACCCGGCTCTGCTCTATACCAAACGTGAAAGTCAATGTGAGCACTAGCCTCGAAGTAAGGCCCTGATTATGCTGGCAATACGGGAGGCGTGCAGCAGCTCCATGAGCCTTCATCGCTGTTCTGCTTTAGTTTCACGGTAGTAAGCTTTCCAACATTCCTAGGGACTTTGCTTAAGCAACCGTTTCGGTACCAGAACACTGCGTAGAGACAGTAAGCTCTGGTCCTGCGTGTATGCTGCGTGTCAACCTAGAAATTGGAGACTGATGGCATAAGGCTTCTTTTCCCATTATGAAAGCTCCGTTCATGCGGCCTCGAAGCTACCTGAAAAGCATTGTTGTTGCCGGGGTTTTCCTCACTGCCAGCATGGTTCTGAGAAGAAAATGAGTTTTATCCTAAGAAACCTTGAGTTTCCAGTTCCTTGTTGGAAGCTCACCCTGCTCTGCGCTATACCGAAAGTGAAAGTCAACGTGAGCCCAAGCTTCGAAGTAAGGCCCTGATTATCCTTGCAAAACGAGAGGCGTGCAGCAGCTCCATGAGGCCTTCATCGTTGTTCTGCTTTAGTTTCAAGGTAGTAAGCTTTTCAACACTCCTAGGGGCCTTGCTTCAGCACCCGTTTCAGTACCAGAACACTGCGTAGAACCAGGAAGCTCTGCTCCTGCGTGTATGCTGCGTGTCAACCTAGAAATTAGAGACTAATGGCACAAGGCTTGTTTTCCCGTTTTGAAAGCTCCATTCATGCGGCCTCGAAGCTACCTGAAAAGCACTGTTGTTACCGTGCTTTTACTTACAGCCGGCATGGCACATAGAAGAAAATGAGTTTTCTCGAAAGAAACCTTGTGCTTCCAGTTCCTAGTTGGAAGCTCACCCGGCTCTGCTCTATACCAAACGTGAAAGTCAATGTGAGCACTAGCCTCGAAGTAAGGCCCTGATTATGCTGGCAAAACGGGAGGCGTGCAGCAGCTCCATGAGGCCTTCATCGCTGTTCTGCTTTAGTTTCACGGTAGTAAGCTTTCCAAGACTCCTAGGGACTTTGCTTAAGCAACCGTTTCGGTCCCAGAACACTGCGTAGAGACAGTAAGCTCTGGTCCTGCGTGTATGCTGCGTGTCAACCTAGAAATTGGAGACTGATGGCATAAGGCTTCTTTTGCCATTATGAAAGCTCCGTTCATGCGGCCTCGAAGCTACCTGAAAAGCATTGTTGTTGCCGGGGTTTTCCTCACTGCCCGCATGGTTCTGAGAAGAAAATGAGTTTTCTCCTAAGAAACCTTGGGTTTCCAGTTCCTTGTTGGTAGCTCACCCTGCTCTACGCTATACCTAAAGTGAAAGTCAACATGAGCCCAAGCTTCGAAGTAAGGCCCTGATTATCCTTGCAAAACGAGAGGCGTGCAGCAGCTCCATGAGGCCTTCATCGTTGTTCTGCTTTAGTTTCAAGGTAGTAAGCTTTTCAACACTCCTAGGGGCCTTGCTTCAGCACCCGTTTCAGTACCAGAACACTGCGTAGAACCAGGAAGCTCTGCTCCTGCGTGTATGCTGCGTGTCAACCTAGAAATTAGAGACTGACGGCACAAGGCTAGTTTTCCCATTATGAAAGCTCCGTTGATGCGGCCCCGAAGCTACCTGAAAAGCACTGTTGTTACCGTGCTTTTACTTACAGCTGGCATGGCACATAGAAGAAAATGAGTTTTCTCGAAAGAAACCTTGTGCTTCCAGTTCCTAGTTGGAAGCTCACCCGGCTCTGCTGTATACCAAACGTGAAAGTCAATGTGAGCACTAGCCTCGAAGTAAGGCCCTGATTATGCTGGCAAAACGGGAGGCGTACAGGAGCTCCATGAGGCCTTCATCGCTGTTCTGCTTTAGTTTCACGGTAGTAAGCTTTCCAACACTCCTAGGGACTTTGCTTAAGCAACCGTTTCGGTACCAGAACACTGCGTAGAGACAGTAAGCTCTGGTCCTGCGTGTATGCTGCGTGTCAACCTAGAAATTGGAGACTGATGGCATAAGGCTTCTTTTGCCATTATGAAAGCTCCGTTCATGCGGCCTCGAAGCTACCTGAAAAGCATTGTTGTTGCCGGGGTTTTCCTCACTGCCGGCATGGTTCTGAGAAAAAAATGAGTTTTCTCCTAAGAAACCTTGGGTTTCCAGTTCCTTGTTGGAAGCTCACCCTGCTCTGCGCTATACCTAAAGTGAAAGTCAACGTGAGCCCAAGCTTCGAAGTAAGGTCCTGATTATCCTTGCAAAACGAGAGGCGTGCAGCAGCTCCATGAGGCCTTCATCGTTGTTCTGCTTTAGTTTCAAGGTAGTAAGCTTTTCAACACTCCTAGGGGCCTTGCTTCAGCACCCGTTTCAGTACCAGAACACTGCGTAGAACCAGGAAGCTCTGCTCCTGCGTGTATGCTGCGTGTCAACCTAGAAATTAGAGACTGACGGCACAAGGCTAGTTTTCCCATTATGAAAGCTCCGTTGATGCGGCCCCGAAGCTACCTGAAAAGCACTGTTGTTACCGTGCTTTTACTTACAGCTGGCATGGCACATAGAAGAGAATGAGTTTTCTCGAAAGAAACCTTGTGCTTCCAGTTCCTAGTTGGAAGCTCACCCAGCTCTGCTCTATACCAAACGTGAAAATCAATGTGAGCACTAGCCTCGAAGTAAGGCCCTGATTATGCTGGCAATACGGGAGGCGTGCAGCAGCTCCATGAGCCTTCATCGCTGTTCTGCTTTAGTTTCACGGTAGTAAGCTTTCCAACATTCCTAGGGACTTTGCTTAAGCAACCGTTTCGGTACCAGAACACTGCGTAGAGACAGTAAGCTCTGGTCCTGCGTGTATGCTGCGTGTCAACCTAGAAATTGGAGACTGATGGCATAAGGCTTCTTTTCCCATTATGAAAGCTCCGTTCATGCGGCCTCGAAGCTACCTGAAAAGCATTGTTGTTGCCGGGGTTTTCCTCACTGCCAGCATGGTTCTGAGAAGAAAATGAGTTTTATCCTAAGAAACCTTGGGTTTCCAGTTCCTTGTTGGAAGCTCACCCTGCTCTGCGCTATACCAAAAGTGAAAGTCAACGTGAGCCCAAGCTTCGAAGTAAGGCCCTGATTATCCTTGCAAAACGAGAGGCGTGCAGCAGCTCCATGAGGCCTTCATCGTTGTTCTGCTTTAGTTTCAAGGTAGTAAGCTTTTCAACACTCCTAGGGGCCTTGCTTCAGCACCCATTTCACTACAAGAACACTGCGTAGAACCAGGAAGCTCTGCTCCTGCGTGTATGCTGCGTGTCAACCTAGAAATTAGAGACTGATGGCACAAGGCTTGTTTTCCCGTTTTGAAAGCTCCATTCATGCGGCCTCGAAGCTACCTGAAAAGCACTGTTGTTACCGTGCTTTTACTTACAGCCGGCATGGCACATAGAAGAAAATGAGTTTTCTCGAAAGAAACCTTGTGCTTCCAGTTCCTAGTTGGAAGCTCACCCGGCTCTGCTCTATACCAAACGTGAAAGTCAATGTGAGCACTAGCCTCGAAGTAAGGCCCTGATTATGCTGGCAAAACGGGAGGCGTGCAGCAGCTCCATGAGGCCTTCATCGCTGTTCTGCTTTAGTTTCACGGTAGTAAGCTTTCCAAGACTCCTAGGGACTTTGCTTAAGCAACCGTTTCGGTCCCAGAACACTGCGTAGAGACAGTAAGCTCTGGTCCTGCGTGTATGCTGCGTGTCAACCTAGAAATTGGAGACTGATGGCATAAGGCTTCTTTTGCCATTATGAAAGCTCCGTTCATGCGGCCTCGAAGCTACCTGAAAAGCATTGTTGTTGCCGGGGTTTTCCTCACTGCCGGCATGGTTCTGAGAAGAAAATGAGTTTTCTCCTAAGAAACCTTGGGTTTCCAGTTCCTTGTTGGAAGCTCACCCTGCTCTGCGCTATACCTAAAGTGAAAGTCAACATGAGCCCAAGCTTCGAAGTAAGGCCCTGATTATCCTTGCAAAACGAGAGGCGTGCAGCAGCTCCATGAGGCCTTCATCGTTGTTCTGCTTTAGTTTCAAGGTAGTAAGCTTTTCAACACTCCTAGGGGACTTGCTTCAGCACCCGTTTCAGTACCAGAACACTGCATAGAACCAGGAAGCTCTGCTCCTGCGTGTATGCTGCGTGTCAACCTAGAAATTAGAGACTGACGGCACAAGGCTAGTTTTCCCATTATGAAAGCTCCGTTGATGCGGCCCCGAAGCTACCTGAAAAGCACTGTTGTTACCGTGCTTTTACTTACAGCCGGCATGGCACATAGAAGAAAATGAGTTTTCTCGAAAGAAACCTTGTGCTTCCAGTTCCTAGTTGGAAGCTCACCCGGCTCTGCTCTATACCAAACGTGAAAGTCAATGTGAGCACTAGCCTCGAAGTAAGGCCCTGATTATCCTGGCAAAACGGGAGGCGTGCAGCAGCTCCATGAGGCCTTCATCGCTGTTCTGCTTTATTTTCACGGAAGTAAGCTTTCCAAGACTCCTAGGGACTTTGCTTAAGCAACCGTTTCGGTACCAGAAGACTGCGTAGAGACAGTAAGCTCTGGTCCTGCGTGTATGCTGCGTGTCAACCTAGAAATTGGAGACTGATGGCATAAGGCTTCTTTTGCCATTATGAAAGCTCCGTTCATGCGGCCTCGAAGCTACCTGAAAAGCATTGTTGTTGCCGGGGTTTTCCTCACTGCCGGCATGGTTCTGAGAAGAAAATGAGTTTTCTCCTAAGAAACCTTGGGTTTCCAGTTCCTTGTTGGAAGCTCACCCTGCTCTGCGCTATACCTAAAGTGAAAGTCAACGTGAGCCCAAGCTTCGAAGTAAGGCCCTGATTATCCTTGCAAAACGAGAGGCGTGCAGCAGCTCCATGAGGCCTTCATCGTTGTTCTGCTTTAGTTTCAAGGTAGTAAGCTTTTCAACACTCCTAGGGGCCTTGCTTCAGCACCCGTTTCAGTACCAGAACACTGCGTAGAACCTGGAAGCTCTGCTCCTGCGTGTATGCTGCGTGTCAACCTAGAAATTAGAGACTGATGGCACAAGGCTTGTTTTCCCGTTTTGAAAGCTCCATTCATGCGGCCTCGAAGCTACCTGAAAAGCACTGTTGTTACCGTGCTTTTACTTACAGCCGGCATGGCACATAGAAGAAAATGAGTTTTCTCGAAAGAAACCTTGTGCTTCCAGTTCCTAGTTGGAAGCTCACCCGGCTCTGCTCTATACCAAACGTGAAAGTCAATGTGAGCACTAGCCTCGAAGTAAGGCCCTGATTATGCTGGCAATACGGGAGGCGTGCAGCAGCTCCATGAGGCCTTCATCGCTGTTCTGCTTTAGTTTCACGGTAGTAAGCTTTCCAACATTCCTAGGGACTTTGCTTAAGCAACCGTTTCGGTACCAGAACACTGCGTAGAGACAGTAAGCTCTGGTCCTGCGTGTATGCTGCGTGTCAACCTAGAAATTGGAGACTGATGGCATAAGGCTTCTTTTCCCATTATGAAAGCTCCGTTCATGCGGCCTCGAAGCTACCTGAAAAGCATTGTTGTTGCCGGGGTTTTCCTCACTGCCGGCATGGTTCTGAGAAGAAACTGAGTTTTCTCCTAAGAAACCTTGGGTTTCCAGTTCCTTGTTGGAAGCTCACCCTGCTCTGCGCTATACCTAAAGTGAAAGTCAACGTGAGCCCAAGCTTCGAAGTAAGGCCCTGATTATCCTTGCAAAACGAGAGGCGTGCAGCAGCTCCATGAGGCCTTCATCGTTGTTCTGCTTTAGTTTCAAGGTAGTAAGCTTTTCAACACTCCTAGGGGACTTGCTTCAGCACCCGTTTCAGTACCAGAACACTGCGTAGAACCAGGAAGCTCTGCTCCTGCGTGTATGCTGCGTGTCAACCTAGAAATTAGAGACTGATGGCACAAGGCTTGTTTTCCCGTTTTGAAAGCTCCATTCATGCGGCCTCGAAGCTACCTGAAAAGCACTGTTGTTACCGTGCTTTTACTTACAGCCGGCATGGCACATAGAAGAAAATGAGTTTTCTCGAAAGAAACCTTGTGCTTCCAGTTCCTAGTTGGAAGCTCACCCGGCTCTGCTCTATACCAAACGTGAAAGTCAATGTGAGCACTAGCCTCGAAGTAAGGCCCTGATTATGCTGGCAATACGGGAGGCGTGCAGCAGCTCCATGAGGCCTTCATCGCTGTTCTGCTTTAGTTTCATGGTAGTAAGCTTTCCAAAATTCCTAGGGACTTTGCTTAAGCAACCGTTTCGGTACCAGAAGACTGCGTAGAGACAGTAAGCTCTGGTCCTGCGTGTATGCTGCGTGTCAACCTAGAAATTGGAGACTGATGGCATAAGGCTTCTTTTGCCATTATGAAAGCTCCGTTCATGCGGCCTCGAAGCTACCTGAAAAGCATTGTTGTTGCCGGGGTTTTCCTCACTGCCGGCATGGTTCTGAGAAGAAAATGAGTTTTCTCCTAAGAAACCTTGGGTTTCCAGTTCCTTGTTGGAAGCTCACCCTGCTCTGCGCTATACCTAAAGTGAAAGTCAACGTGAGCCCAAGCTTCGAAGTAAGGCCCTGATTATCCTTGCAAAACGAGAGGCGTGCAGCAGCTCCATGAGGCCTTCATCGTTGTTCTGCTTTAGTTTCAAGGTAGTAAGCTTTTCAACACTCCTAGGGGCCTTGCTTCAGCACCCGTTTCAGTACCAGAACACTGCGTAGAACCAGGAAGCTCTGCTCCTGCGTGTATGCTGCGTGTCAACCTAGAAATTAGAGACTGACGGCACAAGGCTAGTTTTCCAATTATGAAAGCTCCGTTGATGCGGCCCCGAAGCTACCTGAAAAGCACTGTTGTTACCGTGCTTTTACTTACAGCCGGCATGGCACATAGAAGAAAATGAGTTTTCTCGAAAGAAACCTTGTGCTTCCAGTTCCTAGTTGGAAGCTCACCCGGCTCTGCTCTATACCAAACGTGAAAGTCAATGTGAGCACTAGCCTCGAAGTAAGGCCCTGATTATGCTGGCAAAACGGGAGGCGTGCAGCAGCTCCATGAGGCCTTCATCGCTGTTCTGCTTTAGTTTCACGGTAGTCAGCTTTCCAACATTCCTAGGGACTTTGCTTAAGCAACCGTTTCGGTACCAGAACACTGCGTAGAGACAGTAAGCTCTGGTCCTGCGTGTATGCTGCGTGTCAACCTAGAAATTGGAGACTGATGGCATAAGGCTTCTTTTCCCATTATGAAAGCTCCGTTCATGCGGCCTCGAAGCTACCTGAAAAGCATTGTTGTTGCCGGGGTTTTCCTCACTGCCGGCATGGTTCTGAGAAGAAACTGAGTTTTCTCCTAAGAAACCTTGGATTTCCAGTTCCTTGTTGGAAGCTCACCCTGCTCTGCGCTATACCTAAAGTGAAAGTCAACGTGAGCCCAAGCTTCGAAGTAAGGCCGTGATTATCCTTGCAAAACGAGAGGCGTGCAGCAGCTCCATGAGGCCTTCATCGTTGTTCTGCTTTAGTTTCAAGGTAGTAAGCTTTTCAACACTCCTAGGGGACTTGCTTCAGCACCCGTTTCAGTACCAGAACACTGCGTAGAACCAGGAAGCTCTGCTCCTGCGTGTATGCTGCGTGTCAACCTAGAAATTAGAGACTGATGGCACAAGGCTTGTTTTCCCGTTTTGAAAGCTCCATTCATGCGGCCTCGAAGCTACCTGAAAAGCACTGTTGTTACCGTGCTTTTACTTACAGCCGGCATGGCACATAGAAGAAAATGAGTTTTCTCGAAAGAAACCTTGTGCTTCCAGTTCCTAGTTGGAAGCTCACCCGGCTCTGCTCTATACCAAACGTGAAAGTCAATGTGAGCACTAGCCTCGAAGTAAGGCCCTGATTATGCTGGCAATACGGGAGGCGTGCAGCAGCTCCATGAGGCCTTCATCGCTGTTCTGCTTTAGTTTCATGGTAGTAAGCTTTCCAAAATTCCTAGGGACTTTGCTTAAGCAACCGTTTCGGTACCAGAAGACTGCGTAGAGACAGTAAGCTCTGGTCCTGCGTGTATGCTGCGTGTCAACCTAGAAATTGGAGACTGATGGCATAAGGCTTCTTTTGCCATTATGAAAGCTCCGTTCATGCGGCCTCGAAGCTACCTGAAAAGCATTGTTGTTGCCGGGGTTTTCCTCACTGCCGGCATGGTTCTGAGAAGAAAATGAGTTTTCTCCTAAGAAACCTTGGGTTTCCAGTTCCTTGTTGGAAGCTCACCCTGCTCTGCGCTATACCTAAAGTGAAAGTCAACGTGAGCCCAAGCTTCGAAGTAAGGCCCTGATTATCCTTGCAAAACGAGAGGCGTGCAGCAGCTCCATGAGGCCTTCATCGTTGTTCTGCTTTAGTTTCAAGGTAGTAAGCTTTTCAACACTCCTAGGGGCCTTGCTTCAGCACCCGTTTCAGTACCAGAACACTGCGTAGAACCAGGAAGCTCTGCTCCTGCGTGTATGCTGCGTGTCAACCTAGAAATTAGAGACTGACGGCACAAGGCTAGTTTTCCAATTATGAAAGCTCCGTTGATGCGGCCCCGAAGCTACCTGAAAAGCACTGTTGTTACCGTGCTTTTACTTACAGCCGGCATGGCACATAGAAGAAAATGAGTTTTCTCGAAAGAAACCTTGTGCTTCCAGTTCCTAGTTGGAAGCTCACCCGGCTCTGCTCTATACCAAACGTGAAAGTCAATGTGAGCACTAGCCTCGAAGTAAGGCCCTGATTATGCTGGCAAAACGGGAGGCGTGCAGCAGCTCCATGAGGCCTTCATCGCTGTTCTGCTTTAGTTTCACGGTAGTCAGCTTTCCAACATTCCTAGGGACTTTGCTTAAGCAACCGTTTCGGTACCAGAACACTGCGTAGAGACAGTAAGCTCTGGTCCTGCGTGTATGCTGCGTGTCAACCTAGAAATTGGAGACTGATGGCATAAGGCTTCTTTTCCCATTATGAAAGCTCCGTTCATGCGGCCTCGAAGCTACCTGAAAAGCATTGTTGTTGCCGGGGTTTTCCTCACTGCCGGCATGGTTCTGAGAAGAAAATGAGTTTTCTCCTAAGAAACCTTGGGTTTCCAGTTCCTTGTTGGAAGCTCACCCTGCTCTGCGCTATACCGAAAGTGAAAGTCAACGTGAGCCCAAGCTTCGAAGTAAGGCCCTGATTATCCTTGCAAAACGAGAGGCGTGCAGCAGCTCCATGAGGCCTTCATCGTTGTTCTGCTTTAGTTTCAAGGTAGTAAGCTTTTCAACACTCCTAGGGGCCTTGCTTCAGCACCCGTTTCACTACCAGAACACTGCGTAGAACCAGGAAGCTCTGCTCCTGCGTGTATGCTGCGTGTCAACCTAGAAATTAGAGACTGATGGCACAAGGCTTGTTTTCCCGTTTTGAAAGCTCCATTCATGCGGCCTCGAAGCTACCTGAAAAGCACTGTTGTTACCGTGCTTTTACTTACAGCCGGCATGGCACATAGAAGAAAATGAGTTTTCTCGAAAGAAACCTTGTGCTTCCAGTTCCTAGTTGGAAGCTCACCCGGCTCTGCTCTATACCAAACGTGAAAGTCAATGTGAGCACTAGCCTCGAAGTAAGGCCCTGATTATCCTGGCAAAACGGGAGGCGTGCAGCAGCTCCATGAGGCCTTCATCGCTGTTCTGCTTTAGTTTCACGGTAGTAAGCTTTCCAACATTCCTAGGGACTTTGCTTAAGCAACCGTTTCGGTACCAGAACACTGCGTAGAGACAGTAAGCTCTGGTCCTGCGTGTATGCTGCGTGTCAACCTAGAAATTGGAGACTGATGGCATAAGGCTTCTTTTGCCATTATGAAAGCTCCGTTCATGCGGCCTCGAAGCTACCTGAAAAGCATTGTTGTTGCCGGGGTTTTCCTCACTGCCGGCATGGTTCTGAGAAGAAACTGAGTTTTCTCCTAAGAAACCTTGGGTTTCCAGTTCCTTGTTGGAAGCTCACCCTGCTCTGCGCTATACCTAAAGTGAAAGTCAACGTGAGCCCAAGCTTCGAAGTAAGGCCCTGATTATCCTTGCAAAACGAGAGGCGTGCAGCAGCTCCATGAGGCCTTCATCGTTGTTCTGCTTTAGTTTCAAGGTAGTAAGCTTTTCAACACTCCTAGGGGCCTTGCTTCAGCACCCGTTTCACTACCAGAACACTGCGTAGAACCAGGAAGCTCTGCTCCTGCGTGTATGCTGCGTGTCAACCTAGAAATTAGAGACTGATGGCACAAGGCTTGTTTTCCCGCTTTGAAAGCTCCATTCATGCGGCCTCGAAGCTACCTGAAAAGCACTGTTGTTACCGTGATTTTACTTACAGCCGGCATGGCACATAGAAGAAAATGAGTTTTCTCGAAAGAAACCTTGTGCTTCCAGTTCCTAGTTGGAAGCTCACCCGGCTCTGCTCTATACCAAACGTGAAAGTCAATGTGAGCACTAGCCTCGAAGTAAGGCCCTGATTATGCTGGCAAAACGGGAGGCGTGCAGCAGCTCCATGAGGCCTTCATCGCTGTTCTGCTTTAGTTTCACGGTAGTAAGCTTTCCAAGACTCCTAGGGACTTTGCTTAAGCAACCGTTTCGGTCCCAGAACACTGCGTAGAGACAGTAAGCTCTGGTCCTGCGTGTATGCTGCGTGTCAACCTAGAAATTGGAGACTGATGGCATAAGGCTTCTTTTGCCATTATGAAAGCTCCGTTCATGCGGCCTCGAAGCTACCTGAAAAGCATTGTTGCCGGGGTTTTCCTCACTGCCGGCATGGTTCTGAGAAGAAAATGAGTTTTCTCCTAAGAAACCTTGGGTTTCCAGTTCCTTGTTGGAAGCTCACCCTGCTCTGCGCTATACCTAAAGTGAAAGTCAACATGAGCCCAAGCTTCGAAGTAAGGCCCTGATTATCCTTGCAAAACGAGAGGCGTGCAGCAGCTCCATGAGGCCTTCATCGTTGTTCTGCTTTAGTTTCAAGGTAGTAAGCTTTTCAACACTCCTAGGGGCCTTGCTTCAGCACCCGTTTCAGTACCAGAACACTGCGTAGAACCAGGAAGCTCTGCTCCTGCGTGTACGCTGCGTGTCAACCTAGAAATTAGAGACTGACGGCACAAGGCTAGTTTTCCCATTATGAAAGCTCCGTTGATGCGGACCCGAAGCTACCTGAAAAGCACTGTTGTTACCGTGCTTTTACTTACAGCCGGCATGGCACATAGAAGAAAATGAGTTTTCTCGAAAGAAACCTTGTGCTTCCAGTTCCTAGTTGGAAGCTCACCCGGCTCTGCTCTATACCAAACGTGAAAGTCAATGTGAGCACTAGCCTCGAAGTAAGGCCCTGATTATCCTGGCAAAACGGGAGGCGTGCAGCAGCTCCATGAGGCCTTCATCGCTGTTCTGCTTTAGTTTCACGGTAGTAAGCTTTCCACGACTCCTAGGGACTTTGCTTAAGCAACCGTTTCGGTACCAGAACACTGCGTAGAGACAGTAAGCTCTGGTCCTGCGTGTATGCTGCGTGTCAACCTAGAAATTGGAGACTGATGGCATAAGGCTTCTTTTCCCATTATGAAAGCTCCGTTCATGCGGCCTCGAAGCTACCTGAAAAGCATTGTTGTTGCCGGGGTTTTCCTCACTGCCGGCATGGTTCTGAGAAGAAAATGAGTTTTCTCCTAAGAAACCTTGGGTTTCCAGTTCCTTGTTGGAAGCTCACCCTGCTCTGCGCTATACCTAAAGTGAAAGTCAACGTGAGCCCAAGCTTCGAAGTAAGGCCCTGATTATCCTTGCAAAACGAGAGGCGTGCAGCAGCTCCATGAGGCCTTCATCGTTGTTCTGCTTTAGTTTCAAGGTAGTAAGCTTTTCAACACTCCTAGGGGACTTGCTTCAGCACCCGTTTCAGTACCAGAACACTGCGTAGAACCAGGAAGCTCTGCTCCTGCGTGTATGCTGCGTGTCAACCTAGAAATTAGAGACTGATGGCACAAGGCTTGTTTTCCCGTTTTGAAAGCTCCATTCATGCGGCCTCGAAGCTACCTGAAAAGCACTGTTGTTACCGTGCTTTTACTTACAGCCGGCATGGCACATAGAAGAAAATGAGTTTTCTCGAAAGAAACCTTGTGCTTCCAGTTCCTAGTTGGAAGCTCACCCGGCTCTGCTCTATACCAAACGTGAAAGTCAATGTGAGCACTAGCCTCGAAGTAAGGCCCTGATTATGCTGGCAATACGGGAGGCGTGCAGCAGCTCCATGAGGCCTTCATCGCTGTTCTGCTTTAGTTTCATGGTAGTAAGCTTTCCAACATTCCTAGGGACTTTGCTTAAGCAACCGTTTCGGTACCAGAACACTGCGTAGAGACAGTAAGCTCTGGTCCTGCGTGTATGCTGCGTGTCAACCTAGAAATTGGAGACTGATGGCATAAGGCTTCTTTTGCCATTATGAAAGCTCCGTTCATGCGGCCTCGAAGCTACCTGAAAAGCATTGTTGTTGCCGGGGTTTTCCTCACTGCCGGCATGGTTCTGAGAAGAAACTGAGTTTTCTCCTAAGAAACCTTGGGTTTCCAGTTCCTTGTTGGAAGCTCACCCTGCTCTGCGCTATACCTAAAGTGAAAGTCAACGTGAGCCCAAGCTTCGAAGTAAGGCCCTGATTATCCTTGCAAAACGAGAGGCATGCAGCAGCTCCATGAGGCCTTCATCGTTGTTCTGCTTTAGTTTCAAGGTAGTAAGCTTTTCAACACTCCTAGGGGCCTTGCTTCAGCACCCGTTTAAGTACCAGAACACTGCGTAGAACCTGGAAGCTCTGCTCCTGCGTGTATGCTGCGTGTCAACCTAGAAATTAGAGAATGATGGCACAAGGCTTGTTTTCCCGTTTTGAAAGCTCCATTCATGCGGCCTCGAAGCTACCTGAAAAGCACTGTTGTTACCGTGCTTTTACTTACAGCCGGCATGGCACATAGAAGAAAATGAGTTTTCTCGAAAGAAACCTTGTGCTTCCAGTTCCTAGTTGGAAGCTCACCCGGCTCTGCTCTATACCAAACGTGAAAGTCAATGTGAGCACTAGCCTCGAAGTAAGGCCCTGATTATGCTGGCAATACGGGAGGCGTGCAGCAGCTCCATGAGGCCTTCATCGCTGTTCTGCTTTAGTTTCACGGTAGTAAGCTTTCCAACATTCCTAGGGACTTTGCTTAAGCAACCGTTTCGGTACCAGAACACTGCGTAGAGACAGTAAGCTCTGGTCCTGCGTGTATGCTGCGTGTCAACCTAGAAATTGGAGACTGATGGCATAAGGCTTCTTTTGCCATTATGAAAGCTCCGTTCATGCGGCCTCGAAGCTACCTGAAAAGCATTGTTGTTGCCGGGGTTTTCCTCACTGCCGGCATGGTTCTGAGAAGAAACTGAGTTTTCTCCTAAGAAACCTTGGGTTTCCAGTTCCTTGTTGGAAGCTCACCCTGCTCTGCGCTATACCTAAAGTGAAAGTCAACGTGAGCCCAAGCTTCGAAGTAAGGCCCTGATTATCCTTGCAAAACGAGAGGCGTGCAGCAGCTCCATGAGGCCTTCATCGTTGTTCTGCTTTAGTTTCAAGGTAGTAAGCTTTTCAACACTCCTAGGGGCCTTGCTTCAGCACCCGTTTCAGTACCAGAACACTGCGTAGAACCAGGAAGCTCTGCTCCTGCGTGTATGCTGCGTGTCAACCTAGAAATTAGAGACTGATGGCACAAGGCTTGTTTTCCCGTTTTGAAAGCTCCATTCATGCGGCCTCGAAGCTACCTGAAAAGCACTGTTGTTACTGTGCTTTTACTTACAGCCGGCATGGCACATAGAAGAAAATGATTTTTCTCGAAAGAAACCTTGTGCTTCCAGTTCCTAGTTGGAAGCTCACCCGGCTCTGCTCTATACCAAACGTGAAAGTCAATGTGAGCACTAGCCTCGAAGTAAGGCCCTGATTATGCTGGCAATACGGGAGGCGTGCAGCAGCTCCATGAGGCCTTCATCGCTGTTCTGCTTTAGTTTCACGGTAGTAAGCTTTCCAACATTCCTAGGGACTTTGCTTAAGCAACCGTTTCGGTACCAGAAGACTGCGTAGAGACAGTAAGCTCTGGTCCTGCGTGTATGCTGCGTGTCAACCTAGAAATTGGAGACTGATGGCATAAGGCTTCTTTTGCCATTATGAAAGCTCCGTTCATGCGGCCTCGAAGCTACCTGAAAAGCATTGTTGTTGCCGGGGTTTTCCTCACTGCCGGCATGGTTCTGAGAAGAAAATGAGTTTTCTCCTAAGAAACCTTGGGTTTCCAGTTCCTTGTTGGAAGCTCACCCTGCTCTGCGCTATACCTAAAGTGAAAGTCAACGTGAGCCCAAGCTTCGAAGTAAGGCCCTGATTATCCTTGCAAAACGAGAGGCGTGCAGCAGCTCCATGAGGCCTTCATCGTTGTTCTGCTTTAGTTTCAAGGTAGTAAGCTTTTCAACACTCCTAGGGGCCTTGCTTCAGCACCCGTTTCAGTACCAGAACACTGCGTAGAACCAGGAAGCTCTGCTCCTGCGTGTATGCTGCGTGTCAACCTAGAAATTAGAGACTGACGGCACAAGGCTAGTTTTCCAATTATGAAAGCTCCGTTGATGCGGCCCCGAAGCTACCTGAAAAGCACTGTTGTTACCGTGCTTTTACTTACAGCCGGCATGGCACATAGAAGAAAATGAGTTTTCTCGAAAGAAACCTTGTGCTTCCAGTTCCTAGTTGGAAGCTCACCCGGCTCTGCTCTATACCAAACGTGAAAGTCAATGTGAGCACTAGCCTCGAAGTAAGGCCCTGATTATGCTGGCAAAACGGGAGGCGTGCAGCAGCTCCATGAGGCCTTCATCGCTGTTCTGCTTTAGTTTCACGGTAGTCAGCTTTCCAACATTCCTAGGGACTTTGCTTAAGCAACCGTTTCGGTACCAGAACACTGCGTAGAGACAGTAAGCTCTGGTCCTGCGTGTATGCTGCGTGTCAACCTAGAAATTGGAGACTGATGGCATAAGGCTTCTTTTGCCATTATGAAAGCTCCGTTCATGCGGCCTCGAAGCTACCTGAAAAGCATTGTTGTTGCCGGGGTTTTCCTCACTGCCGGCATGGTTCTGAGAAGAAACTGAGTTTTCTCCTAAGAAACCTTGGGTTTCCAGTTCCTTGTTGGAAGCTCACCCTGCTCTGCGCTATACCTAAAGTGAAAGTCAACGTGAGCCCAAGCTTCGAAGTAAGGCCCTGATTATCCTTGCAAAACGAGAGGCGTGCAGCAGCTCCATGAGGCCTTCATCGTTGTTCTGCTTTAGTTTCAAGGTAGTAAGCTTTTCAACACTCCTAGGGGCCTTGCTTCAGCACCCGTTTCACTACCAGAACACTGCGTAGAACCAGGAAGCTCTGCTCCTGCGTGTATGCTGCGTGTCAACCTAGAAATTAGAGACTGATGGCACAAGGCTTGTTTTCCCGCTTTGAAAGCTCCATTCATGCGGCCTCGAAGCTACCTGAAAAGCACTGTTGTTACCGTGATTTTACTTACAGCCGGCATGGCACATAGAAGAAAATGAGTTTTCTCGAAAGAAACCTTGTGCTTCCAGTTCCTAGTTGGAAGCTCACCCGGCTCTGCTCTATACCAAACGTGAAAGTCAATGTGAGCACTAGCCTCGAAGTAAGGCCCTGATTATGCTGGCAAAACGGGAGGCGTGCAGCAGCTCCATGAGGCCTTCATCGCTGTTCTGCTTTAGTTTCACGGTAGTAAGCTTTCCAAGACTCCTAGGGACTTTGCTTAAGCAACCGTTTCGGTACCAGAACACTGCGTAGAGACAGTAAGCTCTGGTCCTGCGTGTATGCTGCGTGTCAACCTAGAAATTGGAGACTGATGGCATAAGGCTTCTTTTGCCATTATGAAAGCTCCGTTCATGCGGCCTCGAAGCTACCTGAAAAGCATTGTTGCCGGGGTTTTCCTCACTGCCGGCATGGTTCTGAGAAGAAAATGAGTTTTCTCCTAAGAAACCTTGGGTTTCCAGTTCCTTGTTGGAAGCTCACCCTGCTCTGCGCTATACCTAAAGTGAAAGTCAACATGAGCCCAAGCTTCGAAGTAAGGCCCTGATTATCCTTGCAAAACGAGAGGCGTGCAGCAGCTCCATGAGGCCTTCATCGTTGTTCTGCTTTAGTTTCAAGGTAGTAAGCTTTTCAACACTCCTAGGGGCCTTGCTTCAGCACCCGTTTCAGTACCAGAACACTGCGTAGAACCAGGAAGCTCTGCTCCTGCGTGTACGCTGCGTGTCAACCTAGAAATTAGAGACTGACGGCACAAGGCTAGTTTTCCCATTATGAAAGCTCCGTTGATGCGGACCCGAAGCTACCTGAAAAGCACTGTTGTTACCGTGCTTTTACTTACAGCCGGCATGGCACATAGAAGAAAATGAGTTTTCTCGAAAGAAACCTTGTGCTTCCAGTTCCTAGTTGGAAGCTCACCCGGCTCTGCTCTATACCAAACGTGAAAGTCAATGTGAGCACTAGCCTCGAAGTAAGGCCCTGATTATCCTGGCAAAACGGGAGGCGTGCAGCAGCTCCATGAGGCCTTCATCGCTGTTCTGCTTTAGTTTCACGGTAGTAAGCTTTCCACGACTCCTAGGGACTTTGCTTAAGCAACCGTTTCGGTACCAGAACACTGCGTAGAGACAGTAAGCTCTGGTCCTGCGTGTATGCTGCGTGTCAACCTAGAAATTGGAGACTGATGGCATAAGGCTTCTTTTCCCATTATGAAAGCTCCGTTCATGCGGCCTCGAAGCTACCTGAAAAGCATTGTTGTTGCCGGGGTTTTCCTCACTGCCGGCATGGTTCTGAGAAGAAAATGAGTTTTCTCCTAAGAAACCTTGGGTTTCCAGTTCCTTGTTGGAAGCTCACCCTGCTCTGCGCTATACCTAAAGTGAAAGTCAACGTGAGCCCAAGCTTCGAAGTAAGGCCCTGATTATCCTTGCAAAACGAGAGGCGTGCAGCAGCTCCATGAGGCCTTCATCGTTGTTCTGCTTTAGTTTCAAGGTAGTAAGCTTTTCAACACTCCTAGGGGCCTTGCTTCAGCACCCGTTTCAGTACCAGAACACTGCGTAGAACCTGGAAGCTCTGCTCCTGCGTGTATGCTGCGTGTCAACCTAGAAATTAGAGACTGATGGCACAAGGCTTGTTTTCCCGTTTTGAAAGCTCCATTCATGCGGCCTCGAAGCTACCTGAAAAGCACTGTTGTTACCGTGCTTTTACTTACAGCCGGCATGGCACATAGAAGAAAATGAGTTTTCTCGAAAGAAACCTTGTGCTTCCAGTTCCTAGTTGGAAGCTCACCCGGCTCTGCTCTATACCAAACGTGAAAGTCAATGTGAGCACTAGCCTCGAAGTAAGGCCCTGATTATGCTGGCAATACGGGAGGCGTGCAGCAGCTCCATGAGGCCTTCATCGCTGTTCTGCTTTAGTTTCACGGTAGTAAGCTTTCCAACATTCCTAGGGACTTTGCTTAAGCAACCGTTTCGGTACCAGAACACTGCGTAGAGACAGTAAGCTCTGGTCCTGCGTGTATGCTGCGTGTCAACCTAGAAATTGGAGACTGATGGCATAAGGCTTCTTTTGCCATTATGAAAGCTCCGTTCATGCGGCCTCGAAGCTACCTGAAAAGCATTGTTGTTGCCGGGGTTTTCCTCACTGCCGGCATGGTTCTGAGAAGAAACTGAGTTTTCTCCTAAGAAACCTTGGGTTTCCAGTTCCTTGTTGGAAGCTCACCCTGCTCTGCGCTATACCTAAAGTGAAAGTCAACGTGAGCCCAAGCTTCGAAGTAAGGCCCTGATTATCCTTGCAAAACGAGAGGCGTGCAGCAGCTCCATGAGGCCTTCATCGTTGTTCTGCTTTAGTTTCAAGGTAGTAAGCTTTTCAACACTCCTAGGGGCCTTGCTTCAGCACCCGTTTCAGTACCAGAACACTGCGTAGAACCAGGAAGCTCTGCTCCTGCGTGTATGCTGCGTGTCAACCTAGAAATTAGAGACTGATGGCACAAGGCTTGTTTTCCCGTTTTGAAAGCTCCATTCATGCGGCCTCGAAGCTACCTGAAAAGCACTCTTGTTACCGTGCTTTTACTTACAGCCGGCATGGCACATAGAAGAAAATGAGTTTTCTCGAAAGAAACCTTGTGCTTCCAGTTCCTAGTTGGAAGCTCACCCGGCTCTGCTCTATACCAAACGTGAAAGTCAATGTGAGCACTAGCCTCGAAGTAAGGCCCTGATTATGCTGGCAATACGGGAGGCGTGCAGCAGCTCCATGAGGCCTTCATCGCTGTTCTGCTTTAGTTTCACGGTAGTAAGCTTTCCAACATTCCTAGGGACTTTGCTTAAGCAACCGTTTCGGTACCAGAACACTGCGTAGAGACAGTAAGCTCTGGTCCTGCGTGTATGCTGCGTGTCAACCTAGAAATTGGAGACTGATGGCATAAGGCTTCTTTTGCCATTATGAAAGCTCCGTTCATGCGGCCTCGAAGCTACCTGAAAAGCATTGTTGTTGCCGGGGTTTTCCTCACTGCCGGCATGGTTCTGAGAAGAAACTGAGTTTTCTCCTAAGAAACCTTGGGTTTCCAGTTCCTTGTTGGAAGCTCACCCTGCTCTGCGCTATACCTAAAGTGAAAGTCAACGTGAGCCCAAGCTTCGAAGTAAGGCCCTGATTATCCTTGCAAAACGAGAGGCGTGCAGCAGCTCCATGAGGCCTTCATCGTTGTTCTGCTTTAGTTTCAAGGTAGTAAGCTTTTCAACACTCCTAGGGGCCTTGCTTCAGCACCCGTTTCAGTACCAGAACACTGCGTAGAACCAGGAAGCTCTGCTCCTGCGTGTATGCTGCGTGTCAACCTAGAAATTAGAGACTGACGGCACAAGGCTAGTTTTCCAATTATGAAAGCTCCGTTGATGCGGCCCCGAAGCTACCTGAAAAGCACTGTTGTTACCGTGCTTTTACTTACAGCCGGCATGGCACATAGAAGAAAATGAGTTTTCTCGAAAGAAACCTTGTGCTTCCAGTTCCTAGTTGGAAGCTCACCCGGCTCTGCTCTATACCAAACGTGAAAGTCAATGTGAGCACTAGCCTCGAAGTAAGGCCCTGATTATGCTGGCAATACGGGAGGCGTGCAGCAGCTCCATGAGGCCTTCATCGCTGTTCTGCTTTAGTTTCACGGTAGTCAGCTTTCCAACATTCCTAGGGACTTTGCTTAAGCAACCGTTTCGGTACCAGAACACTGCGTAGAGACAGTAAGCTCTGGTCCTGCGTGTATGCTGCGTGTCAACCTAGAAATTGGAGACTGATGGCATAAGGCTTCTTTTCCCATTATGAAAGCTCCGTTCATGCGGCCTCGAAGCTACCTGAAAAGCATTGTTGTTGCCGGGGTTTTCCTCACTGCCGGCATGGTTCTGAGAAGAAAATGAGTTTTCTCCTAAGAAACCTTGGGTTTCCAGTTCCTTGTTGGAAGCTCACCCTGCTCTGCGCTATACCTAAAGTGAAAGTCAACGTGAGCCCAAGCTTCGAAGTAAGGCCCTGATTATCCTTGCAAAACGAGAGGCGTGCAGCAGCTCCATGAGGCCTTCATCGTTGTTCTGCTTTAGTTTCAAGGTAGTAAGCTTTTCAACACTCCTAGGGGCCTTGCTTCAGCACCCGTTTCAGTACCAGAACACTGCGTAGAACCAGGAAGCTCTGCTCCTGCGTGTATGCTGCGTGTCAACCTAGAAATTAGAGACTGATGGCACAAGGCTTGTTTTCCCGTTTTGAAAGCTCCATTCATGCGGCCTCGAAGCTACCTGAAAAGCACTGTTGTTACCGTGCTTTTACTTACAGCCGGCATGGCACATAGAAGAAAATGAGTTTTCTCGAAAGAAACCTTGTGCTTCCAGTTCCTAGTTGGAAGCTCACCCGGCTCTGCTCTATACCAAACGTGAAAGTCAATGTGAGCACTAGCCTCGAAGTAAGGCCCTGATTATCCTGGCAAAACGGGAGGCGTGCAGCAGCTCCATGAGGCCTTCATCGCTGTTCTGCTTTAGTTTCACGGTAGTAAGCTTTCCAACATTCCTAGGGACTTTGCTTAAGCAACCGTTTCGGTACCAGAACACTGCGTAGAGACAGTAAGCTCTGGTCCTGCGTGTATGCTGCGTGTCAACCTAGAAATTGGAGACTGATGGCATAAGGCTTCTTTTGCCATTATGAAAGCTCCGTTCATGCGGCCTCGAAGCTACCTGAAAAGCATTGTTGTTGCCGGGGTTTTCCTCACTGCCGGCATGGTTCTGAGAAGAAACTGAGTTTTCTCCTAAGAAACCTTGGGTTTCCAGTTCCTTGTTGGAAGCTCACCCTGCTCTGCGCTATACCTAAAGTGAAAGTCAACGTGAGCCCAAGCTTCGAAGTAAGGCCCTGATTATCCTTGCAAAACGAGAGGCGTGCAGCAGCTCCATGAGGCCTTCATCGTTGTTCTGCTTTAGTTTCAAGGTAGTAAGCTTTTCAACACTCCTAGGGGCCTTGCTTCAGCACCCGTTTCACTACCAGAACACTGCGTAGAACCAGGAAGCTCTGCTCCTGCGTGTATGCTGCGTGTCAACCTAGAAATTAGAGACTGATGGCACAAGGCTTGTTTTCCCGTTTTGAAAGCTCCATTCATGCGGCCTCGAAGCTACCTGAAAAGCACTGTTGTTACCGTGATTTTACTTACAGCCGGCATGGCACATAGAAGAAAATGAGTTTTCTCGAAAGAAACCTTGTGCTTCCAGTTCCTAGTTGGAAGCTCACCCGGCTCTGCTCTATACCAAACGTGAAAGTCAATGTGAGCACTAGCCTCGAAGTAAGGCCCTGATTATGCTGGCAAAACGGGAGGCGTGCAGCAGCTCCATGAGGCCTTCATCGCTGTTCTGCTTTAGTTTCACGGTAGTAAGCTTTCGAAGACTCCTAGGGACTTTGCTTAAGCAACCGTTTCGGTCCCAGAACACTGCGTAGAGACAGTAAGCTCTGGTCCTGCGTGTATGCTGCGTGTCAACCTAGAAATTGGAGACTGATGGCATAAGGCTTCTTTTGCCATTATGAAAGCTCCGTTCATGCGGCCTCGAAGCTACCTGAAAAGCATTGTTGCCGGGGTTTTCCTCACTGCCGGCATGGTTCTGAGAAGAAAATGAGTTTTCTCCTAAGAAACCTTGGGTTTCCAGTTCCTTGTTGGAAGCTCACCCTGCTCTGCGCTATACCTAAAGTGAAAGTCAACATGAGCCCAAGCTTCGAAGTAAGGCCCTGATTATCCTTGCAAAACGAGAGGCGTGCAGCAGCTCCATGAGGCCTTCATCGTTGTTCTGCTTTAGTTTCAAGGTAGTAAGCTTTTCAACACTCCTAGGGGCCTTGCTTCAGCACCCGTTTCAGTACCAGAACACTGCGTAGAACCAGGAAGCTCTGCTCCTGCGTGTACGCTGCGTGTCAACCTAGAAATTAGAGACTGACGGCACAAGGCTAGTTTTCCCATTATGAAAGCTCCGTTGATGCGGACCCGAAGCTACCTGAAAAGCACTGTTGTTACCGTGCTTTTACTTACAGCCGGCATGGCACATAGAAGAAAATGAGTTTTCTCGAAAGAAACCTTGTGCTTCCAGTTCCTAGTTGGAAGCTCACCCGGCTCTGCTCTATACCAAACGTGAAAGTCAATGTGAGCACTAGCCTCGAAGTAAGGCCCTGATTATCCTGGCAAAACGGGAGGCGTGCAGCAGCTCCATGAGGCCTTCATCGCTGTTCTGCTTTAGTTTCACGGTAGTAAGCTTTCCACGACTCCTAGGGACTTTGCTTAAGCAACCGTTTCGGTACCAGAACACTGCGTAGAGACAGTAAGCTCTGGTCCTGCGTGTATGCTGCGTGTCAACCTAGAAATTGGAGACTGATGGCATAAGGCTTCTTTTGCCATTATGAAAGCTCCGTTCATGCGGCCTCGAAGCTACCTGAAAAGCATTGTTGTTGCCGGGGTTTTCCTCACTGCCGGCATGGTTCTGAGAAGAAAATGAGTTTTCTCCTAAGAAACCTTGGGTTTCCAGTTCCTTGTTGGAAGCTCACCCTGCTCTGCGCTATACCTAAAGTGAAAGTCAACGTGAGCCCAAGCTTCGAAGTAAGGCCCTAATTATCCTTGCAAAACGAGAGGCGTGCAGCAGCTCCATGAGGCCTTCATCGTTGTTCTGCTTCAGTTTCAAGGTAGTAAGCTTTTCAACACTCCTAGGGGCCTTGCTTCAGCACCCGTTTCAGTACCAGAACACTGCGTAGAACCAGGAAGCTCTGCTCCTGCGTGTACGCTGCGTGTCAACCTAGAAATTAGAGACTGACGGCACAAGGCTAGTTTTCCCATTATGAAAGCTCCGTTGATGCGGACCCGAAGCTACCTGAAAAGCACTGTTGTTACCGTGCTTTTACTTACAGCCGGCATGGCACATAGAAGAAAATGAGTTTTCTCGAAAGAAACCTTGTGCTTCCAGTTCCTAGTTGGAAGCTCACCCGGCTCTGCTCTATACCAAACGTGAAAGTCAATGTGAGCACTAGCCTCGAAGTAAGGCCCTGATTATCCTGGCAAAACGGGAGGCGTGCAGCAGCTCCATGAGGCCTTCATCGCTGTTCTGCTTTAGTTTCACGGTAGTAAGCTTTCCACGACTCCTAGGGACTTTGCTTAAGCAACCGTTTCGGTACCAGAACACTGCGTAGAGACAGTAAGCTCTGGTCCTGCGTGTATGCTGCGTGTCAACCTAGAAATTGGAGACTGATGGCATAAGGCTTCTTTTCCCATTATGAAAGCTCCGTTCATGCGGCCTCGAAGCTACCTGAAAAGCATTGTTGTTGCCGGGGTTTTCCTCACTGCCGGCATGGTTCTGAGAAGAAAATGAGTTTTCTCCTAAGAAACCTTGGGTTTCCAGTTCCTTGTTGGAAGCTCACCCTGCTCTGCGCTATACCTAAAGTGAAAGTCAACGTGAGCCCAAGCTTCGAAGTAAGGCCCTGATTATCCTTGCAAAACGAGAGGCGTGCAGCAGCTCCATGAGGCCTTCATCGTTGTTCTGCTTTAGTTTCAAGGTAGTAAGCTTTTCAACACTCCTAGGGGCCTTGCTTCAGCACCCGTTTCAGTACCAGAACACTGCGTAGAACCTGGAAGCTCTGCTCCTGCGTGTATGCTGCGTGTCAACCTAGAAATTAGAGACTGATGGCACAAGGCTTGTTTTCCCGTTTTGAAAGCTCCATTCATGCGGCCTCGAAGCTACCTGAAAAGCACTGTTGTTACCGTGCTTTTACTTACAGCCGGCATGGCACATAGAAGAAAATGAGTTTTCTCGAAAGAAACCTTGTGCTTCCAGTTCCTAGTTGGAAGCTCACCCAGCTCTGCTCTATACCAAACGTGAAAGTCAATGTGAGCACTAGCCTCGAAGTAAGGCCCTGATTATGCTGGCAATACGGGAGGCGTGCAGCAGCTCCATGAGGCCTTCATCGCTGTTCTGCTTTAGTTTCACGGTAGTAAGCTTTCCAACATTCCTAGGGACTTTGCTTAAGCAACCGTTTCGGTACCAGAACACTGCGTAGAGACAGTAAGCTCTGGTCCTGCGTGTATGCTGCGTGTCAACCTAGAAATTGGAGACTGATGGCATAAGGCTTCTTTTGCCATTATGAAAGCTCCGTTCATGCGGCCTCGAAGCTACCTGAAAAGCATTGTTGTTGCCGGGGTTTTCCTCACTGCCGGCATGGTTCTGAGAAGAAACTGAGTTTTCTCCTAAGAAACCTTGGGTTTCCAGTTCCTTGTTGGAAGCTCACCCTGCTCTGCGCTATACCTAAAGTGAAAGTCAACGTGAGCCCAAGCTTCGAAGTAAGGCCCTGATTATCCTTGCAAAACGAGAGGCGTGCAGCAGCTCCATGAGGCCTTCATCGTTGTTCTGCTTTAGTTTCAAGGTAGTAAGCTTTTCAACACTCCTAGGGGCCTTGCTTCAGCACCCGTTTCAGTACCAGAACACTGCGTAGAACCAGGAAGCTCTGCTCCTGCGTGTATGCTGCGTGTCAACCTAGAAATTAGAGACTGACGGCACAAGGCTAGTTTTCCAATTATGAAAGCTCCGTTGATGCGGCCCCGAAGCTACCTGAAAAGCACTGTTGTTACCGTGCTTTTACTTACAGCCGGCATGGCACATAGAAGAAAATGAGTTTTCTCGAAAGAAACCTTGTGCTTCCAGTTCCTAGTTGGAAGCTCACCCGGCTCTGCTCTATACCAAACGTGAAAGTCAATGTGAGCACTAGCCTCGAAGTAAGGCCCTGATTATGCTGGCAATACGGGAGGCGTGCAGCAGCTCCATGAGGCCTTCATCGCTGTTCTGCTTTAGTTTCACGGTAGTCAGCTTTCCAACATTCCTAGGGACTTTGCTTAAGCAACCGTTTCGGTACCAGAACACTGCGTAGAGACAGTAAGCTCTGGTCCTGCGTGTATGCTGCGTGTCAACCTAGAAATTGGAGACTGATGGCATAAGGCTTCTTTTGCCATTATGAAAGCTCCGTTCATGCGGCCTCGAAGCTACCTGAAAAGCATTGTTGTTGCCGGGGTTTTCCTCACTGCCGGCATGGTTCTGAGAAGAAAATGAGTTTTCTCCTAAGAAACCTTGGGTTTCCATTTCCTTGTTGGAAGCTCACCCTGCTCTGCGCTATACCTAAAGTGAAAGTCAACGTGAGCCCAAGCTTCGAAGTAAGGCCCTGATTATCCTTGCAAAACGAGAGGCGTGCAGCAGCTCCATGAGGCCTTCATCGTTGTTCTGCTTTAGTTTCAAGGTAGTAAGCTTTTCAACACTCCTAGGGGCCTTGCTTCAGCACCCGTTTCAGTACCAGAACACTGCGTAGAACCAGGAAGCTCTGCTCCTGCGTGTATGCTGCGTGTCAACCTAGAAATTAGAGACTGATGGCACAAGGCTTGTTTTCCCGTTTTGAAAGCTCCATTCATGCGGCCTCGAAGCTACCTGAAAAGCACTGTTGTTACCGTGCTTTTACTTACAGCCGGCATGGCACATAGAAGAAAATGAGTTTTCTCGAAAGAAACCTTGTGCTTCCAGTTCCTAGTTGGAAGCTCACCCGGCTCTGCTCTATACCAAACGTGAAAGTCAATGTGAGCACTAGCCTCGAAGTAAGGCCCTGATTATCCTGGCAAAACGGGAGGCGTGCAGCAGCTCCATGAGGCCTTCATCGCTGTTCTGCTTTAGTTTCACGGTAGTAAGCTTTCCAACATTCCTAGGGACTTTGCTTAAGCAACCGTTTCGGTACCAGAACACTGCGTAGAGACAGTAAGCTCTGGTCCTGCGTGTATGCTGCGTGTCAACCTAGAAATTGGAGACTGATGGCATAAGGCTTCTTTTGCCATTATGAAAGCTCCGTTCATGCGGCCTCGAAGCTACCTGAAAAGCATTGTTGTTGCCGGGGTTTTCCTCACTGCCGGCATGGTTCTGAGAAGAAAATGAGTTTTCTCCTAAGAAACCTTGGGTTTCCAGTTCCTTGTTGGAAGCTCACCCTGCTCTGCGCTATACCTAAAGTGAAAGTCAACGTGAGCCCAAGCTTCGAAGTAAGGCCCTGATTATCCTTGCAAAACGAGAGGCGTGCAGCAGCTCCATGAGGCCTTCATCGTTGTTCTGCTTTAGATTCAAGGTAGTAAGCTTTTCAACACTCCTAGGGGCCTTGCTTCAGCACCCGTTTCAGTACCAGAACACTGCGTAGAACCTGGAAGCTCTGCTCCTGCGTGTATGCTGCGTGTCAACCTAGAAATTAGAGACTGATGGCACAAGGCTTGTTTTCCCGTTTTGAAAGCTCCATTCATGCGGCCTCGAAGCTACCTGAAAAGCACTGTTGTTACCGTGCTTTTACTTACAGCCGGCATGGCACATAGAAGAAAATGAGTTTTCTCGAAAGAAACCTTGTGCTTCCAGTTCCTAGTTGGAAGCTCACCCGGCTCTGCTCTATACCAAACGTGAAAGTCAATGTGAGCACTATCCTCGAAGTAAGGCCCTGATTATGCTGGCAATACGGGAGGCGTGCAGCAGCTCCATGAGGCCTTCATCGCTGTTCTGCTTTAGTTTCACGGTAGTAAGCTTTCCAACATTCCTAGGGACTTTGCTTAAGCAACCGTTTCGGTACCAGAACACTGCGTAGAGACAGTAAGCTCTGGTCCTGCGTGTATGCTGCGTGTCAACCTAGAAATTGGAGACTGATGGCATAAGGCTTCTTTTGCCATTATGAAAGCTCCGTTCATGCGGCCTCGAAGCTACCTGAAAAGCATTGTTGTTGCCGGGGTTTTCCTCACTGCCGGCATGGTTCTGAGAAGAAAATGAGTTTTCTCCTAAGAAACCTTGGGTTTCCAGTTCCTTGTTGGAAGCTCACCCTGCTCTGCGCTATACCTAAAGTGAAAGTCAACGTGAGCCCAAGCTTCGAAGTAAGGCCCTAATTATCCTTGCAAAACGAGAGGCGTGCAGCAGCTCCATGAGGCCTTCATCGTTGTTCTGCTTTAGTTTCAAGGTAGTAAGCTTTTCAACACTCCTAGGGGCCTTGCTTCAGCACCCGTTTCAGTACCAGAACACTGCGTAGAACCAGGAAGCTCTGCTCCTGCGTGTACGCTGCGTGTCAACCTAGAAATTAGAGACTGACGGCACAAGGCTAGTTTTCCCATTATGAAAGCTCCGTTGATGCGGACCCGAAGCTACCTGAAAAGCACTGTTGTTACCGTGCTTTTACTTACAGCCGGCATGGCACATAGAAGAAAATGAGTTTTCTCGAAAGAAACCTTGTGCTTCCAGTTCCTAGTTGGAAGCTCACCCGGCTCTGCTCTATACCAAACGTGAAAGTCAATGTGAGCACTAGCCTCGAAGTAAGGCCCTGATTATCCTGGCAAAACGGGAGGCGTGCAGCAGCTCCATGAGGCCTTCATCGCTGTTCTGCTTTAGTTTCACGGTAGTAAGCTTTCCACGACTCCTAGGGACTTTGCTTAAGCAACCGTTTCGGTACCAGAACACTGCGTAGAGACAGTAAGCTCTGGTCCTGCGTGTATGCTGCGTGTCAACCTAGAAATTGGAGACTGATGGCATAAGGCTTCTTTTGCCATTATGAAAGCTCCGTTCATGCGGCCTCGAAGCTACCTGAAAAGCATTGTTGTTGCCGGGGTTTTCCTCACTGCCGGCATGGTTCTGAGAAGAAACTGAGTTTTCTCCTAAGAAACCTTGGGTTTCCAGTTCCTTGTTGGAAGCTCACCCTGCTCTGCGCTATACCTAAAGTGAAAGTCAACGTGAGCCCAAGCTTCGAAGTAAGGCCCTGATTATCCTTGCAAAACGAGAGGCGTGCAGCAGCTCCATGAGGCCTTCATCGTTGTTCTGCTTTAGTTTCAAGGTAGTAAGCTTTTCAACACTCCTAGGGGCCTTGCTTCAGCACCCGTTTCAGTACCAGAACACTGCGTAGAACCTGGAAGCTCTGCTCCTGCGTGTATGCTGCGTGTCAACCTAGAAATTAGAGACTGATGGCACAAGGCTTGTTTTCCCGTTTTGAAAGCTCCATTCATGCGGCCTCGAAGCTACCTGAAAAGCACTGTTGTTACCGTGCTTTTACTTACAGCCGGCATGGCACATAGAAGAAAATGAGTTTTCTCGAAAGAAACCTTGTGCTTCCAGTTCCTAGTTGGAAGCTCACCCGGCTCTGCTCTATACCAAACGTGAAAGTCAATGTGAGCACTAGCCTCGAAGTAAGGCCCTGATTATGCTGGCAATACGGGAGGCGTGCAGCAGCTCCATGAGGCCTTCATCGCTGTTCTGCTTTAGTTTCACGGTAGTAAGCTTTCCAACATTCCTAGGGACTTTGCTTAAGCAACCGTTTCGGTACCAGAACACTGCGTAGAGACAGTAAGCTCTGGTCCTGCGTGTATGCTGCGTGTCAATCTAGAAATTGGAGACTGATGGCATAAGGCTTCTTTTGCCATTATGAAAGCTCCGTTCATGCGGCCTCGAAGCTACCTGAAAAGCATTGTTGTTGCCGGGGTTTTCCTCACTGCCGGCATGGTTCTGAGAAGAAACTGAGTTTTCTCCTAAGAAACCTTGGGTTTCCAGTTCCTTGTTGGAAGCTCACCCTGCTCTGCGCTATACCTAAAGTGAAAGTCAACGTGAGCCCAAGCTTCGAAGTAAGGCCCTGATTATCCTTGCAAAACGAGAGGCGTGCAGCAGCTCCATGAGGCCTTCATCGTTGTTCTGCTTTAGTTTCAAGGTAGTAAGCTTTTCAACACTCCTAGGGGCCTTGCTTCAGCACCCGTTTCAGTACCAGAACACTGCGTAGAACCAGGAAGCTCTGCTCCTGCGTGTATGCTGCGTGTCAACCTAGAAATTAGAGACTGATGGCACAAGGCTTGTTTTCCCGTTTTGAAAGCTCCATTCATGCGGCCTCGAAGCTACCTGAAAAGCACTGTTGTTACCGTGCTTTTACTTACAGCCGGCATGGCACATAGAAGAAAATGAGTTTTCTCGAAAGAAACCTTGTGCTTCCAGTTCCTAGTTGGAAGCTCACCCGGCTCTGCTCTATACCAAACGTGAAAGTCAATGTGAGCACTAGCCTCGAAGTAAGGCCCTGATTATCCTGGCAAAACGGGAGGCGTGCAGCAGCTCCATGAGGCCTTCATCGCTGTTCTGCTTTAGTTTCACGGTAGTAAGCTTTCCAACATTCCTAGGGACTTTGCTTAAGCAACCGTTTCGGTACCAGAACACTGCGTAGAGACAGTAAGCTCTGGTCCTGCGTGTATGCTGCGTGTCAACCTAGAAATTGGAGACTGATGGCATAAGGCTTCTTTTGCCATTATGAAAGCTCCGTTCATGCGGCCTCGAAGCTACCTGAAAAGCATTGTTGTTGCCGGGGTTTTCCTCACTGCCGGCATGGTTCTGAGAAGAAACTGAGTTTTCTCCTAAGAAACCTTGGGTTTCCAGTTCCTTGTTGGAAGCTCACCCTGCTCTGCGCTATACCTAAAGTGAAAGTCAACGTGAGCCCAAGCTTCGAAGTAAGGCCCTGATTATCCTTGCAAAACGAGAGGCGTGCAGCAGCTCCATGAGGGCTTCATCGTTGTTCTGCTTTAGTTTCAAGGTAGTAAGCTTTTCAACACTCCTAGGGGCCTTGCTTCAGCACCCGTTTCACTACCAGAACACTGCGTAGAACCAGGAAGCTCTGCTCCTGCGTGTATGCTGCGTGTCAACCTAGAAATTAGAGACTGATGGCACAAGGCTTGTTTTCCCGTTTTGAAAGCTCCATTCATGCGGCCTCGAAGCTACCTGAAAAGCACTGTTGTTACCGTGATTTTACTTACAGCCGGCATGGCACATAGAAGAAAATGAGTTTTCTCGAAAGAAACCTTGTGCTTCCAGTTCCTAGTTGGAAGCTCACCCGGCTCTGCTCTATACCAAACGTGAAAGTCAATGTGAGCACTAGCCTCGAAGTAAGGCCCTGATTATGCTGGCAAAACGGGAGGCGTGCAGCAGCTCCATGAGGCCTTCATCGCTGTTCTGCTTTAGTTTCACGGTAGTAAGCTTTCGAAGACTCCTAGGGACTTTGCTTAAGCAACCGTTTCGGTCCCAGAACACTGCGTAGAGACAGTAAGCTCTGGTCCTGCGTGTATGCTGCGTGTCAACCTAGAAATTGGAGACTGATGGCATAAGGCTTCTTTTGCCATTATGAAAGCTCCGTTCATGCGGCCTCGAAGCTACCTGAAAAGCATTGTTGCCGGGGTTTTCCTCACTGCCGGCATGGTTCTGAGAAGAAAATGAGTTTTCTCCTAAGAAACCTTGGGTTTCCAGTTCCTTGTTGGAAGCTCACCCTGCTCTGCGCTATACCTAAAGTGAAAGTCAACATGAGCCCAAGCTTCGAAGTAAGGCCCTGATTATCCTTGCAAAACGAGAGGCGTGCAGCAGCTCCATGAGGCCTTCATCGTTGTTCTGCTTTAGTTTCAAGGTAGTAAGCTTTTCAACACTCCTAGGGGCCTTGCTTCAGCACCCGTTTCAGTACCAGAACACTGCGTAGAACCAGGAAGCTCTGCTCCTGCGTGTACGCTGCGTGTCAACCTAGAAATTAGAGACTGACGGCACAAGGCTAGTTTTCCCATTATGAAAGCTCCGTTGATGCGGACCCGAAGCTACCTGAAAAGCACTGTTGTTACCGTGCTTTTACTTACAGCCGGCATGGCACATAGAAGAAAATGAGTTTTCTCGAAAGAAACCTTGTGCTTCCAGTTCCTAGTTGGAAGCTCACCCGGCTCTGCTCTATACCAAACGTGAAAGTCAATGTGAGCACTAGCCTCGAAGTAAGGCCCTGATTATCCTGGCAAAACGGGAGGCGTGCAGCAGCTCCATGAGGCCTTCATCGCTGTTCTGCTTTAGTTTCACGGTAGTAAGCTTTCCACGACTCCTAGGGACTTTGCTTAAGCAACCGTTTCGGTACCAGAACACTGCGTAGAGACAGTAAGCTCTGGTCCTGCGTGTATGCTGCGTGTCAACCTAGAAATTGGAGACTGATGGCATAAGGCTTCTTTTGCCATTATGAAAGCTCCGTTCATGCGGCCTCGAAGCTACCTGAAAAGCATTGTTGTTGCCGGGGTTTTCCTCACTGCCGGCATGGTTCTGAGAAGAAAATGAGTTTTCTCCTAAGAAACCTTGGGTTTCCAGTTCCTTGTTGGAAGCTCACCCTGCTCTGCGCTATACCTAAAGTGAAAGTCAACGTGAGCCCAAGCTTCGAAGTAAGGCCCTGATTATCCTTGCAAAACGAGAGGCGTGCAGCAGCTCCATGAGGCCTTCATCGTTGTTCTGCTTTAGATTCAAGGTAGTAAGCTTTTCAACACTCCTAGGGGCCTTGCTTCAGCACCCGTTTCAGTACCAGAACACTGCGTAGAACCTGGAAGCTCTGCTCCTGCGTGTATGCTGCGTGTCAACCTAGAAATTAGAGACTGATGGCACAAGGCTTGTTTTCCCGTTTTGAAAGCTCCATTCATGCGGCCTCGAAGCTACCTGAAAAGCACTGTTGTTACCGTGCTTTTACTTACAGCCGGCATGGCACATAGAAGAAAATGAGTTTTCTCGAAAGAAACCTTGTGCTTCCAGTTCCTAGTTGGAAGCTCACCCGGCTCTGCTCTATACCAAACGTGAAAGTCAATGTGAGCACTAGCCTCGAAGTAAGGCCCTGATTATGCTGGCAATACGGGAGGCGTGCAGCAGCTCCATGAGGCCTTCATCGCTGTTCTGCTTTAGTTTCACGGTAGTAAGCTTTCCAACATTCCTAGGGACTTTGCTTAAGCAACCGTTTCGGTACCAGAACACTGCGTAGAGACAGTAAGCTCTGGTCCTGCGTGTATGCTGCGTGTCAACCTAGAAATTGGAGACTGATGGCATAAGGCTTCTTTTGCCATTATGAAAGCTCCGTTCATGCGGCCTCGAAGCTACCTGAAAAGCATTGTTGTTGCCGGGGTTTTCCTCACTGCCGGCATGGTTCTGAGAAGAAAATGAGTTTTCTCCTAAGAAACCTTGGGTTTCCAGTTCCTTGTTGGAAGCTCACCCTGCTCTGCGCTATACCTAAAGTGAAAGTCAACGTGAGCCCAAGCTTCGAAGTAAGGCCCTAATTATCCTTGCAAAACGAGAGGCGTGCAGCAGCTCCATGAGGCCTTCATCGTTGTTCTGCTTTAGTTTCAAGGTAGTAAGCTTTTCAACACTCCTAGGGGCCTTGCTTCAGCACCCGTTTCAGTACCAGAACACTGCGTAGAACCAGGAAGCTCTGCTCCTGCGTGTATGCTGCGTGTCAACCTAGAAATTAGAGACTGACGGCACAAGGCTAGTTTTCCCATTATGAAAGCTCCGTTGATGCGGCCGCGAAGATACCTGAAAAGGACTGTTGTTACTGTGCTTTTACTTACAGCCGGCATGGTTCATAGAAGAAAATGAGTTTTCTCGAAAGAAACCTTGTGCTTCCAGTTCCTAGTTGGAAGCTCACCCGGCTCTGCTCTATAACAAACGTGAAAGTCAATGTGAGCACTAGCCTCGAAGTAAGGCCCTGATTATCCTGGCAAAACGGGAGGCGTGCAGCAGCTCCATGAGGCCTTCATCGCTGTTCTGCTTTATTTTCACGGTAGTAAACTTTCCAAGACTCCTAGGGACTTTGCTTAAGCAACCGTTTCGGTACCAGAACACTGCGTAGAGACAGTAAGCTCTGGTCCTGCGTGTATGCTGCGTGTCTACCTAGAAATTGGAGACTGATGGCATAAGGCTTCTTTTGCCATTATGAAAGCTCCGTTCATGCGGCCTCGAAGCTACCTGAAAAGCATTGTTGTTGCCGGGGTTTTCCTCACTGCCGGCATGGTTCTGAGAAGAAAATGAGTTTTCTCCTAAGAAACCTTGGGTTTCCAGTTCCTTGTTGGAAGCTCACCCTGCTCTGCGCTATACCTAAAGTGAAAGTCAACGTGAGCCCAAGCTTCGAAGTAAGGCCCTGATTATCCTTGCAAAACGAGAGGCGTGCAGCAGCTCCATGAGGCCTTCATCGTTGTTCTGCTTTAGTTTCAAGGTAGTAAGCTTTTCAACACTCCTAGGGGCCTTGCTTCAGCACCCGTTTCAGTACCAGAACACTGCGTAGAACCAGGAAGCTCTGCTCCTGCGTGTATGCTGCGTGTCAACCTAGAAATTAGAGACTGACGGCACAAGGCTTGTTTTCCCGTTTTGAAAGCTCCATTCATGCGGCCTCGAAGCTACCTGAAAAGCACTGTTGTTACCGTGCTTTTACTTACAGCCGGCATGGCACATAGAAGAAAATGAGTTTTCTCGAAAGAAACCTTGTGCTTCCAGTTCCTAGTTGGAAGCTCACCCGGCTCTGCTCTATACCAAACGTGAAAGTCAATGTGAGCACTAGCCTCGAAGTAAGGCCCTGATTATGCTGGCAATACGGGAGGCGTGCAGCAGCTCCATGAGGCCTTCATCGCTGTTCTGCTTTAGTTTCACGGTAGTAAGCTTTCCAACATTCCTAGGGACTTTGCTTAAGCAACCGTTTCGGTACCAGAACACTGCGTAGAGACAGTAAGCTCTGGTCCTGCGTGTATGCTGCGTGTCAACCTAGAAATTGGAGACTGATGGCATAAGGCTTCTTTTGCCATTATGAAAGCTCCGTTCATGCGGCCTCGAAGCTACCTGAAAAGCATTGTTGTTGCCGGGGTTTTCCTCACTGCCGGCATGGTTCTGAGAAGAAAATGAGTTTTCTCCTAAGAAACCTTGGGTTTCCAGTTCCTTGTTGGAAGCTCACCCTGCTCTGCGCTATACCTAAAGTGAAAGTCAACGTGAGCCCAAGCTTCGAAGTAAGGCCCTGATTATCCTTGCAAAACGAGAGGCGTGCAGCAGCTCCATGAGGCCTTCATCGTTGTTCTGCTTTAGTTTCAAGGTAGTAAGCTTTTCAACACTCCTAGGGGCCTTGCTTCAGCACCCGTTTCAGTACCAGAACACTGCGTAGAACCAGGAAGCTCTGCTCCTGCGTGTATGCTGCGTGTCAACCTAGAAATTAGAGACTGACGGCACAAGGCTAGTTTTCCAATTATGAAAGCTCCGTTGATGCGGCCCCGAAGCTACCTGAAAAGCACTGTTGTTACCGTGCTTTTACTTACAGCCGGCATGGCACATAGAAGAAAATGAGTTTTCTCGAAAGAAACCTTGTGCTTCCAGTTCCTAGTTGGAAGCTCACCCGGCTCTGCTCTATACCAAACGTGAAAGTCAATGTGAGCACTAGCCTCGAAGTAAGGCCTTGATTATGCTGGCAATACGGGAGGCGTGCAGCAGCTCCATGAGGCCTTCATCGCTGTTCTGCTTTAGTTTCACGGTAGTCAGCTTTCCAACATTCCTAGGGACTTTGCTTAAGCAACCGTTTCGGTACCAGAACACTGCGTAGAGACAGTAAGCTCTGGTCCTGCGTGTATGCTGCGTGTCAACCTAGAAATTGGAGACTGATGGCATAAGGCTTCTTTTCCCATTATGAAAGCTCCGTTCATGCGGCCTCGAAGCTACCTGAAAAGCATTGTTGTTGCCGGGGTTTTCCTCACTGCCGGCATGGTTCTGAGAAGAAAATGAGTTTTCTCCTAAGAAACCTTGGGTTTCCAGTTCCTTGTTGGAAGCTCACCCTGCTCTGCGCTATACCTAAAGTGAAAGTCAACGTGAGCCCAAGCTTCGAAGTAAGGCCCTGATTATCCTTGCAAAACGAGAGGCGTGCAGCAGCTCCATGAGGCCTTCATCGTTGTTCTGCTTTAGTTTCAAGGTAGTAAGCTTTTCAACACTCCTAGGGGCCTTGCTTCAGCACCCGTTTCACTACCAGAACACTGCGTAGAACCAGGAAGCTCTGCTCCTGCGTGTATGCTGCGTGTCAACCTAGAAATTAGAGACTGATGGCACAAGGCTTGTTTTCCCGTTTTGAAAGCTCCATTCATGCGGCCTCGAAGCTACCTGAAAAGCACTGTTGTTACCGTGCTTTTACTTACAGCCGGCATGGCACATAGAAGAAAATGAGTTTTCTCGAAAGAAACCTTGTGCTTCCAGTTCCTAGTTGGAAGCTCACCCGGCTCTGCTCTATACCAAACGTGAAAGTCAATGTGAGCACTAGCCTCGAAGTAAGGCCCTGATTATGCTGGCAAAACGGGAGGCGTGCAGCAGCTCCATGAGGCCTTCATCGCTGTTCTGCTTTAGTTTCACGGTAGTAAGCTTTCGAAGACTCCTAGGGACTTTGCTTAAGCAACCGTTTCGGTCCCAGAACACTGCGTAGAGACAGTAAGCTCTGGTCCTGCGTGTATGCTGCGTGTCAACCTAGAAATTGGAGACTGATGGCATAAGGCTTCTTTTGCCATTATGAAAGCTCCGTTCATGCGGCCTCGAAGCTACCTGAAAAGCATTGTTGCCGGGGTTTTCCTCACTGCCGGCATGGTTCTGAGAAGAAAATGAGTTTTCTCCTAAGAAACCTTGGGTTTCCAGTTCCTTGTTGGAAGCTCACCCTGCTCTGCGCTATACCTAAAGTGAAAGTCAACATGAGCCCAAGCTTCGAAGTAAGGCCCTGATTATCCTTGCAAAACGAGAGGCGTGCAGCAGCTCCATGAGGCCTTCATCGTTGTTCTGCTTTAGTTTCAAGGTAGTAAGCTTTTCAACACTCCTAGGGGCCTTGCTTCAGCACCCGTTTCACTACCAGAACACTGCGTAGAACCTGGAAGCTCTGCTCCTGCGTGTATGCTGCGTGTCAACCTAGAAATTAGAGACTGATGGCACAAGGCTTGTTTTCCCGTTTTGAAAGCTCCATTCATGCGGCCTCGAAGCTACCTGAAAAGCACTGTTGTTACCGTGCTTTTACTTACAGCCGGCATGGCACATAGAAGAAAATGAGTTTTCTCGAAAGAAACCTTGTACTTCCAGTTCCTAGTTGGAAGCTCACCCGGCTCTGCTCTATACCAAACGTGAAAGTCAATGTGAGCACTAGCCTCGAAGTAAGGCCCTGATTATGCTGGCAATACGGGAGGCGTGCAGCAGCTCCATGAGGCCTTCATCGCTGTTCTGCTTTAGTTTCACGGTAGTAAGCTTTCGAAGACTCCTAGGGACTTTGCTTAAGCAACCGTTTCGGTCCCAGAACACTGCGTAGAGACAGTAAGCTCTGGTCCTGCGTGTATGCTGCGTGTCAACCTAGAAATTGGAGACTGATGGCATAAGGCTTCTTTTGCCATTATGAAAGCTCCGTTCATGCGGCCTCGAAGCTACCTGAAAAGCATTGTTGTTGCCGGGGTTTTCCTCACTGCCGGCATGGTTCTGAGAAGAAAATGAGTTTTCTCCTAAGAAACCTTGGGTTTCCAGTTCCTTGTTGGAAGCTCACCCTGCTCTGCGCTATACCTAAAGTGAAAGTCAACGTGAGCCCAAGCTTCGAAGTAAGGCCCTAATTATCCTTGCAAAACGAGAGGCGTGCAGCAGCTCCATGAGGCCTTCATCGTTGTTCTGCTTTAGTTTCAAGGTAGTAAGCTTTTCAACACTCCTAGGGGCCTTGCTTCAGCACCCGTTTCAGTACCAGAACACTGCGTAGAACCAGGAAGCTCTGCTCCTGCGTGTATGCTGCGTGTCAACCTAGAAATTAGAGACTGACGGCACAAGGCTAGTTTTCCCATTATGAAAGCTCCGTTGATGCGGCCGCGAAGCTACCTGAAAAGCACTGTTGTTACTGTGCTTTTACTTACAGCCGGCATGGTTCATAGAAGAAAATGAGTTTTCTCGAAAGAAACCTTGTGCTTCCAGTTCCTAGTTGGAAGCTCACCCGGCTCTGCTCTATAACAAACGTGAAAGTCAATGTGAGCACTAGCCTCGAAGTAAGGCCCTGATTATCCTGGCAAAACGGGAGGCGTGCAGCAGCTCCATGAGGCCTTCATCGCTGTTCTGCTTTATTTTCACGGTAGTAAGCTTTCCAAGACTCCTAGGGACTTTGCTTAAGCAACCGTTTCGGTACCAGAACACTGCGTAGAGACAGTAAGCTCTGGTCCTGCGTGTATGCTGCGTGTCAACCTAGAAATTGGAGACTGATGGCATAAGGCTTCTTTTGCCATTATGAAAGCTCCGTTCATGCGGCCTCGAAGCTACCTGAAAAGCATTGTTGTTGCCGGGGTTTTCCTCACTGCCGGCATGGTTCTGAGAAGAAAATGAGTTTTCTCCTAAGAAACCTTGGGTTTCCAGTTCCTTGTTGGAAGCTCACCCTGCTCTGCGCTATACCTAAAGTGAAAGTCAACGTGAGCCCAAGCTTCGAAGTAAGGCCCTGATTATCCTTGCAAAACGAGAGGCGTGCAGCAGCTCCATGAGGCCTTCATCGTTGTTCTGCTTTAGTTTCAAGGTAGTAAGCTTTTCAACACTCCTAGGGGCCTTGCTTCAGCACCCGTTTCAGTACCAGAACACTGCGTAGAAACAGGAAGCTCTGCTCCTGCGTGTATGCTGCGTGTCAACCTAGAAATTAGAGACTGACGGCACAAGGCTTGTTTTCCCGTTTTGAAAGCTCCATTCATGCGGCCTCGAAGCTACCTGAAAAGCACTGTTGTTACCGTGCTTTTACTTACAGCCGGCATGGCACATAGAAGAAAATGAGTTTTCTCGAAAGAAACCTTGTGCTTCCAGTTCCTAGTTGGAAGCTCACCCGGCTCTGCTCTATACCAAACGTGAAAGTCAATGTGAGCACTAGCCTCGAAGTAAGGCCCTGATTATGCTGGCAATACGGGAGGCGTGCAGCAGCTCCATGAGGCCTTCATCGCTGTTCTGCTTTAGTTTCACGGTAGTAACTTTCCAACATTCCTAGGGACTTTGCTTAAGCAACCGTTTCGGTACCAGAACACTGCGTAGAGACAGTAAGCTCTGGTCCTGCGTGTATGCTGCGTGTCAACCTAGAAATTGGAGACTGATGGCATAAGGCTTCTTTTGCCATTATGAAAGCTCCGTTCATGCGGCCTCGAAGCTACCTGAAAAGCATTGTTGTTGCCGGGGTTTTCCTCACTGCCGGCATGGTTCTGAGAAGAAAATGAGTTTTCTCCTAAGAAACCTTGGGTTTCCAGTTCCTTGTTGGAAGCTCACCCTGCTCTGCGCTATACCTAAAGTGAAAGTCAACGTGAGCCCAAGCTTCGAAGTAAGGCCCTGATTATCCTTGCAAAACGAGAGGCGTGCAGCAGCTCCATGAGACCTTCATCGTTGTTCTGCTTTAGTTTCAAGGTAGTGAGCTTTTCAACACTCCTAGGGGCCTTGCTTCAGCACCCGTTTCAGTACCAGAACACTGCGTAGAACCAGGAAGCTCTGCTCCTGCGTGTATGCTGCGTGTCAAGCTAGAAATTAGAGACTGACGGCACAAGGCTAGTTTTCCCATTATGAAAGCTCCGTTGATGCGGCCCCGAAGCTACCTGAAAAGCACTGTTGTTACCGTGCTTTTACTTACAGCCGGCATGGTTCATAGAAGAAAATGAGTTTTCTCGAAAGAAACCTTGTGCTTCCAGTTCCTAGTTGGAAGCTCACCCGGCTCTGCTCTATAACAAACGTGAAAGTCAATGTGAGCACTAGCCTCGAAGTAAGGCCCTGATTATCCTGGCAAAACGGGAGGCGTGCAGCAGCTCCATGAGGCCTTCATCGCTGTTCTGCTTTAGTTTCACGGTAGTAAGCTTTCCAAGACTCCTAGGGACTTTGCTTAAGCAACCGTTTCGGTACCAGAACACTGCGTAGAGACAGTAAGCTCTGGTCCTGCGTGTATGCTGCGTGTCAACCTAGAAATTGGAGACTGATGGCATAAGGCTTCTTTTCCCATTATGAAAGCTCCGTTCATGCGGCCTCGAAGCTACCTGAAAAGCATTGTTGTTGCCGGGGTTTTCCTCACTGCCGGCATGGTTCTGAGAAGAAAATGAGTTTTCTCCTAAGAAACCTTGGGTTTCCAGTTCCTTGTTGGAAGCTCACCCTGCTCTGCGCTATACCTAAAGTGAAAGTCAACGTGAGCCCAAGCTTCGAAGTAAGGCCCTAATTATCCTTGCAAAACGAGAGGCGTGCAGCAGCTCCATGAGGCCTTCATCGTTGTTCTGCTTTAGTTTCAAGGTAGTAAGCTTTTCAACACTCCTAGGGGCCTTGCTTCAGCACCCGTTTCAGTACCAGAACACTGCGTAGAACCAGGAAGCTCTGCTCCCGCGTGTATGCTGCGTGTCAACCTAGAAATTAGAGACTGACGGCACAAGGCTAGTTTTCCCATTATGAAAGCTCCGTTGATGCGGCCCCGAAGCTAGCTGAAAAGCACTGTTGTTACCGTGCTTTTACTTACAGCCGGCATGGTTCATAGAAGAAAATGAGTTTTCTCGAAAGAAACCTTGTGCTTCCAGTTCCTAGTTGGAAGCTCACCCGGCTCTGCTCTATAACAAACGTGAAAGTCAATGTGAGCACTAGCCTCGAAGTAAGGCCCTGATTATCCTGGCAAAACGGGAGGCGTGCAGCAGCTCCATGAGGCCTTCATCGCTGTTCTGCTTTATTTTCACGGTAGTAAGCTTTCCAAGACTCCTAGGGACTTTGCTTAAGCAACCGTTTCGGTACCAGAACACTGCGTAGAGACAGTAAGCTCTGGTCCTGCGTGTATGCTGCGTGTCAACCTAGAAATTGGAGACTGATGGCATAAGGCTTCTTTTGCCATTATGAAAGCTCCGTTCATGCGGCCTCGAAGCTACCTGAAAAGCATTGTTGTTGCCGGGGTTTTCCTCACTGCCGGCATGGTTCTGAGAAGAAAATGAGTTTTCTCCTAAGAAACCTTGGGTTTCCAGTTCCTTGTTGGAAGCTCACCCTGCTCTGCGCTATACCTAAAGTGAAAGTCAACGTGAGCCCAAGCTTTGAAGTAAGGCCCTGATTATCCTTGCAAAACGAGAGGCGTGCAGCAGCTCCATGAGGCTTTCATCGTTGTTCTGCTTTAGTTTCAAGGTAGTAAGCTTTTCAACACTCCTAGGGGCCTTGCTTCAGCACCCGTTTCAGTACCAGAACACTGCGTAGAACCAGGAAGCTCTGCTCCTGCGTGTATGCTGCGTGTCAACCTAGAAATTAGAGACTGACGGCACAAGGCTTGTTTTCCCGTTTTGAAAGCTCCATTCATGCGGCCTCGAAGCTACCTGAAAAGCACTGTTGTTACCGTGCTTTTACTTACAGCCGGCATGGCACATAGAAGAAAATGAGTTTTCTCGAAAGAAACCTTGTGCTTCCAGTTCCTAGTTGGAAGCTCACCCGGCTCTGCTCTATACCAAACGTGAAAGTCAATGTGAGCACTAGCCTCGAAGTAAGGCCCTGATTATGCTGGCAATACGGGAGGCGTGCAGCAGCTCCATGAGGCCTTCATCGCTGTTCTGCTTTAGTTTCACGGTAGTAACTTTCCAACATTCCTAGGGACTTTGCTTAAGCAACCGTTTCGGTACCAGAACACTGCGTAGAGACAGTAAGCTCTGGTCCTGCGTGTATGCTGCGTGTCAACCTAGAAATTGGAGACTGATGGCATAAGGCTTCTTTTGCCATTATGAAAGCTCCGTTCATGCGGCCTCGAAGCTACCTGAAAAGCATTGTTGTTGCCGGGGTTTTCCTCACTGCCGGCATGGTTCTGAGAAGAAAATGAGTTTTCTCCTAAGAAACCTTGGGTTTCCAGTTCCTTGTTGGAAGCTCACCCTGCTCTGCGCTATACCTAAAGTGAAAGTCAACGTGAGCCCAAGCTTCGAAGTAAGGCCCTGATTATCCTTGCAAAACGAGAGGCGTGCAGCAGCTCCATGAGGCCTTCATCGTTGTTCTGCTTTAGTTTCAAGGTAGTAAGCTTTTCAACACTCCTAGGGGCCTTGCTTCAGCACCCGTTTCAGTACCAGAACACTGCGTAGAACCAGGAAGCTCTGCTCCTGCGTGTACGCTGCGTGTCAACCTAGAAATTAGAGACTGACGGCACAAGGCTAGTTTTCCCATTATGAAAGCTCCGTTGATGCGGCCCCGAAGCTACCTGAAAAGCACTGTTGTTACCGTGCTTTTACTTACAGCCGGCATGGCACATAGAAGAAAATGAGTTTTCTCGAAAGAAACCTTGTGCTTCCAGTTCCTAGTTGGAAGCTCACCCGGCTCTGCTCTATACCAAACGTGAAAGTCAATGTGAGCACTAGCCTCGAAGTAAGGCCCTGATTATCCTGGCAAAACGGGAGGCGTGCAGCAGCTCCATGAGGCCTTCATCGCTGTTCTGCTTTAGTTTCACGGTAGTAAGCTTTCCACGACTCCTAGGGACTTTGCTTAAGCAACCGTTTCGGTACCAGAACACTGCGTAGAGACAGTAAGCTCTGGTCCTGCGTGTATGCTGCGTGTCAACCTAGAAATTGGAGACTGATGGCATAAGGCTTCTTTTGCCATTATGAAAGCTCCGTTCATGCGGCCTCGAAGCTACCTGAAAAGCATTGTTGTTGCCGGGGTTTTCCTCACTGCCGGCATGGTTCTGAGAAGAAAATGAGTTTTCTCCTAAGAAACCTTGGGTTTCCAGTTCCTTTTTGGAAGCTCACCCTGCTCTGCGCTATACCTAAAGTGAAAGTCAACGTGAGCCCAAGCTTCGAAGTAAGGCCCTGATTATCCTTGCAAAACGAGAGGCGTGCAGCAGCTCCATGAGGCCTTCATCGTTGTTCTGTTTTAGATTCAAGGTAGTAAGCTTTTCAACACTCCTAGGGGCCTTGCTTCAGCACCCGTTTCAGTACCAGAACACTGCGTAGAACCTGGAAGCTCTGCTCCTGCGTGTATGCTGCGTGTCAACCTAGAAATTAGAGACTGATGGCACAAGGCTTGTTTTCCCGTTTTGAAAGCTCCATTCATGCGGCCTCGAAGCTACCTGAAAAGCACTGTTGTTACCGTGCTTTTACTTACAGCCGGCATGGCACATAGAAGAAAATGAGTTTTCTCGAAAGAAACCTTGTGCTTCCAGTTCCTAGTTGGAAGCTCACCCGGCTCTGCTCTATACCAAACGTGAAAGTCAATGTGAGCACTAGCCTCGAAGTAAGGCCCTGATTATGCTGGCAATACGGGAGGCGTGCAGCAGCTCCATGAGGCCTTCATCGCTGTTCTGCTTTAGTTTCACGGTAGTAAGCTTTCCAACATTCCTAGGGACTTTGCTTAAGCAACCGTTTCGGTACCAGAACACTGCGTAGAGACAGTAAGCTCTGGTCCTGCGTGTATGCTGCGTGTCAACCTAGAAATTGGAGACTGATGGCATAAGGCTTCTTTTGCCATTATGAAAGCTCCGTTCATGCGGCCTCGAAGCTACCTGAAAAGCATTGTTGTTGCCGGGGTTTTCCTCACTGCCGGCATGGTTCTGAGAAGAAACTGAGTTTTCTCCTAAGAAACCTTGGGTTTCCAGTTCCTTGTTGGAAGCTCACCCTGCTCTGCGCTATACCTAAAGTGAAAGTCAACGTGAGCCCAAGCTTCGAAGTAAGGCCCTGATTATCCTTGCAAAACGAGAGGCGTGCAGCAGCTCCATGAGGCCTTCATCGTTGTTCTGCTTTAGTTTCAAGGTAGTAAGCTTTTCAACACTCCTAGGGGCCTTGCTTCAGCACCCGTTTCAGTACCAGAACACTGCGTAGAAACAGGAAGCTCTGCTCCTGCGTGTATGCTGCGTGTCAACCTAGAAATTAGAGACTGACGGCACAAGGCTTGTTTTCCCGTTTTGAAAGCTCCATTCATGCGGCCTCGAAGCTACCTGAAAAGCACTGTTGTTACCGTGCTTTTACTTACAGCCGGCATGGCACATAGAAGAAAATGAGTTTTCTCGAAAGAAACCTTGTGCTTCCAGTTCCTAGTTGGAAGCTCACCCGGCTCTGCTCTATACCAAACGTGAAAGTCAATGTGAGCACTAGCCTCGAAGTAAGGCCCTGATTATGCTGGCAATACGGGAGGCGTGCAGCAGCTCCATGAGGCCTTCATCGCTGTTCTGCTTTAGTTTCACGGTAGTAACTTTCCAACATTCCTAGGGACTTTGCTTAAGCAACCGTTTCGGTACCAGAACACTGCGTAGAGACAGTAAGCTCTGGTCCTGCGTGTATGCTGCGTGTCAACCTAGAAATTGGAGACTGATGGCATAAGGCTTCTTTTGCCATTATGAAAGCTCCGTTCATGCGGCCTCGAAGCTACCTGAAAAGCATTGTTGTTGCCGGGGTTTTCCTCACTGCCGGCATGGTTCTGAGAAGAAAATGAGTTTTCTCCTAAGAAACCTTGGGTTTCCAGTTCCTTGTTGGAAGCTCACCCTGCTCTGCGCTATACCTAAAGTGAAAGTCAACGTGAGCCCAAGCTTCGAAGTAAGGCCCTGATTATCCTTGCAAAACGAGAGGCGTGCAGCAGCTCCATGAGGCCTTCATCGTTGTTCTGCTTTAGTTTCAAGGTAGTAAGCTTTTCAACACTCCTAGGGGCCTTGCTTCAGCACCCGTTTCACTACCAGAACACTGCGTAGAACCAGGAAGCTCTGCTCCTGCGTGTATGCTGCGTGTCAACCTAGAAATTAGAGACTGATGGCACAAGGCTTGTTTTCCCGTTTTGAAAGCTCCATTCATGCGGCCTCGAAGCTACCTGAAAAGCATTGTTGTTACCGTGCTTTTACTTACAGCCGGCATGGCACATAGAAGAAAATGAGTTTTCTCGAAAGAAACCTTGTGCTTCCAGTTCCTAGTTGGAAGCTCACCCGGCTCTGCTCTATACCAAACGTGAAAGTCAATGTGAGCACTAGCCTCGAAGTAAGGCCCTGATTATGCTGGCAAAACAGGAGGCGTGCAGCAGCTCCATGAGGCCTTCATCGCTGTTCTGCTTTAGTTTCACGGTAGTAAGCTTTCCAAGACTCCTAGGGACTTTGCTTAAGCAACCGTTTCGGTACCAGAACACTGTGTAGAGACAGTAAGCTCTGGTCCTGCGTGTATGCTGCGTGTCAACCTAGAAATTGGAGACTGATGGCATAAGGCTTCTTTTGCCATTATGAAAGCTCCGTTCATGCGGCCTCGAAGCTACCTGAAAAGCATTGTTGTTGCCGGGGTTTTCCTCACTGCCGGCATGGTTCTGAGAAGAAAATGAGTTTTCTCCTAAGAAACCTTGGGTTTCCAGTTCCTTGTTGGAAGCTCACCCTGCTCTGCGCTATACCTAAAGTGAAAGTCAACGTGAGCCCAAGCTTCGAAGTAAGGCCCTGATTATCCTTGCAAAACGAGAGGCGTGCAGCAGCTCCATGAGACCTTCATCGTTGTTCTGCTTTAGTTTCAAGGTAGTGAGCTTTTCAACACTCCTAGGGGCCTTGCTTCAGCACCCGTTTCAGTACCAGAACACTGCGTAGAACCAGGAAGCTCTGCTCCTGCGTGTATGCTGCGTGTCAAGCTAGAAATTAGAGACTGACGGCACAAGGCTAGTTTTCCCATTATGAAAGCTCCGTTGATGCGGCCCCGAAGCTACCTGAAAAGCACTGTTGTTACCGTGCTTTTACTTACAGCCGGCATGGTTCATAGAAGAAAATGAGTTTTCTCGAAAGAAACCTTGTGCTTCCAGTTCCTAGTTGGAAGCTCACCCGGCTCTGCTCTATAACAAACGTGAAAGTCAATGTGAGCACTAGCCTCGAAGTAAGGCCCTGATTATCCTGGCAAAACGGGAGGCGTGCAGCAGCTCCATGAGGCCTTCATCGCTGTTCTGCTTTAGTTTCACGGTAGTAAGCTTTCCAAGACTCCTAGGGACTTTGCTTAAGCAACCGTTTCGGTACCAGAACACTGCGTAGAGACAGTAAGCTCTGGTCCTGCGTGTATGCTGCGTGTCAACCTAGAAATTGGAGACTGATGGCATAAGGCTTCTTTTCCCATTATGAAAGCTCCGTTCATGCGGCCTCGAAGCTACCTGAAAAGCATTGTTGTTGCCGGGGTTTTCCTCACTGCCGGCATGGTTCTGAGAAGAAAATGAGTTTTCTCCTAAGAAACCTTGGGTTTCCAGTTCCTTGTTGGAAGCTCACCCTGCTCTGCGCTATACCTAAAGTGAAAGTCAACGTGAGCCCAAGCTTCGAAGTAAGGCCCTAATTATCCTTGCAAAACGAGAGGCGTGCAGCAGCTCCATGAGGCCTTCATCGTTGTTCTGCTTTAGTTTCAAGGTAGTAAGCTTTTCAACACTCCTAGGGGCCTTGCTTCAGCACCCGTTTCAGTACCAGAACACTGCGTAGAACCAGGAAGCTCTGCTCCCGCGTGTATGCTGCGTGTCAACCTAGAAATTAGAGACTGACGGCACAAGGCTAGTTTTCCCATTATGAAAGCTCCGTTGATGCGGCCCCGAAGCTACCTGAAAAGCACTGTTGTTACCGTGCTTTTACTTACAGCCGGCATGGTTCATAGAAGAAAATGAGTTTTCTCGAAAGAAACCTTGTGCTTCCAGTTCCTAGTTGGAAGCTCACCCGGCTCTGCTCTATAACAAACGTGAAAGTCAATGTGAGCACTAGCCTCGAAGTAAGGCCCTGATTATCCTGGCAAAACGGGAGGCGTGCAGCAGCTCCATGAGGCCTTCATCGCTGTTCTGCTTTATTTTCACGGTAGTAAGCTTTCCAAGACTCCTAGGGACTTTGCTTAAGCAACCGTTTCGGTACCAGAACACTGCGTAGAGACAGTAAGCTCTGGTCCTGCGTGTATGCTGCGTGTCAACCTAGAAATTGGAGACTGATGGCATAAGGCTTCTTTTGCCATTATGAAAGCTCCGTTCATGCGGCCTCGAAGCTACCTGAAAAGCATTGTTGTTGCCGGGGTTTTCCTCACTGCCGGCATGGTTCTGAGAAGAAAATGAGTTTTCTCCTAAGAAACCTTGGGTTTCCAGTTCCTTGTTGGAAGCTCACCCTGCTCTGCGCTATACCTAAAGTGAAAGTCAACGTGAGCCCAAGCTTTGAAGTAAGGCCCTGATTATCCTTGCAAAACGAGAGGCGTGCAGCAGCTCCATGAGGCTTTCATCGTTGTTCTGCTTTAGTTTCAAGGTAGTAAGCTTTTCAACACTCCTAGGGGCCTTGCTTCAGCACCCGTTTCAGTACCAGAACACTGCGTAGAACCAGGAAGCTCTGCTCCTGCGTGTATGCTGCGTGTCAACCTAGAAATTAGAGACTGACGGCACAAGGCTTGTTTTCCCGTTTTGAAAGCTCCATTCATGCGGCCTCGAAGCTACCTGAAAAGCACTGTTGTTACCGTGCTTTTACTTACAGCCGGCATGGCACATAGAAGAAAATGAGTTTTCTCGAAAGAAACCTTGTGCTTCCAGTTCCTAGTTGGAAGCTCACCCGGCTCTGCTCTATACCAAACGTGAAAGTCAATGTGAGCACTAGCCTCGAAGTAAGGCCCTGATTATGCTGGCAATACGGGAGGCGTGCAGCAGCTCCATGAGGCCTTCATCGCTGTTCTGCTTTAGTTTCACGGTAGTAACTTTCCAACATTCCTAGGGACTTTGCTTAAGCAACCGTTTCGGTACCAGAACACTGCGTAGAGACAGTAAGCTCTGGTCCTGCGTGTATGCTGCGTGTCAACCTAGAAATTGGAGACTGATGGCATAAGGCTTCTTTTGCCATTATGAAAGCTCCGTTCATGCGGCCTCGAAGCTACCTGAAAAGCATTGTTGTTGCCGGGGTTTTCCTCACTGCCGGCATGGTTCTGAGAAGAAAATGAGTTTTCTCCTAAGAAACCTTGGGTTTCCAGTTCCTTGTTGGAAGCTCACCCTGCTCTGCGCTATACCTAAAGTGAAAGTCAACGTGAGCCCAAGCTTCGAAGTAAGGCCCTGATTATCCTTGCAAAACGAGAGGCGTGCAGCAGCTCCATGAGGCCTTCATCGTTGTTCTGCTTTAGTTTCAAGGTAGTAAGCTTTTCAACACTCCTAGGTGCCTTGCTTCAGCACCCGTTTCAGTACCAGAACACTGCGTAGAACCAGGAAGCTCTGCTCCCGCGTGTATGCTGCGTGTCAACCTAGAAATTAGAGACTGACGGCACAAGGCTAGTTTTCCCATTATGAAAGCTCCGTTGATGCGGCCCCGAAGCTACCTGAAAAGCACTGTTGTTACCGTGCTTTTACTTACAGCCGGCATGGTTCATAGAAGAAAATGAGTTTTCTCGAAAGAAACCTTGTGCTTCCAGTTCCTAGTTGGAAGCTCACCCGGCTCTGCTCTATAACAAACGTGAAAGTCAATGTGAGCACTAGCCTCGAAGTAAGGCCCTGATTATCCTGGCAAAACGGGAGGCGTGCAGCAGCTCCATGAGGCCTTCATCGCTGTTCTGCTTTAGTTTCACGGTAGTAAGCTTTCCAAGACTCCTAGGGACTTTGCTTAAGCAACCGTTTCGGTACCAGAACACTGCGTAGAGACAGTAAGCTCTGGTCCTGCGTGTATGCTGCGTGTCAACCTAGAAATTGGAGACTGATGGCATAAGGCTTCTTTTGCCATTATGAAAGCTCCGTTCATGCGGCCTCGAAGCTACCTGAAAAGCATTGTTGTTGCCGGGGTTTTCCTCACTGCCGGCATGGTTCTGAGAAGAAAATGAGTTTTCTCCTAAGAAACCTTGGGTTTCCAGTTCCTTGTTGGAAGCTCACCCTGCTCTGCGCTATACCTAAAGTGAAAGTCAACGTGAGCCCAAGCTTCGAAGTAAGGCCCTAATTATCCTTGCAAAACGAGAGGCGTGCAGCAGCTCCATGAGGCCTTCATCGTTGTTCTGCTTTAGTTTCAAGGTAGTAAGCTTTTCAACACTCCTAGGGGCCTTGCTTCAGCACCCGTTTCAGTACCAGAACACTGCGTAGAACCAGGAAGCTCTGCTCCCGCGTGTATGCTGCGTGTCAACCTAGAAATTAGAGACTGACGGCACAAGGCTAGTTTTCCCATTATGAAAGCTCCGTTGATGCGGCCCCGAAGCTACCTGAAAAGCACTGTTGTTACCGTGCTTTTACTTACAGCCGGCATGGTTCATAGAAGAAAATGAGTTTTCTCGAAAGAAACCTTGTGCTTCCAGTTCCTAGTTGGAAGCTCACCCGGCTCTGCTCTATAACAAACGTGAAAGTCAATGTGAGCACTAGCCTCGAAGTAAGGCCCTGATTATCCTGGCAAAACGGGAGGCGTGCAGCAGCTCCATGAGGCCTTCATCGCTGTTCTGCTTTATTTTCACGGTAGTAAGCTTTCCAAGACTCCTAGGGACTTTGCTTAAGCAACCGTTTCGGTACCAGAACACTGCGTAGAGACAGTAAGCTCTGGTCCTGCGTGTATGCTGCGTGTCAACCTAGAAATTGGAGACTGATGGCATAAGGCTTCTTTTGCCATTATGAAAGCTCCGTTCATGCGGTCTCGAAGCTACCTGAAAAGCATTGTTGTTGCCGGGGTTTTCCTCACTGCCGGCATGGTTCTGAGAAGAAAATGAGTTTTCTCCTAAGAAACCTTGGGTTTCCAGTTCCTTGTTGGAAGCTCACCCTGCTCTGCGCTATACCTAAAGTGAAAGTCAACGTGAGCCCAAGCTTCGAAGTAAGGCCCTGATTATCCTTGCAAAACGAGAGGCGTGCAGCAGCTCCATGAGGCTTTCATCGTTGTTCTGCTTTAGTTTCAAGGTAGTAAGCTTTTCAACACTCCTAGGGGCCTTGCTTCAGCACCCGTTTCAGTACCAGAACACTGCGTAGAACCAGGAAGCTCTGCTCCTGCGTGTATGCTGCGTGTCAACCTAGAAATTAGAGACTGACGGCACAAGGCTTGTTTTCCCGTTTTGAAAGCTCCATTCATGCCGCCTCGAAGCTACCTGAAAAGCACTGTTGTTACCGTGCTTTTACTTACAGCCGGCATGGCACATAGAAGAAAATGAGTTTTCTCGAAAGAAACCTTGTGCTTCCAGTTCCTAGTTGGAAGCTCACCCGGCTCTGCTCTATACCAAACGTGAAAGTCAATGTGAGCACTAGCCTCGAAGTAAGGCCCTGATTATGCTGGCAATACGGGAGGCGTGCAGCAGCTCCATGAGGCCTTCATCGCTGTTCTGCTTTAGTTTCACGGTAGTAACTTTCCAACATTCCTAGGGACTTTGCTTAAGCAACCGTTTCGGTACCAGAACACTGCGTAGAGACAGTAAGCTCTGGTCCTGCGTGTATGCTGCGTGTCAACCTAGAAATTGGAGACTGATGGCATAAGGCTTCTTTTGCCATTATGAAAGCTCCGTTCATGCGGCCTCGAAGCTACCTGAAAAGCATTGTTGTTGCCAGGGTTTTCCTCACTGCCGGCATGGTTCTGAGAAGAAAATGAGTTTTCTCCTAAGAAACCTTGGGTTTCCAGTTCCTTGTTGGAAGCTCACCCTGCTCTGCGCTATACCTAAAGTGAAAGTCAACGTGAGCCCAAGCTTCGAAGTAAGGCCCTGATTATCCTTGCAAAACGAGAGGCGTGCAGCAGCTCCATGAGGCCTTCATCGTTGTTCTGCTTTAGTTTCAAGGTAGTAGGCTTTTCAACACTCCTAGGGGCCTTGCTTCAGCACCCGTTTCACTACCAGAACACTGCGTAGAACCAGGAAGCTCTGCTCCTGCGTGTATGCTGCGTGTCAACCTAGAAATTAGAGACTGATGGCACAAGGCTTGTTTTCCCGTTTTGAAAGCTCCATTCATGCGGCCTCGAAGCTACCTGAAAAGCACTGTTGTTACCGTGCTTTTACTTACAGCCGGCATGGCACATAGAAGAAAATGAGTTTTCTCGAAAGAAACCTTGTGCTTCCAGTTCCTAGTTGGAAGCTCACCCGGCTCTGCTCTATACCAAACGTGAAAGTCAATGTGAGCACTAGCCTCGAAGTAAGGCCCTGATTATGCTGGCAAAACAGGAGGCGTGCAGCAGCTCCATGAGGCCTTCATCGCTGTTCTGCTTTAGTTTCACGGTAGTAAGCTTTCCAAGACTCCTAGGGACTTTGCTTAAGCAACCGTTTCGGTACCAGAACACTGTGTAGAGACAGTAAGCTCTGGTCCTGCGTGTATGCTGCGTGTCAACCTAGAAATTGGAGACTGATGGCATAAGGCTTCTTTTGCCATTATGAAAGCTCCGTTCATGCGGCCTCGAAGCTACCTGAAAAGCATTGTTGTTGCCGGGGTTTTCCTCACTGCCGGCATGGTTCTGAGAAGAAAATGAGTTTTCTCCTAAGAAACCTTGGGTTTCCAGTTCCTTGTTGGAAGCTCACCCTGCTCTGCGCTATACCTAAAGTGAAAGTCAACGTGAGCCCAAGCTTCGAAGTAAGGCCCTGATTATCCTTGCAAAACGAGAGGCGTGCAGCAGCTCCATGAGGCCTTCATCGTTGTTCTGCTTTAGTTTCAAGGTAGTAAGCTTTTCAACACTCCTAGGGGCCTTGCTTCAGCACCCGTTTCAGTACCAGAACACTGCGTAGAACCAGGAAGCTCTGCTCCCGCGTGTATGCTGCGTGTCAATCTAGAAATTAGAGACTGACGGCACAACGCTAGTTTTCCCATTATGAAAGCTCCGTTGATGCGGCCCCGAAGCTACCTGAAAAGCACTGTTGTTACCGTGCTTTTACTTACAGCCGGCATGGTTCATAGAAGAAAATGAGTTTTCTCGAAAGAAACCTTGTGCTTCCAGTTCCTAGTTGGAAGCTCACCCGGCTCTGCTCTATAACAAACGTGAAAGTCAATGTGAGCACTAGCCTCGAAGTAAGGCCCTGATTATCCTGGCAAAACGGGAGGCGTGCAGCAACTCCATGAGGCCTTCATCGCTGTTCTGCTTTAGTTTCACGGTAGTAAGCTTTCCAAGACTCCTAGGGACTTTGCTTAAGCAACCGTTTCGGTACCAGAACACTGCGTAGAGACAGTAAGCTCTGGTCCTGCGTGTATGCTGCGTGTCAACCTAGAAATTGGAGACTGATGGCATAAGGCTTCTTTTGCCATTATGAAAGCTCCGTTCATGCGGCCTCGAAGCTACCTGAAAAGCATTGTTGTTGCCGGGGTTTTCCTCACTGCCGGCATGGTTCTGAGAAGAAAATGAGTTTTCTCCTAAGAAACCTTGGGTTTCCAGTTCCTTGTTGGAAGCTCACCCTGCTCTGCGCTATACCTAAAGTGAAAGTCAACGTGAGCCCAAGCTTCGAAGTAAGGCCCTGATTATCCTTGCAAAACGAGAGGCGTGCAGCAGCTCCATGAGGCCTTCATCGTTGTTCTGCTTTAGTTTCAAGGTAGTAAGCTTTTCAACACTCCTAGGGGCCTTGCTTCAGCACCCGTTTCAGTACCAGAACACTGCGTAGAACCTGGAAGCTCTGCTCCTGCGTGTATGCTGCGTGTCAACCTAGAAATTAGAGACTGATGGCACAAGGCTTGTTTTCCCGTTTTGAAAGCTCCATTCATGCGGCCTCGAAGCTACCTGAAAAGCACTGTTGTTACCGTGCTTTTACTTACAGCCGGCATGGCACATAGAAGAAAATGAGTTTTCTCGAAAGAAACCTTGTGCTTCCAGTTCCTAGTTGGAAGCTCACCCGGCTCTGCTCTATACCAAACGTGAAAGTCAATGTGAGCACTAGCCTCGAAGTAAGGCCCTGATTATGCTGGCAATACGGGAGGCGTGCAGCAGCTCCATGAGGCCTTCATCGCTGTTCTGCTTTAGTTTCACGGTAGTAAGCTTTCCAACATTCCTAGGGACTTTGCTTAAGCAACCGTTTCGGTACCAGAACACTGCGTAGAGACAGTAAGCTCTGGTCCTGCGTGTATGCTGCGTGTCAACCTAGAAATTGGAGACTGATGGCATAAGGCTTCTTTTGCCATTATGAAAGCTCCGTTCATGCGGCCTCAAAGCTACCTGAAAAGCATTGTTGTTGCCGGGGTTTTCCTCACTGCCGGCATGGTTCTGAGAAGAAACTGAGTTTTCTCCTAAGAAACCTTGGGTTTCCAGTTCCTTGTTGGAAGCTCACCCTGCTCTGCGCTATACCTAAAGTGAAAGTCAACGTGAGCCCAAGCTTCGAAGTAAGGCCCTGATTATCCTTGCAAAACGAGAGGCGTGCAGCAGCTCCATGAGGCCTTCATCGTTGTTCTGCTTTAGTTTCAAGGTAGTAAGCTTTTCAACACTCCTAGGGGCCTTGCTTCAGCACCCGTTTCAGTACCAGAACACTGCGTAGAACCAGGAAGCTCTGCTCCTGCGTGTATGCTGCGTGTCAACCTAGAAATTAGAGACTGATGGCACAAGGCTTGTTTTCCCGTTTTGAAAGCTCCATTCATGCGGCCTCGAAGCTACCTGAAAAGCACTGTTGTTACCGTGCTTTTACTTACAGCCGGCATGGCACATAGAAGAAAATGAGTTTTCTCGAAAGAAACCTTGTGCTTCCAGTTCCTAGTTGGAAGCTCACCCGGCTCTGCTCTATACCAAACGTGAAAGTCAATGTGAGCACTAGCCTCGAAGTAAGGCCCTGATTATGCTGGCAATACGGGAGGCGTGCAGCAGCTCCATGAGGCCTTCATCGCTGTTCTGCTTTAGTTTCACGGTAGTAACTTTCCAACATTCCTAGGGACTTTGCTTAAGCAACCGTTTCGGTACCAGAACACTGCGTAGAGACAGTAAGCTCTGGTCCTGCGTGTATGCTGCGTGTCAACCTAGAAATTGGAGACTGATGGCATAAGGCTTCTTTTGCCATTATGAAAGCTCCGTTCATGCGGCCTCGAAGCTACCTGAAAAGCATTGTTGTTGCCGGGGTTTTCCTCACTGCCGGCATGGTTCTGAGAAGAAAATGAGTTTTCTCCTAAGAAACCTTGGGTTTCCAGTTCCTTGTTGGAAGCTCACCCTGCTCTGCGCTATACCTAAAGTGAAAGTCAACGTGAGCCCAAGCTTCGAAGTAAGGCCCTGATTATCCTTGCAAAACGAGAGGCGTGCAGCAGCTCCATGAGGCCTTCATCGTTGTTCTGCTTTAGTTTCAAGGTAGTAAGCTTTTCAACACTCCTAGGGGCCTTGCTTCAGCACCCGTTTCAGTACCAGAACACTGCGTAGAACCAGGAAGCTCTGCTCCCGCGTGTATGCTGCGTGTCAATCTAGAAATTAGAGACTGACGGCACAACGCTAGTTTTCCCATTATGAAAGCTCCGTTGATGCGGCCCCGAAGCTACCTGAAAAGCACTGTTGTTACCGTGCTTTTACTTACAGCCGGCATGGTTCATAGAAGAAAATGAGTTTTCTCGAAAGAAACCTTGTGCTTCCAGTTCCTAGTTGGAAGCTCACCCGGCTCTGCTCTATAACAAACGTGAAAGTCAATGTGAGCACTAGCCTCGAAGTAAGGCCCTGATTATCCTGGCAAAACGGGAGGCGTGCAGCAGCTCCATGAGGCCTTCATCGCTGTTCTGCTTTAGTTTCACGGTAGTAAGCTTTCCAAGACTCCTAGGGACTTTGCTTAAGCAACCGTTTCGGTACCAGAACACTGCGTAGAGACAGTAAGCTCTGGTCCTGCGTGTATGCTGCGTGTCAACCTAGAAATTAGAGACTGATGGCACAAGGCTTGTTTTCCCGTTTTGAAAGCTCCATTCATGCGGCCTCGAAGCTACCTGAAAAGCACTGTTGTTACCGTGCTTTTACTTACAGCCGGCATGGCACATAGAAGAAAATGAGTTTTCTCGAAAGAAACCTTGTGCTTCCAGTTCCTAGTTGGAAGCTCACCCGGCTCTGCTCTATACCAAACGTGAAAGTCAATGTGAGCACTAGCCTCGAAGTAAGGCCCTGATTATGCTGGCAATACGGGAGGCGTGCAGCAGCTCCATGAGGCCTTCATCGCTGTTCTGCTTTAGTTTCACGGTAGTAAGCTTTCCAACATTCCTAGGGACTTTGCTTAAGCAACCGTTTCGGTACCAGAACACTGCGTAGAGACAGTAAGCTCTGGTCCTGCGTGTATGCTGCGTGTCAACCTAGAAATTGGAGACTGATGGCATAAGGCTTCTTTTGCCATTATGAAAGCTCCGTTCATGCGGCCTCGAAGCTACCTGAAAAGCATTGTTGTTGCCGGGGTTTTCCTCACTGCCGGCATGGTTCTGAGAAGAAACTGAGTTTTCTCCTAAGAAACCTTGGGTTTCCAGTTCCTTGTTGGAAGCTCACCCTGCTCTGCGCTATACCTAAAGTGAAAGTCAACGTGAGCCCAAGCTTCGAAGTAAGGCCCTGATTATCCTTGCAAAACGAGAGGCGTGCAGCAGCTCCATGAGGCCTTCATCGTTGTTCTGCTTTAGTTTCAAGGTAGTAAGCTTTTCAACACTCCTAGGGGCCTTGCTTCAGCACCCGTTTCAGTACCAGAACACTGCGTAGAACCAGGAAGCTCTGCTCCTGCGTGTATGCTGCGTGTCAACCTAGAAATTAGAGACTGATGGCACAAGGCTAGTTTTCCCATTATGAAAGCTCCGTTGATGCGGCCCCGAAGCTACCTGAAAAGCACTGTTGTTACCGTGCTTTTACTTACAGCTGGCATGGCACATAGAAGAAAATGAGTTTTCTCGAAAGAAACCTTGTGCTTCCAGTTCCTAGTTGGAAGCTCACCCGGCTCTGCTCTATACCAAACGTGAAAGTCAATGTGAGCACTAGCCTCGAAGTAAGGCCCTGATTATGCTGGCAAAACGGGAGGCGTGCAGCAGCTCCATGAGGCCTTCATCGCTGTTCTGCTTTAGTTTCACGGTAGTAAGCTTTCCAAGACTCCTAGGGACTTTGCTTAAGCAACCGTTTCGGTACCAGAACACTGTGTAGAGACAGTAAGCTCTGGTCCTGCGTGTATGCTGCGTGTCAACCTCGAAATTGGAGACTGATGGCATAAGGCTTCTTTTGCCATTATGAAAGCTCCGTTCATGCGGCCTCGAAGCTACCTGAAAAGCATTGTTGTTGCCGGGGTTTTCCTCACTGCCGGCATGGTTCTGAGAAGAAAATGAGTTTTCTCCTAAGAAACTTTGGGTTTCCAGTTCCTTGTTGGAAGCTCACCCTGCTCTGCGCTATACCTAAAGTGAAAGTCAACGTGAGCCCAAGCTTCGAAGTAAGGCCCTGATTATCCTTGCAAAACGAGAGGCGTGCAGCAGCTCCATGAGGCCTTCATCGTTGTTCTGCTTTAGTTTCAAGGTAGTAAGCTTTTCAACACTCCTAGGGGACTTGCTTCAGCACCCGTTTCAGTATCAGAACACTGCGTAGAACCAGGAAGCTCTGCTCCTGCGTGTATGCTGCGTGTCAACCTAGAAATTAGAGACTGACGGCACAAGGCTAGTTTTCCCATTATGAAAGCTCCGTTGATGCGGCCCCGAAGCTACCTGAAAAGCACTGTAGTTACCGTGCTTTTACTTACAGCTGGCATGGTTCATAGAAGAAAATGAGTTTTCTCGAGAGAAACCTTGTGCTTCCAGTTCCTAGTTGGAAGCTCACCCTGCTCTGCTCTATACCAAACGTGAAAGTCAATGTGAGCACTAGCCTCGAAGTAAGGCCCTGATTATGCTGGCAATACGGGAGGCGTGCAGCAGCTCCATGAGGCCTTCATCGCTGTTCTGCTTTAGTTTCACGGTAGTAGCTTTCCAACATTCCTAGGGACTTTGCTTAAGCAACCGTTTCGGTACCAGAACACTGCGTAGAGACAGTAAGCTCTGGTCCTGCGTGTATGCTGCGTGTCAACCTAGAAATTGGAGACTGATGGCATAAGGCTTCTTTTGCCATTATGAAAGCTCCGTTCATGCGGCCTCGAAGCTACCTGAAAAGCATTGTTGTTGCCGGGGTTTTCCTCACTGCCGGCATGGTTCTGAGAAGAAAATGAGTTTTCTCCTAAGAAACCTTGGGTTTCCAGTTCCTTGTTGGAAGCTCACCCTGCTCTGCGCTATACCTAAAGTGAAAGTCAACGTGAGCCCAAGCTTCGAAGTAAGGCCCTGATTATCCTTGCAAAACGAGAGGCGTGCAGCAGCTCCATGAGGCCTTCATCGTTGTTCTGCTTTAGTTTCAAGGTAGTAAGCTTTTCAACACTCCTAGGGGCCTTGCTTCAGCACCCGTTTCACTACCAGAACACTGCGTAGAACCAGGAAGCTCTGCTCCTGCGTGTATGCTGCGTGTCAACCTAGAAATTAGAGACTGATGGCACAAGGCTTGTTTTCCCGTTTTGAAAGCTCCATTCATGCGGCCTCGAAGCTACCTGAAAAGCACTGTTGTTACCGTGCTTTTACTTACAGCCGGCATGGCACATAGAAGAAAATGAGTTTTCTCGAAAGAAACCTTGTGCTTCCAGTTCCTAGTTGGAAGCTCACCCGGCTCTGCTCTATACCAAACGTGAAAGTCAATGTGAGCACTAGCCTCGAAGTAAGGCCCTGATTATGCTGGCAATACGGGAGGCGTGCAGCAGCTCCATGAGGCCTTCATCGCTGTTCTGCTTTAGTTTCACGGTAGTAAGCTTTCCAACATTCCTAGGGACTTTGCTTAAGCAACCGTTTCGGTACCAGAACACTGCGTAGAGACAGTAAGCTCTGGTCCTGCGTGTATGCTGCGTGTCAACCTAGAAATTGGAGACTGATGGCATAAGGCTTCTTTTGCCATTATGAAAGCTCCGTTCATGCGGCCTCGAAGCTACCTGAAAAGCATTGTTGTTGCCGGGGTTTTCCTCACTGCCGGCATGGTTCTGAGAAGAAACTGAGTTTTCTCCTAAGAAACCTTGGGTTTCCAGTTCCTTGTTGGAAGCTCACCCTGCTCTGCGCTATACCTAAAGTGAAAGTCAACGTGAGCCCAAGCTTCGAAGTAAGGCCCTGATTATCCTTGCAAAACGAGAGGCGTGCAGCAGCTCCATGAGGCCTTCATCGTTGTTCTGCTTTAGTTTCAAGGTAGTAAGCTTTTCAACACTCCTAGGGGCCTTGCTTCAGCACCCGTTTCAGTACCAGAACACTGCGTAGAACCAGGAAGCTCTGCTCCTGCGTGTATGCTGCGTGTCAACCTAGAAATTAGAGACTGATGGCACAAGGCTAGTTTTCCCATTATGAAAGCTCCGTTGATGCGGCCCCGAAGCTACCTGAAAAGCACTGTTGTTACCGTGCTTTTACTTACAGCTGGCATGGCACATAGAAGAAAATGAGTTTTCTCGAAAGAAACCTTGTGCTTCCAGTTCCTAGTTGGAAGCTCACCCGGCTCTGCTCTATACCAAACGTGAAAGTCAATGTGAGCACTAGCCTCGAAGTAAGGCCCTGATTATGCTGGCAAAACGGGAGGCGTGCAGCAGCTCCATGAGGCCTTCATCGCTGTTCTGCTTTAGTTTCACGGTAGTAAGCTTTCCAAGACTCCTAGGGACTTTGCTTAAGCAACCGTTTCGGTACCAGAACACTGTGTAGAGACAGTAAGCTCTGGTCCTGCGTGTATGCTGCGTGTCAACCTCGAAATTGGAGACTGATGGCATAAGGCTTCTTTTGCCATTATGAAAGCTCCGTTCATGCGGCCTCGAAGCTACCTGAAAAGCATTGTTGTTGCCGGGGTTTTCCTCACTGCCGGCATGGTTCTGAGAAGAAAATGAGTTTTCTCCTAAGAAACTTTGGGTTTCCAGTTCCTTGTTGGAAGCTCACCCTGCTCTGCGCTATACCTAAAGTGAAAGTCAACGTGAGCCCAAGCTTCGAAGTAAGGCCCTGATTATCCTTGCAAAACGAGAGGCGTGCAGCAGCTCCATGAGGCCTTCATCGTTGTTCTGCTTTAGTTTCAAGGTAGTAAGCTTTTCAACACTCCTAGGGGACTTGCTTCAGCACCCGTTTCAGTATCAGAACACTGCGTAGAACCAGGAAGCTCTGCTCCTGCGTGTATGCTGCGTGTCAACCTAGAAATTAGAGACTGACGGCACAAGGCTAGTTTTCCCATTATGAAAGCTCCGTTGATGCGGCCCCGAAGCTACCTGAAAAGCACTGTAGTTACCGTGCTTTTACTTACAGCTGGCATGGTTCATAGAAGAAAATGAGTTTTCTCGAGAGAAACCTTGTGCTTCCAGTTCCTAGTTGGAAGCTCACCCTGCTCTGCTCTATACCAAACGTGAAAGTCAATGTGAGCACTAGCCTCGAAGTAAGGCCCTGATTATGCTGGCAATACGGGAGGCGTGCAGCAGCTCCATGAGGCCTTCATCGCTGTTCTGCTTTAGTTTCACGGTAGTAGCTTTCCAACATTCCTAGGGACTTTGCTTAAGCAACCGTTTCGGTACCAGAACACTGCGTAGAGACAGTAAGCTCTGGTCCTGCGTGTATGCTGCGTGTCAACCTAGAAATTGGAGACTGATGGCATAAGGCTTCTTTTGCCATTATGAAAGCTCCGTTCATGCGGCCTCGAAGCTACCTGAAAAGCATTGTTGTTGCCGGGGTTTTCCTCACTGCCGGCATGGTTCTGAGAAGAAAATGAGTTTTCTCCTAAGAAACCTTGGGTTTCCAGTTCCTTGTTGGAAGCTCACCCTGCTCTGCGCTATACCTAAAGTGAAAGTCAACGTGAGCCCAGGCTTCGAAGTAAGGCCCTGATTATCCTTGCAAAACGAGAGGCGTGCAGCAGCTCCATGAGGCCTTCATCGTTGTTCTGCTTTAGTTTCAAGGTAGTAAGCTTTTCAACACTCCTAGGGGCCTTGCTTCAGCACCCGTTTCACTACCAGAACACTGCGTAGAACCAGGAAGCTCTGCTCCTGCGTGTATGCTGCGTGTCAACCTAGAAATTAGAGACTGATGGCACAAGGCTTGTTTTCCCGTTTTGAAAGCTCCATTCATGCGGCCTCGAAGCTACCTGAAAAGCACTGTTGTTACCGTGCTTTTACTTACAGCCGGCATGGCACATAGAAGAAAATGAGTTTTCTCGAAAGAAACCTTGTGCTTCCAGTTCCTAGTTGGAAGCTCACCCGGCTCTGCTCTATACCAAACGTGAAAGTCAATGTGAGCACTAGCCTCGAAGTAAGGCCCTGATTATGCTGGCAAAACGGGAGGCGTGCAGCAGCTCCATGAGGCCTTCATCGCTGTTCTGCTTTAGTTTCACGGTAGTAAGCTTTCCAAGACTCCTAGGGACTTTGCTTAAGCAACCGTTTCGGTCCCAGAACACTGCGTAGAGACAGTAAGCTCTGGTCCTGCGTGTATGCTGCGTGTCAACCTAGAAATTGGAGACTGATGGCATAAGGCTTCTTTTGCCATTATGAAAGCTCCGTTCATGCGGCCTCGAAGCTACCTGAAAAGCATTGTTGCCGGGGTTTTCCTCACTGCCGGCATGGTTCTGAGAAGAAAATGAGTTTTCTCCTAAGAAACCTTGGGTTTCCAGTTCCTTGTTGGAAGCTCACCCTGCTCTGCGCTATACCTAAAGTGAAAGTCAACATGAGCCCAAGCTTCGAAGTAAGGCCCTGATTATCCTTGCAAAACGAGAGGCGTGCAGCAGCTCCATGAGGCCTTCATCGTTGTTCTGCTTTAGTTTCAAGGTAGTAAGCTTTTCAACACTCCTAGGGGACTTGCTTCAGCACCCGTTTCAGTACCAGAACACTGCGTAGAACCAGGAAGCTCTGCTCCTGCGTGTATGCTGCGTGTCAACCTAGAAATTAGAGACTGACGGCACAAGGCTAGTTTTCCCATTATGAAAGCTCCGTTGATGCGGCCCCGAAGCTACCTGAAAAGCACTGTAGTTACCGTGCTTTTACTTACAGCTGGCATGGTTCATAGAAGAAAATGAGTTTTCTCGAAAGAAACCTTGTGCTTCCAGTTCCTAGTTGGAAGCTCACCCTGCTCTGCTCTATACCAAACGTGAAAGTCAATGTGAGCACTAGCCTCGAAGTAAGGCCCTGATTATGCTGGCAATACGGGAGGCGTGCAGCAGCTCCATGAGGCCTTCATCGCTGTTCTGCTTTAGTTTCACGGTAGTAGCTTTCCAACATTCCTAGGGACTTTGCTTAAGCAACCGTTTCGGTACCAGAACACTGCGTAGAGACAGTAAGCTCTGGTCCTGCGTGTATGCTGCGTGTCAACCTAGAAATTGGAGACTGATGGCATAAGGCTTCTTTTGCCATTATGAAAGCTCCGTTCATGCGGCCTCGAAGCTACCTGAAAAGCATTGTTGTTGCCGGGGTTTTCCTCACTGCCGGCATGGTTCTGAGAAGAAAATGAGTTTTCTCCTAAGAAACCTTGGGTTTCCAGTTCCTTGTTGGAAGCTCACCCTGCTCTGCGCTATACCTAAAGTGAAAGTCAACGTGAGCCCAAGCTTCGAAGTAAGGCCCTGATTATCCTTGCAAAACGAGAGGCGTGCAGCAGCTCCATGAGGCCTTCATCGTTGTTCTGCTTTAGTTTCAAGGTAGTAAGCTTTTCAACACTCCTAGGGGCCTTGCTTCAGCACCCGTTTCAGTACCAGAACACTGCGTAGAACCAGGAAGCTCTGCTCCCGCGTGTATGCTGCGTGTCAACCTAGAAATTAGAGACTGATGGCACAAGGCTTGTTTTCCCGTTTTGAAAGCTCCATTCATGCGGCCTCGAAGCTACCTGAAAAGCACTGTTGTTACCGTGCTTTTACTTACAGCCGGCATGGCACATAGAAGAAAATGAGTTTTCTCGAAAGAAACCTTGTGCTTCCAGTTCCTAGTTGGAAGCTCACCCGGCTCTGCTCTATACCAAACGTGAAAGTCAATGTGAGCACTAGCCTCGAAGTAAGGCCCTGATTATCCTGGCAAAACGGGAGGCGTGCAGCAGCTCCATGAGGCCTTCATCGCTGTTCTGCTTTAGTTTCACGGTAGTAAGCTTTCCAAGACTCCTAGGGACTTTGCTTAAGCAACCGTTTCGGTACCAGAACACTGCGTAGAGACAGTAAGCTCTGGTCCTGCGTGTATGCTGCGTGTCAACCTAGAAATTGGAGACTGATGGCATAAGGCTTCTTTTGCCATTATGAAAGCTCCGTTCATGCGGCCTCGAAGCTACCTGAAAAGCATTGTTGCCGGGGTTTTCCTCACTGCCGGCATGGTTCTGAGAAGAAAATGAGTTTTCTCCTAAGAAACCTTGGGTTTCCAGTTCCTTGTTGGAAGCTCACCCTGCTCTGCGCTATACCTAAAGTGAAAGTCAACATGAGCCCAAGCTTCGAAGTAAGGCCCTGATTATCCTTGCAAAACGAGAGGCGTGCAGCAGCTCCATGAGGCCTTCATCGTTGTTCTGCTTTAGTTTCAAGGTAGTAAGCTTTTCAACACTCCTAGGGGACTTGCTTCAGCACCCGTTTCAGTACCAGAACACTGCGTAGAACCAGGAAGCTCTGCTCCTGCGTGTATGCTGCGTGTCAACCTAGAAATTAGAGACTGACGGCACAAGGCTAGTTTTCCCATTATGAAAGCTCCGTTGATGCGGCCCCGAAGCTACCTGAAAAGCACTGTTGTTACCGTGCTTTTACTTACAGCCGGCATGGCACATAGAAGAAAATGAGTTTTCTCGAAAGAAACCTTGTGCTTCCAGTTCCTAGTTGGAAGCTCACCCTGCTCTGCTCTATACCAAACGTGAAAGTCAATGTGAGCACTAGCCTCGAAGTAAGGCCCTGATTATGCTGGCAATACGGGAGGCGTGCAGCAGCTCCATGAGGCCTTCATCGCTGTTCTGCTTTAGTTTCACGGTAGTAGCTTTCCAACATTCCTAGGGACTTTGCTTAAGCAACCGTTTCGGTACCAGAACACTGCGTAGAGACAGTAAGCTCTGGTCCTGCGTGTATGCTGCGTGTCAACCTAGAAATTGGAGACTGATGGCATAAGGCTTCTTTTGCCATTATGAAAGCTCCGTTCATGCGGCCTCGAAGCTACCTGAAAAGCATTGTTGTTGCCGGGGTTTTCCTCACTGCCGGCATGGTTCTGAGAAGAAAATGAGTTTTCTCCTAAGAAACCTTGGGTTTCCAGTTCCTTGTTGGAAGCTCACCCTGCTCTGCGCTATACCTAAAGTGAAAGTCAACGTGAGCCCAAGCTTCGAAGTAAGGCCCTGATTATCCTTGCAAAACGAGAGGCGTGCAGCAGCTCCATGAGGCCTTCATCGTTGTTCTGCTTTAGTTTCAAGGTAGTAAGCTTTTCAACACTCCTAGGGGCCTTGCTTCAGCACCCGTTTCAGTACCAGAACACTGCGTAGAACCAGGAAGCTCTGCTCCCGCGTGTATGCTGCGTGTCAACCTAGAAATTAGAGACTGATGGCACAAGGCTTGTTTTCCCGTTTTGAAAGCTCCATTCATGCGGCCTCGAAGCTACCTGAAAAGCACTGTTGTTACCGTGCTTTTACTTACAGCCGGCATGGCACATAGAAGAAAATGAGTTTTCTCGAAAGAAACCTTGTGCTTCCAGTTCCTAGTTGGAAGCTCACCCGGCTCTGCTCTATACCAAACGTGAAAGTCAATGTGAGCACTAGCCTCGAAGTAAGGCCCTGATTATCCTGGCAAAACGGGAGGCGTGCAGCAGCTCCATGAGGCCTTCATCGCTGTTCTGCTTTAGTTTCACGGTAGTAAGCTTTCCAAGACTCCTAGGGACTTTGCTTAAGCAACCGTTTCGGTACCAGAACACTGCGTAGAGACAGTAAGCTCTGGTCCTGCGTGTATGCTGCGTGTCAACCTAGAAATTGGAGACTGATGGCATAAGGCTTCTTTTGCCATTATGAAAGCTCCGTTCATGCGGCCTCGAAGCTACCTGAAAAGCATTGTTGCCGGGGTTTTCCTCACTGCCGGCATGGTTCTGAGAAGAAAATGAGTTTTCTCCTAAGAAACCTTGGGTTTCCAGTTCCTTGTTGGAAGCTCACCCTGCTCTGCGCTATACCTAAAGTGAAAGTCAACATGAGCCCAAGCTTCGAAGTAAGGCCCTGATTATCCTTGCAAAACGAGAGGCGTGCAGCAGCTCCATGAGGCCTTCATCGTTGTTCTGCTTTAGTTTCAAGGTAGTAAGCTTTTCAACACTCCTAGGGGACTTGCTTCAGCACCCGTTTCAGTACCAGAACACTGCGTAGAACCAGGAAGCTCTGCTCCTGCGTGTATGCTGCGTGTCAACCTAGAAATTAGAGACTGACGGCACAAGGCTAGTTTTCCCATTATGAAAGCTCCGTTGATGCGGCCCCGAAGCTACCTGAAAAGCACTGTTGTTACCGTGCTTTTACTTACAGCCGGCATGGCACATAGAAGAAAATGAGTTTTCTCGAAAGAAACCTTGTGCTTCCAGTTCCTAGTTGGAAGCTCACCCGGCTCCGCTCTATACCAAACGTGAAAGTCAATGTGAGCACTAGCCTCGAAGTAAGGCCCTGATTATGCTGGCAATACGGGAGGCGTGCAGCAGCTCCATGAGGCCTTCATCGCTGTTCTGCTTTAGTTTCACGGTAGTAAGCTTTCCAACATTCCTAGGGACTTTGCTTAAGCAACCGTTTCGGTACCAGAACACTGCGTAGAGACAGTAAGCTCTGGTCCTGCGTGTATGCTGCGTGTCAACCTAGAAATTGGAGACTGATGGCATAAGGCTTCTTTTGCCATTATGAAAGCTCCGTTCATGCGGCCTCGAAGCTACCTGAAAAGCATTGTTGTTGCCGGGGTTTTCCTCACTGCCGGCATGGTTCTGAGAAGAAAATGAGTTTTCTCCTAAGAAACCTTGGGTTTCCAGTTCCTTGTTGGAAGCTCACCCTGCTCTGCGCTATACCTAAAGTGAAAGTCAACGTGAGCCCAAGCTTCGAAGTAAGGCCCTGATTATCCTTGCAAAACGAGAGGCGTGCAGCAGCTCCATGAGGCCTTCATCGTTGTTCTGCTTTAGTTTCAAGGTAGTAAGCTTTTCAACACTCCTAGGGGCCTTGCTTCAGCACCCGTTTCAGTACCAGAACACTGCGTAGAACCAGGAAGCTCTGCTCCTGCGTGTATGCTGCGTGTCAACCTAGAAATTAGAGACTGATGGCACAAGGCTTGTTTTCCCGTTTTGAAAGCTCCATTCATGCGGCCTCGAAGCTACCTGAAAAGCACTGTTGTTACCGTGCTTTTACTTACAGCCGGCATGGCACATAGAAGAAAATGAGTTTTCTCGAAAGAAACCTTGTGCTTCCAGTTCCTAGTTGGAAGCTCACCCGGCTCTGCTCTATACCAAACGTGAAAGTCAATGTGAGCACTAGCCTCGAAGTAAGGCCCTGATTATGCTGGCAAAACGGGAGGCGTGCAGCAGCTCCATGAGGCCTTCATCGCTGTTCTGCTTTAGTTTCACGGTAGTAAGCTTTCCAAGACTCCTAGGGACTTTGCTTAAGCAACCGTTTCGGTACCAGAACACTGCGTAGAGACAGTAAGCTCTGGTCCTGCGTGTATGCTGCGTGTCAACCTAGAAATTGGAGACTGATGGCATAAGGCTTCTTTTGCCATTATGAAAGCTCCGTTCATGCGGCCTCGAAGCTACCTGAAAAGCATTGTTGTTGCCGGGGTTTTCCTCACTGCCGGCATGGTTCTGAGAAGAAAATGAGTTTTCTCCTAAGAAACCTTGGGTTTCCAGTTCCTTGTTGGAAGCTCACCCTGCTCTGCGCTATACCTAAAGTGAAAGTCAACATGAGCCCAAGCTTCGAAGTAAGGCCCTGATTATCCTTGCAAAACGAGAGGCGTGCAGCAGCTCCATGAGGCCTTCATCGTTGTTCTGCTTTAGTTTCAAGGTAGTAAGCTTTTCAACACTCCTAGGGGCCTTGCTTCAGCACCCGTTTCAGTACCAGAACACTGCGTAGAACCAGGAAGCTCTGCTCCTGCGTGTATGCTGCGTGTCAACCTAGAAATTAGAGACTGACGGCACAAGGCTAGTTTTTCCATTATGAAAGCTCCGTTGATGCGGCCCCGAAGCTACCTGAAAAGCACTGTTGTTACCGTGCTTTTACTTACAGCCGGCATGGCACATAGAAGAAAATGAGTTTTCTCGAAAGAAACCTTGTGCTTCCAGTTCCTAGTTGGAAGCTCACCCGGCTCTGCTCTATACCAAACGTGAAAGTCAATGTGAGCACTAGCCTCGAAGTAAGGCCCTGATTATCCTGGCAAAACGGGAGGCGTGCAGCAGCTCCATGAGGCCTTCATCGCTGTTCTGCTTTATTTTCACGGTAGTAAGCTTTCCAAGACTCCTAGGGACTTTGCTTAAGCAACCGTTTCGGTACCAGAACACTGCGTAGAGACAGTAAGCTCTGGTCCTGCGTGTATGCTGCGTGTCAACCTAGAAATTGGAGACTGATGGCATAAGGCTTCTTTTGCCATTATGAAAGCTCCGTTCATGCGGCCTCGAAGCTACCTGAAAAGCATTGTTGTTGCCGGGGTTTTCCTCACTGCCGGCATGGTTCTGAGAAGAAAATGAGTTTTCTCCTAAGAAACCTTGGGTTTCCAGTTCCTTGTTGGAAGCTCACCCTGCTCTGCGCTATACCTAAAGTGAAAGTCAACGTGAGCCCAAGCTTCGAAGTAAGGCCCTGATTATCCTTGCAAAACGAGAGGCGTGCAGCAGCTCCATGAGGCCTTCATCGTTGTTCTGCTTTAGTTTCAAGGTAGTAAGCTTTTCAACACTCCTAGGGGACTTGCTTCAGCACCCGTTTCAGTACCAGAACACTGCGTAGAACCAGGAAGCTCTGCTCCTGCGTGTATGCTGCGTGTCAACCTAGAAATTAGAGACTGATGGCACAAGGCTTGTTTTCCCGTTTTGAAAGCTCCATTCATGCGGCCTCGAAGCTACCTGAAAAGCACTGTTGTTACCGTGCTTTTACTTACAGCCGGCATGGCACATAGAAGAAAATGAGTTTTCTCGAAAGAAACCTTGTGCTTCCAGTTCCTAGTTGGAAGCTCACCCGGCTCTGCTCTATACCAAACGTGAAAGTCAATGTGAGCACTAGCCTCGAAGTAAGGCCCTGATTATGCTGGCAAAACGGGAGGCGTGCAGCAGCTCCATGAGGCCTTCATCGCTGTTCTGCTTTAGTTTCACGGTAGTAAGCTTTCCAAGACTCCTAGGGACTTTGCTTAAGCAACCGTTTCGGTACCAGAACACTGCGTAGAGACAGTAAGCTCTGGTCCTGCGTGTATGCTGCGTGTCAACCTAGAAATTGGAGACTGATGGCATAAGGCTTCTTTTGCCATTATGAAAGCTCCGTTCATGCGGCCTCGAAGCTACCTGAAAAGCATTGTTGTTGCCGGGGTTTTCCTCACTGCCGGCATGGTTCTGAGAAGAAAATGAGTTTTCTCCTAAGAAACCTTGGGTTTCCAGTTCCTTGTTGGAAGCTCACCCTGCTCTGCGCTATACCTAAAGTGAAAGTCAACATGAGCCCAAGCTTCGAATTAAGGCCCTGATTATCCTTGCAAAACGAGAGGCGTGCAGCAGCTCCATGAGGCCTTCATCGTTGTTCTGCTTTAGTTTCAAGGTAGTAAGCTTTTCAACACTCCTAGGGGCCTTGCTTCAGCACCCGTTTCAGTACCAGAACACTGCGTAGAACCAGGAAGCTCTGCTCCTGCGTGTATGCTGCGTGTCAACCTAGAAATTAGAGACTGATGGCACAAGGCTAGTTTTCCCATTATGAAAGCTCCGTTGATGCGGCCCCGAAGCTACCTGAAAAGCACTGTTGTTACCGTGCTTTTACTTACAGCCGGCATGGCACATAGAAGAAAATGAGTTTTCTCGAAAGAAACCTTGTGCTTCCAGTTCCTAGTTGGAAGCTCACCCGGCTCTGCTCTATACCAAACGTGAAAGTCAATGTGAGCACTAGCCTCGAAGTAAGGCCCTGATTATCCTTGCAAAACGAGAGGCGTGCAACAGCTCCATGAGGCCTTCATCGCTGTTCTGCTTTAGTTTCACGGTAGTAAGCTTTCCAACATTCCTAGGGACTTTGCTTAAGCAACCGTTTCGGTACCAGAACACTGCGTAGAGACAGTAAGCTCTGGTCCTGCGTGTATGCTGCGTGTCAACCTAGAAATTGGAGACTGATGGCATAAGGCTTCTTTTCCCGTTTTGAAAGCTCCGTTCATGCGGCCTCGAAGCTACCTGAAAAGCATTGTTGTTGCCGGGGTTTTCCTCACTGCCGGCATGGTTCTGAGAAGAAAATGAGTTTTCTCCTAAGAAACCTTGGGTTTCCAGTTCCTTGTTGGAAGCTCACCCTGCTCTGCGCTATACCTAAAGTGAAAGTCAACGTGAGCCCAAGCTTCGAAGTAAGGCCCTGATTATCCTTGCAAAACGAGAGGCGTGCAGCAGCTCCATGAGGCCTTCATCGTTGTTCTGCTTTAGTTTCAAGGTAGTAAGCTTTTCAACACTCCTAGGGGCCTTGCTTCAGCACCCGTTTCAGTACCAGAACACTGCGTAGAACCAGGAAGCTCTGCTCCTGCGTGTATGCTGCGTGTCAACCTAGAAATTAGAGACTGATGGCACAAGGCTTGTTTTCCCGTTTTGAAAGCTCCATTCATGCGGCCTCGAAGCTACCTGAAAAGCACTGTTGTTACCGTGCTTTTACTTACAGCCGGCATGGCACATAGAAGAAAATGAGTTTTCTCGAAAGAAACCTTGTGCTTCCAGTTCCTAGTTGGAAGCTCACCCGGCTCTGCTCTATACCAAACGTGAAAGTCAATGTGAGCACTAGCCTCGAAGTAAGGCCCTGATTATGCTGGCAAAACGGGAGGCGTGCAGCAGCTCCATGAGGCCTTCATCGCTGTTCTGCTTTAGTTTCACTGTAGTAAGCTTTCCAAGACTCCTAGGGACTTTGCTTAAGCAACCGTTTCGGTACCAGAACACTGCGTAGAGACAGTAAGCTCTGGTCCTGCGTGTATGCTGCGTGTCAACCTAGAAACTGGAGACTGATGGCATAAGGCTTCTTTTGCCATTATGAAAGCTCCGTTCATGCGGCCTCGAAGCTACCTGAAAAGCATTGTTGTTGCCGGGGTTTTCCTCACTGCCGGCATGGTTCTGAGAAGAAAATGAGTTTTCTCCTAAGAAACCTTGGGTTTCCAGTTCCTTGTTGGAAGCTCACCCTGCTCTGCGCTATACCTAAAGTGAAAGCCAACATGAGCCCAAGCTTCGAAGTAAGGCCCTGATTATCCTTGCAAAACGAGAGGCGTGCAGCAGCTCCATGAGGCCTTCATCGTTGTTCTGCTTTAGTTTCAAGGTAGTAAGCTTTTCAACACTCCTAGGGGACTTGCTTCAGCACCCGTTTCAGTACCAGAACACTGCGTAGAACCAGGAAGCTCTGCTCCTGCGTGTATGCTGCGTGTCAACCTAGAAATTAGAGACTGATGGCACAAGGCTTGTTTTCCCGTTTTGAAAGCTCCATTCATGCGGCCTCGAAGCTACCTGAAAAGCACTGTTGTTACCGTGCTTTTACTTACAGCCGGCATGGCACATAGAAGAAAATGAGTTTTCTCGAAAGAAACCTTGTGCTTCCAGTTCCTAGTTGGAAGCTCACCCGGCTCTGCTCTATACCAAACGTGAAAGTCAATGTGAGCACTAGCCTCGAAGTAAGGCCCTGATTATGCTGGCAAAACGGGAGGCGTGCAGCAGCTCCATGAGGCCTTCATCGCTGTTCTGCTTTAGTTTCACGGTAGTAAGCTTTCCAAGACTCCTAGGGACTTTGCTTAAGCAACCGTTTCGGTACCAGAACACTGCGTAGAGACAGTAAGCTCTGGTCCTGCGTGTATGCTGCGTGTCAACCTAGAAATTGGAGACTGATGGCATAAGGCTTCTTTTGCCATTATGAAAGCTCCGTTCATGCGGCCTCGAAGCTACCTGAAAAGCATTGTTGTTGCCGGGGTTTTCCTCACTGCCGGCATGGTTCTGAGAAGAAAATGAGTTTTCTCCTAAGAAACCTTGGGTTTCCAGTTCCTTGTTGGAAGCTCACCCTGCTCTGCGCTATACCTAAAGTGAAAGTCAACATGAGCCCAAGCTTCGAATTAAGGCCCTGATTATCCTTGCAAAACGAGAGGCGTGCAGCAGCTCCATGAGGCCTTCATCGTTGTTCTGCTTTAGTTTCAAGGTAGTAAGCTTTTCAACACTCCTAGGGGCCTTGCTTCAGCACCCGTTTCAGTACCAGAACACTGCGTAGAACCAGGAAGCTCTGCTCCTGCGTGTATGCTGCGTGTCAACCTAGAAATTAGAGACTGATGGCACAAGGCTAGTTTTCCCATTATGAAAGCTCCGTTGATGCGGCCCCGAAGCTACCTGAAAAGCACTGTTGTTACCGTGCTTTTACTTACAGCCGGCATGGCACATAGAAGAAAATGAGTTTTCTCGAAAGAAACCTTGTGCTTCCAGTTCCTAGTTGGAAGCTCACCCGGCTCTGCTCTATACCAAACGTGAAAGTCAATGTGAGCACTAGCCTCGAAGTAAGGCCCTGATTATCCTGGCAAAACGGGAGGCGTGCAGCAGCTCCATGAGGCCTTCATCGCTGTTCTGCTTTATTTTCACGGTAGTAAGCTTTCCAAGACTCCTAGGGACTTTGCTTAAGCAACCGTTTCGGTACCAGAACACTGCGTAGAGACAGTAAGCTCTGGTCCTGCGTGTATGCTGCGTGTCAACCTAGAAATTGGAGACTGATGGCATAAGGCTTCTTTTGCCATTATGAAAGCTCCGTTCATGCGGCCTCGAAGCTACCTGAAAAGCATTGTTGTTGCCGGGGTTTTCCTCACTGCCGGCATGGTTCTGAGAAGAAAATGAGTTTTCTCCTAAGAAACCTTGGGTTTCCAGTTCCTTGTTGGAAGCTCACCCTGCTCTGCGCTATACCTAAAGTGAAAGTCAACGTGAGCCCAAGCTTCGAAGTAAGGCCCTGATTATCCTTGCAAAACGAGAGGCGTGCAACAGCTCCATGAGGCCTTCATCGTTGTTCTGCTTTAGTTTCAAGGTAGTAAGCTTTTCAACACTCCTAGGGGCCTTGCTTCAGCACCCGTTTCAGTACCAGAACACTGCGTAGAACCAGGAAGCTCTGCTCCTGCGTGTATGCTGCGTGTCAACCTAGAAATTAGAGACTGACGGCACAAGGCTTGTTTTCCCGTTTTGAAAGCTCCATTCATGCGGCCTCGAAGCTACCTGAAAAGCACTGTTGTTACCGTGCTTTTACTTACAGCCGGCATGGCACATAGAAGAAAATGAGTTTTCTCGAAAGAAACCTTGTGCTTCCAGTTCCTAGTTGGAAGCTCACCCGGCTCTGCTCTATACCAAACGTGAAAGTCAATGTGAGCAGTAGCCTCGAAGTAAGGCCCTGATTATGCTGGCAATACGGGAGGCGTGCAGCAGCTCCATGAGGCCTTCATCGCTGTTCTGCTTTAGTTTCACGGTAGTAAGCTTTCCAACATTCCTAGGGACTTTGCTTAAGCAACCGTTTCGGTACCAGAACACTGCGTAGAGACAGTAAGCTCTGGTCCTGCGTGTATGCTGCGTGTCAACCTAGAAATTGGAGACTGATGGCATAAGGCTTCTTTTCCCGTTTTGAAAGCTCCATTCATGCGGCCTCGAAGCTACCTGAAAAGCATTGTTGTTGCCGGGGTTTTCCTCACTGCCGGCATGGTTCTGAGAAGAAAATGAGTTTTCTCCTAAGAAACCTTGGGTTTCCAGTTCCTTGTTGGAAGCTCACCCTGCTCTGCGCTATACCTAAAGTGAAAGTCAACGTGAGCCCAAGCTTCGAAGTAAGGCCCTGATTATCCTTGCAAAACGAGAGGCGTGCAGCAGCTCCATGAGGCCTTCATCGTTGTTCTGCTTTAGTTTCAAGGTAGTAAGCTTTTCAACACTCCTAGGGGCCTTGCTTCAGCACCCGTTTCAGTACCAGAACACTGCGTAGAACCAGGAAGCTCTGCTCCTGCGTGTATGCTGCGTGTCAACCTAGAAATTAGAGACTGATGGCACAAGGCTTGTTTTCCCGTTTTGAAAGCTCCATTCATGCGGCCTCGAAGCTACCTGAAAAGCACTGTTGTTACCGTGCTTTTACTTACAGCCGGCATGGCACATAGAAGAAAATGAGTTTTCTCGAAAGAAACCTTGTGCTTCCAGTTCCTAGTTGGAAGCTCACCCGGCTCTGCTCTATACCAAACGTGAAAGTCAATGTGAGCACTAGCCTCGAAGTAAGGCCCTGATTATGCTGGCAAAACGGGAGGCGTGCAGCAGCTCCATGAGGCCTTCATCGCTGTTCTGCTTTAGTTTCACGGTAGTAAGCTTTCCAAGACTCCTAGGGACTTTGCTTAAGCAACCGTTTCGGTACCAGAACACTGCGTAGAGACAGTAAGCTCTGGTCCTGCGTGTATGCTGCGTGTCAACCTAGAAACTGGAGACTGATGGCATAAGGCTTCTTTTGCCATTATGAAAGCTCCGTTCATGCGGCCTCGAAGCTACCTGAAAAGCATTGTTGTTGCCGGGGTTTTCCTCACTGCCGGCATGGTTCTGAGAAGAAAATGAGTTTTCTCCTAAGAAACCTTGGGTTTCCAGTTCCTTGTTGGAAGCTCACCCTGCTCTGCGCTATACCTAAAGTGAAA